>NC_141689.1:906600648-909191898 GCF_964263255.1 Lissotriton vulgaris | reverse complement strand
CTAAAATAGCAAGCCTTAAAGTCTGCGTTTCAGCCTTATGCCAGCCAAACTATTCCTTTTGGTGTGCTTTTACAGGCAAGCTGGGAGGTATGGAGGCAACAGACAGCAGACAGCTTTGAAAGGGGAAGCAGCACTTGAGGGAGAAAAAATGAGCTTCCTAAATATGCGTAGTGGATGGTAGCAAGTCAGCCGATATAAAGAGTTGTAAAGAGGCCATACCCCATGGGAGGGACAAGCATAAGAAGGTGAGGGACAAGCATAAGAAGAGGAAGGAAAAAGCTTAAGAAGAGGAAGGTAAGCCACTGAATGAAAAGCAAGAAATTAGAGTGATAATAACGCTAACCAATGGTAAGCAGCAGGGGCCAGGTGAGACAGCTGCAAACCCACTGAAAGTTCACAATAGGTATTTTGATCTGTCTGGTAGACGAGGCCTAAAAACAGTAAACCAGCATTACAGAACAATTTGAAAAACAGATGAAAACAATTTTACCTGTTGGTATGGTGTTAGGCAATACTATTTTAACCTTATAAAAATATATCTTAAGCGTTGGTCTAAAATATTTTTTTTAATTTCTCCATATGCTGTTTGGCAGGAGAAAGCAAAATAAGACAATTTACAAAAGAGGTCTTGGATATATTACCGCACCTATTATCACACAGGGAAACTATGTTCATGTGGTGCAAAGATCAAAAGAAACAAGACCTCATAGTTTCTTAACCGTGAATAAAATTCACATAAACAATATGCCATAATTTGATCAGCACACATTAGCTCATGAAATTAAATCTACAAAACAAATGTATTTGTCAAAATCCTTCATTCTTTTTTCTATTATTCTTCATAGGGTAGCCAATGCGTTTTGTCCTTTTTATATACAAGACATAGATAACCTACATATAATTTAAAAATATTTTTAAAATCATATTCTATATACTTTCAATTTATATATATACATTACACAATTCCTATTATATTTACATATTTACAAAACCACCACGTGGTATGCATCTGTGTTACTGTAAACCACAGAAAAAGTATATCATTAAGCCATGCAATTTACAATTGTATCAATTAATCCAGATCTCGATTTAAATTATTACAATACAACCTTGTAGGGGCGTGGCCACGCTGAGCAGCGGAATGGCCGCACAATAGAGCGGCTCCGCCGGCCTAGATTTATATATCCGCTATTTATCCGCACAGGACACGCTGAAACAGGGTCCACTGTGCTGTAAAAATCGCCATTCCAGCCCAGGACACTGTGATCGGGTTGAGCAGGTGAGTCTGCGCTAAATAACGAGCAGACGCGCACCCCCGAGTGGAGGCCGACCCGCTGGTGGGCTGAGTGGAGACGGGGCCTAAATTGCGAGCTACTTCCGCTGTGCGAGACGAGGAAAGCAGCAGGCCATCTCCTGCGGCTGAGAAACCGGTGAGGAGGGGAGGCGATAGTTCAACCACGGATCCCCCAGGGGGCCGCTGCCTGGCGAAGGTTGGAGCTGGTACACCTTAGGGCTGAGCGAGCGGATAGACTGCACAAACATCGGAAGGCTAAAACGGAGGGGAGAGCACCAGTGGGAAATTGATAACCGCATTGAGAGACCTGGTGTTCCCAACTGAACGGGGGGAACAAACATCATATGTGGGCAGCGGAACAGGCTGTACATCTTGAGCTTTGCACTGTGCTGAAGGGAAGCATTAGGAAGCTCACCCAACATCTCACATTGCCGGTGGGGGCACCCATGCGGCCGCCATTTTGTAGAGTGCGACGGAGCTCCGTGAGTAAATATGCCCAGGAGCCTGTATACATGTGAGTGGAACTGATTACTACTGCAGCACCAGGGAGCCTTTAACGGGCGGTTTTGGGCCCTACTAACTGATTGGATGGGTTAAGGTGTGCATTGGTTGACTGTAACGGTGGTACAGGATCGCCTCCGTGTGTTGTTGCCGCTCTGCCCCATACTGTACTAGCAGCCATTTTTTGTGGAATTTTTGAGACGGGACATCGTAGGGGCGGGCAGGGTGGGAGTCCCCTTGTCTGCAGGAGCAATGGTGTGCGCTGCGGTGGGGATTCCTGCGGAGTGTGGTGGGCCACGCAGCTTCTTTGCCATAGTGCATCCGTGTGGAGGCGACGCTACCCATCACCGGGTTATATCTGAAGATGATTGCGATTACCATCTAAAGCACTGTATGGGTCAGATGTACTTGCCTAATATATGGACTCCCTTCCCTGCCTGCTGTGACTTGTGTTCTATAGTCATTGACAGAGGCTCGCCCTAACCAAGAGTGGACTGGGGCGGTGCGGTCAGAACCTAGTGGGAAGACGGAGGCGCATGTGATACCCCACGTTAATAGCCTCCATGAATCTAGAGTCAGAGGGCGACCCTAGGATAGTGGCGGGGTGCATAAAAAGTGGAAGGCCTGGAGAAGACGCAAGGCAGTCTACTACATTGACGAATCGCTTAATGACACCTTGTGAGGGCATACAATAACCAGACCTGTGCTTGAGATACTGAGCTCTACTCCTCAACGAGCATAGAACATCGACATGGGGAAACCCAAGACACATCAACCGAAAATAAATTTTGATAAGAAATCCAATAAATCTGCGGATAGCAACGCAGGTCAACAGGAACTACCCGGAGGAAGGACTGCGGACCAACTTCCCTTACGATATCAGGGAAATGTTTAAAGATCTAAAGTCCAGTCTGCAAGGCATAGACTCCAAAATGGACTCATTGGCGGAAAGGATGGACAGAATAATGAGTCGTGTTGAGAAACCAGAAGGTAGAATGAGCGTATTGGAGGCAAGGATTACCGAAACAGAGGAAGGACAAACGGACATGGACAAGAAGTTGCGAGGAATGGATGGAGTGCTACAGCTAATCAGACAGAAGAATGAGGATTTAGAAGCTAGATCGAGAAGGAATAACATACGAATTACGGGAATAGCAGAGTCGACAGATATTCAAAATATGGAGAAGTTCATAGAAGAGATGATGAGAGACTCCTTTGGACTGGACCTGTCCGCTATGTTCCTAATTGAAAGAGCTCACCGCACGTTGGGGCCCAGACTAAAGCTGGGTGCGCCGGCAAGACCAATTATAGCAAGGGTCCTTAACTACAGAGACAGAGACACGATCCTCAGGCTTGCAAGGGAGAAAGGAGAAGTTCAATACAAAGGGAATAACATAGCTCTGTACCCGGACTTCACTCTCCAGGCCCAGGCGGCCCGTAGAGAATTCATACCTGCGAAGAACATTTTTCAACAGATTGGTACTAGATACGCCCTGATCTATCCTGCAAGCTGAGAGTTCAAGGTCATGGAAAACCCACCTTTTTGACGGACGCTAAGGCTGCCCTTGCATATGTAAAACAGATGGTGAAAGATTACAAATAACTGGGAGTACTGGCTGAATCACAAACTGAAAGGGCTATGAGCGATAATGATTGAAGGGCTTGGACGCTGGATATACAGTTAAGTGTTTCACAGTTGGTAAACGGTACTGGGTTCTGGGTACTGAACGTTGCCGGGGTTATGTGGTCTTAACAAGGAGAGGGGGTCACTTACCCAAGCACTGGTGGGTTAGCATGGTTAACTGGTAGTCCTGGGAAGTATATTATGCTGTGTACCTGGACAGAGGTAGTGTGTTGTAATCTCGGCCACCCCACCAAAAGAGTGGGGGAGGTTAGCCAGCGTCCTCACGTTACCTTATGGGATGATTACCTTAAATTCAATATCGTGAATTGAATGTTTTTTGCTTATGGTGGGACGGGTTGGGCATTCACAACCTAATTGGGGGGTTGGTGTGGATGGTGGGAGGGAGGGGGTTCTGTTCTGTTTAACTAACCTGCCATGTCCTATATCTGAGCTAAAGAGTCGATTTTGCCTAGATCGTATTGACATAAGTCAGTTGCTTGATTGGCGTCAGGCCCTCACCACACAGCAAGCAGCCACTGCAATACAACCTGTTGCACTCACGCTAGACACAAGAAAGAGGCAGAGCGTTTATTTATGAAACCCTCACTCGCTGCAACTGTGAAGGCCATCACTTGTCTTTCATAGAATGTTAGGGGCTTATATGACCGTAGGACCGTAGACTGATTAACTCTTACTTAATTTGTCATGAGGTAGATATATGTTTACTACAAGAGACCCCTTTAAGATCTGCACTCTCGAACAAGCCCAGACATAACAGATGGGGAGAGGTGGTAGAAGCTAATTACTCGAATTATTCCAGGAGTGTAGCCATATTAATACGCAGAGGATTACAATGATGACGCATTCTTCATTAATAGATAACGAAGGTAGATATGTGCTGCTCCAGGGGACACTTTGTAACACTCCGATTGTAATAGTAAACAAGTATGGTCTTAATGTGGATAGCCCAACATTCTTCCAGCACATTGCATTGGAAAAAATTGCATCTGCCCACCGTAGCGGAATGGATAAATACGGTCACATATTGTAAAGATCAATTGTCGACATATTAAGATTTATTGCCTAGTAGATCTAGACCCTTAGATGGGGGGTGACCAGCCTGACTCCGTGTGAAGCGGTCGCTCCACCCTTCCTCCTGATCCCATAGCGCTGCAACTGGTATCGTAGCGCTGATCCCCCACCACTGCCATAGCTTAAATTTATTTTTACCGAATTTGCACCCGCTCTGTTGCGTAGCGCTCCGCATTGCTTTGTGTGATTAGAATAGTTAAAGTGTGAACGCTCCGCATTGCCTTGCCTATTTTGCATATTTGTCTTGTGTACACTCTGCATTGCTTTAACATTTCATTTCATTGAAATTGTGCCCGTGTGTTAGCTCGCATTACCCACATTGCCCCTGAGCACAATCGCTACCTGATTGTGCCCACAGCGTCCTGTGCCCTGTTGTTGTATCATCCATTTTGTTGTGCCTGCAGCCCGTCCCTCCCCCTACGCTCCCGCCTCCCAGCTCCCCCTCCTACGCTCCGCCCCCCTCCACTTCTACATTTATGTCAGATGCACCTACGCGCAGCGTTCACGCGCAGCGGTCGCGCCCCATGCGCGCCAAAGGTGCGCCAAAGGTAAGCCCGTCTACGCCCGTCCGCGCCTGTACCGCGCCCAGCGCCTGTACCCCTGACCCCCGCCGCTCCCAACCCTCCAGAATCACATATGATGCCGCTACTCTCCTCGCCCTCAATCCCGGACGTAAACCACTTTGCTGCGAAGCTACTCCAGGACGTACTCACGGGCCTTTCGCCTGCCTCTCCTGCAAATTTAACTGCTTTAAGACACTCACCAATTCCACGTCCTCCAAACACAACTCCGACTCAAACCGCCTAAAGTGCATCCTGCTCAAATTTCAAATTTTCAAATTTAAAACATTTATAAAGCGCAACGTGCACCATACGGTTTCTTGGCGCTAGTGGAGAGTTCGGCAACTGAGGCAAAATGAAACCTGTCGTGGAAAAGAGGGGAAATTACACGGAAAAGGCCTGTTTAAAGAGAAAAGTTTTTAGATCTTTACGAAAGGAAAGATAATGAGTGGCGGAGCGGAGGTGATCAGGGAGGGAGTTCCAGAACGTGGGGGCAAGGGTAGAGAAGTTAGTTCCACCCCACTTTTTCCGTTTGAAGCGTGGGATTAGGAGGAGGGATTTGGAAGAAGAGCGAAGCTCTCTGGAAGGGACATACTCATTTATTAGCGAGGAGATGAAAGTGGGGGCAGTGCCCTGGCGGGCCTGGAAGACCATGCAGCCGGTCTTGAACAGGGAACGTTCCTTGACAGGCAGCCAGTGAAGCTCCCTGAGGAGAGGTGTAGAATGATGATAACGTGGGAGACCATAGACCAACCGGGCCGCCTGGTTCTGGACCATCTGGAGTCTCCGCAGGCTGTATGCTGGAATGCCGTGGTAAAGGGCATTGGCATAATCCAGCCGCGATATCACCAGTGCGGCCATGATCAACTTGAGTGCTTGTGGGGAAAAGAAACGGGAAACAGTGCGAATGGTTCGGAGAGTGAGGAAACAGGAAGAAACTACAGTACTGATTTGAGAATGAAGGGTGAGCTGGTTGTTCATTTTAACCCCCAGTGTTTTAACTGTGGTTGAGGGAATGGGGGAGGGACCAAGAGAAGAGGGCCAGAAGAGGGAGTTCCAGGGACTGGACGAACCACCGGTGAGAACCAACTCGGTTTTGTCCGGGTTCAATTTAAGGTGGTTGTGGTTCATCCAGTCCCTGATGAAGGTCATGGTAGACTGAAAATTGGAGACAGAAAGAGAAGAGGAGGACAGGTCAAAGATGAGCTGGAGGTCGTCAGCGTAATTAAACACGGTGACCTCCAGCTGCTGAAGCGCGAAAATAAGAGGAGAAATATAAAGATTGAATAATAAAGGAGAAAGAGAGGAACCCTGGGGAACACCACAAGTGACAGGAAGTGGAGTGGTCGTAAATTCTCCTAGCCGGACCGCCTGAGTGCGGTCCCTCAGGAAGGAGGAAAGCCAAATCAGGGCTGAACCCTCAATTCCAGCCGCCCTGACACGGGACAATAAGATGGTGTGGTCAACCGTGTCAAAGGCGGCGGAGAGATCGAGGAGTACCAGCGCCTGATAATTGTTATTGTCCATACCCTTCCTGAGGTTATCCAAGACCGAAACCACAACTGATTCGGTCGAGTGCCTAGGGCGAAAGCCAGCCTGGCGGGGGGCCAGTACCCCATTAGCCTCTACGTGGGCGCTGAAAACCGCGGTGGCATGGCGTTCCAGCACCTTGCCCAAATAGGGCAGCAGGGAAATGGGGCGGTAATTGGCTGAGATGGAAGGGTCAGCGCCAGGCTTTTTTAAAATGGGCACTATAGTGTCTGATTTGAGTGCCGGGGTCACTACTCCCTGTGCAAGGGAGTTGTTGAGGAAAGTAATGGGGGATTCAGGACAAGAGGAATAGATATGTTGCAGAATTCGAGCCGGACAGATGTCTGCCGGAGAACCCGACTTTACTTTGGGGAGTATCTCCCGGAATCTAGCCTCAGTAAGGGGAGGGATAGAGGTGAGATAACAACGAACAGCGGGAGGGGAGGGATCCACGAAGGCAGATGAAGGGGGGGGGATATTAGCCTTGATGGTGGCGATCTTCTCTAAGAAGTAAATGTTGAGTTGGTCGCAACACCCGCTCGGTCCACAGACACGCAACAGAACTCTGGGACCTAATCGACACTGCGTCACCTGACATCGCCTTCCTTACTGAAACATGGATGAACACATCATCAGCTCCAGACATTGCCATAGCCATACCGGACACTTACAAGATTATCCGCAAAGACCGCACCAATCAAACATGAGGAGGCATCGCCATCATCCACAGGAACGCCATCAAAATCACAACCAGCTCCGACGACAATCTTGCAACCGCCGAACATCTCCACTTTCAGATCCACACTGACCCCAGGACCACACTGAAAGGCACCCTCATCGACAGGCCTCCAGGTACCCGCACCCAATTCAGCGATGACATCACGGGCTTCGTCAGCCCACACGCCCTAGCCTCCGAGAACTACATTCTTCTAGGAGACCTCACTACCACCTTGAAAACAAACACGACAGCAACACCACCACCCTTCTGGACAACCTGGCCAATCTCGGACTCAAACAACTTGTGGACACCCCCACCCATATAGCCGGACACACGCTCGACCCTATCTTCACATCCAGCAAGCACATCTCCTTTGATCGCACCACAGTTCTCCACTGGACGGACCACAGCTGCGTTCACTTCAGCTACAAGACCTCCCTAACCCACAATCGCCCTCAACCTATTCCTCAGAGAAACTGGAACAAAATCACCTCCGACCAACTCCTCACATCACTCAACCAAAACCCTCCCACCCTCTCATTGGACCCAAACCAAGCGGCCACCAAACTCAAGCAATGGATCACCCACAGTGCTGACGAATTAGCACCCCTGAAAAAGCACCAGATCAATTCAACCAGCAAAAAGGCTCCTTGGTTCAATGATGACCTTAAAAAATCCAAGAAACTATGCCGCACTCTGGAGAAGATATGGAGAAAAAACCCAACCTCAGACAACATGGCCTCCCTCAAGTCAGCCACCTGCAAACACCCCCAACTGATTCGATCCGCTAAGAAATCAGCATTCAAGGATCGTCTCGACAACAACACTCATAACAGCAAGGAACTCTTCAATATCGTCAAAGAATTCACCAACCCCACCGCAGCGTCTAACGACATCACTCCCTCCCAAGACCTTTGCAACGCATTATCCTCCTTCTTCTACAACAAAATTGCCGACATCCACAACAGCTTCGAGATTTCTCCCAGCGTTCAATCCTCCCCACCCCCCTCTGATCCTACTCCGCCAACTAACATCCTCAGCGCCTGGAACCCAATTACCACTGAAGACACCATTCGCCTCATGAACTCAATCCCCTCTGGCTCGCCCACTGACCCCTGCCCACACCACATCTTCAACAAAGCTGACTCCATCATCGCCCCCCATCTCCGTGACGTCATCAACTGCTCGTTCAACTCTGCCACCTTTCCAGAAAGCTGGAAACATGCTGAACTCAGCGCCCTTCTGAAGAAACCCACAGCAGACCCCTCTGAACTTAAAAACTACCGACCCATATCCCTCCTCCCATTCCCGGCCAAAGTCATCGAGAAAGCCGTCAACAGTGAGCTCGCAGCCTTCCTTGAATCCAACAACTCCCTTGATCCATCTCAATCTGGATTTTGAGCCAAACACAGCACCGAAACCGCCCTCATTGCAGCGACCGACAACATCAGAGCACTCCTGGACAACGGAGAAACAGTGGCCCTCATCCTACTCGACCTTTCCGCCGCTTTCGACACTGTCTGCCACAGCACCCTTATACATCAACTCAGCAACATCGGCATTCAAGGAAAAGCCTTGGTCTGGATCATCTCATTCCTCGCTGGGAGAACTCAGAGAGTCCGACTTCCCCCATACTACTCAGAGGCCACCGAAGTCATCTGCTGCGTACCTCAAGGATCCTCACTCAGTCCCACCCTCTTCAACGTCTACATGAGTCCTCTCGCCTCCATCGCGCATCAACACAACCTCAACATCATCTCTTACGCCGACGACACTCAGTTAATCCTCTCCCTCACCAAAGACCCCAACACCGCCAAAACCAATCTTCACGAAGGCATGAAAGAAGTAGACGAATGGATGAAACATAGCCGCCTAAAACTCAACTCAGACAAAACGGAGGTACTCATCCTAGGTTCTTCCCCCTCAGCTTGGGACGACTCCTGGTGGCCTTCGCGCTGGGCGCAGCACCCACACCCACAGACCATGCACGTAACCTTGGCTTCATCCTAGACTCCTCTCTCTCGATGTCCAGACAAGTCAACGCCGTCTCGTCCTCCTGCTTCAACGTACTTCGCATTCTCAAAAAGATCTTCCGCTGGATCCCTCTCGAAACAAGAAAGACTGTCACCCACGCACTGGTCACGAGTCGACTGGATTATGGTAACACACTTTACGCCGGAATCACAGCAAAATTACAGAAAAAACTCCAGCGCATCCAAAATGCGTCAGCGAGACTCATATTAGACATCCCGCGCCAAGATCACATCACCAGACATCTAAAAGATCTCCACTGGCTTCCCGTTAACAAAAGAATTACTTTCCGCCTTCTCACCCACGCACACAAAGCCCTCTACAATCTAGGACCCGAATGCCTCAACACTCGACTGTCCTTCTACAAACCCACCCGTCAACTTAGATCGTCCAATCATGCCCTCGCCGCAGTCCCGCGCATCCGGAAATCCACCATGGGTGGCAGATCCTTCTCCTTCCTGGCGGCCAAGACATGGAACCACTCCCCACTCACCTCCGCCTTACTCAGAAGCACATCTCCTTCAGAAAAGAACTTAAAACCTGGCTTTTCGACAAACAATGAACCCCTTCCCCTAGCACCTTGAGACCCTATGGGTGAGTAGTGCGCTTTATAAATGCCAGAACTTGAACTTTGAACTTGGGGTTGGTGCCCCATGTGACTAGGCTGGAACAAGGGGGATCTGACCACCGGGTAGATCAACAGACGTGAACAACTTTCCGGGTACAGCTGTATGGATGTGTTACTCATCAAGTATTGCTCAATTTAATTCCATTGTTGACTGCCTGTATATGTTTTGGCGTGGGTTCTTGTGGTTGTGGATAGGTGGGGTGCGTGACAGGTATTCACAGGTAGATAAAAGCAGTTTAGATCTTGGGCTACAAATTTGATGACATGACAGGGGGGCGAGGGATGTTCACTAGTTCTGTGAATACGGGTTTACATATTGCAAAATATATTTTCCAATATTAATGCTATGCACAATTCGATTAGTTTGTATGTAATGTATCCTGACTCGCTGCCGGTCCCCCGGGATGTCGGCTTAAAGGCTGTGTTCTTAGAGGAAAAGTCGTTTCATCATATGCTGCCGACCCCAGGGCTGTAGGCATACAGCTGTGTTACTTGTGTAAAACAAGGAAATAAAGATTTTGAAACTAAAAAAAACAATACAACCTCGTAAACAATTGATCAACAGGGTAATCAGAAGTCACCATATTTTGCTTTCATGCACACTTACATGTGGGGAAGGGGATGAAGAACAGGAAGAGACACAGAACAGTGGTAGTGCATACCGGGGAGATCATAATATAAAGTTTGCTTCCAAAATGTTCAAATCTATTTTATACAATAGTTACCTCAAACAGATATCTTTCATATGAACCGAAGTGTATGTTTCAAAATTTCTATTTAAGGCAAGAAGTCTTCTTCTATAGAAATTGTTAAAATAGCCAGAATATAAATGTACTGTTGCCAATTTAAAAGCTCCTTCTCTCAGTATTTTTCCATATTCTCCAATACAATTATTGGTGAGCATACCTGAGTTTTAAAACAGAAAATTACAATAGGTCCAATTTTTTTATACCCAAGTATTATCCTGATCAAGTACTTTTGGCCAATATCGGCCACTGCATCTACAATAATGTAATATATAAAGAAATTTAGAATAAGACATTTATAAATATATGTCTTTTAAAAGCCAGCAAGAATTCTAGATCACTAATACAATAATCAAATATTCAACATTAGTTACGGCCCTTATACATTTGTTCATCTCTGTAAACGGGCCCATGACTCATTAGTACACTAACATAACATTGGTCATGGCCCTTATATACTTATTCGTCTCTATAGACAGATCTATGGCCTGTATTAGTGCCTTTAATGAGATTTTAGTCTCTAAGGGCATTTCAAAGTCATTCATCACGATATATTTCACCCAAATATTAGTATTAATTCTACTGCAACGGGCAGTATAGTGAAATCTCACCATTATTAAACACATTTCACCTGAACTGATTGCAACCCGCTTTTATCGATAATTACAATTTTGACATCCAACTTATCATCCCTCACTCATCCAAAAACATCGCTAAGCAACTTAAATACATATGGCTTTAAGCATCAAGCCCACCAATGTGAAGCAGCTAAATGCCCATTTCACTAAAATTAGTTTCTTTCTAAGTTCCATATTCCTATTTTCGATGAGCAACTTTTGTTCCAAAATATCTTGTATTAAAATACCTAGAGCATTATACATGCTAACACAAAATTAGTTTTAAGCCGGATAACGTGTCTCAAGCAAGTTCACACCCAACGATACCTAAATATAATAAGAATTGTAATGTATATATATAAATTGAAAGTATATAGAATGTGATTTTAAAATTATTTGTATGTTATCTATGTCTTGTAGCCCTGAAGAAGTTCTATAAAAGGAAGGAACGCGTGGGCTACCCTGTGAAGAATAAAAGAAAAAAGGAATAAAGAATTTTTACGAATACATTTGTTTTGTAGATTTAATTTCATGAGCTAATGTATGCTGATCAAATTTTTGCAGAAAGCAAAATAAGACTTAACCTTCACTCCATTTCGAACAATTATACATAAGGTCATCTACTGTACAAACTGAGTAAAGGATTTTCTGTACCAAATTCACAGGGTTAAAAATGTATGACATTTTGATACTTCTGAAAAACAACACTACTATAAAATAATCCGTTTTTAAGGAAACTGAATATGTCTGTAAGTTTAAATCTCATATTTGATATTGTGTGTGCATAGTGACAGTATTAAGCACTGTTAATTTGCATGGTAATCAATGCTGAGAAGGAAAAAAGTAGGTAAAAGAATTTAATAAGCAATTGTCAAAGACATGGTAATCGCCTCTTTACATACACTTAAGTAACACACCCTTAGAAATATTTGTCCAAATCTGAATTTCAGAAACTCCCTTTCCCCAAAAAGGCTCATAGTAAAGATCACGGTGGTATTGAACAAGTCTACAACTAATTTTACAGTTCTTATACTGACCCCTTCTGACCAAGACAACTGTGTGGCGGTGTTTCAGGGGCCCAGAAACAGGATGCATTTTAGAGTACCAGAAGCCATATTATAGAAAGTGCCCTGAGGGTGCAAACGGCGTTTGCGCCCGCTCTGCATGCCCCTGGGGAACTTTGGTAATACCGAAGGGGCTGCAGACGCTTGTGCAGCCCCTATTGTAATACAGATGTCGCTGGTGCACATGTAGCGTCTGTGCTATCAAGAGAGGGCATTCCTTCATTTGCACGGGGGCATGGCCCCATGCAAATGAGGGAATCACTTTGCCACTGCACCCACACTGTATTACCAACGTGGGCACAGACACAAACATGTGTACAAGATGCACACTGAAAGCGTACCACAAAAAAGGCGGCACACTTCCAGTGCGTCCCGAGTCCAGCCCTCTTTAAGGGATCAAAGTGGGTCCCTTGGACACCCAAACATCCCCATGCAAGTGGGAGCAGACTTAGTTCGTGGCTGCCCTGAGGGCTGCACATTCTTTAAAATAAGGTGGCCCTGCTTAAAGGTGCACCGTGGCATAAACAGGCAAAGTGTGCTCCTCCAGAAATACGGGCCCAGGACGTTTTGTTGGTGTGCTGCAATTCGCAGATATGCAATCTTAACTAATTTTATTTCAAATTTAGAAAGCGAACTACAGTAGCATGATAATACAGAGTCATGAAAGAGACAGATGATGCCTCAGTGATGCTGGCACACCCAAATCTGCCTATTGGCTGATATTGTCAGCTGTGTGGGATTAGAAGGTGCTTGGCAGGTGTGCTTTTGTCAGTCAGTTTCTGATGATGCCCAGTTACTCTCCAAGCCGCTGTAACCAATACTCGTGCCAGCTCTGGTGCTGCCTGTGCCCCCTCACTTGAAAGCTATGTCAAGCACCTCAGTGCTTACTGTGCACATCTTCCCCGCACCCGGCAGCACAGACTTACAGTCACATTCCACATAGTCTAACTACTCAGGTGTGCCAGTCCAGCACAATAATTGGCCATTTCCAATCTGCACTTTATGTCACAAGAGGAGACCGAGACAGACATTAATGTGCATGTGGGCATCTTTCACTTCTTTTTAGAGCCTGACCCACTAACTCTGTGGGGCTCATCGAATTTGTTGAGTTCTGCCCTGTCAATATGCCTACCAACTCACGCACCTTTGTGGACCTCCCATCTAGCACCCAGTTACGTAGATAATGCTATTGGAGTGGGAACCACACACCATGCCAGCAGAAAGGTAGCAATTTATTCACTCTGGATAACCAAGGCATGAAGGCCATCGTTGATCTAGTACTGGTCCTGGCATCATGGTAGCAAAGCTAGACATATTGCAAGCATCTATGGCATGGTGATGCACACCCTGGTTAAACGCTGGCATTTCCTGGTTTATTATGGATGGCCATAGTACAATGATGTTACTCCTTGGAAAATTGCCCGCCCTATCATACAAGTGGTACATGGCAAGAAAGGCAGAGTCTATCCATGTGCGGCAATCATACATATGAATACTGCATGCAAAAGAAGACCTGGTATTTTGGCATCAAATGTACTTACTAATAGTAAATAAATATGCATCTCGGGAACTGTTCTTTACAAAAATATCATAAACGTTTGTTTGGGTGAAATCAGTTTACACTTCCAGAACGATATTTGATGACCAAATTTGACTTTTTTATATATACTGAAAAGCTTAGGTTTGGGGGCAAAATTATTGCATTTCTAAATATATATATTTAAATGCTTATTTTAGTGATTATATCTACCGCTGTGTGAAACCCTAATATGTAACTGATCGGCTGTCTGAATTTGCAAACTCTCCTTAACCTAACAACAGCACTATCGCGAATTAGCCTGTAAAATAAGTCCAGCTCTGTTGTACAGGCTGAGATTACAAGGCGTGTCTACATTTTTAAAACTGTCCAACCCTCCCCTTTAAAAGGATATTCTCGTTCATAACATGACTGAGAATCCAGCTAGAAGAGGCCGGATGGAAATATGAAAAAATAAAATAGGTAAGTGTGGATTGCAGTACTTGAGGAATTGCATTTTCTCAATGGTTTGAGTCTTTGGCTTCCCAAACATCTTGTTGGGAAATTGCATAAATACTTTTGCCACCTTTGTCTCATATCTATCCACCAGCAGGCATACCAGGAACCCACTGGGGCAGGGTTAGGCTTGCTTGGCACACCACGAAGTACTGAAGTATTTCAAGAGTGCCTTCAGAGCTGAAGTGATGTTGCAGAATTCAATATTTGACCCAATTTGACCAAATCTATCATCGAGTGGGAGCTAACCTACTTCATGCAATCCTTTCAGCTCAGGTCAGGTATTAGGTCACATCCCTGTCAAATATCATCTGCTTCCACTTATTTAGCAGGATAAATGTGGAGATCGGCATGCTGCATATTCACGGATTTTAAGGAACACTGTACTTACAGCTTTCACCATACTCGGGCTGCGATGCAATACACGTGGCTTCATTGATTTGCAGTCGTCGTGTGGGAGTCACCGGATGAACCAGCTATAGACACTGGTCCTTTCTGTTCTTTCTTTAATCATTACTGTTATTACGGGCTGCTTCGGCCTCTCACTCCGGATTGATCGAGTTACGATTACATGTACTGGCCGATTTTAGCTGCTCTTACGGATGCCACAATGATCTGACACCTTTTCCAATCCTTAATTTACTTTGGTCTGCCTATCCTGTGGCGGCATCTTTTACTGGGTTGCGGATTGAAGTGGATACTCCAATATTTCTCAACAGGAGCATATGGGGAAATGACAAGCTTTTTGGATACGTCGACAGGTACACTGCTGGACAACGAGCGCTTGCATATTGAATAGAAATACGCCGTGACTGGTATATTTCCAATTGATATTATTTTCGCCCTGTGGAAGCTCCCCATGTGGAAGCGAAACACGTTGGCTGATGGCTTGATTGGAATGTTCTTAAAGTAAAATAATTTCTAATAAAGAAGTGACTTTTTTCATCTACTCTGGCCCACTGGACTTTGTGAGCTGCGCACCCCCATTTGTTATAATCACCTCTTGATCTGGAGCACAGTAACACCACTCAACGGCTGGTGTAGGTGTTGACTGCACAGCAATTTCACATTTAGGAACTGGTGTGAGGTGCGGCACTGAGGGTCTACTGTTGCTGTTAGCTTTCAGAAAAATGTGTTCAATGTACTTAACTGAAGGCTTTCTGCAATCTTTTGATACATTCTGTCAGATAACGTTTGTCATCTGTGACATGAATTGGCACCACGATATTTAAGATTTAAAACAAAAAATTCAATCAACCAATCTCAAGTGCCTTGGATCCTGCCGCAACTGAACAACTGGTTGGTGTGGCTAGTGAGAGCACCAAAGGCTTTGCGAGACTTCATTCAGGTAGTGAGCAGTAACAGAAGTGGGCAATGTCCTCTAAGGATAAGCTTCAGCACACAGCACTTTTTATTTTTACTTAAGCATAATTTGCCACCCCTAAGTGCTTGTATAGTACACCGATTCAATAGAATAGAGTCCTGCTTTGCAATTTTCAAAGCAAAGCACAGTCAATGTTTTATTTATTTTTTAAGTTATGCAGCCCAAAAAATAAAAAATAAACTCAATATTTAATTAAAATGGTATAAACACAATTGCAACTCATCGAACGGAAGCTGGTTTATCATTGGTAAAGTTTGACTTTGTCTGCGAAGTGGTCCTCCAAAATTCTTCAATACATAAGCAGCAAATAGATTAGAAAAGCACTAGATTCTACTCATCACACTCTAGTGTAGCAAAGTCAAGCGAGTGAATGAAACCAAAGTCAAACAAGCACGGCCACGCGCCCGCAAAAGTGACCATGACAAAGAACAGATGGGATCCTGTGCGCCCCTGCTCGCTCCTGCAAGCTGCATGCCGCCATATGCACAAGTGAAAGTCTGGAGTGATTGCAAGAGGCCCTCTCCTAGATCAGCGCATGCGTGCTGCGCTAGGTGAGACCTATAAATGTGAAAGTACGCTTTCCAAAACCCCTGCTGCTGTGGCAGAAAACCACGGATAGCTTCCTGAGGCTAAAAGAAGGCAGAAAAGTACCTGAATGTTTATGGAAAACACTCCTGTGTATGTCCCTAGAAAAAACAGCTCTAATTCATCAATAAAATTAAATATCACATTGCTACTTCAAGCTCCTCTATAAAAATTGTACATGCATTCATTGACCGACTATGAAAGGGGACTGTAAAGTTCATCTGGAAAGGGGGCACGATCTCGAGCTCTTTTGAGATTATTATAAGAGCCGAGAGACAGCGGAGAATGGCTCTCCCTGACTTTAGAATGTATTATTGGGCATCTCAGGTATAGATAATAGTTGAATGGTCCAAATCTGAAACAGATAAGATGTGGGCTTTAATGGACTATGAGATTGTGAGGCGACGCCTATGGAGATTTGATTACAAATGACTTATAGGAGCAATACAAACAGAACAAGGGGCATACAGAGAGAGCTGGGACGGATGCCTCAGTGCTCAAGTTGCATAAAAGTAGTGGGACTTACTCATATGAGATGTACTTAAAAGCTCCATTTGTGTATGCAACAAAAATATACATTATAATCTAATATATGATTGGCATTACACGCTGGTGAAAGGCACTGGATGTACCCAGCGACCTCGAACCTTTGCTAACACCACTGTGGATTAATAGGAACTAAGGTGCATACATGGTGGGAATGCCCTAAAAGTGTGCCTTTCTAGAATGGAGTTGCAGGCACAGTGAAAACTATTTGAGGGTACTGGATGCCAAAGCAATGCTTTTAGGCCTGAGACCAGCTAACTATACTTCTATGATCAAGGTAGAATAGTGTACACTACACTCCACTGTTGAGGGGCAGCTAAGCTATTCATAGCACAGCTCTGGAAAAAGATGACCCGTCTCACCATAGAGCACTGGTACCCATGCTTTATGGACCATACTTGTAATGGAAAATCTCATTAGTAAGATAGAACACAATCACTCCCGTTCAAGGCGAAGTGGGAAGCGCTCCAGGGCTACTTCCTGCTGGAATCCCCCACATGGATTTGCTGCCAAAATGGAAGGCCAGCTATTCTCTTAGATACGAGACAGGGGTGGGTAATCACCTCGAGGTCTGGGAAGAGAGACTTGGAAAGCTTAGTGAAAATCTAAAACCTTTTGGATGCTTTATTGTGCCTGCTTATGTTATAGGTTGTTGTCACTTTAGGGTAAAAGGGGATGTTAAGGGTACACTAGAGGAGGCATGTCCAAGATGGTGTCTGGGAGAGTAGCACTGTAGCGAGCTCTGTCCATGGCACCCCTATCTAACCCTGCTGTCCCGTATTTGAGCCCAACTCACCACTGGAGCCAGATGGCAAGGGTCGGACTGTATGGCAGCAGCAGGGTCCTCGTTTGATGCTTGGAGTGGCAGGGTGCACCTCAGGTCAAGACTGCTTAGCTGAGTCTACAAGACAAGCCTAGACCGCCGCCTCTCGTGAAGGAGGGGCCTGGCAAGTTGGGAGGTCAGTTTTACCATGCGGCACAGAGGTGAGCGGTGACAAGCTGTCTTCCACCCGCAGCTGGAATGGGGGACAGTTGACATCTGCCAAGCGAGTGAGCAGACTGGCACTCGGTGCTATGGTACTTAGGTGAGTGCTATTGGAGTGAGGTGAGATGGACGCCACTCTAGGCTGCTGGAAAACATGCTCACTCCTCGATCTGCTTAATCATGCAGCAGGCTTACCACACCGATAGGGAGTCCCGAGATGACTGTGTAAGCAACCTGAAGAGGTAGTGAAAGACTCTGTGAGGGAGGCTGCAAAGGTAAAAAAAAAAGAGAAAGGCGCTGTTAGAAATGGGGTTATTTGCAGGCTAGGGCATGTATCAAAGCCAGGAAGAAACCACCACTCTAGGCAGGATAAGGGAGTAACACTCCTAAAATAACCCCTGCCCCCCCCCCCCTTGGTAGCTTGGCATGAGCAGGCTTATCTTAGAGGCAGTGTGTAAAGCATTTGCACATAACCAACAGTAATACAGCGTACGCACTACAAAAGGACACCACACCAGTTTAGAAAAATATCCTATATTTTTATATACCAAGGACAAGACCAACAAGCATTAGCATAGCCAATAGGCAAGGACAAGACCAACAAGCATTAGCATAGCCAATAGGTCCCGCCTTTGGGACCTTATAAGTGTTTCGCCATGCAACAGTTAATGTTGTTGCACCAAGGATATTGTGCTGGATAACTAAACGCTTATAGGATCACAACGAGGAGGGAATGGTGATATTTAAATGTCTGAGGAATATAAGTACAGCACATTAGGGTGGCTTAAGTGATATTTAAATACCTTAGATGTATAAATAAAGGATGTAGCTGAGACATGAGTGAGATTTAAATGTCCCATATGTAATAATACACCAAATGATGGAGATTTGAATGATATTTACATTTCGCAAGAGGATTGATGGAACAGAGGAGGGAGAGACGAGTAATATTTTAATTAATAAGATATATAATAAACACAAGAGATGAGAATGAGACGAATGAGCAATACATTTTTCTGGGTGATAAATAGAGCAGATGCTGGAGGCCTTATTGATATTTAAAAACCTCAGGTAAAGGAATACCTCGTAGGAGAAAGATATGGATGGTATTGAAATACCTAGGGCGTAGAAATACAGCCCAAGAGAAGATAATAGAATATGAGAAGCTAAAGATATCAAGGAATTCGCCCACACAGGTGTGGTGGTAAATCCTCTTATCTGCGGAAGGGGGCTGGAGATGTGGTAAAACCAGGCCAGCAGCAACCAAACCCGGAGTAATCCAAGAGAGAGAGCGAAAGCAGATCAGGAGTCTGAGCTGAGAGTGAGACTATGGCAAGGGACAGTCTGGATGGGGCAATGGCCCTCATATGCCCTTGTATCTGCATCACAAGAACTTTCCCTGTTGACATCTCGCCACACAGTCCTGGCATAAACCTTCCAACAACAACACCGAGCACACTTCTACATCTCTTAAAACAACACTTCTTTTTGAAGGAGAGACCTAAAAAGAGAAATATGGCTAAAATATTAACATTTTTGGATTCCAGTCCGAAAACATGGCAAGAAATCCCAGAAACAAAGATAAAGTCAGAAGCCAGAACATTCTATGGGAGACTATGCTCAATTTAAGGAGATTTTGGCAGCACATGCAGCTTCCAAAAACGAACGAGGAGACGTCCAAATTTGGACTGGTGGAATTTTTCATTTTACAAAAATGAAACGTGAAGGGCAGGGAAGTCTGTGTGTGAAGGCAAGGGGAGTTCCAAATGAGGGAGGGCAGTGATAGAACAAGAAAAGGAGAGAGATGAAAACAGACAAATTAGAAAAGCAGAATAGCAAATAAGAACGATGTGGAAGGAGGAGATTCTTATAAGGAACAAAAGGAAAAGAGTGAAAAAAGTTATGTGGCAGCACGAAGAGTACATGAGTACATGAGGAGGCAGAAAAACAGAGAACAAGCGCTGAAAGCCAAGCGCTGCCCCGATCGCGATCAGCGGTCTTCACTTTTGAAGCACTGCACTCGTGCTTATGGTGGCATCCAACTTGCAGGACGGGGCAGCTGCCATATGTTTGTAATTAACGTGGCTGAGCCACTGCTCGCTCCCGCAAGGTGGATGCCGCCACAAGCACGAGTGCAGTGCTTAAAAAATGAAGACCGATGGCTAAAGGCCTTCCTAGGGCAGCGTTTGAGAGCTGCCTAGGCGGGACCTAAAAACGATAGCAATCCACAATACAGTACTTCAAAATCCACAGTTATCAAAATATGCTTTAAAACAGTTCCTTGATGTCGTTAGCTCCGTCCGGGGCTATCACGGTGTTGTGAGCAAACAAATCCAAGCAGTTCTGGCTGCCCGTAGTGTCGCAGGCCAGCTTCTGTGTCGGGAAGACCTGCAAACAGTACCTTTTAGAAATGTAGGGCGTCGGCGACCTCTCATTGAGCTTCCGAAAACACAGCGTCCGCAGGCGTCGGTGCAGGATGTTGGTCAGGAGTCGTCGGGGCCTTCGAAGTCACACGTGCTGCAGGTCGATCTCCTCTCTGTTGGAGTCAGGAGCACTGGTGTTGCCCGGGCGTCAGGTGCTGCGGTGCGGCGTGTGGTGCTCTCAGGTTGCAGTGCGAGCAGCGGCTCGGTGATGGAGCAGAAGGCATAGTCTGTGAGACCAGGGTCGCTGTGCGAGATGAAGGCAGTGCTCGTCACGGTGCTAGCAAGTAACGGTGCAAGCAGCGCCGTCGTCGTTGCTGAAGCGATGTCGTCGGCTGACGAGCTGGAGTCGATGGCACCGGCAGGCCAAGGCTGCGGTGTGGGATGAGGGCAGTGCGTCGTGTAACATAACGAGCGGTGCCTTTGAACCACGGTGCAAGCAGCGGCATTGATTCCGGCATGGAACGGCATCGTCGGGGATACCAAGGCGTCGTCGTGAAGCGAGGTGGTGAAGAGTGCGGTGCCCACAGGTCGGGGTGCAAGCAACAGCTCGGTGGCGACATCAGATGGCATGGTCGGTGAGACCAGGGTCGCGGTGCGGCATTGCGGCGGTGCCCTCTGCGGTGCCAAGGCATCGTCATGAAGCGAGGTGGTGGGGAGTGCGGTGCCCACAGATAGTGGTACGAGCATCGGCTCGGTGGCAGCATCAGCAGGCGTTGTCGATGGGACCAGGGTCGTGTTGTGGCGTTGCGGCGTGCCCTCTGCAGTGCCATCAGGACACAGAGTCGGCAGCGGCTTTGTAGACGTCGCCTAGTTGCTTTTCTGCTGTTACAGCACAAAACAGACAGTCCCCAGTGCTGGCAGGCAGAAGAGCTTGAAGTCTTTGTTGTTCCTGAGACTTCTTGAACAGGGGGCAAGCTCTACCTCAAGCCCTTGGAGAAACTCGCAAAGCTTATTGCAGAAAGTTCAGTCCAGTCCTTTCACTGCCCAAGACAGAAGCTGCCACTGCAGGCCAACACAGCGAAGCACACAGCAATGTAGCAGGTCCTCCTCACTGTGAGGAAAAATATATATCTATATGTTTGCATCAGCCAAATACGAGAATCAACCCCAAATTGTCCCCACACTATCTCAGACCCACTGAGCTAACTTTGTCTGTCTCTGACCAAACTGCTTGCTCTGTGCTCCTACAATCACCCCTCCTTTACAAATCTATTTCATCCTGACCCAAGGATCTTTTATTGCCCTCTCTGACACGTCCTGGGTTAATAGCTGTCAAAAGCCTCCAATTCTTGCAGGCCTCACTTAAACTTGCTTTCTGTTCCCTTGTGTCCTTATTTTGCTCTATGTCTTGTGCTTGCATGACAATTCTATTTGTATATGTACAACCGTATTTGGCCATGTCCACATCTAAGGATTTTACTGATGCCAGCACTTTCTGCCCTATATATGCTCCCCTGAATATCTAGGTGGTGCAGAAGAAGCATGTTCCAAGACATGACACTGCCTCTGCCTCCTCGACCTCTGACCCTGCTCACAGGCTCCCCACGCTGCTGCACAGCTCTGCCTGCATTGTTTTTGCCTAATCTTGTATTTTTCCCCTTGCCTAACTTGCTTTCTTGCGCAGACTTGTTTTATTCCTCTGTGCCTGTATTTGCTTTCTTGCCCAGACTTGTTTTTATTCCTTTGTGCCTGTACTTGTTTTCTTGCCCAGACATGTTTTTATTCCTCTGTGCCTGTACTTGCTTTCTTGCCCAGACTTGTTTTTATTCCTCTGTGCCTAGACTTGCTTCTTGCCTAAACTTATTTTTCCTTCCTCTGCCCAGTTCTCCCGCAGCCCCCGCCCATTTTTCCCGCCACTGCGTCCCTGCGGCCCGCCCCCCTGCAATCCCATTTGCCGTCCCGCCTCCCAGCTGCTCCTCCCTCCCAAATGCCCTCATCTGCAGCCCGCGCAAGCCCGTTTGCGCCTGTCTGCCCCTCGACCGTGCCCAGCGCCAGGACCCCTGGACTCCGCAAACGCCACTACTCCTGACACCGCAACAATGCCAGAACCCCCCACGCACTCAACACTGGACGATCACACACCTGCTTCCTGGCCGCCCCTAAGTGCACCCACTTAGCTTTCACCTGCCAGAACTGCAGCTTCACAAGCATCCTACCAGGCTGCCAACCAGGAAAGAACCCAACCACCTCAGATGCATCCTTCTCAACACCCGCTCAGCACGCAAATACGCGGTTGAACTCTGGGACCTACTCAACTCATCCTCCCCAGACATCGCCTTCCTGATGGAGACCTGGCTGAACCCCGCCCCAGCACCCAACAGAGCCATAGCCATCCCGGAAGGCTACAAGATCACCCGCAGGGACCGCACCAATGAAGCAGGAGGGGGAATCGCCATCGTCCACAGGAACACTCTCAGAGTCTCGACCAACACCGATGACACCCTCAGCACCGCCGAACACCTGCACTTCCAGATCCTCACCGACCCCAACACCACCCTCAGAGGAACCCTCATCTACAGACCCCCCCGGACCCCGACCTCAGTTCAGCGACTCCATCGCCGACTTCGTCAGCACACATGCCCTCGCATCCACGGACTACATCCTTCTCGGGGACCTGAACTTCCATCTTGAGAACAACAATGACACCAACTCCACCACCCTGATCGACAACCTAGCCAACCTCGGACTCAGACAACTCGTCACAACACCCACCCACTCCGCCGGACACACGCTTGACCCCATCTTCTCGGCAAGCCCCCACGTCTCCTACAACCACACAACGGAACTCCACTGGACCGACCACCGCTGCATCCACTTCACCTTCAAGAAACCCACCCCGCACCACCGCACCCAACAGATGCCTCGCCGCTGCTGGAGCAAAGTCACCGAAGACCAGCTAACCACCACCCTGCCCAGAGCCCACCCACCGACCCCGACACAGTCGCCCGCAACCTCAGACATTGGATCAACGACTGTGCCAACACCCTCGCCCTGATCAAGAAACCCTCCAACAGTCACACCAACAAGAAAGCCAGCTGGTTCACTGAAGACCTCCGGGCCACCAAGCAAACCTGCCGAAAGCTGGAGAAGATCTGGCTCCGTGAATGAACACCGGACAGCCACGCAACCCACAAGAACGACACCCGCAGACACCATCACCTCATCAGATCCGCCAAAAGCGCCTCCTTCAAAGCCTGCTTAGACAACAACGCTCACAACAGCAAAGAGCTCTTCAACATCGTGAAGGAACTCTCCAACCCCAGCTCCACCACTAACGACGTCCCACCCTCGCAAGACCTGTGCAACTCACTGGCCACCTTCTTTCACCGCAAGATCACAGACATCCACGACAGCTTCAATGCCACGTCCGCCCTGTAAACCACTGAGACCTCCACCCCCACGACCACCACCTGCACCAACCGCCTGCTCTCCTGGACTAACATCAACTACGACGACACCATCAAGATCATGAACACCATCTACTCCGGATCTCCGTCAGACCCATGCCCACACCACATCATCAACATAGCCAGCACAGCCATCGCACCCCATCTCCGGAAAGTCATCAACACCTTCTTCGAGACAGCAACCTTCCCGGAGAGCTGGAAGCACGCCAAGATCAACTCCTTACTCAAGAATCCCAAGGCAGACCCCAAGGACCTCAAGAACTTCCGGCCCATCTCCCTGCTCCCGTTCCCGGCAAAGGTCATCGAGAAGACTGTCAACAAACAACTGACCCGCTACCTCGAGGAGAACAACATCCTGGACCCTTCCCAGTCCGGGTTCCACAGCAACCACAGCACCGAGACTGCCCTCATCGCCGCCACCGATGACATCAAGTCCCTGCTGGACAACGGAGAAACGGCGGCACTCATCCTCCTGGACCTGTCAGTCGCCTTCAACACGCTCTGCCTCCACACACTACGAACATCCCTCCACAATGCTGGGATCCAAGAGAAGGCCCTGGAATGGACCACCTCCTTCCTCTCCGGCAGAACACAGAGCGTCCGCCTTCCCCCTTCCGCTCATCT
This sequence comes from Lissotriton vulgaris, assembly GCF_964263255.1. Classification (NCBI taxonomy): domain Eukaryota; kingdom Metazoa; phylum Chordata; class Amphibia; order Caudata; family Salamandridae; genus Lissotriton; species Lissotriton vulgaris. The sequence goes on along the minus strand of NC_141689.1, from coordinate 909,167,507 downwards.
GCAGCGTACCCCAGGGCTCATCCCTCAGCCCAACTCTGTTTAACATCTTCATGGCACCGCTCGCCCACGTCGCCTGTCGGAACAACCTCAACATCATCTCCTACCCCGATGACACCCAGCTGATCCTCTTCCTTACCAAGGACCCCCACACCGCCGAAACCAACCTTCATGAAGGAATGAAGGCTGTCGCTGAATGGATGAGGAAGAGCCAACTGAAGCTGAACTCAGGCAAGACGGAGGTCCTCATCTTTGGATCCACCCCTTCGGCCTGGGACGACTCCTGGTGGCCGACCACACTGGGAACCGCCCCAACACCCATCGACCATGCACACAACCTAGGGGGCATCCTCGACTCCACCCTCTCCATGACTAAACAGGTCAACGCCATCTCCTCCTCCTGCTTCAACATCCTCCGCATGCTCCGCAGAATCTACAAGTAGATCCCCACTGAAATGAGAAGAACGGTCACCCAGGCCCTCATCAGCAGCAGGTTGGACTACGGAATTGGCCTCGGCCAAACTCCTGAGATGGATCCAACGCATCCACAACGCCTCTGCACGCCTGATCCTCGACATCCCTCGCCGCAGCCACATCACACCCCACCTAAGAGACCAGCACTGACTCCCGGTCAGCAAGAGGATAACCTTCAAGCTCCTTACCCACGCACACAACACTGGACCAATGTACCTCAACTGATGACTCAGCTTCTACATCCCCACCCGCCAGCTCCGCTCCGCTGACCTCGCCCTCCCCACAGTCCCCTGCTTCCGAAGAACGACCTCCGGCTGCAGATCTTTCTCTCACCTCGCTGCCAAGACCTGGAACACCTTCCCCATCCACCTACGGCAGACCCAAGACCTTCTGACCTTCAGAAAACTCCTCAAGACCTGGATTTTCGAGCAGTATCAGCATTCCCCACCCCAGCGCCTTGAGACCCTCACTGGTGAATAGTGTGCTTTACAAATGATATGATTGATTGATTGTCTTCTGCCTTGGCATGCTAATAAACGGACAAAGGTGCAAGAACATTTCCTGTGTTTTGTGGCTGCCGGAGTCTGTTTGCTTTGCGACGCTCTGAGGAGGGTTTGAAAGATTTATTAACACTCACAGCTTCTCAGGCTCTTCTTCTTGCCAGTCTTCTTGATCCAAAAGAGTTCTAAAGTTCAGGGGTCTGGGCCCCAGTATTTGAATCCAAAAATCATTTGATCCTTTATGCAAAGGGTGTCTGTGCCCAGCCAGAACCAATTCTGCCTTCTCTGGTGTGATTTCCTGGCGGGGTGGAGACGGCATTGTCAAAGGCAGACCAGGCCCTTTATCTCCTCCCTCTTCCACCATCGCAGCCCAGGTCTATTCAGCCCTTTCCTGACCTACCTGGACTATCGGGAGCCACCCTTGCTTCCTAGCCATCTGTCGTCCAAAGCCCAGACAGGCACTCCACATTCCAGAAGAGGCACACAGGATGACTGAGCAAGAAAATACCTACTTCCTAAAAGTGGTAATTTCAAACACAGAATGTAAAAAACACCTTTACTAAAAGATGCATCGTTAAATTCTGAGTTAAGGCATACTATATTTTATTTTCTTACCTAATTCCCCAGGCCAGTTTTGTCTATAAGATGCTATAAATAAATTTCCCATTCTGTCCTATGGGGAACAGGTAGCCTTGCAATAGGGAATAACTAAATTAGCTGTAATTCACTATCAGGATATGCCACACACACCAGGGCATGTCCTACCTTTCACATACACTGCACCCTGCCCACAGGGGTACCTTGGGCCTACCTTAGGGGTGCCTAACATGTAAGAAAAGCGAAAGTTGGGGACTGGCAAGTGTGTGCCCTGGCCAAGTCGACATGGCAGTTACCAACTGCGCGCAGACTCTCCAATGGCAGGTCTGAGTTACCTTTTTAAGGCTGCTCACGTGGGTGGCATAATCAGTGCTGCAGGCCCACTAGTAGCATTTGATTTACAGGCCCTGTGCACACTCAGTGCACTTTACCAGGAACTAACAAGTAAATAAAATATCCAATCATGGAAACACCGATCCATAACACAATTTACCTAGAGAGTATATGCACTTTAGCAGTGATCAGCAGTGGTAAAGTGCCCACAGTCCTAAAACCAACAACAGCAGGTCAGGAAAAAATAGGAGGAAGAAGCAAAAAGTTTGGGGATAACCCTGCAAAAAGGGCCATTTCCAACAGGCGCAATATACCTTTATGGGTTTCTCCCTAAGTTTGTGGTTATGGTTGTCTGGTGTCACGCGCTGCCATCACATACACTGTAGGCGCCACGGTGGAGAGGGGCTCTTTGGTACCCCACAATCTAGCCCAATGGTGGAACAACAACGGTTCTGGTGGATTCGCATTAGGGGCCTACCCTAACTGAAATAAGTGGTGTTAATTTCTATGTCAGTATTGTGAACACTGGAGTCTACTTACTGACAGGTGGTTCAGTACATAGTTCCTGGGAGTTAATAAGGGTCACTGAATTGGCTCTGGGAATTGACTCTGTGTTCTTGAGTCTTGAATTAGATTTGCGCAGATCAGCAGGCCAGAAGAACCGAGGAGTGATTCCCACCTTGCAAGCACCTGAGGTGGACAGGTTTTTGAGGATTATTATTAAGCTCAATAGTGTGACCTAGTGGGCCCCATTCTAACTCTCATTGAGGAATACTTGGATGTCTATTGATGCAGACTAAAAATCTGGTGCAGCAGTAAAAGTCGAACTCCCCCATCATCATTAAGGAGATTCATCTTGCGCTTTCGCAAAAGTGCATCACAACCCCCCTCCCCCCACCCCGGACAGATAGTTTTTTGATGAAGTATTATGTTGCTTTTCAATCTAGCCTGGCTCAGAGATTTCTTCAGGTGTATGTGGGAGAGAAAGGAGGGGACTATCACCAGAAACTTTGAAAGAGGCACTGACTGTCGTTCTTCCCAAATCAGGCAGAGATTTGTTACATGTTAGTTCATACTGCCTCTTGTCTCTTATGAACTTAAGACTGCAGGTGCTAGGGAAAATACTGGTGAATCATCTGGCACAGAATAGAATTGCGCAAGATCAGTACAGGCTTATTCCTGGTTGGAACATGCACCTTAATTTGAGAAGACTCTTCGGATTATGGACTAGGCTCAAGGAGGTGGTATCTAGGCCAGGGTGGTTTCATTTAACATTGAAAAAGACTAGAATGCTGAGATGGCCATATCTAATGGTAATGCTGCAAAACTTAGAGATCAGAACAGATTTTTTGGGGTGGGTGAAGATACTCTATATAGACGCAACAGCTAGGATCAGAACAGGACTAATGATCTCGGAGCCTATGCTTATAAGGAAGGGTACCAGGCAGGGGTGTGCATTTCATAATTTTTGTGCTGGGTATGGAGCCGTTGACATGTATGCTGTGAACAAAGGGACTGAGTAGGGGGCTAAACCTAGGGAACACTACTCACATTGTATCCTTATGTGCGGATGGCACGTTGTAATATACCTTCGGGGTACTAGAGCCATTGTCCCACGTTTATCATACTGAGATTTCTCTTATGGAAGGGAACACGAGCAAAGCTATCTCGTCCATATGGCTATTTTGGTGTCGAATCCCTTATTCGTCAATGGTAGAGGGTCGATTTCGAAAATACTAATTTTAGCCCAACCCCTAAATTAACCTGTGCTCACCCTAGTGAACACACCACACAAAATTTCTCACACCAGGTTAGAAAAATAGAGCGTAATTTAATAAATAGTAGAAGACCAAAAAGACAAAAATCCATTCAGTTATGAAATTTTAAATAATTAATTGTAAAGCATAAGGCACCAACCGGAGATATATGGTCGCTCTGGCTCAGGTCAAATCCAAAAGTTCATGCTGGCCGCGATAAAGTGTGGGTTCGGATACAGTCTCAGATTAGTCCCGGTGAAGGTTTACCGTCTCAAGTTTTGTGCCGAGAGTCCTGTTCAATGGAGAGAAGTTTTCCGGGAGCAAGGAGAGCGTCACTGGCAATGGTCGGTGACGCGTGTGGAGCAGGCCGGGTGCCACGGACGGGCAGGCAAAAGCCTCATGGTGGCGGTACATGCAAGTGGATGATGCTTGCCGTGGGAAGAGCTGACCTTGTGGCGGCTCGCGCTGCATCTTTGTGCGAGCGGCATGGTTCCAATGTAAACAGGCCTGTTCGCGAAGAGCCCAAAATCTTGACTTTAAGAGCTCAAGAATCACACCAAGGGCCACAGACCTGAGGTGCCTCTTGGGGGTCAGAAACTTGTTGAAGACAGGTCCAGGAGCTTTGGGGTGTCTGTTATGTTTATATTTTTTACGGCCCTTCCAATAATTTTGAGACAACCATTCTTTAAGGACCTATGAACATTACTCTTCTCCTTGAAGAGGGGACCAGGCAGATATAGGTTTGCACTGGCAAAACCTTATGCCACACAAATGGAGGGCGATAGGGAACGCCCAACTACGAACTCTATTATGCTGCAGCGTAATTACAGTGGACCATAATATGCTTGAAGAAGGCAAGTATCCAGAATGAGAATATGTGCTCACGAGACTTGAAATACATGTTATATTGGACTGGCTAATGAGCTCCATACCACAGAGAAGACCGCTTAACATGCTCAGGATAGTGGCATCGTTGTACAGGAAGATGTGTATGCCAGATTGTCACAGGTACGTTCCTTAGGCGCCAGAGCTGCTTATCTGGTAGCTACCCAAATGCAGGGTGCTGAAGTCCCTGTATCATATGGCCATTTGGTCGGAAGTGGTCTTGGAGGTGTGGTGTGCCCGGTAGAAGGCTGGCGACTGCGGTCCTTTGAGAATCTCTGACTGTAATATATGGTCTGGGGACAGGGCAATTTTTATTATATAAAGCATACAACATCTTTTTGATAACAGACCACCCAAGGACACCAGTAATTTATTTGATTCGTAAGATCCATAAAAATGAAAGTAAGCCATCAGGAAGACCTATAGTTTCAGCCATAAGCAGTAGTTTTGAAAATTCAGCAAAATATGTGCATCACTTTCTCAGTGACTATGTAAGAGGTTTACCCTCATTTATTCAGGAGATTTCCAGGAAAGTCTTTGATATTGCATGGGAAAAGGAAAACACATTGCATATATTAGATTCAGGATTGCTCTATACTAGTATAAAGCATTCTGATGGATTGAGAGCTTTGGAATATTTTGTAAGTGTCAGACCGCAATCTTTATGGAAACATACTCATATGCTTTTATCAATGATGAAATGGTGTTTAGAAAATAATTGCTTTCTGTTCAATAGCAACATGTTTAAACAAGTCCAAGGTACAGTAAAGTGGCACCTACCCTAATCCTCTAATTTCACCTCCTAACCTAGACTTGTAACTGAAGGGTAATTTGGTCGTGGAATATTACAGGAAATTGATAGCTGTCTCTGCAGGTTCCGTTCTCATGTTTAAGCTGCCTTGCCTGACTGCAAACCATGCAACGACCAAAAGCCCAGGTGCTGGTTGTTTGTGAAGATTCAGCAACAAAAGTCTGATCTACAATCATGATGAATGTGCCCTATCAAAATGTACCTACCACCGTCACCTCTGCGAAATGCAGAGGACTTCCCATCTGGATCCACTTGTCACATTGTAAGTGAGCACCAATAACCACAAATGTCCATCAAATTTCCTGGTGTGCACCCCATCTCCTGGACACTGCCAGCTTTATGACCAGCTCCAGGACCTTCATCTGTTCCAAAGCCAAGGGGAGGGGGCCCACTCCCTCCACCTAACAGCCACTAGGTGTGATCACACTCTATCATCACGGTCAATTCCGCACGAAGTGATCGACTGGTAACCCACTACCAAATCTCCCTGTGTCTGGCTTTCCATCCTACTGGATTTGCACTCATTTACCTGCTGATTGTGCCCCTGGATAAAGAAGCAACTTGCCTTGATCTGTACTTCTATGTCACTGTGTAGAGGAGTGCCTCCCTTTCCCTACAGAAATTCCTATTGAGTATGCGGGACAAACCTTCTCGATGAAGATATCATGCACACACCAATCCACCTTCCTTAGTCTGTATGGGGTAAATCTGTGAAACGTGCAATGGCAGTGTCTTTGTGGCCCATACATGTGAGTACAACTTGATTCTCACTGTGATCCTTGGCTATCTAACCTCTTAACTTTAGAGTTGCCACATAAGTGAATAATCCCCTCTGCATCCAGAGAAGACTGAAATTGTAGCCAACTCCAAAAGTGTACTTGGAACTTGCGAATACAGTTACTGTTTGTTTAGTGGCCAAAACTCATATGAAAGTCAGTACAACAAGTTAGGCCACCTAGTCGGAATACACTTGAGGCAAATGTTGGCTTTCAACAATTTCATGCAAAGTACTCACAGTCTAACCAGCTGCAAGTGTTTCATAATCATTTCTGAGGTGTAAGCCAACCACAAAATAAACAAGATCTCTGTTGAGTATTGAAGCAATGGATAGGTCTAGCCACGGCTTAGTTAACTATCTGTAATCAGAATGGGACTTCCCTTCTTTGGAGTTGGGCATTAGCAAAGCCGAATTCAGGGCAGGACTACTATGAAAAGCAGACCATAATAAGCTCTCATAAGGTGCCAACCTTGAGGCGGAGAGATGTTGTGTCTTAGCAGTGAAAAAGGCTTTAATTGAGTGAGGTTCAGCAACAATCAGGCTGGACCCAAGCACAATATTTTCAGATGCCTCTATTAGGTGGGTAGCTGCAGCAATAGAATGTAGGCAGCAAGGAAGCCCAATGGCCACAGCATCAAAAGCAGAAGAATAGTAAGCAATGGGCTTTTTTCTGATCCTCGTGGTCTTGCACCAATACCCCCAGAGCAAATATGTTCCATTCATGACAATACAGTGTGAAGAGTTTATCATAAGACGGAAGCCCCAATGCAAGTGCAGGGGTTAATCCTTGCTTTACCTGCACAAAGTCTTCCTCTGCCGCTACAGTCCAACTCTCTACTCATGAATGTATTTTTTAGCAAATGTTAGAAGTGGGTGAATTAAGGCAGCCACCTGTATTATCCCACCATTCCCTAGACGGTGTGTACCTGAAAGATTACCAAAGGTAGTGGCAACTTACCAATGGCTTCAATACTGTCAGAAGATAGATGGTGTTCTCTGGCAGAGCTGCTACCTAAATTATATACAAGGGCGAGACAAAAATATAATTTCTCTTTGGAAGTTCTGTGTCAATTGTTAGCTAAATTAAAAAAACTACCTTTTGGTGGAGTTGTATACAGCGCAAACTCAACCGTACGGTATCAGAACGCTTTACGTGCGCACCAGTTAAGTTACTGACGGACACAATCATTAGGTCTCACGTAACCGCGCGAAAGCGCGGTCTCGCCGAGACCTATTGTCAGCGAGTCTTCTTTCTAGGAGAGGGGACAGGAGCTGGCCGCGCTCTCAGAATAGAGCGGGCCACGCGCACGTGAACACGCTCGCTGTGGCCAGCTCCTGTCTCCTCTCCTGGAAAGCTTCCACATAGCCACACCTCCCCCTGCACGCATGCGCACAAACAGAGACACACACACACGAGCGCACCTACACACGCGCACGCACACACACATACAGAGACCCCCGCCCACCCCAGCCGCACACACACACACACGAGCGCACCTACACACACGCACACACACACATACAGAGCCCACCCCGCACACACGAGCGCGTACACACACATACAAGCGCACCCCACCCCCCCACAAGTAAGGCCCACTTACCGCCACTCCGGACTTCAACCGCCACCACGTGGATCTCCCTCGGGCATGGGAGCCCCGCGTCACCAGCACTGCTTCTCTCCGTGGGCACGTGCGCGGGCTTCTGAAGACAGAAGTCCCGCCCCACGGAAGGTTTCAGTTTCGCTCACGGCTTGGTTTTTCTATGGGCATGTGTAAATGGGAGTTCATCAACTTTCTGACGTAGGCTCACTGTTATGATAGTGTACACTCTAACTTGCTACTTATGTCACAACTTTTTCTAATTTAGCATTTTTTTTCGTTCAGCTTACATATCAGTAAACATTACCCACTAATAGGCTCAAGACAGCATACAGGCACATTGACGATATTCAAGCAGTTTATTATAGAGGGGATCGGCAAGAGGTCATGCGTCTATATCACCAGCCTTATGGTGGGAGTTCATTATCAGGCTACGTTTCTGCCAGTGACTTTCCTTTGCGTTACGCGGGTCTCGGCAATTTTCCTACCGCATAAGCCCCGTCCTGTCTATATGTCCTCCACTATTGGGCCGGTTTCGTCTTCTTTCGATGCAGGAAGGTTGCCTCAGGTGCTCCGCGTCGCACGCACTCCAAGGTTGCAGGGAGCACAAAACGGTGCAGGGTTTTTAGGGTGTAACATGCCCTGCTGAGGCATTTAAAGTGTATGATACCTGCTTCAGATGCCAGGTTTGTTTAAGTGCAGCAGAATTTCTATGTTCTCTGTGTGATTTCCATACCGATGTCTGGTTCCCACTCAGTCCTCGCCATCTGTTCAGTTTCCGGCAGTGCCTCTAGCTTCGCCTGTGGAAGCCTCGAGACTAGATGTCTGGTAGAGAAGTTATTGAGTAATGCATTTTGTGGCATTAATGATAGTTGCTCAGATGGGAATCCCGGGTCCATCGATCAACGGGTCCCTTGCAGGCTGTTCCAGCAATATGCCCAGGGTTTGCGGCTAGGGCACTCCACTGAAATGCTGCTATAAATCACCCCACCCCACAATACCCAATTTGTCCATCTGTGAGCAGGTCTTAGATTCTTGTGTTGCTGGCATTAGCAGGCAGTGTGGTAGGGGCAGCCCTGGTGCATAAATAATGCCACACCCTCTTCTCTTACGTAGGCCTTCCCATGTTTACTCATGTCACAACTTACCCAAATGTTTGAGGGCTCCCATGGCTCCTTCCACCCTATGTTGTCTATGGCTGGTTCCTGAGACTCCTTGTCTCATACTTCTGGGTTTATGTAGGGCTAATAAACTTCAGCTATCCTCTTGAGAATTTTAGTTTGGAGTTTCACTTGCTGTTTTTCTCATTCGAGATCTGGTCCATGTGAAGGCCCATGGACCGGAAACAAATCCGGATATTAAATTTGAGGGTTTTCTCTAGAAAGTTTGAGATCGTGAAACCAAGTTTGATTTCTCAAACTGACTTTGTTAAAGGTAAGTATACCAGTGTCATGCCAGACTCAAAGATAACTACCCAACCACTGCCAAAAGAAGAAAAAGCATTTACAATGCAATAGGTCTCGCATTTACGCGATTCTAAGCTATTGGCATTGTAAATGACAATGCCTTTGGTTTATATTTTAAAAACCAAATCATAAAAAAAGGCATTGTCATTTACAATGCCAATACCTCAAACATGCGTAAATGCGAGACCTATTGCATTGAAAATGCTTGTTTTTGTTAGGCCGGGGAGATTAAGTGCTTTGCTCCAAATCACAGAATGTTGAGTGTCCCTGCTGAGACTCGAACCCGGTCCCCAGCTCCGAGGTCGACCGCCCTCGCCGTTTGGCCACGTTCTCTGTCCTAGAGTAGCAGTGGCATGTAAAAGATCAATAACATACTGAGCTAATGTAGAATCTTCAGGGAAGACCAAGTTGTCCAGCTCTCGCTTCAGAGCTTAGGAACAGATGAAGGTCAAATCCATATACCCTGAGAGAGCCAAGTTAACTGGCTTCTGCCAAGTTTGAAAGCAAAAAGATATTGACTTTCTTCATTGTGTGTGGAGATAAAAAATAAAGGGGAGCATAAATCCATCAGAGTGAAGTATTGAGTGATAGCTGGAGTGTAGGAAAAGATGATTGAAGGGTTGGGTACTATGGGAAAGCTGGTGATAACCACGCTAATAATAATACAGATGCCCTGAATTAAATGGTACATATTATTATTTCCTGCCATTTTAACGGAGAGCACGTGATGCTACATAACAGGCTTAACAGCTTCAATAGATTTGGGATGCAAGAGATATTGCAGAATGCAAGTTATTCATTGTGTTCACTTTGACCTATATAGGGTCTATGGAAGCAATACAAACAAGATCATTAGGGTGTTCAGATCATAAAACGAAGGGAACCTATTCAAGTAACTTAATTAATTCTTGAAACATTTTATAATCACACAACAGATTTTGATAATTTTACTCACACATGGAACCACTAACACCTGATTCTCATTGACTTGTGGAACATACAAAATGACTGTCAACAGTGTAGATGTTGTGATAGAGTGTGCAGGGACCTACTACCTCAGTTTTACCATACTCACCTGGGCCCATATAACATTCATAACATTCACACTTTGAACTAGCAGTCCTGCCTAACCAATTACTAATTTAGTCACCATATCAGTGCCCAGAGGTCCGTTTAGGACTTATACCTGTAAACTGTGACTTACCAATCCTCGTCACCTTACTATAAGTCCTGTGAATCAGAGGGAGTTAGAATAAACAGACAATATTTAAACACATTTACTTTTCTTATAATAAACACAGACTCTGGGAAAGTTTTAAAACCTTTATCTATGATAGATTTTCTGAGTCAAATGAAAAGAGCCACAATCTCGAAACCATACATTTTACAAGCAAAAATATAACCAGTAAAACATAAAGTTTGTAAGAAATCACAGTAACACCTTTAGACATTGGTACCTGGTAAGGGTGAGAAAGGGAAATAGTACAAGGACATACCACATGGATTATATTTACCTAGAATGGTGCATTGACCAATCCTGGCCACGGGCTGGGGCAAAAAGACCAGGACCAGGCTCCTGATTAATCAGGTGCCCACGGGACAAGACAAGTGCAGATCAGGACAGGTGACCTCAGCTGAGTGCAACGCCAGCGTCACACCCCTCTCTCTAGGAAGCCAATTAGTACCCAAATTGGGTAATCGATTCTTCTGACAGAGTGCTCCGCCAGCACCTCGATCGCCTATTGAGTGCGTTGGGTCAGTGACAGGTCAGCTATTCTGACAATTTCTTTATCTAAACCTACCTTAGTTATACCATTTCTAGGGCAAAGTTTCCCCCATCACATCCCTCCCCCTACCTCAGCCTTGCCTCATAACGACACTCCTAACACTTACTCCCCCCATTCCAGTACTGAAACAACTCACGCACCTACAATAGAAGCTGATCCCCCTCGGTTTCGATCAGAGTTCACTCCCCCACCTTAATTCTCTCTCCCCCTGCATCATCCCTATTCCACCATTCCACCTCTAACATTCAACCCCCCCATACCAGCCAACACCCCTCTGATCACCTGGTGGCACATAAAAGGACTCCCTACCACTACCATTTAATAAACACTCCACCCCCTCAAATCCACCCTCAGAGCATATTCCATTCCCAATTACACCTCCCTCACTCCCTCACCTACCAACCACGCCGCCAACTCAGACATCTATATCAACAATTCTCCCAACCACACACGCAACACCCTCTCCTATTTTACCCACAAATCCAGCCTCAGAGCATACTCTACTCCCAATTACACCTCCCACACCCCCTCACCTACCAACCATTCCTACAACTCAGACATCTATACCAAAGACTCTCCCAACCACATACGCAACACCCCCTCCTATTTTTCCCACCCCTGCACCAGATCACACATCTAACCGGGCCAAGGCACCGCAACCCATACCACAGGCACCAACCCCAATCATAACCGTTCCAAACACCAGACTGTATGAGATTATGTCTACACTTCACCAAATCAAAGAGGAACTCCATACTTTTAAAGAGTTGAGCTTGAATCAACAAAGGCACTCCAGAACCTATATACCAAGCAAGCCCCCTACCCACCTTCCACTCTCCCCCAAACATAATCTACCATACAGGAAATCAATGCCCTCCCGTAATTTTGCCACCCGCCCAATGCGAAGCATCAATCCACTTTCGGAGTATGACATACGTTCCCTTCTACACTCTTACGAACCCGCTCTTATGACCCACATAGCCCCCACACACCTGCCCATCCCTACTATCCACCCCAACCCTCACAGGCCCTCCACACACAACAATAGAGGTATCATTGACAATAATCTTAGAAAAATCACACTCACTCAGGATCCCACCTCTTCCCTCATCACTCTCCGTCTTAAATGCACACTCCTGAACTGTAGATCGGCCTCATGACACGCTGCAGACGTAGCTGACCTCATTATCGCACACGACCTGGACCTGACAATGCTCACCGAAACCTGGTTAACAGAATCCTCCTCACCACTCATCGACATTCTAGTACCCCCTAATTACAACATCATCAGACTAGACAGGTGTGGCAAGACAGGGGGAGGAATCGCATGCATACACCGTAGCAACCTCTCCGTAAATAGAGCCATATCCCCAGTATTCCCCTCCTTTGAATACATCTGCCACGACATTAACAGTAACAGCAATCCATTATGCTCTTTACATATTATCTATCATCCACCAGGTGACAACCTCACCTTCACAGAACACCTCATGGACATGGTCACAATGAACTCTGGACGACAAAACACACAAATATTCCTTGGCGACTTCAATCTCCATTGGAACGATCACAGCAGCTCAGTGGTCAAAAGTCTCAAAAACTTCCTCGGCGCTCTAGACCTCACCCAAATTTGCAACAGCCTTACACACAAATAAGGTTAAATCTTGGATCTATTAATCTCCAAAGGTGACTCCATTCAGCTTGAATCGATCCAACCCTGTGATTGGTCAGACCACCATATTATCACCTTCTTTATCAATGAATCAGTGAAACTTAACCCGGCTCAATCCAACAAACCGAAGGTATGGAAAAGAGACCTGAAAAAACTCAATCCCAACACATTACCTTCTTCCAGCTACAATCTACTTCTACTCCCTGCCAGCTCCTCCAACGTACAGGATCTCACCAACCACTACCTCAAATCTATAACCTCGATAATTAATGAGGTTGCTCCCCTTCAACTAAAGAGAGTTTCCTCAAAAGTCTCAAAACCCTGGTATGATGGGCTACTTAACGAAGATAGACGTTCTTTGAGAACGGTGGAACGCAATTGGAGATCAGTCCCATCTGCTATGCACCTCAAAACTCTAAGGAAAAAACATAAATGCATACTTTAGAAAGATCAAGCGCTCAAAAGCAGATTTCTTCAGCCACCAGCTAGTCCAAGCAAGAAACTGTCCCAAAAACTATTTTAGCTAATTAAAACTCAATCTAAGGATGAACCTCAACGACTACAAGACACAACTCGTACACAACCGACTTGTGAAGAATTCTCTACCTTCTTTAATCTAAAGACTGATAACATCAGGAAAGATCTCATTGACATAAGCTTACACTCTAGTTCCCACATCAAAAGATCCCTCCTACCCCCATCTTCCTTGCACCAAACCCTTGCAAAGCTCGACCTAAAAAACGACGCTGCATGGTCTTCCTTTGACACTTACACGGGAGAAGCTGTTGGCAAGATTCTCAGTACCCTGAAGCCTTCCAATCAACTCACTGACCCTCTCCCCGCAAACGCTGTAAAGGACTTTACCCCATTGCTTCTTCCTCTCTGGACCAAAATCATTAATAGCTCACTTCAACAAGGATGCACCCAGACTCCCTTAAAGTGGAGCAAGTATCGCCCATCCTAAAGAAACCCACAGCTGACCCTACCGACCTAAACAACTATTGTCCTATTTCCACTATTCCTACCTTGGCCAAACTGTTAGAAAAATGTGTACACCACCAATTGAAAAAACACATAGAGCACTTTGACCTTCTTAACACACACCAATCAGGCTTCCGAGCAGGCCACAGCACGGAATCATCTATGACACACAAAATTGATGATGCGCTTCAAATACATGATCAGAACGGTACATTCCTCCTCATCCTACTTGACGTTTCTTCAGCCTTTGATACGGTCAAACACGAGAACTTATTAGATCTGTTGAATCACAGAATGGGTCTATCAGGGGCAGTGCTTAAGTAGTGTACCTCCTTTCTTCATAACCGGACGGAAAAATTCAAGATCAACAAAACCCTGTCCACACCAGTTTCAGTAACATTAGGAGTCCCACAGGATCCTCCCTATCCCCGAAATTGTTCAATTTAGTCATGGAACCACTCACTGCACTGCTTCAAGCATCTAATGTGCAATTTCACATGTACGCAGACGATACCCAACTCTACCTTAAGATACACACCCCTGGAGACATCAAACTGCTCAACACAACGCTTAGGCTACTTAACGAAGCATGGACATGGCTGGCAGAGGATCATCTCAAACTGAACGCTCTAAAAACTGAATTCCTCCTAATAGCACCATCCGCCAAAGTCCCCATCATGCATGACTGGCTCAAACATCTTACTGTATTCAAAGTTCAACCAACCATTGTGGACTCAGTGAAATCATTAGGTATAATCCTCGACTGCAACCTCAATATGCACAAACATATCAGTAATGCAACTAAGGGAGCAAACTTTCAGATTAAAACATTGAGGAAACTGAAACCCTTCCTGCCAACCAATGACTTCAAGATGGCAGTCCAAGCTCTAGTTATCCCTCAAGTGGATTATGGAAGTGTCGCTCTCTGTGGCCTCCCGAAATCGACAACTGCACCCCTAAGAGCCTCCATTAATGCTGCAGCAAGACTTATTACTGGCTCGAAAAGAAGCTCCCACATCTCTCCTGACTTAAAATACTTGAACTGGCTGCCATACAAAGCTAGAATACACATGAAAATTGTGTGCATGACGCATAAGGCCATACATCACAACGCACCCAGTTACCTCACTCAGAAACTGACAATCTCTGGTGGCTCCACAAGAAGCGCAGAAAATCTACTTCTGAAACCAGAAAGGTTCAACAAGAAAAAAACATATAAACAGTCCTTCTCAGGTATGGCGCCCAGGATCTGGAATGCACTCCCTCCAGAAACCAGACTTATCTCATCCACGACATCCTACAAAAAAAAAGTAAAATTGATTCTCTTGGCAAAATTCACATGAATATAGGCTAAGGAAATCCCGAGAACACTCACACCCTCACCAGTATTCATTTTATGACAAGGGTCAGCTAGACCACCTAGGAACTTTTGTTGCCTTTGCCTTGACTTTATGGGTCCTCATTATCTTACACCGTTTTGCTCAACGTTGCACAAAATGTTATGGTTACATGATCTATCTGCTCTATTGTTGTATGTATAACCTCTATGTGTGTAAAGCGCTCTGATATCCACAAGTATCTTGTTCGCGCTCTATAAAACTTTCAAAATAAATAAAATAAAATAACGTACCACCCCTAAATGTTGCAAATCTATGTGTTCCCCTTCAGTGATTGGTTGGAAAGACGAGAAAAGGTTATCACACCATACTAAGATGAGATTATCTCAATTGACTTGAATTGATCAAGTTCCCACCCACAATTTACTTTCTCACGTCTTTATTCCACCCAACAGTATTGGCATACAAATTATATACATTGTATTTATTTGAGTCTTCTTGCTTCCTCTTTAGAGGTCAATAGAACAGGGTCCCAGGAACATCGTGGATAAGAAGGGTGTTGGCAACCATTCAATGCCAATGCTTCAGCAATTTCGGAATCAGAGTGCGCTTGCGCTGCATCACCCAAGATGGAGGATGTGACAGTATTCAGGCCCAAAGTACGAGCTAGTAGCAAAGTCAAAAAGAATCATATTAGAATACAAAAATAAATTAATGCACTGTATACCACTTAACTCTACTCTATTCCCATTACTTTATTTTAACTTGTGCATTAATAGTTGAACAAAACGAACAAGCTTAATGCAAGCGGCAGCATAAGCATTAGCATGTGAGGTTTGAAGCAGCCATTTCTGTCACTAGTGCGCAGAAGCAAAGATTTCCCACCAAGCAAAAGGTGCGTCATGCCACGTAGATATGACAGACGCATGCGCAGAAGGTTTCCCGCGTTTTCGGTGGCCATTTTAAAAACACTCGAGTTATTGTTAGTAAAAGCACATAGAAAAGCTTTCCCTAGATACTAGAAATGTCGTGTAAAGCAGTTGTTAGTTAACAAAACATGTTGGTTAATATATTACAGGTTATTTGGAGGGCTGAATACAAGCAAGTTTCGGTATATGTGAAATTTTGCTCCATCAGTTGCAGTTTTTTTTTTAAACAAATGTTATTGGTTTACAGATCTTCATTAAAGATCAGGTCAAATAATATTGTTGAATATCATATAATCAGTTCATATTTGTTTTGTGACCTCCCATAGATCTCGCTCACAACTTCCCCAAACAATCTCCCTGCGAAGAAACAAGGCAATTTTTCGTAGTAATTAATGTTTGATGTAGCAAGGTACAGTAAGGGGGTCAGCGGCAGGATATGCCAGGAAGCCATCCGTGTGGGGCATTGTTCAGTGGGCCTCAGACATAGCAACGGCTCCTATTAGGGGGTTGGAGCCCTCAGGCCAATAGGGGATGCCACCTTGAAGGGGGGAGTCCTTCAAACAGTCACCCAGTGCCTCCTAGTTCCTAACCACATCCAGTGAAACCTGTCTTTGTCTGGCCACTCTAAGCAGGTCCCCGCATTCGTAGCTCACCCACCTCTCAAGTTCCCAATACCAAATCGTGACCCGAGATCCTCTAGCAGCCTTTCAATTCCTCCTAAATTCCCTCTTTTCCAGAATGAAGGCCAAGTCCTGTAACCTGCTTCTGACCATGGTCTTAGCGGTATGGGGGAACCAGCTTAATAAGCCCCCGGGTATCAGGAGACCTCTTTCTGTGTAATGTCCACTACTGTGGCCGTGACTTTGTCCTAGAACATTTCCAGCTGGGGCATTCCCAGAACATATGAAAGATTCAGCTCCAACCACCCCATATCTCAGACATGCTACCCCAGCCGTGCTAAAATACCTATTCACTTTTCCCAGGGTTAGGTACGCCCTGTAGAGAATATATTAATTAATTTAAAGCAGGCGTTTCTCGATACCTTGGTTACCAGGTCCAGTAAAGTCACCCTTGGGCATCGGATTCCCCAGGTCTTCCTCCCAGCGAGTTTGTAATGTATCTAATTGGCTGCAGCCATGTCGTCCCTTATCGCCCATTTCTGACTCACACACCAAGTCATTCCCTTCAGTGCCTGGGACTACTATAGTAATGTGAGCTATTTCTGACCAAAATATATTTTTACTTTTAGTCAATTTCTTTTAGATTGACAAGAGTATAACAGCTTTTTTTAACAGTGTAATTTTGATAAACCATGAAAAACAAGCATTTACAATGCAATGGTCTCGGCATTATTAAAGGTAGAGCTATTGACATTGCTCCTGACTTTTTTTTTTAAAATCATAAATAAATGGCATTGTCATTTACATTGCCAATAGCTTAATCGTTTGCATATGCGAGACCTATTGCATTAGCACCCACACACAGAGTAAGTAGTAGAGTGAGTAGTTGATAGTGAGTAGGAGAGTTATTAGTAAAGAGAGTATTAGAGAGCGAGTAGTAAAAAGTGAAAGAGTATTATATAGTGAGCGAGTGAGGCAGGATATAAGTCCCTTGTAGGTTTATATTAAACACAATCGTTTTCTCAAGCACAGTGCAAGTGCTGTACAGGTAAAACCTAAAATGAGTACCAGGCATTAGCAAACGATCACCTGAATGGAAATGTACAGATTTGTTTAATCCTGCACTTTGGCCCTGACAAATTTGGTGGAAACCGGATACTGTAAGATATTCAAAATATATATGTTCACAAGCCAACGCACTTACTGCCCTCAACACTCTGCCCTCTGCCCTCAGCACTCTGCCCTCAGCACTCTGCCCTCAACCATCAACCCTCTGCCCTCAACCCTTTTCCCCTAACCCTCTGCCCTCAACCCTCTGTGTAGGCTTCAACCTAAAAAGAGAAGAGGTGGAGAGATGGGGAGAAGAGAGATAAGAAAAAAAGGGGTATTCCATCAGTTCTGAGTGAGAAAATTCTTCCTGTAAACTACACCTCTGAGTAGCCACAGTTTCACGCAGCGGGAAGTTGTACCCTCTTTAGGCAGCACATCTGGAGGCAGGGAATCACAAGTGCATGGCTTCCAAGCACTGGCCGCCTACCTGCGACCACTGAAGGCTGTGCCAGTCAATGTCCCCATACTACACGACATAGCCTCACGCTGAGTGAATCCTAACAGCAGGAAGTCCTGTCCTTTCCAAGCTAGATATCCGGCTTCAGAAGGTGAAATGGTGTGCGGCTTCAACCTTGCACCCAACTGAAGGAAGCCACTTCCCTCAAAAAGTCTGGAATATATTCCCAACTCTACGAAGAGAGAAGATTTTATAATTCGGGGTGAAATTTTGTCTTGTGTTTTTTAAAGCGCCCACCCCTCAGACAATATCCACAAATGTGTGAGATGATCAGTGTTTACCTCTTCATTCTCAAATGCACTTTCTGGAGCTAAATTCAGCAAATACTGTTCCTATGAGTCAGCACTCAGAATGTACCCTCGCAAATAGTGTTTGAGCCCACAAATGTTAAACTTCGGTGTGAGATATGGTTTGTGAATGAAGCCACAGAACTCCCACGCCCTACAATTGACTAGCCTCCAACAAACAGAATCCTAGAAATAGCAGAGAGGCACAACTCATAGCCACAGCAATAAAACTCTTTAAAACATGGGTGGGAAACGGAATGGCAGGAAATGTGGCACAAAACGGCAGACCTATCATTTCACTTTTAGTCCTGACCCATTATTAGCAGGTGAGGTGTGTCTGCAGGAAGGAAACAACTTGCCAACTCTGTAATACAGATAAACCCTAAACAGAAAGCGAAGAGAACAGCACCATTGGGGAGGGTGCAAAGCCAAAACACACACAACAAAGAGAACGTCAAGACACAGCAACAACCAGTACAAGAAACACCAACATGTAAAGCAAGACAAACACACTGTAAAAGCAGTAACATTAAAAACACGCTGGAAACAAGGCAAACAACAGACACGACAAAGGCAATATAAAGAGTACACGCCAACTACATATAAAATAAGGTAGAATAAAAGGCAAAAGAATTTCAACAAAAAGAACAAGACATGCAAAAAAGAGACAACACATAAAATATGACATGCAAACGAAGTAAAACGCCAACCACCTGTAAAATGAGGCTGCTCTTACAATGAGGGCCCACCTGAAGTGATGGGCAGTCGATGGAAGAGCCATCTCCTCACACTGCATACACTCTATTGAACAGCTTTACTAGGAGGACCTCGATTGGGAATAAAATAAGTACAATAGGGTATGTCCACGTACGTAATAGCACAGTTCCCACTCAAGTAACGCAATGACCAGCATGAAGCAGTGTGACCTCACCATGGCAGATCAAAGAGCACCAAAACCTTCTATGTACAAACACGTCATTGGGTCACACTGGTGAAGCGGCTCCTCCTGCGAAGGTGAGGGGTGACCCACCGGGTCAGACACAGAGGACGTGCCAAGCCGGCTAGCCGGACAAATGTCCTGCACTGTGCAGCGAACAGAAGAAAAAAATAAATGACATTGTCATTTCTATCGGCATTAGCTTTTTTTTGCATATGTGATACCTATTGCATTAGAAGAGAGAGAGTGAGGTAGTGAGATAGAGAGAGAGAGTGAGGTATTGAAATAGAGAGAGAGTGAGGTAGTGAGAGAGAGTGAGGTAGATAGAGAGTGAGGTAGTGAGATAGAGAGTGAGGTAGTGAAAGAGTGAGGTAGTGAGGGAAAGGGATGTTGTGAGGTAGTGAGATATAAGCATAGAGTGATGTTGTGATGTAGTGAGATAGAGAGAGAGGTAGTGAAAGAGAGTGAAAGTGAGTTATGTTATTCTAAACTTTTTAAGTGCACGGACACCCAGGGGTTTCATGGCGAGTTAGTGAGATAGAAAGAGTGAGGTAGTGAGATAGAGAGTGATTGAGGTAGTGAGATAGAGAGAGAGAGAGAGTGAAGTTGTGAACTAGAGAGTGAGGTAGTGAGAGAGTGGGGTAGTGATGTTTTGAGAGAGAGAAGTTGTGAGATAGTGAGGTAGTGAGATAGATAGAGGGGAGTAGTGAGGTAGAGAGAGTTATGTAGTGAGAGAGAGGTAGATAGAGAGTGAGGTAGTGAGAGACAGAGACTGAGGTAGTGAAAGAGTGAGGTAGTGAGGGAGAGGGATGTTCTGAGGTAGTGAGATAGAAACAGTGAGTGAGTTTGTGAGGTAGTGAGATAGAGAGTGAGGTAGTGAAAGAGAGAGTGAAAGTGACTTAGTGAGATAGAAAGAGAGAGAGTAAGGTAGTGAGATAGAGAGAGAGTGAGGTAGTGAGTTAGAGAGAGAGTGAAGTTGTGAGGTAGTGAGATAGAGTGAGTTAGTGAGAGAGTGATGTAGTGAATTTTTGAGGGAGTGAGTCGTGATATACTGAGGTAGTGAGAGTGAGATAGTGAGATTGAGATAGAAATAGATAGAGTGAGCTAGTGAGATAGAGAGAGAGTGAGATAGAGAGTAAAGTTGTGGGGTAGTTGTGAGCCAAAAAGAGGGAGGGATAAAGCAGCCCTGGTTGTAATGCAGTGGTTGTAATGCATTCCTATATGAGCCACAGTATTGCCGCCTGATTGTCTGACTATTTTTCTGGTGGCAAAGGAGAGCTTGATGTAAATTCCAGTCTCTTCTGCAATGCCTCTTCAAGCCTCTCTCTAGTTAGCTGTCCCACTGTCTTGTGAAATTGCTTGTCGGTGTTGTTATTCAGTTCAGTTCCATTAGTTGGCTTGCTTTCTGTCAGATTTATGCTGTTTGACCTTCATGCCTGTCTCCTCTGAGAATGCTCACTCAACACCCACCTGTCAGACCAACCCACTGGTTCATGAAGCACACGTTCTCCGGTATTCATAATGAGCTGAGCAGCTTTTCAATGAGTTGGGTCCTTTCAGTTCTCCAAGTTTATGTCGCAGGCTGTTACTTTTTAGACTTTTCCTTAGGATCTGCAACCAGTGCACCCTCTGCCAAGTGCCTTTATGTGTAGGCCTTCACCAGAAATATGTCTGACTCGGCGCTCAGCCGCAATAACTACCACAGGACATCCCTGCCCACAGCCTTTCACTGGTTTTGCGTTTATCACCATCGGTCGGCCAGCCCTCTATATCGGGTGTATTGCTCTGAAAGATTTCCCGTAGTAAGCTTTTTGGGCCAGTATTTGTCCTTATCCGACACTTCGGTCCACAAACACCATCCTTTATGAGTGGGAATTTATCTCAGCGTTTCACTGAAAGTGACTTTGAACTGTAAATTAACTCACTTCCACTTACAAATTCGCCAGTAAGTGAAGTTGTGAGCTAGACAGTGAGGTAGTGAGAGAGCCTCGCATCCTCGGACTGCCGGTGGTGCCGGTGCGGGTGCTCGCTCCTCTTCAGGGCAGAGGCCGGGGGCTGGGCGCCCTTGCTCCCCGGGGGCAGCAGCAGCATAGCAGGCGACAGCTCGGCGGGGGAGATCGGGAGTGCGGGGCTGGTGCGCGGGAGCGGCTCAGACAGCGCGAGGGTCACAGCCAGGATCGGCTTGAGCGGTGGCTCAGCGGCGGCGGGAGAGGCTCCAGACACCGTCTCCAGTGGCAGTGGGGCGCCCGGAGCAGGCAGCGGGAGGGGGGCGGGAAAAAGACATGGCACATTGGCGAGGGGAGGCCAAAAGGGGACAGGTAAAATAAAAGAAAGACAGACCCTGTGTAACGCGGACGCACGGTCCTAGACGGGCTAGCTGACAACAAAAAAATAAAATGGCGGCCGGCAAATTTTCAGATTGGGGGCGTGTTTTGCTGTTTTGAGTGACAGACAACGTCACTGTCTAAAGAACAGCAAAACTTACGCCCCCCAATCCGAAAAAGAGGGAGCCTATTCGGAGGGATCGCTCTCTCCTCCAATGGCTGGCCTCCGTTTAGGAAGCCAGCCAATGGAGGGAGAGCCAAAAAGAGGGAGGGATAAAGCAGCCCTCTTACTGACAATAAATCTCGGACTTCCGGTCATTACCTCGACCTAATAAATCTCGGATATTACCTCGACCTAAAAAGCATTGACAAAGCCAAAAGCCTGGTGGACAATGCTAAAAAACATTGGCTTTGCCAATGCTTGTCTCTAAAAAAAATCT
Source organism: Lissotriton vulgaris (assembly GCF_964263255.1). NCBI lineage: Eukaryota > Metazoa > Chordata > Amphibia > Caudata > Salamandridae > Lissotriton > Lissotriton vulgaris. The sequence continues at coordinate 909,145,430 of NC_141689.1, read as the reverse complement.
CTTTTAACTATGAGCTTCATTCACCTATGAGAGGATAACACAACCCCAAATATACATTCAACCTTCTGCTTATGAGAAATATGCATTATATACAGCATTTTTTTGTACACAGTTGTATTGGGCAGCCTGAAAGAAAGAACACCCCACGCACGGTGTAGTTCTCAATACAAATTAACTTTGATTTCGATTCTAGTGGTGACATAAAAAGAAAACTGTTGCCTGCTAGGCAGCATTCGAAGCAAGCGTGCTCGCCCTTCTTTGAGATCAGAATAGAAGGCGTGGCTGTGGTTTACAAGAGAAAGTCAACAAGACAAGCCGTTAGAAAATCAACGAGATTAGCGTCCAAACTTCGATTTTCAAAGATGCCCCGGGGAACGCGAAAATAGTCCCGCCGGACAGGCAAACTGTCCCCCCGGGGTGCCTTCAAGGTTTTTATTTAGTCTGAAGCGGCTGCTTTGATAATACAGCTAAAACTATGAACAGGATAGTACACCGGTGATCTAGACAGTCATTTTGAAATGATGTATCTACCATGCTCTGAAAGCGAAACAGCTCAAGCTAACAATTATTTTTTCTGCCATGGAAAATAATAAAGAATATTCATGTGGGGAGGAACATCGTAGTTTATTTATAGTTCATATTTTAAGAAGAAGGCTTAATTATTTGGTATAATCTACATGTATGGATCTGTTTTAAAAATAATTTTAGAAAAGTGACGATGCATTTTTCCTTTTTGAAAGCTGGCAAGTGCTTTAAGCCTGGTGTTCTCTCCTGAAAATGTATATACACCATCCATTCTAAAATGGCGGACCCCATGTCGGCCTAATGTTTGGGAGGCGGTACTGCAGCGGCAAGGGGTACCTTGTAATGTTACTGTTAAGTGTCCCGCGGGCTCTGTTGTTGTGCCTGCCTGTCTGAGCTTCGCGGGAACTGGGAAGATGGCAGAGGAGTGGAAGGAGGAGGTGGATGTGCTGGTGCGGCGGGTGGTGAAGGACATCAACACTGCCTTCAGCAAGAACCCCAACATGTGAGTGCTACGTCTCAGGGCGGGAGGTGGGGCCAAATGGAGAGCCGTGGGCCTAACCCAGAGCTGCTCAGTATCTAAAATCACCGTGACACCTGCGCGAAATGGACACCGGCTTATTATTATAAGCCCACACGACTCCAGTTATATTACTTCTAGTTCTTTCTTTCTTTAAGAACCCCTTAAACAATATTTCCACGAGTACACAGGAGGAGCTGCCGAACACCCCTTACTGAAATGTGCTGGGTTTGTAGTATTTTTAGGACCAGCCGAGCACAACAGTTTTCGGGGTCTTCTTTAATAGCACCTTATAAGACTTGCATGGGTGGTATACCTACCGGAAGATGATCACCCACCCCTTTTGAGTCAGACTTACGACGTGGACAGAGCGTTTTTATATAAGTTAATATTTTGTAACGGTTCGCTTGGAGTGCCTGTCAGCGGGAGAATACTTCGCTGTTATATTACCGGGTTGGGAGAAGCAGGTTAGTTGAGATCACGTTTATTACTATCTAGTTCTAGTGTTGTGTGGAGACCCAAAGACCAGATTTACGATTATATCTGACATGTAATAAAGGTGGACGAGCACTGGAAACTCCAGCCTGGCTCAGCTAGAGGTCCTGTTTGAACCTCGTGTTCATACCGAGTCGTTCTTTTATGTGGCTTCTGCCTGCAACCTTCCCTCTACCCGAAATGTGGTGTTTTGGCCAAAGTGCTGAGTGGGAAAACCAGTCTCAACGTTGCCTGAGCAACCCGTGACTGTGGGCAAATGAGTGAGTCATCATGAGCCTATAAACTATGAATGTGACCTTGTGTAATGCAACTTGTGCTCCTGTAAAGCGCTCCAATACCTTCGGATCGAGCACGCTATATATTGTATACTACATACTACTGGCAGTAGGTAGTTATAGTTGGGACCTATTTTCCATAGGAAATCTGCGACATTCTATTTGGAATAACTTTGGCGCTGGGTGACGAATCTTCGTGAAATTTTCAAATCTTGTGGGGTGCTCCAGTTCGCTCCTATCTTGAAAGTCTCTGGGTGATTCGTCAAGTGGGGGCCGAAAAAACGAAAAAAAGGGGGGTCCCAAAATGTGTTTTCCCCAAGCAATTTTCCATAGGAACCTTTAATCGCAGCTACAGCCCGAACTGCTGAACGGAATTACACCAAATTTGGCAAAGAGGTAGTCCTTGGTTCACACTCGTGCCTTTTGGTTAAATGGTGTAAATCTGTTCAGTAGTATTTTAGATATGAAAGGAAAAACTGCATAATATCTGGGCGGATCCTAACAACACATCTCATCGTGAGATCTGATTGGCTGTCAGCACTTCATCTAAGAAGTGTTGGCAGCCCTCTTGGGACCAATATTCATGATAGCACCTCATTAAAAAACATTGCAGTTAATAGAAGGTTTTAAGACTTTAGTTACATTATAAATCATTTGTTGATGGTACCATACTCATTCTAGGAATTGTGGTGTGTTCTAAGGTGATTTTACCATGTGAAAAAGCCTTCTGCTGGGATATCATGAATCATGTTCGAGAGAAAACAATTTTCTCATGCTTTTACCACAGAGGTTTGGAAGGTGATCTATAAGCTAAATTGAGAGCATATTTTATGTAAATTCACATTATCTTTCTCAGTCATGTGAGAATGAAGTCTGACATTCTCAGTAAAACATGTACATCCAACAAAGGCAGAGACTGTCAGTTGATTCCTTTGTATTCTACTGCACCTTCTCGGAGTGTTCTAAAGAACAACTAGAGTGCTAATAGCCTTACTTATGACAAAAATATAGCACACCTGAAGCCATCTTGGTTGGAATAAAGTGCTAACACTTAAAACATTTAATTTAAAAAGGAACAAAATGAGGGGGTTCATTTTGCCATAGAAAGTATGCTTAGTGCTGCAGAAAGAAAAATTAGGACACATTTTGAGTGACTTCTCAAATCCTCTTCTATTTTGTAAAAAAAAAAAAAATCTGTTATGCAGACTGAAACATGTACTTTCAATACCAGCAGCAGACTTCCCTGGTAAGCAGTAGCTTTATTACAGTGATCTAATGAGCAACTAGAGTGTAAAACACTGAAAGTATTTCCTACTGAGGAGACTGTAGTAAATGAGGAAATTAGGAAACTTCATAACAAATAAATCTCCCAAGCTGGCCGCCAGAGACTAAAGAGCACAAATGTAGCATAAATATCACCCAGATGTAGACCAAGTATAGCCCAATGACATAATGTTGCAGTGTTCTAAAGAACAACTAGAGCGCTAACAGTCTTAATTATGACAAAAGTATGGAACACCTGAAGCCATCTTGATTGGAATAAAGTGGTAACACTTAAAACTTTTTATTTGCAAAGGAACAATATGAGGGGCTTCATTTTGCCATAGAATTATGATTAGTGCTGCAGAAAGAAAAATTAGGGCACATTTTGACTTCTCAAATCCTCTTCTATTTCATTAAAAAATTCTAACATGCAAACTGAAACATGCACTTTGAATACCAGCAGCTTATATACCAGCTACAGCTTTGTAGTGGGCAGTAGCTTTACTATAGACATCTAATGAGCAACTAGAGTGCTAACATTCAGAATTTATGGCAAATGTGTGACACATCTGAATGCCCTCTTGATGGAACCAAAGTAAACAAGCATTGAAAATGCAATAGGTCTTGCCATCGTTAAAGTTAAAGCAATTCTGTTTGTAATTAGGTGGCTTTTTAGCTTTGCTTTTATTAGTATTTTTCAAACTTTCATGTACATAACCTGCATATGTATGCATGCATTTATATTTGTATTTATATAGATATGCAAATTATATATATGTTTATATATGTGTGTGTGTGTATATATGTGTGTGTGTGTATATATGTGTGTGTGTGTATATATGTGTGTGTGTGTATATATGTGTGTATGTGTATATATATGTGTGTGTGTATGTGTATGTGTATATATATATATATATATATATATATATATACATATGTGCATATATATACATATGTGTGCGTCTAGATAGAGGGAGAGTGAGTAGCAGAGCAGTAGAGTGAGTAGTAGAGTTGTAGATTAAGTAGTAGAGAGTGAGTAGTAGAGTTGTAGAGTGAGTAGTAGAGTTGTAGAGTGAGTAGTAGAGAGTGAGTAGTGGAGTTGTAGATTAAGTAGTAGAGAGTGAGTAGTAGAGTTGTAGAGTGAGTAGTAGAGTTGTAGAGTGAGTAGTGGAGAGTGAGTAGTGGAGAGTGAGTAGTGGAGAGTGAGTAGTGGAGAGTAGTCAGTCAGAGTCAGTCAGTGTCAGTCAGTCAGTGTCAATCAGTGTAATTCAGTCAATCAGTGTCAGTCAGTCAATCAGTGTGTGTGTGTGTGTGTGTATATATGTGTGTGTGTATATATATATATATATATATATATACATACACATATGTGTGCGTCTAGATAGAGGGAGAGTGAGTAGCAGGTCAGTAGTAGAGGTGTAGAGTAAGTAGTAGAGTGAATAGCAGAGAGTGAGTAGTAGAGTTGTAGAGTAAGTAGTAGAGAGTGAGTAATAGAGTTGTAGAGTGAGTAGTAGAGAGTGAGTAGTGGAGTTGTAGAGTGAGTAGTAGAGCGCTGGTAGCAAGTGAGTAGTGGAGAGTGAGTAGTGGAGAGTGAGTAGTGGAGAGGTAGAGAGTGAGTGAGTAGTGGAGAGGTAGAGAGTGAGTGAGTAGTGGAGAGGTTGAGAGTGAGTGAGTAGTGGAGAGTGAGTAGTGGAGAGTGAGTAGTGGAGAGTGAGTAATGGAGAGTGAGTAGTGGAGAGTGAGTAGTGGAGAGTGAGTAGTGGAGAGTAGTCAGTCAGAGTCAGTCACTGTCAGTCAGTGTCAATCAGTGTCAGTCAGTCAATCAGTGTCAGTCAGTCAATCAGTGTCAGTCAGTCAATCAGTGTGTGTATATATATGTATGTATATATATGTATGTATATATATATATATATATATATTATATATATATGCATATGCATATGTGTGCGTCTAGATAGAGGGAGAGTGAGTAGCAGAGAGTGAGTAGCAGGTCAGTAGTAGAGGTGTAGAGAAGTAGTAGAGTGAGTAGCAGAGAGTGAGTAGTAGAGTTGTAGAGTGAGTAGTAGAGAGTGAGTAGTGGAGTTGTAGAGTGAGTAGTAGAGCGTTGGTAGCAAGTGAGTAGTGGAGAGTGAGTAGTGGAGAGTGAGTAGTGGAGAGGTAGTGAGTGAGTAGTGGAGAGGTTGAGAGTGAGTGAGTAGTGGAGAGTGTGTAGTGGAGAGTGTGTAGTGGAGAGTAGTCAGTCAGTCAGTGTCAGTCAGTCAATCAGTGTCAGTCAGTCAATCAGTGTCAGTCAGTGTCTATCAGTCAGTCAGTGTTATCTAACTAAAGCAGCTCTGCTGACCTGGTTCTCTGGCTCTAAAGCAGCACTGCTGACCTGGTTCTCTGGCTCTAAAGCAGCTTTGCTTACCTGGTTCTCTGGCTCTACAGCAGCGCTGTTGACCTGGTTCTCTGCCTCTAAAGCAGCTCTGCTGACCTGGTTCAATGGCTCTAAAGCAGCTCTGCTGGCCTGGTTCTTTGGCTCTAAAGCAACTCTGCTGGCCTGGTTCTCTGGCGGCTCTTAAGCAGCTCTGCTGACCTGGTTCTCTCCCTCTAAAGCAGCTCTGCTGACCTGGTTTCTCTGGATCTACAGCTGCTCTGCTGACCTGGTTTCTCTGGATCTACAGCTGCTCTGCTGACCTGGTTTCTCTGGCTCTACAGCTGCTCTGCTGACCTAGTTCTTAGGCTCTAGAGCAGCTCCGCTGACCTGGTTCTCTAGCTCTAGAGCAGCTCTGCTGACCTGGTTCTCTAGCTCTACAACAGCTCTGCTGACCTGGTTTCTCTGGCTTTACAGCAAATCTGCTGACCTGGTTCTATGGCTCTAAAGCAGCATTGCTGACCTGGTTCTCTGGCTCCAAAGCACCCCTGCTGACCTTGTTCTCTGGCTCTAAAGCAGCTTTGCTGACCTGGTTCTCTGGCTCTAAAGCAGCTCTGCTGACCTGGTTCACTGGTTCTAAAGCATCTTTGCTGACCTGGTTGTCTGGCTCTAAAGCATCTCTGCTGACCTGGTTCTCTCCCTGTAAAGCAGCTCTGCTGAACTGGTTTCTCTGGCTCTACAGCAGCTCTGCTGACCTGGTTCTCTGCCTCTAGAGCAGCTCTGCTGACCTCGTTCTCTGGCTCTAGAGCAGCTCTGCTGACCTGGTTCTTAGGCTCTAGAGCAGCTCTGCTGACCTGGTTCTCTGGCTCTAAAGCAGCTCTGCTGACCTGGTTCTCGGGCTCCAGAGCAGCTCTGCTGACCTGGTTCTCTGGCTCCAGAGGCTGCTCACCTGGTTCTCTGGCTCTAAAGCAGCTCTGCTGACCTGGTTCTCTGGCTCTAAAGCAGCTCTGCTGACCTGGTTCTCTGGCTCTAAAGCAGCTCTGCTGACCTGGTTCTATGGATCTAAAGCAGCTCTGCTGGCCTGGTTCTCTGGCCGCTCTTAAGCAGCTCTGCTGGCCTGGTTCTCTGGCAGCTCTTAAGCAGCTCTGCTGGCCTGGTTTCTCTGGCTCTACAGGTGATCTGCTGACCTGGTTTCTCTGGCTCTACAGCTGCTCTGCTGACCTGGTTTCTCTGGCTCTACAGCTGCTCTGCTGACCTGGTTTCTCTGGCTCTACAGCTGCTCTGCTGACCTGGTTTCTCTGGCCCCACAGCTGCTCTGCTGACCTGGTTTCTCTGGCTCTAGAGCAGCTCTGCTGACCTGGTTCTCTGGCTCTACAACAGCTCTGCTGATCTGGTCCCTCTGCTCTAAAGCAGCTCTGCTGACCTGGTTCTTTCCCTCTAAAGCAGCTCTACTGACCTGGTTTCTCTGGCTCTAGAGCAGCTCTGCTGACCTGGTTTCTCTGGCTCTAGAGCAGCTCTGCTGACCTGGTTTCTCTGGCTCTAGAGCAGCTCTGCTGACCTGGTTTCTCTGGCTCTAGAGCAGCTCTGCTGACCTGGTTTCTCTGGCTCTAGAGCAGCTCTGCTGACCTGGTTTCTCTGGCTCTGAAGCGGCTCTGCAGACCTGGTTTCTCTGGCTTTACAGCAACTCTGCTGACCTGGTTATATGGCTCTAAAGCAGCTCTCCTGACCTGGTTATATGGCTCTAAAGCAGCTCTGCTGACCTGGTTATATGGCTCTAAAGCAGCTCTGCTGACCTGGTTCTCTCCCTCTAAAGAGCTCTGCTGACCTGGTTCTCTGGCTTTAAAGCAGCTCTGCTGACCTGGGTCTCTGGATCTAGGGCAGCTCTGCTGACCTGGTTCTCTGTCTCTAAAGCAGCTCTGCTGACCTGGTTTCCCTGGCTTTACAGCAACCTTGCTGACCTGGTTATATAGCCCTTAAGTAGCTTTGCTGACCTGGTTCTCTGGCTCTAGAGCAGCTCTGCTGACCTGGGTCCCTGGCTCTACACCGGCTCTGCTGACCTGGTTCTCTGGCTCTACAACGGCTCTGCTGACCTGTTCTCTGGCTCTAAAGCGGCTCTGCTGACATGTTCTATGGCTCTAAAGCAGCTCTGTTCACTCCTACAATCATCCTGACAGAAGCATATCCTTATCTAATCACTCTGCTGAAACAGAAGTGCTTATAAACTTATTGTGCTGTCAACAACTAGCACTCTAGAAACCTATTCACTGTCTATATACTTGCAGAATGACTCAGTCATTGAGACAAGCAGTGGTACAGTCAAATGTGCACAATATATGCGGTCCCTTAACTCCTTGCAGACTACTGAGTCAGTCCTGCAAAAGTCCAGGTAATAGTCATGCTTGTCTGGAATCACACTGCGAGTATGTGTCCACTCGTAGAATCATCCTGACAGAAGCATGTCCTTATCTAATCACTCTGCTGAAACATAAGTGCTTATAAACGTATCCTGATGTCAATTACTAGCACTTTAGGAACCCAGTCACTGTCTATGCACTTGCAGAATGAATCAGGCATTGAGACAATACCTATGCACTTATAAATTAACTGAGTACTCTGTTTGCAGCACAGTCATCATTCTAGTTTCTAGGGATGTTGTTATAGAATGACCTAGGCACCAACACAAGTACACGTACAATATTCTGTGCACAAACCCTACAAACCTCTAAGCAGATACATACTATTGGTACACTCCACTAAATACAGAAGTAGTACTCATGCAGCCTAGGATACCTCCTGTCAGTCTCATGCAGTTCGTCAAACAGCCATCCAGCACTATTTTCTTATTGTATCACTCTGTCAATACCTAAGCACTTATGGGGCAGATTTACAAGATCCCTGCGCCACCAGTATGTCACTTTTTGTAACGTAGTAATGGCGCTGGGGACTCCTCCATATTTACAAGGAGAGGAAAAGCCACCCTGCGTGGCTTTTCCTCTCCTTGAAAACACGACCGATTTAAAACGCAGCACTTTGAGTTGAAGGGGCGTTCCATGGGTGTTGCTGTGTCTGTTCCCACACGACACCCATGGAATAACACATCTCAAGATTTACGAGAAAGTATACATCTGTAGATACTTTTGAATGGTGCGCCACCCTAGAGGTGGTGTAGTGAGGCAAAACAAGAAGAAATGTTTTCATTTCTCCTTGTTTTTTCCTTTTTCAATGCATGCTGCATTCCTCAGCACACATTGAAGGAGGAAAATGCCTTTTACTGCTGGTTTTTGTGCAGGATGTAGTCCCTTCCTACACAAAAACAATTCCCCACGACACAGATATCCTTGCACCATGGTGCAAGGGTCCCTGCGTCACTGCATGGCTGCAGTTTGTGTGCTAGTGCAGTCCCTCACACACACAGAATTGCGACATATTCATGTAAATATTTCACATCCTTATGCTTCAGAAGTGCCGCAGCGGGGTGTTGCTACAGGGCTTGCAGTGTCACGCTGCAGAACTTCTTTATAGATCTGCCCCTATAAATTCACCAAACAGTACTAATGCATTATTTCAGTAAATCATGCTATACACATACATTCAACCAAACTTTCAGACATTACCATGCAATTATAGGTTATTTTTAAAACCAGATAAGGTAGTTCTGTTTTTTTTTATCTTCTGTTTTTTGTCTTCTATTTTTTTGTTGTTTTTTTTAACAATTTTGTACTTTTTCTGGTGTTTTTTAAAAATTTTACAAAAAAGGAACAAAGTAACCAGTTAGCTTTTGGAATTCAACATCATTCCAAAAACAAAAAAATAAAATAAATGTGCATTTGTGGTTCCATTGAGCTGTACAAATAGCGTCCACTGACTGTTCACCATAACAGATGATGGTTTTGCACTTAGAACAATAATAATGGTTCTGTCGGACTGAAATACACAGTAATATAGTATTTCCTGGTTTGTTACTCACAACATCCGTCCCTATAAGGGTACAACAATAGCGGTACCTATACCAATATGAAACAGAACACACTGACCACACTGACCACAATGAAGATTAGAGTAAAGTTTTAGTCATATACTTTTATCTTCTCTGAATTGTATTAAAACATTGATTATAGCTGTCCAGACAAACACAAAACATATATACCACATACATTTTGAGTAGGACTCATATACATTTAAAACAACATACAAAATTGTCAAGTCACGAAATTATTAGTAGCATCAACTATAAGAGCAATAATCCACTAGGCATATCAATTAATTCTTGGTTCCTAGTAGATTTTATAAAGTTGATTTCACGATAGAGAAAATGCGTCGACGTTTCGACCCTGGGGGGCGATGTGCTGGTTGTGCGCATCAGGGGCGGGTCTTCATCAGGACTGTACGGTTGTGGGACAGCCTTTTCTGGACCTCGGCTTCTCTTGGGTACCTGGTCCTATATATGTAGTATTGGTGATCAGCCGACTCAGCCAATATCGGAATAATTCTTAGATCTCTGTATTGATTATTTATACAGCGTTGACACGATCGATAAGGCGTTGTGTCCGTGATATGTAAACAGGTGTCACGGTCTAACTCCTTCCTTCTGAGAACCGGATCTGGCTGATCACCAATACTACATATATAGGACCAGGTACCCAAGAGAAGCCGAGGTCCAGAAAAGGCTGTCCCACAACCGTACAGTCCTGATGAAGACCCGCCCCTGATGCGCACAACCAGCACATCGCCCCCCAGGGTCGAAACGTCGACGCATTTTCTCTATCGTGAAATCAACTTTATAAAATCTACTAGGAACCAAGAATTAATTGATATGCCTAGTGGATTATTGCTCTTATAGTTGATGCTACTAATAATTTCGTGACTTGACAATTTTGTATGTTGTTTTAAATGTATATGAGTCCTACTCAAAATGTATGTGGTATATATGTTTTGTGTTTGTCTGGACAGCTATAATCAATGTTTTAATACAATTCAGAGAAGATAAAAGTATATGACTAAAACTTTACTCTAATCTTCATTGTGGTCAGTGTGGTCAGTGTGTTCTGTTTCATATTGGTATAGGTACCGCTATCGTTGTACCCTTATAGGGACGGATGTTGGGAGTAACAAACCAGGAAATACTATATTACTGTGTATTTCAGTCCGACAGAACCATTATTATTGTTCTATTACCCACCCAGGTTCTGAGGGTTACAGGGTCACCCCATTACATGTAATGGTTTTGCACTTAGTGCAGTGCTGCTGCAGAAAAGCAAATTCTGAGCGAATGTCTACTGGTGGTGCTGAAGTGGACAATCCGGAGGTGCTAACAATGCCTGGTGGTGGATTTTTTGCTGCACACCTCATTTCTTCTCGTGCCAGATTCCTCGGGTGAATGGTCCGCAGATGTTTATACATACTCGCTGTTCCACAGGAGTATTTCTTGTCACTGCCTCGCGACAGGACCCTGTCTCACAGCAAGCGTGTGACTTTTCTTGCGTGGACCTTTTTTTCTCTGGCAGGAAAGGTGAAAAAATTGCATACCACTGATTCATGCCTCTGCTTGGGTGGATCTTCCTCCAAGATATCTTTATCTGAAGAATGATGAGGAGATCGCGAACCAGATGCCATTTCTCCAATGCAATTTTTTTAAAACACCCAAAAAATTCCAAAACAAGCTCGGGAAGAAGAGATGTCTCTCATCTACTGCTCCAAACAGAATATGGGTGGGGTCCTTCAATAGTTACAGTGGGAAATGTCATGAACCAATTTTTTTTGAGGTAAGATGGGATCCGTGCACCGTGCACTCACGAAGAACGCACCCGACGCGACTTCGCAAAAATATATTTAAAAGTAATATGTTTATTACAAGTAGAAATATATTATTTTTATGAATACCTTAGATGATCTGCTGCCCTAATATGTACATTAAAGAAACGTACATATCATTATAGAACATAAAAAATGTCACGAGAGTCGGGCACCCAGCGCGTATATGACGACACATGGGGCCCGCCACCACGCAAGCGTTGTGTACCGTAATATGCATGAGTTGCGAATGCGCAGGAGTCGCGGACCCGTCGCATACCGGTCGCGCACACCACGTGACATTGTACATATATGACATAACTAAAAAAAAACATGCACTCGTCGCTCGCCATACGTGGATCCTTCACGACTTTATCAAAATGGCAGCTACAATATGCGGACCCGCTGCGGTAGGTACGCTTTAGGTGCGCAACTCCCCCAAAAAGTTGGGGGAAAAAAAACTATGTAGATATTTTAAAATACAAAAAAAAATTTAAATATTTAAGTTTTACATTTATTTTTTGCAATTTTCAAAAAAATATATAATGTTGTTTAATAAATAAAATATTTATAAATAAACAGTTAAACCGTAGAAATTTAGTACAAAAAAATAGGTATAACTACTATTGCACTTAAAAAATTAGCATTTAAAAAACCTTTGAAATTCACTGAAAAAACCATAGGTTTCAGAGACGTTACAGTTAGAAATTAGTATTTAAAAAACCTTTGAAATTCACTGTAAAACCCATAAGTTTCAGAGACGTTATAGTTGGGAATTAGCATTTAAAAATAACCTTTGATATTCACTGAAAAAAACATAGGTTTCAGAGACGTTACAGTTAGAAATTAGTATTTAAAAAACCTTTGAAATTCACTGTAAAACCCATAAGTTTCAGAGACGTTATAGTTGGGAATTAGCATTTAAAAATAACCTTTGATATTCACTGAAAAAAACATAGGTTTCATGAGTGATCTATTTAGCTGGACATTTCACTTGTACAAAACCATAGAAATTCCTCCGTTATTAGTTAGTTGTGCTAACTATAACTTGCGCGCCCGCAATGCACTGCTGATGATGTCACATATTACATCATTCATGACATCTCAAATGACATCCACGTGACAATCTGATACACCTCATCACACACTAGTATAACCTTTGATCACTCACTGTAAAATGCAGAGTACCTTAACCACATCAATGCTGAGGTAATTCTACATGGACGCTGACATTTTTCAAATCCCATTGTTCATGACGAGCTCAGCTAGTCATCAGCACACGACCAGTGTACTCCATGACGATCTGAGCTCGTCATGAGCAGCGAAGGGGATATTTGAAAACATTGACACACACATACCAGTTACTACATACGCACTCACTGATTCCTAAGTCTACACACACAACTATCCATTCACCCACAGAATCACTTATACATGCAGTCACTGATCAATGGTAACACTATCAAATGTACTCATACACCTATATAGACATTGACACATCAGCAGTTATCCTAGTCGGTTATGCAGTGATGCTACTCACTCATGAAAAGAATCAATCACACTTACCTACACAGTTATACACACAACACCTGATTTATACATACACATAGTAAATCATAGTTACTATATTAAAAAATCACTATTACAATTATACACTCATTCATACAGTAACTCTGACAATCACTGACTCTTACGTATACTTATTTATATACACCAACTCTCATAGACAAGCCTTTTATTTTTCTACTTTATTGGAGATGTACCACTGTCACATATATTCACTTACCAACACACAAATAAACACACTCCAACACCCAAACAACTGTTTCCATAAATACTCCTAAACCCATATGCCTAGACAATCAACCACTCACACATCTATGCATAGCGTTACAACTCCCCCACCCAACCACAGATACACTGTCTCCCTTACAGATACTCAGCCAACTAATCAATAAATAATATAGACACTCGTGTAGTTAGTGACCAATTGATTCAGCAGGTTATACAACAGAGACAGTGATACACACATTCACATAGTTTGGTTACTAACCCATATATTTAGTGAGAAACATTTAATTACTCACTTAAACAAACAGACCGCTACTAAATCATCTATCAAAACAGTTATATATCCACTCAATCTTCAGTACAGATTGGTGTATATATATAATAGGTATTTAAATTTCAAACAAAACCACATTCACTGGATGATGTCATCAGTGATGTCATTTGAGATGTCATCCGTGATGTCACTGACCATGTCATGAATGATGTAATATGTGACATCATCAGCAGTGCATTGCGGGCGTGCACGTTATAGTTAGCACAACTAACTATAACGGAGGAATTTCTATGGGTTTGTACGACTGAAATGTCCATCTAACTATAACCCTCATGAAACCTATGTTTTTTGCAGTCAAATTCAAAGTTTTTTAAAATGCTAATTCCTAACTATAACGTCTCTGAAACTTATGTTTTTTTCAGTGAATATATATATATATATATATATATATATATATATATATATATATATATATCTATCACAAAGATCCTCCGCCAGCTCGCAGCGCTGTCCGCGCACTCTTCCGCTGCAAAGGAACCACGAACCACTGGAATGTGGGCAATTTAGATATTTATTGCTGTTTTCTTCTGATTACACGTTTCAGGCACCACTTTCCCTTGATATATATCCTCTTCCGTTTGCCTTGTGTATGAGTCGCCTCCACCAAAATGAGAGTTGCTTCGCTTATACGGGCCCCACAAGACTCATATGAGTCCCCTCCACCAAAATGAGAGTTGCTTCGCCTATACGGACCCCTCAAGACTCTGGCCCTAAATATTCCTTATTTCTTTCAAAAAGAATGACAAAGCCGTGTGCGGTTCCATAGGTTTTATTATCGGCCGCTACCAGACGCGTTACGACTGCGTCGCAGTCTTGGTCACTGATCACAAAGCCATAGAACACTGCCATTTTTTTAAAGTGTACCGTGATAACACGTGACGTTCACAAGCTACAAATAAGTGATAGTGAAGACAGACTAGTGTTCCAAACTACACGTGCCAAAAACATAATACATGAACACGTTATAAAAACAACCAAATGATTGTAAAATTCATGCGCCTTTTACGCCACTAATTAATTAAGTGGCGCTGATTTTGCATCAACTTATTTTACCTATTTTATTTACAATTGCGAATTAATACTGTGGAATTATGCCCAAGTGGGCTCACAAATATCATTTAAAGTTAATTCATACAGTTAACCTCCCACTATGTATAGCTGAAAAAGCCTGGCAAAGTCTCTCCTTGCCATCAGGTAATGGAGTCTAAAGTAATTTTTCTCTCTATCGCACATCCAATAATTCTGTTGACCCCTTTTTTAGTAGATTGGTGCCTAAGGACAGTCCCATTTAACGTCTTGTCTCCCACCTTGACTTCAGGCTCTTCAGGAGGTCATGTGTTTTGGTTACTAAGGATTTGTATAATCGTTAGATCCCACCCCTACCCAATTCGTCATTTATTAGTTTGCATTCTAAGGGGCTATATTCTGAGGCCCTGAGTGCTCTCAATTTCTCCTTTTAACCTTTGAGGGTGTGCCGTAGTTGTAAATACCGGTAAAACTGGAAGAACTGGCAGTGGAATTCAGTCACTAATTTCTGAAAGGATTTCATGTGCCCGGACTCCCTCACCCCCTTCCCTCTCCTCAGACCTTCCCCAGTGTGGAGATACCTATAAGGTCCCAGCTGTGGAACGCTGCTGAGCCCGCAGTCTCTGACAGCAATGTCCCCTGCCGTAGGGGGTTGACACAGTGATGGTGACGAACCATTCCATGTATCAGCATCCGATGGGGACATGGGTGGCTGGGAGAAATGAGTGAGTGGGGATTTGTTGTATAGCAATGTGAGTATGCTGTGTGGGTGGAGCAAGTCTTATTCCAGTCTGTGAGCGGAGTCCCCACTGTCTGCTGGAATCCAGTCATTGATATGTACAAGTTGTGAGACCCAACAATACAATCCTATGTCTGCCTAGCCCAGCCCTACCTCGTAGGGAAAGAAATACTTTTTTTTTAATGATACCCTTGGTATTTTCCCGGGCCAGAGAAAACTGATGGTGTGTGCCTGTAGATCTGGGAAGAAGGTGGACATGGGTAAAAAGCATAGAGAAAACAAGGTGGGGGAGACAATTTAAACAGCGCATTTCTTACCCCAGCGGTACCGACTAATCCCTCATTTTGCGTCTCGCTTTGGTCAGCAGTGGGGTAATATTTTACTCTCAGTAGCTCCGTTGGGTGAGGGCTACTGTCATTTATTTCCCAGGAAGCGAAAGCTGTCTCTTGCCATCCGTAGCCTGGGATCAACCACCTCCGAGCTCGAAACCCTCCCGTATTGGTATAAATGGCGACTTCCCCCCCAAAGTAACTCTGAGTTACTATGCTTTTTCGTAAATCATCAGGATTTCTGTGAGCTGCTCGATTCTATCCCATGGTTTTTGTATGAAGAGAAGCACATAGAGAGAGACACGGGCTTCAGCTCCCCCTTCCCACCTGAAACTCCTGAGTCTAGCATCCACTCGGATGAGCTCCGCGAGGAGCTCCTTAGCAAGTGCGAATAATAAGGAAGAAATCTGGCCACCCGGCTGGGTGCCCCTTTCTATAGAGAAAGTTGCCAACAGATCTCCATTGATATGAACCTATGGCCAGAGCTCCTTATAGAAGATGGTCTCCCACTGCGTAAACGTGAGTCCAAAATGTATTTCGTGCAGGACCGCCAGCAGATAGGGCCAATGCACTGTGTCAAATACCCATTCTATGTCGACTAGGAGAAGCGTGGCATTCTCCGATAGTTAATCAGTGCGGCCATGACTAGACGCATGGGGCAGAGACCATGTGTAATGCTCCTGTTGGACATGAAGCTGTTTTGATCGGGATGGACCACTGAGCGCATCGCCTTGCTAAGGTGGGTGGCCAACACCATGGCGAGAATTTCGACTTCAAGATTGGTAAAGGAGATGGGGCAGTAGGAGCCACATTCCTCCGGGGGATTGTCTGTTTTAAGGATTACAGTGATTGCTACACTGCATTGGTCTCGGGCAGTCTCCTAATTTCAAAGGCATCCTCATACAGTGCCATGTGTGGGATGAATATGGAGGCGTATCTTTTGAAGAGCTTGAGGGGGGACCCATCCAGGCCCGGGGTCTTCCCGGACGGCATAGAAACCAGGTAGAGGCTGATCCACGCTGCCAACACTTACTGCTATTTAGCGCATCTGCCCAGTGCGAGCGTGCACCTTCACGTACTTTCACTTTTTAAAAAACCAATTACCTGTTTTTAATTCTTGGAGGCATCTTGAAGCGGGGTTTTAGTCTTTCCCCGTAGTTAAGGGGCAGACCATACTTAAGGAAGCATGGCGCAGACGCGCAGAAGGTGCGCCAAAGGCAAGCCCGTCTGCGCCCGCACAGGACCAGGGGCCAGAAACCCTGCCCTAACCACCACACCCCCGGGGACACAACTCACCTATACTAGCTCAAAACTTCGAGACCTAAGGGTAACAGCCCACCCACAATGCCAACACTCGATGAGTGCAGAACAACCATTGCACTGTCTGTCATGCGGGTTCAAGGAAATCAATAGAGATCATTACAGGCAGGGAAAGGAAGTTGAGCTGACACAATGGAAAACCACAAAATTGGGACTTATCAATAGCCGATCGCTACCCAAACATGCAATGGAAATTAGACTCTTAATTGAGGAAGAGCAACTGGAGGTCCTATTTCTCACCGAAAGCTGGCTCGGGGAAAGCTCAACACCAGAAATTGCAGAGGCCTTACCCCATGGTTACAAAATCGCCCGACTCGACAGAGTTGGAGCCATGGGAGGAGGACTAGCAATTATTCATAAGGACCAGCTAGGATGCACACTATCCCCCCTCAACATTGACACTTCTGAGGCTGGTAGTTTCAGAATATCCTTTTCCACCACCAGCTCCTTTGCAGGAGGACTGATCCACAGACCTCCGGGCCCCTGTACCCGATTTTTAGATTCCGCCCCAGACCAACTAGCCAGTATGCTGATAGAAAAAAACGCCATCACAGTGCTAGGTGATCTTAACATCCACCTGGATGATCCCAATGATCCATCAGCTAAAAAGTGCCTAGCTGATATGGAAGCCCTACAGCTACCACAGCTGGTACCCGCCGTCACACATGAGAAAGGCCACCTTTTAGACCCCGTTTTTTCAAACGACCAGAGACTAAAAGTTCTAGACCCAATATGGATGCCATGGACGTATCATGCCCTGATCCCACTTCAACTCCAGACACCCTTAATTGGTCAAAACAAAGGTCTCACAATAATGGGACGTAAGTGGCCCAAAACAGTGCCAGAGGCATGGGTCCAGGATCTAGAATCCTCCAAACCCCCAGATACCAAGGATCCGAATGAAGCCCAGACCAACTGGCTAACATGGATAAACAGCTCCATTGATAGGAATTTCAGAAATCCAGGCCCTCTATCTCATAAAAACACCAACAGATCCTCTTGGTTTTCCCCCACGCTAGTTGAACAGAAAAAGAAATGCAAAAGACTGGAACGAGAATGAAGGAAATCCTACGATCCTGAATTTAAAAAAAGCTATAGAGTTGCCATACATCTATATCAAAAAAGTGTCAAGGAACTTTTTAAAATTGTGAAATCACTAACCACCACAGACCAAGGGCTAAACAATCCCCAATACTCCAAAGATAGGTGCAATAATTGGCCACCTTTTTTAAAAATAAAGTAGAAATCATCTATAACTCCCTCCAACCCATGACCGCAAGAATTACAGGAAACACCCCCATTTCACAGACCAAACTTCAAACCAAAGCCCCCATAATCTCACAAGCCCTCATGACCATCCCCCCCACTAACCCAGACCACATCTCCGTACTATTAAAGAAAATCAAATCAGGATCTCCTTTGGACCCCGCCCCTCCTCACATTCTTATTCAAGGAGGGGAACCCATCCTCACTCAACTTGGGAACCTTATTAATCTTTCACTTGAAAAAGGCAGAGTACCCAAGGAATGGAAACACGCCATTATCAAACCCCTGCTGTAAAAGCCACACATGAACCCGTACGAGTTATCAAACTACCGCCCAATATCACTCCTGCCAATAGTGGGCAAGATGGCAGAAAAACATGTGAACACCTCAATTTCAGCATTTCTCGAACATAATAACGTCATCCATCAGACACAGATGGGGTTCAGACCCAAACACAGCACTGAGTCAGCACTGTTAGTGGTCACAGAAAAACTCAAAGCTATCCTCGACCAAGGAAAAACTGCAGCAGTGGTTCTTCTAGGCCTGAGTGCTGCTTTTGACACCATAGACCACACAGTGCTGATCCCGAGGCTGGAAGAGGTTGGAATAGGTGGAACAGCAAAAGAATGGGTTGCCTCATTTCTGAGTGAGAGGACCTTTCCATGCATGGAAGCCGGGTTCAAGTCAGACCCTTTTTCTGCACCTTGGGGGGTGCCTCAGGGCTCCTCCCTGAGCCCAACCCTTTTTAACATTTACCTCAGTCCCCTAGCTCAGATCACCCAGGAATTTGGTATTTCCATCATGTCATATGCTGACGACATGCAGCTAGTTTTCTCAATCTCAGACACCATTAATTCAGACCATCGGCAACTCGTACCCTGCCTTGAGAAAATAGGATCCTGGATAGCGGACTGTAGACTTAAGTTGAATAGCGACAAGGCGGAATTATTGATCCTGGGAAATAACTTCAACCCTCGCCCACACATTCTGTGGCCAATCAGCTGGGGATCTCCCCCCCTCTCCTAAGCCAGTTATAAAGAATCTTGGTATGTGGCTGGACCAAAATCTCACTAGGGATATACAGGCCAAAAAACTATCCGGGACCTGCTTTGGGACATTACGCCTGATCAGGAAAATCATCTCCCTACTCCCAGAAGATACCAGGAGGACAGTAGTCCAGGCCTTGCTAATTTCGAGGTTGGATTACGGGAACTCCCTCTTTCTAGGCTCCCCCAAATTTGTAATAAACCGCCTAAAAATTGTCCAGAACGCAGCAGCCCAACAACTACTGAACATACCTAGACGCCAGTCAGTAAAATTAGGACTAAAGAAACTACACTGGCTCCCGATCAAAGCCAGAATTAAATTTAAGTCACTCAACCTGGCTCACCGTGCTATGCACGGAAGGGGTCCAGCACTTAAAATCTGGTTACTCATTACTTCCCCCATCGTCAGCTTAGATCAAGCTCAAAATTCTTCATGAAATATACCACAATAAAAAGAGCCAGATGGGGTTGAAGGGCTTTCACCCATCAGATACCCACGCTCTGGAACAGCCTAGATCCAGACATTCGATTTACTCAAAATGAAGCGCAATTCCAAAAAAAACGTAAGACCTGGCTCTTTCCACAAGAGTAAGCGCTTAGCTCCTCTATCTGATTTCATGTAGCGCTGAGATGCCCTAGGGTAGTCACGCGCTCTATAAATCCCATAAACAAGATCACATGCTGTATCTCTTCAGTCATGATTGAGAAGTCTAGGTCCTTGATGTTTGCCGCTGAGAGGGAGCTCGGGGGCAGGTCCCAGGTAATAGGATTGTCTTGCTCGTCGGCAGGAGGTTCCCATTGGCAGACACCCTCGCCAGATTGTCTGCCCTTCTAACTGTAGTTCCATTCAGTGTTCTCAACTTGGTCACCAAGCCGATTAGGAGGCTTGTAGTTGCGTGCCAATAGAGCAGTTTAATCAGTTTTATCTTTCGTCCTGTGCATCCTCCCCTGAGAGTGAAGCCAGCCAAGAGCAGCTTTATCCAGGAGCTTCTGCCTAAAAGGGAATTGGGTCTTCGTTGCATGTCCATTGCGGGGGAGGCTTTCAAGTTGGGTGATCTCGTTCTCAAGACTTAGCAGCTCACTTTCCCTACATTTAGTTTTCCTGTGGGCATTGCTACATAGCCCTCCACCATAGGACTGTTTTGAATGCCTCTCGGAGCATAGTTGGTGAGGAGGCAGTTCCCTCACTGTACTTACAATAGTCAGCAATTGCAGTTCAGAGCTGTTCTTTAAACTCACCATCAAAGAACTACCAGACATTGTCGCCTCTGCCCATTTCTCCCTTCGGCCCACCACCCACTTTCCGCAAAACTGGGGAGTGGCCTAAGAGGTCACTTAGGAGAATACACGTCTTCTTGACACATCTGATGTCCAAGGAAGGAATCAGGACATGATCTAATTGGGAAGAGCTACAGTGAGGCGGGGGTGATTTGTGTATTGCCTTTCTGCTTGGTGGTGCAAGCCTATGCGTGCCAGCCTCAGTTCGTTGGCCCATGTCCGAAAGTGTGTGGTCCTTGGAGCAAATCAAGCTGAGTTTGTGTCATGCAGTGGGTCCATCAGGAATCGGGATTTCTCCCCCATCAGTGTAAAGGCAGTTATGGCTAGCAGTTGTGCTACGGCCTTCAGTGTTGTCGAATTGGTGTGGGGAGTTCACCTGTTCCTATACCTATTATGTTTCATATGGCTGTTAATATACAGTTGATTAGGAGAGGGGGAGGGGGTGAACCAAGATTCTTGCTGGCTATTAAGATCCTGAGGTTTTATGTCCCCCAGCTGCACAAACTGCAGACCGAATATGGGCAGTAAAAGGGCTGTGAACATTGTCCAAACTGGATATTTAAGGTTCAGAGAGGGTTCCTAGCCAATGATAAATATAACCATGTATTAAGTTAGGGATCTAAATAACACTGCCAAAAGAATTAGAATTCTGGGTGAACTAGCACAAGTTCCTACTCACAAGAAGGCATTTGTGCTAGTTCACCCAAAATATGTTCAGATCAGACGAGGTCTGAAACATTTCTGGATCAATACTACTAAATAGCAACACAGAGAATGGTGGGGTAGGTTTACTCCTATCCAGTCAGCTAAGCTTTAAAGTGAATTCTTCACATTCGGATGAAGAGGAGAGGTGGCTTCTGCTAAATGGCACACTGTTGAAGATTAGCACTAATAATAGCAACCATATATGTTCCCATTTTGGGTCAGCCTAGGTACCTCTGCTCGGGGAGGTAAAGGAAATTTTAAACTAGCCAATCGGTCCTATAATAGTAATGGGAGTTTGTAATTGGATTATGTGTGCAACTGCAGATAAATGAAAGAATAGATACAGTAGTCATTTCAAATTTGAGGAGGATATAGCTAGGGGATCTGAAGCTAGTGGAGACATTGACACATGCATATGGTGTTAACTACTTCTCTCGGGCACATCCCTGGTACACAAGGTTCAATCACTTATTTGTAGACCAGTATTTATTGCTTATGGTCGAATAGGTTGAACATGGACCTGTCATGCTCTTGGATCACAACTGCTATTAATCGGATGGGGAAGGCCTCTCAGACGTTAATGAGCACGGGAAGCTAAACAAGACACTACTCAAAGACTCAGTAGTACGCACAAATATAGAAACCTGCATTAAAGAATACCTTGCAAGTAACAATGATAGCCAAGTAAGTACGGGTGTGGTATGGACAATCTGCAAGCTGTGGTGGGAGGACACTTTAAATCAGAGGCATCCTAATTTAAAAAGCTGGAGCGAGGCTGCTGCCAAAATTGTGAGACAAGGAGCGGAGACTATTCACAAAGCGACACGATCTCAGTGGGAATTGTGTAAGGTCCTGGCCTTTAGAGAACAACTGCAAACACTGGAGATGGATGGAGTTTAATATTTTAGAACCTGAATAAATTCTAGATGTAACAAGGGTAATAAGGCAGGTAGGTAGGTGGCTGCTAAATTATGAGTAAAGCCAGTTCATATTTCCATAAAAGAGGGGATGATACATTTGCAAGTGCTGCTAAATTATGAGTAAAGCCAGTTTATATTTCCATAAAAGAGGTGATGATACATTTGCAAGTGCTGCTATTAGCTTCCATCTCTTTTTCACAGGGCTGTATACTACATGCACAGCAAAAGCAGCAGTTAGGGAACATTACCTAACTGACTCAGGTTAGTTGTAGATTAGACATTAAAGGTTAGTAGTCTATCGCTGGAGACGGAATGTTGTGCGCCGTATAGAGCCTTAGGCTCTCCAGTGTATTGGTCCTGGATCGGTTTCAGCAGAGTTTTAAAAGCTTGTTGGCCCTCTCTTTATGGGAATTCTTTAGACTAATGAGTTAAATCCTCCCAGTGTCACCCCTTGCACCAGCAATGAATTTGGCTTTCATAACTCTCATACACAAAATAAAATGCAAACTTTCTAGTCATAGCGACCCATATACTCTATAAATTTAGATGGCATTTTTTTTTAAAGTACTAACTGAGAGGGTAGGTAATATACTACCGTAGTCGATACATCCAAATAAGCCAAGGCTCTTCAATGAGGGAGAGACTGGGGTTAGCATTAATAATAATTTTCACCTTGTGGACATTGGCCAGAGAGACTTTTCTCCTGGTTGTGGATAACCAGAAGGCATTTGATAGGGTGGATCAAGAATTTCTCGAGAATGCCTTAAGAAAGGCAGTATTTGGAGGTACAGTTTTTAAGGGGAAAGTTTTTATAGTTAGGGATGCCACAGGCATGAGTTATTGCCACTAGCAGCCTCAGAGATGGCTCTTTTACCCTCTTTGCCGCGGCGGAATGCTAAAAAAAAATGACAAGTGCGCGGTTCCGACGGCCCATGGTCGTCCTTCGCACACGCCCACTGTCCGTCCGACGCATCGAAGAGGATGAGGAAGGGCACGAGGCTACGCTATTTGTTGTCCCAACCACCTTGTATGCTTTGGTCCTTAAGATCCTCTTATGAAAGGATTAAGAGCTAATTCAGATATACAAAGGGTGAAATTAGTGCAGGATAGCTTAAATTCATGGACAATATTATTCTTACCTTCACTACCCAAAAACATCCATGTTGTGTCTTATGTTGAAACTCCAATAATTCCAGGCTATCTGCAGTTTCAGGGCCAACCTGAATGATTCAGAAGGACTTCTCATTAAGGCATCCAATCTGACAGTACAGGATCTACAAAGATCCAAACCCCTTTGGTGGATTGTGGAAAATATTTGAAATTGGGCGATAGGACTCTGCCAGAAACTTTCACCAAAAACATGAAAAACCTAATATACATAGTTAAAATGGATCTTTCCTATTGACATAACTATAATATCACGCACGCAACCTGGGGTTCATACTGGACTCAACACTATCAATGACCCCCAAGTCAACCCCGTCTCCGCCTCCTGCTTCAACACCCTCTGCATGCTTCGCAAGATCTACAGATGGATCCCCACCGGAACCAGAAGGACGGTCACCCAAGCCCTGGTCATCAGCAGGCTGGACTACGGCAATGCCCTCTACGTGTGAACCACGGCCAAACTCCAGAGAAGACTCCGACCCATACAGAACGCCTCTGCTCGCCTTATCCTCGACATCCCCCTCCACAGCCACATCACTGCCCACCTGAGAGACCTGCACTGGCTCCCCGTCAACATGAGAATCACCTTCAAGCTCCTCACCCACTCTCACAAAGCACTCCACAACACCGGACCAACATACCTCAACAAATGTCTCCCCTTCTACACCCCAAACCGCCAGCCTTGCTCCGCTGACCTCACCCTCGCCACCGTTCCACGCATCCACCGAACGACCACCGGATGCAGAACCTTCTCCCACCTCGCCGCCAGGACATCGAACACCCTCCCCATCCACCTGCAACAAAGCCAGTACCTGCTGACCTTCAGGAGACTTCTCAAGACCTGGCAGTTCGAACAGTAACAGCCCCCCCTCCCCATCCCCCTCAGCGCCTTGAGACCCCACGGGTGAGTAGTGTGCTTTACAAATGAATGATTGATTGATCTATCTTCTGGGTGGGAAGAATAGCAGCAGGGAAAATAGCAGTAGTACCAAGAATTCTATGTCGGGACCGGAGACTCTGATTATGCTTTTTCCTTTTTCGCTTTATTAAACCACATTTTTTCCAGCAGCCTTCAGAAAAAGCCAAACAATATCTTTTATCCCAATAAAAGGGAAAAAACGATATTTCAGCAAAAACATAAGTGGCAACAGTCCTGTAATAAACTTTAACTCCCATGAGTCAATGAGCCTCTTCCAACATTAGTTCTTCCTTAGTGACCATCCACGGTAGAAAGGCCCTTCACAGCAGTTGTCGCTCCTCTTTCTTCGCTGCTCCGCAGCCCAGATAAGTCAGCTTATCTGCTTATAGTTTTTCTTTTGACCTTTAGTGCTTGATTGTTGTTTTTGCTGCCTCCGGGCTCCGTCACTTCAGGGGACGGGACCCGGATTTTGCCTGGGGGAATCTTTGTAGTTTGCTTTCCCTTACAGATTCCCTCCGGCCGCGAGAGCGTTCTCGCTCCTTTTCGCCGCCGTCTCCTGTTACTTGCGGTCTCCATATTGGGCCGCCAGGGGGAGCTCCAGCGTCTCGATGGTCACGGCGCGTCTCTTCAGATGAGGAGACGCGCGGCGAGACTATCGGACTTGTGAGCCTTGTATCCCACACCGTCACACCTGAAGGCCCCCTCGGGGGTCCGTATTTCCCGCATATTTACTTTGTTTACGCCCCAGTGGGGGTCCGTATTGTGGCGCTGCCGCGGAGAGTGCCTGAGGGCATATAACGCAGTGTCAGCGCTTCTGGTGACATTCGCGCGTGATGGGTGGCGGTTGGGCCCCGTCAGGAATCTGAGGGCCTGCGCATGCAAGGTATTCTGCGGCCTCAATTGCGGCGTTTGCATGCCGCATGGGAAAAACCTTGTGGTCTTTCAGACCGCCCCTAGCCTGCCTGGTGATATACACACAACTGATATTTGTACACCTTAGAGGGGCTCCATCAGGCAATAGCCACAGGCTTCCTTGGCTGTTACTGTGTTAGCGCCTCACGCTTGGGTGTGTGTCAAGGGCGTAGTTTACCAGTGCTTAAGATGAACCACACAGAGTTCTTTGAGGAGGAGCAGGTTCAGTACCTCCCTCTGGATGACTAATTTTTTTGAAGCGGTAGATGAATCAATCTTCAGGTGCGTGAATGATGTGGTAGGGCCTATGGAGGAGCGTTTGACAAATCGAATTATAATGTGCTAAGTTGGCATTTGCCCATCCAGACCCCTCGGGATCGGGTCCTACCCTCCCCCAAGAGGGGCCGCCTCTACCCAAGAAGGGTCACACGGAAGGGGGCTAGGGGAAGTCGCAGGGGGTGGACAAGGACTCTTCTGACCGCCTAAAAAGTGTGTTCCTTGCGAATTCATCCGTGCCACCACATGCACCCTCCCCAACCCAGACTCCGTCAGGATCCCTTATACCGGACTCCCCATCGCCTGATGGGGGTTCGCCGGCGGATACTGACGATGAGGACGAAGGGTCCTCCCTGTTTTGGCGTCTGACCAGCTCTGCCGCCGAGTTGCCTCAGGACTCCTTGGGCATGCTAGACCCGGATGAGATTATTCATCCGCGGTCGGCGGCCTGGGCACCTGGGGACAAGGTGTCGAAGTTTGTGGCGGGCCGCCTCTGGAAGCCCTTAGTGAAGGATGCTAGGGGGTGTCTGAGCGCTGTGTGTCCCCGCCCAACTTTGGACGGGAAGGTGGCATACACTCCGAAGCTGGACTCCAAAATGGCCACCTTCCTGTCCAAATACATGAAAGACCCGCGTAAGGGCATAGACCGCTCCTGGTGTTCCTGCCCGGATAAACTTCTAGATGCGGTCGGACCTTTAACGAAGATCTTAAATATGGCTGAAGAAGCCAAAGTCACAGGGTCCACCATCTCGCCTGACGTTCTTTTGAATTGGGCTCAGCGGGCGATAATTTTTTTGGGAAACGCTAAACTGTGCCCTCTCGACAGAATGGCGGCGTTCACTATTAATTAAGTTGGATCCCAAGCTGGGCGACCTGGCGTCATCCGAAGCGGGGGCAGTGGCGCAAGGGGGCCTCTTTGGTGACACCTTTGTGAAGGAACTTGGCCCAGTCCAATATTAAGCGGGTGTTTCAATCCCGTTTTTCTGGTGGGGCCGGTCCTGGCAGGAGCCGCACGACCGGCCGGGGCGGACAGCAAAACCCCGGCAGGGGACAAGGCTCCGGGCAAGGACAGTACAACTCGACCGCCAATTATAACAACTTCTATCTAACCAGAGGGCAGAGATTCCGGGGCCGAGGAAGCTACAAGAATAACTCAGGAGGTTCCGCACCAAACGGCGAGTCTCATTTTCCCTTCTCAAATACGGATCGGGGGTCTGTTGTCGGCCTTTCACAAGGCCTGGAGGGACATCACAAGCGGTGCTTGGGTCCTGCAGACCATCCAGGATTTGGGTCCTGCAGACCATCCAGGGTTTTCACATCGAGTTTTACGATACACCCCGCCAGACAGGGTTTCCTCGTCCTATCAGTTTTTCCGTAGCCGATGCATGTCTGGTGGACGAAGAAATTGCTGAGCTGCTCCGCAAAGGGGCGATCTGTCGGTTGGTCCTACACCCCCCAGGGTTTTTTGAGCAATATCTTCCTGGTGGAGAAAACAGACGGGGGGGGAAGCGGCCAGTCATCAACTTTTTTTGGGAGTTCAATGGTTGGTTGATGGAACGCCATTTTTAAAATGGAGGGGACACACCTCCTTCGGGATGTTCTCCTTCTGAACGACTGGATGGTGAGGCTTCTTTCCTCATCAATTCAGGCAATCTTTCCGGGGCCCCTACACTATCGGGCACTGCAGCGCCTAAAGGCACACCATCTCAGGAGAGGGTTGTCCTATGACCAGATGGTTCCTCTATCAGGCAAGGTCAAGGAGGAAATGTCCTGGTGGCTCTCCCACATATACGCCTGGAATGGCAGGGCCGTCCCAGACATAGTGTTAGAGTCCGACGCTAGTAGGTCGGGGTAGGGGGCCCGCTGCGGCGATTTTTCTACCGGCGGCGCTAGGTCATTAGAAGAACAAGCGATACACATCAACTGTTTGGAGCTTCTTGCAGGCTCTTTTGCGGTTCGATGTTGGACCAGAAACAGGGTTCGTTCCTGCATCCTGTTGAAAATGGACAATGTTATGTTATGTTAAATTTTATTTATTCAGCGCACGTACGCCCGTGGGCTTCATGGCGCTATCGAAGTTTTTTGGGAACACAGCATAATACTGAAAGGTACATTTCGCAAGGGTACATTTCGCACTTATTTAAGGATAGGCCTGTCTAAAAAGCCATGTTTTAAAGGCCTGTCTGAAGGTAAGAAGACCGTCACACTGTCTTAAAGGCAGTGGCAAGGAGTTCCTTAAGGAGGCGGCAAGGTAGTGGAAACAACTACCGCCCTGACGTTTTTTCTTAAATAAGGGGACCATTAGCAGATGTTGGTGGGCCGAGCGAAGGTTACGTGAAGGGATGTATTTGCATACCAAATTCCTTATGAATTTGGGACCCTTGTCCTGCAAGGCTTTAAAAATAATGCAGCCGGCTTTGAATGCAACTCTCTGGGCTACTGGCAGCCAGTGAAGATTTTCTAATCCTGGGCTAATGGATTGCCATTTAGGTTGCTTACAAATGAGCCTGGCTGCCTGGTTCTGGACATACTGTAATCTATTTAGCTGACCTGCTGGAAGACCTAGGTACAGACTATTTGAAAATTCAAGAATCAGAGCGGAATAAGTTAAGAGGTGGGCAATTTTCTTTATCTTTCTCAATTGAAAGAAACTGAATGAAACTACCGTCCCTATCTGACCTTTAAGCAATAGATCCTCACCGAGAGTCACCCCTAAGCTCTTTACTGTGTGGGATTTGGTGGGTGGAATTCCCCTGTCAGATGGCCAGAAATGGGGCCCCCAACTAATTTCACTTTTCCCGGGCAAGACAAGTTCTGTCTTGCCCGGGTTAAGTTTGAGGTGGTTCAGATTCATCCATCTCTGGATATGGGTCAACGCGGTGCGTTACATCAACCGCCTGGGGGGCCCTCGGTCTCAGACTCTAGCGAACTTGGGACAACTGCTGTGAAGTGCCTTTCTACCGTGGATGGTCACTATTGTTGGAAGAGACTCATTGACTCATGGGAGTTATAGTTTATTACAGGACTGTTGTCACTTATGTTTTTGCTGAAATATCGTTTTTTACCTTGTATTGGGATAAAAGATGTTGTTTGGCTTTTTCTGAAGGCTGCTGGAAAAAATATGGTTTAATAAAGCGAAGAAGGAAAAAGCATAATCCTCGCCTCCGCGTCTTTAATAGAATTGAAACTTACCGTTACTAAGCTAGGAAAATTTCGATTCTCCATCTGTTCCATACACTCTCACTTAACATCCCAAGAGTGGGCATCCAAAAGGTACACTACTTGTGCTTGAACTGTGTCTGGCAAAGAAGAGGAGCATAGATTGGGTTGACATGTGTAAACCCTTGGAGGCAGGTTTGGACAGCACCTCATCAGCTCAAATAATACCAAGCATTACTCTGCAATTTGTGGTGGAAGGTCCCACTCTTAAATGAAAAAAGAATGGTGCTGTATAAATCTTATTCTGGAAAGAGTCCTATGTGAGATGCATGGCTGCCTAGGCATCACATAAAAGTGCGTTGTCTTCTCTACTGTGATGCGAACCACACTGAAAGTATGAGCTAAATGTCGAAATGGGTTATGCCTACTATCTGTCATTCTTAAGGGGATCATTGAGAAATTATAACTTATATCGAAAATTGGAGCGCCGATCCTTTGAAGCTTGAAGACATGGGGGATGTGTGGAAGTGGGGGACCTCTTCCACATAGATGAGATCAAATTCTTCCCACAAACTAAGAAAGATTTGGACCTATGGGAGAACGAGGGCTTCTGCTATTAGCAAGTCCTCCAATTGGTGGGGCAAGCCAAGGTTGGGGTGGTGCTCTGTCTGAGACAATCTTTGATTGAAACAAATACAGCCTGGTTGTGGGGAGTGTCACTCATCTACAAGATCTTAACCTAGCCAGAGGGATCTGTGGGCCTGCCCTTCCGGGAATAATGAGTGAAGAAATTGAGTCCCAATAGAAATAGACAAAGTGGAGGCTTATTTTGCAGAGACAAAATACTCTCTCACCAAGCACAAGTGAAAGAAATGCAGATAAAATATTATATAGGTGGCAGTATACTCGGGTTTGCCTACATAGATATGACAACATGAGACCAAACACTTGCTGTAGAGGGTGTAATGAACTAAGAATATTGACACTCTCATTATGCACATTTCCACATCTAGCTACATATTGGATCGCAAACTTTGCTGGGTATTTTTACCTGGTTTGGAGGAACTAAATTGTGCACAGGGTACATAGATGCATAATACAAGACACCAAGGCTATATAGTGTGAAGAGAAGTTGATAGCCAAAGGGCAGGGAGTTGCATTTATCAATTTGATGAAATTGACAACCACTGAGTTTTGTAGTTATTGTTAACCTTTTTGATAAAAATGATTGAACATTAAAAATCTGAACTTTATTGATTCAGACAAAGACAGACATAACCTGGTAGGAGGTTCTGACCCGTCCCATAAAGTCAGTGAAAGAATGTTCACTCTTCCTCCCTTTCCCATGCATTCAGCCTTGCCAATCAAGGATAATTTTGAGTGCTGCATATATAAATCCTTTGTTTTTATTTTAATTGTGCTAAATTGCAATTATAGCCAAACCTAATTGGTATATTATTACAATATATCAGCAAATGGGTTTCTAGCGCACCATTTTTATTTTGATCTACTTTGTCTTCCAGATGTGACTCCATTAAAAAAAAATTATTTCATGGCTCTATATGCCTGTCTTGCCCCACTGTGAAATATCGTTCTCATTTTCAGATCTCGGATTACAAACCTCTTTTGCTAGAGCATCACTTCTTGTTTGGATTCACTATGTCATCGGCAGGAGTACAGATGAAGCAGTAACATGACAAATTAACTGACTAGAAATACCGCTGAATTGTGAGGTTCTTCGATGCGCCTTCTTTGTTAAATTGACTAATTAATGGCTTGATTCTGATTTTGCTGAGTGTGCCAGGTAACTGGATGTCTTGAGCAAAGTTGTATGCAAATGCTGGAAGTCCAGGAATTCATTGACATATGAAAAAGGCTTAACAGGACAAACATTCTTTCTTCATGTTTTTCATAGTTCTATTGATTTTATTAGTGTCACAGATGAGCTGCCTTAACACGTTTGGCTCTTCTATTTCAATGTATTATCTTATAGAGTCTACATGTTATTTACTAATTCTTAATGGAAGTGTTTATAATATAAGTTATTCTTGATTTTTGTCATTATGTTTTTTTAAGAGATGAAATTGGATTAATACCATGCCCAGAAGCGAGGTACAACCGCAGCCCTATAGTTTTGGTTGAAAACAAGCTTGGAGTAGAGAGCTGGTGCATCAAGTTTCTTTTGCCATATGTCCACAGCAAACTACTTCTCTATAGGCAAAGAAAGCAGTGGTTAAATCGGGAAGGTGAGTTATCTTTTTCTGTAAACTATTTATACGGCAAAACAATGCATATTTATTTAAGAACTTGTGTTTGTGATATAACAAAACAAAAAGTATGTGGAAAAAATGTCAATCAAGGAACTTATGTTTGAGAAAAAAAAACAATAAAAATGTTAGGTTATGCTTATCAGCATCGCCTCTGTTTATCCGCCCAAAATCCATACTTCTTTCCATAAAGAGCCAAGTTGGAGATCTAATTTATATGACCCTCAGGACAGAGAGATCAATAGGCAATCTATCGCAGAGTATTAAAAGCTAATCTTGGAGGGAATTTTTTTTTATTTCTCTAACAAGATTTTACAACCCAACAACTTTGTCAAAGAGTTATTCAGCTCTGTAAAGAGCCCAGTGAAGATGCCTGAGCATATCAACAACAATTTTAGCCATAGATTTCTTAATACACGGACAAATCTTTTCCAGACAAAAGGCGAGGAGGTTTTCAACACCTTTGTAACCAAAAATCAAATCACACCGATCTCTCAGGTAAAATAGGCGTGTAAAATACCTCCTGTTTTAGACACGGTTTCCCCTCTTAGTATCGAGCAGTTCTAAAGCTTAATTAAGTCTGCCAAATCTTATCTGGCTCTCCATTAGACCCTCGTCCACCTAAAATTGCACAACTTATCGCAGAAATCATAAGTATCCAATTGACCACGATCTTTGAGATAATCAAAACTGGTTACTTTCCTCTAGAATGAAAGAAAGCTTCCAATCTCCCATTGCAAAAAAAAAAAAAACAGCCTCAATCCACAAGACCCGATTAGCTATAGGCCTATCTCTCGGCTACCATTTCCTTCTAGGATCTCGGAAAAGCTCTGAACACAAAACTTATGTCTTTTGTAGGCACTAACAATCTGTTGGAATCTACACAATATGGATTTAGAAGTGCACACAGTACTGAGATGGCGCTTAGAGCCGTATCGGAGGACTCCAGGTCCATTCTAGATGGAGGGGAAAGGCTGCATTGATATTATTGGACCTCTCCTCCGCCTTTGACATGGTCAATCATGACATCCTGGTTGGCCGGCTCTCAAAGGTAGGAATTGGAGATTTTGCTCTTAAATTGTTAAACTCTTTCAGAAAAGAAGGATTTTAAAATGTTGCTGGGAAAAAATTTACCTCCAACCAGTTCTGCCCGTTATGTGGGGTGCCGCAGGGCTCTACGTTGAGCCCTACTCTCTTCAATCTCTACATCATCCCACTGGCAAGGCTTCTTAAATCATTTGGCTTCTCTGTGGTGTACTATGCAGACGATACCCAAATAGCAGTATCGGTATACAGCAACCCTAAAAATACAGTATCGAGATTTAGTACTTGTATGGCTCTGATACGTAGTTGGATGAGGGTTAATTGTTTAAACCTTAACTCCGGGAAAACGGAAGTTCTTCTCTTGGGTAATGATATCTCATTCTGGTAACCAAGTTGGTGGCCACAGGAAATGGGTATACTCCCCTTGCCAGCGAGAAAAGTTAGGAATTGTTCTTCGACAATAAACCTAACTATGAAGATCAGGTTAATGCCCTTGCTTCCTCAGTATTCTTTACTTTGAGACACATTCGGAAGATTTGCCCCTTCATCCCATCAGATCTTCAAAAAACGGTATTGATCACCCTTTTGTCCAAATTGGACTACCGTAATCCATGGATATTCAGAGAAGATTTCTTCTTAAACTCAATTTTATGCAAAATGCATCAGCTCGGCTTCTGTTACGAATCCTTAAACATCAATCTGTGTCTCAGACCCTGGTCAAGCTGAAAAAAAAATAGACATCAAAGCATAATGCATAGACTTTAAAGCTCTACATAATGTTGGCACAGTCTATCTACGGGACAGGTTTACCTGGTGTACTCCATCTAGAAAACGTAGGGCCTGATTACGATGACGGTGGGAACGCCACAGTCAGTGGCTGTCTCACCGCCATCGTAATACTGATTAGTCCCTGCCACATTAGGATGGCCGGCGGATGGTTGGAGGTCGGAGAGACCGACCCCATGGATTCCGTTGGAGGGATTTGTATCCCTACAACAGTGGCGGTACCTCCCAGACACCATCGTAGGGATTACAATGTCCCTTCCCGCTGGCAGTTTCATAGCGGTTTACCCGCCATGAAAAGGCAGACGGAAAGGGACATTGGGAGCCCGTAGCAGTCCCCCCTTCCTTCCTGGTCCTCCGGCATGGCCCTTGTGGGGCACTTATGGTGACCCCCAACATATTCCTGAACCGCATGGTGCCTGCCACATAGTGCAGGGATATGAACAGGGTGCATTCTTTGTACTGCGGCATGTGCTGCAGCCCACAGCACCTATCGCAATACAAAATATACACTTTGCGACCACCTTGAAGGCGATTGCATCGTGATTTAGGGTATGTGACCGCCGCCAGCTTGTCTGGCGGTCCTGTTTCACACCAGGATGGCGGTTGGATGTAAGTTCGACCGCCATCCTTATCAGGCTCATTGATCCTCTGATGCCAAGCTACTAGTGCTGCCCACGACTAAACGAGCATCATGGGGAGGTAGAAGTTTCTTTTTGGGAGCAACATATTTGTGAAAATCATTCCCCATTAATCTGAAGAACTGCCTAGACCTCTTGACCTTCAGGAAATCTTTCAACATCTGGCTCTTTAGTCATTAGAGTAGCACTCCATCTTCTTAAAGTCAGAGAGCAACGCCAAGACGCCTCATGGCATTCGAGCGCTTTACAAAACTAAAAATAAGTCAAATCAGTTTGTCCATGAGCGGGTTACTGTTTCAGTGGTGCAGATAAGCCGTAGCTGCCGAATTCTAGCACTTCATTTTTTTCTCATCTGAATATAAAGTCTCTTAAGCTAAGTTGCCTCAATAAATAGTTTAATTTTTTTATTGTTGATAGTCTGTGAATCATGGTTTGAAGTTTGCCATCATAATGGCGCCCTGAACTATGAACATTGCTTTGCAGTTTACCAACTATAAGAGATTATTATTATCTTTTTAATAAAATATTAAATGGGTACTATTTTGTGATGTAGGTTTTTAGAGCTTGGAATTAAGACAGGGTCTTGACCGCATTAGGGGTGCTAGGAAGCGAAGTGGAGTGAGGTCGTTCTTCGAGAGAATTCAAATGAGAGATAAGAGGTATTTTAACCCTTTCGATGCTGATGACGAGCACAGCTCGTCATGATGCACGGTTGAGCTGTGCTGATGACGAGCTGAGCTCGTCATGAAACAATGGGAAATGGGCATCATCCAGCACCGGAGGGGAAAACACCTAGCAGCGAAGGTGATAAGTAGTGGAAGTAAAAGTGTGACTATTGTGAAAAGATGAAAGGCAAGTGTGTGGGAAATGGACACTAGTGTGTGGGACTGGGAATTGGGAAGTGAGGAGGTGAGGGTCAATGAGAGTGAGTCGATCATCTACATTTGATGGGTGATGTAAATAGCGGTGCAAATTGTGTTGGTAAATATGGGTTTCTTAACAACTTCAGTACTAGCTAGGAAGAGATGAATTTGATGCACAAGAACTATACTTGTTTGGTGAGTAAGGATTCAGAAGAGTATAGGGAGAGGAGGTATGTAGAAGTAAGACGTGATTAGAGGTAGAGTTTGAAAGGGGAGAAGTTGTGGCATTAGGGCCAGAGCTGCCGACTTTGGAGCTGGGGAACCAGGTTTAAGCCTTGGCTTCCTGTGATTCTGGCCAAATCACTTAATCTCATCCTGCCTACCAAAAGTAATAAAACACTAATGTGTCCTTGTGTAACATAACTGGTGCTCATTTAATCATTTAAAGCACTCGAATCCCTTTGCGTCGAGATCGCGCAATATAAAACTGCAAAAAAATTAGGATAGTGGTTACAGCAGAAGTAGGAGCTTATGGAAGAAGTGTGGTAGACAAGGCAAGGTTGGACAAAGACAGGCTGTGGGAGAGTAAGGTTGCATTGTATTGGTGGGTAGGAAGGAGGAGAGAAAGGAGTAGCTGGCGAAGGAATGAAGCTGGCAAAGCAGTTGGGGGAGAGGAACAGTATGAGAAAGACAGCAGCTGGTGGTAGGAAAAAAAGGAGGCGACTGGCAGGGTGCTTTGTTGGTGGATGACTTTATCAAGAATGGTACATTTGGTAAGGGTAATATGAAGACCGAGCCAGTACAGGAGCGAATATTACAGAATTAGGAGTAGGAAAGAGGGGAAGAGAACAGTTATTCAAGATTGGAGTGGAATTTAAAACTGGGTAAGTGCGATTAGAGGTAGGAGAAAGTTTACAGCAGTAGGGAGACGGTGGCAGTGTCTCTCCGACCTGCTGTTCACCCGCTGGAAGAATAAGACCAAAGACTGTCTGTCTTTATTGCGAAGGCTGCGAGGAGTTAAGAAGCAATTTTAAAACTTGGTATCGTTTTTTAAATTTTATGTGATTGATTTCAATAATCCAAATTAATTAACTGCTGAAATTCTCCTGACACTCTCCCCACATTGCCTGGGCTCGATACTGCAGCCTGCCCGCCCCGGTCCGACTCGGCAATTATTGCCATAGAGCGGAGGGCGGACAGGTAAGAGCCAGGCACATCCACATCTACTCAGTGCTCTAGTCGTTACCTTAAGCAGGGCTATTTAGCCACGCCTCTCCACTAAGCGCGCAGTGGTTGCGCGCAGGGGGCGCCTTCGAGCGCGCCTAAGAAGCGCCGAAGAAAAGCCCGTCTGCGCCCGTCCGCGACAGGACGGGACCAAGGGCCATGGCTCCAACACCTAGGACTCCCGACCCACAGGTTAGCACTACAATATCCTACTCAAGGAAAAATCTTCTTCGTCTGAAACCTATTTCTCCGGCTACCTGATGTGCGAGATGTGGCCTAATTTTGAGGGTCCGTTCTCATGTGTAAAATGTCGCTTTCAGGCTTTTTATACATGTCCAACAAGGGATAATCTATCAGTCGTTTCTACTACAGCCCCGGCAGAGCAGCCCCCTCAGACACCCTCCCTATCCTGTCCAGCCAGTTTACTTGCTGATAGCTATATCGCCGGAAAGGGACCTTCAGGACAAAAATGTTTCCTACTGAACATACACTCCCTACCTAAAAACTACCAGCAACAATGGGACCTTATTAACACAGACATGCCAGACATCTGTTTTCTCACGGAGACCTGGCTAAAACCCCATACAGTCCCCGCAATTATGCTAGGAATCCCTGTTGGATATAAGATTCTTCATCTAGATCGCCCGATAAAAATAGGAGGGGGTGTGGCTGTTGTTTATAAAGAGAGTCTAAAAGTCGCAGTACTTGATCAAAGATGTGATGCTCAGATGGAAATAATGATTTTCAAAATTTCCCTCTCCTCTAAAACACAGTGGAAAGGAGCACTAGTATATCGCCCTCCTGGCCCATGCTCAGATTTCTCACTCACTCTTATGGAACTATTAGCCCCTTATTTTAGAGCCAAGGAAGATTTTATTCTCCTTGGAGATTTTAATGTTCACATAGACTTACCTAATCACCCTGATAGCATGTCCCTGCTCGCCGATCTCTCTAGTTTGTGACTGAAAATCCAGAACAAGGGCCCAACACACTCGGGTGGGCATACACTTGACCTAATCTTAACTAATTGCCCTCAAATAACATGCTGCCTTCCCACTACTATCAGTTGGTCAGACCACTATATGCTAAGCTTCACCTTATTAGGTTCTCAACCACCACGCCAAAAACCTCTCCCCGCAATATGGAGACAAAAATGGCATAAAATAACTGTAGAAGGATTGCAGAAAGTATGGAAAGAGCCTTCCCTCTCCAAAGACGATGACATTGAACTAAGCCTATCTAAGTTTAATAATGCACTCCTGGAATCAATCGATCTACTTGCACCGCTGGAACTACATAAACAATGCTCTAAAACTAAGCAGGAAATATGGTATACGGAAGATCTAAGGGCAGAGAAACAACAATGTAGGAGATTGGAGAAAATGTGGAGGAAAACACACACACCCATTAGTAAAAAACGTTATTTGGAGGCACAATCTAACTACTATAAACACATAAAACAAGCCAGGAGAAATAGACTTGAGTTACAGATAACAGAGGCAGGAAACTCTAGAGAACTATATAAAATCTTGCAATCATTTGTCAAGCCTATAGCCTGCGAAAGTCCGGATGATTTCAGTCAAACTCTATGCGATGATATTTCTGCATTTTTCGAGGATAAGATTGAACTGATTTACGAGAAAATCACCAAAGCTTCAAATATCAGGGATACTGCTGATTTTCCCTGCTTCCGGTCAGCCAAGAGTGAAAGCAGCAGGCTTACTTCGATTCCAGAGATCAGCCTGTCAGAAGTCACTACCCTATATAACCTAATCAAATCAGGCTCACCCACAGACTTACTGCCTGCTAAGATGATAGCTCCATTAGGCAGCCTGTTAGCCCCGAGCTTTAAATCATTGATTAATCTCTCCCTTAAGGAAGGAAAGATTCCCAGTGTCTGTAAAAAGGCAGTTGTGAACCCTGTCCGCAAAAATACTGCGTTACCATGGTCTGACCTTAACAACCTCCGTCCAATATCCCTCCTACCCCATCTGAGTAAGATGGCTGAGAGGCACGTCAACACTCACCTGTCTAAATACATTGAGGCAGCGGATGGTCTGGACCCTTCTGAATCTGGGTTCAGGCCAAATCACAGCACAGAATCAGCTCTCCTCTCCGTGACCAATACCATCCGGATGGCACAGGACAGAGGAGGCTCTATGATTCTGGTGCTGTTAGATTTGTCCGCTGCCTTCGACACGGTGTCTCATGACACCCTCGTCAGTCGTCTGGAGGGGGTAGGGGTTGACGGAATGGCCCAATCATGGTTAAAAAGCTTTATATCTGGTCGCTCACAAAGTGTTCAATTGGACTCCCATTCTTCCATCTTTAGGGAGCTCACAAAGGGGGTTCCACAGGGCTCATGCCTAAGCCCCACATTGTTTAATGTGTATGTGGTCCCCCTGGCGAAAATTGTGAGAGAACATGGGTTCACACCAATATCTTATGCTGATGACACCCAGCTATTATTCCCTTTCCAGAACATGACACCAGCAGTGAAAAGCTCTTTTGCTGCAGGAATGAGAGCGATAGCCGGATGGATGACCTCCAACTGCCTGCAGTGTAATGTAGGCAAGACGGAGGTCATGCTCTTTGGAGATGCCCCACTCCTCTTGTCACCTGAGTGGTGGCCTCCTGAATTAGGTACGGCCCCATGCCCAAAAGAAACTGTAAAAAACCTAGGTGTTAAGCTCGATCAGTCCTTGGTACTCAAAGATCATGCCACACAGGTTACAGGAACCTGCCTGAGGGTGATTGGCCTATTGAGGAGAGTCTTCCCCTACTTAGCAGACCATCACAGAAAAACACTAGTGCAGACCCTAGTAATCAGCAGGCTGGATTACTGCAATGGGCTGCTCATATCTACTAATGAGGAACAGCTAGGCAGGCTACAAGTTGCCTAGAACACGGCTGCTAGGCTGATTTTAAATGCTCCAGCCAGATCCCCCTCCCGTCCCCTGTTAAGCTACACTGGCTACCCATTCGCCAGAGAGTGAAATTTAAGATATGCTGCATCATTCATAAATGCTTGTTCGGATCTGGCCCCAGGTACCTAACGGAGATCTTTAAACCTTATGAGCCAGGTCGAACCCTGCGCTCCAAAAATCAAGCCTTGCTCCAGATACCTAGGATTAAAAGAGAGAGACAGGGAGGCCGAGCCTTATCATACAAAGGCCCCACTCTCTGGAACTCCCTGCCTCCCACTCTTAGGCTAAATTCTAATCTGCCGCATTCAGGAAATGCCTGAAGACCTATTCTCTATCTAGTAGCCTCTCACCAATGTTATATAGATATCTCTGTCTGGCTCAGCACACGGAAAGAACAAAAGCGCGTAGATACCTCTTCGGGGGTCGAATTCCTGCGCTATAAAAGAGCTAAAAATAAAATTAAAATAAATGGAATAGAACGAAGACTTGGTAAAAGTGAGAGGAACAAAGCACCGAGATGGTAGTGGGTAGTTACATGATTAGTAGTAATTTGGTGAAAGGATAGGTAGGAAGATGTAAGCAGAGTGACATGGGCATGGAGCTCAGAGAATGTAGGAGGAGGTGGGAAGTGTAGAAGAAGAAGAACCGGGCAGTCGGTGGGAGGAGTAAGTTAACAGTGGGTGTGGTTTGCCGGAGACATAATAGAAACACTTGGATAACACCAAAGGGGTAAAAAGGTATGAGAAGGGGTTTTGGTGGGAAACCTCTGTCAGGAAAACAAGCCAGCATTCATACGCTTTGAGACCGGATGCAGAGCTTTTCTCTGTGACTGTTTGAGGGACTTTTTAGAAAACCAGTTGCTCTGGCAATAGGTCGTTTGCAAAGAGAGTTAGAAGTATAACTCGATGAGAGATTAAGGGGGAAATGGAGAGCGCCTCAAGCTGAGGACACAGTCCCCAGCATATGTGGGACAATTCTTTAATTTAAGAGTCTAAGCAGGGCGATGCAAGCAAGAGTTGGTCTGTATGATGGCGCGTGGCCCTACGTGGGCCCACAATAGACCTAGGCCTCTCCCTATACCTAGCAGTCGGTTTGTGTGTGGCCCATTCCAGTCAGCTGATGATGTAGGGTTATACATGTTAGTGTAATGAAGTGGAGAGATGTATTTTCATATTGTGACTGTCCAACAGCGGTTCCTGCAGAGGGTAACTGGAAGCCTAGTCACACAGCATACACATCTGAATGTCTCAAGTCTCTCTCGCTGTGAACGACAATATGCTCAGTCTTGCAGCTATTCTCCCTCTACACCCCCAAAGCTCTGGCCATTTCTGGACTGGGGCTGGACCCTTTTTAGGTCGAAGCCTACCAGACCGCGCAGAAGACTTGTGTGGACATACTGAGAGCTCCTCGAGAACGCATTCTACCTAATGCTTACCAATGACTTTGTGGTTTGGAATTAACATTTTCTGGCTTTGTTTGCTGGCGTTTTTTGTTTTAGGCTATCTAGCATGTCTTCTTCCCTCCTGTGGAGCATACACCATTGCTCCTTGTACTCCTCTGCAAGTGATCCCTTTCTGTAAAAAGGTCTTTAAATGCTGTTCTTATCTTGTCACTCTACTGTGTATTCAAAGTCAGTTCAAATGTCAGGCTCTGTTTTCGGAGGGAGCTTGGTGTTTTCTTTTTTTATCTCTGACTTCTAATTGAGAGGCTTTATGTGACAATCATGCTGGGTACTGGGAAAGAAAAGCAACATTTTAATATCTGTAAATGAAATGTGCACTATTTCAGAATATATCAGAATCAGGAAAGCCCAAATGGAGTGTGGCAGAAACCAATATTGTAATATTAACAAATCCGTACACTAGGTTATGCTGTTTCCAAACATCCTATATCTGCTGTATAGTTTTAGCAGTAAAGCTGAATGTACAAATCGAATGGTCATTTAAATTGAAAATGTGTTGTCTGTAATGGCAGTACACCAGCACACTATACATCCTCTATCCTACGCCCCTCTATGACACTCTGCTTCGTTCCACTCTGCTCTTCGCTCCACGCCAATGCTTGCGTTTTTCTATTTCCTGGACCGCAGTTTTTTTTTTAACCATTATTTTGATTGTATGACTTGTTTCACTGCTCACATATAGGGGAATTATTTTTCTTCTTTTTTTCTTTAGCACGCCTTAGAATGCAAGTGTTTTATTTGTTTTGTTGTCTTCCTTATTTGCTGCTGCCCTCCTGAAATTCAGCCCCCTCATCAGTTGCTGCATGTTGCCTCTTCACCACCAACACCACCATCGCCCACAGCGTGTCCATTGCTTGCTTCTTCACCCTTTTTGTTTTTACTTTTTATTTATTACCCTGCCGCAAACTCCTCTGTTGCTGTCCTTCTCACTACTTGTTGACCCTACACAGTTAATTCGATCCCTGCCCTCTTCTCTATTCCTCTCCTCTTTCACAGAAGTGTGTGGAGAAGTGTGGCTCAATGGTTAAAGCGGCAGACCCTGATACTTTATTTTTTTAAAGTTGACCTATCCTCAAAAGTGGAGTCCACCATCTTGAAATGGTAAAGAAAACCATTATTAAAACGTAATGGTGATGCAAGCTCACGTACGTCATTCTTCTTGGCCATTACAGTGTCATGATGTGTACACATGGCATTTGTGCACTCCTAGTCACATCATTTTTTGAGATACTTTTTTTTGTTTTTGTCAATACTGCAGATCATTGGCAAAAAATATTTGGCAAGACATTTTGGTCAAAAAGGTTTTGGCAGTGCTTGTTCGTAAAAGGCCCCTGAAGAAGGAAAATACTGCAAGTTGTGGTGGAAATATTGCCAGCTCTATTTTTCTCTCTTATTATGAAATACTGGCTTTTAACCCTCAGTTTTGCTGTTACCCAACCTGACTAGCAGTGCTTCCACCTACGAGTACGTAGCATATTTTACTGTGAAGTAATAATCTGCATGAGGGTCATGTGCAAGTTGTACCTTGCTTCTTGCCCCGACGATTTTGGTCTCTGATCAACTCTGGTCCCAGAGGACAGACAAAGATATTTTTCGATGAGTCGAGGAAAGCAAGGGGGCCTCTCAAAGGAAGGACAATTATTTATTTTATTTTTTCTTTTAGTTTACTGATTTTTGTGCTTCTGACATTGCCCGTTTAAATCCAATATCTGTGTTTCTTTAAAAATCGCATTTTATAAATTGCTTACCAGTTACGAGGCTCCTTCCCAATTCCACTACAGTGGTGGCACATAACTGTTTTTCATTAACAACAAGAATATTTTGTCTGTGTGCCCTTGTGATCATACCCTTTTCTGTAGCACATTATATTGCATTTCTGCTGTATGTTAACTCAGTAAATTGCAGAGGTTACAGTTAACTAATTTATGTTACTCCGTTTCTGAAAGATTGAAGATTGATTCTGCTTGACTTCATCTTCATTTGTCAGAGTTCTATTTCTGACTCACCCTCCCGACCTAGTTACTCGTACTGTTTGTGACTGAGGTTGCATTTTAGCACTTTGCCACTGTGGACTATCGGGATAAAGAAACACTATATTGGCCAAACGTTGATAACTGGAGTTCACTGGGTGGCGATTTTAGTGCAAAATGACTCTATGGATAAACCACCCTCTTTACTATATTATAGGCAGGGCCACTGGAATTATCCAATTATGTGGCTCTGTGTTTCCACCTAATTATGGATTTGATGCATTTGCCAAATAGTCCATCATCTGCCGCATAATTTGCAGAATTCAGCATAAAGAATGTTTCTACTTGAACCACATCAAAGTTACTAAATGGAGATGTGTTGATGCGCTGTCCATTGCTAAAGGAGTCTTATCGATTGTATGTGATTTCATAGAAAAACGATTTCATAAAATATCATTACTGAGGAACCATTTCATCTAAACTGTTTAAATAAAATGTTAAGAATGAATGGCATTTACCTTTTTGTAGAAACCAATTCATAGAAAGTTTTTTGGGTCGAAATTGGCTTTTGAATGTTTATTATATGAAAATGCAGTGGTTGCAGTTCCTAATTTCAGAAACATTTTTGTCGGAGATACTTATTTCAGTACTTTACGTCAGGGGACATTATTTCATATTTATATCGTCCACATTGTCGGACAATTACTTTGGATGCTTTTAATTCTCTGAGCCATCCCCACCCATAAACAAAATCTATCGCTAACCCCTCACCACCCCTAAACACTATCAATCCCTGCCCCCTAAAGGCCCTCACTACACCTAAACAACACTAATCCGTGAAGCCTAAAAGCCCTTCATAGCCCCAAAATCCACCATCCCTGACCCCTAAAATCACTCACTACCCCACCCATTCCTAAACCCTAGAATCCCTTTCTATGCCTAACACCCAACATCCAATACCCCTTAAAACACCTCAGCACACCCAAACTCCACCCTTCCTTGAACTCTTGACGGTAGATGAAAGATAGTTTTATGGTTCTCCGAGGTCTAACTTGAAGATCACCTAGGGTTGGCCAGCAGTCTAGAAGGGTGTGTGTTTGTGAGTCTGCTAAAATTGCTTGGGGTAATGTGAGAATCTGCTAAGGGCTCCTGAGCCATCGGATGGTCTGTGGTGACCAGCTGAGTGTCTGTTTAATAGACAGTTGAAGTAGTCAGAGGGACTTTCATTGACAAGCTGAAGAACTCTGAGGGCCAGTAGTGGAGAGTGAAGAGTAGGATAGTCTGTATAGGGGTTCTGAGTGGTGACATAGTTGTACTTTGAACTCACTATGCCTCAACAGTAAGACCGTGTGTCAGCACCTTAAGCAGGCATCTATCTACAGCCTCCCTAATGTATAAATACTTTTGGACAGGAGGAGCCTGGAGGAGGCCCCTTGCTTTTACTTTAATCTCCTTTAATCTCCTTCTCTAAAACCTACATCAACAGGTGTGTAAAGGCCCCCTTAGCAGGCACCTGACCGACACACATATGCCTGCCTATGCTGTTGGGGATGACAGTGGTCCTTGCAATAGACCACTATAAACTTGCATAGCTACTGCCTATACTAAATATGTTTGCTGTGTGTGGGGGAAGCTTTCATTGCTACTACCTCAATTGTGTTTCTGGGTAAGTTTGCACTGCAACTGCCATGCTGGTTCTATTCTTTGGGTATGAAAGCTTCCTCTTCTTCCTCTTCTTCTGACTGTGCTGTACCTGTCCATTGTGTGAGGGAAGCTTGCACTGCTACATGTTCTGTATACACTGCGAAAACAACTTATTTTTTTTTTAGGTCTGGGCCTTCACCCATGAATATCATATTTGTTCTCCCATTTTCGAGTTTATCTGTAAACAGACCGTTTTACTTT
Source organism: Lissotriton vulgaris (assembly GCF_964263255.1). Classification (NCBI taxonomy): domain Eukaryota; kingdom Metazoa; phylum Chordata; class Amphibia; order Caudata; family Salamandridae; genus Lissotriton; species Lissotriton vulgaris. The sequence goes on along the minus strand of NC_141689.1, from coordinate 909,101,939 downwards.
CTAGTGCACGGCAACAAAAGTATTCAGCAGTCACAGATACATATTTTTGCAGGTTATCTCTCTTGTGTTGGCTCAGATATCTTTTTCTTTACTCGGTTTGAGGTTTGGGGGTAAGTATCACAAAGTTTGAAGAATACTGGTGGTTTATTGGGTCCATTTAGTGTTAGGGGTGTGGAAACCACAGAAGCATGCAACTCTCAAATTCTCTTGCCGGTACGGGTAGGAAAACCTCTGTGTCCTGGGTGTGGGCTCCCCAGGGCACAGTATGTGAGCTGGCCGCAGGGGGTAGGGTCCACGGGGCCATAGTAGGCTCAGGGAGGAGGAAGTGCACAGTCCCTTTCCCTTTAAATGTTATTGGGGCCCTGAGGGATGGGGTTCCTGGGATGCTTTAGAGGCTTGGGGGCGGGGGACACCTCCCCCTTTTATTATATTAATCTGCCCCCAGGTGTGCGTCTGGAGGAGGGTTGTGAGGCCTCCCTGCCTTCAATTAAATGTAACAACCCTGGGGAATGGGGTCCCGGGTCCTCTGAAGGCTTTGGGAAGAGGACGTCGCCCCTTCCCTAATGTAATGTGGCACAGGGGCTCGCCGGGGCCTGTAATGGCTGCCAGCAACATTTTTCTCATGTTGCTGGTAGCCAATCACCGCTGGTTCCTGCGGGAGTTTGACAAATTGGCCCAAGGGAAATAAAACTCCCTAGGCCAATCGGAACACTTGATATTTAAATTGGCGCTCCCGCAAGAGTCTCTTAAACCTCAAATCTCTTGTGAACCCAACCGTCCTGATATAAAATATTTCGACCCTTAAAAAAAAAACCTACCGACCGGATTTACACCAATTAACAAAAAGCACAATCTTAGGGCTAAGATCTAGCTTCGCGCCAAATTTGGTGCAATTCTGTTCAGCTGTTTCTGCTGTAGTCCTGCCTAAAGAAGTCTATGGAAAATGCTGGGGATTTTGCATCTTGGGACCACCCACCTTTTTTCTCGGCCCCTGCTTGACTGGTCACACCAAAACATTTTGTGCACAAATCAAGCGAAAAAACAATGTTTGGGTACGTTTTGTGGAGATTTGTCAAATGGTGGTAAAGTTAGTAGCAAAACAGAAAAGACATTTCCTACCGAACTATAACTACAAACTGTCAACTGCCACTAGGTTAAAGAAGAAAAAAATATATATATACTCCTGTGGTTGGGGCACCACTTTTTCTTGAGCCAGGAGCCACAGGCACAGTCTTTTCTGCGCTAGCCCAAAGTGCAGCAGGTGCAGTCCAGCAGACAGTAGAGCCTCTTTTCGTGCATCCCAGGGAACAGCAGGGAAGTCCTTCTACAGTCCTTGTTCAGTTCCTAAATTATCTGCGGTGGAGGGTTCCAAGGATGCCATATTCATTCCCAGAAAGTGCCCTGGGGGGATGATGTGTCACCAGCAAATGGACCACCAGGTGACCTTTCTTTCTGTGACTGCTAGCCGGCTATGTGTAGCCTCTAGCAGTCCCCGAGTGCACTATTCTGTCCCCTCTCAAGATGTCGGGACCCTTTTTCAGATGTCAGGAACTTGGTAGCGCACACCAGAGGTATGGCTACTTGAGGGCTATGCGCCTGCTGGAAAAACTGTTTGGACACTGTATTTCCCTTTGTCCTGTCTCCAGCCTGTCTACTTGAACAAAGGGTAGCCCCCCAGGAGTGTCAAGGCCACCTGCCCACCTAAGGCGGCATCACCTTTGAAGCTCGCTTTTGAGCTAACACGCTGAGTGGGCTCCTGCGTAGAAAGGAGCGATAACACCTTGTCCAGTAGCAAGCTGCTATTGTTCCTGAGCCTACGAGTCATTCACACAAGTTGGGCAGAATGCTGTCTGTTGGCCAGTGCCCTTGTGAGGCCACTGTATAACTCGATCACAGAGAGGCAGCTTTCTAAAAGTTGCATTTCTATAATAGTGGTATTAAATTCATCCTTGCCATCAGGTCAGGTTTAATGCTCCAATTAATTGGATCCCTTTCTGTATCCCGCAAAGTAGTCCCATTCATAAGTTAGTCTGGCTGAGGGGTCAGCCGATAACCCTTTGTTAGCCAATAGAGTTACTAGCGTTTCCACAGCAAAGCAGCAATTTAGAAGTGTTGCTGTTAAGACATATATAAAAATACATATCCTACTTAATAATATACAACTACCTACCTTAGGGCTCTATAGGACTTTCTTAGGGGGGACTTACATATATTGTTAAGGCACTTGGAGGCTTTGCCATTAGTTAAAATGACAAAGTCGAATTAGCACTGTTACCCTTCCAGTCTGCAGTGGCAGAATGGGATCCAACTTGCACTTTTTCACATACATGGTGGCACAACCAGTGCTGCAGCCCTGGGTGGACACTCTGCCTTACAAGCCCTTGGTACCTAGGCCTTAGTGCACTCTGAGTCGATAAACCAGCAGCATCAGTCCAAAATTGTGGGGGTGGTCATGCAAAAAGAGACATTTCCTTACACTCGGTGTGCAGGCAGTTTCCACAATCGGTGCGTGTTTTTCTGAAGCAATAGGTATGGGTGCCTACTTTAGCAAGAGAAGGAGGCACGGTTGCCTATATGTGGTGACATAATATTGCCCTGTAGCTGGCGCAGAAAGCTTTGAATTATAACTACTTTGAGGAGTAGTTCATAACCCGCCAATAGGAGGCATGATACCCACAGCCTGGTAATATAGTATTTCCTGTTGGCTAGGAGGTGGCCGCCATGTAGGATTTTACCTTTCGGGTCCCTTTTGGCACTGAGCAAGTCCCTAACAAGTTAGTTATATGACGGAGGCTTCTATTGCAAGGCAACTGATTTTATTGCCCACTTCTTCTGTTTTGTAGAATAGTCTCGTCTGATATAGGTTGAAGTAGAATTGTAATTTATATCTGTAACCAACTAGTGCAGAAGGGAGAAATATGGGATACTTGCATTGGAATAGGCAAAAATGCATGTGGCTGTGAGAAAAAAATATATTTAAGCAGTTATTCATGTGTGGTTAAAATTATTCATGCAGCATATGGCAATTATGAAACACGTGTTTGGCATTATAATGCATTAAATATTAACGGACAGATGTTTTTCTTCTCTGTAGCATTTAGCTAATGGAGGAGCATAGGAGCTCTATAGTAGTTGTCAGTAAGATGATTGCCCAGGGTTTTTTGTTCACATTTGAATTAAATGTCTCCTTACGCCACTATAACAGGATGCTTTTCCTTTTTATCTGACGAGAATGAAACCATTTTGATGTAAACATTAGAGTCAGTGTAGCACCAACGGCTGAATTCTAGGAATAGCAGTTGGTATCGGTACAACATTTTTTAATTATTGCGCTTCCTGGATAATTAAACCAGACCACATTTCTCAGCTATCACACCAAGAAAAAACATTAACATGCAAGAGTAAATAATTTAAGAAGTCAGCAGGATACCATGTTATGTTTTAGTGGCGCCAGCCACATGAAAATGTGTCTTGCATATTTATTTGTTCAGCTGAAAGTTCTTCTGTAGTTTATTTTTTATTTCAAAAAGAGTTATTTTCTTTTGTGATTATACATTAAACGGACAACAAAAAATAGGGATGAGCTAGACAAGTAACAATGGTACAAGAGCTGGATTGAATAGTATACATCAATGATATGTAATGATTAAAATTATAGTTACTAAGGATATTTACTATTATTATATAAACTATACTTATAAGTTGTTTCCTGTGAAGACAAGTTATTTCTTATGATATAGCTTGATCTTCGTCATCGTAGGATTCTGTTTGAAGTGATATTTCACTAATTAACTTGTCTAGCAAAGAGATAGAGGGGAGAGTAAAATGGAAGAGTGAGAAAGATAGTTCATTGTTTGTTTGTTTTCTGGGACGCCCCTTTGCCGGGGCAGCTGTGCGCTATATAAAACGGCATAGTGGCGGTGAAGGAGAACATATAGGCTGAAAAGTGATTTAATAAAGGAGCTTTATCAAGGAGCCTCTAGAAGTTCATGTTGGTTTGGCTTATTTTTTAAGAATTTTTCTAATTTATTCCTTAGAAATTGGTTGGGTGAAATTGAAGGATAAAGTTTTATGTTGGTGGTTTGCGTTCCTCTGATGAATCATAACTGTGCCCACCTTTCATGCATGGATACTTTAAGACCATTTCAGTTAATGAAACTTATTTTGTGAGCTTGAGTGAACAGTAGTTCTAACAATAATGCATTAAGTGTCTTCAACTGATGTGACCGATGTAAGACTGTTGTATGGCATTTTAGAATCCAAGTGAATTTTCCAGATTCATGCCCTTATATAGGTACAATTCACACTGCCCTAATATAGGCATAGAAATCATTCTCTTATTTAGACATAAATACAGGCATGGCTACTTCCACCCGTATACAAAACGTCAACAATTTCTTGGAAAATCGGCTTAAGCAGTCAGGGACCTTCCCTTGCTTGAATATTGATTTGTCCAAGAACTCATGTACTTTACAAAGAACTACTATTCCCTTGGGGTTCCTTCCTGACGTTATTATGCCCAACTTTGTCAAACTAGACACCTTCAAGGTGTAAATATGCCTTCACTTGCTCTAGCAAAGACAGGGTGGTTCGGAGCAGTTCGACTAACAACTTGCCCGACGCAGCTCGCTACAGCAAGTGCCGGAGGAAGTCGACCCTCCAGCAGACGCACTGATCGAGAGGCTGCATTTCTCTCAGCGAGAATCCAGCTCCAGTGATTCCTAATTCCCCTTGCGGGGTGTTGGGAAATAGTCCGGAGACTGAGATACCAGACCTCCTTCATTCTAAACTAAAGGTATGGAGCTGGTTAGAACCTAGGGATACCTTGGATAGATTCTTGGCAAAGAAAAACTAAACCTATGCTACACCACACTTACTCCTTCCCGCGTACTAGGCTTAGGTTAGGTACATTGGGGTAGGCGTATTTTAGAAGCACCGGTTGAGTACTTTTAGCCCTTGTTATTTATGTATGTATTTATATATGGTTTAGAAACCATACAATGCTCTTACAGTATTATTTCATATTGTTCTCGCTGTACGCATTATACTTTGCAGTCTGCATTACGATTGTAGTAGTTCAGTTTACTTGCATGAGAAAGAAGACTGTTCAATAAAACCTTTTATTGAAAACCCCTGTCTCTATTTTTCTGCACCTCTATAGAAACGAAGCATGCACGAGTGACTGGGTGAAATACTTATCTATTGTTTCCGCAGCTCTAGAGATACTTTTTTTATTCTTGGAAAACAAAGTTGTCATCTTTATGCGGTTGTCAGAAACAAATCCCTTCTTTTGGATTCGAGAAAGTTTCTAGTGACCTCTGAGCTAGCTGGCATTCACTATTAAGTTTAATATATTCGATAGACACCTAGTTGACCTCAGTCCTACGTCTAATCTATAGGATACATTTTTCCAATGCGCAGAGCCTATTTGGAATATAGGAACTACACTACATGGCGCCCAACGTTTGGTAAGGCACTAATTTACCGCTAGATACTAAAGTAACTCAGTCGTGCTTTTTGCAGAGACCCCTTTTTCCCTTAAAATACTCCAATAGATGTCTGGAGTGGGTAAAAGGATAAAGTATCCGCCATAACTGAGTAGGACGAAAATCCTATGTATTAGTTTTTGGTTTATTCAATGTTGAAGGAGACAGTGTTCCAAAATATTGTGCACCTTATCTTTGTTTCCTTGAAACTTGCTCTGCAACTTTCATTAAACAATGTTGGTTAACGGCGACAACAACGCAACTGGTGGAGCTGCAGCCCTACCCGGCTTAGACGTCACAGGTTTCCAACAAGATGACCCGGATGCTATAATCATCCCAGAAAACTTAAGGAAAACCATCACTATAAAACTTATAACAAATGGCCTATCATCAAGAGGTGGTAGGGTTATTTTTGTGATAGAGGCACACGAATATCGGCAACAGAGGTATTCTATTCATGGATTATTTTTCCTTAAGCAAATTCAGTAACGCGTGTTTCACTTCTACAAAGTAGAGTAACATCCAACGGAATAAGTTCCTTTAGAGGATATTGAAATTCCACTAATTTAACAAGAGCATGCACTCCGGTTTAAATGCGCCCTACACCATCAAAATCACATTACCAGGCTGGGTCCACTAAATAGACCAGGAGCAACATGACCGGTACTAGCCAGTTCTCCAGTATTAGGGGTGTCTTTCATAGATTCACATGCTTGAATATTCCCCGTCGTCGAAGTGGGAGTCCCACGGTACATAAAATAGCAGTAATATATGCATGTATATATGAGAAATATTATAAATAAAATATACATACATATAATGCAATAAAAATGTAAACTTAAAAAAGTACCATAGAACAGAATAGGCCCATTGAAAAGCCCAAGGGAGAATTCACTTTAGTAACTTATAGGAGTCATTATGTGTTGGTCCACATTCCAGCCAATCAGGCTGTAGCTTCCTCTAGAACCTTCTCCTCAGAAGCCCAAGTCCTCAGATTTTCTACCGCACGTCGTGTGAAGGGAGTCTTCCTGAGCTCTGCTCAGTTTTTCTTCAAGTTTCTTCATATTTTTCTTCAAAATGTCTTCTTCAAAGAAAACTCTGTTCAAGGCTTGTCCATCCTGTGGGAAACTTCGCCTTTTTCATGAGGATCCACACAGTAAGTGTATTTACTGTCTATATCCGGACCATGTTGTCTCTACCTGCAGACTCTGTTGCAAATTTCCTCCTAAGACCTTGAGAGACAGAGAGGCTCGTCTCCTTCTGTGGCTACAGAAGTTGAAATCATCTGACAACATCGTGTCTGATGCTGAGAGTATGTCATCTGGTTTATCTAAAGCCTCTCAGAAGCGTGGGTCTGAGACTGAAATCCCCTCTCCTTTTCTTAAGAAGAGTAAAAAACTGGGATCTTCAAAGGATGTCTCCTCACAAAACTTGCTTCAGGACGCGCCTACGGGACCTGGTTCTCTGGCGTCTCGTCCCAAGACCATGCCCTCCGTTTCTAAAACGGGCATTGGCTCGTCGACGGGCTCGTCGACGCGTCCGTCGACGTCTTCATCGTCTACGAAGTCTGTTTTGGCTTTTTCCACGTCGACAACTACTTCTTCTATGTCGACTAGTTCTGCCACGACGATGATCATCTCGTCGACGAGCAGCCAGGAGGTGAGACCCATCTCATCCATTATTATGATCTCGTCAATCAAACCGTCGACGAAGAAACCACCGTCGACGCATCCATCGTCGACGGCTCTCCCGTCGACGAAGACCAAGACTTCATCGTCGACGACCGGTTCCTCGTCGACGACAGCCCCGTCGACGATACCATCGACGCAGATGATGAACCCCCCGTCGACGGCTGCTCCGTCGACGACTTCCTCGTCGACGGCAAAGACTACGATTCCATCGACGGCCTCGTCGACGGCCTCGTCGACGGCCAAAAAATCATCGTCTACCAAAATTAAATTTCCTACGCCGGATGCAGCGGCGCCAACGAAAAAACAACTAGAGGGTGTTACAGCTCTGCCACTCTCGTCGACGGGCTCGTCGACGACACAGCAACCCCTACAATCTGTTACCACCTTCAAAGTGGTTTCTACTTCGTCCCTCAAGTCTGTACCACTGATACAGTTAAGTCCTATTAGGAGTGGATCGCAACCTCCGGAGAAATTATTTCAATCTGGAGCAGAGGAATCTGGAAATGATTCAGAAGTGGATCAACTTTACCAACCAGCAACCAGTCCATCGGATTTACACATAAAGTGTCAGGACTACAGCGATGAGGATGAGTATACGGATAATACTGTCGAAGATGGGAACGTCCTTTTTCCATTGGATAGAACACAACAACCTAATTACGAACGCTTTACACAAATTCCTATGACTATGGTCAGAAACCTACAACACATGCTGGATGACTACAATCGTAGATTTCCACCATCGCTGACGCCTTCCCCAGCACCCCAAGTGCAACAGTCCCGGGCTCCAGCTCCACGCCCTCCGTCTCCAGCGCTTCAACCACAGTCTCCAGCACCTAGGCCTCGAGCTCAAGCGACGAATGCACCCACGTCTCCTTTAGGTGCTGCTCCGGATATAGATAATGAGGGTCAAACTCCACAAAACACTGGAGATGACACTGATGATGAGGAAATGCAGGATTGGGACAATTATAGGGCACAGACACCCTCTACTCCACCAACATCACCGAGAACTTCGCCACCAGTGGATATCGCAAGTTTCCACAGCCTTATGGTTCGTGCAGCAAAAAGGTTCCACCTAACGTTAGAAACGCAGCAAGCAGAATGTTTTCTGTATGACTTTAAAGACTTGCCTCAACGCCAAACTCATACCATTCCTATTATTGATCACATATGGGAAGAGGGTCTGAAATTGATGGAACGTCCTAACTCCATTCCAGCCGTTCTACCTAGACTAGACAAAAAATATAAGGCGCCGCCTACTTCCCCGGCCTGCTTAGTTTCACAGCCTAAAGCAGACTCAGTGATCACTCAGGCGGCACAAAAAAGGTCCCGAAATCCAGCCATACCCTTAACTTCCCCCCCGGATCAGGATGGCCGCAAATTGGACTCCATTGGTAAGAAATTTACCACAATGGCAGCAACAACGGTAAGAGCTTCCAACGCCTTAGCCATTCTGGGTCGATACGACCGTCAAATGTGGTCCGAGATCGCTGGTCTACTTCCCCAAATGCCCGACTCCATCCGGGAGGAAGCACAGGCCATCATTCTCGAGGGAGAAAAGATTTCAACGGAGATTATCGACTGTGCAGTCGATATAGCTTCTACTGGATTCCGACAATTGGCGGGTGCTGCAGTTTTGCGTCGCCAAGGCTGGCTGAAGTCAACAACCTTCCGGCCGGAAGTTCAATCCAGAGTGCTTGATTTGCCCTACGATGGCGAATCTTTGTTTGGTAAGCACGTTGATGATGCCCTGGAACTCATCAAAAAAGACACGGACACAGCGAAGTCTTTAACAACTCTCCAATACAGGAAGAGGCCATTTCGTGGGGCACGTGGTAGAGGAGGAGGAACCTCTACTTTTCGAGGCACAAATCAATATAGAGGATACACTTACGACAACAGACAAAGAGGATCCTATCAATCCCAAAATCGTTCATCCACCTCCAGACCTTACCAGCGGAAGTCCAATTACAGAGGTGGTGCGAACACCAGCAAAAAACAGTGAGAGGATTGTGCATCTTGGAGGTCGGATCTCGAAATTCTTCTGCAATTGGTCGAACATCACCAACGACCGATGGGTCTTGGATGTAGTTTCAAAGGGACACACCTTGGAATTTACGAAATTCCCCCCCGCTCGCCCGCCTTCGGGCCCACCTTCTCCCCATTTCAAGGAACTGTTGGCCCAGGTACAGCTTCTGATCAGGAAAGGAGCCATAGAGTTGGTACCGCAATGTCAACGCGGCAAGGGATTCTACTCCCGTTTCTTTCTAGTGAAGAAAAAATCAGGAGAATGGCGCCCCATCTTGGATCTGAGGGCTCTAAACAAGTTCATCGCGTCCAAGACTTTTCAGATGCTAACCCTGCTTCAAATCTTGAATTTCCTCATTCCAGGAGAGTTCTTTTCGACAATAGACCTTCAATATGCATATTTCCACGTGCCTATTCACACCAGGCACAGGAAATACCTTCGTTTTACAGTCGGCCAATTTCATTACCAATTCAAGGTCCTCCCATTCGGCCTTCGATCGGCACCGAGGGTATTTACCAAGATCCTAGCCCCGGTGGCCGCTTACCTGCGCTTACAGAACATCCAGTTTTATCCGTATCTGGACGATTGCCTCATAAAAGCCAAGACTTTCCAACTGACACGAGAACACACACAAGTCTGCATATCCCTGTTCGAAACTTTAGGTTTCTCCATCAATTGCCTGAAGTCACACTTTCGCCCTTCTCAACAACGAGACTTTCTAGGAGCCTCGCTCGATTCTCGGCTAGGGCAGGTGTTCGTTTCACAGGAACGTCAGGGCAGAATGTTACAAAAAGTTCAGTTCCTGCAGTCAAGACAGTACGTTTCTGTCCGAATGTACAAGTCATTCCTCGGCATGGCTTCCTCGTGCATTCAACTAATTCCCAACTGCAGACTACACATGAGTCCTTCAGGAAGAACTCGACAGCCAGTGGAAGCAGGTATCCGGGTCCTTCGAGGACAAGATCCATCTAACATCCCGCATACAACGAGCTTTGGAGTGGTGGGCTCATCCTCCAAATATAGCAACAGGTCGTTCATTCAAGGACGAACAACCAACACTGACACTGACGACAGACGCCTCCCTAGAAGGTTGGGGTGCTCATCTCGACGGAATGTCCGTGAGAGGCAAGTGGACGGCGTCTCAGCGCACTTGGCACATAAATCGCTTAGAACTACTGGCGATTTTCTTGGCCTTGAAGTCCTTTCAAAGAGTAGTGCAGGGACAGACATTGTTGGTGAAGACGGACAATACCACCAGCATGCACTACATCAACAAACAAGGCGGCACAAGATCTCTCGTGCTATCACAGCTGGCACAGGAAATTTGGGACTGGGCTCTACAACGTCAAATACATCTCCAAGCTATCCACGTACCAGGTGTGGCCAATGTGCTGGCGGACGCGCTCAGCAGAGCCCTCTCGGACAACCACGAATGGGAACTCCACCAACCAACGTTGGAGTACATCTTCCGACAATGGGGCCGACCGCAGTTGGATCTCTTTGCAACTCTGCTCAACAGGAAATGTCTAAGGTTTGCGAGCCGGCATCCTCACAAGGAGTCGAGTGGGAATGCTTTTTCAATAAATTGGTCGAACGCCTTCAGTTATGCATTCCCTCCTCTGCCGCTCATTCCACGTCTGTTACACAGAATGAGATTCCAACCATGTCGGATAATCCTGATCGCACCCAAATGGCCGAGACGTCCTTGGTTCTCAGATCTCCTCCTATTCTCTCTGACACAACCGATACGGTTGCATCCGCTACCACATCTTCTCACAATGCATCAAGGTCAAATATGCCATCCGGATCCAGCATACCTTCAACTTCATGCTTGGAACCTGAGTACTATGAATTTGCACACATGAATATCGACAAGGATTGTAGGGCAGTGCTATCAAATGCTCGAGCACAATCTACTGTCAAAACTTACCAGCTGAAATGGAAGCGTTTTTGCGCTTGGTGTTCCACTAGATCACTAGATCCCATGTGTGCTCAGCCAGAACAAATTTTGCCATTCTTTTTGTCGCTAGCAAAATCAGGACTATCTCACTCCACCCTTAAGGTTTTTCTGGCTGCTATCTCTCGTTTCCGTCATGATGGCATAACATCCTTGTACTCTTCCAGGATCATAAGGCAGTTCTTCAAAGGCCTTTTTAGGATGTTTCCTCCAATCCGTCGACCTCCACCTTCATGGCGACTCAACCTAGTTCTGTCTCAGCTACTTTTGCCTCCATTCGAGCCCATTCATTCTTCCAATCTGAAGTTCCTCACGTGGAAAGTGGCTCTGTTACTCGCTCTGACCTCTTCTAGACGCGTCAGCGACATTCATGCTTTTACTATACAGCCACCATTTTTGCAATTCTCCAACGAGGCTGTTACCTTGAGAACAAATCCCAGTTTTATTCCTAAGGTTCCCAGTGACTTTCATCTCAATGAACCTATTGTTCTTAAGACTTTCTTCCCTGCACCTCAATCTGCAGCGGAGCGCTCCTTACACACTCTGGATGTGAAGCGCTGTCTTAAATTTTACATTCAACGCACAGCTACCTTCAGAAAGTCTGATCAATTGTTTGTTGCATATGGCCCAGTATGCAAAGGACAACCCGTAACTAAACAGACTATCACCAGATGGATATTGTCTGCCATATCCTATTGTCATCAACGGGCTGGCAAGCCCCTTCCTGCTCCTGCTCGAGCTCATTCCACGAGAGCTGTGTCGACTTCTGCTGCCCTCTTTGCGGGGGTACCTCTAAGACAAATCTGCAGAGCTGCTACTTGGTCCAGCAGCCATACTTTCACGAAGCACTACTGCCTGCAATCAACAGATGCCGCGGATGCGGCAGTGGGTCAAGCGGTGCTGCGGAATCTTTTCCATTAAAGGTGAGCCTCTGTTGCTACCCGCCTCCAGTCATAAAGGTATTGTCATGTTTTTGGTTTTTTATTGCTTATTCAGTGATAAGTTATGCCTAAACTTAATTTGTATTTTCCTTTATGACTAATGTATGTTTTACTGCTTTCTATTCTTATTCAAGCATGTGAATCTATGAAAGACACCCCTAATACTGGAGAAGAACATAAGTTACTTACCTGTAAACTGTGGTTCTCCAGTATTGGTGTCTTTCATAGATTCACATGCGACCCTCCCATCCTCCCCTCAGAGGCTCTCTTCTCCTCAAGCATTTATACTTACTTGTGCTACGAAAATCTGAGGACTTGGGCTTCTGAGGAGAAGGTTCTAGAGGAAGCTACAGCCTGATTGGCTGGAATGTGGACCAACACATAATGACTCCTATAAGTTACTAAAGTGAATTCTCCCTTGGGCTTTTCAATGGGCCTATTCTGTTCTATGGTACTTTTTTAAGTTTACATTTTTATTGCATTATATGTATGTATATTTTATTTATAATATTTCTCATATATACATGCATATATTACTGCTATTTTATGTACCGTGGGACTCCCACTTCGACGACGGGGAATATTCAAGCATGTGAATCTATGAAAGACACCAATACTGGAGAACCACAGTTTACAGGTAAGTAACTTATGTTCCTATACACCGCATCCTGACACTGAAGAAATGTCCGGTGATGAACTATTAGTTCAACTAATAAAAATACATAGACAATTGGTTCAATATGTCATGCGGGCTCTAACAGTCCAACCTCCTATAACGATTCCACAACACACCCCCTTACCAGGGGAACACAAATAAAATCACACCACAGACTATACAATCAGTCATTGGTAATTTACCTGCATAAAGGGAAATAATTCCATTCTGGGTAGCTAAAAAAATGACTCTAATCTAGGCAGTATTTCCTGATACTACCCCTCATGAGAAACACAGGATTTTAACAATCTGTTTACCAATGGGGATCGCACCACACCTGGAGGACTTCGACACTTTGGGTACAGTCTTTGCTGCAATTTACACAAAAACACATGGTGTTCCGTCTATGGTGGTAATACCAGACGTCCTGAAACCGATTCAAAATGAATACGGGACACAGCTGCTTTAAATCTAGCTATGAAATTACTGAAAGATTTCAAACAGGTCTCAACAGTAATATTAGCTAATATTAAAGGTGAAGCAGCATCCGTGGTGATCCGCCAAAAGTTAAGAGAATTTGATGTAACCGAGCAACCTCAAGAACTAGCCAGAATAATTGAAAAATCCTATGAAGAACTAGGTAGAGACAGTTTGGGTGGTAAACCAGTAAAACCCCAGCTGACAGAAAGTCCTGAAAAGGTCTTTAATAAAAACACTATCACTGTTCCAAAGAAGTGGGAGAACACTAAACAAACTTATAAAGAGAAGCGTTCTCAATCCCGAGGTAGGTCTCCTCAAAAGGAGCCCTCTGAAAGGAGGTATAACCTCAGGAATAGGAATAATTTGAGAAAACCTGATAGATATCAAGATACTGATACACGTTCCTCTCGTACCTTTCAGACTTCATCACAGAAATCGGAAAGAAGAGGACGATCAGAACAAAAGGAAGAACGCATGAAGTCCAAAGACGATAAACACGTTCCAAAAAAATAAGAAAACTCAATTCACCAAAAAGAAGGTAGCAGGTCTAAAAATCAGACATGCCGAGTATCTTGAGGACACAACTCAAGAACGGGGAGTGGGCTCAGACAATGTTAGACAGCACAGCCGAAGTAACTGTAGATCGCAAGATCTTGAAAGATCATCTGGAGACAGTGGACTTGAATGAGTACATCTAAGTTGAAACTGCTGATACCAGGGTTAGTGTCCCGCACAAGTTATATGAAGTAACACTCGGATGGAGGAGACATTACTAGAAAAATAAAAGCACTCTTTTGGGAGAAGCTCTCTAAGGGTTATGACATTCTACTAGCTGAACAGGACTGGCCACCTAAATTTGTCAGGGAGTGCCCACATGGCGAAGACAGTTACCAGAACTGGGTCTGGGCTCACTGGCAATAAGGACAAGCCTCACAATCAATATCTATAAACCAACACAAGTACCAATATTGCCTAGCTATTTCAACAATGGAACAGACAATGATCACCCGAATTACCGAAGCAAAACAGTAACTCTCAGGAGTAGTATTTCTCCGGAATTAATCCAATACTATTTAATTATTTTGCATCAAACAGAACCATATACATAAACAATTTTTCATTTTTAAACATACAAATTGTTTGAACTCCACATAACATCAATATAGACAATTTTCACAATCAGCCAACTTTCATACAAGCATTCATACACGACAAAACATTAATATATATACACATAAGAAGTTTTTGGAACTATACAAAATTATTTACAATTTCTTGATTTCAAAGAACAAAGCATTGGAAAGCAAATGAAATTTTTCAGTATTTCAATGATCAAATAGGTATTCCTAATGCTGAATGGGTGGGTCTACGCGTTTCGATAACCCCTTGGTGTGGGGAAATCTCGTCAGGACCAGGAGCCTGTGAATAAAGGACAAAGGACAAATCAACCTATGGAAAGCCATGCCTCTGGCACTACAGTGGGAAGGGGAGGAGAAACTAATCCTACCTCTTAAGTGCTCGATTTTCTTCTGATGTAACTGTAATGAAAACGAAGCTACTTTTAAATTCTATTCAACAAGGATTACCAAATTCTTCAAAAGGTAACAGACTCATACGTGCAATACTCGCATATGTTAACCCATATTGTGGCTTGGCGGGGTGGTGGAGTGGGGAATCTGTAACAAGAGAGCGTTTTATGAGCATCCTGAGGTTGAACAGGTGGCTCTTGCGTTGTTTAAAAGAGGAACAGTGTTAATGAACACTTACTTCGTTATGGCGAGTGTGGCAGCCGGACTTTGGTCCCGGTCTGGTAAGCCTGCTTGGTGCTTGCAATCACTGAAACGGAATAAGGGAGAGGCTTATTTCAGACCTGAGTTCTCATTTGCTGGTCGCTCCGTTTTTGCTTCCTATTTGGTCCGTTTTATCTAATAGTGCTCACATTTACCTTAAGGGCTGACTTGCATTGGAGTCATCTGGGGTCCACACTACTCGGCGTCCGTCATACTATGCCGGCAATCTCAACGACTGAGCTGTTCTCGTTCCTCTCGCGACTGTTACTTCAGACTCGCTTCCTGGTTGTTAGGATTCTGGGGGTTGTAGTTTCCATTGCCAGTTGTCAAGGAAACGTGATGCGCAACGTCCTAGAACGAACGCAGGGTGAACTTGAATCAAACTGAATCGAACTTCGTGCACCCGACCTCTGGGTCTGGCACGGGGGGGACAAGTCGTGCGTGGGGCACGTGGTGTGTACATTGTTGCTTGGAATAGCGTCTTCAATATTTACAAATGATAAATCTCTGAAAGTTCATTTAAACCATCTGTGGCCGTATTAAATTTCACAATTAGTAGAGCTTCATGTCGTGATAGCTTTTCTTCAATATCACCGCCTCTAGATTCTTTATCAATTTTAGCAATCACTGTCCATTTTAAATCATCTAAAGAATGGCCATGTTTAGTCCAATGGTTGACCAATGGCGCAGTCAACACATTCTTTTTAATCCGTGATTTATGTTGAGTGATGCGGCACCTCACCTCTTGGCTCGTTTTTCCAATGTACAATTTTTTACATGGACATGTAATGCCGTATATAACATACCTCGACTTACAATTTGTAAATTTGTCATGTCTCCAAAATTGTTGTTTGTGTTCAAAAAGGTTGCCTTCTTCCGTACTTGAACAGCAAATGCATGAGCCGCATTTGTGATGGCCTTGGATCGGAGGGAGTCCTAGCATTGTGCCCAGTGTTGGCGTTTTCTTTTTTATGGCTGCTCGGACCAAATGGTTGGCTATACTTTGGTCTTTTTTGAAGGCGAAGAGTGGTTTTTCTTTTAATGTCTCATCAATGTTGAATTCAAATTTCAAATTTATTTATTATGTTTTGGCTCTCAAAGAGGGCCACATAAACATATACAAGCAAAGCAACACAATCACCAAAAGTACAAGAATTATAAAAACATAATATTCGAACCGTAATAGCTACACTGCAAGCCATCAGTCCAACAAGGCCGGGCAGACACAGTTTTCCAGAGAAATTAATAAATAGCTAAAAATCCTTTAAAAAAGTTAAAAACATAAGCACAAAACATTTCATTTGGTGGGCAATAAAGTGCATGAAGAAAATCTTGTAAAGTGACAATGCTGAGGCGGAGACAGATTACTTTAAGCCATCGATTGCGCAAGTTACGTAACATAGGACAAATCAAAAGTACATGCATACAGTCCTGGTTATTCAATTTACATAAATTGCACAAAGGTGAAGTGCCATGCCATTTGGACAACAACACGTTAAGAGGGATTAAGTCATAACGTAATAAAAACCAAAACCTACGTATCCCATGTGGTAAGTTCCATAGGGCATAAGGTTGAGGCTGTTTCAACCTATAGGAGGAGATGAGCGGCTCCTTGAACATTGATGAGACATTAAAAGAAAAACCACTCTTCGCCTTCAAAAAAGACCAAAGTATAGCCAACCATTTGGTCCGAGCAGCCATAAAAAAGAAAACGCCAACACTGGGCACAATGCTAGGACTCCCTCCGATCCAAGGCCATCACAAATGCGGCTCATGCATTTGCTGTTCAAGTACGGAAGAAGGCAACCTTTTTGAACACAAACAACAATTTTGGAGACATGACAAATTTACAAATTGTAAGTCGAGGTATGTTATATACGGCATTACATGTCCATGTAAAAAATTGTACATTGGAAAAACGAGCCAAGAGGTGAGGTGCCGCATCACTCAACATAAATCACGGATTAAAAAGAATGTGTTGACTGCGCCATTGGTCAACCATTGGACTAAACATGGCCATTCTTTAGATGATTTAAAATGGACAGTGATTGCTAAAATTGATAAAGAATCTAGAGGCGGTGATATTGAAGAAAAGCTATCACGACATGAAGCTCTACTAATTGTGAAATTTAATACGGCCACAGATGGTTTAAATGAACTTTCAGAGATTTATCATTTGTAAATATTGAAGACGCTATTCCAAGCAACAATGTACACACCACGTGCCCCACGCACGACTTGTCCCCCCCGTGCCAGACCCAGAGGTTGGGTGCACGAAGTTCGATTCAGTTTGATTCAAGTTCACCCTGCGTTCGTTCTAGGACGTTGCGCATCACGTTTCCTTGACAACTGGCAATGGAAACTACAACCCCCAGAATCCTAACAACCAGGAAGCGAGTCTGAAGTAACAGTCGCGAGAGGAACGAGAACAGCTCAGTCGTTGAGATTGCCGGCATAGTATGACGGACGCCGAGTAGTGTGGACCCCAGATGACTCCAATGCAAGTCAGCCCTTAAGATAAATGTCAGCACTATTAGATAAAACGGACCAAATAGGAAGCAAAAACGGAGCGACCAGCAAATGAGAACTCAGGTCTGAAATAAGCCTCTCCCTTATTCCGTTTCAGTGATTGCAAGCACCAAGCAGGCTTACCAGACCGGGACCAAAGTCCGGCTGCCACACTCGCCATAACGAAGTAAGTGTTCATTAACACTGTTCCTCTTTTAAACAACGCAAGAGCCACCTGTTCAACCTCAGGATGCTCATAAAACGCTCTCTTGTTACAGATTCCCCACTCCACCACCCCGCCAAGCCACAATATGGGTTAACATATGCGAGTATTGCACGTATGAGTCTGTTACCTTTTGAAGAATTTGGTAATCCTTGTTGAATAGAATTTAAAAGTAGCTTCGTTTTCATTACAGTTACATCAGAAGAAAATCGAGCACTTAAGAGGTAGGATTAGTTTCTCCTCCCCTTCCCACTGTAGTGCCAGAGGCATGGCTTTCCATAGGTTGATTTGTCCTTTGTCCTTTATTCACAGGCTCCTGGTCCTGACGAGATTTCCCCACACCAAGGGGTTATCGAAACGCGTAGACCCACCCATTCAGCATTAGGAATACCTATTTGATCATTGAAATACTGAAAAATTTCATTTGCTTTCCAATGCTTTGTTCTTTGAAATCAAGAAATTGTAAATAATTTTGTATAGTTCCAAAAACTTCTTATGTGTATATATATTAATGTTTTGTCGTGTATGAATGCTTGTATGAAAGTTGGCTGATTGTGAAAATTGTCTATATTGATGTTATGTGGAGTTCAAACAATTTGTATGTTTAAAAATAAAAAATTGTTTATGTATATGGTTCTGTTTGATGCAAAATAATTAAATAGTATTGGATTAATTCCGGAGAAATACTACTCCTGAGAGTTACTGTTTTGCTTCGGTAATTCGGGTGATCATTGTCTGTTCCATTGTTGAAATAGCTAGGCAATATTGGTACTTGTGTTGGTTTATACACATGGCGAAGACATCATCATGCCAGCCTTCTCCAACCATATTCCAAGTCATAAAAAATACACATATGCCAGGAAATGGACAGTCGCCCAGGCACCTGCATTATATAAAAATCATGTGGGATGGGATGAGGAGTCTCCTCAACATAAAATCCAGTTAAAAACTCAACCAACTGCACAAATGCAGTACCCAGTTAAGCAAGAAGCTAAAAAACAGGTCAGGGAGATCTTAGATCAACTTGAATACCAAGGAGTGATTGAAACCTGCACCTCGTCAATGTACAATCCTTTGTTTCCTGTATCCAAACCTGAAAATACATATCGTCTAGTTTTGGGTTACAGATATCTAAACTCTTGTTGCAAATCATTTGCAGTACGAAGTGCACACAGTGTAGCACTAATAAATAACATTGTGCGTAAAAAATATAAAACAACATTAGATATTTCTGTTTCTTCTGTCAAAATATTGCACCAGAAAGCAGGAATTTGACCGCTTTCTCAATCATGGGGACACAGCGTCAGTTCTGTTGTCTCCCCCAGGGATTCAAGAATAGTCCAGGGTTATTTTCAGCCACAGTAACAGAGTTGCTACAAACGTATGATGATGAAGCATTATCGTATGTCGATGACATCTATCTAACAGACGATGACTTGGATAGGCACTTGAACAGGGTGAACACCATAATATTGGGCTTCGCCTCTGAGGGGTACAAATTAAATTTTTTTTAAATCACGAATTGCCTACCTCAACGTCCTTTTCCTAGGATATGAATTATCAAGTGAAGGCAAAAGCCTGGCAGCAAACTTTCTAGAGAAATGTGCCCTGCTCCAACCTCCAAAAACGCTGAAAAACTGTCAATTCTGGGTTTCCTAAATTTCGGAAGAACTTGCATTCTAAATTACGCAGAAAGGGTTAAACCTCTCTACGAATTAATAAAACCGGATTTCAAACAAATGAATTGGACTTAAAAACACACAGAAATTTTGCGTTCAGTGAAAACAGACATGTTAGCAACCACACATTTACAAACACGCGTAAATATACGCAATTTAGTAATCCAAATCATTCCAGGAAGATGCAGATTCACATACTTAACCTTTTAATGAAGGGGAAAAAGTAGCTATTGCTTATAAATCACACTTGTACACACAAGCAGAAATGAAATTCACTTCTTCAGAAAAAATTCTGACAGCGGTTCAAACTGCAGTTGCAAAAGAGAGAGCCCTCGTACAGGGAAAATGCATAATGGTCGTTACTCCTGTACCTGCTTTAGAAGCAGTGACAAAAGCGAGCATTCCAAAGGCAAAGGCTTTACATCCAAGATGGATACAATGGGTTAATTCTCTTGCTGCAACAGACATTGAATACGTTTTTGACCCCTATTTGAAAACACAAGAATTTGTGCAATACGAACAAGAATGTCCTCTGCCTACTGAAATTCTGCCTCTAGAGCAGTATGAATGTATCATTTATACTGATGGATCAGCACAGCCCGCGATTGGGGGTAAATAAGCTGAACTACAAGCATTCAAGATAGCACTGGAAAATTCTGATCGCGAATTCCCCACATTTATAGTGTGCGATTTATATTATTGCGTTCAATCTTATAATGAATCATTGCAGAACTGGATTGAAAACGGTTTCAAAGACGCAAAAGGTGGCACAATCAAACATAAGTTGCTATGGTAACAAGTAGTTCAGTTACGACAAGAACTACTTAAAGCTCACGTGATCCATACACTGAGTCATCAACGTAATGGCGTTCACGTTGCAGGGAATTTATTGGCTCATGAAGCAGCGAAGGCAGCTGTGCAAACGGCTTCCGTAGCTGCAATCACTCCTTCAAAAACTAAAATAGACAGCGAAATAATGCAAGCTGTCAATGCTTCAAGCAAAGACAGTGGTAAAACATTACCAAAAGGCTTCCCACTCAAATACTCTTACATAACTGATGCAAATAATGTTCCGTTTGCTCAAATCCCTGGAGTGGGGGATAGGGTAATTCCAAACATGGAACATAGATTAGGACTAATTTTAGCAGCACATGAAGGGCTTGCCTCTGCACACACAGGTGTTTCCGCCACAGTGCCATTATTAAAACAGCGATACTGGTGGCCGCGCTTGAGGAAACGGACCAGAAACGATGTTTTGGAATGTAAAATCTGCCAAAAGATGAAAGTTTCTACTGTGAAACGTCATGTGCAGACGCGCTTGTTAATTTCAGATAAACCATTAGCGTGCGTTTACCTGGATCACTGCGGTCCCTTACAGAGGGATGGTAACTATAAATATATCATGGTCTCAGTGGATTTGTGATCAAGATTCATTTGGATGTGTCCCCAGCGCTCGGCTGACGCCCGAACTGTTATAAAAGATTTGCGAGTCTTTATCGGCACATACGCAGTCGGCACGCTACATTCTGACCAGGGTCCTGCTTTTAGCTCAAAAGCTTACAAGGAGGCCATGGCCAATCTTGGCATTGCATTGGGGTATTCTAGTCCTTTCCATCCTGACGGAAATTCGGTTGTGGAGAGAAAAAAACGGGACATAAAGCAATCTATAACAGGTAGGGTGCTAGGCTCGGGTGACGGGTGGGTCAAACATCTAATAAGTGTCCAATGTAGTCTTAACAATCTGCCAAGAAGTCCTCTAGGGGGAATCCTTTTTGGAACTAGAATGATTGTCCAAGACCTTGATCGTCACACTTCAGTGGTAGAACAAAAACCCTTTGATATCAAAGATAGTTTGGCTCTTTTGCAGGACTTAAATAAAATAAGATCCAGACAAAGTAACGTAGTCCAGAAGCCAACAACCACTGAAGAGAAACCATCCGTCCCAGCAAGACCTGTCTGAATTCCAAAAATTGGGGATCTACTCAGAGAAAAGAAGGAATTTTGGGCCTTCTTGCAGACAACCAGTACCTGTCCTAGCAATCCACGGATCAAGAACAGTGTTACTGCCGCCCCTTGCTGGAAGAAAGGAGAACAGGCTCGTGTCCCTCGACCTGGTCAAACCACATCATGTGGCCGATCATAAGTAGTAGGCCAAGTGGACTCCAAAGATGTAGCAGATGCCGGAATCTGGCTACTATCCAAGAGGTTCAAACTGAGAGACTCATCACTTTTGAAGAATCTGCAGTGCGAAAAGAAGGACTATGCAACAAAGCCATGGAACTTGTACCTCTTGAGACCCAAATAACAGTTCGTCAAGAAACGCCTGTCTACAATGAAATAGCAACTGACTATACAAATGTAACAAGTGATCAAGTGGTTCCAGCTATTTCACCAAATCCTGATGCATTCCCTAGAATTGACAGAACTGCCTCTGGCTATTTCATTAACTTTGATACGTTTTCCGAGGATCCCAGCGAGCCTGAAACCACACCAGCAAAAAGAACTTTAAACAAGCATTTACAATGCAAAGGTTTCGCATTTGGAAAAGTTAGAGCTATTGGCATTGTAAATGACAATTATTTTTATTTATGTGTTAGTTTTGAAAACCGATAAATAAATGGCATTGTCATTTACAATGCCAATAGCTTAATCTCTCGCAAATGACACCCACACCCACACAGAGCCCCCCCACACAGAGCCCCTCCACACAGAGCCCCCCCACACACACACCCACACAGAGCCCCCCACACACCCACACAGAGCCCTCGCACACACTGCGAGCCCCCCCACACACCCAGACAGAGCCCAGCACTCACCCTCACAGAGCCCCCACACACCCACACAGAGCCCCCACACACCCACACAGAGCCCTCCACACACCCACACAGAGCCCCCCCACACAGAGCCCCCCACACACCCACACACAGCCCCCCCACACACCCACACAGAGCCCTCCACACACCCACACAGAGCCCTCCACACACCCACACAGAGCCCTCCACACACTGCGAGCCCCCCTGTGCAAGTTATAAACTGTTGTTAGAGATGAACCGACCGCATAGGTAACCAACAGGTGTAAAACGGACTTCAAAGGTGACAGACTTGGGAGAGAGATGATGATGTAGGAGTGAGAGAGAGAGGGATTGTGCAGATAAAAGAGGAGTGTGAAAAGGGTTGTACACAGCAAGAAGTCTGAGAGGAAGTGTGTAGATAATGGGTAGGTTTGGGTGGGAGAAGCTCTTTGTGTAACATCAGGTGTACAAGGGACTGTACAGGCAACAAACAAGTGTGAACAGGGCTGCAATGATGTACACTGGTGAAAGGGAGTGCTGCAGACAATAGCGAGGTGTCCCAGAGGAACAGCAGACAGTAGGTAGGTGTGAGATAGCTGGGCTGTGAAACTAACTCAAAGGTGGGAAAGGGTTCTTCATAGGCAAGAGACAGGTGTCAAAGGGTGTAAAATACTTTTGCACAGAGCAGGCTGTGAGAGATGGGGAAAAGCAAGTCACAATGCACTTCATTTCCAACAGGCTTGTGTTATCTGCAGAAAATGGTCAGCACCAAAGGAGCTCAACATGAGGCCAAGTGAAGGCACCCAAGGGGAGCAGCAGTAGATTAACCACCCAGGAGGGGGGATTTAGAAAGTACCACATAGTCACAGTACATTATGAGCACAACATAAAGCCTTGCCCGTGCCAGAAAGTAAGGGGTATAACTAAATGCATACGTACCACTAACGTCAATTTCTGTGGCTTAATGTGCAGTTTTCATGCCACAAAAACTATAACTGAGCCCTTTTTTTTTTTTACTCTTTGTTAAACATTTTCTGGACTTTGGGTGAAAAAAAGAGTATTATAATGGACAATGCATCGCTTCCAGTTCACACTGGTCATTGTATAATTATGTAAGGCAGGGTGCCTATTTTGGAGGCGAACGTAGCAGACCATCTGTAACAAAACTATTTAAAAAAAAAAGAAATTTCACATGTATTTCTTGCCGCTGAGGTATAAAGACTCTTGAAGAACAAGTATTGACAAAACCTACAGAAATGGCCTTTGGGACTCATTGATTTTGCCACTGGTTTTTAGCAATGATCTACAGCATCTCCGGAGCATCACAAGGTGAGAGGAGGGGGGGGGGGGCGGCAAGATTGATGTCACGCCTGAAGAGGAGAATCACAAAGGATGCACATGGATGGAAGCATCACAAAGGGAATTGGGTAGGGTGATACAGTATGTAGTGTGCAGGTGGAATGAAGAATCGCAAAGGATAAGGGTGGGGAAACAACACAGAGGGTGCGAGTGGCAGAAAGTAATATGGAGGTTGGGGTTAGGGGGAAGCAACAGGCGAAAGAACGTCATGGAGCGGGTGGGGAGGAGCACCTGGATCAGAAAGCAACTCTTGGGGGAGACGTACAGGAGGGCAGCAGAACATGGACAGGCAGGGGAGAAGCGCACAGGTGACGGTAAACTACGTCCTTCCGGCCCCGCCCACATCCAGGCGGTGGACCGGACATCTTCTTCCGGTGTTTCCTCCGGGCTGCGGCGGACATCAAAGTGTGACTCTGAATGTGTGTTACCATCGCACCCCTCTCTCCGGGTACCTCTTGCATCTCGCACTGCCATTCTCCCGGTCAGTCCCACGGCCTCCCTTGTCTTAGTCCCAGAACTGGAGACTTAGTGGCTGCGCACACTGTAAGCAAGCATTTACAAGTGGTGTGGGAACGGGCACACGGAGAGCGGGAGGGGGGCCAGGGGCGGGAACGGGCACACGGAGAGCGGGGGGGGGGGTCGGGAACAGGATAAAAACGAAAGTATTAAAGAATGCTGCTTACCTGATCAGCAGCCTCAGTGCACAGCCAACCCCTGCAAAAGACACAGTGGAAATGAAGAAAACATGGCGAGACCAAAAAAAAAATTGCACACGCCCATCGCCGCAATGACGATCGGAAAGGGGTGGAGAGGGAAGAAATCGCGGGAACGCCCACAAATCTGGTCCGGCCATGATGGACAGATCTCTGTCCCAATGGCTAGCCTCCATTTATGGAGCTAGCCAATGGAACTGAGGGCGGATTTCCAAGCCACTCTACTGTA
This sequence comes from Lissotriton vulgaris, assembly GCF_964263255.1. Classification (NCBI taxonomy): domain Eukaryota; kingdom Metazoa; phylum Chordata; class Amphibia; order Caudata; family Salamandridae; genus Lissotriton; species Lissotriton vulgaris. The sequence goes on along the minus strand of NC_141689.1, from coordinate 909,077,404 downwards.
AACATAAGGTTTTCGCCTGCGCGAAAAAGCTGCGCAGTCCGCAGCTTTCGCTTAGGCAAAACCTAAAAAACAAGCTACAGAACTTTTTCATCAATTGGAAAAGTCTTATCTGGTTTCACCATGGATTGAACTTTGGATTGTGTTGGGTGTACTTTTTCTTCCACTTTGGTTGACTCTTGTATTTTCTTTGGGAATTCTGATAAATGGAAGATATGTTAAAAAGGACACAGCAAGTAAGAACATCAACTTACTCCTCAAGCCACACAAATCATCTCATCATGAACAAAGAGACTTGTCATCAGTGAACATCACAGCCATTCCTATACCAGGTGGTATAGCTTGGGACAGAACTGAATATGACATTCTTGGTCCTGCAGAGCTGTTGAAGATTCTACACCAATTCAAGATTTCCTTGAGTGACTTTGTTTTTTGGCACAAAGTAATCTGCTTAAAGTAGAACTATTCCTAGAGAACAAGAATTCTTTGAATACTTCCGAGAGACAATATTTGACCTTGTCCACAACCAAACAATTTATATATTCTGTCATGGAATGGTCTCGACCTTTTCTTCTGTATTAAAGAGCCATTTCATCAATGTATTTTCATGATTTATTCGGATAGCGTTTTTTAATTGTCATCTATATGCTTTGAATGAATCATTGCTTTTAAATGCGTACAAAAGGGGGTGGTGATGGACGGAGCATCTGAATCAATCAAACACTCACACCCAGTCAAAAGATCTGGGTTTAATCCATCATCGTTCTTTAGCCCACTCTGCCACCCCAGTTCAGACAGGGCTATATGCAAATCAGTCTGACCCTGTGCCTCATGGGAACAGTCCAGCCGAACTGCCAAGCCATGTCTTCCTTGGACCGGAAACAAGCTTCCGAGGACCGGTTTCTGGCGTTCCAGCCGTCTTCAGCCCGGCTTGCTTGAATCCAGTGGCAAAGTGAGTGAGGGACTCGCGTCTGAGCATACCCTGCCACACTTATGGCGGCCAAAAGGGGGTGGTGATGGACGGAGCATCTGAATCAATCAAACACTCACACCCAGTCAAAAGATCTGGGTTTAATCCATCACCGTTCTTTAGCCCACTCTGCCACCCCAGTTCAGACATGGCTATATGCAAATCAGTCTGACCCTGTGCCTCATGGTAACAGTCCAGCCCGAATTGCCAAGCCATGTCTTCCCTGGACCGGACCGGAAACAAGCTTCCGAGGACCACCCCCTTTTATACCGCTTTAAATGCATGCAGCACAAATACTCTTTTAGTGTACAACCATTTTGAATGCATTTTTATGTATTTTGGGTGGGGTTTTTAACACATCATGTTTAGATATGTTTTATGTGTTTAGAACTTAGTAATGTTGTACATAATAAAGTGGAGTGGGTGTTGTATGGCGTTTTAGGACCCAAGTGAATTTTCCCAATTCATGCCCTTATATAGGTACAATTCACACTGCCCTAATATACTCATTGAAATCATTCCCTTATTTAGACATAGCCCATGCAGACCAAATACAGGCATGGCTACTTCCACCCGTATCAAAACATCACAACGATTTCTTGGAAAATCGGCTTAAGCAGTTAGGGACCTTCCCATGCTTGAATATTGATTTGTCCAAGAACTCATGTACTTTACAAAGAACTACCATTCCCTTGGGGTTCTTTCCTGACGTTATTATACCCGACTTTACGTCAAACTAGACACCTTCAAGGTATAAATATACCTTCACTTGCTCTAGCAAAGACAGGGTGGTTTGGAGCAGTACGACTATCTACTTGCCCGACGCAGCTCGCTACAGCAAGTGCCGAAGGAAGTCGACCCTCCAGCTGACGCACTGATCCAGAGGCTGCATTTCTCTTGGCGAAAATCCAGCTCCAGTGTTTCCAAGCTCCCCTTGCGGGGTGTTTGGAAATCAAGTCCCGAGACTGAGATACCAGACCTCCTTCATTCTAAACTAAAGGTATGGAGCTGATTAGAACCTAGAGAAATATTGGATAGATTCTTGGCAAAGAAAAACTAAACCTATGCTACACCACACTTACTCCTTCCCGCGTACTAGGCTTCGGTTAGGTACATTGGGGTAGGCGTATTTTAGAAGCACCAGTTGAGTACATTTAGCCCTTGTTATTTATGTATGTATTTATATATGGTTTAGAAACCATACAATGCTCTTACAGTATTATTTTATAATATTGTTCTCGCTGTACGCATTATACTTTGCAGTCTGCATTACGATTGTAGCAGTTCACTTTACTTGCATGAGAAAGAAGACTGTTCAATAAAACCTTTTATTGAAAACGCCTGTCTCTCTATTTCTCTGCACTTCTGTAGAAACGAAGCATGCACGAGTGACTGAGTGACTGAGTGAAATACTTATCTATTGTTTCCGCGACTCTAGAGATACTTTTCTTATTCTTGGGAAACAAAGTTGTCATGTTTGTGCGGTTGTCAGAAACTAATTCCTTCTTGTGAATTCAAGAAGGTTGCTAGTGACCTCTGAGCTAGCTGGCATTCACTATTAAGTTTAATATATTAGATAGAGACCTAGTCGACCTCAGACCTACGTCTAATCTATACGATATATTATTCAAATGCGCAGAGCCTATTGGGAATATAGGAACGACACTACAAGACTTCGGAGTGGAAGCACTTTGAGGGTTGTATATAAAACATATTCTTGAATTAACAGAATATTTTGTCCCAGAAGTTTTTTGTTCATCAAAAATGGGCTATTGAAAACACATGGTTTAAGTTACCTATATTAGCTTTGCATCTCCAGCACACGTTATCTTCGTTAATACCCACCCTATGTAATCTGTTGTAAGGTCTATGTAGGATGTAGCATTTAGTCTGAGATAAATTAGGTGTAATTTGTTATTGTGCCGAAGGAAGGGCCATATCTTCTTCCAGTTAATTAGGTGTACATCTGAGGGGTGATTGATTGACCACTCTCTTAGCCATTTCTGTTGTGTGTTTTCAGAAAATGTGGAGCTTTTCGGTTTCAACATAGAATAGATTTGAGACTCCATGACTTTTTTTCCTGCATCTACCAATCACAGAGTAATGAAGGATCATGGTGTATACTGTTTGTGCATTTTCTAATCGCCAATATAAGCTTTAAGAGTTTGTAGAAATTTGCATTACTCCGGTTGTATGTGTTTTGTATCATAGCAATGGAGTACGGGTTGTTACTTGGTCCAAGATCCTTGAATAGCAGAATTTCTTTTTGACACTATTCATCCCATATTATGGCTGGTCCTTCTAGCTTGAATTTGTAATTGTGCCATATTTAAGTCTTTTATTCTAAGTGTGAATTATTTATAATTTTTGACGTTTTGTTTCTTTTGTGGGGACACAATTTATTTAAGAGAGTGCTAGATACAATTTGAGAATGGTGGCAATTAACATTAAAGACAGATTATTTACAAGAGATTTGTCAATAGATACCAGTGGGAGGTCATAATAGCATTCAGAAAAGAGCCAGTTGAATAAAAAGGCTAATTAATAATTATTCACCTTTGCTAATTTCATTTCACCCATTTGTAATTATTATTATTTTTTTATAAAATGCATGTTTGGTTTTTTTTACCCCTCCAGAGAAAACAGTCTATAGGTTTGTTGGTTTTCTTAAAGACATTTTCTGATAATTTGATGGTTCACTATTGGAGTGATTATCAGTTGTATGGATTCCATTTTGCACCACCAAATTATACATTTTGATGACAAGCCGTCTAGGATATCAGAGACTTTCATTTATTCTTTGTTTTATTGATTTTTCATTAAATTTGAGGCTTATATATTTGAAATGCTTGGCTTGCTAGGTTAGACTCAAATTACCAAGGATATTTGTGTTACATAGAATGTTTAAACAGTGAACTTCTGATTTATCTATATTTAAGCAATATCCTGACACTTCGGTCTAATCATCAGTGCTTTTATTGATGGCTCTTCATTTTCAATGAAAATAGTGCATCATCCACATAAGCTGTGCCTTTAAGACTCAGTTTCCTGAAGGATACACTGGAGTTGTTTGGATTGACATTGCTTGAGTACAGGAGTGGTTCATTTGTGAATGGAAAAAGGGCTAAGGGCAGTGGGCAACCTTGTTGTGTGTGTTTTTTAAAATCTTTGAATAGGTCGGAGATTAGACTTGCTGCCATGACTCTAGCAGATGTGTTAGAAGTTTGTTCCATAGTCGTCTAAATGAAATATAAGCCTAGATTAGCTTTTTCTAGAGGTGCTTTTTCTAGAGGTGCTTTGGGGAAAGACCACCCTACTTTATCAAAATCTAAGGCAGTCACTACTACTACTGGTGATGTTTTTTGCTGTGCTGGCTCAAATATATGGGAAAAGAGTCTAATACGACAGACAGTCTCCCCCTTTCCTAAACACTACTTGATACAGGCCTTTCATTATAGGTGTTAAGCTTTGTAGTCCATTACCTAACCACTTTATAAATATGTTGCAACCTAAATTTATTACATATTGATCTGTAGTTTTTTGATAAGCTGGTATCATTGCCTTCTTTAGGGATCAGGGTTATGAGAACTTCTGCAGTGAAGCCTTTGATTTCTCATGGTTTTTCGAATAGCGTGACTCAATCTAATAGCGTTGATTTTAATATTTTCAAGTATTTGTTATAAATTTGAGAGATAAACCTGTTCGCACCGGGTGCTTTCCCTGCTTTCAATTTTTTGATTAGGTCATTAACTTCTTGTTCGCTGACGAGCTTATTTAGCCTTTCCTTTTTGGATGAGGACAGTTTCATAAGTGGTATTTTTTTTTTTAGATCATTCATGCACTTACCTTCTTTGATTAGGTTATTTTTGTCAAACAGTTCTTTGTGAAACTCTTTAAAGGTTTCATGATTTTTTGGTGGGTTTGTGTTTTTACTAGATTTGTCTTTAATAGACAGGATGTTACTGTTCTGCTTATTTCCTGTATCGTGCTATTATTTTCCTTTCTTTGTTACCGTCCTTTAAACTAATCCAATTATGCTGAATAATGGACTACTGTCCATTAATGGGCTCTAGCACTTAGATTTACATTATATTCATATGTGTTCTTGTTTAAGAAGTTTAGTAGAACTTCCTGTAGTTTGTTTGTAAGATTTTAATTTCCTCTTCCAGTTTGTTTAGGTGTGCATTTATACTCTTATTACATTTTGCTCGAAGATTTACCATATGCCCTCTTAATGTAGAATTTAAATTGAGGATTGTAATCTTCTCCTGGGTTGTGATTAAGGGGTAACTTAGTTGAAGCTCTATGGTTCATACTTTCTATTAGTTCTTGGTTCTTATGCCAATAATTTTGCCTTTGTTGTTGAAAATTCCCGCACATTGGTATTTGTTTCACATAAGGTCTGAATAAAAATTGTCAGTAGAAGTATATAATTAATGCTGATGTATGATTTACGGGGGCAAGGCAGTATAGTCTCATTAGTCATCCTTCAAATGAAATGTGTTGCACATATTTATAAGTTGGGTTTTTTATGCGCTTTAACAGCGGGGAAATTTACAGTTTGACCATCTGGCAAAAGTGATATTCAGGGCAAGTTGAATAACCTGCCTAATATAATTGGTTAGTTAGAAGAGGTATTATTAAGAAGATCTTTTTGTTTCCAAAATGTTGATTCATCTGTATTTGGTGCATACATTTTTAAAGTGAAAAATACTGTCTTTTGTAAGTTCAGACAGAGTCCATCTGCGTTTTATGACAATTCAACCATCTAGAATAGATATATTTGCATTGTTGACTGTACGTATAAGGGCTCCATTTATTTTTTCATCTGCTGGAGAACATATAAAGTCTTTAATTCAGACTCTCCTAATAGTCATTGCTTCTTTCGCTATGATCTTGGATTCTTGAACAAAATCAGGTCCCTTTTTAGGTCTCGGCCTGTGTCGCACTGCGTAAGCAGTGGGCAGAGTCCGAGATTTTATGTTTTGGCTACAGTGGGGCTTGAACCCACCCTCTTCTCCATTGGCTGGCTTCCTAAACGGAGTCCAGCCATTGGAGGAGAGGGGCGTCACTCTGTTCAAGCCCCGTCTTTTTGCGATTCGCGAGCGTGTTTTTTGCAGTTTTTAAGCCGTGACGTGATCCGTCACTCAACTGCTAAAAACACGCCCCCGAATCGCGAAAATGTCGGAGCTTTGCGGCAGCCATTTCAGGCCGACCGCCGGCGGAAGAAGTCGTCCTCAGGTGAGTGCTTGTTCTGTCCGTCACTGCCCCATGGTGCCTCGTTCTCCCTCTTACTCTCTCTCCCTTACTTGTGTTCCGCAGCCTCTCTTTTGATCTGTGCACTTTCCCTCAAACCTTGTCCTAAAGTTCACTCTCTCGCCCTCTGGATTCTTTGACTTTTTCCCTCGCTGTCTTTCTCACGGACATATTGCATCTCTCTGCCCCGTCACTCCGCTTGTTCTTTGTGCTTCGTTTGTGTTCCTATGCTGATAACAGTTGTCATTCTGCGCAGCACCAGTGACGTAAAATTCTAGTCCTTCCAGTGCTTAATTTGTGCCGTTGCATAAAATATTTAAAGTTGGACGCTGTGCCCGAATGTATGGGTGAGGTCCCTATAGAAGCTACAAATCACAATTGAAAAATTAATTTTTTTGCCAGCCCGTGTCCGTTCCTCCTTGGCGCAGAAGTCTTTCCCCTTGAGGAGTCTGACAAATGCCGATCAGACCAGTTTGCCCAGTTTTGCCCCCCTCCCTCCCCCCGGACTGCGCAGGCGCAGCGGCGCTGCTCAGTCGAGTCCACCCATAAGCAGCAGCGTGTGCTGCTCTGACTGCTCAGCAGCGGCCTCGAAAACCAAAGGCAAAGTAAGTAACGATTCGATCACTTTAAAATGTGGTAGTATTGTAGTGTGAAGCAAGTGTGTTTTTAATGGCTGAGGACGAGTACTTGCAAGGCACACTTAGGGCGGGTTTGAGTCTGCATGTGGTGCTCAGTAGGGTTATCAATGCCCCCTTGTCGATGCCAGTGGGTGGTGGGCATTGGTATATTGATTAGTGATCTGACTGTTGGAAAATATTGGAGCAAGTTCTCTAGGTTTGGATTAATTTTTCTCTTGTTCCCAGGGTACTTCTTACACCAGGCAGGATTAATAAAAAATATCCTGGACCTTCAGCTGTCCCGGTGTGGGGCGAAGGGGGCAGAGCTGTTGCATCTGATGTGGGATTGTGAGCGCCTCCGGCGGGAGATTGACTATATTAATGACGTCACTGAACGCCATATTCTGCATTCACCGGTGACGTGTTTGTGGGGCTGTTCCCACGTCCAGCAAAGTATGAGGGCTGCTCTAGATTTATAGGCTTGGATTTGATTTTAGCAAAGCGCCTTATAACCATTGAATGGATGGGGGGGGGGGGGGTTGAGGGGGCGGGGTCCCTTTGTGCTTTGATCTCTACCAGTGGGACTCCTGGTTTCCCGCAGTAGGTATTAGTTGGTGACCCCTGCCCCGCCCCCTCCCTGGTGCTTTCCACCCTGTGTTACGTGGCAGGCTCCCTTTAGTTCTCCGCATGACCTTTTGTACACCGTGGAGCAGCAGATGTCAGACAACCGGTGGACTTGGCGGGGGAGGGGCTGCTAAAGGTTGAATGGTTTACTGTGCAGTCATTTGCTGCTGTTGTTTATGGTAATACTGATTCTCTGGCAGTGGGTTGTGGCGGTTCATACATGCTGCATCCATGCCTACTGTTGGATGTGTGTGTTGGGCTTTGTTTGTAGTTTTTTTTGTAGGCAGGTCTGTGAGTGTGGGTCTGTGTGTGTGTAGGTGGGTCTGTGTGAGGGTGGCTCTGTGTGTGTGTAGGTGGCTGTGTGTGTGTAGGTGGCTCTGTGTAGGTGGCTCTGTGTGGGTGGCTCTGTATGTGTGTGTGGGTGTCTTTGTGTGTGTAGCTGCAAGTGCAGTAGGTCTCGCATTAGCGAGAGATTAAGCTATTGGCATTGTAAATGACAATGCCATTTATTTATGTTTTAAAAACATAAATGAAAATGTCGTGAGCAATGCCAATAGCTCTAACTTTAACAATGCCGAGACCATTGCATTGTAAATGCTTGTTAATTTATAGAAGTAATCAAATACTTTCCACCTCTTTACAATATTTCCTTTAACATTTAAGGACATATTAATCATCTGCATGGTCTCATCTGCATGGTCTGGTTCTGCGTAAAGGTAATCTTGATTGCTCAGAGGTGAACTGTCTGGGCCTAACGTAATTAAGGACTAGGATTGTGATGGCTTTGATGATTGAGACTACGTGCAGGTTGTATACTATTCTTAGCATAGCTGAGTAGTGTCATATTTCAAGTCTGAAACACTATTCACTGTGTGTTCTACTGAAAGGGACAGCCTGGGGAGAGAAGGAAATTAAGAGCAGAACTCTGGAACAAATAAACATAGAGTATCGAACCTCTAATCCATAACACTCCCAATGCTACACTCCCAGGTCTTGATCCTGAAAGAACATAGCATCAAAAGGAAGATGAATATAACTCCCCTCCCCAGAGAAACATTACGTTCAAAACATTAGAACAGGTCTGGAGTATAACGAAATTCTTGAACATTTCTAAAGTTATCACTGTCTAAGTATCTCTAGTTTGAAAGAGCCATGATTACCTAATGTTAGATTATGACTCAAAACACTGATATTTGTAAATAACCAGAAACCAATTGGTCATCAAATCTTATATCGTATACTAGTCTCATATACATATAAAGGACCTTTGTCAAGGGACAGGGAAACATACTAGAATCGAGCTACGCCCCTTTTTAACACTGAACTATTAGGGTATGGACATAGACAGTTGTACCATGTTAAAAAGTTAGTGTGGTCTTTGCTATGACTATGTTAAAAGGGTGTGTGGCCTAAGCGTTAGCTGGGTATCTCAAATGTGAAATTACTTGTGAAGTTCAGAAGCTTGTCTGGACTAGATGGTATATAGGCTATTGGTTTGTGGCTTCACGATGTTAACCGTTTCGTTTAGAAATTGTGTGTATTTCTGCAAGCGATGTTAGGCTGCTCAGATTAGGTATATGCTATGTCACTAGATCAGTCTGTTAGTAGGATCGTGTTAACTGATGCATTTTAAGTAAGGGGTGTCTACTTTAGTTGATGGATCTACATTAAACTGGTTCTTGGACAGACAGATATCTAGTTGTTGTTTCAAGCGTGTCCGTTCATCCCATAACTACTAAACTTGATTTACTTCTGGCACAGGGGTGTCCATATCAGACCATTCTGGTAAGTTGAGAATGTTCACACAATTTGAGAGCAGTTTACGGGTCAAGTACATTACAGTTAGGTCAAGTGGATTAGAGGCAGTGGTTATTTGCACATCTCTGAATTTGTGGGCACCCATACTAGCATGTGAATTAGAGGGCCTTTCTCAAAAAACTTCTTTCTTACACACTGTCTTACATATGGAATGCGCAAATGCAGAGAAAGACAATTGTTAATAAAACAAGTGCTACTATTCTGTGCTTCCCTAGCCCCTTCCATGCGGAGGACGGAACGGTTCTGTCCTCTGCCTAGTTCGGCGAGTGCAGAGGACAGAACTGTTCTGTTCGTCCTTTACACTCGTCCAGGAAATCCCTCTGCTGTTTACAGCAGAGGGATTTCCTTTTATTTTTCAGCCTCTGGAGCAGGGGGAAGAGGTTACACTGGTTTCCAAGGCATTTTGTTTTGTGTTTAGTGTAATGACGATCAGCGCCTATGCCTGATATCATTAAAGTTATGGTGGGCCTTAGTGTGCCCATACCGCCGGGGTTTAGTCCACACATGGTCCTGACGAATGCCTGGTAATTTTACACCGTTTCAAGGCAGAAACATGTTGACCCACTTATAAGCTATTGGAAATAACCAAACAATTTATTTGGCCTATTTTCCTACACTTTGCTTTTAATATGTCCAATTGATCATACATTAAAATTCCTTTTTTTGATACAATTCAGACATTTTTAATCATCACTATCACTATTATCACCCACTTCTCACCAATTCACAAAAACCTGTCCTGCAGTAAATCTGGCGTTGAAGCACACTGGGGAGGCCTTCTATACAAACCTGAGTTGGGTCTTGTATTTTCCTTTCTCTTGCTCTTGTTGTCACAAAGTAACTACATTTGGACACTCTTATTTTGTTGAAACTAGTATAACTGGGGACTAAGAGTGGATCCACATTGGATCCACATTCTCCCTACCTCTCCTCTCGTTGAATTGGATCGAGTTAAGCAGCCTCAAAGTTAGAATGTTAGAACTTTGACTTTACTTGCTAGCTCGCTTTCACTCAATCTTTTGTTTTTAGCATTAATTATGTTTACTTGCTCCAAGCTCTGTTGCTTTGTTTCTGTAAACAGGGCTGTGAATCTTGTTCTTTATCTGGTCACAGATGTGGCAGCTGCGTCTCTGTTCCCAGGGGTAATTCCTCATCTAAGTCCTCTAGGCTGTGCTGCAGCTGCGTCTCTCTTCCCGGTGGCAATTTCTCATTCTTAGTCCTCTAGCTAGTGCTGCAGCTGCTTCTCTGGTCCTGTCATTAACTACCCCATTATAAATCCTCTAGGCAGTGCTGCAGCTGTGTCTCTGGTCACAGTGGTAATTCCTTATTCTCAGTCCTCTAGACAGTGCTGCAGCTGCTACTCTGGTCCCAGTGGTAATTCCTTATACTTAGTCCTCTAGGTTGTGCTGCAGCTGCGTCTCTTCCCCAGTGGTAATTCCTCAATCTTTGCCCTCTAGGCAGTGCTGCAGCTACATCTTTGTTCCCAGTGGTAATTTCTCATTCTGAGTCCTCTAGACATTGCTGCAGCTGCGTCTCTGGTCTCATCTGTAATTCCTCATTCTAATTCCGCTAGACAGTGCTGCTAGCTGCTTCTCTGATCCTGTCAGTAATTCCTCATTCTAAGACTTGGACAGTGCTGCTAGCTGCTTCTCTGATCCCGTCGGTAATTCCTCATTCTAAGTCCTCTACAAAGTGCAGATACTTGCTTCTCTGGTCTCCTTGGTAATTCCTCATTCTAAGTGCTCTAGACAGTGCTGCAGTTGTGTCTCTGTTCCTAGATCCACTACACTCCAAACCACATAGGTAAAAGTAATTGTCATTTACAACGCCAACAGCTCTAACTCTGACAAATGCGAGACCTATTGCATTGCAAATGCTTGTTCATTGTGTACTGGGTATACAGCAGTTCATTTGGTAAAATATAGAAAGTAAAAAATAAGTATGGGGAACCGCTAAGCACCATCGCCGCAGGGGGGACTTCAGCCCCCAGACTACCCTGCTGCTGCTCTTCGTGCCCGGAGGCACTTTCACTTTCCTGCTCGCCCGGAGGGGCATAAAAGCACCTGCGGCTCACGCTTCGCGGGAACCACTAAGCACCATCCCCGCAGGGGGGGACTTCAGCCCCCAGACAGCCCTGCTGCTGCTCTTCGCGCCCAGAGGCGCTGTCACTTTCCTGGGTGCCCGATGGCGCATAAAGGCACCCGCAGCTCCCACTTCGCGGGACTCGCGTGGGCTCACCCTGGCGAAGGGTGGACCCGTCTGTGCCCGTCAGAGCCCAGAAGAGGCTGGGCTGGGCCACCCCTCGTATTGAGGTGAGCTACATCCACCATAATCTCAAGTATTGCTACATACACAAATTTGGGGAAACGTAATGTAGTTTCAAGCTTGAATTCTCGGACAACCACAAGTATTGATAGCATGTTGGAAAGAGCAGTTAATATAGTAGCCAATGAAATAGAGCTGATAGAAAGGCGTTTATCAATGGGACTGATGGCACCACAGTGAGGCCTTAATGCGGGGGAAGTCTCAGATGATTTTGTTGGCCATTCTGTGGTACCTAACACAGAGATTGTGATTCCCAGTATTCAGCCAATCACAAGACCTAGCGACTGTAACAACGAGGACTCACTGGTGACACCCTATAATGGCCCATTGGACGGAGATGCACTTTCTATAGCGACATTAACAGGGGCAAAACGGAAAAAAAAAAACTAAACCGATTAGCTCCAAGAGGAAACAACCCCCGTGCTAATCACCCTCGCACCACCATGAGTTCATGGATTCAGGGTCCTTTAACACTCACAAATGGCCTGATCGTAGACCCATTAGCTGAGCCCATACAACCCAAGGTAACAACTTGCTCTACGTGCATACAAACGGATGCCGCTGTGGCTTCCTGTACCAGCTGCAGATTTGGCGAGGCCTCAATCAATTCCCTCGTGGACACTGTATGCGAGCACATTAAAGACCTTGTGGACAAGAACTTCTCCACCCTCTGGAAGCGTCTAGATCGCCTTGAGACACTGTCAAATAGGCTAAACTCTCAAATTAATATTTCTAAGAATGTCACACTACATGGTTCGAATTCTAATCTTGTTGGTGTACCTATTGCTGGCCAGCATTCATAGGCACCTGTTCCAACAGTTACTCCCTTATCAGAAGGCTGTGACACTTGCCACAAAGTTAAGGAATGTTTTTTACCTAAACCCACTACTGCCCATGATAAATCACCTACCGTCAGGCAAATGAGCCGTTCACCCGCTACCTCACTACGTGGGTTATCGGCACCACACAACACCCCAGTGAGCACTGTAGTTCGAGCAAACTTGGGAGGTAGCTTACACAGGGCTCTAACTGCCCAAGTATGACATCAACTGAGGGTATTAGGGAAATACTTAGCCTCCGACCGGCAGCTTGCCCCTATGTATTGGTTTTAGCAGGAGTACCTCCACTCCAAAAAGATCAGACAGAATCATGGGTTCAGCTGCTCAATAAGTGCGCTGACTGGTTCGGAAAATATAAAGGGTTTTGGGCGGCAAAGATATGTGACATTATAATGGTACAGAGGATAGGGTGGGTTGGCACCCAGAAAACCAATGCTGGTAAAATTATTATTAACCTCGGAGGGGCCCAACATTGCACATCCCACCCTCATCTGGTCACTGCCGTTGGGTTATCGTTACAAGCCAGCATCAGGGATGGTAACCTATGACACCCCTCAACTGATTACGCATAACAGGTTTTCCACCCTATCAAGCCTTGATAATCAGGATTGACTGGTCCCTGCATTAATATCTGACATGACTATTTCCTTACCAGTTACGCCTGTATGTTCAGGCCACGACACCTCACCTATCGTTGACACCAAATCAAATTTAAATATCTTGAGCTGGAATGTCGCTCGTTTGGCATCTAAAATCGATTTAGAGGACTGGTAAAAAATAGTTCAAACATATAATATACTTATGCTGCAAGAAACGTGGGCAACACCTGAATTACACCAAGAAGGGTTTGAATGTTAGAATATAATCGCCTCTGCTCCCAAGATCGTCCGCCCATCAGGTAGACTTTCCATCTGGGCTAAAATTTCAACAGGTGGTAGCGTTAAGGTGTTAATAACTGACAATGATAACTTTCAGGCGCTGATTTACACACAGGCTGTCTCCATTATTCATTTCTATAATAATGATTTCCACACTGTTCCAAATGTGAACTTCACTAATTTGTTTAACTTTATCTCTCGCAAAGGTTGTTTGATAAATTAGTTGGTATCTGTCTAGTGGTGATTTTATTGTTAAGATTTCAATCAATAATAAACTAGATAGGGATTCCCATGCCAATAAAAGCCCATGTAACAGGGGGGTAGAGTTGTTGGACTACTTGTCCAACTATAATTTAACAAACGTAATTGAAATTGCAGCTGTACCCCATAAAGATAATCTTATTGTACCAACATATAGAGGGCGAGGTTGTGCCTCTATTATTGATTACATGTTTATATCTGCTGCATTGGAAGACTGTTTGTTGAAGGCTGAGGTCATACCTACTTCCTTGGGCGATCATAATCCCATTGCCACAACATTAAGAGTCACCCCTAGGCTGGAATTTGCAAAAGAATGTGGGGCCTAGAACTTAGTGCCCACTTCTGACAATTTAAGACTGGCTTGGCGAGGTGTCGACAATAATGACCTGTTCCCTCGAATGATAAAAACTCACTCAACGCTTATTGATATTTGTCTGTCACAATGCGATCATAACCCTATGGTCATTAACACCTTTCCCCAACTCTGTGGGGGTACTAAACAAATGCTATCTAGACCGATAATGGAGTCCAGTCGTGGTCCACGGTGGTTTAGTAGTGCGTGCTCTAGAGCAAATAGAGAGCTCCGCGAGGCCCTTGTGACGAGGCCAAGGAACCCGGCACTTGTGAAGTCCCTGAGGCCTCAATATAAGTGTATAGCGAAACAGCGGAAAGGCGAGGTTTTAAAAGAATGATGGGATAACATTGCCTGTGCCGCCAGACTCAATAATGGGAATGGTTTCTGGTCAGCAGTCAAGGACATGAGATCTGCATGCCTTACATTAACACCAGTAAGCTGTACCATCACCAGCGAATCCTTGGTATCCCATTTCTCATCAAGCAACATCACAGAATGAGGATTTATATAATTATCAAGGAGCCTCAAGGATTGAGATATCCATGTCAGAAGTTGAAGATGCTATGTATCAAAGTTTGGGCAATAAAGCTCCTGGTCCTGATGGGCTACCAATAGATCTTATTAAATATAAACTAGAATTTTGGGCCCCCCATTTAACTTAATGTTTTTAATAATTTAACTGCTGCTTCAATTCCTAGCACATGGTTGACTAATATTATTGTTCCTATTTTTAAAAAAAGGTGATTGTTCCAACCCTAGCTGCTATAGACCAATCTCCCTGATTGATAATAAATAAAAAATCCTTGGGAGGATCCTGTTGAACAAGATTAGGTCCTGTGCCGAGGATGAACATATTTTAAATTCTTGTCAATTAGGTTTCAGAAGTAAAATAGGCACAGTCGAACAGTGCCGAAACCTTACCTTGATTATTGATAAATATACCGTAGCACGAAAATCCCCTATCTATTTGGCCTTCATGGACCTCACTTCAGAATTTGATTTTGTTAACAGGTCACACCTTTGATCGATTCTTTTAAAATATGGGTTGGACAAAGTTTTAGTTCACTTCCTGGCATACCTACATAGGGATTTGAAGGCCCTAGTATGTATCGGTAAAGGCGGGTAGGTTTCTGTGGACATCATTATTGGCAGAGGGGTCAGGCAGGGGTGCGTACTGGCCCCACTCCTGTTTATTCTAGATATATATGATTTGCATGCCTACCTGAGTAAGCTCACTAATGATGTCCCTGTTATTAATGGTAATATCCTGCCCGCCTTATTACATGTGGATGATGTGGTCCTAATGGGCTGCACACCAAACACACTACGTATTTTAGTACAGGCTTTGTTGATTTTATGGCTGCCTTAGACCTACGCACACATTTTAACAAATCATTTTTAATGGCATGCAGCCCAAAAAGCATCTTGTTAATTCTATCTCTATAGGCAACAAACGTTTACATCACAATTTACCTTTTCCGTATTTGGGGCTGGTATTTGCAGCCACTGGTTTCTGGACTAACCATATGGCACATAGTAGGGGCAAGCTTGCTAAAGCAATTAATTCTGTCCTGTCACTTCCCCAACCGAAAAAAGTCAAGGTGGTACTATCTATCACTAAAATCTTCAAATTACAATGTATCCCTGCTGCTACTTACGGTGTGGAAGTTTGGGGCTTCATGGGTTGCAGTGGCATACAAGGTGAGGAAAACAGATTTTGCAGGAAATTGCTGGGGGCCCGATCACTTATCACAGTACATCTGTCACTGGGAGTTAAAACTAACATATATTGAGGATTACATCAGGGCTCGGCCAGCTATATTCTGGCTTAAAATCTAGTGGAACCCAGTAGCAACCCTCACTAGAAACAGAATTACTGACTGCCTTAAATGTGTATAGGGCATGGACATACGTGGCTTGCGGCTGTAAGGGAAAGCCTAAATAGTGTAAATTTTGAGCACACTTTTTTAAACCCAAGTGACATGGGCGGAGTAAGCAAAAAAATTGCTTCAAGAGGCGCTTTATGATAAGTATAGCAGGGCAAGACACGAAGAAGAGCATCTGAAATCCTCAGTAGCAAGGTGTATGTCCTTAGAAGATGTACGATACCCGCCATCTCACTTGCCATCTAGTTACCTTTTATAGAATTCTGGCCGTTGGAAAAGAGGCCGTTTGTTCCGCCTAAGGGCAAGTACTATGAAATACATGCTTTGTTTTCCCTTGGGGTATAATGTTAAGCTTGATTAAATGGTATGCCCATGTGATAACTATAGCAAACAAACAATGCTACATTTTTTATTTTTCTGTAATTTTTATCAAATGTACACAACATTGTTTGTGATTCCTTTTTAAGGAAACCGCCATTGATTACAAAGCAGCCTATAAAGAAATTCTTAAATTGGAGAAGGATGTTCTGGTTTTCCATGTAGGTTCTTTTTTTAAAGCGGCTGTTCGTTAACGCACCTCCATGCACACTCAATGATGATTTTTATTGTGTCTCTCGCTACTTTAAAATCACAGTTTGGAGAAGATATAAAATACTGGGATGTCTACATTTATTTATCCTTTCATATTTATAATCACTGCGGATGTTTATGCGTATATTGCACATGCTATTTTCTTTTTTTCGGGGAACACATGAAGCTGAAGCACTTTATAGTGTATATATGGAAAAAAAATGCACTTTGTAGTTATATTGCACTGCCTTGATGCTATCCTGCACTAATGTATTACTGTACAGATGTTGCCTCTTATGCTGCTGTTTTTATATATCTGTGTTTTTAAATATTTTATGTATTTTAATATTTATCTTTATGACCTGTGCTTTTATGGATACACTCTGCATCCGAATAAAGGTTAATTGAAATTGAAAATAAGTATGAAGGAAACCAATGTATTTCCACAATGGGCTCACAATCCGAAGGTTTTTCAAGTTACTTGACCGGTAGGTCTAGTAAAATATTTATGATTTGTTTGAAGTTTGCTCAATATTAATAATATTCGGAAGAAAATTCCTGTAGATGTCCTTAGTATTCTCTTTTATGAATGTTCCCAAATTGTTGCATAAGGATTTGAATAGCATGAAAGCGGTTTTGCACACTCTGGCATTGCTAAACTGGGCAATAATATTAAAAAAACATTTTTTGTAGGATTGCTTGCTTTGGTTATTAAGAAGGTGAAATAGAAGGCTTTAGCTTTTTTATTTAGATGTTTATATTCTGCCTGGCTATTTTAGTAGCATTATTTTTCTAATTCTTCCTAATGTTTCCTACAGGTCTTTTCTTAAGTTCAAACCAAAAACACAAAAGTCCCTATATTCAAGAAAAAAAGGGTCAAAGACTTTCACCCTGGACCAAGTGTCAATGTTTGAAACAGTTATCTAGTTATCAATAAAAGGGGCGGTTCTTCTACAGTACCAACTATTGTCTGTTTTCTGGAATCTTGCACTTTAATTTACAATATATTCATCACACATTATATCAAACTCTATATAGGATTCAAAACACCTATTAGAAAAAATAGTTAAAAACATTTTATTTAACTCATTAACCAATGATTATGTATAAAAACATCTTTGTTAGGACAAATGCCTATCCATCCATCCCCGAATGGGTTAGAATCTTATTGCTACAAATTAAAACTATTTAGAAAATGTGTTTTGAATCCAATATCGAGTTTGATATGTGTGATGAATATATTGTAGATTAAAGTGCAAGATTCCAGAAAATATGCAATAGTAGCTACTTTAGAAGAACAGCCCTTTTTATTGATATAGATAACTGTTTGAAACATTGACACTAGGTTCAGGGTGAAAGTCGTTGCCCCGTTTTCTTGAAAATAGTGACTTTTGTCTTTTCGGTTTCTCTGTACCCCGTCTCTTTGGTTTCGCATTGGAGTAACTCCCTTTCCTTTGAATACTTTTCCTTAGTTCTACAGAGCTGTTTTAATTCCCTAAAGTTGTTAGTGTACCGGGGTGGAGGGTTTATTCCAGGCAAGGGTAATGGTTTTAACAGGAACCACCTTATCTAGTTCAGAGATTACCCAATTTCCAAAACTATGTGAGGACTAATTAATGTTCTAAGAATCGAGAAGAGGGAAACTGCGTAATGCAGCCTTAAAGTTAGCTTGATTAATTATTTTCCATGGTCTGGAGGTAATCTGGGTTTTACATTGGCTGGTAGCAGGTTGTACTGCGGGGATAGCAATTTAAAAAGGAATTGCAAAATGAATAGACCATGTCAGAGGCAAAGGCTTTTGCTAAGTCTCCTGGTTGTAGAAAATGGCACCAAGCGTATGGCTCGCCTTGTGAGTTAAAAGCGGATGTAATAGAGTATTGTTCCATAGTATAGGAGAGGTGTTCTAGGTTGACAACAGCAATGCCTCCTCCTGTTTAGTCTACTTTATTCTGTTGGATAATGCAATAACTTGGGGGGAATGACCACAGAGGCTGAAGCTTGATGAAGCCAGATTTCCGTGAGAAACAACACATCAGGTTTGTAAGTATCTATAAAGTTATATAATTCCAATTTGTTAATTAGGTAGCATTTTAAAAAGCTCTGGATACTATCGCTAATTGCCACATTATGACTCAATGCTACCCAGTGCGTACCCTCTCATTCACCAGAGGGGAAATTTGATCTTGCCTGGATGCAATTATACCTGTGAAAGCCCCTGGCCCGGATGGTATTCCAGGTGACCTTTTTCGCATAGACAGGGAAAACTGGGCTACATATTTTATGAAATTGGACACCGATATAGCCGGTGGGGGGGGGGGGGGATCCCCAATTCGTGGAAAGGGGCTGAAGTAGTACCCATTTTCAAGAAGGGGTACAGGTCGATGCCTTTTAACTACTTGCCGATCAGCTTGATTGATTGTGGAAAAGGTCTCCTGCCGTTCTGTCCTGGCCAAAATCCAGGACTTGATGGTCGAGAATGACCTCCTCTCTCCACTCCAAGAAGGATTTCGGCAGAAGACCGGCACAATGGATCAAGTGTTTCGCTTAGTGATGATATATTGGAAGGTTGTTTTTCCCAGTAATTCATTGACTTAAAAACAGCATGCGACCTCGTGCCCAGAGACTCATTATGATGGGTGCTTAGGGATATGGGAATGCCCTTGGAGATCCTGGAAATATTACACAATAGGAATTATACCCGGGTGAGATGGGAACACCAGGGACAACTTACCCAGCCCATTAAGATCCAGTGGGGGTTTTGCCAGGAACGCGTACTAGCTCCAACCCTTTTTTCCCTGTATGTCAAGCAGGTGGCAGATCTTTTGTGTTCTTTACCAGCTGATGCACCATCTCTGGTGAACCAAAAAAATAGCCACACTGCTATTTGCTGACGTTACCCTATTGATCTCCAAAACTCCTATGGGTCTCCAAAAACTCCATTCTGTGATGAGAGAGTCTTGGTTATCAACATCTCCAAAACCAAGCTAATGATGCTCAACCCGCACAAATCCCTTAGGAACCGGATATCCCTTCCTTTAAGCACACTTCTTCTCCCTCTTAAGCTTGATCTGGATATTAAGTCCATCAAAGATCTTGCAAGGCTTTGCCCACTGTTGTTTTGGCATAGATTGGCATCCACCCCTGATTTGGCACACTATGCAGCAGCACTTTGCGAGGTCTCAAAATTGGACACCGCAAATAAAATTGCCTGGATTAAACAAGTAAATTCTGTACGGTCTAACATTGGCTTGTCAACCCCGGCCATCAGCAAACCACCTTCGTACCCAAGAAGTCAAGTGAAACTTTTGTATTGGGCCGATGAGAACAACTTTCAGAAAAACCATCTTGGCAGCCTAACATATGTTTTCATCGATCTGAAACCGAATTGTCATTTAGAAAGCTACTTTGATATTATTAAGGTCCCTGCTGACAGGAAGTTGTATACACAGTTTTGACAGGACAGCTTACTAATTAATGCTTTTATTAGCTCCTGGCAGAATAGCAGATCTCATCCTAAGGGCTACCCTTCTTGTACATGTCCACTTGAATTCATTGGCCATGTACTTTTTGCCTGCAAAGCATACGCAAAGCCAAGAACCAAATAGCTAGCTCCTGTGTGACCCGAAGCTCTAAAGACTCCCTACGGATACTAAAATTAGATGCTAGACCTATTTTCACCTGTGCCACTGAGAAATGTTTAGGCCACTTTTGGACGATCAGAAGGGCACAACCCAAAAGGCTAACTGTCATGAATAGATAAAATAGGTTGTGCTGACTAATCAAGGTTGTCCTGACCAGGTAATGCTTCTTTTTTAAATTCTCAAAATTGTGTAATGATTCTATTTTATGCATTTTATTCTAGCTTCTGTGATTAGTCTTGGTACCTTGCCTTTTTGATTAAGGGTTTAATGTGCAGCGAATCAACTTGGAAATTGAATTGTACAAATATTATCAACGCACTTGCACTTTCATCACATAATAATGTTAGCCTAAGTCATGATCTCTGTGGGTATTGTTTTATTCATAGGATGCTGCATCGTTTTAATGTCAACTTGAGCGCTTGTATTTCTTATTTCCACATTGTTTACCGAAACGCTCTTTTAATTGTAAATGACATTAATGATCCTTATGGTTGCTTTTTTTATGGTTTGTTAAACAGAAATAAAGATATTTGACTTGACTCGTAGTAGCTGAGTGGGACGTTATGGTTTCTGATATAGGGTTGAGAACACAAAACGTGCAGTCAGTGTGTGGCTCGTAAAACAAAAGTGAAAGAGTACAGTTGCTAAATGCTTACCTTGAATTTTAAGGAGAAAATGTATAGAGTGTATAATAGTAGGCGGACTACAAAGTTTGGAACAGCCACTGTGCAGATGGGTTCTCTTCCTAATCATTTTAATTTCTTCTTATGACTCGTTGTGTATCTTGTTTCGTAAGCTGTCTTGTTTCTCTCCGCTGATGTCTGACATGTCCTCACTCATCTGCATCCAGCTCTTCAGGGTTTGGGCATGTATGCTCTTTCCCTCCGTAGATGCTGACCTTCATTAGTCCTCTGTCATTACTCGCCCTCACCAGGGATGTTGCTGTGGAGGTGGGTCAGGTGGGTCTCCTCGCCAGCTAAGTTATTCACAGGATGTCCACCTTACCCATGTGGTTTCTACCATAATATTTTTGTTGTGTGCAGGCTCACTAAGAGCAGTGTGGGAATATGACTCGTTACAATGCGAGTCATCACAACGCGTTCCATAACAACGCAGTGGTTAGACGACTGCGTTGTTACCACGCAAATGCATTACTATGCAAGTCATTACATCGACTTGCAGTAGATGGCGTGCTGACATCAGAAATGTATAATTTACTATTCCAACTCCAGCCTTCGTAACAGTAGGGAAGGTGTTGAAATAGTAAACTATACTATTTCTAATGTTAGGACACCATCTACTGCAAGTCGATGTAATGACTTGGATAGTAATGGGTTGTAGAGGCTGATTTCCGCAGTGTGGGCCTTGGGTCTCTGACATCTCTATTATGGACTGACCTGTCATTTCGTTTTCATCAATTTGTGATTCTAACCAAGGATTCATTTGTTGTATGACTTGTGTTTTTCATACAATACTAACAAGCATTTACAATGCAATGGTTTCGCCTTTGTTAAAGTTTGAGCTTTTGGTATTGCTTTTGACAAATGGTCTTTTCTAACTTCTTTGAATTATGTGTAAAACGTTGATGTGTTTTACTTTACACAGAAAAGTATGAAAAAACACAATTCGTTTACCTGACTTTACACAGCATCCATTGTTACCATGAGACACGAGATGAACACGAGCCTGAAAAGAGGTGCATTTTAATTCCTACAGTTTAGAAACACAAAAAGAAGAAAAAATGTCTTACCTGACGGTCCTTGCACCACGGGCAAAGCGCACAACACGTGCAAACCTACAAAAGAAACAGAAAAAAGTTTAGGAGCGAAAAGGAAGTACTAGCTCACAGGAGACGGGCAAACCTACAAAGAAATACAAAAATAGATATTAGCAGTGAACACGTCCAAATAGCTAAACATACAAATTTAAAACAGAACGTGCAAAGCGGGCCAACGGAGCTCACAGGTCACGGGCAAACCTACAAAGGAAACCGAATAGACACATTGGGAGCGAAAAGGAGCAAATACTTGACGTTTAAAAGGCATAAAGCAAGCGTTTCAGAAACACCTATAAAAGACAAAATGGAGTACCTGCCAGTCCTTGCACCACGGGCAAAGTGCACAACAAAAAACCAAAATGGCTTACCTGCCGGTCCTTGCACCACGGGCAAAGCGCACAACACGGGCAAACCTACAAAGAAAACAGAAAAGAGATTAGGAGCGAAAAAGAAATAGTAGCTCACAGGAGACGGGCAAACCTACAAATAGCTAAACATACAAAGTGAAAACACAATGTGCAAAGCGGGCCAACGGAGCTCACAGGTGACAGGCAAACCTACAAAAGAAACTTAAAAGAGACATTAGGAGCGAAAAGGAGCACTAAAGTATGAAAAAAACACAAAATCGTTTACCTGACTTTACACAGCATCCATTGTTACCATGAGACACGAAATGGACACGAGCTGAAAAGAGGTACATCTTCATTCCTACAGTTTAGAAACACAAAAAGAAGAAAAAATGTCTTACCTGACGGTCCTTGCACCACGGGCAAAGCGCACAACTCGTGCAAACCTACAAAAGAAACAGAGAAAAGTTTAGAAGCGAAAAGGAAGTACTAGCTCACAGGAGACGGGCAAACCTACAAAGAAATGCAAAAATAGATATTAGCAGCAAACACGTCCAAATAGCTAAACATACAAATTTAAAACAGAACGTGCAAAGCGGGCCAACGGAGCTCACAGGTCACCGGCAAACCTACAAAGGAAACCGAAAAGAGACATTAGGAGCGAAAAGGAGCAAATACTTTACTTTTAAAAGGCCTAAAGCAAGCGTTTCCTAAACACCTAAAAAAGACAAAATGGCTTACATGCCAGTCCTCGCACCACGGGCAAAGCGTCCAACCAAAAAACAAAATGGCTTGCCTGTCGGTCCTTGCACCTCTGCCAAAGCGCACAACACGGGCAAACCCACAAAGGAAACAGAAAAGAGATTAGGAGCGAAAAGGAAATACCTTTAGGAGCGAAAACGTACAAAGAGCTAAACAACGAAGAGTCGCACTTACCTGGATAAGCAGGATACATCGCCAACTGCCGTTTAAAATGAGCTTACCGGAGAAGCGTGCTCACCCTGCCGTATTCAAATGATGTACACAGGACGTAACTTCAGCAATAGCCCTTACGTCAAAACAATCAATTTTAAATATCGATCCAAACCAAGATCACTTCCCCCCCCATAAAAATATAAGTTATTAACACTAAGCTATTTAAATCCTAAACAACAACTAAAAATAAGCTAAGAAAGAAAATTAGACACAAAAAAAATTACCTATATGTACAGTGCATCTTCGTTTCTGCAGGAAATACCAGCTCACAGGAGACGGGCAAACCTAGAAATAAAACATAAAATAGATATTAACAGCGAACACGTCCAAAGAGCTAAACATACCAAGTTAAAACACAACGTGCAAAGCGGAAAAAATAACACTTACCTGGATATACAGTGCATCTTCGTTTCTGCATGAAATACCAGCTCACAAGAGACGAGCAAACCTACAAAGGAAACAGAAAAGAGACATTAGGAGCGAAAAGGAGAAAAAAAGCTTACGAGGACAACGGAGCTAGTCATGGCCAAACTTACATAGCAGCTCACACGGCACGGGCAAACCTACAAAGGAAACAGAAAAGAGACAATATACAAAAGCTTACGTACATAGCAGCTCACACGACACGGGCAAACCTACAAAGGAAAGAGAAAAGAGACATTAGGAGCAAAAAGGAGAAAATAGCTTACTGGAACAAAGGAGCTAGTCACGAGCAAACCTACATAGCAGCTCACAGGACATGGGCAAACCTACAAAGGAAACATAAAAAAGACATTAGGAGCGAAAAGGAGAAAATAGCTTACCGGGACAACGGAGCTCCCAAGTCACGAGGCAAACTACAGAACAGCTCACATGACACGGCCAAACCTACAAAGGAAACAGAAAAAAGACATTAAGAGCGAAAACGTCAAAATACGTAAACATACAAAGGGAAAACACATTTATAAAGAAAATGCTCCTTACCTGATCGCTTCGTGGGAACTTAAATCTTGCAGCCAACCCCAGCAACAGACACTTCTAAAGGCCGACACGAAAAAAAAAAATAGCACACACCCACCGCCGCGATGACGATCAGGAAAGGGTGGAGAGGGAAGAAATCGCTGGAACGCCCACGAATCTGGTCCGGCCATGACGGACAGATCTCTGTTCCAATGGCTAGCCTCCATTTATGGAGCTAGCCAATGGAACAGAGGGCGGATTCCCAAGCCACATAGTATTCTCATTAGGTTTTCA
Organism: Lissotriton vulgaris; assembly: GCF_964263255.1. Lineage (NCBI taxonomy): Eukaryota > Metazoa > Chordata > Amphibia > Caudata > Salamandridae > Lissotriton > Lissotriton vulgaris. The sequence goes on along the minus strand of NC_141689.1, from coordinate 909,053,035 downwards.
CTTAGGCGAAACCTAAAAACTGCTGAATTTTCTTTTGAAAGAAATGTCTTTGAAGTATTCATTCATTAATACCCACGTACCGAACTTGTACAAATGGGTATCAAAAATAGACTACTAGACATGTATAGAGCCTAATAGCTAAAAACACACATGGTCACTCAGGAAGTAAGTGTTCAAATGCACCTACAGAGGTAAGCCCATTGATCATGTACAAAAAATGCTATGTAATGATTTAAAATTGATCACAACCGCAAATCTGCTCAGATTACTTGTTTAATGCATTAATCTCCAACAAGCATTTTAATGTATTACTCATTACAATTCAACTCTTTCTATCATTTAATGTTCAAAAGGACCTACAGCTCACAGGGTTTCCTTTATTTTGCTAATATGGATCATAGACTCGTACTGTACATGAGGAATGTGCTCTTGCATTTTTACCAGATTCTGTAAGTGCCATCCTCTTGGAATAAATAACATTTCTCTGAGGGCCCTCCTGTTGTGCTGTCACAACATCAGTTCCCTAGAGTGAGTATATAATGGTTTACTGCATAAAAGTGTTTTTACTGAAAACGTGAGCACTGTGGAGCAAACATTGACATTTTAAGCAGCTCTGCTACTCCACAGGAATTCCTTCCATTGGCAGAAGTGCTGGCAGTCCTCCCATGCTTTTGGAGGTACAGCAGCTTACACGGTGAGTTGACTTTAGTGCAATCGTTGGGAACAGCGAGTAGGCCGGCAGGGTTGGCGCCAAGAGTTGGTTCCTTCCACATTTCTTACTTTTTGTGAGTCTTCAGTCCTCCTTTTAGGTCGGCGCAATCTGATTTCTTGGTGCCAGTGGCTCACCTAAATACTAGATTTAGGGGCATTAGGAGAGTGTAAGGTGGGCTATTTAACCCTGGGGTCCCTATGCCCCCTCTTTGACCACTTCCTGTGGGACACTTGTAATTTTCATCTTTATATGAATTTTATATTTAAAAAAATGGTTATTTCCTATTCTGAATTATTATTAAGGATACAACTTTAAAAGTTTGATACCAGTGTATAACATATGTTGATGGTTTCTTGCAAAGAATGTGTAATGAATGTATATTAAAATAGCCACATATGTACTTGTTTGTAACTTTTCTATGTATTTTTTAATGTATTTTATTGAAGGTTTCTCTTCACAAAACCCAGTAAAATAATAAAAGAACATTACATCTTTGCACTACATTCTAGGCTTAGAAATGTCTTGGTCATATACCTAACTGTTTGTAAATTATCTATATTGAATGACTTCAAAATAGTATTGTTTATTTAATAATATGTGCAGGATTATGTTAATCTGTTTTTCTCAAGCAATTTTTTTTTCAAAGGGCTTTTGAGTACCTACTTTTTTGAAAGATATATATTTACAGTAAAGTGGGCATAACTCTGTCCCACAGTTCCTAAGTTTGCCATGTTATGGTAGACTTCTGATTTTCGTATTCACTTCAGGTAGCCCACCTTAGGGGTGGAACTAGCCAGAAGGTGAACATCCCTCTTTGACTACTAATTTTCCCACCTGTCTAGGCTCTGCCCGATCAGGCTTTGTTCCTGACCTCTTGAGAGCAAAGGCCAACACACACCTGGGGAGAGGGAGGTCAGAAACTCGTCTGTGGTGGCAGTCTGGCTAGGACCATTCAGTCAGCACACTAGTAGTTGGTAGCTTTTCAGTGGGTACCTCTAAGGTTCCCTCTGGATGCATGTATTAATAAATCAATCACTGGATTCAGTGTGGGTTTATTAATACGAGATGTTTGATACCAAACATCTCTAGTTTCAGTGAAGCCATCATGCAGCTGGGGAACTGTATCGTTTTTGACTAGTGTCCAGCTGTTGTACTTAAAATGGCTCCCCTTGTCGCTTGTACTAGCAGTAATTGTACTGGCCAGCACAGGGGCATATCTGCTCGTGCAGGTATGTTCACACATGTAATATAATGCACCCTGCCTTAGGCCTGCCGTAGGGGAGACTTACAAATATTACATGCAGTGTTGAGGGACATGGCAAACCGGTGTGGGACATATTGTGTGTTCACTTTTTTAGAGCACCTCGTCACTCAACCGGAGTTGGCAGTCTGTATGAGTTTGGCTGTCTGTATGAGTTCCCTTAGAGTGGCACAATATATGCTGCTACTCTTAGGTACCTTCTTTAGTAACTATGCTCTAGGAGCCACACTTACTGGGGACTTACAGAGCTGCTAAAGGCCTGGCCACTTGGGGATCAAATGACCAGTTATCTTGTTTTGGGGAACGAACACTGGCACTGGGCACCTGTTTACCAGGAACCCAGTGCTTTTCAATCAAAGTTGAATCAATACTAGGCAAAAAGTGGTGGGACTACTGCAACAAAACCCCAGTTACCTACACTTATGAGTACAGTGTAGGTAAGTATAGCAAAAACATTATCAAATAAGTTGTGGCTAGAAAAATAGCGGTCAGTTGTGTTGACAAGCAAGTGGTTGGCGTAAGTGAAAAAGGAGACTCCAATTATAAATAATACTGTAGCCTTCTCGTTGTTGTAAGACGTTAATCAAAGCTAGGGTGAAAAAATCGTCAAATTAAAACTGTTCTCATAAAGCTGCTCCTCCTCTCGGAGGTGCAGCCTGATATACTGAATTATCGTGTATAACATTAATGCAGAGCATTTGCCTGTCTTCTAGAGTTGATTGATATAACCTGCACGCTGCTATTACTGAACCCGGATTTCACTACGGCATGGAATGCAAGGTATGTCCCATTATTTTCAACAATTGAGACATTGGATTATGGTTTATGGAGCAACGTTTGTTTCTTGTAAACTCATTTGAAGCCATTTTGAAGCGCTCCTTTGCTTTTCAGCTAAGTTTGTGTTTAACCCCTCCCCTGCTGATGACGGAACCGCTCCGTCATCAGCCGCGGTCGCGCTGTGCTGATGACGGAGCGGTACCGTCATGGCCCGGCCGCCGCGCCTGCGTGGCGCGTTCTATTGAGCGGGCGGGGCCATGACGGCACCGCTCCGTCATGAGCACAGCGCAACCGACGCTGGTGACGGAGCGGTTCCGTCACCAGCCTGCGCCCGCCGCTCGGCCGCCCTCCCCCCCCTTAGCACTGCGGCGTAATAGCCGCCGCAGCGAAGGGGTTAATAAATGTAATGCAGGCATCCATACTAATGCTGGTTAAGTTCAACAGCAAGGTAATAATGATACTGTTTTCATACAGCAGCCAACCAAACTCGATTGATGGGAAGGCTGGTGTGAGTTTTTCCACTGGTGGGCTGCTTTTGGTGTACTCTTCACTGTGTGACTGATCATAGCATGAGAATTGAAAGTTAATGAAACCTCTCCTCTGTACTTCTATGAACAAGCTCTCAAGCTATCACAGAATGGTTTAATAAGCGTAAAAATCCTTGCTTCAGGCCACCACTACTTCATCGAAATTAAAATCGTAAGATTGTTTGCTAGATGCTGTGTTGGCAGACTGATCTTCCTCACGATTACTCTGTTCTTCCTTTTAACTCCTAAACAATTTTTAGCAACCATACTTTTCGACATTAAATTAACTGGTAGATCGATTACAGCATCCGCACCATTACATAAGTCGGACTACCTGAGGGGTCTCTCCTGATTGCTTTCCAGATTCCATTTGAACATTTAGGGCGCTTTAGATGATTGTGTCTTCTTCACTTTGCCTGTTCTCTACAATAGAATAAAAGTATGCAGCTTCCATGAAATACTTGGATTAATTTCTGTTTATTAACTCCGAGATGGGGACTCTATTATGATAGCCCTAATTTAAATTCACAATTGTTTTTTGTCTTTCTTTTTTCGGAAGCCTAGGGCTCCAATCTGTTGATGCTTATTGGCTGTCCATTTGGTGGTGCTGTCAGCACAGAGGTCTAGCGGATTTTCCGTCAACTCCCCTAATGCCTTGCTGCACAAACAGGGATCCTCGAGCTGCTCAGGATTTATGCATCATTCAAACAGCAGATCTGCATCGTCCCACCCAGACCTCTTACACACCTCTCTTTTCCCTTCTACCAGCCCCCTGTGTCCTCTGCCAGAAGCAGCTAGCAGCGTTTCCTAGATTTTACTTCGAATATTCGAGATCAAACTTAGGCTTCTTTCTAGTAACTGTTGCTGATGGTCAGCTTGCATGATCCCAAAGTTTGTTGAAATGGTCAGTAGGTTGATAAAATGTGCAGGAGTGTACAATCGACTGCCAAAACTCTAGCTTCTTCCGAGTACGGTGTATTTAATTTGTGTCTGTTATCTTGTCTGTTTGCTCTTGCTTTAGTCTTTTGAGGGGGGAGGGGAGGGGAGGGGAGGGGAGGGGAGTGTGTGTGTGTGTGTGTCTGGGTCTGTGTGTGTGTGTTTCTGTGACTGTGTGTCTTTGTCTGTCTCCCCCCGTCCAGCAGCAAATGGAGAGTATAATCAGTGTGGGCCTTTCACACACTCAAACTAGCGGGCAGGATGCCAGTGCATGCACACATATCCAGTCAGTTTGGCACACTTCAGTTAGGTGTCTGACTTAGCCTGCTTACAGGCTAACTGTACATAGTACAATAATAAAACCATGATACTAGAAATAATTTGCAATTATTTATAAAGTTTTATATATCATGAACTCCTGTTCACAAGCACGTTCTCTGTGTTTACATTCTGAAAGAAGAGCTGCTGCTACCAGGATTGTCCGATTGCTTCATGTTTTAAGGACAAAATGTGTCCAGCCACTTTATTGCACTTATAAACTATTGTTATCGCATGCACTAGCCTAATTGAAGCAAATGGATACTGCAACACCCAGACGGCACTGATTTGTTAAATGAGTCATTGATTGTAAATGTGGTGTCCGCACAATTGGAGATGAACAGAAGCCATGTTTTTCCATCCGCTGATAGATCATGTGGAACAACAGAGAGATATGCCATTTTGGGGATTTTCTTCTATGAACTGGTAAGATGCTGAACCGGTAAGAGATGCACTCCTGCGGTAGGTCATGGACGCTTTTGAGATTTCAACTCCCTCTGCCTCCTCATTCCTCACGCAGGACAACTCTGGTCCAGAAATGTGCAGCCTAATCCTGATTTTCTGCATGTGTACTAGTATGACAGGAGTTTGTTTCCTCTATTACTAAAAGTGAACTTCCTATCAACTTGTGATCTCAACGTTAAAGAACAGCCTGCTGTACGCATATGATCTTCTTTACAGCATCTAATTGGTTGTCATGCCGTGTCTCCTAGATTAGGGGACACAGCTAGTTTGCCTCTCAACCCCTTGTTTGGGTGGGTAAATTGAATACTCAGTAACCAAAGGGCGTGAGTTCTAAGCCCATTTGCAAACCACAAAACCCTCACCCCTGATCAGCATATCTGCCATAAGAGGGAACACCATTGGAAACAAGCTGACATCCTTATAAAGTCTTACTAAAAGCAGGGCCTTTCCATTTAATCATTAGGTATCAACGTTGAGTAATCGCAACTGGTGTCAGTGGTTTATACTGGGTTATTTTCCGGTTTAGTTCTGTCCCATCAACTTGAGGTGTGAGAAAATGTTGATGCACACACTCGTACTGTAATATAAACTTCCAGTGCCCTCTTCGTCCCCTCCCCAAAGCGGGTCAGCCTCTTTCAGTTGTTTTCCTACTCGTAGCACTGCTTGATCGCCGGGCAACCACATTGGTGTTACACCTTCCAAACTGTGATGTCTATCCATGTGATCCATGTTGTATTTTTGCTTGTGCTACTGCTGCTCTCTTTGATTTACTGTTGTGATGGTGAAGTTTCAGAAAACCTTTCCACTGTAGATAAGACAAAACGGTTGACCTTGTCATTCCTGTGATTCGTACATCAAAGGGAATACGAAAAACTATGGCGGTTATTATTAGGAGCAGGTTTTTTTGTTCATCAAATAAAGTTGTATTATTCGGTATTAACTAATACCTGAAGGCAGTCCTTTGTAAACACAAAGTCCAGGACTCCAATATGTTGCATGTGGGTGACGTGGTGCCAAGTGATCATCCTTGTTAACATGAATGAAGGCAATGCAGAGAAGATGATCTGTAAATGTTTCTTTACAAATCTTTGAGATTGTAGTCTTAATGTGGTGCAAGTGCAAGATACAGAACCAATGTACCTACAGAGAACCTAACACCGAATCGGCTATGATACTATCATTTTGACACTTAAATGTTTCTCCATTGCAAGAGAGCTTCAGAAATAAGTGAATAAATAAATGTTTACCTTTGTGTTTTGTTTGTCTCTCACACAGGAAGGAATTGATCCAGTCTGGGACTTTAAACCCAATCAAAGATTTGCATCTTGGGAAATTGGCTCTAACAAAGTTTCCAAAGAGTCCAGAAACTTGGATACACAGGTCTGGTTGGGTTTGCTTGAGTTTACATTAAATAATATAACTATATGCTGCTATTTTTTCCATACTGAAATTACACACCAAATATAAATGCCCTCTGGTGAAGCTTCTTTACTGGATCACTTGCTCCACATAAACTATGTTCTCTTTAAATTATAGGACACCCTCTTACTAGAACTTTGAGTATGTTGCTGAGAGATTGAATGTTTATTGTAGCATGTTGCAAGCGCTGTCCTTTTCGTTAAATAGGATTCTATATTCCTGCTATGCCCATTTTCTCCCTAAAGTAATTGAGACGTCCATACACACATTATTGAGATAATACATAAATCACACTGGCTGCACAGCGGCCTGTTTGGTTTATTGCAGCGTAATGGAACTGTTCTTAGGAAGGCTGGTATCATTACATTGGTTGATATTTGCGTTGATCACCGTACCCACTACCAGTACACATGTCTTGGAAAGAAAGTAGGAGAAGAGGCTTGAGCTTGTTAACTTGAAAATGTATCAAACCACTGCATTCACTTTGGGATTAATGGAGTCCACCGTTAATTGGGAACCCTAGATTTATTTTCTATCATATTTGCAGGTGTTAAGTCTAGACCAAAGACTTCAAGAATAGCTAAGCCACTAAATTTAGGCCAAAGTGGTTGAATGTATGGGATTTACAAACTTAACATAGCTAAGTGCAGAGGTTGTTTTTGTTGTTCTCTCAGTTTAGCCATTGCTCTTTCAATTTCACCACTGAGCTTGCTTTTACAGGCATACTTACTCTGCAAGTCAACACATATGCCCATGTTTTCTGTCCTTTAGTCGTATGGCAAAGCTAGCAAGAGGGAAGGTAGTTGAATAACTGTATAGAGCATGCATTTTACTTTTTAGGTTTCGCTGGGGGGCGGAGCCGTTAGGCTCCTCCTCCAGAGAAATCTGTAGTTTCTAGTATGGGTGACTTGAACACGCCTCTCTGCTTCATTGGCTAGCTCCATAAATGGAGGCTAGCCATTGGAACAGAGAGGCGTCCGTCAATGCCGGACCAGACACGGGGGCGTTCCCGAGATTCTTTGGCTTTTGCCGACGTCACGCGACGCCGGGAACGCCCCCGAGTCTGGTCCGGCCCGGCCGTGATTGCTGCTGTCCTGGGCATGTTTTTCCCCGGCACGTTTCCCGCCTCCCTCCCGCCGTTCGTGTTCTCTCCCGCCCCCCTCCCCCCTCACGCCCCCTGTGTCCTCTCCCGCCCCCTCCCGCCGTCCGTTCCTCTCCCGCCCCCCCCCTGTCCTCGTAGGCCTCCCTCCCGCCGTTCGTGTTCTCTAACTTCTCTCCCGCCCCCCTCCCCCCTCACGCCCCCTGCCCGGGAGTGAGCCGAAGCTCTGCCTGGGCTCCTGAGCCGCTGGTGGAAGCAGCCGCGGAAGAGCTGGCTTCGTATCTGCTGATGAGTAACCTTCGGCCCGGCCGGCCGTCGTCAGCTCTCCCCCTCAGCCCGGCGATTGGTCCTCGGCCGCCGGGACTCCCCCGCGTCATTCCTGGGCCGGGCAGAGATTGGCCCGACCTGAGAGGCGTCCCCGCGCACGCCCGGAGGTATCTGGAGTCCGGCCGTCCCTCAAAGCAAGTCCGGAGAGAAGGAGCAATGCGACCCCCGCAAGGAGCCCCCGCCAGAGTGCCCGGTAAGTCAAATGGGCTAGGGAAGGCTCTGTGTGGCAGGGTGTCACTCCTCTGAGCCTGCAAGGCTCCCTCGATATCCGAAGCCCTGCGAGGCTCCCCCGTGTTGTCCTGAGCCTAACTTCTTTTAGTGTCGCTCTTCTCGTTATAAATACCTAGACAATGGAGCGGGTGTTTACAGAGAGCTCTCGCTACAGCCCAGATCACAAGAGGAAGAGACTGCCTTTAATTTATGATTTAGAGTGCACGACCTCGATTCTTGTGCCTCGAGGCAAGTTGACCACCAGAAGAAGAAAGAGGTAAATAGGAGGGTTGCACAAAAAGACATTGGCCATGCCCCCTTGAGAGACCCCCCAGTTTTTTCATCCCACTTAACGCTGCTCAGTGCGATGTATTTACTGGTTAATATGTGCGATTCACCTTATTTTTTGACGGATTCGAAAAAGAGCGTTTATTTGCTGGCAGTGAAAGGACTCGGGACTGAACTGCAATCTGGTCGCTGAAGCGCAATCTTTTCGAATAACCTTCAGAGGCGGCTTGGGTTTCTCTCATGCCTAAAGGCTACCCGTCAGACTTGCTCCTGCTTGGGCGAGAACGCGAGATATGATCTTCAGAGGGAGAAAGTAGGGCACTTATCTTTATTCTGAGATCCTCTAAAAATAACACGCAGAATTGGAAAGCAAAGTTAACACTTCAAACGGCCGTCTGTAGTTGTAAGACCTTGTTCCGGAGGGCGGCGGGGGAAGTAAACAAGGTTTCAGATGTCGTTGGGCGCTGGGTCGCTGATGGCGCGTGGGATACCGGCTCGCGCCAAGTGCGGCGTCTGGCGGCACGGCATTAGTCCTTATCTCGGCCATCCATGTGCGGATCCTGGCGGGAATATTGAATCTGAGGCTCGGCCTCCTATCAGCTGCCCACACCTGGAAGGGTGAATGAAATTGTGGAGACGGGGGAAGCGTATAATCTTTACAGGATTACCTGTCTTTTGCTCCGCGTTGGGAATGCACAAAGTCTGTGTACAGGAATGGAGTTTGTCCCCGTCATCAGTGGCGTAATGCAAAATGATGGGCCTCCCTGCAAAATGTGTTAGGGGCCCGTGACGGACCCATGTGCCACATATATTGATAGGCGGAGTGGGGCGGGGGACCCCTGAAGGGTCGCGGTCGCCTGCAGCTAGTGGCTTCAGGGAGCTGTTTAGTCCCTGCCCGCATGAAATAGATTTAAACCCAATGCGCTGCAGTGAAGGCGACGGCGGGAAACCTTACTAAGAGCATTCTTTGTCTTCATGCCTTCCTTTCCCCTTTATTCCTGCTGCTGCTATAAAACCTCTCCTGCCCTTAAGTGCACCTGGACTGATGATGAAATATCATGAAAATCGGCCATGGGCTCAGAGCTGGACTGTCCATCCAGGCACTGTGCCATTCCCAGAGTGCTGGAGACCTGGGGGCTGCTTTCAAGGCTGGGAGGGCAGTCATGATCCAGCTTTGAAAGACCCCGTGATGATCCAGTCCTAGAAGCAATCCTCTGCTTGTCGCACTCGCAGCACCAGGGGTCAGCTCGCTCCCTTGGACTTGTAGCAGCACCTTTCACTGAGAGGAGGGGGTACATCTATGCTGTGAGAAAGAAGTGTCACCGCGGTAAGAGGCACCTTTAATAGGTCTAGCAGAGACCATCGCCCAGAGCCCTCTCCTCATCTCCCGCTGTCCGTTCCCGCCCCCCCCCGCTGTCCGTTCCCACCCCCCCGCCAACGGAGGTAGCCTCCCGAGTCAGAGTTGGTGGGCCGAAGTTGCATACGCTTCACGCTATCCGCACCTCACAGCCATGTGGTACTGGTTCATGTCCATTCCTCAGTGGAGGGCCAGGCACGGTCTGCCCCAGCGGCGCGACCCCCCCCCCCCCCCCCCCCCACCCCCCGGCGGGTGTCAGCAGGACCTGCCTTCAGTGACCATTCAAACAATCCTCACGGGGATATTCAAGTGCGGCATGCCGAAACAGAACCTCGCCTGCGCCAATAGTCTAGTGCTTGCCAGGGTGCCAATATGCACCTCTTCTCCATTAGAAGCTGGGGGGTGCCGTGCGACAAGATGGCGGATGCCGGCCCAAGGGGATCGCAAGTGCCAGTGCTGTCAGCTGTTGAGCGGGGCAGGTTCGATCTTCTCCCGTGTGGCGCCACTCAGCTCACTCAAGGGATGACATCAGTGCACTTCACAGTATCCATCCATAGGCACACCTCAACATGTCCGCACCGCAACTGGCAGTATTACAAGTGGCATCAGAGGGGCCAGCGGCTCATCAGGATGGGACCTATGTCCTGCTGCAGGCTGCTACACCGTTGGGGCCCAGCTCAGTGAATCCTGTTGTAAGGGCAGTGGTGACATCTGCAATTTGGGTAGCGAAATTGCCCAGTGGCTGTCAACGTGAACCAGTGCCACAAAGATTAAACTTAAGTGGGGGCCAAAGATGTTGATTTAATCGCTACATTCACAGCAGCATTACCTGTATCATTTCAACTAGTGCTGCTCCCGTTGCCTTCCCTCTCACAGGAGTGCTGTGTGCAATATTTCTAGCCTCACAGGAGCCCTGGCTGCATTGCTTCTATACACATACTAAGAGTTATTTCAAGGGGAACCGGTAACACGTTTCAAGGGTGTCGCTTCTTCAACACTGTGCTCCACGCGCCGCGACGAGCAACCCCACACATGTGTTATTTTGAATTTGATGCCCACACATTACAGATGGTACTTTCGTGGCAGTGCAGGAATCGTTTCATCATCTTAAAAAAACAGCATCCCTGAGCAGTTCAGTGTAGTGAGGGCGAGCAGTGGGACCGAATGGTATATTCAGGCAGTGTGTGTGTGCGGGTGTTGTCCCAGCCGTGCCCCGTCACTCAGCGGTGGACTGTCGTCGCGGCGGCAACAGGGCGTGCAGCTAGGGTTACCCTCTATTTGCAGGGGACTCCCTCACCCCAATCCCGCCGCAGCAACAACAGCAGCGTAGTCAGTCTATGCGGCGGCCGCATCTGCCATCCGCCCACAACCGCTCCGAATCCCAGCCAGTCCGGGGGGGTGCCATGCAGCGAGGTCTCACCCAGCCGCCCGCCGATTATCAAGCACTCAGCGGCAGGTCTTACATGCACAGGTGTCTTTCACTTGCAGGAGCCTGTCTACCGCAATCGCGTCGTTAACTCAACTGCACCATGGGCAGTCTGGGCAGCGGCCTAGCCTGCGATCCACCACCTCCCACCGCAGCAGTCGATCCGGGGACACATGTGCTGGAGGCTGGCAGGCGACGTCACGGAGTCCCATCCGCGCCTCGCCAGTCACCAGCCAGCGTCCAGGTAGGCAGCAACAGAGGGTGCGGCCATAGCCCGTCTCCGCCGGGCTAGTGTTTCAGCGCCGTGTTTTGCGGCCCTGTGGGCGGAGGTAAGCCCCGGGCTCGCCTAGGTCGTGCCGGCCGCAGGGACCGTAGGCAGGGTGGCCCATCTAGACGATGTCCACAGACCAGGGCTCAGCCAGCAGAAAATCAGCAGCGGAGGTCCGGGGGTAGGGCGACCCTGGCAAAGTCTCGCCCAGCAGGAACCCCCTTGGGCGACTACATACGGATGTTAAAGCCTGTGCAGCGGAGCTCCGGTTAGGGTGACCAACTGGCATGGGTACAAATTCAGGACTGTGAGTGTAAAAATTCAGGACAAAGGGTCAAAATTCAGGACAGAAATTCAGGACAGGAGGTCGAAATTCAGGACAAAGGGTACGTATTAAAGACACATCAGAGGAGGTTGAGCAATAGTACATAAGTAAGTAAATAGACAACCACTTAAGTACAAGTGAACATAAGTTTATATTAGGTTGAGAAACTTGTGCACTTCATGGTTAGGTTTCGACCTGGCAATCTGCGCAAGCAGTTCGCGCAGGCAAAATCTATTGTTTACATATATTGGCTTCAGGAACGTCCCCCGGCTCCCATTGGCTAGCTTCATAAATGGAGGCTAGCCATTGGGAGCCGGATCTGTGTGTCTGTAGTCAGCGAGGGCCCCCTGTTGCTGTCAGTATATATGTGTTGGTGTTAAGAGTCAGCTGTCCACTTGTGCTTGCTCTCCTGCCCTGCTATTGGCATTGTAAATGACAATGCCATTTATTTATGTTTTTAAAAAAAACATAAATAAAAATAATGTCATGAGCAATGCCAATAGCTCTAACTTTTGCAAAGGCGAAACCATTGCATTGTAAATGCTTGTTGTAGTCTTGTTGCACAGCCTAAAAGAGAGCAAACATTCTCAATGATAGTTCTAGAGGAGGGCACAGTTTTCACTGAAATAGCAAGTTGCATAACTGCCAACAGGTACTTTCATCCCTTCTGAAAAATAACGCTGCCATTGCAGTGCATTGCATAATAGCATGTTGCGTTGACTGTCTGTCGCCACTAGCACCTTTCATACATGTCAACTATTCTGAATGAAGCTTGAGGTCCCCAAACGTGTTTGCTTGCTAATTAAAAGCAACGGGTGGAGTCTGCCTTGAATGACTTTAATAGGACCACCCTTGGGACATGTCCCTTGGATTAATGCCAGGTACAGCTGTTTGAGTGCTGTGGAGAGGCTTGCTGCGGACAATGTTATGTATGTGAAGGCCACAGAGGTGCCTACGGTTTGGTCAATGAAGTTGGTACGGCGCCAGGCAGCATCAATTGGGGCTTTCTGGTGGAAGAGCATAATATCGCCCTGAGCATCAGCCTCAAATGCTACATGTGGCTCAACTCCATTGCTCATAATCTGCCAGAAACCCACTGCTAAAGGCCTGTTTCTGAGTGGCTTTCTATTTTGGGTCGTCTTGGATTCTGGGAAGGAGACTGTGTCCTTGCTCAAGATCACCAAGCCACTCACTGTCGTAGAGAACCACGTGTGTTTTGGGAGGTTGCACACTCCAATTTAGGGTCCCCAACGAACCAACACATTGCCTTGAATTCAGCCCTCTGTCACAGGCACAATGAAGCTATTACTCTGCTTGGTCCTGTTAAAAATTAGCTATCAAGGAAGTAGCAGCACTGTCCCTAATACCAGAAACACTTGTAGATTTTTCTTACCTATGATGACCTTACCACAAACTTTTAGAATATAACTCAACTATTAGAAACCACTAAAAACAAAGATCTAACATGGGTACTCCAGCCCTGCCTCTTCCTTTCTCTGAGGTGCCTTTCTTTGCCTGGTTTTTGCCCGGGCACAGCCATGGTGCTTCCTGCACTGTGGGAAGTTTGCAGTACTTGTTAAAAAAGCAATTAGGGAGGTTCTTATAAAGCAACGGGGTATCTAAGACTTATAAAATAAAGGACTTTCCATTCTTGAGAGAATATTCTCACCCGGAGTTGGTAATTGTAGTGTCAGTTTGTAGAAACTGAGCACCTTTCTTTCACTGGCAAGTCCGAATTTTTTCTTGGTACAAATGATGAAATGTGCTGTGTGTGAATGGAACCACCGCTCTTATCTGAGGGCGAAGACCTTCAACTGGCAGCAATATTAACCTGAAAAATAGGCAGTCACTTCATCTGTGGCAACAGCTATGGCAGACGAGAGTCACTGGCAACAGGGAAGCTTCCTGCATCTGGGAAAAAATGATTCGCCTTTTCTACATCTCCTGTCAGCCATTCCGTTAAGGGGTGAAGCATCTCCAGTCACATTAGATAGTGGCACAAAACAGCAAAAGGCAGTTGGATACAAATTATTGTGCAAAACAGCTATGCTTTGTAGTTCAAGACAATCTACTGCCATTGTATTAAAAAGAAATATCCTTTAACAACAAGACTATCTTCAAATGGAAATCAGCATCTTATTGCAGAAACCACAGTTCAACCATTTCTTTCAAAGCAAAAAGACAGTGGTATTTTTTCTTGATACACTGTTGTGTGAAAGAAAGTTCTGAAACTGGAGGTCAGACCCCTCCTATACTTTAAACTGGCAATAGATGTTTCTGATACATATTTCTTTCTGCATATTCCTCACCTTAAGAATATAACAAGGCACCATCCTAGATCCAGAAAGTTTTTAGTTCTCGGCTGATTCCATTCCGCAGGAATTAATAGGACGAGTCTATAGCAGTGAAACCAAGAGTTAAACTAAGCTCTCCCAAAGCGGATTACAAAGCGGATTTCCACGAGTGCATGTGCTCTCGTGCACGAGCTTTTGTCCGAGCCGCCTGCCTGCCTCCTGCCTTTGAGCCATTTGTTGCTTGTTCACACTTCATCAGCCTCCTTCCCACAGGCATCCCCCAGCGTGAGCTCGGCCTCAGGCTGTTTCACTTTCACGGCCGCGAGGCCGTGCTTCAGAGGATCCGCTCCCCGCCCCCTGCTTCATACAATTCACCAAGTGCCCCCTCCCCACAGCAATGCCAAGAGCCGATGATTAAATTTCATGTGTCTGGTGCTTTCCACAGTCTAATCAGGGGCTGTATTAATGATAGAAATGCGTGGAAGCCCTGTTACCTCACATTTCATTCGTTACTGGACGAATCTAACTGACCGTGAAAGTGTAGAACCCTAGTGTATTTTGATAAGGGTCTTCAGTTAATGTGACATCAAGAAATGCCAACAGCTGACGAGGATGAAAAGCATATCTGTTCTGGTTGGAGTTTCTGTACCGGTTCAATTGTTTTGCTGGCTTGTTTTCATGCTCTCCGCACATCACAAAACTACCTCAGTGTTTCTGCAATCTTGCTTTCTTGACTGCAGAAGTCCCAAAAGTGTTTACTCGGTGTCACCTTGACTCGCCATGACAGGAGCACTCAGGACAGGCAGGCAGCATCAACCCCAGAGCATTAGTGACAGGCCGGGTCACGGTGTCTACTTACCGGTTTCCCATCGATAAGTATCCGCTGCCCCCACCAGAGAGCGGGTCGCGTTCCTCTAGTTTGCTTATTTTTTTCCACCAGACACCCATCCCCCACAAACAAGCCATGTCATGATTGCGGGTTCACTTCCGCTGAGGGCTGCTGGAAACAGGAGCTGATCGGTGCTCCATCTTACAAAGCAGGGCTGCCTTCGGGGGTCAGAGATCAGAAACGAAGACAGCTCTGCGCACAGGCTGCTCTTGGCCTCATCTGCCAGCATTATGGTAAAGGGTGTGGCTTAACAGGCAGAGCTGCCAACTTTCGAACTAGGGAGCCGGGTTTGAGTTTCCGCGTCAGCTCAACATTCTGTGTGTTGGGGCAAATCACTTAATCTCCCTGTGCCTACAAAAAAAACTAATAATGATATAAAAAAGTGATTGTGTCGTGTAATGCACGTAAAACGTTCCAATTCCTTCGGGTCGTGTTCAACCTATATAATGCTGTAAAAAATAGAAATCAGTGCACTCCTCTGTTTTCACACTTTGTGCTAATTCCAGCTTTTTGCATTAGGTTGCAGGAAATTCGCAATGCGCATTGTCGGAGTTGGACACTCGCATTTATTAGAGATTTAAATAATTTTATTTTATACACTTCTCATGAGATGGGAATTAGACGTTCATTGGACAGACAGTCCTAAAGGAACAGTTTTACAGACGCCCAGCTTTGCCCATATATGGAAGGAGTTTTGTGGCTAAATTCCTAAAGTTCACCTTCATCGGCCGTGCTACACTCGCAGTATTAACATTTGGCCAAGGCTCAGACCAGTCTGAGCCAGACACAATGGTACCGTCCAAACGTGCAATCTGCTGCTGTCCATGTGCCATCAACATAAGGGGTTCGTTTGAGCTCAGCTTCCACAGTTCACAATCATTCAAAATCCTCTGCAGGTAAGCATCAGGTAAATTTTTATGATCACTCAGAATCCCCTGAAGGTAGGCATCAGTTACAGCTTCGTGATCACTCTGAATCCCCTGAAGGTAGGCATCAGTTACAGCTTCACGATCACTCTGAATCCCCTGAAGGTAGGCATCAGTTACAGCTTCAGAATCACCCTGAATCCCCTGCAGGCAGAGCAGCAGCTACATCTTCATATTGACCCTGAATCCCCTGCAGATATGCAGCAGTCCCTTCATTGTCACTGAATGCCCTGCAGGTAGGGCACCAGTTACAGCTTCAGATCACTCTGAATGCCCTGCTGGTAGGGCAGCAGTTACATCTGACCCGGAGGACTGGATTAGGTGCTTTACGTGGGCCGTATAACTCATTGTGTAACCTGTCTCTAGTCATCCCCAATTTTTCTAATTTCGCCATAGTATCGTTTTCATGAAACGTCTGTTGAAATTAATATGATGTGAGGTTTTGTAGAACACTTTTCTGGTATAAGAACTGAAGATATAAAGCAAGAGTGCTGGTACGCTAAAGCAAGAGCCACAAACGTATGAGATAGTGTTTGAAATGGAAAAATAGAGGTGCAAGGACCCTATACCACAGTACCTGCTTACTTTTGACAAGTACCGGTACCGGGTCTGTGAAATTTTTATTACACAGACAATCGGCCGATAATTACATTTCACGTGTCTGGTACTTTCCCCAGTCTTTTCCCCAATATATTTGATCTCTTCTCCCACCAGATGTATGTACTAAGATGAAACGCTTTCCACACGTTGAACACACATTTTTATTTTGAAGAAACTTTTTCATATTTGAACATGATGGTTGTATTATTTACATGGCAACAATTTTTCGGGGCTCGCTCGTTTCATGCCTGGGTTCATAGAGCCGTGTGGCTCTCCCTGTTTGACTCGCCCACATCTACCACGAACATTTGAGTGTTTGTTGTTTTCAGTAAGGGTTGTTATTTAAAAAAAATATTATATGCACTTCCTGATTGCAGAAAAACCGAAATGGTATTATCATCAAAGTTTATGCTGTGTAGTCATTACATGTGTTTCGTTGTTGTTTTTGCCCCATTGTCCTTGGAGGTTGGGCTCATAGCAGAACTGAAGTGTCACTGCTTGTCCTACGGCCAAGTTAGGTGCGGAAGACTGAATGGCCATTTTCAGACCTCGAACCGTGATATGGCTTTGAATAAATCGGGTATTTTTCCCGCAGGTGTAAATCTGTACTCGTTCACAGGACTATTTTTCAGCTACAGGAATTGCTGGCTGCCTTTTCATCTCGAATTGAAAATTGTATTGATGCCGTTTACAGTAAGACCTAATTAAAGATGTGTTTTTGAATGTGCAGTTAGAGTCTACTTTTACAAAAAATAGACTATACCTTTCGTTTTGTAAGGCATTTGAGTTTGTCAGACTTTACTAAAACTCCAGTGGGTTATGCCTTCATTCGGCAGTTTAAAGGCACCACATGACTTCAGGAGGTGAACGTGCCTGGGCTTACATTTCGTTTTAGAAAAAAAATGAAAAAACCCGAAACAAACAAACCATTTGTAGTCACCAACTGCAATAAGCACATCTGCAAACAGTTTTACATGGCAGGCAGGCAAAATCAGTATGTCCCTGAGGTCAGGGCTTCTCAGGTGATTTTCAGCCTGTTCTTAACTGTCTTTCTGATTTGACAGCCCTTTTGTTTGGAGATTATTTTCCACCTAGGTTGGGTTTTCTTTGCATGGTTTTTCTTTTTTTCATTTTTTTTGTTCTTCCCTCAGTCTCTTTTCCATTCCAACATGATGGCGATGTATGTTGTGTCTCTTGTCTGTCAGTGGAGTGCAATGGTGTTATGGTAAGAGTCTATAAAGCACCACGTATATGCCTCCCGCATGCTGTTTTTAGGTCTCGACCACCACAGCACCACTCAGCGCCACCACAGCACCACTCAGCGCCACCACAGCACCACTCAGCGCCACCACAGCACCACTCAGTGCCACCACAGCACCACTCAGCACCACCACAGCACCACTCAGCACCACCACAGCACCACAGCAACACCACAGCACCACTCAGCAACACCACAGCACCACTCAGCACCACCTAAACATCAGTCAGCACCACCAAAGCAAATACACAGCACCACAAAAACAAAACTATGCACCAACACAGCAACACTCAACAAAACCACTACATTACTCAGCACCAGCCCAGCATAAGTCAACACAACAACAGCACCATTCCGCACCACCACAACACCACTCAGCACCACCACAGCACCACACCAGCATCAATAAGGGACACACCAGCATCACTGTACACCACCACAGCACCACACAGAAACAGCACAGCAGCAATCAGCCCAACACCAGCATCACTCAGAGCAACACCAACATAAATAAATAACACCCAAACATCATTCATCGCCACACCAGCACCACTCATCACCACACCAGCATCACTCCGCACCACCACAGCATCACTCCGCACCACCACAGCATCACTCCGCACCACCACAGCATCACTCAGCACCACCACATTATCACTCAGCACCACCACAGCACCACTCAGCACCACTACAGCATCACTCAGCACCACCACAGAACCACTCCGCACCACCCCAGCATCACTCAGCACCACCCCAGCATCACTCAGCACCACCCCAGCATCACTCAGCACCACCCCAGCATCACTCAGCACCACCACATTATCACTCAGCACCACCACAGCACCACCACAGCATCACTCGGCACCACCACAGCATCACTCAGCACCACCACAGCATCACTCAGCACCACCACAGCATCACTCAGCACCACCCCAGCACCACTCCGCACCACTCCAGCATCACTCAGCGCCATCCCAGTATCACTCAGCACCACTCAGCATCACCACAGCACCCCTCAGCACCACCCCAGCATCAATCTGCACAACCATTCAACAACAACTGGTTCAAATATGTTCTCTCAATGTTTCAAACTTTATTACAAATGTCACAAAAAGATGTTAATATTTCACTTCTGTTCTTGGATTTTCGTCACAATAAAATACACTGAACATAATCTTCACAAAAGTTATTTACAAAAGTTTAAGCTATTGCCATAATAAATTAAAATCACTTTTATTTAAGTATTAATTATTTAAAAAAATTAAAAGCCATTGTAATTTGTAATATCAATACAGCTAAGTCACGTAAATACAAAACATGTTGCATTACAAATGCTATAGGTGTCACATTTGCGAAAGTTATAACTATTGGCATTGTAAATGTAAAGGAAGGATCACTATTTACATGGAAGGAGTTAAACGAACACATTGGTCCCGGAATGTCCAGATTTAAGTATATTCAGCTGGACAGTTGGATAAGAGCCCAGGGTAGAAAAGATAAACACCTTGGGAAAGTTAGCCGCTTGGAACAACAACTAGTGGAAAAACCAGTGGGTAGAAAGGAGGTAGCTTTGTGGTATTGGCAGATTCTTGAAGAAATAGATGGTGACTTTACTCTCCCAGACCAACTGTGGGGGTCAGTAACTGGCCTTCGCTGTGAAGAGATATGGCTAAGTTCTTTTGCCCTTTTACACAAGATTGTAAAACCTTCATGGTTAAGAAGAAACCATCTTTTCTCAGTACACCGCGCATATATCACGCCACTTAAACTTTCCAAATTTCTCCCTGATAAAAAATGTAACAAATGTAATCTTACGGGCGCATCTGATGTCCACATGTTCATGGAATGCCCTGCTATAAGTCGGTTTTGGGAAGAAGTGAAGGCTACGTTAAACTCCATTATGAACACATCACTTTCAATAACATTACCACTCATTATTTTTGGGCTGGAAGATAACATTACTGGCAAAGCAAGATCATTCCTTTTTTATGCCATTTTGCTGGCAAGAAGGCAAATTTGCATGCATTGGACAGAGGTAACAGCCCCCTCACATTCGGTATGGCTCACATCATTATACGAGACATCTAAAGTAGACCTCAACAGAACATGCAGCAAACGAAATCTGGCTTTTTGGGATGTGTTGTCCCAGTGGAAATAGAATCCGTTTTTTTTTTTTTTTTTTTTCCCCGGGTCCTATGATTATGCCGATAATACTCCTTGGACCGGGTCTAGCCTCGATATGATAATGGTCCAACAGGTTGAAAAACACCTAGATGGAGTCAGCTCAAATCCCTCACGGTTTTGGCTGTTATCTCCCACCCATAGAATATCTCGAGTTCTGGTAAAGGAAGGACGCAACCACTATGGAGTGGACCCTTATGGGAAGGACTCGCTAGGTGGTTGGTATCGGTCACATTGAGGACATGGCAAATGAGGACGAAAAAAAAAAAAAAAAAAATCAATACAGCTAAGTCACGTAAATACAAAACATGTTGCATTACAAATGCTATAGGTGTCACATTTGCGAAAGTTATAACTATTGGCATTGTAAATGACAAAGCTATTAATTTAACTATTTTCCAAACCAACACATAAATAAAAAAATTGTCATTTACAAGACCAATAGCTCAAACTTTCCTAATGCGAGACCTATCTGCCCAGGCCTGAGGTGACCAGATCAGCCTCTGTTGGGTACTGCTTGGTGTGCTGATGTCAGTTCCTCATTTTCCACGCCTTACCGGCTTGTGTCCAGAGCTCCTCTTCAGTTTTACCTATTTCTTTAAATGTCAAGAAAGCTTGTTCAGCAGATTAGGTCAAGTCACCCGCAAAGTGTTGTGATTTAAAGCCTGACAGCATGGTAGATATCCCTAAACAATCCTTCCTATATTTGCATGCAATTTCTGTGCCGTCATCCACCAAAAGACCATCAGGAAGTGGAAGGCCAAGTTGTTTCTGGCCAGGGCTTATACGTCCCTCACCTAAGTTTCCGGGTAGACAGCAAGCAGTTCTCCAAACGTCCTCTCACAGCAGGCACATAAGACCCCATTAAAAGGACAAGTCCTCGTCTTCTTCCTCTAGGAAACTATTTCACTTCTGGGATCGTTAAGAGGCTTAATGGCACCTTTGCTTGACTCCAGGCTTTTCTTTTCTTAATCAGCGCCAAGAAACTCCCAGTCTCCATTGACTGCAGAGTGCTTCAGCTGATCCTAAGCCACCACTCTAGAACATCTACTAGTTACCAGAACTTGTTTCCCAAGAACCGTCATCCCCCAGCAAAGAAACTGCCTGAGCTAATCTGATGACCAGTGCATGGAGAATGTTGACCTGGTGCTGAAGACCTGCCCTTGCACAAAAAACATGCCATGGATTGTGATTTTGGCTTTAGCCCCTGAGACTCCTATCACCAGGCCAGTGCCCCATAAATGTATCCCATATCAAGGCAGAATCTTGAGCACAGGAGCTGAGACATGGCGAGCCACGAGCTGCCACTGCCTGGAAGTTCTAGTCAGTACTGACGAAAGGCTTCGGAGCCTGACAAGCCTCCAGCCATGGGTGTCAACCCACATCATCTGTTGAGCACCAGCTGTTGCAAGGGCGTCGCACACTAGGAGACTCCCCTTCAAGAGGAATTCTCCCTCCAGGTCCATGAACTTGGAGCTGGCACCCAAGAAACGTATGGAAAGGGTAGTCCTCTCCCCATACCTCATAGCCCACCTTCACCACTACCTCACCTCCCACCACTACCTCATTCCCCATCACCACCACCCCATGCATGCCTCCCCTACTGCCTCTTCTATAGTCATCAGAGGGGTCTCCCTTTTCAGACTTAGGGCAAGGCTGCACCTGTGCACCTTTCACCCTTAAGATCAGCCAACAGGTAAGTGTCCCAACAACAATCCCTGGAACAACTACAATTGCTCACCTCCCCGAGCCCCTTCTGGCCTCGAGGACCCCATCACCTGGTGCCACATTTTATTTAAAAAGGAGAGGGGAGCTGGGTGCCCCTCTCCCGAAGCAGATATCTACCTCAGTGGAACCTGAAGTATTAATAGACCCAGCTCTAAGGCAACCTATTGAACTCCATCCAGGTTGTCAGAGGGAACTGCAGAATATCTGCAGTGGTGGCTACTCATCTGCAGTTGGGCCAGCAGAAGACCCATCTCCCTATCCCACCAAGACATGATGATGGTGACAGATGCATCTCTACTCTGTGAGCGGGGTAGCAGAGGAATCTGGGAGAGGTGGAGATCCGAGGTCTCTGGTCTTCTGTGGAGACCTACCTACACATCATTTGCTGGAGCTGGTGGTTCGGTTGGTGTTGAAAGCCTGCCTGCCAGCCATCAAAGGGGGCGGGTGCTGGTGGTCACGGACAACAGCACCACAATGTGTTTCCACAACAAGCCGTCAAGTTAGTTTACAGTGCCAGGAAGCTCTGCGCCTCCAGAGCTGGCAGGCTCATTAGAGATTTCCCAGGTGGTACACCACCTTGTGGGATCATTATATGTCAGATCCATTAAACTCAGTTGGCGACGCAAATAGTGGATCAAGAATGGCAATTACATCCAGAGGTGGCACAGGGCATCTTCCAAGAGTAAGGAGAATCCTTGCTAGATCTGTTCATCACCATTGAACGCTCTGTCGGTACTTTTGAATGCTAGCGTTTCCCAAGAAAAATCTCACTCTCTCTCCTTCCCTCCCTCCCTACCTCCCTCCCTCCCTCCCTCCAGATTGAATGTCAGGACCCCTGATTGCTTTCCTGCTGCTGTCTCTCCTGCCTAGTGTTCTGAAAAAAATCAAGAATGGCAGGCCCAAGTTATCCTAGTGGCACCAGATTGTGTGTGGAGAGTGTAGTACACAGAACATTTGGCCCTATGCATCTACCCTCCCACCAGACTTACGCTGTGGGATCACATCCTGTTGCAGCAGCAGGGCAAGGTCTTGCACCTGAACCTGCACTATCTGCACCTCCATACGTTGAGATTGAGCAGCAGCTGAGTTCTATTGATCTCCCTCACGAGGTTGTTGTCATACTAACGACCAGGAGCCCTACCATGAAATCTGTATATGCAGGGCACTGGGAGAGGTTTGTGGCATGGTGTGATATCCCGCAGTTAGAACTTTTGCAGGGAAAACGATTGGCTGCGTTGTTGTTTGCTTTGTTTGTTCCTAGCAAGCTCTTGCTCTGGGCACAATTAGAAGGTTACTTGGCAGTCCTTTCGGCACTTTTACATTTGCTGGGCCTACACTCCGTTTTCAGATCACCAGTTGTGTTGCGGTTTATAAAGGTTTGCAGCATATGTTTCCACCAATGCGATTTGTAATGCCACAGTGGGACTTGACTTTAGTCCTCACCTTTCTGATGTGTCCCCCTTTCGAATCAATGCATAGTTGCTTGTTGCACATGCTCACCTTAAAATCTGTTTTTCTGATGGCGATTGCATTTGCACACAGAGGGAGTGAACTTCAGGCTGCATTGGTCCAGTGTCTTTTATACTACCTTTTTTCCCCCCAGACAAACTGTTGCTCAGGACTCAAGCAGCATTCCTTCCGAAGATGGTGACACATTTTCAAATCGGTTAAGCCACCACTCTTCCGACCTTCTTTGCTCTGTCTCAGTCCTCAAAAGAGGAATAGAGACTCCATTGTTTGGACCTCAAGAGAGCACTCAGCTTTTACATTGATCGTACCAAAGAATATCGAGTGCGCTATCATCTCTTTGTGGCGTTCTGAGGGGCAAAGACGGGCACGGCTGCGCAGAAATGGACTACTTCTCGATGTATAGTCTTCTTCATTTAGATCTGCCACACATTGGCTAAAAAGCAGCTTCTCGCTACCCTAAAGACACACTCCAACAGAGCCAAAGCTGCTATCACAGTCTGTCCCGAATATCTGTCGGGCTGCTACGTGGACATTAGTGCACAAGTTATCGAAGCACTACTGCCTCGAAAGTCAGGTCTGTGGAGATGGGCCTTTTTCCCACTTGGTTCGACAGGACGGGTATGCCCAGATGTGGGTCCCGTGCACACTATGTCACTGGAACCAAGCTGTACTCGGCTGAGGAGCCCATAACCAAGGCTAAACTGGTCCTGGGTTGCTTGTGTTCTGGTACAGGGAGGACCTGGCTTGGCAGTTTGGGCTGGACTGTTCCAATTGGAGCAGGGTCAAGACTGATTAGCATATTGCTGGGTTCAAACTGAGATGACATGGTGTGCAAAACAACAGTGGATTTGGATGCGGGCCCAAGTAATTACCAGTGGCTGAGATTAATTCAAGAGTTCCATCAATCACTTTTTTGTATACCTTAGGACATTTTAGTCTGAGCCATTCCCCAGACCCACCACTTTGGGAGGTAATGCTTTGGTATCTGTTCACAAGGTGAGGAATCTGCGGTTAGAAGGATCCATCAAAAGAACACGTTACCTACCTTCTGTAATGCTGTATCTCTTGGATTCTCTATCTAACCGCAGATTCTTCACTGGCCTCCCAGTTCTGTGATATGGTCTATTCCTTCTAAATTAGATTCCAATTTCGGTATCTGCTCACTGATTTTTCAATTGGCCAGTCTGCTTTTCTTTACGGGGCACAGATAGATTATTAAACTGATTTCATTGTGCATGGTGGTGCATATATGCGACTTCTTTAGTCACTTCCGGAGCATAATGACTTCAACGCAGAGACGGACAACACCACCTGCCAGCATGTAAGAGCACTGCTTTGAATTTTCCAGATCCAGTCTGGCAGCTGGGGATGTTCCCAAAATGGTGAATCTATAGTTAGTTGTAGTATCCACAAGAAAGAGCGTTACCAAAGGTCAGTAAATCAATCATTTGGTTCTGACCTTGCGAATAAAATTTCAACTAATGCATAGCCGTTATGTTTGTCTGTTAACTCTTTAAAATGCCTTTCTAGTTGTCATTACTTTAGCCTGTTGTATCTGGGAGTTTCAGGCTCTGTCAATCCTGCCACCATTTACATATTTACTGTACTTTATCTGGACAAGTTGGTTCTTTAGCCTCCTTTTAGGCCAAATATGGCGTTTCTCTTTCACAATGACTGGTCTGTCTATTTTCCATCTTTTTTTGGTCCTCGCCCTTTCAAGGAGGAGGAGCAACTGCAGGCTTAAGTTTCCCATTATATTGATTGGACAAGACGTGACTGATTGAATGATCAGCTTTTTTTTGATTTTGTCAGGGGTGAAGAAGGGAAAAGAGGAGATTATGCAAACTATTTCTTAATTGTGTTACAGTTTACAATAAAATTAGTTATGCTTGGCTAAGAAGTACCCACTGAATGGCATGAGTATTCTACGACAGTGACAGCCACTTTGTCTTTGTTACATACTTTTGCCATGCAATATAGTATGGCTGCTCAGGCGAGAAGTGTTGGGTCCTTTGCTAAAGCTGGTATGCATAATGTTTTGGTTTAATCTGCACTAGTCAGTCCTGCATCTTGGCAAGTACTCCTATGGTGCTCGTTCACAAGGTGAAGAAGTTTTGAAGAACAGACAACTATCAGAACATTGAATATCTGACCTTTGGTAGTGCTATTTCTGGAGGATCTTATATCTTCCTTTCGACTCCTCACCGCCCTCCTGCTTTGCCTTCTCAGGTAGTGCCAATACTAGTACGTTTTCAAAGTGTCTCTTTCTGTATATTCTAATGTAAAATAGCCTGCTGAAGGTTATTTTTCAGTTTTTCCTCGATTTGCGTACATTAAAAATCAAGGCACTGATACCAGCAGACCTGGCGGAGCAGATTGAAGAACTATAATCTCTCCTTCCAAGACGAGTGGAGGGGAGTATCATAGCACCACTTGGTGGCTTTTGGAGAGCTGCTGCTTGGAGAAGGTTTCCAGATTCAGTTTTTAGCCTGGGAACAAATATGAGGTGTGGAATCTGCAAAATAATGTAGTATTCAACAGAGATATTGTTATGGGAGGTAAGTAACTCAGGGTTTGATTTAGATCTTGGCAGATGGGTTACTCCGTCACAACGATGATGGATATGCCCTTTGCCGAAATATGAATCCCTTTATATCCTATGGGACGAAATCCCTCACCCACCAGAGGTGGCATGCTTCATCATTGGGATTCTCCTCGCACAGTGACAGCAGATCATGGTGCGGGCTACAACTCCTTCTCTAAGAAGGAGCTCTTCAGATGTTTTTAAATATTGTAGAAACCACATGGAGATCAATGGGTGGTGAAACTAGCAGAGCATGCAATACGTGAACAAACATTTGATCGTGGTGATTAAAACTGACTCCAGAGCAGGCGTACAACTTTATTCTTGTGTGCCTGGGTCAAGATTAAAATATAAATATATTACTCCTACCACCTGCCTAAAGAAGCAGCTCTGCTGAATCTACTGTATCTGCTTCGTTTGAATACAAAAGAACTGCATTTCTCTTCCATAAAGTAACACCTTGCTTCAGTTAAAGACAACAGAAAGAACACCTCACATGGTTGATTTTTCACAGTTTCAGTGAAGGATGACTTCTTAAGGGCATATAAAAAGGTGGTTCTATCTAATTAGGTAACATTAGCCCATGGGAATGTAACATAATTAAGTTTAATCAATGTTTTGGGTTCTTTTAAAGCATTTTTTAAACCATATTTGCTACTCTATTCAGTGTTTGTTAGTGAAGGTCCCATGATGGCCAATTAAAAGGCTATTTACTATTAATTCTAGCTCCTCATAATCAACCATTCTAGGGTTCCGAGAAAACAAACGGAAGCAAATAACAGTACAGGACATGATGGATCGCTGGCTACATAAAGGTACAAGCATTGTTCAATTTCAGCTCTAGATAACTGTTGTCGATCCGGTTTAACTTTGTCTGGAATTATAATAGGGACCTTTTTAATTAAATGTAACTTATTTTTAAATGGACAAGCAAATAAGCTTGTCAGCATAGCCTGCAGATTGTTTTTTGTGACAACAACAAAAAACTTTTCTTATTTTAAGTGGTTCATCATAAATGCACATTGGTAGAACTATTCAGCGTTTTCTTCAATGAAAATTCTCTTGTTGGAGAACAAAGCAAGCAGTTAATTATACCTTGCCACCTATGTCCCTCAAATTCACTTTTTCTTGGTATGAATCTCAATAACAAAGGGTGATGAAGGAACACTGACACAAGAATTGAATTGAATTAACATTTATATAGCGCATGGCTCCCCGGAAGCATCCCAGTGCTGGTAGTAGCCGTAATGAGGGGTTTCAACCGTTAAGGGAAAAGCAGAGTTTTTAGCAGTTTGCGAAAGGCAAGGTGATAGGATTCTGCACGCAGGTAGGGGGGAAGGGAGTTCCAGAGTCTGGCCGCGTTAAATGAGAATTGCCGTCCCCCGCTTCTAGCTTTCCTGATCCTGGGGACGATGACAAAATTCATAGTTTAGAGCGAAGGCTTCTGTTGGGCTGATAGGACTGGATGGTACTATGAAGAATGGAGGGCCTCTTCCGGCTAGAGATTTATGGATGATACATAGGGCTTTGAAATTGATTCTCTCCAGGACTGGCAGCCAATGGAGTGATCTCATGGCGGGTTTGGCTGAATGATGTTTGGGGATGCCTAATAAGAGTCTTGCTGCCCAGTTTTTGATTGTCTGTAGCTTGGAGAGGGTGGAGGCAGGGACACCCAAACAGTGTTTGCATAGCCCAGCCGGGACAGGATAAGAGCTTGGACCATAATTTTCCTGGCCTGGAAAGGAGGAAGGGGAAGAACCGTCCAAATCATTTTCAAGATATCATAGCACGTAGCTGCCATCTTCCGTGCCTGTATCTTAAATGCAAGGTCTTGGTCGATCCAGACATCCAGACTTTTTAAATGGGTCTTGGGGTTGGGAGCTAAGCCGAGAGAGGTCGACCAAATTGCATTTAGTATTAGATTTGTTTATTGACAAATAAAGATACACACATATGATAGAGCGCGCAGGTCACCCGGCTCAGAGTTTACCAGATTTTCACGCACTCGGGCCCTTGACGTGATTACGAAATACAATTTTGTAAGTCGGGTGATTTTACACGCCACTATCAGTATTCTATATGTGTTTCCTGTAACACTATTACCATAGCACCTGACTTACCACAGGCACTTTCTCTTCCTGATGGATCAGGAGCTGTTTGAGGACAGGTGACAAAATGATTCTAAGCACTTAGTCTATTCATTTAATATCACTTTTGTAATTTTCCGAATGACCACAGACACCTGAGGCGTTTTAAAGTCTTTATGTAAGAATGTAAAATTTAAAGTGACAAAAGTATAAGGCAAATGCTGATAAAAACATCAATAAGCAGAATCACAAAAATTATGTAACTATGGATAAGGGAAAACACCATTGAGGACAACTGGGATTCTAATTGGTAAGGGTAACAGGGAACATGCTATTCAGTTCAGGCTTAAACTAGTGACGGTAACTTTAAAACACATTAGTCAGTGAATTTCTATCGCCTATAAGTGATTCAAACCCTAATCTTAGTCTATCTAACTTAGATCCTAATATATTCACCACACTTTATTTACGCAAAACAGTTCTCAATATGCCCTACAGGGAAGGGGAAAAATGGAACATGCTAACAAACAATTTGCAAATGCATCAGTGGAGAGAACAGAGAGAAATATCATGGGCATAGAGGCTTTATTAAAGAGCAGGAAGGAAAGGATAGTAGACGGACACCCACAGGTATATTTACCTAGGACAGGAATGAGGACTAACCCTGGCCACGGGTCAGCTTCGGGAAAAGACGAGGACAAGGACCCTCAAGGATTTAGGATGCCAGTAGGTGAGCAGGTACAGCTCACGGAAAATCAGGACAGGATACCCCTCAGGATTTTGGGTCAGGACTGGGCTCACCAAAGGGCACGACCAACACCTGCAGCTTCGGATGCAACGCCTGCGCTACCCCCTCACTGCACGAAATCCGCCAGTAACCCCGATTGGGTTCTCGAATCCCCCAGCAAAGTGCTTCGCCAGCACTTAAGACTATTTCCGCTCCTTGGAGTTTGTGGAAAATTCGGACAGAGCGCTCCGCAGCTCTCTGTATCAATCACCTATAGAGTCGTGGGGTCGGTGACAGGTCAGCTATTAGGACAAGTCGGACAATTTTCCCTAACTAACTAGGCTAGATATACCCTTTTTGGGTCCCCAGACCACCCACAAATGTTGCAAGTGACAGGGTCCCAACTTACGATTGGTCAGGAGAGGTGGTTAGGTCATAGTCACCACCTAAAATTCTGGGTTCCCATACTTAATATTTATTTTTCAGTACCCACCCCTTACATTCCAGTTCCCAGGGTGTGAGAAAGGTGTAAAACAATAGAGTACACATAAGAATATACATTTGTAACAATTTTAGGTACAGCCGAATTCTCTTCCCAGTGCATGGAAGATGTTCTCAGGCGCATTTCAGCTTCAGGAGCCAGCTGGCTTGGGCTTGCTTCTGCGCGGTTCGGCTTTTCCCTCATCACGTGACAGGGTT
Source organism: Lissotriton vulgaris (assembly GCF_964263255.1). NCBI lineage: Eukaryota > Metazoa > Chordata > Amphibia > Caudata > Salamandridae > Lissotriton > Lissotriton vulgaris. The sequence continues at coordinate 909,023,877 of NC_141689.1, read as the reverse complement.
GTAGGAGGTTTCAAAGATGGCGCCGCTCCTCACTCCCAGGCCCCAAATACGCGGTACATGAAAAGTAAGCGAAAACAAATTAATAACACAGAAAATAGAATACACTGTACACCATGATAATCTACACTGCACCCCTTACTTCATAATAACTTTAGCGATTAATGATTAAGCAGAATTAGATAGAAATGAAAGCAGCATAGGCAAGCAAGACGCGTGGTTAAAAATAAGCGGCCATGTCAGCTACAATGCGCATGAGCGAACTCTCCCTCCAAATCTGCAAGTCCGTCACATCACATGGGTATGACCGACGCATGCGCAGACTGAATTTCTGCGAAGCGGCCATTCTGTAGTATGCAAGCGGAGTTAGTATTAGTAAACACATATGCAAGCATCTCTAGGACACCCGCGTGTACTGTAAAAGTGTAATATTAATGACAAACAGAATTGTTTAGTACTATTACAAGTTAACGAGGTTCATGAGAAAGAGTAAGTCGCTTTACGTGCGAATTCTCACTCCATCACATACATAGTACGATGCAATATATATCCATGGCAGTGATATGACCGATGCCATCTTAACCCCTTCCATGCTCATGACGAGCTCAGCTCGTCATGCAGCACAGTGCTAGTGTGCTCATGACGAGCTGAGCTCGTCATGACCACACCCACTAACATTATGGCCCAGCACAGGAGGGGAAATCTGCACGCAGCGATGTGGATAAAGGGAACAGCAATAATAGGCCAAGTGAAACATAACGTGGCAGCGCAACCACTGCCATGGTCGCTGAGTCTGTTCGAGAAGGCATGTGAGTATGCAAACAGAGAAACAATAACCAAATCCCACCTCCCGGTTCCCCTAATCCCCCCCATACCCACCCGCCACCCCTGTTCCAGGTCCAATATCTTCCTGCATCCACTGAATCATCTAGCCGGATGATCCCACACCTTCTACCTGCGATAGCCTCAGTAACCGTAAGTATCTGGGACAGGTCACTTCTCTGAATTCCGCCAAATTGCATTTAGATCAAGGGGAGAATGATTGCCCAGGATTATGGTTTCGCTCTTTTCCCCATTCAGTTTAAGAAAGGACTCGTTCATCCAGTCTCCCATACCTGGCAAAACACATATGCAGCTTGTCTTTACAAGTTTAAAAGTGCCCTGATTTGCAAATGCCTGCCACTCTTTAATCTATCGATGATTCGCTAATGAGGGCACTTTTAGTTTGATTCCTGGACCTATTTTCTGTCCCAGTCCGACCCCTGACTGTGATGCTAGCTCTAGTTATAAAAGATAACATTCTGATTGGTTATCCAGCTCTTAACATTCCATCAAAGGTAGTAGTTGTTAATGTTCCCAGTGATGTGCCTGGTTACATAGGTTACATAGGTTGCTGCCTGTTTTCCTTTTCTTCATCTCTGGTATACTACAATCTGGGTTTTGCTTGCAGTTAGTTTTAGCTGGATTAGTCTGCTGGCTCGTTTGCAACCTTTGTCAGCGCCAGGATACCTTAGTGAGTTCACTGTTGTGCTTTAAAAGTAACACGTCAATCATTCATTCAATCTCGATGATTTAGGAAAAATGGAGCTGTTTCCATGGAGGCGTGCGTGCGTGCAAGTGGTGTACTGAGATCCTCTTTGCTGCAAGTGGGCTGGGAATGCTGTCTGGTAATAACGACATTTTTTATTATTGTAATTTTTTATTATTGTAATTTACTTTTTTTCTCGGGTGGAATTACTGAAGAACTGATCTTTCGTGCTTGGAATGTGGAGTGACGTGCAGAATTTAGTCATCATACCAGATTTATGCACTATTCTCCCTATTTTGAACAACCGTTCCCTTTGCAGATTCTTTCAGGTACTACTAGTCGAAGTATGCAGGGGGGAAATTGTAGGTTTACAGTATTATCTCACTATTCTAAATTCTGCAATTGGGGTTGCACCTTCTGTAAGTCTGTCCCGGTATTCCAGAACGACTTGTAATGAGGGCTTTGGTGTTAAGTCTCTTACAAGTTCTAAAATATTTCAGCCACAATCCTACAGTTTTTATCGTTGCCAGAGGGGAAACAAGCTTTCTAATATATCGTACTCCTGAACAGCGTTTAAACAGATTATATTTCGCATTCATGAAGAGCCTTTAAACCGTGTATACAAGAATATATCGCATTCCTGAAGAGCCTTGAAACCGTATATGCTTGAGTTACCACAGATTACTACAGATGAGTACATTTTTGTTTCACACAACAGACACCGACTTATGCAACATTTGTTTATTTGAGCAGTTACTTAAACATTTTGTGATTTGCAAATGTTAAAAGAACTAATATCGGTGGGTCTAAAATATGACTGACTTTTAGGGTTTTTTGTGCACGTTTGAATTTAACTATTCAATTGGTCACCAGATTCATGAGAACTAAATAAACCCAAAAAGACATTAACGATTCTCGTACTGTTGACTAACCTTGCACTAGTAGAATGCGTTCTTTTTGTCGATTGTAACAGAATTCACATTTATTTATTGCTATATTCGAATATTCAGACACACTTGGCCTTGTGCCTTGGACTCCCTGAAGCTTTCTGCAAACGCATCTAGAGGCATTTAGATATATAATACACTTTTGGCAGTGAAGGTGTCATTCGTGCTTGGCTGGTATTTTCTTGTTAAAATCATATTTGATTTGAAACTTATATCAAGCAAAATAAAGTGTTGATATTTTTAATAGACCTAGGTGAACAGTGTTTATGTTGCATTTCCCCTGTAGGCCTGCAATATTCTTAAACAAGTTTGTATGCTGGAGCTGCTGTACGAATGTATTAAAGGGGGGAGTAAATTAGTGACCTTTTTGCGGAGATCAGCTCCATGCGTTTCAAACGGCTCATGAACAAGTCTCATATGCCCAGCACCAGGAAGTGCCTGTCCTGCTGGTTTGCAAACCAGCCAGTGACTTGATCTTTGGCCTGTTCACCCCAAGCAGAATGAAGGGGATGGAGACTGCACTCCTTTTTTTGGATCCCACCCTCTGATAGCGCATGCTCAGTCACTGAGAAGGGGTATTGTTTATCATAAAAGGCTTGGAGCCCGCTGACTGCTTATGATTCGTTGGCAACATTGTCACTCTTCTATGCTGTCTTCTAATTGGACAGTGTGTGCTGAGCGCCACTTCCTATACTTTCTGTGGCACATGGACAAAGCACAGATACATTCATCTTAATTAGCGTCCGTCCGCTACTCGTGCTGTAATTGAGGTACTAGTTCTTCTACTTGTTGCTTCTTCCCCCTCCCACCCCTTCTCCCCGTTGCTTCTTCCCCCTCCTTCCCAACCCTTCTCCCTGTTGCTTCTTCACCTTCCCACCCACCCCTTCTCCCCGTTACTACTTCAATCAATCAGGGAATTGTAAGCACGCTACTCACCCTTGAATGTCTCAAAGCGCTGTAGGGGGTGTGGGGGGGGGGGGGGGGGGGTTCTGCAGATTTGTTTAGCCGAAGACCCAGGTTTTGAGGGTCTTTCTGAAGGTTTTAAGGGAGGGGCGCTTCTGATGTCTGCCGATAGCTCATTCCAGGTCATGGCTACAATGTGAGCGAAGGATCTTTCACCTGCTCTGGCTCTGTGGATGCGCGGGGTTTCGGCCAGTGTGAGGTTGGAAGATCGGAGGTTTCTTTTGGGGATGTGGAAGTTGATCATTTTGTTGAGGCATTTGGGTCCGTTGTTGTGTAGGCATTTGTAGACGTGAGTGAGGATTTTGAAAGTGAACCTTTTCTCCACAGGGAGGCAGTGGAGACTTCATAGGTGTTGGCTGATGTGTTCATGTCGGGGATGCCTAGGACGAGTCTGGCGGCGGTGTTCTGTATTGTCTGGAGTTTGCGGAGTAGAGACTTGATGATGCCTGCGTAGAGTGCGTTTCCATAGTCCAGTCTGCTGGTGATGAGTGAGTGGGTGAATGTCTTCCTTGACTCCGGGGGGATCCAATTGAAGGTCTTGCGGAGGGTGTTGAAGCAGCTGGAGGGGACAGCGTTGACTTGTCGGTTCATGGTGAGTGATGAGTAGAGTACGATGCCGAGGTTCTTGGTGTGGTCTGAGGGGGTAGGTGAGCTTCCGAGGGCGTTTGGCCACCAGGTGCTGTCCCATGCAGAAGGGATGGCGCAGAGGACGAGGACTTCTGTCTTCTCAGCATGGAGATTCAGGCAGCTGTTGGTCATCGAGACTGCGACGTCTTGCATTCCTTTCTGGATGTTGCGTTTGGCAGTGGTGGGGTCTTTGGTGAGGGAGAGGATGAGCTGGGTGTCTGCGTAGGAGATAAAGTTGAGGCCGTGTTGTCGGACAATATCTGTGAGGGGGGCCAATTGATGTTGAAGAGGGTGGGGCTCAGTGATGAACCCTGTGGGACTCCGCAGGTGATTTACGTAGAGTCGGAGAGGAAGGGTGGGAGTCTGATCCTTTGGCTTCTTCCGGTGAGGAATGATCGGATCCAGTCCAGGGCTGTTCCTTGAATGCCTACATCGTGTAGTCTGGCGACTAGTGTGCGGTGGGAGGGGGTGTCAAAGGCCACTGATAGGTCTAGTAGGATGAAGGCTGCGGAGTGGCCTTGGTCCAGGAGGGTTGTAATAGGTTCCAAACTTTGTCGCAGAGGTCTTGGGATGGGGTGATGTCTGTGGCTTCGCTGCATGGGTTGGTGAATTCTTGAATGCCATTGAAAAGTTCCTTGGAGTTGATGGAGTTGTCCAGGATCTTGTTGTGGATGAAGTTCCTCTTTGTGGGTCTGATCTGGTCGTGGTAGTCCGTCATGGCGTCCTTGTAGATGGTGTGGTTTTCGGTTGTCTTGTGGTTTCTCCAGTTCTTCTCCAGGAGTCTGCAGGTGTGTCTGCCTTCTTGAAGAGCGGTGGTGAACCAGACGGCTTTCCTGGGGTGCTGACTGTCGGGGCTGTAAAAGAAACTACTCCTGAGGCGGAAGCCGGGAGAGACTGCTCGTTGTTTTTAAAACATTGCATTGTAATTTTGTGTATTTTAATCCCACGCCCCACTCACCCAGAGCACTTCTCCTAGGAAGTTGCTGCTAAATCCTTGGCATAGCGGACCTTAGCGCTGATACAGGGAGGGGAGTACAGCGCCGCCATCGCGCGCTCAGACCCCGGGTCACGCCCACTTTTGAGGCCACGCCCACCGACCTCTACCCTTTAAAAACGTGCTGAATCACTAGCGCGCCAAAAGACATTGACATACTCCTGAGGTGGAAGCCGGGAGAGACTGCTCGTTGTTTTTAAAATATTGCATTGTAATTTTGTGTATTTTAATCCCACGCCCCACTCACCCAGAGCACTTCTCCCAGGAAGTTGCTGCTAAATCCTTGGCACAGCGGACCTTAGCGCTGATACAGGGAGGGGAGTACAGCGCCGCCATTGCGCCCTCAAACACCGGGCCACGCCCACTTTTGAGGCCACGCCTCCCATCTCCCTATTTAAATGAGCACTTCCCGGACGCGCAGCGGACGAGCGCAGCGGGCGCCCCTAAGGCAAGCCCGTCTGCGCCCGTCCGCGATAGTACGCGGTCCAGGGCCATACCCTATGTCCCTCGGGTGGGACAAATACGGTGGAGCCGGCAAGAGCTGATGGCTTTCCGTAGTAGCACTGCCAGCCCATGTCTGCATAACCTGCGAGTGGAGGATAATATGGGCTGCGAATACTGCCACTTATCCTATGATCCTGGTAGGGATGTGGCCCCTAGAGACTATATCCTGGACTGTGGCCTGCTCAACGTGCGTTCTCTACGGAAACACAAACTAGATCTATATGACCTACTCACTGAGAAACAGTGAGATCTTGTGTTTCTCACCGAGACATGGCTAGATGAAGGCTCCACCCCTGATGCCTTGGAAGCACTACCAGAGGGCTACATAATGCTTAGGCAGGATAGACCCACTGGTAGAGGAGGGGGCATCGCTATTGTAGCCAGGGAAAGTCTACGATGCCAACTAGACAACTCCCCCATCCTGGACAGTGAGGCAGGGAGCTTTACCATCAAAGTAAAAGAAGGCTGCACGCGGAAGGGCATTTTAATCTATAGACCTCCAGGCCCTATGGCCAGGTTTGGGTAGAGTCTGGTAGAAGGCATAATGGAGGCTGCGCTGCCCAAAGATAAATTCCTGGTACTGAGGGATCTTAATGTTCGAGGCATATGGGCTGCAGATGGTACATTATGAATAGATCGCCATCTGGTGTTGGGCTCGGATGATTGCACTTTGTTTTTCTCTTGGAGAGTCTTTTGTATCTTGGTGACTCCTCCCTTGGTTGGTAGTGCGCATGGGCATCTGCTCCATCCTTAGATTGTTTTTTTCCGCCATCGGGTTCGGATGAGGATCGAGACGCTCCAGATCAACTTCAGAAGAAAGTGATTTATCGACGCGTATTCCCTTTCCAATTCGACGGTATTGTTATCGAACGCGTTCATTTCCATTCCGACGCGTTGCAAATAAAAAATCGAAGAGAAAGGAGGCCTTTCTCGACGCAGTCAAGCCCGGAGTCCATGGAAAGGACTCCATTCAAAAAATGGTCAGCAGGGACTTCTGCCAGGCGCTAGGAGCCCTCCAGCTGAATCAGATAGTAAGTGGTCCCACTCACCAGTTGGGACACTTGCTAGACCTCATATTCGCCAATTGGGGGGAAGTAGTGGCCATGACTCCCATTCCTATCCCCTGGTCAGATCACCACCTGGTACCATTCTCCATACGCATTCCTGGGGCAAGATCTCCGGAGCCAGCAATATTGTACCACCCCAGGAGGAGATGGGCCACCTTTTCCCAGACTAAGTTCTGTGCTGCACTTGCCAAAGGAGGGAGCCCTGGTGGGGATGATGCAGACACGGCTAACACCAACCTATGCAAACGTATTAACGAGGCGCTCGATTGCAAGGCTCCACTCTCCCGCGCCAAATCCAAATCGGGTGGCCGCATTCAAAAAACTGCCCCGTGGTATAGCGATGAATTACGAGTTGCGAAAGCAGCATTGAAGCGAGCCGAAAGGCAGTGGCGAGGGGCTCTTTCAAAGGAAACTAGGGAGGCCTACCTAATTGAGAGGCAAGTCTATCACGGACTAATCAGAAAATCCCAAGCAGCATATTATACTAACAGAATTAGCGAAGGTGGTAATTCCACGAAGGAGCTTTTTTCGCTCTACAAAACCCTCTTGAGACTGCTCGGTGGAATCCTGTGATAGGATCGCGGACTTTTTCGCCGAAAAGATAGCTACAATTTACCCAGCATTCCCTAGCCATCCCACTGCTGGGATGGAATTTATGGAAAGCCCGAGGGAATAGGGGGGACAGACACATACTGACCAACTTTGTCATCCCGTCCCCAGAGGACCTCCTAAAAATCTGTAGATCCGTCAAGTCTGGCTCCCCACAGGACCCCACCACGCCGAAACGTCTAGTTGACAGCTTACCGGTGCTGGAACCATATATCAGACACCTACTGGACGTGTCTTTTAGAACTAAGACCGTGCCCAGAGACTGGAAACAGGCAGTGGTTCTACCTCTTAGGAAGAAATCCAACATCAGCTTCGAAAAACTAGAAAACCTCCGACCTATCTCCCTTCTGCCCTATCTGGCCAAAGTGGCGGAAAAAACTGTAAACATGCAACTGATGGATTTCGTGGAAGAGGCTGCCCTCCTACACGACGCCCAGTTTGGTTTCCGTCCCCGCCACTTAACGGAATCAGCGCTTCTGATGGCTGTGGAGACCCTACGTCAGGGGGTGGATGAGGGTCAGACTATGGCCCTCATCCTATTGGACCTGTGTGCAGCATTCGAAACTGTAGCTCATACCACCTTGCTACAGTGTCTGAATAGTGGAGGGATATCTGGAGCTGCACTCGAATGGATCCAGTCCTTCCTGACGGGGAGAGGTTTTCAGGCCCGCCAGGGCGAATGTTATTCTAGAGAAATCAGCCTGGGCTCGTCCCTGAGCCCCACCCTATTTAATCTATATGTCTCCCCAGTGGCCCCTATTGCTGAGGGCCATGGTCTGCATATAGTGTCCTACGCCGACGACACGCAGCTGGTTATCTCCCTTTCACGTGCACCCGGTCTTGCGGTGGAAAGTTTCAGAGCCTGCATGCAAGATCTTGCAGCCTGGATGTCCAATAACTGCCTCAAATTAAATGGCAGTAAGACCGAGGTGCTCGTGGTGGAGGGAACCCATCTATCTGGTCGTCGGTGTGGTGGCCCCCATGCCTAGGCGAGGTCCCAACACCTTGTCAAGAAGCTAGGAACCTTGGAGTCTGGCTTGATGCTGACCTGTCCTTTGGACCTCAGATAGGCCGTGTGGCGGATGTCTGCTTCAGCGTCCTAAAAAGTCTGCGTAAGGTTTTAGATCTCCTTCCTACGTCAGCACGTAGGACGCTGGTGCATGCCCTCGTCACATCGCGCCTGGACTACGGCAACTTGCTGTATCTAGGAGCCACCAGTAAGGCAATAAAATGCCTCCAGGTGTTGCAGACTGCGGCAGCTCGCCTCATTCTAAAATTTCCCAAAAGATCGGCCTCCAAAGCTGCCCTTCAGACCCTTCACTGGCTTCCAGTAAGGAGTAGGGTTGAGTTTAAAGCCCTTTGCACCTGCCATCGCATCCTTGCTGGGAAGGCACCAGCACCGCTTCAGAACCTGGTCACCAGATACGCGCCCATGCGCGCCCTTCGCTCCTCCTATGGAGGCCTATTAAAGGTCCCTAGGATAAGAAGGGCTCGCATTGGAGGCAGATCTTTTCGCTACCTGGCGGGGAAGAGCTGGAATGCCTTACCTCTGGACCTTCGCCTGGAGCCATCCGAACCCAGTTTTAGGAAGAAGCTAAAAACATACCTGTACACACGGTAACCGAGCGGAATCTGCGGCCCTGCCTGCATGAGTTTCTGTGTCTTAGCGCGGGGACACGCCATCTGAGCGTAACCAGGCGCTTTATAAAACTCCCTTATTATTATTATTATTGCGTAGCTGGGCGAGCTAGTCTGTGCAGTTGGAGATCCAGGTGTGGAGTTCTCTGGCTGCGTCGTTTCCATTGGGTGCCCAGGTGTAGTTGTTTCGGGTGAGGGTGGAGTTAAGTTGCTCGTCTGTAACCTTGCTCCAGTTCCTTTTTTTTGGGGCTTGTTTGGGTGCCTTGGGTTTGTTGATGGCGAACTGTACGCAGTGGTGATTGGTCCATGGCGGCTGCGTTGTGTGTCTGAATTGGACGCTGTTTCATGCCGTGAAGATGGGGTCGAGGGTGTGTCCTGCTGTGTGGGTCTGTGCGTTGACGAGTTGTATAAGTCCAATGCTGGCGAGGTTGTCACAAAGGATAGTGGAGTTTGGATTGCAGGTGTTGTCGAGGTGGAAGTTTAGGTCTCCAATAAGTATGTAGTTTGTTGAGGCGATGGCATGGGGTGCGATGAAGTCGGTGATGGTGGTGGCGAAGTGTGTTTGGGGGCCGGGGTGTGTAGACGAGGTTTCCTCGGAGTGTGGCTTTGGGGGTGGTCTGGATCTGGAAGTGCAGGTGTTCGGCGGAGGGGAAGGTTTCGCTGGAGGTGGTGAACCAGAGGGTGCACTTGTGGACAATGGCGAGGCCCCCTCCTGGGTGGTTGGGGCAGTCTTTCCTCTGGATCTTGTATCCCTCTGGGATGGTGGTGCTGATGTCGGGGGCGGAGGATGCATTGGTCCTGGTCTCTGTGAAGAAGGCGATTTCAGGCGAGAGAGAGTCGAGTAGGTTCCAGATTTCCATGGCGTGTTTGTGTACGGAGCGTACATTGAGGAGGATGTATTTTAGGGTGTCGCCGATGCTGGCGGCGGTGTCTGAGGCCGGGGTGGCGGTGAGCGTCTGGCGGCAGTGGAGGCAGGAGAACTGGCCATGGGTCGTGTTTGGCGAGGCCTGTTGACCGTCCCTAAGTCTTCCAGGGTTGAGTGCGAGGAGAGTGGTGGTGTCGTAGCGATGGGTAGTGGGAGTTTCAGGGTTCCTGGCGCTGGCCGTGGTTGGGTTGCAGACGGCCCTGCCTTTGGCGTGCCAGCAGCGCGTCCGCGCAGCGGACGCCATTTTGTAGGGGAGGTGGGAGGGAGGGGAGGCGGGAGTGAGGGAATTCTGGGGGGGAGGGGCAGCAGCGACGAAAGACGAAAGGAACAGGCAGGCACGAGAAAATAAAAACAGTAGTGGAATTAGAGCAAGACACAGATGGGCACAATACCATTGGCACAACAGGGGTTATGGTGGTTGTAGGCAGTCTGGTCCCAGTTGGAGCGGGCAGCAGGGTCCGGAGCGGGCAAGACCCTTGGACCTCCCAAGGAGCACAGCGGAGCTGGGGGGAGAGAGTGGACTTAGACCAAGGGTCGGAGGTCTTCCCCCTCCCTCCCACCCCTTCTCCCCATTGTTTCTTCCCCCTCCCACCCCTTCACCCTGTTGCTTCTTCCCCTTCCCTCCCACCCTTTTCCCCGTTGCTTCTTCCCCCTCCCTCCCACCCCTTCTCCCTGTTGCTTCTTCCCCCTCCCTCCCACCCCTTCTCCCTGTTGCTTCTTCCCCCTCCCTCCCACCCCTTCTCCCTGTTGCTTCTTCCCCCTCCCTCCCCTTCTCCCTGTTGCTTCTTCCCCCTCCCTCCCACCCCTTCTCCCTGTTGCTTCTTCCCCCTCCCTCCCACCCCTTCTCCCTGTTGCTTCTTCCCCCTCCCTCCCACCCCTTCTCCCTGTTGCATCTTCCCCCTCCCTCCCTCCCACCCCTTCTCCCTGTTGCATCTTCCCCCTCCCTCCCTCCCACCCCTTCTCCCTGTTGCGTCTTCCCCCTCCCTCCCACCCCTTCTCCCTGTTGCGTCTTCCCCCTCCCTCCCACCCCTTCTCCCTGTTGCGTCTTCCCCCTCCCTCCCACCCCTTCTCCCTGTTGCGTCTTCCCCCTCCCTCCCACCCCTTCTCCCTGTTGCTTCTTCCCTCTCCCTCCCTCCCCTTTTCCCTGTTGCTTCTTCCCTCTCCCTCCCTCCCCTTTTCCCTGTTGCTTCTTCCCCCTCCCTCCCACCCCTTCTCCCCGTTGCTTCTTCCCCCTCCCTCCCACCCCTTCTCCCCGTTGCTTCTTCCCCCCCTTCCTCCCAACCCTTCTCCCTGTTGCTTCTTCCCCCCTCTCATCCCTTCTCCCCGTTGCTTCTTCCCCCCTTCTCCCCGTTGCTTCTTCCCCCCACCCCTTCTCCCCGTTGCTTCTTCCTCCCTTCCACCCCTTCTCCCCGTTGCTTCTTCCCCCTCTCATCCCTTATCCCCGTTGCTTCTTCCACCCCTTCTCCCTGTTGCTTCTTCCACCCCTTCTCCCCGTTGCTTCTTCCCCCTCCTACCCCTTCTCCCCGTTCCTTTTTCTCTCTCCCTCCCACACCTTCTCTTGCTTCTTCCCCCACCCCTTCTCCCTTTTGCTTCTTCCCCCTCCCGCCCACCCCTTCTTACTTTTGCTTCTTTCCCCTCCCACCCACTCCTCCCTTTTGCTTCTTCCCCCTCCCACCCACTCCTCCCTTTTGCTTCTTCCCCCTCCCACCCACCCCTTCTCCCTTTTGCTTCTTCCCCCTCCCACCCACCCCTTCTCCCTTTTGCTTCTTCCCCCTCCCACCCACCCCTTCTCCCTTTTGCTTCTTCCCCCTCCCACCCACCCCTTCTCCCTTTTGCTTCTTCCCCATTCCCACCCACCCCTTCTCCCTTTTGCTTCTTCCCCCTCCCACCCACCCCTTCTCCCTTTTGCTTCTTCCCCCTCCCACCCACCCCTTCTCCCTTTTGCTTCTTCCCCCTCCCACCCCTTCTCCCTTTTGCTTCTTCCCCCTCCCACCCACCCCTTCTCCCTTTTGCTTCTTCCCCCTCCCACCCACCCCATCTCCCTTTTGCTTCTTCCCCCTCCCACCCACCCCTTCTCCCTTTTGCTTCTTCCCCCTCCCACCCACCCCTTCTCCCTTTTGCTTCTTCCCCCTCCCACCCACCCCTTCTCCCTTTTGCTTCTTCCCCCTCCCACCCACCCCTTCTCCCTTTTGCTTCTTCCCCCTCCCACCCACCCCTTCTCCCTTTTGCTTCTTGCCCCTCCCACCCACCCCTTCTCCCTTTTGCTTCTTGCCCCTCCCGCCCACCCCTTCTCCCTTTTAGCTTCTTGCCCCTCCCGCCCACCCTTTCTCCCTTTTAGCTTCTTCCCCCTCCCGCCCACCCCGTCTCGCTTTCAGCTTTTTTTTTCATTTTCATTGTAGCTCCATATCACTGCTGCCACCTGGCTCCATTTCCTTAATGCCGACCAGTACGATATTTGTTGTTCCCTTGCCCACCAGGCCCTCTTATTTTAAAAGAATCTATCTGTTAACAAACCAGTTCTAACAAGCTTGTGCATTATCAAAGACATCAGATGATTACATAGATCGTAGGTCGAGATAATTGGTAACAGTGTATTATATTCCATTTATATAGCTAAGGATTTAAAGTGCTATAGGGCAATTCAGTGGTAACTCTGGCAACGTTTCATACTACACAGTGCCACTCTACTCTGCATAATGTCACTCTACTCTGCACAATGCCACTTCATGCCACACAGTGCCACTTATTTCACAACACACCATTGTCTATAGCACTTACTACCCCTGACACAATGCTACTCTACTCTATTTAATGCCACTTGACTGTTCTCAATTGTAATTTTATTTATATAGCTCTTACTACCCTTGACGAGGTGTTGAAGCGGTTTGCGGCATTAAACTTCACTCAGTGCCACTCCACTCAATTCCACTCTTCTCCACTTCACTACAATCAGTGCCAGTCTACCCTACTCCGTTGTATTGATTTAGCGCTTATTGCCCCAGACAAGGTGTTGAAGCGCTTTGCATCATGTCACTCCACCGTACGGCACTCCACTCAATGCCATTCCACTCCTCTTAATGTCACTCCAAGCCACACAATGCCACTCCACTCGATGCTTCTCCACTCAATACCACTCCACAATGTCATTCCACAGAGTGCCACTGCACGTCACTCAGGGCCTCTCCATGTCACTCAGGGCCTCTCCACGTCACTCAGGGCCACTCCACGTCACTCAGGGCCACTCCACGTCACTCAGGGCCACTCCACGTCACTCAGGGCCAATTTATGCCATACAACACCTCTCAATGCCACTCCACACCATACAATGCCACTCCATACCACACAATGCCACTCCACAGTGCTACACAATGCCATTTCACTACACACAATGCCACTCCACTCAATGCCACTTGACTCTACTCAATTGTAATGTTATTTATATAGCTCTCACTTTCCCTGACAAGTCATTGTAATGGTTTGCAGCATGCCACTTGACTCCACTCAGTGACATTCCACACTAATCAGTGCCACTCCACGCCACTCAGTGCCACTATATGCCACACAGTGCCATTCCACTCTACACAATACCACTCTACTCAATGGTCGCCAGAAGAGCTAAGGCTACTTCTTACTCTGAAACAGGCTATTAAAAATCTTGAATTTTGGCTGTGTAGCAAGCTTTTGATGGACTGTAAAAAATAATTGGTTCTCAGCTGGCTTTTTCGGTCTTCTCCCTATTTCCACTCACATAGTGGTTGTCCAAGCACTTATCTTTTGTCTAGACTATGGCAACGTGCCTCACTTCGGGGCTTCAGATTATTCAGACTGTTACAGATCGTCTAGTTTGTCATGTTCCTTGCCATGTTTCCATTTCTGCCCAGCTTTTGAAATTGGCTTACTATTGATAAGCGTATTAAGTTGAAATGCTAAGCTTTATGTACAAAGCCATAACTCAGACTGGATCCCAACATTTAAGGATTCTAGTGCATCCATTCCACCATAAGGACCTTTTACACTTGTGTAATCAGAACTTGAACTGTGATTCCACAAATATATCTGGCAAGAAAAGGAGGGCGCTCTTTCAAATATCTTGGGTCTAAACTGGAGCTCTCTGCCTTTCTAGCTTTGCACTTCTATTGATAGTTTCCATAAGCAGCGGAGGGCATGGCGATTCAAATCCTGCTGGACTTGCTTTGTTCTGTTATGCCTGTACTGGGAAGGCCCTGGCGCTTAATAAATCACTATAACATCAAATAACTCCAAGCAATGCCACTCCACTTTACACAGTGACACTCCATGATGCCACTCCACGCCACTCCACACCACACGGTGCAACTCCAAGCCACACAGTGCCAATCTACTCCCCACAATGCCACTCCATATCACTTTGTGCCTCACAATGCCTCTCCACTCCACACAATGCCACTCCACGCCTCACAATGTTACTCCACTCCACACAATGCCACTTCGCACCATGCCACTCCTTGCACTCCATTTGAATAAAGCCAATAGATCTCACATTGGCGAGACTTGTTGCGTTTGCCAGTACTTGTTATTCCTGAGAAGGTTACTGAGCGCTGTATACCATGCCGAGCTGGGGTGAGAGGCAATGAAGGGCTCCAGCCTGTTGTTATCTGTTCAACTTCATGACTTCTAACGGTACCCTCGAACCTCCCCAACCCCAGTGCCTTGTCTCTAGCCAGTGAAAGGTTTGTGCGCATAATTGGGACATTCCTTCTCAGGCTGGCGAATGATATGTGATGGGGAACTGATATTGCCAGTTTTCTTGTGTGGAACCCACAGATAAAACCAATTGAGTTTTACTCCGCATTAGGATGAGGTGTTTGCTTTGGACGGATGATCATAGGTTTGTGAGTGAACAGTGTAATAGGTTTACAGCTTTTCTGAGATAAACATGCACTACAGCCAAAAACACAAATGAACATTCTATCTTTGGTAATTAGCAAAATTGGCTTATGAAATTTAAAACTATTTTATTTCTGTTTGATAGAAGTTTGTTAGTTTCCTGCAATTGTATTCATATTTTTATTTTTTTCACTTCTCCAACAGCATTAGCAGCAGTGAGGGCTTTCCGTCTAAGTAGATTGAAAATGTCTAATTTATCAGGCTTGCTTTAATATACAGCTACAGTTTATCGTGCTACAGCATATAATGTATCCACCCTGTTGTTTCCGAGCCTGCAGGTACATATTTGGATGTTTGTTGAGAAACCTAATGCATTTACTTCCTTTCATTTTCATTGCAACAGGCGGTGGGTGCTGCAACAGTTACATCGGGACAATGCCTTTAACGCTTTTGTGAACAAAGGGCATGCAGGCCCATTACCTACCGAAAGAACTGAAGGAATAGTTCAGGAGGAAATGCAAGTCTGTTCTGAAGCCGCTGGTAGATATCCAAGTAACTACAATGCCTGGTCTCATCGCATCTGGGTTTTGCAACACTTGGCAAAGTTGAATAGCAAGGTAAAGTAACCTGTATTATTGCTTCTTTATTAGCAAGTAAACTTTACTACATCCATGTATTACAGAGGCTGTGATGGCACCTCAGTATGAATTTATTATTGCTAAAGCTCAATATGACCCCCTTGACACTGCAGAATATGATTAATTAGGATGGATACAGCTAGGTATTTAAAGGTCAAGCTGGGTTCACAAATATATAGATATTTTGTTCCACCGGGTTGAACGTTCTTGATGGTGAAATTAACAGACAAAGCACCTGGGTGAAGTGAAGGTTATGGTAAGAAGAGTACATTTGAAAACACTAGATGAAAAAGGAATATCATGCCCGATAGCGAGACTTGTGCATGCCACCACAGTGCTTCGTGAGCCATGTCACAGATGGGGAGACTGAGGAGGTGTCAAGGCTAGAGGTATGTGGTCATGTTTTCCCAGACCAAAAACAAATGAAGGGAACATCATTCCTGGGTCCACTGAAATTTTTTAAACTGGATATAGGGAAACAATGTAATGCTACCATAAAGTAGTGTAATCCTGGAGATAGTAAGGAATTTATTATAGCTGCAAAGTAAGCTAAGCTCAAGTACTGCAACATGTCTTTGAATACCTGTCCAAGAATAGATGCAAAGCATTTCTGATAGAGACTTCAAACCGCAGATTTCTCACCTTCTGAATTTCCTCAGGTGCTTTACTGGATTCGGAAAAGGCAGGTGGCATCATGAGGCTCTGATTGGCTCTGTCCAGCTCCAGATGTAAAAAGAACTATTGAGGAACAGAATGCAGAACAATGTCATTCACCCCAGTACAGAGATCTGGGCCTAAATCCATAGTTTTTTTGCTCACCATGCCATTCCAGTTTGAACCCAGCCATATGTAAATCAGTCTTGACCCTGCGCCCAATGGGAACAGTCCAGTCCGAACTGCCAGGCCAGGTCCTCCCTGGACTGGAATCAAGCATCCAAGGACCGGTTTCAGGGTTTCACCCCTCTTCAGCCAGGATAGCTTGATTCCAGTGGCATGGAGAGCACGGGACCACGTCTGACCATACCTGTTCCACTCGGGGTGACAAATGCAAAAAGAGCTATTGATGGACAGAATGCAGAAGAATGTCATACGTTCACCCCAGTACAGAGATCTGGGCCTAACAACATAGTTTTTTTGCCCACCATGCCATTCCAGTTTGGACCCAGCCATATGCAAATCAGTCTTGACCCTGTGCCCAATGGGAACAATGCAATCCGAACTGTCTGGCCAGGTCCTCCTTGGACTGCAAATAATCATCCTATGATCGGTTTTGGGGTTTCACCCCTCTTCAGTCAGGATAGCTTGATTCCAGTGGCATGGAGAGCACATGACCCACGTCTGAGCATACCCGTCCCACTCGGTTTGACAAATGCAAAAAGAACTATTGATGGACAGAATGCAGAACAAAGCTATCCTGGCTGAAGAGGGTTGAAACCCCCAAACCGGTCCTAGGATGCTTGTTTACGGTCCAGGGAGGACCTGGCTTGGCAGTTAGTGCTGGATTGGGGTCAAGACTGATTTGCATATGGCCAGGTCTAAACTGGGGTGGCATGGGGAGCAAAAAAATGATGGATTTAGCCCAGATCTCTTGACTGGGAGTGACTGTTTTGATTTGTTCTGCATTCCGTCCATCAATTGTGTGTCTCTTGCTTTCTCGCCCTATGTGCGCCAGGTATGCCAGACGTGAGTCCTGGGCTCACTGTGCTACTGGAATCAAGCTATCCTGGCTGAAGAGGGGTAATACCCTGAAACCGGTCCTAGGATGCTCGTTTCCGGTCCAGTGAGGACCTGGCTTGGCCGATCGGGCTGGACTGTTCCCATGAGGCACAGGTTCAAGACTGATTTGCATATGGCCAGGTGTAAACTGGGATGGCATGAAGAGCAAAAGAATGATGGATTTAACCCAGATCTCTTGACTGGGGGTGAATGTTTTGATTTGTTCTACATTCCGTCCATCAATTGTGTGTCTTCAGCTCCAGATATGGCATAGCAGCTCGATATCTGCACCATATTCACTCACTGACATCGATTCCTTTCATTCTGCTTTTTCCGTGGCGGAACTGGAGCTTCTCAAATCCCGTTTTCTTGACAATTTTTCCCTCAAAACCTAGTGTATGTAGACATGTTTCCCCCACTAAACTACAGAGTTAAAGCAGTGTTGCAACTATTATCGACAGTTATAGGTCACCAACACCCATAAGGTGTCTGTGGTGTCTTGGATCCAAACACGACTTTGCGTCACGCGAGTGCTGTGCGAAGATGAATTGTAAAGCCATCTGCAACTGTGAAGCGGATCTCACAGTCACAAAACTGTCCCTGTTGAAGTCGAATGCACAGTTACGCACTCATTCCCGACTCTGCTTCCATGACTCATCATTGTCGTGGTCACGGAGTTCAGCAGATCAAGGAAGTCTCAGAAGCACAAAAAGTCCAAGCATTGATCTCTGTCATACACCCCACTTCTGATCCTGGTGCACCCTTACCTCCCTGGGCCATCAGTGACTTCACTACAGCTCTGTGAGCAGAAACTGGGCTTATACACCATCTTCAGTGCTCCACCGGATCCTTCTGGCATGCCTTTGGGCTCCAAGGATCTAAGGTGGCCTCCAGTCGGGTTACGCCTGGCAGATCTGTTCCAGACACCATCTGCATTAATGTAAATATTCTAGGGCTGCTTCAAAAAACTTTCAAAACATATGTATAGAATAACCAATAGTGACACTAATGATTAAAAAACTATGAAAATATGTTTATTACATTTTACATAATCTTATTTGTGCATATAAAACATATATTATGAAAATAGAAAAACAGAAGTCCTACAGAGACTAACACATAACCAGCATTCTAATTACATTCATTCATGACACACATATACTTTATTCAACAGATCATATTGATGTATATGATCTTCCTAACATTGTATAGTTTAATTTGCAGTTGATGTAGCAAATAAATAGTGGGTTAATGAACGTTGATTCTTTTTAGGTGGTTCCCAAAAAATAGACTCTATGCACGTTGCGACAGCCAAACTGCCTTCATCAGGAGTTCCACCACCGAATGGTATTGTACATATTATTACATTTACTCTAGAATGAATTAATTTGATTACATTTGGAATTTAACCACATTTTTTTAAAATCTAGAAAAAGAGCCAGACATAGAATACAGACATACTGAAAACATATAGTAAATTTATGTTAACATTTAAACAAGTGGTTGTGAATCTGAGCATCTATCGAGAGATGCTAAGCCAGATAGCTATGTCTGTTTTCTATGTCTGGCTCTTTTCCTATATTTAAAAAAAAATGTGAGGTTAAATTCCAAATGTTATTAAAATAAGTTGATTCTAGAGTAAATGTAATAATATGTTCATTAGTGACACTAATACATATAACCAATGATGTGTGATATATATATATATTTCTCTTCCAGGGGATCCTCATCAATAGTCATATAAAAATATACATGTAAAAAACACATTTATCCCGTTCTAAATGTATGTAAATACATATATAATTTTTCTCACACCAATGCATCTCAAAACCAAGGCTAGACAATGTAAACACTTGTATATGTACAGCAATTAGAAAAGGTAACAAAAAACACATTAGGTCAAATAGTCCTTGAACTTTGTGTTTTAATGAGTAAAAGCACTCGTAAATCTTGCATATTGCTCATAAAAGACATTGTCAGCCATAAGCTGCATTTAAACGTGAATAACACAGAAGCTGAAAGCATTTTCAGTTAAAACTGGCACCGTACCTTTAAGGCACCCATGACCCCAGGCTTCCCATCATGCCTCAGGGGTGACAGGTCAGTTGTTCTTTCCGGCTCTTTCAGTCAGGAACCTGGTTAAACAGCTCCCACCTTTTTTTTGACTTTCTGTCAAAAATATTTGGCGTTTTGCTTCAATTTTTGTATTCACTCGACGGCATTTAGCCTTGGAGAGCTAGTGCTACCTTTTTTGGGCTCAAAAAAGGTTAATTTTTGGTCAAAAATGCCTTCGCTTTTTGATCCCTGCCCTTCCTGTGGGAAGAAGAAAGCGAAGTCTGATACACATCCTGTGTGTATCCTTTGCCTTCCTGACTCTCATTCTCCAGAAAGCTGTGATCACTGCAAGTCCTTGTCAAGTACAACTCTCAAGGACAGAGAAAAAAATCAGAATTTATGGACTTTCTGAGTGAGGTAGGTCTCCAAAGAGACAGAAAAAGCGGAGGGTGCGGTCGGCGTCAAGAGATGTCCCGGTTCGCTCTCCTTCGGCGTCTGGATCGGCATTGAAGGTTCCACCGACGACGAGTCAACTCCCCTCGACGGTTAAGACTTCAGCGTCGAGAGTCAAGGTAACTCCGCTGCCGTCAACCGGGCGACGTGCAGCGTCGAGGGAGAGGTCGACGTTGGAGCGTAGAAGATCCACGTCGAGACCTCCGTCGTCGAAGCCTCAGGTCCAGTCTTCAACGTGGATTTCTCTGTCGGCGCCTAGTCACCGGCGTTCGACATCGAGGCATCCTCCGTCGGCGTCCCATCATCGAAGCTCGACGTCGAGGCACCCTCCGTCGGCTCCACATCATCGACGTTCGATGTCTAGGCATCCTCCGTCGTCGCCAGGCCATCGACGTCGAGGCATCCTCCGTCGGCGTTTCACTGTCGACGTCGAGGCATTCAACATATTCAGCGACCAAGCATCCTGTCATGTATTTATCTAGGTTCCTGATCGATACTGTGACCTTATGCCCCTATTCGGCTATAAAGCCCTTTATTCCCTATATTGGCATAACCGTTCAAGTGCGATTTTCTGAAAAGTCATCTCTGGCCTCACACGAGCAGAGCCACAGAGCCACATTCCAGCATGACTCTCTGCTACTTCCTTTGCGACCAATTAGTGCAATGACAGAGCAGCAGTCACTATCTGATATTCCTAGATAACACTCCGAGTTCTTCAACAAGATAAAAACTTAGCAAACCTGGAAATCCCCGCTTGCTATGTTTTGATTAGTAATGGAACTCTAATGAGCAACTGATAACTATCACTTCCTAGTGACATCTTTAATTGACGTCTTATGTCCAGCAAACTTGCGTCAAACCCGGCACCTGTCAGGTATAAATATTACCAACGTTGCCTTAAGCAATGAGCGTTGCCTGTTGCTGATGCCAGCTGCCTGCATGACCAGTGTTGGTAAAAACTAGCACTCTGTCGCTGCAGCCTGCTATCCTGTGGTGGTGAAGCTGCTGATTACCATTATCGCCGCTACAGCGCGAACTGTGGTTCAGTACGCTTGAGGAGCCGTGCAGCCGTCCTCTGCGAAGACATCCAGCCCAGCTGCCCGCGGACGCTGTCACCCCTCCTTCCTCCCGACGCGCTGAAGAGAAGCCGCTGCATTTCTCGTGCAGAGAAATCCAGTCCCGGCGCTTCCGGTTTACCCTCGCGGGTGACTGGGATATCGAGAGAGACCCCTGAAGGAGATACCAATCCTCCATCATTCTATTCAGAGGTATGGTGTTGACTAAACCCTTAGAAGAGAGTTCTTGAAACAAACCTTGGCAAAACCAACGTAACTTAAGCTACTTACTTACTCCCCCTTTTCACGTGTTAGGCTTAGGTCAGGCACACCGGGGTAGGCTTAGTTAGAAGCACCAGTTGAGTATGTTAGCCTAATGTATATATGACTGTATATATGTTTTATTACTTTTAAACCATTGTATGGCTAAGAAACCATATCAATGCTTTTACAGTTCTATTTCGCAATTCTTATCTTACTGTACGTACTTTTTATAATAACAGTTATTGCAATTGTGGCAATACATTTCTCTTGTACGAGAAGAAAGACTGTTCAATAAATGTTAACCCTTTATTGATAAACGCCCGTCTCTCTATTCTCTACATATTGTGAAAGTAAACTGCACCAGACTGACTGAGTGAAATCTATGTCTATTGTTTCACACGACCCTAGAGATCGACTCTTGATCTGAGGAGCAAAGTTGTCATGTTGCACGGTTGTTGGAAAACTGAATCCCTTCTTGTCTGTGCCAGGGAAGCTGATCACTTCCTATGCAGAGAAGAAAGTTTCCAGTGACCTCTGAGCTAGTTGGTAACACAACCCAATTAAGTTTAGCATAGTCAGTGGAGGCCTGGAATATAGCCAGTTCCACGTCGATACTACTGTTTATGTTATTCCAATGCGCAGGGCCTAGTGGGAAACTAGGAACTACACTACATGGCGCCCTAACGTTTGGTAAGGCGATAAACTAACGTAAGACTTATAGAGTAACTCAGTCGTGCATATTTCACACCCCTTTCTCCCGTAAATACTCCAATAGACGTCTGGAGTGGGTGAAAGGTTAAAATCCGCCCGACCTTAGTAGGAAGAGATTCCTATGTAAAGCTCCGGTTTATTCAACGTTGAAGGATACAGTGTTCCAAAATATTGTGCATCTAATCTTTGTCTCCTTGGAGACCTACTCTGCAAAAACTGCATTTATAAAATGTCAGACAATGAAGGAGCAGCTAGGCTGGCTTCCATACTAATAGAGGAAGACACGAGTCTCCTACAGGCTGACCCGGATGCTATTATCATCCCGGTCCAGTTAAGAAGATCTATAACTTTAAAACTTATAGAGAATGGACTGACACCTCAAGGTGGTACAGTAATTTTCGTGATAGAGGCTCACGAGTATCGGAAGACAGAGGTATTCTATTCATGGATAAACTTTCCAGCGGTAAACGCTATAACACAAGAGTTTCACTATTACAAAATAGAGGAACCTCCGGGAGAGTACGCTCCTTTCGAGGAGATTGAAATCCCACTTAAATTTCAAGAGCACCTGCTCTGGTTTAATGGCGCCCTAAAACACAATGATCACATAACTAGGCTCGGTCCACTAGGTAGACCAGGAGCCACGTGGCCGGTTCTAGCCAGCTACACACCACATCCTGACATTGCAAAAATGTCTAAGGAAGAGCTGTTAGCACAGCTAAACACATTAATAAAAATACATAGGCAATTAGTCCAATATGTAATACGGACTGCAACAGTCCAGCCAGCTGTTAATTCACACCAGCTGACCCCTCATCAGGGGAACACTAATAAAATTACACCACAGAACATACAGTCATGTCTTGGTAAAACACCCGTAAAACGGGAACAAATTCCTTTCTGGTTAGCCCAGAAAATCACTCAAATAGAGGCAGTATTTCCTGATACTACCCCTATTGAGAAACACAGAATCTTGACCATCTGCCTTCCTATGGGAATCGCACCACACGTGGAGGACTGCGACACTTGGGGTACAGTCTTTGCTTCCATTTACACAAAAACACACGGTGTTCCGTCTATGGCGGTAATACCAGACGTGCTAAAACAGATTCAAAATGAATTCGGTCCAGAGCCCGCTTTAAATCTAGGTATGAAATTACTGAAAGACTTCAAGCAGGTCACGGCTATATTATTAGCCAATGTAAAGGGAGAAGCAGCATCTGTGGCGATTCGCCAGAAGTTGAGGGAAACAGATATAAAAGATCCTGTTGAGCTTGCAAAAATCATAGAAAAATGCTATGAAGAATTAGGTAGAGACAGCTTGGGTGGGAAACCAGTTAAGCCCCAACTGCTCGAAAATCCTGAAAAATTATTTATTAAAAATAATTTAAACACTCCTAAAAAGAGCTGGGATGGAAATAAACAATCCACTCCCAAGGAAAAAGTTTTCCAGTCCAGAGGAAGGTCTCCTCGACGGAGGGAAAGAACTCCGACTCGAGAACGCCAGTCTCCCCAACGGGAGCCCTCTGAGAAAAGATATAACCTTAGAAATAGGGATAATATAAAAAGACCTGATAGATATCAAAGTATTGATACACGTCCCTCTCGATCTCTTCCACAGAATTCGGAAAGAAGAGGACGGTCAGACCCAGGAGAGCACACCAAGTCCAAAGACAAGGAACCTGCTCAAAATAAAAAATCTCAATTTCAGAAAAAGAAGGTAGCCAGTATTAGAGTAATCAACCATGCCGAGAATACTGAGGACACAGTTGAAAAACGGGGAGTGGGCATTGACAATGTTGGACAGTGCAGCAGAGATCAGTATAGTGCGCAAGAACTTGATGAGTCATCTGGAGACAGTGGACACGAATGAATACATTCAGGTTGAAACTGCCGACGCCAGACTTAGCGAGCCCCATAAAATATACGAAATAACATTGCGTATGGAGGGTGATAAGACTAGGAAAATTAAGGGTCTATTTTGGGATAAGCTCTCAAAAGGCTATGATATTCTGTTAGCTGAAAAAGATTGGCCCCCGGAGTTTGTCAGGGAGTGCCCTCGTGGCGAAGAAGTAATTATGCCTGCCTTCTCGAATCACATTCCGATTCATAAAAAATACACATATGCAAGGAAATGGGCAGTAGCCCAGGCACCTGCATTGTATAAAAATCATGTAGGATGGGATGAGGACTCTCCTCCTCACAAAATCCAACTAAAAAGTGAACCAACTGCCCAACGGCAGTATCCCATAAAGCAAGAAGCTAAAAAACAGGTCAGGGAGATCTTAGATCAACTTGAGTACCAGGGGGTGATTGAAACATGCACCTCTCAAATGAACAATCCTTTGTTTCCTGTCTCCAAGCCAGACAATTCATATCGTCTAGTTTTGGACTACAGACATCTTAATACATGTTGCAAAACCTTTGCAGTACAAAACTCGCATAGTGCAGCCCTAATGAATAACATAGTTAGGAAAAAATATAAAACGACATTAGACATTTCTAATGGTTTCTTTTGTCAAAACATTGCACCAGAAAGCAGATACTTGACCGCTTTCTCCGCATTTGGGTCGCAGAAAAAATTCTGTCGACTCCCACAGGGGTTCAAGAACAGCCCAGGACTATTCTCAGCTAGGGTAACAGAGTTACTACAAATCTATGATGATGAAGCATTATCTTACGTAGATGATATTTATCTCACAGACGACGACTTGGATACTCACTTGAAAAGAGTGAACACCATTATACTTGGGTTCGCAGCAGAGGGTTACAAATTCAACTTTAAAAAGTCCCGAATTGCCCATCTGACAGTACTGTTTTTAGGGTACGAATTATCAAGTGAAGGGAAAAGCCTAGCAGACAACTTCTTAGAGAAGTGCGCTGTACTCCAAGCTCCAAAAACGCTGAAGAATTTACAATCAATACTAGGTTTTCTGAATTTCGGAAGAACTTACATTCTAAATTACGCAGAGAGGGTTAAACCTCTCTACGAACTAATTAAACCTGATTTAAAACAAATCAATTGGACTCAAAAACACACTGAAATTTTGAGATCACTACAAACAGACATGTTAGCAAAAACAAAATTAGACACACGTGACAACACACGTGATCTTGTAATCCGAGTCATCCCAGGAAGATGCGGATTCACGTATCTTACCTCTAATGAGGGAGAAAAGGTACCAATTTCAATTAAGTCTCACTTGTACACACAAGCAGAAAAAACATTCAGTTGCACAGAAAGAACTGTGAATGCAGTGCAAATCGCACTAGCAAATGAACGAGAACTAGCACACGGCAAACGGATTAATATCCTCACAGCGGAATCCGCCTTCGAAGCGCTATTTAGCCCAGTAAACCTGCCTACAGTGTCACTGGATCCAAAATGGATACAGTGTATAGATTCTCTAGGAGCGGAAGACGTAAAATACTATTTCGCCCCGCAATACGAAGAACTGAATGACTTAGAATATGAAGAAGAATATCCTCTGCCAATCGAAATTCTGCCTCTCCCACAATACGCCTGTATAATCTATACAGATAGCTTTGTACAGCATTTCAACGTAGAGAGCAAATCCTACAATGCAGCATGTGCGATCATTAAAGGTCGTTGGCTGTGCGGTAAATTCAGACCGAAAGTAACAAAAACTGAATCTGTAAGAAACTGTTCGGTTCAAAGAACTGAAATCAGATCTTTAAAGATGGCGCTCGAAAATGCAGAACGCGAATTCCCCACACTTATAGTGTGCGATTCTCATTTTTGCGTCAATTCTTACAACAATAAACTGCAGAGTTGGATCGAAAACGACTACAAAGATGACACAGGTGCCACAATAAAGCATAAAAAGCTCTGGAACGAGGTAGCTCTTTTACACAAAGAACTACAAAAGACTCACGTGATTCACGCACAGAGTCTTCAACGTGATGGCGTTCACGTTGCAGGGAATTCATTGGCTAATACAGCCACCGCGGAAGCAACTAACCCGGCTTCCGTAGCCACAAAAAAGCGTACAGATAAGTATATAGACGGGGAAACCATGCTGGCAGTAAGAACGACCGTAAAAGGCGACTGTGCAGCACTACCCGTAAACTATCCACTCAATTATGCATACATAATCGATGCAAACTCCGTTCCGTTTGCTCGAATCCCTGGAGTGGGGGATAGAGTAATTCCAAACACGAACAGGAGAATATTTTTAATAGCAGACGCACACATGGGTTTGGGTCTCAGGCACAGAGAGATCAAGGAATCACTGACTGAATTACAATCAGCATTCTGGTGGCCGGGAATGAGTGTAGAACACCAAATATATGCAAACAACTGTGAAAACTGCAATAGGGATCGCAGTGGCGAACCTTGCTACCGGCTACCAATCAGAAAGAGCGTAACGCTGCCTACACCCCATCCTGCGTCCTATTAATAGTTAAGACGAAAAGCACTTAAATGATGAGGCCTCCAGCACTCGGCTGACGCTAGAACTGTTATAAAAAGATTAGCGAGTCCATATCGGCACATACGCAATTACCACGTTCCATTCTGACCAGGGTCCTGCTTTCAGCTCTCGAGCCTATAAGGAGGCCATGGCTAGCATGGGAATTGGGTTGCGGTATTCTTGTCCGTCGCATCCCGAAGGGAATAGTGTGGTAGAAAGAAAAAACCGGGACATAAAGCAATCTATAACAGCGAAGGTATTAGGTTCAGGCGCTGGGTGGGTCAAACATTTAATAAGTGTCCAGACTAGTCTTAACAACATGCCAAGAAATTCTCTAAAAGGTTTCAGCCCATACGAACTATTGTTCGGAATTAGAATGAACGTTCAGGACCTCGATAGTCAGATGTCAGTGGTACAAAAAGAAACAAAGCAGTTTGAAGTAAAAGACCGTTTGGCTGTTTTACAGGAACTGAATGAAACAAGAAAATCATTAAGCAACATAAAGTTAAAGCAACAGCCAAATACCACTGACGAGGCACCACCCGCAACAGCCCCAGCAAGGCCTGTCTGGATTCCAAAGATTGGGGATCTAGTCAGAGAAAAGATCGCGGTTAAGAAGGAATTTGGGCCTTCTTACAGAAAAGCAGTACCTGTCTTGGCAGTCACCGGAACAAGATCAGTTGTGCTACCGCCCCTTGCTGGTAAAAAGGAGAACAGAATCGTGTCTATCGATCTGGTAAAACCACAAGCATGTGGCCTATAATCAACAGTAGGCCCAGTGGACTCCCAAGAAACAACAGAATACCCAAACTTGCAACAATCCAAGAGGTTCAAACTGAAAGACTCATCACATTCGATCAGCCTGCAGTGCACAATGAAGGACTATGCAATAATGCCATGGAACTCGTGCCTCTTGAAACACAAATTGAAACAGTTCGTCAAGAAACACCAGTCTACACTAATGTGGCATCAGAAAGTGCTACCGAGAGACAGATTGAAAGAACAATCCCATCAATTGACAGAACTGCCTCTGGTTATTTCATCAACCTCGACAACTTCTCTGAAGATGAAAATGAGCCCGAAGTGATGCCAGAAACAAAAAAGTCTTTTAAAGAAAAAGCAACGGAACTCTTTCATCAACTGAAGGAAATCTACTTTATTTCCCCTTGGCTAGAGTTCTGGTTCGGTCTAGGTGTATTTTTCCTCCTGCTTTGGCTCATCATGGTATTATGTTTGGGAAAATTCATTGAAGGAAAATATATTACAATGGACACAGCAAGTCAGAACATCAACCTAGTCCTGAAACCACACAGATCATCCCACGTGAAGAAAAGAGAACTGTCAACAGTAAATGTCACAGCAATTCCAATACCTGGTGGGGTAGTATGGGAAAAAACAGACTATGAGATCTATGGTCCGGTCGAAATCCTGAAGTATCCTCATCAACTAAAGGTTTCCTTAAGTGACTTTGTTACACCTAGTACATTCTCTGATGATTGGGACTTTAACAGTATTAATGACATGATGTCTGATTTAGTAATGTCAGCTAGATTCACAGATCATGATTATTTACAAGGTTCATCTAGTTATGAGCAGTTATTCTGTTATACCCACTATGGTGATCACTATTTGCATAAATCTGCACAGCCTAGACATGTTTTTATGTATAATCAATGGGAACATTGTTCTACACCACCTAAAAGCAGTTCTAAAGCATTTTTTGAGAAATTCAAATATTTTTCAGGGTTTAACACCAGTAATGCAGAAACGTTTTATTATAAACTGTTAGATAAAACAGGAATGAAAACAATGCTGACAAATTCTAAATTGATATATTCAGAAGCATTTTATGATAAAATGATGACATTTGGTTTTGATTATTGGAAAAATAATATTGAAACGAAAACGATTTGGGGTACAAAAGATTGGCAGGTGCAAGGCATTGAAGCACTATTTAGAACCTGCATGATACCAGAACAAATGTTATTTTTAAATGACACTGTACACCAAACATCTTGTCTTGGCCTAGCTAAGATCAAAGACCTTAAAACACCGTCTATACCAAAGCCAATAGCTGAGAATGCAACTGCAGATAATGAGTTAGACGTGTCACACATTTTACATTTCAACAGAACACATCCTGATTGGAAAAAATGGTTAATCTGGCCTACAGACACAAATAGCTGTCAAGATAGGTTCCTGAATAAAACACAGGGGTTAAAAATGACCAGATTAGACTCAAGATACTCCCAGAGACAACATTCAGGAATTATAACAACATACAGTGTAGGGAAACTCTGCCTAGAATGGCTAACTACATCCACACTGGCTGAAATTAAGCAACACTTGTCTTTATTAAAAGATGGTGCTGATTTGCGCGATTTCATTCTTGGACCACGCAAACAGCGTCAAAAGCGTTTCATAGCGACCAGCATCTATGCTTCATACAACGAGGCTTGGAAAGTAAAGCAAATTGAAACTGCTGAAAAAATACGAGAAATTGATCGTATTAATTTGGAGAAAACACTTTCTGTGGTAGACAATGGGTTAATGACTCTGTCTTCCAGAATATATTCTTTGGACAATATTGTATCCTCTGCCTTTGATGTGATAGACAGAGATTTGCTAATGTTACAACATGGCCAGTCTCAATTACGCTCTATTATAGAATTAGGCTGGACGCTGCAAAATCTTCGTTCAGGCTATGTGCCTTGGCGTTTGATAAACACAACGTCATTATTTTCCATCTTTAACCTTACTGATAAACAGATCAGTTTGGCACAGAAAGGAGCAGACTATACAATCTTGAGCATCGAGAAACTCGAGAGATTACCATTGACAATGTCAGAGAGTCCTGTCATTGAATGGATAATACACGGAATTATCACAATTCCGATAACAACTTTCCGATTTCATAAATGCCTTGAGTACATACCTGCTGGCCAATATGAACAATTGGGTAAAGGATACTTAAAATCCAAATGGAAATTACCATACACTCATTCTTGCTACAGTGACAGCGACAAAAATGTATTTCTTAGTGGTGAGAACTGTAAACATTCACTAAGCGGTATACTTTTGTGTCAGGGTATTAATTTACACGGAGCATGTGATGGAAATTCAAACAACCTTTCATGCCACCAGCTAGTCACACCTGCAACTCAGATAGAGCCCTTCTTTATGCAACTCGCAAACGGGAGTTACATTCTAAGAACGGATCACAGGTGCTGTGGCCTCGCGCCCGGACTAAGTTATCTAGTAGAAGTAACGTCCATGGTCAAATGCTGTATGCAAGCATTGTTCCCGAGCGGGCCTCCAGACATAGTGACTCCCCTCTGGCCTCGTCTGAATCTCTATTCTATACGAATTGATACATTAAGCAAAATGAAATCTGTGCTTTTACAGACAACAGTGCCTATAACGTCATCTAAAGAGACGTATGATCTTCTAGTCGCAAGGACGGCTACTGAGGTTCATGACCTTTTATCAACAAATTGCCCCGTGCATTTCGTAGAAATGTTTAGCCAACTCCTTAACATGTCTAGTGCTACAAGCATCCCAGGCATATTTAAGACAGTCTTTACGGGACTGCTAACACCCTTCCAGGCAATTTTGGGAATCTTTCCTAATTTTGTGCACTCCATCTTTGGTGGTATTCCACTATTTTTGGGACTCATCGCAGGGATTCTATTTTTGACCCTCCTGCTTCGTTATGGCAAGCCTCGGCTCAGACATAGCTCCCATGGGAATGGAAGAGACAATCCTAGCAATGCGCTACAGGGACAGGATAACTAACGTCCTCGGATTGGCCAGGCTGAGAGATCTAAACATGACCTGGTTCCTTTCATTCAGACCGATATGGCAAAATTGCATTTTACCTGTGCTACGGTGTATGCTTTGCGGCGAGGAATGCGTGTTGGACATCTGTCTTTCACTTCCATCAGCAGTACCAATGGACGTCGATACTTTGCTAAGTCCAATAACGGCTCACGCATTGTGTTGTCCCCAGCGGCTACCAATCCTGATGACGGCATTCGTGGAGACTCCTGTACTACAGCCAAGTGGTAACAGTGGAGCGAGTGACAAAAGCAACATCATCCAGGTACAACGTGCTGTGAGCATTGCTGGTCCCGACTTCGATGACAGCAATCATTCTCACACCTGCCAAGTTACAGCGCTATCTAATTTGGTTGAACTATCACCTGATTTTGTAGACCAATTCTTTGCGAGCCTGTCTGATACGATGTTCTCACCCATAGAGAAACAATAACTTTTGAAAAGCTTTCCGACACAAAGCGTTCCTATGAACTCTGAATTCGGCCTTCAGTTTTGATCAACAAAAAACTGCCAGGAGCTTTGGTAAACTGATTTTTCTTTGAATTGGACAATTTTTAAAATATTGACCTTTTTTTCTTTTTGGCACGAACAATTCTTTGCTTAACGTAAAAACTATTCTTAGAGAACAGAAGCTTCACACTTCTATTTCTAAACACATCTAGAGACATAACAACATTACACCAGCCTCTAGCACACATGTTATTACAATGCATTTTTATGTGATGATTTATCTCGCATTTCTTCTGTCAGAGATACTTCATGTGTAAATCTTTTTGCATAATCGTTCAGTGATTTTATATGCAATACCCTTTGAATTATTACTATGCTTTAAAACTACGTACAGTACCTAAATTCCATGTATTACAAGTACGCCTATTTCGAATGCATTTATGTATTTTGGGGTGGGCTATGTTACACAATGTTACACATGCATCTAATTGCTTAGTTTTAGTAATTTTGATGGACATGAATTCGTGGAGTGGGTGTCATGTATTTATCTAGGTTCCTGATCGATACTGTGACCTTATGCCCCTATTCGGCTATAAAGCCCTTTATTCCCTATATTGGCATAACCGTTCAAGTGCGATTTTCTGAAAAGTCATCTCTGGCCTCACACGAGCAGAGCCACAGAGCCACATTCCAGCATGACTCTCTGCTACTTCCTTTGCGACCAATTAGTGCAATGACAGAGCAGCAGTCACTATCTGATATTCCTAGATAACACTCCGAGTTCTTCAACAAGATAAAAACTTAGCAAACCTGGAAATCCCCGCTTGCTATGTTTTGATTAGTAATGGAACTCTAATGAGCAACTGATAACTATCACTTCCTAGTGACATCTTTAATTGACGTCTTATGTCCAGCAAACTTGCGTCAAACCCGGCACCTGTCAGGTATAAATATTACCAACGTTGCCTTAAGCAATGAGCGTTGCCTGTTGCTGATGCCAGCTGCCTGCATGACCAGTGTTGGTAAAAACTAGCACTCTGTCGCTGCAGCCTGCTATCCTGTGGTGGTGAAGCTGCTGATTACCATTATCGCCGCTACAGCGCGAACTGTGGTTCAGTACGCTTGAGGAGCCGTGCAGCCGTCCTCTGCGAAGACATCCAGCCCAGCTGCCCGCGGACGCTGTCACCCCTCCTTCCTCCCGACGCGCTGAAGAGAAGCCGCTGCATTTCTCGTGCAGAGAAATCCAGTCCCGGCGCTTCCGGTTTACCCTCGCGGGTGACTGGGATATCGAGAGAGACCCCTGAAGGAGATACCAATCCTCCATCATTCTATTCAGAGGTATGGTGTTGACTAAACCCTTAGAAGAGAATTCTTGAAACAAACCTTGGCAAAACCAACTTAACTTAAGCTACTTACTTACTCCCCCTTTTCACGTGTTAGGCTTAGGTCAGGCACACCGGGGTAGGCTTAGTTAGAAGCACCAGTTGAGTATGTTAGCCTAATGTATATATGACTGTATATATGTTTTATTACTTTTAAACCATTGTATGGCTAAGAAACCATATCAATGCTTTTACAGTTCTATTTCGCAATTCTTATCTTACTGTACGTACTTTTTATAATAACAGTTATTGCAATTGTGGCAATACATTTCTCTTGTACGAGAAGAAAGACTGTTCAATAAATGTTAACCCTTTATTGATAAACGCCCGTCTCTCTATTCTCTACATATTGTGAAAGTAAACTGCACCAGACTGACTGAGTGAAATCTATGTCTATTGTTTCACACGACCCTAGAGATCGACTCTTGATCTGAGGAGCAAAGTTGTCATGTTGCACGGTTGTTGGAAAACTGAATCCTTTCTTGTCTGTGCCAGGGAAGCTGATCACTTCCTATGCAGAGAAGAAAGTTTCCAGTGACCTCTGAGCTAGTTGGTAACACAACCCAATTAAGTTTAGCATAGTCAGTGGAGGCCTGGAATATAGCCAGTTCCACGTCGATACTACTGTTTATGTTATTCCAATGCGCAGGGCCTAGTGGGAAACTAGGAACTACACTACAATCCTCCGTCGGCGTCCAGTCATAGGCGCTCGACGTCGAGAAGGCCTCCGTCGAGGTCGCCTCACCGGTGTTCGACGTCTAGACATGGGACTCCAGTGCAGTCTCTTCAGATTCATCAGCCAGTGGTGGCGCAACACACAGACGTCGAGCCGGCCGGTTCCGTCTTCAAGTCATGGGCCTACATCTCAGAGGTCCTCCAGAACAGCTTAAGCTGCGGAAGGGGACCAGGGCTCTCCAGAGAGCATCGGTCACGCTGCCAAGAGGAAGAGAACTCCAGAGCATCGTGGTTCTCACAGTCGCACTGCTTCTCCTGTGAGCCTGTCTTCCTCATCAAGGTCGTCTTCCGGCCCTGATGTGATCATTTACACGTCAGGCAGCGAAGGATCAAGGCACTCTCCTTCACCTACTCCACAGGGACGAAAGCATGTAACACATGCACGCTCTCCAGTGAGGGACGTCGCACAGCAGACTCCTACCGTCAGACTGTCTCCACGATGGTATGCACCCCTGCAGCACTGGCTACAGACAAGTAGACGGCGTCTCGATTGCAGCAGCCTATCTCTAGGCCTAGAGAATGGTCTCGCTCTCCGGTGAGATCCAAGGGAAGATCACGCTCCCCAGTTCGCCGTAGGGAAAGATCATGCTCCAGGGATCGAGCCTCCAGGCTTAGATCAAGATCTAGGAGCAGGAGGAGAGAACAAAGATCACAGACTACCTCTTCTTCTCCTACACGTTCCCATAGAGACTACTCGCCCACTCTGGCGGATTTCCCGCGATCAAGGGTATCGCCTATCGACGAGATCTTCACCTTTCAGGACATACTGGGTAGAGGGGCTCTAAAACTGGGAGTTCCCTTAACAACTCCGCAGGTCAAGACCTCAGTGATTTTTGAAACGCTGCATCACAGGTCGGCACCTAAACCCCTTTTGCTGTTAGTGCCTGGTATTATAGATCCGGTGAGGGAGGTATTCCTCACTCCAGCAAAGGTCAAAGCGGCTTCAGCGAGGATCCTGAAGAAATACAAATCTCCAGAGGAGGACCCTCTGTTTCTCAGAGCTGATCCGCCCCCAGACTCAGTAATCATCGCAGCAGCGAAGAAATCCAGTGCGGTTTCTTCTTCTGCTACTATACCTCCGGACAAGGACAGCAAGACGCAAGATTCGTGGGGGAGACGAGTCTGTAGTACTTCAGCGTCTTTTCTTAAGGTTTCTAACTCAGAGGCCCTTTTGGGGTGTTACGATATGTCCCTGTGGGATTCTCTACAGCGTTTTGTGGACAAGCTCCCTCAGGAAGACCGTAAGGACTTTGAGGAGATCCTTCTGGAGGGCAGTCAAGACTCCAACCAAATTATAGGTGCCGCAGCGGATGGAGCTACCCTACGGCACATGGATATGCCCATGGAATATCGGCAAGTAGATCATCCTGGTTGCGCCTAACGGCTTTGAAACCAGAAGGCCAAGCGCGTATTCTGATCTTGCCCTTTTCAGGTACTTCCCTGTTTCGAGCGAGCACGGACGAAGAGATGCAGCGCCCGAAAACAGAGCTGGACACTCTCAAAGCGGTAGGGCTCGAAAAGAAAAAAGAATTAAAAAAGAAATACCTCTCTTACAACAAGGGCTCTTCAAAACAGCGGGTTCAAACCCCTAACTGGCAGAAGAGTCAAGACCAGCAGGGTCAGCAAAAGTCCCAGTATAGAGGAAAGCGTAATTCCAGAGGAGGAGGGAATCAATGCCAGGGCAACAATACTTGCAAAGCTCGGTCAAAGCAATGAGTCTTTCCTTCCCCCAGCGCCGTGGACCACTCCAGTGGGGGAAGCCTTGCGAGTCATTTGGAAGAGTGGCAAAACATCGCAAACGACAGATGGGTGTTATCTACACTTCAGAATGGATACTGTCTTCGTTTCAGTCATCAGCCTCCATCTGTTCCCCCGATGGCAACATTAAACCATCAGTTACAACTTCTGCAAAAAGAAGTGGCCACTCTTCTCGAGAGGTCAGTCATCGAGCGAGTGCCAGTGTCTCAAAGGGGAAAAGGAGTGTACTCCTGATATTTTCTGGTCCGAAAAAAGGGGCAAAAGGCAACATTCAGACCAATTCTGGACTTGCGAACTCTCAATCTGTGCGTCAAAAAGGAAAATTTTTGCATCTTGGCGCTTCACCAAATATATCCACATCTCAGGGGGGGAGATTGGATGTGTTCGCTGGACCTCCAAGATGCCTACTTTCATGTTCCAATACACCCCAATCACAGAAGATTTCTTCGGTTCTGGGTGGGGATCTCCCACTATCAGTTCAAAGTCCTGCCGTTTGGGTTGAAGTCGGCTCCCCAAGTGTTCACGAAGTGTGTTGCAGTGGTAGCAACCGCTCTACGCCGTAGAGGGGTCTTCAGATACCCATACCTGGACGATTGGCTGTTGAAAGGTCCCTCCCCAGACAGCGTAAGAAGTAAGTTCCAGACTTGCATAGAGCTCTGCCAGCGACTAGGACTACATGTCAACTTCGGAAAATCAGTCTCTCAACCCACCCAGAAGATTCACTTCCTAGGAGCTCTGCTAGACTTCGAAGTAGGAAAAGTGTTTCCTTCGGAGGAGAGACCGTTTTCGATAACCCAGAAATGTCAGCTGGTGCTTCGCAACAAGGATCAGAAAGTGTGCCGGATTGCCTCCCTGCTAGGGTCGATGGCATCCTGCATATTCCTGGTCCCGAATGCCAGACTTCAAATGCGTCCTCTTCAGCAGGATCTGGACGACAAGTGGGACCAGCAATCGGCTCGCTGGGATGATCACATCATTCTCTCAGATGCAGCTCGAGCTTCCATTCCATGGTGGACCAAAAGACAAAATATGCATGTGGGAGTTCTGTTCCATCAACCTTCTCCTGTGCAGACGCTGATCACGGATGCTTCCCTTCTTGGTTTGGGAGCACACATGGGTCAACTACAGGTGCAAGGTCTGTGGTCGCACAAGGAAAGTACCTACCACATCAACATGCTAGAGTTGAGAGCAGTCCACCTAGCTCTCAAGGCATTCCTCAACTCGATTCACGAAGCTTCAGTTCTAGTACAGACGGCCAACACCACCACAATGTACTATTTGAGGAAGCAGGGGGGAACACGCTCACAAACTCTGTCGCTGGAAGCACAACGGATCTGGCATTGGCTTCTGGTTCGCAAGTTGTCCATCACAGCAGTCCACCTCCCAGAAGAGCAGAATGTGAGGGCGGACGCTCTAAGCCGTCATTTCGACGACAAGGAGGATTGGGTACTACATGACAGTGGTAGAAGAATTTTTCCAATCCTGAGGTCGGCCCACCATAGACCTGTTTGCGGACGACCAAAACACAAAATGCCAAGACTTCGCCTCCAGGTTCTACCAGCCAGGGACGAGAGGGAATGCTCTTTTGATCGACTGGTCAGGGGAATTTGTGTCCGCTTTTCCACCCCTTCCGCTGATCTCAAAGGTGGTGAGCAAGTTAAAACACTCGTGCACAACAATGATCCTCATAGCCCCGGACTGGCCGAGGCAATGGTGGTACACGGACCTGCTTCACCCGTCGGTGACTCCTCACAAGAGGCTACCATGCAAGCCTGACCTGTTGTCCAAGATGAACTAGAGGATTCACCACCCCAACCTTCCGTCACTGAACTTGGCAGCATGGCTCCTGAGGTCATACAGTACGGACATCTAGGGCTGCCAGAGGACTGCATGTTCATCCTAAAAGAGGCAAGGCGGCCCTCCACAAGGCACTTTTATGCATGCAAGTGGAAGCGATTCTATATCTGTTGTATACAGAATGACCATAATCCTGTTCAATGTCAGGAAGAAGCAGTTCTTCCTTATTTGTTATAACTGGCTAAAGCAGGTTTAAAGTTTAATTCCATCAAGGTGAACCTAGCTTCTATACCAGCTTATAGGCGGTAACCTTCCCAAACTTATTTTTTTCCAGTTACCATCTGCCAAAGACTTCCTGTAAGGGTTGAAGAAAGTGTACCCTCCAGTGCGTCCTCCTTCTCCTCCATGGGAGTTGAACCTGGGTCTATCGAAGCTAATGGGTCCACCTTTTGAACCCATTCATAAAGCTACTTTACAACATCTTTAGTGGAAAGCAGCTTTTTTGGTAGCAATCACGTCAGCTCGCAGAGTGAGCGAGATTCAAGCTCTCTGTTCCTCTGAACCCTATACAGTGTTCCATTTGAATAGAGTGGTACTACGGATGCATCCATCTTTTCTGCCTAAAGTGGTGTCAGATTTTCATGTAAATCAGACCATTTCTCTGCCCACTTTCTTTCCCAATCCCTCTACACAGCTGAGAGGGCTCTGCATTCTTTAGACTTGAAAAGAGTTTTAAAGTTCTATCTAGATAGGTCTAAGATTATTAGTCACTCTGATCATCTCTTTGTTAACTATGGATCGATCAGGACAGGTCATGCTGCCTGAAAGCGTTCTATCTCAAGATGGATAGTTTCATGTATTAAACTTGCTTACCAGCAGGCGCTGAATTCGCTGGGGGTTTCTCCCAGAGCGCATTCCACCAGAGGAAGAGCTGCGACTGCGGCTTTCCTCAATAATGTGCCCATGTCTGAGATTTGTAAGGCGGCGACATGGAGGTCCGTCCATACATTTACCAGACATTATTGTCTTGACTCCAACACGAGAGCAGATACGCCATCGCCCGGCTCCGGGCGACTCCAGTTCCCTGTCCGTTCACCCCACCCCTGATAGCCAGGTGATCCAGGCCTCAACCTCCCAGACCGCATTCCTGGCCGCCCTTCCATACCGGAATCCAAAAAGTACAACCAGTTCGGCAAGAAACTGTTCTCCTCACTGAGTTTGGGGTTGTGGTCTGTCAACACTGCCTGCCTTTTGGGCCGTTACTCCTACTCCCTGTGGGATACGGTTGCGGAAGTGCTGCCGCAGTGCCCGACGGAGGTCCAGGCAAAGCTTACCCAAGCCCTTGCAGAGGGAAGGGATGCAGCACGCTACTCCATTAGGTGTGGACTGGATACCACAAACTCGCTAGGCCGGGCGATTGCAACGACGGTGGTGGTTTGCCGCCACACCTGGCTGAGGTCCGCCAATTTTTCGGGCGATGTCCAAGCCTCCCTTATGGACACGCCCTTTGATGGCCGTTGCCTCTTTGGCGACAAGGCGGACAGTGCACTGGAGCGTTTCAAGGACTCCAGGGCTACGGCCAAGTCCTTGGGCCTCGGCCAACGCCAGCAAACTTCCACCTTTCGTCCCTTTCGTGGCCAAGGAAGGGGCGCCCCCTCACATCCAGCTAGCCACAGGCCGCAAAAGCAATCTCAACGCGGACGTGGTAACTGCCGTGGCGGTGATGGGGGACACTGGCAAGGTCAGTCCACACCCGCCCCCGCAGCATCTGCCTCAAAATCCTCCTAGTCCGAAAGGTCAGGCCCATTCGACGCCAGTGGGGGGCAAGGTTCGCCATCACCTCCTTCACTGGCGCTCCATCACATCGGACAGGTGGGTGCTGCAAATCGTCCGAAGGGGCTACTCCCTCCCCTTCAAGGCGACCCCTCCATCCATGCCCCCGCTTTACCACCGCATGTTGGGGCATCACTTGCGACTTCTCCAGGAGGAAGTTGCGGCCCTCTTGGCCAAGGGGGCCGTCAAGCGCGTTCCTGGGCCAGAAGTAGAAGTGGTTGCTATTCCCACTACTTTCTGGTACCCAAGAAGGGCAAAGGAGGCCTACGCCCTATCTTGGACCTACGGAGCGTCAACGGCTTCCTCCGGAAGGAGAAGTTCAAGATGCTGACTTTGGCTCAGGTCCTAGCTGCCCTGGACCCAGAAGACAGGATGGTAGCGTTGGACTTGCAGGTCGCATATTTCCACATCCCCGTCCTGCCGGCCCACTGGCGTTACCTGCGGTTCACGGTAGGCCACGAGCACTTTCAGTTTACCGTGCTCCCCTTCGGCCTTACCAGCGCCCCACGGGTGTTCACGAAAGTGATGGCAGTGGTCGCAGCTCATCTGCGCAGATTAGGGGAAGACTGAAACCCTTATCTCAATGATTGGTTGTTGAAGGCGGGCTCGCCCCAGGCAGTCGTCTCCCACCTCCAGACTACGGCTGACCTCCTGCACTCGCTGGGGTTTTCCATCAACGTGCCGAAGTCACACCTGTGCCCCTCTCAGAAGCTCCTTTTCATTTGAGCGGTTCTGGACTCAGCGCAGTTTCGGGTTTATCCCCCCCGAACAGTGGGTTCGGGATATTCTGGCTCTGATTCCGATCTTTCAGCCTTTATCCCGAGTCTCGGTCAGATTGACGATGCGGTTCCTGGGGCTGATGGCCTCCTACATCCTTCTGGTGCATCATGCCAGGTGGCGGATGCGGGCTCTGCAGTGGGACCTGAAATTTCAGTGGGCACAGCATCAGGGCAATCTGTCCGACCACGTCCGGATCTCGGAGGGCACTGCAAGACAGTTGCAGTGGTGGCTCACAAACCGCGATTGGGTCAGCGGCAGATCTCTCTCCCTACCCCAACCAGAGCACGTAGTGGTGACAGGTGCGTCCCTCCTGGGATGGGGGGCCACATGGGGGAGAGGGAGATCAGAGGCCTCTGGTCTCCGGCGGAGTCCCGGTTCCACATCAACCTTCTGGAGCTGCGGGCGATCAGCTTGCACTGAAGGCATTCTTTCCCTCTGTCCGGTGAAGTGTAGTGCAGGTGTTCACGGACAACACCACTGTCATGTGGTACTGCAACAAACATGGTGGGGTGGAGTCGTGGACCCTTTGTCAGGAGGCTCTGCGCCACTGGACATGGCTGGAACACCAGAGAATCACCCTGATTGTTCAACACCTGGCAGGTTCCCTGAACACCAGGGCGGACAAACTCAGCCGCCGGTGCATGATGGATCATGATTGTGGATCCTCTCTCTGCCCCCCTTTCGGAGGTTCTCCTCTTCCTTCTTTCTCTTGCCCAGCAGGGCTCTGCTCTGGGCACTCTTAAGGGCTACCTCTCTGCCATTTCTGCCTTCTTGAGGCTTCCTGATCAGCCTTCTCTTTTCAAGTCCCCTGTTGTAAATAGATTCTTAAATGGCATCACGCACATGTTTCCTCCTGTTTCTTTTGTGATGCCTCAGTGGGACTTGAACCTTGTTCTAACCTATCTGATGTGCGCTCCTTTTGAGCCACTTCACAATTGCCCTCTTTGTCTTCTGACTCTCAAGACTGCATTCCTAGTTGCCATCACCTCTGCCAGGAGAGTGAGTGAGCTCCAGGCTCTATCTACTAAGCCTCCTTTCCTTTCTGTCCATCCAGACAAGCTTCTTTTAAGAACGCATCCTTCTTCCCTGCCCAAGGTGGTTACGACCTTTCACATTGGGCAGTCCATCACCTTGCCCACCTTCTTTCCGCCTCCGCATCCCTCGAAAGAGGAAGAGAGACTCCACATGCCTGGACCCAAAACATGAGCTCTCCTTCTACCTTGATCGCTCACGCCAGTTCCGGGTGGACGACCAGCTCTTTGTTGGTTACGTGGGCGCGAAGAAGGGACGGGCGGTGCACAAACCGACCATCTCTCGGTGGGTTGTGTTGTGCATCAAGGTCTGTTCCTCCTTGGCTAGAAAGGAGCCCCCTGTTGGGCTGAGGGCCCATTCAACTCGGGCCACGGCGGCTACTACTGCCCTGGGTCGGGGAGTCCCCTTGCAGGACATCTGTCAGGCAGCTACGTGGGCCTCGCTGCACACTTTTGCTAGACACTACTGCCTGGACAGCCAAGTCCGGAGAGATGGCTTTTTCGGCCGTTCCGTTCTCCAGGACTTTCTGGTGTGATCTTGGCTCTCAGACCCACCACCGGGGTTGGTGTTGCTGGGGTATCTTTTCTAAGGTAAGGAATCTAACACTAACCTGTTTCTTTCAGATGCACAAGTTACTTACCTTCGGTAACGATATATCTGTAAGAAACAGTAGTTACTGAAGGTAAGTATCTTGTGCATATGTGCAAATAAGATTATGTAAAATGTAATAAATATATTTTTATACTTTTCTAATCATTAGTGTCACTATTGGTTTTTCTATACCTATGTTTTGAGAGTTTTTTGAAGTAGCCCTAGAAAATTTACATTAATGTAATTGCCTGTCTAGGTGTACTTATTATCCTTTTCAGAAGACCCCTTTTCTTTGCAATTCTCAGACACCATCTGCGCCATTTAATCTTGATTCTCTTTCTTTGGACTGAGCACTACCGGCCCCAGTTCAATGTTCAGTGCCACCCTCGACGCCACGATCAGCGCTGTCAGTCCAAGCCCAGACTCCTGAAACTGAGCCAGTAGTTTTGTCAGACTCTGAAACATATCACGCCACCACCGAGACCACGCCAATATGCTCATTTGGACTCAGATACCGATTTCCCTCATGATGATGTTGATGACATTCACCCTTATAACGATGGGAATCACTTTGATGACCTTCAGGATGCCAGTGGCATGTATACCTCCTCAGTCATCTTTCCTCCCTAAACATGGCATGGCAACACAGGAGTCTGCTTCCTTCGCTGTTAATTCGGAGTGACAAAGTTGCTAAACCTCACTTTTACAGTAGAGGTAAAAGCAAACTTCCTCTATGAGGTCCTCAACACTGGACAAACCAGCCAAGAACCTCTACTGCCTTTCAATGAGGCCCTGACTGATGTGCTGGTGGTCACCTGGGCAAAGCTTGTATCTTGTCCTCCGGTTAATAAGCAAATGGCAAGGCAACAGAGACCTGCTCCTGGGCATCCTGATTTTCTTCTTCAACGTCCCACTCCAGAGAGACTGATAGAGCAGATGTCCACAAGGCTCAATGTGTGCTCTCTTCTACCAGCCTTGCACACTTGTCCGTCAACACTTCTTACCTACTGGGAAGAAACTTGTGTGCATTGTTAGACCGAGT
Organism: Lissotriton vulgaris; assembly: GCF_964263255.1. Lineage (NCBI taxonomy): Eukaryota > Metazoa > Chordata > Amphibia > Caudata > Salamandridae > Lissotriton > Lissotriton vulgaris. The sequence continues at coordinate 908,982,650 of NC_141689.1, read as the reverse complement.
AGCAGACCTCTTGCAAGCTGTCCCAGATTGTTGCTAGGTGAAAGTATTATGCCGTATGGCAGGGGTGCATTACCATTTAATGCTAGCACAATACACAAAGATGGACCCCGGGTACTCTCAATGCACCTTCTCTCAGTCCTAACAGAGTGGCAACTTTAAAGGAACATGTTAAGCATTTCACATCACCAACCTGGACGATAAGTAATTGAGATGACTCAAGAGAAATCTGACACCAATTTAAAAAAAAAAGTCTGATTGTTATGTATTTTCAGACACCAAAACAAAATCAATACATATAGTATAAGTGGAGTTTTCTATTTTCATGCAATAAAAAAATCAATACTCTGCCATGTGAAAAACATTAACGTTGCTGGCAATGGGAAAAACACATATATGCAATTGTTTCTTTTGAGGGCGAGTTCAACGGAACTCACTCGAAGTTAAGGTCTTAGGGGTCATTTGACTAGTTCACAACAGCTAGATTTTACCTGGCTCAGGGGTGTGGGTTGCAGAGGTGCACTTTCAGCTGTTAAACAGAACTGTTAATCAGACTTTTGGTGTTGAAATGGTTACCTTATCAAAAAGGTACTTGCGGGGGAGTTGAGCAAAAACCTTTGGAAGAAAAGCAAGGAGCTGGCCCTGGACTAGGAGTCTCCAGGCAGATCTGATCTACCTGGCTCGGGGGACTCTGGTGCAGAAGTGCACTCTGCTATCCGTGGTGCAGAACTGGATCTGCGGCCAGAGGAGCTGGCTGGTGAGCCTAAAGAGGGAAAAAACAAATGCAAGATCTTTATGATGAAGCCACAGGAGTGGATGCTCATTCGAGCAGATGATTCTCTTCTCTTGAAGTGTTGAAAAAGTAGGTAGTAGTCGAACTGACAACCAACAAGCCTCTGTACCTGCAAGCATTCCAGTTGAGGACATCTTCATGCAGAGGACATGGGGAACGGTGTAGAAAGCGGAGTCTCTCTGAGGGTCGCGACTATAGTTCCCAGAAGCCACCTGCACAGGAACTTTGAGCGATCATACCGACAGCTCGAGGTGTAAGGCTTCAAGGTTGTGGACTTTGTGGTTTGTGCCTGCCAACTGCAGGGGACTAGTTCCTCTACCCCAAGGGAGTTCTTGTGAAGTCTGGAGTTTGCGGAGGGACTCTCCTTCTTTGTGGAACCAGTCTCTTTCTTTGCTGGAGTTGCAATCCAGCGGGTGCAGGTTGGCTGTCACAAGTGCAGAACTTAGTGCCGATCTTCATTGAGCCCTGCCTTGTCGTGGATATGGGTCTCTTCTTGATAACATGTCGAATCCAAGGTGCTGGTGTCTGGGGTGCCCCTTAAATCCTGAATTTATTGGGTGTGAGGACTAGTAGCCAATGGGCATCTAGTCCTGCTTCTAATCTGCCCCAGTAGTGACTACTTCCTGTGGGTATATGTCACTAAAACTAGTCAGAACCTGATTTCTATCCTAAATTCCAGATAGCCAAAACCATCGTCGGTCGTGCACCTCGGCTGCCAGCCTCTAGAGGTGTGGATAGCCGTGTGGAAATAGGTGCTGTTCTGCATAGCTAATTTCCAGCCAGCCAGCCAGAGAAAAACAGTGGTTGGCACAGGGGGGGTCTTTGTCCTCAAGTTATTTTGTTAAGTGGCGCCAGTGAAGCCTCCTGCAACTGTTGAAAATCCGGTTTACCTTATCCTCAGCAGCTCATGATCGTCCGGTGGGAGGCCGTATCACTTTCTACCTCCCCAGGTGGAGGAGCATCAAATCCAGTCAATGTGCGGAACATGGTTGTTCACTAACTTTCCTGTAAACCCCCCCCCCCCCCCCGCCCCCCCCCAATATGCCACCCACACTACAATACCTCCCAGAGCATCACTTGTCCATACTCTGTGGAGACGTTCATGCTCTCTTGGCCCAGGGAGCAATAGGGAGGGTGCCGGCATCAGAAATTGTGACTGGCTATTATCTGTTCCCAGTCTGTGTCACCTGATCTTCCTCCTAGTGGAACAACCAGTTCAGGATGCCTATCTTGACCCAGGTTGTATCTGACAGGATGGTGGCATTTGACCTGCAGAATGCCTATTTCTGCATCCCTATCCTGCAATTCCATAAGCTCTACCTTCAGTTTCAGATACACCAAGAGCACTTTCAATTGTCGGTGCTCCCTTTTGGCATAACCAATGCACCTCGGTTTTCACAAAGGTGATGGTGCTGGTCACAGCCCTCCTGCAGCGGTTGGGATACCTGTCTTCCAATACCTTGACAACTGCCCACTGAAAGTGTAATGGCCTCAACAGTTGTAGACCACCTCCTGACAACGACTGACCTGTTATCTTTAAGCTGCTCTATCAACGTGTTGAAGTTACATCTGACTCCTCCACCACGGTTCCTCTTCATCGGAACCCTCTTGGATATGGTTCTCTTCCACGCCTTCGCTCACATTCATCTAGTCCAGGACGTTCGGGCTATGATTCAAATGTTTTGTCCCTTGATCCGAATCCATGAGAGGGTTTCTGAGGCTTCTTGGCCTCTTGCATTCAACTTGTGTACCAATGGTACATGGGGGCTCTGCAGTAGAACTTGAAGTCTCAGTAGACTTCGCATTAAGGGGACCTATTGGGATCCAATCAGATGTCAAAAGAGACAACAGCAGATCTGCAGTGATAGATTTTCAACCACAATTGGACCAAAGGCAGACCCCTGTCCCTATTCCACCCAGAGGTAACGATTGTGACGCATGCATTGTTGCTTGGTTGACTGGGTAGTGGCAGGTCATTTGGGTGAAGTAGAGATCAGAGGACTCTGCTCTTTGGCGAAGACCTGCCTCCACATCACCTTACCGGAGTTGCGAGCGATCCGCTTGGTACTGAAAACATTCTTCCTGAGCATTGGGGCAGAACGGTTGCAGATTCTAGGGGATAACATAACCGCATTGTGGTATTGCAAGAAATAGGGTGGGATGGAGTCGGGATTCATTTGCCAGTAGGCCTTGTGTCTCTGGAAGTGACTTAATCTCACGGGATCTCTCTGACCGCATAGCACCTAGAGGGATCTTTAAATGTCAGGGCAGATTAACTCGGCCACCTAGAGGATCACAAATGACATTTGCACTCCGATGTGTCACAGGGCATCTTCCACAACTGGGGAGAACCCTGTCTCGATCTGTTCGCCACCATAGTGAACTGTGTCAAAGTTTTCACATTGGAGTTCCCAAGGCAGTTCTGTCTTGGGGACTTCTTCTGTCCGAATTGAGATTCGAGACTCCTGTATGCCTTTCTGCTCCTACCTTGTCTGCCGTGTGTGTTGGAACAGATGAAGAAAGAGTCGGTCTGAGTTATCCTAGTGGCCACAGACTGGGTGAAGAGAGTGTGGTGTCCAATACTTATGGCCATGAGCAGCTGTCCTCCATTCCAGCTTCCCCTTCAGGAGGACCTTCTATTGCAGCAGCAGGGTTAGGTCCTGCACCTGAGCCTGCGCAACCTATACCTCCATATGTGAAGAATGAAAGCCAACAGTTACTGACTTTCGATCTGTCTCCCGATGTGATTGCCGGGATTTTGGCAGTGAGACATCCATCTACTAAAACCGCTTATTCAGGACTCTAGGGAGACGTTTGCGGTCTGATGTTTGTTATATAACAATCAACCCTTGAATGCACAGTTTTCTGATGTTCTCGTGTTCTGTCTTTCTTTAGCCTAACAAGGCCTTGCTATGGTGAAATGTAAGGGTTACCTTTCAGTCTTCTTGTGTTTGCCAGATCAGCCATCCCTCTTCAAGTCACTAGTTCTGATGCGGTTTTTGAAGGAGTTCATCCAAATTTTTTAGCCAACACCATTTGTCATTTTGCAACGGGGCCTTAATTTGTTGATCATCTTCCTGATGTGCACTCCTTTCGAACCAATGCACAGTTGCCCTCTCCATCTGTTGATCGACACAGCATTTATCACTATAACATCTACAAGGTGAGTTGGTGAACATCCAGCATAGTCTGTGGTATTCTTCCCAGACAAACTGGTCCGTTGGACAAAAGCGATGTTCTTGACACTCCCTTCCATATAGGGTAACACATCACTTTGCAGATTTTTTTATTCACCACCCTGTTGCTCCAAGAGAGAAGAATGGCTCCACGGTGTGGACCCTAAGAGGGCCCTTAGCTGATTCATTGACCAGAATTACCAACCAGATGACCAACTCTTCAATGGTTTCTCTGGAGCAAACAAGGGCTAAGCGTTGCAAAATATAACTATCTCCCAATTGATTGTGTTATGCATCAAGATCTGCTATGGGCTGACTAAAATTCAATCCCCATAATGATTGAACGCTCATCCAACCAGAATTGCTTCCACTGCAATAGCATCTGGTGTGCCAGTCCTAGACATCTGTCAGGCTGTAACGTGGACATCCCTCTACATGTTCACAAAGCACTACTTCCTGGACCGCCATGTCCAGTGCAAATGGGCATTTTGCAGGATAGTCCAACAGTATTTCCTGGTCTGAGTCATTCCACAGACCCACCACCTGGGAAGGTACTGCTTTGGTGTCCGTTTACAATGTGAGGAATCTGTGTTTGGAAGTCTGTCAGAAGAACAAGCTATGTACCTTCAATAACGCCTATTCTGGAAGAGACTCTGTCTAACCATAGGTTCCTTTCCGACCAACCCTCCTCCCTGTTCTGTGAAATGGTCTCATATAGTCTTTCCATAAGAGCGTAAATCGGAAGGTCTGCGCACTGCCGTTCTCTTGATTTCAAGGGCTCTGCGCCAGATGGCATGTACAGACATCCGAGAGAAACTGAGGCTAGCTTACAGAGGTGGCTTTTGTATGGGGACCCCAATGTCACATCCGGGTTGGGATGGATCCAAAGAAGAGCCGAACAGTGCCTCTTGTCGGCGTGCAAGGGAATTGCTTGCAAACGTTTACGTATCCAGTCTGATGCATGTGAAAATTCACAAGGTGAGGAATCTGTGGTCAGATAGTTTCTACAAGAAAATGTGTTACTGAAGGCAAGTAACTTGTTCTTGAAAGGCCAATGGGGTTACAGACAGGACTAGGTGAGATAAGCCAGATGCTTTGCAACAATGAAAGCAATGCAGATTTTCCTTCTTGCTTCCATTCATCATATCAGGATATGACTCCGCAAAGCGTTCACCGCTGTTCTACGGGATCGAGATGTTAGCACTTCAACAGCTCACCACCCTTTGGAGAATCCGGGTTCTTTTCCAAAAACGAAGTTGTAGCCCAAACGACTGCATTAAAAAGGCCAAAGTGGTCACATAAACCTTAAAATAAGTGTGGATAAAGCCAAGCCATGTAGGCCAACCCCTGTGCTCATAACCTGCAAAGGGAAGTGAGCACAGCCAGTGGTTGTGTTTACATGACCTGGGGTATGGTCAGTAATTAGGACCTGGGGCAAAGCCCTGTGTCCAACACTTAAATGGAACGGCTAAAAACCATGCCGAACAAACTCTAGGAGCAAGGGGGGGCAAAAGGATATTGCCGTAGACTTAAACAACTTAAATCTCATTGATTTGAAGAATTCTGAACTAAATTAAAGTCATATCTATGTTATGCTAAATATTTAACAAATGGTAAAATATATAGATCCCTTACGTTTCTGAGCCTGTCCTTTCATTACTTTCCCACTTCTGTCTATTGTAATCAACTTTCTTGTTTTCAGTTTCAGGTTTAATGTAAATCACCTTAGTAACTCTCTGGTCCTGGTTGTGCTATACACAGGTTCAAATAATAAATAAACCATTAATTGTGTGCAGCGGTTGTCCAAAGACTCCGCTTTTGGGAAGATGAGTGGCTGCACAGTTTTGTCACAGTTGATTTACAGTGCTGTGAAAGTGATGAGCATAAGAGTATGACTTAGGAAAAACAGGGTCACTAAAAAGGTTAAATTGGAGAAGGAAACTTCAAAACCTTTTTACGTTTCAAAAGCAAGTGAAACTTTGCATAAATTGGCCATCATAAAATATATATACACCTTTCACTTTACTGATCCGTTTTTGTGCCCTATTTAAAGAATAGAAGCTCTTCAATGAATCTGATAGTCTGAGCATAGGGAGATATTATTACACACATTGTCACTTGAAATGTGGATGAGGGGTGAGGATATTTTCAGCCAAGGCTGTTTGGTCTATATTCAGAAATGCTAAATAAGTTCATGGATTTAACCTTTTCAGTGTTTCTAGTTTACACTGCCATTGTATGCCCCATTATGCCCAACATTCCCAGCAGGGGAGGAGAGTGCAGTGATGAGAAAGGTTCGCTCTCTTTCTCCTTTGTTTTCACCCATATGCTCCTCTTATTCTATGTTCCCCTCCTCTCCCTCTCTACTTCCTTTATCTCGCCCATGCCCTTCTCTTTATTTTCTCCTTAATTCCTTTCATTCCTTCTTGCCCTTGATTCCTCCCCCATTCTTCGCCAGCCTTTCCCTCACTCGTCAATTGAGAAATTGGTTATGTGAATTGATCCTGAGAACAGATTGGTGTTGAATGTATTAAAAAGTTTTAATGTATTGAAATGAAAAAGGGCAACATTCTAGTTTAAAAATTAAGCTATGACAGTCCCAACTGGGAGCCTTTCTCACTTCTTTACTTGAAGAACTACTTCGTACTATCAACACTGGCCACTTGTCAAGAAAACCATTTCACAATTGGTCCAAAGTATTGATTCTGGGAACTGATTTGTGTTGCATTATTTCATACGCTTTGAATTGGACAAATTGAGGGCTGTAGACACTGTTACAGTAAATCTGTTAAGTGTCACACGGATGTTTCTAGACAAAAGCAATTAAGCAAATTCTGTAAGCCGTATTCTCAGCAAGAATTAATTAAACTCCAGTGCAGGGCTGGCTTGGCTCGGAGATGGCATTTTATGTTCCCAGAATACACTGATTACGTTTCTCACTGTGGTAGTCCTTTCATAGATCTTGATGAAACTACCTTATGTTGTTTTTTCAGATACTTCTTGATGAATTATCTTCTACAAAACTCTGGGTTGCAATGCACGTTTCAGACCACAGTGGATTTCACTACCGCCAGTTCCTAATAAAGTCTTTAATCAACAAGGCAGGGACAGGGAAAACGGTGTCAGTCCATAACCAACCGGCGAATGATCAATCCCTTGGTCTTCGAAAAGAAGATGGAGCCAGTGTGGAGGCACCAAGAGTCAATCTCTCCCTTCTTCTAGAGGAAGAAATGGAACTTATAACAGATCTTGTTGATTCTTATCCAGGGCATGAAACACTGTGGTGTCACAGGTAAGAGAAACCTCACTGTGATCGGTTTCTATGCTGTTCTGTGGTTTTAAATCACTTTGATGGTATTTAAGTGGAAATTGTGCACTACTGGCATCGCTTAGTTTGGGGTAAGAGGTATATTGAATGTGTTTGTATTTTAATTACCAGGACATGTATATCTCACATTGTGTTTCAAGCCTCACCCTGGCATCCCTTTGAAATCTCCACATAACTGCTTGATTCACTGTACCAGATCAGCACAGATGAAAACTGAAAGTTTTTAAACTAAGCTAGGATTGCTGCTCATTTATTTTCATCCTAGAAGAACTATTCCATATTATAGAAAAAACTGTATACAGTTTTCTTGTTTTGATAATGGTGCCAACCTGAGCTGATTATCAAATGAAGACAAGTAAAGAAAAGCAAACGTTGGTATAGCAGAGCAGTATGCACGCTTTGGTAGGAAATACTGGTTCAAAGTACATTGACTGAAGGACAAAATGTAATGTAATGATATTGGTTTTCAATGCGTATCATAGATTATTTTAGGACCCAGTGTCTGCTGTCTATTCGTACACATATTGAGTCTTGTGTGTGTATCACTGGTGTGCTGCATCTCCTATTCACTGTAAATGTATTGCTCCTTTTGAAGTGTAATGTGGTATTACTGATACACCGCGCCTAAGTAGGCCTAATGGATTGGTTCAGAATGTTAATGGTCATTGACATGACCTAGTTGTGTGCAGTCATCAACTCGGAACACGAAGGTCGAGAAACTCTTTGACTTCAGAAAGGCTGCACAAAACATACACGGTATGTGGAGTGCACACTGATGTAGCACATTTTTGGCCTACTGAAGAAAAGGCAATAGACTGGCCTTTGAACACCTGTAGAATCCAGGAAAGCACACCTTGAAAAACAGAAGCAGACGCCAAGATGGCTTTGAGACCGAGACCACGGGATGTTACCCTTCATGTCAGTGGTGATTCATGTAATAACTGAGGAGATGAGAGGTAAGCAACAGCGTCTTTATTCAAACGTAACGCAAGGAGAGCACATCCTTAATAACGGTCCAACAGTCCCCAACTGCATTGTCACCACCAACATTCCATAGGCTCTGCCATGCTCAACAGTAGAAGGTAGGGAAGGACAAGGTAGGAGGGAAAAGGCAGAAGATTAACATAAACAAAAATAACCAGTATAACAAGGCTCCCACATTATAAAGGAATAAATTAATTTTCGCTAAAGTCAGTGATAGTGCACCACTTGGGCCGTGTGATGTCACATGTCTGTGGTATCAGCTCAGCACAAAAAGTATTGTGTGGTCTAATGTTGATGGGCTGTAGTCACCACCTTTCATCAGTGCGGTGATTATTAAATAAGAACGAGTGGAGAACAACAAATGGTAAGATAGAGCAGCGCGTCTTTATTCCCTCGCAGCCTAACAGCAGCTTCAGATGATTTCTGACTTGGAATTTCCACTACACTCAAAAGGTACCTTTCAAGAAAATAACTGCATCAGGAGCACTGCGGCACAAGACTGTGTGCCATAGGCATTCTTAATACATAACTACAGCTAAAGTACCTAGTATGGCACAACGTTTAAGAAGTCAACAGAAGAAGCTGATCTGATTACTATGGTTAATCTGCCTGGTCACTGTCTGTGGTGCCTGGAGAATCTATTACTAGATATGCACCTGCCAGTTAGAGCTGGAGAATCAAAACGATCTTGTTCCTGGAAGTACCATCAACTTTGAGTTAACAATACAACACCACCACCATCATCATCATCATCCAAGGTAATCTTAACTTTGAGCACAATTTCTTTCACAATTGCTAGCTGCCTGAGTCATCAGGACATAGACTTTGCCACAAATGCCATTGCAGCTCTTGTGGGTAATTGCCCTCTTATACAAAAACACTAATTACATCTGTGTGTTTTCCTTTGGTGGAGACGGCAGAGTTGAAGGTTTACCCCTTTCGAACAGCTCCTAGAATACCAGACAATGTGGCTGATGAAAGTTGCATTCTGGGGCCTCGATTCCTTTGTGTCTGGTGTTTAATTCTGCTTTTGAAGTTGATAAAGTTGAAACATAGTCTGTGAAAATAAATCTGATGTTCGAGGCATATGAGCTGCAGATTACACACTGCATAGATGGCCACCTAGTGTTGGGCCCGGATGTTTGCAGTTTGTTTTTGTTGTAGAAAAGTCTTTGGAAGTCACAGGATAGGTGACTCCTTCTTTGGATCATATTGCGCATGGGCATCGGCTCCATCCCCAGATTGTGTTTTTTCCGCCACCGGGCTCAAATGTGTTTCCAGCACTCTGTGTTGGAACTGATTTCCTTCTGCGCGCAATCCTCACCAGCTTCGCCGCTATAGTTTCGAACGCGTTTCAAGTCGACCCTACTCTTCAACTTCGAAGTCTTCGATTTCGGTCGTCGGCGAAGGCCTTCGGGCCCACCTAGGCCTCAACTTCCAGCTCATGGAAAGGACTCCATTTAAAAAGTGTCCTCAATGTGGGTCGAAGTTTCCCCACACAGACCTACATGAGGTGTGCAACCTTTGCCTCTCTCCGGAGCACGAGGCCAGAGACTGTTCAGCTTGTGCCTCCTTCCGCTCCAAAAAGACGATAGGACCGATAAGCTAGGAGAACAATAACTCGTTCATCAGCTCTGATTCCAGACGACATCTTCCAAGAAGGCGTCGACGTCCCAGAACATCATGGCGTCAACATCAATTCTGAGGCCGAAGATTCTGAAGTCCAGCACAGCGGTTCGGAAGGAAGACCGTCGACCCCAACCCTTCCTCGACACATTCAAAAAAGGCTTCGGTCACACCCTCGCCCTCAGGCTCGGGTGCACACCGGGACACTGCTTTCACTGCCCCTCCCTCGGGCCCGGCAAAGAGGCTTACCAAGCCTTCTGGCGACTCTGGCTCGAGTCTGTCTGCCCACGATGCCGGCGCACACCTACCGACACCGAAAAAGATATCATCGGCCGCCACGCCGACATCGAAACAATCGGCACCGAAGCCTACTGCTAGTCCCTCGGCACCAAACCCCAAATCGGACCCAAGCAAACACGCTTCGGATTTGAAAAAATCATCGGATCTGTAAAATCCATCGGAACCGAAAAAAACGTCAGATCCCAAAACACCATCGGAGCCGAAACATTCATCGGTGCCGAAAAGAGCACTGGAGCCAAAAAATTCTCTGGCTAAAGACACTACCAAACAACATGTTTCAAAAGATGCCCCCAGTTCGGTGCCAAGAACTCCCTCCGCACCAAAAGATTGGCCTCCTGCAGAGGACTTATTTCATCCAGACCCTGCACAAAAGACTCTTGTAAAGGATCCAACCACTGGTCAACTAACTCTTAGTTAAAAAAAACGACCACTGGATACACCTGCACCGGCTCCTCATCCAAAGAAGGACATTGCTACAGCTCGTCTAAGGATCCCCCCTACTCCTCCACCTATGCCATCACCACCTGCTCCCCTACCACAGCACTCTCTTACATCTTCTATCATACCAGATGATGACAACAGGGATAATAGCTAGGACGATACAGGGGGTGGTGCAGATGATCCCTCTATTCCTCCAGGCTCACCTGACCCATGGGATGATTACAACATCCCAGACGTCCCTAACGTCCCTCAAGACTACATATATCCCTCTAGGCCTTCCCCACCAGAAGACACTATGGGATTTAATCAGCTAGTACACAGGGCTGCACAATACCATGGGGTAGACATGCACACTGACCCTGTAGATGAAGACTTCCTAATGGATACTTTTGATAATTCACAAAGATCGTAAATTTTACCCATGCTTAAGGGAGTTATTAAGCATGCTCCTGAAGTATTCAAAGACCCAGTTAGAACGCGGGTCATCAATCCAAGCATAGAGAAAAAATATAAAGCTGCCCCTTCAGATCCAGCATATATTAAAGGCCCAGTACCATTAGACTCTCTTGTGGTTTCTAATGCACGCAAAAGAGCAAATTCACAAACATCAGGTGAAGCTCCCCCACCAGATAAAGAGTCTAAGCTCCTTGATGCATCAGGTAAAAGGTCAGCGCCTCAGGCAGCAAACATGTGGCGTATTGCCAATACGCAAGCACTATAGGCAAGCTATGACAGGGCACTTTATTATGAATTAGAATCATTAATGCAGCACCTCCCTGATAGATATAAAGATAGAGCAAATGAGCTTATCCAAGAGGGAAAAAATATTACAAACACCTCTATTCGTTGTGCATTAGATGCACCAGACACTGCCTGAAGAGCAATTAACACCAGTGTTCTGCTGCGTAGACACGCATGGCTACGTATTTCAGGGTTCAAACCTGAAGTCCAAAGTCCTATACTTAACCAGCCCTTTGATGAGCAACACTTATTCTGACCTAATGTAGACGTATCCCTTGAAAAGATGAAGGATACAGATACAGCCAAATCTATGGGAGCCCTGCAGTTGCAGGCTCCCAAACGCTCATTTCGCCGCTCCTCTTACAGAGGCGCCTCAAGAGGATACTCTTCAGACACACCCTCTACCTCTTACGAAGCCCCCACACAATCCACCTATAGTAGGGGCTACCAAAGGGGTGGTTACAGAGGCAACAACAATGCGGGCAGAGGGAAAAACAACAACTCCCGCTCTGCCTCCCCCCCCCTGGCCAATGACTTCCCTCCCCCGCCCCATTCCACACTGTCGGGGGAAGACTACAACAATACCTACCAGCCTGGGAAAATATCACATCAGACAGGTGGGTGCTTCAAATAATTCAGTCCGGTTACTGTCTCGAACTAACATCTACCCCCCCAAACATACCACCCAGACAGCGTCCAATGTCACAAGAACATGTGATACTACTCCAACAGGAAGTTCTATCCCTCCTGAAGAAAAATGCAATAGAAATCGTTCCAATGCATCAGCAAAACAAAGGAGTATACTCCCTGTATTTCTTAATCCCAAAGAAGGACAGATCTCTAAGGCCTATCCTAGACCTCAGACCCCTAAACTTGTACATACAGTCAGACCACTTTCACATGGTCACACACCAACAGGTCCTTCTGCTCCTTTTACAAGACGACTTCCTTGTCACACTGGATCTCAAGGACGCCTACTTCCACATTCCTATCTACACAGCGTACAGAAAATATCTGATTTGTACTAGACGGTTGTTGTACATAGCTTTTCCCTATCTGTCCTCTCCCTGCATGCTCTGGCTCCAACCTTCTAGACTGCTTGCATAGTTCTCTCTGTGTCACTGTCTGCCATTCCATTCTGTGGCAGTTACTACCTGGCCAGATGAGGTTACGGTCCTGTTACTTTTCTGTCTGCTGTATTAAACTGCTTACCTGCAACCTTACCGGATTTGGAGTCTTCTTTCTATATACAACATTTTGGCGACTTCAGGATGGGAGCATCTGGCCAAATTTTTGCTACAGCCTAAGAAAAGATTATCCTACAACAGCGATCCGTTCCTCGACGAATCCACGAGTGTCAGCGCTTTGAGTTCTCGATGTCTTCTCCTTCTGCAACCGTCTGATGTCGAGATTTTATGGATTCAACTTCCTAAAACAGCGTTTTTGTTCTTTGCCTCCGTGGTTGCTACCCACAGCGTCACAAGCCTGAGGTGCGTAGCAACGGAGTTGAACGTCACTTGTGTGTGTCCCGCGTGGCCATAGCAACGGTCTTGCTGGATCTGCTTCCACGAGCGGAGTCTCGAGCTGAGTCTCGCGCATTGACTGCGCACTACTGCACGGACCTCCGGTTGCTGCGTGGTGTCTACGCAAGGTCATTAACGTGACCTTCGTGACGACATACGCTGGCGGCCATCTTTGTTTACTTCCTCAGTCCGCTCTGTGCAGTTCATCAGTCCGATGCGAGCAGTTCGCTCGAGTGGTTCATTTCAAGTTAAAGTCGTTGGCACGCAAGGTTTCCACACAAGTAAGCACGTTATTCATTAACATTTGGTGATTACTCCTAACGCTAGGAAGTGCAGCGCTGAATCTTTTTACTGGTCAAAGTTCATAAGAATGATACGTTATTTATTAACATTTGGTGATTACTCCTAACGCTAGGAAGTGCAGCGCTGAATCTTTTTACTGGTCAAAGTTCAAAAGAATTGTACTTTCGTTGCGACACTGAACTCCCTGTGCTTGGTATTCATATTGTTTTGGCTGCTGGTCTGTAATGGCGCAATCTATAAACATCGCTCTTCCTCCTCAGTTTCTAACTGAACCTGGCAATCCTTCCACTCCTTGGGAAGACTGGGTCATTATGTTTAATGACTACATTGAAGCCTTGGATGGTGAGGGCTTCTCTGCCAAACGTAAGAAGGCCATCCTGATGACCACATTAGGCAAGGAAGGGCAAAGACTTTTTAAATATTTACCTCAAGTTCTTTCCGCCACGTCACAACCTTTGGATGAATTTGAAGAGGCCATTGCCAGACTGGAGAACAGATTTGGAAGGGAAGAAAACCTAATTCTTCAACGTTATAGGTTTTACAAAAATAAACAACTTGAGGGCGAAAGTATTGATGACTTTGTTGCTCGCCTTCGTGAGTTGTCAGTCAAATGCAACTTCGGTCAAATGGCTGACGAGCATATTAGGGATCAGTTGGTGGTACAGGTCAACAATAGAAAAATTCAGGAGCGCTTGTGGGCCGCTAAGAACCCTACTCTGAAGGTAGCAATCGAACTTGCTAAGGTGGTCGAGGAGAGCGAAAAATGTATTAAAGAGTTATCAAAATCTAGTTCGGATACCAAGGTTGCGGAAGTATCTTATAAATTAACTAATAGCGATATCAGTGATGATGAAGCTGCTGCTGTTGCGATTGTCAGAAAGAAAGGTTATGTATTACAAAAGAAAAATATGTCTCAACAGCCATTCAGTAGATCACAGTCGCAACCTAGTAACAAGTTTGTGTCTAAAATGTGCTCTAGATGTGGGAGTTATTCTCATTCTTCTGATGCAAAATTTTGTTTCGCTAATAACAAAGAATGTTTAAAATGTGGTAAAATAGGCCACTTTGCAAAAGTGTGTAAGAATAGAGCCAATCAGAGGGTTACTGTGGTGTGTGATTACAATGAACTGAAGCGTGATGTTAACAAAATACTGATTTTGTATGATTCAGTGTGCGCGTGTGATGAGAAGAGGGAGCGTATTATTAAAGCAAAGTTCTTAGTTGATGGAAAAAACGTTGACTTGATGGTTGACACTGGGTCCAAGTGGACTATCATTCCCTCGTCTATGTTGTATGAGGTTTGGGGTAACAAACATTTGGAGGTCTGTGACATCTTTCCATCCGGTTACCAAGGGGAAAAAATTAACCTCCTTGGTTACTTCAATGCAATGATTGTTTTCAAGAACAGGTCAACCCAGGGCAAGATTTATGTGTCTGTGGATGGTCCCGCAATACTGGGTCGTTCTCACCAGTACGATCTACACATTATTGTCAATCCCAGAGCTGATGATCCCGTTCTTGTTGTGGATGATTGTTACGTGGATGACATACTTGCCAGTCACAGTCAGGTTTTTCGTGAGGAACTGGGTGAGCTACAGGGGTACACACACAGGATACTGTTAAAAGAGGGCAGTATTCCCGTACAGCACAAAGCGCGGCGTGTTCCTTTTGCCTTGCGGGCTGAGGTCAAGGCTGTTTTAGATGAGATGTTACAGGGGGGTATTATCGAACCGATTGAAGCCTCCCCATGGGTTTCTCCTGTTGTCATCTCGCTCAAACCTGACAACAAGATTCGTTTCTGTGTGGATCTACGCTCCTTGAACAGATGTGTGGTGGCCGATGTATTCCCTTTACCTAATATAGGCGAATTAGTTTCCACCCTTAAGGGAGCTAGGTTTTTCAGCAAGCTAGACCTCAAGCATGCCTATCACCAGATTCGTCTGGATGATGCCTCAAAGCATCTTACAGCTTTTATCACGGGTGAGGGAACTTTCCAGTTTACTCGCTTACCGTTTGGTCTAATCTCTGCTGCCAGTGTTTTCCAGCGCATGGTTTCTGAAGTGTTCAAGGGGCTAGATAAAATTATCTTCTTCCAAGATGACATTCTCATCTTTGGCAATACCTTGGAGGAGCACAATGATGTTTTACGCAATGCCTTAGGTAGAATTGTGGATGCGGGTCTCACGTTGCGCCGAGAGAAGTGTGCGTTCTTGGTTGAAGAGGTTGAATATCTGGGTTTCTGTCTCTCTGCTGAGGGTGTAAGGCCTAAGAAAAATCTCTTAGAAGCGATAGAGCTGGCTCCTCCTCCTGTAGATAAAGAACAACTCAGGTCCTTCATGGGGCTAATTGAGTTTTATTCTAAGTTTATCAAAGATTTTTCCTCAAAGACTGCTCCCTTAAGAGTTTTACTAAAGAAAGGGGTCAAGTTCTCTTGGACGAGTGAGCAAGAGTCTTGCTTTAACTGTATCAAAACTGAACTTAAGTCTTCAGGTGTTCTCACACCCTTTGACATTAGACGTCCTTCTATTTTGATGGTTGATGCCAGTGGTGTTGGTCTCGGAGCTGTTCTCCTCCAGAAACATAAGTGTGGTGAGAAAACTGTCGCTTTTGCCTCGAGGCCTCTGTCGACCTCTGAGGTCAACTATTCTGTTATCGAGCGAGAGGCTCTTGCGGCTGCATGGGGCGTTAACTACTTTAGAACATATCTATGGGGTTCTCGGTTTGTTCTTCGCACGGATCACAAACCCCTAGTAAATGTTTTGGCACCTGGTGGTACAGGCAAGGGCTCCCCTAGGCTGGCCAGGTTAGCTTCTCGCCTTCAGGATTACCAGTTTGAAGTTGAATTTGTTCACGGCTGGAGGAATGTACAAGCCGACTGTTTATCGCGTCTCCCGGTTTCTTTTCCCAACCCCGGGGATTCCTTGTGTGAACAGGGCGATGACAAGGCTGTTGCCTCCTTACATGATGTCGTGTCTTTGTGTGAGAGTTCCTTTTCAGCTGAGGAGTGGTCCAAAGGCATGGATGATGATCATGTTTTGAAAGCTGTAGTTGATCTTGTTCTCAAGGGGGCGAGAAGAGAAAGTGCCTTGGAACCAGCTGTCAGACCCTTTCTTAAGGTTGTCAATGAGTTGTCTGTGTGTGGGAAAAATGTTCTCATGAGGGGTGATCGTTATGTTCCTCCAAGCTCTTTGAGGGGCAGGATTCTTGGTTTAGCTCATGAGGGCCATTTGGGTCAAACTTTTACTCAGCGGCGTGTAAAAGAAAATTTCTGGTGGCCCTCAATCAACAGTGATGCTGTGGATTGTGTTGTCAAATGCTCCTTGTGCGTGGAAGGAGAGAAGCGTCTCAAGGTCATTGGTTCTCAATCTGTTGGCAGCATTTCCTTTAAAAGCTTGCCTTGGCACACAATATGTTTAGATTTCATTGGCCCTATGTGCGAATTGCCCGTAAATCAACGTTTTGCGGTGGTTGTTGTTGACTGTTTCTCAAAGTGGTTGACTGTACGTTTCATGAAGGAGATTACAACTGACTCCACCATTCTTTTCCTCAAGTCTGTTTTTGTGAATGAGGGTTATCCTTCAGTTCTCATTACAGATAACGGCACCCAGCTCACCTCTACCAAAATGGCTTGTTTCTTGCGTGAATGTGGTATATCTCATCACCGCACCTGTCTTTATAATCCCGAAAGCAATGGTCTGTGTGAAAGGGTCAACCGACTAGTCAAGGGTGTTATACAGATGTCAGTTGCTAGCGGGTGTTTTTCTGATGAGCGTGTACAAGAGCTGGTTTGGGCTTACCGCTCAACACCCCATGGGCAGGCTGGAAAATCCCCTTTTGAACTGATGCGAGGGCGTTCCCCTGTGTCCAAGCTAACTCCTTCCTGGTTGAGGGATGATAACAAGCTTTCTTCCCCTTCAAATATTTCCCCTCTTCCCATCTCCACTGGCGATTTGGTCAAGGTTAAGCCGGGTCGCTGCTCCAAGGGCCTTTCTAAGTTCACTGGTCCCTTCCGGGTTAAGAAAGCTTTTCCCCATTTTGTTCTTCTTGAGAATGGTGCTAAGTGGAACTACAGAAGGGTTGCCTTATATCAGAAGGAGGTCTCCAATACCCATGATTCCGATCTTATTCCTTCTGAGACAGGCTGCAGTGGCTATATGTTGTCTGCTCGACAAGACTCCGAGTCGCGTGACTCACCTGCTGTACGGGGGGAGGTGGGTGGTGGCGATGCTCCTTCATCTGCGTGTGATGATATGCATGAGTGTTCTGATACTACCTCTGGTGTTTCTTCTTCCAATGTCTCCTCAAGGTGTCCACGTTCCCGTCATCCTCCAGCTTACTTGAGTGACTATGTTCATTAACAGCTGTTATTGTTATTTTGCTCTTTCTTTCCCTTGTTTTCATTTTGTTCCCAAAGGAGGGAGATGTGTTGTACATAGCTTTTCCCTATCTGTCCTCTCCCTGCATGCTCTGGCTCCAACCTTCTAGACTGCTTGCATAGTTCTCTCTGTGTCACTGTCTGCCATTCCATTCTGTGGCAGTTACTACCTGGCCAGATGAGGTTACGGTCCTGTTACTTTTCTGTCTGCTGTATTAAACTGCTTACCTGCAACCTTACCGGATTTGGAGTCTTCTTTCTATATACAACAACGGTCAGCACTACCAATTCAAAGTACTCCCATTTAGAGTCACAACAGCACCAAGGTTGTTTACCAAATCCCTTGCAGTAGTTGCAGCACACTTAAGAAGACCGCATATTCACGTCTTCCCATATCTAGAAGACTGGCTCATAAAAGCCAGCTCATACAGCCAGTGTGTACAACACACTCATGCCACAATTCAACTGCTCCACGACTTTTGAGTCACAGTAAATCACACCAAGTCACATCTGCAACCGTCACATGTACAACAATATCTCGGTGCTACAATAAACACCAAATTAACACTAGCGTATCCCTCTCCAGCCAGGATAACAAGTGTACAAACTCTCCTAACAAAATTTAAACTGCAACACTCGCTTCCAGCTAGAGTGTTCATTCAGCTCATAGGAATGATAGCATCTTGCATATTCATAGTACCTCCGCGAGACTACAAATGCGTCCACTTCAAGAGTGCTTAGCACGACAATGGAACCAGGCTCACGGTCCATTAAAAGACCTAGTGTTGGTAGACAGTCGGACTCCTCATTCTCTGCAATGGTGGAACCCCAAAAACCTTTCAAAAGGCCGACCGTTTCCAGAGCCAGTTCCTCAAATCGTCATAACAGCGGACGCTTGCTCTCCGGCTGGGGAGCTCACCTACTGCATCACACCAGGCAGGTGGACACCGCAACAAAGGTTACTCCACTTCAATCACTTGGAGTTACTAGCTGTATTTCTAGCCCTGAAAGCATTCCAAAAGCAAGTGTCAGGCAAAGCTGTCTTAGTCCTCACGGACAATATGACAGCAATGTATTTCATAAACAAACAAGAGGGGACACGCTCTCTGCAGCTCTCACAGCGCATTAGATATGGAGATGGGCTATACCACTAAAGATCTTCCTCTTAGCCCAACATGTTCCAGGGGTACAAAACACCATGGCAGATCTCCTAAGTCGACAGACACAGCAGATCCACGAGTGGGAACTTCACCCGCAAGTTCTTCAACCGTTCTTTCAACTGTTGGGACAACCTCAGATAGACCTCTTCGCCACCCACGAAAACGCAAAATGCTCAAACTTCGCCACCAGATATCTACACCCACTGTCCAAAAGCTATGCGATATGGATGAACTGGTCCGGAAATTTTGCGTACGCTTTTCCTCCTCTCCAACTACTTCTGTTAGTGGTACGCAAACTACAGCAACATTCCCTAACACTTATTCTAGTTGCTCCAACTTGGGCAAGACAACCGTGGTACACCACGCTGCTGCAACTTTCTGTGGTACCACACCAGAAACTAAGCCTATCTCCACGCCTATTAACACAGAACCATGGAGAGCTCAACCTTGCGATCTGGCTCCTGAAGTCATAGTTTGGTTACCTTAACCTCCCTCCAGACTGTATGAACGTTATCAAAGAAGCTAGACGTCCCACCACTAGAGCATGTTATGCAGCTAAGTGGAAACGGTTCGTAATATACTGTCAAAACAACCACATCAATCCTTTAGATGTGTCTATTCAACACATCATAGGATACCTATTACACCCTCAAAAGTGTAATTTAGCGTACACGTCCATCAGGATCCTCGGATGCTTGATTCCGTTCTGGGAAGGACATGGCTTTTGTAGTTCGGACTGGACTGTTCCCATGGGGCACAGGGTCAGAGCTGATTTGCATATCGCCATTGTCTAACCCAGGGTGGTGTGGAGTGCAAAAAAACGATGGATTTGGGCCCAGATCTTTGGACTGGGGTGAATGTGTGACATTGATCCACATTCTGTCCATCACCTGTTTTGTTTGCATTTGCACCTTGCGGCCGTTGCAGCATACTTACAAAATAGACAACATCTGTCTCTTTTTCAGAGTACCTGCCATAAAGGCTTTTATGGAAGGACTCAAAAGAATAATCCCTCCCAGAACACCACATTCACCAGTGTGGAACTTAAACATTGTTCTCACACGGTTAATGGGACCCCCCTGTGAACTGTTACATTTACATAAATGTGAATTGCAATTCCTAACTTGGAAAGTAGCTTTCCTAGTAGCTATTACTTCTCTCAGAAGAGTTAGTGAACTACAAGCATTTACCATTCAAGAACCTTTTCAGCAAATGCATCATAATAAAGTGGTTCTACGTACTAATCCTAAATTCCTTCCAAAAGTCATTTCACCCTTCCATCTGAATCAGTCTGTTGAGCTGCCCGTATTTTTTTCGCAGCCACAAACAGTCGCAGAAAGAGCCCTTCACACCTTGGATGTCAAAAGAGCATTGATTTACTACATTGAAAGGACACAAACTTTTCGTAAAACTAAACAATTTTATGTCTTTTTCACCACCACATAAAGGTAACCCCATATCAAAATCTGGGATAGCTAGGTGGATTGTTAAATGCATACAAATCTGTTACCACAAAGGTAAACGTACGTTATCTATTCCTCCCAAAGCCATTCTACAAGAAAAGTGGCTTCAATGGCCTTTTTGGGGAACATTCCCCTAGATGATATATGTAAAGCAGCTACATGGTCTACACCGCACACATTCACAAAACACTATTGTGTAGATGTGCAAACTAAAGAACAAGCAACTGTGGGCCAGGCTGTACTAAAAACCTTGTTTCAAACAACTGCAACAGATACTGGCGGTCACCGCTAAAGGTGGGTACTGCTATATAATCTATGCACAGTGTGTAATCTGCAGCTCATATGCCTCAAACGGAAAATTCTACTTACCATTATGCATCTGTTCTTGGCATGTAGAGCTGTAGAGTTACACACGCCCACCCGCCTCCCCGGCTACCTTTATCTGTTCCAGTATTATCTTAATTAGATACAAATTACATGGACATCACTACTTTCTTGTAAGACTCCATCACTTCCCTAATGGCGAAAAACAATCTGGGGATGGAGCCGTTGCCCATGCGCAGTATGATCCAAAGGAGGAGTCACCTATCTTGGGGCTTCCAAAGACTTTTCTACAACAAAAACAAACTGCAAACATCCAGGCCCAACACTAGGTGGCCATCTATGCACAGTGTGTAACTCTGCAGCTCTACATGCCAAGAACAGATGCATACTGGTA
This sequence comes from Lissotriton vulgaris, assembly GCF_964263255.1. NCBI lineage: Eukaryota > Metazoa > Chordata > Amphibia > Caudata > Salamandridae > Lissotriton > Lissotriton vulgaris. Next base: position 908,961,722 of record NC_141689.1, on the reverse strand, counting down.
AGTAGCATTTTCCTTCTTTTTGCTTATTTTAAAAAAAATACTAATAAAGAGGGCAAGACCTTGAATTGATTGTCCTTCAGGGTATCATTGTCTGTGGTAACAATTGCTCACATATCTGCTGTGTCCAGTCAGCATGTTTATAGTTCTGTTTTATGACCTTTTCACTCCATAGTAAACATTTATTGTTTTGATACCAAATGGAGTGTAAAAGTTTTGTTTTCTTCTTTTAGTCATTAAAAACATTGAACTGGCCCAAACTCCTTCGCTGCATCTGCTTTCTTGCTCCCGGCTTTCTTTTAGGGGAGTACATCAAACATACAAAATGTAATGAAGAGAGGCTTGCAATAAGTTCAGCAGTAATGCAATTTAAGCTGGACTGTTCCCATTGGAGCAGGACCAAGATTGATATACATAGGGTTGGACCTATCTGAGGAGTCATGGTGGGCAAATGAACAGCGGGCTAGAATGCTACACCAAACAATTGTCTGTGATTAGACTTATTACAAGCATCTTTCCATCACCCTTTGTGTGTTTGATTTAATGTCCCTAGTTGTCATGGGTATGCCCAGACATTGGTCTCTTGCTCACTGTGCCACTGGAACTAAGCTACACCCAACTGAAGAGCCCTAATCTGGGTGAAACGTCTTGGGTTGCTTGTGTTTCAGTTCAGAGAGCATGGCAGTTCGGGCTGCACTGGTCCCACTGTAGCAGGACCAAGACTGTTTTGCATATGGCTGGGTCTACTCTGAGGTGGCAAAAGAACAATGGGGTGGCATCATAATTAAGGAAAATGGGGTAACCCGGTGTCCTTCTGAACCTGTGTATTGATAATATACAGTAGGTCAAGTTGGTTGGTGCAATTGCTATGCTCTGAGTAATTCATACAATACCACACATTAATTATAAATCGCTTTCAGCAAATGAAATTTGAGAGAACATATGTATGATAAGAACACACCAAAAAATGTAAGTTGAGAAAACAAAGTTTTATTTCATTTCATTTCATAAACTTTATTCGATTGTTTGAAAAAAAAACATCATAAAAGTATACAGATTAAAACATTACATGCATGAATTATTACGAGAGGGGAAGTACATGGCATAACAAAGCTTGATTGATAAAACATGGACTAGCAGCAATGGTTAAGATGGACATAGTATTAGAAAACCATACTTTTTCTTGCAGTAATAGATTTTAAAATAAAGGTTGCGGTAAAAAAACATAAATCCGGGTAGCAAGTGAAAATAAACGTTTCATAGCATTACCAGTGGTAGACACAGAATATTTCTTGAACAATGGTTTGAGGTAGAAAATACGCAGGGATTTGTACAAGGGACATATTAGCATGAAGTGCAGGGTACTTTGCTTAGTTAATCCATCACAAGGACAGGGGGTGGCAGAATAAATTTTCATCCTTGGGAATGCCACCAAGTTATGCACAATTCCTAATCTTAATCTTGTGAGGACAAATTGATGGGACCGTCTGCTGATAACTTTGAGGTACATAGGGGGGCCAAATCCTACTTCTTTGTTGGAAAAATAAAAAGCGTGAGTTGAGTAATCTCTGGTTTGAGCTCTACGCTTATTATGTTTGTCCCTCAAAAATTCCCCTTTGACCTCCTGTTTAGATAAGGCAGTTACACATATTGGGTCTTCGCGTACATCCAGATCATAGAGTTCCTTAAAGGTTGAAATAACATACTTTAACCATGGAATTTGGGAGACATTATCCAGGTGCAGACAGTCTTTGATTATTTCCTTGGTAAAGCTGGTTTCATCCTTGGACCAAATAGATCTCCACGCCATTAAGGGTCTCAGTCCAATTAGGTCAGATATATAGTCCAACCCTAGTTCTTTGTGGGTCAGATCAGTGGATGCCGAGGGAGGAAGACAGAGTAGTCTTTTTAGAAATACATTTTCCAGTATTTGCAGGTCCCTTTGAGTCCAATGTCCCCAAACCCCTGAACCATATAGTGCTATAGAAGCACATCTGTGTCTATAAATGTTCAGCATATCCGGTATACGTCGACTTCCCAATTTAGTGGCAAAGCGGAAAACACTTAAGGAGGACTTACCCATCCTAGCTTTTACATTATGTTGCTCTGGGGTCCAGGACCGTCCGTTGTTGAAGGTAATGCCCAAATAACAAAAGTTATCCACAACCTCAATGCGATTTTCCTTAAAGTAAAAAGGTTTAAGATGATGTACCTTCTTACCGCATGCCATGATGAATGTTTTTGAATTATTAATTTTTAGTTTCTTCCCCTGAATGAAATCATAAAAACAATTCATGAGTTTCTGGAGGCCTATTGGGGTTCTTGAAAGTAGGACGGTGTCATCGGCGTAAAGCAACACCGGGATAGGTTGACCTTCTGCTTGCGGGGCATCAGCTTGGGCATTTTTCAGTTCCTGCTTGATTGAGTTTATAAAGAGAGAGAAGAGCAGCAGGGCCTGCACACAACCCTGTCTGATACCAGATTTTACCCTGATCTTTCTCGTACATTCCCCCTCTGGGCCGTAGCGAATCTGGGCAGATAAGTTAGTGTAAAGTCTTGCCAGGAAATAAATAATCGCAGTCGGTGCACCCATATCGAGTAGGGTTGACCACAACAAAGTATGGTCAACCAAATCAAAGGCACTAGAAAGGTCTGCAAAACAAAGAAACAAGGAACCCTGTTTGGCTTTAGTGTATTTTCCTATTAGGAGGTCTAAATTAATACACTGTTCTATAGTGCCAAGGCCCTTTCTAAAGCCTTATTGGGAGGCTGCGAGAATATTATTGCCTTCGGCCCATTCTTCCAAACGTAACAATAGGACCCTACTCATGATTTTTAGTGAGGAATCCAGAAGGGAGATAGGGCGGTAGTTCTTAGCCTCTCCTCTATCTCCCTTCTTGTAGATTGGTATAATTACAGATTCACTCCAGGTTGACTGGGTAGTATCGTCGACAGCAGCATTGAATACTTGGGTCAGTAGGGGGCTCCACAGGGCCAGGTCGGTTTTATAAAGGTCAATCGGGACCCCATCTGGACCTGGGGCTTTCCCCCCTTTACTTTTACTGATTGCCATGTCGACTTCATGGAGGGTAATTCCCAGTGTCTGGTTGGGTATGATGGGGTTATTACGGGAGTTATCCTGGGCCTCCCCAATTGGGTCAAAGATCCCGGTAAAATGTAGGACCCAGCTATCCTCGCTAACTTGGGCAGTAAGAACTGGGAATTCTTCCTTCTCGAAGAATGGACTGTTAACGGTACTCCAGAACAATTTACTATCCCGTTAGGCTGCAGCCTTAGTCAGGTCTTCCCAGGCTTGCTCTCTTAGTTCTTGTTTCCTACGCTTCAGTTCAAGATTGTATTTAGCCCTCAGAAGTTTAACCACTTCCCTATCTCTCGGGAGGTTAGATAATGCCTTCTTAAGATCTTTTAGCGCTAAAGTACATGCTTGATCAAACCAGCCTAGCGTTGCCCGTTTAGTTATGCCCTTGTTAATGGTAAGTCATTTTTTTATTATAATACCAAGTTCCTCGAAATCAGCTATGATACACTTTGAGGTGGCATCGGTTTCGAGGCAACGGGATATCACTTTGGTGCCAGCTCTCACAAATTTCCGATGTAAGTCCTCAGATTTTGCTCCACACCATTTGATCCGTATACCGTTTTGCCTACATGGGGTAATTTCATCTGCAATCCTGCCGACAAAAGGGTTTTTGGGGCCCCATATAAGAATAGACATGGTTAAGGCGTTAGGATCACTAATACTGAAATCCATGATAATCGGGACCGTACAGAGTGGAACAATCTGGGTCGATATCAGCAGATAGTCGATAACAGAGGCAGTGTTCCTCCCTGTAAAGGTTGGGGCGATATTACCATCTTTATCCAGGGCAGGTTAGTGAATAACCAGGTCATACTTTAGCAGGGGATTATTAAAAGAAACACCATAAGGGGTATGGAAAAAATGAGCCAGGTTCTCTGCATTGTCCCCATCAAACCTGCATGCATTGGTATAAGAATACGGACAGGTTCTGATATTAAAGTCCCCTCCCCAAATAATATCAAAAGGTTTGTGGGTATCGTTACAGGTTTTTTTCAGAGCTGATTCAAGTTCATCTACAACAGAAGTACTAGTAGGATCAAATGTGTTGTTGTAGTGGTTGATCAACAAGATGTTCCGATCCCCACTATTTTCTAACTTCAGTATTTGGGAATGTGAACCAACAGTGGAGCAAGATCTTACACGTACTGGAAAGTGCACAGACAATAAAATCAACAGACCACCTTTAGCCCTACCCATGACAGATTCTTGTGCTGGGCAGTTATAAGAAACAAAGCCGTCATAATGAATATCAATAGTAGACCAGGTTTCCTGTAGGCAGAGGATGTCAAACCCTGAGATATATTCCCTCCAGCCCAGGGCTGATACCCTCTGTCGCCACCCTGCGATATTCCAGCTCACCATAGAACAACCTGGTCGGCTAGATGCCAGTACTGGTTCTATGTGTACGGTATTAGAGGAGGGGGCTGTGCTAGCACATCCCGCACCAGACAGACCCGGGGCATAAGGTAGAAGATTGGCATCCATCATCTCGACATGCAGAGCGGGTGTCAAAGGCAGCATATCTAGTATTGGGGGAATTACCAAGCATTCATCTGACCATATGACTTTACCCACGACTTCCCCATCCGCTATGTCATTAACCATCTCGGAGGGTGGAGGCTCAAGGGTGCATATTAGGGGTAGTCAATCAACTCCCTCTAGGCCCTCTAGGCAGCTATACCAGTTGTACTCAAAAAAAGGATTGTGCTGGGGCGTGTATTGGGGTGGCATGGCTGGTCTTGTTTCATATAATCTTTGTCTGCCCCTTCGTTCGACCCTTGTCCAGTCATACCTTCCTTTATATTGGGTTACATTGTTGGGTGGGAAAAAGAAGGAAACTGGGAGGGTCTGGATGGTTGAGTCAAAGGACCTGTTAAATCCCGCACAGATATGAGATACCGTACGGGGGGTCTCTGAAGCTGACAGTAATGCAATCCCCATTAAGGGACTTCGGCCTCTTACCTATCCAGGGTACCCTCCTTACCATGATAATTTCATTGTGCAGATGGGCCGGCAGGGGTCTATTCCAATTGAGCCACTTATTGATTTTACCTTTCACGGAGCTAAAGGTTTCGGTTTCCCCTTTTTCCAGGGGGGAGCTCCAGCTAAAACTACCATATACTGATTAGCTTCCGGCGGGAGATCTGGCCGTCGTGGTCTGGGGGCTCTAAATTCTTTAATTGGGGACCCTTGTATCCCTTCGGCCATTGGTCCAGGCGGATTGGACATACAGGGTTGGTAACCAGGGAGTTGTTGTGAAATTGCATTATTATATTGGTTAAGAGGAAAGTGAACTGCTGGGGGGCCTGCTGTAGGACAGACAGAGTGGTGGGTCACAGTTACGGGTTGGGAGGCTGGGAGAATGGGAGCAGTTTGTGGAGTGCACGAGCTATTGGGTTTAATGGAGTTAGCTAGGATAGTGGCTGTGGCTTTCTCAATTTTGGACATTCTAAGATCCAGCCTTTCTAGTTTAGCCTCTAGCGGGGATACAATAGATTTAAATAGGGCAGCTATACTTTCGATAGAGGCCTCTCATCCAGAGGGGGCTGTTTCCTGGGTGGTATGGGGTGGTGTCGGTTCATTATGTAGCTTGGCTGTTTTAGAAGACCTTCCAGCTTTTTTGTCTTTTTCATTATATGGTCTTTTACGTTTCTTGATAGCACCTTCCCTCACCCCCTGAGACTTGGAATTAATAGAGCTCTCTTCAGGAGCAGAAACAATGGAAACATTGTTACTATCAAGAACATGGTTAATTTCTGGTAAAATTTGATTCACCAAAATGTCAAGATCCGCTCTTGGCGGGTTATCTGCATCAGGAAGTGGGGGTTGAATAACCACCGCAGGGATAGAGTAATCATCAAGTCTTTCTGGTGTTTTGGCATTAGCCAAGGTCCCCAAGGATGATCTTTTTATAGACATTAGATCTTTAGATAGGCGTTTCTCCAGAATGTTAATTTCCGTGTCAATAATGTTATTCGCCCTAATAAGGAATTTTTCCATACCTCCAGTAGCAGATCCTCCGGCAAGTTAGGGGGGTGGCCTGGTCCGGTCACTACTGGTCACGAACGGGCACAAACGGGCCCACTCTTGGCCCGCGCGCGTCGCGCGGGCCGGAAATGAAGGTCCAACTATATAGTTCCTTTAGGGGAGACCACGCCCCCCGATTTTAATGCACAGGGAGGAGGCGGCGGGAAGAGGACCAGCTGTGGTAGGTTAGCGCACTGCCCGCTGGTCCTCGCAGTCCCGCGGCGAGCCTTGGTGGATTGTGGCTTGAGTCCTCTGTGGTGCACTGTTGACGGTGGGACCCAAGGAGACGAGCGGCACCCGCGGAGCGGGTGCCGCGAGGCGTGGGTCCGGGTCTCAGGAGAAAAAACTGCGGCAGGTAGGGTCCGAGTCTCAGGAGATTAAGCTGCGGCAGGTAGGGCAGAGTTCGTCCGCTATACAGCCCATCCTTTTCCAGGAGGCACACACAGAGCCCAAGTCCAGCCCCCGATTTTAATGCACAGGGAGGAGGCGGCGGGAAGAGGACCAGCTGTGGCAGGTTAGCGCACTGCCCGCTGGTCCTCGCAGTCCTGCGGCGAGCCTTGGTGGAATGTGGCTTGAGTCCTCTGTGCACTGTTCACGGTGGGACCCAAGGAGACGAGCGGCGCCCGCGGAGCGGGTGCCGCGAGGCGTGGGTCCGGCTCTCAGGAGATAAAGCTGCGGCAGGTAGGGCAGAGTTCGACCTCTATACAGCCCGTCCTTTGCCGGGAGGCACACCAGGCATCTGAGAAGTTGCGCATGTGCAAGTCTGCCGATGACGTCTATGAGCACGTGACTTACCAAGCAATTGTCTGTGATTAGACTTATTACAAGCATCTTTCCATCACCCTTTGTGTGTTTGATTTAATGTCCCTAGTTGTCATGGGTATGCCCAGACATTGGTCTCTTGCTCACTGTGCCACTGGAACTAAGCTACACCCAACTGAAGAGCCCTAATCTGGGTGAAACGTCTTGGGTTGCTTGTGTTTCAGTTCAGAGAGCATGGCAGTTCGGGCTGCACTGGTCCCACTGTAGCAGGACCCAGACTGTTTTGCATATGGCTGGGTCTACTCTGAGGTGGCAAAAGAACAATGGGGTGGCATCATAATTAAGGAAAATGGGGTAACCCGGTGTCCTTCAGAACCTGTGTATTGATAATATAAACAGTAGGTCAAGTTGGTTGGTGCAATTGCTATGCTCTGAGTAATTCATACAATACCACACATTAATTATAAATCGCTTTCAACAAATGCAATTTGAGAGAACATATGTATGATAAGAACACACCAAAAAATGTAAGTTGAGAAAACAAAGTTTTATTATTTTCTTATTCAAAAGAAGTTAAATATGGCTGTCACATGCACAATTTCATTTCGGCGAAATATAGAAGGTGATTCGTGAAATTAGGTGAAATAAAATTACAAAGTTAGGTCAGTGGTGAACTATATACGTGATATAAATAAATGAATTCTTTTTTATATTTCTGTCCTTTATCTTATTTTGTAACATGACCCGATTTAATTAATGTATCACAATTGGTAAAACTTACCAAGCGATTATAGAAAAGTCCGAACAGTGTATTCTAGTAATGCGTTGTACGAGAAGATTCTCAAAAATGCAGAGATCCAGACTAGGTCACAGAGCCTACCTTATTTTTCAGCAAAAGTGGCATGAATCAAACGATTAAAGACAGCCACCATCCAGTTGGAGTCTAAAAATAATGAAAACTTGAAGGTTGCTTAAAAAAGAAGACACAAGGAAAGTCCCTGGGTTATGTACTTACTTTGGAACCTAAGTATAGTTCGCGTGTACCAAAAAGCTATGCCCCAATACTCAAGTATGCATTCATAATAACACTGTAATACACCATTTTTATACGAATTATAAAGCAGAAATGTGAAAATAAGAAATTAAGAACCTTAGATGTTGTCGTTTTATCAAATAAATGTACAGTTTATTACAATATTCACAAGGTTAAAAACATTAATATGCACAGATAAAAATAATAAAATATCACAATTGTGATATTTTATTATTTTTATCTGTGCATATTAATGTTTTTAACCTTGTGAATATTGTAATAAACTGTACATTTATTTGATAAAACGACAACATCTAAGGTTCTTAATTTCTTATTTTCACATTTCTGCTTTATAATTCGTATAAAAATGGTGTATTACAGTGTTATTATGAATGCATACTTGAGTATTGGGGCATAGCTTTTTGGTACACGCGAACTATACTTAGGTTCCAAAGTGAGTACATAACCCAGGGACTTTCCTTGTGTTTTCCCACTCAGTCCTCCTTGTCCCTTATAACCATATAAAGGAGGCCTCCCTTTCCTTTTTTATGCTTAAAAAAGAAGTACACTACTAAGAAACTAAGGTAAACACGTATGAACTGTGTGTATTTTACCTTTCAGATTAAATAATCAATCGAGTAATCGGGAGGCCACCATAAAGTCAGAAACTAAAAAATTATAAAAATGAGGAGAGCGTCAGGAATTTATGCCTCCAATAATTTTTAAATGTTTTGGGAAGAGCGCTGTAGCTCAACAACCTCCTCTTACCTCGGAAGTTGGCAACAAATGCAGTGGATCGGTAATTGCTCGGGTAACTTTGTGCGTGGTCAAAAGCACTGCTATATATGACCCTCTAACATGGCAAGTCCTAATCAGGTGGTAGGGTCGGCAGAAGCGTGCGCGTCCAAATGCAGCAGCTCGGTTAGCGCCAAGCCGAGAGATAACGGGCTGATGTTAGGCATAAGTCAGCTGTTAGCAGTACCGGCTGAAAACAAATCCAAGTGCCAACAGCATCACAGACTTATCCTATCAGGAAGGAATGTAACTCATAAAAATAAATTCCCAAGATAGTAAAAAATGCAGGTAGTTGCAATAGTGTATAATTAATATGGTGATCGATGAATCAGATTTAAAGAAATGGTCTTTTACAGAAAGGACTTTGGAAAAAGCTTATGTGGAAGCTGCTGATTCCTAAATACACAGTGTCTGATGGAATGAGTAGGTGAAAGATCTACAACTCAAAACTTGAAATGTAAGGCCATCACAGTTTGCGCAATATTCCAAAAGGGTTATTATATGTTAGTTAAGAAAATTGAAACCACACATCTTATGCAGACATCTGCTGTGAATAGTCGAGCAGCATGGCATAATTAACGATATATAGTGAAGTGGTCGCACAGTGATGTTGACACAAATGCATAGAACAAGGCATCTGGTTTGTGAATGATGCATAAGGTGGTCTTGACACGGGAGAACATAAATGCTAAACATTTCACTTAGCGCAATGGTCTATTGTTAGATGATTAGCTTGCAGGCATGAGCGGAACAAAGTAAATGCCATACTATTAGATTAAGAGTGGGTCAGGTAACTTTAAAAGATACAGTCTTGAAGACAATATGATTGGCAATAGAACGAAGGTTTGGAATGCTACCTCAACCAATTGTCAGTGGTTAAACTTTATGCAAGCTTCCTTCCATCGCCTTTTGTTTGTTTGATGCCTTTTATGGGTCTCTGTGTGCTGCAAGCTGAGTATCCCCTTAAAAAGTGTTGCCATAACTAGGGCCACCTTATCCTTTTTTGACTTCTGGGTAGAGGCATGTGGAGCGGCTCCCTCTGGGAAGAAGCAGTCATTCCCAGTATGAGTGTTGGAGAGCTCGTAAAAGCTTGATGTCAGTGTGGTGGATAGGTTTGGTCATGGAGTTTGAAAGTTACTGTTAGAGGAATAGAGTGTAATTTTCATGCCTCCTTCTCAGAGGTCGCAAAGGAAGTTGTTGGTATTAAATGTGAGAAGATATGGGCCCAGATGCATCAAGCCAAAAACCGCTCGCGAAGGGACAGATTCTCAGAATCTGCCCCTTTGCGACCGGTATTTTTGTATTTGGGATGCATCATCCCAAATGCAAAAATCGCAATTAAAGAAATCGCAAAATTGCGATTGCTTGCATTTAAGGAATCTCAAATTGAGATTCCTTAAATGCAATGCATTAAAGTTAAAAAAAATAGCGATTTCGCTAATAGGGGGAGCATATTACCATGAAGTTGAACGTCATGGTAATTTGCAGAAACTTTGAAAAATGCACTAAAGTGCATTTTTCAAAGTTCCATTTTACACACAAACATGCCCTTAGGGCATGTGTGTGTGCAAGATGTACCCATATGCAGATTTCAGGGGTGCAACAGTGTGTCCTTTTGACACCCTGGCACCCTTGAAATTGCAATCTTAATTTGCGATTCTCTAATTGAGAATCACAAATTAAGATTGTCTTCCCATTCATTCCTATGGGCCTCTAGACCCATAGGAATGAATGGGGAGGTGTTCCTTAATTGCGACTCGCAATTTGCGAGTCGCAATTAAGGAATTTTAAGAAATCACTATTTTTTAAGCCAGTTCTTCTTGCGTAGCATTTTGCTATTCCTTATTCGCGAATCGTTATTTTTCGCGAATAAGGAATCGCAAAATGGATGCTTGATGCATCTGGGGGATGGTGACCTGGGACTGGTCAAAACAACCAAAAGAGGAGATGGGTTTGTGAATGTTATTCTGGAAAACCAACAACGTTGAAAAATCCACTGTGGAGGCAAAATCCCACCTTGAGAAATTGGAGCAAAAGATAAGTAGTGTCAACACGTCAGTATAAAAGGCTGTGCCTAGATAGCAGAAAGCTTAAGGTGACTTGGGGCGCAAAGAGGTGGAGTCAAGGAGCTTTTCGAAGTTGCAGAAGGGAATGTCCTGGGCTATTTCCGTGATTGCTGAAAGATGGAGGCATGGAAAACACACTGTAAGAGCTAGGAATTTCAAATTCCTGGGATTCTCTAGGACAGGCAATTCAGACTGTTTGCAGAGAACCTGCTACAATCCCTCACCCAAATATGTTTTTACTTGCAATTTAATACCTTAAGGATTGCTTCTGGTGCCCCATGTCCCGTACTCCACGTCCTCTGTAGCCCCTTGTGATCATTGAGATACTAAAAACTCTTAACCTGCAAGACCTCTTATAGCAGTAACACAGAAACATGCCTGCATGTGAAGCGGAAAAATGTCCTTTTCTCAGACTTCAGCATTGAGAAACTGCAAAGATAACAATTAAAAGCGCACTGGAAAGTGCTTGTGATTTAGTCTGTTCAGCTTCGGTGTGCAGCGCACTCCAGGTCGTACGTGATCACGCACAAATGAGGCATAATCTTTTTTTTTTAACACTATAAAAGAAAGAACCTTGATTACCTGATCCAGCGGTGCTGGTTACATTTTTCATTGCCTATCACTAGAGTCCTTCAGAAACGTACATGTTCGAGGCATGTGGGCTGCTGAATTCATATCTGTGCATAGATCGCAGCCTAGTGTTGGGCCCGGATGATTGCACATTGTTGACCTGGAAGAGTCTTCGAAGTATCACGAGATAGGTGGCTCCTCCCCTGGACTACAGTGCGCATGGGCATCCTCAGATTGTTTTTTTCCGCCATTGGGTTTGGATGTACTTTCTTAACTCAAGTTAGGAATCGATAAAAAAACTTTTTCACAAGGCCAAAAGGTCTTCGGGGCATCTGTGTTGTCTTTTCGTTCGGTGCCGCGTACTCGTTCCAGTTCTTTTGAGCTGGACGTGGAAGGCCGCATGGTTTTTTCGACACCAGAGGCCCCATCAACGATCGACGATGGAACGGAGCCCGTTCAAACGATGCCCCGTTTGCAACTTTAAATACCCTCACATCGATGTGCACCCAGTGTGCAATAAATCTATCTCCAGACCACGACGAGGCCAGCTGCATGGCCTGTTCTCGGTTCAGGTCAAAGAAGACGCTTAGGCTTCGACGCGCCGCGAGACAGTCGGCACAGAGAACAGCGCCCGACCCGAAGAACATCTTCGAGGCTGAAGACGACGAGGGCGTCGATGAGGAGGATCCTGAACAACAGTCGGATCCTGCTTCGGAGCAGAACTCTAACTATGATGAAGACGAAGAAGAAGACCACGTCGATGAAGACGTCGTCAAGGTAGGGGACGACGCACAGGCCATCGGAGCCGTCGATGACGACTCGAGCGATGAGCCAGGCCCACCCGTACTTGCGAGGGCCGATCATGATACTGAGCTTTCAAAGGATCAGGTCGAGGCATCGCCGGAAGGCCTTAGCCAAGATCTTCGACAACATTCTATAGCCCCACGTCAAGGCCCGGCTAAGAATATATCTAAAGAGCCATCGGTCGATCAACCACAGTCAATGAGGAAATTGAGACCGAAATCGACAGAGTCAAAACCGAAACCAAAACTGCTAAAGACAGTCCTCGGATCGACGACTTCAGATTCATCGGATCCAATAAAAGTGAAGAGTGTCATCGACCCTTCGGGGGTCTCTAAAGGGTGTCGACCCGAAGATCGGGCGCCGAAGCCTGTGACTACGGTCAAGCATGTCGGACTGACGCCGTCGACGTCAACAGACGGCGACACAAACAAGGGACTCAAGACTCAAAAGACTCTCGATCCAAAGCTTCCAACCTCCAAACCACTGGTATTCAAGACCTTCGAGTCAAAGACCAAGATCGGCTCGAAAGAGCACGTCAAGTCGAAGCAGAAGAGCTTGCCTGCCGGCCACCAAGAGCTCGAGTCGACGCTAGGCCAGAAACAACCTGGTGAAAAAATCAAGTCGGTCGGATCGAAGACGGAGCCACCCTCGAAAAAGGTCAGTCCGTCTCCGATGCTTACGCCACCAATTAAATTCGGACTGCCCCCGACCGCACGACCTAAGGCGTTCGAGACAAAACAAAGCATTGAACCGACCAAAAAGGTGTTGATGGTAAAAAGGACTCAGCCCATAGAAGAGGACATTGTATTCCAAGCGCCCTCCTATGATAACCAGTCGAAACTGTTCATCGACTCAGATTCTGGCAGACTCATTATTTATAAAAGAAAGATCATTCCACAAAATCCTATGGAGTCATACAAGATCCCACTCAAAAAGAAAAGGGACTCTTCCACCTCAACTGTTCTTTTTGAGCCTGTGGAGCCCTATGGACATGAATATACCTATTCACCCACACGTACTAAAGAGGTTGTAGGGGAAGGTTACTATGAGGAGGAATTTAATTATCCTGTTGACACAGATCAAGAGGAGTCTCAACCGTGGACTGACCCTGTTGACCCGGGTGAGCCACACACCACGCCTGACACTCAATCCTACACGGTCAAAACCTCGCCAACTGAAGATACAGCTGCGTTTAACGCGTTGATTGAAAGGGCAGCACATAATCATGATGTAGAAATGCATGCTGACCCAATAGAGGAAGACTTTTTGTTTGACACTTTCTCAACTTCAGAGAGATCAGTAAAAACATTACCAATGCTGAAGGGTGTCCTTAAGCACGCTGGTGACATTTTCAAGGAAACCACAAGGGCAAGGGTTGTGAATCCAAGAATTGACAGGAAATACCAGCCTGCGCCTGTAGACCCTACGTATATTAAGGGCCAGCTCCATTGGACTCCATAGTAGTGTCAAATGCTCGTAAGAGAGCGAACTCTCAAACAAGTGGTGATACTCCTCCTCCGGACAAAGAATCCAAAATCTTGGAAGCTTCTGGAAAACGAGTGGCGGCTCAAGCTGCAAATATTTGGCGAATTTCAAATACTCAGGCCCTATTAGCCAGCTATGATAGGGCTCATTACGACACATTAGAGCAACTACTACAACACTTGCCTGATGCGTATAAGGAGGGAGCAGAAATGCAGATACAGGAGGGGAAACTGATATCAAATGCTTCAATTAAATGTGCGCTAGATGCAGCAGACACAGCAGCTAGGGCCATCAATACAAGTGTGATGCTCAGAAGGCATGCCTGGTTACGCATCTCTGGATTCAAGCCTGAGATCCAAACCACATTACTAAATCAGCCTGTTAACCCGGATTATCTATTTGGTCCTGATGTGGACACAATCCCAGAGAAAATTAAAAAAGACACTGAGACGGCCAAATCCATGGGGGCTTTGCAGTCATAACAGTTCAGGGGAGGTTCCTTTTGTCGCTCCGGTAACTGGGGAACCTCTAGAGGTCAAGCATCCCAGCAAGCCCAATACAACAAAGGAGGCACACAGACCACCTATAAGAAGAACAATAGGGGTGGATACCGTGGCAACAGCACCAATGGCAGAGGACGAGGAAATAATAACGCCAGATCCTCCGCCAATACTAAACAGTGACGTCTTGTCACTGCCCCCAGACCATGTAACACCGGTCGGGGGAAGACTTCATCAGTTCCTGCCAGTCTGGGAAGGCATTACCACAGACAGGTGGGTGAGACAACTTATCCAATACAGCTGTTGTCTAGAACTAACCTCCACTACACCCAACATACCCCCAAGACACCGTCCTATGTCCGCAGAGCACATACACTTATTGCAGCAAGAGGTCATCAGCATGCTGCAAAAAGGGGCCATAGAACTCGTACCTTTAGAACAACATGGTACAGGGGTGTACTCGCTGTACTTCTTAATTCCAAAAAAGGACGGGTCTCTCAGGCCCATTCTGGACCTCAGACCCCTAAACCAATTCATCTTGTCAGAACATTTTCACATGCTCACTTTGCAGTAGATTCTGCCATTGCTCAGTCAGGGAGATTTCCTAGCAACACTAGACCTAAAGGACGCATATTTCCACATTCCAGTACACCCGGGACACAGGAAATATCTCCGGTTCAACATACAAAACCAGCATTACCAGTTCAAGGTCCTACCTTTCGGGGTCACAACAGACCCCAGAGTGTTTACCAAGTGCTTGGCGACAGTAGCTGCGCACCTTCGGAGACAACACATTCATGTCTATCCTTATCTGGACGACTGGCTTATCCAAGCAAAGTCAGCCCAGCAATGTGTCAGCCACATATCACGCACAATTCACCTCCTACACAGTCTGGGTTTTTCACTGAATTATCCGAAGTCGCATCTTCAACCCGCACATGTACAACAGTACCTAGGAGCAACAATAAACACTCTGGCAGCAAAAGCAGAGCCGAACTCAGTCAGAATCAACAGCATGCAATTGCTGATTCAGAAATTCAGACCCCAACACTCGCTCCCAGCACAGGTGTTTATGCAGCTAATAGGTATGATGGCCTCCTGCATCTTCATAGTCCCTCATGCGAGACTACACATGCGTCCGCTTCAGGAGTGCTTAGCACAGCAGTGGAACCAGGCTCAAGGACAGTTGAAAGACCTAGTGTTGGTGACCGGTCGTGCATACAACTCTCTGCATTGGTGGAACCCACAAAACTTTTGCAGGGGACGACCGTTCCAAGAGCCTGTACCACAAATAGTGCTGACGACGGACGCATCTCTCCAGGGCTGGGGAGCGCATGTCTTCCATTACACAGTGCCCGGACTATGGACGACGCAGCAAAAGAAGATGCACATCAACCTGCTGGAACTGATGGCAATGAAGGCGTTCAAAGTGCATTTGTGCAACAGTCGTGCTGATCCGGACGGACAACATGACTGCCATGTATTACATCCAGAAGCAGGGAGGCACACACTCTCCACAGTTGTCACACCTAGCTCAAAGCATGTGGAAGTGGGCCATTCAAAGAAACATGTTCCTCATGGCAGAACACCTCCCAGGCAAGGACAACCAGATGGCGGATCTGCTCAGCAGACACAGCCACCAGATGCACGAGTGAGAGATACATCCCTCAGTGCTACAACCGTATTTCCAGCAGTGGGGTCATCCAGAGATAGACCTGTTCGCCACAAAGGAAAACGCAAAATGCCAAACCTTCGCCGCCAGGTTCCCACACCCGCAGTCTCAGGGCAATGCGATGTGGATGAACTGGTGAGGCAGATTTGCGTACGCTTTTCCCCCAGCAACGCTCATACCGCTAGTGGCACGCAAACTGCGACAGCACTCAATGACACTCATCCTGGTTGCTCCAACATGGGCAAGGCAGGCATGGTACACCACGTTCCTAGAACTTTCCGTGGTGCCTCATCGACTGCGACTCACACCCAGTCTCCTCACTCAGAGCCATGGAGACATTCAGCACCCAGATCCGCAACAGTTGAGCCTTGCGATATGGCTCCTGAGGTCATAGAGTTTGGCTACCTGAACCTGCTCCCTGACTGTATGAATATTATCAAGGAGGCAAGAAGGCCTACAACCAGGGCATGCTATGCGGCAATGTGGAAGCGCTTTGTCGTTTATTGTACCAATAATTACATAAATCCACTAGATGCATCAACTCAAAACATTATATGTTATTTGTTACATCTATACAGATGCAATCTGGCATATAGTTCCATACGGATACCTTTAGCTGCAATAGCAGCTTATCTTCAGAACAGGCAGCACCTTTCCCTTTTCAGAGTGCCAGCCATCAAAGCTTTTATGGAGGGACTCAAA
This sequence comes from Lissotriton vulgaris, assembly GCF_964263255.1. Lineage (NCBI taxonomy): Eukaryota > Metazoa > Chordata > Amphibia > Caudata > Salamandridae > Lissotriton > Lissotriton vulgaris. The sequence continues at coordinate 908,945,209 of NC_141689.1, read as the reverse complement.
AGAGTGATTCCTCCTAGACACCCGCCTTCACCTGTCTGGAATCTGAACGTAGTTCTGACCAGACTGATGGGATCACCTTTTGAACCTCTACACTCTTGTGAGATACAATTTCTGACATGGAAAGTGGCCTTTCTAGTAGAGATCACATCGCTAAGGAGAGTTAGTGAGATTCAAGCCCTAACTATTCAAGAGCCTTTCATACAGAGTCATGCTAACAGGGTAGTGCTACGTACCAACCCTAAATTTATGCCTAAGGTGGTATCACAGTTCCACATTAACCAGACGATGGAACTGCCAGTATTCTTCCCAAATCCAGATTCAGTGGAAGACAGAGCTCTGCACACTCTAGATGTTAAAAGAGCTCTCCTGTCTTACATAAACAAGACAAAGGATTTCAGAAAGACTAAGCAACTGTTTGTTGCCTTTTCACCACAACACAAAAGCAACCCCATTTCCAAATCAGGTATTGCCAGATGGATTGTTAAGTGCATACAAATTTGCTATCAAAAAGCTAAACGCACATTAACAGTTCCCCCAAGAGCGCATTCAACACGCAAGTTAGGGGCATCCATGGCTTTCCTAGGTAACATTCCTCTATAGGATATATATAGAGCAGCCACATGGTCCACCATACATACATTTACCAAACACTACTGCGTGGATGTACACTCCAAACAGCAAGCTGCTGTAGGACAGGCTGTTCAGAACTCTTTTTCAGACTGCTGCAGCTGGCACGGGCACCCACCGCTAAAAGGGGGACTGCTATTTATTCTATGCACAGATATGAATTCAGCAGCCCACATGCCTCGAACGGAATATGCTACTTACCAGTATGCATCTGTTCTTGGCATGTAGGGCTGCTGACATTCATATCGCCCACCTTCCTCCCCGGTGCCTGTCGCAGCTGTAGCACTCAGAATTAATCTCAAGCATGGACATCACTTAATGTATCATACTCCATCTCTGCCACAATGGCGAAAAACAATCTGAGGATGGAGAGGATGCCCATGCGCACTGTAGTCCAGGGGAGGAGCCACCTATCTCGTGATACTTCTAAGACTCTACCAGGACAACAATGTGCAATCATCCGGACCCAACACTAGGCGGCGATCTATGCCCAGATATGAATGTCCGCAGCCCTACATGCCAAGATCAGATGCATCCTGGTAAGTAGCATATTCCTTATCTGTTAATGGGTAATGGAGAGGAAAACTGTAAAGGCGTTTAATGGTGGAGTACATTGCAAGGGGTTTTCACCCTTTTTAGGTCGAGCCTGGGTAGCGCATGTGCTGCTGCGAGGCGTGCAGTATTGGAGTATGCACTTTGACGCCCCGCCCACTCGTCCATATTTTTTATTGCAACAAGAACAATTGATGGACAGAATGCAGAACAATGTCATACATTCACCCAAGTACAGAGATCTGGGCCTAAATCCATCTTATTTTGCTCCCCATGTCATTCAGTTTGAACCCGGCCATATGCAAATTAGTCTTGACCTGCACCCAACGGGAATAGTCCAGCCTGAACTGCCAGGCCAGGTCATCCTTGGACTGCAAACAAGCATCCAAGGACCGGTTTTGGGGATTTCAGCCCTCATCAGCCAGGATAGCTTGACTCCAGTGTCATGGATAGCACGGGACCCACGTCTGGGCATACCAGTCCCACTCTGGGTGACAAATGCAAAAAGAACAATTGATGGACAGAATGCAGAGCAATGTCATTCATTTACCCCAGTACAGAGATCTGGGCCTAAATCCATCGTTTTTACATACATGAGGCATATTCTTTATTTGAACACTATAAAAAAAAAAAGAACCTTGATGACCTGATCCAGCAGGGCTGGTTAAATTTTTCATATCCTATCAATGGAGTCTTTCAGAGATTTACATTTATCTGTGAATGGGTGATGGAGAGGAAAACTGTTCAGGAGTTTAATGGTGGAGTACATTGCAAGGTGTTTTCACCCTTTTTAGGTAGAGTCTGGGCAGCGCATGCTCTTTTGCGAGGCATGCAGTATTGGAGTATGTATCTGAAGGTCTGCCCACTCTGCCTATATTTGTCATTGGCTTGTGTAATTGACCTTGTAAATGCTGGCTTCTGATTTGTAAATAGGCTTGTTAGTCTTGCCTTAGTGCCACTTTGTCTTCATTTGTAACCTCCCATGAGGACTGGCCATTTTACTTCGGTTGTTACCTGTGTGCATGTTGATTAGTCTGTAAGCACTGTTTTCTTTAATGAGTTTTTCTTATTGCAGGTATGACATGCGCTGCTTAAGCTGGTTTTGAAAGCAGCATGCGTTAGCTTCAACAATGGGGGCCTGCTGACTGCTCAATATTATTCCTCCTCTCACAGCATGGCACCCGCTTTCATATTATCAACACGCAGCTCTTCTTTCACTTGCCACCGGACCTTCGTTTCTTTTCAAACATCGGTGCTAGCGCACAGGCCGGTTGTCGGAGCGGTATTCACCCCTCAGTACCGGATAAATTATGGGCAGGCTATGCAAAATGAGCACTGCATTCCCTTATGGGCACAGATCAGCTCCCTGCCAAGCCTGTTTTTCCACAACTCTTTCTGCTGCCTGTACTCGGAACCCCCAGCAGAACGAAAGCTGAGACTTCCTCAGGTTCCAGTATTCATGGACGGGAGCGTGTCTGGCCAAGTAGCGCCGGCCTTTCCAACTCAGATTTTAAACAAGCATTTGTAATTCAATATGTCTCACATTTCCGTGAGTTTAAGCTATTGGTATTGTAAATGACAATGCCTTTTATTTGTGATGTAAAAACCAAAACATAAATAAAAGTATTTGTCATTTACAATCCCAATAGTTCAAACTCGCTTACATGCGAGGTCTATTGCATTGCAAAGGCTTGTTTATGTTGAGCCTAGGCAGCACACATGTGTTGTCTTTTAGACATGCGATATTCCCTCTATGGGCTTTGAACACGCCCAGACATTCTCATTGGTTGTTTTCTCTGACTTTCGAATTTCCTTCGCTGTTGTTGGTGAATGTTTACATTTGTCCCTCCATGTGGCTGTTTTTCCCCGCCCTGGAGACTGCCTCTACTACATGGATCCTTTCTCTATCGTCCATATGTTTAGTTTTGGTGCAATCTTTTTAAAAGATCATTTTTTTAGCTGTGGTTGCAACTTTGGCTGTTGTCTGATCAGCGCTGCATGCTGTGCTTAATCTTTAAGTATGACGGAGGCGCATTTCTTTTGCTCTGCCCTGCGCGCCCACCCCTATTTTTACTAATTAATGAAGAGGCTTTCCCGTATTTTTACTCAGCACTGCTCTAATTTCAGGAGGTCTGCGCTTTATCTAATGTTTGATCTTTGACCCATCCTTGCTTTTTATTGCTTTCCCCATCCTGCTTCACTTTAGGAGCCTTCCCTCCACCCTCTGAGCACAAACACAGCGTTTCCCTCCTCCCACCCTGTCCTTTTCTATGTGCATCGAGTGAGGCAGCAGGAGTGCCGGGTACCCACTTAGCCCAGGATTACTTTCACAGTTCTCAGCCGCCCGCTAGGATGACTTTACTGTGCTCTAATTGACTACACCACTCTGGTGCTCAGGAGGTTGTGTGTCTGTGTGCTGCTGCTGAGCATGGAGCAGCTCTGGCGGGGTGGTCAACAAAGGACAATAACAAAAACCCTGTACCCCGGACGTCGGATCACTGTGTTACTTGGTGCTTATTATTATTCACCTGGAAAGAACACAACTATCAAATTCCAGTCACGCATCCCCTCTTATGTAGCTGGGTATGCTAAATGCGTCTCATCCGACGACAAATCTTTGTATAGATGAAGGAAATTCCCGGCAGGTTTCAACAAGACAGTCACACAGAGGGATATACAATGTCTGCTCCACTGAGGCAGTACATCCAACCACACTTACTAGCTGTGAAAGAAAATGTGTGATGGGTAGGTGACTAGACCTGTGTGCGGTGATCGAGAGCTGAACCTGGAGGCTCCACTCTGCTGCACATACCATGAAAAATGAATATAGTGCAAGCAAGGAGCACTCACAATCGCTCCTTTAAGTGACACAACAAGTGATTAAAATCACCAGGCACACCTGTGACACAATTTTATTCTTAAATTAGGTGTGTTCTGATGAAGTAAAAAGGTTGGTAGCTTAGTTTTGCATACCAATACCTGCAGCCAACATATTTCACTGCCTTCACAACTTCTGGCAGATTCGTCAGGGCTCACCACTTAGTCACTGCACCAATGTTGGACACCATAACTCTAGGACTGTCAAGTTGAAAACACACCACAGTTAAAAACATCCAAGGACATCTCCCCGGACCTACGTCCAACATTGGTGCAGTGACTAAGTGGTGAGCCCGGACGAATCTGCCAGAAGTTGTTGGCGGGGGGGGGGTGTTTGCCTTCAATATCTGCCCTCCCTCCATTCCTCTTGCTGCTATTGGTCCTGGCCTCCCTGCTAACCTCTGAGTTGGGGTCATCTGGCTGTGCCTTGCCCTTGTTTATTGGGGGGTGGTTGGACGTTTGTTGTTCCTATCTGTCTTGGGACTGACTCCATTTCCCTGTCCTGGATGGGGGTTGTAGGCCTGCTACATGTTTCATGACTTTTTACGTATGGTTTTTGTCCCTGGGGAAAGGGGGGGGGGCTGTCTACATGTTGGCAGGGTGGCTGCTCAGGGATCTGCTCTGTTCTTTCTTCTGCCCCTGCCTTTGGATACTGCTCCTTGTGGTGTTGCTTGTCTCCATCCCTTTTTAGGTGTCAGCCTACGAAAGACTGCGCACATGCGCAGTCGAGCTGGCGAGACTTAATGAGATAGAGGAACTTTCACTATCGAGGTTAAACCCCGCCCCTCTTCTCTATTGGCTGGCGTCCTAAACGGTGGCCAGCCATTGGAGAAGAGATCCTAGTGACGTTCTTCTTTCTCTTTAAGCCCCGTCCTTTTCAGGCTGGGTTCCTTGACTTACTGCTGAAGTAAAAGGTTTCTTATCTTCTTTATGGGGCCATCTGTTTCGCCCCATAAAGAAGATAAGGAACCTTTTACTCCAGCAGTAAGTCGGGCCCCAACGCTCCCTCCTCGCGAGAACTCTGTTTCCCCCTCCCCAAGCTTGCTCACGTACAGGTTCCGCTGCGTGAAATCAACCTGCACGAGAAGACGAATGTTTAATCGTGTATATGAAGATTAATATTTAATACTGATAAAACAAGCTTTTAAGAAGATGAGTGCTACTGTTGCTACACGCACTTACCACGAGTCTGCATGAAAGGCTGAATTATTCTTGAAGATAATACGAGTCTGCGCGAGATGAATTCTTAATGCGGATAAAACCAGCCTGTTTTGGAACATAAATCCATTTGTACAACGAGTATGCATCTGTAAGAAGATGAATCCTCGCAGCGGGTACATTGAGACTGAGTAATGAAAGGAGTCCGCGAAACCAAGAAGGATTTTAAGGCAGATGTAGTTAGTCTGCATAAGATCAATTCTTAAAACTTGGCGTAGGAAGATGAATCCTTAATATACCTAAAATAAGTTTATGTAACAAGGTGATTCTTCAATGGGCATGAAATATGTCTGCGCCAGAAAATGGTCCTTAATGAACATACAGGTCTGTGCCAGGGGATGATCATCAATATAGGTGCAGTGAGTGTCTGCAAGATGATGAACCTCGAGTGGGGCACGGGCGAGAGTGGCGCTATGCAACCAAGAAGGATTTTAAGGCAGATGTAGTGAGTCTGCATAAGATCAATTCTTAAAACTTGGCGTAGGAAGATGAATCCTTAATATACCTAAAATAAGTTTATGTAACAAGGTGATTCTTCAATGGGCATGAAATATGTCTGCGCCAGAAAATGGTCCTTAATGAACATACAGGTCTGTGCCAGGGGATGATCATCAACATAGGTGCAGTGAGTGTCTGCAAGATGATGAACCTCGAGTGGGGCACGGGCGAGAGTGGCGCTATGCGAGGGGCGCGTCAATGGCTGATTGTGACCTGCCCACGCATGCAGGGCGTGAGACTAGACCATGAGGAGGAGAGTGGGGTCCATCCATGGGGTGACCTCTCCCCGGGGGTCTCTTCAAAGAAACATCGCGCCAAAATAATTCGCAAACTCTGAATAACTGGAACTCGCATCGGCGCCCACCTTTCCCTGCGGCCGTTTCCCAGCGAGCGGGGGCATTCACCACCTGGGGCAGCGTGTGCTATAGAGAGCAAGCCCCTCCCCTCCAGACAGACAGATGCTATTTACAAACATCCCATGGGGCGGGGTGTAGGTCACTGGGACACTGTCAACAGACCGAAGGCAGCCTCTGGGCGGTCAGGCAGGCTGGGGGCAGAGTTACCCACATCCCATGAAACAGAGCTCAGAGGGTCAGTGCTTTTACTTCATAGAATGCGGAGAACCAGCAAGCCCCAGATTGGTCAGTTCACTCATACAATGGCCGTAAACATCTGCATGAAAACGGTGATTTGGAGCTTCCAGTATCGGATATGACGTCTCTGGTTTTTTTTTATCCTAGAGAGGTCTATAAAACGAGTGTGGCGCCCATTAGTCACTGTAACTCTCTTTCACCCTCGATGGAGAACTACTCTCCTGTTTACATGCCCTATACTTTCTCCACATAATGCGGCCATCCATCGCCTGCCACTGACTCCTCGCCAGACCCATGGGCCTTTCAGTGTCAACCACCTAGTGTGTCACTGCCCCAGACCCATGCGGGTTTCAGTGTCAATCACATAGCGAGTCACTGACTCTGCCCCATCTCTGCTGGGCTGCCTGCTCCACAAAGACACTGCAACATTTCAACCTCAGGAGTCATAGTTTCACTTTCTTCCCAGTATGCAAATGACATGCAGATAATAAAACCAACGTGAAGCATTGCCTGCTGGGTATGTGCACCCTTTTTTAACACAACCCAAGACAATGTGTGTTTTTGTAAACAGAAATAAAGGGAGGTCGGTGGGAGGGAGGGGTGCTAGAGTGGAGGCCGGGGGTGATGTGCGACGTCAGACTAAGGTCACCATGACTGAGGAGGGACTTGATTTACACTGGACAGGAGCACTGTCCCACTCTCTCCATCCGTCCTTGTTTTGGGTGACTGTCCAGTGAGCGGCTAGCGAGGGCAGTACTGCTGACACCAGACAACACTTTCGCATCACCAGGGCTGTGCGCTGTCATGGTGCAATTTTTGGAACCCCCTCTGTCACAAAGTTAAAACCGAATACAAGTTTGTTTGATTACAGTGGTAGATGTAGTCCATCTGCAATAAGATCAGTTTTTAGGTCTCGGCCTGCCCAAGGCTCCCTTTTTTCCACGGTGCCATGCTGCAGTGTGTGGCCCTGTGTCCGCATGTCTGCAGTCGTGCTGTGCAGGTCCGGGGGGCTGTACTGCCCACGGCACCCTTGTTACTCTTCGCTCTTGTGGGTGTCACACGCAGTCCGCTTTTTGGAGGAAGGCGTGAATGCCGTGTATAAGTAGATTATTGTTTAAGTAACCGGGGTCGGTGCAGCGAAGCACAGACTGGTTTGAGAGGTGTGCCGTCTCTCATAGTGCTCTTCAGTCTGTGGCACGGAGTCCCGCTCCTAGGCGCCCGCTCTCGGCCCCCTCTTGATGTGGTGCGGGGGCCTGGTCCTTCTAATGGCTGCTGGCGGCACGGCCACTGGCCATGGTGTTAAAAGCTGCCGCAGCATGGGATTATGCACATACAGTTGCCGGTACAGCCTCAATCAGCCAGCGCCACAGAGCGACCTCGTGCTGCGCCTATAACGGCCCCCCCCTTTACACACCATCCACTTAGCTGCCCATAAGTAGGGGAAGAAAACACAATGCCCAAGTTGTGGATCCAGAGCGCAGGGTGAACGGGCAAGTCTCTCAGCATAATGTGCCTGCTTAGAGTGAGGTCCAGTCTAACCTCCCTGCAATGCATTGCCTGTGAGAAGCGAGGTCTATTTAGCACCTGTACTGAAGAGTCGTGCACTGTACTGTACTGTTCTGTACTGTTGTCCATTTGCTTAACCCCGCCAACCCTCTGTTGTAAATGTGCATATCCCTCTATCATTCTCCGTGTGCATAACCACACCTGCCCATCCATCGTTGTCTGTGTGCTTAACCCCAATCCGCCGTTGTCCGTGTGCATAACCTACCCACTGTTGTCTGTATGCATTATCTTGCCTGCCCGCTGTTGTCCATGAGCCTAACCCTGCCCACCGTTGTCCATGTACCTAAACCGGCCAGCCTGCTTTTGTTGCTGTGCATAAAACCATTGTTTGTTTGCATAACACCACCCGCCATTCTCTGTGTACATTACTGTGCATGTTGTTGTCCTTGTGCATATCCCCGCCCATCCTCCGAAGTCTGAGTGCCTATCTCCATCCGGCCGTTGTTCCTGTGCATAATCCCACCCACCTGCCATTGTCTGTGTGCATAACTCAACCTGCCCTCCTGCCCTTGTGCAGAATGCCAACCGACCACCCTCCATTGTTCTTGTGCGCATCCCCATCTGCACACCCTCTGTTGTCTGTGTGCATATCCTTATCTGCAGTTGTCCGTGTGTATAACCCCGCCTGCCATCCCATTGTTGTCTGTGTGCATAACCCCGCCCACCATTGACTAAGTGTATAACCACACCCGCCATTGACTTGTGTGCATAACTGCACAATTACCCCCCCACCTGACTCCCGTGGAGGATACCCGCACCTCTTCCTCTACCCCCTCACACTTAGTGAAGTCAAACCCCAGCACTATTGCTTTTCTTGTTGGAGGAATATGCATGCATCCTGTTGTATCTCGTCCTGCAACCCACACTTTTCTTGCACAGGCAGCGAAATGCAATGCAATAGGTCTCTCATTTGCGAGAGATTGAGCCATTGGCATTGTAAATGACCATGCTATTTATTTATCCGTTTTCAAAACCAACACATAAATAAAAAATTTGACATTTACAATGCCAATAGCTCTAACTTTTGCAAAGGCGAGACCGTTGCATTGTAAATGCTTGTTTCTAATCTTTCGCACACTGTTCCCATACAGCCCACAGTTTTGTCTGGTGGCTCCGCATTGCGTCACGAAAAAGTTCTCAGAAGAAAACTGACGTAGGCGCGCCGGGGTGAGACTTGTTTGACCTCGCTGACGTCACGTACGCGGACAACGTCTGGGCGGAGTCACGTGATGTCGCCCGCCCCCAGCGTGCAGGGATGCTGTGGCAAAACGCTTCCGGATCCAGTCTCACGCCTGGGGATAATTCTACGTGAAGGAATCTGCGGCTAGAATCGTCTCTAACAGATGCATCGTTACCGAAGGTAAGTAACTCGTATTTTAACATCAGAACCAAACCTGAAATTGTCATTCTTAATGTTTATGTAAGAGGGATTAGAGGAGGTATGGTATCACAAACCCTGCCAGTGCTTGAAAGCTTCTTTGAAAAGCGTCACTACCCACATTAACTCATTGTGGCGGATGATTTTAGCATGACATATGAGCCCCTTGACATTGACGATGTTTATTTGACAAGCGATCCGGGTACTGCGTGGGCTGACCCCTTTCTGGACTTTCTAACAATTAATAGATGGTCACAAGTTACCCTCCATTTGAAGGCTCTGACGATAGAGCTCGGGCTTAGAACCCCTAGTGGAAGAATAAAATATGACCTAAAGGAGCTCATACTTTTAACAAACCAAATCACACGAGCCACATTGACTACTTTTTAGTTGATTTAAGGTTTTGTCGATTGTAATCGATATGTTCATATTAGAAAGGCCTGAAAGTAATCGCAACCCTCTCTCTTTTACCATCCAGGCTTTCTGTGAGAACACTCCCTCACACTCTGGTTCTTCTCCCTACACAAGGAACCTAGTTCTGACAAACGCCACTTAAAATGGCACCAGGTGGCTGCTTGTCCTGATATATTGTCTGCTGTTGATGAAGATCTTAAAAGCGTCCTTGCTCTCTCTGAGGGTGGCCAAAACAATTGCCCTGGCCATAGGCCTTTTTTGAGTGTATCCTAGGTCATTTTACAATTTCTGGCTTACCCAAAAGGAAGGGTACTGGCAAGAACAGTTCTTGGTTTAACAAATAATGTCTCAAGCTTAATTGTTCCCTACTCTAAGCCATTAAATCTAAGGACATGGCACACATTCCCTCGATTGGGAAAGCCTACAAGACGGCCATTGATAATGCCTAAAAGGACTGGGATATTCAGAGATGGAGGGCTCTTTTAGATGCATGTCTAGCTAGTGATTTCTACTCGCTACTGGTTGCATGGGGCATCTCTTCAGCTGCACTGGAACCTACAAACAATGTTGCCCAATCCAACTGGGCTAACTATTTTTACAATTTGTACTCTGATGATTCCCCCAGTAGAAAAGAGAATATTACTTTGGTCCCTTTCCCTCTTATTCGCTTTACACAAATGTTTGACATCTCTGATATTGTCCAGTCTTTGAATGCTGTCAAGCAAGGAGAGGCCGCAGGTACATACAGCATTCTGGACAATATATTTGTATGTGACGCAGAGGCTTGGCCCTATTAAATTCTTACCATTGCTAATACCATTGCTGTATGGGGCCCCCTTCCTGATTCCTGGAAGGGCGCAACTGTTCTGCCTATTTACAATCAAAAGTAATTATAGACCAATTGGTCTAAAAGATTGCCTTCAAAATTTTTTTTGCTGAAGTGTGCTGACAAAAATCCAAAATTGGATATCCGAGAGATGTCCATTACTATACAGGAGACGTCTAAGGACCACCCTCGAACTCACTCATGTTGATGGTCTCCAGGACTGAATGATGCCTGACGGCTTTAGCAAGGTCCCTTGGCTTTCTGGAATTAAGGAGGCGCTTTATTCTCTTGGGTTGCCTGAGTTGTGGGAGCAACCGGACATCACTAAGTTCCCGTCCAAGGATACTCTGAGACCGCAATACTGGGCAATTTTAATGGCCAATGAATCCTGTAAAGCTTGTTGTGCTAAGTTAACAAATGATTTCATAAGGAGGAGCTTAGCGCGCATCCAAGATGGTCGCGTGAGCACAGGGCTCCCCGGACCCGCGCCACTCTCTGCAATCTATCCTGATGATATCCTGAATTCTTGGACGGATCCTTTTAGATGAACCTCGACTGAGTCCATAACTCTTTTCGGAATTTAAATCGGGCTTGGGCAACCGAAACTACCTTCAATCTGAACTTTTTGGGCCCACCTGGATGCGAGCCGGGGACTGGGCGACTTGTGGATCCGGGACGAAGTTGAACAACAACGGCAGTGGGGTCTCCTTGGTAGCCCTATCATAACTTTCGGTTTCGTTTCTGGATCCCGGCACGGTCTGATTGAGAGACCGTTTCGCTCGGCTGGGGGCTAATCCAGCCTTCATTTAATGCAAGCACTGCTTTAACATCACCGTCTTTTGGATCACTTTCTTACTTTGTCTTGGCCGTACGAGCCAGCTTTTGTGGTCTGTTGGTGCCCGGCCTGCTGGCGGGCATTTTCACCAGGTCTCGGGGGCCCCTCATGGGCGCATCTTCCAACATGGTTGGCAGGGGTGATGCTGAGAAGCGGAAGACAAAGACACCTCTTCGTGGGGGACCGGTCCAGACAAACGTTATGGACCGATACTCAGTCCAAAGGATCCCCCGGACTCTCCAGTCGTACCCCAGAGGACGCCAAGGAGGACCCGTCCGCTCCTGTTGATCTGTCCCTGCAGGACATTATGGGCGCGATCTCCAACATGAAGGAGACCATCGGCCAGCAATATGAGGCTCTGGCTCGCAAAATCGACACGGTCGCCATTGCTGTCACCTTGATCAGTGTCGACCTGTCCAAGACCAATGAGAAAGTGAAGTCATTGGACCTGAAGACTTCCAGCCTCACGGCCGATGTTTTGGAGCTCCAAACAGAACTTGGCAATCTGAAATCGGCCAATGACTTGATGTCCCACCGGCTGGAGGATTTTGAGAACAGGGCGCGACGCAACAACATTCGCGTCATAGGTGTTCCAGAAAATCCCAAGACTCACTCGGTGGATCTCCTAGTCGAGGATCTCGTCCTGAACCATCTTTCCCCCTCTGGACTCAGCAAGTTTTTCGCAGTGGAGCGTGCACATCGTGTTCTGGGTGGTACGCCCAAGCCGAGCGCTCCTCCGCGGCCTATCATCGCAAAACTTTTCCACTTCAGAGACCGGGATGCGATCCTGCAGGCATCAAGAGTGCACGGCACGGTAAAATTTGAGAACTCCTCTGTCAATTTTTTCCAGAAATTCACTCAACTTGTCCAGAGACAAAGGATGGGTTTTCAGGGGGTAAAACGACGTATTCCGGACCTGGGACTAAAGTACGCGATGTGTTTCCCTACTAGGCTTCGAGTGGAGTATGAGGAGCAGACCTTCTTTTTCGATCGACTAGACAACGTAAGTGACTGGTTGGATTCCCTGCCTGGCCGAGGCGATCGGACGGAGCACCCTGGCCGTGCCGAGGGTGGTGAGCCTACACAGAAGTGACTTTTCGGTCCCTGACCTCCAAACTTTGGACATTTCTCAGCTGGGTTCTTTTTCTTTTTATAGTATGTCTCATTGTTGTCCACATCCGGGTGGCGACGGGCCTCTTTCCTCCTCCGGGGTCTTTTTGTAGAATGGGGCTGTTAGGGCGACAGGCACACTGCATGTTGGGGTGGCTTCTTAGTCTACTGCAGGGGTGCAGGGAGGGGGGAGTTGTAACGGGTGTTGGTTGGGGGGTGGGATCAGGTGTTCGTGTGTGTGCTTTTCTCTCTCAAGGCGGCATATTGTTTTTTTCTTTGCTTCAGGTGTCCTGCTCTTCGTGGGGTGACTTATGCATCATGGGGATGGGGGGGTAGTGGGTTGACGTTCGTATCTTGGAACGTCAATGGATTGAGGGATCGTATAAAACGGGGTGTTGTACTGCAATATTTGCGGCGTTTGTCTCTTGATGTGGTACTCTTGCAGGAGACGCATCTGGTGGGAAATATGTGTCATGCTATGAATAGGTGGGGTTACCGATTGGTTGCTCACTCGGGGTTCACCACTGGCTCCAGAGGGGTTGATATTTTGATCCGGTCTTCTCTCCCTATAGAGATTGATAATGTTATCCTTGATGACAGAGGCCCTACGCTGCCCTCACTGGGAGGTGGGAGGGTAAGACTCTTTCATTGGTCACTATATATGTTCCCCCGGGTCTCCAGACCTCTACTTTCTCGGATGTTGGCCGGATGATGCTGGAGCTCCCTGACAGTCTTCTCCTCATGGGTGGGGATTTTAATTATGTGCTTTCAGGCGGTTTGGATCGCCACCCTCCCAGGGATCTTCCTACTTCTCAATCTTGGCTTGGTGGGTTCATAGACACCTTTGGTCTGGTGGACTGCTGGAGGTTGATGCATCCGACGCAATGTCAATACACCTTTCACTCCGGGGCTCATGGGGAGTCTCTCCAGGCTTGATTACATCCTTATGCCTGCTGTCCAGTCTTCCTACGTTAGGGAGATCAGACACTTGGCCTGAGGCATTTCAGATCATTCTCCTGTGTGGCTTAGTTTTGATACGGGATACACGCTGCGGGGCGGATCGCCCCTATCAATCCATGGTACTTGCGTAACCCCAAGACCCGTGGCAGCCTGATAAAGTCCCTAGATCACTACTTCCTGGAAAATGAGGGGTCCGTTTTGTCCTCTGTGTCCCTGTGGGAAGCCTTCAAAACTGTTATTCGTGGAGCCTTCAAAACTGTTATTCGTGGACAGGCCCTATCTTTAATAGCTGAGACCAAGAAGGCTAGAAATAAGGAGGTTGTGAGTCTGGAGGCCGAAATACTGGAGTTCGAGGCTGATCTAGACTTAGGCGCCACCCGGGAGAGACTCCACTCCCTTAGTTTGAAGCAGTTTGATTATAAATCCCTTGTTACAGATGCTGCCAAGACAATGTATAGGGAACAGCAGGGTAGATTGTATGATGTTGGGGATAAGGCGGGTAAATTGATCGCCTGGCTTGATAAAAAGGAAAGAGCGAATCGTGTGGTCCCGGTGATTCAGACTTCGGATGGTGTGTGCGTGACTGACCCTGGCGAGATTGTGGAGTGTTTTGCCGATTATTTTCGTGTGGTCTACTCCCCGGTGTCCGACAGAGACGAAGATGACTCTCGTTTGCTGCTGAGGGACATCGCATTGCCCTGTCTGTCTGAGGAGGATCGAGAGTGCATGGAGGCCCAGTTGTCGGTCGACGCGATTGCTACCGCAATCCGTTACCTCCATTCTTGCAAGGCTATGGGCCCTAATGGCCTGCCTATCAAACTGTATAAATTGCGCCCGGACAAAGTCGCGCCTTATCTTCGCGCAATGTTCAGGGAGTCATGTGAGCTTGGCACCCTCCCTTGTGACCAGCGTCTGGCTACTATAGTTATAATTCCTAAGGAGGGCAAGCCTCGTGATCGCTGTGCGTCATATAGGCCTATTTCCCTATTGAATGCCGAGCCGAAGATTCTTGCCAAGGTTCTCGCTAATCGTTTAATCACAGTAATTTGTGACCTGATCCACCCGGATCAATACGGTTTTATTCCGCACCGGAACACTGCTCTTAATTTGCGGCGCCTACACGGTGTTCTCGCTAGGGCGGAGTCTCTTCCGGAGCCGGCCATCTTGGCTTCCTTGGACGCCACGATGGCCTTTGACACGATTGAATGGCCATATCTTTGGGCCACTCTGGCGAAGTTTGGTTTCGGTGCGGAATTTATCAGTTGGGTTAGACTTTTATATATGGATCCGTTGGCTCAGGTCGTCGTTAACAGCAGAGTGTCCCAGTTCTTTGCTCTCGGGAGGGGTACTAGGCAGGGATGCCCGCTGTCCCCCCTGCTCTTTGCTCTTGCTCTAGAACCGCTCGCAGCCTGGCTCCGATGGGAGCCGTCGATAAAGGGCATTCAGTGGGCCCCCGATTTTGAAGATCGTGTCTCGTTGTACGCCGACGATATCCTCCTGTTTGTACGCCGACGATATCCTCCTGTACCTCACCTCCCCTCGTAAATCCCTTAACGTCCTGTTCGACGTTCTCGCTTCTTTCGGTAAGAACTCCGGCTTGATCATTATTTAGTCCAAATCGTGTGTGTATGTGATCTGGGGCGGCCTTCCCCCCCTTACCGAGTAGGTTTCCCATTCAAATCTCGCAAGCAGGCTTCAAGTACTTGGGAGTCTATATATCGTTAGACCCAGTTGCCCACTACGAGCATAATCTCCTTCCTCCTATCCGACGATTAAAGTTGGACGTGGCTCGGTGGCGTAGATTGCCGCTGTCGCCACTCGGTCGAGCGGCACTTTTTAAAATGATGTCTCTGCCTCGATTCCTCAACGCACTTCAAAATTCTTTTGACGTTCTTCCGGCGGCCTACTTTCGGGAGGTGTAAGGTTTGCAGAGGAGGTTTCATTTGGGACGGTCGTGCACGCATCGTTCTTGCAAAACTAACTCTCCCCCTGGTATGACGGGGGCATCGCACTCCCGGACATCAGGAGGTATTATTGGGCCTCCCAGTTGTCCGCCATCAACCATGCTACGTATGCACCCGGTCCTTCTCCTGCCTTCGAGATGGACAAATATCAGTTGCCCGGTGGTAACTTCAATAGAGCACTCTACTCTCGGACGGCGGGGAGGAACCTAACGAGACCCACTAAGATTGCGGTGCGTGTGTGGAATGATGCCAATGCGGCCGTGGGATGGAATGATAGATTGACGCGAGCGACCCCTTTGTATGCTTCTGAACAATTGGGATGCCTCTGGACAACGAAAGGTTTTGAGAACTGGGATATGATTGGTATTAGCAGACTGGGTGATCTCTGGGTGAAAGGCGCGGTGAAGGCCTTTGCGATGCTTCAAAGTGAGTACGAGTTGGGGGATCAGGAGTTCTTCAGGTATGTGCAGGTTCGCCACACTTTGCTGTCTGTCTTCACAGCTGGTGTTACGGTTCCTGAATCTTCCCCACTCGAGGACCGTATACTTGGCGGTCATCTGCCCGATAGTACGATCTCCTTGATCTATAAGAAACTAATCAACAATCGGGCAGATCTCCTCGTGCGTCTCAGAGAGGTCTGGGCCGGAGACGGGTTGGAGCTGGATGACAAGGACTGGCAGTCCGCCTTGTCCTCCCCGAAAGAGGTCGCCATTCCTGCCCGTCTCCGTCTCGTCCAGCTCAAAATTCTTCATCGTGTGTGTTACGGGTCCTCGTTTGGTTGCAATGGTCTTTTCCTTGGATGGGTTGTGTAAGCCTGGATGTGGAATGAGTGCCACCTTTCTCCACATTCTCTGGGAGTGTCGGGAGGTGGCGGCGTATTGGCAGCGGGTGCATGCGGTCATGGAATGTGTCACCGGGGTCGCTCTGCTGCCTGAGGTTTATAGATGTTTGTTGAATGTGTGGGAGCCAAATGATTACAACGTTGCTCAGGCCCGGTGGGCGGCACTGGGGAACATGATCGCAAAAAGAGACATTGCGCAGTTGTGGGGTTCCCCACAGCCTCCCACCATGTTGGTATGGAAGGAGAATATGGACTGGTGCATGTTTAGAGAGAAGAAGGTATATTTGGCTAGGGGCAAGCCTAGGGCGTGGAGTAAAATTTGGGGTCAATGGAATGCCTACCGAGGGAACATCTGCACACCCCCCTTAGAAGACACTCCGGACATACCACTTTCCCCCTGATCCTGAGGTTCCTGAAACAATTTACTCCTTTTTCCTATTGTCTGACTTCCCCACTGCCTCCCCCCCGATCATCTTTCTTGCCCTCCTGATTCGTTATCCGGTACTGTAGGCCCCCCCCCCCCCCATCAGAGCTTGACATTGTTTAGAATGCCTTTCGCCTTGAGTTTTGTTCTTTTGTTTTCCTTTATGTTTTGTTTCTAAAAATTAAAAACATCTATATCCTGCCTACATCCTGTGTTGCCGAAAAGGTATCCTGTACTATGCTGGACCACTAGAGAGCGGTCGCTGCTTTGTGAGTTTATACCATTGCTTCATATGTTCTAGCGGCCGGCCCTTGTGGTTGTAGGCCCATACTTGTAATCATAATTTTTGCACAATAAAGTTTTTTAAAAAAAAAATGATTTCATTAACTTCAAGCCCTCTTGTTGGTTTGAGCTTTCCTGGGACTTTTTGTCTGTTACACTGGACAGGAAGCTATATTTCCAGTTTCTAGTCGGCACCCTACTGCTGAGAGCCTCCCCCTGCAGAACCTGGTTAGCTCCTATATGCAGGCTGTTAGGTGAACGTAGCCATTCTGTTGCCCTACGCATGCTTAGGGCAGATTGCTGCCCGGTGTTTGCCATGTCTGTTGCTAAGTTTGTGGGTGCTATGCGGTACGGTACGTAGGAGAAAGGTTCGTTCCCCACCGCCGTTAGCATGATGATGCCTGTTCTAGGTATTCCATTCCTCTGACATATTATATATGGCATTCTTTAAACGCATTTATGCACATAATATTGGGATTAACACCAACATCTTTTAGATTGTTTCTTATGCCAGTCCTTGGCCTGTAATTATGCTTTTATGAATTGTCAATTTGCCAGAATTGCATTTTAATGTATTTATTATCTGTTTTTATCTGTCTGTACTTTTATGTCCCTGGCGGCCACAATAAAATGATTGGAACTGAACTAAATGGATGGTTCTCAACTCCTTGCTCCTACATTGGTAGCACAATTTATCTTCACTTCCTTTGCTGCACCTCTGGTCTTTAGAATGTTCATTCACTACTTAGCTAATTTTAAAAATGTTCCTTCCCTCTACCAATGTTTCTTTTTCCTTTTTTTCTCCTCTTTTCTTCCTAGCTGTTGGGTGTTTTTTCTATGTTTATTTTTCCTCAGGGGGTTCATATCGTCTTACCCATACTATTTATTTTTCTCTATCAAGGTTTGCACTCTTGTCTTTCTGAAAATCTTCCAATGTTTTGATATTCCAGAAACCTTTCAACATCCCTTGAGCTCCTCCGCAGCTCTAGTTTACTCCATCCCTTTCTTCTCTTTATCGCAATTTGAGCACAGTTAAACAATGCTGGATAAAGACTCACTCTCCTTCTGATGGTGCTTTGTTCTGTGCCATTCAGATTGCTTATGATTCAATTTAACTTCCCAAAGAATATTATTTAAAAAATGAAGGTACTGTTCTCTCCCCTCATCTTAAGTTTTTTCCCCCTTCTCTGAACAAGCATTTTTAACACACGTCACATTAGCTGTTCAGTCTTGCATTTCTAAGGCAGACTTAGCTTTATTTTACTTAAACATCTAGAGTTTTTTGTTCTGCTTTTTCCCCATATCTTTCGACGCACCCTCCTCACACTTCTTCATTTGTTTGGTTCTTTCACTGTTATTTCTGAGACAGAATGCATGCATAAAAGGACACATCTTACAGCTACATCGTCTGATTCAGTGCCTGTATCTTTAATTCCCTAATTCTGTGCTTTCCTTGGCTTTTTTTTTTAATATTTCACTTTCCACCAGGCTTTTTCCTAATTCCTTTAAGTATGTTCTACAAGAACTCATTTAATTGTATCTTTTGTAACCTTTTAAAGGCTTGGAATCCATTCATGGTCTGTACTCCATGTACTTCCCTGGTTTATTATACTCCAGTTGTCACATCTCAATCCCTGCTCCACTCATTTCCCTCTTCATGATCTTTAAATGGAATCCAATTCCTATCTCATAGAATCTTTCGGCTGCTTTTGAGATGGAGCATCACTCTTTTTAGGCTGAGCCTACCAGACCGTGCATGCTGTCTAGCTGCGAAAGATCTCTGGTGAGCTTATACTGGGCTTTTACCCTGACCATTACTTGCCATTCATTGGCTTTATTGTCACTCTCTTGCTTGCTTCTTATTCGATAGCTTACTAGTATTTTCCCTCCCTTGCAGCACAGCCTCTTTACAGTTTTTTGCTTGGTTGACTTGTGTCCTTCCACTGCTCGCATTTAAGGTACTTCTTTATTTATTCAAAGCTCCATGAGAGTATGTTTGCTAGCTTTCTCCCTCTTGTGCTGTTTCACCCCTCAAATTCCACCCCACACTATGTTGTTCCCTATTCCTCCCAGCTTGTCTGTAAAAGAACAGCAACATGTTTTTTTTTCTGAGGTATGGCTGAAAAGAAGACTTTAAGGGTGTTTGTTTTATCTTCTGCATTCCACAAAGCACAAGCGTTGACACACACACAAAGGCTTTCATGGTTCTCAGGGTGAGCAATTTCCTGCAATCAAATAGCTGGGGCCTGAGGCATTAGCTGTGTTTCCCAGGACACTTCTCCTGGTGGCCCATAAATCTTCCCTCTGGGCTAGTGCAGAAGAGCAAATTGCAGAATTTTGTGGAAAGTAAATTACTTAGGCCTTTCTCTTTAGATTCTGGCACTTCCATCCAAGGGAAGAACATACAGTCATACAAACTCGAGGCCCCGAGTCCTAAGCAGGAACCACATGTTATATATGATGCCCATTTGCATAGAATTCATCTACAAGATCCACTAACAACTCACACGGATACTGTCAATAATACATAGCTCCCTCCACAGAACCCCCAATAGGCCTTCCTGTGACTTTTCCCCAAAAACCCTAAAGATGATGTCCTGGAATATTGCTGGGCTACATCAAAAACGTTCTAACCCAGACTAGTAGTACTATGTAAATAACTTTGACCTGTGCCTCTTCCAGTAAACATGAGCGGTTGAGCCTTTGTACAAACTAGGCTATAGAACTTTTCATATAGGGGCCATACCATCGAAGAGAGGAAGACCCTCAGATGGGCTAATCATCTGGGTGAAAATTACCATAAACACCCCTATAGAAACAGTGAACTCTGGTTCCAAGGACATACTAGGGTTAAAGTTTAAATCTGAGTATGGACTACTCACTCTCCTTTTCAATATATATGTAAAACCAAGGGGGTGTACAAAGGAATCATTGGGAATCCGACATCTTGAGGAAGTGCTTGATAGCATTGATTTGCAGGGAGCAGTCCTGGTGGGCGGCGATTTTAATTGTTGCCATGAACCTATTTCCGGAGTGGACACGATCTTCCATGAGGAATATCTGGCCACGGGAATTCCTCTACTTGCATTAAACAAAAAGG
Source organism: Lissotriton vulgaris (assembly GCF_964263255.1). NCBI lineage: Eukaryota > Metazoa > Chordata > Amphibia > Caudata > Salamandridae > Lissotriton > Lissotriton vulgaris. The sequence goes on along the minus strand of NC_141689.1, from coordinate 908,925,144 downwards.
TGGCGTGCTCTACATCGGCAACCCAAATATTGCACTTTACTATTGAAAGAGGGTTAAGGGCATGCAATAGGAGGTTCCCTTCAGACATTGGGTGCTCAAATATTGTTACTAGAGGAAATGCCACTTCCCGTATTGATTACGTGATGTCAAACCTAGCGCATTGAAATAAAATCCAAGACTTCAGGGTTAATAAAAGATGAGAGCGCGATCATTTCCCATAATATTTAGATCTAGCGGTGAGTTGGTTTGCTAAATATCCATCGAATCCAACAAACCTAAGATGAGAGACTCAGCTCCCATTAGTAAATAACAATCGGAGAGCTGTCAAATGGCCAACAATTTTAGATCAGGTTGAGCCCCTTACTAACATATACAACAATTTCTTCGAACTATTAACAGGCTACGCAGAGTAATGTCCAGGGGCTATATTGTTCACTCAGATCCACCAAAAAATGTCTGAGATCATAAAAATACAGCTAACTAAAACCCATAGGAATATCAATAAACCAAGATCGCGACCAGAATCCTCGAACCCATGGTTCAACAAGGAATGTTCCAATGCCAAACGCAGACTCTTGGGAGCCCTAAAATCTAAAGATGTAAACCAGATTAGAATTGAATTGAATTAAAAGATCAAATTATAAAAAGATACAAATGAATGCCCTGAGGGACTGGGAGGACTCTAGCTGGAGTGACCTCATTGTGACCTCATTGTAGCCGCAAAAACTAAAGATCAATCCAAAGTTTGGAAATTCTTAGCAGAGGGGAACAAAGCGAGTAAGGTGACCATTTTTTGGATCCAGGTACATGGTGCAGACATTTTTCCATGCTTTATGCCACACCGGATGTACTTGCCCCAGACCCATGCATTCTCACTGAGGTACCCTTGCCTGAAGCTCATACTACATACCTTCAATTTAGTTTAGAGGACATTATGCTACCCATAGTTAGTATGAAGTCCGCAAAGGCGCCCGGCCCCGATAAAGTTCCCAGGGACCTTTTTAAACATGCCCCAGAAGTTTGGGCTCCCTATATGAACCAATTGTGCAATGCAATAGCTAGAGGAGAGCCTATCCCTCCCAGACACATGGATGGGAGCTGAAATCGTCCCTATCTACAAAAAGGGTAGTAGGGATGATCCAGCTAATTATAGGCCCATCAGCCTGAATGATATTACCCAAAAGGTTTATGCCAAACAAATTCTGGCCAGGCCAAATGCTTGGATGGAAGAGTAAGACATCCTGGATCAAGTATTTAGGCTCTTTAGTATATACACCTATATGCTGGCTTCATAGATTTGAAGGCAGCTTTTGCTTCCATTCCCAGAGATCTTTTATGGAAATCATTACGGAGTCAGGGAGTCCCAGAGAAGATTTTAGATCAGATCATAAGACTTCACAACAGGAATTTTGCAAAGGTTCGCTGGGGCCCGGGAGGAGAGATGTAGGAAGATATTCTGATTAGGAGAGGGGTGCGCCAGGGCTGTGTCCTGGCGCCAACCCTGTTCCTATTATATGTAAACGACATGGTAGAACATCTACACTCAGCTTCACACGATTCCCCCAAGCTTGGAGGCACCCATATTTGTGCTCTCACCTTTGCAGACGACACAATACTGTTGTCACAAACACCTAAGGGGCTCCAAAACGTACTTGATAGCCTTGATATTTATTACAAGACAAAGGGACCTGAGATAAACTCCAACAAAACTAAATACATGGCAATCAACCCAAATAAAAAGTTCCAGAGAAAATTAACATTGAATGTCGAGCTTTTGGAATGTGTCCCAAATTTTGTATATCTAGGTGTCACTAGACTCGAAACTTACATGGGAGTCTCAAACGAATAAGTCAAATACCATCCTAATGCAAAACTCTATTTCTGTAGTGAAGAAGCAGCACTCTACCTCATCAAAAGGCCATTACTCCTGCATTAGAAGTTTATAAAGCCAGAGCTCAATCACCTACACTCTATGGATCTGAGCTATGGGGGGGAAACCTACAGTCTCTCATCATAGGGGGAATATAAAATCATGAGAATGCTGACACGCAAGCCTAAAAATACCCCGATGTTCCCTCTTACATATGATTAGGGCTCCCGGTTTTATGGTATTTATTTTTTTGCCATTTCCGTCTGTATTAATCCATATTTATTTTTTGGACATTTTATCTGTATTTATCCATATTTTTCCACAAGTAAAAGACGTCGCAGCAGCTAGTATTTTTTCACATTTATTTAAATTGACAATGCACACATACACTCGTTTGTTATTGGTCAATACATTAATCTGAAAACTTTACCATCCACAGAATGTCCCAAATATAACTTAAATGTTATGTTTTATCTACATGGCACGAATTCTACTACAATTTTCTGCTACCATTCGATTTTAGAATTTTAGACCTCTGCTTTTGAGGATTTTATCGCAGACTGGCTTCTGGTGTTTGTCAGTTTTAGAAAGTTTTAGTCTGTATATTGATTTTTTTTTTACGGTAATTACATGTCTTATAAATATGCTGGTTGTGGCTGTGAGTCAGGCGATACACCTAGGATGGTTTTGATGGTGGTCTAGTCTGTGGGCGCTCGCTTATCCCCACAAACCTAGCCCTCTGCACACCATTGTTGAATTTGCTCACTTTAAGCAGGCGGTGACCCAGGGGTGCTCCAAGGAAGTGCAGAGATCCCTTGGACAGATAAAGACCTGTTAATAGCAGAATACTGGCAGGTGAGGCATGATGGCAGAGTCCGCTGCCCTTCTGAAGACGCATCATCAAGTTACAACGTTTTTAGAACCTCTGGTACGACTCATCAAGGCTGGCGTTTTTGTACTTAAAGGACGAGCTGGCTCACCTTCCTCATGGGCTCAGTGTTAGTCAGTTAGGCATCTATTAACCCTTGCTGCTCCGGATAAAAGAGGCACGCGTGGAGCACCGTAGAAAGATGCCTGCATTTGATTTAATACACTGAATGGAACATACCAACGGAAAGGATGGTTTTTTGGCACTCTAAGCCATGCCTGTTTCAATTATATCATGTTATCAACATCGAAAGTAAGGAAGGAAGGCTGAGTTGGCCGTACAAGGATTCAAGCATGTGACCTTAAAGTTAGACGGAAACTTCTGTAGCATTTCGTCAATCCATGGATGTATTTTATCTTATACTTCAGGCTCCCCCCTCACTCAACCCCCCCACGTCGTGTGTATGAGTCCAGGCTGAGATAGCCTCTCTGGGCACACACATTGACAGTGTTTGTGCTGCCAGCAGCAACCGAGCACTTCACAGGTCTTTAAATGGCCATTCACTCGCTAACGAGGCTTTGTTGTTTTTCACCCCTTCTAGAGCCCCTGCATCGCCACTCTGACTATGGCTGGAAGAAATACTCTATGAGCAATCACCATACCATCCTGTTTTGCATCTCTGCTGGAGCACGGTAACGCTGCAAAATGTGCTAGTTTACCGTTTTTTACATATACATACAGACAAATAAAACTTGTTTTCCGTCTGTATTTATATGTAAAAATCCGTTCAAATGGAAAAGCGGGTGCCCTACATATGATATTGCGATAAAAAGAATAGGATTTCTTGCTGTATGGAGGCTAATGGCCTACTGGATCAGAATTTGGACAACGGAGGAGTTGGAGATCTACAGGCAGACCCTGAGGTAGCTACTGCATCTGGATGTATTGGTCACTCTTCCATGTTTGGCCCACATCCGCAAATGGTTCTCCGATCTAGGTTTGAGCCGATATTGGGCAACCCCGAACCTGTTGACCCCTGATTCAAAGAGAGAGATCAAATCTATATACTGGGAATTTATAGCGCACAAAGTCACTTTAAATCCTGAGATGGGGAGACTGACAACTCCATTTTTGTTTGTAGGTCGAGCTGGAGAACATTGCGAAGCATTGTCCAGCTTGACAACTATAGTTGCCCGTCTCCTGGGAATCTGAGACAGGGGTCGGGCACACGTGGCGATTGATGTCTGTGAACACGCACGTCCAGGCCGTGCACATCCCCTGCCTCAGATTCCCACGTAAACACACAGCCACGCACGCACCCCCCCTCCCCCCGGGCTCACACGCACGCGCACTCTGCCCCCCCCCCCCCCATGGTCTCACGCGCACGCACACAGCCACGCACGCACACAGCCACCCACCCCCCACTTCACCCGGGCCCCCTCCTGGTACCCGGGACTTCAGCTGCGGCACGTAGCTAAAATTGCTTTCACTCCGGGCTCGCTCCTCAAAACCAAACTTAAATAACTTGCTTAGATTCTGTTGGTCCCCACCAATCCCCGTGGTCGATTCGCCTTTTGTTTTTTAGGTCTACTCCAATCGCATGCGCATTTCTAGGGACTGGCTACTGCCTTCGTGGAGCTGGCCAATTGCCATCTCAGAGCTAAAATAGTACTAGCATTCGTCAACACCATGTGTCCAATAACCAGACCCTACTTGTAGAAGGGCGGGGTTTCCAATGGCAGTGGCACTATTGAATGCTTTCAGATAAACTATCAGGACCCTCGTATCCCTTCTTTGATTTCCGCCGTGTGAGGTATTTCCAATACTCCTTTTATTCAATTATTATTTTCTTTTACATTTAATGGTGATTTTCTTGCGCGTTCACGGCGTGTCTGCTGGTGCCCGTTTATCACAGTACCCGTCTTCCTTGTTTAAAATGTTGTTCTTTGCTTAAAATATATGTCCCCGCTCCACGATTACCTATTCCCCCTCCCTGGGCCTGTGGAGATATCTCTTTCTGTCCACCCCCACAGAGTCCAGGGTGTCGTGCGCTCCTTTCCAACATGGAAAGGGGTGTACACCTGCCTTTGACTGGAGTACACCTGGTATCGTTTCCAGGCTGTGATGTTGGCGGGAGCGGGGACTGTGAATACCACAGGTGTAAACTCCCTGTGTGTGGGGGCGCTCACACCAAGGCCACTGCCCGCCTCTGGCGTGGGGTGTACTCCTGTCTTTGACTGGAGTAAGCCTCATACCGTTTCCAGGCTGTGATGTTGGCCGGAGCGGGGGCTGTGAATGACACGAGTGTAAACTCCCTGTTTGTGGGGGCGCTCACCCCAGGGCCAGCCTGGCCTCGGAGGGCACCCCCGCCTCTGCCGTGGGGTGTACTCCCTGTGTAATCTCAGAAGGCCTCGGGGTGACATCACTCGGGGGAGTCACAGGATTCAGGGCGCCGAGGTCAGCTGTGTGCATTCCTGGCAGTTGTAGATCCAGTCACTTATGCTGCTGCGGCTTAAGAGCGCAGCCCCCCTTCACGGAATCCATGGGGGGGGAGGGGGGCGCTTTTAACAAGGTGGGTAAAGTCAGTAGAGAGGAGGCCGGGCGGATCAGAAGTGGCTTAGCTCATTGGGTGAATGCACCCACTGCAGGCACTGGCATGAAACCATTTAAAACACATCAAGGTAGCTCGGTGGGTTGATGCACTGCCATGCTCCCCCTAAAATGTGCCTTTCATGCAGCTGGTCACGGCAGTCCCTCATTCACTCATTCACTCATCTTCAGTGGTTCGCACCCTGCCCTGATATTTCTGTCTTTGGCTGCTTCAGGGCGCTTTGAGGCAGGGAGGGAGTGGACAAGCTGGGAGGAGGAGTGAGAAACTGAAAGCTCAAGCGTGATGCCCGGCTCTGGGTCGGTTCTGGCTCGGCTCGAGCTCCGCTCGAACACTCGAGATCAAGCCGAGCCGAGCCTTCACGTAGCGTCTGCCTGCCACACGCACTCTACCCTCATGCACCGAGATGGAAATGAAAAACATGAACCTTTGATGTGAGACTGAAGAGGGAAAGAAACCCCATCTAGTGGCTGGACTCTAAACTATATGAAACCAGAAAACATGGCATCAATCCCAGCTGCTCCACTTGAGCACATTGTGTTATCATGCGCACATACTGTATTTCACCAGCCTCCTGTTATTTCAATCTCGCGCATGAGAGCGCCTTGAAGTACCTGGGCTCAGGGTGTGCTGTAAAAGAAACCTTGCATGTTTGAGGTCATAGAATACAATCTTGCATGAGTGCTCACTAAACTTTTTAGAACCAAGACCCACTTATTAGAAGGACAAACCTTTGCGACTCACCCACCTTTAAGGGACAAGAGGCGGGTGAGTTATGAATGTTACTAAAGCTTGGTGCGGTATCACCTTGTCATTTGCAGACAGCACGCTTCCTATTGAAGTGTCCACTATCTTTGCACAGACACACATTTTACTAATGAAACTACACAGCGCACGAATGAGGATGTGTGGGAATCGTGTTTCTGTGAATATTTATCATTTGTGCATCGGCAAGTAAAGTGTCTGGATTTGTTTTGTTCCATTTAAAACCTCTGTTTCCATCACACTTAAGAAATACAAATAAAACCTGCTCATTTTTGCTTTCCTCTCTGGACAGGTTCTCAGAACACACGTTTTTAGACCTGGGGAAAAGGGCGGCTCTTACAAGAGAACGCGTTTCATGAGCAATAAAGTAGTAACATCACACATTTAAGAAATACAAATATACGTATGTCCATGAGGAAGACAGTAAAATAAATGCTTTTTGTTTTGATGGAATACAAATTTTTTAAATAGAAATGTTTGCACGTACTGCCCATAGTAATCTTGGCCTTCTAATTCACAAGAGCTTATGTTTTCTATAGTGTTTCAATCCACCCCCCCACTCCATCCATCCCCCACACTCCACCCTATCCACCACTCTAGCGCCCACACTCAAGCACCACCACTCTATACGCCCACCACTCTACCCTCCAACTCCACCCTCAAAATCCACCATCCAAATCCACCATCCAAGCACTACTACACCCTCCAAATACACCCTCCGACTACACCCTCTAACTCCACCATCCAACTCAATACACCAAACCCACACTCCAACCCCTTCCTCCAACTACAAATCCACCCTCCAAAAACACCATCCAACTCCACACTCCAACATCCACATCCACCCTCCAACTACAACTACAGCCTCCAAATCCACCCTTCAAATCCACCCGCAAACTACAACTACGGACTCCAACTCCACACTCAAAATCCAACTCCACTCTACAACTCCACCATCCACACTCAAAATCCAACTCCACCCTCCAACTTCACCCTCCAACTCCACCCTCCAAATCAAAATCCTACATCCAAATCCACCCTCCAAATCCACCCTACACCCTCCAACTCCACCCTCCAAATACACCCTCCAACTCCAAACTCCACCCTCCAACTCCACCCCCCAACTCCACCCTCCAACTCCACCACCACCCTCCAACACAACCCCTTCACTCAACGCCACAGCATCCCTCAACGCCACAGCATCCCTCAACGCCACAGCACCACTCAACGCCACCGCACCACTCAACGCCACCGCACCACTCAACGCCACAGCACCACTCAATGCCACAGCACCCCACAACGCCACAGCGCCCCACAACGCCACAGCGCCACTCAACGCCACAGCACCCCACAACGCCACAGCGCCACTCAAAGCCAAAGCGCCACTCAACGCCACAGCACCACTCAACGCCACAGCACCACTCAACGCCACAGCACCACTCAACGCCACAGCACCCCACAACGCCACACAGCACCCCACAACGCCACAGCGCCACTCAAAGCCACAGCGCCACTCAAAGCCAAAGCGCCACTCAACGCCACAGCACCACTCAACGCCACAGCACCACTCAACGCCACAGCACCACTCAACGCCACAGCACCACTCAACGCCACAGCACCACTCAACGCCACAGCACCACTCAACGCCACAGCATCCCTCAACGCCACAGCATCCCTCAACGCCACAGCATCCCTCAACGCCACAGCATCCCTCAACGCCACAGCATCCCTCAACGCCACAGCATCACTCAGCACCACTCAACGCCACAGCACCACTGAATGCTACAGCATCACTCAGCACCACTGAATGCTACTGCATAACTCAGCACCACTGAATGCCACAGCATCACTCAGCACCACTGAATGCCACAGCATCACTCAGCACCACTGAAGGCCACAGCATCCCTCAGCACCACTGAAGGCCACAGCATCACTCTGTGCAACCATTCAACAACAACTGGTTCTAATATGTTCTCTCAATGTTTCACGATTTATTACAAATGTAACAAAAAGATGTTAATATTTCATTTCTGTTCTTGGATTTTCATCACAATAAAATACACTGAACATAATCTTCCCAAAAGTTATTTACAAAAGTTTAAGCTATTGCCATTATAAATTACAATAACTTTTATTTAAGTATTAATTATTTAAAAAAATAAGACATTGTTATTTGTAATATTAATACATCTAAGTCGTGTAAATACAACACATGTTGCATTACAAATGCTATAGGTGTCACGTTTGCGAAAGTTAAAACTATTGGCATTGTAAATAACAAAGCTATTAATTTCACTATTTTCAAAACCAACACATAAATAAAAAATGTGTCATTTACAATACCAATACCTCAAACTTTCCTAATGCGAGACCTATTGCATTGCAAATGCTTGTTTAAACTGATGCCGAGTTTTGAGCCCTTTTTTTTAGATGAGATTGAACCCCAACTGGCAAAGTCCCTATATATGAAATTCAGGTATGAGACATAACAAGTTAATGCTTTTACAGCTAAATAGGCAAAAGTTCAACTGAGGGCCAGTGATCCTAAATGCACACTGTGTACATTAGGTGCTAATGAGGATACTGTGCATGTTTTATTCTTTTGCGCAGCATATGCTAGCTCCAGACGTAAGTGGTTCAAGCCTCTATGTAGAAGTTTGAACGTAAGGAGCTACTTAGAGTCCCTTCGAATTTTAAAAACTGACAGTGGCCAACTCATTGTATTTGGCGTTAGTACATTTTTGTTACCTGTCAGTCACATTAGATATAGGAATGGGCTTATTTTTTTTTAAAGTTTAAAAAACGGATTTTTACAATTTTGTATAACTTAATCTTTTAGTGGTTGTAGCTGGAATCATCTGAAAATCCTAGCAGTAGTAGAGTCCAAATTGGTCCGCTCGTGCTAATTGAATTGTAAGTACAATAGGGGGTCAAGACTAAAAGAAGTAATTTCAAACAGTATATATGTCTTGCATTTTAGGACCTTGTAAATATAATATGTTTTATGCTTATTTTTAGATGAATGTAATACCAATATGTACAAATGCATATCTTATAAGCTTTGATGATTCTTTGAATCGAATAAAGATTTTGGATGATGATGATGACACTTCCATGTTGTTTTCGAATTTAGCGTAGAGTTTCTTGAGTACTTATTTTAAAATAATGCTTAACAGACAAACATTGGCAAGGCCTATAGCTCGGCACTCACTTTATGAAGGCAAGACCTATTGGTTATGCCAACGCTTGTTTCCATTATCATTTACCTTGGTCGTTCTGGTTTTGTGCTTTCATGGTTCTTTTCTTACCTAATCAGACTTATTTGTTCAACAGGCCCAATTCCTCTCTTACTCATACAGAGTCCCCAGAATCTGGCATACTTTTCTCTAGATAAATTTCTATTGTTTGTGGCATTACATCTTTTAAAATCCTGTTTCATTAGTACATAGGCAACTCTTTTCTTTCTACATTTTTGTCTTTAACTCCTACAATGCAAGATTTAATTTTAAGATATATTCCTTCCCATGATACCTTGATGTTTTCACACTCTTTATAATTCCGCTAAAACTCAGGTTCTCTTTTTACAGCTTCCATCCTTCTGGCGTTACATTCCCATCTATCTTTTTCCATGTCAATAACTATTCCACCTTTACCCTTCTGCTAGTGACTCTTGTATGACTAGTCCCTCACAACGGTGGAAACAACCTTAACAACACGGGCATCACATCGCGATGCCATTACAACGCGATTGTTACAATCACCGCGTTGTTACCACGCAATGCCATTACTATGCAAGTCAGTACATCGACTTGCAGTAGATGGCGTGCTAACATTAGAAATAGTACAGTTTACTAATCCAACACCTTCCCTACGTTTACATAGGCTGGAGTTAGAATAGTAAATGGTACATTTCTAATGGCAGCGCGCCATCTACTGCAAGTCAATGTAATGACTTGCGTAGTAATGGCGTTGCGTGGTAACAACGCGGTCATTGTAACCACTGCTGTAATGGCACGCGTTGTGATGACTGCCTTGTAACGAGTCATATTCTTCACAACACATTTTAATTCCCATCACTGCTCACTTTCTTCTCTTACATACATTATTCGCTCACTCACAGCTTTCAATACTTTAATGCTTCGAAAACATAAATGTATATCTTAATGTTTTTCTACTCAGTTCTTCATTAATGTTTGATCTCTTGTTTGCCCATGTTAAATCAGTATTAAGTTGATTAATGTTGTCTTTTTTAACATCATGTATCTCTACTTACCTGCTATCCTTTGGTTGATTTCCCTTTCTTTTCCTTCACTTCTGTGTTTTTTGTCTTATGTTTGCATGCATTAAGTGCAAAGCTTCTACCACCACACCCTTTTTGTTATCAAAGCACGAATGCAGACAGTACAGAATGGAATTAGGGACCATGTGAATTATTTATAATCATTACACAAGCAGTTGAAATCTGAGATGCACTGAGTCCAGAACTAAGCAAAACTATTTAGAAAGCTATTTTATCACCAAGACAATACCTTTGATTTAAACAGAGAAAAACAGAGAATGAAGGACATCCATGTTTTACTTTAAATGCTTGGGACATTCGAAACTCTGCACATTTTTCAATATTCACATTTATTGTCCTGAACAGCATGTCACATTGAACATTTTTAAAATTGTGAGTATTTCAACAGTAAATGAGCAACTTTAGGCAGCTTGGCTACACGATGCAGCTCATGCATTGATCTAAGTTTTAAGATTATGTATATGTGAAATATTATACTGTCCTTGGAGCTGGAGAGCCTGAAAAATGTATAAAACAAATTATAGCAAGAAAAGCAATATGTTTCTGGGACAAAGAGGAGGACAGGGTAAAGGAGTAGTGCCTATTTGGATTAAGTATTTATGTGATCTAATGGCCTATGCTGCTGGAATTAATTACCAGCAGAGGCATTAGAACACTACATATTGAGACCTGAATTTCTTTGTATCACATCGAGGCACTATGATGTGATTTTTGTTATGCTTAGACACTGTTGTAGGTTTCTGTTTTGAAGATAGTTTGCCTAGACAAAAGCACCAGGTGTAGGGGAGGTTTTGCAAGGATTGTTTTGGACTGGGCAGTGAAGAAGGGCACAGCAGGGTTGTGTACAGGGTGTTGAAATAAACAAAATAAATGGTCCAAGTTGAAGAGAGCATGATTGTGTGCCTGAGAGTGGCCACTTCTAAAGACTGCAAAATCAAAGTGATTAATCCAGTTGTCACAATTTCATCTTGTAACTTACTTGGGCGTCTAGACTGGCTGAGGAGAAATCGGTTAGAACAAATGAGAGCACCAGAAACTTCAGTCTTCACATTGCAAGAAATGCATTTTTATCCCATACCTGCAAAGTGTATTGGATGGAACTCATGCTTCAAAACAAACTTTTCATACAATGTGGGTTGTGATCTTAATTTGCAAAAACGCTATTCTTAAAGTTTCAGAAAACTTGGTAGATGGGCATTTTCTAGGGTTTGAATCTGTCTGGACCACAAAAATTGTTGCTTCTGTATGGGGGGGGGGCGTCAGACAACATGGTAGTTACAGACTTGTATTCGTGTCAGGTAAACCTAGCTGTACTTTATGTACTAGAAGGAACCTTTGTTAATCCATTTGATCCTGATTTGAATGAATGAACAGAAACAATATGGATTGAAGGAAGAAAATAAGAGTTGTACGTTAATATTTGGGGTTTATTTTACAATGCTTGAGCCAATCTTTCCCGATCATTAACTTTACTTATTTCTATGGAGATTCTTTTCTTATATTAACTCTACATTAATATGAGATCTGCTAAAAGGACAGATTGGGTAATTAAAAATCACGCAGGGGACAAGTCTGGTGTTTTTACCTGTACTTAACTGCTACAGGAGACAGCCGACTGTCTGGTGGGTCTTCTTTGAGCATTCAGGACACTCATAAGAGTCGATGATGCGAGGTGGATTGGTGTTGATATTTTCTCCTAAGGTTTATTTGAATGGTGCTCATGAGGTGTTGAATTGTTGGTGTATTTGCTGCTATGGGTTTTACAGTGCTGGTGTATGAGTTCTAATGCAAACATTTAAACCATAAAACTACTATTGTCAGACCATCTGAGGATTATAGCTATCCCTACTATATTTAAAGTGAAGCAAGAACCTAAAAGGTAGGCTTTGTATAAAACAAAGTTCATTTTAGAGTTACAGCGAAGGCATATTTGAAAATGCATGTATTCTTTGGAAATGGCACATTGATTTTAATGACCCAAGAGAAATCCTCTGTAACAACCACCTATTGAAAGTAAATATGATGATGTAACTTCTTAGGGAACAGACTGTAGAAAGATCCAATCAAAATTGATTTAAAATCAGAGAATGTGCTAGTACCTAAGGCCAAATAAACATCCCCAGTTTCAGTTCGATTTTTCAGTTTTCCCCAATGTGCCCAAAATTCTCTGGGCCAACGCCGACCCCTGTTGCATGTTATAACATGCAAGGAGGCCTAGGGAGGGGGTGGGGTTGCCACAAGGGCAGGGGTGGCAACGGGTGTCGTGGGTGGAGGGGGGCGAAAAAGGTAAAAAACATGATTGCAAGATTTGATGATATATTTTTGTTTAATAAACGTAGAAACGAAAAGGTAACAAAGGTAAAACGTATCGAGGAAAAGGAGAACAACATATTTATGATCAATATTAAATAAATGCTGAAGTTAAGAATCCTATGTTGGAATGTAGACGGCCTAAACAGTAAAAGCAAAAGAAAATTAGTACAGGAAGAGATTAAACTGTATAACCCTAATATAGTGTTGCTGACGGAAACTCATATAAAATACCAAGACAGAAAGGTGTTAACCCAACTAGGCTATGAATTGGTTATTTGTACTTCTTTAAATGAGACTATAAGGGGGGCCGCTATTTTAAAACAAAAAACGCTCCCAATAGAGATAATTAAAACAGCCTCTGATAACAGAGGTAGATGGGTAATAGCACAGATGCAAGGAGAGATGTTTAAGCTGGTACTATGTGTGGTATATGGCCCAAATATTGATAAACCTAAAATTTATGAAGATCTAAGCTTAGAATTGTTAGAATGGGAGGGGGAAACCATGATTGCTGGAGATTTCAACTGTGTTATGAACTACAAAATAGACTCTACGGGGCCAATGAACTTTAAACGAATGTATAAAGTAAGAGCTGCTATTTTAGAGCTGGCAAGATTAAACAACATTAGAGATTTATGGCGGTCTAAACATCCCAGGGTACCCGGCTTTACTTATTACTCTGCCCCGCACAGATCTTGCTCTAGGATTGACATGGTATGGGCCTCGCAACAAATTTTAGAAAAGTGTGCGATTGAAATCTGTCCCAAAGTCACATCGGATCATAACCCTCTTCTTTTGGATGTTAATTTGGAAAATCGGAATGTAAAACCACGAAAGTTCACTTTTCCTAGACATTTGCTAGTTGATCAAACATTCATCTCACTAATTAAAAAACACATACAAGAATTTATTGAGCTAAATGTTGATACTGCTAGTATCAATATGGTATGGGATGCTTGTAAGTGTAGCATTAGAGGGTGTGTCCAGCAATATGTATATAGGCTCAATGCAGAAAACTACAATAAAAATAAAGATAAGACATCTAAATTGTTGGACCTGGAAACACAATTGGCTGAAGCGACTTTGCACTCAAAAAGCGATATCGAGGGGCTTAGAGCACAACTGGTGGAATTGCAAGCTGGACTCAGAAAAGAGCTGAGAGAAAGATATGCGGTTAAACTACATAAATACAAGTTAGATCAATATGAAGGGGGTGACTGTATAGGAAAAGTATTGGCTTTTAAAACGGCAGATAGGAAAGCAAAAACTAGAATAAAGGAAATAATTGGATCAGATTTAGTGATTTATGGACAAGAGGATCAAATATTAAATCAATTTGTTAAATTTTATCAACATTTATATACCCCAGAGGAGCCATCGAACGAAGCAGAGGTTGTAAAATATCTAGAACAATACCTAAGACCATCGCGAGCATTAAATCACGAAGTTATTCAGCAATTAAATTCTGATATTACTACTGAGGAGATCAAATTGGCTATCGATCATTTACCATTAGGTAAGGCGGTAGGTGAGGATTGCATACCAGGGGAACTATATAAATTGTGCTATCAAGAGCTGGCCCCACTACTACAAAAAGTTATTAACTCAATTATTGTCTCTAAACAATCACCACCTTCATGGAAACTTGCTAAAATCATATTTTTTCTTAAGAAGGGAAAACCGGAAAAAGAGTGCGGCTCATATCGGCCCATATCTTTACTCAACTCTGATGTGAAAATTTTTTCAAAAATTTTAGCTAATCGGCTAGCACCCCATATGCCGGATATTGTCAATCCCCAACAACATGGCTTTGTGATTGGTAGAGATACTACATTACATGTTAATACTTCCATAACTGCTTTGGATGTAGCTGCAACGACCAATACCCCACTCGGTATGATAATGTTAGATGCTGAAAAAGCATTTGACCGAGTGGGGTGGGAATATTTGTGGACAGTATTAACTAAAATGGGCATAAATGGTTTTTATTTAGATTGGGTTAAATCTCTCTATGATGATCCACGGGCCGTGATCAGCTATGGAGGTATAGATTCTGACAACTTTAAGATTGCAAGAGGTACAAGACAGGGATGCCCTCTTTCCCCACTATTATTTGCTCTATCTCTAGAACCTTTTCTAAATGCTCTAAATGATCAAATCAATATAACTCCAGCTCAACATGGGGATATAACTCTTAAATTAACTGCCTTTGCGGATGATATCGCAATTTATACATCGGATGTTTGTAAATCTATGCCCGCAATTATAGAAGAAGCACATAAGTATGGGAAAATCTCCGGGTATAAGTTAAATGTTAACAAAACTCAAATTATTCTTAACTATACTCCGGCTACATGTAGCTTTAAAACCTGTAATGAAGCCGTATACTTAGGTATTAAGCTCACCGCCAAAGTGGAGAAAATTGTGGAAATAAACTATGGGTCATTCCTTAAAGATACGGCTGCGAGTTTTAAAAAATGGCACAAGATACCTTTGAGTTTGTTAGGGAGATTAAACTTGATAAAGATGAAAATTTTACCTAAGTTCCTTTATCTGTGCAGAGCTATACCGCTTCAACCAAACAAGCTTTTTTTTAGGAAATTGGATGGCATCTGTAGTAGCTTTATCTGGGGGTATAAAAAAGCACGAAGGGCGGTAAAATTTCTGACTCTCCCAATCTCTAAAGGGGGTCTAACGTTGCCGGATTTTAACCGATATTTTTTAGCTACTTTTCTTTTACGCACCAGGAGCCTATTAAAAAATACCCCCTCTTTATTTTTCCATCAATACATGTTGGCGGCAGATGCTAATCAATTTCTACTACGGGTCCATGATCCAAATTATTTCAAAAGAGTAAAGTTTAAGACTGCAAAACATGCCATACGAATTTGGGATAAAATTCTGCACACTAGTAATAGTTCATTTTTCAATAGTGAACTTAGATTATGGAACAATCCGGGTCTTCCTGACATATTTTCGGATGGTGTAGGTTATCGATGGATTAGACAGGATATAACCACATTAGGAGATCTATATTGTACTACTGGGTTGAGGGATTTCGAGAATCTAAAAATTACCAACGGGCTTACGGATGACATGCATTTTAAATATAGACAACTAAGAGATTTTTTCTGTAATAAACTGAAAATAACGCAAGTTAAACACTCTGATATTATTGAAGGTATTTACTCAGAAAAAACTAAATCATTAATCAGGTTGGGATATCAATGGCTTATTAAGGAGAAGGGCGAAAACATTACTCAAATCGCAGCTAAATGGTCTCGGAGATTAAATCAAAACATAAATTCTGCACAGATTGGAAATGCCCTAACTCATTTAAGTGAAATAGTTCACTCCTCTAAGTTGAAAATGCAGCTATATAGGACAATTACGGAATTGTATTATACACCGCAAAGAATATACAGCTGGACACATGGAAACTCATTGACAGAGAAATCTAAGTGTGCTAAATGTAATACTGATGCGGCTGGAATAGAACACATGTTATTCTCATGCCCTGCGCTCTCCAATTTTTGGAACCGCATATCTTACCATTTTCAATTCAACCAGATAAACTCATCGGATCTTACTGTACAAATGGTCTTATTAGACATCCAAGAAAAGAATTATCCCCATAAGGATCTCTTAACGATTTTGATAGCATGTGCAAGATTAACAATAGCCAGGGGCTGGATTTCCAAAGAACCCCCTAGTGTAGCGGATTGGTTAGCTTTGGTTTACGAAATTAGAACTATGGAATTTGCTTTAGCTAAACTTAGGGGCCCTAAAGCTCTTCTGAGAAAAGAAAGGATATGGATGCACTTTTTTGAAGGCCAAGATGTATGATTTAGGATAGTTCAAAAAATTTGTCTATCTGCGCTTGTAGTTTATTATTGTAATAGTAGAGCTAATGTGAAATTTTGGCTTAATAATTAAGTATATGTTGTTGGCATTCATCCGTTTTTTTTTGTTGCTCATATTAACTGTATTTGTATGTTAAGTATCGAATGGAATTGTAACGAATTATATCATTTCTTGCAATCAATAAAAATGTTTAAAAAAAAAAAAAAAAAAAGCAAGGAGGCCTTGATGCCTATCTTTAGTGCAATTTTGACTCCCTTTGGCACACCTTCCTGCGCCATAAAGCCACAGTAGCCTCCAGTTGCATTCCCGCCAGCAGGTCCTATGCCATTTTTCTCCTTGAGATCTGTTACTGAGCCCATAGCAACTCTGGTGGAAATGCCTCAAGATCCATGCCAGTTGCCATGGTTCTGACCTGATATCAACTGCACCAGAGCCCATAAAAGACTTAGTCCTGACACCCATGAATCAATGTTGGCCCTAGCTCGACCATTGCTGTGCTACAAAATTCACTTAGCCCAACTGGTTACTTTGCAGTTCGACGCTAATCCGGTACCTTGGCCACAACGAAACTATCAGCAAATGTTCTATTCTCTTTTTTGTTTCAGACTCAGACATATACAGTAAACTCAGTGGGCAGATGACACTGATGATGACTGACTGGGATGGATTACTACCCCCTCACAATACTAATGATGCACTGTGCTTGGGTTTATAGACTGACCGCAATATTGACACCTCTCTAAAACAGAGCTAGACTTACCATCCAGACCACCAAAAGAGGAAAGTGCTTCGCTTGTGGTATTAGTCCGGAAGGCAGCTGAGGTGCCCGATCTGTATTTTCTCTCCATTTATGGTCAGTTGATTTTAATTTAGTAAGCATGAAGTTACCCCCAAAAAGGGGTGCCCTGATGTTAAAATGAATGATGGAAAACAGAACCTTACAAACGAAATAGTAAATAAGTGAGTTTTTAGCACGTTCTAAAATTTGGCTAAGCACCTTTCAGCTCGAAGGCTAGGAAGGAGAGCTTTACATGCCTTAGCCATAACCACAGCACTGGAGGAGCCACCTGCCTAGAGCTCCTAAACTGAGGCACAGAGAGTAAGTGAACTAGTGAGAAGGGTTCTAAACGGGAAGACATGTAATTGTTCAAAGGAAGATCATAAATGGCTTTGCAGCAAATGCAAAGAGCTTTAAAAAGACTAGTAAGGTCAATCCTAATTCCTTCCTGATAACCCCTCCAGATAGGAAATCCAAATGAATTTTACTCTTTTGGTAAATAATTAAATTGTTCTGTAAGCCTGGCCCTTACCTCCATAAATGCGGTTTCCTTACTGGGCAGGTACATGTATGCTTTGTGGGACATAGCCAATGAGATCTTCCTGGCAATTACGGGGCACCGCCGTTGGCAGGGCTATTGGCACCAGTGATGTGCTTAGATAGCATGTATGGATGAAGCTGGGTGGATTTTCATGTTATGTGTAAGCATGAACTTAGCGCTACAGAGAGATTTAAACACAGTTGAACCACTGTTCGCACTTTTGTGTTTCCTACACCAGCAAAACAATTTCTCCATCAATTTAGAAAAATCAAAGGCTAATCCAGGGGATTTATTCTATAGGCAGTGCCAGCCTTCCCAACCAGTGGTCCAGCAGACAGTCCAGACTTTTTGTGCCGTAGATGTGGCATTGGCCAACACCACAAAGAACATCAGTGTCAACAGTCCTCCAATACCTCCTCCTCTGAAACGGCTACTAAGCCAGATAATTTGTCATCTGTTAGGATTCCTCCCTGACTGAAGACCCATTAGATAAGGCATATGGATTTTACATATCATTCAAAGAATATCTGCCATACCTTTCTTCCCATCTTGCTCCAACACCAGAATGAATTTTGGAGGATCACTTGACCGTCTTTAAGTAGGATGGTAAATCTCGCTGTCGAAGGGTGCCATCGAACGGGTACCGGACCGAACTGTTCACGCTAACCCTTCATCCTGAAAAAGGACCAGGGGCCTCAGACATATTCTGGACATTTGCCCATTGAATGTCTTTTTAGCAGAAGAACAAATTCAAAATGCTCACCCTGGTTTAGAATCTTTACACCCCAGACCCATGAGATTGGACGATGTCTCTGGACTTGAAGGATGTGTATTTCTATATACCCGTCTTAGAGTCTTGCAGGCATTCTAAATGGTTCTAGGTGGGCCAGGAAAACCTATTGTGCTCCACTTCGTCCTTACCTTAGCCCCTAGGTGTTCACAAAAGTGATAGCAGTGGTCACAGACCATCTTCAGAGATTGGTAGCACACTTACCAGAAAAACTGGCTGGTCATTGAGCACTTCCAGATGATAACCGAACTCTCAACATCATTATTTTTCACCATTTACAAGCTGAATTCCCTCTTGAGCCCCACACAGAGACTTCCATTCATTGGGGGCAATTCTGGACTCAGTGGTGTTCAAGGCCTTACCGATACCGAGCCTGGGACAATCTGGGTATGATCAGGGTCAGCTCTGAATCTCTTTGAGGATGGCTCTGAGTCTTCTTGGCCTAATTCATCCTCCTTATAAATAAAGTGAAGTGAAATATGGAAGCCCTGTAATAGAACCTCTCGCCCCAGTGTACTAAGCATAAGGGCCGCTGACTAGCCAGGGCTCACAGGATCCTGCTCAGGATCCGCAGTGGTGGCTGTTAGATGCCAGTCTGAAACATTTCAGGTCACTCGCCATTCCCCACATAGATTTTACAACTGTGACAGGCGTTTTGCTGCTGGCTTGTGGGGCTCGTTTAGAGGAGATGGATATCACAAGGCTGCAACAACAGAATATCTTCATGGTCGCCTGCCCCAATGCAGGGTTCATGATACATGAATGCCAGAGCGTTTGAGTGAAGTAGGTGGCGTCTGGGAGACAACAAGTGGCATTCCTATTGCAATGTCATGCAAGACAGCTTCGAACACTTGGGGGATAGCCCTGGCTAGATCTCTTCTGGTGGAAAAGAGTGCCCTGTCCAGGTCAATAGATCTCTGCATTAAGATCTGCTTCACACCACCCATAAAGCAACCTCCCACCCGAGGGCTTGAGAGCCCATTCCAAGATGGCCAAGGCAGGTACAACAGTATTGAGCAGGGGGAAAGGGAGAGTGGCAGGACCATTGATCTGCAAATGAACATCTATTTGTATATTCATGAAGCACTACTGCCTTGACAGCCAGGTACGATGAGAAGGTACAGAGGTGTGGAATTTTTTTTAAAGATCTACTTTCCCAAGCAACACAATGCTTCAGAAATCTGCGTGTCTTTTTAAAGAAAATCCACTTGTCCCTTTTGGTGGCATGCAGTGAGAGGACATATTAAGGCAGTTTTCTCAATATATGAGGGCTCTGATAATAGCCTCTCTGATGGTGCTCATATTCATGTGGTGGTTGTATTCTAGCTAGGCTATGATTCTCCTATATTTCTGCAAATCTACGTACTAGGACGGAAGTAGGTGAAAAGCAGTCGTTCCAAGGTTGGAATGCCATGTGAGTCTTTGAACACCCACACATTTGCATGTTGAAGGGTTTATATAATTCCTCTCCAATCTCTACACTCCGTATAAAAGATTGAAACTTACTCCTGACAAAGGCAGGCTAGCACTCTTTCGGGGTAGGGGGACAAAGGGGTGCAAATTTTTTTGTATGGGCAATAGTTCTGCAGATTTATGCATGAGCAAATATAGCCTCCACGTGCATATTTGTAAACTGCAATATTCACCCTTGGATATCTTGCCACTGATACATATGTTTGTTACCCAATTCAATGGCATGCATTTTTTTGTGGCATGCATTTTATTGACCTCAGAAGGATGAAAAGTTAAGTCAGCCTGCCAGAATGGAAACCTGTTACCATGTATATTTTCTCATTCAAAAATGTATTATACAAGAGTTTGCTCGAAGCAGTTTCCAGCTATACTTCGGTAATCTTTAGTGAATGCCTGAACGTCCTAAATCTGCACCAATGCAAGGATACATATTGTGGATGTCCTTTTGTGTCTTTCTTTAAGAATTGGGTCCTTGACTTACGGTACTTTTATGTTGCACGTTATGACTTTACACATATTCTTCCTCAATAGTGGCATGCCTCAGACATTTATTAAAACATGCCTCATACAAAAGAAACTTGTGCAACAGTTTAACAAAACACTTTTTTCAAATGACAATTTTTTAATGTATGCTTTTTTATTTTGAAGCAAAAAATCACCAATTTTGCTTTCATGCTTCACCATATAATCGGGGAATTTGGTGAGCATTGTAAATAGCCTCATATTGTTTTTTAAAACTCTTTTTCTTGAAACCATGCTAATCCTACAGTGTGTACAGACAAGGCATGTCAAATATCGTGTTATATGGCAGTTAAGAATTGACAGCAGTAAAGGTAGAACCTTGGATGATAAGCGTAAGTGGCACTTTTACAGACCCGTTTTACTTTATATATCAGGCTTCCACCTTCAATCCAGCACAGCGAATAGTTTGTCCACTAGAGGACCCTCACTGCCCGTCAGTACCTCCAATAGGCTTGCCAGGCTCCCCACACCTGCTCCCACTTTGTGCTCTGCGGCACCAGTCTAGATCAAACTCCCAATCTGTGAGTCTTGGTGGATCAGCACTACCCTACACTCGCGCAATATTCTGCTTGGCCACTCCGGCAGTCAGCATCAGCTAGAGTTTCTGGTACCTGGGCCAGAACTCATTTCCTGACACCGCTGGTAGAAGCCATTTTGCATCCAGTGGGATCCCTAGTGACAATACTCAGGACATTACCCCGCTCTACTACTCCTGTATCATCGAGCACTGCCACAAAACATGAAAAAGTGTACCCTCTTGTCTGCACCCCTGGAAGGATGTCAATGTGGATGCCATCCCAATTTTGGCTAGTAGGGTTCTCGAGTAGTCGGATCTATGTAGGCTGCTAAGCTGAATTCGCCAAAACTGAGCATATATTGCTATCTCATGTGGACTCTGAATTGCTTCCACACAGGCATCATCTTCTAAATCGCAGAGGTCTCCCACCCAGGCTTCTCTTAGCGTGACTAACTAATCATGGGAATTATAGCCTTATATTATTAACACCTTGAGTGCTCATGGCAGCTCCTGGCCGTCATGAGTCACGGTAGTCATGTGCTCATGACGACCGGGAGCCGTCCGAGCGTTGCCGCTCCGCCCACACACGGTTAATTAATCAGTCGGCGAGGTTCGGACGGCTCCCGGCCGTCATGAGCACACGCCTACTGTGACTCATAATGGTCAGAAGCCGCCCTCAGTACGGCAGCGCCACACCCAGCCCCGCCCCCTCTCGCACCGCTGCGGAATTTGCCCCGCAGCGAAGGGGTTAATACTGCAAATGTGTATATGTTTATGAATAATAGCCACATTCAGTCATGCATGCTGAGCTTGCTATGTTTCCTTACAGTGCGGGTCTTTAATAAATTGTATATACAAGTTTAAACTATTTACTCATATGAGTAAAAGAAGCTTGCTTTAGTGTCAGACCATCCTTTCACAGATCGGTAGGGTAAACTGGCAACCATAGGGTTTGTGGTTCAGAGAGCTGGGTCTGCTTGTCCTTTGGACAAAGTAAATGTGATAAATTGTTGCCCTTGACTCCAAACAATATTACCTGGCCGTCATGTGATGGGAATCCCACAAACCAGAGGTCGCTTTGCTTGCTTCGTCCTGTTGGATTCTTTGGCTCTGGTTACTGTCCACTCTCCAGACTCTCCACCTTTGAGAGGTACTGCCTTGGAGCCAATTCTAATGGTGAGGTATGTGCAATATGAATCATTCATCAGAAGAACAAGTTTCTTACCTTCAGTATTGCTCTTTCTGGTGGGTACACTATCTGACCACAGTTTCCCCACTGCCCTCCTACCAGCCACACTTTGTGAAGTGACCTCCATAACACCTGAAAAGCGCGTAACCTAGAGATCGGCACACTGTCATCAACAATTGCTCTGTGCTCCATGACTTAGGGCGTGGAAAAGGAAAGCAACAAGAAACATGTCAGCGTGCAGGGGTGGAGCTTATAGGTGCTCCAGTCTGGGGTATGGAATTAGTTCTGAGCCGCACACCACCACATGCCAGCGCACAGGAACCTTACTGTTGATGATCCCCGGATCCAGTCTGGATATTCTAAAGGTGAAGAATTTGCAGGTAGATAGAGTATCCACCCGAAAGACGGTTACGGAGGGTAAGCAACTTGTTCTTCAGGTTTTTTATCTGCGAATATATTTTTCCCTGTATATATTTGCTGGAAATAATTCTCAAACAAACCATGCCGTGTCCCTCCTCCCAAATATTGTTTACGGAGTGGGCATCATAATGAATATGTATTGCCTCCACATTTAAAAAGAAACAAGCGTGGTTCACAGCTGGAATTAGATGCACGATCAAGCACCTTTCTGATTATCCACAATTCAAATGTATTAATACATCTTTTACAGTTCATGTGGTTGACAGATTTGCTTTACAATGGCTGCTGTGCTGACAGCTGTCTTCCCTAAAGCAGACTAGAAGTAGAGTAGTTTTCACTTCCAGGCCACTGCTTCTAAACCTTTTGTTCATGCTGGCGACTTGTTTTTATTTTATTACAGCAAGTCTCTTAAAGGAAATAGCCTAACAGCATGCTTCTGTGCAAAATCTGATGAATACCAAGGTCACAGACAGACGTGTTGGCATATACAAAACCATTATTCCATAGTGGCTGTTTCTTTCAAATAAACCTGTTTGTCCCCATTACAATTGTGGTACTGGTTTAATTTTATAAATTGAAAGACTTTTTTCTTTATATTGTCAAATTACGTTTTATTTTATGTATCTGTTTGGGACTCTCTAATACATATGCTCTCTTGTTGATTACTGTTAATTTCTCTTGACAAACTCCAATTCCCTTCGCCCACCAGTCAAGGGTATATCTATGTGCCTGCTTGTTTACTTGTTCACCCTACCTTACCTAGAATGTTGCTTTCCTCCTTCGTTAATAGACATTATTTGTGTGACCACAATTTAGGAAGATTTGTCATTCTTTGAGGCTCCTGCCTGTAACGCCCTTCTTTGAAAGTAAAATTTAAAATACCTTTGTCAACTGCCCCTTTTTTTTATTTGATTGGTTAAATGGACAGGTATACTAAAACTAAACAAAGAGAAAGATTCAAAACAACACTTGCCTAGGAGTCATGCCTTCCTTGACGGCACAATGATTGAAAGCTGGCCTCTCGTGGGAGTGATCTCAGCAGTAGGCCCACACTCTACTTTAAGCAGGATTTACACGAGATCCATGACTTCCTTTTGTATTCAGCGACATACAGCTTTGCTTCTCATCCCAGATCACATTTGGATGCCTAAGGCCGCACTTGTCACACGACTTTCCGTTGTGTTCAGAGCCCTAACACTAGAGACACACCTCATGGAAGTTTGTAATCAAAATCTCTTTTCTACAGTCACAACATGGTTTGAAACCTGTACCCTTGAGCGGGGACATAGTTCCCTATCACACTAGATTTTTCTGGTTTCGTAATCGGCGGAAGGCCGACGAAATTAGGATTGGAGCTCTGTATCTATGTCGGAAGCCACAGAGAAAGGACGTCCGCGTGCAGGGGTGGCACTTGTGGGGTGGTTGGAAGTCAATGCAGAGCTGTATGTCTCCACAAAGCAGCGCATGAGAGCATTGCTGGTGATATTTTGCCAGATCCAGAGTGCCACCTATAGAGTAGTCCAAGGTGAGGAATCTACAGTTAGAAGTATCCTTCAGAAAGGTGTGAAACTCATGATTTATCCTGGAAAGCTATATATTTCTTAAAAGTAAACCAGAATCCAAATTCAGCACGTGGTGATTTTTTTTAGATTGCTCATGGTTTTCCCTAATAAAGTAATTGCTGAAATCAAATCGTAATGAAAATAAGAAAAAACAGAAATAGATGAGATTTTTTTATTTTTTTTGCCTGAACACCAATTTACAAAGGTAATATGCAGTTACAATATGTATAACCCTCCTCGATGAAGTGATGTTTAGTGGTTGTCCAAAAACATGCCACATCCGGAGCCAACAAATGAGCTGGAGCATATAATGATTTTTTTTTGTAAGCAAGCAAAACAGTAATTTATATAGTAAAAACAAGTATGAAGAAAATCTATGCAGTTTTTAAATGTGCCCAACATACTGAAATTAGAAACAGTAGTTATTTGTACACTCTGAATTTGGGTTACTCATAGTATCGTAGGGAGCAGTATTCTGAGGTGAGGAATCTGCTGATAGATATAGTAACTTAATTTCCATTGCAAAATACATAAAATGCAAGCAGGTAGGAACCACAAAAAAGGAAAAATTGATTTACTACAAAAATTAAATAACTGTGGTTAATATATATATTTCTACAACTCTACTTTTTCTTTGAAGCTGGAAAGTGGGTAATCTTACCACCACAACCCTTTTGTTGACTATTTTCAGACAAAATAATTTTGTTGTATAGCTTGGTTTCCTCCATTGTAATCCACTAACCCTGGGTAACATTAGAATCCTCGAAATATGGGAACAATTACATTTGACCTTGTTACCTTTTAAAGGGGTAAACAAAAGTGATGAAGGCTTTAGTGCAAAGTTTCTCAAATATAAAAAGGGTGGTCTCTGCTGTAGGGGGTAGGAGAGCATCAGCATTTAGGGGTTTACGAGATTTTGAAATTCAGTTCCTTAATATTATTTCATTGCTTAAAGCAATACAGATCCGTTAGGAAAATTAATATTTTATAAAAACCTGGCCAAACATACCGCATGAGAGAAAATGGTTACTCTGCCCAGACAGCATGGCATGTTTCAGTACGAACATTCTGTACTGCTTTCTGAGGAATGTTTCAAGACAGTTATGCAAATTAATGATCAAATCAGAAGCTAATCGGGGCCCTCCAACGTAGGAATGCTGAAACTGAATTTCAAAGAATTCTAAATGTGAGATGCTTTGAGGTGAATTTCACGTTCACACTTCCATGTTTAAAAAGAGCAGCTTAATAGACTCCTGTTCTTAGACTGTGGATGGAGCTTCTGCAATACTCCTATAGTACATTATCTGTTTCACTCTTTCCTCACATTTGGTCCATATGATCCTGTGTTGGTGATATTTCAGGTTTCTGCAGTGTTGAAGTCACCTACGCCTAAAGACTGGTCTAACTATCTGTATGGTTCTGTAGTAGGGGATCTCTGTGTATAGTCATAATCTAGTGAATAGTCCCGCCCATGTGCGTGGACCCCGGCAATCAAAAATAATCTCTTAAGTTGTCAAATCATGCAGAAACTGCAAAGACACTTAAGAGAGAATTTAAAGACAAATAATGCAGCCTATATCCACAGGCTACACTGTCCAGTACTTCAACTAGAAATTCCACCAAACAACACCACACACAACACAGCCTGCCCAGTTTCTACCATAGAGAAACTTGCCTCCACCAGTAAAAGACTCTGGAATGATAGAGAGGAAGGCATTGACAGACAAGCCCCATAGGCTGCCATTATGTGGCTTCAATAGGATACTGTGCCTTTAAGAGAACTTTCCAGAACTTTCTCCCAGTATCCCAGAATGCATAGCAGGTCCCTCTTACTTTCAGTTCTTTTTTCCGGCTCCTGCTAACAGGACCCTGGCATTGAGCTCTCCCTTGTTTCAAGGGTTTATTGGATTTTTGTCACTTTTTTGTATAAAAGTGTTTGAGTATATCTTTCTTGGTGCTTCTCTTCTCTCCTGTGTGTTGGTTCAGGCTTTAAGGAAGAAGGCCAAGAGTGATCCACACGACGTCTGCATTGTCTGTCTCCTTGACACACATGTCCCTGAAGACTGTGACATCTGCCAGCAATTTTCAGCAAGGACCCTGAGGGACAGGCTCAAGATTAGGCTTCAAGGCCTTGAAGAGAGACGACTGCAGGCTCCAGGTGGGTCTGGGCAGGCTGGGAAGGTTCCCTCTGCCTCTGCTGAGGCCTCTGGGGGGCTCCCCAGAGGCAGGAAGGCCAGCAAACGGTCCCGGTTTTCGTCGGCGTCGATTGCATCGACGACGACGTCGAGAGGGATGACAACGGTGTGTTCCCCATCTTCCTGGGTCTCCGGGTCGAGACGGTGTGAAGATTCGACGTCTAAGGGCCTGGATAGGCCGCCGTCGAAACCACCGTCGACTGCATCTTCATCGTCGACGTCTGAGTCGACCTATCGACGTTGAAGACGGAGCGACAAGCATCTGCGCTCGCCGTCGAGACAACGGTCGGCGTCGAGGGGCTCCTTGACGTCGAGGACCTCGAGAATGGAACGGTCGACGTCGTGGAGGCGGCGTTTGGCGTCAAGAAAGAGGTAGACGTCGCGGAGGCGGCGTTCGACGCCAGTCGCAGAGGCAATGTTCGACGCCGGAAAAGCGACGCTCAGCGTCGAGAAGTAAGAGATCGGCATCTAGGAGTCTCTCCACCTCTCCTAAGCGGCGCAAGAGGAGTTCTGGCGCCAGAAGTCAGGCTGGATTTAGTGGAGGACGCAAGAGGAAGCGATCGCCTGCTGAAGGGGCTGGGTCTCAGCCCCCTTCGCCGAAGGAGTCACCGGGCTCGGTGTACTCGGTTGTATACACGCCAACTCGGCCTAGGTCGCCCCCTCCGCCTGTACCTAAGGAGGACCCTCCCACTAACTCTCCACTTCCGCCAGGCCGACCACTACCACCGCATGGGCCTGCCCCTCGGTCGGTGATACCTCTGGTCCCTCCGCCGAGGTCCACGTCATTACCTCCTCTGCCAACACCTCCTAAGGGGACCCGAAACCTAGACCCCAGGAGGAACAGAGGAAGACGTCCCCACGGAAACCTGTGGAGCGTCCACGGGCCGGCAGATCACGCTCTCGCTCTAGGAGGAAGAGCAATCGCGCCAAAGGTCGTCCACGCGGTCGAGAAACCGCCATAGGAGGCACAGATCTCGCTCTCGCTCTAGCACGAGGTCCTCAGGGACCAGGGACTACTCTCCGACCTTGTCGGAATCACCGGACACGAGGGTGTCTCCGATTGATGACCTGGTGGCGTTCCATGATGTTCTTTTGAGAGGCGCTGCAAAATTGGGCATATCTTTGACGGTGCCACGCCTAAGACATCAGTCATTTTCGAGACACTGCACCAGAAACACCTGTCTCGTCCGCTGCTGCCTCTGGTGCCGGGCCTGGAGGAACCGGCCATGGACCTTTTCCTCACCCCTGCGGTGACGAAGGCGGCTCCTTCGAGATTGCTGAAAAAATACCGGGCTCCCGATTCGGACCCGGCCTTTCTAAGGGCGGAACCTCCTCCGGATTCTGTAATTGTGACGGCGGCCCGCAAACAACATGCCACCACCCCGTCATCCACGGTTCCCCCGGATAAAGAGTCTAGATGGATGGATTCACCTGGAAGGAAAGTATGTGTAACATCGGCGACCTCTATGAAGGCTGCGTGTGCCACGGCTTTGTTGGGACGCTACGTCCGCGCCCTCTGGGACTCCCTCCAGCAGTTTGCGGAACACTTGCCTCGCGAGAAGCGGGAAGACTTCCAGGAAGTGCTGAATGAAGGGATGCTGGTAGCGAATCAGATTATCAGCGCTGCGGCAGACTCATCCCTATTAGCGGCACATGGTTTTTGCCATGGGGTTAACCAGCGACGTCACGCCTGGCTCCGCCTTACGTCACTAAAACCGGACGCACAGCAAAGGGTAGCCAACCTTCCATTCTCTGGCGAGACCCTTTTCGGTAAACATGCAGATGACGAAATGGCCCGCATGAAGGCGGAGGCCGAAACGCTCACGGCTGTGGGTCTGGAAAAGCCCAAAGAAGCGAAGAAATCGTACCGCCCATTCCAATGGCGGTTCGGTGGGCAGGGCAGAGGACGTGGCCAAACTTCGGGACAATCACAGCAACATCAACAGTTCCGTAAGCCGTTCCAGAAACGCCAGAAGGGCAGAGGAGGCCAACAGTCGGCTCCAGCGACCAAAGGCCCGGCCGGGTCTAGGCCCTGAGCACTTACTTCCCCCGGATCTGCTACCCACTCCGGTAGGGGGAAGCATTCAATTTTTTCTGGCAGAGTGGAGAAAAATTACTCAGGACAAGTGGGTGCTGAATATTGTTTGCAATGGATACAGTCTTCGGTTCACCAGCCCGCCTCCAGCAAGTCCACCGGTCAGCTCGCAATTTCAGCTGCGCGAGCTTCAGGCGGAGGCAGATATCCTGTTAAGGAAAAGGGCGATAGAAGACGTACCTCTGTCTCAGAAAGGAAGAGGTCTGTACTCTCGGTTCTTCCTGGTTCGCAAGAAGGACAAGAACAAGTTCAGGCCCATTCTGGACTTGCGACAGGCAAACAGATGGATTCGCAGGGAAAAGTTTTGCATGCTGTCGTTGCATCAGATTTATCCTCAGTTGCAACAGGGAGACTGGCTATGTGCTATAGACCTACAGGATGCGTACTTCCATGTGCCCATTGTACACAAACACAGGAAGTTCCTGCGGTTCCAAGTCAGCGCCAATCATTATCCATACACAGTACTCCCATTCGGACTAAAGTCTGCGCCGAGAACATTCTCGAAGTGCATGGCGGTGGTAGCAGCACACCTACGGAAGAACAAGGTGTTGGTCTACCCGTACCTGGACGATTGGTTGATCAAGGCATCCTCCTTCTCGGAAGCGCGAGCACACTTCCAGAAGACGTGCGTTCTCGTGAACAAGCTGGGGCTGCACATCAACATGTCCAAGTCTGTCCCGACTCCGGTCCAATGCATACAGTACTTGGGAGCCTCCATCTATACGCTGTCAGCAAGCGTGTCTCCTTCGGAAGAGCGACGATTATCACTCCTTCGAAAGGCTCAGGCTCTTATGACAACTCCATCTACAACAGTGAGAGGACGGTGTCTTCTCTAGTGGGATCGATGGCCTCTTGTATCTTCCTGACGCCACACGCACGGCTGCACATGAGACCGCTGCAGGAGTGCTTGGAAGACCAGTGGGATCAGAGGAAAGGATCTTGGGACGACAAGATACAACTGTCTCTGCATGCTCCTCAGTCTCTGAAGTGGTGGTGTTCAGCGGAGAATCTCCTCAGAGGGGTTCCCTTCCACAAGGACATTCCCACGCAGACTGTCGTGACGGATGCTTCTCTCCTGGGGTGGGGAGCGCACTCCGGAAACCTACAGATTCAAGGAACGTGGTTCCCGATGGAGGCCACGTATCACATCAATTTCCTGGAACTCAGAGCTGTTCACTTAGCACTGAAGGCTTTTCTTCCGTCCTTTCAGACAACTCTCTGCTTGTACAGACGGACAATACCACCACGATGTATTACCTCAACAAGCAGGGGGCTCGAGATCACGCACTCTGTCGCAGAAGGCGCAGACGATCTGGCACTGGCTTCTAGCCAGAGGACTGACGATAACGGCTACCCATCTGCCAGGTGTGCAGAATGTTCAGGCAGACGCACTGAGCAGACTGGTTCAGGAAAACCACGAATGGGTCATAAACGACGAAGTACTAGGAGAAGTCTTCGCAAGGTGGGGAACTCCAGACGTAGATCTGTTCACCACCGCAGAAAACAGCAAATGCGAGACTTCGCCTCCAGGTACTACCAGCAGGGGACGCTGGGGAATGCGTTATGGATCAACTGGGCGAACAGCTTCCTATACGCTTTTCCACCCATTCTCCTGATTCCGGCGGTGCTCATCAAGCTGGCCCGGTCCAGGGCTCGGATGATACTCATTGCCCCGGAATGGCCCAGACAGTGGTGGTTCACGGACCTGCTTCACCGGTCTCTCCTTCCTCACATTCGGCTGCCCTGCAGGCAGGACCTTCTCACAAAGTTCGGGGGACAGATGTTACACCCCAACCTCTCGTCTTTGAGTTTGCCGGCATGGCTCCTGAGATAGTGCAATATGGCCATCTGAATCTGCCCGAAGATTGCATGGACATACTGAAGGAGTCTAAGAGACCTTCCACTCGGACTTCCTATGCTTACAAGTGGAAGAGGTTCTGTATCTGGTGCCAGTCTAAGAACCATGACCCGACGACGTGCAAGGAAGAGGTCATCCTTCCTTACCTTCTACATTTGGCGCAGTCTGGACTTAATGTTCATTCCATTAAGGTTCATCTCGCTGCATTGACTGCCTACAGGAAATGCCCTTCACAGACTTCCTTCTTCCAGATCCCTGTGATCAAAGATTTTCTGGAAGGCTTGAAGAAAGTATTCCCTCCTGTCAGGCTTCCTTCGCCTTCATGGGAACTGAATGTGGTGCTGTCCAGGTTGATGAAGGAGCCTTTTGAACCTATTCATAAGGCTTCGTTGCAGCACCTGTCGTGGAAGGCGGCGTTCCTCGTGGCCATTACATCGGCCCGCAGGGTGAGTGAAATTCAGGCGTTGTGTTGCCAAGAACCTTATACTGTATTTCATGCTGCTAAGGTTGTTATGTGTACTCACCCTAAATTCCTTCCCAAGGTTATTTCTGATTTTCATGTCAACCAGACCATAACTTTGCCTACGTTTTTTCAGAATCCTTCATCTCCAGCGGAAAGGTCTCTCCATTCCCTGGATGTTAGGAGGGTGTTGAAATTTTATCTGGATATAACCAAAGATATTCGTAGGTCTGACCAGTTGTTTATCAATTATGGATCAGTCAGGACGGGTCTTGCTACCTCTAAGCAGTCCATTTCTAGGTGGATTGTGTCCTGCATACAATTGTGTTACCAACAAGCTAATAAGACCTTAGGAGGTAAGCTTAAGGCTCATTCCACAAGGGGCAAAGCTGCCACGACAGCCTTGCTCCGTAACGAGCCGATTGCTGAAATCTGCAAAGCAGCCACTTGGAAGTCGGTTCATACCTTTGCTAAGCATTACTGTCTGGACACTGATGCCAGGGCAGATGCTCGGGTTGGACAGGCTTCGCTGCGGAATGTGTTCGCACAATAGTGGTGTTAATTTCTTTCTCCACCGCCGCTTTGGCGTGGGGATGGGCTTGCCATTCTATTCACTAGATTATGACTATACACAGAGATCCCCTACTACAGAAGAGTTGTTTCTGTCCTGTAACTCCAGTTCTGTAGTAGGGGTATCTCTGTTATAGTCATAAGCGCCCGCCCTCCTCCCCGGTGGAGATAATTCTTCATGTAAGGAATGCTACAGGTCTGGCGTGCTACGCCTTCAAAAAGGACTGAAAGTAAGAGGGACCTGCTATGCATTCTGGGATACTGGGAGAAAGTTCTGGAAAGTTCTCTTAAAGGCACAGTATCCTATTTAAGCCACATAATGGGACCCTATGGGGCTTGTCTGTCCATGCCTTCCTCTCTGTCATTCCAGAGTCTTTTACTGGTGGAGGCAAGTTTCTCTATGGTAGAAACTGGGCAGGCTGTGTTGTGTGTGGTGGTGTTTGGTGGAATTTCTAGTTGAAGTACTGGACAGTGTAGCCTGTGGATATAGGCTGCATTATTTGTCTTTAAATTCTCTCTTAAGTGTCTTTGCAGTTTCTGCATGATTTGACAATTTAAGAGATTATTTTTGATTGTCGGGGTCCACGCACATGGGCGGGACTATTCACTAGATTATGACTATAACAGAGATACCCCTACTACAGAACTGGAGTTACAGGACAGAAACTACTCCTTATCGGCTCAACATAGCTATGTGAGTTTCACTGGTGTATTCATAATTGTAACCCATACCTAACATGAGTATTTCCACCACATTTAGATGAGATAAGCACTCAGTATGGTACAGATTGTCCACACAAAATGGAATTTGGAGTGTCTAATTTCTGGATCACTTAACTGAATTCCACAAAACACTGCATTCTAGAACTTCTCTTGATTGCCTTCTTATAGCGCCCCACCTATAGTCATTAAAATAAACCTAATTGCCATTATTGACGCCACAACAATATAGTCTCCTGTAACTACACCAACCTCTTAACATGCAAATCATTCAGTTACCCAACAACATCTTTGAAGACTTAAAGTGTATTTAGGAGATTCCTCCCTCCCAACCTGCATTAACTACAATTCAAATAAAAGGTTTACTTTACACCCAGTCATCCATTTAATACCAACGCATCTGTAGTTGTTAGAGCTTTGTGTACAGGCACCATGCATACATGCATTCAGCATACATGATACATCCTCTTCCCTTCACATATTTGCACCCTGACCAGTTCAGTTTTCACTGGGACCGGTAGAGTCCTAAGGAAGGCCAGCGTGACCCCAAAGAGAGGGCTCACACACACAGCCGATACATGGCGACCACCTTGCAGTAAGGAGGGGTGTTAGGGGCACATTGCATCTCCCAATCACCACCATCCGTCACGTTTTTAACCCTGGCCGGAGGGTCTAGGAATAAAGTCTTAGGCACAGCGACACTTCCGACCTAGTTTTAACTCACATCACACTGCACTTTCACTACCATTGTTCCCAGCCACTGTGAAATAAATTGTTTCTCTCTGTGTTGTATTGTTTTCCCCCACCCTATTGCTCCACGCCGTGCGTGGCGACGCCGAGGTGTATTGTAAGCAGTAGTAAGCTTTATTTCGATATAAAAACATATCATAAAAGCAAGGCATTACATCATTAAAAACAATATAACAATAATCAAAACAAAGTACCCTACATGATCATTATTAGAAAGTTAAAAAACATCTCATAATTTTTCATAAAAAAGAACTGGCGAGTTAGGAAGGAACACATTATTGGATCAACAATTTTTTTGCAGTTCTTATACGCCAAGCCCAGCCTAAATATTTTGCCATACAAGAGGCAAAAAAGGGTCTAGCATCTGTACGCAATATATGTAAAGCTTCCAGATGTGAACGAGTTCCCAAGCTCCTACAAAGGGGCTTCAACCACCTCCGTCTAGGGGCATCGTAAGCTTTACACTCAAATAGCAAGTGAGCAACAGATTCAGTCTTTAAGTCGCAGAACGGGCAATAAGGTACAGTTTGTAGGGGCGGTTTCCAGGTGGAAGTAAACTGGCATAAGGGTAATACCCCAACCCTGAATTTGAAATACAATGCTCTGTCGCATGGGCTATGGATTAAATC
This sequence comes from Lissotriton vulgaris, assembly GCF_964263255.1. Lineage (NCBI taxonomy): Eukaryota > Metazoa > Chordata > Amphibia > Caudata > Salamandridae > Lissotriton > Lissotriton vulgaris. Next base: position 908,891,487 of record NC_141689.1, on the reverse strand, counting down.
CAGATAGGGTTCCCTGTAAGGGATTTCTTTAACAAGCAAAAATTGAGCGACAGATTTAGAATGGTTTGTGTTACATACTCTCTCATTGTCCACCCATGACCAATAAGCCTTCTTCAGTAGTTGTTTTGAGGGTGCTGATTTGTTTTCCCACGCATCACCAAGGCCCAGCTTATACAGAAGCCTCTTGACCTCCCTAAGCCAGGTAACCTTATGCCAACCTGGTAGAGACAAAAGATCATTTAAGGCATCTGCATAGCTGCTAAGTTCGGGGACGTTCCAGATTCTGGACCATAGTAAGAGGGGGCGTAATTTGGCTTGCTCACATATTGGGCGGGTGCCAGCATCGAGCAAAAGGGGGATTGTAGGAGTACTGTGGGGTAGCCTCATCAGATCTTTGTGAAAGTTGTTTTCAAGGTGGGCCAGGGTGTCTACTCTCTGAATGCCCCACAGTTCTGCGCCATACAGTGCTGCGCTCACAACCCTTGCCCTATAAATGTCAAGAAGTGCCCCAATTGGTTTTAAGGAGGAGGCTCGCTGTTCTTTGAGAAGGGCACCAACAACCCTTTTATGAATCAGAAACACCTTTTGATGGTGTGCCTTCCAACTCATAGTGTCGCTAAGTCGTATACCCAGATAGTCAAATTCTTTGACTCTTTCGAGTGGAACAGAGTCTAGAACTGGGAGAGTAACAGATTTCTTAGGGGGGTTGAGGACAAGGAATTTGGTCTTACCTATATTTATAGCCAATCCCTTAGTGTCGCAAAAGGCCTTGAAGCTGGAGAGCAATGACTGGATGCCCACAGGTGATTTCGAAATTAGAAGGGTGTCGTCCGCAAATAGGAGCGTCGGAATTTTCCTTCCAGCCAGGGAGGGTGCATCTGATGGATGTTTTAGGAGATGCTCCACCACTCCGTTAACGTTAAGAGAGAACAGAGTGGGGGCAAGCACACACCCCTGGCAGACGCCCCTATCTACAGGGATACGAGGTGTTTTTTCTCCCTGGACACCCCATCTAATTTGGGCAAAATTGCTATCGTGGAATTTTTTAAGCAAGGCCAGCAGGTATGGGGGTAGACCTAACCCATCGAGGACATTCCACAACAATGCGCGTGGGACCAGGTCGAAGGCTGTTCTCAAGTCTATAAAGACTAGATATAAACTGCCCCCACCTAGCACCACCACTTTCCAATAAAGCATTAGAAGGCGAAATGTCTGCTCGACGGTACCTGTCCCTATTCTGAAGCCTGCTTGGAAATCTGACAGGATCTGATTTTCATCTGCCCACTGCAAAATCCTACCCAATACCACTTTGCCCGCTACCTTTTGGGTTGAGTCCAGCAAACTGATGGGGCGGTAATTTGCTGGGTCGTCCCTGCAGCCTTTCTTAAAAATGGGGAGGACCTCAGCGCCCCTCCATGAGTCAGGGAAGGAACCTCCCAACAAAGCCTCATTGAGGAGGGAAGCAATTAATCTACTCCAAAATGAGGGGTTATTCTTTATCAAGTCCCCCGGAATCCCATCAGGGCCTGCCGCCTTATTGGGAACAATACACCTAATTGCCTTCTCTACTTCCAAGCTAGTAAATAAACCATCGCTGGATGGGAGACCAGCTGTGGGGCTGGGTGGTGGGGCCAGAGTTAGTTGGAATGACCCCGGAGGAGCCGAATACAGATTCGAGAAGTGGGCAAACCAAACATCGCCAGGGATATTGCAAGTTAGCTGATGATCGATAGGCTTTTCCTTGGATCTTAACAAATCCCAAAACCCCTTGGCATCTTTCCTTGTGCTTGCCTCTACTAGCTCCCGCCAAAAATTAAAATCATGAGTCTGCTTGGCCTCTATCACAGTTTTTCTATAAAATTTCCTCGCGGTCCTAATGTTGGCTGGATCTTTGTTCTTTAGTGCAGAGATAAGTCCCCCCTTAGCGGCTCGACATTTGGAGGAAAACCACTTTTCTCTTGCCCTAGGAGCACCTTTCGAAGCAGCCCTGGAACTAGGTTTGGTAATGATGAACAGATCACTTAATGCCCCTATAGTCTCTGTAAATAGCGGTAAGACCTTTGTGCTGGCGGGTTTTAAGGCGTCAAGCCGAGGTTCCACTTCTGTCAAGATGGTCCTGGCTTGCGTCATCCTTGCTTCGTCTGCTAGGACTCTGGCCCATTTCAAACGCCTGCCACAGTTTGAGGGAAGAATCTCATGCGAAGATTTCCATTTGTGATCAGGGGTGCCTTGATTTCCAACCTGCCAGGGAATAGTGATAGTTAAAGAAAGGGGGTTATGGTCGCTATCACAAGACTCTATAACCTCCATGTCTTGGTGGCATGACCAGAGGTTATAGTTGAGCATAATAAAGTCAATTCTGGATGAGTGGCCCGTCCTGTTATATGTATGGGCACCCATAGAGTCCGATTTGGAACGGCCATTTGTTGGTCTTAGGTTATGTTCCATACAAAGAGCGTTTATGTCTATCGCGCTTTGTGACCATTTAGGAATCGGATCAAGGGTCAGGATAGGAATACCTCTCCTAGTATCCTCATCGAAGGTATCCAGAATGTCTTCCCTGGCCAGGGGCTCAAAACAGCAGTTAAAATCGCCTGCAAGAAGAACATGAGTCAGTATTACAGGCAGCTAGGTTGCTATTTAGGCCTGTTGAGGTTAAAGATGATGCCCCACTCCTGGCGCCCCTCAGGTAGAGATTAAATACTTCTAAGTTTCTTCCCCCTTTACAATGTAATGTTATCCACTGAAGATCAGACAATTGGGTGGTCCTTTGAGTTACTCTGAGGCCTAGTGCAATGCTGACCCATATCAGAAGGCCGCCAGACGGGCGACCTTTGGATCCTTGGTGATGGACAGCCGGGACAAAGTAGGTTGAAAAGCCCACTCTGTGTCTGGGTTCCTGGCACCAGGTTTCCTGTAGGAGACAGATGTCATAAGGTGCCAGGAAAGCATTCCATTCAGGGATATCAAAGTTGCGTACGAGGCCTGCCACGTTCCAGCTTAAAATCTTCAAAAGAGGTTCACCAAGTATAGGATGCTTTGGAGAATAGGTAGGGGGAGGAGGGTTAGTCACAGCCGGTCTAAGTGACTTTATAGGTGGCTCAGTCTGCTGGAGGTTAAGAGTCGCAGTTGTATCAGACAGATGAGTCCCTGCTGTTTCAGTATGAACAGGTGGAGTGGGGTTCAGACAGGGTAGGTCTATCCTTGCTTCCGCACCGTGATGGTCAAAAATAATCGGTGCGATCAGCCCCCTATCAATAGGCAAACTGTGCGATGACCCTCCTAGGCCTGATGGGGAGTCAAGAATTAAGCATTCAATGTGACCTAGAGCCTGTGGTGGCGTTGCTATTCCCAATTGTGGATCGGCGGGATGCATAGAGAGTCAATCAACCTCCTCTAGGCCACCAAATCTGTTGTAAGTTGAGAGGCCATTCCAATGTAGGAGAGTATCCTTTTGTCTCTTAGGATGACTTGTCTCTTAGGATGACTATTCCATGGGCGATGGTGTACCAATGTCCAGTTATCCACCTGGGTATGCATTTGTCGAGGAGGGTAGAAGAAGGATAATGGCCTGGGTATGACAGAGGACTCTTCACTGCTCGGCCAGGAACAGATATGATGCGCCGTGTATGGGTCCTCAAAAGTCACCACTATGCAATCCCCAGAATTAGTTTTCTTAGTTGGACCCACCCAGGGTGTTCTACGAACCATCAGGACTCGACTTCTTCGACCATTGGGTATCGGTCTGTTCACGTTGAGCCAATACATTATCTTGTTTTTCAATGACCAATGGTTCTCGTATTGACCATTACCAATCGCAGGGACACCCGTCAACACAACCACATAATCATTGGCCTCTGGGGGAAGATCGATATAACCCCCTCTAAAATTATCTTTTACGGGGGGCCCTGGGTATCAACAGGATTAGGTCTAGGAGGCAATCCCGATGTAAGGTTTGCTAATTGGGGCTTGGGACTCCGTTTGGGAACCTGGGGTTTGGGAGCCTGAGGTTTGGCGGTAGTGGTAACTTGGTCCACAGCCACGGTCCTCGGTTTAGGAACCGGCCTTTCAGTAACTGGTACTGGGAGTGGGAGCTGCTGGACTTGGGAGACAGGAGCTGATGTTATTGGGTCATTCAAGGGCATACCCTGGTTTTCAAGACTTCTCAAGCCGAGAGTGGCCAGAGCAATAATGCTCTTTTCCATCTCGAGTAAGTTATTTTCTATCCTTGACAATCTAAGGTCAAGGGGTGAGAGAAGTTTTTTAAGTGTTTCCCAAACCAGATCTATAAATTCCTTGTCGTTCCTACCCAGGCCCTCTACCTGTGAGCCCTCATCCTCTAAAATGGTGGTGGGGGTTGTACCTAAACCCTCTCCCTTAGCCTCCCATGTTGGCTGTGTACTCGGAGAACGCTCTGGTATAACATTAGATGCTGGGACATTAGTCAGTGCCAGATGTTGGGAAACTGCAACTTTTGCCTTCTTCCGAGAATAGGCAGAACGTAAATGGCGTTTTCTTTTGGGTTGTATGCCACTAGTGCAGGTAGTGTTCGAAGATGCCTGAGGGGGTGGGTTAGGGATAGAACTCTGGACAAGAGAAGGTGCGGGCCGGTTTGCCTCGTCTACATTAGGTGGTTGCTCTAAAGGCAAAAGAGGGGTGGCAGGGTTCGGGGACTGGTGGACATCGGCCTGTATAACTACACGATGGGGACGGGCAGGACGATCCGGAGTAACTGAGGCAGCTATATGGCATAGGGATGATTTTTTTGAAAGCGCAATTACTTGAGACAGCCTTCTGGCAGCTACTAATTCTAGAGAAACCCGGGTTTGGAGTTTAGATATCTCTTCGTCTATAGCTATATTAGTACGGGTAATGAAGTCATCCATAGGGCCACTAATTTGTGGACCACCTTTGGAAGCCTTACTACGTGTCACCTTAGTACTCATGATGTTTTAGGAAGGGAGGACGGGCGTCGATCAAACAGCCAAAATGCGGAAATACGATATTTGGATACCTATAACGGCTTGATAAGGAATAAACAGGTTGTGGGCGAAAGGGGGTGGGCCAGTCCAGTCCGCTCAGTCCTCGAACGGCCTCAAACGGCCCGCTCTTAGCCCGGTCTTCGCCCCGAGCTGCGTCCCGCGCTGCGGGAGTTAAGTGATGTTATATAGGGGACGTGATAGGCGGGGGGGCGGGCCAGCGGGGAGAGCGGACCGGATGCTGTGTCCGTGGTCTCGCAGGGACTCCTGGTCACTGGAGTCCCCGCACGCTCGCAGCCCCGCCGAGCCACTCACCCTTGCCTCCGCCTTCCTGCTCCTATTGCCGGTGAAAGATGCTCCTCGCACTCCCGTGCGACGCGGCACCCGCGACGCGGCACCCGCGAAGCGGGTGCGGCTAGGTGGAAAAATGGAACTTGCCTCTTCGGTCAGGGAAATGTTCACAACACCTCTGTCAAGTAGAAAATCGCCCGGTGTATTGTAAGCAGCCTTATGATAAAGCATGTCACACGGTTGTTTGAATGAGGGCAGTATTAGCACACACAGCACATACTTTCACAAGACTAAATAGTTTAATGCTACCTACTCCTTCTGGTGTATTAAGTATTGACAGGGGGTTCGGGGTAGGTGAGCCCGTACCATCACACCTTCTTTTTGTGTGTACCACCAAGAAGAGTTGCCATCACAAAGCATTAGTGCACATTTTGATGCATGCGCAGTCAGTGAGAAATGACAACTTGGCAACATTTAAAATTCATGATGGAGTCTAGGCCATGTATAGCCAATGTTAAAAAAACTTTTTTTTAAATTGTTGTGTAAAATGCAGTGTTGCTGGGTTTTTTTTTTAATTGCAAAACATTCATGGTACTAAGCAAACATTACTTATTGATTAAAATATCTCTCACTCCCGATCCAACATGCATGCAAGCAGAGTAAAGGCGAAATCATCCCACAGTTGTTAGGAGGGAAAGTCAGGAGATGAGTAAATATTTTTGTCACCAAGCACAGTGCGGAGTACCCTCTCTGCTAGTTAGAGAAAGTAAGGTGTGTCACCGAGGTGGATTGACAGTAAGGGGTATTCACGCCGGCTAACCGCCTTGAAAAGATAATCAAGCATTTGCAATGCAATCGGTCTTGCCTTTGGGACCTTATATGAATTTAGCTATGCAGCACATTAGCCTGGGTACTGAAACATCTACTGTTCTTTAAGCACCAAACTGCATGACACTCCAGTTATGGGAACACATGGAAAGAAATATTGCCTTTCAGCTGAAAAGTCCAAAGCTCTGTTTTTCATATAAAATCAGGGCCTTCAGTGGTCATATCACTGAAAATACAAGATTTGAAAAATATATTGTCTACGGGTGCTCATGGAAGACCATTTCTAAGGACTGGAATCAAGAGGATGCTAAAGGGATTCTGGTATTTTACTGACCTCTGCTGTTCGTTTTCTATCAAGAAAGTTAAATAGAGGCAGTTGCTAGAGAAATCAAAAAGATAAAGTCCCTCAGCAGAAAGCAATTATGGTATTTTACTGACCTGCTGGTCATTTTCTCTCAAGACCGTTAAATAGAGGCAGTTGAACAGAAAAAAAAGTCCCTTAGCTGAAGCGGGTAAGTCCTAGGGCTGATCTCCAGAGCCCACAAAGTACATACACATATAAGTATATAATAAGTATATACAAAAGTATATACAAGAGGTCTTGAATGCTCAACCTAAAAAAAGTTGTTCATATGGCTGAAGCAAATTTAGCCATAACGAAAGGTTAAATCCTTCTAGATTAAAAAAGAAGTTTCCTTGTTCTGTTGTCTGTATCATACTGCCATTTATAGATTCCAAAAACCTGGACAATACCAACATAAATTTCCATAATTGGGCTCTCCCTCTAACAGTGAAGTCTTCTAAAAACTTGGGAGTAATCTTTACAATTCGTTATCAGGGATTCAAAAACTAATTACTTCTACAGTTAATTATGAGAACTCTGTATATGAGAGCTATGTTACACGCTCTGAAGCAGTTACATATATGTCTAAATACGGCAGCTAGACTGGTGTCAATTAAATCACCCAAGCTCCCTGCATTGGTTTCCAGTCTTCAAGTGTGAAATGTTTAAGGGCCTGTGCTTGATAAACAGAGTCCTTCATAACACATGATCAGTGTATTTAAGGCAAAATGTTTTTTTCTGTACTGATTGTAACCTACGTTCGGCCTCAAGGTATTGGCTTGTTATTTCTAAAACCAATCTGACTATACAAGTAAGCAGATTCTTATTGTACCTTGTGCCCAAACTGTAAAACTGTTCCTTTACGTTTACCAGTTCCTCTGAATTTAAGCATCTCAAAAAAAGTATAAAAACTTGGCTTTTCCAACTTCCTTTGTGAAGTCATTCATCCTCTAGTACTGAATTTGTAGCACATGGGAGCAGTGTGTTCCTTGAATCATTCTCAATTCCTTTTCTTTCGCTCGTTTAGATCAATTGAGACGTTATGCTCTCCAGGTCCCCTTGAGGAAATTAAACCAGAATTGTAGCAAGGTGGAAATATTATATGGTGTGGCTGAGGAGCCTAACCATGTAATATTAACACAATACCCAAAAGTGGACCTCTGATTCACGCTAGTAATCCTTAGCTCAATCCTGGTAGAGGCAAAGAGCAGTCCGGTTTACTTCGAGAAACACGTGTAAAGCATTTCAGAGCACCAACATGGACGATAAGTAATTGACATGACTCAAAATAAATCTGATGCTAATTTATAAAAATAGAGCTTATGTGTATATAAATTTAGACACCAAAACGAAATAAATACAAGTCATATAAACAGAGTTATTGATTTTTAAAGTGTTCTGAAAATTTGCTCTTTGCAGAGCTGTCAAACTTTACCTTTGTGCTCAATGGAGAAAACACTATGTGACACTCAATCACTTGCAGGGTGATGTTCAACAGAGCCCATCTACTACCAAGCATTAACAGTCAGAGCAGTTTTACCTTGCCCAGGGAGTCCAGGTGCAGAGATGACTTGGTTGTCCTTGGGGCTGAACAGGGAGGCACAGGAGCTGTCAAAAACACATTTGTGACACTCGGTCACTTGCAGGTTGAGTTCAGGGGAGACCCTTCTATGTTAAGCTTAAAGGGACCCCAGGGATCAACAGGCAGAACAACTCTTCTTAGCTCGGGTGTCTTGGGTGCAGAGATATACCTGGATATCCATGGTGCGGAGCAGGCGCTTTCAGGGGCTGACTTTTCCAGACGTGCCAACGCAGACTGGTTTTGGATGCAAGTACTCAACAGCTGTGCCACAAAAGTTGAGGGTCGACGATGCAGGATGTTTCCCTCTTCTTGAAACGTTGAATAAACCAGTCACTAGTCAGCCAGACCACCGACAAACCTTGGCCACGGCAAATGCAGCAATTGAGCAGATCTTCTTCCAGTCCTGGGAGCATTGTAAAGGGGTCTGAGACTTAGTGAGGATCAGGACTACGTTTCACAGTAGGCACCTGGCCGGTTACTTCTGGGTTGGTCCTTGACTGAGCTCAGCGGACAGTCCTCCTTTGGTTTTGGAAGTGCAGTTTGTGCCTACCTACTGCAGGGGACTAGTACCTCTAGTCCTAGGGAGTCCTGATGAAGTCAGACAAAAGGTGATGAGCAGTAGCCTCCCTTTTGGTAGTTCTCATTGTTTAAGTGGAAGAACCTGGAAAAGCCATCTGCATTAGTATGGTATGTCCTTGGTCTGTGTTTTTCTACAAAGTCCATCCCCTGCAGGGAAATGGGCCACCTCAACAGTTTACGGTTCTCTTCTCTCATCTGTATTAACCACCTGAGAGACCTGTTGTCAGTTTGAACCTTGAAGTGAATCCCACACAGGTAGGGCCTCAGATTCTTTAGGGACCAAACCACAGCAAAGGCTCCCCTCTGAATGGCACTCGAACACTGCTCTCTAGGGAGGAGTCGTCGGCTACTATAGGCTACTGGTTAATCTTTAGCCTCACTGTTGGTTTGTGACAACACTGCCCCAATCCCATGTTCAGAAGCATCTGTTTGAACATTGAACTGTTTTCCATAGTCTGGTGGTTTTAAGAAAGGTGCTGAGCACATGGCTGCTTTCAGGGTCTAAATAATTTTGTCCTTTGGACCAAATTACCTTCTTTGGGTGCTTCTTTGAGGTAAGCTCAGTGAGAGGGGCCATAATAGTACAATACCCCTTCGCAAACCTCCTATAATATCCAGTCAGGCTAAGGAATGCCCTGACCTGAGTCTGAGTCTTCAGAGGTACCCAGTCCAGAATATTGTGGTTCTTAGGTTAGAGAGGTCTCACTTGGCCTCCACCAACAAGGCGGCCCACGTAGACAACAGAACTCTGCCCAATCTGGCACTTACTGGCCTTGATTCTGAGGCCTGCAAAACTTCTCTTGCGTGGACCAGGAGATCTTTCAGGTGAAGCTAAAGATGGCAATATCATCCAGATATGCTGCTCTTGCATCATCCAGACTGACAGAACTCGATTCACCAACCCTTGAAAAGCACCAGGTGCATTCTTGAGTCCCAAAGGCATCGCTCCAAATTGAAAGTGTATCTCTGGAGTGGAGAATACAGATCTCTCCTTGGCTCCCAGGGTCAGAACAATCTGCCTGTACCCTGATGTCAAATCAAAGATACTGAGAAATGTGGCTGCTCTTAGCCTATCATTAAGCTTATCTACTCTTCGTATGGGGTGTGCATTAGTTGTTGTCACTGTAATCCACGCAAAATCTCAGTTCTGGTTTCCCACCTTTTGAGTGAGGTGTGGGGACTTGTAACACTGGACTGGGCCAGGGACTGTCAGATGGGTCTATCACCCCTAGCATCTTGCTTACTTCAGCTTTGATGCATGCTTTGACTTGGTCTGACAGTCGATAAATCGTGTTTTTGACGAGGAGGTTGTCTCCAGTGTCCACATCATGAGTACACCAGATTGTCTGTCCAGGGGTCAAAGAGAAGAGCACTGCAGACTGGCTGAGGCCTTGCCTGCAGTCAGTCTGCTCCTGTACAGTGAGAGTGTCAGACAGGGCTACACCCTCCACTGTACCATCTTGTGGGTTGGTTGATAATTGGTCAGGGAGGGGCTCAGTTTCCTCCTCTTGTCCTGCATCAGTGACCATCAATATGGTCATGTTAGCCCTATTTTGGTGTGGCTTTAGGCGATATACGGGAGTACTCTTTTGGCCCAGTCCACCTGTCCTGGGAGCCACAGACTCAAACATCCACCCCAACTGACCTGGTTAGTACTCAACCAGAGCTGACCTTTGGCCATACCAGTTTTTTACTCGTTCTTGGCTGGCCTGTAAGTTCTTGATTGCCCACTTCATGTACTCAGCCATATGTAAATGTAAATGTGTTTCGATTTATATAGCGCACTTTAACCCAGGGGTCCCAAGGCGCTTGCTTAGGGAACCCGTCCTGGTATTCCCCTGTGAGATATCCCGGCCGGGTATCCACAAGGCAAAAGCCAGGCATCCCGCCGCGAGGGGCCGTAGTGGAGATTAAGCAAGCTATGTGAACACAATCCCAGTCCATATTCCATTGTGTCTTGTTTGGGTTGTTCCTATCCTTCCCTCCCTAAACTTCAGGGACCCCTTACAAATTGGCCAAACAGAAGTTCGAAGGGGCTAAAGACAACCCATCTGAAGCACGTCCCTGTATGCAAACAGGACATCCTATCTCCTTCTGAGTTTGTCTGGGAGACCCATGATCATGCTCTTAATGGTCTTGTTGAATCTCTCCCCTAAGCTAGTAGTCTTGGGGTGATTGGGGTGGTGAATTTGTAACTTACACCACATTCATCCCATATAGCTTTTAGGTATGCACACATGAAATGTGTCCCTCTATCACTGACTAACTCCTTTGGAAACCCAGCCCTGATGAAGATTCCAAGGAGGACCTTTTCTACTGCTAGAGCAGTTGCAGTCCTGAGGGGAATTCCCTCTGGATACCCAGTGGCATGGTCAACTACCACTGGAATACCTCTGTTTCCCGATGCAGTAGGAGGGTCAAGGGGGCCAAACATGTTGATCCCTACACTATCGAATGGAGTCCCAGCCACTGGCAGTGGAATAAGGGAGCCTTTGGTTGTGTGCCTGTTATCCTACTAGAATGTATTGCAAACCCAACTTGTATCCTGTCACTGTACCCCTTGTGCACAAAAATCCTTTTCCAGTCTATACATTCTTGCAGCAGTAGGGAGACTGTCATACCTGCAAACACAGGTATAATCGATAGTAATAAAACTGCTGGTGGATAGTAAACTGAAGGCCCTTCCCCCTTCTGAGCATCCCATTTAGGGAGCTTAGTACTTGGCTCTTGTCAGCAACTTAGTCCTAATCTTTCTGCAGTCTGCCTTATTCGACTGTTATGTACTCCTCCGCTTTGTCAGTCTCTTACATCCTCATAATCTCTCCAGGTTTGTCTCTCCTTCGAACGTGGCCTTCCTTCCTTCCATTGTGAACTGTTCTTCTTTTCACATTCTGGCCACCTCCTCTTGTTTTTCTGGGGAAACTGGCAACTCAATTGCGAACATCTAATCTCCTTTCTTTTGGAGTTTTGGCCTCCATTTCTGCTTCTTTCATCCACTGACATGTGCACTGCCAGTACCCACACATTTACCATGTGCACACTGTCCCACACTGCACCCTCTTTGTAGTGTATGTCTTGCAAACTCACATGTACTCATCACATGTTTTCACTATGCTCACACTTCTATTTCAATTGGAGGTAGGCCAAGGGTGAGTTAAACGCACAGCAGTGGATATTTTAAAATGGTAAGTGAGCTGGAAGCCTCATTCCAATGACAAAGGGTAGAAAGGACCTGGTCACTACTACTGATCATTATATGGTTTGCTGCCACTGCAGCATTTGTGCTGTTTAACTCCTGGTGAAGGCAGTAGCTTTCCACCACTATGAGGGTAGCACTTGGGGTGCCACTCCCAGTCCAACAAGACCGCAGTCCATGAGACAGGCCTTTGTCATGGATCACAGGCATGATCCGTGTTTTTCTGTGACCAACAAAACAGCATTACGGATCTAGACAACAATACAGTTGGGCACTACTATGCAGGTGTCAAATCTGGTTTTGCGATCTCCTGAGGAGATGATGACTTTTCCTCCAATTCCCTTTACCGAGACCAGCAACAGTAATAGGCTGCACTGCTACTAAACTCAGTTCGGAGGAAAGGGGAATGGGAAAACAAACAAGAGAGACTGCCTCAGCTGGTGGCCTTCTTCTGCTATGTTATCTGGCACCTGCAAGTAAGCACAACAATTATTGTTGTCCCTAACTCCCATTTCCCACACTAAAAAAACGAACTCTTACTTAGTTACCAATTTACTCTGAGAAATTAGCTTCTCTCTTGGTGAGTTGTTATGCATATCTTGGTTGACTGGAAGAATACTTGATCAACTCACAGTGCGCCAATTGCAGATAAATAGCTCTTACTTTTTGTGTGTACAACTGTTGCTTTATTACACAACTGCAGTTTCAAAACATAACTCCATAGTCATTGAGTCTTTTGTAAAACTCAAGAATCAAAATTGAGAATGAAAAATCCACAAGAAAAAAATGAGGATAATGTCTCTGATGCGCTTCTCTCTATTGATGAATCCTAAGCGCTCTCACTACTGCCAAGTCTCTAAGCGCTTACACTACTCAAGTCTCTAAGCGCTGCACTCAAAATTGTCCTTAGCACTCTGCAGATCTCTTGTCACGAAATAAAGTGCGCACATTACTGCTGGCAAGGCACTTGTGCGCAATAGCTACTGGCTGGACGCTGCTTAGTTCTATGAAGACTCGAAGAACCGTCATTGCGCAGTTAAAATAAGACTGGAAGCCCTTCCTTGATAGCTGGAGAGTACTTCTCTTCACTGAAGAAACTCTGCCACTCTCGTGTCCCTAAATGCTGACTGGAATCTCTAGCAATGTTGAATGGAGGCTCTGGTTGCTTCAAATATTGCTGAGAAAACAAAGTTTTTTATTTCAAAATTCCCTCGAAACACTACTCTTAGGCTAAAGGAGCGTAGCGGAGTCGTGAACGGAGCACAAAGAACTAGAATCAGAATCGCTATGAGGTAACAGAGCACGAAAAAATAGCAGTTGCTCCTGACTGAATTCAGTTGAAGTGTGCGGCGCGAAGCTCGCGCAGGCGCATTATTCCTGTTTGGGAACCTCGAGTCTCAACAACTAGACCGAGAACCCAAACAGGAAGTGAACTTCCTCCTGCTGTGTGGCGCCTGCGGAACTTGTACCTTCCGCAACACGGATCGCAATCCAGCCTTCCAACTCGGACTCAGCCTTCGCCAATGAGGATACTTCCAAACGTCCAGTCCTCTTGGAGCCATTTTAAGGCTAACGCTAGCGCTTACATGGGGGGGTCTTGGAGGCAGGGAACTTTTCTGTCCCAACAAGAGGCACTACCAAGCACAACATGCCATCACCCAGCTAGCCTGGGAGGTCACAAGCACACCGCATCCAGCTGCGTGTTACCCACCATGTCCATGATGATCCAGACCTTGAAGGAATACCACAAGCCCATCATGAGGCTTTTTTAGTGGTGCTTCGCATCAGGACTCGTTCTTCAGGCTCTCCCCATGCTGCCCCCTTTGACCTACCCCATGAGTAGAGAACTCTGTTATGGGCACGAAGAACTTGTATTGCTCATCCACCATAAGCAACTGGATCAGGAGTTGCTGAATCCCTTCTAGCTCTGACTTCTTGATTTTGTTAAGTGCAATACTGGAGTCTAAGGATTCTGCTCTTTGCTCTCAGCCTCCCCTGCTGGTACAGATCCTGCCTACTCTGTTGCAACTTCTGTAAGCCTCTCCGTAGCTCCTGATCCCGGTGTAGCTGTCTAGGTGAGCTCCTGAAACCAGTCCCCATGTCTCAATTAGTTTCGCTGCCAGTCAGAATCCTGGTGTGATTGGTGATACCCCCTGTGGATTCAGCTTACAAACCTCCGCAGACAAGAGTAAGTGGGTGGTCTATGCACTCCTTGTGTTTTAAACTTTTTATGATCTGGTTGAATTCTATCTTTTGATCAGCGTGCTATGTCTGATTGAGTGTACCTAAACACTAATGAAAATAAAAGTGGTGGCTAGCTAGCTAAATTGCCTGCTAGTCTCAGGCACGCACAACTATTAAGGATTTACACATTATTTTGGAACGGTTTAGACATTAAACTTAAAGCACGGTAATCACTCAGTTCAATTTATTTTAAAGAAAAGATTTATATGAACTTTCTTTTAGTACTCGATTCAACAACTTCAATAGTCAAAAAAGCATCTTCACCATGATGTTTACAATGAACATAAATATATGTAATTAATTAATACAGTTTTCTTTCCTTAAGCAATGCAGATGTTGGTAGCCCAATGCATTTCGGGACTTTTCATTGTCCCTTCGTCAGGGGCAACACTGTGAATCAAACAAACATAATCAAGAATAAACAAATATGTTAAGCACTTAGGGCGATCTATAAGTTCAGCTATGAATTACTGTAGCATAATGCAACATAATTAGAGGTCATCACCATAAGATAAATAATGCATATTTAAAAAACCAGCTGTGTTATGTAATCATGAATAGGAAAGACAGCGTGCAAAGAAACCATCACCTTTGTGAAAAGAATGTGTGCAACACCTTCACAAAATCCACTTACTCTGAACTTAAGAAAAAAGGAAAAAACCTTCCCGTTGTAAAGCTAAGCAGATAGGTTCGTCTATATTCTGTTTAATGGAAAGAACATATACATCGACCAACCATCGCCCCACAAGGGTATCAACATGACTAATACATGCTCAATGGATACACTTACTATCCGAGTTTAACCCTTTCGCTGCGGCGGCTATTCCGCCGCAGCGCTAACAGGGCGGGCGGCCGCGCGGCGGCCGCATGCTGGTGACAGAACCGCTCCGTCACCAGCCGCGGTTGAGCTGTACTCATGACGGAGCGGTTCCGTCACGGCCCGCCCCACCCAATAGAACGTGCCGCGCAGGCGCGAAATCAGCGCCGCGCAGGCGCGGTGGCCGGGCCATGACGGAACCGCTCCGTCATCAGCACAGCCCAACCGCAGCTGATGACGGAGCGGTTCCGTCATCAGCATGCAATGGGTTAATGCCGATATCGCACCACCTAGATGTATAGATCAAAACTCAAACAATGAGAACGAAATTCTACTGACGACATCATCTAGTTAAAAATCATATCAATCTAAAACATGCACGTACCGTGGTTAGCAATTCCTTATTCACCCTTCAGAAGGATTTGAGTCGTTAGAGTGTTGTCGTATACCTTAAGGTATTGTCATTATACGGCACACATTCTTTTCACAAAGGTGATGGTTTCTTTGCACGCTGGCTTTCATATTCATGATTACATAACACAGCTGGTTTTGCAGTTATGCATTATTTATCTTATTGTGATGACCTCTAATTATGTGGCATAATGCTACAGTAATGTATAGCTGAACTTATAGATCCCCGAAGTTGCAACATATTTGTTTATTCTTGATTGTTTTCTGATTCACAGTGTTACCCCGGACACAGCTGGTTTTGCAATTATGCGTTATTTATCTTATTGTGATGACCTCTAATTATGTGGCATTATGCTTCAGTAATGTATAGCTGAACTTATAGATCCCGGAAGTGCTGAACATATTTGTTTATTCTTGATTATGTTTTTTGATTCACAGTGTTGCCCCTGACAATGAAAAGTCCCGAAATGCATTGAGCTACCAACATCTGCATTGCTTAAAGAAAGAAAACTGTATTAATTAATTACATATATTTATGTTAATTGTAAACATCATGGTGAAGATGTTTTTTGACTATTGAAGTTGTTGAATCGAGTACTAAAAGAAAGTTCATATAAACCTTTTTTGAAATGAATTGAACTGAATGATTACTGTGCTTTAAAGTTTAATGTCTAAACTGTTTCTAAAAAATATGTAAATCCTTATAGTTGTGCTTGCCTGAGACTGGCCGGCAATTTAGCTAGCTCCCCATACAAGAGGGCACACATTTGGAACTAGACACCACTCCAGAGACCTGTATTGAGGATCCACAAGGTTATGCACTCAAACCAGGTGCTACTGTTCTATCAAGGCTAAGGCTTTGTATGTTCAAGTGTTTTCTGCTGGTCCTCCGTGTGACACTATCCATTTGGTGTTCTGGACACCCATCAGCAACATTCCAAAGTTGATTTCTGCTTTCCGTCAAAATTATTCAGTCATGCTCCCAATATCAATTTTTGTGCCCTGGGACGGAGAGTACTCCATACCATCAAATCATGAGAACTTTACAGTTCTGTTTATAGCATGTGAAAGTTCATTGAAATTGGAAACAGTTGCTTATTGTTTTTGGCTTTAAAAAAATTCAGGTAGAATGGAACCTATATTTAGATGAATTCTCCAGTTTGTTTTATGTTATGGACTGAAATTTTAGCATCTTCCTGAGAGCTCCTCTCTTATTCAACCAGACCAAATGTACCGGGCTGCTGCTCCCTTATTGATGTGCAGTCTTATATTTCAGTACTATTGTATAGCCTATGCTTTTTTCAAACAAAACTGATGTATAGATGTTAATACCACGTTCAGCAGAGGAGTAGTGTGGTGTTTTAAGCACAGGAATCGCTTTAGCAGTCTGAATATAGCTCCCCTATGGATGTGGTTAGTAAAACAGGAAAAACACAAGGAGATGATGGACGGAGTGCTGAAACGGTCCCAGGATGCTTGTTTCCGGTTCAGGGAAGACCTGGCTTGGCAGTTCGGACTAGACTGTTCCTATGAGGCACAGGGTCAAGACTAATTTGCATATAGCCGAGTCTGAACCAAAGGGTCAAAGTGAGCTAAAGAACGATGATGGATCCAACCCAGATCGGTGAGTGTCTGAAAAGTTTCAGCGCTCCGTCCATCATCTCCTTGTGTTTGCTTTGTTCTCCCTAAGTTGGCAGAGTATGCCCAGACGTGGGTCCGTTGCTCTCTTTGCCACTGGATTCAAGCTAGCCTGGTTGAAGAGGGGTGTTACCCCAAAACCGGTCCAGAGATGCTTATTTCCAGTTCAGGCAAGACCTGGCTTGGCAGTTCGGGCTGGACGTTTCCCATGAGGCACAGGGTCAAGACTGTTTTGCATATAGCTGGGTCTGAACTGAGGTGGCGAAGTGAGCTAAAGAACGATAATGGGTTCAAAACCGATCTGTGACTGGGGGTGAGTGTCTGAAAAGTTTCAGCGCTCCGTCCATCATCTCCTTGTGTTTGCTTTGTAAAACAGGAATCCATGTACACTGTATGTTGAATTTTATGGACATGTTAATTGAACGAGTAACTTACCCGTTGCTGTGGACTACAATGCTTGTGGTGCCAAAACTCAGTACATTTATGGTCCGCATTAGGCATTTTCCTTGTCTTCACTTGTGATGCAGAACCAAAGCGATAGATGTTGA
This sequence comes from Lissotriton vulgaris, assembly GCF_964263255.1. Lineage (NCBI taxonomy): Eukaryota > Metazoa > Chordata > Amphibia > Caudata > Salamandridae > Lissotriton > Lissotriton vulgaris. The sequence goes on along the minus strand of NC_141689.1, from coordinate 908,874,031 downwards.
AACCGAAGGGAAGTCCTCCTACTTTCGGGGCATTAATGGCTTCGGTACAAAGAAAGTAAGTGATTCATCCTTGTTACATTGTAAATTTCGAAACAGGATAATCACATAAACAAAAGGGATCCGAGTGCACTTTCTTACAGCTAAGTAGTTTGATCATCGGCTATTAGTAAAGTTTTATGTCAAGCTGTTGTCTTGTGAAGGTTTGCCTAAGATGAACCTCAACTTTGTGAACTAATACCTGGCGAAATCGAACATAGCCTACCATTGTCATCAGGACTGGCTTTAGGGCGAAGTGACAGGCGCAACCGCACCTGGCGCTGACTTGGGGGGGCGGTTCGCTGTGATTAGAAATAAATAAATAACTTATTTGGTGTCTCCAGCAGATATAAGCAACAATAAAAATGTAAAGATAACTCTGGTGATTAATGTTCTTGCGGGAGAGGGATTGAGTGTTGCTTCGTGGCGGCTTCACTCACCATAAAGTAGTGGAGAAAGAACATCTACTGTGCAGATTATAGAACTGCATTTATGTGGATAGCTCAGTGGGTTACTGCTTTTGTCCCAGAGATCCTTTATCTCTTGTAGTTCACAATTTACAGTCCTAATATAGGGCAGTGACTTAGGAGCTGTCCTCAAAGAGGTGCATGCAAGCCAACTGCATAGTATATATTAGGACGTTATGTTTTTCCCCAGTCTTTAATTATCTATTCCTGATGTTACTGAAAATGTTTCGGTTGGGTAGCAATACATTCTCATTAGTAAAGCCACACCCAAACAGTGCTTTAAAAAATGCAATGTATGTGAGAGAGGGGCTTTGGAGACATGAGGAGCACTGGTGGAGGCTGGTAATGAAATATTTTGCGGAGGAGGAGGTCATTGGGGGGGTCCCAAAAACCAATGTCGCACCAGGCGCCACCAGAGCTAAACCCTGCCCTGATTGGCATTAAATGTTGTATCATGTAGTGTAACAACATAACTTTACCGGGTCAAAATTTTAAGGCTGTTTTCACATGTCACATTGTGGCTCATGTCGATGTGTATACTTAATTGGTGAGACCATATACTAATGGAATAACAATTCTGGTTTTGCACGACCCAAATCTCCGCACCCCGAAGTGATTTGGCTCTCTGAGGGACATGTTGAAACCCTTTCACAGCAGCCCCACGCCCGTTAGTTAGATATTACGATTATTTTCAGCATAATCTGTGCTGATTAACCATTAGGTTTAGCCAGGACACAAGTCCTAAAAAAAGTAGTGGGCGGACTGACCAAGTCAGGCAGTATGCAAGTGACATCATGACGTGTACCAGCAAAGCACATGGCGTCACAACGCGTGACATTCCACGTGGCATCACAGGAAGTGACCTCACTGGAAGTGATGCTCTGATATGTTTGTTATAACATATGCCAACCGAAAATGCAATAAAAGGTTTGTTTTTTAATTGTTTCCTGCAAAGCATATATCATCTAACACGCAGATGACAGATTTTTATTTAGGTAAGTGAATTACTGCTATAAACATATCCTTTTGTTACTTGCAGTTAATAAATTGTAATCCTTCTAGTAGACTACGGTGAGCTATGAAGTGTTTTTGACTCCTACACCTTGTAACCCTACTGTCTCACGTAAGACATCTTATACATTAATTTACACACTTATATGATTTATTTGGAATGGATAATGTGTATGTTATGCAAAGTGCTCAAACACTCTGCAAGGGGATGAGTAGTGCTATAAAAGAAATAAAAAAGTGTTATTAAAATTATTTGTGTAAATACTGAGACAGACCAACCCATCTGACATTCTTACAGTGCATGCACTTATATACAACAACGTAAAAAGCATGCATCTCTTAACCACCTGTAAAGAGATAAGCTGTGTGCTTTTGTTTTCTCCCGTGCATTTGCGAGGTACCAGGACGCCATACTCGATCAAAAGGAGGCCTGATGGCCCCTTAACTCTGGCCTAGCTGGAGATTGGGGGGGGGGCGAAGCCCCCTCGCTGCCTGCACATTGCTGCTGGGAATCAAAAGCAGACATAGTGCAGGAGCTGATAAACTTGCCCCAGTGTTTAAAAATTACAATGGGACAAGTTCAACATATTTCTGTGGGGCCCAACTTCTTAGCAGGGGGACGGCTTCCACCCTGTGAAAACAGTGGGTGGACGCCGTGTCCCCACGTGGAACCCCTGACTCGTGCCCTGAGTTTAGCATGTTTATCTTCACTGCACTCCGGTGACATTCATACCGCATTTGCTGAATATGTTAAGAAGTGAGTGTGCTGGTTGAGTGGCATTGCAACTGAGTTCTGACTCCTAATAGCTTTTTTCTCTTTTATTTCTTTTCCACAGGAGGCGTGTGTTCTATCTAGTGCATCAGTTGGAGACGTCATCTTCCACCACAGGAGGACTTGCAGCCATTGGCAACGGCGAGGGATCATTAAATAGCACTCACCATACCGGGCAACCCGCCTTCCCAAACGCTCATGCCATGGATGTTGACATGCAGCGATACTCCCACAGACGTTGCTATTCTCAAGAGATCAAACGCCCGAAGCGGGCTCCTGCCCAACTGTCCGCCTCCTCTGAAGCAGAGCTCGGGTTCATTGATAGTATGCTGTCAACCTGTAGAAACAGCGAGCAGGTCAGGTTTGCCGCTGCCTACAAGAAATGGCTGGTCACTTTTATAGGACAATGAAATCTGCTGGTTTCCTGGGGAAGTACGAGAGGGTTAATATATAGTGCAGTAGGCCCTTATGCTTAGAATGGCATATCTTGGATAAAAGTTCATAGCCATGATTTGCCTGCTTTTTCCCCTTTAAACCATGGTCATGGAAATAAACCGAGTAAGCACCCATAATTATTGTGGATTACGATCAATGGGAAGCAAAGTAGCTTGTGTTATTTTGAGGGGTGAAAAAGGTCCATATTTTTCCTTTTTTTACAAATTCCAACTGTTACCTCTCCGGGTGCGCTTTGTCATGCCCATCCTGTAGCCCCTTCATCGATGGCTTATTCCAGTGTGTCATGAAAGGAGCCGCACGTTTAAAGCGTGTTGACCGGATCCATATAGCTCATATGAAGACTATCTCTTTGAATCTGGAGATACTTAATCTTCTCAGTATTGCTAAAATGAGGTCGCAAAAACAAGAATGCTGCTAGAAGGACAAATGCAACGTACTTGACCAAGAGGTGACTTTGTAACCGTTCAGCATGTTGAAGACGACCAATGTGTAGTAATGCTGGACAGAACTGGAAGTGGCGACGGAAGCAAGGGTCTGGCGGCTCTGTCGTGGGAGAGGCATTTGTACTGCAGTGTGACATAGTACTGGTGCTTGATGCGCCTCACATGCTCTGAAGAAGCAAAGATTGAGTCAAAGGTGGACACTACACAACGTGCCCCTGTCTTATCTTATTTCCTCTCTGCATCATAAGAAATATTGTAGACAGATGGTCATAAGGGTACGGCATGGCATATTGATATTTGCAAATGTGTTTGGCGCTCTTAAACGTTTTGCAAAAGATTGGTGAAGCACACAGATCTGCCAGGAAGATTGTTTGAAAACTGGAACCAGGTGTTTCTTCATTTATTACTGAGTTTCTAAGGTACTTGTTAACAGATAATATTCAGCTGCTTTTGTGTTTTTTGTTTTTGTTTTTTTACACCGGACTTGTTCATTGGTTTTGTTTTTTAACTTTTATCCAGCATTGCTATTTTGATTTCTGTTATCCTTTGCTTGTCACAGCACCCATGTGCTAATTATGATTTCTTCGAAGAAACCTCAGATTTCGAACAGATTTGTACTAAAAGCACTGTAGTGGGGCGCCATTTGAAAGTTGGCATATACCTGTATGGGCATGCGCGTGTTAGTGTTTGAGTGTTCATGTATTGTGAGTGTGCAGTAAAGGCGAAATGGCGGATAATGTTATCACAATCTGCAAGTCATGTCTTCCTGTAGTGATCAGACATGTAGTTTTCCTAGTTCATGGCTGGTAATGACAGCGTAAAAAAGGCTCTGCATCCAGAGTTGATGTAGACAAGGCAAACCACTGACAAACTAGCCTTCCTTAACCTGTTTCTACACTACAAAATGTTGCGTTGAACACGGAAGCATCTGGCATCCCAGATCTTTAAACACATATGTGGCCTCTATACTCAGACTGAAGCACCTTTCAAAAGTCTTTTCGATAGCTTGTAAACTACACTTTAAATAACCATCTAGTTAGGGAGACTAGCGTTAACGTATATATCTATAGAATCTTGGATTCAGAGTGCGGATAGCCACTCTGTCCAGCACTGTGATTTTTATGAGTCCTGCTCTTAATGTAATATGTTTTTAAGTATTAATTGGAAGTAGATTAGTGTTTAGGGTGAAATTGTTATTCTACGTGTGTTTCGAGCTAGTAGCTCTTAATGTGCAGAAAATGCTAATAAGTACTGCTGGAAGCTATTAAGTAACACACTAGGGGCCATTTCATACTGTGGGGGTCAGGACACTAATGGGATGAGTGAGTACTATTGGCAGCCGGGTTTTTTGCTGTGCATTTCACCATTTTTATTTTGTGGCAATTAAAAGTGACTTTCAAGCTAAATCCAACTCAGGTTCCTAGTGACTTCCTGCTAGTGAGATCACCCAAAGTGTTTCTGCCAGTGGGTTTGTACATACCGTGCGTTTACAATGTCTCTTTCTGCTTGCAAGAAAGGAAGGTCTGACTGCACTGGGAGCGTTGAAATGAAAGTAAGGTTTAATTCTGCACCTAGACTCTTGTACTGATCTTGAGGACCTAATGGTTGATGATACACATGCCTGATGTTCTCTGTGCATTTGATAGGGCCTCGTGCATCGCTGTTTGTCGTTGATTATGGTATTTACAATTGTCCATTGGACCTAGTTGATGAAACAAGATGTAAAGTCGTGGCTCTCGGACCTCACTACTCGTGGTAGTTGTCTTCTTTTTCAACAGGAATTCTCAGACCATAACTTGGCACTTATTCACCTACACACGTTTTAAGATCCCTTACAGTTACATCTTTGGAGAAGATGTTAGTCTGATCCACAATTTAAGTAACACATTTAGATTGTATAATAGAACCAGAAAGCAGCATCTGTGCACATCCGTGTATTAAACAGAGCGTCTAATTCACCTGTATGTAGCGTAACTGTCTAGGCGATTAACACGGGCTCTCTCTGTTTGATCAAAGTGTCATACTGGATCTTGTGTTACAGAGTAGAAATATTTTTTCTGATGTCGTTGAAAAAAAAGGTTTGTGCTAATCCATGCTTTCTTACGTTTATTAAACCTACTTTTGTAAGGGTGTGCTCTTGTTCTAGTCAGGTTGTTGCTTTTCTGAAGATTTGGCACGTTCAGAAAATCAAGAATTCGCACATTAAAATATCGGCAACGCCTTGCACTGAAAAGATAATAGCAAATATACACTGGCTGCAAAATCCTCAATTTTTAACACTTATGTAGGCACATTGCTAATATTTTTTATTTGACAAAAATGTTATATTATTATTATCACAATATTTCTGCAAATATTTACACCATACCATTGATCTCATCATAACAGAAGATTTAAAAATATTAAGTCAGTGGATGAAGTTGTAAAACAAGGGATTAAATCTAGAATTATAGCAGTGCTCGGATCCATTACACAATACTACCTTTTTTTTAAATAAAAAAAGAGAAGGATGAGAGGATCAGAAAGGCGAGGTGGAATAAGGAAGAGAAATACATTTTATCAGATAATAAAATATTTCAGCGTCACAAAGTGTAGACCGTATTTTGTTCAAAGAAATCATGTCATACTGTGAAGTCCAATTAAGCACATATTTTATAATGAGCAGTCCATCCGTGAAAACATTTTCTATTGAAATTCAGTGTGCAGGTAAAATTGCCAATTCAGATTCATTACCCTCAAGGTAAACACTTCCATAGATCTCAAATATACAGGGAAAGTTGCCTGTCTGTTGGTTGACAAGGTAAAGCCCCACAATGTATTTATATGTCAATTTACATGTTCTCTGTAGTCTCTGATCAGGTTGAATGACCTCAATTGATCAAATTGTGTGTTTTGTTGTGGGTTACATGTTCCTAGTAGTGAGGCTAATCCACAGTCTTCAAGCATGGTAAGTTGCCTTTCGATTGAATGAGGTAGATTTTTCTCTCAGTGATATTAGAAGATTTGGGGCTAGATGTAGGTAATTGCAAATTACAGATTCTAAAATACCGAATTTTACCGTTTCGGTATTTTAGAATCGGTAATTGCAATGTAGATAAAAATTTGGTAAAAAATACCGAATCGGCAAGATTCGGTATTTACCGATTCGGTATTTGCCATCGATTCCTATGGGCCTGGAGGCCCATAGGAATGAATGTCAATTACCGAATCGGTAATTACCGATTCAGTAAAATTCCGAAAAAGTCAAGGGTGGCAGGGTGTCACTTTGACACCCTGTTACACCTCTGATTAGTGTGGCATACATACATGCCCTTAGGGCATGTATGTATGCCACATGGCACAGGTGTAAATGCACATTTATGCATTTACATAGGAATTCCTTATTTACCACCAATTAATAGTTGGTGGTAAATAACGAATCCTTAAAGCCCTGTAGCACTGTTTACAGTGCTACCTACATTACAAAATACAGATTCGGTAATTTTACAGAATCTATAAAATTACCGATTCGTTAAATTTACCGAATCAGTAAAATTACCGAATCTGTTTTTTTTTTAATGCCCTACATCTCAGTATCCAAATCCGGTCAGTAACGGCCGAAAATCGGTATTTTCGGCCGTTACCGACCGGTATTTGGATACCTACATCTGGCCCCAAGTAGCTTAAGTCTGGATGAAGACAGAGTTGACTCTAAGGTGCTAGACTTGTTGATGGAGATATTAGCAAAAGCTTGTGTGTTAATGTTCTAAACCATCTATGGCTGAGATACCCGCCACCCCCTCTCAACACAAATCCCCAAGGATGGGAAGACGGAAACAGTTCTGAACTTTTGGAAGGCGGGAGGGAGTTACCTCCCGGCCGTATTTATTAAAAATATGAAACAAAATTAAAACATTAAAATAACAGTTTCATATCATGTACAATTTCATTTACACATTACGATGTTCTTGGCTGACCTTAACACATCTCTAATACAAAGGTTCTCCTAGCCGATACTAAACATCCTGCAAATGCATTTCTGAACATTGAAATTGTACATCCTAACGTTACGGGCCAACGGCAAGGTCGTAACCGGTGTCAGATCCCCAATACCAATTCCCCCCTCACTTGTGAGGGGCGGTCGCACAGCGGACTGTACCTCTGTGCCTACTTCCAATTTCCCTTGTCTTAGCGGGGGCCCCCTGTTAACTCGACGCCATCTTAGTGGTCGTCCGAGGACTCGTGTGAGGTGTCTAGAAGGTAGCGTAGACCCCCCTCCCACCCCACACAACTTACCACATCTGCCGTCGCAGATGTCCGGGCCCCGGGAAATTCCGAGGAGGGGTCCGTAGCCCCTCCTCCCCAGGGAGGGGCCTATGGCCGCCTTCCCTTTCGGCGTCACCATCCTTAGAGGGGACCGCCTCCCGTTTGAGGGGCCAATGGCCGCCTCCCCCCGGGCGCTCCCATCCATAATGGGTGACGCCCAAACCTCTAGGGATCTTCCAATTACTGCTCACCGATCATGACCTTACCGCCCGACCAAAATAAATACGACAATTTAATCTAGGCTAACGAAAAGGAAAAAACAATCACATTTAAGCAATTCAAAGTATGAACTCTACTGAGCATCACTGTTTAATTCAATTGCAACCATTTCTGCTGAGAAAACATGTTGAAACGAAAATTATCACTTTATTACATACCATATTACCATTTTTATTCAAAAACAACCTGTAAGAGAAACCATATCACGTCATTCAACTTTATTCAAACAAATCGCTGTCAACAGGGGCTGGTGGGTGGGTCAAAATTGGCTCTTCGTTCCGTCTCGAGCTCACGTGCAACGAGGAGGTGCAGCTTCAGAGCACAGGAACAAGAGGATGCTTCCTTGACTTGTCGCTCCTTTTATCCTTCTTCGGGCGGGCGTAGACCCTCCTCCAATCCGCCTCCCGGGCGTGGCTGGCGGTGTCGGTGTCTAGGACAACCCTCTCTTGGGCGGGAAAAGGCGCGCCCCAGCTACGCCGCTTCGGGCATACCAGCCGGGACACGCCTCCCGCCCAAAATGGTTTTCCCGGGGGGATCGGGGTACTCCACCATACGTTCGGGGGGACCGAGTGGTCGCCCCTTTCCATTCCTAAAGTCTAGATCTACCAGCTCTGATTTTAAAGGGGTTTAGAAGTTCTAGATTTTCTTCAATCTAAAATTTCTAAACAAAACCACACTATTTTAAGAAATAAGCATGTCTTCATAAAAAAGAAATGGAAGAGATTAATGTACCATGACCCTATTTGAACTTGCACCTTACACTGTATCCCAGACTCTGCTCCATAAAGTATCTTTCCAAGATCACCAATTCTAATATAAATACATTTCCTAACAATCGTCTGCTAAAAGTGGCAACAGTGCTTTAGAGAGGCCTTCTGAACAGGTTATAAATTACCATTTAAATTATAAAAGCATTTGTAATTACTGAGAGAAAGAAGGTGCATACCCTATTAAAACTATGAATACCACTCAGGTTAGAAAGACATTAAACAAAGGAAGTACATTTGATATCTAATTGGTTCATTGCCTACATTTTACAGCTTGATTTTGAGAGTGCAGCCCTAGAACAGACCTATTGCTAATAACTTACAGAGGGTGCGCTGTGCACGTCCCTTTCAACCATTGGCTTTCTTCAACCAGCCACTTTCTGCCATTGGCTTCAGACTTTGTCAATAATCAGACCAGGGGAGTAGCCATCTTGCACTTAATGCTATTGGCTGTTTAGATGTATTCTTCCGCCTCCACCAAAATGCTTGCAATGAACTGCACCAGGGACTGCTTTCTATTTATAGCCCTCTGTGCCCATTTCTGCTGGATCCCTCTTATGTGCGAACATTGCATGAGTTACCACATTAAATATAGATTTATTAGCTTAGCCAATGTTTGTATAGCATAATTATCCGTAGAGGCTAGCTTAATTGTAAAATGTAGTTACATCCCTGAGTTTTTTTTTAACCCTTTCTAACTACTAAAAACTCTGCATATTTCTTCTACTTTCTTGTATTTGTCCCATTGCTTTCAATCCATACTCTGGACCTGCAAAACTTTGACAAACTACTTGAGAATATGAGAACTGCTAGGATTAGATGCTTTGTCAACACGAAGTCTCGGAGGTTGAATAGATAATCTTTCCTTCAGAATAGCAGTTTCAGTATTTTCAAACCATATGGGCAGCAGTACGATGATCTTTTTTTCCGTGTATTACAAGTGAAATGTTTCTCGAGCAAAACTGGAAGGAAACTTATGACGTACAGTTCTAACTGGCAGCGAGGATCTTCACATGCTGTTGAATACATTAAGCAGACAATACCAAACTTTGAAGATAGGCCTAGTGTCCTACCAATGAATATATATAATCTGCACGTTTGTGTGCATGTATTTAGAACTGTATTTAGAACGTATACGTTCACATATTCTTAACTGTTGAGCAAGGTGGAGAGTAGCAAGTCGTAGTTCTTAAATCTATAAAATTGATTTGCAATAGCAAGTTATAGATTGATGAGACAGAATATGCAGAACATTTTGTCTACTTGAATTTTCTTATTGTCATTAATGCCTGCAATGTGTTTCAACATATATATATAATTCAAAGGTACTGTTTATTGGCTCAATCTTGCAATTCCCCAGTCGTAATAGAAACAGTGCACAGTTGATTGGATTGAACATTCAATTTAACATACATTAGAATACGTGATTGAAAAAAGCATTATAGGAAACAAGACTGAAAATGTATAGTCAGGAAGTGCACATCAGCCTATTGTGAATGCAGTAGAAGAGACTTTATTTTAGTATTAAAATATCACAATTTCCTAATCAAATTTATTCTTGTAATATGTTGTAAAAGCGACTATCAGTAAGGCCACCATTTCACAGACCGGATATAGATCTCTGCTTGCATACACTTACATATATCCTTTGGGAGATGTATATAATCATTTTCCTTATTCTTAAAAACCTTGATACATACTTAAAGGAAATGTATTGGGTTTCGCGACTTCCTTATAATTGTCTGGTTTTCTTAAACAAGTGTATAAAAAGTAGACACACAGTGGAAAATACACCTGTATAAAGTTAGTGAACTTAATAAATTCCTTTTTTCTTTTTGACATGTGAAGACTTCCCTTCCTTCGCACACTGATAGACTCTAGGTATTCCATCTGCTGATCCACACTTTGTGCACCTTTGAGCAGTGCTTTAATTGTGATGAAAAAGATGGCAAGGCTACCTAAATAACAACAAAGCCTGTAAGTCTTACAGGGGGTAATAGCCTGTTTTGTCATTAAACACTTCCCTCGGACCCTCTCTTACGATTTGTTTAGACAAAGATGGCAAGGCCCCAAAACATGTGTGACTTGATAAGCCTTTACACAAGGCACGACCTATGTAATTAATGCATGTCAAATAGCATCCAGTTTTTGACAAATTCATAAACGGGGTCTCAGTGAACAAAACATGCTCCAAATCAGTAGGATATTTCATGTAACATTTTAAATAGCACCTTTATCCAGGGCCAAAAGCAATAACAAACTTGAGACGGTAATTTCGAAATTAAGTGGCAATACATTATATTTTCAATTGAAATGAAATAATGCTTTAACCCTGAAACACCAATGGTAAACATCAGTGGACATGTGTCAATTAGTCCATGTGTCACAAAAGGGACATCTGGTGGCATTGCATTGCAGCACTAGCATGTGACAGGCATTCCTAAAGCCAGATTCTAGAGCATTTTTACAACATTACTGAACCTGCCCATTTTGAAACAAAGGGTAGCTTTCTAATTAAGATCTGCGTGGCACATATATTTTAAAATCTAACTCATACTATTGTGGCCTGAATTTTAGCTAGTTGTGTAGTATTTAATTTTTTCACTTCAACAATATGAGTAAACTGTAGTAGGAATCAATTAATGTAAGCTAGGACCTCTCTGATAGTCATCACCTTCTGATAGGTAATATGTATGGATGAATCCCTAGGCCTTTTATAAATGGAAGGCAGAGGCCTGGCCATAATTGCTACCGAACTGTTCTCTTCCATTCTAAAATATTTTAGACATAGTCTTGGGTCTGTCTGTGAAGAAAGAGAGCCAGGGGCTAGCATACGTTTAGGGTTTTTCTAAATTGCATATGCAGACAATATAGTGTACTTATCCAAAAACTCACAAAATCAAACATATTACCTCAACTTATCAGTTACACCACTGCACCCATTCTGTTTTTCTATAATCTAGAAAATTAGCTCTAAAATGGCTTCATTAAGATTCAGGAACCAATTTTAAGAGCCTATCTCGACTTACATTTGTATTTCCTATCACTATCACAAAGAAGTAGTGTGTGTAGAGATATGATATGGAAACCCATCCTTGACTTAACCAACTCACTCATAAACATTGGGTTGCCTGTCTTAATTCAATATTGCTATACCTACTTGTCTTGTTTTATTCATGTTAGTACAAGTAGCGTGTACCACTGCATTAAAGCCACTGGGGACACAAACTTAATTTTTACTGCCTTTACCTGCAAACTTTGGAGCACAGCATCCAGCATTTGCACATTAATGTTCATGAAGACACATTTTATCAATATTATGAATACCAGTTTGTGGTAACGTCAACTTCAACTTAAAAAACAATGGATTTCACTTCACAAGGACCTGTAACTCGGACTCGAGGCATATGGCCTTCATAATTCTGGGATTTGGAATCATTAGTGCCTAGTTTCAAAGATGACATGATTGTGTTGAAGAGGCACTTTGCCTCTGAACCTCAACTCAGTCATTCAGTGCTACTCGAACTATTTTGTGTTTCTTTGCTCAAGTTAAAGAAGAAGTGGACAACCTCTCAGTCCTTATGTCTGTAACTAAACTTTGCAAATAAATATATTGCTGTGTTTTGTTTGATCTTTGTAGCTTGCAGGTGAGCCGTCCAATTGAGATATTTACAAAAACTAGACCCAAATACATGGAAAGAGAGACTACTCAAGTTTTTGCCTCAGAGGCATGTCATATTACTTCATTAATTTATTACTGCCAAAAAATAGATATTCTTGTCCTGTATTCAGTATGCCTATTATTTCGGCAGTACATTTCACAGATGTCAAGATACACCTGGAAACCCGATGAGTCTTATCGATAAGGGCAGTTTTGTATACGAAATGGTAGATCAATTTTGAGAGGAAATAAGTATCTAAAGGATGTTCAGAAATTTAAAAAAGCTAACGGATAAACAGTGGAGGCGACAATACATAGCCCTGCTTCAATACATTAAGTATTCATTTCCTGTTTCTGTGCTGGGGCTCCCCTCCCTTCTTCACCATTATAGCCCAGGTCACAAGATGGAAAACCTCTTAGAATTGAACAGTGCCCCTGACTTGATACACTCAGTACTTCAAGGTACTGCCTGAGTGTCAGCCGCTCATCTTTGTTAAATGCCATCACTGTTTGCTTTAAGTTGAAATCAACTTCTGAAATAAAATATCTGTTGCAAAAGTCTTATTTTAAAGAGCTGAACTCAGCAAAGTATCAGACGGCAGAGGCATTCTATTTCCCATATTCCCATTAAATTTGCTACCGTTACCCATGCAGCACTTACCTTTCATGCTATTATTTATAGTACCATTAACATTTCACCTCCACTTTCATCTCCTAGAAAGACTATATTTGTCATTAAATTTGCCATTCTCTCAGCACATGGGCAAGTGTACAAGGATTAACACTAACCCTAGCTTTCACGATAATGTTTTCGCTTTAATAAAAAAATATTAATTACATTATATATGTTTTAATTTACAATAATGTCCCCCTTACCATAACCATATTGCTGGCTGTACGTTTACCCCATTTCTATGCTAAGTATTTAAATGTAATACAGTTCAAATAAATAAAATTGCCCCAAATACTAGCATTTCATTACCAATAAAACTACACATTTATTGTAAATAAGTTCATCATAATGCTGACCTTAACCCTAACCATAGTCAATAAATACTTGAGTATTTAAATGAGTTTACCTATTTTTAGAGAGTATGGTACCTAACCCTTAAAGCTAGTCCTTTCGATAACCATCCTTGTTTAATATTTCATTATAGTAATTATATGGGATTTAATTTTATTTAATTGTTTAAATAATTTTAATTTGATTTCTAAAACCAGAACTCCTTAACTTAACCATAATGTTGTACCTAACCCCATCAATGTTATTTTATCAATTATGATTTTTATTGAATTACTGTTTATTTATATGTTAAAATATATTTTTCAAACCTGGTACCATAACTTTAATACTAATCCAAAACGTAAACCCCAGAAAGGTAATTATTGCACTGTATATCATACGTAATTGTCGAAAGAGATACTGCTGGAGACGAACTAGCATGTCCCCCTGAAAAACTTGCATGCACAGGAATTTTTCAGGACATTACTAAAATAATTGACATGTTGCATTGGTTTAGGAATAATAAAGATTTTTGAAAACTCCACTATATTGTATAAAATCTACATTAGCACCTTGTGGTGTCTGGTTGGCACCATGTGTAAATTCTAGCATTGTTACTATTTATCACTTTAATTATTTCTAACAATCGACTGGTGTTCACATTTACTTATTTGTCCAGTTTACTGTACCTCTATCTCCCTTTGTTCAGGAATTTTCATTTCCGTTTGCCACCACAACAAACTACTGACACAGTTTAAAACATACTTTGTGACGGGTTCTCAATCCATTTGGGGTGATTTTACTTCCTTCTATAATTCAACACCAGAATCTCAGATCTTTTTAGTACAATTTGAGCTACTGAAGCAAGTAATGAAACAATAGTCATTGCATCCACATCTCATGCAGGGGCAGATTGAACCTGCTTAGAATCCGTAACGCAAACATTTTTAAGACCTTCTTTTTCCCAATGCTTGTGTAGCTCGGCACGCTATATTAACACATAAGTTATTATCCATCTGTGCAAAGGAAGCCTCCAGAGCAAAGAAAATCTTAAGTGCACTAAGTGCAAGAGAATGCTGGTGTTTAATCCAAGAAACCAAGATGTGTGCCCAAGTTTGGAAAACCACCTGACACCTAATGAACATCTGAAGCAAGGACTAAGAATCCAATTCCCCCTGCAATACTGGTTACCCTTGCCTTCTTTAGCCTGGGGTATAGAGGGAAGATTTATTTCTAATTATGATGCTATTAGTATTTCTTCAGTTTTAAAAATAAGAAACATGTTTAGTCATAAACTGAGCACATTATGCATGGTGGTTAATGAAGGATTCAGTTCGAGTGGTAGAGTGTCTAAGCATGTTTGCTTTCTTTAGGCATATGCCTTGGGATCCACCTTTGGAAACCTGTGAAGTCATGCATGTTTTTTGTAATGTGCATTTGTTCCCCTGGCTTCCTGTTCTACAGATACTAACAATGTGGAATGAGGGGCCCAGCTGCTTATTTTGTGATTGCATTCACCAGTGTCTTTATAACATCATAATTTTCATGCACCAGCATTACAGACAATGCACCTGTCACATGACTCACTCTTTGCTTCAGCACTTTGTAGGCCCTTGTAGGGAGGCTGACACGTATAGTGTGTGAGGGATCTATACCGCCCTACTCTCAGGACGTTCCACAAGCTTTAACAAAGACAAATCTTTGTTTTCAGAGGTGGACTGTTTAACATATAGTTTTATATACAACCTTTATTGTTCTTATCTTAGATATGCTGATAAAACCAAAGGTATCTGATCATATTAGCAAAAATCATATGGCCTTTAAGTTGATGTTGCCTGTTCCTTTGTATTTACACATTGTATGCAGCAGATAATGATCCAATTGTAGTCAGTGGCATTGCTTTGATTTGATTTGAGATTTATAAAGCGCAGCAGTCATATTGCGAAACATAGAAAGAGACAGAAGCTCCAGCTAGATGCTAGACCATGAAAAGCCAGGTTTTAAGAGCTTTTCTGAAGGGGGGAGGTCATTGTTTTTGGGGCGACGCAATTGAGCAAGTCAGGTCTGTCCTGAGAACAAGTTGATCGTCGGATGGCATCTTCCCCAAACAGAATAAGTCGTCCGCCATACCCTTCTCCCACCAGCCCCCACCCCCTTCCTCTCCACCCCTGCTCTTACCTGCACAGGCGGCAAACTTGGGCACCGCCCCAGGTGGTAGTAGGCGCCCTTAAGAATGTAACCAAGGGTCCAAAAGAGGTGACTGGTTACCATGGATACCAGTCATCTCATCTGGCTTCCTTTGTATCTTTCTCCCTTCTCTGTGACAAGCCACCCAAGCCCTGTGTTAATGTGTGTTGCAAGATGTGCTCTTGTTCTCATCTTGTTTAGTGTTGTAAAGTCTGCTCAGAGCAGGGGACCATTGCTCTGGAGGTATCGGTGCATTTAGTCAAGGAAGTTGAGGTGTGTAACTCTAGGGTAATGCAGTATCTTCCCACGGGTGTCTTGTTTCAAGATAGTTGTCTTGAAACGCAGCTGTTTATACTCCCATCCTGTCTCATGATTCTGGATATATTTGACAAGGAGCAGTCTCTTACTCTTGTTAAAAGGACACGTTCATAGGGCATTCTTTTTCTTGAAGCCATCTCTTGACGTAGTGAAAATTATGTTGCAAGTGGCTGTCTCCTCGTTGCTGAGCTTTGAAGACAAGAGATACCAGTTTCCCCTGCCACTTGGTGCACTGCAAGTTCAGTTGCAAGAGACCTGATTATGTGCTTGCTGTACCTCAACAGTAGGCAGATAAGATTGAGAGGCTATAATGTGCAGTGAAATTTAGAACTTTTAATGTGGATGTTATTCCGGCACTATGTGTGAAGAATTATTATTTGGATGTTTAAAGTGTACTCTAATATGGTGCTCAGTGTAATGCGGTGAAGTCTCCTCTCCCTAATAACTGAAGCAAACGGGCAGCTCTTTTGTAGAATGCATACATGCTTTGGTGGGGTACTTGTTAATATTTTGGGACTGTATTGTTTTATTTTTATTTATAGGAGTACAAATGCTATTAGAAAGCAGGAAGTCCAGACAGTGAGGTACCACCTTGTATAGCTTACAGGACACCTTCTTTCCAGAAGTAGAAACCCTATTTTTTTTGTTATTAAAATTGAGCAAGGCACTCTTTAGTGTCCATCTTGGTATCTGTAGGTGCTGTTGGTGTATACATGTGTGCCTGTGTATAGAAACAAGTATGGATTTTTTTTAAATACAGATCATTATGATAATGTAAGGGGCAAGGGGTGACATATGTGTTTCCTGTTCTTAAACAGCTTCACTGTTGTTGTAGGAGAACAGATTGGCTGCTAATGACACCGTGTGGCTTTGGCCCTGCCAGGGGGAGATTTGTAGTCTCTAGTCTGTCACAGATACCAACTGGCCACCTAAAATAGGTAGAGTTTAAAATGGCTCTTTTCTTTGTACACAGATATTTTTGCCTCTCTAGCATGTACGGTTTTACATTATTCATCTGCTGGTTACATTTATTTAATCTTTGTAAAGTGTCCATTGGGGCGGGACAGTTCTCTTTGAAGTGTCTATCAGCAGACCTTTGAAAATCATAAAAATGTTACGAGACCTGCAGGTCTAGTGAATTGAATAAGCTACTCGACCGAACTGTAATGTACTTGACCCATAAACTGGTCTCATTATGTCATCCTAGGCAAATATTGTATTTTGCAAAGCCACCTTTTTCTTCATTATCATATATAAAAGCATCTTCCAATAAGGGAGTTCAGCGTTCTTGCTGTACAAAAAAGCCTTTTTTGGTTTGATTTAATAGACTAAATGTTTGATCCATGCATAATAAGAATCTAGCTCCCATACAGGGTACACGTGACTCCTGGCTTCCCTCTTAGTTCACTAATAGCATTGCCATCACTGCATGGGGCAAGACTGTTTCTCAGTTTCTTTAAAAACGTACTTTTACTAAATCTATTACTAATGCATGAGGTGGTAGTGCACAGTCCTTTACAGAGAACTAATTTTCCATTGCAATGGCCATAAATGTTCCCACTAACTTGCAGTTTTACTTATAAATCTATATAGTGTATAAAGAATTTGTAAAAAGTTGGGTTTTAGCAAACATATTATCAGTTGTGCATCACAAAGTAAAGTGTGTTCTGATTTGTTTACATCCTATTCAAATATTTTTTTCATTTCACAGAATTACAAAACAAGGGCTTTCTTAACTACTGAAATTTATTTTGAAATGTTTGTACAGTTCACTATTTACCTATTTAGATGTGCGTTAGAATAAAACATTGCATCCAAAAGCCTTTGTCAGACAGTTCAGGTTACAAAAAATCTTCGAACTTTGCAGTCAGGGAAACAAAAGTAATTGTTAAAAACGGAATAAATGTGACAAGATAAAAACAAGATTTAAAGATATCTTTAAAGCTCCTTCACTTTGTGAGTGAACAGAACACCTATTGTTTGCCAGCTTGCTGGAAAAAATATGGCTCAACCTGATAAAACCTGAATCACCATAGCGACTGGTAAGTATATTTGTTTGGGCCTGATCAGGCTTTCCTAGAGACAGATCCAACGATGTTTCGCACAGCAGTTAACACTCCAGGCTGGCTCGTGCTTGAGCACTCAGTCGCTAGGTGTATATATTTTTTTCTTTATTCTTGTGATGCCTCGTGAGATACCCTTTGCGATGATATTGCATAAGAGTCCAGTCTCTTTACTGGGGACAATAGGAAGGTAAATAAAAACTGTGCACCATGTGAGTTAAGGCAGGCATTTCTAGTATTTACTGGTGCAGGCAGATTTTCACATTACAGTAAAGGGTTGCACTCTGTATTACTTCTCGAAATAACCATTTTTAGCGACTGTAGTATACTGAAAGACACAGCAACAAAAAAAGATTTAGCACTTATGCTTTATTGTTTGCATGCAGCTCCTTGATGCCAGTTCATAACTCTCTTGAGTTATATTAGAATGATTATAACTTGCAACCTGCAGATTGCAACATCACCTCTGTTACAAAAGGAGTTGCCCACTGAGCAGTCTACATAAAATATAAATCAGTGACCTGAATGTTATACGTTGTGCTTTATAGCAGGGACTTTAACTTTCTATGATATTTTATGATGACCCAAACCCGTGACTAGAATGCACACAGATTTCTTCCAGAAGTGCATTCGCTGTCAAGTAGGTTACTAACCTTCCATTTCAGGGATTTTGTAGCAGTTTTAAACCTCTTTTAGAACTCTTCATTTCTTAAGTGGTAATTTCTGATATGTATCCCTTCACATGGGCTTCCTGCTGAGTTTTACTCATGAAAAAGTGTCACACATTTAGCAGTAGAATGTCACTCATATGTACAGTGAAAGCATGGAAATGTCAAACAAAGGCAATCTGAAAACATGGCAGCTATGACTATTTAAGTATTAAATTGTGTATTTTTAAAATAGTTGTTTAGGTAAAGGTTAGAATTATGATAAATAATTCCTGTGCACACGCTTATGAGATAAGTGGTCCTGAAGTCAGGACTCGACAAGTAGGAGCAAAATTTCTTGAGGTTGAAATGAAGGTCAGACACCAAATATTCGTATGTGAAGAAGATTTATAAGTCAATTGAGTCAGTACATGTGATAATAGCCAGCCTGAGGTTAGAATTATGCTAAGCAAGGTGCAACAGCGTTCTAGAAAAATCAGGGTTAAAGATTATTTAAAATGAATTACACTTCAATTGTACATAATGTGTACCAAGATGTGGGATTTTTCTGACTTCACTTAGCAACCCTCTTCATAAGGCGCCGTCCCCTTAGCTATATTAAGATCGCTGGATAACAAGCTCTTAAAACCATCATTAAAGAGATGAAAGTAGGGCAATGGCTTAATGTTACACATTGCCACGTAGTCTCACTACCACAAAATGTTCTGAGTGGTGTATATTTTAAGATCAGACGGAGAAACCTCAAATGACATTCTTGTGGGCATTCCTATTTCTGCTTAGGAATACTTTACTTCCGCGTTGGAAGTTGTCTGCTATCCCACAAATGGTTTTTGGCAAACTTAGCCTTAGTAATTAGATATCCATTAGTGATCATGTTCACCAACCTTTTCACATAATGTTATGTCATTAAGTTAATTTGGTCCTACACAACAACAAAAACTTCTCTTACCCAGTCCAAACAACACAAGGGTGTTGTTACAAAAGGCAAGAACGAGCAAGATAAAAATGGAAACTACAATAGTAGGTCAAAATCTGTAATTTTAGAACTCCAGTTTAAAAAATGTATATATAATACCTGACCTGTCCTATAACTCCTGTCCGCCCGCCACCCTAGGGGTGCCAGGACCGGCCGCCAGTGGTGCGGCGGTCCCACACCGTCAATTAGGATGTCACTGTGGCTCTGGCAACCCGCATTCACAACATTGTGGCAGCCACAATGCTGTGAATGGTAGTTGTGCATTGGCATGCACGCCATGACAGGCACCGCGCGGTGCCTGCCACCCTGTCCATGCCAATGTTGGGGGGTACCATAGGTGCCCCCAAGTGCCCCCCCCCCCCCGACAACCCTGGGGGGCCGCAACAGGCCCCAGTAGCAAATACTGCATGCCTTTCCATGACGGAGTCTCCGCCATGGGAAGACATGAAATATGGCACATCATAATATGGCTGGCGGTGCCTGCAAGGAACCGCCACCATATTCAGGCCCTTTTCCGCCTGGTCGCATATCGGACCAGCGGTAAAGCGCCGTCCGCCACAGAGCCCCTCGCCATAGTAATATGGCGGGGTGATAGGGGGCCATCCGGCGGGCGGATTGCGACCGCAGGCCTGGCGGTGGCGATCCACCCGCAATCCTAATGGGGCCTTAAGTTTGTGACATTGCATTGGCAGCGTGACCTTTCTTCTTGTAGCTTATTTAAATGTGGCAAGTTCATTCTTGTCTACTGATCTCGGAGCCATAATAAGGCAATAGGGAAAAACCCTTGTTTCAGGTACATTGAGTCTTCCATTTGGGTGATTATTATAGTCCTGAATTTCCACAGTTCTGTATCAAAGGTGACATCTGAAATATCCATATAAAATACAGGTCTAGCTGGAGCATTCTGTTGCATGTTACACATTAACTTTAGATTTTGATCTGCTTGCCAACAAAGAGTTCTCATAATAAATATTTGCTTTTACAGTTGATCTGGAAATAGTTGTTCTCTTCGCTGATCTTTCCAATATCTTAAGACCGTAGTTGCAAGTCCATAGACAATCTGGGAATAAAGGTAGCCCCCTAGGGATTTCAGCTGTGGTTTAACTGGGATTTGTTTTTGTTTTTCAACCATTAACCAGCTGTAGTTAGATAGAAATATTATTTTTCAGCCAGTGAGCAGTGCCATATAAGAAATACTGAGTCTGTTTTTTTTTTCTTTTTTGGATTTTTTTCCCCCATTTTGTGCAAGCAGAACAGAACGCATAAAATAACAGAAATTAGCAAGAGAAGGCATTTCGGCGGAAAGGAAAAAGGTCATAAACCGTTCTCAGAAAGGAAAAAGGATCACAGGGTAACATTTGTTCAAATCAGCAATAAAAATAGGGAGAAGAGAACAAGAAAAAAAGGAGAAAAAGATACAAACAGGATATTTAGAATGACCCAGAGACGCCATATAATCCCTACAGCTCCCCTTGGATCCAATGACGAACAGGTGCCCAAATCTTCATACGTAGAGCTCTGTTTTTCCGGCCCTTCGTTCTATATATGGCCGCTTCTATGTTATATGTAGCTAAAAGACGAGCTATCCAAGTGTCAAAGGAAGGGGGAACTGGGTTGATCCATTCTTGCGTGATACATGCCCGTATTATTGCCATACAGATGAATAATAGATTTTTCTTCGGATCCACTAATGTATCAGAGGTTACCCCAATTAGAACTAGTTCCCCTGTCAGAATAACTGTAGACCCAAACAATACGGCCAGAAATGTCTGAATTGCAGAGAGAAATGAAGATAACTTAGGACACAAAAAAACATATGTAATGCGTCAGCTGCAAACAACCCACATCTGCTGCAGAATGTACCAGCAGTCCCCATTTAGAAATTTTTGAGGGCGTATAATATAGGTCAAATATAGCCATATAATGCTGTGAGTGTGATCTACCAGTAATCAAAATACTGTTCGCCAATACAATAGATTCCTCTATCTGAATAACATCAATACCCAACTTTTCAGCCTATCTCCTTTGGTGAGCCTCTATATCATCTGAACATGAGGAGATAAGTAGGTTATAATAATAACCTATGATTTTTTCTGAACATGCTGTCAATGAGAGGAATCTTCCGCAATCCAGAACGTTCCTGTACATGTAAAGTATTAAAGAAACTATGAATATGCAAATACTTAAAATAGTCATTACTTGTTAAATTATACTTATCTAGAAGCTCGGCAAAAGAGATCAACTGATCATTCTGCCACAGATCACCCACTCAGTGAATTCCACAATTACGCCATCTAATCATAACATAACCTTGTAAAACTGGGGGGAAAATGCAAGATGATGAAAGAGGAGTGCACAGCAGGATTCTCTGAATCCTTAATTGACGTTTAATTAACCTCCATGCCCCATACGCTGCTTTCAGGGTCTTGAACTTGTTTTTTTTTTTTAAATAGCTAGGCTCTGTTTTTAACCAAACAACCACTGCACTCCTCTCCCAATACGAATTTGTATATTGATGGTGAGTGACTCATTGGGGTTCGTGCCTTTACACCAATTATCAGCGGACTGATGAATTGTAATACTGTTGCAAGAAAGTAAGACAGAAAATGTGGGATACCCCACCCGCCCGAGCCTTTGGAAGCATCATCTTCTTGTATGATCTACGCTGGCGTTTATAACGCCACAAGAATCTAGCTGCCATCCTTTCTAATTGTTCAAAACAGCTAGGGGGGAATTCAAGAGGAATTGTTCGAAACATATATAAAAATTTTGGAAGTAGTATCATCTTTAAAACATTGTTCCGACCAAATAGAGATAAATGAAGATGATCAATGCGCTTGAGCGAGGAGCTTGCTTTTTTCAAGATCGTATTTAAATTTAACTCTGGAATCGCAGACGCCGGAAATGTAATTTTGATGCCCAGATATGTCGCAACTACCACTGTTTTAATCTGTGCAGGCGGATTCTGATCTACGAATAAGATTTGGGTTTTGGATATATTCAGTTTGTAACCTGAAAAGGCTCCAAACTGAATCACCAGATCCACTTATTGACAATGCCCTCTGAATGTCTGTTGTGGTCACTACTATGTCATCCGAAAAGACTGAATGAATGATGGACCCTACCTGAGGTAAGCACCTGACTACTTTACCCCCATGAGCTATCCTTGCCCTTAAGTTTAATTAAAGGGGTTGTGTGCACACTGAATGGCACCCATCAACACCGTGCCTATTCCCTAGGGAATTATAATGCAAAACAAACAACAGCGAAGGTGCACCACAAAAAATTAAACCAATAAGTATAAACGATGTTTAAGCAATAATAAGAAGAAAATTCCTCAGAGATATTTCGAGTTCTTCTTTCAATCTTTATTTTCAATCGGTATAAAAGCACAAACAGCCGACGCGTTTCGTCCCAAAATGGGACTTCTTCAGGGCTTATGAATTAGTTGGACGTCGCATATGTAAGTGAACATGTGAGGCAGCGTACTCCTCGGGTAACCTTCCCGGCTAGTGTGATCCTGTTCTCTGGTAGATCTCTCCGAGGCTGAATATTTAAATTGTCCCAGTAGGCCGTTCTTGATAAACCGGCCGGCACCCATCCACAGCCTTCGACCCGAAAAAACACAGTGCCCACTCCCTCTCCCAATGGACGAATAGGACCTCCAGCCCAACACAAGTTCTCTCTCTGACTCAGCAAACGGACTGAATACTCTGTGTGAGCGAGGTGACATATATTTCCACACCACCCGCATATTCCTTAGAAACTTCTGCATCTGTTAACCAAGAAAAGCTGATACCAAGAAACCAATTTAAATATTCAGCCTCGGAGAGATCTACCAGAGAACAGGATCACACTAGCCGGGAAGGTTACCCGAGGAGTACGCTGCCTCACATGTTCACTTACATATGCGACGTCCAACTAATTCATAAGCCCTGAAGAAGTCCCATTTTGGGACGAAACGCGTCGGCTGTTTGTGCTTTTATACCGATTGAAAATAAAGATTGAAAGAAGAACTCGAAATATCTCTGAGGAATTTTCTTCTTATTATTGCTTAAACATCGTTTATACTTATTGGTTTAATTTTTTGTGGTGCACCTTCGCTGTTGTTTGTTTTACTACTATGTCATCCACATAAGCGAGAGCTCTATAACTGGTACGCGCAACCTGTACAGGTGCTATATCCTCCGCTTGATTCAATTTATTAAAAAAAATATCAATGTAAAGGGCAAACAAATGTGGTGAAGACGGGCAACCCTTAAAGTACCTTGTACAATAAAAAAAGGAACAGATTTTTTCGCTCCAAGTTTAATACATGACGTTGGAAGAACATAAAGTGCTTTTAAGGCTGAAATCATCTGAGGACCAAAGCCTTTCAATGAAAGCAGATCCCAAAGATACGACCAGGCTACCCTGTCAAATGCCTTCTCGGCATCCAACAGGGTAATACCAAGTGCCGTCTTGGTCTCTTGAGCCCAGTCCATTAAGGCGATCACGCACCAAACATGGTCCGTGATATCCCGATTAGGGATAAAATCATTTTGCCAGTGTGAAACAATTGATGCAATTATACCTGAGAGTCTGGAAGCTAAGATTTTTGAGAATATCTTGCTGTCAGCGTTAATTAATGAAATAGGCCTATACGAAGATGGAAGAAGGGGAGGCTTGTCTTTTTTAAGAAAGGCCATGATAATCGATTGCCGCAAAGATACTGGTGCTATCCCTTTCTGAGCTTCCAAAAAAGTTAAAAGCAAATCTTGTTTTAGCACATGGCGGAACACCCTGTAAAACTCCAGCGGGATGCCATCCGGCCCCATAGCCTTTCCAGGAGCAAGGGAAAGATTAGCCATCTCTATTTCTCCCCATGTAATGTCTGAATCTAGCACTGCCGCCTATGCAGGGGTTAATTTAGAGATATTGCCAGGACCACAGAAGTTTAAAATAGATTCAAATGAATAGGATGAGATTTCCTCCTTATACAATTTACTATAAAATAGTCTGAAGTCCTCTAAGATTCCATCCGGTTGATGATGAATTTGTCCCGACTCGTCCTGTATGTTATTAATAGAATTGTATGATTCTTTTTGCCTGATTTTTTGGGCCGAAAGACGTCCTGAATTTTCCCCTACCTCATAACACTTGTGATCGATAAGTTGCCATCTGTTCGGCTAAATTCATAGCGAAAACCTCATATAACCTAGATTTATGTCTGGAAAGACTAGATTTGATATGCTCAGTGTCTTGCGAAGAGTTGCTGGCTATAACTTGTTTGGCTTCCCACTCCTGCACTGCCTTATAATAAAAGGCCAGTTTATCCCGGGAAGTTCTTTGCTTATTAATTGAGAAGGATAAGGTCTCCCCGCGTACACCAGCTTTAAAAGCATCCCATACCATTTGGGTTGAGGCAGACCCTCGGTTAAACTCAAAGAATTCTTTTATCCATTTACCCATATACTCAATATATGATGGGTCTGCCAGCAATTTTCGCTCAAATGTCCATGAGGTCACGTTAGGTGAAGAATCCAGATCTGTTTTAATCTCGATCACTATAGGATTATGATGCAATATTATTTTAGGAAATATCTCATACCTAATGTTACTAATAAGTCGGGATGTAACAAAAAAGTAGTCCAAGCGGACAAATTTCTGATGAGGGGCAGAACAAAAGGTGTAGCCCGGCACAGTAGTATTTTTCACAAACCCGATATCGCATAGCCAAAATTAATTTACTACGCCTCTAATTGCTTTGTAAGTCTTTTTTTTAACCCTGCATAGATTAACTCAGTCCTGATATCAAAGTCTCCTTCGAGATGAATATTAAAATCTCCACATAGCATTAAGGGAGCAGGCCGCCAGCTAACTCTATACTAATAAAATGTATCATGTCTGGATCTTCCGAATTTGGGCCGTAGATCGAGCAAATAGTCAAAGGATTACCCTCTATACAAATTTCCATTATTGCCCACCTACCACACTGATCAGTTTTAGTGCATTTACAACACCCCACTCCTCTTTTAATCAGGATTGCCACTCCCTTTGTGGTGGTACCTTGACGAGTACACCCCAATACCTGCATGCCCAGATCATTAAGCCATCGTCTGTCATTCCATGTCAAGTGTGTTTCCTGTAAGCATAATAAATCTATCCCCATACTCTGAATTATTTTTTAACATATCCCTCTTTTTTTCCTATTGTTAAGTCCACAGATATTCCTCGAACATATCCTTAGCTTACCCATATTGATATTTTAATTGGTTAATAAACAGTAAATCAAAAGTAACAGCTCTGACTCTATTGACCTCTACAATCCCTATAGCAGAGAAAAGTCTACTAGTCAAATTACATCCAGTGCCTATCTTAAAGCAAACAATTTTGTCTTTACTTGCCCCACCACCATACCACCCGAACCTCCCTCTGGTGCCCCCCTCCCTCCCTCTACACCCACCCCGAACCCCACCCAAAAAGGCAAAGGGACTGAAAAGTCCCTAGAAGTGATGGCCAGAGAAGCATAGTGCATCTCGCGATTCGCTTCCCATCTCCTTAATATATCGCCCTACGCAGAGTCATAAAGCTAGGTAATCATAAAGCAAAGTACAAAAGAGAGAACCCCCCCCCTAGGAGAAATGCATTAAACAAGTGTATACAGATTTGAAATATCAGTTCAAAATTTGCAGTATAAGATAAGATTAAATAGACGCTAATAAGTCCTTCACCGCACTCTCCAGGGTTAGAAAGTATGTTCTCTCTTTATGAATTATTTTAAGTTTTGAGGGGTTGAGGAGGAAAGCCTGAGCTCCTTTAGCTTGAAAAGATGGAGTGAGTTGACAAAACTGCCAGCGCTGTTGGACTGTGGCATGACAATAGTCCGGACGGACAAAGAATTCTACTCCTTTCCCCTTTCGTTTTCGGTCAGGCCTGGCCAGATCATACAGCGCCTCTCGAGCCAGGAAGTTGTTTAAGCAGATTAGTATAGCTCTTTGCTTGATGTTAGAGGCAGCCCTGGCATTCTTTTTTTGTTGAAAGGGGAATCTATGAGCTCTTTGGAGCTCCAAGTCCCACTGCCACTGGGTTAATTCCGGAAAAGCTTCCGTAAAGAGCTCAATAACAAAGTGCCTAACGTTAGACCCCTCACTCCCTTCTGGTATGCCCAAAATTTGCTAATTATTGCGTCTAGATCTGTTCTCTAAGTCAACCAGCTTCCAGTTAACATCTTCCCTTAATGTTTCCAAGGAAGAGAGCTGAGATTTGTGTTGCGTAATCACATCTTCAATCGCTGATAACCTTCCTTCTGCCTCAAGTGCTCTGGTTGACATTTCATTACAGGTTTTGACCGCTCGCCTCAGATTGTTTGAAAGCCTTCGTACTGCACCTTGCGTACGCAGGTTCTCAGCTTTTGTTTCCTCACGATGTTGAAGCATGAGCTGATAGAGAGTGCTTAAAGTAATCTCAGACATGTGAGATTGGTCCACCAAAATAACTTCAGCAGCACTACTTAACATTGGAGAGCCTTGACTGTTTCCATCCACTGGATTTGAAGGAGTGGGTCTACTGATAACCATTGGAACCTTATGAACAGTGTTCTCTTCAGCCCCCCACTCCATTCTAGCAGAAGGGGATATCTTGTTCTCCCCATTCTCTCCAGTTACTGAATTCCGCCCATGCTGCGCAGAACTGGTTAAACTGGTGACACTTAAGTCATCTCTTCATTTCCAGTCCAAACTCTGAGTCCAGAGCATTGGATAAGTCCGACATTGAATAGAAGTTACCTGCTGAATCAATTGACTCTGTATCCCCAGTAACTACAGGCATCTCCTGGTTGTTAGTAGAAGCAAAGCAAAGAGGATTAGCTGAAATTTCTTGTGCAGTTAACGAATAGATACTGCTGGGGGCATGTTCTGCTGCATCCTGCCCTGAATCCGTCCCAGGTAATAATAGCAAGGCAGCACCCAATTGCCCTGAATCAGTCCCAGGTAATAGCGAGGCGGCACCCAGTTGGACTGCTCCATGCGTTTTACCCTTAGAGATTCCAGAACTATTACCATTGTCAGTACCAGCAGTATCAGCATTAGAGATATCAATCTGCAGGGGGATCATGCCTGTGCCTTGCCCGTCAATAATTACATTTAAATTCTTTTTTTTTAACATTCCGGGTATTTTCGGGATGGCGCCAGTCCTACAATTCCCAGCATTCACCATTGGTGTCTGTGTTACAGAGGATGGATGCGCGCTGCTACCGGCATCAGTCAGTTCTGGATCGGACTCCGTGTTTGGTATTGTATTCATAACGGCACCCTGAGAGCCTTCAGGTAACACATTTCCCTCTGTGATCGCTGTTACAGCTCGAGTATTTGGCTTTGAGACCTTAGGCGCTGTGCTGGCATTCGGATTCTTAGGAGCCATCCCAAGGCAAAGTCTCCGTTTCGACTCTTCACCAAAACCAGCCCGAAGTCACGCCAGCCTCCGGCCGAAGTTTTCGAGAAGCCTCACACAGACCGCTGGCCCAGCCCAGCCACACAAGCTGATCCGGAGTAACGTGTGAAGAACGCCAAACAGCGTATAACAGCCGGCAAAAGTTTCAATATAAATCCAGCCGCATTACCCAGATGAAGCAGCTGCCGCTATCCTCATGTTCTCAGCGGGAAGACATCCAAAAAACGGGCAAAATATCAGCTATCCAACAGATGGGAAGCGACACAACAGCGAGGCGCAGTTCAGCTGCTCACTCGGATGCGGACGCATCCGCCATCTTGCCATTCGGTTTGTAAACACTGAGTCTGAGCAAACTTTTTTCCATCCACTCCTGGATGCTGGAAAATACTTGGAGTACTCTTTTCCTATCCCTAAAAGGATCTTGCAATTGATGAAATACCAATTGCATGTCTTCATCATAATTTTGAAGTAATACCATCCAATTGCAGTAACAGATGATTCCTAGGTTAACATACTTATTAAGGGTAACAAGGATACGCAAGACCCAAGAAATGCATGCTTGTGACCAATCACTAATCTTTACTTCCTATTGGACTGGAAGAATTTTAGCTGTTGGCTGGTCTTATATGGCATCCCACCACATCACCTTTGTTAATAAGGATCGTTGGGTTGTTCAGGGTGTGAAAACCTCTGTGAAGTCTAGTTTTTTTTTAACAAATGCTTATCTTGACGAGAAGTAAACTTATGGCCTCACTCTGTGACTGTTTATTCTATTTTTTAGGTATCCTGTTTATCTGCTTTAAAACATTCTCTGTACACATAAATATCAAATCTTCAACACAATGAAATGTAAATACTGATTATTGAGTTTTGTCTTTCTGATGTATTTATACTGTACCAAAATATTGGCAGGCAATATTGCAATATACAGATGTTGAGGAAAGCAAAAAGCATGGGTATAGCACATAGCACGATTATAAATCTTTCTATTGGAGACAGGAGTCATGAGACCCTGAAGCTATCTGTTTTTCCTAAGTGTGATGTGCATTAACACTTCTGCCGTTCTTTGTGAACGTATTATAATCTTTGCATACACTGAATGGCTGTGGTTCAGCCTCCTTGAGCCAATTGCTTCATTGACTTGGGAACCTTCAGGGATCCGCCCACAGAAGTATTTTTGTCTCCTCTTCTTTCTTTTAGCTGTGTTGGTGTCTCAACTGAGGTTTGGGAGGGACCATTTCACATCTGAAAGTTACACTCTGTCTGCCCACATTTAATTATCCAATCTATACATTGTCTACTCAAAGTAATACTTTTTATATTGTTTTGCCCTAGACCTTGCATTTTTATAACTTTTGTATGTGAATTAATGGGCCATTAATCTTATTGGTTTCCAGTGCTTGGTTTTATTTGCCTTTTTCCTCTGTAGTCCATCTAGTAGCATAGAGACCGGGGTCAATCCAAAGTACTACAGTACACATTTGCAATGGGCATTTCTAACAGTATGCTTTTCCATAATTTTTTCTAACAGTTCATTTACAGGGATGCTCTTAGCAGTACTTTAGGTGTATTTAATTTGTTGACTCTCTTTGAACATTCATAATACAGTGCCAAGAATGTAGGTACTTCCTCGGCAAACCTTTATCCAATCCGTATATTAGACTCTGGTCTCTTGGCTAGATCTCATATTAGTCAGTTAGTTTCGGCTTGCTCCTTTTTATATCTCCTTATTCTCATAAGAATCAGACATTTCCTGCCAACTCTCCATCAAGCTACCAGTCAATTTGTAGAGTGCAGCTAGTTACCCATGAGGGTATCTAGGCGCTGGCTGGGTCCAGTGGTTCAGCCGAAGAGCCAAGTCTTCAGTGACTTTTGGAACTCTGGTAGAGATAGGGAGGTCTGGAGATGTAGGGGAAGTTCATTCCACGTCTTTGCTGGTTGGAGGAGTGTCCTCTGCTCTCATTTTGTTTGATGCAGGCTTGTGGACGAGCAAGAGGAAAACACAGCGGAGGTGCCTGGTGGGTTGGTGAAAGTTCAGGCAGTGGTTCATGTACACAGGTCTGCAGTGGTTTTGGGCCTTGTATGCATGGGTGAATAGTTTGAACTGCCATCTCTTTTGTACTGGAAGCCAGTGGAGTTCTCTAAGGTGAGGGGTAGTGTGGGTTCGTTGTGGGAGGTCAAGGAAGAGTCTGACCACGGAGTTCTGTATGGACTATAGCCTTCAGAGAAGGTGGGCTGAGATCCCGGCATACAGAGCGTTGCCGTAGTCTAGTCAGCTGGCAAGGAGGAGTTGAGTGATGGTGTGTCTCGAGTTCTGGGATAACCATTTGAAGATCTCGCGCAGCACGGGTAGGAAGAAGCAGGAGAAGAAGATGGAGTTGACCTGAGAGTGTCATGGTTAATTTGTTGTATAGGATGATGTCTAGATTTCTGGCTTGGTCTGTCAGGTCGTTGTGGGTCCGAGTTCCTTGGGTCACCATGAGGCAATTTAGGGGGAGCTATTGTTGTCGAAGTTCAAAACCTCTGTCTTGCCTGCGTTGAGCTTTAGGTAGTTGGCAATGCTGATCATGCTTTTGTTGAAGTCGGTGCTGGTGTTGGTGGAGTTTTGGGAGAGGTTGAGTTCCGTGTCGTCGGCGTTTGATCTGATGTTGAGTCCAAGGGCTCTGACGATGTTGGTCAATGGTGTCATGTACGTGTTGAAGAGGGTGGGGCTGAGAGATGACCTTTGAAGTACTCCACGCATTATTTCTTTAGGTTCTCAGGTGAATGGTGGATTTTGTGTTTTTCTGGTGAGGAAGGAGGCGACCCATCTGAGAGCGGCTATTTGGATGCCGATGTTGGACAGCCTTGCGATGAGCGTGTGGGGATAGACTGTGTTGAATGCTGCCGCAATTAGTGCTGTTTCGGTGCTGTGGTTTCTGTGTAATCTGGATTGGGAAGAATCAAGTAGATGGTTCCATTCTAGATGACTGGTGAGTTGTTGGTTGATGGCTTTTTCTAAGACTATGGCCAGGAATGGGAGCAAGAAGATGGGTTGTTAGTTTGCTGGGGTCAGCTGATTGTTTCTTCACTAGAGTGTTGACCTCTGCAGGCTTCCAGTCCTCAGGAAACGTGGCCATGGCTATCAAAGTTGAACAGGGTGGTGGGTTAATGGCTGATCTGGCTCCACCTAGGTTTAAGATGTGGTGTGGGTACGGGTCAGTGGGGGCCCCCTGAGTGGACTTCGTTCATGATGATGGTGGTTCTCTGGGGGTGAGCTGGTTCCATGCAGTCAGTTGGTTGTCTGCCGTGTTTGCTGGGCAGTTTTGTTAGTTGAAGAAGTCAGTGAGCTTCGCTGGGGTTTGAAGTTCCTGTAGATTTTGGGGATCTTGTGGAAGAAGTTTGTGAGGTTGTTGCAGAGTTCCTGTGAGGGGGTGACGTTTGTTGCAGCTAAGGGGTTTGAGATCTCCTTGCCGATGTTGAAGAGTTCTTTACTGTTGTTGAAGCTGCATTTACACTTGAGAATTTTGTCCAAAATCTGTCCCCTCCTTTTTGCTGGTTACTCGGTCACAATGGTGACATATATCCTGTCTGCTGAAATATAAATACCATATTATAATAGGATTTATATTTCGGCAGCCGGAATATCTGTCACCGTTGTGACGTAGTAACCTGTCAAACAATATCTAAATCAGGCCCTTAGTCTGTATTACTCAATGCTTCCTGAGATTCAGCAAGCTCTACCCAAATCCAGTTAAAGAACAATGAAAATCTGCTTTTCCAGTTGGTCATCTTCCTGAATGTTTGCTGAATCATGTGTGTTGTTCTTGAAGTCACTATATTTTTTTCAATGTAGCTGCCTGTTTTTCACCTTTTCATTTCTGTTGTATTTTCTAATTTAGGTTGCCCTTCTAGTTATACTTAATTTATGTTTATAGTATTTTCCTGTGGTTTGTGGCTGCTTGCCAATTTTATTTTGAAGTAGTGGTGTACAGCGCTCCATTACTGTTTGGATTTTGGCGCATTGTTTATAGATCTTAAATTAGAGTGTTATTGTAGTTTTGGCCCATTAAAGCATGTTCATCTGCATACGTGGCCTTTTTATCAATTTCAGGTAGTAGGACATTTCAATGAGCTTTAGCCAGCTCTTTCTTTAAAGCAATGCCTGCTCTTTCCCTGAAAACAGATTGAGTACTCTTCAGCCATGGGCTAACTTAGCTTTGATTGACTGTATTCAGCCCTTTTGCAAAGAGGGCCATCCAAAACCAAGATAGTACTCTTAAATACCAGGGATTTCTATGGCAATGTATGCTTTTTGAGATCAAAAATATTTGCACTTGTAGCCAGTGTTGCTTTTAGATAGATGTGGGTCCTGTAGCTAATTCACCAGTCGCACAAACGGTGATAAGATAAAGCAAGCATCAACAGAGCCAAACGTTTGGTGGCCAATGCCAGACCTATTGGAGTTGCCAATGCTTGATTGATTCAGAAACTAGAACAAACCATCTTTTAGATATTGAACCTATGTCTGTTAAAGGCTGGATCTGGCGCCTCTCTGGAAAGGGTACTGTCTGTTTTCCACACAAATCTGTTTAAACTGTACCAGAGCATTTCAGTCTCAGCCTTCATATTTAAAACGAGGATTGGTTCTACTAAGACACTGGGAAAATGGATCAAGGAGCGGTTTGACTGATCACATTTGTTGCTCCAGTTTCGTAACTACAAGCAACTTTTTGTACAATTTCTCATTAGTGAGAAGACCTATTAAAGAGGCAACAGAGCTGTCACTTTTATGTAAATTGTTACATTTTTACAGTGTTTACACTATAATTTTAAGAATCTACCAACAATTAAAAAATATTTGCTTTTTGATTAAGATTGTGCATACTGTTTTTTTGCTATTGCATTTTAACTTCTATTTAACAAACTATTCATCAAGATTTGTACGTGCACCTTTGTATGACATTTGGTCAAAAGGCTCGGATTGATTGCAAGGCCATGGGCCAGTGCTTATTCTAACTTCCAAGGTTTTTGATTCAGGACAAGCCCCTTTGAGACCATTTGGGATGATGAAGGAAGAAAAAAATCCTTAAGCAAGGTTAACATTAGGGGTTTTTGCTGCAGTGCTTTATGATTAAACACTGCCATTTTATTGAGCAGTTTCAGGGTAAAATTATAATACGAGGCAGTAGTAAAAATCATTAGAAATAACAATGAAACTATAGATTTCTCAGAGGAAAGGTGCCTGTGTGCTGATTTGAGGGGCATAGTGTCAGTAATGGTACCATTGACTATTAGTGAGTACTTCTGAGTTGGATGTTCCAGAACAAAGACTGATACAGAGTGTTAAGTACAAAAGCTGTTCTTGTATCCTAAATTATGGTAATGCTTCAGGTGTGAAGCACACTTTGTGCTGCCAAGTAGCTTTCAAGCACAGTATGAGCTTTACATGGTGAGCAATAGTAGACTCAATTGCTTGCAACTTTATAGCTGAATGGGGTTTAATAGGTTAGCGATATTAACAGTGGGATTGTAGCCATATTTCTGTACATTTCTTGTTCATTAGTTTTTCAATATTGTAAATCTATTGAAAATTGCCTCCATGTTTTAGATTGGACACCTAGAACTAACATTGTTCTTGAGGTGCATTGCAAAGAAGTGTACTACCAGTATTCTAATGGACTTCATCTAGTGCAGGAGTGTCCAGTGCTGGTCCAAGAAGGCCAGATCCTATCCTCCTACAACTTAATTAAATGAGAAGTGTTTACACTGTTGTTGCGCATTAAGAAAATGTGGCATGTATCTAGTCCTCGTGGAATAATCTTGGACAAACCTTGTGCCTCCATCCACTCTGCCATCAAAATGATAGAGACTGACATATATTTTGTGGCCCACTTGTTGTACTGCAAAGCTGAAAATCAACAAAACTTTGTGCAGCTGTTGAACTATTTCCAGGAGCTGAAGAACTGGGATTCTATCAAGCATGGCATGCTCTGTTCTTGATAATCTTTGGCTTCTCAGGTGGCACAATGGGAGTACATTATAAATTTGTGGGATAGATTCTGCCAATTTACTAGCCATGGCAAAACATGTTCTTGTTCCATCCTCATGTTTATTTTTTTCAGCTCTAGCACATTTTAGGTAATTAGCATTTGATTTTGACGACTTATGCCTCAAGTGTATGAGGGAGGCACTGACTAGCCATTCTGTCCGAAAATGTATTTATCAAAAGTAATCATGGAACAAATTAACTTTATTAGTTCGCACTTGTAGACAACAGTGCTTAGTTGTGTCGTGCATATTACTGATCAAGTACACTTTGTACCCTATTCCTGATATGAAGAGCACAACACTGCTTTGATAAAGAACAAAAAACCTCCTGTTCCACTTTGATACAAAAGAAATTGAGTGGAGTCTGATGTTCTATGTTGAATGTATTTTTTTATGTTTTTCTATTTCCTAAACTGAGCATTGATACATAGTGTTGATGCATTTTCTTACCATTGTTTTTTCAGTTGCAGACACTAACTTTTAGTTGGCTTCATACTATGACTGTTTGGTTTAAATATTGATTTTTGTTTAGAAATGTATATATTGTTGCAGGTCGCATTTTCAAACTAACCCTGAAATTCTAGCCTTATAATGTAGAAAATAGAATATTTGTTATGTTAACTTTTAGGAAATCGCATTTTTTTAAACTTATTTATTGTTGGTTTTAGATGTTCTTGGTAAACACTGTACTAGGCACAGCTGTAAGTTATTGTTTTTATGTCTAGAACAAGATAAAACCATTCTTTTCACTGGTTTTAATTTTGAACTACATTTTATTCCAAAATGTATATTGTTTGAATTTATTGTGCATGCTCTCAAACTGATTTATAAGAAGTTATTACATCTAATGATTAAATAAATGCTGTAGAAAATA
Source organism: Lissotriton vulgaris (assembly GCF_964263255.1). NCBI lineage: Eukaryota > Metazoa > Chordata > Amphibia > Caudata > Salamandridae > Lissotriton > Lissotriton vulgaris. The sequence continues at coordinate 908,839,345 of NC_141689.1, read as the reverse complement.
GGCACACTTCTAACTAAAGCATTTTTATTAGGTTAAAATTAACCATGAAAGATACAATCCTGTTTAAAAACATTGATACAGGACATCTCATAAATCCACAGTGCATACACTTTTCAAACTTTTTATAACATTTCCACAAGGCAACCATGTCCAATAAGCATTCATTAAAAATATAAAACATGTCCACAAGGAAAGATAAATATGTGCAAATAGCTCAATCTACGGCACTGCAGACAAAAACAGGCATATTTCCATGCATTTTTCCTCAAATTAATTGCATATTGGATGTGTTTAGCCACCGTCAAGCAAATGGGATTAGAGCAGTGGTTCCCAAACTTTTTTGACCCGTTGCTCCCTTTATCTATTAGCAGTTGTACGCGGCTCCCCATTGTCATTTTATTTTACTTGTGCGGGGATGTAAGCACGGCCTCTGGAGTACTTCCATTTTTCTCCTCTTTTGTCCGGTGGTTGGTCACTTGCATACCAGACATCCAGTGGTTGTTCAAACAAGCATTTGCAATGCAATAGGTCTCGCATTTTCTAGAGTTAGAGCTATTGGCGTTGTAAATGTAACTATTTTTTACCTATGTGTTTAGTACTAGTGGATGGATGTGCTGGCAAGTGTGTGCTTTACAATTAATCTAAAAGGAAGCGTGTTGATGGTGGGTTCTGGTGTATGGGGCTTACAGGGACACTTAAACACTTATTTTCCCAAAGGTACTTACATTGTAGGCACAATGTGAAGTATGGTTAGCTAAAAGAAAAAAGATGCTGAGTTTACTCACATATCTATACTGTACAGTATAGATATGTGGGTAAACTCAGCATCTGTTTTCTGTTAGCTAATCATACTTAACATTAGCCAAATTGATAAGTATGTGCCATAGAATAAAGATTTAATGAGAATTTTTATGCTTGTAGGGATATTTTATTTTAAACCTTAGCACCACTTTTAGCCACCAACGTGTTGAATGTGGTGTCAAAATAATGAAGTAATACTGTCACAAAATATGCCACATTCTGTTGCATAATTTGGTGGTCCCCTGCCACAGAATACCAATGGCCCTGGTTATATCCACAGGTCATGTAGGCCTCTGACGAAGTCGAAAGAATGGTACACACGTCGCACTACTTTAAGTATGCATGTTACATAAAGGTAGTGGAGTAGCTTTAGGTGCCTTGTTGTCCCGGACTCAGTTGCTGTTTGTAGTTTTTCAAACCCTCTCATTCTTTCAAACAGTAAGGGCTGTTGTTGCTGCCTTCATCCTTCCTCGAAATGACATGTACAACCTGATGTGTAACTAAGCCTTCCTGCTGCCTAATAATGACTGTAGTGCACGGTTCTGGGACTACCACAAAGGTGTGTCACAACCATAATACAATTACTAAAGTATCAAAAGAGATACAACTTCACCGGAGTTTCTTAAAAACTTTGCTCTTCACTTTTGTCCCAGGATGCTACTTTTTCTGCCCTGCCCAGCCTGTGACTGAAATACTGCGTAAAATATTTCTGATGAGCTTGTTACACTTTTTGGCAGACACACGCCTCTGGGTCTGCGGGCCTGTTGATGCGTCTTCTAACAGAGTTGACAGCAGTATTTGCTTCTGCCTTTGTCGGGGTGACCTGGCGATGTTGCCGGCTTTCACAATAGCTGTCTGCGGTGAAACCTTTTCATTTCATGCACAGTGAGAGAGAGAGCAGTCAGGCCTCCTGCTCTTTATCCGTGGTCTATACTTGTCAAAGTGCAGCCTGAAATGGACACCTCCCACCACCCGATTAGGAACCAGCCAGAGACAGACTGGGTGAGTCACCAGCTGGTAATTTAAAGAATGAGGGTGTCAATTAGCCGTGGTAAGATAAATGATTCAAGGTAATGCCTGAGGTGCAGTAACACCAGGGTCAGGAGCATAAGAAGCAGTTAAAGATACAGAGGTGGGCTAAATGGGTGTATGGATAGGCAGGGCCTGGGCAGTCTCAGTAAGTAAACTCACTTTCTCAACCGCTGCCTTCAGTCTGGATGGCGTCATCTTCCTCAGGCCAGCTTCTCACTTCCGAGTTTGTGGACGTGCCTAGGCTAACTGTGGCGTCATAGCAAAGTCATCAAAGGTTGTGTCAGCACAAGGTTGCGGCACCCTCGCTAAGTTAAGAGTGATAAAAAAAAAATATATATATATATATATTCGCAGTAATGCTGTAGCTTGTTATTTAATTTAATATCACGTGAACTGGGAGGAGTGCGTGCCTAAATAACCCTCCACTGAGTGTGGATGTGGCACAGAGGCATCGGCTCTCATAACAAAAGTGAGGTTGCACTGCCCTCTTATGGCCCAGGGCAACCACTACAGGCCTGATCACATGGAGCAGTGTTGAATTCAGATGCACATACATGCCATACTATTTATTCCTGATTCCCAAACTGTGTGCTCATCTGTTTGTGGCACCCCTGGCAAGTTTTCATGGCGCACCAGGGAGCCGCGGCGCACAGTTTGCGAACCACTGGATTAGAGGCTAATGATTGAATAAAAAGCATGGCAGGTCTACATCGTCTAAAATCTGCATACCTCAAGATCGGGATCAGAAAGCATTTTCTGAAAGAAAACAATTTTTCAAGAAAGCATTAAATGCATAGTTGTTGGAGATGAACATGACTTGCTAGAACATGAAGGCAGCTTGGCAAAAAACTGTCCAGATTCTGGAAAGGCAATCCTTAGTGTATGGTCTTTCAACTGAATCCCATGAGTAAGGAGTTGTATGTTTGTAACCCAGGTTAGATAAGGTTCCATACCTGGCATTGTCGTGACCAATAAGTATTCAATCACTGTGTTGAAGAATTTGATATGGTCTCTGGCAATATTACAAAGGGTATGAAAGAAAGCCTTTACAGCGTCCTTACAGGAGGAAGAAAAAAACAATCTTTGCCATAGCATTTCGCCTTTGGGACCTTATAAGTGTTTAGCCATGCAACAGTTGATGTTGTTGCACCAAGGATATTGTGCCGGATAACTAAACACTTATAAGGACCCAAAGGCGAGACCTATTGGCTATGCCAGTGCTTGTTTTGTATGGCCGCTGTGAGTAACCAATTAATGCTTGTGTATCAACATGACAATGGTAAATAAAGTTTAAAAAAGAAAGTTCTCAATCAATACAACCACAAAAATAAATAAAATCTAATAAATGACTGTGTAGTTATAAACCCCAGTATACAGCGTATCACAAATGACTCTAAATAACCAACTTAAACATCACAAGCCGAGCTACAAAGAACTGGATACTGGAAGTCTTACAGATACTGCAGGCAGAGGAGCCGGGGCCAGCAATGATAACTATTGTGTTGCAGCATTTGTTTAGCTCCTATTACATTTAAGGGGGTCTCTAAAGCACTAACCACACAAATAGCAAACTCCAACGTGTAGGGTGTGTGGTTGGGCAGTGCAGTTTTTGTTTTGTGCCTGAGTGGGAAGTGTTTTTATTTCTCTGTGATGACCTCCAAGGTACGGTTATCATAATATGGGAAGCAGTATGTGAAAGAGCCCTTCAAATTATAGTTATAATAAGGACTAACTAGCTTAACTGTGGACTTAGCATTTTTAGAGGCCCACCGGTGCAGGGGTCCACCCATATCTGTCCACTGGTTCTTAAACCAACAAAGAAGAGAATGGTACGGAAGCTGTAATATCAAAGAAATAGATTTATTAACCTCTCATGAGTGGGACTATGTCTATACAACAATCTTGTGTACTGTATGAGGTAGTCCAAGGAATACAGAGGCCATGGGTCTTATATACTCAGTTTACAGAAGAGTAAGCATGGAGACTCAAAGAGGAGGTACAGGCATATAAAAGAATAGTTATTGACCAACATAGGCATACAAATATGTCTTAGTCAGCAAAGTGGGAGAGGAGACATTTCTGCTTACATCAGTTAAAACAGCCTGACAGTTACACTTTAAGACAGGTGCATTTTAGCAGCTTCAGGCCATTCTGAGCATGCAGAGTGCTCTGGCTCAGTACTGAAAGAGTTAACTATAGTTCATGACTCAAGCAGAATAGAAAAGCAGGCAACAGAGAAGACGGAAGAAGCACATGGCTAACTAAAATGGATGCCAAAAACAAAGTGGCTTCAGCTTATGCTAACGGTAATATCTGCAATTTCCACAGATGGCCGTTTTAGCATTAGCTGAAGACCTCCGCTATGAATTAATAGAAGCATGGAAGTTATCCTGCACATCTACCCTCATAAATTCATTAATATCCTGATCCATTACTAGGTAGCCATTTACATTTTAAACATTTCGTTTAACTGGTGAGATACAAGTAGAAATACATAGGGAACAGAGCATTGGGTCACATTAAATACAAAGGCAACAGGGAAAAAAGGTTCGCAACAATTATATATAGGGCTGATAATAGCTTTCAGCCCCAGACTGAAAACTGTGTCCAAAACCTACCAGTCCAAGTCCATGTCCCTAAGTTCTAGTTGATTTCAGTTGCTATTTTATTCAGTTTGGAAATGCCCAACAGCAAATGTCTGATGCTATGTGTAAATAAAAACATTTTATTAATAGACTTTCCAATGTTCTTCTTTATGAGGGCTAGGGTACCAACGATATGTTCGAGGGGAGCGGAGTAGTATTTATCAAAGTGTGCACAAAATACTTTTCTTGCAGAAAAAACAATATTCTGAATACAAATACAATAATTGTCACAAAAACAATCTTTGTGATGGGGACCAGGAGGATCAAACGGCACCATATGAATTAAGACAAGGAGCCACAAAGGGCTGCTCCTCCTCAAAAATGGGACAACCAAAGGGGTACATTGCTAAAAAGTACTTGGAGAATAAATGCTGCTGTACAACCAACCAGAGGGGTGTCTTCTCCCTGTGTCCGTCTGAACCTCACAGGCAGGCCCCTATTGTTCATCAAATGTTCACTTCTCCCACGGTGGAGCTGCACAACTTGCAACTCAGAAAAACAATCACGGTCCAAGCTGATAGAAAAGACTTTCCTTCAGGATAAGGCGATCATCTCCAGAGCAAATGCCCTCAACGATCCTGTCCAGTGTCTCAGGCAGTGCACCAGTATTCTTTACTTTAATCTAAAAGGCACCAGAGGCACAGCACCTGTACCCTAAACTCAATTCCTTCCCTAACTCCTGTGTTGCTCTGTTGGCGCACTGCTCTTTTTTTGGGCCGCAGATTGTGCCCAGTGTGCCCTGGCACCTCCTTATCAACAAACAAAGGTGCAGACCTGCTTTCACTTGGGGACCGGAACTCAGAGGCCTGATGCTGGAGTATCTGAAGCAACCCTTGTTTCAGAGGGGGTCACCTCAAGCAAAAACCTCCTCGCCGTCCTTGCCGGTCTGTGCCTCTCTCAGCTGGGCATCAGGATAAAAGAAACAAAGCAAGGACTCCGCTTTCCATCCTGATTTGTGACCCCGTCTTTGGCCCAAGAGTTGTATGGCAATGGCAGGTGTACATGCTTCTTCCGGTCTTCCACCTTCACCGCTGTTATAGTTGCAAGCAACGCCTGTGCTGGTTCCCTTTACCTCGGCTCCAAGCTGGACTTGTGCAGAATCCTCAGGCTTGGTCTGATGTCCTGACCCCTCTGGCAATGGTTTTAAAACAGCAGATATCTGTTGGTGAACAGAACTGAGATCTTTAGACAAGGCATACAAATAATCAATCAAAAGAGGATATTGTATTTCGGAAACGCCCGTATATTATTTTTCTGAAGAACCTCAAAAAGGACAGGAATTTTTAAAACAACTATTCTTTTAACAAACTTGGACTTATAAGTCATCACAATTCAGCTTCTACTTTGTGAACCTTCACTATTTGCAAAACTGTAGACACCTCTAAATTTATTTTCCTTGCATAAGAACAACCATGTTTTGCCCTTTATGACCATGCTCTCATATTATAGGTGTAGCGGGAAACTCTAGAATTATGAATGTAACCGAGATCCATATTACATGAATAACTGATCAATTAATCCTAACATAGTAAGCATATAAATCTCTCCAGCAGAACTTGTTGTGGCAAACAAGAAAACAAGCAAAGAACATGTTGTTCTTAAATATGTGTGCTGAGGGCATATGGGCTTCTTTCCTAGCATTGTGACACATATGTATCATACTTTTCATGATCTGGGCCGTGTAATATATTCAGGGGAGAAACCTATTCGCCTGCTCTAATAAGGGTTGTCCACGCATTACATAGACTAACCAATGAGGGACTTGTGATGCCTCTGCGACTTATGTAGTGCTGTAATAACCTCAACAATAATGGTGTTGCCCCCTTGGAATTTTAGAACAAAAACTACTAACATTAAAGGTCAAATAAGGGAACATCAGTCTATTCTACCCATCCTTTCATTCTTATCGAATTCCATATTACAGTTTATAGATAGGAGGGGCAATAACATGGCATATTTATAAATTCATTTTGTTAATTCTAACAATTTGTTCATACAGTATTACTTAATAGCCAATTAGATGTGCACTGGTGAGGTGCTTTGTCTCCATTTATTTAAGAACATATTCACAGCATCCTGGGAAATGAATGACTAAAGCGAGCCCAACCAATTGTCTCATGGCCGTTCCTAGACAGCTTAAACAGCCTCAGGAGAGAGAGAGAACACAACAACAAGCTGCCCTGCGTACTTTCCATGTAGAATAGCTCACAATAATACACATAATAGGCACAAAAACCAAGAAAAAGAATGTGTTACTTAATTTTGCATACCCTTAATTTGCCCAGGAGCTAGTCTCCTACCCCCCTTCAACAGCAGGTAACCTAAGCAGGTGACCCCCTGTCAACAATACACACCCCTTCTGGCAGCTGGGCACGGACAGACTTGTAGGAGATAGATAACTAGGAGAAACCACACTAAAGAGGCCATGTCCAATACAATTGGACTGTACCACTTTCTAAATTTTGGTGTAGAAGCACATTGGGCTAAATAGAAAACATTAATCTAATGACCAACTACCAATTCCTTTAGCTTATTGAGCTGTGTAACATAATAGCGCATTAATGCAAACTTTATTTCATGGCCTTTTTAGCTGGCCCTCGCTCAACAATTTTAGGTGGAAACCATTATTTCTGTATACATGGCAGAGCTATTCTCTGCACATGGCCCACAGACGCTCCTGCCCCTTTATAATGTTATTCAATAGGATAAACCCCATCCTGCATATCTCCTACACTGGTATTATTTCTCAAGCCAGCAGTGATATCACCTGTTGTTTCTTTGGCCTTACCGCTGCTGCTGTTCTCCCTGGGGGCCCACAACGCCTCTCTGACCACCCTGACCTTCGCTGAGCCAACACCCGCTTTGCGGGCAGGGACACGGACGGTGGAGGAGTGAGACTGCATTTCCCAGCAGCCCCTATCCAGCCCCTATCTGCGCCCACCGACGACGTCTCAGGAAAGCGCCAGGAGGCACTTAAATTCACAGAGTGCCTCCTGCAGCACTGGACTCACCTGTTGTTTCTTTGGCCTTTCTGCTGCTGCTGTTCTCCCTGGGGGCCCACGACGACCCTCTGACCACCCTGACCTTCGCTGAGCCAACACCAGCTTCGCGGGCTGGGACACGGGCCGCGGCAGAGTGGGACTGCATATCCCAGCAGCCCCTATCTGCGCCCACGATGACCCTCTGACCACCCTGACCAGGAGGCGCTTAAATTCACTGAGTGCCTTCCGCAGTGCGGGACGAGCGCAGGCGTGCATGGACGCTGCCCGGGCAGGCCCGTCCATGCCAGGAGGAGACTGGGCTGGGCCACATCCCTTTCATTTTTTCCTGCTCTTCATGGAGGACTTGCTGGTGGACTTGGTCAGTGACTTTTTGATTGGCGGTGCATATTTATATGTTGGGACTAACACATTGGCATTTGTTAACATAAGTATCTCATGTCCTGGGGGGGCTGAGTATCTCATTTCATATTAAGTGTGTGATTAATGGTCTGAATAATTGGGTGTTATGGCTACAAAACGAAATCTTGTGGGTCATATGGTGGGGGGGTGGTAGGCACATTGGATGCCTTTTTATCTAGGGCTGAATCCGTGCTTCAGCACGAGATCCAGCTCACTGAAAAAAGATTGTCTTTGGGAACTTACGTAGATCAAAAGAGATCATCCCTGGGGACCATAAGAATGGCTAAATCACCTATGGCAGCTATACAATCCACAATCCACCCAAGCATAGACTCCACAAAAATCCCGCAGGGCAATATGGCCGATATGACCCAGAGCTTAGCTTGGATTTAGAACGTGGAGATGCGTCCGATCTCTGTGCATGGAGGGCATTAGTTCCCCGAGATTGACCACACATGGTGCGACACATATTCCCACAGTGGACCTTACTAATTTGCCGAACCCTGATTACCTCTCGGCTCAAGTCCCACCTCAAGCTCAATTCCATCCCCTTATCAATACTGGGGCAGCTCAAGATGTTACTAGGCCCAAGAGACCTGTAAGGGACAGTGTTGGAGCAGTGGGTGGCTCAGGGGAACCTTTAGCGATGCACAACAGGGGAGGCCTAGCCACGAGGGATAAAAATAAAGATAAAGGGAAAAATAAGCACCAAAAAGGGAAGTCGCCCCCAAGGTCCGAGTCTGGTGTGCTCCCATCCCTTAACCCTAATGTGATTGAGCTGGGGGGTATAGGGGAAAATCTGGCTTATTGGAGGCGCATGGAGACATTAATTTCAACTATCCTCGCACCCTTCTGGAGCAAGTTAGGGGTAATTGAAGAAAATGTTGCCTTCTTGGCAAAAGGTGTTGAAGTAAAGGTAAATACGGCTGTATTGAATGACGCTGGGGAGGTTTGTGTGCCTATAACAGGTTTGGGGGACAATGGCCCAAGCGGGATTCAAAATAAGGCTTTGGCCCATGGCGTAGTGGATAGTTTCAATGCAATAACGTGTATTTCTGCTCTGCTAGCCCAGGTTACAAGCTTAACTCCCGCGGGGCAGCCCCCACCACCCAGTATTTCAGGGCACGGGTCGGCAGGCTATCTTGCCTTGCGCTGGAGTTCAAAATTCGCAAACGCCAAGGGATTTGCCTGGGTCATTGATCACCACCCCGGTGTGTTCTGGTGGTGGTCATAGTACAACAAATAATTCATTGCTTAAACCTGCACAAGACATCATAGACCTACCGCCAGCAGTCAGCCCCCTTGTTCTAGTTTTGGCTGGTGTTCCCCCGTTGAGACCGGACCAATCCGAATCTTGGACCCAGCTAAGAAACAAAACGGTGGATTGTTAACCAGACACAAAGGTTTTAGGTCCTCCATGAGCAATAATATCCTGGTGGTGCGTAGAGTCGCATGGGTGGGTAAATCGCAAAAGAACATGATTCTAAAACCCATGACTATCATTTCCCCTCTGCCACTTCCATTGCGGCTCTCCCACTGGGGTATTTTCACAGGCCCCCGCTGAGACCCCAAGGGGAGTTTACCCCTCTTATTGTGGTCTCAAATAGATTTGAGGCCGTATCAAATCTAGACGATCAAGGTTGACTGCTAGTAAATCATGTAGCAACAGAGGAGTTATCAACTAAGGGGGCAGTGGTAGATATTGATTCCCCGCTCTCTATGATTAATCCCGCATTGTTGACAATACCCCATATTAAAGAGCCCAATCATCCTGTGTTGGTAGACACCGAATCTAATCCTATAGGGCAGACTGTAACCGTTCTGGAATAAAAAATTCTCTCATGGAACATAGCCGGTTTACGGTCAAAAAGGGGGGACACAACTGCGAATCGTTCCTTGCTAACTATCACAGTATTGCCTTGCAGGAAACCTGGGACCCAAGTGATTCTTATTTCTTGGATGGGTATTCTTCCTTTAGTAAAAATGCTGTACCATCGACTATGGGTAGATGTAGAGGGGTGCTTTACACCAAATATTTTAGGCGTCGAATTAACAGGTGAGAATCTACCAAGTCTTTTAGTGGTTAATTTTTACAACTCTTTTACAAGAATTGACGATTTGGAGCATTTAAGATCTCTTGCTACCTTTTTGGATGATTATGAGGCCAAGGATGATGTGCCCTACCATTTATTAATCATTGGTGATTTTAAAACTCATACTTGTCCTACCAATTGTTTATCAAGCCTGGAGGAGGAGTATGGCCCGCAGGGGCTGACTCATTTTGAACATACGAAGTCTGGGGCTTTTCTAGAGAGTTTTTTATCTGCTCATAACCTGTTCTGCCCGGTACAGTCAGATACTTTGTCTCCTATTCCTACATATACTGGGCAAGGTCATCAAAGTATCATTGACTTTATTTTAGTTTCAGACCCATTGATGGACCTATTAGGCACCTTTTGTATAACTCATAGTTACCTGAGTGATCATAACCCACTACCCTGGCCATCAACATCCTGGCCGTTGAGAATGTTAAACCTCTGGCACACACATCCAATTCCATCATTGCTCCAAAAGATCACGCACGGAGGTTAAGATGGGAGGTAATTACCCCCGGAAAGTTTTCTTGACAACCTATACATAAGCTGCACTGAGGACTTTGGAATATGTTTGGACAAGGATTCTGACCTGTCAATAATTCCTAGGTGCTTTTGACCGCATCACGAGACAGGTAGCGGCCAATTTGACGCTCCATTGTAAATTAAGGCCCAAGAAACACAAAAAATGGTTTGACCAAGCGTGTGCCAGTGTGCACCCAGCTCTCTTGGAGCTGAAGGAGACAAGGGATGTCAATAGGGTTAAACAGGTTAGGAGGGCTTATAAAACTGCAGTTAAAACCAGAAAGATGCAGCTAAGAGAAATGGCATGGGACGAACTCAGCCAGGTGAGCGTTTTGACCTGTAGCACAGATTTTGGAGAGTGGTTAATAGCCCAACGTTTGACGAATAAAATAATTCTGGTAAAGATTGTCTTATTCCTCCAGAAAGGTGGGTTGAACACTTTAGGGGTATATATACCGACGTGAGTCAGGGGCTGTCTAGATGGCAAGGGGTCACCACCCATGCCTCAAATGTCGTGTTCTCAGAAGAGGAAGTCATCAAGGCAATTATGTTAACTTCAAGGGGAAAGGCACCAGGCCCAGATGGTGTCCCGGCCGATCTTTACAGGGCAGATCCTATTGTATGGGCTAAGATTTTAACTTTTGTTTTAAACGCTGCGACACAGGTCGGTTTTTCCCCGTCTTGGGCTAAGGCGGTAATTATCCCAATATTTAAAAAGGGCTCAAGAGAGGATCCGGCCTGTTATAGACCTATCTCACTCTTGGATTCTGCAGCCAAGATAATGGGGAAGGTGTTCTTGCCCGTTTAACAGATTGGCTAGATAAAAATTGCATCATCTCTGATCTTCAGTACGGATTTAGGCAGGGAAAGGGTACAATGGGTCAATGCCTTAATCTTCACTTAATAATAGAGAAGTATACGGTCGCGAAGCGTGGGGACATAAAATAAATTTTAAACAAAGATTTCCCCATCTGCTCCTAACAAAATATGCAAAATTTCCTTTAGCTAATGTTACCTAAAACAGATCTGTGGTGTCCAGTCTTGTTCCAGGAAGGCTTAATCAAGGCCATAAGTTCATTGAAACAACTAAGTAAATTCTTCAATTTCTTAAATGTTGTTTAATTACTAATGGCAATATCCTAAATATTATTAACCTGAATTAAGAATTTATTTGTCCCTAATTTACCTAGGCACATTATAGCCTCAGACATCATTAGAGCAAAGTTTACATTACCTGTAGTGTTTTACCCTACAATGTTAGACTCGAGAAATGTAATTGATACAAAGGAATTCATTTTTGTTAAACTACTCTTCAACATTACAAGCAGGTATTATATCCATGTTTTTCCTATTTAGAACAAGTGGCACAGAAGTGTGCGTTTGCTTAAAGTGTTATTTGCTGTAGACCAAAATAGAAGCAAATCTGCTGAAAAGGAACATGTTCCCTGCTCAATTAAATGCAGCCCTGTTTACTTATTTATTTGTATTATTACTGCAAGGGCTATAGACTAACTGTACAACTTGCATTTGCACTATTATATATGTACATGTAAACATCAAGAAACGCTGTGATGCTTTCATAGTGTAATGTAGGCCCCTGAAAGTGGAAATCACACACTGTCACAGTGGCTAACCTCAGATAAAAAGAAAATGCTCCAAAACTCCCTGCATGGATATTTTGCTTTCAGAACTTGGCCTCTGACCCTTAAACCTGTTGCCCCCTGTCTGAGCAAGGCTATTCCCATGCAGCCTTTACAATTCAAAGTAACTCTCGAGAAGCATGACTGAAGGCCATCCCTGCCTGCATGCTGATATTGTTAAAGGTAGGATGCAACTTATGCTGTCTTATTATTGGTTTTATTTTTGTGTTTTTTTAGTACCTAAAAAACTTGCTCAAAATTTCAGCTTTCAGGATTCCATAATGCGCTCAGAACTATTGTGCATTAAGGTATGCGATGTAGTTCACATGTCTCTAGAGCTACTCTCTTTTTGTATAACTTTTAATTGTATTTGAGACTGCCGCCATTAGGCCATACTAGAAATCATATTTTAAGTTTGTCACTAAGACACAGTAAAATTGGCGTTGTTAGATAAACTAATATTAACCCTTTTAATTGGTGCAACAACATATTTTAACCAATTGGAGATAAAAATCTTAATGTGCACATTGAAATCTGAATACATACTTTGCACAGGGTAATTTTCTAGAGCGCTAAATATTAAATGTTCACAGTGATGTTATTCGACCTTATGAAGATCATAATAATGCAAAAACTATTTTACTGCAATAACTTTAAATAATTTTTTTCTTTCATGTAGTATTTTTTTTTCAAGAATGATCACTAACCCTTTCGTTTTTTCTACATATGAAAAGCAAGTCTTATTTCTTTCCTTCTGTCTCTAAATGCATGTATTTATAAAACTTACAAAACTTCCTTTGAAACTAAGCACAGAAGCTATACTGAAACACAGAAAATGTGTTTCACATTGTCTTTTAAAAAGCAGTCATTATTTACCGTCAGAACCACAGATGTGCTTTTTAGGAAAGTAACAAGAAAGAAAATCCTTACTTTTATCCTTTCTCTTTTATCCACAATAATGAAGCTGTATTTTTAATTTTCAAAATTAGTAGTCTTTAATGCACGTGCTTTAATCCCTAGTTGCCACTGCATCAGCTGTGTTTTATGACCTCTGCTCAGAAAGACAGTTTCCTTCCGACAGACAACTTGAGCAGCTGTTAAAAGCTCTCTTTCTGGTGCTAGGAATGAACACTGTTCATTCTATTTAAAACCCAGGCATTCCAAGCCAGTCAAAATCTATTGTTGGCAGTGTGGTAAAAGAACGCATTTATTTTAGCAGCAACCAATTACTCATATAATGTGAATGCCTTTTAATATGATGCATCTAAGGATAATGCTGTTACATTTTGTATCGAGTCCTAGTAGTGTAAAACGCATTCTTTTTCTGTGAGGCCTACTTTTTTCTATTGAGTTTTAATTCTCGTTTTTTACCTTTTTGACAATATAATAAGTGTACGTTCACACATCTATACTTTGCTACTGCTTTTACTCTCTAAAGTAGCGTAGCATAATTTGTATAATTCATTCTTTGAAATTTAAAGTGTAATTCTTCCAACGGCATCTGCAGAACACAGTGACGACAACAAACCAAATTGAGCTCATTCCAGATATTTTCAAGAAGTGGGACACACACTCATAACACACAACACAGATTGCTGAGGTAAGCCATTCTTACACAAAGAGCACAGTCGCTACTCACTCAAGCAAGTACTACACAAGCATCACCACCGGTGTCAGTCAACAATCCTCAGAGACACTCAAACACACAATAAACCCACAAATCAACACTAGGGCAAAAACAAGAGGCAGCCCACAGACTGTCCGCAAACCAAATCATTTGTAAATCATATTTACAAACAAAAGAGCTCTGAAAAGCAGTCCAGAGACTGCACCAAGGCAAGTAAACAGCCCAAAGACTGTTCCATGTTACAAATATCATAAGACCTTTTTCTCGTATATTCGTTCCACAGTGTACTATACATTATGGAAGAAATACTGTATTGAATATACATAAACCTATTAAGTGTCCCCTCTAGGGGAGCTGGTTGAGTACATTCCAGATCCATACTGGTACTTCCAAAACAGCAACACTTTCTACAAAATGTGCTTGGAGCAGGGATGCCAAAAATATTATAGTAAATATGATACAACTAAAGTAGTAGTTATCCCAAATATATCAAAGTTAGAAACAAAACATCTCCTCATTACCAGCCTTTGTATATTGCAATATACAAACAAAATCAAACCAGAATCTTGGCCAAGCAAATCCAAAATAAGAGTGTCGTTTAAGCGACCTTACCAAACCAAAGTCTCCAACCTCCACCTGCTAAGCTCTGGGTTGACCTAATGGTCAGTGGAAAAGATTTACAACAAGGGAGATCTCAGTCGGGACCGGCCAACACCTGGAGGGTCAGATCGGGAAAACCAGAAAACGCGTTGGTCTGCAAAGACAAAGGGTCTCCTCGTGAAGGGTACCTCCTCAGTAGATTTCTGTCTTCCGTCAATACCACTCCCTTGGATAACCGCATCCCCGATGAGCCCCACTGTGGGCGCCAATTTGTGGAAATTAAGCATGGGCGTAAAATCCGTTCTGCTCGCGGAATTTGCGGATTTTCGGTAAATTCGCAATCCGCGAACTCTTGCAAATTTGCCGAAAATCCGCACGCAGCGGATTTTTTTGCTTGGTGATACAATATTGCGGCGCGCGGCGTTCACTTACCGTCATTCAGCGTTTGCTGAGTTGTTTTTCTTGATATTTTGTGTGTGCTGCGCCATTTTGGATCTTGCTGCGGGATCCCGCGGGAGTTTGGCGACCGTGATTACGTCATCGCGGCTTGCCACCTTGCACAACGAGAGTTTGTCAACGCGAGTACGCCGTGATCACGTATCGCGGGAGTTCGCAATTGCTAGATGCGGCGGGCAGCAACAATCTCGCACTCGCGAAATTGCTAAATTTGCAATTCTGCACAAGAAATCCACCAGCAAGCAGCATAAACCTTCTGAAAATGATGATTTTTATCAGAATAACTCCTCAGGTTGACATTTGCCTGCACTTTTTTTTTGCAAGGAGTCCATTTTTGGGTTGGGGGGGAAGGAAGGAAGTGCCCCACAGTCTCCAACTTCCTGTTCCTGTCCAGCAGGCTCCTCCCAGTGCTTTCTTTATGTGCTGGTCACTTTCATTCGGATCTTGACCTGGAAGGATTACTTTTTGTGGATGCTGCTGGATATTTGGATTTGAGGCCTTTTTGACTTTCTTTGGATCACTTTGGATTAGAAATTTCACAAGTAAGTTAGATTGGGGCATTACAGTTGCTGCAACTACAATTTTGGAAATTTCGATTTTTGGGCTGTTGGGGCCTTTTGCCCAGGGGTAGTAACTGGTGCATGGACTGAGTCTTTCTGTTGGGTCTCTTTAATGTAAACATCATCGAGGGCATGGATGGCATGGGATTGTGCTGATTTTTGTGTGGTTTTCGATTTTTTTGGCTGCTGTTGGGGCCTTTTGCCCAGGGGTAGTGAGTGGTGCATGGGCCTAGTCTTTCTGTGGGGCGTCTTGAATTTAAACATCATTGAGGGCATGGATGGCATGGGATTGTGCTGATTTTTGTGTGTTTTTCTATTTTATTTGGCTGCTGTTGGGGCCTTTTGTACAGGGCTAGTGAGTGGTGCATGGACTGAGTCTTTCTGTGAGGTCTCTTTAATGTAAACATCATGGAGGGCATGGATGGCATTGGATTGTGGTGATTTTTGTGTGTTTTTCGATTTTTTTGGGGTGTTGATGGGGACTGGCCATGTGGGTGGGGGCCATTTTGAGTGGTGGTACAGGCAGGCCCTGGCCATGTGCTGGGGGGCAAGGGGCCATTTTGAAGGCAGGCAGTGTTCTGAGGCCTGCACCCATTTTGCCTAGCTTTCATCCATTATGCCCAGGGGTACTCAGTGGTGCATGGGCCTAGACTTTCTGTGGGGTGTCTTGAATTTAAACATCATTGAGGGCATGGATGGCATGGGATTGTGCTGATTTTTATGTGTTTTTCGACTTTTTGGGGTGTATAACTGATGTTTCTCTGTCTTCCATTGCTTTTAGGTGCACAAGAGAACCGCCAGTGCCAGGAAGAAGTCCTGCAGCGGTGTGTGTGTGTGCAGCATAACATCACGCGACGTCACGTGTGGCCACATACAAGACAACTCTGCAACTCGTGCAACTGCGGCCTGCTGTTCTGACATCTGAAGAAGATGGCCCCAAAAGAGTTCCCCGTAGCTCCTCTAGCAAGAAAGTTGCCAGTAAGGAGCAGAAGAAGCAAGTTACCAAGGAGACTGGTGTGCCGCCAGCCACATTTTTTGGGAATAAAAAAAAAAGTACACCAGCAGCAGCGGGATCTGCTGGGGACCAAGCTGGGAGCAGCACCCCCGCTCCATTGGGCTCAGTGCCACCACCATCACGCCAACTTAAGTCCAAGCCCTTGAGTGCTGCAGAGGCACTTAGTCTAGTTGTTCAATCACCATCGACCAGTGATGTTGGCTCATCGCAAGAAAGTAGCAGCAATGTCCCTCGATCAACAGAGGTTGTTGTAACTCATCTGACGAGTGTTCAACAACCAGAGCCGCAACAACAACCACATGTGCAAGTACAAGCCCAAGTACATGTGGAAGGAGAGGCAGCGCAAGGAGATGCGCAAGCAGAGGTGCATGGAGGGGCACAAGTGCCCACAATAGTTGTTCCTCCCGAAGTAGGGGCACATCAGGAAATCGACATTCAAGCCGAGCTATCATTTGAGGAAGCCACTCCTCCTGATCATTCATTGTCTTCCACATCCCTAGCAAGGAAAAGATCAAGGATGGTGTCTACATCTCCTTCAAGCCCCCTTCCTTCTGATGATATGGATGACAATTGGGAACTACCACTGCCGTTTGAGAGTGCGGCACACCATGATCTGACAAAGGTAGCTAAGCGTAAAAGGAAGGTCCCCGAAAGACTCATATTTATGGGGTGTGATGATGATGCTGAAGAAGTGGCGTATACTACTCCTGCTGATGAAGGCTCTCACGACAACGACGCAGTCATCATATACGCCACTCCAGCCTCAGCGGGCATGCAGCAAACAGACATTTTGACCCTAGCCCGAAAAGCTGCTGAGCGTGATGTTGACGAGGAGGCAATGGGAACACCATCATTGGAGTTAACTAGTACACCACCACCTACCGCTTCCATATTTTTTTCTCGCCAGAAGGGACCTCCATCCACCTCGACCTCAATTAGTGGCGGTGCAAGTGCACAACGTAGTAAAGTTCGGCTACACACATCCTCCACTTCATCTGGCATTAGCAGCATGACCACCAGTATTGCCTCCTCCGCCCCCCACAGACATTTGAAGTCCGCAGTTTGGGACTTCTTTAGTGTTTGCACAACAAGGGAAAACATAGCCATTTGTAGCATTTGTAAGCTTGCAGTTAGTCGTGGTAAGCTTGGTACCAACTATGGTACGGGAGGCCAGAGAGGTCATCTTGAGAGACAGCACACTGTCCAATGGCATGCGCACCTAAAGGAGATCAAGGAAGCCCGAATTTGAAGTAAACAAACTGTATACGTTGATGTTTCATCTGATGAAAACGAGGAGGAAGAAGCGTCAAACATTTCTTCACTTACACCCAGTACCCCTGTCAGCAGCACACCCCCTGCGAGCCACACTAAGAGTGTGGGAGAGAGTGAGACACCAATGTGAAAAGGTTCATCATCACAGAGCGTAACTGGGTCGAAGAAGTCATCATCATCCTGTAAAATCATGGTCCAGCCCACCATTAGAAGCATGTTTCAGAAGCGCCATTTGAACGCAACCACCCACTGACGCGTCTGTATAACACTAAGCCGGCTAAAATGCTAGCTCTGGACCTTCTCCCTTTTTCTTTTGTGTAAGTGGTTGGTTTTCTTGAATTAGTGGTAACGCTCAGCCCTAAATGGAAGGTTCCTAGCCGGTTCTATTTTGCCAGAGTTGCGGTTCCAGCACTACATGCAGATGTGCTGGAGGTGATTGGGGCAGCTTTGCAGAAGAGTGCTATTCACACTATACATCTGACAACAGACATGTAGACCAGTGGCGCAGGCACTGATTACATGTGCATCACTGCACACTGGGTCTCTTTTTCAGGAGTTACAGCAAAGCTAAGGGCAGGTGTTGAACCGGACAACGTTTTTAAAGCTGCTCGGAAACATGCAACACTATCCATGTTTGGCATGGAGACAAGTCATACAGGAGAAAACATTTTGAAGGAGTTTAACACAAAGGTCTTTCAATGGCTGTCTCCAAAAAACGTAAGATTGGCAATGTTTACACAGATAATGGCGCCAATGTAGTTAAGGCCATGGATCTGGGTAAATATTTCAGAGTGCCGTGTTTGGCGCACTGTATAAACCTGGTTGTTAAAAAATTTTTGAGTGAAGAAAGTCCAGTGTGCGAGTTACTGACCACCTGCCGAAGAATGTGCACACATTTCATCCATTCTTTTAAGGCCCGGAAGCATCTGAGGGGCCTGCTACATGAACGTCGACTGCCAGTAAAAGCACTCATCCAGGAGGTGGCAACACGTTGGAACTCAACCTTCTACATGCTTGAGCGTTTGTATGAGCAGTTCACGGTAGTCGATCAGTATTTCTTAACACTGGGTACAGCTATGAAGGACTTGAGTAGGGATGAGCGGAAAATCCGTTCCGCTCGCGGATTTTCGGTAAATCCGCGATCCGCGAACTCCCACGAATTTACTGAAAATCCGCGAGATCCGCGAGCACCGGATTTGGGGGGCAAATGTTCAAGCCTGTTGAACTTTTAACTATTTTAAGATGGCGCCGGCAAGCTGCCAGCGCCATCCTAAAATAGTTACTAAGTTAGCTTCAACAGGAAGCACTAATAGATCAAATAAAGCAGGTGCTCGAGCACCTGCTTTATTTAATCTATTAGTGCTCTGATGAAGCTAATTTGCTGAGCAATGGGAGCTAGTTAAAAGTCTGACAGACATGCTTCGTCCTTTTGAGGTCTTCACGCGTGCAGTCAGCAGGGAGGACTGTAATTTGGGAAAAGCTATCCCATTGTTGCGCATGCTAGAGCACCAACTGAAGGCGGTGTCTTCTATGTTTCAAAAAGATGAAGAAAAGCAAGAAGCTTTTGATTTGTCAGAGAAATTATTACAGCGCCTACTTGGCGATGAACGTCTTCAAATGATCCACTCAGAACAGCATTACATTTGTGCTACTATTCTGGATCCACGGTACAAAAAGGCACTGGCAGGCAGAGTATTCTTTCCTTTTGATGACGCAGAAGTTACAAAGTACAAACATTGGCTAGCTGTGTCAGCCACTCGGTTTGAAAGAGAACGGCAGGAAATTGAAGGAAAAGGCAGTACATCAGCATCAGCAGGCCATCCCGAGTCAAAAGAATCCACTTCTGCACCTGTGGCTGTGGCAGAAGTGACCTCTCAGCCGTTAAAGACACCAGAAACCGGATCATCTGCACCAGACACAACAGTAACATTGTGTGAAGAAGAGCATTGGCTAACTCAGCTTGGGTTTGCTTCTCAAAAGGTCCCAGCAAAAAGTAAGCAAAGTGGAGGAACCGTGGAGAACCTTGAGTTGATGGTGCAGGACTATCTGAATGACTCAACAGATGTCTATGTTCATGATGACCCATTGGCGTATTGGCATGGGAAAAAAGAATTGTGGCCAGAGATCTCCAACCTGGCTATAAACTACTTGTCTTGCCCACTCGCAAGCGTGTCTTCTGAACGTGTTTTCAGTGCTACTGGTGGCATTGTAACTTGCTAAAGGACCCGCCTCTCGCCCAAAAATGTGGAGAGGTTAACAATGATCAAGATGAATCAGCACCTCATACCACCAGATTACAAAGTACGAGAATACACGCCGGAAGAAGACGAGGAGGACACCAACTTAGATGAGGGAATTTCTTCTCTGTCAGAGTATGAGGACGAACTCTTCTTCCCTGACACCGAGCCCTGAAAATGAGCCAATCAATCAATAACTTTCTTTTTCGTCCTTATTCACTTTTATTCCTGTGTGTATGTCTTTCTTTGTTTTGCAAAGTCAATATAAATAAAAACTTTAATCACCTAATCACAAAAGCAAGCCCATCAGCAGAACTGTCTTCACTTATTTGCTTATTGATTTGAAGGTGCCGCAGTCTTCATTCCTCAGGTTCACAAGTTCACAAGAACATGCTCCTCTATCCTCCTCCAGACTCCTATTTCCCTCAAAGCAGAGGGCTGTATTACGCCCAATGAAGAAAGACTCTGCACTTGTGGGGGTGTTCTACTTCTTTGCGGGTGAGTTGACGGCTCTGGGGCCATTGCTGGGAAGGTCTAATACCGGATAAAAGTGGTTTGGCGAAAATCAGACTTGAAAAAGTTTTTGCCTTTTTGCTCACTATCATGTTTTCGGGGGCCGGTTTGGGGGGCTTCCTGGTGTTTGTGGGTGGGTTTCTGGGTCTGGGAGCACTGCTGGCACAGTCTAATGTTGATTGCATTTGTTTTCTAGGACATCCATGGTGGAAAAGTGACCTAGCTGCACAGCTTGTTTGGACAGAAGGCCGAAAAATATTGTAAGTATGAGATTTTCCATTTTTGCTTTTTGGCTGTTTGGGGGTGTTGTGCTTTTTTGCGGGTGGGTTGGCGGGTCTTGGGGCATTGCTGGGAAGGTCTAATACCGGATAAAAGTGCTTTGGACAAAATCAGACTTGAAAACGTTTTTGCCTTTTTGCTCACTATCATGTTTTCAGGGGCCTGTTTAGGGGGCTTCCTGGTGTTTGTGGGTGGGTTTCGGGGTCTGGGAGCACTGCTGGGTATGGATACTTTTGATTGCAAGAGGTTCGAGGAAAATACATGGTGGCAAAGGGGAGTTAGGGCCTAGCTGCAGAGCGCGCGCTGAGTGATTTTGGAAATTGGCCTGAAAATGACTAAGTCCCCATTTTTGTACTTTTGCTTTTTGGCTGTTTGGGGGTCTTCTACTTGTTTTCGCCTGGGTTGACGGCTCTGCGGCCATTGCTGGGAAGCTCTAATACCGGATAAAAGTGGTTTGGACAAAATCGGAGGCGAAATTCTTTTTGCGTTTTTGCTGACTTACTTGTCTTTGAGGTGCTCTTTGGGGGGTTCCGGGTGTTTGTGGGTGGGTTTTGGGTCTGGGAGCACTGCTGGCACAGTCTAATTTTGATTGCATTTGTTTTTCAGGAACTCCATGGTGGAAAACGGGAGTTATGGCCTAGCTGCAC
Source organism: Lissotriton vulgaris (assembly GCF_964263255.1). Lineage (NCBI taxonomy): Eukaryota > Metazoa > Chordata > Amphibia > Caudata > Salamandridae > Lissotriton > Lissotriton vulgaris. The sequence goes on along the minus strand of NC_141689.1, from coordinate 908,818,002 downwards.
AGCGTGTTTGGACAGAATTGAAAGAAGGCCGAAAAATATTGTAAGTATGAAATTTTCCATTTTTGCTTTTTGGCTGTTTGGGGGTGTTGTGCTTTTTTGCGGGTGGGTTGGCGGGTCTTGGGGCATTGCTGGGAAGGTCTAATACCGGATAAAAGTGGTTTTGACAAAATTAATGCTGAAAAGCCTTGTGGCATTTTTTGTAACTTAGGGTTCGTTAGGGTTAGCACTAGCAGCAGTATTCCATGTGTTTGGGGGTGTTCTAGATTTTTGCAACTGGGTTCTGGGGTCTTACAGCACTCGTGGGAATGTGTAATCTTGGTTGCAAGTGGTTTGAAGAAAATCCATGGTTGGAAAGGTGGGATTTGGCCTAGTTAAAGAAAGCGTTTGCCACTATTCTTAACTTAGGGCTCGTTAGGGTTAGCAGTATTGTATTGCATGTGTTTTGGCCGGGGGCTGTTTGTGGGGGGGTTTGCGAGTCTTTGAGCGATGCTGGGTATGGATACTTTTGCTTGCTTGCAAGTGGTTTGAATACAATCTACGGTGGGTAAGGGGGGATTTGGCCCTACTTTACTTTCAAAGTACGTTTTGTCACCATTTTTCTACTAGGCCTCGTTTTTTGAGATCTGATTGGGGGTCTTCTACATTTTTGCAACTAGGTTTAGTAAGGGTCTGGGAGCACTGCTGGGAAGGTCTAATTTAGTTCTAAAACACAGCTTACAGTACACCTAGCTTGAGGGAAAGATCCACTAAATTAATTCGCCCATACTTATTTATTCTTCAAAAGGAGACTCAGACAGTACAATATTTTTGAAAGTGCGTACTCTGTCTATTAGGAAACTCAAAGTGTGACTTTTTGCACTACACAGCGTACATACCTTATATTTATTTGTCAGTGGTGTTCTAATATCACTTCCTGTTTTTCCATCAATAATTACAGGCCGGGTTTCAGTCTGTGAAATGGGAAAAAAGGATGAAGTCAGGCTTCACATTAGCGAGCCGTAATTCAGCATCCGCCAGGCAGGCAGTGGACAGGGTGTCTTCTGGTCACCAACATTGATGGACGGAGCGTCAGCTGGAATGGAGGAGTCCCGCTAATAAGAGGAATGGTTTGATGCATGCAACTTACCAAATTCAACAGGACAACTACAACAACATACAGATACAGTATCCGTTCTTTTCTAATTATCTTTTAAGTAATGTTATTGGTGTGAACTTCTATGAGTGTGACTCTGCATTTCTTTGATCTCTGCTTCTAAATTCATCCCTACAGCCATTCTATAGGTTTTACTTGTGCTATTTTTTAAACCTAATTTAATGTAAGAAGTGTTTCTCTGAGTGCAGAGATAGGCAAGTGAAAACGCATAATTAGTACTGCCGCCCTGTATTGTCTCATTCTTTCATTCACAGATGTCGAAAGTACTACTTACTTTTCAGTAACCATGCATGCATTAGTGCATGCACTTCCTTTATGTCACTTAAAAGATTTATGGTTAGCTTTGTACCCAAAGATTTCTTTATCTTCAATTATTGTTTGTCCATGCTGTGCTTTTTTTTTTCTCTCAACAAAACTTTCCCAAAATCCCCCATTCCCATCCATTTTCCAAACCCTAACCCTCTTCCCCCGGGCTGTGTGGTTTTGATTGATGTGTGACTAAATGACAGCAATAATTCCACACCCTTGCTGGGTAGGATAAGGTCATAGCAACAGGCTGGTGAAGGAATCCGAGGATATATTATTATTCTATTCTTACTCAGCTTGACACTCAGTCACTATTGGCAAATGAAAGCAGATTTTCAACTTGATTGGTCATCAACAACATTCTCCTCGTAGACGTGGCAAATTATTACGCTGCTGTGTCCTTCACCTTCGGTACTATTTCTTGTAGTAGTAGCCAATGTCAAAGAAATTCAACGCAAGTACTAGTTATACTTTCAATACTTTACCATTTGTTAGGCTACATTGTGGCACTGTTCTAGTGTACTGTCACCTGGTATTCTCTATTGTACCGTTCTAATGCTACAGTAAGGACAAACAAGGTTTCATTTTCTTTTTTTTCAGATGCTGCAACTGCCACTATGTAACACCACTAGTACCACCGCAATGATGACATTTCATCTGCCCAGGATTGCCAACCTTAATCGCCATTTGCCGTGCAGCCAGCCCTGTGCCTAGCCCTATTTCCAAACACAAATTACAGGTAAGATAAGCGTTTGGGGGAGGAAGTATAATGGAGTATTAGGAGAGACGAGAGACTGACGCTAGTACTAGTAAAGTCCTAGGACTATTGAATTCACTTACTCTGTGAGAGGCACTTAGTTTTGAAAACATTTGGGCAATTAATTACACAACTTGAATCAAGATGCCACTTAAGTTTCAGGAAAACAAACTTACTGTTAAACCCCCACCCACCAGTCTCAAAAGCAGTAAAAAAAACACATATGCTAAAATAAAGTTTAAAGTATATTTATATCCCTAACAAAAATAATCTGCCGCAAGACCCAACCCACTTCCACTCCCTAACCCCAACGAATGTCCGTGAAAAGTCAAAAATACCCAACTCCCAATTCCCACCCCCCAGAAGTCTTTAAAAAAGGGGCAAGGGACAGTCTCCTCCTACTGCTGGCTGCTGCTGTTGACTTTCAAGGGCAAGGTCGGCATGCTCCTTGCGGAGGGTCTCGAGCAGGATTTTGGTGTTGAGGAGCTCCTGCTCGAGGTAGGAGACCCTCAGGGAAAGGCGGTGCATCCTTTTTTTGTAACTGCTGTGGGGGGCAGCTGATTACTTTGCTGCTCGGCGGTGCCGGGTGGCTGCGGTACCCCGGCTCCGTACCGTTGGAGACCTGCTGCGCTGACTGGCTGATCCAGGGAGTGCGGAGGAGGATGCAGGTATCGCCGTAGATGTTGTAGACGTACTCTGCGTGTCCTCCTCCTCCTGGGCCACCAGTTGCCGATATTTAGCGACAGTGGCCTCCAGCCTCCGTTGCCGGGCCCGTCTAGCCAGCTCCTTCCGTGTTGGTTTGGAAGGAGCATCTATATGAAGAAAGAAAAAGACATAGTCTGTAACCAATGTTCTTTAAGATTAACACAAAATGATTCAGCAGAAAGTTGTCACAGTAGAACTAGCAACTTGCAAGCGCAGTACATAACTATTGTGGCCAGTATCTATCTAACCTCCCACTTCTTCATCCTTGCTCTAACATTAGTGGGAGTTTAAGGAATCAATTCTACGAGCACTATGGACTCACTCCATTAGAGTCGACTATGACAGTACACCAGTCTTATTCTTCTTCTTCTCTCTTGTTTAGCAAAATTGGTATGTTAACTTCTGCAAGCCGGCATAATGCCAGCGTAGTCAACTTGCACCCGAGAAAAACAGACGCCCGCCATGATGAGTGAGCCAGACTTGCGTTACTGTACCAGTCCAGTACATGCAGGTGGTGATGCTCTTACTTTTCTATTATGGGTAGCACTGAGAATACTCTGTTACAAGGGCTACTGCTTAATTTAACTTTCACCCTACAGTGCCAATGAATACTAGAAAAGGAAAATGAAGAAGATAAATAATCTGATTATCTATCACTGCACATGGTATGTATTTGCTTACATATGGGATGACTTTAGGTGCTTTGCTTTTTATTGAGTGAACAGTGATACATCCACACATGAATGACCGAGTTTTACTAAACTTATTAACAGAGGTTGTGAGTGGCCATCGTAATAGCCGGATATATGCTGTGCTTGCAATACAAACTACTGCTACTATTCATGGTAGTATTCGGACAAAATTACAACTTCTTTTCCTTGCCTTTCCTACACTGGGACAGACGTGCGGGTGCGGTGTTACATGCTCTTCAAAGTAACACTTAGTTCATCCAGTGACCGTCTACTCTCTCTAGATACACATATGCTATCTAAGAGTCAGATAGTACCATGATCCAGGCATCCATCGATTCAAACTATATTTCAATCATTCTTCTTCATGTCTCTCATCTGGACAAACCTTACGTTTTCTCACGGGGAGCACACTATGCAGTCTGCAATCTCAATAAGTAAGGAATATAAGAGCTTACCACTGCCCGCCACTACCGTGGCAACCCGCACAGCAGTTTGGTCCGGCACTTGCACCGCCTCCTCCCCAGAGCTTTCCTCCTCCACCTCCGCGCTGGGCCCAGCACCAGATGTTCCACCTAAAAAGTACATTTAAGAATGTTAGATGTCATAGACATACACCACTCACTAGTATTTTGTCTAGGAATGAAGAAATGTGAATACAGAAACCAATCTAATAATTTGTGACTGTCTATTCTAAAGTAAAAATGTCCCTTTTTCCAGGGAAGGGTGTTGTCTTTCTGCACTTTTTGGCACAAATGATGAATGCTTGCTTTTTAACACGCACCATTTTTCTCATAACAGACAGAAGCTTCACTTCTAAGAACAAATCATCATCACCACTAGGACAGAGGGACCAACGATTCAGCACCAAAAAGAAAAATTAAAGTTCAAACCAGGTGAGGGCTCGGCTCGCCCACAATAAATGTGTGAAATATCACTATAAGCACTTTTCCATTTTCAATCAACCATTTATGTTTTATGACAAGCTTGATTTTAATAAATATTTTTACTTTTAATAAAGCTTTAAAACTTAAATAGACTCTGTGATTTTTGGTCATGAGTGAATGAGCAAAAGGTTTTGCAATTTGCAAGCATGAGTCCGTGCCTCTGTCACTTCTGGACTCTGACTCCGTACTCTTGTCCTGCGTTGGATAATCATCATTGGGGATCAATCATCGATGAATTCGGGAGCTAAATGACTCTGCCACACTATCTAGTCAGGAAGGAGATTGGGGGTTCTTCAAAGTCTGATATCACTGAGGTATGTGGAAAGTCTACCTGCGCCTATTATAATTGATAAACAATGCACTATTTACTGTCCATAGTTCTGTTTGTGCTGATTTGTCCCTGCAACAGTAGTAGGATGGATTGTCCTCCAATCCAAACGAAAAGTAAAGTAGTATCTTATTCTTTCTTGGTGGTCATTCACCTTTTTATTGTTGGTAATTGTCAAAGCATAAACATTTAGAAGACTCGAAAAGACATTATGGGCAATCCCAGAGGACTGCACAGTGCATAGAGCTATTGCTGACTAGAATGGGAGTTTCGTTTTACACCTTTTGCCAAATGTGCAATCTTAGTTAGCTATACAGACAGACTAAAAAGAATAATCTAGTAATACCACAGGGAGTCATAGTCGAAGAATAAGAATTTATATACAGTCTACAAGAAGATCAAAGACGATTTAGAAAAAATTGAATGAGGAACGCTAGGAAAAAATAGGTACTCTATATTAAAATTAAAACTTACCGGGGCCAGCAAAGGAGCCCTCGCCTGACCGATCCTGGCCTTGTTCAGCAGCAGCCTCCTCCAATGCCCTCTTGCCCCTGTGGGAGCTGATGTACAACATGAAAGAAAGAAAGACCAGAAAACATGGATGATATTTGTCAACCAAATCAAACATTTCAAAAGACAAATAACAAAATATTTTGGCGAAATAGCAAATAGACAACTATTCCACGAGATATATTGACCTATCTCATGTGGTCTACTACGATATTAGTATTGCTTGATTTGCGGACCGTCGACTTGGAAAGTTATGTAACTCACTAAACAAACTACTAAAAAGGTTCGCCTAGGACTGGCAGGCAGCAGTCCGCAGCACGCGAAGTGACAGACAGAGTCCATTGTGATTGCAGATCCGCGACAACACTAAAAAGTTTCCTACTACATTAACCAGTCATTAAAATACTCAAACTATCAATCCACCACCACTATTTCTTCTTATTGCCAGGTGTACAAAGGAAGGACTGGACTTGAGTCTGTAGGGGCAGATTTAGAAGCCCCTTGCGGCTCTTTTGCTCCATTGTTGCGTGACTTTTGTGACGCAACGGCAGAACAAAAGAGGCGCCATGGTGCGGCGTATATTAACAACGTGACGCATATGGGAGATACATCACGTTGTAAAGCCTTGCGCCATCAGGGGGCGTTCCGGCGCAAGGGAGGGCGTTCCTGCGCAGGAACGCATCCTAAAAGTGGCTGAGGGAAATCTACAAGATTTCAATCAGTCACTTTTGGTACAATGATGCGTGACTCAAACCCTGCGCCTGCTTGAAGCAGACGTACGGCTTGACGAAGCATTGGGGAGATAGGGCACCCCAGAGCATTGCTGGAGCTGCTCCATCGTTGCGACGCAACTCCAGCAATGCGCCCCCTTTACGGCACAGATGCGTAACGCTTCGGTGACGTTTTGGGCCCATGGTACGCCGCATTGTAAATACGGTGCACCATGGGTGGTGGTGGCGTGGCGCACAATTACTGGCGCATCCCTGCTACTTTGCAGGGATGCGCTGGTAATTAAAAATCTGACCCTTAGTGTCTAGCATTACGCAGTTCTTTAAACTACACTCATACATAATTTCTCAGGCCAATGAAATGAACACAAAATCGAAAACAAATAAGCATAGTAGCAACGCTACTGAGAAGGAGAGCAGTGCACCTGAAATGCACAGAAGATTTTGAAATATTATTTACCTACAATGTAATCAGCAGCATTATTGCTCTTGGTAAAAAACAAAAATTTGCAATATAATAACACACAGAGCAGGAGAAAACAGAGTAGTGAAGAAATAGCTACTACTACTCACCAAGCCCGGGGATCTCAAGGCCGAGCAGGTCGATCAAGTTGCGTTCCCAGTCCAGGAGATCCGTCCAACGGTGGGTGGCCTGGTTGTAGGTGCGCCCGGCACACCACCTCCCACCGCTTCCGGCGCTCCCGGATCCCATACCCGCTAGCGATCTTGCCGCCTGCCATGATGTTCCTGGGGAGGCGGCGCTGAACATAAAAAACTAGTGCGGCCACCTCCTCCGCGCTGAAGATCTCCCGGGCTGTGACTGTCTCCCCCCTCAAACGCCCGCACGGGAGCCGGGCACGGGGTGCGGGACCCTTCCCCTTCTCAGGATGCTTCCTGGCTCCCTTTACCATGGTCTGGGCAGAAAGGAAGCTAAATAATAAAGAAGAAATAGAATAGGGAAGAAGAAAAGAAAAGAGTTTAAAAAAGTAGTTTAAAATTAACCAAAAGTAGCAGAAAACACAAAAATATAGAGCTAGAAAAATATAGAGAGATAGATAATAAGTAAAATAGATTAAAAAAAACTTCAAACAAGCAAAGGATGGCAGAGATTCAGAAAGCATGCCCAGAACCATAGCAATGAATGAGAAACAAGATGGCCGCGCCCGTTCACGACCGCGTGGGTAAGTTCGCGCGAGATTTCCCTCGCGATAACACGTGAACTTGTACTAGCGAGCCGCACACTTTGCGAGATTACACATCGCGCCCGGAAAAGGAAATACGTCATGCAAACAAGATGGCCGCGCCCGTGAACGACCGTGAGGGTAACTTCGTGCCGTTGCGCTACAAGCGGCTCGCTAAAACTCACAAAACCTTGCGAACTAACACGCCACAAAAAAACAAATTGCATATTCGCACAAGTTCGCGCCTTCCGATTTCGATCTCGCGCAAATTCGCTCCCCGCGAATCCCACGAAATTGCAGAAAAACGAGTTTTGCAAAAATGAAAGCACTCAGCAGGTGCAAAAGTTCAAACTCATCATTAGTAACCATTCCCTGTAGTGCTTCCTGAGGGGCCCCTCCAGAGTTCAGTTGCCTACTTGCAACTATTCTATGACCCTGCTCTGACCCTCACAGCAGGCTCATAGAATAGCTACAAGTAGGCCACAAAGGTCCTGTGAAAAAATATTTCACTGCAACAGAAAGCAAATTACAGATAAGAAAGCAGGTGCCAGACTGGAAGTTTAAATTCGGTGACACATTAATCAACCCCAAATTAATTCATGTCAGTTGAAGCAGGGCAGGTGTGCTTGCTTTCCCCCCCCATAATCTACAGTGATGAACCAGAGGGTGGCAGTGATGTACCAGAGGGTGGCATGGGTGAACCAGAGGGTGGCAGTGGTGAAACAGAGGGTGCCGTGAACCTGTGATGATGAACCAGACATAGTAACAACATAGTTGCGACCGTTGCGAGCCGACAAGTAAGTACGCAATTGCGAACTGGTACAAAACCCTTGCGAACACAAAAAAAAAAAAAAAATTGCGAGAGTTCGCGGATTTTGCGGATTGCGAATTCGTGAATATGCAAATTCGCGAACTGCAAATTCGCAAAATCGCCCATGCTTAGTGGAAATGAGCCTTTTTAGAGGCCCACCGGTACAGGGGTTCACCCTAATCTGTCCACTGGTTCTTAAACCAACAAAGAAGAGATTGGCATGGAAGCTGTAATATCAAAGAAATAGATTTATTAACCTCTCATGAGTGGGACTACGTCTATACAACACCCTTGGACACTGTATGAGGTAGTCCAAGGAATACAGAGGTCATAGGCCTTATATACTCTGTTTACAGCTGAGTAAGCATGGAGACTCGAAGAGGAGGTACAGGCATATACAGGAATAGTTATTGACTAACATGGGCATACAAATATGTCTTGGTCAGCAAAGTGGGAGGGGAGACATTTCTGCTTACATCAGTTAAAACAGCTAAACAGTTACACTCTAAGACAGGTGCATTCTAGTAGCTACAGGCCTTTCTGAGCATGCGCAGTGCTCCTGCTCAGTAAGGAAAGAGTTAACTATAGTTGATGACTCAAGCAGAATAGAAAAGCAGACAGTGAAGACGGAAGAAGCACATGGCTAACTAAATTGGATGCCACAAACAATATGGCTTCAGCTTATGCTAACAGTAATATCTGCGATTTCCACATAACCACAGGGACGATGGTATGTCGTGAGGGATAAGACCCAGTAATCCACAAAGCGACGTGCCAGAAAGAGATACTGTCAAATGAGTGAACGGATGCCACAAGGGTAAGAATGCGACTTGGAGATATAAGCAGTAGCCATGCACCTTGTCATTTTATTTGTTTATTTACTTGTCCCCGGTAGAAGAAAGGCATCCCATGAAAGAAAATGGATGTGGATGAGCGCTGAAGGCAGGCAGTCTGAGCAGAATCTGCACACTCTTTAAAAGGCCCAGATTTCACCTACTCCTGCAAGCCCGTAGGAAGCCAACATTGTGAGCAGGGGTTCACACCCATAGCCTCTATCAGACTCTCAGAGGTTCTCAAAGGCGGGTGAGACCCAGTAGGACAACCCCAGTTGGGTCGTAGCTCCAACACCAGCTAGATGGTACTGTGCACATGTGAGGTTCAGAGACAAAGCACTTGTTAGGAGAAAATTGGCCTGCCTTGTGTTAACCTGCAGGCCCCACCATTCCAAGAGACCCCAGTACTTTTCTTGGATCCTAGAGACCCTTGTTCTTTCTAGTTTACATAAAGAGGCGTCCTCCTGACGTTTGAGAATTTCCTCCGAGAACAACTTCCACTGTCATTATAAGCGCTGGACGACATTTCAGGGTAAAAAAGGGACCATGTGGTGCAAGAAGGCTTACACTGATTCCATCACTTCGGCTAGAGCAGCAGCATGGCGACGATTTGATGGTTCTCAATGTGTTCATTTTTAGCCCAGCGGCTGTTCGACCTGTGCGCCTTACAAATAGCATGTTTTTTCCCAGCAGCTTATAGTGAACAACATTTTTTTACTATTACACAATGTAACGATACCCAGTTTACCTACCTGTGAAGTTCCTAAGGATCCGTTATCATGTCAGGCATTCGAAATACTGCATGTCTCAGCAGCGAGCGTTTAACTCAATTAGACACGCTGCCAGCTACAAGGGCGAGGGGACGAGGAGCGGGTGAGGTTTACAGGGGGGGAGTGGGTAGCCTGGGATGTTTAAAGCTGGCTGTGTGAAGTAGGGAGTGGATTGTGAGAAGTTGGTCTGGCATATGCTGTCCACTAGTTCTAGTGGGCACCTTGCACCAGTCCAAACTATCCTTATTGATGATAGGTTTAAGACAACCTTTATTGAAATGTATCCTAGTGGTAGCTATGGAGAGCAGCCTTCAGGATAAGTCTTGAAGGAATTTAAAGCAGCTTGGTTTACCAGATTATAACCTCTTGAATGTCTAAATAAAAGGAGAACCGCACAAGGTATTTATATAAAATATATGTATTTATTACTAAACACTCTTTAGTAATCTCTTTATGAGATTACAGAGCAAAGTACACGCTTTAAATGAAATAGAACTTCAGTAAATAGCACAATGTATACACTGGACCCCAGGGGCAACCAAACCATATAATAGGAAAGTGGTATAAGAACCCCGACTTGACTAGATGCAAGGCCTAGAGCCTGTGGAATCGCTGGGACCCCGAGGTGTAGTGTAGTTCCTATATTCCCAATAGGCTCTGCGCATTGGAATAGTGTATCCTGTAGTTTAGACGTAGGACTGAAGTCAACTAGGTCTCTACCGAATATACTAAACTTAATTGTGTGTGTGCCAGCTAGCTCAGAGGTCACTAGAAACTTTCTCGAATGAACAAGAAGGGATTCGTTTCTGACACCGCTTAAAACATGACAACTTTGTTTCCCAAGAATAAGAAATCAATCTCTAGAGTCGCGGAAACAATAGATAGTTATTTCACTCATGCATGCTTAGATTCACCAGAGGTGCAGAGAAATAGAGAGACTGGCGTTTTCAATAAAAGGGTTTTTATTGAATAGTCTTCTTTCTCAAGCATAAGAAATGAACTGCTACAATCGCAATACTTAGCAGGAAGTAAATTGCGTACAGTAAAAAGAGTATTACAAAATAATATTGTAATAGCATGATATGGTTTCTAAGCCATAGAATACCTAAAATGCATAAAATACATACAGTGACAAATAATGACTAAAAGTACTCAACTGGTGCTTCTAAAATATGCCTACCCCGGTGTACCTAACCTAGGTGTAGTACAAGGGAAGAAGTAAGTGAGGTGTATCTTAAGTTTAATATTCTTTTGCCAAGAATCTATTCCAAGAATTCTCTTAGGGTCTAATCAGCTCCGTACCTTGGTTTTAGAATGTAGGAGTTCTTGTATCTCTCTCTCAGGCCTCAATTTCCTAGCAACCCGCAAGGGTAGCCTGGAAACACTGGAGCTGTACTTCTCAGCTGGAGAAAGTACAGCGTCTCTCAGTGCGTCAGCTGGAGGGTCGGCTTCCGTCGGCACTTGCTGCAGCAGGGCATCGGGCAAGTAGATAGTTGAACTGCTCCAAACCACTGTGTGTTTGTTTGGACAAGTGTTAGCAAATTTATACCTTGAAGGTGCCGAGTTCGACGTAAGATTAGACATAATATCATTAGAGACTTGATTCTCTGAAAACTCCATGATTTCTTCGATTAAATTAATATTCATGTAGGGGGAAGTCCCTGACTGCTGAAGGCGGGTTTTTCCAAGAAATCGTTGTAGATTTTCGGAACTAGTGGAAGTAGCCAAGCAGTATTAGGACTACTTGAGCGATGTCTTAATATGGTTGTGATTTCTATGCCGATATTAGGATACAATATTTTATGCCTATATAAGGGCATGAATCGGGAAAATTACTCTAGGGTCCTAAAACGCTATACAAAAAGGAAGCACCCAAGGTAGTGACACAGGGGACCCACGGGGGACGCGTGCAGTGTGAGAACACAGCCGCGAGTTGCCGTTAGCTTCAATGAAGAAAGACGCGGTTGGAATTTTAAAGAAAAAGGACACTTAGGAGAGAACTTTGAGCAAACCCCTATAGACTTAAGGGGTTCTAGGGCCAACACCCACGGGAGAACCGTAGTACTCGAGCTACCTCACCAGGGAAGCCGGGTACATAGGTGTCTTTTGGTGTCCGGAATCGTCGTTGATTTCACTGGCGATCTGCTGCAAAGTGCTGCTGCCATGGAGAAGAAGTGTCCGTGTGATCCAAGCCTACATCGAAGATGTGAGGAACCTGAAAGTAGAGGGGACAGAGTCTGAGTCACTTGCCAGTGACCAGGGGCATGACAGACGAATGCCCACCGATGTCGGGTGATACAGGTGTGAAGAGGTTAAGCTGGACTCTGCAGCCACGAGGACCAGGAGGTGTTGACGACGACTAGCAGCTGGATTCGAGCTGTCCCACGAAGGATGTTGAGTGCTGCGGCTTGGTGCCCGGATTAGACCCAATAAGCCTTGGCAACAGCAACCCACGCAGAAAGAGAAAAGATGCTTCGGTGTGGACCAGTAAGGTCCAGGGTACTCCCCAACTGGTGGAGAGTCAGGGCACGTCTGGAGCAACCAGGGAAGCCTAAGGAAAGTCAAAGTTGCCTTCTCAGGGACCCACCAGTCGACGGACCAGGGATCGTGAAGGTCCCTCCAGTGAAAACACAAAGGGCCAGCTCACGGAACACTCGTGGAGTGTAAACCAGCAATCTTTGGTGGAAAAGGTGCTTGGGGTCTGGGCTACAAGTAACCCAATGCACAGCCTCAAGGGACTTCGAGAAGCTAATGCAAATGTGCACGGTGTCCAGAGGTTCCAGTTCCATGGTACCCACGAGGGCTGCGTGTCTCAGATTTGCTGGGGACTTGGGTCAGCCTCTAGGAAGTCTGGAACCCCACTTCCTGTGTTGCAAACACTTCAGAGTCCGGTGGGAACTTCGTAGATGCAGACCGGTCAGATGCATCTTTGGTGCCTGCCACGCAGGGGAGTAACTCCTTTACTCCAAGGGAGATTCTTCAGTCATCCAGGGTTGTGCAGATCGTCAAAGTTCCAGGATTCAGTATCAGAGTTTTGTCCAGGTGTAATCTAAAGTCCTGTTGCCAGAGCTTCCTATCTTATACCCAAGGAAGGGGTGGGACAAACTCTGGGGACCCACCTATGAGAGGGTTTGGAAAGAAAGGTGGCTACACCCATTTTCTTTGTCCAGTTTCACGCCAGAGCAGGGGCTGGTAGCCCCTGCAACCGGTTTGAACTGGGCTATGCACAGGGACACCAAATGTGCCCCCAGTGCTGACTTCAAAGCACTCTTGGAGTGCACCCACCCAGCCCCAATACACTGAAGCCTGTCTGGGAGGTGGTGACACCTTCCTGTGACAGGAAACCTATTGTCCAGGCCTCCCCTGCCGGTGTTTTGTCCAGCAGCAGGAAGCCAGACTCGTGTCTGTGGCATCCATTTTGTGATGCCAGTTTTTTTTTAAACTGGTACCGGTGTGTACATGTCTCTACCTCTAGAAGGGTGGAATCATACCCCCGCCACAAGGACTGGCGGGGGTCTGATTTCAAAGTGTTTGACACCAAACATGAGATTTTTCTTGCAGCCATTCCAAAGTTAGCATTTGCCGCGAGGTTATAATGCACTTAAGAGTATACAGTCTAGCTGCATCACAAAACCGCCCCGGAGAATAGATTCCGAAGGCTGCAGAGGGGCCCTGCTCATGCATGGCCACCCTCTCACACAAAACCCTGCACCCTGCCTTCAGGATCGACGAGGCCTGCCATAGGGTTGACTGACGGTTTATATGTGTAGTGATATAAGATAGATATAGGGAACCTATATCTAAGTAAGGAGTGCATACACCACCTTACACAGGCTGCAGTAGCAGACCTGTGGTGTCATTTTGGAAGGCTTCTCAGGGGTGGCATAATACATGTTTCAGGACCTGGTAGGCAGCTGGGGTACCGACGCCCTTGGTACCTAAGGTACCACAGACCATGGACTCATAAGGATACCCCAGTAAACAAACTGAAGTGTACCTAAAGTACATGGAATCATTTTAGAGAGGAAGCAGCTAGTCTGGTGTCTTGGATAGCAGGGCCCCAGCCAGACTAAAGCCGAAAAACTGTGAAACACCAGCAAAAAGTGGGGGTACCCATAAGAAGCAGATCCTACTCTCCCACATGGATATTCAAGGGTGTTCCTAGTCAGCGACCAACCACAAGCACAACTTTGGATTCACGTCACCGGGTGAAGCGGGCACGTGTGGTAAATGCCTCTTCAAACCGTGTGAAGGTGACCTTGTGGAAATGCCACGTCCTTTGATGATGTTCATTTCTGCTGTGCCATCTCAGCTGCGAACACGGTGTGCTTTAATATTTCTCACGCATACAAATCACCAACAGAGCGCAGGCGACCAGCGCGTGCCCCTGATGCTGAAACCAAAAAAACGTCAATGAACTCAAACACGAATAGTGCATGCCCTGTGTCTGTGAAGGTTCTTCTAAAGAGGCGGATAAACAGTGGGCAGTAGAAAGTGGTTTACATGCAGGTGGGCGAGAAAGGGCAGCACAAACCATGTCTGGAAAGCGGCTCCCTGTGCCAAGTACCAGGGCACGACGGTGACTCGGAGGTGCTGGCTCCGGCCCAGCTCACTGCTCACGAGCGGTTACCACATTTGAAAATGGATTCTAAGCACAGCCAGGCCTCAGAGTGCGACCTGCAGGAGATCACCGCACTTCAAGGTGGCAAGGAGGCTGTAGCGGTGTCTACTCGGACCCAGGGGACTTCTTGGCGCTGCTTGCTGCTGAGGAATGTAAGGGGAGGGAAATGGCGGGAATCCTAGAAGTTACAGTGAAGCTATAACTGAGACACATGCAGAGTTGGCAAATAATGCTCGCAGGAAGCTATAAAGTGGGTACGCGGTTGTAAAACATTGCGGGATGATGCTTACGATAAGCGTCTGTATTCAGGGTCTACCTAATAGCTCGGATTCAGGAACAGAAGAAGGTTATAGTGTTGCCCCCAGATGTAGGCGCTTATTAAAAGGGGTTCCCCACTGGCTCATGGTGCTTTTGTAGAGTACAACTCTAGCAATAAAAAGCTCAACTTTGAAAGAAACACGTATAGCGCTGGGTGCTGGCGCCTTGTGTTTGGTGGCGCCATTAATTTACATGTTGTCAAATTGAAGTCACAGCCATTTAGAACTGGGGTGCCCCGAGCAAACAGGTTTTCTGAATTTCAGTGACACTTTAATAAGTTAGTCCGCCAGTATTCGTTGACTGTCGGATAGTTTTGGGTTTTGCATGTATTAAAACATTTCTGTTTTCAAATAGCCTGTGTTGTTGGTCAGGCATCAGCTGGGAGCGCTGTCTGGGCATGAGAGCAGGGGTGCACTATGTACTTCCCTAGCAAGACTGTGTGCAGGCGGCAAAGCTTTTAGAAAGGTTTATCTTGGCAGTCCCTCTCTGCTCAAGTTATCTTCAGAAGCGTTCTCTCTCCATTCATGAAAACCGTCCGGTTGTAGAATGCAGTCAGATGCTGTGCGCACATGACAGTCCTGGAGTCATTTGTATGCTTTACATAGAATTATCTAAGTATCTGGGAACATGTGGAGCCCAGGGCAATCAAGGTTCTCGGCCTGTAATCCGTGCGTCAAATGAAACAGACGCGGACACGAAAAAACAGATAGCCCCTGCGCGTGCGGACGTGAAACGAAAACAAGGAAATAATTTGAAAGAGATGGCGCCTCTGCTCGCTCCCGAGACACATAGCCCATGGGATGGAGCATTTAGAAATAAGGTGAGACATACCCGAGCCTTTGGCCATTTGCGTGCTTTCTTTTGTGAAAGCCTTATGCAAACAGCCAATCATATGCGTGGGTGAAAAAAAAAGACATGAGCAAAAGATGTGTTAGCTGGAGGTCTTTGCTAGAAGCCTCGCAGAACAGCGCATGAGCTGGCTCAGGCAAGATCTAAAACTGGATTACTGAATAGTTCTGGCATGTACATATTTATACACTCTTTCTTTATATAGCCTGGCCAAGTAATCTTCATGGCTTTGTCTAATTTGAGACAATCCTACAGCACTTGCTGGTTAAAATTGTATTCCTGCTTTGGCCACACCAATAACCTGTAAATCTAAATAATCCAACGCTTCCCAGTGTCCCACATCAAAAGTAGCAATCTGGAGGCATTTAGTTTTAATGCTGTCACCAAGTCTTTAAGGGGTTTATCCCTAATTTCGAAGAAAAGCAAAACGGTGCATCCACACTCCTAGCAAAGTTAGCAAACCTTACACGTCCCAATGGCTTCCAGGTGCAAAGTTTGTTAAGTAAAATGCAAAGGTAGAAACTTACCTGAAAAACGTTGGTGTTTATAACAGTATAGGATTTTGATTTCCGCCTTTCCAGGATATAAGACATAATGTAGATTTTAGATTGATTTTTGATCGGATCTAGGTTGGCCTTAAACCTGAAAAACTGGTCCAGCACTCAGCAGAGCTTGGCTGGGGTACTGGCAAAATAACTGTGACACCAGGGTAAAGTAATGCTGGTAGTAGATGGTGCATATCAGGGGCAAATATTTCTCGAGGTCATTAATGTACAATGTAAACCAGAAAGGGGTGAGCACACAGTCCAGACACACTCCCCTCTAGACTTCAAAAGGGTTAGTAGTTTTGCAGCGTGAATCTTTCTGGATTCACTATGCTGTGCATTATTCCGCCATCTAGTGGTTGGGTCCGGAATTGGAGTCTTTTTTTCTCTTTTTGTTTCGTGGCCCAGGTGGGCATCGACATACCGCCATTTGGTGTCCTTCGTGATGTCAACTTGCTTCCTCCGGAAGCTCCCACCTTTGGTCGCCATCTTCAGATTATTTTTTCCGCCGTTGGGTCTGGATCGTTGCCGATGAGTTCCAGGGTTTTCTGGAAGAGGAATCAAGGAAAATCTGCGAAAATCAAGTTTTTCAGCTACACCGGACTACGGGTCAGGCAACCAGGATGACGAGGGAGAAGGTTTACGACCAAGATCTCGACGTTCTACGGAGAATGTGCTTGCAGGGGGCTCCGTGAGCGTGGGGATGAACAAAACACTGTTCAAGTTTTGCACCAATAGTCACCACCAGTACACCCAGAAGGACCAGCATCCAGTCTGCAACCTCTGCCCGCTGCTCGAACACAGCAGCGAAGACTGAAACGCTTGCTCCCCATTTACACCCATGAGTCTCAGAGTAAGGGCGAAGCAGAGAAGGGCGAACCACAACATGCAGTGGCAGGGGCCACCTCCATTGCTCTGAGACTTGGGCCTCTCCAGTGGAGAGGAGGACAACATCGCCGAAGGACCGGAAGAAGTCCTCGAAGGGAGCATTGCCGCCAAAACACTTGACGAAGGCAACTGCAACCAACGACAGTCAGCCAAGCGGCTCCTTCGAAAAGGACTCCCAATCGTCGAAAGTCCTCGAAAAACCTAGATCGTCGAAGGTTGCCCTTGAAAAGGACAACTCGGCGCTGAGAAAGGAAGGGCCGACGTCGAAGGCCCTGAACAGAGGCGCTACAAACCTTGACGCCGAGATGGAGAGGAAGAAGAGGAGGCTCAAGGCTGAAATGGCAAGCATCCTGCAAAGGAAAAAAGACTTTGACGAGAAATTTTGACAATACACCATCCCGCCGAAACCTGCGCTCAAAGTCGAAAGAGATGACGAGTACGCTGAACTGCCGAAAACGCCTGAACCATTCGAGGAACAGGGGGATGAAGACTATTATTTTGAGGTCGAAGGTGAGAAAGATCTGCAATCCTACCGGGACTCAACGTCCTCGGAGGCACAAGACCTAGAATCGCAAGATGTTGACGCCGAATCACTGGAAGTAGGGGTAGACACTTACCCTTCGAGGCCCTCGACGCCAGACGACATAAGGATCTACAATATGGTCGTCCAAAAGGCTGCACAGACGTATGGAGTGAAAATGGAAGAGAAGAAGCCCAAGGCATGTTTTCTCCTGGAGACTTTACTGCCTCTACAAACTAGGAGCCGATTCCTGCCCATGCGCCCTAGTGTGCTGGATCAAGGAAGAGAGGCCTTTAAGGAACCAGCATCATGCAAGGCTGTGTCTCCTAGAACGGAGAAGAAGTATAAACATTATTCAAAGGACCCTGCATACATCCAAGGGTCAGTACCAGCCGACTCCATAATTATAGCAACGGCTAGGAAAAGGGCCAATGTGCCCACTAATGCCGGACCACCTCCAGACAAGGAGAGTAGGAGGATGGATCTCACAGGGAGAAAGGTGGAGAGAAGTGTGGCAATCAATTGGCGCATCGCAAACTCCAACGTCCTGATCAACAGGCATGCGTACCAACACTGGGATGAAGTGAGGTAGCTCCTAAAGCATCTACCAGACCAGTATCAACATAGAGAAGCTCACGTGGTAGAAGAAGGCAAAAGCATGGCGAACACATGCCTAAAATCGGCATTGGATGCTGCAGAAACATCGAGCAGACTAATGATGATAGGAATGACTTAGAGAAGACCCGCATGGCTCAGAATTTCGGGATTCAAGCCAGAGGTGCAAAGCAACATCCTGAATACACCTTTTAACGGAGGGCAACTGTTTTGCACACCAGTTGACAACAAGTTGACACAGCTCAAGAAGGACAACAGGACAGCAAGGTCCTTGGGAGCGTTGCAGTTCAGAGGGATGAGAAGGGGCACACCCACAAGAAGGTCAGGGGTAGAGGAGGCAGCGTGCCTACCACATCGGACCAGACGTTCCAGCAAAGCTACCAAGGGAACAACCAAGGCCAGCAGCAAAACTGGCAGTACCGGCCCCGGGGACAGTCCTTTCGAGCGCACGGAAACGGACGAGGACAAGCACAAACACGAAGGGGAAGCCAACAGCCCTCATTCAAGTAACTTCACCAGGAAACAGACCCATACCCTAGCAACACCTCAGGTTAGGCGGAAAGACATAAAGGAAAACTGCAGCCAAACGTTCAACGACAAACAGTACCTCGAACACCCGACGCCAGTAGAGGGAAGAATAAAGGACTTCATCCAGGAATGGAGGAAGGTCACATTGGACACATGTATACTTAACCTCATACAATACGAATACTGTATAGAGTTAGAAAAACAACCTCCGAACAGGAAACCAAGCAGCAAGGCACACACTCGCTCTTGCAACTAGGGGCGCAAGAACTGCTCAGCAAGGAGGCAATAGAGGTGGTGCCCCATAACCAAAGGAACAAAGGGGTTTACTCAACTTACTTACAGGTGCCAAAGGTAAACAAAACACTAAGTCCTATCCTAGATATGAGGTTCCTGAACAAATTCATAAAAACTCAAAGATTCAAGATGACTTCCCTACAAGAGGTAATACCACAAATACAACAAGGGGACTTCATGGCTACTATAGATTTAAAGGACGCATACTTACACATCCCCATCAACCGCAAACACAAGCGCCTACTAAGGTTTGTGATCAACCAAAGCCACTACCAGTTCACAGTACTGGCATTTGACCTGAAATCCGGACCACAGGTGTTTACAAAATGCCTAGCAGCTGTCGCAGCACACCTACGAAGGCAAGGAATACAGGTATAGCCCTCTCTCGATGACTGGCTCATAAAGGCAGGTTCGTACAGCCAATGCAAACTACCCATCCAGCAGGTCATACTAACGCTGACACAACTAGGTTTCTCGATCCATTGGGAGAAATCGTCAACAGAACCAGAGCAAATTAAGATATTCTTAGGGGCCGAGATCGACACCATACAGGCCAAAGTGTTCCCCAGCAGGAAGAGAACATTGGTGATACTGAAGGAAAGAATTCATTACCGCAAGGGGCAAGCTCTGACAGTGAGGACGGTGAGCAATCTGATGGGAATGATGGTGTCATGCATTCACCTAGTCCAAAATATTCGACTAAACATGAGGCCTTTCCAGGAATGGATACAGCAGCAATGGTCACAGGCAACTGGGAGTTGGGAAGATCTAGTGGTTGTCACACACGCAGTGCAGCACGAAATAGCGTGGGGGAACAAACAAAACATATCACAGGGGAAATCATTCACACAACCATTTCCAACAGTGACCATCCCAACGGACGCCTCCCAGCTGGGATAGGATGCACACATGAACAAACTCAAGATGAGGGGGCTATGGTCGCAACAGGATGCGGTCAAGCACATCAATTACCTGGAACAAAAACATTGATCCGAGCCTTAAAAGCATTTAGAAGGAGTTGTACGATAACAGGGTGTTGATCCAAACAGACAACACCTCGGCCATGTTCTACATCAACAAACAAGGAGAAACACAGTCAGTAGCGCTATCAAGGCTAGCACAGGAGATATGGACATGGGCCATTCCACTGAGAATAGACCTACTAGCAATACATCTCCCAGAGAAGGACAATGTGGAAGCAGACCGATTCAGCAGGCAGACGTCAGCATCCCACGAATGGGAGATCAACCAACAGGAATTACAGAAAGTATTCTGGAAGTGGGGTACACCTCAAATAGACTTATTTGCAACACACCAAAGTGCAAAATGGCAACACTTCGCATCCAGACAACCAGACCATCGGTCACAAGGGAATGCGCTATGGATAAGTTGGTCAAAGACATTTGCATACGACTTTCCTCCGATACCACTGATACACAGGGTACTCAACAAATGCAGGATCAGCAACATGTCACTGATACTGATAGCACCTCAGTGGGCCAGACAATCATGGTTCTCACAAATAGTGGAGATGGCGCAGGCACCACCACACAGATTAGAAGACGAAGGGACCTGTTAACAATGCAGAACAGGAGGGTGCTACACCTAGAGCCATAGAGCCTCAGCCTGGCAGCATGGCTCCTGAAGACCTAGAGTTCGCACACCTCAAGCTACAGGCAAGCACAATGGCAGTGCGAAGGGAGGCAAGAAGGCCTACCACAAGGAAATGCTACGTAGCAAAGTGGAAAAGATTCTCAGAATAGTGCATTAGAGACAAATTGCAAAGAAAGATCGCAAGGGAGTCAACAGTACTGAAGTATTTAACATGTCTACTGCAAAGTAAACTAAGCTACACATCCCTAGGGGTACACTTAGCAGCGATTGTGGCTTACACAAGAAGAGAAACAGGGAAAAGTTTCTTCATCTCCCAAGTAGTGAAAAGATTTCTAGAAGGTGCAAAGAGGATCTCGCCTCCAAACAGAATGCCAGCACCAGCATGGAACCTCAACGTAGTGCTGACCCAATTGATGAAAATTGCAAAAAACACAGTTGATGGACAGAATGCAGAACAATGTCTTACATTCACCCCAGTACAAAGATCTGGGCCTAAATCCATCGTTTTTTTGCACTCCACACCACCCTAGGTCAGACAATGGCTATATGCAAATCAGCCTTGACCCTGGGCCTCATGG
The DNA here is from genome assembly GCF_964263255.1 of Lissotriton vulgaris. Lineage (NCBI taxonomy): Eukaryota > Metazoa > Chordata > Amphibia > Caudata > Salamandridae > Lissotriton > Lissotriton vulgaris. The sequence goes on along the minus strand of NC_141689.1, from coordinate 908,796,914 downwards.
GAACAGTCTAGCCCGAACTACCAAGCCATGTCTTTCCTAGACCGGAATCAAGCATCCAAGGACCGGTTTCTGGCTATCAGCCTTCTTCAGCCTCAATAGCTTGACTCCAGTGATGTAGAGAGCCTGGGACTCACGTCTGAGCATACCCAGCCCACTCGGGGTGAAAATTGCAAAAAAACACAGTTGATGGACAGAATGCAGAACAATGTCTTACATTCACCCCAGTACAAAGATCTGGGCCTAAATCCATCGTTTTTTTGCACACCACACCACCCTAGGTCAGATAATGGCTATATGGAAATCAGCCTTGACCCTGTGCCTCATGGGAACAGTCCAGCCCGAACTACCAAGCCATGTCTTTCCTAGACCGGAATCAAGCATCCAAGGACTTGTATGCTCAGACGTGAGTCCCAGGCTCTCCACATCACTGGAGTCAAGCTATCCAGGCTGAAGAAGGCTGATAGCCAGAAACCGGTCCTTGGATGCTGTAGGTTATGGTGGCAAGACAATTTACATATTGGGATTAAAATGGATGGTGATTGAGTTTGAAAATAAGAACATTTATGGGTGAGTGTATTTAACCAAACAAGGGTCGAATTTATTAGGATGGCATCACCAAAAAGATTTGGGTAACATTTTAAATCCAAATGCTACTGAACCAGTCCAATCTATATTTGTAGACAACGTTGACAATTATGACTCATTGATTATGGAGAAATATTCTGATGTTTTTTGTGATGAGTTAGGAAAACTCAAGAATTTTTCACATTGGAGCATTCTCAAGAAGAATGCAACACCTGTGGTCCACAAAGTAAGGTCTGTACCCCATCTTATGAAAGGTCCATGCAAGAAGAACTTGACAAATTATTGAAATTGGGCATAATTGAACCCATTGAGGCCTCTGAATGGTTGGCACCCATTGTCGTTGCACCAAAGGATGGGGGAAGGAAATTAGTTTGTGCATCGACCTTCGAGATTTGAATAAGAATATATGGGTTGATCCCCAACCTCTACCTAATATCTCAGAGATGTTAACTGCTATGGGTGGTGGTAGTGTGTTTAGTGTAATCGACATATCAGCAAACTATCATCAGATAGATCTCAATGAAGAGTCAAGGCATCTAATATCATTTGTAACACCGCCTGGAGCATTCCGCTACCGTAGAATGCCATTTGGCCTAGCGTCTGCCTCAGAGGCGTTCCAAAGAGTTATGCCGACAGTCCTCCAAGGAATAAATGATCTTTGTTTTCAAGACGATGTATTAATTGTAGGAAGAGATTTTAGTCATCACGACCAAGTGATGGAGAGTGTTTTGTGTAGCATGCGAGAGCATGGTTTGACTACCAAAAGAGAGAAATGTCAATTAGGAAAGGATATTGTAAGTTATCTAGGACATGAAATTTCCAAAGAAGGAATCAGGCCAAAGAAAAGCATTGTATCTGCATTCAGAGATGCTCCCACTCCCAAAAATAAGGACCAACTTAGAGGTTTTTTTTAAGTTTAGCGGAGTATTGCTCAAAATTTGTGAGAGGATTTACTGATATAGTTGAACCTTTGTGAGTGTTAATAAAAACGGGGGTGGAATTTGTATGGGGTGATATCTGTGAGAAAGCGTTTAAAGAGGTCAAAGAAGGACTTTTTTCGGCGCCTAGCCTTGGGCAGTTTGATTTTAGGGCCAAAACTTATGTTACAACTGATGCAAGTGCTGTTGGTATTGGGACTGTGTTGACACAAGTGAGTGGTGAAGAAGAAAGAGTCATTGGATTTGCATCCGGGAAATTACAGGGTCGTACTCTGTGATGGAGAGAGAAGCCTTGGCGTGTTGTTGGGAAATTAAACATTTTAAGTATTTTGTTTGGGGTTTACCATTTAAACTCCACACGGATCACAAACCGCTTGTGCATTTATGTAAAGATGGTAAAGGACTGGAAGGGAGTGTAACTCCAAGGATCTCAAGATGGATCCTATCTGTACTGGAGTATAATTTTGAGGTTGAGTACATGAACGGTTTGAAAAATATAAAAGCGGATTGTTTGTCAAGAATACCTATTATGGCGAGTGAGGACGAATCTAAAGTTGAGGTTGAAGAAATAAGATACACCGAGGAACAAGCTTTTGCAAAAGAGGAGTGAAATGCAGCAATGTTTGATGATGATGTGTTGAAAAAAGTAATACTAGGTGTTTCTGATAGTTGGGGTGGAGAGTTAATCCATTATTTACGTTTTAAGGGTTATAACAATGTGGTAGATGAATTGAATGTAAGAGAAGGGAAGTTGTGGAGGAGAGATAAGTTAGTACCACCAGAAAGACTCAAAACTAAGATTGTTAATATGGCACACGAAGGTCATCTGGGGAGAAACATGACTAAACGGCGTGTCCGCCAGTCAAATTTTCAAAGACTGTTGTGACGCAAGGGATAAGACCAAAATTGTACGCCAATCTCCTCTTGCTTGTGTAAAGTTTCCTGATCGTCCTTGGGAAAGAGTGGCAATAGATTTTCTTGGTCCTATTTCCGATTTATAAACTTTATTTCGATTTAAATAAAATCACAAAAGTCAGCACATTACAGAATCACTGGGTCTACATGCGTCGTGAAAAGTTCATTACACTTATTCGAATTCCTGTGACAGTGAGGAAACCCAATTTTACATTGTTAAAAACTATAAATAGATAAAACCAAGTTAAAACTAGGATATATAGTGGATCAGAGACAGTTCATTAGTTAAAAAAAAAGTACAAAGAATATGCATCTAGAGCAATAAAACATATGAACAGGTACACACATAGCACTAGTAGAAGAATTTGTCAACGCCTCCCTTCGGACCAGCGTATAACCCACACTCGTCCCAGGAACTTAGCTAGGGTGATCACAATGGGGCCGTCCACGGCCGTTTTGAAAAGACTGAGCGCCTCACGGTGATCCCTCGTCCCCATCAAGAAGAATATGGGTTTAAGCCAATATATCCTTTGGTTAGAATAGGCGGGACATGCAAATAAAATATGGCCCACCGATTCTTCCCTGTTTGGGCAAAATGGACATTTACTACTGCTTGCTTGTGGACCAGACCAACTAGATGTAAAAACCTTAGTCGGTAGTGTGCCTACTCTGAATTGGTGGATTAATTTGCGGTCACGGGTAGAGGTGATTAGGTCCCAGTACTGTTCATATTGGGCATGGGATTTGGTAAGGTGAAAAGTGTTAGTCAGTGTGGGCCTGATTGATGGTGTGTGATCTCTTGTGTATACCCAATCCCAATAAGCTGTTTTTAACTCTTTTTTTGAGGGAAAGATACTACCCTCAGGGGAAAGCCACAGCCCTGACAGTCCTAATTCAATAAGAATAAATTTGACACCCCTAAACCACCCTATAGATCTGTTCAGGTCCAAGTCCGAATTTTCCGGACCGCAAGAGCATAATTGGATAGTTCGGGGGTAACCCAGAGTCTTCTCCAATATAGGACTGATCTTAGTCCAGTAATATCTCTGAGGGAATGACACCCCAGATCCATATAGAGCGGGATAAGGGGGTTGATTGTGACAAACCTGTTACCAATCTTAGGAATTTGTTTTGCATAACCACCAGTGCTTCCAGATTCACATGTGCCCACAAATCAGAACCATACAAAATGGCAGCACTGACTTTGGAGTTGTATATCTGGAGTACTGGGGCCACGGGTTTGGTATAAGAGCGACTGAATTCCCTGAGCAGTACACCAGCAAGTTGGGCGTGTTTGACCAGGAGACAATCAATTTGGGGCTTCCAACTCATCTTTTTGTCAAGGGTAACCCCAAGATAAGAAAACGCCTCTGCTTGTTCCAATGCCCCATCCCGCATCCTATCTTCGCCTGTGTTCCTTGTTGAGTTTTGGAGGACCATAAACTTGGTCTTGTCAACATTGACAACAAGGTCCAAGTCCTCACAAAACTCCTCGAACCTAGTCAATGCACGTTGTAAACCCTGTCTGGTTTTGGAAATGACAAGGGTGTCATCGGCAAACATTAGGAGTGGGATCTTGTGTCCACCTAAACTCGGGGCATCAGTCGGGCATTCTTCGAAATATTTCAAAACCCCATTGATATATATGGAGAATAGGGTTGGAGAACACCCTTCTCGACAGGAAATGTATCGGTAGTATAACCAGCCGAGTCCCACCTAACCTGGGCAAAGTTGTCTGTGTGTAGTTTAACTACAAAGGACAGAATCTCCATGGGCATGCCCAACCTTTGCAGCGTATGCCACAGTTTTGTACGGGAAACCAGATGGAAAGCAGACCTCAGATCCACAAAGGCTGCATAAATGGCCCCTTTCCCCAAAGTAACAGTGCGCCAGTAGATACGTATAAACATTAACACCTGGTCCACTGTGCTGACACATTGTCTAAATCCCGCTTGGAGGTCAGATAAAATATGGTAGTCAACCAACCATGCCTGGATTCTCCCAAGTATCACTCGTGCCACAACCTTCTGAAGGCAGTGAATAAGACTGATAGGTCTGTAATTTCCAGGGACTGACCGATCCCCTTTTTTGAAAATGGGGAGGATAACTGCACCGGCCCAGGACCGGCTCCACCCTGGTCGATAGCATTCATTAAAAGTTGAATATATTTGGCCCAGGAGGCCAGGTCTTGAACAAAAAAATCAGCGGGAATGCAGTCCAGACCCGGCGCCCTGCCTTTTGGCGCTTTGATAATTGCTAATTTTACTTCCTGAAGAGTGATACTTAAGGGGGGGCGGGGATTTACTGGCACATCACAAATATCCTGTGAGACAAACGGGATGCAAATTGGCCTTTAAAGTACGAAACCCATAAATCCTGCTCCACTTGGTTGGTAGGGACTATAGAGTGGTCCCCGCTTCCCCATTTCACCAGATGCCAAAAACAAAGCATGTCCCTTCTGGAGGAGGCTAGGAGGAGTTCTACCCAATGAGCCTCGTCCCACTCCCGTTTGGCCTTAATTTTAGACAGCTTATAACCCTGCCGCTTTACTCTAATCAAATCCTGGTTTTTACTCCTAATTGCGGCTGCAAGTGATTTATAGGCGGCACGAAAATTGGAGTTGTACCAAGGTACTGTTTTACATTCAGATAGAGCGGGGCCTTTAGATTTGTGAGTGATAAAGAAACCCTTAAGTTTATTGAAGAGCTGCTCATGAATGTGTCGCTGGAGGGCCCTGAAAATGCCTCAGCCTGTAGGGAATCAAATGAGTTTGCAACCAGGCAACTCATGACTGACCGCTTTGCAGGGTCCTGCGCTACCTTACACCATTTGAGGCGTCTAGTGTCATTTGTCAGGTGGGTCTAGTGTGCAGCACCTTGGATTTACTAAAAACAACATCTCGCATAGAGGCAACCATTGGGTTATGATCGCATTCTGGTCTAACAACAACCAGCATATCAAGCAAAGCTGACCATAATTCCAAATTAACCAAAAGATAGTCCAAGCGACTATAACAGTGCCCGTAAAGAAATGGTGCGGCTCCTTGTTTGTCAGATTTCGAGCGGCCGTTAGCAGCTCTTAACTCATGCTCTAGACACAAAGCTTTCGATTTGATGGCTGCTCTTGTCCACTTTTTGATAGGAGAGATGTCCAAGGGGGGATTAACCATTGGTCATCCTCCTCTGTGCTAAAATGAGGATCCTCACAGTCAAGGGGTTTGAACGTGCAATTGAGATCCCCCTGCGATAATTAATATTACTGCTCTCTCTGTGATTAGTTAAAAAGACGTCTAAAGCGTCAACAGTATAAGATGATCTCCCACCTGGCAAGCCCCTAGAATAAAGTTTAATAAGGAGAATGTCCTGGGAAGTGCCTTGGGATAACTTAAGGATGAGGATGTCCAGACAATCGATTTCAATCACCTCAAAGTTGTATGAGAGGGACTGTCTAATCCATGTTGACAACCCACCCTTGGGTCTGCCTCTGGCACCCCTGAGTCGCTGGTTTAGAATAATTAATATAACCTTCCAGAAACACCTTATCAACTGCCCATGTTTCTTGAAACAATATGATATCCTGCTCCTCAATGAAATTAAAATGAAAGTGGTCCACTCTGTAGAAGCAAGTTTACTTGCGAGCCCCGCAATGTTCCATGAAACTATTTTAAGGACTCCTGGGCGCTCTGCAGGAGAACATTGCGCTAGACCTGCGTCTATTGTAGGTATGGATTTGACATGTGCACTAGGAGAGCTACTACTGCCCAAATCAATGTAGCTGGGGCTTGATCTATCCTGAGTACCCAAGCTGCTGCAGTGAGATACAAATTGATCCCAACCCCTGGAGTCATGCTCACCACTCCCAATTAATCCCTGATCCCATAGCAGAGGAGAAACATGACTAAACGGCGTGTCCTCCAGTCATTCTGGTGGCCTGGGCTAGATAAAGATGTTGAAGGAATTGTCAAAGACTGTTATGCCTGTGCCGCAAGCGATAGGACCAAAATTGTACGCCAATCTCCTCTTGCTTGTGTAAAGTTTCCTGATCGTCCTTGGGAAAGACTGGCAATAGATTTTCTTGGTCCTATTTCCAAATTAGGATCAAATGGCAGATTTTTAATCGTTTTGGTGGATTACCATTTCAAATGGCTTGTCATTGAAACATCTGAGAATATTGTAACAGAGAAAGTGATCACATTTTTGGAGAAAGGTTTTTTGAATGAAGGAATTCCAAAAGTTTTGGTGTCGGATAATGGACCTCAGTTAATTCCTAGGAGGATGCAAGAATTTCTTTGTGGAAAAGGGATTAGACAGGAGAGAGTTGCCATGTTAAGACCCCAAGCCAATTGTTTGGTTAAAAGAATAACTTGTTTGATCATGGATAACATACAATTTTCATTGTGCAATGGACTGTCATGGTCTGAACAGTTAAAGAAGTTAATGTGGTCCTATAGAATAACGCCACATTCTATGACAGGTGTATCACCTTTCGTATCTATTAAGGGAAGAGAACCAGGATTGAAAGAAGTACCAGGATGGTTGAAGGATAGAGATTGTGTGTGGGTAGATTGTGAAAAGATTGGTAAAGAAGTTGTTAATAAGCAAACTGCTGCTGCTAGTCATTATAATAAAATGAAAGGAGTTACATTTCCAAGTATTAAATCTGGTGATTGGGTTGTGGTAAAGCGTGGTGGTACTGTTGCAAAAGGAGATAGCAAGTTTTCTAGACCTATCCAGGTGAAGGAAGTGAAGAAGAGTGTTGTAATATTGTGCGATGGATCGATTTTGAGTCATGGAAATATTTCAAAATGTTTTACTCCTCAGCAAATGTTCAGTTATTATTTTCCATGAATATTTCATGGCAATTGTTCTGTGATTAATGTCCATGTATATTTTCATCTGTGTGATTTTATTGACTTTTTATTGTACATATGTTTCAGCTTATTATTTGTGTGTTTATATCCACATTTGCCAAATATTCATTTTAGTATTTTTGAGTTAAGAAGTGTATAAAGGGGGAGATGTGTAAAGATGTCTTAATTGGAATGTATGTATGTTGCTAGGCAATTTGGAATGTAATGATTGAATACTTGAACAGAGCTGTGAAGCTGGTGGAGGATGAAGCTGGAGGCTCCTGTAACTAATCTTCAATAAACTACCTATTCTTCATATATTGCCTGGACATCAACTTTACAAATCTGACAACAAATTCTCATTTCATGTCAATCATGCAGTAGAAAAGTATTTTTGTAAGGAGCAAAAGGGAAGCTACAGAGTGGGGACTAGCTACAATAAGAGTGGATCCCAAGATAATGTTTTCTATAGCTTCTACAAGATGGGCTGCTACATTCAAAGAGCACAGGCAAGGCGGATGCCTTGCTGCTACAGGGTCAAGAGCAGGGGGATTATTGACAATGGGCTTTTTGGAGTCCCCATGCTCCTTAAATGATTTTCCAACAGCAAACTTCTATCCATTCATGACAAAGAAGTGTAAAGGGCTTATAGTAATCTGGAAGCACTACTACAGATGCAAAGGTCAGTGCCTGCTTCACCTGTGATGGAGCTGTAATTTCTTCTGGTAGTTTCTCAATGCAAAACCTTCATGCTACCTCTAATTTACCGCTCAAAAGGTGTTGGGCCCTTCACACCATGTATTACCTTCAGGAGACTTTAAATAAAGATGAACAGTCAAAAATGCAATTATTATTTTAAGCCAATAAAGAGAGTTGTTGAGTATTTAAAGGGTTTTATTTTCTAGTCAAAAGTTAAGTTTTCTCTGACAGTTTATTCATTAGTAAAATATCAATCAGGTTACAGAATTTGGAAAACAGGAAAAATAGCATTAATACAGAACATATTACAGTCTGCATATAAGCATTACATATAGGAAATAAATTGTGGCGCAAAATGTAATTCGAAATTCTTAAAGAGTTTCTAAGAAAAAATAGTCTTGCAAGGCTAATCAAAAATCAAATAGTTTGCAAAAATCTCCCATAAAGAGAAATAAATGCATAAGTAAAAAAAAATCTTTTCAGACCTAATTAATTAGTCAAAGCATAAACCTATAGTTTAGCATCTAAATCTAAAAAGCCTTTCTATCTGTTTGGTGCCCTGTGCATCTCTGTATCTAAAAAGCAAAAAGGAGCGAGACAGCCCGCCCTTCACCAGACTTGCAGTGCCAAGATATGACGTGGAAGCAAGAAACCTCCCCCTGACACTCCTCTGACGCCACTCCTCCCTTCAGCAATCTCCCGGGACGTTTCTCGTGCCTAACCCATAGAATGAAGCAAAGCCTAAGCCAAAATGAGCAAGAAGCCAGCTGAGCTACGAAAGCCAGCCCCTCCTCCGGAGAGGTCAGAATTTATACACAAAATTTTGGCAGACTACACAAAATGTTTCAACTTCAGGAAAACCTGTACGTGATTGGTCAGTCATGATGACATGAGTTTGCACAACCCTGACTCATTCTAAAAAAACCTGACTTTATCAGTTTTAACAAAAGAAGCATACATGAATAACTACATTTTATAAGTTTGCAACAATTGCTAGGGAAAATGTTTCTATAGTTCCTTCCTTCCTTCCTTTCACAGTGCAGTCAGATGGATACTTTTAACTAACTGGTACATTGGCACAGTAACAAGAATGTACAGTTCAAGCTGTCCTTGACTCCTTCCGCAGTTTGAGTCAAGCTGCCACAGTCTGCGCATGCTCTCTTCTCTTTCAAATCAAGCCATAGCCTTGCTGGTTTCACAGGCAGCCATTTAATGGTAGGCCCCAAAATAAAACAAACACAAAGATAATATTAATTTCATGTAAATCAGACCATTATGTTTCCCAACTCCATACTAATACTCCTTATAAATGTTTACCTAGCCAAGCTACTAGTGTAAAGCAGCTTTTCTTTTATTTATGACAACATGCAAAATAAATATGCAATGTGCAACAAAGTAAAATAGGTGTTATTAACTGAAAATATTTATCAAAATATGCAACAAGTCAAAATCTATTAAGACAGAAATAGTGGATTTAGGGATGAGCTGGGAAGAGAGAAACATATTCTATTAATCTTCAAAGCTAAAAAGGCCACTTTTCTCTACACTGCAAAAACACGTTAATTCAGCAAAAGCATTTAAGACTGAATAGGCCTCACTTTCATGTTTTTCGTGTGCCATGTTTTTGACTTGCACCAAAAGGTGTGTGGCAATTTAAATGCAGTTTGTCTGAAGCACAAAAAATAAAACAATGCCTGACTGCAGATGAAATCTGCTCCATCAATCCACCCTTCTGATGATTCAAATCATATTAAGATGATTTTTAATTCATCACACATATTTCATTTTCAAAAGTGACTTTTTTTTTAAATTGCAAAAGCTGAGCATATAACCATTTTACTTCTATTTCTAAGGCAAACACAATTCTATCTTTAATCAGATCATATATAGCCAGGCTCAAATGTTTTAGTGCAGAGTTCAGTAAGTAGCTTCTTGGAACAGTTAGTCTTCTTTAAAATAAGTAACTAAAATAATAAAAAAGGAATTCAACAGGACAGTTTCAGCATTTCTTTTCTCTTTGTCATCAGCTTGCCATCAGAATGGCTCATACAGTGTGGCATTCTCTACCTTTTCAATGCAAATTAGACTACTTAGGTGCTGAGAAACTCGGACAGAGCACCATCAATCTCTTGCACTTTTTCAACCAATGCCTTTCACTCTTATTTTCACTTTGATCAGATTCAGATGTTTCACCACAGCATCTCTCAGATCAAAGCCGTTGCACCATCCATTATGCAGATCTTGTGTAGCAGCTGCAATCTGGTGAGAAACTGCACACTGTACATCAACCAGACCTGCACAGCAATGGCTGGTGTTCTCATCATTGTTTTCCACAAGTGCATTTGCATATGCATTTTCAAGCCACTTTGGTGTTGGTGACACACAGTCTTTTGCAAAAGGTAACTCAGTGCTGCCATTGTGTTGCTTTATTATGGTTGGCACTTCAGGCAGATAGCTACAATCCATTCCTTGTCCAATCTGTTGTTCTGCACTCATTATCTTTGAGACCACCTTATGATCTGATTTCAGAGAAACTGGCAATCTGTACCTGGGCATCAGTCTTTGCAATAACACTTTTGCCACTATGCAGTTGTCACTTTTCCCAAAAACAGTTCTCATACAACCCTGTTGTGCTGCTTCAAAAACATTTTATTGAGCCTCCTTTAATTCACCTGTGAAGATTCCATAGAATGTATATGCTAACAGAACACAAATTTGTGCAACTAAATTAGCATTTCTCTCTCCCATGAGAACAGTGACTCCCATTTGAGCAGATATACTGCATGTTATAGTAAGGGCAATCAATTTCGAATTTTGGGCTGAGGTAACTACTGAAAGCCGTGAAGCTTTGACAACATCACGTATAAGGAGCACAGCATGTGCTGCTTTTAATGTGTCACCTTTCAAACATGGGCCATCTAGAAAATGGACATTGTTGGTGTGACTCAGACATTCATTATTAAAGTTTGAATTTGGCTTTATGCATATTTTCATGATATTTAGACATTCATATTCAGTTTCATCATAATCCAATTCATTTGCTGACATTTCTGTGAAGTTAGGGTCAAAGGTCATTGGGCAATACATCACAGACCTTTGAACACAGTCATCTTTTTGAATAGGCAATGAGAGAGTGCAGCCCTCCCTCTCACTGCAAATTGGTGTATTTTCTTTCAAATAAACTTTCATTCCTAGTGCTGGGGCGCAATATTCTTTCTCTTTCAACTCTAGGAATGCTTTTGTGCAATTGTTGTCCAATGGAAGCGGATCAGACACATCCTCATGTGTCAGCCTCAGTAAAGGCTTAGCCACTAGGGAAAGATTTAGTAACCACTCTCTACAGCAGCTAACCATTCCCAAAAATGTCCTGACTTCTTTCTGAATTTGAGGTGGATTTTTCTTGGAAATCATTTCCACCCTCTCTGGTAACACCTTTCTACCTCCCTTTCCAATTTTGTGTCCCAGGTATTCTTCTTTTTGACAGTACTCCTGACTATTCTCATGCAATGGCACTGTTACATGGACTTTGCAAAAATCAATAAAAGTAAGCCATTCTTCAGCACATGGAATGTGAAAAAATATATTGGCTGGATTCGGTACCACAGGACAACATGGAAAAAATATGCTTTTAATCTCCTGCACTATTCTGTTCTTTTCATTTATTTTTTGTGAACCTGTGATCAGAAAGTTACATAAACTTCTAATCAATTCCATCAAAAATCCTTTTATTGGTAAAATGTCTGCAACTGATGGTGTTCCTGAATGCATGTCATTTGGTTCTAATTTTAATAAGACATGTTCTGCACATTTTATTAATCTGGCATCCTTCTCTGTGAACTCTCCTATTTCTATGTTTATTATTTTTTCAAAATCAGAAGGTAATTTTTCAACTGTCTTTTCTGAAAATAATGCTACAGCTGTTTCTTGTTGGGCCACTTTAAAATGTACATTCTCATCAGGAATCTGAAAAATAACATTATCTGATGTACAGTATTCTGTGCTGTTTAATTCACAAAACAATTGTTTTTCTGCTAGGCCAGAGTCACAGACAACAGTTTTGCAGTTTTCCTCAAATGGGCCTAATTTTGGTTCAAATTCTTCTAAAACTGGGTTTGTAATTTCTTTGCTTAAAACTCCTGCAACTAAATCTGGACTTTCCACTGCCTTCACAATGGACTTGGTAGATTCTGAACTGTGAGGGTTGAAACTCTCATTTTCAAACACAGCAACCTGTTGGACTGGGTTCTGATTTTGTCTCTGGAAATAATTCACATTTGCTCTGGACAACTTATTTAAATTAATTTTAGCATTTTCCATATTTTGTGGGATCTTTGCTTGAAACATTCCTGCCATAGGTACCTGTTTCTAAACTGACATTTGCATTTGCTTAGCTGGTATATTTTGCATCTGCATTTCTCCATGTTTTTGTGCATCATGTTTAAAGTTATTTTTCTTCTTCCAATGCTCAAATCTGCTATAAAGATGGCAAAAGGACATATTTTCCAGCAGTACAACATTCAAACCTGAATTTGCACAAACCAAAACACCTTTACTTCCATCCTGTGTTATTTTAATCTGTACCCAATCAACATCCTTTGCTAGCACTCTGCCCTTCAGGAAAATAATCACTGCTATGTTTTCCTCCATATCAACAGAAAATGATGGTGCATTCATGCAAACCCTTTTCATTGTCTCCTCACCTGGCCCTTGAACAACTTTAGATTCAAACCACATTTTATTCTGCATGGCAATGTAAAAGAACATTTCCAAATTAATGCACAGCTCTTTTAAAATCTCAACAAATCCATCAACATTTGGGTACCACAGCATAATTCTGTCTCTCAATTGTGGGATTGTGTTCAGAAATGCTGCAAGTTCACTTTTATTCTGTGGCATAGGAACATTCACTCCTCCCACTATTTCTCTCAATGAGTAAGCACAAGCTTCTCCCTCATTCTGCTTATTATTTTTCTCAACTAAATCTGGTGGCTTCTTTTCCTTATCCAGTTTCCTTGCTAGGTCTGGTGGTTTCTTTTTATTCTTGTGTTTTCTTGCCCATTTGTCTCCTAATTTCTCAAACCCATTGCATTAAAAAATATATTTTATTTCTGCAATGTGCAATTGCATTCCCGAAGAAAACATTTTCTCATTTGCTTCATCATCCATATGTACCCTAAACCTTTTCTGAGATGGAAACTTCCTGAAACATCAATTTCATAATTTTGAGCCAAATCTGTCAGGCCATTATGTGTAGTTAATGCACATGCAACTGTTTCCTTACTCAGGGAAATTAATTCTTTTTCCTGACACTGGTTCACATTTTCATTATTTAAACAGCATGGATTGTTATTTTCTCCATGTTAAAGTGCTGAATTTAAAACACTAAGCTGTCTTTCTTTTTCAGGGCCTGTGTTAATATGTTCTCCCATGTTTTCTATCTTTTTAATCACTGCTGCTTCCTCAAAGCAGGTTTGAGAAATCCCATTTTCAAATATATTTATTTTATCCTGAGCTGTAGATGTTGTAAAGGCCATTTTTCCCTCACCTTTCAGTGCTTGGGGTACTTTCTGTTCAATAATCTGTGAATTCTGAGTTTCTGAAATAAACTCTGCTATAATCACTCCTTCTGCAGCTCTTTGAACCTTTTCAGTAGGGACCATATTAATTGAGACAGTCATAATTATTCTATACATTATCTGTGTATCTGCAGTTAGCAATTCTTGGACTGAATCTGGCACAATTGAAGCAGTAACACCTGGAGGTATCACTGTCAGTGCTGAATCAACAGGTAATGGGTCAATCTGAAATGTTTGCAAAGTTTCTCAATCTGTGTTTTTCTCTGTTCAACAGAAGCAGTAGCCACTGTAGTGCTTACTAGTACACTATTTTCAGTATTTTTAATGGGAACTATATAAAGTGGAGGACACTCAGTTAACAATGCATCCATTATTTTATCCCCTGAATCATTATTTATTTGAAGCTCTTTATCATCATTAACTCTCTTCTCCTGTATTTGGTGCTTTACCTTTTTATCGTCACTTGCTTTCTCTCTTGCTGCTTTTTCCCAAAGGCTTAAGGCCTCAAATTGTGCAGCTTTAGATGGTGTCTTTATTTCACATAACACTTCCCTTAATTTGTCAATAATTTGCAATTCAAAAGTACCATCTTTTGGAAACTTCAAAGCACCCTCTTTTTCAGTAGTCTTGCACCATTAGTGAACCCACATACATGTATTTTGTCCCAAATTGGTAGACATAAAATGCACAGGTGTTCCTTCAGGAGCATCACCAATAAAAAACTATTTTTTCACTTTACCTCCTAACAGCTTCTTTAAGCCTTCAAACAATTTCATTTTTGCAATAGTTCAATGCAATTTCTTTTTTCCAAAGCTGTCAGTCTCAATTTTAGTCAGTTTTACTCCTACTACTGACCCTCCACAAAATCTTACTGTAATATTTCTCTTAATCAATAACTCTGTTAGTAACAACATAAATACATTCGCTACTCTGTCTGTTGTGCTAAATAAAGGATAGATTTATATTCACTGCGAGTAACACATTCCGCTTACCCATCACAAAGTAAGACCTTTAGTTTACTCTTCAAACACTACAGGTAAATCCCTTCCGCTTACCTTTCACTCAAGCTCAGAAGAACCTGCTACTCCTTTAGTGTGACCCTTTCTAGGTGATATCAGACTAAAGTTTCACCAGCGAACTCTTTGCTATCAATCACTCACACAGAAAATAGTCCCTAATTTAACACTGCCAGCCCTACCTAGCTTCTCAGTGTTATTCCAACAGACAAGTAACCTCAGTGCAGTGTGGCTTCCATTTACCACCCGCTATTCCTTCCCGGGATTCCACAGGTGTGCATACCACAGACAACATAGAACAAGACACTAACTTAACATAAGGAGTTAAAACATGTAATCAATAACCAAAAATTATGTCCTATGAAATTACCAATATAATCAATAACACCATGAATTAAAAATGAGCAAAATGTCACCAACAGTAAAAATCCTTACTATTTTCAACACTTCAAAAAAACATCCTAGCATATTAACAACATTTCACAACCCTATTGATACTCACACCACTTCTTGCATCACCTTCCAGTACTGCTTTGCCAGTCTTCAGGTTCTGAGCATTGGAGTCAGGAATCAGGACTTGGACATTTATCTAACTTGGGCAATTATTTTACTTCCCTCTTAAGGTAAATTATCCATTAGTTGAGTAGTTGATGGTGAAATCAATAATCATTAATCCCCAAACTAATCAATAATGACCATCCTCTGATTACCAAAAACTGATGGAGCGGTAATTTCTTCTGGTAGTTTCTCAATGCAAAACCTTCATGCTACCTCTAATTTACCGCTGAAAAGGTATTGGGCCCTTCACACCATGTATTACGGGAGACTTTAAATAAAGATGAACAGTCAAAAATGTAATTATTATTTTAAGCCAATGAAGAGAGTTGTTGAGTATTTAAAGGGTTTTATTTTCTAGTCAAAAGTTAAGTTTTCTCTGACAGTTTATTCATTAGTAAATATCAATCAGGTTACAGAATTTGGAAAACAGGAAAAATAGCATTAATACAGAACATATTACAGTCTGCATATAAGCATTACATATAGGAAATAAATTGTGGCGCAAAATGTCATTCAAAATTCTTAAAGAGTTTCTAAGAAAAAATAGTCTTGCAAGGCTAATCAAAAATCAAATCGTTTGCAAAAATCTCCCATAAAGAGAAATAAATGCATAAGTCAAAAGAAATCTTTTCAGACCTAATTAATTAGTCAAAGCATAAACCTATAGTTTAGCATCTAAATCTAAAAAGCCTTTCTATCTGTTTGGTGCCCTGTGCATCTCTGTGTCTAAAAAGCAAAAAGGAGCGAGACAGCCCGCCCTTCACCAGACCTGCAGTGCCAAGATATGACGTGGAAGCAAGAAACCTCCCCCTGACACTCCTCGGACGCCACTCCTCCCTTCAGCAATCTCCCGGGACGTTTCTCGTACCTAACCCATAGAATGAAGCAAAGCCTAAGCCAAAATGAGCAAGAAGCCAGCTGAGCTAAGAAAGCCAGCCCCTCCTCCGGAGAGGTCAGAATTTATACACAAAATTTTGGCAGACTACACAAAATGTTTCAACTTCAGGAAAACCTGTACGTGATTGGTCAGTCACGATGGCATGAGTTTGCACAACCCTGACTCATTCTAAAAAAAACCTGACTTTATCAGTTTTAACAAAAGAAGCATACATGAATAACTACATTTTATAAGTTTGCAACAATTGCTAGGGAAAATGTTTCTATAGTTCCTTCCTTCCTTTCACAGTGCAGTCAGATGGATACTTTTAACTAACTGGTACATTGGCACAGTCCCAAGAATGTAAGTTCAAGCTGTCCTTGACTCCTTCCGCAGTTTGAGTCAAGCTGCCACAGTCTGCGCATGCTCTCTTCTCTTTCAAAGCAAGCCATAGCCTTGCTGGTTTCACAGGCAGCCATTTAATGGTAGGCCCCAAAATAAAACAAACACAAAGATAATATTAATTTCATGTAAATCAGACCATTATGTTTCCCAACTCCATACTAATACTCCTTATAAATGTTTACCTAGCCAAGCTACTAGTGTAAAGCAGCTTTTCTATTATTTATGACAACATGCAAAATAAATATGCAATGTGCAACAAAGTAAAAGAGGTGTTATTAACTGAAAATATTTATCAAAATATGCAACAAGTCAAAGTCTATTAAGACAGAAATAGTGGATTTAGGGATGAGCTGGGAAGAGAGAAACATATTCTATTAATCTTCAAAGCTAAAAAGGCCACTTTTCTCTACACTGCAAAAACACATGTTAATTCAGCAAAAGCATTTAAGACTAAATAGGCCTCACTTTCATGTTTTTCGTGTGCCATGTTTTGAACTTGCACCAAAAAGTGCGTGGCAATTTAAATGCAGTTTGTCTGAAGCACAAAAAATAAAACAATGCCTGACTGCAGATGAAATCTGCTCCATCACCTGCACCAAGGCTGTTCTGCTGCCTCAGTCCAGTGCAAGAGTTCAGGAGTGTCCTGTTGACATATTTGTGGAGGAGTTGTACCATGGTAGCAAATCATATAATCTATTGTATACAAACTCCCCGATTCCCAAAAAGCTCTGTACTGTACAGCTGGTCTTAGGCGGCTTTAATCTGTAATTGTAATTCTCTTTTGATGCATAATACCCCTTCTTAGTTAATTCAGTAAGTTGGTAGAGGAAATCTACCTTCCATTGTTTTAAGGTGGCTGATGCAGTAATACATAGCATCAACCTACTTGCACCAGTGTGGAACCCCTGAAAAATATCTAGGTGTCAAGATCATGTTTTAAAGCTTGGAAAAATATGAATGTGGACTTTGGAAACTCCTGTGTTGCCCTCAGCTAAATTGGAATGCAAAGAGATTCTGGCTTACCTCATTTATAGGGATAGCAAAGAAGCAGAGAAAATGCACTACACTGAACCATCAGGCATTGGCTGGGATACTGAGAAGTTATGGATAAGTACACTATTAAATTCTTGCCGGTAGGATCAGCGGTACAGGTAGTCACAGAGGCAATAGGACAAAATGCTTAATTAAATCAACAATGACTAAGTGAATCCCAGCTTCAGGACACAAGGACTTACCTTGAAATGAATGGGTTCAATAGAGACAATACATTCAACATTATTTGCATGTCTAGTCCACAACATGGGGGGAACTTGCTCAATTAATTTACTTAAAGATTCAGACTTTGATGTTTCACATTCAATATTCTGATTGTCAAATGTACATAATACAACCAAAGCCTTTTTAGTCTGTGGAACATTAAGAAACACCAGTCACTGGTAGGAAATGCTGTGCAATTCAATATTTGTATGTACCTCTACCCAACAAGTTGACAGGTGATGTAGGGCTGAGTAGAAAGGCATGTTTGTAAGTTATTGGACCCAATATACCAGAAACCGGATCAGCAGGTGGGAAACTCCTGTATTTGAGATACTGAATGCGTCAATGTAAAATACCAAGAGAAGTAATGAAGAAAATCTGGAGGTTTTTAGTGCAGATTGACTAGCGCTGGTGTCAAGGAGACTAAATATAAGTGTTGAGGCATATGAGCTGCAGAATTTACACTTTCTGCATAGATCGCCATCTGGTGTTGGGCTTGAATGCTTGCACCTTGTTGTCTTCGAAGAAGTATTTTGTAGTCACGAGATAGGTGACTCCTCCCTTGGAAGATAGTGCGCATGGGTATCAACTCCATCTCAGATTGTTTTTTTCAGCCATTGGGTTCACATTAACTTCAACGGTTTGGTACCGTATTATCCAAACCTTTTCGATGCGCAAACCATCGTAAACTCAACGGTATTGTTTTTGTTCTCTTACTCTTCGATGTGCTACTCAAATACTCAATTCCAGTCGTTGACCCGTGGAGCCAAATTCCCACATAGCGACCAACACAAGGTATGTAACCTCTGTCTCTCACCTGAGCACGAGGAGAACAATTGCCAGGCCTGTGCCTCGTTTCGATCCAAAAAGACTATCTGTGATCGTCGGGCCCGACGACACATTATGGCGCAACAAGCTGCTCCGGTGCCGGAAGATATCTTCGACCAAGGCACGACGTCCCAGAGGAGGATTCAGAGCATCTGGAAATCATTTACGAGGCAGATGATTCTGACGACCACATCCCTCCATGCCAACGAGTGAGTACAACTGCCCCTGCCCCCACCCTACCCCAGAAAAAGAAGGCACCTATGAAGACTTTACCTGCAGGCCCCAGTCGCGACCGAAACAAAGCTTCAGAAGCCCCTCCGCCGGGCCCGCTTCGAAGACAAAGGAAAGGCGTTCCGACGGCTCGGGACCGAGCAAGCCACATATCCTTGACCGCAGACACCGTTGGCACTGAAGACGGGACCTCATCCTACTCCCGCAGTCCCCAAAAAGGCCTCGGCACCGAACACCTCTGCACCGAAGAAAAAAAGGACCTCGGATCTGAAACCGAAACACTCTGCACCGAAGAAAAAAAGGACCTCGGATCTGAAACCGAAACATTCGGAAACGAAAAGGATTTCGGACTAGAAGCCGAAGGATCCAAAAACCCCTTCGAAGGCTCCAGGGCAGAAATCTAAACCCCGCTCGGACCCCAAAAAATTGGCGCCGAAGGTGACTACTGAAGAGGAAGAACATTTTCGACCGGGTCCCATCGATCCGAAACAAAAAACTCTCAAAGTTGACCCCAAAACTAGACACGTGGTCAATGATCCACACAAGAAGAGGAAATTGAACACCCCACACATTCCTGAGGTGCCTGTAAAGAAAACAAAAAGTGTCATTTCACCTTTAAGACCCTCTTCTCCTGTTCTTCGTACTAAGCACTTCTCTCCTCCACATTCTCCCATATTTCCACCATACTCACCACCACCACAAGATGATGATGATGTAGGGGGTGAGGGAGGAATCAATGACCCTTTCACTGACCCTGATAATGACACAGATATACCACAGGGCACGTGGGATTTTTATGATGAGCCAGTTGATCCTCCAGACCTTCCTGATCCCGATGCATTCCCCAAAAACCCATCTCCCCAGATGACAATATTGGCTTTAGTCCGCTTATCGATAGAGCGGCCCAGTGCCATGGTGTTCAAATGCATTCGGACCCGACAGAGAAAGACTTCCTAATAGACACCTTTGCACAGTCAAAAAAGACTGTACACACTTTACCAATCTTGAAGGGCATCATTAAACACACCCCAGGCATATTCAAAGACCCTTTGAGGGCTAGAATTCTCAACCCTAGAATTGACAAAAAATATAAATCCGCTCACAATGATCCCACCTACATCAAGGGTCAACTCCCTTTAGATTCTCTAGTAGTTACCAACGCTAGAAAACGTGCCAACTCTCAGACCTCCGGGGATTCTCCACCTCCGAACAAAGAGTCCAAATTATTAGATGCTTCGGGCAAACGAGTTGCGGCCCAAGCAGCCAATCATTGGAGAATAGCCAATGCGCAAGCATTACTTGCCAGGTACGATAGGGCTCATTACAATCAACTGGAAACCCTATTGCAGCATTTACCTGATCAATATAAGACCAAGGCCAATGATTTAATTCAAGAGGGCAAATTAATAACTAATGCATCAATTAAGTGTGCCCTCGATGCAGCAGACACCACATCTAGATCCATTAACGCTAGTCTGTTACTAAGAAGACATGCCTGGTTGCGCATTTCTGGCTTCAAACAAGAGGTACCGACAACTATCCTCAATCAGCCTGTTCAATCAAGAACAACTTTTTGGCCCAGCTGTGGATACAGCTTTAGAAAAAATGAAAAAGGACACAGAGACTGCTAAATCCATGGGAGCATTACAGTCTCCATCCGCACGAGTTTCCTTTCAACGCTTCTTCTATAGAGGTGCGTCGAAAAACATCAGTGCAGACACTACTTCTTCCTCCTACAAAAACCCCACACACACATCCCCAACAAGGGATATTTTAGAGGTGGGTACAGGGGAAATAACAACCAAGGAAAAGGGCGAGGTAACAACAACACTTGTGCCTCTCCCACTAATAAACCGTGATTTCCCTCCACTCCCTCCAGACCATTCCAATCCGGTCGGAGGGAGACTCTCACAGTTCCTACCTGTTTGGAATTCCATCACTACAGACAAGTGGGTAAGACAAATTATCCAGCATGGTTACTGCCTGGAACTTATTGCAACTCCCCCCAACAAACCACCCAAGCAGCGTCCAATGTCCATGGAACATCTAACGCTCCTCAAACAGGAAGTTCTCTTGCTGCTTCAAAAGCGTGCAATAGATCCAGTCCCCATACAACATCTAGGAACAGGAGTTTACTCCCTGTACTTCCTAATCCCCAAAAAAGACGGAACCCTAAGGCTAATACTGGACCTGAGACCTCTCAATATCTACATACAGTGAGATCATTTTCATATGATCACTCTTCAACAGGTCCTTCCACTACTTCAACAAGGTGACTTCCTTGCCACACTAGATCTCAAGAACGTCTACTTCCATGTTCCCATTCACCCTGCTCACAGGAAATACCTAAGGTTCACAGTGGAGGGCCAACACTATCAGTTCAAAGTCCTTCCATTCGGGGTGACCACAGCACCCAGAGTGTTCACAAAGTGCCTTGCAGTAGTAGCAGCACACTTGAGAAGACAACAAATCCATGTATTTCCATACCTCGACAACTGGCTGATAAAAGCCAATTCGTATAACCAGTGTGTTCACCACACTTATCAAACCATCCAGCTGCTACACAACTTCCACACCAAGTCACACCTTCAACCCTCCTACATACATCAGTATCTAGGAGCCACAATAGACACTTCCAAAGCTTTAGCATACCCCAATCCAGTCAGGATAGCCAATATGCAAACCTTCATCTCCAAGTTTCAGCCCCAACACTCTCTCCCAGCACAAGTGTTTATGCAGCTCATTGGAATGATGGCCTCCTGCATTTTCATTGTACCTCACGCAAGACTTAAGAAGTGCCCTTTACAAGAATGCTTAGCACGTCAGTGGAACCAGGCTCAAGGTCAACTTACAGATCTGGTGTTGGTGGACAGCCACATACATCGCTCTCTGCAGTGGTGGAACACACAAAACCTTTCCAGAGGGCGGCCGTCCTAGAGCCAGTTCCACAAATAGTGCTAACAGCAGAGGAGACGCAGCGCCCTGAGGTCAGCGTCCTGACAGCCAGCACCACCGGGGGAAGCTCGAGGGGCTCCAGCGCTAGCCGGCCACGCCCCCCTTTCACCGGGGACCTTAAATCAACCTTGCGCCTCCCGCTCCGCGGGAGACGCAGCTCCCTGAGGTCAGCGTCCTGACAGCCAGCACCACTGGGGGAAGCGAGAGAGGCTCCAGCGCTACCCGGCCACGCCCCCCTTTCACCGGGGACCTTAAATCAACATCAACCTCGCGCTCCGCGGGAGACGCAGCGCCCTGAGGTCAGCGTCCTGACAGCCAGCACCACCGGGTGAAGCTCGAGATGCTCCAGCGCTACCCGGCCACGCCCCCCTTTCACCGGATATTGCCTGCATCTGTTTCCGGCCCGCGGGACGCGCGTGGGCGAAGCCCGGGCCGTCTGTGGCCGTCCGAGGCCAGAGGAGGCCGGGCAGGGCCATCCCCTTTACATCTTGCTGGCGAACCCTCAAGGTACTGTTTTTGTTCTCTGGCTGAGGGTCAGCGTTAGAGTATAACCTACGTACCGGAGCGCTGTGGCTCCCTACTCTCTCTGCTTGCTGGGGGAACTGGTGGTTCTATCTTCATTTTATATTTTTATACTGTATTTGCGCTGCTCCACCTTCTGCCTAGAATGGGGAAAAGGAAAACCTTGGAAGGAGGGGGAATTCTGGCACTAAGAAGGGAAAGAAAAGCCAAAAAAGTACCCCACGCTGCAATGAACTGCGTGCTTAGAAGAATTGAGGAATTAGTAGAAGACTGTGAAGCAGCCCTGAGCAATGATAGCCTGCAGCTGTCAACGATCCACAGCGGGAAACTTCTGACACCCTCCAATTGGCTCAAGGGAAATCCATCCCCTCCATGTTTGCCAAGCGAATATCTCACAAGCATGAAGCGAACCTGTCCAAGTCTAGTAGTATCACAACGGAAGAAGGCCCTGACTCAAACCCTGCCACCGATGTGACTCTAGCCGAGGAATCCCCTGGTGGGTTGGAAGGGGAATATGCTTTGGTACCTCAGGTACCTGTAAAAATAGGTTTCAACCTCTGAATGTGGAACTGGATGAGGCTTCTACATTAGCACTAGGGTACCCCGTTGTGTCTATTAATAATCCAGTGGAGATTCAGGCTAGCTACAAATCGTGCAGGTTCTCCATGCTGGTTTTACTGGCAAGAATCACCGAGCTAGAAAAATTAGTAGAATCCTTGGGTTTTAAGGTGGAGGGCTTACTGAGAAGAGGGACCGCTACTCCCCCTACCAATATTAAATCCGTCCAGCGAGGGACAATAAATAGAGCTCTCCCTAGGCGGTTATGCAGCACAGCAAGAAATACCAGCCCGTGTCCATCTAGGGGCACTTTCTCTAACCCCCCTCCCACATCAGACCACTCCTCACGGGGCCCTGGAGTAATAAAGCCTACAAACCCTTTGGGCAAATTATATTCCGCCTCTGTGGGGTCCAGGGCACCTGTAAGGAGACCTCAGGAACAGGTCCAAACACTGCCAAGGAATTTCCCCCCGGCACCCCCCAACAGAGTCTCAGGTGGGCCACCTGCAGTTCTTGACCTCCAAGGTGGCTCATTCCACCGCCATAATGGTAGGGCCACCATATACATGACTAAGGTTCCCAAACTATGTAATAGAAGGAGAGAACTACCCTGCCAGGAAATAATTATGTGGTCCCTTCGGCGAGATCCACAGAGTGAGGGGGGGGGGGGGGTGACAAAAATTAATGCTTCGGAGCCAATGATATAACAGACACATTCAGAACCAATAGTGAAAAAATGTACACACAGGGGAAAAGGATTTCCTCCTATGACTAGGTAAATATCGTCTATAAAAAGTTCATACACAAAATACGAATTAGTTGGCGTCCACACACTCCCACAGTCATTCACTAAGTAAACATGCACTTCTCATTCTCTCTCACAATCGAAATAATGCAATCATAACCATACAAGCATAGAAGGACCTGGGGGCCTGCAACATCACAATCAAAGGTTGCTAGGGTAGAGAGACTAACATGGAGGCAGTTAAGGAAAAGGTACAGAAAATGATGATACACTGAGGGCCATCCATGTAGATCATGCCAATGCGCGTTTCAATGCAAGGCCAATTTAGGCTGCATCTTCATCAGGGCATAGGAGACCAGGGAGGGGGACAAACACACATTTTTCTCATGGAGAGGTCTTATCATCATACACTTTTCAGCAATTCAAAAGCAGTTGCTGCAGCGAGGGATTTCTCACAGCTCAAGGATGGGTGGAAGCCAAGCGAGCTTCCAGGTTTAGATAAGTCCTAATAGAAAATAGGAGAGCGGCACATCTTTTCGTGTTTCCTTCACAGGCAGCACATTTCATTTAGAAAGGACTCTGGAGGCAAACAACCGTATGCTGATTATATAAACGGTCTGTGAAAGATCACTGTAGATGAGGTCAGGCGAGATCAGAAACATGTAGGTCAGGTAGGGAGGATCGGGCCAGCAGCAAGTACCCAGCGGCCGCCAGGATCGGCTTCCCGAGCCGCGATCAGGCTGTGGGGTGGGATGGGGCCCTTCACCAGCTCCTCCTGGAGACCAGGGGGTGAGGGGGTCCGAATGCGGGAATCAGGGATCAGGGGGGAGCAGGGATGGATCGCAGGGTCGGCGTCCTCTCTCGTCGGCGGCCGAACTGGGACAAACCCTCCATGTTTGCCAAGCGAATATCTTGCAAGCATGAAGCGAACCTGTCCAAGTCTAGTAGTATCACAACGGAAGAAGGCCCTGACTCAAACCCTGCCCCCGATGTGACTCTAGCCGAGGAATCCCCTGGTGGGTTGGAAGGGGAATATGCTTTGGTACCTCAGGTACAGTGTACAAATAGGTTTCAACCTCTGAATGTGGAACTGGATGAGGCTTCTACATTAGCACTAGGGTACCCCGTTGTGTCTATTAATAATCCAGTGGAGATTCAGGCTAGCTACAACTCGTGCAGGTTCTCCATGCCGGTTTTACTGGCAAGAATCACCGAGCTAGAAAAATTAGTAGAATCCTTGAGTTTTAAGGTGGAGGGCTTACTGAGAAGAGGGACCGCTACTCCCCCTACCAATATTAAATCCGTCCAGCGAGGGACAATAAATACAGCTCTCCCTAGGCGGTTATGCAGCACAGCAAGAAATACCAGCCCGTGTCCATCTAGGGGCACTTTCTCTAACCCCCCTCCCACATCAGACCACTCCTCACGGGGCCCTGGAGTAATAAAGCCTACAAACCCTTTGGGCAAATTATATTCCGCCTCTGTGGGGTCCAGGGCACCTGTAAGGAGACCTCAGGAACAGGTCCAAACACTGCCTAGGAATTTCCCCCCGGCACCCCCCAACAGAGTCTCAGGTGGGCCTCCGGCAGTTCTTGACCTCCAAGGTGGCTCATTCCACCGCCATAATGGTAGGGCCACCATATACATGACTAAGGTTCCCAAACTAAACATAGCGGGAGGTTACGAGAGCAGTGAGTCGGTACATAATAAGGCAATACATTGGTTGAGGCACACAAGGGGCTGTAGATCCATCCTTAGGGAAGACATGGCCAAGGTGAGGAGAATTTCAGTGACTAACTCGGAGACAGACTGTATCGAGATCCAGTTCTTCGATTCATCGATGGCAGAAAATCTTTAAGCCCTCGAGTTCAGAACATGCCTCTCCGACAGCTCATCCATCCAGATCCGTCGATTTCCATCTTGGTCAATGGTCCAGGAGGGGGTTGGTTCGGGATTATCCCTGGTTGACTGACTAGAGGGGGGGAAGCAAGCTGATGGTCCTTCCGCCCCCCTGCTGCCCTTTGGGAGGTGAAGATGCGTATATGCTCGCACTTGAGCAAGGAGGTCAATAGGCATCGAAACTAGGGTGCCGGTAATCATCACCCCTGACGCACCCAGGCTTGGAGAGCTGAGACCGGCAGCCCATAGTATTGCCACCACAAAGACAATCAGGCTACTCTCTTGGAACATTGCTGGGCTCCAAAGGAACCTAGCCCTTCCTGAATGGAATGCCCTTATCAAGAAATACGACATCTGCTTGTTCCAGGAGACGTGGAGCCTGGTTCCTTTGCATATGCCAGGGTACACCACATATCATATCCCTGCTACGTATTCAGGCAGAGGCCGACCCTCGGGAGGGCTTTTGATATGGGTCGACATTGGGCTTAACTGGTCGATGCTTAATTACAACACCCCCTCCCACGATATCCTTCATCTTTCTATTGGAAGGGTGAAGGGCGAAGGATACTGTCCACCTGGAGATATTTAATATATATGTTAGAGGGTCTTCAGGTGTCGAAGGCATATCGACCCTATCGGTCCTCAACCAGGAGCTGACATCTGTATCAAAAAAGGCAGGGATCATTGTCGCAGGTGACTTCAACTGCACCTTCGAGCCCTTGAGCAACGAAGACAGTCTGCGCACCAGGGATGAGGACTCCAAATGGGCTATACCACCATTAAGCTTATCCCCTATAAAGAAATGGTCCCTAAGAGCCAATCAGATTAATGCCTTGGCTTTAGAACACAACTTGAGAGCAGGCAAAGCCACTGGAATGGATTGCATCCCAGCAGATCTTTTTAAACATGACCAGCATAATTGGGTGCAATACATCACGATTTTAGCTAATGCCATCGCCAATGGGGCTAGGGTTCCAGATTCATGGAGAGGTGCGGAGATCTTACCGGTCTTTAAAAAAGGTGATCGATCGACACCAGGGAACTACCGTCCTATCAGTCTTATAGACGCCCTGCAGAAGGTCATCCAGTGACCTTTAGAGCAGACAGCTGCACTTGAAGAAAGTACTGCTCCTGGAGGGGTATGCTTTTTCTGAAACTTACAACCTAAGAAGTAATAAACATAACTAGTAATCTCACTGTGCCGTGACTACTCTGCAAGTTATCGTCTCTTCAATTTTAGCCTGGACTTGCAACTAGTATTGTCTGGGCCATGTGGTAACAGGATGCCTTGTACACTATAGCATGTAGAGATTTTTTTTGCAACACATCTCGTCACTTACTCAGACAAGATCTTCTACAAAGTGGAAGAAACACAACTCTCTTGACACAACAATGAACTATAATAACCATAAGCACATTGCAACATAGTTACCAAGATGCAGCACTCTGGTACACACCCCTTCCTGCACTGGCACTTACATGCCACATGGGGAAACCCTGCAACACAACTATAGCAGATACGCCAGCCATAGTCCTGTCCATCACTGGTCTTCGTCTCCACTACTGAGAAAAATAGCAACACAATCACACTGGGCTCCCAGCCCATACTCTGTCTGCACTGGCATTCATCCACCAGGGAAAACAGAGCAAAACAGTCAATGTAAACATGCAGATCACACGTTTTCCTGTGCTGGCAATCTCTTCCTCACAAGGAAGCACAGCAACACTATATGTTCAGAGACCCAGACCACATACTCTTCCCACACTGGCACTCATCCTCCACACTGAGAAGCACAGTAACGTTATGAAAGCAGACACACACTCCCTGTTCCCTTCAGGTACTGTACTGTACTAATCTCCACGTGGGAGGAGAATGTTGATCCATGATGTGTTCAACAGCACCTCCAAAAACAATGTCTAGAAACACCTCAGAACACTAAGGTATTTAAAACTGAAAGTAACTTATTTCAACTTTGGAGGACTGGACTGACTAGATATTTTAGCTCTAACATCGGTGCTGCTTTTCTCTTCCAAGACAGTACACATTTTAATTGCTTTTGATTGCGGCACAGCTCTAAAAACACACGTCCACTTTATATGGCAAAATACTAAAACACCACAAGTGATGACCTAGTAAAAACTGAAAAGCGCCAGGTTTAAACCACATACAATGTGCCACACAGTAAGGACAACGGTGAACATCAGAACTTGCGCAGTGCCTGACATCCTCAATGGCACGCTTCAAAGTGCCGGACAACCACTAAAGCATGCAAACTTTGATGGTGTGCAGTGCTTAAGATAAATGACATCGAAATCCACCTCCATTAACAGACCGCACCAGCAAGCATAACTAATGGTACCAGAAGACTGCATCAGCGATGGTCATGCTGTCACATATAGTGGCTATCCCAAGTACACAGACTTTGTCCTCAAATTCAGTACAGCATTAGGCATCTTCACATCGTCAGGAAACTACTCTGTTTCCTAGGTAACGAGTGATGTTGGACTTCTACGTTGTACATAAACAAATGATGGACGGAATTCTGAATAACTCATACATTCACCCCCCAGAAGAGAAGTGCGTTAAATCCATCGTTCTTTTGCTCACCATGCCACCCCAGTATAGACCCAGCCATATGCAAATCCGTTATGACCCTGCTCCTCTTGGAAACAGTCCAGCCCTACCTACTGCCAAGCCAGGTCCTCCCTGAACTGGAAACAAGCATCCTGTGATCGGTTAGCTTGAAACCAGTGGCTCAGTGAGCAAGGGTCCCACTCTGAGCATACTCATCCCACTTAAGGCGAAAAGTACTACACAAATAAATGATGGGCGGAATGTTGAATAAATCATACATTCACCCCCAGTCCAGAGATCTGGGTTAAAAATATTGACTTCTACATCAAGCATTTGATGGTTCTCCATGCCATCGGGCCCTACAACGGTAAACCATCCAACCATGAGTCAATGCCCAAGGCCTGCTATTCACTGCATATCTTCTGGGTTTCCTCTCGTTTTTGCAACTGCCATTTACCTAAATTATGTATCCATGCCACCCCAAAAGTAAATATTTCGCTTTGCTCAAGCCCACATGAAATTGACAAATTCTAAAATGTTGTCCTACATTAATGCAACTTGCCCTCAGATGAAACAACACCTCACTATGTCCCTGGCATACAGTTCACCACGGTCTAGTAAATGCCAGATACTAAGATGCTCTGCAGTGCATCATCGTGCTCAGGCACTGCCACCTGTGCTAGTTGCAGACAACCACTACTTGGCCACCCTCTCAATAGGTGCTCCTGTATGATTGTGAGAAACTTATCTTTCTGTTTGGACAGCCTCATCATTGTCCCAGGAAATGGTATCTATCGTATCAGCTGCTACAATTAGGCACATTATACTAAGCTGACCCACAACACTCAACCCTCCAGTACCATCTCTGAAGCGCTTCTGTATTTACCAAGCATGTCAGCAAACCCCAAGACCTTCGCAAGGCAGGACCCTTAAATGTGTGGTCTCTCCCAGGCCATAGTACTGAGATTTTCTACCTCCTTCATTCATAGGCTTGGGATCTTTTTCCATAACAGAAATGTGGCTGCATGAGAAATCAGCCATGACTTGGAAAATGCCATCCACAGCTGCTATCGAATTATCTACATCGAGTGTACCACATACAAGGTAGGGGGGATTTCCCTAGCTGACAAGGAACACCTATATTGTACCATTATTACCACAGGTATAGATGAAAAATGTGTGGCTTAACTTTGCAACTACTCAATTTCTCCTCAGCAGTTGCTGCCTTTTGTATTGATGTATCTTCCATTGAAACATGAAGCCACATCTCTTCCTGACGTTTACAATTGTAGGGCAAACACTTCTTCGCTTCTCTTATGCCTTCTGTTTTGGGAGGCTGCAATTTTCACCTTGACAATTCTCAGGACCTCTTGCCCTGGACTTTGTAGACCCTATGGTTTCTTGGAATGTCACAAACTATAGAGGCACTTACAAACAAGGATCACTCTTAGACCATATCTGGGCGTGAGATGACACCATCAGGCTCTTGGATCTTATTCCTTTAGCATGGTCAGGTCACAGCTGGATCTGTTTTCAAATCGAACTAGACAAAAAAGCATGCCCTCAAGCCAAACACACGCTATATAGTTCTAATGCTGGAAAAATATCAAGTTGCTTAGGTGTCACGGTTGCCGAGGTCGCGCGCCGGCTCCCGAGTGTGGCAAGGGAAGACCGCTCGGGGAATCAAGGGACCGTTGGCGAGCGGGAGTTGCTTGTGGTTCTAATTGTTTCAATCTGCAGCTTCCTGCCATCGTGTCTCCTACCTTGCTTCCGGGTTTCCCTCGCTGACCGCGGCATCCTCCATTGGCTCTTCGCGTCGAGCTGAATTCCATCACATTTCTACAGTGACCTCCTTCCCGGAGCATATTCTCCTGCGAACCTGCATAATCTCTGTTAACGCTCCTGCAAAAGGAAAGAAAAAGATAAGAATCAAGTTGCTACGCACACTGAGTGGTAACAAGCTATGCACTTGTATGCATAACCAAAGTTTTCTTTCAATGCTATACTTATCTGACTCTGAAGACTTCTGTTCTGCTGTGGGTACTGAAGGAAATCTGATTTCCCTATCCTGAGGAAACACAGAAATACGAGCAGTGTTATTGCTTAACCGAATACCACTTTTAACTCTCTGCATAATTGTTCTTCTTTTAAAGGCTTATGGTTGCTTGGTATTTTTTTTAATGGGGCACATGAGGTAAAGTACTGAACATATTTAGGTATATGTACATATTTGATAGACATCTCGCTGCAGATTCCTTACCTTTGAACTTCCAGGCGTTAGGCTGGATCTGGGAGATTTTTGATAGCAGTACCCCTGCGCGCCTGTAGATGGCGTCGGCCGACTCCATGTGACATCTTTAGCGTCGTGTTCGGCATCGTTGTGGTGACTTCCTCATCATCAATATAACCGCCAATCCGGCGGGCTGACGTCCAATCTTTTATTTCCGCGCCAGACAGCGCAGGTCTGTCGAAGAAAGCTACCATCAGGGCCGGACTGAGAACCAAAACCGGCCATGGCAAAGTGCTCGGCCAGCCTCCTGGGGTTGCGACCGAGCTCTCTACCGGGGCCGGTTTTCGGCCGATTTTGTTACAGTGCCGATTTTGCAGCTATGCTGCAAAAACAGCCCTGTAACAAAAACGGCCCCCGGGGCCCAAAACCGGCTCCCACGCTTGCGGCGCACCAGGGGATTGCCCGGTTCCCGCAACGGCCAGTCCGGGCCTGGCTACCACCTGTTATTTTTTTGACCGAATATTTTCGACTTTTTGTCGTCTCCTTTTGGTGTGTTAGGGATGTCTAGCAAGAAGACCTCGGACTTTAAGCTGTGTGGTGCCTGTTATTATACCATGTAGGTCCCAGACTCCCACCTAATATGTCTCTAGTGCCTGGAGCATGACCATGATACAAAGTCGTGCTCCAACTGCCAGGCCATAGTCCCAAAGGCTTTGAGAGAGCTGTCCCTAAAGCTTATTGTGGCCCAACATAGGGCACAACGGAGGTTGCTTTATTGATCTCGTTCCCATTTCCAGTCTCTGTCGGGAGGAAGGTCCGAGCACCGTCCCGGGGAGTCGAAGTCTTCTTCCTTCAAAGTCTTTTTACCATCCATCAAGGGAAGGCAAAATCAGGTGTTCACAGACAACACTACCGCCATGTGGTACTGCAACAAACACGGCAGTGTGGGGTCATGGACCCTCTGTCAAGAGGGCCTGCCTCTCTGGACACGGCTGGAACAACAGGGCATTTCCATGGTGGTTCAGCAGTTGGCCGGTTCTCGGAACACCAGCGCGTACAAACTCAGCTGACAGTGCCTTGCGGATCACGAGTGGCATCTCCATCCAGAGGTGGTGCAAGGACCTTTTCAGCGGTGTGGAGAGCTTTGGTTAGATCAGTTTGCCTCTGAAGAGAATGCTCAATGTCAGCAGTTTTGCACAATAGTTTCCAAGGCGGATCTCGCTCTGTGACGCTTTTCTTTGCAAGTGGAACTCAGGCCTTCTGAGCGCCTTTCTGAACATACCACTCCTGGCCAGAGTGCTCAAGAAGATCTGGAGCGTCAGAGCACAAATCGTTCTTGTGGCTCCTGACTGGGCACGAAGAGTCTGGTATCCTGAGCTTCTGGCAATGAGCATTGACTCTCCGATGAGGCTGCCCCTTCTGGAGGATCTTCTATCCCAGCAGCAGGCTAGGGTTCTCCACCCAAACCTGTCCACTCTTGCCTCCTTGCATGGAGATTGAGCGGCAACAGTTGACAGATTTTGACCTTCCTGCCAAAATCTGCGAAGTTATCCTGGCACCCAGGTGTCCCTAAATGAAATTAGTAAACTCATGCTGATGGAACAAATGTTAATATTTTACAGAAAAATCTATTGACCCCTTATCTGCCTCTCTATCAGATGTTCTCCTGTTTATTCATTCTTGGGCTAGCATAGCTCTGCTCTGGGCACTCTGAAGGGCTACCTTTCGGTCCTGTCTGCCTTTCTTTGGCTGCCTTATCAGCCATCAATTTTTAAATCCCCTCTCGTGCAAAGATTTTTGAAGGGGTTAACCCGTTTTTTTCACCCTTACCCTTTTATTGTACCACAGTAGGACCTTAACTTGTTCCATTCCTTTTTGATGTGCGCACCATTTGAGCCGCTACACAACTGGCCTCTACAAATGCTCACTATCAAAACAGCCTTTTTGTGGCAACCACCTCTGCCAGGCGGGTGAGTGAACTGCAGGCACTGTCATCGGAGCCTCCTTACTTGACCGTTTTCCGGACAAAGGGGTACCCCGGGTTACGTCATCTTTTCTGCCTAAGGTGGTAACACCCTTCCATCTGGGACAGTCTGTTACTCTGTCCACTTTCTA
Organism: Lissotriton vulgaris; assembly: GCF_964263255.1. Lineage (NCBI taxonomy): Eukaryota > Metazoa > Chordata > Amphibia > Caudata > Salamandridae > Lissotriton > Lissotriton vulgaris. Next base: position 908,764,581 of record NC_141689.1, on the reverse strand, counting down.
TGCACCTCTGCATCATTCTAAGGAAGAGGAGTGTCTCCACCGTCTGGACCCAAAAAGAGCCTTGATTGCACCAATAGGTTCCGGGTGGATTACCAACTCTTTTTAGGGTACATGGGAGCAAAGAAGGGGCATACTGTCCAAAAGAGGAGCATATCATGCAGGGTTATCCTCTGTATCAAAATTTGTTTTTCCTTATGAAGAAACAACCCCCTGATGGCCTTGGGGCCCTTTCTACTAGGGTAAAGGCAGCCCCCACGGCGCTCCAGCGTTGTGTCCCAATTGCTGATATCTGCCAAGCGGTCACGTAGCATGTCTGCACACATTCATCAGACACTATTGCCTGGATTCTCAGGTTCTCAGAGAGGGCGTGTTTGGCCGCTCTGTCTTGCAGGATTTTCTGCAGTACCACCTGCGGGGAGGGTATTGCTTGGGCATCTGGTCAAAAGTAAGGAATGTGCGGTAGATCTCGCTATCAGATGGACAAGTTACTTACCTTCGGTAACGCCTTATCTGGTAGAGACATGATCTAGTCGCAGATTCCTTAACAACCCACCCATTCTCCCTGCACTGCAGATCAGTTTTTAGTGTCAGGGCTGTTCCCCTTCAGAGTCCTAGTTGTCTTTTCAAAACACCATGTGTAGGCTGCGGGTCTTATTAGAGGCAACACGCCCGTCTTTTTAACTGCCGCATATATGAATTAGGCCTCCAGATAAAATGAAAAGCTTCACTTCTGTATTTTTAAGACTGGCATTGCTATCACCCCTTTAAATTTTAATTGCGCCGCATGTATACTTTTCCAACACTCCGAAAATCGCCTACATTTGAAAGCAGCTGCCTGAATCCTCGGTCCATCACTTCCATTTTGCCGACCGGAAGTGCAGTTAGCACACCACTACTCCCAACCAGCCTTCAGCCCTACAAAAGGCGGAGCAGGACAGCGGATGGGCGCAGCGGCGAGCCAACGGCAAGCCCGTCTGCGCCAGACCGCTGCCTGCTGCCAGGACCCCTGCTTGTTCCCATACTGCTCTGCATTCCTCCCTTCAACTCGGTGAGTTACCACAATGACCCTGTTCAAATACTCAAGGCAGGAGCTGAAAGATCTAAATTATCAATTTCTTAGACATTCAGCAACACTAGGAGAAGCAACAACTAGCAAAAGGACATCATGTTCTAACACATTAGCTCCACCTAGGAAAACCCAAACATCATGTAACCTGAATCACACCAAAATCTCCAAATCATTAAAAGCAATATATTTCAATGCGCGCTCTATCCCTAAACACGCCACTGAAATATAAAGCCTCATGGATACTGAATTACCAGACATCTGTTTCATTACGGAAATCTGGTTACATGAGTATGCCTCAACAGATGTGGTCACTGCCTTTCCACCACAATACAACATAATAAGAGTGGACAGAAAAAAGAATAGAGGAGGAGGCCTACTCATAGCCACTACCCCTGGCGTGAGTATTACCTCTTTAGAAGCCATAAGTACTGACAAATTGAAATTATGTGTCTTCAAAATGGAGGGTCCGTCAGGAGGGGTATGGAGAGGAGCATTAGCATACAGACCTCTTGGCCTCAAAAACGATTTTCCACATAAGCTACTTAAGACAATTGCTCCACACGTATTGACCTCTGATCTTTTCCTTTTAATAGGAGATTTTAACTATCATGCTGAACTACTACAGGACCCAGACACAGATCACCTAATCACAAGTATGAGCACCTTGGGACTAGCCCAATTGGTAATAGGGCCAACACATCGCTGGTCACACACTTGACCTACTGTTTACAAATTCTACAGAGGTTAAGGTTGAGCCACCATTACATTATTATGGTCTGACCATGACCTACTAAAATTTGTTATCCCAGTTTATACCAACAAAACTGACCACAGGAAAGAACCAATCTGGCAAAGATCATGGCGTAAAGTTACCTTACTTTACAACCCACTACAGCTCCACCCAATTTAGCCAAACCGACAACATTGTTCAGGGAGAAATTTCCTTTGAGAGAACAATAACCAATGCACTAGACAAAATTACCCCTCTCACAAGGGTAAAAATTAAATCCAGAGCCGCTCCCTGGTTCACAGAGCAACTGAAGTCAGCAAAGCTATCCTGTAGGACAACGGAGCGGAAGTGGAGAAAAACCAAAGATCCAATAGATCGTGAAACATATAAATGTATCCACCACAATTATATGGAAAACATCAGACGAACAAAAAAACTATTTCTCCTAAACCGGATTGAGAAGGCTGCAAACTCCAATAAGAAGATTTATCAAATTTTAAAAGAATTCTCAATTCCACAAGCCTCTATCTCACAAGATTGGATTGAGTCCCTTTCTAAATTTTTGGATTACAAAATCGTAGCAATCCATAACTCCTTTTCCCCACATGACATCATTAATGTCTCAGGAAATCCTCCCACAACAGCTTCAGACCCCCCCCCCTACATTCTGGACGAATTTATCCGACTCCATCTACCAGTGGGCAGGGGTACTGCTATCAAAAATCTTCCAGATCCAGCCTAATGCCTGGAAGTTCAAAGGTAAGGAATCTGCAGCTAGATCATGTCTCTATCAGATAAGGCGTTACCAAAGGTAAGTAACTTGTCCATTATGTTCTCTCTTATATATGTTCATCTACAGCCATGCCATATGAGCCTAAGTTTAGAGAGGACCTAATTAACACAAGGTATGTAATGATTAATGTACATTTAATAATTCAGGAAGTTCTATAGTGGTGGCTGATTCCTACACACTAGTGTTTCTCCTTTTTATTTCTTTTCCTCTCTACCTTTAGATTTGTGGTATTAACAGTTGACCTTGCTATCTCTACATTAGACGGAAGAGGGGGTTCATACAGGTATTAGATTACTGTTGATATTCACACTCATAGGCAGTAATAGAGATTTACTGATAGGTAATTTCTCTGATACACTTTTTTGATTCTTTCATATAGAGGGAAAGCTTTAGACGGGTCCCGATGAACTCATCTTCTGCAGCACAGTCATCGGTGGAGGCACTCTCTTTTCTCTTCCCTTCTCCTTCAATCAGGGTTGACTTTGACTATTGTTGGGTCATCTTGGTCAATAAGAAAGTTGGGACCTAGCATCATGGCCTCTTTTCACTCCTGTGGAAATACCAGGTGAGATAATGACATTGAGGACTGTTTAAGCATTAAATTCTTCTCTGCACTCCTTTTCTACTTTCGCTAAATTTCCAAGCTATATCCCAATTCAATATCCAATTTTAATAACATTTTATCCACTATCCTCAATCAAGAAATTCCAGATATATATTACAAAAACCATCCTCCTAAATCTTTCAATAAAGGGTTCTCTGATACTTTCAAACATTAGTGACTTTACACTGAAACAGTTGGAACGCAAACACCATGTCCCTATGTGGAAAATTACACATTAAGATACAAACAAACATCATCTGAAAATCTATAACGTGAGCATATTTTGCATCCCACCAACATAGCCAAGAAGTATTTAAGACATTTAATTACACTAATTATCTAATTTTACAGTTTCCTCACAAAAATCTAAACATTTGCATATCTTTTCACTTCCAAAACTACTCTGAAATAAACAATATTCATTCGAATCCTACTAAAATCCCCTTCTCCTTTGAGCACTTTTACTCCTTGATAAGCTGATCCTGTTTTACTCCAGCCAATATGGAGCAAGTGGGTTTCATTTCAAGGCAGAATAAATCCGGTTCCCCTACCAACCTCTGCCACTGTGTTTTCTACAGTCATGCTCTGTCTCTTACCCATCATGTATCTTCAGTTTGTGTCTCCCTACCAGAACTATGCCACAGGGGTGGATGTTAGTAATTGTTATACCTCATCTTAAAAAATACAACTGAGGCAGAACTGAGGTAGAGAATTACAGGTCAATCCCCCTCCTTCCAGTGCTGGGCAAAATCAAAGAGCGGATTGTAGTCAAGCACTTGGCATATCATTGGATATAAGCTAACTAATTTGATCTCTTGCAGATCGGATTCTGTCCTTGCTGGGGCTCGAGACTGCCTTTGCTCTCGCACTTGATTAATTGAAATCCATCTTAGACCAAGGCAGCTCTGCTGCCCTAACGTTTTGCTTGATCTATAAGCAGCGTAAGGCTACAACCCTCTTGAATTGCCTTTCAGAAGCAGTGTATAACAGCTCAGTTGTATCATAGTTTTCTTCATTCCTGGAAGATTGGACTGACTGTTGTGCTGTCACAATTTTGTAGCTTTCCTCATCCATCTAGCTGCGGGATTCCGAAGGGTTCGACAATTTCCTCAATGTTAAACCCCATAGAACTATCTTGTGAAACATCTAAAGAACAGGTGGAACACTCATATCAATCCCACTCAAGGCTCACTCCTTCACTGATCCAACATGGCCAAAAGATTTGGCATTCCCCCAAAGTCACTCCCGCTCTAGTACAATTAAGATTCTGGTCCATTCATCAAACATATTGGACTCTGGCCAAACTGCCCAAAGTAGAATTGGCTCAGTCAGGGCTTTGCTGGAAACGCGGTGAAGCTTTGGGTTCCTTAGATCTCATGCTTTACTCTTGTAAATCTGTTACACCCCTCTGGGGTAGAATACAAAGTATATTTCGAGGTGACCTCATGATATCCATTACGGTTGATTCCCCGGCAGTTGCATTTGTGGTTTTTGTTTACGCTTTTTGTCTTCCCTGTCTTCTCCTGACCTGCTTTTTCTTGATCTGTTACTGGCATTAGAGGCAAAGGTGATATTGATGGAACTGCAGTCAACCTCCATATCAAACAATGGTGATCACTGCTCTGTTCTACTAAAAGTGTGGAAAGCATAATGTGCTTAAAATTCCATTCATTCCAAAGCTCTTGTGTGGCTGCCTTCTCTTCCACCCCTAAACAATCTTTCTCTACTGATGAGGGAAGTCATCCCGAAACCCGAGACATGTCTCGGGCGATATCCTAAAACCCGGGACATTTATCGGGTCTAGAGATTCATCGGTCCTACAAGTACCGACTTGCACCCACCTGGGTGATCCACTGAAGAACTGCAAGTACCAGAGTCCCGAGGGACGATCCGGAGGAGGGGCTAGCGGTGTGCGCTCCATTTATGACGAAACACAATACGGCTCCCTTGAGCTTTGGGCCGACGGGCTCTTGGAAGACGCACCTGCGTGCCGGTTCTGGCATCGAAGCCTTTGACTGTTGTGTGGCGGCCTTCTCTTCCACCCCTAAACAATCTTTCTCTACTGATGAGGGAAGTCATCCCGAAACCCGAGACATGTCTCGGGCGATATCCTAAAACCCGGGACATGCATCGGGTCTAGAGATTCATCAGTCCTACAAGTACCGACTTGCACCCACCTGGGTGATCCACTGAAGAACTGCAAGTACCAGAGTCCCGAGGGGCGATCCGGAGGAGGGGCTAGCGGTGTGCGCTCCATTTATGACGAAACACAATACAGCTCCCTTGAGCTTTGGGCCGACGTGGTCTTGGAAGACGCACCTGCGTGCCGGTTCTGGCATCGAAGCCTTTGACTGTTGTGTGGCAGCCTTCTCTTCCACCCCTAAACAATCTTTCTCCACTGATGAGGGAAGTCATCCCGAAACCCGAGACATGTCTGGGGCGATATCCTAAAACCCGGGACATGTATCGGGTCTAGAGATTCATCAGTCCTACAAGTACCGACTTGCACCCACCTGGATGATCCACTGAAGAACTGCAAGTACCAGAGTCCCGAGGGGCGATCCGGAGGAGAGGCTAGCTGTGTGCGCTCCATTTATGACGATTCCAAAGCTCTAGACAACTCTTGGACAGCTGTGACGAGTACCTACAGCAATGTAAATCTCCGTAATCCTTTGTGTCACCTACCATACTTGGGGTATATACATTACGCCTTACACTATTATAACAGTAACCTCTATATGAGCCCCTCAAGGCCAGGTGATTGATAACTCGAAAAACTCCAGATGAGATGTAAGGACCTTGTTTGGCACCTTAGGCTATAGGGTTAGGGTGGACTTTGCTGCAACAATACTGTCCACCACTTCCCCTTCCTCCTCCATCATTCCCCCAGCTCTCCTCTGATCATTCTGATGTTCTGATGTAAGGTACTTTATGTGCTGGTTACTATTATCTTTCAGTCATCACTGGATTGCATATACTTAATTTCTGGTATAGTGTTCCTCTCTTGGCTGGTATATGATGCACTTTTTATAATAGCTGCCTGTGGCGTAGCTCCCATGACACCCCACCATATATGTCCCATAATTGCCCACCCATGCTGGACTTGGCTACGTACTTTGTGAATTATCTATGTATGATACATTCTCCAGCTTAGGACTGTATTGTAAATTTGACTGCTTTCTTTTTTGTTTCTTTCTCTGTAAAACTCAATGGAATGATTTTTAAATTGAAAAAGTATTTCTAGTTTTGAAGCCGGATGGATCTTGGAGATTGGGTTTGGAATACAGAAATCTCAACTAGTTGAGTAAACCATAAACAGTCCCCAACATCCATGGTCAGGGCCACTGAAATTATGCGATTCTGTGGCCACAGTTTATTTTGTATTTTTGCATAATTTTGGATTTTCTGTATTTGCCACAAACTCTATCATCTGCCGTCTAATCTGCAAACTTTAACAAGATAATTATTTTAAGCTCTCAAAAATTCACACACAGTGGAAGGCTCTTTCGCAAAGGTTAACTAATCATTTTTCATTTGCTTATTCCTGTATTCAGTTGTTAAACTGTAACTAATGATGACGAATCTTTGCACAAGCGTTATTAACATGTGCAAAAATTGCTAAATAATTAAGTGTTTCAACAAATATTCTGCTTTTTCTTGCCGCATAATTTAGTTAAACCTTCCGCATAATTTGGTGCTCTTCTGTCGCATAATTTCAGCAGCCCTGCCCATAATACAGTTTTAATGACACAATTTACCCACAAAAATAGCAAAAGATGCATTTGATTTAACTAATGTTGTCTAATAGTGCCTGTGTCACAAAGCCTGGCAGCGTTCCCATTTGTCGAACCTAATTTGTGTTCATGCATTAAATCCAATTATATTAGAATAATCCCGGATTTTCTCTGCATGCATTATTAAGCTATTACTAGAATATATGTCTAGTGCTATATGTTGATGACATTGCAGTAACTGATACTCAGTTGAACTGCTGCAATATTTAAATAAAATATTAACTATCCTTGCTACTGCGGGATACAAAACCCACTTTAGGAAACCTATTTTTTAAAATGCGATTTTCCTGGGCTTTTAATTGTCTCAAGAAGAAAAGGGACTAATTCATGAGTTCCAAGAAAAATAATACACTACACTTTAGTTCCATAACGTGCTGGACATGCACAACTTCCACATTAAGATAAGGGAATTCAAACTATTATACCAGTGACTGGAAAGGATTGGGCAGAAAATCCCACATACTCAGAGACTTACAAAAGGGATGTGATTGCCTCTTCATATATAAAGGCAGCACAACAGTCCTGTTTGATTTAATAGCATACATTGAAGATCAGACCATGCCCATCTATCTATATATATAAAAACGAAAGTATGTCTGTTTGTCCTTTATGCATTACTACACCATTCATCCGATCGCCATGAAACTTTGGGAAGTTGTTGAGTACACTCCCGCTAAGGTTTCTGGGGGAAAAAAAAGAAATTTGTTAAAAGTTGTTGAGTACACTCCCGCGAAGGTTTCTGGCAAAAAAAAAAAATGGTTAAATATCGGCCCCCCTAAGCCCTCATAATCTTTCCAATACTGAACGTTTACAGTTTCCGGTGCGACTCGCTTTTGCAATGACCATCAACAAAGCACAAAGACAATCGCTGCAAGTGTGTGGACTAGATTTGGAGAATCCGTGCTTCTCACATGGACAACTGTATGTGGCCAGCTCACGCGTCGGAAAACCTTCTGATTTATTTGAGTATGCACCCGACGGAAAAACAAAAAATACTGTGTATCCACAAGCACTCGAATAAATAAACAGAATTAAAACAACACTTTAAAATGTTTTCCATATTAAAATGAATAAGTTTCAATAAAAATGACACAAAGTAAATTGAATGTTATCATAACAAGTTTCCTTAAATTTCCTTTCTTCTGAGATCGGAGCAACGCGCGACGGGTAAGCTAGTAGATTATAAATCTTGATCCAGCCAAGAAGATTTTCACTCCAGCACAAACTCCTATAATCAAGGAACAACCTACACTACAAGGTCTGCGCTAGAGCTGCCACAATGGCATCCATGCCTAATGCTAGAGCCATGCACAATATGTATGGTAGGCTACACTTCAGACAGGTTATGACACTCAGATTGAAGTATGAGCCAGCATTTAAAACCACAAGTTTCTTCAAAGCCGACAGGCTGTAACACATACACCAAATACCAAGCTTCCATATAAGTGCCACACAGTGTCTTATAATGATGAAGTTGGGCACCAGACAGCAGCACTACTTGGCAGCAGTTGACGCAGCATTTGAGAATAAGGAATTCAAAATGAAACTCATTCATGTAAAACCTAGAGGATATTCCACTGTACAGATGGCGTAAGTTAATGCACTGCTTCCAGTCTTGCAGAAAATAGACCCTTCACTTCCCACACTGTTGCTGATTCTTCACTCTCTGTGCAAGGTTACAACGTAGATCTTAAAGTTTGCGAGTACAATAATTACAGAAACACAACAGAGAAAATGATGAAAGCTAAATCGCTTTGCGTACAGATAGCTGCCTTTAAAAGTCTGCTTCCTTTTATGGCTGCCTACACATTCTAGTGCACCAGAGTGGAGTTCCACTTAAAAGGTACTTTGCCTGCTAATCGCACTCCTAAATTTGAAGTTGAGGTACAAAACATTGTATCTGTAACTAGGTTGCATACTAAAATTGAGCCAAGGGTTATGTCTACGATATAGGCGCAACTCAAGAACAAAGCCATGTTTCCATGCTTCCAATCAGAGTATGTTTACTTCTTGGGACGGGGTGGTCTACCTAAAGTCACAATAACAGGAGTATCTTACTGCACATGTCTGCCAGACTTGACTTAATCAAGTCTGCTCATGAGGATTTAGATGCAACTCATGCTGGAGCCTTCTCTGCTGTGCATTTGCGTTCTGAGTGCCGCTTGTGGGTGTTAATGCCAGGGCCAACAACACAATATGTATTGCAGTATAAAATATGTTAGTTAGCAAAGCCTTCTGCTGCCATGCACCCTATGCCTGCACCACTCATAAATTCATTGGTCCCCTTCACGATAGTTTATGTCAATCATGTCAGTTCGCTCCTATTTATTTATTTATTTATTTATTTATTTATTTATTTATTTATTTATTTATGTATGTATTTATTCAGTGTTTTCTATAGCGTGAACAAGACCCAGGAAATTGAGTGTCAGAGCGCTTTACATCAACACCCCTTTACAATCAGAGGATATTAATTTCTTTCTTATATAAGCGTGAAAAAGTGTTCAGTAGTATGTCAGATGTTCACCAATGTCCAATCTGTCACGCATTGAGGAATAAGGAAATCATTCGGTAAAAGTAAACATGTTATATACATTCTTCGGAACAAAAATAGGTCCATTCCTGATATCCTAACTGTCTATGATGGTTATACTATTGCTACTATAAAACAGATATATATTGTTCGAGGTATATTGTTCAGAATAGTCTTATTGTAGCCTTGAATTAGTTATGGGAAAAATGTACCCATCAGAAAGGCCTTGGTCTCTGTTTTGAATCGTGGACCATACATGATTCTCCTAATATTCGGTGATAGCGAATTCTAGATCAAGAGGAATTCTGTTTTCTTTGCATTGAGCTTCAGATGGTTGTCACCTAGCCATTCAACAGTTCTAATTAGTGCTTGGTACATTATGGCAATCTCTTCTGGTGATGTGAGCTTCATATACAGTTGGGTGTCATCTGCATGCATGTGGAAGGAGATGTTAGTCAGCTGTAGTACATCTGTTAGTGGTTCAATGTACAGGTTGAATAGTAAAGGGGATAGAGATGATCCTTGTGGGACCTCAATCTGAATTGGGGATGGAAGGGAAAGCTCCTTGTTCACTAGGAATCTTTGCAATCTGTTCTCTAGGAAGGAATAGAACCATTTCAAGACTGTTCCTGAAAAGCCCATCATATTTTAGAGACGGTCTAATAGTTTGGGATGGTTTACGGTGTCAAATGCGGATGATAAGTCAAGAAGGACCAAGAGAGAGGTTTCATTACGGTCTAGAGCAAGCAGAGCGTCGTCAACTATTTGTAGGATTGCTGTTTCCGTACTGTGGTCTGATCTGATCCTTGATTGGTAGTTATTCAGTAGCTTAAATTCGGTAATGTGTTGATTCAGTTGTTGTTGAGCACATTTTTCTAGAACTTTGGCTAGTAAGGGGATGGTTGTCACCAGCCTATAGTTGTTTATTCAATGATCATACGTATTGGGGATTCAGCAACCATTTTATGTGGGTGTGGTCACCATACTAAGACGCGGCTTGCACAGTTGAAAAAGATCTCTTACACCTAGTAGCCATTAATGGCCTATGCACCATTCAATCAGACCAAGAGCTTGCTTTCACTTCTAAAGTGCTAGGAAGGGCTATTACTGAATGGGATGTACGAATACAATTCTTACATCTGTTCAAACTGCAATCAAAAGAGTCAAAGATAGGTCAAAAAGCATGCAAAAGGAAGACTTTACTGCAAGGGACTTAAGAAATTGTCACCTTGGCTGAAGAGGCTACTTTGTGCCAAGAGAGCATTAAATACTTGCTGAGCTATGCATTGCTAGACCATGCACGTTATGAAGCCGAATTTGGGTATAAAATGTTGTCCCTTATCTCATAGGAGATGCAAATCCTCCTGATCAGTCATGCCTTTTTCAGTTGCAGGATTTGTGGGAGACTTGGTAATGCTGTTGTCAGCTGAAGCTCCTCCTCATTCTCCCCCTTCCACATGTGTTACTGTTGACTGGTTACGAAACGCTGTTGACCTTGTTTCTGACCGGATCCTGAAGAGGTTGTTTTTCGACATGTACTAAAAGGTTGGACAAAGGATAAAAGATCGCCAATGCTTTAACTGTTGCTTGGTTCAATAAAGAAGAGGCAGGTATCAGCTGACTCTGCTGAACTTCAATTGTGGTCCATTTGTGACCGTCATCTGACAGCACTGTCACAGAACCTACAAATCAACCCAAATGCTCTACCTGTTGCCTGCAGTCGACCGAAGAAACAATAAGAACTTTAGTTGTTGCTGGTGAAAGAGAGGCTAACATGGATCCTCTGCACTATATGCACCGAATGTGCAGAGTCTCTTCATGGTATGGGCAAAGTGGGCTCTGGCCCAGGGCCCCAGCCTTTCAGTGGACCCCCTGATAGGGCCAGCTCTGTTCTGCAGTCTTGCCCTGATGACCTTGAATAATTCTTAAACAGATCGTTTTAAATTCCATTTTCTTGTCATTTATTTTTAATGTGGGTTCTGTGTGAGAGTCAATTATAGAAATGTTGCAGAGGAATGTGTTGGTGTTTCATGCAACATCTATAAAAAAAAGTTTACTTTTTGATGAAAACAGGACTTCACATATGAGGAATGGTAGGGTGTCACAGAGATCATATACAGTAATATTAGTGAGCTGCTGCTGTGTTACAGTATTAAAAAATAATAGGCCACTAGCCTGCACAGGAGCACTCGTCCAAATTCTCAATGTTTTTACATCTAATACTCCGGGATAGTAGCGTTTTAGATGTAAAAACATTTAGAATTTGGACAAGCGTTCCTGTGCCCTGTCAGTGACCTGGCCAAAGAAGACATGAGACAAGAAGGAGCTGAAACTGGATCATAAATTCAAAGGTGTTCTCACCAGGGTACCCCAAAATAAATCTTTCCCAGGGCCCCCAAAATCCTTAAGATGTCCCTTCAGTCGTGCCTGAGACCAATACATTTTTTTATCTTAATGATCTTGCCATTAGAAACGCCCCAAACCTAGGCCTGGGCTTGAAGTGCTGCATAATAAATGACAGTGCTCTGTTATGCAAAGGACAGATTTGGTAAGAGTCCCCTGCAGATGACATCATCAGTAGCACTTGCACTAACAATTCCTGTTCTGTGTAACTATAAGCCATTTGCTATGTAGTGAGACTACAGTGTCTGCCATAGGATTGGTAATCGAGGTGCACCCTCCAGTACCCATCTCTGTGCGCAGACAAGTGCACACAGGTTAGATTTGATGTGTGCTTTAGTGTAAAGCATTGCTTCACCCCCTGGTTTCATTTGATTTTGCACCAACAACTTTGGCATGTGCTCTGTTTGAGACAGACGCACCCCTTTGCGTAAATTAACAAAGTGGTTGGCTCAAAACAGGTCTTGCTCTGCAGAAGTGTCAACTTTCAACACAAAATACCTTTTTGGGAAGAATGTTGAGCATGGCTGCTCTTTGCTCTGCCTTGCATCTCATAATCAACCTTTAGTAAATCTGGGCCTTGGACATTGAGTTGTTGGAGTGTGAGGCTCTAATTCCTGAACAATGTAATACTAAAGAGTCAGATGAAGCCTACACCATTATTTTCGGCTCTTACAGGTTTGAACCGTCTCTGAGTCGAGGCTTGAATTGGCGTGACAGGCGAGCTGCATACCAGTGTGCTATCTCCGAATACATATGGTCCCTCGTAGTCTTATGTTTGGTCAGTCTTTACTGGCATCATGTTCATCCCCATTTACTTCCCATTGGTATTGTTTGGGATATTGATTCCCACACAGTGGGTTATAGTGACATTGTTTTCTGTCTAGGCAATTATTACTGTCCTGAGGATGAACCAATATCATGTATGGTTCGAAACGTCTTCGACCTAAAATGCACTAAATGCATAGTTGACAAAAATTGTGCATGCATATGTGTATATTGTGGATTGTCTGCTTATGACTTATGATATTCAGATGACTCTACCTTGCCTATTATTCCCCTTTTCTGTTTGTGTCCCCCTAGTGTGTTAGTCAGACATCGGCTGGTGTCCCACGTACATCACACTTTGTGACAAACTCCTTTTGTATTATCCTTATCAAGATATTAAATTGTCCGGCTGGACATTTTCAAAAAAGAAATATAGTTCTATTTAGTTTATATTTATTCTTTGTACATTTTCTTTCTTGTCTATGGACCACTGTCTCTGATATTAGGCATCATGTTCACAGCATCATTGTATCGTAAAGAGTGTGAGTGCGTTGCTGTCAACCTGATAGCAATCCCACTGCAAGACGGTGTTTTGGGGGAAAAGCTTCAATATTACATCCTGGGTCTAACAAAGACAATACAGGTCCCTCATACTTTTAATCTTAGTTTTGAAGATATCATCTCATTAGGACCCTTTGCCAGAGATTGGGACTTTGACAATGTCAAGATCCTTGCAAGGCTACGCATCTCTACTTGATGATGATCAATATCAGGATGCAGATAATTGCAGAGATATGTACTCTTTCAACAGTAGTCAGACTTGTTACTACATCTTTTAGACACCAATTTGAGGGGTAGTTCCTTATTATTAATACGAGTACTGCTATATTTCGAGATAATATAGTTCACCTGAACTTATGGCTACATTTACATATTTTACAGATATAACCCAGGTCAGACTTTCTACAAGCAAATGTCTGACTACTGTCTTTTTTTTTTAAAAGCCTATATTGAATCAGATCTGTAGTCTGATGTTCTTTTTGTTCCTTATTTGTATCTAGCAGATGTTGTTTTATAAATGACATTACACAATAAATAACCTTTTTTTGGTTTTGCCACACTCCATAATGTCACAACATCGTTATCTCTTCCCCAGACATATTCTCAATTAACAAACTGGAAATAGGGCTTTACGAGCAGGGATTTATAAGCACCAACATTGACCCGTTACTCAAGAATGGTACATTCCACATTCTTTCTGACTCAAGACAGGAAACGTAATAGGGGACATTTCGCAGAAAAGAGGACCATCAGCAATTTGCCATGGGAATCTCAGGTGCAGAACATTCACCCATTCAACATACACACACACACAGTTTTTAAAGGTCCAAAACATGTTAGCACACTTAATGAGACCTGGTTTGACTTGCAGTTATGGCACCTATGCAAACGATCATTGTAGTTCAAGAGAAGCAGCAAAATGAGTGTATAACAAAATAATTTACCTTGGAATTCTAGAAAATTACCTTAGCCTGATAAAGGAAAGAGTGTATTCTGTATGTGAACTCATCTCAGCAATTACAATTATGAAAGGTACTCTATCCTTAGAAGACACAATAAGGTGATATGTGGGTGGATTGGGAAGGAGAAGACACACAACTACAGACGGCCGCATTTGAGCTGTGGAAAGAGACTCTTTGGGGTATGATGGTTCATCTTTCTGTATCCTTTGTTATTATGGTGACTAAATGCCCTTTCTATGTACCATCTGTTATGTAAAGTGAGAACATCAATAAAATGTTTCATATAAAAAAACAACAACAACTAGACGCAATAGGAACAACAAAGGGGTGTGTTTGCTTTGCAATCTGATTTACAGACACTAAGGGGCTTATTTAAGAGGCCCTTGCACCACTTTTGCGTCATTTTTAACATGGGGAAAGTGATGCAAAAGTGGTGCAAGGGGCTTGTACATCTGCCCCTAAAGATGTACTGTCCTGTGCTCTCTTCTCGATGATACATTGTATTCTAACTATATGCTCTTGATCCTAGACAGTGTGGAATGAGACCGAGGGGTGATATATAATCATTATTGGGAATACAAAGTGGTTTTGAATTGTTACCCCTCATATATTAAACCTAGTCTATCTCTCTCTAAGGTAATACATTGCATATGTTCTACTTGTCATCACTTGAAAATTCGAAAAGGTGCAACAAAATGTGGTTGCTCTCTAAAATAGGAAATGTCCCGATGTCCTATCGTGGAAAATGCCACATGAATTTATTTGATCAATAGATCACCTGCATTATTGAGCATTTTGCAATGTAACAAATCATTGGGGGCTTCACTCATCTATAAACGAGTTACTTTGTATTTGAAATCTAACTTCAGGGCTCCGGAAAAAATGTCACTAAATGATACAAACGCTATACTTTCTGAGGTTTATACTCGAGCTGATCTGATCTGATTCGTCTTTCCAAATTGTGATTGTCTTTGCAGGTTTCATTTGCATGATAATGCTAAAACTGCGCATTAACGTTTGTGATTTTTATTTTTTCCCGCCATCACAAAAAGCAATGTTATTGCCTTAGTTACCTGAAAATGATCAGATCTTTTTATAGAAATCTTGAAAAATGAATGAACCTAATTGTTCTCTCGTGGGAACAAGATATACTGCTGATTTCCATGAATTACACACAGCACAGTGTATCCTCTTGAGTTCACGGATTGCATTGAGCTGTAGCTTCAATGGTTCCAGCTCCACAGGTGCAGTTACCCATTTCAAGACAGTGGGGGGCAGGACTGGTAAGTGCCTCTCATACTTTAAGATCCATCCTCAGAGACCTTGGAATTATATATTTTTTCAGATGCTTTTCTTTTCAAGTTTGAGACTAATAGTCGGTCGAGTGATTCTGCTTCTCTTCATTCGAAAATATCTTCAGCTTTGCAGAGGTTGGGTCAGCAGGGCTCTCTAATGGCGATGGAACCTTCTGGAAAAGGGAACAGGATTTAAGGTGTTACCCTTCACGGATTGTGTTCAACCAGTGCCTCTCAGGACGTCCACACTAGCAGCTGTGTTATAAACCCAACGGTTCTCATCATAGCATCGGCTGTGTGGAAAGGACCCTTTGACATCGACCTCTCTGTAGAGTTTGTTTGTGTTTTCTCTGCAGATATTATTACTGCTCTGAGCAATACCGAGCTGCTGAGCTCTATTGATATACAGGTTTGATGTGCCACGAACCATGTTGTTGCTTTACCACTTTCTGTATTCATGTGTTTACTGATGATTAGCACCAATCTTAGCAAAAACTATGAATGAATGCACTTGCCATTACTTTCGTTTCATCAGGAGCAATTTCGCTGTTTGTGTGCTCATTTCTACAAACTGAATATTCAGCCACCTTTTGGCTTCAGTTGTGCAATTTCTACAGCTTTTGCACCTTAGTTAGACACAGGTCCGGCTATAACGCTGGTGGCGCCTGGTGCGACAATTACTTTTGGCGATCCCACATCACATGACCGCCTCCTCCTCCCACCTGCAAAAGTGTCCCTCATCTCTCCTATCATAATATTTTGCTAAACACAGTGCCCCCTGAGATTGCAGTGCTCCCACCACAGGTCAGCGCCTAGTGTGGCCGAACCAGTCGCACTGCCCTAAAGCCGGCCCTGGTTAGACATAGTTCACATTTGTGCATAATTTGTCGAGTGCACCCTTCCCGTTTTTTTTTTTTAAAACATATTTTATTTGTCAAAAGCACATAGAGCGGAGCTCTGTAACCCAGAGACTTCTGTAGTATCAATATACATTATCATGACTTTGACAATTTTCTCATATAGAGATAAAAAAAAAGATAGTGAAAGGACTTGTAATTTAGGTAAAACAGAAGAAACATAGAACAAACCAAAAACCCCGCACCCACCCAACCGCACTGTTAGCCAAGCAAGATCAAGTTGTACAGTCAGAGCATCAGTCCGGGAAATAGCATGTCGAAATTGCAGATATTTAAAAAATTGGGTACATGGCATTTGAAAGTCTTTCTGCAGTCCTGGAACGGCTTTAACATGGACCCCTGCATCACATCCCCCAAGGTGGAGTTCCCAATTGTGTCCCAACTACGGAATCCAGGCAAGGCCGCCAACTGTGGCAGGCTTCCATTCTGCCACAGTGGGGTCTCCCGGGTCAAACGGTTCCACCAACCCATTCTCGGCGACGCCTGTCTCCAGATCCAAAAAACAAGCTGTGTGGCGACCGGCAAAGAGCGCCGCAGGGGCGCAGAATATACGAGTGTGTGCAGCGAGTGATCACCCATGAGCCGCCGTTCTACTGCATACACCGGATCCAACCTATCCCCATACCACCATTCATTAAGGACCAATAGGTGCGAAGCCATATAGTACGAAAGAATGTTGGATGTCGCAAGCCCCCCCCAAGATGTGGATTGAAAACAGGTAGAGAGAGCCGCCCTGGCCACCCCACCGCCCCATAGAAACTGACCCAAGGCCGCATTGACCTGGCGGACCCATCTTGGAGAGATAGGAAATGGATGATTTTGTAGCTGATATAATTGACGAGGAAGAGAGACCATCTTAAAGATGGCCGAGCGTCCATATATAGATAAGGGCATGTGGGACCAGGTTTTAATATCCTTGCGCACCCTGTTCCACACCAGCACTAGATTTCTGTCCCATGCAGTCGACTGCGAATCAGAGAGGAACACACAAGATATTTCATACCCCCGTGTACCACCCTTACAGCAGAGGCCCAGTTGCCAAGATTGCCCCCTCTGCCCAAAACCCAAAGGGTGGACTTTTGCTCATTCATATAGAGGCCAGAAGTCTCACCGAACACCTGCATGGTGTCCCTGTTTGTGTTTGCATAGAAGAAAGAGATGTTTAAGTGTAATTTCTCATGTGACATTCTCACACACAAAGTGGGCGCCGGTTTACATGTGCAGTAAGCTCTCCCATATGTGTTTTAATTTTGTTTTATTAAAACGTATTCTATTGAGTTTTACAACCTAGGTAGATTATATATTGTCACATTTATTCCCTGCTTCACCACTTCTGACTGGATTCAAGGTGATCATCATTGCGTTATACTAGAAGCATGTATAATCGGTGGTTGCGCAAACATTCCAGTAAGTTTGAAAGTTTAGTTTATTGCATCGATTAATTAAAATCTTAGCAGTCCACACATCGATATAAAATTAATAAATAAAATACATGTATACCTTGATTTCATATTTCCTTAAAAGCGTGGTGCACATGTTTTAAAATCGAACGATTACTAAGTGAAATACATACAGTTTATTTACGATAGGAGTAAAAAAACATTCAGTAGTTTTTGACAGTGAGTACCGCAAGGCAATGTGACAGTACAACTTAATCCATAACGAACAATAAGAAAAAATAAAAACGCATAAAACCCTGTAAAAGAAAGTTTGATGCAATTATATCAATCAGAGATATTATGTTGGGTATGCACTATTGGTAGGGTTATCTACGCCCTTTCATCTGCGGCCATCCAGGGTGGACCTCCAGCAATCTTTGGTGCAGGGTTTCATCTAGGTATTGTTCCTCAGGCCGATCCCATTTCTGCTTCTTCTCGCAGACTATCTGCCCATCCCTCCCCAGTTGTGTTATGTCCTCTAGTATTAGAGTCCAGGCCTCTCCCATCTCCCAGGCCACAACCCCTTATCAGCCTCTCGTTTTAATACCATTTCCTCACAGCAAACCCATTTGCAAAGTTCTGATAGCCAGCCATGCATTCTGGCCCCCCCTAGGGTCTTCCAAGCCATTGTCCGCTGTTGTCTAGCAACAGTTAATGGTAAATCTATAAATCTGCACTTGCTTTAGGTCGGTGAAACCAACCCAATAGCCAAGTCTTGGACATTGCAGGCAATGGGCGCTACTTCATCACCGTCACCACTTCCATAACTTTGTCCCAGTAGGGAATGAGAGCCAGACCATGCGAAGGACCTCACCCCATCAGGGACAACTCTCATTATCATCTGGGAATGGAACATCAAGTCTACTCTTTTGGGTGTAACGTACTCCCTGCATAGGTAGTAATATTGCATGAGTTTGAATCATGCGTTACGTGAGACCGTTGGGGTGTTAGCTAATTACTTTGTTCCAGTCTGAATCACTAATGGGGGACACCAAGCATTTTCAAAGTGGATGGAGGTGTGTTTTCGCTCGCCCCAGCAGCACCCAATAGCACAAATACTCTGCAAGTCCATACGGATCGCAGGTACTGTCAAGCCTGTGCACCACCATTGTCGCATCTCTGCTGTGAGTGCCTCGTGGAGCATAAAATTTTGCCCCGGAATCTCGTATTGGTCTTGCAAGCCTTCAACGTCCACCAGTGTGTCAAGCATGTATAGAGACCTGCCAACACACAGGTTGCCACTGTGTGACACACAATATCAGCGGTGTCCTCATTGCACCCAGCTGTCAGGTTCTGGCTGACACTTTATTTGTCATGGGGAGCATTCCAATCATAAAAATGATTATACTCCCCTTATTGCTGTATGACTTCACCACCATTTTCATATTCATTCCGAGGAAGATGTTCCAGGACATTGATACCCTGATCTTACCGCAATAGTGGGGAAGTAGCAGTAAAAGAATAGCAATGGAACGAAGGCTCCTCACGTCAGAGAGGGAACTAGCAGTTCCAGATTTTGAACTATATTATCTGGCGGTGCAGCTGTAGTGGGCTGAGCTGTGACAGGAGAATTGCTGGTGAATTGTTTATAGTATTCTAGAAACTCTTGATTAATTGCCATCAGTGAGTAAACCTCCTGTTCATTTTTGTTTTTGATGTTGAGTATTTGAGACCCCCCTCTTTTCAGGATTAAGCAGAGCCAAGCAAGTAATCTGCCAGACTTTCACATTCATCATGAGCTTTGTTGATATAGGAACAATATTCGGAACCTTGCAAGCACTCCATCAACGCTAGTAGAGATTCTCTCTACTTGCGCAATCTTGTTTCAGCAGCGGCATCCCCGTCCACCGCCTTTTCCTAGCGCTGATGAAGGTCTTCCTGCATATGAATATATGCATGTAATTTTGTGCAGACCCCGCATGCCGTTACTATGCATTGTCCCCATACCACTACTTTGAAAGAGCCCCATTCCAGCATCTTGGTGGAGGCAGTTCCCCCATTCTCCCTGAGGGAATGATCTATGGTGTCCCCCCAGTGTATCCCAGAAAAACAGTTGCTCCAACAATACCATATTTAGTCTTCAAGATAGAAGCAGGGGTCTAGTAGTGCCTCAAATAAGGGTCAAAATTAGCGGGCTGTGGTCAGAATGCATTCTGTCTAGATAGTCAGCTGAAAGCACTCTGCCTTGCAAGGCTCCATTACATAGGATGTTATCTAGGTGCACATATAAGAGCACACTCATGAATAATAAGAATATTGCCACTGTAGGGGGTGTAGCAGTCGCCACACGTCCACCAAATCCCATTGTGTCATCCGCAGAACCACCTGGCAATCTGGTGAGGGGAAGCATAGGGCAGAGGGGAGTGCAATCTATTTAGTAGTGTGTCAGCTGAGCAATTTAAATCTCCTTCCCCCGCTAGGGGTAATGAGTGATTTTAGCCAGTAACAGGGCCAGTGTGTCTAGAAAAGTGTACTGACCCACATTAGGAGCATATATATTAAGGAATGCAATATCTTTACCATCCAGCTGCCTTGCTAGGAGTACATAGTGCCCCTCTCTATTCCACCGCCTTAAATTAAGAACGAAAGGGGATCCTGGCTCAAATCCATATTACTGTCTCTCTAGTGAATACAGAGTATGTTGTGCAATAAACCTTGCCTCTCCACTGCTTAGGTAGTGCGTAGCCCTCTGTACTAGTCAAGTGTGTCTCCTGCAGGAAGACTACATGAGCCTTCCGACGCTTGAAGTATGCTTGTACATTATGTTCCTTACTAGAGGAGTTAAGTCCCCTCACATTCCATGTTAGGACTCTTAATGACCTCATCAGGCGAATCATGCATAATCAAAAGAAGCCTCCACCCCGGCATTACCCTCCTGAAAGCTAAATACACAGTTAACTTTTTCTTTAGGGTAGAGCAACAATAAACCATGAACAACCATAATATCCCCAGTACCCTCACCAAGGACTGAAAATCCGAAACACTCTGTCCAAACCTAAAGAATTATTCATAATGATGCATCAGTGGTTGGAACCCGCCCACTAACAGGGCTGAGAGGGTCGAATCCAAGTTCATTACAAAGGAAGACCGTGGTACTGACGTCACAGGTACTCTAGAGTGCAGGCCACTGTATCCTCTATCTCAATCCCAGCAAGTCCCTGTACCTATTGCCTTTATGTACTCCAAGCGTATACTACAGGCTTCACACCTAGAGGTCATCTGCTAGTTTAGGGGTTAGCATGCTCCCTGCTGTTTTATTCCATCCAAGGCTCCTGTCTCACTGGCACTCTCCTCTGCTTCTGAGCCATGTTCTGAAATTGGCATTGTTTTTTGCGGTTATGCGTGATGTCTGCTACAACCTTCGCTCTGGCCCTGGCTTCCTGCTTCTCTGAGTGATGGTTCTGGGCATGATAATTTTGCCTTCTCCTTGACCTCTTGAATTCATAGGTACTCAGTCGTTCCTCCATCCAGGTGTGCATTAACGACTTCATAGTAGACCCCTCCACCTGCCAGGGCCCTTTAGCGTAGGAGAGCTGCAAAAGTAAGTCTCTGTAATTTAGTAACCGTGCAATGATTGGTTGTTGGGCTACCACCTGCGCTGGTGGACATCTTAGTATGGAATGTACTCTATCAATGGAGAAGAATGGGGGGGTGGGGTCTTGCCATCCAGTGCTCAAAGAACAACTCCACATTAGTGCCCTCCGCTCTTTTCAGTATTCACAGGATGTGAGTCGTGAAATGTATGAGTACCGAATTTAAACAGAAGAGGAGATAGGGGGCAATCCTGTCCAACTCCTCTGTGAAGAGGATAAGAAGAAGTTAAACAATTAACAGAGATGGAAGCCCTGGGAGAAGACTACAGGATAGATATTAAATTGATACATTTTTGACCAAATACAAACCAAGAAAGTGTAGAAAAAAGAGAATTCCAATTAACACAATCAAAGCATTTTGCAGCATCTAAAGATATAACAGGTTATGGTTGTGAGTATATTTTGGATTTACTCTAAATATTGATAAAAGTTCAAGTATTGTCCGAAATAAGGCAGCTGTCAATGAAACCAGAATATTCTTTACCTATTAAAAGGGGAAGGAGAGGATCCAGACGAAGCGTGAGGATTTTGGCAAAAAGTTTGTAATCAGGATTAACAAGGGATATCGGCCAATAATTATTACATAGTCTGAGGTCTTCACCCTCTTTGGGAACGAGAATAATTAAAGCATCTTGAAAGGTACCGGAGGCTGAATTGGTCATAGTAAAAGATGTAAAAAGTTTATGTAGTTTTAGAATGAATGTTTTTGAAATATAAATGTAAAATTAAATGGGGAACCCTCTGGCCCAGGAGCATTATTATTTTTTGATAGCGTTAATTGCTTTGTGAATATTTAGGATCAATATATCAGCATCAAGAGAAGAAAAATCGCTGTGTAAGTCAAATTCTTTTTGAATAGAGGATAAGTATTAATTAATAACAACATAGGATACATTTGTTTCCGGGCTTAAAGATATTTGTAATAATCAGAAAATTATGCTAAAATGTCTTTATCTGTGGTTCTCGGGAGGAGGAGTAAGATGGCAGAGTGAAGCCGCCACAGAGCACAGCCTTATTGAGGCTTCCCTGCACCCATGCAGAGCGTTGAGGGATAAGCGCTGATACTAAAAAAAACATATTTTTTGCGGTATTGCGAGAAGAAGAGGAAAAAAAAGAAAACGAAAAACTAAAAGAAAATGAATGTGGCGGCCTTTTTCTGTAAAGAGTGGGGGCTTACTGTGGGCATCTTGGCTGGCTACCTGTAGGTCTTGCACATTATTTATGCTGCTTTAGGTTTCACCATCATGGCCGAGGCCCCTTCTCACAGTCGTGCCACAAACCAAAGGTGAGTGCCGCGTAGTCCTCCCTGGAGCGAGAGCAGGCTGCCAGCTTGGAGTGTGTTTGAAGAGGAAGGGCAGTTTATGAACTCTGCAGGGGTTCTCTTTGATGCAGAGTGGATGGGGCTGCCCCCTCCTTCCCAAATAAGAATTCGACTCTTGTGTAGACTGACCTTAAGTTGTCTCTTGCCGTATGTCATTGGGGTGCTGTCTGGTCATCGTATGGGAGGTCACCTGTTAGAGACGTCCTCCAGGGCTGTCCTCAGCCGTGTTCCAGGCTTCTGCCCGGCTAAAGTCAATGAAATGGGCTGTGCCCCCCCTCACCCAGGCTAGGTTGCTTGGCAGCTGGCTGCAGGCTCAGCTCCCTGGTCCCGCTTGAGTACACACCCAGGCCACTGTCGCCATCTCTAATGGTCTGCTCCGCCCTGTCGGATCAGGCCCCATGTTTCTCCTCTTTGCAGCCAAGTGCTGTGCTTTCAGGTGCTGCCGAGCATTTCTTGCTGCTCCTTTACCAATGCTGGGCCACAGTCTCCTGCCTGACTCCCTCATGGCCACCGCAGCCCAGGCACCTCTTTAGCACCCGCAAATATATATTCTCTGAGATTAAAGCTTGGGGGGTTTTCCAATCAAGTTCCCCTCCGCTGCAGTTCCCATGGTCAGGCAATCGGGTTCCAGAGATTGGTGGGGGCAGGGTAAGGCAGAATTTTGTATGTCTGGACTCATAGCCCAGAGTAAATCTTTGCTCAGGCCCCCATCTTGCCCACGCCCCCAGGTTTTTTGATCATGTTAATATATATAGAGGCCTTAACAAGCATTAACATGGTTTTAGGATTAGGGCCTGGAATTAGGGTGCTGGTGCAAAGGTTCTGCAAAGGAGAAACAGGACATCTGTGGAAAGGCTTCTCAAGTGACACATTCTTGTGGCCTGGTTTGGAGTCACTCACCTAAAGGCAAGGACGGAGCGAGCATCTTCAGTGTGGATGAATTTAATGGTGGCCATGGCAGACAGGGCTGTGGAGACTTGGAAAGGGGACTTGATGAATTTGAATTTACAAAATATTATCGGTCAACTTCCAGGTAAGTCACTGCAGCGTCCGAGCAATCATCACTATTTAAATGATTGTTCTTACTCATCGTTATCATTGTGCTACCTATTATCATTGTGTATCTTAGAATCTTGTTGCACTTGATTGTGCTTTCATGAAGCAGGACCAGAACATTAGAGAGAAATAGAGGGCACTGGCATTTCCTTTATTCTCTTCCTTTCCTCCATTTCCAGGGATTCTTGTTCAGAGCACTGTACTCCTTAGAAAGAAGGTGTGAAGCCAGAGGGATGTGTGAGGATTACGTTGTGTTCTGACTTTGTGGTGTCACCACTGACACAAGGTATGTATTTGTGCATTTTTGCCGTGGCCCAACATATGACTTCCACCCCCCATGCTCCTTTTCTCAGTGCTGAGGGAGATTTCCAACGCTGTGTGAGCATTCTTCTGGCCAATATTAGGGAGAGGTCAATGAAGCAGGGCATCACCGCAACCAGGTGGCGTGGACAAGACACAAATGACATCTGTGTCACTTTAACCTTAGAATCAGTTTTTTTGCTGGGATTGGAATAAATGTGGAGTATGTATGAATGTGTAAGTGTGTTTGTTGGTTGATGTGTGAATAGCAGGGTTGTATTGTTTTCGTTTTGTATATATGATTGAAACTTTAGTAACACTGTGAAGCTCATGGTATTTTGCACCAAAATTTTAAATGAACTGAATTGTAAACGATATTTATGAACTTTATGTATATACAAGAAATGATTTAAAAATAAGAAAAATATATATATCTTTTGATACACTACAAAAAAGAAAATAAACAAAATATATAAAATGAAAGTATTGTTGTTGCCTTACCTATGTTATTAAGAAGGTCAATAGACTAATTCAATGAAACATGTTACATAAGTAGGAACTGACCAAGGGGGAATCTTTGTATGCTCATATTGTTGTTTCTCTCTCTTTTCCCTGGTCATTAATTTAAATATAGAGAGGGTCCCATTTCTTCAGGCAATTGTAGTTTAGCCAGGCTTACCCAGCGGCGTTCCAGTCCCGATACCAGGGTTATCAATATGGAGTCCAAATGTTTGAATATCCAAGCTGGAACCACCATTGGTAGATTAACAAAGTGGTACAGTATCCCTGCATTTTTGAGCACCATTGATACAAATGTATTACTGTATTGCGACGTTTTTAGCTTAAATGTTTCCGCGGGTGGTAAAGATTTTCCTACTTTCCATTCTCACTACGCCGCATGCGCCGGGCGATAGTCACACTATCTTGGCAGTTGTAGGCCTCCCCACCACTCTTGTGAGGCACAAGTATTCAAGCTATGCCGTGATTTTATAGTGATGTCGCCATTTCTTTAATTAATAACTATCACCACTAAAATGCATTCATGTCACGGTTGGTCATTTTTACACATGCCTAGCAACATAATCACAATGTTCTCTCTCCTTTTGTTTCCCCGTATCTCCTTTTTCACTATGTTGATTGTTTATAGTATAAAAGGCAATTGTTATTTAATTCCAAGACAAACATGATTTATATTCTTGTTCTGAAGATGATGCCATGTATTTAACGTTTCGGCTTCGAAACGTCATCGACACATTAGTACCATATGTACCTAAAATGTTCGTAAATGCTTTGTACAATGGTGCTCAAAAACGCAATCAA
This sequence comes from Lissotriton vulgaris, assembly GCF_964263255.1. Classification (NCBI taxonomy): domain Eukaryota; kingdom Metazoa; phylum Chordata; class Amphibia; order Caudata; family Salamandridae; genus Lissotriton; species Lissotriton vulgaris. The sequence continues at coordinate 908,739,126 of NC_141689.1, read as the reverse complement.
GTCTGTTCACTGATTACAAGTATACAGACCGCCTTGTTCGCTCTTGCCTGAATTTTGTTGTTTTGTCTTGTTCACTGTGGGTCACGGGTCGTGCCCTCTTGACATTACTGTAAGATTAATTTCTAATTGTGTACATTTATCAAATAAATTCCTGTCCGGCTGGACAAAGGACATACTAACTATTTAGTGTATGTCTATTCTTACCCTGATCTCTCAAGTACTATGGTCCACTGTTTTTTGTAAAAAGTTAACACCCAAACTCCCTAGTGTATTACCTTCAGGTTCCCTTGTCTCTTAATAACAGCACAAACTGGAGTAGGCATAGTAAATTATACTGTTCCTAAGTCCAGCGCGCCCCCTACAGCATGTCGTTGAAATGACTTGCGATGTAATAGATTGCGTTGTAATAACGAGGTCGTTGTAAAAACGCAGTCGTTGTAACAACCGAGTTGTAAAGGCATGCGATGTAATGCATGCAATGCAAAGGTATGTATTCAACTGTGATATAACAAGTGCTTTCCCTTGTGGAATGGGCGACAAGTACAGTGGGTGTGTGGACTACATGTGATAGGCGACTCAAAGCAGCGCGATTCGGACGCCGGGATGGTATATCATGACATGTTATAAAATCCTTTCATTTATATGTCAGGAATGTTGTGCAGTGGGAGAGGCAGGCTGCTGCATTACCTACATGACATGTATGCATTCTAGGTAATAGCAACCTGAGCTAGCAGAACCTACGATCCACCGCCGAGTACTCCCAGGTGGCATAACACCACCCACACTCCCCTCCTCTCAATAGGGTGGCTCTTCAGCAACTCTTATCCCAGTGGGTATTACTTAGCTGTGTGGACATGGAGTGGAATAATGCAGCACTTCCCCAAGTCTGAGTACAATGTTACCTCTCCCAAAGGACTGGTGCTGATAGGCGGGTGGGTGAGTCTTAAAGCAGTCGCTGAACGGAGAGCCTCCTGTCTACCCTCCAAGACCGACTTAGGGGTTGGGGCCCCCAATAGGCTGTCTTGTGTAGTTAGTTCTCTTTTGCATCTACATGAAAGTTTTTGTGTTTTCATTTGGGATCGTTCTTGGCTAATACCTCCACTTATCTCTGGAAAGTTATCATCTAACCAGTCCCAAGCACTCACTGTTGTTTCGAAAAAGTTTGAGCGCTGATTGTGGAGGATCTTTAATTTGGCTGGGAATAAAAAAGCAAATGACAGGCCTGCAGAATGAATTTGAGATTTGACCTCCAAAAAAAAGAGCGTTTATGCTGGACTGCCAGTGTACAATCCGGGAAAATTGTCATTATTGCATTGTTAATCGGTAGTGGGCCATTGTCTCAGGCTGCTTGCAGGAGAAAATCGCGGTCTCTAAAGTTTAGAATTTTCGCTATGATCGGCCATGGATTTGTGCCAGGGATAGGTTTTTTTAGCGGGCACCTAGTGCGCGCGTTCTACTATAAATAAATCTGGCAGTCCTGTGGGAGCCACTTTAGTTCAGTCTTCGATAAACAGCGTAGGTTGCGAGCCCTCCGACCCTTCAGTGAGGCCCACTATACGCAGGTTGTTCCGGCGGGACCTTCCATCTGCATCATACGCTCAGGCGGGAGAGATTCTATTTGTTGGCGTGTTTGTAGAAGCTGCATATCAGGTTATTCCACCTTAGGTGCTACTTAGTCTAGTGTCATTTCAGAGGTCTTGACCCTGTCCAATAATTTCCTGTGGTCATCTTTAATAAATTTAGCTCAGTAGAGATAGTTCCCAATTTTTGTGCAATTGCTGATCTGACTCCAGTATCTCCTGCAGTATCCTGTCCAATTTATCTGTTGGGGGGTTTGAAACATTGTCGTCACCCAGTTCGGACTGCATGGAGGAAGCATCAGTGGGTGAGGATCGGGGCTGGGCTCTCACTAACAATGCCTCCACTTTAGATTTTGTGTGCTCCATTATCAGCGGTAAGCTAGTGTGCGAGAAGTGTGGGAAAATGGGGGACACGATTCAGCTGGCAGGCCCACTCACCACCCATACAATGAGTTAAAGTTCTGTGCCTACTGAGCTGCTCTCTTAATAATGTTCTGGGCCCTTTTGTTGGCAGTCCGCCACGAGTCGATTGTGGGCGTGCTCAAGTTCAGCTGGTATTCGCCCCTTAGTCTCAAGAGAGAAGTTATTCTCTTCTCAACGGTACGGTCTTTATTGGTAGGTTGTTGTGTACACCGCTATAGGGCTCAGCCGCTATAGGCTGCTCTCGATTGTTACCACAATCTCAACAGGTCCCTTTACTCTCTCCTCGCGTTGAGGGCCATTGGAGGAGGCCCCTGTTGGCAGTATACAGAGGGCCGGTAGCGCCACGTATATTCTAGGTGACTAAGTTAGGCTGCTAAGGCCGACTTGCTCTGCAATGCCAACACATGGGTTTCACAAGGAGCCAGAATGCAAGTCAAGGAGGGGGGCGGAGGCGCCAGTCGATCCCAACCAGCACCAGTCTAATACTCCAGAGGGCCAACTCGTTCTGTGGGGTGCAGCAGTACCATCCCAGCTCCTGCTGGTAAGCTTCTTAGACGTCTCAGCAGCAATCGGAGGCCTCACTCGTTGTCTTTCTGATCCCAGACGGCCCTTCACCCCATCAATACCGCCGATCTCGTCATTGTGTGTGTGGCCTGCTTTTCTCCTTGCTGCCCTCTCAGGTCCTCTGCAAGAGGGTTGCTGGTCACGGATGCAGGCACTAAGGTTCTGTCAATACCCTCTGTATTCGGGAGAAGGGCCGATCCACCCCCCCCCCCGGCCAGGATTGTGCACAGGTCTCACTGGTGACAACTGCGGTGGGGGGGAGGGAAACGAGGAGGATCGGCCCCGTCCCAGCCGGCAAAGTCCCCGATCACGGCAGGTGATGCCTTACCCATAGCCGTCACCTCCTGAGTCACTGCATGGGGGGTGGATTTTTTGTCAGCAGCGGCTGCAGGCCCAGTAGATCAGTGATTTCTTTTCTGAGGTCAGGAGCCGACAGTAGGGCCGAGCTGCCCCGGATCCAGTCACAGGATCCACAGCTGGTAGATTGAGGAGGGAAGAGGCAAGGAAGGACGACCAATTCGGACCATGGCAGGTGTCGGTCAGGTCGCCACTGTAGGCCCCTCTCCCTCCGACCTTCTCCAACCGCGCCGACAGATGAGTCTCCGGTGGGCCGGCAGGTACTCACGCCAAGGCTCTGCGCCATTAGGGCCGGCGTTGTTGCTCATGGTGCTGGGCCGGCCCCCGCAGCAGCTCTTAGATCGCTCTGACAGTTGCTTCTTCTGCTAGGCAACGCCGGCCGCGGCGAAGGCCGACACTCCAGCCCGGGGTGTTTCAGGCCTCAATGTCACATGTAGGCCTGTAACCTTTCTGAAGAGCTCTGTACTCCCGGCCACTTCATTTCCGGTTTGTTCGGCTTCGCTTGTGAGTTAGGTGTTCTTCTGGTAGTCATTAGGGCCTCCGGGGACAGTATCTTGCAGGGAAATGTGGCGGATTATCGTCCCGGGCCTGGAGCTCATCGCTTATGCGTCCGCCATCTTAGGCTGCTAGCCACCAAATCCTCTCAGTTTATTTTATTAAAAGATTTATATATATATATGAATATTTTTAGAAGGACACTGGTGCCAGGCCACCCGGTTCTTTCTATATGTGAATACTTTTTTTTAAAAGTCCTATTCTAAAATGGCTGTTAACTATCTTTGAATGGGAAATAAAATTTTACATAAAATGCTAAAATGTCCATCATTGTGTCATGAAGTAGGCACATGCATGAACAGCAATCTTGGAATCCTTTTTCTTTTGGAGAACAAAAATTACAAAATGGCACATTAGTGGTGATGCACCGGTAGCCATCTTTAATTCTGTATTTTTTTTTCAATATGATTTTTTTTTGTTGCCCATACTTATGAAAACAACCATAGAAAAAGCCAATAGAGAGGGAAAGGCAAAGCAGACTAACTTTATCAATGCTTGTTTCGTTTCTAGAAGAAATTTCCACTATCACTCACTGAAATTAACAACAGCAAGGAAGTAAAACTTTCCTGCAGAAGGACCTTCCAATGGGCAAGAGGTCACCTATATCCCTTCTTCATTTTCCAGAAAAAAAAAGTGGGAGGAATGCAGATTTTCCTTGGGGCCTTTCTCTGTGAGTTTGAGGTACATGGCTACCACACTTTTTCCAGATTTCAGCAGTATCTGAATAGTTATACCTTTTTTTATCCTGCACACCTCCTTCCTAGAAGTGATGTGGTATCGATTCCCTTCAACAAGGTAAGCTTAGATGGTGCTTTTGTGTAAAATTTTAATTGCATTTTATTGCACGAGGTGTGCCTTCTTTGACCAATTTCATCTTAGTAAATGTTTTCTTTCCTTCCTGGGGTATGGAGTCTAACAAGAGAGGATACCAAAAAAACACTCCTGGTCACCCCTGCCTGTGATGTGGTTTTAGAGGCATGCCTAACCCTCGGGGTTTGAATGATATACATCTCCCCAGTTGGTGATAGAGGAACTGTTGTAGAAGGTATTTGACCAGTAGTGCATATGGCCATATCTGAACTGGGGTGGCGGAGTGAGCTAACAAATGATGATAGATTAAACCCAGATCAGTTGACTGGGGGTGGGTGCTTGCAATGTTCAACACTCCGTCCATCATCCCCTTTGGTTTTGCTTTGTTCACCCTAGGTTGGCAGGAAATGCCCAGACGTGGGTCCCTTGCTCACTTTGCCACTGGATTCAAGTTAGTCTGGCTGATGATGGCTGATTAGCCACAAACCAGTCCCAGGATGCTTGTTTCCGGTCCAGGGAAGACATAGCTTGGCAGTTCAGGCTGGACTGTTCCCATGAGGCACAGGGTCAGACTAAATTTGCATATGGCCATGTCTGAACTGGGGTGGCGGAGTGAGCTAAAGAATGATGATGGATTCAACCCAGATCAGTTGACTGGGGGGTGAGTGCTTGCAATGTTCAACACTCCCTCCATCATCCCCTTTGGTTTTGCTTTGTTCACCCTACGTTAGCAGGGTATGCCCAGACGTGGGTCCCTTGCTCACTTTGCCACTGGATTCAATCTAGACTGGCTGATGACGGCTGATTAGCCAGAAACCGGGCCCAGGATGCTTGTTTCGGGTCCAGAGAAGACATGACTTGGCAGTTCAGGCTGGACTGTTCCCATGAGGCACAGGGTCAGACTGATTTGCATATGGCCATGTATGAACTGGGGTGTCGGAGTGAGCTAAAGAATGATGATGGATTAAAACCAGATCAGTTGACTGGGGGTGAGTGCTAGCAATGTTCAACACTCCGTCCATCATCCCCTTTGGTTTTGCTTTGTGAGACCGTATAAAGCGTAACTGGACCTCCCTCCCCCCCCCCCCCCCCCCCCTCCACCCTAATGGTGTGTCTCGAGCACTACTACAGAGTTCCTAAATGTTCTGTCTCCTAAATGCTAACCCCATTTGAAGTCTTTGTTAATGAATTAGTCCTGCTGCACGGCCACTCCTTGCTTTAGACCTTTTTTCTTTTTTGTTCATCGTGTTGGATTATTGCATGTAGTCCATGCAGGAGGCTCACATTTTACCCTTTTTGTCTTGATATCCACATTCTTCTGTGTATCAGATATGTGCTGAAAGGTTTGAAGTATCTTATACATGCAGATGTAATTGCTTAATTATGCAGTGTCTTCCTTTTCCTAAGACTGTAAAAGTTATATGTACGTACAATGGTGATGCGAATCCAGCATATGCTTAGCACATTTGGTGCAAATTGCAATTTCTTTTGTGTTAGAAAAGACAATAAAAAATTGTTTCAGGAAAAAAGAGAGGATTCTAACTCAAACTGACTTCTTGATGTAGGGAGGTCTACCTTACTGCAACTTTTATGTTTTCTGTAGCATTTGGTCCTGCGACTCTAAGTGGGAAACCTATGGCCACATTGGCCACATTGAATAGATGGGTTTGCTTGCCTTCTGCCTTAACACTTCAATAGCTTAATATATGACCAAAGTGGATCTCCGCACTGTGTACATGACAGACCCACTTGAGGTTTGTGCAGAATGCATGGGCTTGCTGTGGGAATTTGTTTCAGGAGTCCCAAAGCAATCATGGGTTACTACTCCTAAAATGTAACAGTCAGGACCTCTGAAGACATTAGCTTTCGCTACTAGTGGACCAGAAATGAAAATACTTCTTTAGCACTTGGACCTGAGCATAGTTAGGCAGAGTTGTAGAATGCTTGCTCAGACAGGTGGTGTGGGATATAGACTCAGGACTCTAGAAGCATATAACAACACTTATTATATCAATTTCTATCCAGTAATTTTACTAGAAAAGGAAAAATACGGCACACAGCTGAATATCAGATATAAACGTACAGAGGGTGGGATGATGTACATAATTATTAATCTTCATTGAGACTACTGACTTTTGGTTACTCCCAGACTCTTACAGGCAAGCATATCGTAAGGAAACATTCATTATGAAACAAATAAATTGCCACTGGGGGAGAGTTGACTGGTAACCTACAATGTCCTGTCTCTTCTCTTCCCAGATCACAATTTCAACTGTTGCGGTGTCTGTCAGAAAGATGTACTTGCAACAATGTCTCATTTATACAATGTATCTTTAAGGCGTCAAGCACAGGGTTTGCCCTCATTTCTCGACCAGATGATAGGGATGTGTCACTCCTAGTTTTCTGCATTTGTGCACGTACCCCAGAGATAAGCCATGCTGAATCTACACCAGCCCTACCAACTCTACCAACATCTTCAGCCCCCTTCTCTGTGCACAGGTGCTGCCCCCAATTCTGAAAGGTGGGGTCACATTCAACTCACTTATGCAGACAGAGAGGGACACTTATTTTCTGCATGTTTCTCAAGTCCCAAAGCTTAAACACACTACCCACACAAAGGGCCTCATTAGGATGTCGGTTAGACCGCCACCAACACACCATCGGTGGTGGACCCACCGATATCCAGGATAGTGGTCTGACTGCCTCATTACAATGCGGTCGGTCGGACCAGGCAGTCTGAGGGACAGACCGCAACCTCCGACAGGCACAAGGAGCCCGTCAGGACGGCGGTCAGATTCCTAATCACTAGAATGGGTCAGTGCCTACCCAGGCATCGCCGGAGTGATTAGGATATCCCTTTCCCACTGCCTGTTCATGGCGGTCCCACCGTCATGTACAGGCAGCCGGAAAGGGACTTTGGGGGCATGGCCACCATCGCCCGTGGGGCATGGCCACCATCGCCCGTGGGCCACTGGAATTTGGCTAGGGCAGCACGTGTGGTGCCTCCCCCAAACATCTATGCACCGTATGCCAGGCACCACATGGTGCCTGGTACACGATGCATGGATGTTTAAAAACATCCCTCTTTCAATTGCGGCTTGTGCTGCGGCCCTTTTTCAGGCGACAGCACAAGTCGCAATTGAAAAAGGGATGTTTTCGCCTGCGCATACGAAGGTTGCATCCTAATCTCGTGGGTGTGACCGCCGACTACTTCTCAGCCAGACCAATCCTGCAACAATGGTGGTCAGACACTTGTCCGACCACCATTATAATTAGGCCCATAATGAGGAACCCTCCCCAGGTCACAGTAGTGATTGTGGTGAAACCACCAAATGTCTTAGTGTTAATCTGTCAAGCCACAGCATCATCTGATCTGTCCTTCATAGACCTATTAGATATCAATGCCTGCTTTCCACATCTGTCCATGGACCAGTCAGAATGGGAGTTGCAAGTGCCCACTTGTAATAAGATGAATAGAGCAAGTTTTCACGCTCTGGGTCAAAAGTTCTCATCACATGGCCTCTCAGTCCAGAGCCTTGTTTGGGCTACAGGCCATCTTCTAGGCAGTTTTTCTTTTGTGCATGAATATACCCAGTACCCGTTCCCAGCAAGATCGTTCAAGGCAGCTTTGTCCAGTGTGATGCAGGACATGTCTTTGTTCGCAAACCTATCAAGGGGTGATGGCAGTCAGTGAGCCCAACCATGAAGCTAAGGTTTTTCATGGGACACCTGGCACTTGTCGATTAGAATTCCAGGCACTTCAACTGCGGGTTTCTGCCCATATTTCAACTCAATTTGCAGAGAGATTTTGGATTACACAGAACCATTGATGGGACTGTTTTAGGCAGTTTTGGTGTTTTGTGTATTCCTTCTATAGTAGTAATGGTTTGCCCCGTGAAAATGATACACTATATGAGGTTAATCATCCGTATGACCCGCCGTCCGAAAAGGACATTGAACTAGCCATTAAGAGCTTGCGTTCTTCTGGCGCGATGGATCCGGATGAGCTCCCCATCTCGGTGATAAAACAACAGAGTGTGCATTGGAGTAAAATTCTCTTTCCTGTATTTAAATTCTGTTTTGCTAGTGGAACTGTTTTACCATCCTGGAAAGGGAGCATCTTAGTCCCCCTCTTCAAGAAAGGAGCTAGAGACTTGCCTCAAAACTACAGTCAAATCGCTCTTTTAGATGCTATAGGCAAGTGTGGTAATGGTTAGAATTAGATGATGCAGTGGAATTGCATCAGTGTGAATGTTCCAATTTAAACCAGTATTTGGTGGGTTTGCTGATGGTTGCTGTACTTGACTTGTACTGAATAAAAGTTACCTTAATTCAACTTTTGAGTGGATTACTACATATTTTGGCGACGAGGATGGGATGGGAGTATGACTTGCCGTCACATGTGATTTTCAAGGTTTATGTGATTCTTTGTTAAGGGATCAAATTATTAGATGTACAAATAACAAAAGAGTAAAAGAAAAATTATGATCTAAAGATCCTACTTTAGAACAAGCTATTAGAATTGCTAGAAGTATGGAAAATACTGACATGTGGGTCAAAGAAATTAATAAAGGTAAAGGAGTTTCTGGAAATCCGGTTGTAGTACCAAGTAAGGAAACTGCTGTGGAAGTCAAAGAAGTAAAGAATGAAATGTATACGAAACCTCAAATAAGAAGCAATGAAAATGGATTGACCAAAACAAGTGATAAGAGACCCATAATTTGCTATAGGTGTGGATGTCCGGGTCATGTAAGTTCAATCTTTGCATGTGGAGCGAGGAATGCAACATGCAGAATATGTGGAAAGAGGGGTCATCTGGCAAAGGCATGTAGATCGAAGGGATACACTAAAAATGCTAGTATTAAAGAAATAGAGAATGGCGAAGAACAAAAAGAAGAGTTGTTTCTATCTGTTGAAACTGTGGAAGATCCTTCACAAGTGGAACACTATGATTCTGATGTATCAAAATTTGGTGAGGGTTGCATGAATTTAAAAAGAGAAAGTACAACAAAATTAGAGAAACTTCACTGTGAAATTACTCTGGGAAAAGGAACTGTAAGTCTTTTGGCTGACTCTGGTAGCCTTTTTACCTTAATTTCAAAAGAAACTTTCCTAGAAAAGTTAAATGGAGAAATAAAAGATCTATTACCAGCGGATATGAAAGCTGTAGGATATAGTGGATCAAAAATTAATATTCTTGGAATGCAATGGATGGATATTGTTTTCAAAAAGAATGGGGTCCATGGTAGAGTATATATTACCAAGGAAGGATCTAATATACTCGGATGGCGTCATCCGAAAGACTTAAATATTGTACTCAATCCAAATGCTGTGGAACCTGTAATGATTATTGAACAAGAACAAGATGTGGATAATGTATCTTCTGGTGGGGAAATGGACAATGAATGGGGAAAAAAGTTAATGGAAAAGCATTCCCATGTATTCTCTGACAAATTGGGTATGTTGAAAGGATTTTCAAATCGTATAATTTTAAAAAAATGCTAAACCAATAGCTCATAAAGTTAGAACAATACCACACATGATGAGGGAACCACTTAGCAAAGAGTTAGATAAGTTGTTGGAAGCTAAGGTTATAGAACCGATTGAATCATCGGAATGGTTGTCCCCGATTGTCGTCGCACCAAAGGAAGGGAACAAAATTCGTTTATGTATTGATTTGAGGGATTTGAATCGTAATATTTGGGTAGATAGACAACCTTTACCGAATATTGGAGAAATGTTGGGTAGAATGGGTGGAGGTTGTGTTTTTAGTGTGCTTGAAATGTCCTCCGCTTATCATCAAGTGAATTTACATCCCGACTCGCGACCTTTAACATCTTTTGTGACTCCTTTGGGGGCATTTAGGTACTGTAGGATGCCATTTGGGTTGGCGTCAGCCTCAGTCGTGTTTCAACGCATTATGCAGAATATTTTTAAGGGAATGGATAGAGTGTTGTGTTTTCAGGACGACATTATGATTGTAGGAAGGTCATTTGAAGAACATGATCAGTTGATGAATGAAGTGTTGCGTAGAGTTTTGGAGCATGGTTTAACAATAAAAAAAGAGAAGTGTCAGTTAAGGTTAAGTCAGGTTAATTATTTGGGTCATCAGATATCAGCAGATGGTATAAGACCAAAGGGTAGTATTGTGGAAGCTGTGAGGGATGCTCCATCTCCCATTAATAAGGAACAGTTAAAATCATTTTTAGGTCTTGCAGAATATTGTGCTAAATTTGTGCCTAAATTTGCTGACTTAGTGGAACCTATGAGAATTCTTTTAAAAAAGGGAGTGATATTTGAATGGAGTGTTGAATGTCAGGACGCGTTTGTTAAGGTAAAGGAAAGTATTTCAAAGGCTCCATCATTAGGACATTTTGACTTTAAGAAAAAGTCCATTTTAGTCACAGATGCAAGCAATGTTGGATTAGGGGTGGTGTTGATACAGGTGTCAGATGGTAATGAGACCATCATTGGGTTTGCTTCACGTAGATTGCAGGGAGCAGAGAGATCGTATTCTAACATAGAGAAGGAAGCACTGGCGTGTTGTTGGGGGATAACACACTTTAGGTATTATTTGTGGGGGTTGCCATTTGTGGTAAAGACGGATCATAAACCTTTAGTTCATGTTTTTAAAGGAGGACGAGGTTTGGATGGAAGTGTGACTCCCCGTATATCGAGGTGGTTACTATCGGTCTTAGATTACAATTTTGTGGTTGAATATGTGCGAGGGAGTAGAAATGTTATTGCAGGTTGTCTCTCTAGGATGCCAGTAGAGGATGATGCTTATGTGGAAATTTTAGAAGACTCTGTGGTGAATATTGACCGTGAATTTGCTGTTAGTCAGGAAGAGTGGAGAGAAGCTTTGGAGTTGGATGTGGAATACAAGAAAGTAAAAGAATTGATTATAAATTCTTGGGATGGATCTAGTGAAGAGATTGTACATAAGCAATTTATATCTGTTAAGGATGAACTTAGTTTGCAAGGTGACAAAATTTTAAGAAGAAATAGGATAGTTCTACCAATTTTGTTGAGGTCAAAATTGTTGAGAATTGTACATGAGGGGAACCTAGGTAGGAGTCTGACTAAGCGTAGACTGAGAGAATTTTATTGGTGGCCAGAAATGGACAAGAATGTGGAAGAACTTGTGCGTGAATGTCATGCTTGTAGCAATAGTGATAAAGTGAAGATTACAAGGGAACCTCCGTTGAGATGTGTGGAATTGCCCATGAAACCTTGGGAGAAATTAGCCTTTCATGTTTTGGGTCCGATTGACAAATTGGGTTGCAATAACCGGTTTTTGCTGGTGTTGGTGGATTACCATAGCAAGTGGTTTACTTGCAAATCAGTGGGGCAAATTTGCACTTCAAATGTGATTGCATTTTTGAAAGAAGTTTTCCTGGAAGAAGGGGTACCCAAAACTCTTACAACTGACAATGGTGTTCAGTTAGTTTCTTCAGATATGACTAGTTTTCTTTTAAGTTTGGGTATTAGTCATGAGAGAGTGGCTTTGTTCCGTCCGCAGGCAAATGGGCTTGTAGAAAGGGTTAATAGAATGATAATGGATTCTATTCAGCTTTCTTTGGCTAATGGTTTATCTTGGAAAGATGAGTTGCGAAGAATGATGTGGGGTCACAGAATTACATCACATTCAGTTACTGGAGTTTCTCCTTTTGTGGCTTTGAAGGGAAGAGAACCAGGTACTAAGGAGTATCCAATGTGGTTGAAGGAGAAAAATCAAGTTTGGGTTGATAGAGAAAGGATGAGATCGAGAGTTATTGATTGTCAGTGGCGCAATAAGATGGAATTTGATAGTAGGAGACATGTTAAGGATGTAATTTTCAAAGAAGGTGATTGGGTTGTTGTGAGGAAGTTTGGTTTTGTAAGAAAGGGGGAAAGTAAGTTTTCTCAGCCACATAAAGTTGTTTCTGTCAAAGGCTCTGTGGTTGAACTAGACGATGGGAAGAAATGGAGTTTTGGTAGTTTGTGTAAAGTAGCTCATTTGTAAGTATGTTTTTTTTATGCAATGCAAATTGTGAATGTGATTTATTTGTAAAATAATTATTTTATATATATTGTACTTTGCAAAAAAAAAGAAAATGTGTTATATTTTCTAATGTTTTCTTATTTTCTTTCTTTTAGATTCCATAGGGGGGAAGATATGTGGTAATGGTTAGAATTAGATGATGCAGTCATGATGCAGTGGAATTGCATCAATGTGAATGTTCCAATTTAAACCAGTATTTTGTGGGTTTGCTGATGGTTGCTGTACTTGACTTGTACTGAATAAAAGTTACCTTAATTCAACTTTTGAGTGGATTACTACAGCAAGGTTTTTGCAAAATGCCTTCTTAACTCGATTAATGACTGGGTGCTTAAGGCTGAAATCTTACCCCATGAACAGACTGAGTTTAGGCAAAAGCATGGCACTCTAGATAATCTGACTGCATTGCAGGTCATAATAGAGAAATATGTCAAGGTTCGTGGAGGGGGAGTTTACCGACGAGTTTATCGACTTCTCCACAGCCTTTGATAAAGTGGACAGATCCTTGCTGTGGAGAAAGTTATTTGCTTTAGGGATGCCACCTATTTTCATTGATTTAGTTTGAGCCTTGCACTCGGACACCTGGTGCAGAGTATTGATGGGCGGGGAAAGAGGGTTATCTAGAGTAATTTCCACAACAAACGGTTTAAAACAGGGTTGCCTATTGGCTCCTCTGTTATTTTCCTTGTATATAGCTCATCTCCCCCAGGTTTTATCTACAAGCAAAGGTATAGTTCCAATCTTGGGGGGTGCCCCAATTGCATGCCTAATGTATGCAGACGATATTCTGATTCTGGATCTCACACCGAAAGGTCTGAATAGTCGCCTGCATTCCTTATATGAATATGCGGAGGAACATCATTTAAAGATAAATATTGCAAAAAGTAAAGTTATGTGCTTGACGGGGAGGAAAAAGTCAAAATATGCGAACTTTCACTGGTCTGTAGGGGGACAAAGACTAGATGTAGTACAATCTTACATTTTCCTTGGAAAAATAGTTACTAGTAATTTAAGTGAAAAAGCACATATAGCTAATAATACACGGAAAGCTATTGCCCAAGGGAAGAGTTCGATCACATTCTGTAAGGCTACTGGTAGAAGGCATTTTGCGACATTGCTGGAGGTATATAGAGCAAAAATTCCAGCATCATTACTTTATGGCATGGAAATAGTTGACATGAAAAGTTGGAGCTTCATGAATGCAACAGAAGGCAAAATTCTACGTAGTCTTGCGTCTGTTAATACAGCAAGTCCAACATCCACCCTTAGACAGGAATTCGGCCTACGTAGTAGCTGGGTTCAAGGCTTATCGGGAATTGTGCGTTGGGTTTATAACCTGGCAAAGGGAGATCCTGGCACTTTAAGGTACCTTATAAAAACTGAGTTATTGGGAAATTTTAATGAACACTTGCTCATTGTTAAGAATTTTTGAATTGCTGCTGATCTTTTGCAATTGGATGAATCAGTTCTATTCACTCTATCAGCATATCAGCTGAAATCTACTCTGAAGTTGGCCTCCTGGGAATTAGGTTTTAGATTGGATAGGGAGGCTTGTATGGCGAAGAAAGGTATCACCCCAGCCATAGACTCTTGTATAATGAGGAAAGCCCAACCATATGTTGTTTGGAATCTCCCTCACGGAGTCCGGCGTTTACTGTTTTTATTGAGGCAGGATTTACTTCCTTTAAACTCTCTAATGTCCAGATGGTATGGCACCTCATCATTATGTGACTTCTGTAATAGCAATATTCAGGATATGCATCATGTTAACTTTGTGTGTCCGGCCCTAATGGTGCATAGGCATAAGTGGTTCAAACCTATTTGTCTTCAATTGAGTATTCTTTCAGCTACTACCTTCCTTGCTGCTATTCACAACCCTCCAAATGAAATGTTCTGTTTTAAATTGTATAATTTTTTTTAATGTTTCTTAGCAATATATTAGAAGGTTACAAATGTTTATTTATGTCTAAACCGTCTATTTTTCATTGTATCGTGGTAAATTATTGTATTAAATTTGTTAATTCTTTTATGTGGATCTCATATGAGTTCCAAAATCATAAATAAATAAACTTGACTAAAACTTAACTTGAATTCCTTCTGACTAATCATGCCACATTCTTTGTCCTCTGGGGACAGTACAGCAGAGGGGTGGAGCTGGGAGTGCTCTGTCAGAGTGTCGGGATACAGAGAAAATTATATTATAATAGACTCGCATTGCCAAATCCTCACACTTCAACTATATGGTAACCTGTCAGTAGAAATACACTGAGCAGGGTATGTCAAATGAGAAACAAAGGGGAAAATGGGTAAGATGAAACAACAGCTCCAATCGAGTTCAGCCTTAGCGGAGTAAGTACCGTTCACAGTTTGGAAGTAACCAACGTCCAAGATATATACAACAGAAACAGTGTCTATCTAAAAGAAAGACCAGTAGTTGATTAGCATTCTATACTTATGTAGGAAACTAATATTATTCAGGAATCGGTAGTATGTGCAGTAAAGGGAAAAACAATCTTCAAAGAATCTTCTTTTGATGGCTTTGAAGAGTATCCTAATCACCCGGAACCTAACACCTTTCACTCAAAGAAGATGAGTGCTCATATGGAAGGGATTCAGAAGCAAAATGAAGGACGGAATCAAATAGGACCCTAAACCTATTGTTTTCCAAACAAATGGAAATCCCAGGGCAAAACAAATAACATGCAGGAAATGGAGTGGGTGTCAGGAGACTCTGATCCCAAGTCCCCCAATAAACTAACCATGCTAGGCTTTTAAGTCCTCCTGATGATACCTCTATTGCTTCTCCGGAAGGACTGCTATGGCTGCATTCTGGAACAATTGTGTGACCTGGACATGTGGCGCCCCCACCACAAGTGCTAGTCTTTCACCTCACCGATGCCAGTGAGATAACTCCAGAATTGGTTATATTTACCTTACACGAGGAAACCAAACAAAAAGGCACCAAGGAGGGAGAGGCTTCCTCGCTAATCTACCTCACAACTTGTTTGTGATAAAACCTATGTTGCAGGAGGAGGAAGCAGGAAAAGAATTGTCGCTATACTTCACGCTATACTCTTCACCTTAGAGTCCTGTCCACTTCCGGGAACCTAAGGAATGATTCCACATTGCTGCCTGGCAGGCTTCCATCAACCTTCTCCTTTTTGTGCAACATCCAAAAAAAGGAGAACAAAAATAGATTTGTGGTCTGCCCCTCCAGATGCAGAGTTTTATCCGGAGTCTCAGACACAGCACATACACTCCACACTTATTCTACTACAGATACATAGTGTAGACATACATGCACCATCCATGCCCCACACGGAGAAAGGGGAAAAAACTGGTTGCAGGAGACTGGCATCAGACCATATTAAAAATTTAGGGCCAGTAGGCAACTCTCCCCTTATCTACAGGAATAATGAGTCACTTCCACTGCTGTTAGTTCCTTACAACCTGATGAGCTGATGCTAGTAATAAAGGGGCGCACATGGCATGCCCCTCCAGAGCACAGAACTCTACTGTCCTGGGTCTCAAGGCATTCCATGTAGGCCCTCAGTGTAATTGTTCGATGGTCATGTTTGCAAGGCCAAACGTCGGCACTATCCACCGGCTTACTACCTGGGAATTTCATGGCAGAGTATTCCATCACTGGCATGTCAGTGGCTATTTATAGCCCCCCAACAAGGGGTGTACAGAGTGACGTGTGAGGATAGAAAGGATGGAAGAACTCGCCGTCTATTAAAATCCTATTATTCACATATAGCACCGTTTTACTTCATAACAGTAAACACACTCCCTTTTAGCAGCTCTTCTGACATTGGACTGTAATATGCAAAGTAAGCTTAGTGCAGTTTGCCTCTTCCAGCTGCATCGTGTTCAGCGCTACCTATAGTTTACATATCAGTACAAACCTATTTGTAACCATTGACTCGCCCACCAAGGCCATCATGTTGCTTCCCATACTTGTCAATTTGAAATATTGGATGACAAGCGCTGCTGCTCAGTGGCATTCACCCTTGCAGCCCACTGAGAGCATCTCTTCTGTAACAGTTTCATATCAGTGCAGCTCATTGTGTCATGGTGCACCCTCAGAGACGTCCACAGGCTTTTATGTTGTGCTTCAGTCTCCCTCAGCTGTGGATGCAACTCTTTTGTGTCCCCACTCCTCTTGTTCCACAGTTGGGGTCCAGACATATGTATTTTGTTTTCAGCTTTAAAGTTGATGCTGTCGTCCTCCTGCAGGAATAGGCAACAGGATTATCCTCCTCAGTAACAAATTATAATGATGATAATCTTTCAGTGTATAACTTATTGCAGCCATCTTTGTTAGGTGGCGACCCAGAAGCTCTTGCTTTGCAACTAAATGCAATTGCTGTGTTGGCAGGAACCTCGTTCCTGTGCTGACACTTTTAAATGCCACTTGTTCTGCGTTCTCTGTTTAGCATACATATTGTGTGTACTAGAAGACAAAACTTTGGAACCCTTAGACCCATGTGACCTTACTCTTGTAGTGGCTTGAGTTAGATATAAATGTGCATGATGCTGACCCTTCAGGGAGCTCCTCTCCTGGGAAACTGCCAGGAAGACATATCGCTGTCTTCTCTGTGATTGCTGTTCTTTCCTAAATAAATACATGTTGCAGACTCATCCAAACAGATGGTATTGAAGTTTCCTTCAACATTAATAACTGAATGCAGCCTTGTATTCAAGCAGCTTCAAGACATTGGTGATGAAACACTGCCTTTATATAGCGGCGCTTGCTGATGCCAGTTGAAGTTTTCTTTAACAATTTTCATGCCATGACGTCACATTTGCAACTATTTGACCATAAGCAGCATCTGATATTGGACTGGAGTTCAACTTTACAACCCAAAGCATACCACTGGTAAGATGGAGGTTGCTCAATGGGGCGGCATGGCTACCTAGAACACAGTTCGTTGACCAGCGATGATTCGTACTTTACAAAAGAGTCTGTTTTTGTTGTATTTATTAGCATGAGATAAGTATCTGTCTGTCTGAAAGCCCTGGGAATGATATAATAAGGGGTGGACTGGATAAGGATATGGAAAGGGTACAAAAAGGAGGGGGTATAGCATACAAGGAGGTTTGCATGAGTGCAAAACTAGAGAAGGGAAGGTGATTCAGGAAGGATATTTTATACATCTGTATATCCAGCATAGATCCTATTGAACGAATGCTGTTCACAAACTGAACCAATGCAGCTGCCTTGGGAGCTCTGAGAATCCCACAGTGTCATGACAAGAGGTTTCTCGTGCCATAGAAGTTTGACATTAGTGTGCCTATATATCTTTTCTCACTCCAAAGGAATGAGCTGATATTACTAAGGTGATTGCCTATTCCCTTTTTCCTAAATCAGTACATTCTGTCCTTTCTCCCAAGTTGCGAATTGTCATTATGTGACAGGCAACCAAAAATTGTGTTCGTAGAATGATTAAAGGTAAGACTGGTAAAAGCATTTGCATGTTTTTAAAGGCTTGGGAAAAGGGCACTAATGCAGATAGGGACAAGTGCTTTTCAGCATGTGGTGCCTTCTACGTGGAGAACATTGTTCAACTCAAAAATTGAAACTGAACATTTAAAACACAACTGAGATAGCTACAGAGGCTGTGGGGGACACTTTCGTTCATGGGTGCTTCCTTCCCAATAGGCAGAAGCAGCTGCGTACTATTTGAGTGGGTTGGCAGAATAAAGGATTGTCGAAATTCATTGACAATTGTTTAGTGGCACAAGAAAGAAGTAAAGAATCAACATAAACTCAACTGATGTCTCTCCAGGACCAACCAACTGTGGCAGGAAGCAGTGGGTATGAGACAGCAGAGCTGTCGGTGATGAGGAATAGTGAGAGATCAAGAGAGAAATGGGTATGAATTTGTTCTGCCAGACAACATCTTCTGTTTTAGCTGTGGCCTACTGGAACTTTCGGTGGTGGGGGGACTGCATGAACTGCCACATGTTTTACATGGCCAACCAGAACAACCTGGCTTCCCACCTCCTTCTCTTCTCCTCCCGCAAAACTAGAACAGCCAATTGATCCACATAAAGATTGATCCATGGAGATCAGATGGGTCTGTACATCCAATGCGTCATTAAAGGGCCGGCCACCCCGCGTCTTATTGATAATGTTGCTGGTCAATCAGCTGCGAAAATGTTTCATTTCCCTGCCCCTCCTCTCTTGGACGAGGGAATTTATACTTTTGGCATTTATAAACAAAGCTTGCCCCAGAATGGTGTGTGCTTCACTTCAGTACTCATGAGTCTCATTTCTGCTGAACATGCCTTTCTACTCAGTCTTTCTTCACCTGTTAACCTTTTAGATCATGAATTCCTGTGCAAATTGAACGGTACAGTGTACTGTGCCTCCGATTGTCATGTAGGAATCTAGGACCCTACTGTAACTTTTCCCGATTCATGCCCATATATAGGTATAAACCATCCAGTCCTTATAGAGGCATAACGAATCATTGCCTTATTTAGTTATAGCCGGCGCAGCCCTAATACGGCATGGCTACTTCCACTAAACTCCGAGAATCCACATTGATTTCGCGGTAAAACCAGCCCTCAGCAGTCAGGAACTCCCCCCTGCTTGAATACTGATTTCTCCAAGAAATCCAGGAGTTTTCAAGGAACTAAGGCACTAGTGACGATATTATGTCCAATCTTACATCAGACTCAGCACCTTCAGGGGTATAAATATGCCTACATTTGCCCAGTCAAACACACAGTGGTTCTGGAGCAGATCGACTAACTACTTGCCCGACACCAAGCTGATGCAAGTGCTGAACTAATCCGACTCTCCAACTGACGCACTTAAAAGATGCTGTCTTTTCTCCTGCCGAGAAATCCAGCTCCAGTGTTTACAGGCTACCCTTGCGGGTTGCTGGGAGATCGAGTCCCGAGAGAGAGATACAAGACCTCTATCATACTAAAACCAAGGTACGGAGTTGATTAGACCCCTAGACAATTCTTGAACAGATTCTTGGCAGAGAAATACTAAAACTTAAACTACTCCTCACTTACTCCTCCCTCGTACTAGGCTTAGGTTAGGTACACTGGGGTAGGCGTACGTTAGAAGCACCAGTTGAGTACTTTTAGCCATAATTTTTATCACTGTATGTATTTTATGCATTTTATGTATTCTATGTTTATGGCTTAGAAACCATATCATGCTTTTACATAACTATTTTATAATACTATTCGTATTATATGCCACATACTTCTTAACTAGCATTTCAATTGTACCAGTGCATTTCTTATGCTTAAGAAATAAGACTGTTCAATAAATACTTTTATTGAAAACGCCCGTCTCTATATTTCTAAAAGCAATTCTGGTGAAACTAAGCATGCACGATTGACTGAGTGAAATAGCCGTCTATTGTTTCCGCGACTCTAGAGATACGTTTCATTCTCGGGGAAACAAAGTTGTCATGTTATATGGTTGTCAGAGACTAATCCCTTCTTGTACTTTCAAGAAAGTTTCTAGTGACCTCTGAGCTAGCTGGCACACACAATTAAGTCTAATATATTCGGTAGAGACCTAGTCGACCTAGGTCTAAACTACAGTACATATTATTCCAATGCACAGAGCCTATTGGGAATATAGGAACTACACTACAAGATGGTGTTTATTCTAATGTGGAAATTAAAATTCACTTTTTGTTTTGATTAATAAAATTAGTTTTCTTGAGGCTGTTGAAACCCCTATGTTTTCTAAAGAAGTGTAATTTAACAAGAGGCACCCTGTTCCCGTTGGTCCCAACATACTAGTAAGGTGTATTCTCACAGCTGACCCTCTTAAAATTCGTCAGAACCCCATGAAAAACCTTCCCAGTGTACTATAGTATGCAGTCCAGTCTCAAGCTTTTTATGGAAATTGGCCTGCTAATATCGGTTTCATTAGACCAACGTATTCCCATTCCCACTTCTAGTATATTCAAAACTTTTATCCTGCTAGATAAGAAAGTCGGGAAAGCCTTTATCGCTTTATGCAAGATTCAAGAGTTGTGAATTCTGTTGTGTTACCAAGTAATCCCTTTGTTCCAACCCCACCGACCATTTTGTGCTGCTTATTTTCCTACTGCTACCTATTTCATTGTGGTTTGTTTGTGTTCTGCTTTTTTTCCCCATCCCAATACACCCTGACTGCCAGTTTTCACTTGCATTTACATTGGGAAAGAATTAATCAACTTGGAACTGACTCCCACAATAGTCACCCTCCTTTTTCTCGCAAGCCTTCAAGAAAATTCTTAAATTGTTCACTTCCTTTGGGGGTTCTGCGCTTATCTAGTGTGTTGATGACCAATTTTCTGTGCCTGATGCGGTGGTCCAATGCAAACTTAAATTATCGTATCGGTTCACAACATTAGCCAACAAGCATTTACAATGCAATGGTTTCGCCTTTGTTAAAGTTTGTGCTTTTGGTATTGCTTTTGACAAATGGTCTTTTCTAACTTCTTTGAATTATGTGTAAAAAGTTGATGTGTTTTACTTTACACAGAAATATGGAGTGCCTCTCTGGAAAACACCCTCTCTGCACACGCCCTCTTTACACATGCCTTATCTTCACTTGCCCTCTCTACACACAGCCCTGTGCAGAGAGATCATATGGAGAGAGGCATGTGCATAGAGGCCGTGTGTTGAGAGGCTGTGTGCAGTGATAGCGCATGTTGAGAAGGCATATGCAAAGAAGAGTGGGGAGGATACAGAGGTAGGGTAGGAAGGCGAAAATGCAAGGAGTGGGAGGTCAGAAAATAGTGGGAGAGCAAGAGAGGACAGAAGGGAAAGGGAGGGCAGGAGTAAGAAGGAAGAGAGGTCAAAAGGAAGAGAGGGCAGGAGAGAAAGGGAAGGCAAGAAGGAAAATAGGCAGAAGGGAGAGGGAGGGCAAGAAGGAGTGGGAGGACAGGAGGGAAGGTAGGAGTGTGTGAGAGAGGACAGAAAGGAGAGGGCGGCAGGTAGGAGAGGGCGGGAAGGAGAAGGAGGGCTAGAGGAGGAGAGGACAGGAAAGAGAGAACAGGAGAGAGATGGAGGACAAGAAGGTGAAAGAGAGCAGAAGAGAGAGGTGGAAAGGGAGGGCAGGAGGGAGTAAGAAGGCAGAAAAGAGAGGGATGTCAGGAGAGAGAGAGCAGGAAGGAGGAGAAAACCCAGTCCACTACCAATGAAGGAAGCACTGAAATCCCAAAACGTCAAAGTGCAAAAAAATACACGCCTACTAAAGAACCTTGGGGCCATATTTATGAAGGCCTTGCGCCACCGCCCATTCGTTGTTTTATTTTGGCCTACAAGTAAAGACCACGTGACTGCTATGATTTTCACCACTGGTCAAATACACAAACTTGTCAACATACAAGTAAACACTGGCGCAGCCCTTGCAGGATTGTACATCACACCAAGAAAGGACCAACCTAAACAGATAAAATATAAAGCGCCCACAAATCACT
Organism: Lissotriton vulgaris; assembly: GCF_964263255.1. Taxonomy (NCBI): domain Eukaryota; kingdom Metazoa; phylum Chordata; class Amphibia; order Caudata; family Salamandridae; genus Lissotriton; species Lissotriton vulgaris. Next base: position 908,717,344 of record NC_141689.1, on the reverse strand, counting down.
CCTGACACATCTGTTCAGACGTTGGTGAAACTATGTCCTTTATATTAAACAACTAAGCATTCTGCCTGAATGCAAAGAGGTGCAGTGTTAATTATAGAAATGCATATCTTAAGAGAGAGGCCCCTGTTGACACACGGCTATTGCATCAAATACTACTAAAAAAATACTTCATGCACGTTATGGACCCATTTTCCCGCTGCATGACACAAAAGCATGCACATATTACTACAACTTAGAAACATAAAAGTAAACCCCTCCCCCCCCGAAGAAGCAGGGGGGATCCAGACCGCTCAAAATTCATAAATAATGACACTTTCCAGGGAAATACACTGGAACGGAGAGATATTTTGAGGAAGACAGCAGGCCGCTTATGGATAAAAATGGGAATGGGTCTAAATGAGAGAGTGTCTGGGTCACATAGAAGAGGTTGACAGACCGTCTCTTCCATTCCGTGTTCCAAGCAGTCCTCTTCCCGTTCTGCCACAGGGCCTCAGCCCTTGCTCCCACACCCCCTGGCCACCATCACGCCCACTCACCTGCAGCAGGCAGGCCGCTCTGTCCCTCTGACCTCGAGGTTAGCGTGTCCTCGTGTCGAACCCTTGGCTCTCCGGCTCTCACAGCTAACTCCCTGGTTGAAAGTGCCTCGTTGATGTACGGTTTATTTAAACACAGGGCCCTTCTTCAATCGCTCAGCTTTGGAAAATGACTCATCTGGCTCTGAAAAGTTTACTACAAGGGACAAGCGAGAAATTGTGCAGACAGTTCCGAGTTTATGCCGCCGCGAGCAGATCACAAGAAGAATCATCAGGCTGTTTCACCTTGTACTGTAGCGAGTCTGCTCTGAACGGGAGGGCTTACACAAGAGCTGGCTTACAAAGACGACTTTACTTGGAAATTGCTGCAGGAATGTAGTGTGGACACAAAAACTTCGCCTGTTACCACATGTGGAGCTGGCAGTCCTCCCCAAATGCCTTTGCCCAACCCAACGTGTGTCGAAGCATCAGACATTCTTGTTATGGCAACAATGTCGGCGCTGCCAGCTGCAGGGTCAAGAGACACTTTGTTAGTTCGGGCGGCCGAGGGCCAGATTTGATAACACGGCACGATTCACTGTTCCAGTTTCCTACGGATTCCACGTATGGACAAAAGGCTGGCGCACGGCGTTCAGGGAGGAAATGTATCCTAATGGGCGAACGCAAAGACAATGCACGCACTGCCCTCCCAGTCAAAACGCCTCTGGTCTGCGATTATAATTAAAAATTGTTCTGTAGTTACATTCACATAGCGCTATCACTGACGAGGCGCTGGATAGTTTGAAAACAAGGAGAACGCGCGCTACTCCGTGGGATACTTATACATTAAAGACTCAGTCGGGTACATGGAGTTTCAATTTGTCACACGCCTGTTGTATGTAAGCAGTCTGCCAAGCAATATACCCCGCAATCACAATAAACTGGGCACGAAGTGTCCCGCAATCTGCCCTGAGGCAATGAGATGCCTTACGAACAGGGCCCGCATGTTAACCCGTACCTGTAATCAATTATCACCGATTCATATACTTTCATGCTGTAGTGCCCGTCCCATTCTCACACTGCAGGGCACGCGCAGACTGTGGTATATGAGAGGAAAGATGTACGGCCTTGTGGTTAGAGCTCCCGCCTATGAAACTCGAAAACCAAGTTCGAATCCCGGCCTCTGCTCAGCATTTTGTGATCTTGTGAAAGCCCCTGAAACCTTTCCGCCTAAAAACGTGGAACTATTTCGGCGCTGCCCTCAGGTTTGTGCTATATAACAGCGTAGAATCAATAAGGTGGTTAGAATGACCACGTGCCTCATTTACGAAGCGAAAGGCTTTGGAAGTTGTCCTAGTTCATTTCCACTGAACCCCAAGAGTGCGGATTTTAAGTTGGTCCGACAGAGCACACACCTATAAGGATTTAAACACATGTGCATCTAAATGGAGATTGGGAACTTGAACTTTCAGATGGCTTTATGGCTCAGCCACCAGTCTTCGTCGAGACGAGGCCTAAACGCCAGAGGTTCTGACTGTAGAACTGGAGAAGTTGGGGAACCAGGTTCGAGTCCTGGCTTCGACTCCTCGCGAGCTAGCTAATTAATGTCTCCCTCTAGCCTAAACACAAAAAATACATAACTTGCATACAGTGAACTGTTGCTCGTGTAAATCGCTCTAATGCCCTAGACCTAAATGCGTTCAATACAAGATTGCAAAAAAACAAACCCATAAATCACCTTTCAAACCAGGAGGCCGGGTTCTAATCGGGTGTTGCGTCTCCAAAAGTGCGTGATCCTGGATACATCAGCGGGTCTCATGTCCTTGAGCCGAACGCCCCTAATCTAACATTTTACTTTCGCAGAAAGAAGCAAATGCATCTCTAAGGCCGTTTAGAACGAACTTTTCGTTTGAATGTAACAATGTGCCTGGCCGTTTGTGGGGAAACTAACACGCTACGTAAGGTTATGCACACGTGCATAAATCGAGCACACGGCTTTTGCTGCTCGTGTAAAGCAGCAAATCACGAAAACTGAACTGAGACCTACAGTGCCGGCAATGCCGGACCAGACACGGGGGCGTTCCCGGCGTCCCGTGACGTCGGCAAAAGCCAAAAAATGTCGGGAACGCCCCCGTGTCTGGTCCGGCATTGACGGACAGGCCCCTCGTCCAATGGCAAGGCTCCGTTTACGGAGCCAGCCAATCAATGACGAGGGCCGAACAAAGCCACACTACAGTTCTCATCAGGTTTTCGCCTGCGCCGAAAAGATGCGCAGAGCGCATCTTTGGCGAGGCGAAACCTAAAAAGGAAACAGGGCCTCCAAGGAGAAATTGCAGTTTTACCTTCCTGTGTCCGATGTTTAGGTCATTGTATTCCAGCTGCAGAAAGACATCTGTCTGCAGACTACATTCAGCAATCAAGGTTCCCGCATCTCCTCATTGTGCCCCAAATGTGTACCCTTCTGTGAATGGCTGGTTATTGTTGAAAATGGATTTTAGGTTATGCTGATAGTACAGACACTTTCCATATGGAGGAGCCCTTGTATGAAAATTGATTTTGGAAACTAATGCCTTGTGACACACTTTCTGATTTAGGTTCTGCAAATCTGTGCATTGAACCAGTGGTGTGTGACTACCTCCTAGTGCACCCCCTAGAGTTAATAGGAGGGCACTTAGCCTTTGCTACAATTTTGTTCTTGAGGGTGAAAAACTAGTTAGTTGCTTTGTTCTTGTGATTTTTGTCGAAATTGTTTTTGTTGTTTATTGTTGTACATAGGTGTGTATATAGGTATGTATATAGTGGTATATGGTGTATTAAGTATTGGTAAAACATCTTTTGTTTGTTAAGAGAAAAAAAGAGAATAAGAAATAAGATAAAAATAATTTATGCTGATTACAAAACATAAAAATGTGTAATCATGTCCCCTGGTACGAGTGATGATGTATAGAATGTTTGATTAATTTCACAATGCACTTTTGGCATAGAAATGGGTGAATTAGTTGCCTCCTATTTTCAAAGTGTAGAATTTGTTCCTCTTTTTTACATTGTTCTTGTTTCTCGCGATAGTACAGAGCCCTGCAGAAACTCGCCAAAAGGGACACACTCAAACCTTTGCCTTGTTCCAAGGAAGTAGAAAAGGCATTTAATATGTTAAAGACTGCTTTCTTCCATCCTCTGCTTTGTGATCAACTGATTATGCTGACTCTTTGATATTGCCATAAAAATTAAGGCTTTGTCCTTGGGGTGTTAATGCAAGAACATGGTGACATTATATTACCTGGACTCTGTTGCTGGTGGATTGACTCTATGCTGGAGTGGAGGGCGCTTTTGCTTACTTGGTTGAAGTATTAAAAAGCTTTTGACTCCTAGAACACATTTGTCAATGTCAAGGCTATCTAAATAGGAAATACTGATTTTGCTGCGTACATTAAACTTGTAAGGTACCCTGTGTTAAATCTGCTTAATTTTTCTCTACCATCCAAGATGGTGAACCCCATAATTGTTTTGTAACTACTGCTTATCCCACAAAGCCATGAAATGTGACATTTTGTTCCATGTCGATGGATCCTGCTTCAGGGATAATGATGGTGTTTTCATATTGCATTGTATGTATCCAAAATACATTGGCTGAAAGTAGATTGCTTCGTGGCTGAGATCACTGTCCTTGCCAGAGCTTGAGTTTTCACTAATTCCAAATATGCATTTCAGTGGGGCAATGTTTTGACGGTAATGTGGTTACTAGGGGGTAGAAGGGCCCCCCCCCACCATCAATTAAAAATGGTACCTAGAACTTGTTTGATGCTTTATAACACCTGAAAGAAAGGGCTGTTTTAAAGTGTGCTGTCATCATCTCTGGCAGAACCAAGGGAATACGCTTACTAATCCTAAAGCTAAAAATGCTCTGTTTTCACCCAATTCTCATTTTATTTGTCCCCTAATCTTGAACCGCTTAAACACACCCTAAATGACCTTGCCATCTTACAAGGACACACATGCAAGAGTCAGTAAAACTATGGAGATGGTATTGGTATCTTCTGCATAAGGATGGCCTCTAGACATCCAAGGATGATAAAATGATGCACAAAAGGATCCTGTTACCTCACTTGAGTGTACACTTGTATCATGGCATTGCTTATGTTAGTAAAGATGGACTTATATTTTGCTAACACTTATCGGTTCACTCCATATTTTCTACCTGTGAATCGACAGTACTGTTTTGTATGTGACACGTATCAAACATAAATTGTTGGTAATGGTGTTAAGACTATCAAAGTGGATCACTTTGCCCCAAGGGGAACATTTGTGTACATTGAGATAGATGTCATTTAGATGTCCTGCTATTGTTATAACCATTACATGTTAGTTATAGTTTGTGGGGCCGACACACAAATGGTCTCTACAATCTTGGCAGAGGCCCTGCAGTCATGGCGGGGGTTCTACACTCATGGAGGGACCTCCACAATGGATAACTGCAGTACAGAGGTCCCGCCATGAATGCAGGGCCCCTTAAACGAGTGCGGACGCCCTTTGTGAATCGGCCCTGGTTGTTTTCCCGATGGTTTGAAGCTTTCCTTTGTGTTAGGACTGGCTCTAAAATGTTCTCCAAGAGTCTTATCTGGGACTTTATTCCAAAGTTAGGCTAACCCATCAAGATATGCAGTGACAAGGGGGGTCATTTGGTGCTACCCATAACCCGAGACCCATGCAAAGCTATACATATTCAGCAACACTTCATTGTGCTTATCACCCTGATTACACAAGAAAAGTAGAACAATAAAATGGGATTTTCAAAAACAAGATATCAAAATTGTGCTCTGAAATCAGACTGAACTAACCTAACGCCTTGCTTCTTAGCCCGTTTATCAATGAGACCAACTCCAACCAATGAACTACGGTGAGAGCTTATGAAATACTAATGGACTGGCCCATGTTTCCTCCTTACATTATTCTTGTGATTATAGCTTTGTTAAATTTATATTTAGCTGATGATGCAATACTGAATTAGTGCAAATAACCACTTTGCTGCCTCAAAAGCTACCATTCACCGATAAAATTAGGTCTGCCAAACAGCCGAATCAAGGCTTGCCATGTCCAACAACCAAGAGAAGGGGGAGATATCAAGGTGCACCAGCGCAAATCATAGCTTCAACTGATGTGGTATGGTCATTTTCAAAAGGTGCTCATCACCAACCAGCTGTAAACTGCTGAGGACTGCCCTCCTGCAATCATGCACTGCATTACGAAAGAACAACAAACACTGCAGGGAAAGGACCCATTTAGCCGGGAACTTCTGTCAGGAATCAGCAAGATGTTCAAGGTTTGAGGATGACTACCAGAACACATGTGAGGTGTATCTCATTACGGCTTTGGTGGACTAGCCTGTGGCAACTGGGGTAGCATGAGTAGCTAGACAGCCTGGGTCAATGGCGAGACTGATGGATCACAACAGCAATATTAAAACATGTCAAAGACATTAGGAAATTACATTGCACTATTGATGTTGTATTGGTTCTTCTCTTATTACTATTTCTTTCACTGATTCCTGTCCCTCACCTTTGTTATTTTCCTCATGTATGGGTCTTGGTATTCTGACCTCTTTGCCTTTTACTTTGACCATGCACTTCAGATTCTGTTTCGGCTTTGGCGTAGTATTGCGTTTTCTATTTACAGTTCCTCAACCTCCTTCCGTGTTATACTGACCTTACTATCTGGACTCTCTTGTTTTTTTGGTTTTGCTGTTTCCCTACTCAGATGAGCCCCGATCCTTTTCCTGAGTCTGGGGCTTAACAGCTTCACTTCCACTTGGCTTCACTGTGGCCCTCCTTCCTGAGGCTGGTGAGAATACATGCTTAGTGCATGTTTATGTTGAATATCATATGCCTTTTATTGATACTAAAATGATGCATATACCTTCCCATATTAATGGGTCATTCTGCCTGCACCAGTGTCCATGAATACCTGTACTGCAATCACAGACATAACTTCCAAGAGAGACATGTTAAAGGAGACATAAGCATGCTGTTTCTTCCCCCCCTCACTTTCTCAAACCCATGTGCTTGCCCCTCTGGTGTATGACCCTGTCTAGTGTGTCCACCTTGGTATTGAGAGGGACACACTCAGGGGAGTAGCCAGATTGTCATCAGAACTTGTCAGATATCGCTCACAAAACTTCACAATTTGCTATGCCCAACCTACACGCAGATGAGAACTGAGCCAATCCGTTGCAGGCTATAGCACAGGCAATATCGAAAATCTAAGAGGATCTAAAGATCGCTCGCTATGAGCGGGATTCTATGTCAAATAGTTTTAATCAGCATTCCTCACATTCAGGAGAAACAATTAAAGCCTCTACAGCTCACACCACTGATGAATCCAGACACAATTCTACAAAAGTATCCTTGTTGTAATGCGTAACACTCTTTTGGGGGAATGGCTTGACCGATGACGTTTAGCAAAGATCCACAATACTTTCAATGGCTTCTAACACAATGTAGCTGGTAGTTTCTAACTAGACCTACCTAATTTGTATCCGATTCAGCAAAAGCAGCTTTTAGTTTGTCCTATTTAACGACGGCCATTCTCATCTGGGCCTCCCCTCTGACATTGAACCAGAGTCCCTGGTTTCAACAGTACAGCATCTTTATTGACCTACGTAAATTTGTTTTTAAACTAAGACAAACCATACAAATGGCACAAGCAGAGTTATTATTGTTGTGTCATGGCTCTAAAGATATCAACTCTCATGTAAGCTGTTTCAGCCATTTAAAGGCAGAAGCAGGGTGGACGGATGAAGCCTTCACAGCTTGTTTCGTCCCAGACTTTAAAATAATTTAAAGGGTGCCCTTGCACTGCTTGCTTATCATCCTATCACTACTAATGCATTGATTCATTTGGTCCCTAAAATCAATCAACAGAAAGAAAGACATTTAGAAAGATAAGCCATGCCTTGCCCTTCTTCTGTCACGACTCCCGAAGTTCCAATGCAAATTGGAAATGCACACAAGCCAATTTCATGCGGAGAGAGAGAGAAATGATGGGATTGCCTGTACTGTGGACAACGCAGCCATGTTGTAAAAAACGGCCCTGAGTTACAGAGAATAGCAAGAATGGAATTCAGGTGTCTAAAGAAAGTTGTGCACATTTCCTGCCGAAGGTGACATGAACAGGTCCATTAGAATGTTGGGCCCTTTTAGATTCAAGAACGGCAGGGTGCTTTATGGAAATTAAAGTTGCTGATGCCCATTATATTCCTTCTTGAAGGTAGCTAAAATCTGCACCTATCAAAGGGATTGATGGTACTTTACTCACTTCAGCAGAAGTGTGCAAGGAAACAGAAAACTTAATCATGGCTTTGTTTTCAGGACATTGTGACACCATTTGCTTTGATCTCATAGGCACTCCTAATTTTCCCATTATATTAGGAATATCCTGGCTAGGACATTACATCCCACAAATTGACTAGAAAATACTGTAAATTAGTCAAACTGCATTTCTAAAGCGCAACACTGTCACGCCTCGGGGTATCGGGTGCTATGTCTCTGTTGAAGAGGCAGGTCTTGAGTCTCTTTCTACAGTCTGCCAGCGAGGGGGCTGTACGGGGCTGGGGAGGAAGCCTGTTCCAGGTCTTGGCAGCGATGTAGGAGAAGGAGCATCCACCACTGCGGCTGTGATAGATGGGGAGGGGTTGCGAGTGAAGAGGAGCAGGGGTATCTGGCAGGTTAGTGAAAGTTCAGTCGATGGTTGAGGTTAGCAGGTCCTAAGTTGTGGAGGGCAAACAAAGATGTTTTCCTAAAGACATTGCTATTCCAAATAATAATTTGTTGGATGTCACACTCTCAAATTCTTGAGAGAAGAACTTTAATAGGGAATACGCGTTTTCCCCATGTTAAGTCTATGGAGATTATTTTTTTTTAACACAACTACAGCCCGAACTGCTGAACGGAATTACACCAAAATTGGCAGAAAACTAGATGTATGTTCAGAAAGCGTCCTTTTTGTGATTTGGTGTAAATCTATTAAGTAGTTTGTGAGATATCTATCTTTAAAAAAAGATAGATATCTGGGAACTTGCTAATCCTAGTAAAATGTAATTGGCTTTCAACACTTCAACCAGGAAATGTTGGCAGCCATTTTCAGACTTGTCTTAAAGCTGAGTCCAAGAAAAAAAGTTAAACAACCATTGGTATGGCCAATAGGTCTCGCCTTTGGGACCTTATAAGTGTTTAGCCATGCAACACTTGATGTTATCTACAATAACCTCTGAGCACACATAAACAATTCCTGTATGTAACACAAACAAGTATCTGGCAAGGAAGTATCCTATCCCCGATTAGGAATACTTCCCTACTAATCAGGAGATCGTGCGATACACTTACAGATGCAATGAATGAGGACGGTGAGTTGTGTTATCTTACCTTACGGCAATAGGATCGTTGGACTTTTTGTATAATATAGTCGGAAGTAATGTGTACCACTTACTTTTGTAGTGTGAGGCAAGAATAAGAGAAGCTTCGAATAAGATTTTCATATTAGCCCGGACAAAAGAGACTGGGTAAGTGATATGTAGTGCTTAACGTAATTAGAGCACCTTCACTAACAGCAGATTTATTTAGTATCATATATCATATTTGATTGTAGTGAACGCAGATTGAGGATTGAAAAAACGGAACAGGATCTGCTACTGTGAATTTGGAATTGGAAGACAGTGCAGGTAAATTTACCGATTGTTGGAATAATGGACATAGGTGGTGATAATGATAATTTTTGGTGCTTAGACATTCTGTTTGGAACTAAACGAGGATTATTTGTTAACTTTATTTAGTGTGTTAGATCTGCTGCTGCATATATATAATTACATCTCAGGCTTCTACTTTACAGATCGATAACTTTATTTACGCTTGGAATACGCATTTGATGCCTGAAGTAACTGTAAAATTTAGAGGTGAATTACTGTATATACTTGAAACTATGATTATCTTCTTGGTTATGGAACCTGATCTTGGACACATATTCAGGTTGAATAACTTGACTGGAGTGGTAATTCTATCTTTCTTTTCTTCTTTAAATCTACTCACTAAGCAGGCTATTATTTTACTGACAGGTGGTTGGTACTTTCCCACCTCTCATGACTAGCCATACGAAGTACGTGTAGTGATTATGGGTAATGTTTATTTGATTACAGCCCTGAAGAAGTCGAGGTATTATACTGTACACGACGAAACACGTGTTGGCTGTTGTAATTAACTTTGGACATCTGGGGAGATACGAAGAAAAACAAAGAAATAAACGACAAAGACTAAACATTTGGAACTCTGATTATTGAAATTGACCTTGTGAGATTGAAAAGACAAATCTCACTCTTCAAGATAAGAGACACTTGCCAGATACTTGTTTGTGTTACATACAGGAATAGTTTATGTGTGCTCAGAGGTTATTGTAGATATTGTCGCTCCTGCATGGGAGTTAGTGATGTAGGATACGCATCATTTCTCTAGAGGCACCATTGCATTATATTTCTAGAACTATTGGACCCTGATAATAATTGGGTTGTGCGCCCATTTTCTTGTTGGTATCTAAAATTTAGAACACTTGATGTTGTTGCACCAAGGATATTGTGCTGGATAACTAAACACCTATAAGGTCCCAAAGGTGAGACATATTGGCTATGCCAATGCTTGTTTTTATCTGGAAAGAGCAGCACAGTATTCCTAATTACAGCAAAAACACCACAGACCTAACTTGCTGCATAAGAACAAAAATGTGTATGTGTCTGTGGAGTAGTGAACCCCCACTTACCTAGCTTAAGTGGCGAGGTCTGGACCTGGGTGCCAGGGGCACGAAAATTGGGTACCACTAAAACATTAACTAGTTGTTTATGGGTGTCTTCTGTCTGCAGCTCTGCAGACAAAAAGCTCATAAATAACACTGTTAGGAAATACCATGACAGAGTTGTGGAAGGTGGGCTTAAATGTACAGGGAAGGAAACAAAAATGTAAATAAAAAAAAATGATAACATGCAGACAACAGGGGAAAATACAGAGGGGTGAACAATTTTTTTGTTTAAAGTGAGAGAGAAAGATCAGCAAAAAATAAGTGTAAGGCAAAAGAAGTGTAGGTAAGAGCAAAAATGAAAGAACTGGAGGGTGAAAGGAAGAATAGAATGATAAAATGAGGAAGAAAAAGTAAAATGTAGCTTAATAAAAGAGTGAATGGATAGGGTGAAAAGCTGGATAGATGGATATGTGGATATATATCGGTGGGTGGATGCTTGGAAGGATGAATATAGATATTTGAATGGGTGGAATGTTGGATGGGTGGCTGGAAAGGTAATGGGATGGCCAGATGAATGGATGACTAGATGGAAAGGTGAAAGGGCGGATGGATAGATAGATGTATTGACACCGTGAAAGGCTGAAGGGAAGTCTCTCAAAAAGGGTAGGTTTGCTTACTTCACGTGCTCAGTGCGCTTATAGGTATAGCTCAAGTGGGGTGTATTTTAATTTTCTAGCTACTTCCCTTTGTGTGTGCGATATGATCAACACCAGAATAGCCACTGGTGAACAGCTGAGGGCTGCATGAAAATGCACGATTCTTTAAGGAGTTTGCAAACACATTTTGGCATATATTGACTACAGCCACCAAATGTTTAGATAAAAAAAAAACTCAGGCGCATAGAAAGATGGAGCAAAAAGCGCTAGTGCTTACAAGGAACATGTTTAAAGTCTGTACGAGCCAGATTTGTGTGTACTGCTTATGATTAGGCAAATATGTAACAATTAAAAAAAAAACAACGCAGACATTTCATATGAGAGAAAGTAGCAATGCTTTCATAGTGAGCAAGCAGAAGCCAGATTGTGTGATTCCAGAAAAAGGGTAACATTTCTGGAGCAGGTTGTAAACATATTACCGCAGCAACCGCTGAATGTGAACAAGCTGTGACATCAGCACACTGCGCAACAACATTGTTGTTAGTCAGCTGCCATGTGCAATGTTCATAAAAATGACAGGCCGTCCTCCTGTAAATTTACGCCATGACAACTTATTCAGAACGTAGTAAAAACTGTGCTGCGTGGTTCCCAGACAAGGTGATGTGATACAATCTTTTAGCCAGTTTCCAGCATTCTGTGAGAAATGTTGATAGTAGAACAGTGTGAGACTCCTTCCAAATGGGGTTGGAGTCAATATTTAAAGTGAATGCCTGCAGTTTCATGAGTCACTGGATGTGCACACCAGAGTCAGTAGTTACAGGTTGATGCACAAATTAGCAAATGTGCCTTCCATTACTACTCACACGGATATGTGAATGGGACAACCCCATGCTTTATTAATGCTTTGTGATGTCTGGTAACAACCTTTCATCCACTGCGTATGCCATATAAAGTCTGCATCGAGCGGTTAACCTGTTACTAGCCCGTGCTATGAAACGGGGAAAAACATTTTTTTAAAGAAGCGTATTCTGATCCTTTAGACATCCGATTTCATAAACTTTATTCGACAGCTAAGTCATAAAAGCATTCATAAAACATACATTAAAAAAACACAGTTTTTTTTATATAAAATCCAATAGAACAGTTCAATAAATATCTAAGAATAGATTAAACTACTATAGACTATTGCCGAATATCAATTATTTCAATTTCATAAAATCTAAAATCATAAAACAAAGTCCATAATTTTTTTAACAGAACAGGGGGTATTGCACATAGATTATATAAAATAAATAAGCCCACATATTTACACCTGATCAACAGTAACAATTAATGAATAATCATAGCCCTGCAGCAACAAGGGGCATACGGATTGCCCAAGCCCATTTCAAAAATTTAGCCATAGCTATGGCAATTAAAGGGCTGGGGTCAGTGCCTAAAATTCTTAAGGCCTCTGCATGCCTACGTATGCCAATTGCTCTGCAAATAGGCTTAACCCACAAGGCTCTGGGTGTGGAGTATAAGGGGCAAAAGAAGAGAAGATGGCTTATTGTTTCTCGTTCTTCCCCGCACTTAGGGCATTTATCCTTTCCGTTTTCCCCTGCCCACTTAGCTGTAAAACACCTAACTGGAAGGGAGCCTACTCTAAATTGAAAATAGATTTTGCGATCCTGATTTTTTTCGATGGCATCCCAATATATTTCCAGTTTCGGTTGGGCCTTAGACTCTAGGAAACGGTCTGTTAGGTGTGAAGAAGAACCCCTTATACATGCTTCAGCATTTACCATCTTCTAGTAACTTTCTTTCAGCATTTTCTTGGAAGGGAATGCAGCATTTATCGGGTCGTCCCATAAATGCTGCATTCCCTTCCAAGAAAATGCTGAAAGAAAGTTACTGGCATGTTAATGACATCCATTAAATTAGGCTGATTTTATAATTGTTCTATCAGGTCAGCTTTGGAAAGTGAAAGCACAAATGAATGAACCTCTGCGATGTGTTAAAAAAAAGCCAGATAAATATAAAGCAAGCCCAGGAGTGGTGCATTCGTGCGTGCACGCGCAATCTGCTTATTTTCAAGCACTGCACTTGTGCATGTGGCACGCCGCTGCTCGCTCCCGCAAGGTGGCTAAAGGGCCTCCTATGCAGCGCATGCATGCTACATCGGCAAGACCTAAATAAGGAAAACAGGGCATGGTAGGATTACCCAGACCCCCCAGATATGGTGGGAAGTTGGGTCCCTGAGGGATCCCTTCTGGGATAAAAAGCATTTTCTATTTAATTGTTGCCGCAGGCTTGCGGGTGTATACGCGAATCCGAGGCAATATTTTAAAAAAGCAAGCGGGGGCTCCCACGCTTGCTTTGCCATAACCCCAGGGTGGGCCAGGTCCAGGGGGCATAATGGTAATGAAGGAGGGGGGCTCATGGGGGGCCCCCTCCTAGGCTTTTATTAAGCCCCAGGGACTGCCACCTCCCCGGGGCACTGAATACTATAAAAGCAGGGGCCCCTGGGCCCAACATATATTTAAAAGAACAATGAGGTGGAGGCCCTAGGCCTCCTCTACAGCCCCGGGGAATTCCACCTCCCAGGCGCAGTAAGAATATGCGGGGGAGCCTCGTGGCTCCCCACTGCCCCAGGAACTGCCACCTCCCTGGGTCACTGTTCTATGCAAATGTGGGGAGCCAACTCAGCCCTCGCTGACCCGAGGACTACCACCTACCCCGGGGGTAAAATAAATAATAATGCATGGGGGGCTCAAGGCCCCCATGCTGCCCCCTGGACCACCACCTCCCCGGGGCACAAATACAGTGATTAAGGGGATCTGTTGCGGGCCCCCAAAACCACCACCTCCCCCGGGGCTTGATTTACAATGGAGGGGCACGCACGGAGCTCTCGATGGCCGTGGGGACCACCACCCGAGGACCCTCTCCAGCAATGTCCTGGAGTGCCCACCCCTGGGACATTGCAATTTACTATGGCTTGGCGGGAATGTAAGCCATAGCAAACCTGTTCTGCTTTCAGCAAGTGAGAGCAAAATGCTCTTGCTTGTTGAAAGCAAAGCAGTAACACAAGAAGGGTACAAAGTTCCCCGGGAGGAGTGAAGAAAGGCAGAGTGCGTGTACTAAGAAAGGCAAGAAGGGGGGAATTCCCTTGTTGGAACTAAAACCCTCACACACCCAGTAAACTAGGTGTCATGCTTCATCATATGGGTTCTGCTCCTCGTCAGACTGGCGCTGCAATGTCTGACGGGCTCCCGAAACCGGGGCTCTTTATCGGAGATCTTTTGTTCCGGCCATATGGTGCATGCGTGTGAGAGGGCGGGGGAAGTGTAGTCATGGAGAGAAAGTGAATTAAAAAAGGTTAGTCAGTCCACAATATAATTTATTAACGTGGTTGACTCCCTTGATTAAAAGGGTGGGAGAGGAGATAAATGCCCTGAAACTTTCAAAGCAGAATAACTACAACCCTCTGGTCAGGTCGACATGTTTCTTGCCATAATGGCAATTCTTCAGGACCTCAGAGATCAGTACTACACAAAGAAAGAGATAATTACACAATGTGGTATACAATCTTATTTTGTAGGTTTAAAGATGCGCAGGCCGATTGGTCCTGCTCAGGTATTGCGACCCCAGGGATTTCCCTAAGGTGCCCCGCAGACTGCTCCCGTGGGACCGGCTGAATAGGTATGGTACCTACGGCGACGCGCGGTCCAGGCCGTTGGAACCTACCACCACGTACAGCGCCCAGGCAGTGTCTGCTTCAAATATATAGATATCTAAGGGACGTGAGTCCTTGCAGTGGACTTGTGGATCCAACTAAAATTTGATTGGCTGCCAACATTTCATTCCCGAAGTGTTGGCAGCAATCTTGGGGCTTGGCTTGAAGCTGAGTCCCCACAAAAAAGTAAAAAAACTCAAGAAAAGGGCACTGGGTAGGAATACCCTGACCCCCAGATATGGTTATGGGGGTCCCACAGGGACCCTGCCAGGGGTTAAAAGCATTTTTTTTAACTTTTGCTGCAAATTCGTCGGTAGACCAAAGGATCTGCAGCAACATTTAAAAAAAAGTGTGTGGGCTCACACTTGCCTTTTATAAGAAGGCCCCAGCTGGGCCAAATCCCGGGAGCATGTTCTTAAAAATATGCGGGGTGCCCATGCAGCACCCCTGTACCCCAGGAAACAAGGGAGGAGGGAGCAATACAGCCCCCCTCCTGGACCCATTCATCACACTGGGGAGCGCCACCTGCAGGGCCGGCTCCTGCTATGCTCCAGTGTGTCCACCCCCAGGACATAGCAAACTGTGCTCCGCTTTGAGCAAGCAAGAGCATATTGTATTTGCTTACTCAAATTAGAGCACAATTGCTTTTACACACAGGGAGTTTGTTAGAAGCTCTCTATGTGTAAAAGCAATGCCAGCTTCTGCAGGAGGTGGGGAGCAGGCAGGGACCACGGAGGCCTTCAGGCTCCACCCACTGCCCTCATATTTAGTGAGTGACCCACATTGGACAAAATTGTCCCGGGAGAGGGGCCTCTCGGCTCCCTCCCCCATTTTAAATAGGCCTGGCCCCCGAGGATGGGTTCCTTAGGGCATAAATTGGCCCAGGGAAGGGGGACCATTCGGCTCCCCTCCCGGAATAAAGAATTTTGTTTTTTTAACTTAAAAGACCAGCAAGATGCTGGAGCCCCTCCCCCCTTTCTCCACCCCTCTGCAAACATGCCTCCTGGTGCACTGCTACTTGGGGGATGACGTTTCCTTGGCTGCTGAGGGACCTTGGGCTAAGTAGCCCTCCTGTTAGCTCCAGTAAGTCCCTTACAGCGGGATTCCTGAGAGTTGGTCGGTGGTACTACCCCCTTTCTCCACCACTCTACAAACATGACTACTAGTTAAAAAACATAGAAAATCACTTAAAAAACCAAAGTGTACAGTGACGTTATAGTTAGGAAATAGAATTTTTTTTAATGTAGTAATTTACTGAAAAAAACAAAGTTTACATGGATGTTACAGTTAGGCTGAACTTTCACTCTACGGAACCAGTGAAATTCAGCAGTCATAGTTACTATAATTTACGCCCCTGCAATGCAATGCTTATGACCTCACAAATTAAATCACTCATGACATGGTCAGTGACATCACTGATGACATTTCAAATGGGCACCCTTCCCAGTCCGTATACTGCCCTGTGGACCACCTCCTCTCTGGGGCTGACCCGTGAAAAGTAAAGGAGGGGGCCATGTGCCCCCCCCCTCCTGGAGCCATTAATGGCTCTTGGGGCCACCACTCACCAGGGCCGGTACCTGCTATGTCCTGGGGTGTCCACCATAGAACACTGGGGGCCCTGGGTCCCATGGCACACTGGGGGCCCTGGGTAGGCTCCAAGGCACCCAGGAAATCATGGTTGGGCCCTGGGAGATGGGTCCTTGAGTCCAAATTCGGCCCTGTGAGGAGGGGCCGAACATCCTCCATTCATTTAGAGATTGGCCTCAGGTAATGGGTCCCAGGGTCCGGCCCAGGAAGGGCCTGCACCCTCCCTCCCCCATTCAAATGTGGTCAGGATCCACAGGGACAAAATTGTCCAGGGAGGAGGACACACGCCACCACTCCCCATTAAAATAACAGCAGCCCCCACTCCCATTTTAGAGTGAGAAAAAATGGAAAACAAAGGTCTGAAAATTAGCACAAAGGCAAAACAGAGGGCAGATAAACAATCAGGAAAGGCAGGAAAGAAAAAACAGAGCAGAAGAGTACAAACCAGAGGGCAGAAAAACAAGCAGAACAGAGGGCAAAACAGAGAGCACTCAGACACTCATACACCCACTCACTGACCCACTCAAAGACTCACACACCCACTCACAGACCCAATAAGATGCTCATAGAAACTCATGCACCCACTCACAGACCCACTCAGACACTCACGCACCCACTCACAGACCCACTCTGGCTCATGCACCCACTCAAAAACTCATGCACTCACTCCCACTTGCAGAGCTACTTAGACACTCACGCTCTCAATCACAGACCCACTGACTCGCACACCCACTTACAGATGCACTCAGAGACTCATGCACCCACTTACAGACCCACTTAGAGACTCACGTACTCACTCACAGACCCACTCAGAGACTCATGCACCTACTCACAAACCCACTTAGATGCTCGTAATATCAATATGATGGCAGTGCTAACTAAAAGAGCAGTCAGCACCTCTGTTGATGCATTGCACCCGTATAAGAACAAATGTTACTTACCTGTAAACTGTGGTTCTACAGTATTGGTGTCTTCCATAGATTTACATGCTTGAATATTCCCCGTCGTTGAAGTGGGAGTCCCATGGTAGATAACATAGCAACATAGCAATAACATAAGCATAGTATAGGTAAGAAAAAACCATACAGTAGCATTGAAACATAGAGCTTAATAGATAGAAAGACTTGTCACTTTATTAACATATCCAGGTCATTGTAAATAGTAGAAACTCCAGCCAATCAGGCGTTAGCACCTTATAGAATGTTCTCCTCAGAGGCTCAGGCCCTCATATTTTCTAAGCACAAGAGTGACATAAGAGTCAAGTATGAGAGGAGAGCCTCTGAGGGGAGGAGGGTGGGTCATATGTGAATCTATGAAAGACACCAATACTGGAGAACCACAGTTTACAGGTAAGTCACTTTTGTTCTTCTCCAGTATTGGGATGTCTTTCATAGATTCACATGCTTGAATAAGAGTCGTTAGCAGTGATACCAAAACTATGCAAGGTAAACCATACAAAATCGTAAAACACAGTTCGATAAACAAAACTCCAGCATAGAAGAAATGGTTACCTTGTATACAGGAGGAGGGAGGCAACAGAGGCTCACCTTATTTAAAGAGATTACGTAGGACCGCTCGCCCCACGGCTGTATCAGCGTTGTCAGCAGATTCCCGACAGTAGTGCTTGGTAAAGGTGTGTCTGCTGGACCATGTTGCAGTTCTGCAAATGTGCTGAAGAGGTACACCAGCAAACAGCGCAGTAGAAGAGGAAACTGTTCTGGTAGAATGTGCTCGAACAGTTGCAGCAAGTGGTGTCCCAGCTTCCTGATGGCAAAAAGCAATTGCAGTAGATATCCAGCGTGCAATCGTCTGTTTGGTGACTGGATGCCCCTTTTCGCATCCGTCCGGAGGCTACAAAAAGTTGATCAGTCTTACGGCTAGTAGCCGTTCTTTGACGATAAAATTTCAGACATATCTTGACATCTAATGAATGTAATGCTTTCGCTGCTGATGTTTGAGGATTAGGGAAAAAATCTTTAAAATGACCGGCTCATCAAGATGGAAATCAGATGGCACTTTGGGGATAAAGGCCGGATTGGTGCAGAGCAAGACAAAGTCCTTGGTGAATTGTAGAAAAGGCGGTTTTGTAGTAACCGCCTGAACGTCACTGACTCGACGAGAAGAGGTGAAAGCCAACAGCAGCAAAGTCTTCCAAGAAATGAATTTGAGTTGGACCTTATGGATTGTCTCAAATGGGGCTTTAATGAGCTGGGCCAATAAAATGTTTAAATGCCAAGGAGGAGGCGAGTGACTAATTGGGGGAAACATTCGAAAAAGGCCCTTGAAGAACTGTTGAATTACTCTGGAGGAGTAGAGAGAGGTCGAGCCATCCTGTTGAAATCTCGAAATTGCAGCCAGAAAAACTTTAAGGGTAGCATGCGAAAGTCCTGATTTTGCCAAGTGTAAAAAGAAAGGCAAAAGTTGGTCTGGTGTAGAATAAACGGGGTGTACGTTAGCAGTTTCACACCAAAGACAGAACCGTTTCCATTTGAGTTTGTAGGTTTTCCACAATTGAGGCTGCCCTAGCCTTAGCAAGAACTCCCCTTCAGTCTGAAGGAATGTTCAAATGGGCAAACAAATAGTGCTCAGGTTCCAGGCCGCTAAACGAAGAGATGCTGGATCGGGATGACACACCTGTCCCTGATCTACTGTAAGAAGATCCGGAATTGGGTGGATCAGAGTCGGATCGCACTGCGACAGGAGCAGGAGTTCTGTAAACCAGATTTGTTGAGGCCACCTGGGAGCTATTAGAAGAATGTGGCAAGGCTTCCTCCTCATTTTCCGAGGCACCCTGGGGACCAGAGGAATCGGCAGAAAAGCGTAAGCATATATTTTTGACCAGTTCATAAAAAATCATTCCCGCACGACTCTGGTTCGGAAGCCAACTTGCGTAGAATGGGCATTTGCAGTTCAGATTGGGTGCGAACAGATCCAGATTGGGGGGACCCCATAACAGAAAGATGTGATTAAGTGTGGGTTGATGTAATTCCCACTTGTGGTTGGATGAGGTTGGCCTGCTCAGGGAGTCTGCTAGAATGTTGGATGTTACCGGAACATGTACTGCCGTCAGAGTGATTTGATGCTGGATCGCCCAATCCCAAATTTATTGAGCCTAAAGGGATAGAAAAATGGACCTTGTACCCCCTTGTTTGTTTATATAGTGCATGCATGTTGTACATCGAAGGTCCCTGAACGATGGTGCGAAAAGCCTTTAGCGCCAGAAATATGGCCAATAACTCCAGAAGGTTGATTAGCCAGTTCCTTTGGCGGGTATCCC
Source organism: Lissotriton vulgaris (assembly GCF_964263255.1). Classification (NCBI taxonomy): domain Eukaryota; kingdom Metazoa; phylum Chordata; class Amphibia; order Caudata; family Salamandridae; genus Lissotriton; species Lissotriton vulgaris. The sequence goes on along the minus strand of NC_141689.1, from coordinate 908,697,826 downwards.
ACCTTCCTTTGACTGTGAGGCCCTGAAGGTGCGCACCCCACCCTTCGAGGGGCGCGTCTGTTGGGAGTGTGAAACTTGAAGTGTCCACCAGAAATAGACGGCTTGCTGATAGGTTTGTTTCGAGGGTCCACCATAACAGAGCTGTTTTCATCTGGGAGGTGACCTTGACCATATCGTTGAAGGATCCTGAAACTTGAGTCCATTGCTTGTCGAGTTCCTCCTGGATGGGTCTCATTTTCAGGCGGCAGTGAGGGACTAGGGAAATGCAAGATTGCTTGTCAAGTTCCTCCTGGATGAGTCTCATTTTTAGGCGGCAGTGAGGGACTAGGTAAATGCAAGAGGACAGCATCCCAAGCAAAGACTTCAACTGCTGAACAGGAACAGACTTTCTTGACCGGAGGGAGTTCGCTAGGTTGCAAAGTCGGTGACGCCTTTCGAGGGACACAATGGTTATTGCCAGTTTGGTGTCTATTATGGCCTCCAAGAATGTCCTGAGTTGAGGAAGGAACAAATTGAGACTTTTCCAGGTTGAACGTAAGGCCCAGAGACTGGAAGAGGGACCTGCAAAGTAGAGTGTGACGGGATGCCTATTCGAACGACTGTGCCTTGAGAAGACAGTCAACGAGATAGGAAAATATCTGTATGCCTCGTAGACGAAGATACGCTGCCACACGCCAGGATCTTGGTAAACACCCAGGGCGCAGAACGGACGCCAAACGGAAGAACCTTGAATTGGAAATCTCTTCCAGACAATTTTCTGTGCCTGGGAAGAATTACGACATAAAAATAGGCATCTTGAAGGTCCAGTGTGGTCATGTATTCGTTCTGCTTTTTGAGGTATTTGTTTAGGAATGGGGCGCCATTCTCCTGACTTTTTCTGTATAAGGAAGAACCTTGAATAGAAACCTCTGCCCCTTTGTAGCTTCGGAACCACTTCGATCGCACCTTTTCTCAACAAGATTGTGAGTTGACCCAAAAGTTCCTTGAGGTGGTCAGGAGGAGTACCTCTCGGTGGAGAATCGGGAGGGATTTTTACAAACTCTAAAGCGTGCCCCCTGTGCACAATATCCAGAACCAATCGATCTGTAGTAATTTCTGACCATTTGGAGTAGAAACAGGAGATTCGACCTCCAACCTTTATGTGTGTGGGAGATATGGAGGGTGGCAGTTGTAAAAAGTCATTGTTTCTTGGATGAATCTCTGCCTCTATAAGAGGATTTTCCTCTATACTGCGTGTAAGAGGCCGCCCGCGGTTGTCTGTACGACTGTTGATTCTGAGAGGAGTAACGTTGTTGATTTTGAAATGAGTTGTACTACAGTTATTGATTGGAACCTCCCCGAAAGAAAGAGGAAGAGCCATGACCCCTCGCACACCGAAAGGGCTGGTTTTTAAATTAAAGAGTGCAGAGAGCACGAGCAGTGTCGGTGTCCTTCTTGATCGTCTGAAGGGCATCATCAATGTGTTGGCCGAACAGTAATTCACCGCCATAAGGCATGTCCAATATTTTTGACTGTACCTCCTGACGGACAAAAGTGAATTTTAACCAGCCCTGCCGTCGGAGGACTGCCGCTCCTACCAGTAGACGAAAGCCAGTGGAGATACATGAACAGCACAATTGATAATCTCCAGAGGAAGTCCTTTCCCCTTCCTGATGAATTTTCAATGCTTCTGCCTTGGAAGGTTCTGGTATCAAATCTAAGAGGGAAGAAATGTCCGGCCACATTTGTCGATCATACCGGCCAAGGATAGCCAAAGAATTGACCGTTCGGACTGTAGTTGCTGCCATAGTGGAGAACTTTTTACCAATAGCATCAAGGCGTCTTCCCTCGCGGTGCGGAGGAGCAGATAACGGAAATGAAGGATTTCGGGCACGACGTTGTGCTGCCTGAGTAATAACGGAATCGGGTTTCGGCTGTGAAGTAAGACAAGCAGGCGAATTGGCAGGGGCCTTGTACTTCTTATCCAGTCATGGTAGAACATCAAGAATCGAATTAGGGTTCTGCATGAGCTTCAGACCCTCTTGTCAAATAAAATCTATGATTGGAATAGCTCATACTTGTTTCTGTGGCTGATCTTTAAAGTCATACAAGAAACAATCCTTGTCTCTAGTGAGCATAGGGAGATAAAATCTTTTTGCCACTCTTTCCATAAGGACATGGAATCCGCCGATGTCCACCGGTGGAGAATCCAGAGGAGTTGGATCGTTGGGAGATGGTGTTTGAATCTGATAATTGTCCCATTCAGTGAGGAGGGATCTATCATCCAGCTCACCCTCTTCTCTGTCATAATCCTCATCATTGTCATCCTCAATGACATGTGGAGCATCCTGGCGTCGGAACCTTGACGCCTATGCAGAAGGTGGGGGAAGCGGCTCCTCAATTAGCGGAGGTGGATGAGGTGCTTGTTGTTCAGGAGAGGTCTGGACTAAGGTTGGAAAGTGACGGTAATAGTCTTCCAGCATAAATTGAAGAGTGGAAATAAGGGACATGGGCATTTGCGCCATGGGAGGTTCCGGTGCTGGTTGGCCGGTATGCTCTGAATAATCCTAATAGTCCTGATAATCATCAAAATCTTGGCATTTAATTAGCAGTTCGGAAGGACTGCGAGCTGCCCGAAACCTGTCATCCTCCTCTGAATCACACTCACCAGCGTCAGAAGAAAACAGTTCTGCTGCGAGATGAGGAGTCGATTGGATTGTTAACAAGGTATCCAAAGAAGACTGTCGGCGTTGAAGGAGAGAGACTGTAGACTTCAATGGAGCTAAGTCCATGGATGCAGCCATCGACGCTGTCATCGTCGACGAGAGATGTTGCCGTTGATCCACCGTCGACGAAGCCACTGTCGACGAAGCCACCATTGACAAAGCCACCGTCGACGAAGCCACTGTCGACCTAGTTAACCTTTCGTCGACAAAGTCAAAGGCACCGTAGACGACAGAGGCCTCACCTTCAATGACACCAACGTCGACGGTGATGTCGCCGGCGAGAGGATCATAGCCGGCATCATATACGAAGAAGTTGAAGTCGTCGTTGTAGAAGCGACGACAGAAGTCCTCGTCGACTGATGGAGCGAAAACGCGCTTGTCGATGAGATAGCCAGTTTTTTAGGTAATAACTGCTCGGATAGAGTCTTGGACGCCTGAGAGTCAGATCTCGGGGCGTAGAGGGTGAAGATAGACTCTGAGGGGCTGAGAGCACCCCTTTTGAAGATGAAGGCAGGTCTATGGACTTAACATGATGTTTCTTCACCACTTTAATTTTAGAAGAAAACCTTCTCCGACTCGCTGACTCTCTTCAAAGATTAAGCACTCCGACAGAGAACACACTTTCTACATCGCACAGAGGGTTATCCATAGTCTTCAACTTCTGTAGCCACAGAAGGGGACGCCCCTCTCTGCCCTTCAAGGTCTTTTGAGAGAAAGTCCTGCAAATTTTACAATCCTTTACCTGATGCTCAGGATAGAGGCAATAAATTCACTTTTTATGAGGATCATCAGAATGAAGTCGCTGTTTTCCACATGTTCCACAGGGACTGAAGAGTGTCAGGTGTCTAAAACCACAAGTGGCAGTAATCTCGCATGAGAAAGATCACTATCCAATGCAGAATCTAAGGGATTGCTCATGGTCAGGGAGAGTGCAAGCATGGAACTCCAAAAAGGCCGCTAGGCTGGAGTCGAGGTTCGCGGTCTAGTGTTTTTGGCTGACATCATCAGCCGAGTTCTGGTGGAGCGCGCACTGTTAGAATTCTGCGCACTTCACCTGAGAGCGTACAGAGAAGGAACGTATTTTCAGTCACCAGTGAGAATTATAGAACAAAACCTTGTTTAGTGTCAACGTTCACCTCGCTTGTCCAAAGTGTGAACGAAGTTATGGTCCGCAGAGTATAAAAGACGTTCGCGAGTAATAAACGCGCGTGTTAATTTAGTCATTAGTTTTAGACGACCGCAATTTAATATCCGCGGCTCGTCTTTCTGTTATTGAGTCCTGCGCACTTGCCTGAAGGTACTAAGCGCATTCCTAGTTTCAGTTCAAGGAACTTCTGAGAATTATCCGGAGTCTGACACACTCGAAGTCAGAAGACGACGCAACGACACACAGCAATTGGAGTCAGAAGAGTTTAGCGTGACAGGTGGAAACCGCCGAGAACCTAAGCCTGAGAAATCAAAGGAAACGATAAGTGCAAAAGAATTCTGTTGTCATATCAATTACAGAATAAGCAAGTAAAGTATGTCAAATAATACCTACCTTAAAACTGGGTGTAAATGAATAAGAATTGCTTGGTGATAACAGGAGAGGAGTAGAAAACTGCACATCTGAAAAGAAAGAAAGAACCAAGAAATAGTCAGACAAAATAGAGAAGATAATTACCAATACAGAGAAGGAACGCAGTATTAAATACAGTAAGTCAGGGATACAAAAGATACAATAGATAAGTCTTAGCAAGAAAGAGTGCAGAGAAATAATAACAATTCTAATAATCTTTCAGATAAAACAAGAAGGTTGCAAAGACAAGAAAGGTCTAGGATAAGGATAAGGAGAAGTAGAACAGAACATAAGTGAGTAAAGAGTATAGAGGAATAAGGAGACACGAGTTATAGTTAATCACACATTTATAAGGAAGAAACACATTTTTGTATTCCAGGAAAAAACAATAAGAGTTCTGTCAACCCCGCCTAGAAAAGAAGCTTAGAAGAGAGGGCAAGACTCTTGGAAACAAATGGTATGTGAGAGTTTAGGAGGGGAATCTAGGGGTTAGGAAGAGTAGGGTTAGAGTTAAGGTTAATTGTGTTTCTGTTTTCCAGGGTCCTAGTTAAAGACGGTCTGCAGGTCGGACTGACGAGGGGAACCAGCCAAGAAAGTCTCTTCTCTTGTTGTTTATTATTTTATCCAATTCCGCCTTCCCTTTTGGGTAACAATTCAGAGACTTGTACATAATTGGCTCTGGGTAGTTGCTCGAGAGGGATTCGGGAGCCAGCATCTCTGTTCCTGTGCAGCTACCTAAAGAAGTATCCTTTTAGTGAATCTGACAGAGTGAAGTGCCCAAGTTGCACCTTGCACCCGAACAGAGATGGCAGAGGGAATTGACTTGCAAAGTTTGGGAGTAATTTTAGACACTATTCAAAAAGAGTTAAGTGCAGTATGAGAGGAAAATCAAAGCCTTAGGTTAGAGATAGTAAGTTCCAGAAAAGAAACAGCAGATTTAGCTCAGAGAATTAGACAGCCTTTTGGTTCTGGTCAGGATGTTCAAAGTCCCCTAGCAGAAAGTACTAATAGAATGACCACTCAAGTTATTCATTCCCTGCCCCCGGTTATTCCTTTAGCAGCCCCAGAGCGATTCAGTGGGGATCCCCAAAAGGCGCAAATATTTTGAACCCTATGTTCATTGCATTACATGTGTCGCCCTTCAATATTCCCTGATGCGCAATCCAAAGTCGCCTTCGCCTTGTCCTACCTAAGCGGAGATGCTGCGGCTTGGTCTCAGCCGCTTATAACCAGAAACGATCCGATCCTGAGGAATTATGAGGATTTTAAGCAAGAATTTCTACGAATCTTCGATAGGAGAAGGATATCTCTAGTGGTCAACAGCGAATTACTGGATTTAAAGCAGGGAAATCGAGATCTAGTCTCATATTTGGCACAATTTAACAAACTAGTGGTGGAGACAAACTGGCCGGAGAGTAAGCGAACAGCAGTGTTCTACCGTGGATTGAAAGATGAACTAAAAGATGCCTTGGCTGGAATACCTAACCGACCCACTGAAATTTCGGCATTGGTCGATCTGGTGCTAGAAACAGACTTCCGACAGGGAGAAAGGAAAGGTGAAAAGAGAAAAGAATTTCGGCCCACGATTCCCAGGCATGATCGCGTTTGATCGGAAAGTAGTCGAAGTAATGAAGGGTCCTCGGGAATTGAACCCATGCAAATTGGAACAATACGGGGTCCGCTATCGAAGGAAGAGAAGGAAAAGAGGCGAAGCAGTAACCTATGTATGTATTGTGGAGCAGGTGGTCATTTTGTCAGAAATTGTCCCAAGAAACCCAAGACAAGTTACAAGCCGAAGGAAAACTAGCCGCACCACTTGTTGCCTGGAGTTGAACAAGTGGATGCGATCCTACAAAAAACTCCCGATCAACAGCGAGTGGCTAACACCCTGCAGTCGGCGGCTCCTCATTTGAGTTTATCTATGAAGGTTAGGTTCAGGAATTCAACCCTGACTGGAGTTTCCGTAATGATTGATTCCGGAGCCACAGGGAACTTTTGCGACCTAAAATTTGCACGAAGAGTTGGAATACAGGCAATTATGAAGAACAAGAGCGAACCAGTACGAGCCGTGGACGGAACGAATCTATCTTCAGGTCCCATTGTGAGCCATACAGAAGTCATGCATCTAATTTCAAACAATGGTCATGAAGAAAGGATCCAGTTTAACTTAATCAACGCTCCTCAATTTGATCTAATCCTTGGTCTACCTTGGCTCACCAAGCATAATCCGACAATCAATTGGAGTGAGAGAACCATAAGAATAGATTCTGAGTATTGTACCGGAAATTGTTTTGGAAACAAGGAAAAGATGCAGGAAGTCAATCTGGCTCAATCTCTGTGCCACAATGGAGGATCGGTTTGTGTAATAAATGCGCCAGAAATTCCAGAGGAGTATGCAGATTTCCAAGACGTATTCAACGAGACGGAAGCCGAGCGCTTACCCCCACATAGAGTCTACGACTGCAAAATCGAATTAGAACCTGGCTCAAATTTACCCTGCAGTCGAGTGTACGCGCTAACTGAAAAAGAACACAGTCACTTAAAAGAGTATTTGGATAAATACCTTGCTAACGGTTTCATCAGGCCCTCGCAATCTCCGGTCTCGTCGCCCTTATTCTTTGTGCCGAAGAAGGAGTGATATCTGAGGACTTGCATAGATTATAGAGCAATCAATCGAACTACCAAAAAGAACAGGTACCCTTTGCCTCTTATATCTGTGTTATTAGACCAAGTAAGAGGGGCAAAGATATATACAAAACTTGACCTGAGGGGGGCCTACCACCTGGTCAGAATGAGGGAAGGCGACAAATGGAAGACTGCTTTCAGAACCCGATTCGGACTGTTTGAGTATCAGGTCATGCCCTACGGTCTTTGCAACGCCCCTGCAGCCTTCCAACATTTCATTAATGACGTGCTTAAGGAATACATCGACCTGTGTGCTATAGTGTATATAGACGATATACTCATTTACTCCACAGATCAGGAGAGACACCAAGATCAAGTCCGAGGAGTCTTACAGAAGCTAAGAGAAAACAAGTTGTTTGTTAAGCTGGAGAAGTGTGCATTCAATGTTGCTCAAGTGGAGTTTCTAGGCTTCATCATCTCTCCAACTGGCATTCTGATGGATCAACGAAAGATTGAGGCTGTGATAAATTGGAAGTCTCCAGAAAGTGTCAAGGAAGTTCAAAGCTTCATTGGTTTTGCGAACTTTTACCGACGGTTTATCAATGAATTCTCTCACAAGATCCTACCACTGACTAAACTACTAAAGAAAGGGATCCAATTTGAATGCACAGAAGAAGCAGAGAAAGCTTTCAGTCTGTTGAAACAAGACTTCACATCGGCTCCAATTCTTCAACATGCTGATCCGACTGAACCATTTTATGTGGAAACCGATGCTTCGGATCAAGCAGTAGGGGGAGTCCTGTCCCAACGAAACAAGGTTACTGGGCAGTTACATCCTGTAGCGTACAGATCAAGAAAGTTGTCTCCGGCTGAGTGTAACTACACCATCACAGAGAAGGAGTTGTTGGCAATAAAAGACGCCTTCAAAGAATGGAGACATCATCTCATGGGAGCCCAACATCAAGTGACCGTGTTTACAGATCACCGAAACTTAAAGTTTCTGAAAACAGCTAGAACGTTAACTCCAAGACAGTTGCAATGGTCCCTGTACTTTGCTGATTACGATTTCCTATTGGCCGGGAACACAGAACGGAAAGGCGGACGCCTTATCAAGAAAAGGTACAGAAAACCAAAAGACACCATTACAGAATCAGTCTATCATCCCTGAAGAAAAGATAATTGGTGTGACCTCTTCAGTGAGCTTGGAAACGAGTATTTCGGAAGTGATGAGTCCAGAAGATATGCAAGAATGGATTAAGGAAAAGGAAGGTAGAAGAGTTATTAACCAACTTCCTTACTTTCAGGACCAGTTGTACATTCCTACAAAAGAATTGCAGCAGCAAGTGATGCAAGAATGTCATGACGCAAAGTTGGCAGGGCATAAAGGAGAAGCAAAGACTAAAGAACTAATCATGCGTCACTACTGGTGGTCAGGTATGGCTAAGAACATCAAGGAATACGTCCAGACTTGTGAGATTTGCGCACAGGGAAAATCTGAACGGCAAGCCCCTAAGGGATTGTTACAGCCTTTGCCCACCCCACCTTACCCTTGGCACACAGTCACCTTAGACCTCATAGTAGACTTACCCCTTAGTCTGGGCTATGACACCATATTAGTAGAAGTGGATTCCTTCTCCAAGATGGCACATTTTACAGAGTTGCGAGGGGTTCTTTCTGTTAAACAGCTAGCTACACACTTCAGTACAGAAATAGTTAAGGCTCATGGAATCCCTAAGATTGTGATTTCTGACAGAGGATCGCAATTTATTTCACATTTTTGGAAATCTTTCATGGAAAGCTTAGGGACTGAAGTGCGATTCTCTACCAGTTACCATCCTGAGACCGATGGTCAGACAGAGAGAGTGAACCAAGAACTGGAACAGTACTTAAGCTTGTTCCTTTTAAAACAGGATGGGAACTGGTCAGAGTATTTATGGGCAGCAGAGTTCGCTTATAATAATGCCAAGAATGTGTCCACGGGCTTCTCCCCTTTCTACATAAACTATGGAAGGCATCCCAATTCCACGCTTAGACAAACTGAGGTCACAGTCCCCACAGTTAAAGATGTAGTGTCTCACCTAGAAAAGATTCACCAAGAGGCAACAGAAAGTCTGAGGGTGGCAAAGGAAAAGTATAAGAACTATGCAGACAAAAAGAGACGAGAAGGGCCTGTTTTGGAAAAAGGGGACAATGTCTGGTGGAGCACTAAGAATCTCAGGTTGAAAGGTAATCGAAAGTTCCAGCCCCGATTTATTGGGCCTGACCCAGTAGAGAAAAAGATAAACCAGGTAACTTATAGGCTCAACCTGCCGTCCAGACTAAAAATTCATCCAGTCTTTCATATCTCATTGTTGAAGAAGGCTCCAAGTAATTTACGAAAAAGCCTACCTCAAAAACCTCTTTGTCTAGAAACTGGAATGGTGTATGAGGTAAAGGAGATTTTTGGACTTAAAATGCTTAAATGGACAATTGTTCTATTTGGTGGACTGGAAGGGTTATGGTCCTGATGAACGGTCTTGGGAGCGAGAGGAGGATGTTCATGCTCCAAGATTAATTAAGGTTTTTCATCAACGATTCCCCTCAAAGCCAAGACGGAGAGGATGTACCTTGTTGGGGGTACTGTCAGGAGTCTAAAACCACAAGTGGCAGTAATCTCGCATGAGAAAGATCACTATCCAATGAAGAATCTAAGGGATTGCTCATGGTCAGGGAGAGTGCAAGCATGGAACTCCAAAAAGGTCGCTAGGCTGGAGTCGAGGTTCGCGGTCCAGTGTTTTTGGCTGACATCATCAGCCGAGTTCTGGTGGAGCGCGCGCTGTTAGAATTCTGCGCACTTCACCTGAGAGCGTACAGAGAAGGAACGTATTTTCAGTCACCCGTGAGAATTATAGAACAAAACCTTGTTTAGTGTCAACGTTCACCTCGCTTGCCCAAAGTGTGAACGAAGTTATGGTCCGCAGAGTATAAAAGACGTTCGCGAGTAATAAACGCGCTCGTTAATTTAGTTATTAGTTTTAGATGACCGCAGTTTAATATCCGCGGCTCGTCTTTCTGTTATTGAGTCCTGTGCACTTGCCTGAAGGTACTAAGCGCTTTCCTAGTTTCAGTTCGAGGAACTTCTGAGAATTATCTGGAGTCTGACTCACTCGAAGTCAGAAGACGACGCAACGACACACAGCAATTGGAATCAGAAGAGTTTAGCGTGACAGTTGGAAACCGCCGAGAAACCAAGCCTGAGAAATCAAAGGAAACAATAAGTGCAAAAGAATTCTGTTGTCCTATCAATTAGAGAATAAGCAAGTAAAGTATGTCGAATAATACCTACCTTAAAACTGGGTGTAAATGAATAAGAATTGCTTGGTGATAACATTAGAGGAGTAGAAAACTGCACATCTGAAAAGAAAGAAAGAACCAAGAAATAGTCAGACAAAATAGAGAAGATAATTACCAATACAGAGAAGGAACGCAGTATTAAATACAGTAAGTCAGGGATACAAAAGATATAATAGATAAGTCTTAGCAAGAAAGAGTGCAGAGAAATAATAACAATTCTAATAATCTTTCAGATAAAACAAGAAGGTTGCAAAGACAAGAAAGGTCTAGGATAAGGAGAAGGAGAACAGAACATAAGTGAGTAAAGAGTATAGAGGAATAAGGAGACACAAGTTATAGTTAATCACACATTTATAAGGAAGAAACACATTTTTGTATTCCAGGAAAAAACAATAAGAGTTCTGTCAACCCCGCCTAGAAAAGAAGCTTAGAAGAGAGGACAAGACTCTTGGAAACAAATGGTATGTGAGAGTTCAGGAGGGGAATCTAGGGGTTTGGAAGAGTAGGGTTAGAGTTAAGGTTAATTGTGTTTCTGTTTTCCAGGGTCCTAGTTAAAGACGGTCTGCAGGTCGGACTGACGAGAGGAACCAGCCAAGAAAGTCTCTTCTCTTGTTGTTTATTATTTTATCCAATTCCCCCTTTCCTTTTGGGTAACAATTCAGAGACTTGTACATAATTGGCTCTGGGTAGTTGCTTGAGAGGGATTCGGGAGCCAGCATCTCTGTTCCTGTGCAGCTACCTAAAGAAGTATCCTTTTAGTGAACCTGACAAAGAGGGACTTCTTAGTAGACATGGCAAAATGTACTACTTTATGAAGAAAAAAGAGAAAAAACTGAGCAGAGCTCAGGGAGACTCCCTTCACACGACGTGCGGTAGAAAATCTGAGGGCCTGAGCCTCTGAGGAGAACATTCTAGAGCAGGGGTACTCAAAGTACGGCCCGCGGGCCAGTAGCGGCCCGGCAAGCCTTCAGTGGCGACCCACGGAGCTTAAGACACATCGCACCTGTGTGTTTTTTTTTAACTTCAGCAAACACCTCTGGGAGCAGCAGTGCGGAATCCGAGAGACTGCTCTGTGGGGGCCGGGCGATTCCAGCCACAGTCAAGAGTGGAGCTGCAGGGGCGCTAAGAGGTGAACGAAGCCTCATTAACAAACAAATGGTCGTTTAAAGACCTGTGAAGTACTGGGGTGCCCGGGAGGCTGTGTCAGCCAGCTGACACACAGGGGAGAGGTGGGGAGGGGGGAGGACAGCAGGAACTGAGAGCCAGGTGAGGTGGGAGGGCAGAGCAGAGAGTGACAGCCCGGGTGAGGGAGGTGGGCAACAGGGAGTGAGAGCCCAGTGAGGGAGGAGGGCAGCAGGGAGGGAGATCCCGGGTGAGGGGAGAGGGCAGCAGGGAGTGAGAGCCGGGTGAGGTGACGGAGGGCAGCAGGGAGTGAGAGCTCGGTGTGGGAGGTGGGAGGGCAGAGCAGGGAGCGAGAGCCCAGGTGAGGGAGGTGGGAGGGCGGCAGGGAGTGAGAGCAGGGTGGGGTGACGGAGGGCAGCAGGGAATGAGAGCCCAGTGAGGTGGGAGGGCAGCAGAGAGTGAGAGCCTGGGTGAGGTGGGAGGGCAGCAGGGAGTGAGAGCCCGGGTGAGGGGGGAGAGCAGCAGGGAGTGAGAGCCCGGTGAGGTGGGAGGGCAGAGCAGGGAGTGAGAGCCCGGGTGTGGGAGGTGGGAGGGCAGCAGGGAGTGAGAGCCCGTGAGGTGGGAGGGCAGCATGGAGTGAGAGCCGGGTGAGGTGGGAGGGCAGCAGGGACTAAGAGCCCGGTGAGGTGGGAGGGCAGCAGGGAGTGAGAGCCCGGTGAGGTGGGAGGGCAGCAGGGAATGAGAGCCGGGTGAGGTGGGAGGGCAGAGCAGGGAGTGAGAGCCAGGGTGTGGGAGTTGGGAGGGCAGCAGTGAGTGAGAGCCCGGGTGTGGAAGGTGGGAGGGCAGCAGGGAGTGAGAGCCCAGTGAGGTGGGAGGGCAGCAGGGAGTGAGAGCCCGGTGAGGTGGGAGGGCAGCAGGGAATGAGAGCCGGGTGAGGTGGGAGGGCAGAGCAGGGAGTGAGAGCCTGGGTGTGGGAGGTGGGAGGGCAGCAGTGAGTGAGAGCCCGGGTGTGGGAGGTGGGAGGGCAGCAGGGAGTGAGAGCCCAGTGATGTGGGAGGGCAGCAGGGAGTGAGAGCCCTGTGAGGTGGGAGGGCAGCAGGGAGTAAGAGCCGGGTGAGGTGGGATGGCAGAGCAGGGAGTGAGAGCCCAGTGAGGTGGGAGGGCAGCAGGGAGTGAGAGCCGGGTGAGGGGGGAGAGCAGCAGGGAGTGAGAGCCCAGTGAGGTGACGGAGGGCAGCAGGGAGTGAGAGCCCAGTGAGGTGACGGAGGGCAGCAGGGAGTGAGAGCCCAGTGAGGTGACGGAGGGCAGAAGGGAGTGAGAGCCCGGTGAGGTGGGAGGGCAGAGCAGGGAGTGAGAGCCTGGGTGTGGGAGATGGGAGGGCAGCAGGGAGTGAGAGCCCGGTGAGGTGGGAGGGCAGCAGGGAGTGAGAGCCCAGTGAGGTGACGGAGGGCAGCAGGGAGTGAGAGCCCGGTGAGGTGGGAGGGCAGCTGGGAGTGAGAGCCCGGGTGAGGTGGGAGGGCAGAAGGGAGTGAGAGCCCAGTGAGGTGGGAGGGCAGCAGGGAGTGAGAGCCCGGGTGAGGGGGGAGAGCAGCAGGGAGTGAGAGCCCAGTGAGGTGGGAGGGCAGCAGGAAGTGAGAGCCCGGTGAGGTGGGAGGGCAGCAGGGAGTGAGAGCCCAGTGAGGTGGGTGGTCAACAGGGAGTGAGAGCCTGGGTGAGGGGGGAGGGCAGCAGGGAGTGAGAGCCCCGTGAGGTGGGAGGGCAGAGCAGGGAGTGAGAGCCCGGGTGTGGGAGGTGGGAGGGCAGCAGGGAGTGAGAGCCCGGTGAGGTGGGAGGGCAGCAGGGAGAGAGAGCCCGGGTGAGGGAGGTGGGAGGGCAGCAGGGAGTGAGAGCCCGGTGAGGTGGGAGGGCAGCAGGGAGTGAGAGCCCGGTGAGGTGGGAGGGCAGAGCAGGGAGTGAGAGCCCGGGTGTGGGAGGTGGAAGGGCAGCAGGGAGTGAGTGCGCCGGTGAGGTGGAAGGGCAGCAGGGAGTGAGAGCCGGGTGAGATGACGGAGGGCAGCAGGGAGTGAGAGCCCAGTGAGGTGGGAGGGCCGCAGGGAGTGAGAGCTGGGAGGTGGGAGGGCAGCAGGGAGTGAGAGCCCAGTGAGGTGGGAGGGCAGAGCAGGGAGTGAGAGCCCCAGTGTGGGAGGTGGGAGGGCAGCAGGGAGTGAGAGCCCGGTGAGGTGGGAGGGCAGCAGGGAGTGAGAGCCGGGTGAGGGGACGGAGGGCAGCAGGGAGTGAGAGCCCAGTGAGGTGGGAGGGCAGCAGGGAGTGAGAGCCCGGTGAGTTGGGAGGGCAGCAGGGAGTGAGAGCCAGGTGAGGGGGGAGAGCAGCAGGGAGTGAGAGCCCGGTGAGGTGGGAGGGCAGAGCAAGGAGTGAGAGCCCGGGTGTGGGTGGTGGGAGGGCAGCAGGGAGTGTGAGCCCGGTGAGGTGGGAGGGCAGGAGGGAGTGAGAGCCGGGTGAGGTGGGAGGGCAGCAGGGAGTGAGATCCGGGTGAGGTGGGAGGGCAGCAGGGAGTGAGAGACGGGTGAGGTGGGAGGGCAGCAGGGAGTGATAGCCAGGGTGAGGGGGAGGGCAGCAGGGAGTGAGAGCCGGCGAGGTGAGACAGATAGAGATAGAGACAGATAAAGACATATAGAGACAGATAGAGGCAGAGACAGATAGAGACAGGGATAGACGGAGCCAGATAGGGTCAGAGACAGGGACAGACAGAGGCAGATAGAGGCAGAGACAGATAGAGGTAGAGACAGACAGCAATAGAGACAGACAGCGATAGAGACAGAGAGAGATACAGACAGAGAGAGAGACCGAGAGAGACAGACAGAGAGAGAAACAGACAGAGAGAGGGAGACAGACAGAGGGAGGGATGGAGACAGACAGAGGGAGACAGACAGAGGGAGGGAGAGAGGGAGAGAGTGAGACAGACAGAGGGAGGGAGACAGACAGACAGAGGGAGGGAGACAGAGGTAGGGAGGGAGGGAGACCGACAGACAGAGGGAGGGAGACAGACAGAGGGAGGGAGGGAGGGAGGGAGACAGAGGGAGGGATGGAGACAGACAGAGGGAGGGAGGGAGACAGACAGAGGGCAGACGGAGAGAGGGAGACAGAGGGAGATGGACAGTGGGACACAGATAGAGGGAGACAGATGGAGGGACACGGAGAGAGGGAAGAAAAGAGAGGGAGGGAGACAGAGAGAGAAAGAGAGGTAAGACAGAGAGAGACAGAGGGAGAGAGACAGAGTGAGACAGAGAGAGAGGGAAGGAGGGAGCGAGAGAGAGAGATAAAAGGAGGGAGACAGAGAGAGGGAGGGAGAGAGAGAGAGAGAGAAAGAGAGATGTGTGTGTATGCTGGTCTGTTGGCTCAGTGGATGAACGCGTCAGCTGTAGGGGCCTGTGTTCAACTTCATGGTTACAGTTTTTTTCTTTCTAGCCTCTTCCCCTTCCCGCACTGACCCCGCCTCCATCGGTGCGGCCCTCGGCCACAAACCACACTGTAAATTTGGCCCCCGAGAGAAAGTTTGTGAGTACCCATGTTCTAGAGGGTGCTAACGCCTGATTGGCTGGAGTTTGGACTATTTACAATGACTTGGATATGTTAATAAAGTGACAAGTCTTTCTATCTATTAAGCTTTATGTTTCAATGCTACTCTATGATTTTCTCTTACCTATACTATGGTTATGTTATTGTTATATTGCTATGTTATGTACCGTGGGACTCCACTTCGACGATGGGGAATATTCAAGCATGTGTATCTATGAAAGACACCCCAATACTGAAGAAACTACGTTGTTTTATGGCGTGATCAATGTTAACACTGTGCCATCCACAGTGTCCCCTTGTACAGAAAGGAAGATAACCTCTATGCACATACAATCTAAAACAAGCATTTACAATGCAACGGTGTCGCCTTAACAAAAGTTAGAGCTATTGGCATTGTAAATGACAACATTTTTATGTATGTGTTGGTTTTGAAAACAGATAAATAAATGGCATTGTCATTTACAATGCCAATAGCTTACTCTCTTAAACAAGAATACTTTGTTACCGCGACTTCCTCGCTCTCCTCCCCGAAGGAACTCTTTAAAACTGTTGACTCCCTGGAAAGATTGCAAGCCCCTGACCCTGTCATTCCTTCGCAGGATCTTTGTGATAAGATCGCCTCCTTCTTCCATTCTAAAATTCAGGATATCCACCTGGCCCTCGAGGAACAAAGAGCTGTTCTCAGTGCATCTACACCCTGGGTAGAGATGAGCTCGATCACTACAGAAATCTCCCCACCATGCACTCTGGACGCTTTTCCCCCGCTGGCCTTGCAAGATCTTGAGCTACTGTTAGCCAAGACTAAGTCTGGTTCCCCTCTGGATACCTGCCCACTGAAAGTCATCAAGCAGTGTAGGGAGACCCTCTTACCACCGCTGCTAGAGATAATGAACCTAGCCATCAGAGATGGTATTTTCCCTGTAGAGTGGAAGAAGGCGGTAGTAAAACCCCTGTTGAAAAAGGCCTCTCTGGATCCGGGGGTCCTAAAAAACTTCCGGCCTATCTCTCTGCCCCCTGCTCCTGCGAAGATGCTTGAGACACATCTTAACAAGCATCTCGCCGTCTTTGTGGAAAGCTCGGGATGCTTAGACTCCTCCCAGCATGGATTCAGGAAAGAATTCAGCACCGAGTCAGCCCTCACCATCGTGCTCGACAAGATCCGCACGACAGTAGATGAGGGCCAGACCTCTCTCCTGGTCCTGCTAGATCTAACTGCGGCTTTCGACACCCTCTCCCCCTCAGTACTTACATCGCGGCTGAGGGAGGTGGGGGTGAAGAACGCAGCTCTGGATCTCTTGACCTCCTTCCTCACGGGGAGGGAACAAAGAGTCAAGCTTGGGGAGTTCCTATCTCCATCCCGACCTGTGCTATGTGGGGTTCCTCAAGGGTCAGCACTCAGCCCGACCCTTTTTAATATCTATGTTACCCCACTAGCCAAATTAATAAGATCTTTCGGGATGGAGGTAGTCTCGTACGCAGACGACACTCAAATCCTCATCTCTCTTCCCCATTCAGATGAACTAATCGCCTCCAAGTTTAGATCTTGTATGGAGGCGGTTGGTAAATGGATGATCCAGAACTCTCTGAAACTGAATGGGGAGAAGACGGAGGTGATGGTGTTTGGGGGGAAAGAAAACATCTGGTCAGCCAATTGGTGGCCCGACTCTCTTGGAACATGCCCTTCCCCCACATCTTCTGCTAAAAATCTCGGGGTGCTAATAGACCCTGCCCTTGACTTAGGTAGCCAGGTGAGCAGAACCGTTTCCACCTGTTGGGGCCTGATTCACACCCTACGAAGGGTCAGGAAATATCTCTCCCTCCAGGCAAGGAAACAAATAGCTGTTGCTCTTATCGGCTCGCGTCTGGACTACTGTAATGCGCTGTATGCTGGACTTAACAAAGGACAGCTGCAGCGTTTACAGGTGGTCCAAAACGCCATAGCCAGATTTGTCCTGGATATTCCCAGACGCTCCTCGGCCACTGCAGCCAGGAAAACGCTGCACTGGCTGCCGGTAGAATACCGTATCCGGTTTAAGGTCCTATGTATGACCTACAGAGCCATCGCCAAAAAGAGCGACACTGGAATAGGATCCATTATTTCCCACTATGTCCCCCGAAGGAACTTGCGCTCCTCTGGGAAACTGCTTCTGGCAGCCCCCCGTGTACGAAGAGCCAAATGGGGCGGCAGAGCCTTCTCCACTCTTGCCCCTAAGTGGTGGAACGAACTTCCTCTGGATCTGAGATCTCTCCCGTCCTTACAGAACTTCCGCACTGCCTTAAAAACCCTTCTCTTTCAGCAAGCATATGTGTAGGGTTTCATGTCTTTTCCTGATCATTCTCTGATCTTTTTGCTAGGCGCCTTGATACCTGCGGGTTATTGTTTTGCGCATTATAAATCTCCGTTCAATTCAATTCACTCTCTTGCAAATGCAAGACCTATTGCATTTGCGCGCACACACACAGAGCCACACACAAACACACAGAGCCACACAAACAGAGCCATACACACATAGCCACACACACATAGCCACACACACACACAGCCACACACACACACAGAGCCACACAAACAGAGCCACACACACACAGAGCCACACCCACACAGAGCCACACACACAGAGCCACACACACACACAGAGCCACACACACACAGCCACACACACATAGCGCCACACAGAGCCACACACACACAGAGCCACACACACACAGAGCCACACACACACAGAGCCACATACACACAGAGCCACATACACACAGAGCCACATACACACAGAGCCACATACACACAGAGCCACACACACACACAGAGCCACACACACAGAGCCACACACACAGAGCCACACAGACACAAAGAGACACACAGACACACAGAGCCAGACACACACACAACGCCACACACAGAGCCACACACACACAGAGCCACACACACATGCACAGCCGAGCACACAACGAGCAACACACACAGCTATGGCCCTGCGATGGGCTACACGTGTGTGCTGCCTGACAGGTATAAATGAGCAAGCTATTTATGAATGCCCCCCCCTCCTTAACAACTGCAGTCAGTCTCACAACAGATTCCTGGGGAACGGGAGCGGCAGGCGGGGCCAAAGGACTGCTTATTTTATGGAAAATGCAGATTCGCCATACCCCGCTACCATCTTCAGCGACAATGGGAACGTCAAGCAGACACTCGCACAAGAAAGGAACAACACATTACTAGAGGAGGGCGAAGGTGCTTTGTACACATGCAGCCTTTATCCCCGACCAGAAATGGCTAGTTTCAGAGTTCTTTTGTAGAGCAGGAAAGGTGTCCAGGAAAGTGCGCTGGGACATCCTTGGAGGCATTAACTACTCACAATGACCGGCGGACCCAAGGCTTCACCTCAACTAGGCGCTAAGTAGACAGAGGCAATCGGGCGGGGGTGTCCGTATATATACAAGGACACATACTTTTGTGCGCTTCCACTGTGTGGTGTGAGACACATGTAACTGTATTTGCACGTGTAAAAATAGTGTAAAAGAGCGCCTGCCTGGTCACTCCCATACAAAAGGTAAATACTTTTTGCGAGAAAAAAAGACAGTGGGCCTGGGGGGGTAATGGAGGAAGAAGTGGTGGAAGCAACAGGCAGTGGGCACTCCTTAAGTGTGTGGATTCATTGACTTTCATATGGAGTTGGCATATCCTGTCCTTATTTGTATTCTAAAGTGCCTTACATCATGCTCCACCATCAACACCTCCAATCTAACAGTGGTAGGGAACCCCAGGGATCGGTGTTGGTTTTCGGTGGGTTGCATGGTACGGTAACCCTACTACGCTGCAGATACCGCGAACATCTTGAAGCTTACACTCATAAATAGCCATCCTGGAGCTATGCCCTTATACCGCCCTGCTCCTGGGGGCTGTTAGAAGCCTGCAGGGGTAACATCACCCATACCACTACCGCATTATCCTAACGCGCAACGGGCCCGTAGGATACGCAATCCTCCACCTAAGGTCTGAGGTGCAACAGTGTGGTAAGCTAGCAATAATTCAGCTGCAATTAAGCGATGACCTCTGCCCATTTTCGCATACGTTTACACAAACCCATCCAGTACTTCAAGCTAGTGTTCCAGCAGTCCCCGGGGCACCACATGCCCTGGGGCGCATCCCAGACTGGGGCAAAGCACGCATGACAACCCAAAGGTCCCTGCCCTGGGCAGACCTTTGGTCGTATTAGGTGTTAAATCAGGACGGAATAATAGCATACGTCCCCCGCAGCCGAACCGGCGCTCATATTTCGCCGAATCACGTAACGACCACCCCTGTGGCAACTCTGAACAGGGCGCAACCGTACACCTCTCCAGAATAGCGTGTCCTAACTAATGATAATTAGCTCCGTCATGAGGGGAGAGCCGGCGAAAACTCTTGACGGGCACAGCCGAACAGTTGTCCTGGACAGCATGTACAAACTACTCCTTGTAGTATCTGGTGACCATACCGGCAAACAACTAGCACTATCCCGTGACGGAGTACACCTGAAATCCATCTGCACCGTAGCAGCACAAAATCATGTCGTTCATGTAGTCTTTAACACATAATGTTATCCCGGGCCTGTCCTATCCTGCGTGCCTCACAAAACACTGAAGAAATCATGCCTGTGGCCACTGGGGCGCCATCCCCCACAAATGAATAAATACTCCTCAGAGGCTCATGACCTGGAAAACGGTGATTTATCATGCGTTCTGAGGCCATAAAGGTTTTCAAATCCCCACTTTCTAGTCCCGGTGCAGGGACATTACCCAAAGCGGGAATACCGACGTTCGCGGGGGTGTGGGGGGGCGTCGGGTAGACTCACCGCCAAAAACCGACGAGGTCGCGAAGCAGGCCCCGATCGCCAGACGGGGGAACCAGCACACTGCAAGCGGAATCTAGCAGTCAAGGGTTGTGATCGCGAGCACACATGGCGCTGAAGCGAGGGAGGATTTTTCCAAGCAGGGAATAGCGAGAGACGCTGACAACGCTTGTCGCCACCGCTGCCCAAACAGTTCCGCATGACGGGAGGATGGAACCCCTCCCCTTCGCCTACCCCGTCCCAAATCTATGTCCCAACTCCGCACAAACATTGAAAAAAGAAAACATTAGCACACCAAGCGGACCTCCCATGTTGTCTGGGAAAATAATTAAACCAAAACACAGATCCACAGGGCCTTGGCCCATGTGGTGGGACTGAGGGGGGGAGTGGGGGGTTGGAGTAACGCTCACCTCCCATTCAATTCAACCCATCAAACGACCAAGCAGGGACCCCGCCGCAATCGTCCCCCACAACGAGACGACGTGTCGGACGCCTTGAGCCACAATCCCACTTCGAGGCAGGTCCAAAAGCTGCATGTCTCTGGCGGTAACAATCTACTGCCCCACACGGCACGAAGCAGAGGGGAGAGTGGATAGGGCGACTCACGCTCACAGATGCTCCTGCCGCGACACCAACAGTGGGTGGGGGGCAATAACCAACAAGTTTAAATAAATAAAAAAGCGTTGTCAGAGCCGCCCCCCATGGGAGCACAGGGAGGAGACTGCGAGCGAGCAGCGGAGCTGGCACAGACTGACGAAAAAAAGCGCTGGGAAGAAAAAAAAAAGGAAACACCTACAATGGCCCACCTCTATAAATCGGCAAAAGGGGCGGGGCTTAAAAAAAAGACAGAAACACCCACGAATCTGCTCCAAGACTAATTGACATCATTCTCTGCCAATGGCTAGCCTCCATTTATGGAGCTAGCCAATGGAAGAGAGAGGCAGGTTCAACCCCAGTACTGAGAAACAAAATTTCGCGAGCTGCGCGTCACTGCTGCGCAGTGTACGCCAGTCGAGACCTAAAAACGAAAAACAGAGCACAGCACCAATATAAGTACTATCTGACCAACACAGGTCAGTATTGTATTTTAATTTCCCAAGTACATCATAGCATAATGCAATCCAAATGACAAGAAAATAAACAGCATATATCTGTTTGAACAACTTGACATGTCATTGTAGAACACCCACAGCTGACAAGTGTTTTGTCGTAAGAACAACTTTCTCAAGGCTTAAAATAGTAAATACGTATTGCAGAGTCCACCAACACAAACTATTTAGTTGCGGTCAAAGTTTTCACAAAGGTCCTAGGCAGCCTCTACTAATCCGTATAAGTAAAGACCTTTGGAAGTGTCATGTGGTTGGGAAATCCACGTAGGCACTCCTTTTATATTCTCTTTTACAGTTAGGAAATAAAATTAATGGATGTTAAAATTAGGAAACAACTTTAAAAAAGACTTACAAATTCACAGAAAAAACTTTAACCATAGAAATTCACTAAAAAAACAAAGGTTACAGGGACGTTAAATTAAGGCTAACACTTCACTTGTACAAAACCAGTCCATTTCAGCAGTTATAGGTAGTTGAACTAACTATAACTTACGCCCCCGCAATGCACTGCTTATGACCTCACAAATTACATGATTTGCTCGGGGATGTTATAGTTGAAATTTGCATTTAGAAAACCTTTGAAATTCATGAAAAAAAACAAAGGTTGCAGGGACGTTATAGTTAGGCCGACATTTCACTTATACAAAACCAGAGAGAATCAGACATTATAGTTAGCTGAGCTAACTATAACTTGCGCCCCACAATGTACTGCTATGACCTCACATATTACATCACTCATGACATGGTAAATGACATCACTAATGACATCACTGATGACATTTCAAATGAAATCAATGATGACATCATCCAGTGACTGTGAGTGTTTTTAAAAAGTTTATGAGTGTTAAATATATATTTATTTTTTCCAGCTCCCGATGTGGAAAAAGGTAGGGCTGATGACCTTTTTCAGAGTTGCCCGGCGTTAACCGCCTCTATACCCACTCAAGTTACCAAACAAAGAGGCAGGCGCTGGAGACTGGAAGGCAGGAAACAGAAGTTTTATTCCGACGGAGCAGAACACATCAAATCAGACAACAGGGTATCTTCTCGAGGTGCTCTAACCGCATCTCTGAGGCCTGGCCTCTTATACACAAGTTTATTGCTTTATTACGTCAAACACATCTCTGTCATTACTTTGATGTAAGGAAAGACATCCTCGGAATCCCCGCTTCAGGCCCGTTCCCACACACATTTACAGTTGAAGTCCCCACCCCGGTCACAACAGGTGATGATTATCGCGCAGCTGGACATTCCGCCGATTTACGGAATGTATGTGGTCGATCGGATCTCATGGGGTGGGGGCTTTGATCAACTCATGGATCCTTTGATGGGGGAAGCTTCCTACCGTACAGGCGGGGGGGGCAATAACAGTATCCGCAGGGCCAGGTGGCGGCCTGGGAACGAGTAAGACAAACGGGCACAAAGGAAAGGGGGTTTTATCAAAGGATCCGGGACCATGAAAGGAATGGAGGGAGGTGTCGCGTTGGGAACAGGATGGGGTTCCGAGGCAGAGCTGCGCGGAAGAGGGGTTTATGACCCAAGGCATGTGAGAGCGGGGGCTGTCAGCGTGCGGGGGATGCTTTGTGAGGTCAGGAGAGAGAGAGAGAGAGAGACGCGCTGGCTATCAACGATGGGCAGAGAGGCCATGGTACTCAAAATGGCTGCCGCTTACGCGCACGAATGGGCTCGAAAAGGGGCAAGATGGCGCCGATAATGTTGATGCTGCAGCCTAAGTTTTAACAGTCCTCCCTTTTCAACATATCTAGCCAGCTTGCCTACTCGATATCGATCTTCATTAAATTCCTAACCTCGGCATCATACAATGCTCCCATGCGTTCATTTCCAAAGTCCACAGTCTTAGGGCAAATACAATTTGTACATAATGAACACAGAGGTGGCAGGCATTGAATTCCTAAGCATAGACCGCATATTACAACTACAGGAATCAGGATAATGGTAAACAGTCTCCAGCCCCAGTTCTTAACAGTACTACAGAACCATCCACCAAGTGACCATTCTTCCTGCTCCTGGTGGACTTCTGAAGAGAGTCTGTGGAGATGTTCGATGGCTTTGTACACTGAGGGTGAATTGTCCGGTATATATGTACAGCAGCTGGACCCAATAATGCGGCATGCTCCACCACGGTCCGCAAAAACCACATCTAGGACAAGGCGGTTCTGGAGAGCCACTAAGCGGACCGCTTGAAGCTCGGCGGTGTTGTTAGCAAGGATACCAGCTGTGATGTTCATTGTTGTCTCAACTGCCTGAGTCAGATGTCGGATGGCACGGCTGTTTGCCATCGGGCCCCAGAGCGGAACAAGTCCCTTCATAGCATCGAGGAACTGTGCTCCTGTTGAGTCGGCTTGTTCAATGTCCTTGGCTCGTTTTTGTCTATGGTGATTCGCTGGAGCCACATAAGTCGGAGGAAGGATGAAGGAGATGAAACAAGTGCCCCCCCAGCCTTTGGGGAGCCAGGTGTAAGCCTTTGTGCCGCAGACGAAGTACATGTTTGGAGACGATACGAAGGAAGGTGGATCGGTGGAGTCCAAAGTTCTGGTAAAACGGCAAGCACTGCGGCCTACCAACTGTGCCCCAAGCCCTTCTATGCCCATGTGGCCTGTGACGTTGATGACAGATAGAGCCACAGTCAGGGTGGCAGCCGTTCGTTTCCGTAGGTAGGAGAAGGTGGGTCTGGTTGGATTGTTGAACACCTGCATTTCAATTCGTTCTTTAGCAGGGATGTCCATGTGGATAGAGTCGTTGGAGGTCTGCGGGCAGAAGTGAGTCTTGGTTTTGTTTCGCCAGACCTCGTGGAAGAAATGCGTTATGGTTTTGCTGGAGGTGGCATTGTCCTTATAGCTTTCTTGCAGGAGGATCAGCCAAGCAAGGCAGGAGCCGTGAATTGAGAAGGGTGAAGTGATGAAAGGTATTGAATGTCCAGTGGCGTGGGGTAGCAACCCACAGATCCAACAGTTGGTGGCATTGGTGGCAAGATTGTGCTGGTGCAGCAGCTGTACAAAGGAGTTATTCCAAAACTCCTTTCGCCTCTCTCTGAGTTGAGGAGAGAGCGAAATCAGATAATGTTCCTTCATGGTGGTAGGCTGAGCAGTGGTCAGGAATGTTTCATGAGCAGGTGCATTTTCTTCCACAATCCAGAGTGTGGTCATGATGAGAAAGCAGAAAAGGATTGCGATGAAAAGTGCAATTGTCTTTGAGCTGTGGAGTCTGTCTGTTTTTGGGTTTCTGTAGTGGGTATTTCCAGTTGCTTCCATCATCTTCTTATTTGGCGCTTCCATCATCTTCTTACCTGGCGCTTCCATCATCTTCAAGGTGCTCGGTAGCGGGCAGAACCACAGACTTCGTTTAGCTTCTCTCCGGGTGACCCTTGGTGGTGTTTAGGTCACCGTTCTGAGATTTAACTTAGTCCGTGGTCTACTTAGCCGAAGCTCCCTCCTTTCGACGCAGGAAATACCCTTCTCTGGATGGCACAGTGGGATCAGAGAATTTTGCAAGTTCAAGTGCCACGGTGTCAGGATAGCAGTTCAGTGACGGTCGGTCCTTGTTCAGGAGCTCTTCTTGGTTGTCGATGCTTTCTGTTGTGGCCAAGGTCGAGGAGACCTTTTTGCAGTGGTGCGCGTGCAGCCAGTGCCGTTTCCCCTCCACTCGAAGAGCCGTCCGCGTGGTGATCAGTACTTGCCAGGGGCCCGTCCACCGGGGTTCCAAACTCTTCGCCCGCTGAAAATTCCGGATTAGTACATAATCCCCCGTTTGGAGGTCGTGGCCCGGTCCCCTGGAAGCATTGGGGATGGCCTGCTGCACCTGCTGATGAATGACAGACAGAGTTTCAGTCAATTTATACAGATAATCAGACATTAGGACGTCTGGGACGTCATGAATGGAAGTCGGTTTTGGTGCAGACCAGACGCTCATGGGTCGGCCGAAAACGACCTCGTAAGGTGTCAAGTGGTGTTTGGTGGGGGTGGAACGCATCGATAGCAATGCCAGGGGGAGAGCGTCTGGCCATTTCAGTCCTGTGGTAGCTACTATCTTGGCTAATTTTAATTTCAATGCGGCATTGTGTCGTTCGACAAGTCGGGCAGACTGGGGGTGGAAGACTGCGTGGAACTTCTGCTTGATACCCAGCACCTTTAAGATGAGCTGGATGACTTCGGCTATGAAGTGGGGGCCATTGTCGCTCCATAAAATTCGACAAAGGCCGTAGCGAGGGAAGAATTCCTTTAACAATACTTTTGCAGTGGCCATAGCAGTGTTGTCACGGGTTGGGTATGCCTCCACCCACTTGCTAAATGCACACACCACAACAAGTACGTATTTCAGGCCTTGGCATCTGTCTAGCTGGATGTAGTCCATCTGCAGGACTTCAAACGGGTGATTTGGGACCCCAAACCCTCCCCGGGGTACTACAGTTCCTTTCCCGGGGTTGTGTTGCAGGCATATCAAGCATTGTTGGACAAGACGTTTGGCGGAGTCTGTGATTTTATCATTGTGCCAAACTCTGGAGACAAGTTCAATCATGGGGGCTGATCCTATGTGGGCAGGGGAGTGTGCCATAGTCAGTATGGGAATCAGGTATGAGTCAGGTAGCAACCATTTGTTTGTGTCTTTTGTCCGCCAGCAGCCTTCGTCGTCTTTTAATCCCACCCGTGCCCATTCAGTCAATTCGTGTTGTGTGCTAGCCATTTGAATGTCTCTAATAGTGTCCCTAGCGTCAGTCCATTTTTCTGCTTGTGACCTGGTCACGTACATACGTGTTGTCGTCCTATTTTCAGCTGTCGTTCGAGCAGTGATGTCGGCTAGTGCATTTCCCTGTCCAATAATGTCTGTCACTTTCTTGTGTGCCTGGCATTTGATGACCGCAAGTCTTTTGGGGAGAAGGACAGCTTTGATCAAGGCGGAGACTAGATCTCCATGTAAGATGGGGGTGCCGTGTGAGGTCAAGAATCCCCTTTCCCTCCAAAGGAGCCCAAAATGGTGAACCACCCCGAAGGCGTACTGGCTGTCGGTGTAAATGTTCGCTGTGGTTCCTGCTGCTAGGATGCAGGCTCGTGTCAGGGCAATCAGTTCCGCTGCCTGAGCAGATCGTTGCGTGATGCGGGCTGTCTCGACTACAGTTCAAGCCGTGGTGACTGCATAGGCAGCTGAAGTGGTGCCATCGGGGAGTTTGATGCAAGAGCCGTCCACCCACAGCTCTCCGTCGGGGTCAGGAAAAGCCGTGTCTCTGAGGTCAATTCTACTTCTAGTCTGTTCGTCCGTGAGGGTCACACAGTCATGCACAGGGGGCGCATCGGGATCATTCTCTGGTAGGGGTAA
Organism: Lissotriton vulgaris; assembly: GCF_964263255.1. Lineage (NCBI taxonomy): Eukaryota > Metazoa > Chordata > Amphibia > Caudata > Salamandridae > Lissotriton > Lissotriton vulgaris. The sequence goes on along the minus strand of NC_141689.1, from coordinate 908,671,635 downwards.
CAGAGTTGCTGGGTTCAGGGTGGTGCATCTTTTCAGGGTGATATGGGGTGCAAGCAGAGTCAATTCGTATCCAGTCAGTCGTGCACTCGTCAGGTGTTGGGTCTTGGTCTGGTTCAGGAGGGTGTCAACTGCATGGGGTACTAGTACCGTGAGGGAATTCGAGAGTACGATCCCCTCACTCTGTCAGATAGAGATAGCAGCGGCAGCTACAGCTCGAAGGCAGGCAGGTAAGGCTCTGGCTACAGGGTCAAGAGTGGTAGAGAAGTAAGCGCACGGTCGTTGCTTTGGGCCAATGGACTGGGTCAGGACAGATAAAGCGCACCCCTCCCTTTCGTGAGTGTAAAGGGAGAAGGGCTTTGTGTAATCAGGGGTACCTAGGACAGGGGCCGAACAAAGGGCATCTCATAATTCCGTGAAGGAGGATTGGCATTCAGTAGTCCAAGGGAGGGGGGAAGGGACATCTTTGGCTAGCAGAGAAAGCAACGATTTTACAATGAGACTGAAGTTTGGTAACCACTGTCGACAGAAAGAGGTGAGGCCTAGTAGGCAGCGAACCTGTTTCTGAGTCTTAGGGACAGAGGTGTCGAGAATGGTTTGGATCCGGTCGGGAGTGAGTTTCCTTCCGTCTTTGGACAGGAGGTGGCATAAGTAAGTGACCTGGGGTTGGCAGAATTGCAACTTTTTTTTGGAAACCTTGTGGCCATTTTCCGCAAGGAAGTGCAGGAGTTGAATGGTGGCTGTGACTGCTAGCGGAGTGGTGTCAGCTGCCAAAAGGATGTCATCGACGTATTGTACTAACACCACTCCATCGGGTAACTGGACTTGATCCAGCTGTCTCTTGAGGGCCTGGCTGTAGATGCTGGGGCTTTCCGTGTAGCCTTGGGGTGCTCGGCAGAACCTATATGAGCGGGCTTTTAGGGTGAAGCCGAAGAGATATCGGCTGTCTGGGTGGCTGGGGATAGAGAAAAATGCATTTTTGAGGTCAATGACCGTGAAGGTGGTGGCAGTAGAAGGAATCAAAGTCAGGATGGTGGTGATGTCTGAGACAACGGGGTACTGGGGTACAACCACTTTGTTGATCTCTCGAAGGTCAATGATAAAGCGGTATGCTTTCTCATCTCCCTCTCCTTGTTTCTTGATGATGGGCAAGATAGGGCTGTTGCAAACGTTGCTAACCACTTCCTCTACCACTCCTGCGTCTATCAGTGACTGAATAATCTTTACCAATGCCTTCTCGCCCTCGGGTGATATCCAATATTGTGGAAGTTTTTGGAGTATCGCGTTTAGTCGGACAGTAATGTGCACTGGGTCAATCATCATGCGCCCTACGTCCGAATCTGTCTTGGCCCACAGATACGGAGGCAGAGTGTCAAGCAGGGATGTGTCAGCGTCAGTGATGGAAAACATGCGTCGGGGAGGGCAATGTCTAAGCAGAACGGGGTTGTCGTAAAGGAAAACTCGAACTCCGTCTTGAGAACATCTAATGGTCGCTCGGAAGTGTTTCTGTAAGTCAAGTCCCATAATGGCGTCAGGGCTATTGGAGGAAAGCAAAAACGTGGTGTCAGTGGTGTTGTTTTCTAAGTCGAAGAGGATCGGAGCGGACAAAGGGTTAGTGGAGGGCGTTCCATCGAAACCTGTCGATGTTATAAGTGAGCCAGACAAGGGTGCCCTTGGAATCAGTCGTTTAGATAACGCACTACGTGTTGCGCCAGTGTCTACCAGAAATGGAGACTTTGTACCCAAGACCTTAGCAGTGACATAAGGGCCTTGCTGGTCAACATAGAGCTCGACTGGATCCCTCCCTTGCCCTTGGCAGTCCTATGCAAAGTCGTGGGCGTCATCGTAGTCAGATTGCTGGCACTGGTTCTGTCTGGGTCGATCAAATGTATTTGGTCTGCTTAATCTATCGTTAGTCGTGTCATTTGTGGGCCCTCGTTGCTGTCCCCTATTTTTCGGTCCGCTTGCTATGTCCTTGGGGTCCTTATTTCTGATTATTTCCAAAAGAACCGGGCACTGGGATTTCCAATGGCCGGTTCCTTTACAGAAAGCACACTGGTCCTCTCTAATGTCTGTACGTCCAATGTGGGGAGTCGAAGTGCGGTCTTTGGGAGGTGCGGTCCTAGGGACGTTCGTCTGATAGTTTCCCTTGTATTGGTCTCGTCCTACAGTCACCCCTTGCAGTTGTGCAATCATCACCCTCTCTTTCAAGTCTTTCTTCTTTTTCTCTGTTGCTCTATCGTTTTCATTTTTCTGATGTTCGTAATATTGGGCCATCTGGAGGATAGCCGCAGGTTTGGAGGCTGCCCAACTACTCTCGCTGGCCTGCAGTTTCTGGGAGACCTCTGGTGACAAACCCTTAATATAATTCTGGACAAACAGATGGTGTCCGGTTGCAGTGGTCATGTCCTGGCCGCTGTAATCGGAGAACACTGTTTCAAACCGGGAGAAGTAGTCCGATACATCCTCCTGGGATTTCTGACGACAGGCCGTTACTATCGACCAGTCCACTTTCTTTTCTGGAATCAGGGTTTTTAATTTCTGTACGATTTTATCTGGGAGGTCTAAAATGGATTTCAAAGGCTTCTGTCCAGGTTCTCGTTGTCTATCAATGCCATCGAGTTGTGACCAGGTATTTCCAAACAGCTCATGGTGGTCGACTTTCCGGATTTGCTTCCACACATCAGCTGGTAGACATAACCCGAAAAACAAGTCGATGTCAGCTAGGGTCATAATGGTTGAACCTAGGGCTGTACCTAATTCAGTATAGAAGGCAGTGGGGTTTTTACGTAGACCAGGCAGAGATTTCCGGAACGTCAGAATATCTTGCCGATCCCATGGCTGGTAGACCCAGTTGTACACTACCCTCCCTCTTGCATCTTTGTGATTGACATCATCGTTAGTTCCTTCACCTCGTGGAGGAACCCAGTAAGGGGCAGCCTCTCGTATCGGCATCATGGCGTTAGATCGCTCAGTTTGTGGTTCGGTTGCTACGGATGTCGTGGGTTTAGCTTCCGATTCTTGTTCAGTGAGGTGGCGGAAAACCTCAAGCGTACGTGTAAGGAGGTCCGTCACATCACACTCACCCTCATCCCCGATATCGACCTTCCGGTACAGAGTCGTTAGGCTCTCGGGACCTTTGTCTCGATATCGGTCCTCGTATGCCTTCAAGACATGATAACACAGTCGTACGGTAAAATGTCGTCTGTGACTCCCTGTATACGAGTTGAACATATCCGTGATGTACTCTTCACCTTCCTTTCTTTCTACCAATGTCCTCGCTATCTTGTCAATCCCTGCTCGCTCATCTTTGCTTAATCTGTTTGTTCTTGCGGAACCAGCCCTTCGGGTCTCAGGGTCGCCTAACGTTGCCGTTTGTGTAGTATCTAATACAAGGAGTTCGGCCGGCACAGAGGCCATGGGGGCCGAAGCTGTGGCGCTACTCTCGTTTGTGCCTGGGGGTAGTGGGTGCTGTGCTAAGGGTTGGGAAGGGGCGTATGGAGGGGGCATATAGATGATCGGAGGTCCTAACAAAAGATCATCGTTGGCTCGTAGTTTCAAGGGCAATTCAGGATAGAGCATAGAGGGCGTTCTAACCGGACACTGGTTTGATGTTTCTACCTCTGGTTTCTGTTTGGCTTCCTCTCTTTCCTTAATCTCTTCTTCTAGTTTCTTAGCAGCTAGGTGGGCTGCCTTTAGCAGCTCTTTTCCCAACCTACTCTCATTTCTCTTTTTACGCTGTTCGGTTTCTTTGCGCCACATGCCAAGACTATCAAGCATAGTGGGTGTTGTCTTGTGTTTCCCAAGGGCTGTTTCTAGCGCGCTTATTTTATCCTCATCAAAGGACCCTATCAGTGGCCACTGACTTTCTCGATCCTTTTTTGTATATTTATGCCACAGCTTGCTATATGCTATAGCGGTCAATCCATGCTTCATGAACATGTCCTTATTAGGGGTGCCTTCCAGTGGAGCCGGATGGTTCATCTCTAACAAGCGGTCCGGGCTAAACAGGCTACCAATCAGTGGGGAGAAGACAGGCATGACGGATTACAATAGGGACAAAAGTCTGCACTACCTATCTTATCACTGCGTGCAAAGACTAGACAGAATATTTCTATTCTTCGTTGTTTGCAGGCAGTGAATACCTCAAGAACCAATATCGAACAGTCAATGTTCGGTCAATCAAACAATCAATGGGGAGAATAAGTAGGCACGACGGGTTACAACGGGGACAAAAGTCTGCGTTACCTACCTGCAAAGAGAGAACCTGTTCTTTCCTGTTTGCAGACAGAGAATCTCCAGAAAACAATCCGCGAACAATAATTCGGGTTCAAACAATCAATCAGTGGGGGAGAAAAGATAGGCACGACGGATTACAATGGGGACAAAAGTCTGCGTTACCTATCCTTCACTGCTTGCAAAGAGAGAGCCTGTTGTTTCTCCGTTTGCAGACAGTGAATCTCCAAACAAATCAATCAAAAGAGTAATACTAGTATTTTCAAAACAAATCAAACAATCACTTCGCAATTCGTCGTGTTTACACGACCTTACCCGGACCGCATGGACAGTTTCTTGTCTTCCGAATCCAGCGCCCGATCGTCCTCTATTCTTCGTGATCCTCGCGGCACTCCTGATGGTTCCCAGTCAGGACCGTAGATCACTCGAGAGAGGTCTGTTCGGAACCAGTGAAGTTCGGATGATCGGCTGTCAGACGAGGGTCTATCGGACAGGAGCTCTCCCGATCGTTGCAGTCATTCACTCTGTCGTCGGGACCTCTCCCACTGGATCCACGAGTCGCTGATGGGCCTCACGTTGGGCGCCAATTGTGGAAAAAGGTAGGGCTGATGACCTTTTTCAGAGTTGCCCGGCGTTAACCGCCTCTATACCCACTCAAGTTACCAAACAAAGAGGCAGGCGCTGGAGACTGGAAGGCAGGAAACAGAAGTTTTATTCCGACGGAGCAGAACACATCAAATCAGACAACAGGGTATCTTCTCGAGGTGCTCTAACCGCATCTCTGAGGCCTGGCCTCTTATACACAAGTTTATTGCTTTATTACGTCAAACACATCTCTGTCATTACTTTGATGTAAGGAAAGACATCCTCGGAATCCCCGCTTCAGGCCCGTTCCCACACACATTTACAGTTGAAGTCCCCACCCCGGTCACAACAGGTGATGATTATCGCGCAGCTGGACATTCCGCCGATTTACGGAATGTATGTGGTCGATCGGATCTCATGGGGTGGGGGCTTTGATCAACTCATGGATCCTTTGATGGGGGAAGCTTCCTACCGTACAGGCAGGGGGGCAATAACAGTATCCGCAGGGCCAGGTGGCGGCCTGGGAACGAGTAAGACAAACGGGCACAAAGGAAAGGGGGTTTTATCAAAGGATCCGGGACCATGAAAGGAATGGAGGGAGGTGTCGCGTTGGGAACAGGATGGGGTTCCGAGGCAGAGCTGCGCGGAAGAGGGGTTTATGACCCAAGGCATGTGAGAGCGGGGGCTGTCAGCGTGCGGGAGATGCTTTGCGAGGTCAGGAGAGAGAGAGAGAGAGACGCGCTGGCTATCAACGATGGGCAGAGAGGCCATGGTACTCAAAATGGCTGCCGCTTACGTGCACGAATGGGCTCGAAAAGGGGCAAGATGGCGCCGATAATGTTGATGCTGCAGCCTAAGTTTTAACACCGAATACACCAGTACAGCACTTCTCAAGAAACCTTCATCCAAAGTTTATTTGGTTCTTTTAACACAAAAGACGCGTTTCGGCGACTGCCTTTGTCAATTTCACACACCAGCCATAGACAGCAATATTTAAATCAAATGTCAAAGTAATTCATTGGATGCTCGTATTGAGGTACAACCACAACAAAAGACTAATCAGATGGGCTTCAAATGCATTTCGGCCATCTTGGAACGTGCAAATCCTGATAATAATAATGCAAGGAAGTGAAACTTAAATGTTATCTTATAAATGTGCATAATATGGTGTATTGTTGTATGAGTGACTGTATAGATAACTCAGTGGGTGCGTGACTGACTGTATACTTAAGGGCATGCAGGTCGCTCCCCTCCCATGTATGTAAATGGAATTGAAATGTAAATAATATGAAGACCTGCCGTGCAGAATAACAAACAGCCCCTCTTGCTCCTGCCTTTCCACTTCTACTAAAAGAGCAAGAGCTGGGTCCAAGAGAGGCGGATATTAGGAAAGAAGTGAGTTTTCACATTGCTGTCATCCGGTTCTATGTTGTCATCAGAAAAAGAGCTTTGAGAAGTACTACTGAGAGCGATCCTTTAGCTCCACCCAAATGTTTAAACGCTTCAGTACAGGTTTTGATTGGGCAGAAGTTGTGTACTGCCACTAAAAAAAGAGTGCTTATAATGCAAGTTTTGTCATGTGGTAAACCTTGTGCTCAGTACAGCAGGATTGAATTTATTATGCTCACAACGAAATGATTGTAGCGATAGGTCTGATCTGATTATTATGAAAAATTATAATGAACACCGTAGGCCTGGCTTATTTAATGTCAAAAGCATATGTAAAAGCCAATAGTGAACTGTTACCTTCCTTTCCTTCAAATTGTTAGAGAAACGTCTGAATCTTTCTGGATGTTTTTACACGTAAGAGCTACTGCAGTTTTAAAATACCTGACTGGTATTGAACTGTTTCTAATATCTGTTTGAGTGGGGGATGAATCCCCTTGGCTGCTAAAGGTCCTTAGCTCCAGTAAGTCCCACACACTGGGATTTCTGTGAGATGGTCAAGGGCCAAGCCCCTTTCTCTACTACTCTGCAAACACACCTCACAGCGTACTGCTGGTGGGAGAATGAGGTCCCCTTGCCTCCTGAAGGCCTCAGGACTAAAGTGGACTTCATCCCCCAAGCAGCTGTGCGCCAGGAGGCGTGTTTGCAGAGTGTCTCCGTGAAAGTATGGGTGAGTGACTGGGTGTGCATCTGTCTGTCAGTTGATGTCTAAGTGGGTGTATGAGTGTGTTAGGGCATACATGAATGGCTATATGGGTGGTTGATTGGTTGTCTGACTATCTCTCTGGTTGTCTGGGTGTTTGTGTGTGTGGGTGAGGAGGTGTGTGACTGCCTGTATGGATGCATGAATGGGTGAGTCAGTGGCTGTATGTATGGCTGTTTCTGTGATTGAGTGCTTGTGTCAGTAGTATGTATAAGGCAACATAGGTGAGTGACTGGGTATATGAGTGACTATATGCATGAGTGAGTGAGTGAATGTGAAAGCGGCTATATGGATAAGTGCATTCTTCTGTCAGTGACCTTATAGGTGAGTGACTACGTGTTACTATTGTATGAGTAAGTAAGTGGGAGTGTGGGAGTGTGTGTAACTGTTTGGGTGAGTAGGTAACTGTCAATATGCTTCTGCCCTCTGGAAGCGGAGCTTTTATTAAGCATGGACGGAAACTCCATTCCGCTCGCGGATTTTGTGGATTTTCGGTAAATTCGCAATCCGCGAACGCTCGCGAATTTACCGAAAATCCGTAAATTCGCACGCAGCGGATTTTTTTTCTTGGTGATACAATTTTGCGGCGTGCGGCGTTCACTTACCGTCATTCAGCGTTTGCCGAGTTGTTTTTCTCGATATTTTGCGAGTGCTGCGCCATTTTGGATCTTGCTGCGGGATCCCACGGGAGTTTGGCGACGCATCGCGAGAGTTCGCAATTGCGAACATGTAGGTGCGGCGGGCAGCAACAATCTTGCACTCGCGAAATTACAAAATTTGCAATTCTGCACAAGAAATCCACTAGCAAGCAGCATAGACCTTCTGAAAATGATGATTTTTATCAGAATAACTCCTCAGGTTGACATTTGCCTGCACTTTTTTGGATTTGCGGCCTTTTGACTTTCTTTGGATCACTTTTGGATTAGAAATCAACTTTCACAAGTAAGTTTGTTTGGGGCATTACAGTTGCTGTTCTGCAGAAAAACGAGTTTTGCAAAACTGAAAGCACTCAGCAGGTGCAAAAGTTCACTCATCATTAGTAACCATTCCCTGTAGTACTTCCTGAGGGGCCCCTCCAGAGTTCAGTTGCCTATGTTTGTTTGGGGCATTACAGTTGCTGTTCTGCAGAAAAACGAGTTTTGCTAAACTGAAAGCACTCAGCAGGTACAAAAGTTCAAACTCATCATTAGTAATAGTAACCATTCCCTGTAGTGCTTCCTGACTGGGGCCCCTCCAGAGTTCAGTTGCTAGTTGCAACAATTCTATGACCCTGCTCTGACCCTCACAGCAGGCTCATAGAATAGCTACAAGTAGGCCACAAAGGTCCTGGAAAAAAAATTGCACTGCAACAGAAAGCAAATTACAGATAAGGAAGCAGGTGCCAGACTGGAATTTTAAAACAGTGACACATTAATAAATCAACCCCAAATTAATTCATGTCAGTTGAAGCAGGGCAGGTGTGCTTGCTTTTCCCCCCCATAATCTACAGTGATGATGAACCAGAGGGTGGCATTGATGTACCAGAGGGTGGCATGGGGGAAACAGAGGGTGGCAGTGGTGAAACAGAGGGTGCTGGGAACCTGTGATGATGAACCAGACAAACAACATAGTCGCGACCGTTGCGAGCCGACAAGTAAGTTCGCAATTGCGAACTGGTACAAACCCTTGCGAACTGGTAGAAACCCTTGCGAACACAAAAAAAATCCGCAAATTCGCGAGAATTCGCGGATTTTGCGGATTGCGAGTTCGCAAATACGCAAATTCGCGAACGCCAGATTTGCAAAATTCGCCCATGCTTAGCTTTTATCTCTTTCCCTGCTCGCAGACATGTGGGCAGGGGAAGAGGTGAAACGATTGCTCCTGCGTGGAGGGAGCTGCCCCCAGTGCAGCAACAATGCAGGCTCCTGTAGGAGGCAGGGATCTGGCTGGGACAACAGGGTAAAATAAAGGTGAGAAATTGACAAAAATAGGCAGAGTAAAGGTCGGAAGCGAGCAACTAGAGGAAAAATAAAGGTTAGAATCTAACAGGAAGAGGCAAAATAATGGTCAAACATGAGCACGTAGAGGCAAAATAGAGTTCAGAATTGAGCAGAAAGAGGAAAAATAAAGGTCAGAAATAAGCAGAAAGAGGTCAAACAAAGTTTAGAAAACGAGCATAAAGAGGCAAAATAGAGGTGATACTTTTTAATAATTCATTATGCCCTGGTACATGCTAGAGTTTCTCTATTGTAACATTGGGTCTTACAAATATTTTCAAAAACGTTACTTCATACATTAACTTGTTTACATTAACTAAAATCAATAGATATCAGCATCGGTAACCTGCTAATCTTGAACAGCAATGTTTCACACACAATTGTAGAACTAAACACCAAACATGCATATCACCCTGCTTGACACTCAGGGACAAGAACGTGGAAGCAGACTGTGCGTCTAGGACGTATGCATCCTGCTGCCCTCTCTTCTCCGCTGCAGGCAACGCGCGTTCTCAACGCGCAGGCAGTATGTTTACAGGCATACGGTGTCAAGGTGTGCTGTGTGACAGGAGCCAGGGAGATACGTGTGCGTTTCCAGAGGCAAGCAGCTGAAGGGGGAGGGGCGTGGGAGACGGGCAGGTCGCACAGCTCTATCACAGCAGAGAGGGAGGGGGGCTGGCCTGTCCTCCACTGCTGCAACCCGTGGCTCGAGTAAAAGGACCCGCCTTGTGTGCGCATGAGTCACTATGCTCTGCTGATGTCACTGGCAGGGAGGTGGGGCTCCCTGGGAGAATCAAGGCTGCTCTAGTGCTGGCTGCAGGAGGAGGCGGCGGCTGTGCAAAGAGGAATAAGATGGTGGATCAGGAGATGGGAGCTGCTACCGCTGGCAAAAAGGCTCACTCCCCCGGGTGCTGGCGCCTGTCTCTTTCCTGCTAACAGCGCCCACCGGCCCTGTGCAAGCACTGCGGGTAGGTCCAAATGCACGAGAGAGAGCGGGCGGCAGAGGGGGCTCGAATATTGTAATGACGGGCGTTTCTTGCAGCAAAAGAGGAATCAGTTTGGCAATGAATGCTTGATACTAGATGCATGTGGGGACAGGAGAAAAATCAGGCCTGGTGGGAGGGGTTTATTGCAGGGAAATAGACCAGTGTCATGGTACTGTAAGCCTCCCTGCAGGCTTGGATGGGGGCGGTCCACGGATAGCAAAACACTTGCTACCCAGTCCAGTGGTACGGTCAATTTTGTATGCGTTGCTAGCACAAGTTATACCATGTAGTTATTTAGTCCTCGCATCTTCCTGCGCAGTCCATGGTCACTTGATGGTAGGGAATAATGGCCCCCGGGGGAATACAAGGTAGATGGTGCTCCTGCTTCGTCACTTGTGAGCTGAACGCTGTATTTCCTGGGAGGGTCACAATTTCTAACACACACTGACCCGGAGAAAGGAGAAGGAAGGTGGTTGCTGCAGAGAGTATGTGCCCCTTGCTGTTGACATTGCGGCAGGCAGGGGCTGGCGTCCAGGCGGGGGATGTGTGCAGAAAGGCAGTGTGCTGCGGTGGCTGAGCACATGGCATTTCTCTTAATTGTTATGTATGGGATGCTGCTCTCAGCGAGGAGGCTTTACGTCGGGTGGAAGGCAGGGCCTGGCTGCCCGTGTGATATCATTATCCTCTCCCGTCACTGAGAATGAATGGGCTTCCTGTGGGCCACACGCCTCCCTCCACACACGCAGTGCGCTGTCAGTCAGTCAGGCAGGCACACGCGCGTCAGGCGCTGCTGCAGCTCCCGGTGTCCCGGCAGAGGGGGCAGGGACACCTGTCCTGTCCTCCCATGCGCTCAGCAGCGGAACCGCGGATCCGGCAGCTCGTGGTACCAGGGTGGATGCGCGGCTTCTCCGTTGCAGGGATGCAACCATTGGCTGGTTGAATCTGGGAGAAGGGCCTGGTCTTCTGGGTCCCGGCTGTGTGGGGGCATAGCTGCATCTCCCGCAGTCTTGTAACGGACTCGGACAGCTGCCGCTCTGGGTGTTCATTGGCTGGTGCACCGGACCTGCCTCTTATGGGCGACACCTTCATCTTGGAGAATGAACATTCAACAGTGCAGCAGGTGCACTGGCACCGGGGGCGTGAGGGTCCATCTCCACCCTTCACGCTCTAACTTGGAGGCCCAACTTCCCTGCTTGCGTTAGGACAGACGGCATATTTGCCCCGCCACTGGGGTTGACCCTTGTTCCTTCACCCAGGTACAGCACCCGCCCCGCACTGGTGCACTTTCACACGCTCAGGGGGCCTGGTGTCGCTCCCGCTGACACTGCGTCTCAGCTGTGGACCAGTGTAAGGTCGTAGCAGGGATGTCCATGCGGCTGTGACAGAATGTGCGTGGGATGTTTTTTTTATGGGGCTGGAGATTTCTACCTTTCCAAATAATAATGCCAGCTTTTCAAATCCTTATATACGAATGGATTGGCTGAAAAAGCACGGTGCTGTGTTTATTATTGGTTATTTATTCGGCGCCGTACATCGCTAATTGTGCCCTTCAGATCACAATGTATGACATGGAAGCAGAGAGAAAGCAACATGAACTTACACAATTTGCAACGCGTGTTTGTAAAGTGAACATTCTTCTCGAGGGGTCCGGCTTTCACGGAAATTCACGCTCACTGGTATTCATTTGTTGTTTTTAGTCACGGAGGATAGAATTTTGAGTTACCCAATCAGGGTTCGACCCTGTGACCTTGAGGTCATACAGATCCCTTTAGTTTAGTGGATGTATAAGTTCACTGAGCCCCCCGGTCGCGTTCTAGCTACTCTTTTAAAGCCGCCGGGCGGATGTCGCCTCTTCCCCAATCTGCAGTCGTCTGAGCTCACTGTTCCAAGCCTTCACTGTATTTCCACTTGAAGGTGGATAGCTGAAGACACCTTCTGCTTAGAGGTGGGCAAAGCCATCAAATCCAGAGAGAGACCGTCCAACGGCCTTGCTTGACCCAAAGAGCCACCGCTCGAGGCCAGCTAAAGATTTCACATGTTTATCGCACAGTAATGGCATGTGAAAATATGATAAATGCTCATTAACACTAATAAAATATTTTATTTCTTCAAGATTCTTTAGAGTTGCAATTTAGTACCTTTAGCTCACTCTATCGAGTGAAATGAATTACAGTAAAGCTAATAGTTTTTCAACGTGAAATGAGTAACATTCAAGAATATTTCATGCCCTGACTGCCAAAAGTGAATCAGTATTGGTATTATATCGCCATATTACAGGTTTATTTTGGGGCAGTTAGATTGAAAAGGGATACATGTTTTCAAAGTGACAAATGTTTATTGAAAACTGTAGATGAAATACTGAACTGTACTGTTCAATTGTCAGTAGCAGAAGGAAGAGAAAAATAATTACGCAGTAAAGAATGTACATTTAGAAAAACATAATTTGCCATGTTAAAAAACACTTCTACAGAACGTAGATACTGCTAGTGCTATTTCCTTCAAAATACAGTTAACAAGGGAACTTTTTGGAATTATAATAGTCAAGGCGTGTTTAACTTTCATGAATAGGAATTTGATAAACAATGGTGAAGCTATGCAGAATAGTTTGTGGCTCACATTATGATGATAAAGGCCATATTTCACAAAGACCTTTGACATGGTTTCTACATTTGATGAGTTCCTGTCAAATAAAGGTTTATATACACCCATGGTGTGATGGGTGCTCCGGGTTTAACACTCTATGCCTACTGTGCCCAGACCCAATACTTACATTTTTGGTTATACCCAACTCCCTATCAATCGCATATCACTGTCGAAGAGGACCATGCACTACCCTGTCCTCTTAATGCAGCACTCTACAAGAATTACAGAAATCCCGGGAAAGAAATGAACACAGCAGAAAATCTAAGATGGTCATGGTAGGGGTTTGAGGAAGAGAGCTAAACTCGCAATTGTATAGGCACCTTCAATCCCACTGGCCAGTAACCCTCAACTACCTTCACTTTCAGACAAATGCGCCATTGTACGAGCTCATAACCTTAAGATCAACACGTTTTAAGATTTGTATCTAGACGAGCAGTTCCTCTCATCAGTACAGATGACAGGGGCCCCCACCATTACGTTCCTCAATACCTTACTATTATCAGCTGCGGGCTACATGTCGTACATTGAATGACACATTCCCCGCCCGGGACCTGATCTATTGGCATTGGAATACATGCTCAAGAGTACAACTCTGTGTAAACTATCACTAAAATGTATATAACAATATGCAGCACACCTCACCTGTAACAGTCCTAAAAGCTTTAGAACAATGGAAACTGGACCCAGATTCCCCCCTCACAAATGCCCAGTTGCTGTTCTGCTACGTACAACTCGGGCATTTCTATCTCCAAATTACCGACAGCTTAATCCATTTTACATTTCTACAACATACATCTCGCACCCCTTCGCAATCATACCAAATGGGGCTGGGGCCTGACTCATGTTGCAAGCGCTGTTGAATCCCGCAGGCTAATTTTTTTGGGCTGGCGATGTCAAGAAGTCGCTTCATTTAGGGGAGAAGAGTATAATAATATTCAGCTGATCATAGATCAGGAGTTACAACATCTCTTTGTGTTTGCTTGGTTTGCCCTAAGTTTACAAGAACTGGGGTGGCGAAGTGAGCTAAAGAACGATGATGGATTCAGCCCAGAATTGTGACTGGGAGTGAATGTCTGAAAAGTTTCAGCGCTCCGTCCATCATCTCTTTGTGTTTGTCCTCAGGAGTTACAGCATACCTTCTTGGTTGGTCTGTTAGGATATGGCAAGGACATTGCACCTGCACACCGGCGCCTCTCCGTCATGTTGCTCCTTCTGGCCAAACGCAGAGAGGCCATGCACTGGGGCAGACATCCTGCCCTGACACTTGCAGCATGGTTGCGTGACGTACTTAATGTCAGGAACAACTATCCACTTTTTGGCTACTTATGCCCCTTAGATCCAGGCCTAAAGACATGTATGGTCCTTTGACCACTTGGCTTTGACAACGAGATGCTGATACAGTCACACCGACAACAGTGCCCCCTAAATTATGCCTCTTGTTTACTGCCCTAAAGATTAGACAGTGCCTGCTGGACTGCCTGCAAGCCCTATCCGCTCTGCATTGCTTGAGTCTCATATGGCAACTGATGGTTTCAATGTGAGCCTTTGGGAATGTTATGTGGGATATACATAACTGTATTGTTAGAGCCGTATGTGTCAACACGTGACTCAGCCTACACTTAGCTACGTGATGACGACTGATGTATGTACCTTTGTATTCTCTCCCACCAAGCATATGTGTTCCCTTTTGTTTTTGATTTTTGTCTGCTGTTCGGATCGCAGATGCTGTACAGTTTTGTTGCTTGCATCCAAAATGCCACTAAATAATTTTACCCCGAAAAAATATAAGTTTTTATACAACTGGATTTTGGGAACTAAAAGAAGCTAAACACATGGTATACTAGGGTTAGGAAGACAAAATATCTGGTTTCCTTTCCCTCGAACATTCTACATGCGCAGCATTGACTGTGCAGCTTTGTGTACATTTGAATGAGCATCTTATATTGCTCAGCTGTTTTGGCCACCATAACGAACAGGGTATTCAGCTACTCTGCTGATTATTGCTCTGGAGTTCTAAATGAAAGGGGCTACATATTTTTTTTCATACTCATGATTTTTTCTGATTGACAAAGGCAAACAAACAACCATAACGACAAGACACTGATGGTACCGCCCTTAGGTTAGCATTACAGATTTTTCCCATCCTCGCTCCTTCTCCTGAGACCAAGGATGGAGCTGGATAAGAAACTTATTTGCCATCAGATATAGAGTCGGCGAAACATGGGCCCCAGACCTAGAGACTATAATTTGTATCTGCCTCGTGTGGACCCATAAAAGCAATGCCATGCAAGGCCTTTCGAGCAGCCTCCATTAGCTGTTGTAGGCTCAGGAGTAGAATTATGTTCTGTACCAATGCTTTAAATTGAAATGTAGATGTGTAGGTAATTGCTCTTTAGTGTACCTGTTTGCTCCTGAGAAGTGCAAACTCTCCCATGAAATGTAATACAGCAGTGCTGAGAAGTGTAGATATTCCCCCTTTCAAAATAAAGAAGTGCAGGTATTCAGTACCGGACGGTACCTACCCATCTAAAACCCTCTTCTGTACACCATCAAAAAGCCGAATGCTATATTGGAGTACTTGGCTGGCCTTCTTCCTAGACATTCAGAAATTTGACTACATTCATCTAGCATCTCGAAATGCAGTTATACATAGGGATATTTATTCAATGGAACGTCAAACTTGGCAAGTGCCCTCTCTTCCTAAGATTTTTGCTTTGACCATGACGTTTGGCATAGGTTGTTGTTCAAAGGGTCATGTTTGTTCATTTAGTTTTTTCTCACAATTATGGTTGAAAGAAGTACTGTGGTTTGGGCGTCTATCTCTGGCTGTAAAACCTACCAAGGTGTTTTGTTTGGTGGCTCCAACCCAGAATATTAGTTTGAAATGTTAGTTTGTGAAAGGGCACAATGCCAGGAGAACTTTTCAAACTAAGTGACTCTAAGGAGATTTTTTGAAAAATTGGACGAGGTGATTAAATCTGTTATATGAAATTCTAGTTACGATATTAAAGGATATTGAGTGCTTTCAAATGACACAGAATATGAGAAATTGGAGACAAATGTTGATTTCTATAAAAACAAGTTTGAAAATTTGAAATTTGGAGGCTGCTAACTGATATACTCCTGATCATCTTTGAACAATAATGCTATAACATATGATCTTTCCAGAAAGATATCTTTGTATCTAACAACTGTGTGTGTTGAACTCTCCCACGAGAAAGGCCATGTTCACCAACCTTTCCTTAAATACTGTTGATTCGGACGGGCCTGTTGCACTTATTTACACGTGACCTTCAGGAATGCTTACGTTTTATTTTATGTGAATATTGTAAGAGGCACTTTCCTTCATGCTAAAGTTAAAATACTGTGTGTGTGTGTTTACTGTCGGCTCGTGAGAGCAGTTTATGTTATGTACACGTTCCCCCAACAAATACTCCTTTTTGCTCCATTTTACACACATACTTTCACTCTGAAATTCAGAGTTATGGTGTGGGGCATATTCTCATTTTCTACGAAGAATCGGCACAGAAATTTGCCGTGTCTTCCTTCCCCAAAACGTCCATAAATCTTTGAAGCAGAGCTGTCCGTGCTGGGTCTTGGTTATAGTTGAGTGCGCAGCACACGCCTCAGGCCTCACACATGCCCGCGATGCGCTACAGAGACTGCCACCAGCCTTGCACGCAGTTTAGGGAGGAGGACTGCTCAAAGGCTGCACAAGTCTCGATTTTCAACAGTAACGTCACACAAACAGTGGTCGAAGTGGGGAATAAAAAGTAGGGGAACTGTGGGTGGAGAATCAGGGGGCGGGAATAACCGAAGATTGGATCAGTGGGCGGAGTCAGGGGTGTGGCTAGAAATCGCAAAACATAGCAATTTTTTGTACGTTTAGCCTTTTTTACTGACCAGTTACAGCTTATAACGTTATTTAACCCCTTCGAAGCTAATGACGAGCTGGGCTCGTCATGGCGCTTACCTGCCGTGCGCGGATGACAAGGCCAGCTCGTCATGAATAATGGTCCTTTTGGTTTTTCAGCGCAGGACGGGAAAACGCCTAGCAGCCATGTGGTTAATTCTAGCAATGGATAAACATGTTTATTTGAGGTTTAATTCAGGAAAAAGCAAATACTCATAGGGAATACAGGTTTATGTAAAGCGTGCAAAATATAAGCAGGAACAATGGCATGGGCGCAAATTCAGGATGGTGAGTGTAAAAATTCAGGACAAGGGGTCAAAATTCAGCACACAAATTTGGGACAACAGGTTTGCTTTGCAGACACATCAGTGAATGTCATGCAATAGTATATAAATAAATAGGCAAGGAACATAAGTACAAGTCACTTCTACCCCGTCACCGCTCCTTCCCTGTCATTTCCCCTGCCCGGTCACCGCTCCTGCCCTGTCACCGCTCCTGTCCAGTCAGCACTCCTGCCCCATCACTTCTCCTGTCCCATCACTTCTCCTGCCCCTATCCATTCACTTCCCCTATCCGTTCACTGCCCCTATCCGTTCACTGCCCCTATCCGTTCACTGCCCCTATCCGTTCACTGCCCCTATCCATTCACTGCCCCTATCCATTCCCTGCCCCTATCTGTTCACTGCCCCTGTCTGGTTACCGCTCCTGCACATGCCTAATCACCGCTCCTGCCCCATCACTTTTCCTGCCCCGTCACATCTCCTGCCCAGTCACCTCTCCTGCCCCATCACCTCTCCATCCCTGTTGCCTCTCCTGCCCGGTCACCTCTCCCGCCCCATCACCTCTACTAACGGGACAGCAAGTAAACAACCTTCATGTATGTAAGTAACTTGGTCAGCGCGCAAATGATTCCCTTAGCACGGGTCTTTACAGGTAGGGGTTTCCACGAAAATTCATGCCTTCAGAGCACATTCACTCAAGAGAACATTCACGCAAATCACAATCGCTTCAAACCACCACAACTTGCTGTAGAAAACTGTGAACCTCCGAGATACTCGGTCAAAACGAACTCTTGGTCGCCTTTTCTGGTTCAGAGCAATACATGTCCAGTTCATTACAGACTAGAACATTCCCCAACACCCCAAACAATTTTGTCCTGAAAAATACGGGTATATCCACAAATGCAGCGTTCAGAGCTGTCTGTTAAAAATTACAGGCCCTGAATAAGCAAAAGTACACAAAGCATACAAGTCGATAAGCAAGTATCACGACAAAACACCAAGAGACTAACATCACATTACAGAACAGGCCTGGAATGTTAAATTAGCCGCTGTGCAGGAAAACCCCGAATTATTGTCCGGAAAAAACTATAGAGTATGCTGAAGCCACGGTGTGGCTGTGGATCCACAGTTTCTGGCCCTGGTTGCTTCATGACATTCGCAGGAATGGACATCTTCAAGGAGCTGGACAAAGGAGTATCAAGTTTAAACTAGATCAGTTGGCACGGACATTAAGGCCTAAAAACACAAGTCACAATTTTTCATGCGTTTGTTTTCCTCACAAACTTCGTACGAAGACATCTTACCACCTTAACCTAAAAATAATCATGCAGGTTTCGCCGAGTTGGTGGCAAGTTCCCGACAGTCCTCTGTCTGGGGAAAGCTCCTCTGTAATCACCAACTCAGCATGGGATGCTAAAGGCCGAGGGCGGCGCATTGTCATTCGAAAGGATTAATCAGCCTCAATCGGAATGACAATGGGCCGCCCTCGGTCTGTGGAGCTCAGGGAGGGGCTGCTGCAGCCTCTGGAGTTCAACAGAGAAGTGCGAGCAGCCCCTGGAAGATGAAAGAATAATCGTTTTGTAAGTTGGACTATTCTTGCCGTCCCGGGACGATTTTTTGAATGACAGAAGTAGGGGAACGGACTGAAAGAATTTTTAAAAGTAGGGGCACGCCGTGCCCTTCCGATACCGCCCACTTCTACCACTGCACACAAACGTAGAATGACACCCGTGCACTTAAAAAATGAAAAACAGAGCAGCAGCTTAGCACACCCGAGAACATGGAGGTTAGTTACACCGAGTGGTTGATGGTAGATCATCTTGCAAAAACATATTGGTCCCACAAAGCATGAAATAACTCTAGGCACACTGCACTCATATATGTTCTATCGCAAAGTAAAGTAAGTCCTGTTATATTGACAGGACTGACACATGTATCATAGTAGGCCTGGGCGGTGAACTCCACTCTGTTCGCGGAGTTTGCAGAGTTTTCTGCACTCCTGGGAGTGCAGAAAACTCTGCTTCGCATAGTGCAGCAGAGTTTTTCCCCTGCTCGTGCTCTGCAACGGTAAGATGGCGAGCACGAACAACTGCTCAGGTATAATTTCTACTCGAGCGGCAGGAAGATCAGTGCGAACAGCAGGATGCACCGCACTCTGCCACTTGTGGAACTCTGCAAAGTTTTTTTGTCACTTCGCTGAGTTTTGCTACACGGAACTCTGCGAACTCCGCCCAGATATAACATTAACATGCTTAGTATACAGTTTTTGATGGTGCAGTGTTGTGGATACATGGCAATATCCAGCTCAGTGGTACTCATGTTATCAACTTCATAAAAGTGAAAGACTGTGTCTCACCTGCTGAATTTCAAAGGTATGACTTGCAGGTTGCAAACAGGTCAAGCGGCAGGCACATTTACCAATAGAACTGTAGTAATGTCTTTCATGATGCTTTGTGAGACTGATATCAGGGGACAAATTGATTTCTTTAAATTCCAAAACAGTGCAGTTTTGGACATTTATATGGTGTGGTGTCATGCTGCTTTTCATGCTTATACTTTCTTAGCTGGGACGTTTGGTAGGAAAGTGGAGCTTTGCTGTTCAATGCTGCACATGTAATGTGCAGGCCAGAAATACAAAAGGTAACTGTTGTATTTTTGTGTCCTACCTTTCAAGGCCACATAGGCCCCTTTATCAGGCAGACTGCGGTCTTGAAGCAAAGTTAATGTGAAAGCAGGCAAGTTCGCATACTAAGGATACCAACTTTGCAAGATCCTATTTTTTTCTTAATTTGTTTAAACTAAACGTATGTCTAGTTAATGTATTGCTTACCACAATATGTTATTTAAAAATATAGCTTTGCACTGGGAAAATGATCTTGACTGCTGGTAGTTGGCGGAGCACGAGGTGTACCAGGGTTGGGGATATACCCGCAAGTTCGAAAAAAATTGGGGTAGCTGGGTATATCACAGAGAGTCTTGAGGGAGGTGCAGCAGGGAATTATACCCCTCACCAGATTAGTCAGGGGGAACACATTTGATCGCACGCAGCCGAAGACACGCCGAAGAGCAGCCAAAGAGCTACCCGTCTGCGCCCATCCGCGACAGGACGGGACCAGGGGCCCTGGGCCCGATATCTATGGCTAACACCTTAGCAGGGACCCCTCACATCAGGTATACGGCTTACGCTCTGTTACACCTCAGATCATCTTCTCTCACTGGATGCTCGAGAGACTCCTGGCCTTGCCCCAAGGGCCTTTTCTCCTGCATTCACTGCCAGTTTCAAGCCTCGTATATCACACCTTATACTGAGATGTCCAAAAAAAAGATACATACTTTACCAAAAGGGAAAAAGTGTTTCCTTTTGAATGTCCACTCCCTACCTAAACATCAACTAGAAGTATGGGACCTAGTACACACAATGCAACCTGACCTCTGTTTTCTAACGTAAACTTGGTTGAAACCTCATACAGTCCCTGCTATAGCCGTAGGGGTTCCTTTGGGCTACAAGTTTGTCCATTTAGACCGTCCTGTGAAAACAGGTGTTGGCCTAGCCATCATGTATAAAGAACATCTGAAGATTACAATACTAGAACAAAAGTATTGTCCGCTTTTTGAAATAATGATCTTTAAAATGCACTACGCCAACAACAGATTTTGGAAAGGAGCCTTAGTCTCTCGTCCTCCGGGACCCAGTGCAGGCTTCTCCCTTGCACTACTGGAACTTCTAGCCCCACACTTTAAAGCCAAGGAAGATTTTCTTCTTCTCGGTGATTTCAACATTCACACTGATAATTCTGCACATCCGGAAACTATCTCCTTGGTTTCTGATTTATCTTCCCTGGGTCTAGATCTGCAGAATTACAAACCCACCCATATAGGAGGCCACCTACTAGATTCGCTATTTACTAACTGTCCCAAAGTACAATGTCTTTCCCCTGCTCAAATAAACTGGTTTGATCACTTTATTCTGGAATTTTCTATATCCGAGACAGATAAACTCCCCCATAAAAACACCCTCCCACCTGTCTGGCGTCGACAGTGGCATAAAGTTACTGCAGAGGAATTGCAAAAGGTATTGGAGCAGCCCACTCCCACTGAGACGGATAGTGTAGAGATTGCACTGACCAAATTCAATAACTCTCTTACAGAAGCAATTGATAAAATAGCTCCTCTAAAGTCACACAAACAATACCCTGCCACCAAACAGGAAGTTTGGTATACGGAGGAACTTAGAACAGAGAAACAAAAATGTAGGAGGATAGAAAAGAAATGGAGGAAGACACGAACTGAAGAAAACAAGAAAGCACATCACGAGGCCCAGACTCAATATTATAAGAATATCAAACTTGCACGGAGGAATAGCCTCTCTCAACAACTTGCAGAAGCGGGTAATCAATCTAAGGAATTATTTAAAATTCTTCAGGAGTTTGTAAATCCTACTGCATGCGAAAGCCCTAACGATTTCTCCCAAAAACTATGTGATGAAATCTCTCTGTTCTTCGAAAAAAAAATCAACCTGATTTACGAAAAAATCTTACAGGCCTCCAATCAAAAAAACAACAACAACTCTTTCTCTCCCCCTACTTTGCCTACTCGGAGAACTACCACACTTACAGCATTCCCAGCAGTAAATGGCTCAGATCTCACCTTCCTTATGAGCCACATAAAATCAGGGTCTCCAGATGACCTTCTATCAGCTAAAACAATTGCCTCCCTGCAAACTCTGCTTGGGCCTCATATCCAAGCACTAATCAACCACTCTCTCAGGGAAGGATCTGTGCCCACTGAATGGAAACAAGCAGTGGTGAATCCAATCCGAAAGAATGCTGCACTTCCATGAACTGACCTCTCCAATCTTCGACCCATCTCCCTCTTGCCTTACCTCAGCAAAATGACAGAGAAACACGTGAACACTCACTTGTCCAAATACATCGAGGCAGCGGATGGCCTAGATCCTCCTCAATCTGGATTTAGGCCCAACTGCAGCACAGTCTGCCCTCCTCTCAGTGACCGATAACATCAAAATGTCACTGGACGGAGGGGATTCCATGATTCTAGTGCTGTTAGATCTATCTGCTGCCTTTGAAACTGTGTCTCTCAAAATACTTCTCGGTCGTTTGAGGGAGATGGGCATAGAAGGTGCGGCTCTCTCCTGGCTGGTAAGTTTTCTTTCGGACCGACAACAAGGGGTCAGATTGGGCTCCCACCATTCCATCTCAAGGGAGCTCACCAAGGGAGTGCCACAGGGCTCATTCCTAAGCCCCACACTGTTCAACGTGTATGTGGCCCCCTTGACGGACATTGTAAGATCTTATGGGTTCACCCCTGGGTCGTACGCTGACGACACTCAGCTCTGGTTTCCCTTCAAAACCCTAACGCCTGCAATACAAAAATCCTTTGCGGACGGAATGAGGGCAATATCTGACTGGATGGCCACAAATCGCCTCCAGTGTAATGTAGGCAAAACAGAGGCCATGTTGTTCGGGGAGGCCATACTTCTGTGGTCCCCGGAATGGTGGCCCCCGGATTTAGGACCAACACCAAGTCCCAAACAGACCGTTAAAAACCTCGGTGTGCGGCTAGACAAAACACTTCTGCTCAAAGAGCACACAAATATAATAGCAGGATCTTGCTTCAGGGTCATTTGACTACTACGACGCGTTTTCCCATTTTTATCAGACTCCTACAGGAAAACTCTCGTCCAGGCCTTGGTAATCCAGTAGACTGGACTACTGTAATGGCCTGCTGATCTCGGCAAATGAGGAACAACTACAGAGATTGCAGGTGGTCCAGAACACCGCTGCGAGATTAGTTCTCAACGCCCAGCCAAGGTCTGCCTCACTCCCCCTCTTGGTAAAACTCCATTGGCTACCAATAAGGCAGCGTGTAAAATTTAAAATTTGCTGCACTATTCATAAGTGTCTATTTGGCAATGGACCCAAATATCTAAAAGAAAAATTCACGCCCTATAAACCTATTCGCACTCTGCGCTCCAGCAACCAGCAACAGCTTCAGGTTCCACGGATCACGGATCAAAAAAGTTAGGCAGGGAGGGCGAGCCCTGTCTTACAAAGGCCCCCTCCTTTGGAACTCACTGCCCCCTGCCCTTAAAAACACCACTAACTTTCAATCCTTCAAGAAGACTCTGAAAACCTTTCTATTTGTTGCCTGCTAAGAATCTCGTTTAATTCCTCTTACAGCTTGGAACTAGGTCCGGGCCCCTTTGGTAAAGCGAAAAGCGCAGAGATACCCCTTCGGGGGTCGAATTCTGGCGCTATATAAGAATATAAATAAATAAATAAATAAAATATGCAAATTATTGTGTATGTACATGGCCTATATAGCGATTTAAAACAAAAAAAGGAAATGTTCTGTGCCTCCTGCGAGTGGCTTACTGTATGTACTTTCCATTCGGCCTGTATTGTTGTGAACGGAACAGCTGCTTAATAAAAAAAGATTTAATAAAAAAAATCTAGGTTTGCAAACATTTCTAAGAATCTTTGTGGCAATATATCTACACATGTGTTTAAATTTGCAGTACTTGACGATTGTGATGATGAGTCCATATTGACAATGGTCACTCATGTTAAATGACAGCTGATGTTAGACTGAGAGCTACCTACCTTTACAGACTTTTCATATTTGTTGTATGGTGTATGGTTGATTCATAAGGCTTTGTACAATGCCTGTTTGACAATGTGGCACTCGTACTTCCTCTTACCAGCTGGTAAGCCACATTAACTCGTCCTCAACGTTGTTGCTGCCAGGTCCTGCCAGACAGCGAGTGTACATTGTTAGTGGTCTAGCTCAGTTAAGGCATCCTCAACAAGAAACTTTTTGCCTTCACAAATTTATCAACTGATGGGCAATCAGGAGCCAGTAAGGACCTGGCTTTACCCGCAGACAACCCATCCCATAAGTGGGGTACTGACCCCTTTTGCTATCAGAAATCAAGCAAATACTCCCAACATGAAAATATCAGAAGTAACGCAGGAGCGGCTGGTGACATTTGGAAGTGGTGGGCGTAATAGTTGGATGTGACTTTTATATAGCGAGGGACACGAGCAAGACCCTCAAACACCTGGCATGGCCCAAAGTATGCACATAAAAAAAATACAGAAACACAACACAGTAAAATTGCTAATTCTGGGGGAACGCAAGATTAAGTAAAACATATGAAATAAGAGAGGAACTAAGTCGGTGACATGCATTACCATAACATTTTTAACATTCATCGTTTGTAAATCAATCCATGTTTTTGGCATTAATGTTAAGGGCATGAAGATATGGCCAGTTTTATTGCCTTACAGCACATAACTGTCTTTAGTGTAAGAACATATTTCTCCCTTTGTGCTTGACTTTGATATCTGGATCAACTTCGCAAGAGAGCAAAAATCCTGCTCGTCTTTTGGATCAGTTTTGCGGGAGAACAACTACAGCAGCTCTTATTCTAATGGGGCCACCAATGTGTAGTCAGGGCTTGGAGTTTCACAGTGGGGGAGATTAGCGTGACCAGGGGTCTCAGTACAATATAAATAATACAAGATTAGCATTATAACACTTGCCATTACCGAGGACAAGGCACCAAAACACACATGGTTGCATCTACTCCTACGTGTGACGAATGGCAAAGGGTGGGATCTCCGTGGGTGGGATGCCTGTGAATAACGGACAGCTGTCCTCACGCAGGGACAGAGACTCCGACACCCAAAATAGTGATGCTGAAAGCGTCACTGGCCTATAGTGGAGGCTACCAAGGACTATAATGGCAATTAAGGGCTTTAGAACAGTAAACCCTGCATCATGCATAACAATTCAGAAAGTTGATTTACTCTCCTGCTTCACGGCGAGGTGGGGCAGGCAGCCTGGGACTGTCAGCCAAGACTTAAGTACAGCGATTTGTTTAGAAATACGATTGTTTCTCTAAATAAATAAATCTAATTAATATCTGTATAGGAATGTGTAGAAATTTTAGTGGGGCGCAGCCCCAGAGCGCTAATGGAAAATCTGCCCCTGCACAGGAGTCTGCATGGTATTGTCCTTGCAGTGCTCAGGTGTTATGTCTAGATACAAGACATCCAGTGATTGAAAACGGAATATAGGATTGCAGGTACTAATTATTTAGAGTACATGCTTTCTCCGGAGAAGTGGAGGTACTGGCCCATTAAATGTTTTGCAGCAGTGCTGAGATGTTCTCTCCCTTTCAAACAAAAAAAAGTGCAGGTACCAGACAGTCCTTGCCCATTTAAAGCACTGCAGTCATCACTAGTGATGTGCCTTCAAAAGACACTTTTCTATTGTCTAATGTGAAAGGGGGCTTTAGGTTGAAAAATGCATTTTGTCATTTTTGTGGCTTTCTAACAGCAAAGATAACTAGGGATTCTAGCCAAAAACATATGTTACAAACTAACATTCTGTTTGAAACTACTCACTTCATTAATTCAGATTTACTTATTGCTTCCCGTGGATTCGTTTTACTAACAACTTCCGCAAGTAGGTAATAGAGTACTCCTACCTCAAAACCCTATCTGCACTTTAGCCCGCACTAGTGCCATTTATTGGGATTTAGCTGCCTTTTCTGTATAGCTAGAATAATCTTGTGCTTGTATGCTGCACTTTAAAAAAACAAAAAAACGTACTTTGTAAAATAGAAAATCACCTGCTTTGGATCACAGACCTGGGGGTGGTAGTGTGAGTTGCTTTGTAGGATTCTGCAAGATCTCTTGCCTCTGTCATGGACATTCCTGTGCTAGTTCCTTTAGGTCTGTGCGGTTGGTTCCTGAGGGGGTAGTTTCCCAATTGAGTTGTTGTGCAAAGAAGAAGACTAAGAGCCGCTGAAAGACTCTGGTGCAACAACCCTTCGACAACCCACCTTGATCAACTCAAAAAGGAACGGAGCAATTATATAAAGCACATCAAAAATGAAAAATCATAATTTTCCTGCAGTGCTCTAAACAATGCTAAAAATCGCCCCAAAGAACTCTTCAATATCATTAGTCAGCAAACATCCAAACCACCTCCATCTGCAATTCCAACCTCCAAAGACCTTTGTGTCAAATTTGCCAATTTTTTTGATGAAAAAATACTAAAGATCGAGCTCTCTCTAGAGAATCACCTCCAACCCCCCAATGATGGTCCGCTCTCCAATAGACAACACGGGAACCCACTCAGTCAATTCACAAACAACTGGAAAACCTTTGAACCCATCACTGAAGCTGAAATTATTGAATTAACCTCCGGATCCAAGCCCTCTCCACACGTTGAAGATCCCCTCCCTGCCCAACTGGCTAAAAAACTCAAACTCCCCCTAGCCCCACTCTGGTCAAAGATTATAAACAGCTCCCTGAAAACTGGAATCATGCCGGACTGCCTCAAAATCGGACAAGTAACACCCGTACTGAAAAAAGCAGGTGCTGACCCAAACGATCTCAACAACTTCAGGCCTGTTTCCAATCTCCCATTCTTAGCAAAGATACTTGAAAAATGGGTTCTCTGTCAACTCACCCTTCGCATGGACAACAATGACCTTCTCAACCCTCACCAATCAGGCTTCCGAAAAGGATGCAGCATAGAGACAACCATTCTAAATGTCATAGGTGATGTCCACAAATCACTTAACAAAGACCACAGCTTCCTACTTATACTCCTGGATCTTTTGGCGGCCTTCAACACGGTTGACTACAAACTACTCATCAACGTGCTCCGAGAAAGGGTAGGAGCAGAAGGGGTGGTACTACAATGGTTCACCTCTTTCCTGCAAAACCGCTCCCAAAGAATAACAATCAGAAACTTCATGTCTGACCTACACCCCATAAACAGAAGCGTTCCACAAGGATCAGTTCTCTCCCTCGCACTGTTCAACATTTACATAGAACCACTCTCCACCATCCTCAAAAAAGCCAACATACCCTTCTACCTCTTTGCAGAGGACACCCGGGTCTACCTGGAAACCTCAACCACAGCAGACATACAAAGACTCATTGACACCCTAATAGAAGTCCAAAAATGGCTGTCCCAAAACCATCTGAAACTCAACCAAGACGAAACGGAAATCCTCCTCATAGCAAACAAAGAGAAGTCCCCCCCATATCATGGAATGGATAAAGTCTATTGACGCTCTCAACTGCACCCTCATCCCAGCAGACTCTGTGAAATTGCTGGGAATCACCCTGGACCCTAACCTTGACATGGTCAAACACATCAAGAACACCGCAAGATGTGCTTTCTTCAACTTGAAACTACTGAACAAAATAAAACCCTTCATCCCTACAGAAGACCTCAAGCAAGCCACCCAATCCATCTTGCTATCCAGATTAGACTACGGGAACGCCACCCTGACAGGCACGGCAAAATCGCACCTTGCTCCTCTCAGATCAACCCTAAATGCAGCAGCCAGAATGGTGACCGTATTAAAGAAATTTGAACACATCTCTCCCGCTCTCAAAGAGCTAAATTGGCTCCCCATAGAAATGCGTGCCAACTTCAGAACTGCTTGTCTCACTCACAAAGTTCTGCACACTGGGAAACCCGCCTATCTAGCCGCCAAACTCAAGAAAGCAGGGCAGACAAGAAATCTCAGGAGCACAGACACTCTTCTCCTTATACCTCCGAAAACCCAGAAACAAAAAACCTTATCTCGCTCTTTCTCTGGTAATGCACCCAAAATCTGGAATGTCATCCCAGTACACATCAGGACTAACCCTTCCTTTAAAAAATTCAAAAGCCAACTCAAAGTGCTCTTCCTCAATAGAGCGCTCACGGCCTGACAAAGGATCCATACAACCGAACTGCACCTTACTGAAGATCCAATCACTTGTATAAGAACAAAGTGCCATATATATGCATGAACACATTTTCCCATAGACACAGAATGGGCAAAACCCTTTGATGCATCTGGCCCAAACTCTGTCAAAACTACTCCCCTTGAACCTCACCCTTGTCATCCATTCGACTATGACTACTACTACTCTACATTTGAATGCCATGTGACTTATGCTATACTTACTGTTACAATTATGTGTATTCCCAACAGTCACTTGACAACTGTTGTAAAGCGCTCCGCTACCTTCGGGTCTGGCCAGCGCTATTTAAAACTCTTAAATAAATAAATAAATACTGGATTAGCCTTTTAGATTTAGATCGATCAAATGTGGGTTTGTCTGTAGGTATGTAGTGCAAACCTAACTGAAAGGCAGTGAAGCAGGGTACAGTGTCAAAGGCAGAGAAACAGTCCACATGCAATAAGAGGGGTAGCTGGTTTCTGTACTGTTACTGAATCGTCCCGTAGTGTTGTATGAAAAGTTGATTCTTCAGATGTTTCGTAAATTGCAGCATGGTTGGAGCAGTCCTGGGAATCTCCTTTCACCAACCACCTAGACACTTCCGCTCCATAGGACTCCTACTTGCACACATCCTATGCATATACAGAACCAGATCAGGAGGATGGGTGTTCTCTAAATCGTTCCTAAAGCATGGAACAAGCTCTCTTTTCACATATGAGCCTGCTCCTCTCGTTCTTGAATTCCACAAGACGCTGAAGACCTGGCGTTTCAATTAACCATCCTACCTTTGGCAGGGCTTGGCACAGATACCTGCTCAGTGCCTGGATACCCTTGCAGGTAATACTGCCCTTTACAAGAACGCATAACTTAACTTACAGGGATATTGCTCTAGACCCTAGGAGCATAAAGGGAGGTAGTATTTTGCCATGTATTCTTATTTTGAACTTTTTTGTCCCTAGTCTGATGGCGTCCTGGCTGTGAATGTGCTGACCGCTATGAGCTTGTCAGACAGGTAGGCCGTGGTGCTGTTCACGATTGCTGAGTAGTTGTTGCACCTGATTTTGCATTGGTGCAAGTCCTTAAAAATGCATTCTGCAGCTTGTAAGATGCAGTTGAAGGTGGAGGAAGTGTGGAGTCTGAAAGGCCATGGAGCAGGACACTGCCACCATCACATGCAAGATAACCAAGGGCTAGGACAGTAATTCTGAAGTTACGTTCAGGGAGGAATGGTTTCACTTTCTTATGGAGCTAGAGCTAGTATCCAGGGTTTTCTCTAAAAGCATCATACCTTGATAACAAGTTGGGGGGGGGGGTAAGGGTGAGCAGAATTTTCCCTATTTGTAAACCGGGAGGAACGATTTCTCCATATGTGTATTAGTGTAACATAAAATTGTGCTCATACACATTTCTCACACGCTCTTTTCATCACTTGCTATTTACTATCCCCCTCATATGCAGCAAATCAATAACCTATCGGGCACCATCCCCAGAGGCTCAGAAAAGGATCCTCACTTGCCTCTAAATCAATTACTTTTTATAGAGAACCTTACAATGGAAACTAATGGAAATCACAGAGTCAGCCTAGAGTGAGCAAATGTATCACATGTTAACAAATTAGAATTGTTACAGTGTCATATGACACCCTCCTAGTTCTATCCTCCTATGTGAATGTGAATAAACTCTACTCTGACCGGATGCCATCGGAAGCAGCAGTACAAATCTGGTTACATAAACAATGAAAGTCTCATAAATGAATGGATCCACAATAAACGAGGCTGGAAGAGAACTTGGAGAGAATCATATCAACAAAATAATTTCCTGCAAGGCTCTCCCAAGAACAGCGTGCATCACAAAGCAACATTGCACATTTTGGTGCATGTGGTGTTAGCAAGAATTTAAAATATGGCTGCAAGCATGGCTACTTTGTAATTCAGTTTGGAGTCGAGTTCTACTTGAAGCCTTGTTCGGCCTATACTAAGAAAAAACGATTCTGTACTTTGCAGCATTGTTGTTCCAAATGCAAAATGTTCATGTTCCTAAGCAAATATGATTTTAACCAAAAATAACTTCCAACAGTGGTGATTTTGAGCAAACTAGCAGCTCCCTTCAATAACGGTCTTCTACTCATCAAATCACTTACATTTTTTTGAAGAGAACATGGGGCGGCATAGGTCATGAGAGGAACCACTTTAGCATTATAAATGTTCCCCAGGCATTTTAGCATATCCATTACCAATTTTGGCCTGTCATTTTCATTCCATTTCAACCAATTGATAATTACAAGACCAATTGCAATTAATGCAATAGTTGCTGATTGGTCACTGTTGGAAATAGCCCTTTCTTAGGGTTACCCCAAACTTTTTGCCTTACTTCTCCTCGTTTGCCTACCTTGTGTTTGTTGGCGTCCGGACTTAGTGCACTTTTTCACTGCTGACCATTGCTAAAGTGCTTCTGCTCTGTATTTAAAACATGGTAACACTGGTTTATCCACAATTGGCATATTTTATTTACTTATAAGTCGCCAATAAAGTGCACTACATCTGCCTAGAACCTAGAAATCAAATGCTACTAGTGGACCTGCAACACAGATTGAACCACCTACTTAAGTATTAAGTAGCATTTTAACCATGTCTCATGCCTGATATGATATGATAAAATTATTTATTGAGCGCACGTACACCAGCGGTTTCTTGGCTCTTCGGCGGAGAAGCATCGACAGAGGCAGCAGTCCCGAGGGCAGGGAGTTCCAGAACTGTGGTGCCAGGGATGAGAACCTTAAGCCACCGTATCTTTTCCTTTTGAATAGACACGGGGTCAGAAAATTTGAGCTGGAGGAGCGAAGGTCGCGAGATGGAGTGTAGCGCTGTATTTTGGAAGCGATAAAAACAGGACCGTGGGAGGACAAGGCTCTGTGAATCAGGCAGCCCAGTTTGAAGAGGCTGCGTTGGGTCACTGGGAGCCAGTGGAGGCTCTTTAGCAGGGGTTTCATGTGGCTGAATTTTGGCTGGCCGTGGCAAGCCTAGTGGCTTGATTCTGTATCAATTGTAGCCGGCGTGATTGATAAGCATGGATTCCGGCATACAGTGAGTTTGCGTAATCGATATGCAACATAACTTGGGTAAAAGCCTCGGATGAAAGAAATCTGCCAATTTTTCCCAAATTCTTCGCAAGTGGAAGAAGCAGACGGAAACCACCAAATTAATCTGGGCTATCATGGAGAGGTCACTACTAATAGTTACTCCTAAGCTTTTGACCGAGCTGACTGGGGAAGGCGGGCATCCCAGAGAGTGGGGCCTGAAGTTAGAGTACCACGGATTAACTGAGGACCCTGTGAGGACCAGCTCCGTCTTGTCGGGGTTAAGCTTTAACTGGTTTAGGTTCATCCAATTACTGATGAAGTTCATAGTTGATTGAAAGTTCTCCATGGAGGAGGGAGAAGAGTCGATGTTAAAGATAAGCTGAAGATCGTCAGCGTAATTAAAAGTAATTACTTCTCTCTGCCGGAGATCAAACATCAGGGGGAGAATGTATAAGTTGAAAAGGGGGGAGAGGGAGGACCCCTGGGGGACCCCGCAGGACAGTCATTTTTCCTCCGAGGAGAAGCTGGAAAGAGGAACCGCTTGATGGCGGTCGTTGAGAAAGGAGGTGATCCATCTCAATGGAGTTCCCTGGATGCCGGCACTCTCGAACCGGTCGAACAACAGGTTGTGGTCGACGATGTCGAAAGCTGCCAACAAATCCAGGAGCACTAGTGCCTGCGTGATGTTCTGGTCAGCCCCCTTTCTGAGTTCATCGCGGACGGCCAGGGCAATGGACTCGGTGGAGTGTTCGGGCCTGAAGCCCGCTAGGTGGGTGTCTAGGTAGTGGGAGTGTTCCACAAATGTGCTCAGGATGTTTGCAACATAAGCCACCAGGATTTTGCCTAAAAAGAGAAGCAGCGATATTGGGCGGAATTTTTTGAGTACCAGGCAGTCGGAGCCTGCTTTTTTAAGGATTGGTGCCACTTCCGCTGTCTTGAAGGTATTTGGGACGATGTCCGAGGTGACGGAGTTGTTAAGGAGCAGTAAGGGAGGTTCAGAATTGTGGTAAAAATATGTCCCGGTCGATGTGGGGATGTCCGCTGTCCCTCGGGGAGCCAGAGCAGACCTTCTTAAGGAGGGAGAAGAAAACCTCCTGAGAAATCGGAGGGAGAAGGTCGAGGAGAGAAGGTTTTGATAGGTATGGCAAGTTGCAGGGGGTGAGGTGGCCTTGGGAATACTGGTGTTGATCTTGGTGATTTTGTCGATGAAGTAGGAATTAAGGGAGTCACAGAGGGTTTGTGATGGGGAAGGTTTTACAGTGACCCGATCGGGTTTCGCGAGTTCATCAACGATGGAGAAGATGTCTTTGACTTTGTTAGTGGATTCGAGGATTTAAGGGCTGATGTGAAAATAGATTTTTTGAGGGGGCAGTAGTCTTGTCTCCACCTATGCTCAGTTTGGCGCAAGGCAAGTTTCTTATCTATAAAGTCCTTGGTGAACCAGCGCTGAGCGTCATGGGGCCTCTTGTTGGTGAGCTTTTTCAGAGGAGCGAATCTATCTCTTGCTGAAGCTAGGCATTGATGTTTTCTGCCTGAGTGTGCGGCGAGAACGAAGGGCCCGTGGGCTGTAAGGAACTAGGCACAGAGTTGATAGGAAGGAGCGGAGCCTGTGTGAGCAATTTTAAACTGCTTTGTCGACCTGGCAAGTTAACCTACTTGCCAGGCCAAAACCTTCCTTTTTATTACATATAGGTCACCCCTCATTTAGGCCAAGGACAGCCCATGGGCATTGGTGCAGTGTATTTAAAAAGTACATGTCCTGGTAGTGAAATATTAATTTTTTACTACTGCAAGGCGTATCTATCGCTCCCATAGGATAATATTGGAATTGCCTTATTACATTTTATAAGTGTAGTTTCCTATTGAGAAGAGATGGGATCCCCACATTTGGTGTCTCTGGACTCACAATTTATAAATACAACTTATGGTGAAGTTGGTTTTTTAATTGCATTTCTGAAAATGCCACTTTTAGAAAGTTAAAGACACACAGATGGTGGATGGAATGCAGAGCAAATCAAACATTCACCACCAAGCCAGGAGATCTGGGTTAAATCCATCGTTCTTTTGCTCACCATGCCACCCCAGTTTAGACCCAGCCATATGCAAATCAGTCTTGACCCTGTTCCTCATGGGAACAGTCCGTCCCGAACTGCCATGTCAGGTCCTCCCTGGACTGGAAACAAGCATCCTCGGACCGGTTTAGGGACATCACGCCATATCAGCCAGGCTAACCTGAATCTAGTGACGTAGTGAGCCCAGAACCCAAATCTGAGCAGACCGAGCACACTTAGGGCGAGAAAGCAAAATAAACACAGATGATGGACTGAATGCAGAGCAAATCAAACGTTCACCCTCACTCAAGAGATCTGGGTGAAATCCATCGTTTTTTATGCTCACCATGCCACACCGCAGGACTTTTAGAAAGTTGGCATTTTATTAAGCCATTTGGTGCCTTCTGCATGCCTCTAGAAAACTCATATGGGGTGGGTGACAGCTGGCTTCCTGCATTCCCTCTAGACAGTCACACAGAAAGGAAAAGTAGGTGTGGCTGAGCAGCTATCTGCATGTTGATGGGTCACCCTGAGCAGGATGGGAGGTAGGAACTGAGACTTACACCTGAATAGGCTGTGCCTGTCCCCACATAAAGAGCTGAAGACACGTCTGGGTGGGTGAGTGACTGCTGGGCTTTGTGCATTCCCTCTAGACAGCCACACTCAAGCCGAGATTAGGTGTGACTGATGGGCCATCCACATCCTAATGGGCCATCCTAGGCAGGATGGAAGTGAGGGGCTGCAGATACATCTATATAGGCTGTGTCCTATCCCCACACAAAGGGCTGCATATCTCCTGATGTGAGTCTGAAACCAGGGCAGGAAGGATAGGGACTATGTGCATTTCAAAGGCCTTTCTTTGAAGTCTTCCCCCATTTCTAAGGCACAACTGGTACTGGGCATTAGACCTGCTGCCAGGAGGGACTGCCACTTAGCTGACCTGCTTTGCTGTGTTGGACTGCTGCTTCTTGTCTGGGAGTGAGAAGAACCTAAGTACTCTTTAAGGGCTTGTTGGCTTGCCTCCCGTTTGTGAAATCTCAGGGGTATCAAAGACTTCACCTTCATCTTCAACTCAGCACCTCGACTTTACTTGCTGTAACTCTTGCTCTGACAAGTAGTGCAAATCCATTCTGGGGCCCTTGGAAATGAGTCTAAAGTGCAGCATCTGCCAGAACCTGCGCATAGACTCCATTGGGCTGATTAGAACTAGTGCATCTCCTCCTGCAATATCGAAGCATCACTGTTGTTGCAAGAACCAGATTGGTGCATCGCACTCAGAACCACTGCATCGCCTCTGGAACCACCGCTTCAGAACGAACGCATTACCGCCACTGAATGGAGAAGATCGAGGCATCGCCCCTCCGGCGTGGATTAACCCAGCGCATTGCATTTGGAACTGCTGCATTCGGCACTGGCACTTTGCTTAACAGAACCAATGCATCGCCGCTGTTGCATGGAGAAATCCGGCGCAACACCCCAACTGCATGGGGATCATCGACGCATGTAGTGCCGCGACAAGGATTAAGGTACTTTTGCTCAGCAGGCACTGCGTGGGTCCTGTAGCGGACCTGCGCTCAATGGCAGCCTAAACTCTTGACTTTGTCCCGGTCTAGTGTGGCCAATTAACTGTTTGAGCGCTATTTGCTTTGAAGCTCTTTTTTTTTTTACAAATTCGTATCTCAACTTCTACTGATTTGAGTTTTGTCATTTTAGTCCTGTTTTACTTGTGAATTATTGGCTATTTTTCTATCTAAACTGGCGTGGAGTCCTTTCGTGATGTTTTCATTGCGTTACTGTGTGTGTTGTGCGCAAGTACTTTACACATTGCCTCTTAGTTGACTGCTCTGTGCCAAGCTACCAGAGGGTGAGCATGGGTTAATTTAGTTTGTTACTGACTTACCCTGACTAGGATTGTGGTTCCTGCTTGGGCAGGGTCTATGTCTCTGCCAACCAGAAACCCAATTTCTTACAGTCGCCCTTGCTGTTTTTTTTTTTTTTTTAATATAGCGCAAACTAGACCCGAAGGTATCAGAGTGCTTTACATGAGCACCAGTAGTGTTACAGACAGACACGTTCATTGTTTTTAGGCACAGGGAAATAAAGTGATTTGCTCAGAAACACAGGATGTTGAGTTCCCCTGCCAAGACTCGAACCCACCCAGTTCCCCAGCTTGGAGGTCGACCGCTTTAGCCTTTAGGCCACAACCTCACCCTTACATTTTCATCAAAATGTATTAGGCATACAAAACTTATATTTTTGATCTGAGTGATTGATGGGGAGCTGGTTTATTGCTCGCCTTTCAAAACATTTAACTAGTCTCTGGAATACAAACAGAATATTTCCAACTAGTAGCATGTTATCTGCATAAACAAGCATTGGTAAAGTCCAGATGTCTTGCCTATGCAAGAGCTATTGGCTTTACCAATGTGTTTTAGCCATGTTGTACACCAGTGTTGCTGCTGTTCTAGAGAGGCTAAAAATTAGGGGAATAGAGGAGAGTGGCATAGGGTGATGTTGAGTGTCTTAGAGTGTCATAGAGTGCTGTGGTGTGTCATAGAATGGAGTGTCATAGAGTGGAGGGGCTTAGAGTGGAGGGACTTGGAGTGGAGGGGTGTAGAGTGGCAAAGAGTGTTGTAGAGCGAAGGGGTATAGAGTTGGAGTACTGTGGAGTGGCATAGAGTGGAGCAGAGTGTTGTAGTGTGGAGTAGTGTAATATAATGGAGTGACATAAAGTGACATACCCTAAAGTGGGGCGTCGTAAAGTGCAGTGGAGAGTCATTAATTGGAGTGTTGTAGAGTGGAATACATTGGAGTGGAATGTCGAGTGGAGTGGTGTAGAATGTCGTGGTTTGGTGTATAGAGGAGTTGCATAGAGTGGAGTACAGTGTCGTAGAGTGAAGTGGCATATCATAGAGTAGAGGAAAGTGTCATGGAGTGGTGCAGCATAGCATAAAATGGAGCGTCGCAGAGTGGCATATAGTGTTGTAGAGTGTCGTGGGGATGGAGTGAAGTGGAAGAGCCTAGAGTGGAGTGTCGTAGAGTGGAATGTCATTGAGTGTCTTAGATTGAAGTGTCAAAGAGTGGTCTAGTGTGAAGTGGTGCAAAGTGGAGTAGAGTAGATTAGAGTGGCGTGGAATGGTGTAGAGCAGAGTGGCACAGAGCGAAGTGGCGTAGCGTAGAGGAGAGTACAGTGTTGTGGAGTTTAGGATGTGGTAGCACACTGCCATTACAGACAAGTTTTCTATGGAAATTACCATTACATTTGCACAGATGTGCAGTTTTACTGCTGAAACTGTACTGCGCACATACGATAATGTGTGGAAGTGGCATCCCCTAGTGTATTCATTTGTTTTGATTGTATTCAAATATTTGTTGCCACCACACTTCAGAATTATAAAAACTGTTCTTCATTAGTGCTTTTATAATTCTAAAATATTCTGAAGTATATGCACAGTTTATTTACAGACATTAAAATTGTTGTTGTGTGCTAGAAAAAAATATTGTACTGTGTCTTCCTCCATCACACCCCTGCTACCCAGCATGATTGTCACATAAATCCACTCACTTTAAAATCAGAGAACGAAAAGTAAACACCAATCTTCTTCGGAAGACAGAGCCCAACAGGTTTTGAAAACTGTCAGTTGACAGTACCCTTGCGTCTGCTGCGCCCGTACAGAGTTATTGTTGAGATATTGTTCAGTACATTGAATTTTAAAAATAAACCATTTTGTTTTGTGAAATATGTAGCATGACCAAATCGCTGGTAATATTTGGGACAATTTGTGTAAATTAAGTTATATAAGTCTTTAAAGAATTTGAGTAAATTGTAGGAATATGTTTAAAGATTGTTTTAATAGATGAATCTTGTAGGATTAGAGTTTTTTGGTTATTCACTTGCACAATGTCTGATAGTAACCTCAAAGCAGCTAATGCACATGATGATGTTGTTAAAAAGCTAATTAGCAAGGAAATTAAGGATTCAGTACATGATGCAGTCAATACTTTTTTTAGCAAATAAAAGAAAGATGACTGTTGATGGAAGTGAGTAGTTTTGGTCCCTGTCAGAACATAAGAATAAGTTTGATAGGGGTCCAGGAGGAATGTGTTCTAAAAAGAGAAAAATGTGGATGCGTCTGAAGTTTCAGGTTAAAGAAAATAAGGGGTTCTAAAGAGTTCACCTGAAATGGGTGTGAAAGCGGCACACAGATGAAACATCTCAAAGATCTTTTGATGAAAGGTGATTTGAATAGGGATTTGGATGAGTATGTATTGGACAGCAAAACACAGGTGGTTTGGGGAAATAAATCTGATGAAAGTAATGATTTAAAATCACAGGCCCTTAGAACAGTGAAAGACCCTTTAGAACATATACTATTTAATCCAAAGGATAAAACAAATCCGTGTAGTACAGGCGGGTGGCCTGTGGAGTTTGTGACTGCATGTGTATGTTTTTTTGATCAGGAGACCCTTGGAAAGGAAGAGAGGTGTCATGAGGACAGAGTATTTGTGCCCTGTTATTGGTGAAAAAGAGAAAAATTTGAACCAGAATTGATAGCATATTTATTCAAGATTGGTAGGGACCGTAGAAAGGGTTTGGAACATTCCCTCAACCAATATAATGACAATTGATCTATCTTACAATCATTATGAAACAAAAGGATGTAATATGTCAGTTTCTTTTCCTAACACAACATTTTAAAAGCTTGTAAATGAATAGTATAACATTTTTTAAATATATTGGGAATTATGAAAGCACACTTTGTTTGCATCACACTTCTGAATTGCAAAACCAAGATTTTAATAGGAGCAAATCAAATCGGGGCATTGTACTTGGTGATATGTAAATGACAAATATTTGCAGAAACTGGATTTTTAAACATTGTTTGTACACTATATAGTTTTATCAGTAAAACTGCATGTCTGTGGGAAATTTCATGGCCATTTCAATGGAAATCTGCTGATTGCAAATGAGTGTGCTACCTCTTCATGCTTTAGGTATGTATTTATTAAAAGTGATAGTTTTTAAAAGATGATTTGAGAAACATCACTGCCCTTTTCCTAATGACAATACTGTTAATGAACTAAGAAGCAAGTCAGCGGTCACGTGTATCCTATATGTGGCTAGATTTGTGTTCCATATGGAGCAAAAGTTTAGTCTATTAATTCAAACAAAAGTGTTGTTTGTACTACAGACATGGTGAACGTGCGTGTTTGAAGGTGCTCTTATATGTGATAAAGAAAAAAATGGTGGCTCGTGAATTCAAATATTTGCCCAGGAACACCTAATTTTAAACCAGTTTATGGGTCAAGTGCATTACAATTAGATAGAGTAGATAATTTAAGTCACTAGACCTGCAGGTATAGTAAAAATGAATTGCATTTTTCTAGGCCTGCAATTTCTTGAAAATCATCTTTTTGTAGTTTAAAGAGGCAGGTTCAGTGTTGCGAATGGACAATATGACTGCTGTGAATTATATAAACAGATTGGGGGAAGCATTTCAAAGAATCTATCGGAAGCTAAGTTTGAGAGCACAGTATTTGCTGGGAAAAGAGAATGGAGTGGCGATCTGGAATTCAATTCATATGATGGATTACAGCAATTCGAGCTTAAAATGAAGATTTCTCAGAAAATTTGGGGTATTTGGGGACCACAGAGGTAGAGCTTTTTTGCTTCCTTGGATAACATTTAAATAGGAAAAATATATAATTTGGCGTCTGGACCCTGGGCTTAGGCACTAGATGTATTCAGTCAGAATTGCGAAGGGTTGAAAAGGCTATGCTTTTACTTTTTCCAAACGAGACAAATAGTGTTGTTACATGTGAGAAGGCAGGAAAGTCAGATATTTCTAGTGACCCTGTTCTGGACAAAATTAGTATGGTTTTATTTCTGTACAGGAATTGGCAGTGTAAATTATTTTTCTAATGCTGCCGTGTAGGGGTTTGCTTGTAATTTTAGATACAGAGGAACATTGCTTAATAGTCAGGGGTACTCAACCTTCTAGTCTGGTAGATTTCAGGGATTAATGAAAATTCAAGAATCTCTTCTGGGGAGGCTTTGGTGCTTCCCAAATGAGTCTTGGGCCCAGGGGACCAGGAAAAGATACAGAGGTGCATGGAATCCTGTAGAGGCTGATCAGGAAATTCTAGAAATGTGTTTGGTAAAAGTGTTTGTGAAGGGTTGAGCAACGAGCAGGCATAGCTAGAAGTCCATTGATCTGAATAAATTCATTTGAAAAGGTTGCCACTGACTGGGTATGCATGTTTATGGGACATTGGTTTAATTTTTAATTTATTTGAGAAATGTCTGGTAAGTACGTTTTTGGCTCTCAGAGCATTGCCATATAAGTTGACTACATTTCTTTGTCTGATATTATTCAAGAGAGACTTTGACATAAAGGTATTGGAGTTGAGTAAGAGATTTTTATTAGAGACAAACAGTGTTTTAATTTTTTTATTTTTAAAAGAAGCAAGACCATGTCAGGATCACTTTTTTATCCTAAATTTGACGATCATCCAAAGTTGTGTGTAGTGAGATTTATAAAAGAGTATGGGAGGGGGTACAAGAGAACAGAAGAGCATGTGTAGATCAATTGTTAATCTTGGTTGTGAAACCCTTTGGACAGGTTTATTCTTTTTTTTTTTGTTTTGTTTAAACACGTCTTTATTGAAAGTGACACAACACAGTGTATCGCAGTTGTCAGCGCTACGAAGAGCTGTACATTACAATTCAACAACCTCCCCCGCTCAAGATCAAACCAATTGGTTATTCCACCACTGTCGGGTTGAGGAACTGTTGTATTTTCCTCATTATGTCTGCCAAATGACTGCACATCTCGTAGTCCGCATCCGCTTAGCAACAAGCCAGCTCATGCCTTTATCCTACAGGAACAGCAAGCATTGGCATACCCAATAGGTCTCGCCTTTGGGAACTTATAAGTGTTTAGCCATGCAACACTTGATGTTGTTGCACCAAGGATATTGTGCTGGATAACTAAACACTTATAAGGTCCCAAAGGCGAGACCTATTGGCTATGCCAATGCTTGGATGCAAATGCAAATGCAAATGACCGCACCCATCTGGTTGTGCTTACAGGCTCTAAATGAATCATTATTAGCCTTATCACCTGTATTGTTTGCATCATGAAAAGTGTGTGTGTGGGGGGTGGGGGGCGCTGGGCGGAGGATAGTGTTGGGGGGAAGGGCCAGGAAGAGAAATTTAAAAAACAAAAAAAAAGAAAGTTATCTGAGGTACTCAAATCAACATCCGTGAACTATTTCTGTAAAAGGAAGTCTTCTGCTCATCAAGCCATTCCCTTGTTTAGAATTTTCAAGTGTTGAACTCTCCTGGTTCCCGTAGCACCTGAAATTACTGCATCAATAAGGGTCCACTTTTCATGCCTGAAGCACATTTAAGGGTGATCCCGGGACATTTCCCTATAAAAATGAGGGACTAGAAATGCAAGCCAGGCACTGACAGGGTAGAGGAGGAAAAAAGTAAGCAAAGCCCTGCTGCCTTCAGAGAAGAAGGTAAACAGCCTGGCTGAATTCCAGGCATAGCATTCTGGGAATCAAGGAGGCAAAATAAAAAAAATCTCTGCGCGGATGAACATCTAACACAAAAGAGAACCCTGAGATGTACAATCAAACACTGATGAGTTACAATAACAAAAGGAAGGGCATAAGAGCCGTCTACATGAGGAGATCATGAAGTATGTGTGGAACCGTGCAAGCTGTATCGTATCGCCAAACGATATTGATCATGTGTGGTTACTATATATTAAGCATTCTTAAGTAATATTGCCCCGCAGTTGAAGTCCGCCGACGCTGAATATAAAGATTTAGTATTGTAGTGCGTTAAAATAAACATACAGCGAACCAGCCGTTTAAACGGATATATATCTATAATTGCCGTAAAGTTACTTACTTTCGTGCACGCGTCTGTGTCTTATCGCATTGTGAAAACCAGTAATGATCCGTGAGAGAAAACGTATAAGGGACGTGACCAAGTGAACAATAGAAAAAGGACTGTTTAAGCTAAATGCTGTATACGGAAAACATAGGCGCCATTTTGTAATGGGAAAAACGCCCAAAAATGAACTAACTATGTTTAAAGCCAGAATAAATCTTGGTAACAGTCACAAGACTTCCACAATTGACATGAAGTTAAACAAAATCGCAATATTCTAATCATATAATGAATGACAATGAAAAAGCTGATAACAAATAAAAATCAGCATGAAAAACCAACTGTGCCAATAGATGCACTGTAAACCGAGTAGACAAGCAGTGGCCACGCGGCCATGAAAGTGAAAGTAATGGCGAGCGATGGTGAGGAAGAGATAAAAAAAGCCATATCGTGGCTGCACTCGTGCACGCGTGCGTAACGGCACGCTGGAGGCCAGCAAAAGCCTCTGGTAGCACTTTAAAATCCTCACTTACAAAATGTCTCGCAGAGCAGCGCATGCGCTGGCTCAGGCAAGACCTAAAAAAACAGGAAATTACACACTTCAAAGAACTAAAGGTCTAAACCACACAGTAGCAGTAACAGACATCCACAGTGGCATTGCGTCCCAGCCATGCTTACAAGAAGAGGGCGAGTGCAAGCGGGGAAAGAAGGAGGAAGGAGATGTAAAAAAGAAACGCTTGGGCCCCACCCAAGGTTGCAAGCACATCCATCCTTCGGGCACCCGAATACATGCACCAACACACTCTCGGATGCTGGGAATCAGCCCCAAGCCTCTGTGACAGGCTCCACGTCTTGTGTTGCGCATGGAGAGGCGTTCGCTCCTCAGCCACTAAATGTTCCAGCATATCTCCCAACATTTCATTATCTCTCTCTGCATTCTCATCCATGCGCACCAATTTTAACCTCCGCTCCTCAGCCTCTCCACACTCACGCATAGCCGCCAACCGTTTGTGGGCATTGGGGCAGATGCGGCTGTGTCTAGTGGATGGGAAGGGCCGTTTAGCCAGCACCAATCTCAACAGGGAAAACCTATGTTTCATTTCGGCCCCTCGTTTGGGGGTCAGGTGTACACCCAGCAGGCCATGTTTGATCGAGGCTTACACCTGGACATATTTTTTCCCCCAATTTTTCCTATGCAGGAACGTCGCCGGTGCTACCCTGCATTTGGGACACTCGGCCAATAATGCTGCATTAAACCTATGTAACCATTGAGGTGTTAAGTAGGTGCGGTTTAAATAATAAAATCGGGAGCGTTTGAACCGTGCATTTCTGGTTACCTACCTGATCTGGGTGCAGGCTTGCTTTCACTCTCCCTCTGTGAGTGGTTCAGGCAAATCGTCCATCCATTTATCAAGGACCACTGACATATCTATTTACGGTCAGCCTTCAAGGCCTTATAAACACGAGATAACAGGCCTTTGGTGGATCTCTGGTCCAGCAGTAGCAGCAGCTTCTGTGTCTCTGCAGGAAAATATATCCATAAGTAGCGCCACGCAGGACACCTTGGCGTCTTGCAGTATCTGAAATAATTCCTGTACTACCCCATCATGAGGAAAGTGCCACTGAGGTACAGATCACCAGTTGTGGTGCAGCCCCATCATACCATTGAGACAGATCCATCACGGATCGTGTCCGCTGGAAGCATGGCAACCACTTATGGAACAGCAGTCTAGCATATATAGCTCTACGCAGCACATACGGGGCTGCCTGTTTCCAGGCCTCCGCCACATGCTGGACAATAAACGGTCAGTCTTGCAAGACTCTTGCCCCCTGTATAAGGCACCCAGGGGAGGTTTGCTCTGGCACCCCACTCCGCCAGCTGCTCCTTTTCCCCATTTGGGCCATCTACGCACTACTGTACTGCCTATTGTAGGAATCCTGCAAAATATTACATCTGCAGGTCTGGCAGACCCAGTCACCCCAGCTCTGTGCTAAACTTCAGTATTTCCAGTTTCACTACTCTTACCGGCCTGCATTAGGGACACCAGGAGGCTGTTCAATTTGGCAAAGGTGGGTCTCGATATATGACATTGGGAATTTTGCAGGAAGTACAGGCAGTGCAGCAGCAACACCATCTTGCTTAGGGCTACCCTGCCCATCACAGACAGAGGCAGGCGGTACCAGAAAAGGATAGAGGCTTCCAGGTTCTCGAACACTCTGCCCATATTGAGGCTGTAGTTGGCCTCCGAGTTATTGGCCACCAGTATTCCCAGGTAACGGAAATTATCTCGCTCCTACTGAAGCCCCTTCACCAGGAGATCAGCAGGATTCGCCCGCAC
The DNA here is from genome assembly GCF_964263255.1 of Lissotriton vulgaris. NCBI lineage: Eukaryota > Metazoa > Chordata > Amphibia > Caudata > Salamandridae > Lissotriton > Lissotriton vulgaris. Next base: position 908,628,713 of record NC_141689.1, on the reverse strand, counting down.
CAGTCTAGTCAGAGGGAAACTTACCGACTTCTGTCTGTTGACCTGCAAGCCTGGACCTCCCCAAATTCAGTAATGATCTCCAGCAACGTGCTCAGTGATTACTCTTTGTAGGTAACATAAAAAAAGTTATATTACGTGGGTTTTTCCCCTACCTCAACACACCATCTAGCCATATTGCCGTGCAACCAAACCGCCAGGGGTCCGTTGCCAAGGTGAAAAGGAGTGGCAATAGGATCATACCTGCCTCGTGCCCCACTCAGTGAGCAGACTTTCAGATACCACACTCCCGGTCCGACCACAAGCCATAGGTTGGGCATACAGCAACTCCCCCCATGACATAAATACGGTTCCCAGCCCATCCTCCTCAGCACCTCCCATAGATCTTCCTAGCCAAGTGTGTCAACAGGTTTTTTGATATCCAATGCTAACACTGCAGCCTCTAAATCTGAATTTGCCACTGAGTGTAACTCATGGGACATCCCCCGCAGGTTCATCTGCGTGCTTCCAGCTGGCATGAATCCGCATTGGTTCCCCTGTACTAAATTGTTCCCCCCCCTACCCCCTACCCATTTGAGTCACCAGAGCCATCACCAAGAATTTAGTGCCGACCCCCAAGATGGACAGGGCCATATAGAAGAAAGCCGGCAGCATGGCTGAAACGGGGAAGACGCTGAACTTCAATATCGGCGTGCTCGGCCACATAGACAATGGGAAGACGTTGCTGGCCAAGGCCCTTAGCAGCACAGCCTCCACGGCTGCCTTCGACAAGAATCCGCAGAGCCGGGAGCACGGTATCACTCTGGACCTGGGCTTCTCCTGCTTCATATCTCTAACAAAAGAGGGGGAACCAGAATCCAAAGGGGTAGGGTACCGAAAGAAAAATTGTCAAAAAAAGTTTCCCCTTTGGGTGAACTTACAAATAGCCAACGCTTATATTCACATCATTTCACACAACATTGATTTGAGCAACAGATACGGAGCAAATGGATAACAATAACAATAAATTAAAAGATGTACAGTTTATTTCAATATATATTAAAAGAACATAGTGTACAGTGTTGTACCAATAAAAATACATATAATAATACACATACAGTGGGAAAATTAATAAGGAAAATGATTCCAATCAAAATTGAGGTGATGACATTAGTCAGAGAATCTGATCAAACTCCAAATCCTATGTTCATATTGTAATTGGAGTAGGTGTATTCATAAAAACTTAATGTGTCATAGCTCAGAATGCATCAACGCGTTTCGGTTTTGCACTTGTTTTTAAAGCCAACACCTTCTTCAGGATTAAAAATTCAATTCCCACAATTCATATAAAAATATCTGAAACAGAAAATATAGTATATAGCATAAGATATACACAATAATAAAAGGTACACTTTCACATCATTATATACAATATTGCTCCTATATAGGGGGCCCAAAACTAAGACTAAGACAAAACCTTCAACCATTCTATTCACTGTCAGAAAAGATTTATAAATATGTCAGTTGCATAGCAATCAAAACAAACAGACAGTTTCCGGGATTATACCATGAACAAGTAAGGAACCGCCTTACTGAGCAACAGCTACAACCCCATTTCAGGTCTATAGTTGTTTTTAACTAGGGATGACTAGACTTGCATCCTAGCAGCTAGATTTATGTCTAGAGGTATTTATTTATGTCTAATGATCCTGCCTTTAGTTATTAGCAAAGAAAGGTGTTTACCTTTTGGCGTATCAGACAGAAACCTCAAGACTTCACACTTGTCCACGATACCATATAATAGTTATCTAAACATTAAAGGTAAAAAGTGCATTATATTACACTCTACATCATTAATACCGGCATACTCTCAATAAGAATTGGAATATGTCTTACGACTTACACACCTATTTATGGTTTGTATAGATTCAAAATAGGCACAGAGCAAGATGGTGAATGAGTATGTTTCCCAGTTGCCTGTATAGGTAATAAAGGGATTCAGTTTAGTCCATGCCTTGCTGTGCAAATGCTATAACGACAAATCAAAAGCTTTTATGTACAGCTTATTACCAGAAAACCCTCCATAGCAAGATTGGTCAGAAAAAAGTTTTTAAGAATAATAAGCACATATTCCTATATGAGCATGGCATCACTTTAGCTATTGCCCCTCATTCATACAGCCACTGCGTGATGGACGCGGGGTAATGTAAGAATGAAATTTGGACGGAAACATTTTCTTTCTAGCAATGTAACCGTCACGAAAAATTACTGTTATCTGTGTGTCACCCCACCGCTAGAAGGTAACTGCGGGGAGGTAGACGACAAATTTGCAGCACGGGGCGAATTTCCCTTCATTATGTGAAGTGGGGGTAGTGAAAACAAATCCCTATGTACTCTCTGAACACGCGTTCGTAGTTACCTGAGTGGTACTGTTGATTGCATATAGCGAGATCCGCTACCTATATTTAAAATGCCGACTTCCACACAGTTCGTCGTTTTAAGAAAAACCCGATTGCCATCCCCTAATACAGCTAGACCACCTGCAGTCTAAAAAGAATGACAAGAGAGGCAGATTACTCAAGTATCCTCTCTCCTTGCAATTTAATCCCACCCTACACTGCTCTCATACCTGCTTATTAGGCGTGGATCAGCACCAAATGGGTTTGAGGCTTCTCACCGTCAATACTGAATTGCCATTTTTGGCCTCCATTTTATATTCTGACTCTCGCACGTTGAGACTCTCGCGCCTACTCGACATTAATCTCAAGCCGAAAAAAAGATCGACAGCGGACTATAATGTACACAGTAATGCCGCCATTGCTTCTAGGGAAGCCGAAGCTTCTCAAACAAACGTTGCTATCATACATGAGACATATAGCTATTTAATATCTTAGTGACCGTTTAACATACCGGAAGCGAAGAAGAACATTAATGGTAAATTATCACACTTAAACCCCAAATGTGAGATGTTTCTTTAATCAAATGCGCTAATATCGAATCATCAATTCGAGATCAATAATCGTCATATGTCTTAAAATGAGAAACCTATAGAACTTTATATATAATCTAGTTCTCTCTTTATGTGCAGTTGTGTGGTCTGATTCAATACAGTTTACAAAAATAACACCTTCCAAGATGGCCACCATTTGTAACATGTTATCCATACTGACGATATATACATATATAATGAGGTGTTTTTTCTAGTATAGTTACCCAGATAAAAAAAACATATATACAATCGGTAAATCCAAATTATGCTATTAACCCTCTATGCAATTAGATATCACTATACATAGATATTTAATCGCATTTTTAATTTGTCATTGGTTATTCCTGTTTTGCGATTTACAGACATTACTATCAATACAACATCACATTGGCATAAAATGGACAAAAGTATCAGCCACTTCACATTTCTCTGTGATATTATACTTTGTTAATAAACGAGTGGGTAGATAATTCGCTGTTTTTATACATGTAACAATTCTAATACCACAAAAACATTCTGTTTTTTAAAATTGGACACATACTTCGGTATTGCAGCCATGTGTATTATATTTATCCCCAGGAATATTAACTCATATCGGGTAACTTTTAATCGATAGCTAATATCCGATATCTTATATTAAGTAGGTCTAATTAAACATTCTCATTCTTCTTTGGAATTTAAACCGGTTCTTACAGTATTGAGGTGAGAGATATACCATTGTTCACGTGTTTTTCTCTTAGATTGTATGTTTCCACCTCTTTTGTAATTTTGATTTTCTCCAAAATAAACCACGCAAAATCATTCTCGCTATGGCCTACCTCCAGAAAATCTTCAACTAATGGCGCTGTTATTTTTTTCGTTTTGATCGCTGATCTGTGCTCTTGGAATCTGATACGTGCTTCTCTCCCTGTCTCCCCAACATAGCCAAGGCCACAGGGGCACATTAGCAGGTACACAATGTTGTTCCTTCTGCAATTACTCATACATTTGGACTTTAATGTATGATTGTTGTATTTAACTTCACCTGTCTGCAGGCATTGTGGCCAGATATTACATAATCCACACCTGAAATTGCCTAACACTACCGTATTGTCTAGAGTTCTTTTGAGTTGTTTTTGTATCCTCTCTATATGCGTGGACAAGCAAATCCCGTAAGTTCTTATTCTTTTTAAAAGCAAAGAGAAGTTTCTCAAGCTTGACAGATTCATCGTGATTAAGAATATGCCAGTTTTTGTTGACAACATTCTTTATCTGATTGCTCAGGTTGGAGAACTGACCAACAAAGACAACCTTATTTATTGGCTCCTTTTTCTCTTTCTTATATAACAAAGCATCTCGATTATAAAACCTAGCTCTTTTCATAGAATGGGACCAGAGTTTCTTTGGGTAACCTCTATCTTTGAACTTATTTTTTAGAATCTCAGAGTGTCTATAAAAGTCCTCTAATTCAGAGCAATTCCTACTGAGTCAAAGGAATTGGCTAAAGGGAATGCTTTCTCTCTGCATTTTAGGATGAAAGCTGGAGAAGTGGAGGAGAGTATTTTTTGCAGTAGGTTTAGTGAATAACTCCACTTCTAATACACCGTTGACATCCTTAATAGTAATGTCCAGAACATCAATGTTAGAGGTGCTGTGTGAGAATGTAAATTTCAAATTTGGGTCACCCAAATTCAACCATGATAAAAAATCTTCCAAAAGGTCAACAGAGCCTTCCCAAATAAAACAAATATCATCAATGTAGCGGTACCAGCCCGCTAAATTTTCAAAGAAAGGGGCTAATTCGTTGTAAATATGTTTAACCTCGAATTGTCCCACATACAGGCAGGCCAGACTGGGGCCACAAGTGGCCCCCATGCTGGTCCCCTTCAGCTGTTTAAAATACTCATCTTTGAACAGAAAAACATTGTTCATTAGAATGATACGTATACAGTTGACAATGAATACCCTACTGGCTCCACCAAGATCCTGAGTCTCTAGTATATCATCAATGACATCAACAGTGTCCAGTTGCGGAATATTAGTGTAGAGAGACTCAATGTCTAGTGTCACTAGACACTGAGTCTCTCCACAGAACTTCCTACCCTCAATCAATGAGATCATATATGCGGAGTCTCTAACATAGGACCTCATACCACATACAATTGGTCTAAGAAAGTGATCTACATATTTGCTGATAGGTTCAAGTAATTAATCTATACTGCTGATGATAGGTTTCATAGGGGGGTCTTCGTAATTTTTGTGGACCTTAGGAAGGCCATATATCGCTGGGGTCCTATGATCAGCATTATTGAGGAATTTAAATTCCTCCTCACATACCCAGTTATGTTCTTTAGCTTCATTCAGAAGATCTAAGCAGTCTTTTGAGATTTTAGAAACACTGCTAGCATGGACATGGGTATAATGTTCTTCCACATCAAGAAGTTTGTACATTCTTTTTTCATAGTCTATGGTGTTAAATACAACGACACCACCCCCCTTGTCAGCTGGTTTAATCGTGAGGGACTTATCATTTTTCATGGAGTTCAATGCCATTCTCTCTTCCTTACTAATATTGTGGGTACTAGGTCTATTAGATTTCCCTAAGATTTTATAAATACCACTTTCCACGGCGGTCTCAAAAGCTTCTATATTTTTTCCAACCATGGATAGTGTCGGGGTAAATGATGACTTTGGTTTAAGTCCTGAAACATTAACACGTTCCCTGGGCTCCCTATCTTCAAAAAATCTCCGTAGTCTTACTTTTCTGAAAAAGGAGCGCATAGCTTTCTCCAACTGAAACTGATCTATATTAGCAGAAGGAACAAAACTCAGGCCCCTACTTAAGACCTTCATCTCAATTTCGTTGAGATTTCTATCTGATAGATTAATTACTGGTATTATGTTGGTCTCCAGTATCGCTTGCTCCTTTTACTCATATATTCCTGCTGCTGTGGAGGGCCCCGGTTGAATTGGCCCCTCCCTGTGTTCCCATGGTAGCGTTGCCCTCTCTTCGGGCGTGACCCTAAAAAAGAACCCTGGTCTTTCGAATAGTTCCTACCAGTGTGATCCTCTCTCTGCAGGCCTTCCTCCTCACTACTGGATCCTGATGTTTCAGAGAAGGTCATTTGTTTTCTTCCTCCTCTATTGTATATCTGTTTATTTTGTGGCCTTTCCCAGTTGGGGTCGTTCCGTTGTTGATAATAGTTTTCTTTCAGGAACGGATAGACCTTTTCCTCAGAGAATCTTTCTACGTCTTTTTTTTAGTTTGTTAGTTTTCTTATTGGTCAAGTATTCGGTATATCCTTCAACATCCCTATTTATGTCCTCTACTTTTTTCTTGGCCTCTTCGAGTGCAGGACAATTTTTTAATTCTATTTCAAATTTGTTTATGGCATCTTGTTCTATTATGATTAATTCCTGGGCCGCCTCAATAATCAAGAGCATCCAATCTCCGCTGCATCTATTCGAGATCATAGTCCAGGTTTCCAGAAACTTCCTATTTTCAAAGAACAGACCAGGCTCATTGCGCACCTGTAAGCCAATAGGGATAGTGCCTGATTTAATGTACTCCACTAGAAAATCAGCATGAGCCTCAGTCCGAAGAAGCTTTTTTTTTAGATTAAGTAACTTCCCCCAATTTTCGCCCTTTCCAGTAACTACTGTGATTTTATTCCCATTTTTAGTGTTAATAATAGGATTCAGTTGGTCATCACTGAATCCAAAGGTTCTAAATTGATCCATTTATAATTCTTGAAAATGTATTCCTATCTAACTCTCCAGCCACAAGGGCTGTGCACAATATCTCTAACAAAAGAGAGGGGCACAGAATCCAAAGGGGTAGGGTGACGAAAGACAAATTGTCAAAAAAAGATTCCCCTTTGGGTGAACTTGCAAATAGCCAATGCTTACACTCACATCATTTCACACAACATTGATTTGAGCAACAGATACGGAGCAAATTGATAACAATAACAATAAATTAAAAGATGTACAGTTTATTTCAATATATATTAAAAGAACATAGTGTACAGTGTTGTACCAATAAAAATACATATAATAATGCACATACAGTGGGAAAAGTAATAAGGAAAATGATTCCAATCAAAATTGAGGTGATGACATTAGTCAGAGAATCTGATCAAACTCCAAATCCTATGTTCATATTGTAATTGGAGTAGTTGTATTCATAAAATCTTAATGTGTCAAAGCTCAGAATGCATCGACCCGTTTCGGTTTGGCACTTGTTTTTAAAGCCAACACCTTCTTCAGGATTAAAAATTCAATTCCCACAATTCATATAAAAATTTCTGAAACAGAAAATATAGTACATAGCATAAGATACACATAATAATAAAAGGTACACTTTCACATCATTATATACAATATTGCTCCTATATAGGGTGCCCAAAACTAAGAGTAAGACAAAACCTTCAACCATTCTATTCACTGTCAGAAAAGATTTATAAATATATGTCAGTTGCATAGCAATCAAAACAAACAGACAATTTCCAGGATTATACCATGAACAAGTAAGGAACCGCCTTACTGAGCAATAGCTACAACCCCATTTCAGGTCTATGGTTGTTTTTACCTAGGGATGACTAGACTTGCATCCTAGCAGCTAGATTTATGTCTAGAGGTATTTATTTATGTCTAATGATCCTGCCTTTAGTTATTAGCAAAAAAGGTGTTTACCTTTTGGCGGGTCAGACAGAAACCTCAAGACTTCACACTTGTCCACGATACCATATAATGGTTATCTAAACATTAAAGGTAAAAAGTGCATTATATTACACTCTACATCATTAATACCGGCATACTCTCAATCAGAATTGGAATATGTCTTACGACTTACACACCTATTTATAGTTTGTATGGATTCAAAATAGGCACAGAGCGAGATGGTTAATGAGTATGTTTCCCAGTTACCTGTATAGGGAATAAAGGGATTCAGTTTAGTCCATGCCTTGCTGTGCAAATGCTATAACGACAAATCAAAAGCTTTTATGTACAGCTTATTACCAGAACCCCATCCATAGCAAGATTGGTCAGAAAAAAGTCTTTAAGAATAATAAGCACATATTCCTATATGAGGATGGCATCACTTTAGCTAATGCCCCTCATTCATACAGCCACAGCGTGATGGACGCGGGGTAAAGTAAGAATGAAATTTGAACGGAAACATTTTCTTTCTAGCAATGTAACCGTCACGAAAAATTACTGTTATCCGTGTGTCATCCCACCGCTAGGAGGTAACTGCGGGAGGTAGACGACAAATTAGCAGCACTGGGCAGTAACATATATTCCTTTCCCTTCATTATGTGAAGTGGCGGTAGTGAAAACAAATCCCTATGTACTCGCTGAACACGCGTTCGTAGTTACCCGAGTGGTACTGTTGATTGCATATAGCGAGATCCGCTACCGATATTTAAAATGCCGACTTCCACACAGTTCGTCGTTTTAAGAAAAACACGATTGCCGTACCCTGCTTCACCCTACCAGCTCATGAGCACCTGCGCACTTCCGGTTACAACAGCCTGCAATGCACCCTGGTGGACTGCCCCGGGCACGCCTCCCTCATCAGGACCATTATCGGAGAGTCACAGATCATTGACTTGATGATGTTGGTGATAGATGTGACCAAGGGGGTGCAAACGCAGTCCGCTGAATGCCTGGTCATTGGTGAGATTGCCTGCCAGAAGATGGTGGTGGTTTTGAACAAAATTGATCTTCTTTCGGAGGGGAAGAGACAAGCTGCCATAGAGAAGATGACCAAGAAGATGCAGAAGACTCTGGAAAACACCAAATTCCAGGGATCCCCAATCATAGCTGTGGCGGCTCGACCAGGTGGTCCAGAGGCTTCGGAGACTGAAACGGCACAGGGTGTTCCCTAACTTATTCAGCTCTTGACGTCTCCGATCTACCTGCCGACAAGAGACCCTTCGGGACCCTTCCTCATGGCCGTCGACCACTGCTTCTCAATCAAGGGTCAGGGTACGGTGATGACCGGTACCATCCTGTCCGGCTACGTGAGCCTCAGCGACAACCTGGAGATCCCGGCGCTGAAGGTGTCCCTCATTCTTAGGTCCTGATGAGACCACCTACTGAATGTGGGGTCAAAACGCCGTCGACATGCACCCAGACCTTGGGCAGATTTTCCCCTCATCTCTGCGTCCTAGCTTCCTCCTACCCTGTTACTCTATCCCCTTACCCTTCCTTGTCCAATTCACCTTGTCCCCTTTGTTTCTTCAAATGCTTTTCTTTTTTTTGTTTTTTGTTGTTGTTTTTTGTCATTTTTTTCTCAAATGCTTTTCTTGATACTTGTGTAACTTGTCACTGATGAAAAATTTTAACATTATTGTTCCTCATGTAAAACGCTCGCTCCTATCCCCTCGACCCTGAATGTCTCCTCTTACCTGCTACACTGCCTAGCCCCCTGTCCTTTGTGCCCTTTGACTAAGCACTCCTTCTCCCCTTGTTGGGGAAAGATCCAATATTTATACCCTGGAGTCTCAGTGATCCCGCTGAGAGAGTCCACAGCGCTAAGGGAGCCACTCACAGCTGAGGTATGGTATGACACCCCTTGCCAAAGCACTCCCTCTCCCCTTTTTGGGGAAGGATCCAGTTTGTAGGCCTTGGAGTTTCAGAGACCCCTCTGAGAGAGTCCAGTGCATAAAGGGAGCCTCTCGCAACAGAGATGGGGAAATTATACCACTTCCCCTAGGATGACAGCTTACTGGACTTGGACGTAGCTTTGACTCGTCTACCGGTCTGTGTCCTCATCGCCCTCCCCCTCCTCTTTCCATGCTGTGTCTCTCACCCTCCCATCCTCTCTCCCGCCTTAATTCTCTGTCTACTTCCCCCGCTCCTACCCCCCCTAATCTCTCCCCTCGACCTGCTTTTTACCTTTCGTATATGTGCTTATTGTTTTTCTCGACCTTACAAGTAACTGTATTGCCATGCTCTAATAACTGTGTAACCTTTGTAACAATGTAACCTGCAACTATGATCTTATAATCATGTAAAGCGCTCTGATACCTCTGGGTCTAGCCCGTGCTATATAAAACCTTTAAAATAAATAAAAATATGAACTCTGATCTGTGCCCTCCCTACCATGGTTTCAGGAGCATGGCAATCTAGGCCACCCCCATGGACTGCAGTAGCCCACCGCTGTGCCTTGAATCCTGGTGAGTCTGCAGTAGGCAGGGTGCCAGAAGACCAAAGAATGCCTTATAATAGTATACCGGAAGTCTGTCTGGGCCCAAAGTCTTTCAAAATGCCATATCACAGATCGCCTATTTCAGTTCCTTTTCCAGTCTCCTCTTCTGCACCTCCACAAGAGGAGGCAGCTGTAGCTCACCCAGGAAATATCTGGCTTCCACCGGTCAATCCTGTGTCCCTGCACTGTATACCACCGCCAGTTGATCCTGCAGGAGAGAGTCCATGCTAGCCTGTGTTCCGGCCTCTGTGCCATACTGGAGCTTCAGCAATAGGATCAGCGGAGGTGGGCGCTCCCTTTTCAACAGCCATGCCAGTAACCTCTACAACTTATCTCTGTCTCTATGTATCCATTGATGGTAATCATGCCGGACCAGACAGTCAAGCATATCCCTTATACTACATGTGCATTCCGTTGTAGGTCCACCTGGCCTCTCTCCTCCCCGGTCAGTTCTCGCAGTGTCGCATACCGCTTATTCGAGACATGCATTTCCTGTGGGTCACCAACTTCAGGGCATCCCATTCCACCCCTCTCCGCACCATCAACAATCAGTTAGTAACGAAGTTGCTAGCCGTCACTTGCCGCAGATCCATGCAAAATTACATGTCTCCCAGTGCCTCTAGGAGGAGGCTCCAAAAGGGTACCCCCACCCTAGTTCCACTCATGCCCCACTCCAGCATCAACGGTTCATGGTTCTAGGGGAACCGACCCATTCAGCACGTCAGGCGCTAGCCCCCCGACACTATGAATCTGTTGAGACTGCAGTACATGTCGTGCATTGGTGCATAGCATGTGTACTCCCATACCTCTGGGTGAGTTGTTCGCCATATATCTGTGGAGTATATTAATTTCATCACAGCATGCAAGGCAGTTGACATGCTCGTCTTTGTGCGGGGTTGCAGCGGATGCAGATCTAACTGGACACCCCACACACAATTGAAATACCCAGCCCATAGCAGAGTGAATCCGACATAAGGAAGTAGGTCCCTCTCCATCTCCAGATAGACTACCCCATCATCAACATTTGAGGCGTACATATTCAACAAGCATACTTCCAAACCGTCTAACAGACCGTGTAGTAAGGGGTACCTGCCCTCAATGTCCGCATTAACCCCTTGCTGAGCTCGTCATGAGCATCGGAGCGCTGCGCGCGTCCCCAGCACATCGGGAGAATCCTGCCAGCAGGGAAGGGGTTAAAACCAGGAACCAGCGGGCCACCCATATCATAACACCACAAGCATAGTTGGAGTATGTGGCAGAATATAGCTGCCTGCTCCATTTCCTGTGTATTTTTTGTACTTCACCCTCCGTCTGTATTGTATTGAGCCCTCAAACATTCCATGTCACCAACTTAACCCCTTCCATGCTCATGACGAGCTCAGCTCGTCATGAGGCACAGTTGAGCTGTGCTGATGACGAGCTGAGCTCGTCATGACACCAGCAAAATGGCAATTTCCAGCACAGGGGAAAAATAACCACAGCAGCGATGTGGTTAAAGTGTCCAATCATCCTACCTTTATCTGTCCATCAATCACCCACCGACCCCCATTACCGCCTGCCTCCCCTGCCACCACCATCCCATGAACACATCACCGCTGGTATCCCATCCTAACTATAACAATATGCCCCCAACTCATGCCTCACCAAACATCTCAGTCCCAGTTATACCTACCCAAGGAACCAATCCTCTCACTCCCACATCATTCCCATATCACACCTAAAACCAGACAAATAACTCAGCTGTTACGCTCAAACACACCCTCAGGGACACTCAGTCCCAATATGGTGAGGAGTGTATGCCTTGTGCTTGCCACAACTGCAGCTGCTCCAAAGTATCGCAACTCTATGCCCACACCTGCCCACACACTTGGCATCCTACGTTACTACAAGCATACAACACCACCACCAATAATCACCCTAAACACACCTGTCAATCCCCAACAACTAAGACCACGGTGGGGGAGCCACCCTGCCCGCTTACTCAGCACCTAAAGCTCAGTCTTGCATGCCAGTATAGTCTCCATGTAACTTGCATTACAGGAAGTCACTCTGTCTATGCGGGCCGCCCATCTCAGACCTGTTGGCTTTGTGGCTCATTGAGAAGGGCACCCCAGTTGCTCCTCTACGCAATGGCCTCCCAACAGTCAGCCATTGTTGGAGGCCACCAGTGTCCTTTCAAGGCAGTGCATCATCATGTCTCTCTTGTGGCCAGGGTCTTCTCCACCACATCTGCCACACTTTCATCCAAGTTTGTGTCAGGCACCACCTCCACTAATGCTCTCGCCACCACCCTCTCCGACTGCGTCTCTCCAGGTCCAGCGTACCATCTTAACAGACCAGCCCAACGGTGGAGAACCAGGAGACCCCCCCATGTCTTCTCCCAGCCGGCATCACGTGGCATCTGTCCTGGGTCCAGTCTTTAGCTCTGCGGAGCCGTGGGGGACCAGGGACGGGACATGACCATCTCCTCACATCTGCAGCCAGTCCCACACTGCCTCAGGTGTATTAAAGAAATGTGTACCGTCCGCATGGAGAACCTTAATCTTCGCTGGGCAGAGCAGCATGTAGCGCTTTCCCATTGCCTTCAGCTTTTGCTCCTCTACCCAAAAGACATTCGCATCTGCTGAACCTGCCTTGTATAGTCTGGAAAAATGCAGATCACATGATTCTCAAAGGTGAGATCTCGATGGCATCTCCATCTCTAAGGTGGAATATTTTTGCAGTGATTGTGCACAGGGGTGCCTTCACCGGTGGCTTTGGTGCCAAGGTGCAGTGTGCCCATTCTATCACAAATAGTGAGGACAATTTCGCAGATTGGATTGACTCCGCGACCCAGTGCTCAAGAAAGAGTTCTGGGGCTTGTCCCTCCGCACCCTCCGGAAAACGAATGAACTGTAGATTACAACATCTGGAGCGCCCCTCCGCATCCCCAGCCCTGTGCTCCAGTGCAGCCGTCTTGGCCAAGAGGTCTATCAGTGCAGTCCGCGAGGCGGACACCTTCTTTCTGGAGTTTGCTCACCTCCTGTTCTGTGGCAGGCGATCTCTCTGCCACTTTACGGATGTCCACCCACAACACTCCAACATCCAGAGAGACGTCCTCTATCTTGGCTTGCACCGTTGCACTGGATGCCTCAATTGCAGCCAGTATCTGAGTACTGGTGGGGCCCTGCGGCTCTCAATGGCCTTCCGTACTATTCTACCATCGCACTCGTGCCAGGGGCAGTGAACTGGTCCATCTTGATCTGCTGCCGCCGCACTGCGGCCTGTCCTTCCCCATTGCGCTGCAGCCTTTCAGATGAGGGGGGTGAGCCAGACCACAATGCCTTGCACCTTTCACAGGTCAACCAAGGTCCCTCCCAACTATCCACCAGCAGGCGCCTCCACAGACACTGTCTCACTCACTGGCCTCACTTAAAGTGACAGACGCCAAGAAAGCTGCACCATGATTCATGCAGGCTGCAGGTTTATGAGCAGTGGATTAGGGCATCTGGTGGCCGACTAAGGGGGAGGGTTCAATGCCAGTTACTGGTGTTAATGGCTTGCTCCCACAGTCTCACATCAATTAGCTGAAGGGAGGCCACAGTCTTACGTTATTGTCATGTGCTGAAGTGAATTTCTGATGTCATATTCTTGAAATATGGTTATTAACTGCTGAAGGGATGCCACAATTTCTTGTCATTTGACTGTATCAATATGTACATTTCTGATGATGTGGTTTCCTGGAGGGATTCTGCGGTTGGTTTGAGTGTCTTGGAGTCATGCTATTGATAACCTCTGGAAATTGACTTAACATTACAGTCTCTCAGGTTTCTGGAGTTGCAATCTTAATTTTTCTTGTGGTTATGTCACAGTTTGGATGTTACGTTTTCTTGGCGCTCAGGTTTTTTGGAGCTTTGTGTGCTGACTGGTACTGAGAGTTATGTCAAGAGATGGATGTCCTGTTTATGGAGTGATTCAAAAATTTGACACCAGATTCTTACGGTGATGCCACAGCCTGGTGTTGATTTATAATAAATATGCCACTCTGTCAAGTTTTGAAGGAAGGTCACGTGTGTAATGTAATTCCTTTAATGTCCTACTGTAATATAATACTCAGATGTGTGGCTCATGCAGTGATGGCACTGGTTGACATCCGATTTTTGGGGAGATGTCAGAGAAAAAAACTGTTACTGGAGGAATGTTACAACATGAGGTCTAGAGTGATGCCTTTGACAGATTGCAGATTCCTGGAGTAGTTTAGGAGCATGAATTCTGGTTGCAGGACTGCTATGGCAATCTGAAGTCTTTGTTTTTGCATGATGCCACAGTGTGATGTCTGTTTCTTGGAGTGATGTTTTAGGCTCATTTCCGTGTCTTGGAGTGATGCCATCTTCAGATAGTATTTTCCTGGAAAGATGTCGCAAACTAAGCAGTGTGGCAGCACTAAGATAAAAACTATAAGCCCTTTCTTCTGTTTGCCTTGCATCTCATAGGTTTTCTCAGTACTGCTGCTTTTTTTAATTCATCATGCTTAAAATGCACCACTGGACCACAGTTTACACCACAGGAACAACTCATAGTACATCAACGATCCGCCAAGGGTGTTTACAGATCACAAACATCATCTTCAAATTTGTCTTGTAAAGTTGAAACATATGTCTTACTGGTTAAACTATTGATGTGCTGTGTTGCAAACTGGAGACTGGTTTGGAATGCTCCGAAATTCTCAGGAAAATTGCTATGTGTGGTCTTTTGATAAACACATGTCTGCTTTTCAAAGATTTGAAATTGCCCTTTGTCTGTTGTGGTAAGTTCAGAAAAAATATATTGTAGCAGGTCAAAGGAGAGTAGACGGGGAAGCCAAGGATTCTCCACATCAACTGCAGCAAGTCAGCTAAACGGTTCCCTCGGTTCTTTTTTTTATTTTTTCCTTTGGCTCGTTACTATTTGAGAAGTTTCCTTTTGTTGGGAAGCTTCACAATTTTTGGTGGCTACTATTCCTCTTGGTTATAAGGAAGGCCCAGCTAATTAAGCATTGAGGTCAACACTGCAACGATCTAGCCAGAATGTTCATAAGAAGTATATTTTACAAAGCTATAACTCTGATATTTCTGTGATTGACTGTTTTTATATTTGTTCACACCTTCTTCGCTTTCTGCTCTTGTTTACTGAGCCATTGCACCACTTTGCCATCTTGCCACCTCAGTGTTCGTAGTCCAACTCTAATACCCCCGCAATATGAAAATTCCTTGTCTTTGACCTTTCCACAAAATGTATTTATGGGTTCTATATTGGTTAAAAACTGCACTCGTTTCTAAACAATTTCTCCTGTGGGAACATTGTTGTATTGGCTGTCCCTATACCTATTTTTCTTTTAAAGGATGACTTGGTAGTCCTAGATTATTTTTGGCTGCATTTCATGTCACTAAGTCTAGTTCTTGCCCATTTTGCATGATTACACTCTATTGATTGCCTTGCGCATGCTACCTTATAGGTTATTGGGCCTTTTATTATTATTCCCATGTTTTGGTGTACATTTACAGTGTCCCGCTGCCTGTTTGACTAGGCTGGGATGCTGTGTGTTTGTTTTAGTCTTAACTTTATTTATAATTTGCACACCTGCCTCTCATACATCACACTGCCAGGCTCTACTCCCCAAGACAAGAGCACCTTTTTGGTCACTCATCCACAACGCCAAAATACATCCCATATAGGAGCTCAATAAACACAATACTCTACCAACCACGCATTCATCCACATGGTAGGGTGCTACCTGTCCAAAAAAATGCCTCAGCCCCACAGAGATGGAGGTGACTCGCTCTATGCAAGCTATAATATATGACAATACAGATACTGATTAGGTGACATGCTGAATCAAGCATACCATGCCGTTCTTGTTTTATGCTGTGCCCGTAATCCTATATATTACGTCTGTTTTTAAAGGATTCCGACTTTTTTCTTTATCCATCCCCTCCTTTTTTAGACCCCCTCCCACCTTTTTCATCCCATATACAGTATGGATGATTAAAATCCCTCAAGACTTGGAACTGTATATTTTGTGTGCCTCTTTAAAAACTCTGCTGGGTGCATTTTAATGGCACTAACCCATTCCAAAACAGTCATGACTTTAATGAACTTTATTGTTGACATACCCACATGGATGTCATTTGGGGGTAGTCCGGGGTCGAAGCTGTGACCTCTAGCTTGCAAAAACAGGGGTTGTAAAGGAAGTGCCAGCAGTAGCAGGGAGCAGGCTAGAGGTCACAGCTGCGACCCCTGGCTACCCAAAATAACATCTATGCATACCCAGCCCATACACTAGCTCATTTGTCTAACTCAAGCTCCTTAAAAAAGAAAAAAGCAGCATTGGCTATACCCAAAAGATCTGCCATTGGCCGCCAGCTTTTTGGCTTTGTCAGTACTTGTTTTGTCATAGTTTTTGCAAACTTAAATATTGAGAAAGCTGCAGGCCCAACGTCAATCTAAGAAATAATAGCCAAATTCTAAAATATTTTTTTAGTCTCAAAAAGGATATATTGATTTAGTAATGTCCTTGTCACTGAAGGGAACTAATTTGTGTATAAACGCTCGACATAAAAGGATAGAATGCACAGTTCAGTTAGACTATGTGTTGTAATTATCGGGTTTGAAACATAGCTGAAGTGGGCCGACCCTATGCTTTAGTGCTGTTGTGGGCTTAAAAAAAAGTAAATAACACTAAGGCTGGCTGAAAGCTTTGTAGGCAAGTATATTAGTACCCATATAATTTTAGTTAAAAGGTCTTCAATAATACCAGACATATCCACCGCTATTGAACTTCTTTTTAATAGTGTGACATAATGAAAAGAACCTAAGTGATACCTTGTCAAATACAATTGAATGTAATCACATCTGCCAATATTCCCAGGTCTATGTATGACTAGTTATGCCAGTCCTAGGATTTTCTTTAAATTCTTCGACTAATAATCCTGATTTTCCATTGGGTTACATAAAATTGCAAGTTCAATAATTCTAAGAAAAACAGAGGTCTGGCCTAACTAGTCACACGTGAACCTGGGAGCCTTGGGCAGATATATTTATTTAGTATGATATTTGACTCCTGACATGGTCTTTGATACTCTGAATATAATATGTTGCACTTTATTTAACATAAAGTAAAACAAATCACGCTGTTTGCGATCATATGGCGGGTTTCCACAAACTCTGGCAGTTTAGACCCCATATCCACTTTAGTAAATGCTCCTCGCAAAGATGGCCGCATTTTTGGCGTGTACCTTGCGTGGAAGTAGGTGGGGTTCAAATATCCGAACATCGGACAGACTTTTCTTGAAACCGTGGGCGTTGTCGGTACCGCCTCGTCACTCCGTCCAGGAAGTAAACTTTCTTCCGCATACAGGCAGCCACCTCGGAGAGATCGATGCTGTCTCCAGCCATGGAGGAGGCGGCGCGTGCCTGCCTGCTGCGGCACCGCGCGGCCCTGCAGAGGGATCTGCGGACGGTCTACCTGCTGGACCACCTTGTTAGCGACGAAGTGCTGAACCTGGCTGAGGAGGAAAATGTCCGCGTCCAGCCCAGCCAGCAAGCGCGCACCGCCGCTCTTATCGACATCCTGCTGCGGAAGGACGGCTCCGCTTTCCTTTCTTTCTACAAGGCGCTGCTGCAGGAAGGCTACAGGGACTTAGCCGAACTGCTGCAACCGGGGCTGCCCGACACCCGCAGCCCGGAGAAGAGTCCGCTGCCCTACTCGCCCACCCCTTCACCCCAGGTGCTGAATGCTCTGTGCCAAGGAGGTGTGCCCCAGAGACCCATGGTTTTCGTTCCTCGACCTCAGCAGGTTCGGGCTATTCGAGAGCAACTGGTGCGAATGAAGCCTGGAAGTTGGGTAGTGTTGCATGGCATGGCCGGCAGTGGCAAGTCCGTGCTGGCCGCAGAAGCTCTCAGGGATAATGCTCTACTGGAGGACCGTTTCCCTGGCGGTGTACATTGGGTGCCAGTGGGCAAACAGGATAAGGCCGGGTTACTGATGAAGCTGCAGAACGTTTTGGCTAGACTGGACCCTGGTGCGTCGAGGCCGCCGCTTAACCTGGAAGAAGCCCGTGACCGATTGCGCCTGCTTCTTCTGCACCAGTACCCGAAGTGCCTACTAATTCTCGACGATGTATGGGACCCATGGGTGCTAAAGGCCTTTGATGTTCAATGCCGTGTGTTAGTAACCAGCAGGGACAGCAGCGTGGCTAGCACCGTGTCTGGCAAGACTTTCCTAGTTCCAATGGAGAGCAGCCTGACACATGAGGAAGGTATACAGGTGCTTTCACGCTATGTCAACCTTGAAGCTAAGGACCTACCTGAACATGCGCATGATATTGTGAGGGAGTGCAAGGGTTCACCTCTTGTAGTCTCCTTGGTGGGTGCCTTGCTGAGAGACTTCCCAAATCGCTGGGAATATTATCTACGGCAGCTTCGGAGGAAGCAGTTCAAACGTATCCGCAAGTCTTCCTCTTATGATTATGAAGCACTGGATGAAGCGATGTCCATCAGCGTGGACATGTTGAGTGAAGACCTGAAGGGCTTCTACAAGGATCTCTCGGTTATCAAGAAGGACATGAAGGTTCCCACTCAGGTTTTAACTCTCCTCTGGGACATGGAGATAGAAGAGGTGGAAGAAATGCTGCAAGAATTTGTGAACAAATCCCTTTTGTTTTGTGACCGAAACGGAAAAACCATCATGTATTACTTACACGACCTTCAACTGGATTTTCTCACAGAGCAGAATCGGCACCAGCTCCGCGATCTTCATGGAAAGGTAGTTCATCAGTACCAAAAGCATTACTCAAAGAATCTCTCCAGTTCCTTTCAGGAAGACAACATGTACTGGTATAACTACTTAGCCTATCACATGGCAAGTGCTGACATGCAGCCAGAGCTCCGCTCTCTTCTATTTTCATTGGATTGGATTGACGCAAAAACTCGAGCACTAGGTCCTGCTCATCTGATTCATGAATTTGTGGAATACAAAGATGTACTTGATGACCAGGGCAGCATGGTGCGTGAGGCCTTTCAAGTATTTCTGTCGTTAAATGGACACATTCTTGGGCGCAGTCCATTCCCAAATATCATTCAGTTGGGACTTTGCCAGCCAGAAACGTCAGCTGTGTATAAGCAAGCTAGAATGAAAGCTCTAGAAGATCTTAACAAAGGTGGTCTTTACATCGAATGGGCAAACCGTAAAAACGCACAGAATATGACCAGTTTGGTTGTTCGTCCACATACAGATGGAGTTTATCATGCTTGCTTTTCCCCTGATGGGCTAAGGATAGCATCCTGTGGTGCTGACAAAACACTGCAGGTTTTCAAAACTGAAACTGGAGAGAACCTCTTGAGTGTTATTGCCCATGATGACGAAGTTCTATGCTGTGCCTTCTCTGCTGATGGTGAGTTTGTAGCTACCTGCTCAGTAGATAAACAAACTAAGGTCTGGAATTCGTTTACTGGGAAATTGCTATATGCATATGGAGAACACACGGAACAGGTTAACTGTTGCCAGTTTACCAACGGAACTAATCTGATGCTGTTAGCTACATGTTCAAATGACTGCCTGGTAAAATTTTGGGACTTCAGCAAGAAAGATTGCCGCAATACATTTTTTGAGCATACAATGCCTGTTATTCATTGCAGGTTCTCTCCTTCTGATGAATATTTAGCCAGTTGCTCAGCAGATGGAACTCTAAAGATTTGTGATGTTCTGTCAGCAAATGAATTTCAATCACTGGATTTGAGAGAGTTTTTCAAAAATCAAGATGAGAATGATTTGGAAGTCTGGGTAAAGTGTTGCTCTTGGTCACTTGATAGTTCTAAAGTAATGGCAGCAGCAAAGAACAGGCTTTTTATTTTTGGTGTTAAAACTGGTGATTTATTAATGGAACTCTTGGTGAGTCACCACACTACAATACAGTATTGTGATTTTTGCCCTAACAGCTCGTTGGCAGCAGTCGCTGTATCTCACTATACTGTGGAGCTGTGGAATACAGATTCTGCTTCCAAAGTTGCTGAATGCAGTGGACATTTGAGTTGGGTACACTGTGTTGCTTTTTCTCCCGATGGATCTTTACTTTTGACCTCCTCTGAAGACCAAACTGTGAGACTTTGGGAAACCAGAAAGGTTTGCAAGACCACTGCAACTACCTTGAAGCAGAACTTTGATGTTGTTCTCAAAGATGAGGAGATAACAGTATTAGTCCCCGATGAAGGAGGACATTTACAACTTTTTAATGGAGATACTGGTGACTTAATTTCTCAGAGTGGACCTCAGCAATATGGCATAAATTGTTGTTGTCTTAGCAGGGATGTTTACTTTGCAGCAATTGGAGGAGAAGATGGATCTGTAAGAGTGTTAGAAATTCCTAGTACAAGCATTCTTAAATCAAGAATAAAGCACAAAAAATCTGTACAATATTGCCAATTTACTGCTGATGGCCAAACCCTTATTTCAAGCTTTGATGACGGTGTCATTGAGGTTTGGGAATGGAAATTTGAGAAAGCTATGTTACTACAAGGGCACGTGGAAGCTGTGAAGAAGTTTAGGCTTTTGGAAAGCTCAAGACTTTTATCTTGGTCGTTTGATGGAACAGTTAAGGTGTGGAAAATAACGACTGGGAAACTTGAAGTAGACAGAATTTGTCATGAGGCTTCCATTCTTTCCTGTGATGTTTCACCCGATGCCTCAAAGTTTGTTTCTACATGTGCTGATAAAAGCGCTAAGGTCTGGCGTTTTAGTAGCCCCACTCCTCTCTATGAACTCATTGGTCACAAAGGTGCTGTACGATGCTGCCGTTTCTCATTTGATAGCACATTATTGGCTACAGGAGATGACAATGGGGAGATACGACTTTGGAGTGTACACTCTGGTGAGTTGCTTCGTTTATGCTCCAACACAGCAATTAGTGAGGGAGATATACTTCACAGTGGCTGGGTGACAGATCTGCACTTCTCTCCTGATGGAAAAACACTTGTGTCAACGGGAGGCTATCTTAACTGGTGGCGAGTGGACAATGGAGAATCCCTGCAGACTTTCTACACTCAAGGATCTAGCCCAAAGTCTATATATGTTTCCGCTAATTTCAAAACATATGTGACTATTGATAACCTTGGAATTCTCTACGTGTTACGGATGTTAAAATAAATGTAAAAATCCAGCGGTGCAGATATGTAACCCCAGAAACGTACAGTCTTGTTTTTGGTCTAGGTCATAGCATAGGGCTGTTTACACTGACCTAAACCAGTTGAGACTGTTAGCCATTAATATGCACTTTATGAAAGCACTTGAGCCGATACTTTGCAATGAATGTTTTTTTTTTTATGGCCTACATCACAAGTGATAAGCTGCCTAAAGCAAGAGCCAAACTAAGGATATGAATGGATTAGAAGACCAGATCTGAATTTTCTAGTTTTTAATTGTAATAAGATAGTAGCTAGTACTGCCTAAACATGTTCATCTTGGGAGAGAGCTTGGCCTGTTTTCTATTTGATTGCTGCTGATTTGTTAATGAAGTTCCTTTGTATTGGTAGCACGTTTTTACCATCTGAGAACCCTCTGCAGGTTTATGCATTTTTAGTTTGTGGAAACAAATTGAAGTAGAGGCAATTGATACTTATAGCGCTGATGAAATATGGCCAGCTGGATCAACCACTTTCTTATATTGATTAAGCAAAAAAGGAAAATGTTTAAAGTTGTGACCAGCTTTTAAAGTATTGCAGTTAAGCAAAAGCTATCTTTGTAAAATAATTGTTTAATAGAAAAGCTGCAGTTTTACCAAAGGGTCGTACGTGACCTCAGCAGAAGCAGTAAGATTACTCTCCGCCATCTTTCCCCCGTACTGTCCTGCTGTGCTTTATACCAAAGATTAGTAAGGTCCT
This sequence comes from Lissotriton vulgaris, assembly GCF_964263255.1. NCBI lineage: Eukaryota > Metazoa > Chordata > Amphibia > Caudata > Salamandridae > Lissotriton > Lissotriton vulgaris. Next base: position 908,606,658 of record NC_141689.1, on the reverse strand, counting down.
CATTTGTTACCCACGCTTTGCTTGGTATCTAAGATAAAACACCTCATAGCTGTGGAGCAAGGAATAACACAGCAATAAAAATAAACACTGACCGTACAGGCACACAGCATGGAAGGCCTTAATCACTGCTTCCATGTCCCAATAGAGTGAAACATAAGGCTGCTGAATCCTAGTCTCCTGTCCATGAAGGTTAGTTATTCTCATTGAGCTATTCGTCATCTTTGTGATTGTTCTCTGCTGCATTACAATCATAAAAACTCGCATTGGCTTCTAACATTAAAAGTATTGTAAAGCAATTGTCTGTAATGTATTGTTTGCCAACCCAAGGTCTACGTCTAAATATTTCATTCACAGACCGAACTAGTTCTAGAATGCCACTCTTTTTGGTGATTTGTGTTACTTGGGAGTAAAAAGTGAGACATTGGGGTGTTGATTGGTTCGCTGGGTTAATTCAGCAGTGTTTCCTGAGGTTACTTGTGGGAATAATATTTGTGTAAAGTAAAATTTAATCTCAACGATAGTTTGACTTTGATAGGAGTATGTGGAGTGATCAACCGGACTGGTAACTTGTTTAGTTCAATTTCACCATTCACATATCCTTTTGATGACTAAGGGAAGTTTACCGTAATTTGTATACCCTCGCCCCACAACATAGTTTCATCTTTGTAACTCCTTTTCAAAGTGAACATTTCTCTCTCAGGTTTGCAGTATGCCAATGTCAAACGTGTAAGGATTTTGTGTCCAATTTTGTTTTGTCAATCTCATGAAGTGCACACGATTGCTGCAATGTCTTCTTTAAAAAATATTGTCCTGCTTAAATGAAACCATCTTGACAGCTTGTACCTTAAACTATCTGGCAAAACAGGTTATTTTAATTAGTGGTACGTTTTAGTTACGGAGTTATTGGTCGCAGAGAACGATAACCAAGTGACTGTCGCAGGCAAATGTTTCTAGGTTCTCTTGCAACCCACAAAAATGTGTTTTATTTAAATAGCCAGCAGACTCCTTTCTGGTGATTTTCTTAGCGAGGCTCCTTCTAAAGCTACCATGGGCTTAAGCGGCGTCAGTGGTTGTTTTTTTTTCTTCTATATTGAAGTTTGTGATTTTATTATTTTGGGACAGCCTGTATAATAATGTCAGCCTTTGGCGTACAGACATGAGCCCAGATGTCTTTTTTAGTGCGAACTGATAGTATTAAGATTGGGATGTAGCTGCTTCTTGCTGAATAAATGTAACTGTTTTTGCAAAATATGTTACCGATAATAGAACTAAAAGCTGCTTTTATCAATTAATTGGCGGCTTTATAGTTTGGTGCGATCACTTTTTCCTTAATCGTACTATTGAAGTATTTTTACATTTTGTTTTTTCATAGCATGTATTTAACCTGAAAGTGAAATTCTGTTTTTTATTTGGGTTTGCAATGCACTCTAGCTATATAATTTGGCAATATAATGAATAAATATCCCTTTTAGAAGCTAAGGCTAGATGCTTGAAGGTTACTATGTCGTCTTTGTATTCATAGGGTGATAGGGGCAGTACTTCATTAACATGTAAAGCTTTTCACTACCTGTGGCATTCACACCCAGATAATAAACAGGCAGTTGTTTAGACGTCAAGTGTTTTTGTAAATTACAAACGTTTTTATTTCATTCTTGCTTGTTCGGATCATGCTTTTGCATCTTCAAAACATGTGAGTTTTCTCGGTCCAGTCGGTTGAGAGTTTTGAGATCTGTTTTCTGAAAGGCACTGGTAAGCATGTTGCATTCAGTACATTCTCCTTTTCAGACGTAATAAAATAGTATCATATTTATCTGTATTTATAGTCTCCCCCCTCAGTGAGAAGTTGCTAATCCTGGCTTTAGCAAATCCCTTTTGCATTATTTCAGACACCAGACAATCTGCTGTATATTTCAGACAGTTGGCTACCCTCTACTGCAGCCCTTGGTAATCGAGATTGTGACACCTTAAGACAATTGTGTGGTTGCATAAATGCGCTGCATAAATGTTTTTTTTTCCATCCTAGTGTAGCACCTGCATATTCTGGACACTAAGTCAGCCTAGTGATCATTGGATTTTAAAAGTCTGAATACATTAATCAATAAAGAACAATTGTTTTGAGTACAAGAAAACTTTGGACCTGCTTCTTCTATCATCCGTCATGGATGTTTGATGTTTTAATGAACTGCAATGAGATTTTCTTATTGATGGGTGCTAATTCCAATTCTTGTTTTTGATTGTATTTGGGATTTACCCAATAGGAAGTGGAGCGGGGTGCACTTCCTTGTTTTTTAGCACCATCACGATACTACTAAGCCACCATAGGTAATAGGTGCAGGACTCTTGCCTCAACCCTCTTTGTGTTTTGTTGTTAGCTAGCCTCGCCCATCATTAAACTCTAGCTATGCCACATAACTGGTGCTTCTTATACCTTTACTGCCTGGGTAGCATCTTTATGCCTTTGTAGCACCTCCAGAGCTTTAGCAGTCAAGTTAGCAATCCATACACCACTAGGTATTGTTCTACTTTCTGTGTTTTAAATAGGTACTGGACTCCTAATTTGCATACCACTGACTGCCACGAGAACCCCCTAAGCACCACAACTAGTGCCTTTAACATTTATGCTGAATACTTGTGTGTGCAATTTTCAGTTGAGGGAAACTGATCCATTAACTTGTTGTTGTATTCTTCAAGATCCTATTTAGAAATACAGATCTGTAATAAAATTTGCCTTAGAATCCTGTTCCTATGCCATACCATTCATTACAAGGCCTACAGGTTCTTACAGTTTTCATTGTTGACTGATATTGCAACCGCTCTGTCAAACACCCTCAGCTTGATAAGTTCTATTTAACACAGTGAAAAAAAAAAGAAAATCTTTTCTTTTAACCCAAATGAATTTATAATGGTTTATGTTATCTGGTGAATGGTTAGAGATAATTTAAATAAAAATTAGTTGATCAGAATTTTGTTTACGGTCGCCTTTGTTAAGGAGTGATTTGCACATATGCAAATCAGGTCTCACTTGATTAGCATATTTCAGCAACAAACCTCTACATGAAGATTGCTCCACATATTCATTGTTTCTTTGACTTCATCAGAAGGGGGCGTCTTAGAGCCTAACCAAAGAAAATGCACGTTTGAGAAGGCATTTCTTGAGCAGTAGATAAGGCAGGTGTTTACTCTGTCGAATACATAAACCTTTCTCTTTAGTTCCAGTGCTCTTGCAATGGGAGGATCCATTTAAGGGGACCCGGTCATTAATGTGAAGTTATTTTTGAAAAAAATATTAAAAGGGAGTCGTGTCATAGTTTACAGTGGGACAAATTCTGACCCTTGAAATCGTTTGACTCATGGCATTGCATTAAAATGGTCTGAAGGTATTACTATTAATGCGTTTAATGGTTGTTTCATTAAATTGTATGCTTCTTATGTAACTGTCTTAAAATTAAAAAAATGACTATGCATGTGTTTAAATGGCTTTTGTTTACAATCTTTAGCGAAGCCTTTGATAATTGGTGCTCATTCATGCTGTGAAAGTAAAATTACTGTGGAAATATAGCTAATAAATACTACTGTTGTAACGGAAATGTATGTTTCCAGGGAAAGGGCCTACATTTTTTCCAGTGGAATTGCACCAGCTGTATAGGAATGGGACAAAAATGCAAAATGTGTGGGATTTTCATTTTCTCGTTTTTTGGTGATGGAGAAATGTATGCAAATATATCATTATGAATATAATTCATTAAAAGTTTTGAGTTCATGTCTAACGGATATTTATTTAATCTATTAGACATTTGCCTGTTTGGTATGCAAGCTTTTGGTTGGATCAGCCGCAGCCCGTGCAGGAAAGAGCGGTGGGGCCGTGTGGGTGGGTATTTCGACAGACGACGAGGAAAAATTTAAATGAATCAATTTTCCATCGTCTGTCACAATCTCGCCCCCCTCCCACCCGACCCGGCCCTACCGCTCTTACCTGCACTGGCCGCGGCTGGGTTGGATGTATGTCTTAAGACTCAACTAACAGGCTCTCCTTGATGGAGATGCTGCTGGTCATTCCTCAACACCACACCCATTGTGAAACACCCCTGGTGAAGATGGTTATTTGTTATGTTAGGTGTAGTTCTAAAGCGTTCTATTACCTGCAAAGGCATACTTGCACTTGAGGATATCCTGTCCTTGAGGGTGATTCTTTGGTAAAGCAGAGTTGGTCTTTTCCTTTAGCCTGGTACGTTAGTGAAAACAAAGTTTTGCTCTGGAAAGATTGAGGATTAGTGCACCTCTAAGTCTTTTTCTAACACATGTTTTTTTCCGTTGTGGAATAACTATTAATGGATTTCTAACCGAGTGCGTTTTCCACAAAGATTTTCCACAGAGTTTGGTGTTTATTCTACTAAATTTAACAAACACCATTACTTACAATTTGTGCTGGTGCGTGCAGGTGATTAGCACCAGCTCTCGTTTTTAAGGCCCCAGACTTATTTTTTTCATTCTCAGACTTCGATCTAAAACAAGAACGAACTAAGTAGAAGTAGGAGAAAGAAAGAGAAAGATGGCAAAATAGTGACAAAAAGGGGAAAGCAAAGATGAAAAACAATCAGCAAGAGTGAGTTAAAAGTGACAGTAAGATTAAGAGGGTGAAAGCAAGAGGCGTCCTGTGAAATATCAAGACAAGACAGCCTTGGTATTTGCATATAAAGACTTTGGACCTTTTTTAACATACGAAACGCTGACAAAGGCCCATTGTTGGAAAAGTATGTTTGCAGTTTGTCACTCGAACAAGTAACTCGTTCTGCTGGAGAATTTAAAAACTACACATGTCCGCTTCTGTGTCTTAATGGATTTTAGATTTATGCAACTTGTCAGGATTCCTAAATGTTTATAGTGGGCTGTATTCGCATACCTAGTGGAATCCCTAAATTATTTACACTACCAAATCAGCAAACCTAATGTTGGGTGAGAGCTAGCATGCCAAGTCAGCAGTGGACTCTATTTACAGGGAATTTACCTGGGGCACGTTGCTTGTTTCTTCTGGGAACTACTGCGAAAGGCTTCCTTTTAAACTCTCCGACCACGAACCCCCAGCAATACATTTGAAAGAAAAATCATGCTGGGAAGCAGATGTGGCACTATCTTGTTTTTAAAGTATTTGTTTGAACTATTCATCTATAGTTCAGTAGCTTAATCTCGTAGTTTCCATGTTCTATTTCGGGTATATTCTGGCTGGTGTCATTAACCCTAAAAAGACAGTTGCATATATAAAGTTAATCAAATTCTCTAGTGACCTACTGCATTAAGTCAGTTTTTACAATGTAGGTGTCAAGAATTTACCGTTTTTGTTAGTGTTCTTAATGTGTGCAGTACTTGTCGGTCAAGAGGAGACTGAGAGACAAGGGTGTAAAATATGCAATGCTGTATCTGGCCCGTCTGCGTGTGGAGCTAAATGGTAGGACTTGGTTTTTTGATAATCCTGAAGTGGCGGCGGATTGGCTGGACAGCTCCCATGGGCCAGAGTCCGGGACAGGTGACTCGGTAGAGGCGGAAGAACAATGAGCTTGTAAATGTGTTGCCGTGGGCACTTGTTATGACTCTTAAGCAGCTTTTGGTTTCAAAGGAGCAAGCATTTGAACCCCCTGATTAGCACCGTTTAGTTGGCTTTCATCGTTTGAATTTTTTATCCAGGGGGGGCTGTTTCGATTGGGGGGTGGGAGGGTGCGGCGGGCCTGTAGGTAGGTCCTCCTCCGTTTACTACCTTTAGTTCATCTTAGTTTAGTTTGGGGCAACAGGCACACTGCTGGTTGGGGATGAGGCGATTGTCACATGCAGGGGTGCAGGGTGGGGGGAGGGGGGTTCGTGTGTGGGGTGGGGTTTTTTTGTGTTAGGTTTTTGTTTTTTTATTTTACACTGGGTGCTGTCCCATCGATTTTGGATTTCTATGGTGTTATGATGTCCTCCGATAAAAGGGTGGTTGGGATTTCTGTGCTGAGTTGGAATGTGAATGGGTTTGCGATAAGATCAAGAGGGGTCTGGTTAGCCAGTTGATCCGTAGGCACTCCCCGGACGTGATGAAAATGCAAGTGACCCACCTCATGGGAAAGCGATGCATTTCTCTACACAGAGGGGGTTACAAACTAGTCGCTCATGCTGGTTTCACAACTGGATCGAGAGGGGCCTGAATTTTGGTTAAGAATTTCTTCCAGCTGGCCATTCAGGCTACATAGACCGTTAACAGGGGGAGATACGCTGGGATTTCGGGGCTCTGGGGGGAGGACTGTGACCATTTTGTCTGTTTAAGTCCCGCCGGCCCTTCAGACCGATACTTTTCAGGATTTATGCAAGATTTTTTTGACGTTGCCTGTTGGGGTGGTGGTTGTTGGTGGTGATTTCAATGCAGTTATGAATGGGAAGGCTGATCGGTGTCCGGCGAGGGCTTTGTTGCCGCCCCTGAGATGGTTGGCTGACTTTGCGGAGACTACGGGTCTGATTGATGGATGGAGGCTTAAAAATCCCAGTGAATCTCAATACACACATGCCTCGGCTGCCCACAAGTCCCTTTCTAGGATAGATGATGTACTGGTACTGGCGGCTCAGGCGGCTTGGATCCGGGAGGTGCGGCACTTGGCTAGAGGGGTCTCGGATCACTCGCCGGTCTGGACCTTGGTGGGCGCGATGTGGCTCGGATTGCTCCCATTAGCGCCTGGCGGCTGCGGGACCCTGCAGCTAAAAAGGAAATTGTGCGTGTTGCTGATAGCTATTTTCAAGAAAACATCGGTACAGTAGACTCCAAGTGTTCCTTGTGGGAGGCCTACAAAACTGTTCTTAGAGGGGAATTGTTATCGTTTATTTCTGGGAAGAAGAGGGAAGGCCGGGCTGCTGTTGATAGGGTGGAAGCGGATCTGCTGGCGCTAGAATGGGAGGTGACATCAGACTCCACCCTTGAGGGATTGCATCGTCTGCGCCTCCTAAGAGATGAGTATAGGAGATTGGTGCGCGATAGGGCGAGGACACAGCTGGCGGATACCCAGAGTAGGGTGTATGAACATGGGGACAAGGCCGGGAAGTTGATAGCCTGGCTAGAAAAAGAGGAATGGGCGTCGAGATTGGTACCGGTGCTGCAGCCCGCCGGATCGGATAAAATAACGGACCCGCAGGAGATTGCGGAGGAATTCGCTTGCTACTACACGGTGGTGTATGCGGCCGAATGCATATTTATTTTATTTATTTATTTAGAAAGTTTTATATAGCGCGGACAAGATCCTTGCGGATATCAGAGCGCTTTACAAGAGAAGTACCTGGGGGAGCATAGACGGAGTCCGAAAATGCGGATATGATTCGTGATATTCCGATGCCCACACTCTCCGAGGAGGATAGGGAATACCTGTATTCTCCATTCACAAATGACAAAGTGGCGCAGGCCATTAGAGGGGTTCGCTCTGGGAGGGCCTCTGGCACCAATCGACTCCCCATCGAGCTTTACAAGGTAAACGCAAACAAACTGGCCCCATTTGTTAAAGACATGTTTAATGATAGTACGGAGAGGGGCCAACTTCTGTATGATCAGCGGGTCGCGAATATTGTTGTCCTTCATAAAGAGGGCAGGCCGATGACAAATTTTTCAAAATCTCTACGAGATCAGTGATGGTAGCACAACTAGTCTCAAAATTGTTCCAGCATCCCTTCCTATTAGGGCCGCAGGAGCTATTAAAACACTGGGAGCTTGCCTTTGTCTCTGCCTGATTCTTTCAGCTGAAGGAGTAGGACTCCAAGCAGCAGAATCTACTGAAGCACTTGCAGGGGCCCTGCGCAGGACTCGCTGTGGGCGCACTGAATAGCCGAGCAGTGCACATGTTCACTTTTTAAAATGTAGTGTGTGCTGTTCAGCCCTGGCTTCCTGACACCAGCAGAGGTCAAAGAAGAAGTGATGCCGATGCTGCTGGGTGGCTTCTGAAGACAAGACAGTCATACTATTCATTCACTGTGACGGGTGGAGAGCAGACTATGGCAGTGAGTAAAAGAACATAGACTTACTTAGGACAGAGTGCCGGAACTGGAAAAAGGAATGATTTGAGTGTCTGTTTAATTTTTTTGCCCCCCCAAAAATTCACAGGTAACTTTAAACAACTTCTTGAAGTCGCTATTGCATAATTCTTCCTTATTGAAACAAGAAGTAGTAATAGTTATTGTTCTGAGATCATGTAAACTGACCAGAAGCTTGGAAAACAAGAGTTTGCTTACCAGAGCAAGATATTGAGAGAGGTGGAACTTGAGTAAGGGTAATTATACACAGTTCTGTAAGAGAGGTGGGCGAGCCTACACATTAGCAGGGAACGCCGATTTCAGGATCTGTCTTCGCCCTAAGAGCCATCGGAACATTTGGCTTAGAAATTATGCAACAACTATTATGCAAAAATATGATAAAGTGTCTTAAAAATTATATGTAGTATTTCTTTGACACACTTTTCACCCTAGTACATCAGATTGCATCACTGCATTCAGAGGCATTTATTGAAAGTGAGTGTTTTGCTACATTCAAGACCCCTCCCTCCACTCCAACAATACCATTAGTGAACTCTGAGACAAGTCAGTTGTCATGTGTACCCTATATGTGGGCTACATTCTTATTTTACAAGGAGCAGCATTAAAGTCCATTTAGTCAAGTGCAAGGGATTTTTGTAGAGCACACATCCACACATATTTTAAGGCTTTCTCCTATGCAATACTGAAAATTGCCTAGGATCACACAGTTTGTTGACATGGCCAAGCGTGGACTGATCCCAGGTTTTCTTATTTCACATTGTGTAATTCCGCCACTAAATTGGTATCCCTTTCTCGCTTCTGTCAAAGTTTAATGCTTTGTCTTTCATTCTTGATGCATGAGATTAGAGCGTTGGTAGCAGGCAAAAACCATAAGAAAGCTAAGCTCATTTTGGGATCAGGAGAACCTAGAGCTGAACCAAGCCAGCATCTGGTTCAAGCCTTCAGTGGATCACTTCCTTCTATACTTACTCTGGGTATTCTGTGCCTGAAATAGGCTTAGATACTGCTGAGGACCATCTTGTACCTGTGCTGCGTGTGAGTCGAGCTTATATTGCTGCCAAATCTTGCACATTATGTGATTGTGATGTTGTTTTGTGCATTTTAAAGGTAGCTTGCATTTTCTGATCAATTCGGTATGTGTTCTATGAGTGTGAGGGAAGTGTGTACTGCTTTATGGTGCTGTTTTGTGTGTGGAAATCTTGTTTTGCGTATGAGTCAAGCTTATGCTCTTACACCTCTGTGCTCTTCCTTACACTTGTAGCAAGTCTAAATTGCTGCTTTTTCGTTGTATCCAAGGGATTCTTTAATTGGTGCTGTCCAGTGCCATACCCTTTTCATACTTTGAAGCAATCTTGCACTGGCCCTGTAGTAGCATACTTGTTCAATAACTTTGAATGAATCTTGAATTGGCTGGCACTGCAGTATCATGCTTGTTTCGGGTCTTTAAAGGAAACTTGCAGGGGTCCTGCAGTACCACCCTTGTTCCATGTCTTTCTGGGAAGATTGTGATGCTCTTGACTAGTGCTTTATCTTTTGCATGTGAACCAAGGACCCCCTGCTCTCCTGCTGACTGTGCTCTATCTATTTCTGTGTGTTTCACGTCTGACCAAAAGACTGGTTTAGCTGTCTCTCTAGCCTTGTTTTCACAAAAATAATACATAATTGTGCTTAGAGAAAATGGGCTTTAGGTATTCATAAGACCGCAATAATATTGTAGCTTGCTTCCTCTGTGTTACTCTGGACCCCAGGAAAGATTTCCTTAGTCCATCCTCTAGCAGCTCATTAGCAAATGCAGACTAGTGATGACTGAATAATGAGTACCAGCAGCTCTGCTGCCATTGGACCACAGCTTTCTTATACATAGTACCAGGCATCACTGCAGCAAACTTCAGAATCATCCCACTGTCCTGAAACGGTATTGTGCGCACACTATCGTTTTAACTGTTCCAAGATGGCAGACCAGTGCAAAGCTTTACTTTTCAATATTTATTGAAGCACTTGCCCCACACATTTAGTTGCCATTTAAAAAAAATGTGTGTCTTTATTATATTAGCATATGCTTGCAATACAAAGAAAATTACCTCCTTGTGTTTTAGAAGGTTGATGGGTCTCTTTTTTTTTAATATCAAAAATCTTCTTTCAGACATCCAAAAAGACTCGCATAGTCTGCAGTGCTGGTCCAAGTGTGACTGGGGGGTTTGATAACTCCAGAGGACATTCAGGCTTCAGTGTAGTTTACTTCAAGAGCTTTGAGTTACACAAGTGGGACAATGTACCAGATAATCAACCAGGGTCTCCTTTGCCACCATCAGTCCAAACTCTGTTCCTTCCTATTGAGTGGTGTACCGGTGTGATTGTGTGAGTGCATGGATAGCCATCCTGTTTTGTTAGTGCGTTGCGAGGTATGTACTTGTGTGAATGTAGGATTAACATGGTCATTAGTGAGTGCAGGGTAATTGGTCTCTAGGTTGAAAGTTGTGTCCGTGTGTGTGTACAGAGTGAGGCCTATTCTTGTGTGAATGCAGTGTTAGTGATGTGCCCATGTGAGGGCAGCAGTGTTAGTGTGGGGTGCCTTCATATGTACAAAAGTGCGTGTATGAGAGTGGTAGTGAATTGGGATGTGGCAGATCCAGACTTTGTTGAAGGAGATTGAGGAGTGTTGGGGCAGCTGACAGACTGAAATGCCATTGTTGCAAGGGGGCCCAGTTACTTTGCTTGCACTGGGGCCCCTGTCAACCTAGTTACGCCAGTGCTAAATTTACTTCGCTCCTTTGTAGTGTTGAACATGCCACAAGTGAGAACTAATGAAATGCACATGGGGGAAATCAATCCTGTAATCTTCCTTTAATACCTCATAGGCTCTAGGAATGTTTTGGGCCAATTGAGTGGAGTAGGCTGCTAAGGTCACTATAGCAGGCAGATTTGAAAAAATATGATCAATTGTATGCCGCAGTCTATGCTGCTGGACCTGTAGTTTCATCAAAATACAGATTAAAATCTCCAACCACTGTGAAAATATTAGAGTATTGAAGTACCAGTGGGGACAAGACGCCTGCTAACAATGAGACAAAGTCAGAAGCAGGATCAGGAGGACGATAAATCAGAATTCCTTATATTGTACAGGAACTGGATCCAGAGAAATGAAGGCTGCTTCACTTCCCTCAATACCAGGCTCGAAGAAGGTGCACTGTAACGATTGCTTAAAATTAGCGCAATCCCCCTCCTCTCTGCGCTTGCCTATCAAGTCTCATAATGGCAAAACCTTTAGGGATGGCTTGTAAAAGGTCAGGGGACAAGTCCTCCTTAAACCAAGACTCCATTACGAATACTGCATCTGGCAGATGCTCATCCAGAAAATCATACACTTTGTATTTGTGTTTGACTAACAACCTCGAGTTAATAGAAATTTAAATAAGGACCCCTCTTCTCTCGCCGCCTTGTTACGTAGTCTTGAGATGGGTTGATAGTCATCTCGCAGAACCCTTATAAAGTTCCACCTGTGTTTTGCCCAATTGCCGTGTTTTAATGGCTGCCCCTAGTTCAGCTTCCATAATTCCGGCCTCCAGTAGTTCCCTGTCTCGTGCATCCAGTCAGGGGAGTTGGATGCTGTCTATAAATTCCCATATTTCACCCTCTGAGGAGGTGGTCACCCAGGCATATAGGACCTGATAGTAGTCGGCAAAAGCGGTAGAGATTTCCCTGTTGCCTGTAATTGTTTTCCCTGCCAGGCCCTGAACCACGTATACCAAAACGCGAGTTCTCATCCATCCTACCAAGCCATGCCAGCCAATTTGGGGCCTTGTTGCCCACCTCCTGGAGCTTCTTTGGTGTCGCCAAGTATTGGTTACGCGCGGAGTTAAAGTCATGGTACTTGTGCTTCTTCTTATCTATGGGAATAGACTTTTAATAGTGGATTGTTATTACACTGTACTAAGGCCTGTAGGCTCATAGGTCAGTGTAATATACACTGGATTTAGTGGAGGTGACACACTCGAGGAAACCGTAGGGATAGAATTTTTGTGCAATGAAAATCTGGATTAGGCCCTGTCAAGAGAGATTTAATATTGTTTTGACAACTGCAATTTTGTACATATTTGTAATTTCATTGCTATATACCTTATGGACACCTCGTGGGGAAGGTTAGGCTTAGTACAGTAGCACTGAGCTGGGTATAGTGACAGGCCAATGCTAATGGCTATAGGCCTGATTAATACACCCGGAAACGTTGTATCTGATGCCATAGATCTGATCTGCTTGGTTTTAAAAATGAAGACCAAGTCAGTAGGCCTGGCTTTTTTTTATTGTGAAATGTGTTTGTTAAAGCTAATGTGGCTTTAAAGGTGGGCTGTATTACTGTGGTACAGACTCTAGACTGATATTTTGTTACAGGGATTCACATATTACAATAGTGAACATGCGTTTGGTGTTGGCAACCCCCCCCTTGACAAACTGTGGTGGTAGAAGAATTTCTCTGGATTGATACTTTTTTGCCCCTTTTCGGAGAGTGTATATATTTTTTTTAACCAACTGTAATTTTGTACATACTTGTGATTGTATGGCTGTAAGCCTAATGGTTGGCGGTTTATGTTCAGTTGAGGAGGCATGTGTTGGTTCACTGAGAAACAATGTCATATCCCATAGGTGGGATCTGTTTATTGTGAACTTTTATGACGAGGCCAGCAGGTTTGATTTACTTATTGGTAAAAGCATGTGGAATTTTTTTTAAGGGTGGATTATTTATTATAACATTTTGCTAAAGCCTATTGACAAATATTTTGTTACATACAATGTTTTGATACTGGCAACCTACTCAAACCGTCGGAATAGATTTGCACTAAGATGACCCTTATTATGCCCTCTTAGGAGGGACTTTGTATTATTTTTCAACTGTAATATGTACATATTTGTAACTAAGTGCTGTCTCGGAAAAATTTGGACTTCCAAACATTTTCGACTTCCAAACCTCCAGAGGAGTGGGACCAATGCTTATTTTGTAAAAGAAAGAGTGCAGATGCCCGAAGCTCTGCTCAGAAGCCTGCCTCTGGTGCAAGTAAACATCAGTGTGCCTAATACCAAGGCTGGTAGTCTTAAATCCACTGCATGCCTCTTTAACTACCAGATACTCCCAGCCCCTTTACCTCACTTATAGGCCCCTGCTGTGTCTCCCTTTGTGGCGTTGTTGCTGTCTTTCTCCTCCTATGTCTTCCTGATCTGTGTGTTTTTATCTTGATTCTGAAAAATAAGTGCTGATCCCTAAAAATAAGTGTTAGTGGCCCCAACGGCAACCACCTACTCAAATGAAGCACTTTCTGTGACCAACCACCCAAGTCAACACACCCAAGGTGCGACCTCGCCAAGTAAGAGAAACCAGTTGCTTCCACTCTGAGCTTTTAGACGCTTGAAAAATTTGTTTAGTGGACCCTTGATGCAAGCCTTTCTGACTTCGGTGCGACCTCCCTAGATGCAGCTAACACCCTTTCCCTGCTGGAGGATTGTGAGCTCCAAAAGAGAGACCTTGGGCCAGATGTAGGTTGACATTAACCGAACGGTAACGGCCGATTCGGCTGTTACTGACCGGTAAATGGCCATTCTAGATGTAGGTGGCCTATTTTGCCGATTCGGTAGATTTATCGAATCGGTAAAATACTGAATCGGTATTATTACCGAATCGGTAATTTTGAGATGTAGGTGGGACTCTTCTGAGTCCCACAGGCCTTACCGAATCGTTATTTTAACAACCAATCCAATTGGGTGGTAAAATACCGATTCCAGGTGTGCATGCACATGTGTGCATGCACACCTATGGCATGTGACAGACAGACATGCCCTTAGGGCATGTCTGTGTTCCACATGTCCCACATGCCTTAAATCGGGGTGCTAGAGGGTGTCAAAGTGACACCCCCTGCACCCTTGCAACATTCGGTATTTACCGAATCGGTAAATACCGATTCGGTAATGCCCTTTGATTCCTATGGGCTTCAATGCCCATAGGAATCAATGCAAAACAGAACATAATGGCTAGTCAGGATTGTTTTAAGAAAAATTAGGGCCCGTGTGTGCTGCGTGACCCAAAAGTTTTGTATTACACAAAGTTTATTTTCATTTATAAACAAGTTTCATTAGTTCATCCAAAATGTCTTCAAAGGAAAAATCCTGTCAAAACAGTCAGTTCAAAAACATACATAGAATTGTGTGCGCAATATATACAGGTGTACAAACATTCGCAGTAAATACTCAAAAATTTACAACACCAAAATGACACTTAGTACAAAGTAATTCCATTCAAAGTCAATTTCAACATGAAAGACATTTACACAAAGCACAATACTACATAAGGGGAAGAGCCAGTCCTTTAACTAGAATACCAGTGGACAGGTGGAACTAAAGGTGGAATAAGACTGCCTGCCTGTCTCACAAAACCTGTGATGGAATGTTTTATAAGATTGCCAGCCAGGGCACACGACAGTGGTATTGGTTAATCCCTAGCTGCACCCTTCTTTCTTGTCACAGGCTGGGGGTCAACGCGTTTCGAACCGTAGAAATTGTAGGTTCTCCTCAGGACAGGGACTGGGTATAAGCTTCTCTGCACAACGAGCACAAGGGCTGCAGGAGTGAAGGTTGACTGCAATTGAAAGAAGGTTCTCTGTAATGAGTCGCAGAGGTGTCATAGGTCAGGGCGCCCGCGAAGCAGTGCGCGGTCAAGTGGAGGAGCAGCTCACATTCTAGTGTCAGCTGCGCGCAGTTACAAATGCAGGAGGATGGCTCTGCCCGGGGCTGGTCCGGGAGGTGTGGCGGGTATTGCTCAGCCGCGTTAAGCCGTCGTGTAAAGAACGGAGTCAATCCTTTGAAACGCTGTAAGCGTCATTGAAGCCCATAGGAATCAATGGGAATTACCGATTCGGTATTTACCGAATCGGTAATTCAATTACCGATTCTATCTACATCTCCCCCCTTCTATTTTACCGATTCATAAATACCGAATCGGTATAATTCGGTATTTATGAATCGGTAAAATATACTTACCTACATCCGGCCCCTTATCCGAATGAAAAAATTATTTTACTGAATAAAGGTTTGAAAAGTATCCAGTCGATGAGCGGCCTTCCATGGGTGTTTTCCAACCAATAGCTTCAGCCGGACCGTGTCCAAGGGCTATCCAGCTTCAAGAGGACTTACTCGGATACAGCCATCAGCCTTCCCCCTCTGATGGATTTTGATTTCCATTTCAGTAAAGTTGTATCTGGCCCAAACTCCATCAAAGGTCTGAAATCGTGCTTTTTCTTACCACTTTTTCTCTTAGATCCTCAGAAATTCATATCTTTCTTCTTTTCGATTTTCGTCATATTGATATCTTTTTACTCCTTAAACTCTTCTCTTTTTATAAACTGATGTGATATTTTTATTATGTTGTGTTTTTTTGGCTTTTTAACTGTTCTGACATTTCTAAATACTATACACAATTACTCTTATTTAAACCTGACTCCTCTGTGCTATAGCAACTAAGGGATGAATGCAAGTTTAAATTATTGAAACCTTTGTCTGGACCTAACCGTTTAAGGGACTTTTTTTTACTTACGGAGGTCTACCATCCCTGCCAATAAATAATTCTCTTTCTTACAAAAGTGAGGAAATGCTGTGGCTATCTAGGGTGTGTCATTGATGCAACTAAATTTTAGTTTGATCTTGGAATCTCGTCCAAGCAAAACAAATGACTATTTTAACACTCTATAGCCAGTGAGTTCTAGCTTTACTTACAGTTGCATCTTTTCAAGAATGAAAAAGTGTGCAAGGACAGCTGCGAATGCCGAAATGTGTGTTTGATATGCAGGACAGAACTGTGCTTAGATAAGGTGTATTGATTCTGAACTATCTGGCATTCTGTGAGGGAGCTTCTATATTGTCTAGCATTTAAATCACAGTGACTCCCTGTTGGCTTCTGTTGTGAATCATGTGTCTTTGTAAAGAGACCACTAGAAGTACTGCTGCCCCCAACGCCCTTCCCCCACAACCAGATGGAATCAAGCACACTTTGATGCCTCTCTTCATGCTATATGTAGGAGAGTGCTCTTACCCTTGGGATGTGGCCCTCTACTTAGCTGTTTTCTGTTATCCCAGA
The DNA here is from genome assembly GCF_964263255.1 of Lissotriton vulgaris. Classification (NCBI taxonomy): domain Eukaryota; kingdom Metazoa; phylum Chordata; class Amphibia; order Caudata; family Salamandridae; genus Lissotriton; species Lissotriton vulgaris. Next base: position 908,590,508 of record NC_141689.1, on the reverse strand, counting down.
AGTGATGAAGCAGAGGGATGTTTCTACACATTTATCTTATGTTGGTAGTCTTGTCGAGGACATTCAAAAGCTCATGACAGACTTCTGATTGTGTTATTTAATGATTAGTACGTGTCAGCAGATTTCCTATTTCCTGTTACTTGCTATTGAAAAAGGACTTTCAAATAGAAGTGTATTTATTTATATCCATTGAGTTAAGAAAACCTTTTTTTCTTGGATACAATGAGGTGTACCCAGGTACAGTGCTTATTAACCATTCGCTTGAGTGTACCATTTGGAAGTTGGTGTATATGCAGGAGGCTATCCTACATACATTTCCCAAATAGAATGTACTACTCTATAACTTCCTTAAAATAAGGGTGGCAATCGCCAAAGCAGGCATAAACAAGCTCACCCCATCAATAATACAATACGCCACCAGCCTGAACATAATAGGACACCAAGTAGCGCACATATATAGAGCCCTGAGCCCCAAAACCTCAAAACTAAATAACAAAACTATAACCCACTGGGAAGCAGTAACAGGGAGAGAGCTCAGCGAGAAGGAAACGGCAGACCTATGGTCCTCCACATCGAGAAGGAAGGTGACAACAACTCCAGATCAGACAACATTCTGGCTAGTACACAGGGCCTACTGGACCCCAGCACGCCTAGCCACCATGGGAATCAGAGAGAACGACTCCTGCTGGAACTGCAATAAGCAGAAGGGGGACCTGGCACACCTCCTCTTCCAATGCACCAAGATCAGGAAGTTCTGGGACTCCATAAATACTCTAATCAATTACGTAACAGGCGCCACACTATCACTGGACTTTCACTATCTAGCACTGGGATACACCGACCCATCCATAACATCCGAAAATGACAGAGACCTGATTGACCTCCTGCTCACAGCGGCGGTCAAGACGGTGTGGAACAATTGGAAAGACACAGCAAAGGCCACCTTTAAAGCCTGGTTCAACTGGGCCATATTCCTACGATGCGCCGACACCATCACAACCAACAGCCTACCGAACCCAGGGAAAAAAAGCGAGATGTGGCTGTCGCTAGACCACTACCTGTCCTCTCATAAGCCACCCTGAACGTCCAGACTAGGCAATACTGCATAAACTACATGCATCGCCTACTCTGCAACACAATGTGCCTCTCTCTACTCTCTATATCTCTACACCTCTCTTTTCTCTTCACGCCACCAGGGGAGCGAAAAGACAATCAGACAGTCTGTAAGGGGCACGGGGGAAGCCTGAAGGTTAGACGAGAAGAAGAAGCAGCAAGCATGAGAACATGAACAAACAGACACAAGCCAATCGAGACAATGCTTCCCCCCCCCCCCCGGGCGTGCTTTTTCCCTGTCTTTTCCCATCCCCCATGTGTTTCACTCTGTACCATGTAAATATGCTTTTTATTTTCAATAAAAAATTACTGAAATAAAAAAAGAAAATGTACTACTGTCTCGCACCATTATGGAGTGACCTGGTGGTGGGTGATAATTAAAACCACAGTGTGTTAAGGCAAAATAACGTTTAGCCTTAACCATCAGGGGCCTTAGAACTGAAAGGGATAAAGGACTGGCGCTTCCAGGGAATTATGCCTTCAAGGGCCATTGACTGATGACCCATTATATCTAGTGTTTGGGTATTATTTCTTTCCACACTACGTTTCTTTGGCAAGCCATCAATAGCGCTTTGAATCTTTTCCTTTGCTAATGTTAGGAAATAAAGGAGGCAGCAAGCAAACCTGACATAGGTCCTGGCCCGACAATCTTTTAGTCAAGTTTAGATTTAATTTAGGTTATTTCCTGTGAAACTACGTGAATTTATTTATGAACCCTCTGCATACCATTCAAATTCCTTGTTTGTAAACGAGAGAATTGCTGACATGATTGCAAAAGTAATATTCATCAGTTTTTTGTGAACGCTGCATTGAGTAGTGATGGTTACACCTTTTATCAGCAGTGCATATTTTGTTTCTCATTATCTTTGCTTCCTTGTGGCAACCAAGCCTCCTCCCCTCGAGCCCCACTCTTGGTACATCTCTCCCACACCTCCCCTACACACAAGCGCACACATACATTATACATACATGTACACACGTTCTCGCACTTTCACCTTCTTTCCTGTGTGGGCTTTTCAGAAGCACTTAATGGAAGTTCTAACATCCAGAGAGCAATGTTCAGTCAGAAGGGGAACGCCACACACAGAATGGAAGGGGAGAGGGCAGCCCTGATTGCCTACAAATATTTGCAGCGCTTTGTGTGAGGATTGGAGAGCAGGCAGAGTTGTGCCAACATAATTGTGGGAAGTGCTGCGAGCATTCAGTCTTCTCGCCATTGAGCCCTCACTAGGGCTTCTAGGCTTTGTGTTTTGTCAGGGCCCAGCTCTCTTGGGCTGTCGCCCTACAGCCTTTACAAAGGGTAAGAACCCATTCTGAATAAAATGCATTCTGTTTGGAGGCAATCAGATGCAGCCTCGAGCCCAGCAAATTGAGAATTCGAATAAATATTTTCACTGGGTGAGTGTGACCTCTAAAAAGCCATGTAAGCCACTGAAAGGAGAAGTCCTCGCACCTCATTATCTGCGGTTAAAAGTCTGGGATCATTGGGGAAATGAGGTTTCATTGAGAAGTGAAAGTGGCAGCTAAATTTAGACCGCTGGTTTCGCACAATACCCTTCACTTAATTCCGCCCCACTAATTCGAGATGTCTGCGTTGAAAAAGCACACCATTCACGTCTCCTGGCATTCCAGAGCTGGCACCGCGAAGCCTGGTCACTGCTTTGAAGATGCGAATGCAGAGCGCTGGTGGGGCGTTTCTAAAAGCGCTTTTAAAGGGAGCAATTAGTTTGAATGGAAATAGAATCATACAAGAAGAAAAGGAGGGGGCGAGGACAAAAGAAATCTGATTTTCTATACTTTTAGGATATAGAAAATCGTACTCTCAAATCGTTTGTGAAATTCTTCTTCTGTTTGCGAGGTTCCTGACTATTTTTTTAATCTTTTTGTGGATCTCAGTTGACAAATTGTGGCCTAGAAATGTGCCACGAGCCCCCTGGTGTGCAGAGAACTGTACTTCTGTTTTCTACATGCACCTCTGGTAGAGACTAATGTATATTGCTGTGCAGGTGGGTTCAAGAAAGAGGGAGAAAAATCTTTTGATTTTGAGCTTGCAAGTTGAGAGGTCTGTCTGGGTTTTTAGGAATAATGAGCATTGACAAAGCAAATAGAATAGCTTTGATGCTTGTGGTCGAGCGTAAAAAAAAAAAAAAGGAATAAAAATTCCTTCGTAACAGTTAAAAAAATGATGGCTTTGTGTGTGTACATAATGAATGGATGAGAAAAAGAATTGAATGTTTGAGTTTCTTTTCACATGTAAAATCGTTCCTTTTACCTTCGAATAGCAGAATGATGCACCAAAGCCGCCACTATAAAGAAGGTGAGACTAAAATACTCCTATGGTCTGATCCAATATGTGATTGATAATGTATCAAGCCATTGGGTGAAGGTTCCTGAGCCAAAGAATCTGCCATACTCTTAGAGTACATATAGAGTACAATGTGTTTGCCAGGAACGGCTAAAAGGCAGTTATACGTGAAATCTAAAAAACAGTGATGCATGTTCTTGTTCATCCTCGATGTCTACAGTGATATGATTAGCAGTGTGGAAGATTGTTAGGTAGCCAAGAATAATAAGCCCGAGTGTCTTTCCAGCACCAAAGATCTAATCATCCGTGGTTGAAAGACATATATCGAGTAAAAGACAAGACTTCGAGAGCACGCGTCCTTTATGCTATTGGTAGAGAAATGTCAAGCAGGTAAATCTAACTGTTAAAAAACTGTGATATGCAGGGCTCGACAACCGCGTAGGCCGCCTTTGTAAAAGACCCTGCAATTCAAAAGTCACTGGTCCGTAGATACTTTTCCACTGTTGTTGCGGCAGTGTGTGCTTTAGTTCATCTCTATTTTCCTCTTGAACTAAAACTCCTGAAATCAATGTGCCCTCAGTTATTCACAATTTCCTTGCTACTTATTGATGGGCAGTGGTAGCATCAACAATTCAATAAACTCATTTATACCCTCTTTATTTTGGTTTTAGAGTATTCAGCAACCTGATGGTCATGGTGGACTTCCAGTCCGTGCCAGCACCCTGATTCTTGACCTTCAACCAGCATTGAAAATGTCTGATTAAGTTGTCATCCTGATAGTTCTGTGACACTAGTGAGTTCTGTTTTTGCAGGTTTCATCTTATTTTTTGTTGTTGCGGGCAGTTCATAAGCCATATTTGTCACATGCTACACATCTTAATTTGGTTAAAACATTAGCATTTAACATTTATGCGAATTATTTGACAAATGTGATACAATCCTTCAGCTGCTTCACTTTTTATACAGGCCCACTAAAACTCAGATGTTTCCACAGATGGATTATTCCAAAGTCAAATAGCTGTCTCCAGGATTGTGTTTCAGCAATAAACCACAAGATGAAGCACAATTGGCAAAAAACGGAAAATAACTAAAATTGGATTAATAGTTTTTGGACCTCCCCATTTCATATTGGCATTTAATAGATGTGCTGTAGGCATCCTTGCAGATTCTTCCCAATAGTAAAACCAATCTTTGCTGGGTACAGACACCTCCCTGAAGCATCCAGTGTGTACCATGGCTTCGTTTTTTTTCTCAAAACACCGAATCATTTCTTTGATTCTTTGTATTTCCTTATCATAGTGGGGAGAGTGATCTCTCTTCCTGCCTTTACAGTAACAGCATATTCTTTGTATCTTAGATGGACTTTGATATTGAGTAGTTTTTCTGGTCCCATCTGGAGTGGCGCCTTCAGGCTACTACCCAGGGCACACTGTTCAAAAGCGAAGGACAAGCTCTGCTCTCTTTATGTTGAATTATGGCAGTTAAACATTCCTTTTGGTGCCCTGCCTATAATGAATTATGACTTCTTCATAACTCCCCAGTCATCCCCACAACCAGTACATCTCAAAGACTGCATCCTACTTCTGGTGAAAGAGGATGTTTCTATGGTGCATTCTATGTCATGTTGCCCCATGGAACTTACAAACCCCTTCACCCCACTTTCATTTAGCCGCTCCATCATCCCTTTATTGCTACGAGACAAATATATATCCCAGTCTCTAGACAGAAACAGTTCTTGGACCCCTAAAAACAGTGGAACCCTTTGTCCTCTCCCACATGCTTTTCACACTGTCTGTGTCTGATCACATTTATTGCCACATGCCCATTTGATTCGAAACAGTTACAGTAATCTGCCTTCTGAACAAGCCTATGATGGACGCAGTCACTCACTACAGCTGGCATTCTTTCTCCTTCTTGCTTTTCTTTATTGCTCCAAATAATTAGTTTGTAAAAATCTCTCACTTTCTCTCCCGATGCAACCTTCTCATGACACCATCTGGCTTCTTTTCACTCTACTAGACCAAAATCACACCTACTCCAGTTCTTCAGTTTAATTGTTGAAGCACACCACAACCTCACTTCTTGACTTTCATGCAGTCATTCATCCACATCTGCACCCATCAGTCACAACGAATGTCCTTGAAACACAGTGCCAGCAAAATATAAAACCTAAGAGAGGACCTGCAGTGATCCTGTATACAGTTTGCGAGGATATCCTAATCCGTCTTGATCTTTCAGTGGCTTATGATTGAAATACTGCAGGCTGTGGACATTACAGAAGAAGAGCTGCTTTTGCACCTCAGGCGACTGCCGTCCTGCTTGAGGACTTTCTTGCTCTCTCAGAAGGAAGACTGGACCTCCTCCCTTCAATCCAGGCTAAGGGTGACTCTAAGGGTAAATTGGCTGACCTGTCTGAGCTACATGGAGAAACTCACTCCAGTGGCCTCCCTCCAACTGACCTACTGTACTGGACCTGCCTGAGCCCTACTGGCCTCTGCCGGAGTGAGGTCCTGATCCCCAAGAAGTGCCTTCCCAGGTCCTGGATCCTTGGCTGGCATCAGTCGAGCTCCTCCTGTGAATAAAGGTGAAATGCTGAAGTTTTAGATTTTTGGCGACCTTGAACAGGCCCATTTGTGCCTCGCCGACTGCCAGTGCATAGCTCCGATTAACCCACTGTAGTACGATCCTTCGCACTACTGCGACCAGCAACAACACAAGAGATGCACTTCATGCCTTAGCAATGACATCCCACAGTGACTGCCAATGTGAAGCTCAGATGTTTGAGGCGTGGGGCTTTGGGATAAGATTGTTACCCTTCACCATTTTGAATTAACAATACTGTTTTTTTGTAAAGCGCCCTAAACCCTATTAGTCCAGATGCGCTATCTATATCTAAAAAATAAAATACATTAATAGTTGGTACAATAATTCAATTGATAAGCAGTGGAGAGGAGCAGATTTTGTGACCCGTGTAGGTCTTATTGCTGGCTACAAGCTTGCTGTCTTCTGCAGACTCTGTCGTGGCCATATGACCACATGCCAGAATACTTCTTAGTGCATGACGCGCTTGGGAAGCTGAGTGAAATATAGCTTGTGGTGATTCTGTGAGCCTTGCTGCCGATTTGTCTGAGGTGCAACTAATCGGATTAGTGCCATGTGGTACCAAGCAGGGCTGCAATCTATCATGTGCTGGTGTGAAAAACTGGTGGATAAGGGAAGGCAGAGGAAGGGTAATGTGAAATACTGGATTCTGGTAGTTGGCTGAGAGGTTGGTTTCAGATAGGACCAGCCCTCCACTCTGTCATCAGGAAACCTTCAGTGTCCGAAATATGCCGCAAAGTTTGAGTTTCCACCGGAGGAGTGGGGCAGTAGCAGTTGCGGCCGGTGCAGGTAAGCGCAGTGGACGGAATAGGATTTATTTATTTTATTTTCCCTATTCGATTGTCTGTTGCCACCCCTACCCCCTGCACCCTACCCCTGCCTTTCCCCACTACGCTTACCTGGAACAGCTGCCACTGGGCAGTAGAGAAGCTAAAACAAAATCTTCTGGCAAGGAGTGAAAAAACCAATGCAGTGGCGTAGAAAAAGGGGGTGCAGTGGGTGCGGGCCGCCCCAGGTGACCTCACTGAGGGTGGTGACAAAAAGGCAAAAAATGTTTTCATTTTTGCCATTTTGTCAAGCTGCGGGTGACCAGAAATTTTCCCCACCGAGCAGGCGTGCAACGCCCATTGGGCTGAAAGGGCTTCAGCCAACACCGCCCCCCCCGTTTTGTTTGTCAGCCCGGGGTGAGACAGCTTCCCGGACACAATATCACAGCCACACTGTAGCACGTCACAGGTCTTTAAAAGGTCATCTACCTGTTAAGGATGCTTTGTTGTATTTTTACGCCTTATTAGAGCCCCTGCAGCTCCACTCTGCCAATTGCTTGAAGAATTGGCAAGCCCCACCCCCCCTTTCCCTAGAAATTTGGCTCATATTGCGCCTCTGGCACCAGGTATCACCCGACCATGCAACACCACAACACCTATGAGGCCTGAGCTACTAGAGGGATCTAAACTATTTAAGGGCACATTCTACAGTGAGTTCTCATCGGGCGCAACACCAAGAAACCTGTAAATGTCAGCTGATATTCAACTTCATCACCAGGTGTAGGATTTAACACACGGCACACCGGTCTTCACCAGCGCCTAAAATATCATGGAACAATAAAGGAGAAAGTTGCAATGTTTTCAAATAGCCATTCGAGCATTGGAGGAAATAATTAGCTGACATATTGTCGGCTGAAGGACAGATGTGACTGAAAGCCCTCAAGGTTAAATAATGTCTCGCACCAGTAAAGCGCGCTTTGCTGAGTGCACAACCATCCGCAGAGACCATATGCCCAAATGTAATGCTCAGCAGTGAGATTTCGATGTCAAATCACCTTTTGCATATTGAAACGTTGCAAAAAGCGATAGCAGAAGCTGCGCGGCCTGGGTGTGAAGAGCTGGGACGTGTTTGTGTAGCAGCTGCATTTTAGGTCTCACCTACGGAGAGCTGTTGAAAACCTATTGCCACCAACACATTCAAATCTATGCATCTAGGCTTCTATCTCGTTTTCTTTCTTCTTATTCATTGTCTTTCGCCCCTATTTTGGGGTCCCCCATGCCCCCTCTGGAGCGTTTTTGTTCGCCATGTTTTGAATTGATGACTAGCATCTTCTACTGCTGACATTCAGGGAACAACTTTCTAAATTTCTTTTAGCCCTGTATGGCAGCGAATGTGTTTTCGTGTTCTCTTTACCCTTGCCTTACGGCCAGGCTGCTCCTTTATAAACGCACGCTTTTGCACACCTTTTGTTTGTTTTTGTTTAATTTTTACACGCCTAGGGCGTCCGCCATCTTGGAACAGAACATTTATAAAAGGAGATGGCTGGTGCTTCATGACATATGCTGCATATGTATGTTGTACTGTATTTAATTGCACGTATATAGCGCTCACTACATTTATATAGCATGCCACTCCAAAAACCAAGGTTAGTGATGATTAAATCTAATGGATAACTGGCTATTCGGTTTAGTCGTTTGCTCTGAATTTAGTTCAGTTTCTTTTATGGTGAATTCCAATAATAGGAGTTAGATGGCACCATTAGTAGGACCTTTCTGGCATTAAGCAAATAATTGGAGGGGAGATTAGAGGACTAGAAGAGTTTAGGTTTCGGGAGTTTAGGGAAAGGAGAGGTTCTCATCTATGGAATGAGATGTAGGCAGTACACAGAGGTACATAATAGAAAATAAAGACAAATGGCCATAAGTCGTAGAGTAGAAAGCACTGTCCGAGTAGGGTGTAAATAGGCTGGTAGCTAGTGAGAGGGGTTGTTTGATATAGGAAAGGCGTGAAGGAGAGTCAACATTTTATAGTTGGAAACCAAGGACAATTTTCCATGCAGGGTCTTATCAATATAAGGGGAGAAGGTTTGTTGCCATTGCGTGCAAGCTTAAGCGTGCTAGTGAAGAAAATAATTCTGTTGTTTGCCTGTGAGACAGCATTTTCATTATGGGCTTTTGTTAAGCACTAGAGATAAGCCAGCGGTTTGCTGCTGATTGGATTGATTTTAATTTCATAAGAACTTTGTCAAGTTAGATTGAAGTTCTGCCAAGGGTCAAGAGTGGCCATGCTTCATCGTTTGTATCCCGTCTTTATGAACATGGAGTATCTGGGTGTCTGTGATGTTCAGGTTGGGAATAATCAGTTCTTTACCATTTGTCTGACTTCCAGGTGATTGTTGGTGGCTCTTATTCTTGCAGGCATGGAAGTTCCATTGTTTGGCAGCCTGTACAGAGAGAGTCTTAGGTTGAAAGTATTTGTTGGTTTCATTTGGAGAAATTCCGGACCTTTCCTGTTCATCGTATTAGCAGCAATGTATAATAGTTTGCAACTAGTAGAGAGCCTTCAGGACCGGATATGTAAGTGTTCGTATCTTTACAGGTAAAAGCAGCCTTGCTTCAGAAGTCGGAAGTCTATGGAATCCATTCATAGCTGAGTAAAATTCCATATTATAATGTATTTGCCTAATCCAGTTTTGATGAGTGATGTTATTGCTTCAACCTTTTGTGAAAATCGAGGATGTTTTAAAAAAAAATGTGACCTAGAGTTTTCATAGTTTAGAAGGCAGATTTAATTAGTTTGTACATTTGGGCTTAGATTGACAGTATAGAGTCTATGAAATTTCCAAGATTTAAACATGCTCCCATAGTCGTTTTGGTGATCCTAGTTCATCATGCCAGAGGCCTAACCAATTGTCGAATGCACAATGCACATGTGGTGAATGGAGAAGTCAGTTTGTGTTTCATTTACGTTGCTGAGGTTCTATGTTGGACATCGGTCTATGATTTTGAGAAAATTGCTGAGTTTTAAGTTTCCTATACCTTCAGAACTTTTAAGTTTGTGTATTATTTGTGTGTCACCCACATACTTGTATTATTAAGGCAACAGTGGTCCCTTTCAAGCGTTAAAATATAAACAATAAATATAGACGCAATCGTTTCTATATTGAAAGTGTAGTACCCAACCGGGCAGAGGTCTAATATTTACTTTTCAAGCAATGTAAAACACAATTTACAAACAATATACTAGGCGGGGAACAGGCCTGTACCCAGCTTAACGTACAATTAGACATAGGGCAAGAAGGACAAGTGGAGAACAAACAAAAAGGGCTTTTAGGCAAAAGCTTAGCGTTCTGTATGTTAAGCTTTTGCCTAAATGCCTTTTTTGTTTGTTCTCCACTTGTCCTTCCTGCCCTATGTCTAATTGTACGTTAAGCTGCGTACAGGCCTGGGCCCGCCTTGTATATTGTTTGTAAATTGGGTTTTACATTGCTTGAAAAGTAAATATTAGACCTCTGCCTGGCTGGGTACGTCACTTTCAATATAGAAACGATTGAGTCTATATTTATTGTTTATATTTTAACGCTTGTAAGGGACCACTGTTGCCTTAATAGTATTGACTCCCAAGGTCCCTTGCTGACTTTTTGGGTTCCCTTGTTGTCCACTAAATATACCCACATACTTGTGGCAGTTAACATTAAAGCTGGTAATTAGTTCTTGTAATGGTTTCATGTATACATCGAAAATGATAGGGAGACGGGCTGGTGGAACTAGTTTTCTTTTTTTTTTTTTGTTTACATTGGAAGCTGTCAATGAGAAGGGAGACATTTGTATCATCTTAGGTCTGTCCTGTAGATAGGAAGACATCCAGGGGAGAAATTTTACCACCAGGGCCGCTTCTCTTTTAGTCTGAGAATTAATCTTTGATGATGAACCTCATTGAAAGCTGATACAAGTTATATAAGTAGTACAGTACAGCCGCAAAACCGTTTTTGCCAACTGTTTGTAAGTCATCCCATATTGCCATTAGAACAGATTCTGTGCCCCTAACCAAGCTGAATTGTATTTTGTAGTCTGAGAGCAAGGAGTTGTCCTCTAGGAATTGAGAAATCTAGTGAGTTTCTCCATTATACAACCACAATATGTTTTAACTAAGCAAAGAATATTTTCTTAACTACTGTATTATCAACTACATACTAAAGTATTTTTCCCGTGTTTGTGATGCAGACAACCAACAGTGTAATCCACTTACTTATTTTTGGAATGCTCTGCATGCCAAATACAGTCCAGAGTTCCCACACACAAATGGGTTTTAATTCCTCCTCTTTTGTTCCCTTACCATAAATGTAATACTTCTGCATTGGCATGCATCCCGTTCAAAGATCTGGGGTTATGGTCACTATGTGGAGTGTGGTGTAAAATTCTTCTCTTGATCCGGGGTGTGGCCATGCTGGCGACCAAGATGGCCACTGAGAAGTGAAGCTCCAGCTCCGTCGGCCCTCATGAGACTGGTTTCAGGCCGTAATGCAATCTGCTTTAATTGAACTAGTCGGATGATGCATTCTCACAGAAGGTGGAACTTATTGATGATACTTTCACCACAGTGTGTCAATCGGGCGTGGAGCACCGGGAGCGGGTGGGAAACAGCTTTGTGGCAACGGGGACTGTGGGCGAACCTTAGGTCCGAGGCTAACAAGCCTTGCTTGGCCCCCGCCTGTCTTTAACATCTGGCGTTGTGCATTGGCCTGAAAGTGCCTGGGACAGGTGATGAGGAACGGTGGGCCGGATACTGTTGCTTACTAATGGTGGTGCAGACGGACAGCTCAGCTCAGTGATGCTAGGGGTGGTGATGCGACCCTCTTCACAGACTTGCTCAGCCACCGGGTAAGAGGTGAGTGATGCGATCTTCCGAACGGCTCTCAGGTCATCACTGTGCTGTGGGGCCTCCCCAGCCCAAGATCAACTAGTACTGCCTCGATCCCGCTGGCCTGTTGGAGGTGATTGCTCGGTTTGCACCTGCCCGGGGACCGATAACAGCCGCAACCGCCGTACCGAAGGCCCATACTGCCCCCTTGTCTGTCTGTCCAGGGCCCACTCCAGCTTACCAATTTAGGCTTTGCTCAAAAGGCATAGGCCCCCTTCATATGCTAAGAGGAGACTAATACCTTAATGTGCATTTCTTATCCTGGACTACGGCCTCTGTCACACCCATACGATCCCTGCATTTGGACCTGCCTGCTAGGCCTTACTAATCTGATAATGCTCCAAGCCCAACGACCGGTGCAGACTGACTTAAGACCGCACCTGTCAGCTGCCCTCCACTCTGGCCTTCCCCTACTCTCTCCTAGAATACGTCCTTTGTACCACACACTTCTCTAAGAGCACATATACTCCTGCATGTGCTTGCCGTCATGGGGAAAGGGGATCCCAAGCAGTGGAAGCTTCCATTCGAATGTGCCAAGGTGATCAGAAGACCGTAATCTCTGTTGGATGTGGACGATATAGCAATTAACACTAATACCACTGAACAACTTAGCGGCACTACTACCACCATGGCTGAGCTCCTTGACGGATTTCGCTTAATTGACGCACGCTTTGATGTCCTGGCTGGAAGACTGGCCCTTATGGGAGAATGGCTAGACCATCAAAATGTCACTCTACAGGGCAGAGGAACACATATCTGGCCTGGAGTATGGCTCTGGGTCCATTACTAAAAGACTGGAAAATACGGAGGGTCTCCTGAAAGCAGTTGCTGTTAAAAATGAAGATCTGGAGGCGAGGACACACCAAAACAACATTTGTATCATGGGTATCGCTGAATTCACAGACTTAGGGTGCCCGGACCTCTTTGTGGAATGCCTCCTTGTGGAATTTTTCGATCACCAAAGCTTTGCAGCAACCTTTGAGGTAGAGCATGCCCATAGAACACTGGGCTTTCGCTTGCCACCAGGTGCCTCCCTTGTCTGCCCATCGCACTCTGCTAAACTACAGGGCAGAGTCCTGGCACTTTGATTCGCCCATGAGCATGGCCCTATACAATTTCAAGGTTCTAATGTCTCCCTCTTTCCGGACTTCACAGTGGCTGTGCAGGAGGCAAAAAACAAATATGCTGATGTCAAACCTCTACTCGCAAGCAGGGACTGAAATATGGCATGCTGTACCCGGCTAGACTCCTATTGGAGATAAATGGAAAGGCTAATTTTTTCAAAACCCTGGCTGAGGCAATGTCTTTCTGCAACCTACATGGCAGTGGCAAATCCAACTCTCCACGTGGCACGTCAGAGCACGCTCCTCAGGACCTCAGCGAGCATGGACCTCTCCCCTCCTGACTGAACTGCTCTTGCATTTATCTGCACATGTAAAGTATTTCTTTTCCTGTTTATTGGCATTTTCCTGTGTGTTTGTTTCCCGATCTGATACTGCTGTGTTCTATTACTGGAACCCATTTACTTGTTTTATTTATCAGTATCACTCCCCTTATCGGCCCACTTGCTGTGCGTTGCCTACCTCCCAAGGTCTACACCAAACTGACACTTGGTGTTTTTTTTCTGTTTATTCGATTGCATTGTGATTCGCTGGGTAGTTCGATGCCTGGTGTGTGGGTGGGGGGATATGGGGTGTTTGTTGGAGTGTTATTGTTTCCTTGTACTTACATTGTTAGTTTGGAAGGGGACATCACAAGTTGCATGCACACAACTCCATACCTACAATTCCCTACATGACCTTGAGACCTACTGGTTGAGCTTACATTCATGATGTGGAACATTAGAGGCCTCCACAACCTTTGCAAGAGCAAGCAAGTGCTGTTGTATATTAGCAGGCATAATGTAAAAATAGTTTTCTTATGGGAAACCCATCTACCACCCCAAGATGCACCTTCATTTGGAACCTGTTGGGGCCTGCATAGCTATATCTCAAGTTACAGCACTTACTGACGTGGAGTTTGCACTCTCATTCACAAAAGTGTCCCTTTTAACCTCCATGCCAGTTTTACTGATAATGAAGAATGTTATGTTATTTCTGCAGGCGTGCTTGCTGGGCAGAGTATCCTCCTCGTTAATGTTTATACCCCAAATGTGGATGCCCTTGCCTTCTTTCAGGAATACTTGTCCCTGATGGGTCATCCTGATGCTGACGTTATTCTAGGGGTGGGGGGTGGTGTTTGCAACATGGTCCATAATCCAGACTCCACCACTGTCCATTCTGATGGTAAACCCCACACCTTGCGAGTTCTCCAAGATATCAGTGACAGACCTTGAGAGATGCGTGGCTTCTCAATCAACCAATACTTTTGGGTACACGCTCTATTCGGCACCTCATGCAGTATGGACACACATAGAATACTGGTTCATATCAGCAAATGCCGCCATCTGGTTGCATTAAGTATAGCATCTTCTGAGTACCTTGTCCGACCACTCCCCAGTACGGATAGTATTTAAGATACTGTATGGGCGAGGTCTGGAGCGTAGATGGTGCTTTCGGAGCACTACCCTCTTGGACGATGTGCTCCATTATGAACTTCCGGACTCCATATTTAAGTAGTTTGCGCACAACACTGGTTCCGACAAGCTCAAGGCTACTTTATGGGATGCCATTAATGTGTATATATGGGGGTGTGTATTTCAAAACATGCAGGGATCCTTTGAGATATTTGTAGTCTCCTCGCCCGTATAGACAACAAGTTGAGTTAAATTGACGAGGCTGACTTACAACAACACTGCGGACCCGTGCTGCACCATTGCTCCGTGCTGATGGAGGAATTCTGTTCCTTAGCCGACCGAGAAACTGCATACTTGGGAAAATATGCCAAGGCCAGACAGAATGGTGAGGCTGAACACCCGGGCTGAACATTGTCATGGCAACACTAATGCTGTCATTATCTGCAAAATTCTCCGATACTATTTGCATGTATATTCTTCCAGAATTGATGGGGACACTGACACTAGGATGGCATACTTAGCATACTTAGCAGAAACCACAATGGTATGGATCACTAACACACAGAGACAGTTCTTGAGTGAACCTTTCTCCAGTGAGTAGATAGTCCAGGCAATGGACTCACTGAATGAGCCTAAGGTGCCTGGCTTGGATGGCCTCATGGGTACTTTTTACAAGGCATAGAAACATCCACTTTCTCTGCATCTCTTAGACATGTATGTTGAGCCCATGAAGCAGGGTCCTCCCGCCATCATTGCGAGAAGCAGTTATTACATTATTGCTGAAGTCTGGTAAAGTCTCACATCTCTGTAACTCCTACCACCCTCTTTTGTTTGTTAACTTTGATAGCAAAATCCTGGGTAAAGGGATCGCCACTCGACTGTCACTCCTGATGGACCAGATTATTTCACCCACATAAACCAAGTTCGTCCCTCATAGATCCACCTTCTTCAACCTCTGTACCATGTTTGCAGTGTTAAATAGGATATCCCCGGATATACCAGTGACCGTAGCTCTGCTGGATTCAGAGAAGACCTTTGATTCCTTATAGTAGCCCTTCCTATATGTGAATGTGCCAAACCTGGGGCTGCCCCGTGGCTTCACTGACCTGATTATGCTTCTATACTCCAGTCCAATAGCCCTGCTATGGGTGAATGACTCACTTTCTGAGGCTTTTGCTATAGCTCGGAGAACCAGGCAAGGCTGCCCCTTGTTGCCACTTTATTTATAATTGCTATGGATCCTCTGGTTTGCCACCTCCAGGAAACCCACATGCATCAGGGTCTCCGCTTTCGCCCGTATCACTTACTCTTACCTGTGTATGCGGAGGACATTTTATTATTTATTTGCCATCCTTAGGACAACCTACTCCATGAGTTAATATGGTTTGGTGGCTTCTCTGGCCTTAATATAAATTGGGCAAAGTCTGAATGGTTCCCCCTCACAGACATTACCATATATGTGCCAACTGAGTACCCACTCACATGTTGGGACAACTTCATTAAATACTTGGTCATTAGTTTGCATCGGGACAAGGAGCAGGTAATTTGCTTGAACTATGGTCCTGCCATTGACATGCCGGCTGTTCAGATTGAGAGGTGTTTGCGACTTCCTCACTGTATGGTGGGTCGTATTGCCATCATCAGAATGGTTGTCTTCCCCTGTTTTTGTATTTATTCCTCAATATACTGATTGCCCTGACCAATACTTACTTCCTCGCCCTCAGAAGCCTTTTATTATGGCTTGTCTGGTCTGGTTTTCGTTAAGTGGGCTACGTTAGTATTTCCTATCAACGTGGCGGATCCCTGGTCCCAGACTTTCAGTTACATTTCCTGGCCGCCAATTTGCGTCTCTTTGGAACCATGTAGATGTCCGTCTTCCTAATGCTAAACCTGAATGGGATCAGGCGGGGACAGTTCCTCTGGCGTCCATACTACTTACTGCAGGTTCTAAAACTGGACTCCACTGACATTCAGACCTTCTCCACTATGAGGTGGGTGCTTTTCCAGGATGCTTCGCCGAACCTTGGATGGCCACCCCTTCTACTCTCTTGCCAGCGAACATCCTTGGCTGTCCTTGAGCCAAGAGAAACTGGCCCAACGTACACTACTGCACCACGATCTCCACCTATTCAGGGACCTCTTCCCAGATGGCTACTTCCTCACACATGCAGATGAAATTCGATTTGCAAACACCACGCACATGGATCATTTTGCTCTAATACGCATGCATGACATGCTGCCCACACGCATCCCCTCCTACACCCTGGCCCCAAACAACTTCCCTCCATTGACACTTGATCTCTGATTCAGATGGTGGGGAGGCTTCTCTCTAGACTTTATCACGACCTCCATGGCCAAGAAACCCACACATGATGGGAAAATAAGGGCAACTTGGGAACATGTTCTTGGGCACCAACTATCCGATAAAGAATGGTACTATTGCTGCTCCCAGATAAAATTATTCTCCCCCCAACCATTGGCATAAACTCCTCCATTTCAAATTTTTACATAGGGCATACACTACATCAAGTGCGCCTGACCAAACTTGATCCCACCAGATCCTCTCTATGCCCTAAATGACATGCAGATGACGCAGATTGTGCACATATAACTTCAACATGTCCACATGCATGTACATACTGGGCAAGGTGTTTGAACTCCTCTCATTGATGATGGAGACTATCCTCGAACCAGAGCCCTTCTTAGCACTTTTAGGCTATGTGGCGATGTAGCGAAAGACATTCTAATATTTACTGCTATAGCTTTACGTCTAGCCAAGAGGTAGATAGCACTACATTGGGGCACTTGTATTCGTCCTAATGTGGACGCTTTGTTATCCAGTATGATATACTGTGATACGACGAGTGAAATATATGACACGTTGCTGCCTCCCACCTCCAGGCCGAAAGATATCTGGCAACGTCTCCGGGACTACCTGCTCACGCTGGACTCCTATGAACAGAGCTGATTTGTTGATCTTTACTTTGTGATCTCCCTACTCACCATGTGCTCCACTCTCTCTTTGCATGTTGCGGTCCTCTCTAATACTCATTTACGTGCTTGCTCTGGGCCGACCTGGTATGTCTCACAGTTCGCATCATGTGCGCATTTGGATATTCTGATGTACCCCTTTTGAGATTTTTGATGTATTAACTGTGTAATATTCCCACTGCGTGAGATTTGCTGTATGTAAGTTTCTTTTATAATTTTCGGTCTTTTGTTTCTGTTTTGGAAAATGATAGCTAAATAAAAAAAATCTTCCATTCATTCAAGTTGTCCTACATATACTACTTTTACTCTCTCTGGATTTTGCTTGTGACAACCACTAGATTCTGGTGACCGTTTGGGAGCTTTATTGTAAGGTTTACCTGTGTGGTATAGCAAAGGGTGTTAATGGGATGCTTAATACCAACATTTTCATCACGTTACTCACTGTTAGAGACTGTGACATATGATAACGCCAAACGTGTTCCTGTAAAGCTAAAACACCCTTTTATGCGCAAGTTTTGTCACTGTCATTGTGTTTAGATCTGCTCCACAGATCACTTGTGATGGTTGTGAAGCTAATTTTTCCATATTGACCATGAAACCCAATCTTAACGATGTTTCTTTCACCCGATTTATACCCTCCTGACCTTTTTTTAAACCAGTTCACTTTTATCAACCCATCGTCGGGCTAGCAATGTACATGGATGGACTGACACCTTGGCGTACTGGCACCACTGCCAGATATTGTGTAAACACAGGTGGTGCAGACTTTCTTTTGCAAAAGATAAAACTTTGAATTGGTAGTGGTTAGCCTAACACAAACCTAAGTTATTTATTTGCATTGCTCATGGCAATGTGGCAGTAGGCATCTATTACTTTGTAATGCTTTCCTATTGTGCTACCTTTAACTTTTCAGTCTTCTGAAATCAGTTTAGAAACCTAAGGCTCTAGAATGAGTCTCAAAGTAAGCTCTTCTATTAGGAAGCATAATATATGAAATTGATACTTACTGTTAAGAATAGTTTTTCAGTTTGAAGCTTCTCCAAAATCACACACTGTGCATCACTTTGCCGGACACTGGACTTGTCCTGAACTGTCCAACCACAGAAGTTCCCTTCCCCAGACAACACCATCACGGTTTGAGCCAGCTTGACCCACTTCAACGAAAATAGCAAGCGAACAAAGCTTCCAAACATGACCTAACACAGAAATGTTTACAATCCACACTTATGAGAAAGTCAAAACAATAGTTTCTAGGATTAGGGTGCTTAAGCGGTCGGTATGGCGTTATTAGGTATACATGTAGTCACATCATTATAATCTTTAAGACCAGAGCAATGAGAGAGAACTTTCAGTACCTAGGGGTGTACAACAGCTTGGGAGGTGTAGGTGAGCATATTCCATCAGAGGCAAGGCTATTGAGCAGAGGTAAAGGTGGGTCCTTGAGATTAACGAAAGCCATTTGAGATGTCATCAATGATGCCATGTAACATGTTTTGAATGTCATAGGTAAGGTCATAAACAGTGCATGACAGGGCTGTGAGTTATTGTGCGTCTCCAAGAGCTCGTCAGCTCAGGGCTCACGGGAGCCGTTTAAGTACAACCAAGATGGATCGCACACCACTAGCCTCTCCTCCGGGTCGCCCCTTAGCACTCTGGTACATATAGTGCATGTAGATGGATGAGTAAAAAGTAGTTCACCACAGTTGGTGCGAGTAGTTACTCATTGTCCCCAAGTTCTCTGGACCCGAGACATGGCCCGGGTTTCGGGACAGTTTCCCTTGTCAGCAGAGCAGTGTTTGGGGTGGATGAGAAGGCCGATCCATCTTGGTTGTACTTAAACGGCTCCCGTGAGCCCTGAGCTGACGAGCTCTTGGAGACGCACCTGCGCGCCGGAGAGGCATCAGGGCCTGTGACGGTTACTTGGCGGCCTTCTCATCCACCCCAAACACTGCTCTGCTGACGAGGGAAACTGTCCCGAAACCCGGGCCATGTCTCGGGTCCAGAGAACTTGGGGATAATGAGTAACTACTCGCACCAACTGTGGTGAACTACTTTTTACTCGTCCATCTACATGCACTACATGTACCAGAGTGCTAAGGGGCGACCTGGAGGAGAGGCTAGTGGTGTGCGATCCATCTTGGTTGTACTTAAACGGCTCCCGTGAGCCCTGAGCTGACGAGCTCTTGGAGATGCACCTGCGCGCCGGAGAGGCATCAGGGCCTGTGACGGTTACTTGGCGGCCTTCTCATCCACCCCAAACACTGCTCTGCTGACAAGGGAAACTGTCCCGAAACCCGGGCCATGTCTCGGGTCCAGAGAACTTGGGGATAATGAGTAACTACTCGCACCAACTGTGGTGAACTACTTTTTACTTGTCCATCTACATGCACTACATGTACCAGAGTGCTAAGGGGCGACCCGTAGGAGAGGCTAGTGGTGTGCGATCCATCTTGGTTATAACTTCACTTTAGCCTTTGGTTTTTGCAGTGTACACACACACACACACACACACACACACACACACACACACACACACACACACACACACACACACACACACACACACACACACACACACACACGTTAAAGTTACACTCTAGATAAGTATAATAATAAGATCTTCAATTGAGTAAAAAAAAAATAGTAATTCCCTGAAAGTATGTTAAATGACATCATTGCGTCACTGATAAACTTTTTTTTTAGAATTGTTAGCGAAGATTTTTCAGACTGAGCCAAATTTAATAGCTCTTCTTTTAACTATCCAGTGGCTCTGACTGCTCATGTAATATACATATATACATAGATACATTTGCTAAAAAAAAGCAAAGGTTAAAGAGACATTCTAGTTAAGTGTTGAAATAAGGTAAGATCTAACATTTAAAAGCCCAAAAATCGCTGAAATTATAGTTTATAGAGCTAAATATAACTTGCTCCCTACCATGCACTATTTATGACCTCACATATTACATCACTCAAGACATGTTCAATGACATCTTGATGACATCACTGATGACATCTCAAATATATACATGCACACACACACATATTTACACATCAAAATATTACTATTTTAAAGTTGTGGAAAAGGGATGCAGAGCAATGCAGTATTGCTTTAACTAGTTTTGTCCCCTTCAAAAATATATAATGCCTCAAATTACTAAAAACTCACACCTCTGTTTCGTGCCTGCATTAACAGCCCAAAACACATTTACTCTGGGCTTCTCTTCTGGAAAGGTTTTTAATTCAGCAGCTCCTATTCCAACAAAATGGGGTTTCGAGTGCCTCACTTTTGTCTTAAATGCACAACTTTAATACACTAGTTGTTTATTGCAGCTCTGTGGTGATGTTGTAGTCGCTTCCTAGAAAGATAACTGACCGACTGGTGCTGGTGTTGTTAAATGTTTGACTCAGCATGTCAGACAGTTTTTCTGAAATGGATGAGGAAGATATTTGAGAAAATGCAAACTCATTTGAGCTTTTTAGGGCACAAACCATCATTTCTGTGACAAAAAGAAGACACTAATGTCTTCATTTATTGCAGTATACTATGTAGGAAATACTTTCAGTTTTCCAACTTTGATTCCATCAAGATGGAGTTTAGGTGTGCCACACTTTTGACAAATTCAGAATTTTAGCACTCTAGTTTCTCATTAGAACTTTGTGGTAAATCTCCATTGAGTAAACTGACAGGCTGCGGTTGGTCTTGAAAATACATGTTTTATTCTGAATGTCAGAACGTTGTACTGACATGGATGAGAAAGATATTTGACAACTCATTGAAAATGTGTCCTCATTTTATTGCTCTGGTGCACTAGTGATAATTTGTACAACAGTACAAACCCCCCTTATTTAGCTAATTTCTGAAAGAAATTATTTAGGTTTTACAGCTTTGGTTCAATCAAGAGGGCTTCAGGTGTGCCACAGTTTTATCATGAATACAGAATGTTAGGACTCTAGTTATTCATTAAAATACAGTGGAAAGCTACAGGAGAACACTTAATGGGTATCATGTCCTCGAGCCCTGTGATGGCTGACACAGCAGATAACCCAGCCTTTCAAGGAGATTCCCCTTGGGGTCAGGGTGTGTTCACTAATTAATTTTCAGGACGCAGTCCCTCAGCCCTGTTATGACTGCAACAACATATTATTCAGGTTGTGGCCACCCAATCTGGATTGATTTAGTCCTCGTTAAAGTAACCAATGAGAGCATTTCTAGACACCAACAGTTCAGATATACTTAACTATTTAACCCAGTCATGTCCACCCGAGCACCTCTTAAAATGTAGATTTTTCAAAAACGGCTGATTGGATTTACACCAAATAAGTAGCAAAGGATGCTTTGTTGAATAAAGTAACTCTGCCAAATTTGGTGTACGTCTAATCAGTTTAATTTTTTTCGGTATCACTTACCAAAATTTTCTATGGGAATCAACATGCCAAATCAACGTTTTGGAACCCCCTCTTTTTTCCTGGCCCCCGTTTGACGAAATCTCCCAAAACTTTGCAGGAAAAAGCTGAGGTGGATGAACGCTTAAATTTTTTTTTTTAAAGCTGCTTTAGGATACGCCATTTGATGCCAACGTTTTTAATAAAACAAAAAAAACACGCTTCCTATTGACATTCTGAACGAACTGTAAGAAAACAGAGGGGTTTGCTAATATGTATATAAACATTTTTTGATTTGTTTATAATCTTTTGATCCCATGGAACAATTTTAACCAAGTTTGCAATCGCATGGCATAGTTAGCTGTGCTCTGGCATGCCTACTTTCAGGCAGATGGGTACGGTGGAAAGAAGTACAGGGGGAGGGAGCTGCAAAAAGATGTTTTCCCATTTTAGCACCAAAGCAAATTTTGCTCATACCTGTAACACAACCCAATTTATTTATGCCAAAGTTGACATGGAAGTAGAATTAACTCAGAAAATGTGCACAAAACCACTGAAAATTGCCAGCTGTGGTTAGCTATTCACACAACAACGTCATATCTTCCACCCCTCCATTCTCAAGATACTAATTTACCAATGGTAGTGAAACAGAAAAAAGCTACAAAGAAAACAACATGGCGGAAGTTGTGCTGGTTAGTAACCATAGTATATTTCCAGCCATATATTAATTTTTAGCTTGGATTTTTAATGCCATGGCAGTGAAAAATTATGTGGCCCTAAATTATTATTAAAAGTACTGTACTAGGAAATTTACATTCACACATTTATCACTACAGAGCAGAAGTCAAATTCGAATTTATTAACACAGTATAGCAGTGCTTCCCAAACTTTTTAGAACCACAGCCCAATTTTTAGTACAACAAACTTTCATGACCCACCTTGCTTTAATGGGCATGAGAATGGCGATATTGTTGTTTTTGTTTTAAATGCAACTAATGCACTATGGGGTAGCGCACTGTCCATTACATAGAGCACGTTTTCAATTGAAATTGCCACTACATTTGCACAGACATACAGATTAACTGATTAAACTATATTGCACACAATAAATCGAGTTTCAGTGAACATGTATTATTTGTGAAACACCATGTAAAGAGTCTTGATTTGTTTTGATCCTTTTAAAATATTTGTTTCCATCACACTTCATAATTACAAAGTAAATGTGCTTCATTTTTGCTTTTCAAACTGCTGAACATGAACAGTTCATTTACAGGTATTTACATTTTATTGAGTATTACACAAAATTACATCCTACACACATTCCTTTCATACTCCCTGTACCCCTGGAAGATTGTCACATAATTAACTTTACTTTTCTTTCTCTGACTACAAAGTAAGAGAAGTTTGAAAACACAAACTACCATTAAAAAAAAAGAAAAGCAGCAATATGTAAAAAGACATACCCTAGCATTTTACCGCTGTCTTTGAAGCGCAGCAAATGTGACACGATAAATACAGAATTTAAAAGCATCTTTATTTTTGTGCCTGCTTTCATGTCCCACCAACAATCGCCTCTCAACACTCAGTTTGGGAAACGTTGCTATACAGAATAATTGGCATGATTGCTTGTAGCAATTACTTTAAACAGTAAAACAACTCTCCCGATAGTCACAAGGTTTATCCTAAGTAATTTTACCTTGATGCACAAATTCAGCCCCTTGCCACTGGTTTTGGTTAAGTATCTTTTGTTGAAATAAATACACAAGAATAAGTGGAATGGCATTTCCAATATATGCTGATGAGGAGAATATAATATGCCATGTATTACTCTTTTGGAAGGGGGCTGGAGGAACATCATTACTCATTTAATGTTTTGCCTCGCGGGTATCATACTTTCCCGCACCTACAATGGTAATAAACCACATTTTACACTCTGTGCAGCTGCATCTCATATGTGCTGTAAAATGTATTGTACGAGGACTGTAAATAATGGGTTGACTGGCTGACTCATAGAAGAGATGATCACTTTTAAATTCATAGTTCTTTAAATAATTGTCCTAGGTTTATTTTAGGTTCTTGGTACGAGCAAGATTTAGCATTTTTTGCCCAATTAAGCTGAGAGACTTGAGGGAGGTTTTCAAAGGCATGGTTGAGGACTGCTTCAGATGGGATGAGTTAAATGTAAATTTATGGGAAAAATTACCAGCAGTTAAATGTTTATTCTGGCTTGAGTATTCTATGTTTTGCAGAATGTATCACTATAGCTATGAAGGCAGTACACAAAATTAGCAAAGTTATCGTTAATTGAATCTGGTGAGAAAGAAGAAAGGTAGAATGAGAATTTGCCTAGCCTTAGTGCTGTAAGTTCCAATTCTATTAAGGACTCGGAGGCGAGGATTATGCCATTCTTTCATCGCTTTATTTTCCATAGCAGCAAGAAAAAATATATAACAAACTACTTTTCCCATGAACATACGGGAAAAAAACAAAGTCGAACATGCGTCCTATCACAGTGTCCATGCACCGGCAGCTCCCATCATGCTCCGCTGTCCTTTCCTCCTCCTCTTTCTTCGCACGAAGCCCTTACACAGGTCCAATCACGCATCCTGTTTGGAATTCTCAGTCCCTGCAAAAGAACATATCATCAGATCTAGCCCGTTCCAACAGAACGTCATCAATCAAAAGAAGAGCAGTACAATGCAGAGCAATATCAGTTCAATGATTAGAATATCATAAACGCTTTACTTACATTGCATACGGGGAGGGTCCACTTCCAGGAAGTCACTGGGGGGATAATCCTCGCCTCCGAGTCCTTAATAGAATTGGAACTTACCAGCACTAAGGCTAGGCAAATTCTCATTCTATGGCAGGACCGGAGGGTTCGGATTATGCCAGTTCAAAGCTTATCGACAACCAGCCGAGCTACTTCTATAACTGGCTTGAAATAGAACCTCTTGAATGTGGAGTCCGAGGACCAATCGGCCGCTCTCATCAAATCCTCCAGTCGAGCCCCGAGGGCAAAAGCTTTAGAGGCCATAGCTCCTCTCGCCGAGTGAGCTCCAAATTGCTTGGTATCAATCCCCGCCTCCTGCATTACCCAACACACCCAACGGGCGATCGTTGGCGAAGTAACTGCCTTGTACGGTTTCCGTAGGGCAATAAGCAGTTGCCGCTCACCCGGAGGGCGAGTATCCTCAGTCATATCTTCATAAGCACGGAGGCACTGCACAACACACAGTTTGGGGGAGTCCTGAAAGGCCGGGTAGGAAATAATCCTAGTAAGGCTCTTAGTCCGCCTACTGACGGTAAAAGAAACTCCACCCGGAGAGAAAACTCTGGCCGTGATATCTAGCGCTCGCACATCGGAAACCCGTCTGCAAGATATCAGGCACAACAACATGGCTAACTTAGCGGTCAACTCCGTACGAGACAAGAACCTGTTCAGTTGCCAATAAAGGAACAAATTTAACACTCTGTTCACATCCCACAGGACGGAGTACCGAGGCTCTGGCGGCAACGATAGGCGGATACCTCTCAAGAGCCTACAGACCAAAGTATGTTCCCCAACCGGGGAACCGTGTACCAAATCGTGCCCTGCTGATATCGCAGACCTGAAGGTATTGATCGACCGATAAGCCAGTCCCTGTTGAGCCAGTTCGGCTAATAAGTTCAGGACATGGACTACAGCGCCCCCACGGGATCAAAATTCCGTCGCACACACCAACGACTCCATCTATGCCATGCAGATCTGTACCGCTTGGTCGTGCTGTCAGCCCAGGCTTTGGAAAGCAAGTCCTGTGCCTTTCCCGAAAGGCCCGGGAACGTCCAACGACGCCTCCATGCCATCAGTCGCAGGGAGCCCTCTTGGACCAACCTGTGGGGAGCTCCTTCTGGATTGAGGAGAATGTGAGGAGACTGGGGGAGTAGGATTTGAGAATCCCAGGAAAGTTCCAGTAGAGCCGGAAACCAAACTTGAGATCTCCACCATGGAGTGATCATCACCACCTGCGCCAACTGACAGCGTAGTAACGCCGACACGCGCGTTATCATCGAGAATGGGGGAAAAGCATATCCCTGCTCGACCGACCAGTCCTGGAGGAACGCATTGGTCGCCTCCGCCTGAGGGTCGGGGCGCCAACTGAAATACCTTGGGAGTTAATGATCCAGGCGGGACGCAAAAAGGGTCCACTGAGAATGGACCCCACCGGTCCGAGAGTCTGGCGAACAGAAGAGGATCCAGCTTCCAAACACTGCCGTCCAGGATGTTCTTGGAGTGCCAATCGGCCACCTCGTTCTGACGTGCCGGCAAATACTCCGCCGTGACCGACACTTGATGGTCCAGGCAAAAGTGCCAAAAGTCCCTGGCGAGGTCCGCCAGCATTTTGGACCTGGTGCCACCCAGATGGTTGATGTAACGGACCGCCGCCACGTTGTCCATCCTGAGAAGGACGCAAGATTGCACTCTGTCTTTGGTCCAACATTGCACCGCGAAGGAGCCCGCCAGTAACTCCAAGCAGTTGATATGTAAAGATTGCTCGAAAGCGGACCAGGCGCCACCCACGGAGAAATCCCCACACCTGGCTCCCCAGCCTGAACGACTGGCGTCCGACTCTATCACGATGTCGGGAGCTGAGCCGGAAATCGCACGGCCATTCCATGCCTCCATGTGTGTGAGCCACCATCTCATCTCGTCTCTCACATCGTCTGATAAAGGAACCAATTGAGAGTAGGTTAGCCCTTTCCTGAGGTGGTACGCCTTCAAGCGTTGCATGGCGCGATAATGGAGGGGGCCTGGAAAGATAGCCTGAATCGAAGACGACAACAGGCCCACCAACCTCGCCAGGTGACGCAATGATATCAATGGGTTCGCCAGAGTTTGGCGCAATTCGTACCTGATCTTCGACATCTTCCTGGCGGGTAGACTCAAGGTGGAAGACACCGAATCTACATTGAAACCGAGAAAGGTTGCGCACTGAACGAGGACCAGAAGATACTTCTTCTCGTTGATCACAAAACCCAAGCCTTGAAGAAGGTTGATCGTGGACTGCAATTGAGACTGCAGGCGTCTCGGGCACTGGTCCATGAACAGCATGTCATCTAAATACACGATCATTCTGACACCTCGAGCTCGTAAGGCCTCCACCGCCGGACGCAACACCTTTGTGAAGCACCAAGGCGCTGAGGATAGCCCGAAAGGTAGTGTGGTGAACTCGTAGACCTGATTGCCCCACCTGAACTGGAGGAAACGACGGTATGGAGGGAAGATCGGAACTGCCAAGTAAGCGTCCTTTAAGTTGAGCCTGACCATCCAATCGGACGGGCGTAAAACATCCCGCAAGAGGTGAATCCCCTCCATCTTGAAATGGTGGTATACCAGCCATTCGTTGAATTCCTTCAAATTGATCACCGGGCGCCTGCCCCCGTCGACTTTGTCGACTAAGAAGAGATTGCTCATGAAACCCGAGGGGTGTTTGCAAGCGCAACAAATCGCCCCTTTTTGGAGGAGGGCAGCGACCTCTTCGCTCACCAAAGCCGCATCGCGCTGGGAAAAGGTAATGGGGCGAGGACGTTGATGCTGACACGGACGGCCATGGAACTCCAATTGGAAGCCCTGCACCGTCTGCAGCACCCAGGCATTGCTGGTAAGGGAGGCCCACGCTGGGAAGAACTGCGCTAGTCGCCCCCTACTCGCTAGCTCGCGGAAGGTAGCACACTCACCTCGTCCACCGCCCTGATGTTGGCCTCTCTGACCACCACGTCCTCCAAACTTCTGCCCTCTGGTGGGGTAGAAATTGTTGAATCGGGCCTTGTCCTGAAACTGCCCGCGTCCGGAGCCTTGTCCTCTGTCTGAGCTGGAGCCCCGACCGAACGAGCGGCCCCTGCCTCGTCCGGTCTTGTCAAAAACACGAGGGGCGAAGACCTTTTTGATATTGGACTGAGCCCGGTCCAGGGAAGTAAAGGTCGCCACGAACTTCCCGAGCTCTTAAAATAAAGGGGTCTCCGAACAAACCACCTTGGGCCACAGCGCCAGCCTCGGACGAGGCGAGGTCACCCAGCTTGGGGTCCACTTTGATCAGGAGCGAACGCCTCCTCTCCGTAGAGAGGGCGCAGTTGGCATTGCCCAAAAAAATGATGGCGCGCTGGGCCCAGTTCGACAGCACTTCCGGGGAAATCATGTCGCCCGACACCTTGGCTTCCTCCGCCATGTCCAATATTTTCGTCATGGGGCCGACCGCATCCAGGAGCTTGTCCTGGCACGTACGCCAGGACCTGTCTATCCCTTTCCGGGATCCTTTACGAATTTCTGCAGGAAGGTAGCTATTTTCGGATCTATGTCAGGAGTCATGGCTACCTTACCCTCAAGAGAGGGTCGAGGACACTCCGCCCGAAGGCGGCTAAGGGCATACTTATCCACCGGCCTCCTGAGGCGATTCGCAACATACTGGGCCACCTTGTCGCATGGGACCCATTCGGAGGATCTGGGGTGGACGATGTCGTCCGGGTCCAACATGTCGGACGGACCCACGGAGGTGAAAGGTTGAGATGGCAGCCAGGACCGGGAGGAACATGTCTCCTCCTCCGAGTCCGGAGAGTCGTCGTCCTGCTGCGTGTCCGGGGACATAGTACGGGGCGTAGGAGGGGGAACTTCCGAGGGGAGAGTTTGAGGAGATTGGGAGCCCTCCAAGGCCATAAAGGCGCTCTTCACCCTCGCGAAAGCTGTAGGGTCAACCCCCTCAGTACAAGGTTTTTTAGGGGGAGGGGGAGGAGGGGACGTGTCCGGGGCAGAGGCCGGAGCAGGTGCAGGAATAAGAGCGGCGAGTTTATGGTACGCCTCATCCAGGCGCGCCGAGAGCCGCTGCTCAAGGGGTACCATTGCCTGGTCTACCGCTCGATAGATCGAGTCATCGACCGCCTGATAAAAGTCATCGTCCAGGGGGACGTAATTCAGAGGGTCTTCCTCGGTATACTGGTCCGACTCCCTCTGCATGGCGAGGTAACTAAGCTAAAAAAGCAGAGAGGTCCGCGAGGAGACCAAAATTGACCCCCCAAAGGGCACTCTATGGTCTGGGAAGGTCCCAGCGATATGGGTGGCCAGAGGCACACAATTAACAGGACTAGCCCTTGGAAACGCTGCAGCCCTCAGAGTTCAGGGGCGCCACCCGGCAAAGCGTTCCCACGCTGAACAACGGCACAATTACGACCCCGAAGGGTGTTCAAAGTTACAATACAACCCAAGAGGGCGTCAAGAAGCAAGGGGAAACCTAATTGCGACCCCGAAGGGTGTCAGAGCCGGGTGGGTGGATACGGGCTACACGCTGGTGACAAAACAGAGTCAGAACTCTCTAGAAAGCACCTGACGGCGGTCCAGCTGCAGCCGAGGCACCGACCCCTAGCGGCGAACTAACCGCACCGCACACTACTGGGTGCCAGAATCGCGTGAGGAGCGCTGAAGCGTCCCGCGATTGAAGAAGGGAATCTGTGAAGGAAGAACAGAACAAGCGCACGACCCAGGGCCAAAACGCTCAAAACAGAACCCACAAACCCAGGAGAGGTTTGTGGGTTTTCCCGTATGTTCATGGGAAAAGTAGTTTGTTATATATTTTTTCTTGCTGCTATGGAAAATAAAGCGATGAAAGAATGGCATAATCCGAAGCCTCCGGTCCTGCCATAGAATCTCATGGCTTGTGCACAAAAAGGAGGTACTCTAGGGCGGGTATGGGTTTGTATCTTTTATTGTCATAAACATTTGTTTGAGTAATTATCTTATTGGTTTTCAGATAGAAGGTATAATTTGCTGGAGTACTGTCCTTTTGAATGCTAAATATTATTATAATTAAAAGATACCCCATGCAATAACAAACATAACTTTGGCCTGGAATCAGCCATTAAAAAGTAGAAGGGAATTTATTTACGTTTTTTAGAGTGCCTCTTTTTGTTGCCACCCTGCTTTTCAAACTGACAATAGTCTATTTTTGGAAATTATAGATAGCTACAGGAACTGAGAAGTTTAAACACAAGTTTTGGTAATGTCCTTGTAATTTTTAAAGTTCAAATATAGAGTTAAGAGCAAAGACCCATTGTGTTATGAGAAGCAAAAATCCGAGATGGAAATGGTGTGAGTTATGACTTAATTGGCTATGAGAGGGGCCAAGGAGACGATGGAAATAAAATAACTGGTTGCTGACAGCCAAAAATTTGAATTAGTCTGTCATACAAAAACGGTTGCTGACCGCCAAAAATTCATACAAAAACGATATTGGTTGTGCGTAAATGTCGTTCGTAAATTAATAAATCTTGTGTCACTGAACTGGAGCTAATATAGTCTACTCTTTGTAGACATCTGTTTGTACTGTGCCTTCTGAAATAGATCTGAATCTTTGTCACATTTATTAGTAAACTATATTTCATATCCTTTGGATTATGGCCAAAATGGGCAAACTTGATCTATGACTCGAACTTTCTTATTCAATCAACTTGCAGTAGGACTCTCAAATAATGTTTCACGTTTTTCCATCTTCTACTTTACTGGAATGTAAAAAAGACTGTGGCTCCATTTCACATTTCTTATGGCTGAAAACTTCATTTGTAAACTTTGGAAGTCCTTCATTTCTCTTACTGAAGAGCATTGCATTATATACCTTGATCTTCTTGTTCTCAAAATATTAGGCAATGATGTACAAACTAAACAACTGAAACGATCTTAAAGAAAACATTTTGAAAGCCTTTAATGATTGATAAGCTTAGCAGTGGTTTTGTTTACCTTGTCATACTCTTGCTCTTGGTGTTCCTTAGTTGATAATTACAAATCCTATTAATTAACTATTGTAAAGCTAATAAGTTTTACCTTTTATACCAAGCACCAATCTATTGGATTTGCCATTATTTTTCTCTCTCTGATGGCTGCCCAGAATGCGCGCATGCACATCAGCCATCTTGTAATGATTTTTGTTATGCTTTGTGAAAAATCATCACAGTATGGTTGTCAGCCATGCATGTACATAACGTGAAAGATAGGGTAAAAAGGAGGATAGGTTGCTTCGGCCTACTTAATTGCCTTGGAAACGCATGCAATCTATCACGAAATGCCTTACTTTTCTGAGCAGTCCACCCAACTAGTGGCTGATCCTAAAACAACTCCAACACCTAATAGCTGAAGGGGGCTGACCAAAAGCCAACTCAGTCTGTACTGTTTGTTTTTCTGCAGTCTTCTGGTCACCATTCATTATATCAAGATTCTTTTTGTTATTGGCGTATTCAAATTGTTAAGAGGCAAAAGTTGCAGTGAAAGAAACTAAAGGATAGAAACAGATGATAAATAGTTTATTGGGGATGTAGAGGTAAATTCTGTGAACAAATGAAGTTGACTGAGGAATTAAAGGGGACAGGCAATTACAAACATCTGATTTTTCATTTTTTAGTGGTAAACGGAGCATCTCTGAAGTCAACTCAAGGAAGTAGTTTTGTATTAATTCAGGTGCCTACGTAATGCTGTATGATCAATGACGTCAGACACTTCCTGAAGGCTGAGGAGAATCATCTATCTGACACTCCTACAGTGCACAAGGACCAATTCTTGTTTCTGGTATACACAGGCTTTCATGAAAATGATCCACAAGCCAGTAGCCTTCAACAAATTACTTGATTCCTGATCCATGCTTTTGAGGTTTCATGCTTCAAGAGTTCTCTTAAGTAGTGTGGGATTGAGATCAGCCAAAAAAAAGAAATGCACAACCAGTGCAGTCTAAATACAGGTTTTTGAGGAGGGACATTTGGGTATAGGAATCTGAGATTAATTAATGACGAAACCCAGCATACTATTAAGGCAACGTTGATAATGTCAAGTACAGTGGCTAGCACTTCATTAGTCTAGGGCAGCTTTTGTAAGAAAACACAATTAGTTGCTTTTTGTCCACGCCAGAATTACAAAACATTGATAATACAAAGTAGTTTGACTATAACATGGCTTATTTCTGAGTAGATGTCTTGTTGAACCTGTATTCTATGAAACTAGAATCCAGGAAGGAGGGGCGAGAGAACTAACACTAATATTTTTGTAGGGAGCAGGAAACAATTCTCCCTCTCAAGCGAGAACGTCACACACTAAATTATCCTGTGCCCCAATTCTGACCCAGTAACTTACTCAAGAAAAAGTTCATTCAAGTTCCAGGAACAATTGCTCAGTTGTTTGTTAGACCCTCACACACTCTATTAGTATCATACTTCATCATCGGGTCTCATCCTGGTCCCTAAAAACCTGGATAGGTCAACCATATTCCAGAGATCACTTTTAGAAAATTATGGAACTGTGAATGAGAAGGATAGAAATGCCTTGAAATACTCCTGTATCCTCTTATTATTGGGTATTTCAGTCAAGGTTAAAATTATGAATTATAGGTGTATGTAGGGGGATTAGGATTCTTACACCTATGTTGTCGACATGTTTTAGCTTTTCCTAATGGCCTCTTAGGATTGTAAGCTTTCATTAGAATATTTGGAAAATACCCTGTTTGCATTTTTTGTATTGTGGCTGTGTGAGTACAGAGATAAACAACCAATATAATCTTAGCGACTCATATAATCTTATTGACTTCCCTAGCTTCATGGGTCGAACGCCTGTTAGTGCCTTGAAAAAATAAAATATACAGCAATTAATGATTCCTCGTAATGTTAAAAAAACATGTTGTCACACCATATCTTCACACATCTGTATGGTTTTAAACCTGCAAATAAAATTATGACAGACAAAGATACGTATGAGTTATATTATAACCATGTAATAAAAAATAAAAAACCAACACAGTAAATGCATGCTGGATGACCCAATGAGGAAGGTGGACGGAGATAAAACAACATGTAAAAGGCATGCAGTAATCAGACATGATTTATTGCACTGCAAACTTGTGAAGGTGAGCACACTGGCATCACAAGTGAAAGTAAGGTCTCACCCTACGTGTTACTGACTATTTGCCTCTCTGTTACGAACATGGAACAGACATGCCCTTGTAGTCGCACCCTCTGTTTGTAAAATACATGATTTGAGGATTTTGGGATAGTTTGGGAAGTACGATTCAACTCACTCTTTGATTGCAGAAATGTCCTTTTTTTTAATCTCTTCCTTGAAACAAGGTAGGGAGGTTTAAATGTACACATGTGCAATTCTAGGAGTTACAAACCCTTCACTGAAACGGTTCCATTTAGTTTCTTTATTATCTTTGGTAGAAAAAACATCACTGAATGGTAATTCTTTAGCAGGGGTGGTTCTTTGTGAATCAACTTTGACAGCATTTACAACTACCGAGATAGGGTTGGATAAGGACATTATTTTTTGTGTTAATGTTTATTGATGAAGAACAGTCTAAAAGAGAACCACTGTGCCACCGGGAATACAAATTTGCATTCTTACTCTTCACACCTGAGAAGAAGTTTTTTTTAAAGCATACCCAACGGGCAGTTTATGTAAATCTGAAAGCGCTGCTTGAAAAGGCTCATTAGAAGACGAGCAGCATCTTAATGAAAAACATGAAAAAGACGTGCGACATCTTACGGACAAACATGAAAAGAGGTTATGCTTCAAATTGATGTGTCAAAGACAAACTAGAACGGACCTTGTCAGTTATGACGTAAAAAACTAGATCAGGTGCAAATATGGAGATGTTGCAGTACTTGATCTTGTGAATTGTTCGAACAAAGACATCCGTGTTGAGTCTAAAGTGTGTTTGTTATCGTTTTTTTTTCCAATTCAAGGTGATGTGAAGTTCACTCAAAAAATGAACAGAAGAATTTTCAAGAGCTATTACTGTACGTAGAAGCCGTGTCAGGTAAGGTGATATGTTCCATAGGATTTTTCAAATATTACGTCAGTGGAAATCTGTTGTTTTTAAATGTCTAAGAATGATTTAGCCTTTAATTGAGTTTTCCTGAAAAATTTCTCACATCTTGACCCTCCAAAACAAGATTTGAGAGCCGGCAACTTCTAATCATTTGGACTAATCTCAGCATTGTTCTTGAGTTAGGCAGTACAGCCACTATATTGCAGAAGCAGTACAATTTTTGTATTTGTCAATGTGTAACCTTCATTAACCTTCATTATATTAATTATTATTACTAGTTTTAATAATTATATATTTTCAGTGATATTCTTTAATACATATCCCTGCGCCTCCATTTCTACATTTTCTCTTATTCAACTTTTGAAATTCAAATTGAAGTACCTTGGTTACATAGATAATGTTTTGAAAAGTCAATCCCTTGATTACTTATCAAAGACGCTGCACTAGTTTCTGTTGGTCAGCCTCCTACATCAGATATTTCACCAGCGGGATATTATTAACATTTGGTGGCAGACCCCCTTCATAATAGGAATCCTTCCTTTGGAACTCATTATCACGGCTCTTCCCCCCCCCCCGATACAGCCTTCAGAAAGTACCACTAAGTCTGAATATCCATCTTTTCTATTGTGCTTAATGATTATAACTTACTTAACATCCTGGTCAGGGGTACCTTTTTCTCTTCTACTGCAAAGCCGTTGGCAGTCCTATAGGTTCTCCAAAGCTTCTAAAGTAAGCAGGACACAACAAAGTCTATATGTCGATATAGACCAGCCCGCCTGACATTTTTGATAAGTAGACGTCTTAGGAAATCCAGGAACAGACCATTTTTGTTGATTACACATCTCGCTTGTATTTGTATTGTTCTTAATGCTGCAGGGAAACCTGTAAAAATATTTCTCTGAAAACGAGTAGGTAACTTAACAAGACTCTACCATAGCTGCATGCAAAGTCTCTCTAGTTTTGCCATCGGTCACCAGAGCTGCTGCCATCCCCCAACAACATCACTAATTGTGTGTAAGCTCCAGATAGATGTGATGTATAAAATGGCTGTGTAGTGTGAGACTTCCTTACCTAAACTGCCAATGAGTTAGCATTGTCCCTTAATGATGGTCATTAAGTTCACATAATTCGGGGTCTAGACAGTGTTTTGTATCTCTCGCATTCTGTGAGATAATGGGGCGTTCTAGGGTTTCCTTCGTGAATACTGGCAATATTACACAACTTTTCTCTGTAGTCAAAGTTCTTTGAATGTGTGGTATTGAAAGTACTCCAATATGTGACCTGTCAGCCTATACCATTTGAAGACAGTTTTTTATTTTTGTTTCTCGCATTATCATCTGCAAGCACCACCTCATGTCCCTTGTGACGTTTGTCCTCACCATCAGTCAGTTTAAAATAACATACTGTACACATATCAGTGCCCGGTCAGTTTGAAATGTGTGCAGTTACAAAGTATTTGAATTATAACCTCCATGCTTCTTTATGCTGCCCATGCTGCCCCGTGTTTATACACGGATCGCTGCCTACTTTTAAAAATGAATCTGCAAAGTTTAATTTAGGATGTATTTAAAAAAAAAAGAAAGATTGCTATATTAAAAAGCAATTGCAGACATGTTGGTCTGCTGACCTCTGCAGGCCAACATCCCTGTGATGGCTTCAGATCCATATGGGTTATAAATTGAGCCTTACCTCATTAATATGCACGAGGTAGGCCAATATGCGACCTGCTATGAATCGCTAATGAAACTGAAAAGAGTTTCATACATTAGGAATACTGATTTCCTAATAGCGATTTGGAGAGAATCGCAATTTGGAAATCGTTATTCGCAATGCTTGTACATCTGGCTCAAAGTCTTTCCGTCATTCTCCTGTTGATGTTGTACCAGTTTGTACACTCCTTGTTTCTTTTCAGAAAAGCTACAGCATTGATTTTCCACAATTATCTTTCTTCAAATTCATGCTTCAGAGCAAGAGGCGTACAAGGCCCCTGTGACACAAACAGCTGTGGCTCATTAGCAACTAACTAATCTACCAAGATTTGGAGTTAACAGCCTTGGCTTATAATGTGCCATTATGTGCTCTGCTCATAGGAATGAAACCTAAATGTTGCAGTACAGATCCAGGTTACAAATTCTATTTCTGCTCCGCAGTAACCCATTTACTTATGACACATTCAAAATACATATACGATTTTAGAGCTTCATGTACTACCTGTCTTGGAATTCTGTGTACTGCCTTATCTTGCATGTCCTAGCGTTTCATGTTTTGCCTATTTCTATGTCATGATGCAGCCCACATTTTCATCACACTACTGCCACTAAGCTTGCATTGTGCATGTGTGACTTCAGCATCCAAACACTGAATTGCAAGATTATTCATCACACCGTTTGATAAAATACAAACATTTCCATAAAAAGATGGCTATATTTGTTACATTTCAGTCATAAAAAGATTGGTCAACAATAAAACCACATTTTTACAAATGAATAAGATCTTATTCCCTAAATCTCTTCATCAACACCTTGATTACTCTTAGACACCAGTATAGGCTGGAAATATCGAATCCTGAATATAGTGGGACAAAATATCGAAAGATGACTGTCTATACATTTACTGTACCTAAGTTGCATATACATACTTTTTGCGATACTTCTAATCACCAAGGTACGTAGATGTGGAGTTAAGAATTGTAAATCCTTTTCTCCCTCTATAGTTTTACCTTTCGATATTTTGTCCCTCGATATTGCTGTTACAATATTCTGTCCTGTCGCTATTCTGGATTGAATATTCCCAGCCACAATCTTTGACACCACATTGACTAAAAACCTAATTACATCTTATTAATGGGCCACCAAAACCAAGCTTTCAGTTAAGTTGGGTTACCCGATGACCCCTGCCCTCACTTCATCTTCTCCCTTCGACATGAACCTATTGCTGCAGTAAAAGCTTTTAAACCTTTTGCTGTCGGCTGACTCCTATCCCACTGACTGGAAACATGCAGTGTTCCTGCTCCTACTCAAGAAGCCATCGGCTGTTCCCCAGACAGTGGCCAATTAGAGACCAATCTCCGTCTTCCCATATCCGCCCAGAGTACTGGAAAATCTGATCAACCATTTACTCATCTGCTACCTCAAGTATCACCATTTACTCAGTCCCTCATAATGAGGCTTCAGAGCCAACCATAGTACTGAAACAACCGTTATCACTGCCACTGGCAACATTCGGTTCATCACCAATAAGGAATCCACTGCTGCGCTGTCCTAGGTCCTCTATATTTGGTCAAAGTCAAACTGAGGAGGTTTCTGTTTGGATAAGCCTATTGGTCTGTTTGCGGTGATCATTCCACAGCAGGCCTATGTCTATCATGGCAGTATCCGTATTAGTTTCCAGCGCCTCCCTTGTGGCAGTTACGGTATCAAGAATGTGATCTGGCTTGTCTTTCTGGCAGGGTTCATTGCTTACGATTTCTATCTCACTGAGAAACTTCTGAGTTTTGCTTTCATGTTTAGTTGTCGCTTTATTTAGACCTAGTTGTTCCAGTTTTTTTCTGTGCCTTTATTCTCCTCATGCCTAAAGCCTCTTGTGTGTTTTAACGAAGGTAAAGCTTAGTCTGTGATTGTCAAGTGGGCGGGTCTTTGGGTCAAAGGAGACTCTTTTCTTATTGGTCATTTACATGCTATGGGTGAAATTGCGTACCTTCAGACTTGCCCATTAGTTATTAACAAAGTACGCAGCGACTCCGTACTCTATGTAAGAGTTTACATTTGCTGCATTGGGCATATATTGGCTGTAGAAAGCTATGCATTCTGTGTCTGGTGTCCTACGCTACGCTGTAGATCATACTGGGCATGTGGAGCAAAGGGTATTGAACAACAGTTTACACCTGTGGCAGTTCACTCCTTGACTTTTTGTCTCATGTTGTAGGTGATTTGCCAGGGGGTGTTTCCAACTTGCACATAATGCTGACGGTGGAATCGTAGGAATACCTACCTTCTCACTCTTCATCCATGATGTGCTCCTCTAAATAGACTCACAATAAGACCAACATACCATGCAGAGTGTGGGGAGGCAAAGTGGCGCACCAGTGACCGTTTCTGGGCCCTTAGTTACTGCTGTGCTCCTGCACACCCCTACCTCATGTGGGGTCTGCTCTTTTCCACACTCTCCCTAGGACCCAGACTCAGCCCTGTGTATGTGGATCGAGGGATCCAGGGGCATTTGGAATGCTTTCCGCAGCCTCTGCCCCATCAATCCTTAGAGGGCATCATGGAACCCCATGTCAGTGTTGCAGACGCCAATCTCTCTCCTTTGTTGGTGGTGTGCTTTGTCCCCAGCATCACGGGCCCATTAGGGGTCTCAGCGCCTCTCTGCAGCAGTGCAGCTCCATCCTCCTCTCCAGCCTCACCCCTTTCTGGGTAGCAGGGTCAGTACTTCTTTGCTGGATCTATGGCCCAGTCCACCACCAGTGCTTGAGTGCTGCTCAGAAGCAGTGGCTGGTTCTATTAAATATCAGCGCCCGAAAAACAAGGCTGCTTAGCCCTAAATACACCTCTTTCATCCACTGCGAGACACTGAGTGTCCCTTTATCTACCCACTCTAATGCTTTTTCCATTGGTAACGTTAATTTCATCTTTCTCTTCCTCCTTTTTTCTTTCCTGTTTTTCCCCTCTCATGGGTAATATCTGAGGACTGAAAATAAGTGGCAGTCTCGAAAAAAATAATTGGCTGTTACCCCCCACTGACAACCACTGGCTCAAATTAAGCACTGCGGACCACATAGCGTTGGTGCTCTGTAGCCCTTGAGGCTGGGACTCAGGGAAGGGCAGCAGGATTGCCTCCTGTGGTTGGTCCCATCTCACCAGCTTTCAGGCAGCGGGCCCGCTTCCCCAAAATATCAGTGCACGCCAACACCATTCCTCCAGGGCAGGCGTGTGTTGCTGTGGATGTGAACTCCGGCGGTACGCCCCGATCAACGGGCCATTGGGTTATTTTCTTTGCCACAATTTAAAATCATTCAGGAGTGGGACTAATTCCCTTAATTAATCACTTTATGCTGAAGTTGCCAAGTTCACTTATTTTCTCTTTTAGGAAGGACCAACTTCTGTCTTTTGAATGCACCTTGATTACTCGATATACAACTGTAGACACCACCGCCAGCCCCAAGACTTTGAGCCACCAGAACTCCAATGCACTTGAAGTGTGCGGCTCGACATCAGCAAATTGCTTTTGTCTCCATGTTTCAGTCAAGCAGCTCGTCACAATCAAACTTAGCTTTCTGATTCTTCGATCCAGGGTTTTAGCACTTTAACCTGCAACTTCCATTCTTCATACGGCTCAGCATGAAACTGACCTGTTTCGACTCTAGATTAACTTGGTCAGTTATTGTTCCTTTTTGTTTCATGATTGAGTTTGATACTTTTATAATATTCCTTGGATAACATTTTGTATATTTTTTTTAATTGTGAGATTTGACTTATTTTATTTACAGTGATGGATGGAAATGATACCCTCTACAGATTCAAAGTTTTTCATTGCTAATATATATCTGACTTTCACCACATCTTAACAGCAGATAAATCTAACCTCATGCAAAAACAACATCCACAGATTTACAGATTAAATGTTTTCATAATTATTGAGCAACTAATAGTCAGAAGATTTGTGCGCGGTCGGGGAAGAAATGCTCCCTTCCTGCTTATGTGTGAAGATGGTATTTAGAATGAGGTCTTCTGAAACAATGTTGTAAGAATAAATGAGTTCAAAGTTGACCTGTTTGGCTATAATGCGCACCACTTTTTGTGATAACTAAACACCGCTTACCACCACAGGGCCCTCATCCAACATGTAAAGCATGGTAGTGGGGGTAATGATTTGGGCCTGCTGCAGCCACAGGACCTGGATACCTGACAGACATGGAGTCACCATACTTTCCTCTCCATAACACTGCATCCTATAGGGAAATGTGAGACCATCTATCCATTAGCTAATCCTTAGTCAAAAGTGGCTTATGCAGAATGACCGTGACCCCAAACATATCATTAATTGTATCACTGACTAAAAAAGGAAGGAATCACGATTTTGGATGGCGAAGCATAAACCCAGACTTCAGCTTCATTGCAATGCTGAGATAGACACTAAAGGAAATTGTGTATAAATGATTGCCCTGAAACATCTCTGAGCTTAAGTAGTTTTGTGAGGGAAAAGTGGTCCAGAATTCCTCTCAAGTGATTTGAGACTGATGAATTCTTTCAAGAAATATTTACTTCAAGTTATTGCTGCCAAAGGTGGTACTTGTACTTTTTCACACAGTGCTACTGATTGTTGGCCAATGGTTTCTTTAAAAATAATGGCAAGGTGTAATTTACCTGTGTTATTTGTTGTATGAGGAACATTTATCTACAGTTTTGGTGTAGTAAATTCTATGTGAAGGTGAGATATGTCTTAATATGTAAACTCATAGAATCCTAAGAGGATCACTTTATTTCAGATCACTGTAACTTAGTTAAGAACTTTTAAACTCTTTATGTCTTAATTGTATTGTTGTGTGACTGATTTTTAAACACATAGCACTAGTACCTTCTTGGAGAAATCTTACTGCTTCAACCAAATCAGCCAGATGAGCCTAGGTTTCCCTTCCGAAACAATGCTACCTCTATAGTATGAATGCAGAAGCTCAACACCAGTTCACATCTAGACTGTGCCTCTTCCCACCACAGCCTGCCATTCCTATTCCTATTCCTTACAGCTGGTAAATCCCTTGGTTGTACGGTCACTTTATGAACACTTGGCTTAATCTTTATCACTAAAGCAGCATGCCTCTGTCTGGCAGCCTGGGGTGTTAATGTCTTACCATCACTTGCGCTATTTCTTAATCTT
Source organism: Lissotriton vulgaris (assembly GCF_964263255.1). Lineage (NCBI taxonomy): Eukaryota > Metazoa > Chordata > Amphibia > Caudata > Salamandridae > Lissotriton > Lissotriton vulgaris. Next base: position 908,550,202 of record NC_141689.1, on the reverse strand, counting down.
GTAGCTTGAATGATTCAACCTCTTTTACAATTTACAGTCAGCAAGCATTTTAGCCGCAAGAGGATGGCGTTGTGTGCATAGAGGAAGAAATTTAAAGTAGCAACAACGCCACAGGGTACGAAGGCTTCCACCCAGTTGAGAGAACCCAGCTGGATAAAAATAAGCTGCAAATACTAAGCACAGACTCGCTCTACTTGAACATTGTCCATGTACCATTTGATATGAAACCGGTTCTTTAGGTCTAGTCTGGGTTTTAACTCTCCCAGCGTGCAGACTGGAAAAATAACTCCAGACTCGAAAGCTGAAGGAGATGATGTGGTGTAACAGCCAGAGCTGAGGGACCAGGTTCGAGTCTTTCATAGGCTCGACATCCTGTGATTCTGGGCAAATCACTTTAATGTCCCCGTGCCTACTAAGAAATTAATGTGCCCTTGTGTAATGTGCTCGTGTAAAGCGCTCCAATACCTTCGGGTCGAGTCCGCGCTAAATAAATCAGCAACAAAACAAAAAAAATGAAACTATGTTGTTATTGTGGTGACCCAGGCTAATTCCAGTGGCATATGGAAACCTATCTCGTTGTTATAGACAATGGCTCCAGAAACATACCCTTATGTTCAGGCCTGCACCAGGGGTTCCTCAAAGGAAGAATGTGTCATTATTAGATACAGATGAGTACTAAAAATGCTAAATCCTGTAGTTCGCCCACAGAGCACTGAAGAGCTATCAGTACCTCACCAGTTGGTAGTTCTGGGGCCTGGAGTCCAGCCTTATGCATAACTGAAGGAACTGAAACTTTGTTATGCTTGCTCCCCCATAGTGCAGGAATCCGTACTAATAAACCCTCGAAGTGAAAGCTAGAAAAACCAATCCCATAGTCCCATGGTCAGACAGTTTGAAGCGTACAATTTAACCAGTCACCATGTAGCAAAACCCCTCCTGAAGGGCTGTGAGTCAAACTGGTATTTTGTAAGCTCTGGTGTAAGAAGGAAGAGCAGGGAACCTAAATGGTCGGATTTCAGGAGATGTAGTTGAAGTGTTCCAATTAAAAAAATTAAATTAAGTTATCTGATGACCGATTCTGATGTGGCAACTACAGTAAAAACAATTGATATATTTCTTAGCAGCTCGGACGTATTTAGTACAAGTTTAAGTTTGCTTTCAATGTGTTTGTTGTAAATGGAGAAATATTTCAAAAGAGCATGACAAGGATGACAATGTCATTCTTTCATTTCAAAATAACAGTAATAAATCCAAATTTATGACCATGGAATAATGAAATAAAATAACTGACAAGGGGATGAAAGGTTGATTTTCTCGTTAACTCTAGCACGTTCTAATCTTAGGTTTCCTGAGGCAAAACATTTTGTATCCCAATTCTGTCCCAGTCTGCCCATTTTATGAACATAAACATGTTTAATGCGTGCAAAATCAGGGATAAAAATCGTTCTTCAATCAAAATAATGTACAAGGAAAATTAAATTCAGCAAAGTGGGTATGTATGCAACAGCACAAAATAGCGTTAGAAAATAATTACGTTTTCCATAACATGCCTGTGGGTAAGGTTAATTAAAAGAACGCCTGCGGCTTCCTATTTATCTCTTTTTCTAAATGTCACAGATTAGCTGCATCGTACAGATTTAATTGTGTGTTTTCTAACTGAAAACATTCTTAACAGTAATCGTGACTCGATTTATTATTGTTGTGTGTTTAATGAATTGCACTTCATTAATTGCACACGCTGAGGTTTTGGGCTTGCTGACATGTTGAATTGTAATTATGATATGTATCAAGAGAGATAGTCTCTTCCACTCCCGTTAATTCCTAGGAAAAAGACAACTTGTTGAAAGGATCTCAGACTTGTAGGTCACAATCTGGAATTTAATCAAATAAGTGTATCCTCATTAAATGATGTCCAAAAGTAACAAAGTAAAATGTACTGGGGTTTCCCCCCTGTACTCTTCTTTTCCTTCTGAATCTCAGCAGCTATTGAATATCAGTAGTGCAGCAAGAGCGTTGGCAGTGGGGCCCTTATGTGTCTGGAGACTATTGCACCCCAACAAGTGATGCCTTTTACTACCCAACTTTAGAGACACATTTTCCTTGCTTGCATTGGTGCCCTTTTCAACCTTGCTATGCCAAAATAATACCTCGCCTTATTTCCATTCTTCCTGCAAGTGGCTCCTTTTATTTAGCTTTAGCAATCATTTTTGCCCCCTAACCCCCCTCCCCCGATCCCAACAGATCCCGCCCTCAGACTGCAAATTTGGCCCTTCTCGGCAATGGGGAGATTTTTAGTGCTCTCCTCACCTGGTTGTCTCGAGGAGGTTTCCCCGCTCAGCAACCTCAACACAGGGCCTAGTGGTGCAGCTTGATTACAGTTTTTGAGGTGCAGTAGTTCCTCCCTGGGGGGTAATATCTACTTGCCTCAGCTGACTGCGACATCTGTACAATGCCAGAGAGGACCGGGAAGTCCCACCGCCTGCTACTCCGTTCTATACTCTTTTTCTGTTCCCAGGATATGTCTAGAAGAATACATAAGGTTCCCAGCAAAGCATTTTTCAGATCCATGTTATTTGTTGATGTGCAAATTCTATAACCTCTGGAGACAAGTGGACACAAGCATATTTTGATTATAACTACCAGCATCCTCTGCATCCTTACTTATGTCTATGCTTAAAAGCCGATTTGTGTTTTATCGTGACATCATTGCTGAGCCTTTGCACATGTTTGCACAGGTGACGTAGACTTCTGATGAGAATAATAGGTGCATAGAGGATTTGTTTCTTGTGGTCATTTAATAACGATGCATGTTATGATACAACTTGTGGAACTTTTGAAGTCTTTTAACTGGAAGTTGTTTGTTAGCTGATGGTGGACGTATGCTGCTGCAGCGTCTGAAGTTTATGGTTTGGAACTGATAACCGAGCAGCGGCTGGCTAGCAATGCCGTGCTCACTGTGCCACTGGATTCAAGCTAACCTGGCTGATATGGGGTGAAGACCTGAAACCGGTCCTAGGGTGCTTGTTTCCGGTCCAGGGAGGACCTGGCTTGGCAGTTCAGGCTGGACTGTTCCCACGAGGCACAGGGTCAAGACTGATTTGCATATGGCCAGGTCTAAACTGAGGTGGCATGGTGAGCAAAAGAGTGATGGATTCAACCCAGATCTCTTGACTGGGGTGAATGTTTTGATTTGTTCTGCCTTCCGTCCATCAATTGTGTGTCTAAGATCCTACACTGGGCACATCACACTGCTGCATAGTATCATTCCCCTTCACAAAACTCCAAAGTAAACACAGTTAGTGATTGGAAACCTGACAACATGAACATCACCTCAAGCAGAGCATTACTTGCACAACATACCACTTGATCGCACACTTTTTCAGATATGTGCTTTCCTTCCATTGGGAGATCCAAGGCAATTGTGTTGTGTCTGAAAAGAGCCTGTTCCAAAAGCGACTCAGGTGGCTTTCTATAGACATCCTCTTTGGAGGGAGAATCCTGCACAATTTGTTAAGACATCAGATAGGGAGGGAGGACTCTTGCATTAGGCACCCAGATGACGCTCTTGCTTGAAAAAGTCTTGCAGGCGAAATTATAACGAAAAGACAACACGAAGAACATCCGATCCATCCAGGATTGAGTGATGCAAGTGCAGGAGGAGCAGCCAGCTCTCTGACGCACCCAAGGTATCTATGATAGAATCCTCATTGAAGCCCTGACAAGCTCTGAATTTGACACCACGTGCGCATGACAGTCATAAACCCCACGCATCTCCCTCCACAACGGGAACACAAAACAGTTCAAAGCAACTGGCAATGTTTTTAAAATGCTACCACCTTGCAGACCAAAATTGGGTTTAAGCAAGGCTTTTATTTATTTTTTGCCGTCTGCAGCACTGAGGTAAACTGCAGATAGCTCCCTCCACTGCTGCTATTTCAAAGGTGGCCCAAATACAGTCAGAAAGGAACGCGGCCGGGACACTCTTTATAGCTACATATATTAAATACATGTACAGGGTTATTTAACAGCTGCAAGCATGCAGCGCTTGCAAGGTTCAAGGTGCTACTTTTGCCTCATAGCTGATAAATTACAGTGCTATTCTCACAAGTTGTTTCATACACCCAATAGCTAATCTCTTGCCATAAATCAGTGTGCATGGTCCCTTTAGGTTCCAGTATTCACACGAAAGCAGGTGCATCAGAACACAAAATGGCATTCTTGACGGATGCTTCAGGCAGGCACAGGTTCTTGTTCATAGCATTAAACATGGTAAGCATTACAACACGCCAATGTAATGGTGCCTATGCATGTATTGACGTGCTGTGTGACATTCATCCAGGCGTCTTTCACTCCCTGATGCTACCTTACCATGCAGGGCACGATGACTGCCTCCAGTCGGATTGGAGAATGAAGAGGCAGTGCACAACAATTCATTAAATTTGCTTACTTGCCACTCAAGGATGCAGGCATCCACATAAAAGGTTGTCGATGCTAATCCTCATTCAGGAACTGTACTTTGTACCAACAGAAAGTGAATCTAGCCAGGACTTATTGGTGTAAGTTCAGGAGTACCAGCCAGCTCATCAGCATACCAACTGGCAAATGAAATAATATTCATTTAGACCTTGGCCAGCTCAGTACATGGAACCACGCATGATTCCATGACGCAACTATGAACCCATATACATTAATGTTGTTGGATACATTTGCAAACAAATAGAGGGAGAGTTTACCCTCGCAGAGTCTACCTCCTGAGTAATTCCTAGTCTGATGGATGATGGACTCGGTGAAGTACTTGGGGGTGATATACCATGGGGCATGAAGATGACTATTTGCCTAAATTACGTCCCCACCATGGAGAGGTTGTGGAACCAGATAGACTTCTGGATCAGACTTCCCCTGTCCATCGTGGGTAAGATCACCATACTGAAAATGGTGGCTCCCTCGCTTCCTATATCTGTTCTTTAACTTACCAATCCCACTGACACAAAAGTTCTTTGAAACACTCGGGAGCACACTGCTACAACTAGTGTGGGCCAGCAAACAGCCCCAGATTAGCTGGGATATTCTCACACTACCCTGTGTAAAGGGAAGATTCGAAGTATCTGACCTCGAATTATACTATCTGATCGCACAGGCCCAATATACGAGGCACTGGTTCCACTCCTGACGCTCGCAATCCATTCCTTAAACCTGGGCTCCCTCAGATGGACTCCTCCTCCCCCTAAGGGCACTCCTACCCAGGCGCAGACCATAGGCAAACAAAGACAGTTGCTATGGCCTGATTGGCGTGGAGGAGGCTCGCATGATATTCTGGTCATCCGTTCCAATACTCCCTGGCTCTGCCATTACAGCAGAACCACTTCTTACCCCTCACTGCAGAAACATTGGTGCGAAACAACTAACAGCGCTGGGAGATGCACAAAATGAGCGACATGTATGATCAGGGAACATTTGTATCCATGGAACACATGACTTCGAGCCACATTGGCTCCATTAGATCGGTTTCTCTATGCTAGACTGAAATGCATGGCCCAGGAGCACCTCTCAGGTTTTCCAGAGTAAGTAGCAGACTTCATCCCACTGACAACCCGAAAGCCATTCACAGACCCAACTCGATGAGTCTGCAGGCTCTATCTAGCCTCCGCACTGCACAAATCACCCCACACAGACCATGCTAGATGCGCTTGGGAGTGAGATATAAATGCCACTATCACACAGGCACAATAGCGCTTATGCTGCACACAGACGAACATGTCTCATTAAACCATTGTCACAAGCTCTTACACTCCAAATTCTTATATTAACCCTATTCCACCCCTGCTAAATGGGCTAAAGTAGATAGCACTAGGCCGTGTAACTGCCTTAGTTGCCAACAAGACGATGCAGACTTTATTCATCTTGCTTGGCTGTGTTCTGCTGTACTGACGTTTTTGGGGGCGGTGGCAACCACCTATTGCACATGCTGGAAGATCGAGTGGATCTCCAGCTGCTTATGGCCCTTCTGAGCTACGTTGAAGACATACCACAGGGGATACGAAGTTTGGAACCTTTACATTTCTGCTAGCCGGAAGGAGAAATGCTATGTACTGGGAAAGCACTTACAAGCCCCGAGTCTAGGACTGGCTTCTGGATTTGGCACTTTGCAATACGATGCTGACCTACACCCCCCACGTCCTGTCCCAGAGATATATGGGGCAGTCTTCACAGCTATCTAGCTAGAACTGTAGGGGATACCTTCGATGGAGGACTGAGCCCCCCCCAGACACCAGAGAAACCAACAGACTCCACAAATAGGTCCTAGTGAGAAGTGACTGGCCCTAATGAAGAGATCCACCACTCCCCACCTGTCCCCCCCATGCTCAGTCACAAATGAAAAAAAAAAAGCTTAAAAAAAAAAGTTTAATTTTTAGTAAATATCACTGTGCAAACTGGGCACCGAAAAGAGCAAAATGTTTGTTGGAAATGCAGGTTTCGGTTTTTTGTTTGCTTTGTGGTGCAGTCTGGAGCCTCATCGCTTAAGTTGAGAGACTGAAACTGTATGTCAATTGTTTCTCTTTTGGTAAGTGACTCTTGTGCTGATTATTGAAGCTACTACCTTCATTAACGTATTGAATTTCTCAGAGGTTTAGGAAAAAAATGAATTCCCTGCGTGCTCTGTAACATGGACAGACTTGGAGGATGACACAGTTAAACACATATACACAAACAAACAGAGGTACACGCACACAAACAGCCCGAAGTTTCAGCACAAAAAAACGTAGGTGTCAAGATTATAGAGAAAAGCTTTCCTGCACATGTGTCCTGAATATGTAGGTGGCCCTGAACACCGCAGACACCTTTAGAGACAGAATGCAGACAAGAGGGAAAAAGCACATATTGTGGAAGCAAAAGGGATGTGTAAGACCAGCATTTGCAATGCAATAGGTCTCGCATTTACGCAAGTTTAAGCAATTGGCATTGTAAATGACAGTACCTTTTATTTCTGTTTTAAAAACAAAAACAAAAATAAAAGGCATTGTTATTTGCAATGTCAATAGCTCAAACTCGCGTAATTGCGAGACCTATTGCATTGTAAATCCTTGTTAAATTAGTGAGTAGAAACACCCCCTTTCGGCCCGCACAGCAAATTAGTTAAATAAAAAAGCGCAGCCGCTAAAGTGAAAGCGGACCGCGCTGCAAATAAAAAAGAAATAGTGCCAACCGACTTATGAAGGAGACCGTGTAATGCCATAAGTAAAAGATCCAGTCCTCATGGAAGGTAACAAATGGCGACAGGGCAGTAACAAGGAGGGACTAACACGCCTCATTATCAATCGGAAGCCAGCATTTACCAAGGACAATGACACCAGCCAATCAAAAATATGGGCAAAGAGAAGTCGAGGCTTCCACAGCAAACTTGACTACTGCATGTCTCGCAGAGCGAGCAGTGCATGTGCGCTGCCGCTAGGCTCGACCTAAAAAAAAATACATTAATCCTGTGCAAAGAGAAAGAAATGATGAGGTGAAGATGTTAATGCGAGGCAAAGAATAAGATAAAAAAGAAAGAAAAAGAGAGCAGGAAGAAAGAGTGAGGAAATAGGATAGGAAATATAAGGGAAACAAAGAGGGGTGAGGGAAAGGCAAGGAAGAAATATTTAGTGACAGAGATAAGGGAGAACAAATATCTGAAAGAGGTGAGAAAGAAATAGAATTATATGTGGGAAGAAAATGAGGACGATCAGTGTGAACAGAGGAGAAGTAATAAGAGTGAGAAAGGGGGACAGGGAATACAATTAAAAGGGATAAAGATGGCAAGACTGGAAGGGTGAAAGAATGAGAATCGGAGAAAGGGCAGATAAATGTTAGGGAGGTACTAGAGAGTGATGAGGGACAGAGGGCAGTAGACGAACAAAAGAAGAGGCCTCAAAATACTAGAGAGGGACAGAGAGTGAGAGAGTGATACTGCCGAGACAAGAGAGGAAACAAATCATGGTGAAGAAGAGAGAAAAAGGGGTACAAAATGTGACTGAAAAAGTGGGAAAGAGAACCGATATAGGCGTAAGAATAGAGAGCATTTGAGGAATAGATAGTGAGGAATGGGGTGAGAGAATGTTGAAAGCCAGGGCATCCTGATTGGGAGAGTACATCTGATACTTAGTGATATGGATGTCAATGTGCAAACATCGAAGCATACACTCGTAGTAATCAGAAACATGGTCCTTGGTTCCGTTATACCAAGATCTGAATTTGATTTAGAAGGTAGATAGTTTCCTGTAGGAACAATTCCTAGGTTTGAGGCATTGCAACTCTCTCAAAAGCACTTTAATGTATGTAAATGATATAAAGTATGTTTTAAATCCTAGAATATACAACCACCTGCATTTTTGTGCCATTGAAATATAAACACTGATAAGCACTGAATTTAATAATTTTGGAAAACACTGCAAAATAAGTGAAACAAAGAAACACTTAAAACCACAATAGCCTACCTATACTTATATACATATTTGGCACCCTGCATCTCCTGCTACCCTCTGAAGCTACCCTCACAGTGCCCACCAGAATCAATGCTGTCTGAGAGCTGGTGCCACGCTGACAGGCTCTGTGAAACGGCAGCGGCCAATATGACCTGGAATCCTGTTTGAGCCTCTGTTGATAGGAGGGGTGTCGGTTGACATGCTCCAGCCTCCTTCGGTCTGTTGAGACCCAAGAGAGATGGGAGAGATGGCAGACTGTCAACTGGCATTCCACTGTTTCCCTCAGGTGTATGGACCTAGGAGAGGCAGTGGAGTAAAGGATTCAGAACACTGTTTTCCACTGCTCTGATATTAGAAAAACGATTTTTTTCTAAGCTGTCACCAGAGCAGTAGCTGTGTTTCTTAACCTCTGTTCGTGATAACTTTTTTTGTGAAAGCCTTAAACAACAATTTAGCTTTCAGTTATACATTCTCTACTGGTTTGCTAATATTTTACATGAACATGCCCATACGTTGTGGCCTTCAACGCATGCGTTTCAATAAACTATATGCTACTGATATAGTCCTCTTATCGTTTTAAATGTGTTCCAAGTTTGCCTTTTCTATCCAATTTAGTCTTGTTGAAAAAATCTGCAGAATTGTAGAGGTCTTAGAATTGCTGCTGTAAACCAATTGATGGTTGCTGTAAATCGGTAGGGTCATGTGTTTGCGAACTCTTCAAAGCCAAGTAGAAATGTCATAATCGCTAAAGGTATGATTAATACTGGGTTAGCCAATAGTAAGTACTAAATATAATGTCAGTGCACTGATTTTATGGGTCTGGGGCGTGGTCCCTCATCTGTACCCTGCAAAGAGATTCTCTGGCAGGCCTGTTGGATTCCAGGAGGGGGCGGGATGGCTATGTACACAACTTTGTGGGCTTGGATATCTACTGGGTGCGACCGTCAGAAAGGTGGGAGTTTCATGACGAGTGTCCCCATCCTGATGGTGGCGTCCTTTGCTGATCTGCGCACTTATTTGGTGAAAAATAAAACATGCTCCTTTGAGGTTACGGTTAAAAAGTGGAGGACATCCTGAAGTGCATCCTGGAAAACCTTAGCGGTTTTGTGCTGGTCATGTTAAAAACACTTGTGTGAGTGCAAGCTCTGGAGTTCCAGACAACTGAGATGGAGTCAGTGGTGGAAGGTATCCTCCTTCAAAGGATGTACAGCTGAGACAGCTGTAAAATTTGATGCAAGGATAGAATTGAAGATCTTCTGTGGAATACCAGTATCTAGGTCCAAGGAATTAATGAATTAAAACATTATTTATTGTTCGATTAACAAAAATCATTACAATATTATTAAAAGAAATATGTTAAAAAATGTTCAGAAAGCGGGAATATATGCCATTTAAAATTAATTCAAATGCATTTTGATGGGATGTCAATATTGTTTGCTTTCTTTGAGACTGTGGTGACAAATTTTATGTAACTTTAATTAAGCTGAGTATTGGAACTCTTTAAGTGCACAGTCATGGCTTGTCGGCAAGTTCTCATGTTCATCACAATGAAAAGTTGTTTAAGGAGGCAACTTTTTTCCTGTTTAAGAACTGAACATATGCATAGCAGAAGTAAAACTGATTCTAAATGATAGCGGCGGAATCTACAACCTAGATAGGATATTTTCATATCCATGATAAGGTTCGGTCCTTCGAGGGGAATAACTCGAATCAATGGTTCATCAATTTTAGTTTAGTTCTAATGGTGTAGGTTTGACACAGAGATTTCCGGGATAAAGAGTATGTATGAATTACCAACTGCCCATGTGTGGAAGCGTTTACTGAAGAGATGTTTGTTATCAGTATCAAGATATTTTTTTTATTTCCTATTGTTTAAATAGGTTGTAGCTATGGGTTTGGCCCACAGGTGTTCTAGTTACAATATTTGTAATGAGGTAGATAGTAACTAATTTCATGTTTTTTTATGTTGTGTTATATGTTATTTTTGAGCAAGATAAACTGACCATAGTATGTTAATTTTTGCGTTTTGTTTAGCTTGTGCATTAATTTATTAAATATGAATTGTCTTGCAAGCAACAGGTTGCAAAGCCCAAACTAATATGGCATTGGTAGGCATTCGGGGGTAGGCAGGAAATGTTCCTATATAACTTTGTAATTATTGTGTTCAAGAATGTAACAAGGGTGGTTTGTAGAGCGGCCAGACTATAAGTTGAAGGTGGTTGTAACTTGCTTTTGATTTTTTGAAGAAGGGTTCTAAAGAAAGGCACTGTAGTTTAGAGTATCGTGATTTGAATGTGAACATCAGACAGTTAACTTTAGTTTTCAACAGGGCTTATGCTCAAGAAGGGAACTTGGTGGTCATAAATTATGCCCAATAATTTGTAAAAGTTTACAATATCAACCCTTTTTTGTTGATAAACCAGACGCCATGCTTTTTGAATTTTCAATACTATGATCATAATCTTAGTTTTTTCCAGATTGATTTCCAATTATTTATTGAAACAGTAAATTCCCAGTTCCCTGAGTAATCTTTGTAAGCCTATTGTAATTTTACTCATTAGTAAAGTCTTGTCCAAATATTGGAATATAGGCAGGTGTATTTTAGCTCATTTTAAAGCATCAGATTTTACTTCATTTAGGGTGTCTTTGAGGTCAGTGGTAAAAAGGCTGAGCAGGGCGGGAGCGAGACCACAACCCTGTTCAAGACTGTTTGTGGTGTACTTTTTTTGAGATACCAAGCCCTGGCTTCCAATTTAGACTTTGACCCATACGTTGGTGTACAAAATCTGAATTGCCTTCAGTATCTGTGAAGGGATTGAACATTTGGATTTTTTTGCTTAAAGCAGATGCTTTGAAACTTTATCAAAGGCAGATTTGAGGACGATAAAACTAATGTACAAGGTTGTTTTTGTTGACAGTCTTTTTGAGGTTAGAACTGCGAGGATAGTGATGTTTTGATATGTTTTGATGCATCCCTGAAAGCCGATCTGTGTGATGGGAATTGTATTCTAGTTCTTTCACTATGCCACTTGCAAATTATTTTGCTTCGGTGTCTAGTAAGGCAATTAGTCAATAATTTGCAGGATCTTTACTGGTCCCCTTTCTAGGAATAGGCTGCAATATTGATCCATGCCAGGAGTCTGGGATCATTTGGAGGAGTATACATTCATTAAAAAGTTGGGTGCACAGATTAGACCAGTAGCCAAGATTACTTTTGAAGAGGGCACTGGTAGACCGCTTGGGTTCAGGGTGCAATTTTTCTCTCCTTTTTAATTATGGTGGCTATTTCCTCCGTATTTAATTGTTATTTCTAGGCGCTGTAAGTTCCTCATTGACAATTCATTGTTAATCGAGATAGTGACTAAACAGCCTTGGAAGTCGCTATGTAATAAGAAACTTACAGAGGGATTTTTATACAGTAGCTGTATGAATGACATCCAGTAATCTTCTGTAATATTTTTTTGTTTCAATTGATGTATGGTTGTAAGCTAGTTGACTGATAAATGCCCAATTTGGGGGGAATTACCTTTGTTGCAAGACAGATTTTGCGTTCCAAACTGATTGTTTATAGTGTTTGTTTCATCTTGATTTTCTGTGACAGTTTGGATTACCAGGTTTTTGAGCATGTTTTTAGTTTCTCTGCATTTTGTCCCCTTTTGAGGCTATTTGTCGAACCACCAGTTCCTCATTTAATCATGTTTTCCTTTATTTTTTTGTTTCTGGTTTTTGACTTAGAAGTCTTAGTGATGTTATTCAGAAGGCACTCCCAAAGATGTATTTTGTTTATTTTGTTGGACTAATTTTTCTCTTGGCTAGCTGCCAACTTTACAAGAATCTGATCTTATTTACATTGAACAGTTCTAATGCATGGCCTCTCAACTTCAGTCTCTTTAGGTTCCTTGTGTTTGATTTTTCTAAGGTGGGACATAATTTATCCTAAGGGAGGTTGAAATTATTATTGAGAGGATGTGGAGGAGATGTTGCTTCCTGATCATGTTTCTATTTTGAAGCTCTGAACTGCAGCAAAGAGCTCACAACTAACCAAGGTGTTGCCCCATCGAGTGGGAGCTTTCTATTAGGTGTTCACCTTGTCTGCATATTTGTGGTGCAATTGCTGTTGGGGGAAATTGCCATAAAAAAATCCTTAGTTGATATACATGTTTATCACTTCCAAGCATTAGATTTAAATTGTAGTCACCTCTTATGAGCCTGCAATCTTCACGAAATCTAAATTTCAATTGTTCAGTTGTTGTCAGGATCTCCCTGAATGTTTTTCTTTTAATTTTTGGTGTTAAATAAATGTTTAAGATTAGCATTGCAATTATGTTTCCTCCAATGTGCTAGATTTCTGTCCTGGTGGCTACCACAGCTTGCTTGTTATTTTTAATGTTTGTTAATCTTATATTTTGAACCAAACCCATGAATGTGTCCTACACGCCCTTTGGACAGCCTTCTCTGAAGTCTCTTTTTGCATATTTATTGAAACACTAAAAGTTGAATATCTAACAGTCAATTCATCAGTCAGTTCCTTTCAGGGACCAAGCCCCTTAAACATACAAATACAATAAAATATAAATACATACATTTCTTCAATATATCGCAGTGCAATAAATCGCATGAAAACATTTTAAATACGTATAATCCATAATGCAAGATATGTCATTTACAATGCCTTTATTGCAATGTTTTTTCTAAGAAGCCACAGAAACAAGAGAAACGTGGCCACACTAAACACCTTTAGATCATTTGCGTCCAATTTACGAATCCTTAAAACAGCTGTATGTTGTATTGCCCCAATGAGTGGCAAATTGGCACTGTCCATTGCTTTCTCAGATTTACCATATCAGAATTTGTACTATGCATGGACTTTTACTATAGATACAAGAGATCGGAAGGATTCCATACCTAAACTTCAGGTAGTGGTTGTCTTGTTATTGGAACAGGAGACTGAATCTCGCTATAAAAATGATCTCTTAGAGTCCGAAAAATGTTATAATGTAATTTATTGATCAAAGAAAAGCTACAGGTGTTAGTAACAACTGAAGCCAATAGTTCAATCTCTATTAATACATGCTAATATCGCTGACTATTGTTGAATGCTTACCCACTTTATTAATTGTCTGTTGTAATGAATGACAGATTACCTGTCTACTAGAGGATTTGAAGGTCCCTCAACAGGATTCAATATTCCCTTCATAATTAGATGGAGTGCATTATGGTCACTATCCATCCGTTTGATTATCTATGTGTTCTCTTTGGCTGTCTAAGCATGATATAATCTATTCTTCTAGTTTTGAGTAGGTCTATTAAAAGTGTGCAAGCCTTGGTTATCTGAGGATTTTCGGCCATTACACAAGTGAATTCAACTTCTACAAATAAGACATCAATTTCCTTCAGCGTACAATTTCTATTTGCAGTTCAGTTGCTTTTTTTGATTAAGCTGGTCCTTGTAAACTTTCACCCGCCTGTTTTTTACATATTTTTACCCAACGCAGCAACAACTAAAAATGATAAATCACACTACAGTATTTCAAGCGAATAAATCAACTTAATAGCCAGGTCAGTTTGTTGCCTAACTTAAGGTTGGGCATGAGTGGGACAAAACTGTTAGACATAGTTTTAGGCCTTACACAAACTTCGAATTGATGATGAGGCCTCTGAAGAAGTTAATAATCTTCCCAAATGAATGTTGTCTCTCTTCAAAATTAAAACCAAAGGGCCCATCCCCTTCTGGGAAATGGCACGCAAAGACAGGCCTGCCCAATGCCTGGGCTTTGCCTGGACACATCTCATGCAGGGGGAAACGCATTGGTGCTTTGGGTACAGTCTGTGTGGGAAGGGCCCAGCTTCTCTGCCCCTCCTTTTTGTCTGAGTCCTCTTGAGACTTGGTCTCCCTCGATCCTTCTGAGTAGTCCAGTGCAGCAGGAGAAGCTTTGCCTTTTTGTGCGCAGTCTAAATGGGAAGGGCCCAGAGAATCCGAGTTCTCTTGGGACTTGTAGTCATCCCTTGATCATTCTGAACTGTCTCGCACCATGTTTCTTGAAAACATAAAACGGCACACCAAATTTAAGATGTCTTAATCATAAATTAGTTTTAATAGCCCACCAAGGTTTTAAGAACAAATGCATTTTCAGTCTGATATTTTCGAATTAGCCTCCAATCAAACGACTAAGCGCAGCTGGAAGCCAGTGTAATTCCTCCTGTATGGAGTTCAGATGTAATTCGGTAACCCACCTAAGGCTTATGCCATGTGAAAAGAGGGGCCATATCTTTGGGACACATCGCATGTGATTGAATTGGTTGGTGGCTCCAAAAGTATTCCGGAGTATGAATCTCGCACCTATGGGCTCTTCGGCATTAGCTACTGCAAACCTCTTTATTGCGGTTTGCCAATCGAGATGCTTATATTCTGTGGTAGAAGTGGGTCCAGTTTTTACTTTAGGCATTTATTTGTTTAAACCTATCCCCCTTTATTTGAATATTTACTTTTAAAATACATAGTTCACCACGACCTTGGATGACCTATTATCTAAGGATGGCATTTTGAGGGTAATGAATTATATTCATGTTATTTTATGATGTTAATAGTAGTTGTATATCTCAGTGTCCAGCCAGACAATTGGCTGAATTCTCTCTATTTAAGTTGTAGAATGAGCTTCTTGATTTGTATTCAGGATGAAATATCAGCTGCAAGTTATGTATGCAAATCAAGCCACTAATTTAATGATTTTGTAATTTTGTGTGACCTTCAGGGGTATTACGTATTGGCATTGTTTGCACCCAGCGCACCTTTGAAAAGGTGCACCGGGCGCAAACATTGCCAATGCGCCCCATTATGGTGAATGTGCTGCTCCCAGGGCAGCCGCAAACTCGCATTCATGTGAAAACACAGAGCAGTTGCTCCATGTTGTCACAGTGCAAGTGGTACCCGCTTGCACTTTCAAAGGAGATTAGAGATCCCCTTGCACCCGCTGACAAGGGGATGTCTGGGGGTGCCTGGGACCCCCTTTAACTCCTGCAGAGGGCAGCTCTCAGGGAGCGCTCTAACACTGCGCCACCTTCTAAATGGTGCACTGTCAGTGCGCTTTCTGATTGCTTCTTTAACTCTGCGCCCACCTCTGTGATATGGCGCGGGCGCAGAGTCCAAGGAATTCCCTTACGTGCATTGGGCACCCCCCAATGCAAATGAGGGAACACCCTCTGTTGATAGCGCTGGTGCTTTAAGTGCGGCAGCATTTTTGGTATTACAGAAGGGGGCACACTTCCAAAATCGTTGTTTTAAATGCCATAGAAGGTAGTTTTGGGGTCAAGTTTTGTTCAGTTGTTAGATTAACTTTGATTGGGGGTTCAATCATTACCAAAGTTGATGTCTTGACTGCTGTGGAGTGTTGTGACATTGGGTTTTGTTCCATTATTGGACAACCTTTATTGTATTGACTTTGTCCTCAATAATGATAGGTGGGTACCTCCGTGACGATGAAATAATAGGGATAAAAGATAATTATTGCAGTTCAGTCCCTGATTTTTGTTTTGTTAAGATTGTGAAGAATTTCAATCTTTCAGTAGGATGTACGTCGTGTGGTGACAAATTTGGCAGGAAAAATAAGTGGTTAGTTAACAGATGTTTTTGTTGGTAATGGATACAATTCCTGGTTCTGAGAAACATGAACAGGACAGGTGGCTATCCGTCCGACATCGTAATCGGGCCTTAAGTGTTCAGATGGTCATTTCACTGTAGATTTGGGCATATAATAAATGTTATTTTACACTCCTCCAATTTAGGAAAAAGAGTTGATGACATCACCATGCATTAACCTTCTATATCTCAGCGTCCTCTTCTATTGCTCAACGACTTTAAGCTGGCCTTTGACCATGTTCAGTGCTCCTCTGTCTTTTGGCATGGTTTGCACTATAGAGATACCATATCCATACATACATATACATACTAATCTCATAGACTTGCATGTCTAGTATGTCTGTGGTTAGTGACATTTACTAAAGGACATATTTCCTAATGAATGGGTCCCCATTCCAAGTGATCATTTTTACTGATCCGAATTAAGACTGTTGCTTGATACTGCTGTGATATGACCTGCTGATTGGGAAATGGGATATATTGGAGACCTTAGAATCAGCACTATGGAGACCTATCTGGGGTTAGGCAATGTCCAAAGCTTACCTGGACTCGGATGAGGAGTTCTTGGTTGCAGAAAACGTTGTGACCGGGCTACAGCCTTTGTGAG
The DNA here is from genome assembly GCF_964263255.1 of Lissotriton vulgaris. NCBI lineage: Eukaryota > Metazoa > Chordata > Amphibia > Caudata > Salamandridae > Lissotriton > Lissotriton vulgaris. The sequence continues at coordinate 908,533,500 of NC_141689.1, read as the reverse complement.
ACAAATCTTTGAGGCAAGTTGGTCGAACTTTGGTCACAATGTGATTTATTTCCCTGAGGATCCTTGTTTGTTAGTTGAACAGATGTTGTAATATTTACGTTTAGAAATGGTATGTGGCTCTCCAGCAGTCCAAAGTTTTGAATTACATTTCTAAAAGTAGGCGGTGAGTGGAGCGGGGGTGGGTATTTACTCAGTCTCCCGAGAGACTATTGGGTTGCTCTACAGTGGTATGAAAAAGCTGCAATGCGTTGTACAGGGGGACCTAGTTGCCCTGGGGTGAGAAAGGAAAAAAGTAAACGAATAATACACACTACAAAATATTTATATAAATACTACTACGGTGAAAATTCTGTATAGAGTGTATATAGAGTCTCTAGTTCTGGTTTAAACTGTGTTCTTCACCCCTGCTGAGATTCCTCGTTCTCCTCTCTCCCCCATTTCCTCCTGTTGTGCTTCTTTCCCTTTCTCCCTGTCTTTTGTACTTCCATTACCAGTTCATTGCATTATTACCACCACCTCTTCTTTTTCCTCCAGTGATCCCGCTGAAATCAGGTAGGAGCCCTGAGAGTGAACAAGGCATTGTATGTCGGGCAACAGTTATTCTGGCACACTTGTCTGTTGTACGCTGCTGCCTGGGCGGGACTCACACGAATCTCCCCTGTGTGTTCCTGAGTGATGTGCTCTTCCTGGTGAACCGCTGCCAGGCTGCACAAAGGTTTTCTATGCTTTGAACACCTGCACCTGCCGCAAGTAAATGAAACTGAACCGTGAAAAACAGGGCACGTTGCCAGAGCTATTTAAGTAAAACGTTACACATTGAAAGTGTCAGTCACTATACGCTTGTAAATGAAAATTATTGCAACTGCGTATTTACAGAGCAGCTAAGCAAGGGCAGGTGTGCACTGAATTGAGTCTTCACAACCTTAGCATTTTTAATGCGTTTTTCCTATGTACTAATCTAATTTTAGGAGCTGGAAAGGATTTTCCGACCCCTACTATGGGATTTCAATAAATACCTATTGAATATCTGCAAGGACCACGTTTTAAGTGTCCTTTCCACATACCAAATCTGTTTCTTATGTATCAATGTTTTGTCACATCTGAAGCTTTGGTTTTCAGGTCAAGCCTAGGCAGTGCGCATGCGCTGTTGTTATCTCCTCTATCAGCTTTTGGCAAGCCGATGAATTGCCATTTATTCGTTGTTGTGCCATTTAGAAATACAGGGCTTTTATTGGTGCATTGGATCTGATTCGCCCACCTTTGCTTGCTTTGTTCATGGCCAGGCGATTTCACTCATTGTTTGCTTGCGTTGGCCATCCCAATACATCTACGGTTCCTCCTGGTCATTCTCATCTGCCTTTTTAGGTTTCGCTGGGGGGCGGAGCCGTTAGGCTCCTCCTCCAGAGAAATCTATTGAGTACAGTAAGCACTCTGGAACACGCCCCCCGTCCCATTTGCTAGCTCCATAAATGGAGCCTAGCCATTGGACGAGGGGCCTGTCCATCAATGCCGGACCAGACACGGGGGCGTTCCCGAGATTCTTTGGCTTTGGCGACGTCACGCGACGCCGGGAACGCCCCCGAGTCTGGTCCGGCCGGGCCGTGCTTGCTGCTGTCCTGCCTTGTGTCCCTCCTCCCGCCGTCCCCACGTTTCCCGCCTCCCTCCCGACGTCCGTGTCCTTTCCCGCCCCCCTCGTCCTCTCCCGCCCGCCCCCCTCGTCCTCTCCCGCCCCCCCCCCGTGTCCTCACAAATTGGGTATCCCGTCCCGCCCGGGGGTCAACCGGCAGCTGCTCTGCACCTTGGCCGAGGCACGAAGGGGCTGCGACCGCATTGGTGGCTTTTCGGAGGCTCGTCGGCAGAGGCGCGCTCTGATTGGCCGCTGCAGTGGGCCTGTCCCCGTGAGCTGCGCCGCCGTTGGTTGGAGCCTCGCCGCGTCATCAGGATCTGCCCCGGGAGCCGCGCTGTGAGTGGCTGACTCCGGGGGAACCCTCGACGTCAGCGGAGGCCAGTGGGAGCTGCGACGGGGGCCGTGCCTGCGAGGGTGAGTCAGGGGGTTGCCCTCGAATCTAGGGGACGCTACCTGCATACTAAATAATGGTACTGTAATACTCCCAGCAAAACTACAAATCATACAGGACATCAAAACCCACTTCTTTGAAATATCCCAGTATTAGCAAATATGGCAACTTCATCTCTAAGTTTTTGCTTGACTGCCAAATAGAATCGTCTTTTTTATTGCACTTGAAGGGTATAGTCCAGCTCCAGGGTGGTCTGTTGTCATGCCAATCACAGTATGGTATCAGGTCTGCGTAGTTGAAAAACTGGGCACTCAAGGACCTTAGAGGTGCCCTTTTCGTTCACGAAATAGAGGGACATTGAATGTGCCATAAGCCTGGACATCAGCCATGCAGCGAGTTAGGCCTCCAGACGCAACCACATCCAGGCCCTCGGAATGCCAACACAGCACAGGTTATTTCCACAGGAACTGCTCTCTGCATTGTCCACCCGGCGCTCTAAGTGGGTCTCTCTGTCTAGTAGGTCAGCCACAGAGGCCGACAGGGTAGTCGTGCTGTCTTCTGCGGGCGGAATCCGTTTATTCGCATCCGCAACTCTGTCTGTAATTTTCCACACCTCATGTCTGAGTAGGGTCACCTCTGATCCAGCTCCTCCAATTTGTTTTCCTATGCCAGTGAATAGATTGCATATGGCCTGGAAAATGCATTCCGGGGTTATCGGCATCGCTGCTGCATCTCCTGGCGAGGTGGCGCCCTCAGACACCCTTGCAGTGCTGGTGGCATATGTGTCTATTTATGTCTGTTGCATGGTGGAAGTCTACGGCTTTCCTATCCTTAAAATACCAGGCTTTTTCCCAGTCTGGGCATGACCGCTATATAGTTATGAGGGAGGTCGAGGCTCCGTTATCAAGGTCTCCCCAGAGATTGCCAAAAATCACTAATATGTGGAAGGAAGGGTGGGCGGTGCAGAGTGTGCCCCTCCTGTGGGTGCAGTTGTGCTGTTTCCAGCATCAACTTATCTGACTCTCTAAAGTCCGCCGGCAGGTCCCACTTCGCTTATCTCCCGATGCTCCAGGACATGAGCCAGAAAATGAAGCATCCCTTTGGCTCTCCGTCAGTGCCAGCCAGGTCTGGGGACGGGGCTCTTATTCTTCCCCGCAGCCTCTGCACAGAGACCCCCGGTCCGCGGCTGCCCTCTCTTCTCCAGCACCTTTCTGATGCCTGACAGCCAAGGCAAGCCCGCCCCAGCTCTCCTTGCGCTCTCTGCCTGCATGACCAGGCCTCGCAATTGAAGGTCTCCCGTCTGTCGGATAGCTCACTGTTCCTTGCCCGCACCGTGGTCTCAGCGAGCAGTGGTAGTTTCCTGCTGCGGCAGCAGTGCCAGATCAGCTGCGCGGATCAGGATACTGGCAGGCTCGGCGAGTGAGACTTGGAGTGCCTCAACATTATGCGTGGCTGGCCACGCCCTGAGTTTCATCTTTAACTTCTGCAGTTGAGCCTGCACCTTGGGTTTACTTGTTATGTAACATGGTGTGGCCTGGTAAAGGAACAGAGGGGGAATACATAAGTCTAAGGGCCTGTCTGGCACACAGGCCCTGCCATGCCTTCCTGGTGCAGCAGACTGTGTCTGTTTCGGTATAGCGGGTGTGAACAGGCAGCCACAGTGATAGCAAAAGTGAGATAGGTTGCAAATTGTCAGTTTCATTTGCGAGGTGGGGAAAATTGGGTTGGGAGTTATACCAATGATATGCGTTTTGAGCTCGTGCACATAGATGATAAATGTTTAAATCGGATTCCTCTAATGCTTCCTGACTGTAGGGCAGTGTCTGTATTTACCATGTCAGTCGAGACCGTTTTACAGCCCAAACCAAACAGACCAGCAATTGACGCAGTGTACAAAAGAATTCCCTGTTGAGTTGGATGGGTATATTCATGAAGAAATATGGAAACTGGGGGAGAGACACCATTTTACTAATGGCTATGCGGCCTGCGAGTGTTAGTTTTTATCCAGCAAGCCACTCCATCTTCAATTGTTGGGTTGGCTGTGCTGTTGCGTAAACTGAGTCTCTGGCTCAGCTGTAAAAGGTTTGTTTTCACGCCCATGGGTGACACAAGTGAACTTAGTCCATTGCACTAGCGCTAAATATGAAAGACCGGTATTGTAGGCCTGACGAACCCCACTCAATATATGAATGAGGTGGTGTTAATGCTTTTGGGTTACTAACACTGAGCAGTGGTAATCCAAACAATCGTTCAGTATTGATTTACAGACGCAAGATCACTAGAAACAGAATATATATTACAGCAAATTTTATTTCCAAATAAATATTTTAAAACACTTTGATCTAGTCGTTTAAAATTGGTAACATCACAGAAGATCACAGAAGATTATAAAAAGTGGCTAAGCTTTCAATAACCGTGAAAACAGGGAAAAAGTGTAACATCACAATTTATAGCCCTTACACCATCACTGTGCTATGTCTAGGCGCTATGGTAGTTCTAGCAGATGAATAAAAAATAAACCTGAGTTTCTGAGATGGTGCGCATTCCTGCACAACAGGGTTTGTTGTCTGTTTGGAATAGCTTACCAGCTATTCTGAGCACAAGGCCAAGAGCTAGGGGATTGTGTCTATTAGAGAACACAGTCCTGGAACCAGTTTGTGAAGGCAGAATGAATGCTCCACAGAACCATAGGAAGTCTTGCTGGTGGCTTCAACATTCGAGATGGGATCTGGTGCTGTGCTCATCTGGGTCTACGATCTGATTCTGAGACCTGGATGAAGTTTCTCTCCTAGTGGTCAAGTGACAATCCTTGTCTACTGCATCTTAACAGAGATTGGCATTTCTGACATAAGTTGAGAAAGTCTGACATAGATTATGTACATGAAGGTGTGGGTCCTAGATGTTTCCTTATGTACATATAAGGTGAGAGGACATCAAATCAAACTACACTATTTTGCCTTTATGTCTCTATTTTTTCTTATTTGACCTTGGGAAGGAACCTGTCCCAGACTGATATCACACTAGGAGTTTTGTTGATGTCTGTATATGAATGACTTGGCACTTTCACAGTTTTTGGAAAGATGCACAGAAGACATGTGCCAAAGTCAGACATGTTTATTTATCTGTTTTCAAAACCAACACATAAATAAAAAGTTTGTCATTTACAATGCCAATAGCTCAAACTTTTCCGAAGGCGAAACCGTTGCATTGTAAATGCTTGTTTATTTTGTTGGCTATCAACATCATTTTAGGCTTTCAGACAGTTTCACGGATCAATGCTCTATTCAGCACCTGCAAAGTGGCAATATATGTCCGGTAGCTGTTGAGCTATACCAATAGCTATAACTCTTGCTAAATGCTTGTTTTTATTTGGTGGGGGACGGGCGTATGGCTGAGGTAAAGTGCCTCAGGCTCTGCTTGGCAAAAAGCATTGCATCCTCCAACACCTCCTCACACAGTAAAAAATGTTCACAAGTTGGCAGGCCTGGTTTGGATATTTAAAATCCGCAAATACGTGCAGTACGTCAACAGGATTATGATTGCACAATTTCTTCCAAGCATTATAGAATGGCCTACTCATCACTTGAATGAACCAGGGCCATCTGATTCTAAAGCAAGATTTCTTTCCCAATATCAACCTGTGTACATGCTGGGTCGTCCTCCTACTTTGTTTGGCACAACGGTGAGACCATGGCTTAATTATACTTTCTGAAAAATAGAAATTAATTCCATCACATATAATGCAGTAAAAAACAGCATCATTGTAATACAAATATGATAGGATGGAGGTAAACGGGTACCTACATGCTTAACCAGCCTTGTATTTTGTAAAGCATTTATCCCTAGCTCTTTGGAGCCTAAAGGTACACTACATAGGTTGTGCTATTAATCTTCTTATAAATCAAGAGGACTTAAGCAATCCACCATGCGGATGTAAAAGTAATGTGGGGTCCAAACTCACCACTTGCAGGTTCCACACAAATCTCTTTAGCACTTAGTAACTTAATCAAGCTATCCCACCAGGTTATGCAGAGATTACAGAAAGCAGAGATGAGAGCAGGCAGCACATTGACAAAATACATTCCTAGATAACCCAAGCTATACTTATCCCAAATTAATCCAGGGGCAAGGGTAAAGACAACCATTATTAGTGTAACAAACATTCCCAGCAAAAATGTACTTATTAGAGAACTGGCCTGAGCTACACCTCCACCGCTCTAGCTATCACATCAACACAGAAAGGGCTGTTGTGCTTTTATAAATAAGAGGGCACAGAACAACATATTTCATAGTAAACATAAAGGAAATATATGTGAGGTCCACATGCTCAGGGCCAGTGGTGGACTGAAAGCAGAGCCAGCGGTGGCTGCTACGGAACGGGAGTGGTAGGGCGGGGCGGTAGAAAAAATTAAAAAAAGATCACTTACCTATGAATGGCCGCCCTCTCTCCTCCGTCCTCATCTCTTCCTGACTCCCGGCAGCACGGAAGCACATAGGCTCCCAGACTTCCCTAAGCCAATCTCCACACTGCTGTCACCAACATGACAGCAGCGTGGTCATTAGTCTGAGCGGCCTGTTTGGCCACTCAGGCAGTGCCTGGAAGCCTTGGACAGTTCTCCACACGGCTGTGCAACACAGCCAGGTGGAGAAATACTAAGTGCGCATGTCTGTTTGGCCGTCCCAAGACGGCCGGCTAAACTGTCATGTGCACCTATGGTGCACCAACCACTCCTCCTCCCTGTGACTCCAGCCCCGCCCGCCCTACCCTGGCCTTGTACTAAAAATAAAATGATAATAACGTTGTGTTATCATTTTATCATTCCTTTTTTACACTGGTCAGAGAGCAGTAGGGTGAAGCTCTTATGCCTTAGCGAAGGAGCCACCACTGCGCAAAGCATGCCATCCTCATGCACTCTTAGAATCATAATGTTCGAGCTTGTATGCTGCAGAGCCTGCCTATTGCAGTTTTATAGAACACTTGCAAACAGGCCGTGCGGAGTTCCTCCACCTCTAAGGTTTGAAATATGAATGGAGAAAGTGGGAGGTAGAAGTCGGTATCCCAGCACAACTCAAACACTGAGAAGAAAAACCCAAAAGAGATAATATAACCTAACCTCTGACTCTAGCCTCCTTTAGTTCTGGAGAAGTGGTGTTGGGGTGCACTTTGAGCTGAACCTACATTGCAGTGGAGAAGTGTGGCTCAATGATTAGAGTGGCAGACCCTGATGCAGAGGTCTAGCCCGGGACCAGGGTTCAATTCCCCGCCTCGGCTGGTCTTGGGTTCAAAATTCCACGGACCTGATAATTCTCGCCTCGGTGCCTATTCCAATCATGGAGTCCCACTCTGCAACTCTGGGCAATAGCTTGCTTAATCTCCACAACGGCCCCCACAACGCTAAGGATGCCTGGCCTCCACCTTGGAGGTGCCCAGGAGTGGACGCCTCGCAGGGAAAGCCAGGATGGGTTCCACAGCGGTATTCGTACAAGCGCCTTGAGACCCTTGCGGGTGAGTAGTGCGCTATACAAGTATCAATTTACAATTTACCATGTCTCCATTGGAGCACAAACCCTGAGCTTTTCGACATAAGGTGTCTCCGCAGTCCTGAAATGCAGTGGCAAAGCTATTAGGTCTGGGCTTTAGTGTACCAACAAATGTAAACACAAGCATTCACAAATGCTTGTTGCATGCAGTATATGCACAGATGTTTAGCACATGGAAATCTGTCCCACTGGCTTTGCTAATTCTGGAAAAAAGTAGCAAAAAAAATACTGTTTACTAATGTTTATAGGAGAAAAATAACCCAATGTGGCAAACAGCATAGTTTAGTTTATTTTTCAGATTTAGATTAATCCCTTGTGCATTCTAATGGAAGCAGAATGATCCATCAGCAGCAGATAACCTGAGGAGAGTAGCACTCCTGTGGGTGGAGCCAAGCCAAAGCCCATTCTATGCATGTTTTAAAGAATTGCTAAAAATATATCTGTACCGCCAATCCAGGCCTAAAAAGGTACGTTTGCTGCTGATAAGGTCAACGCCGAAGAAAGGACTCCGCACGAACGCCGCAATAACACGCTACGGCAATGGAACGTATCAAGGCTCCATGTAGTGTGCAATAACCGGTCCATTAATTAAAGAACGGATCATCGACAAATACTCAATACGCTTAACCTATGGTGCATAAAGTAAAAGGCCTAAAGGATCAATGCCCAACAGGCCACATAATACTCTGACCGCTGCAAATATATTTTGCTCACCATACAACATTTTTGCCTTGAAAAAGCCCGCGGAGGGGGAAACGTGCGTCGGCTGTGACGGTGTGGCAAAAGAAAGAAATTATTAATAAATGGACTTTGAATAATAACGAACATTGTACATGTCTTTTTGAGGACTACAAGGAGAGTGAGAAAAATCTTTTTTTGGATTGCCGTGGCTGAATGCCATTTGGATAATAGCAACTAGAAGGGATGTGCACTGGTACTTTTGTTATAGTAAGTTTACCGTATCTACGTACACTGATATTATGAACAATTTTGAATAGTCATGCACTAATATTTGATATATTTTCTCAGTTACAGACATACTACTTTAGGGGTCATTTGAATTATGCGTGAAGCTTTAACAAAATTCAGTGCAACATGCAGAAAGTGGTTTTCATTGCGTTCAATGCTATTTGTGCTCTAAGAGAAAAAAACTGCATTCCCCAACGATTAACACCAGAGCACAAACAAAAAGCTGGTGCTAATTTTACACCAATAACTGGAAAAGAGGCCAAAACAATGCTTGCACACTTATCTCTAAATGTGTGGTAATGTCATGATAATTGTTTGTGATAATACTATGACCTAATTGTAGCAGCACGGTAAAACATATAGCATTCTGTAAATAACTCCATATGTAGAGCAGTGTTCCTTTCTTCCTAATTTCGGTGCAGCACAGTTCCACTGTACAAAAATAGCAGAATGTATTCTGTTAGAGTCCTGAAACTGCTTTAACTGATGCCCTAAACATTTTTCGCACTTTCTGAAGAGGAAAGCTTTTAATTGTTACTAAAGGCCATGATGGACTTTACAATGGCTTCCCTGATATCACCTGGTAACTCCGCCCCAAAGTTTCAAATTTTGGAGACATTGATATCCGAGTCGAAGGAAATGGCGATAAAACTAACAGTGATCACAAGTAGGAGCCTGAGGGTGAATGTAGAGTTCTGGGAAGGGTAGCGCTAAGGGATAGTGAGGGTTTTAGATATCGGGGATAGGTACCATTATGGAGTATTAATGGGTTTTTACGGTTAAGCCCCTCCCCTATGTAGTACTCCTGAAGATCGAAAGGGACTGGATCAGTGCTTCTGTCAAGTCGGTGTGGCTCAACTAGATAAGCTCCAGGCTATTCAAAATGCAGCAGCCAGGGTACTGCTTGGGCTGCCTAGACACCACCCAACATCAAAAGCCATTAAGAAACCTTCATTGGCTCCCTGTACGTAGACGAATCGAATTCAAGTCACTCTGTCTAGTTCATAAAGCTTTGTTTGGAGAGGGTGCTGAAGATGTGCAAGCTCTCTTCTCACACTATGTCCCTACTCGGACCTTAAGGTCTTCTTCCCTTGGCCTTGCACAAATCCCAAAGATAAAAAGAGTATGCTGCGGAGGAAAGCGTTTTTCATTCCTGGCGTCCAAACTCTGGAATACACTTCCACTACAGCTTAGAAGTTTATCCAACAGACTTGCATTTAGGAAAGAAATGAAAACCTAGCTCTTTCCCCAACACTAGTAGGATGCATTCATGTCCGAGTTTTTTACTCTAACAGCGCCAAGACGCCTCGGCAGTAGTGCGCTTTATAAGTACAGTCAGTCAGTCAGTTAGTATATTGTTTTTAGTAAAATTCCTGTTTTATAATAAGATCTTTTGTTGCAAAAATACACTAAATCTTAACTTGTATTTATCTGCTGTGCTACTATCCAGAATAAAAACTAAATTTCTGGGATTGAAAGATGCATCACACGTTGGTGGCTTTAACCAAAAAGAAAGTTTCAAATCAAATCTATGTCTATATTTTTGGAAGTTCACATCATTATTTTGTGGACTTGCCGTACTTGTTTTGTGTTGTGCCACCTGCAGACTCGAGAAATAACACTTTCAGCATCATTATCCATGTCATTTCTCTGAATGCTTTTTTCTTTTTTTAAAAGGAAATTATCCTAGCAGTTCCCCACCGTAAACATCTTTTACATGTTTCCATTTTCAATCGCTCTTTTTATTCAACTCGTGACAGAGCCGGTGGGTTTGTGTGTTAATTGTGTTCCTTTCCAATGACTTAGCACCTCCAACATTGACTTCTGATGCACAATCTAGCTTGTGCTTGCTGGTGGTGCGTTTAGTGCGCATTATATTGCTTTCCTGCTGTCTAAACTGGCTCTTTGCATTTAAAGATCTGTTAAAAGGCAGCTGCCCGACACCTCCTACCCTGAGACTTTGATGGTTATCATTATTCAAGCTGTGTTGAGTCTTTCATGCAGTTTCTAATGGCAAGCTGAATTTCTTTCATTTTCCAGCTGCCCAACATTATTTTTAGTTACTGCTGTGTTCATATTTGCAGGCCTGTGTTAACCCTGTAAGTGCTAGTTATGGATTATTGCACTGAATGCCACAGCCTACCTTGTGGTGTACACTGTAGCCTGGCATTGGGCTCCCCCAGGTGTCTCTGCCCACCCTCCCCTCTCCACCGACTTGATCATGTGTGACACCTTCCGGTCATTGGTCTGTGTTGGACAGGCCACGCGAAGAGGCTTGCTCCCTCCCCGCACGACCAGGCCCGAGCCCGGCTCTCCAGGTGTGACATGCCACAACCACCCGTTTCCCGTCTCATATTGGACCCCTGCCCCTGGACATCTCCACATCATGGGTCCGAATCACTACCGGCCCCCTCGCCCGGCTTGGGCGCCATCTTGGACACAGCACCACGAGGCCGCGTGGCCTCCGATCGACCCTAACCCTGGGCCTGGCCAGGCCCCGACATCCCGGCACCACCATCCACCCAGGAGGTGAGCGGACCACTTGGCAGGTCAATGGGAGAGCGAGGTGTCGATGGCTCTCCCCCGCCAGGTGCCGATTGCCCCCAGCTCCCCCGGGCCCTGGCTCCACCCCCCTGCTGGGTGTCTGGACTCCCTCATCCCGGACCTCCCGACCTCCAAGAGCGAGGGTCCGGACATCAAAGGGGGCCAGACCTATAACTGGGGCAGCTCCAGAGCAGGAAGGCAGTTGTATCCTGGAGTCGAGAGACGCAGTGAAGAACTCATCCTTGACGGACTACTGGTGCTGCCGTAGCCCTGCCTTGCGAACTATCGTCCTGCCTGCTGGCGCTGCCGCAACCCTCTGAAACCTTCATCGTCGTCGGGACCTGCTGGCGTGGCCGCGGACCGTTTGGAACTACCACCTTCATCGGGACCTGCTGGCTCCGCCGCGGACCGTCGCTACCTTCAACCATCTCGGGACCTGCTGGCTCCGCCGCGGCCCGATCATCTAGAACGCCGAGCTCGAGGATTGTGAGCTATCCATCTATCACCGCATCTACCAGAGTGGTAACAAGACTGTCCCGCTACCCCTTTTCCCAACCAAGAGACTAGAATCGAGGGGACCCCTGAGTCCAGACCTCCTTGTACTATTTCACCGTACTTAAAGAATCGCTTATAAAGAACGTTAAACCTTATCCTTGTGTGGTGTACATCTGTGGGGGGGGAAGTTACTCGTCTGTACGATCGCTGGAGACGGCTCTCCCCGGAGACCTCTCCCCGTATTCTCGGCCGACCCTCCCGGTCCGTCTAACATTGGTGGCCAGCGGCGCGATCCGAATCAACGCGTAATCGTACAGAGAGTAGCTCACCCCACGACGAAACCACAATGACAACCAAAGAGAGCGGATCTACCGAGAAATTCCAGATGGAGAAATTGGAAGAGTACAGCCATCGTGAGTTGAAACAATTCTGCATTGAACTAGGTATCGCTACCACCGGTCTGAGTACTAAAGACGATTTCAAGCACGCCATTGAGTCCTGGGCGGAAACCGGGGCCGTCAGGCCCCCGGACCAAAATGTCGCAGCAGCAGAGAAAAACACCACGGCTCCCGAGGAGCGAAGAACGGGTCTCTCGCAAGACGAGATCCAAGAACGAGAAAGAAGCAGACTACATGAACTAGAAATGGCCCGGCTCAAAATGGATGGCGAACTCAAATTAGCCGAACAAAAACTGAACCTAGAACATCTACGGATCCGAGAAGAACGGGAAGAGAAACAGAGACAAAGAGAGCTCGAGGAGAAGAGACTGGCGTATGAACACGAGCGCAAACTAGCAGAGATAGAATTACGTAAGCAGAAAAAAGAATTAGGGGTGCCCGAGCAACCGCGCACCCCAGGAGCAACAGAAAAGAAAGTACACATCCCCAAGGATGTCGTTCGAGAATATTTCCGAGATGACGACATACAGCAATGGTTCAAGGCCTACGAGATCGCGATGACCTCCCACCGGATCGATCGAAGCGACTGGGGAGCCGGTCTATGGGGGAGGTTCGTCAAGAGGATGGGTGACTCTCCCCGCCTTCAGCTGGGGGGGACGCATGTTGGACAGGCCACGTGAAGAGGCTTGCTCCCTCCCCGCACGACCAGGCCCGAGCCCGGCTCTCCAGGTGTGACATGCCACAACCACCCGTTTCCCGTCTCATATTGGACCCCTGCCCCTGGACATCTCCACATCATGGGTCCGAATCACTACCGGCCCCCTCGCCCGGCTTGGGCGCCATCTTGGACACAGCACCACGAGGCCGCGTGGCCTCCGATCGACCCTAACCCTGGGCCTGGCCAGGCCCCGACATCCCGGCACCACCATCCACCCAGGAGGTGAGCGGACCACTTGGCAGGTCAATGGGAGAGAGAGGTGTCGATGGCTCTCCCCCGCCAGGTGCCGATCGCCCCCAGCTCCCCCGGGCGCTGGCTCCACCCCCCTGCTGGGTGTCTGGACTCCCTCATCCCGGACCTCCCGACCTCCAAGAGCGAGGGTCCGGACATCAAAGGGGGCCAGACCTATAACTGGGGCAGCTCCAGAGCAGGAAGGCAGTTGTATCCTGGAGTCGAGAGACGCAGTGAAGAACTCATCCTTGACGGACTACTGGCGCTGCCGTAGCCCTGCCTTGCGAACTATCGTCCTGCCTGCTGGCGCTGCCGCAACCCTCTGAAACCTTCATCGTCGTCGGGACCTGCTGGCGTGGCCGCGGACCGTTTGGAACTACCACCTTCATCAGGACCTGCTGGCTCCGCCGCGGACCGTCGCTACCTTCAACCATCTCGGGACCTGCTGGCTCCGCCGCGGCCCGATCATCTAGAACGCCGAGCTCGAGGATTGTGAGCTACCAATCTATCACCGCATCTACCAGAGTGGTAACAAGACTGTCCCGCTACCCCTTTTCCCAACCAAGAGACTAGAATCGAGGGGACCCCTGAGTCCAGACCTCCTTGTACTATTTCACCGTACTTAAAGAATCGCTTATAAAGAACGTTAAACCTTATCCTTGTGTGGTGTACATCTGTGGGGGGGGGAGTTACTCGTCTGTACGATTGCTGGAGACGGCTCTCCCCGGAGACCTCTCCCCGTATTCTCGGCCGACCCTCCCGGTCCGTCTAACAGTCTGCATCAGAGACATAGCTTTTGGCCGCCATAAGTGTGGCAGGGTATGCTCATACGTGAGTCCCTTGCTCACTTTGCCACTGGATTCAAGCAGGCCGGACTGAAGACGGCTGGAATGCCAGAAACCGGTCCTTGGAAGCTTGTTTCCGGTCCAGGGAAGACATGGCTTGGCGGTTCGGGCTGGACTGTTCCCATGAGGCACAGGGTCAGACTGATTTGCATATAGCCATGTCTGAACTGGGGTGGCAGAGTGGGCTAAAGAACGGTGATGGATTAAACCCAGATGTTTTGACTGGGTGTGAGTGTTTGATTGATTCAGATGCTCAGTCCATCACCACCCCCTTTTGTACCGGTATCCCGTCTGAGGCAACAACTAAGGCCACCGGCACTGTATGCAACCATAGGACTGGAAGTTTGTTGCAGATTAATCACGTTATTTATTTCCTCCACCCTCGATCCCTGATTAATGCCATAATAGCAATAGTTTAACTTATCTTAAACCCTACACTGCCGTCATTAACATGCTGAGTTACTTCAAGTGTCTGGGAATGCACCCTGCATTCAGACATCTCACTACTCATTCTCGCCCTTCGCTTTCACGCTCATCCTGCCCTCACAATGATCACAGTGCACTCGTACTGATCACCATGCACTCACACCATTCACTCGCTCTGCACTCACAATGCACTTACACTGTTCTCCGTATACCTCACCCTGCAGTCACACTCATGTGAGAAGTGGGTGTGAGCAAGAGGTGTGGGCTACTGTTAAACTGTGAGAGAAGATTGCTGAGAGATGATCTGTGACCTAAAAATATTATTTGATGTGACATGGGTGAGGGACAGCAGCAATAGGGAAAGAGAGGGTGTACTGGGGTGGGTGCTGAGCAGTGATTAATTTGTAATAAAACATGTGTCAGGGCCCTCACCAGTAGGCCACTTCAACTTTAACCACCCACCCATTGCCTTGCCTGCGTGGCTAGTGACAATACCTATGCAACTACCAACCATAACACTTGTACACGTATGACTATTCAGACTATTTCAAGCCCCCAAAAGCTATAAGAATGGCATGGGTGTCAGGAGTTTATCGGCTTTAATGTATATTGAATGAATAAATAGCTGTTCTGCTCCTCTCTAATTTACACACACAGAGCCACCATGTGGAAGACCGTCATAGTGCCAGTTTGCACAATTAGGTGCCAGTGAGGAGCACCAGAAACCACCTGCTCAAATTAGGCACCTTTGTTGAAGTAACAAGCAAGAGGGACGTTGGTTCAAGAAGGTGTGGAAGAACAAAGGGGAGATGTGAAAGACGAATGGGGGGTGTAAGATACAAATAGATAATTTGAAAGGAGAGACTTGAGGTGAATGAGAAGTGCTGAGGGGCACAGGAGGTGACGGGCCAGAGAGGCCATGAGATAAATGCCAGCGACTGTTAGAGATGAGGGCAGTGAAAAGACAGAATGGCAAGAGGTGATTAAAGGTGAAGTGAGAGGTTGAATGGGGAGAGTTCAGACGTTGTAAAAAGGGGTGAAAGAAAATGGCCTGCAAAGTGAGAGAGGGATCCTTGGTTGGGAGAGGAGAGAAGAGAGGGATGGAAGGGAGGGGGTGAGAGGAAAGCGGCATGGGTAAACTGCTTAGCTCTGCACAAGACCGCCAGGGTTTAAGGGACCCCTGCTGCTCCCGGGCAGGGCCAGGTGAGCTTCTAATGTGGCAGCACGTATTCCCGCGAAGTGGAAGGCCCTTCCCAAAGGTTGATTAGACATCGTTCTGATGTTAATTGCTGTATTTTGGTTATAAACTGGTACTGATGGGGTGAAATCTTTCCTCAGTGTTACTGTGTGTAAAAAATGTCAAAATAATGAAGCAATGCAATCCCAAAATACGCAGCATCACATAACATTATTTACATTTTCTTCCTTCACAATTTAGTCAAAACCTGTTGCATACATTTGGTCCTCACCGGTCTCATAAGTCCAGTAGCCCTGCCTAAAGGTTTAGAAATTTTTGTCAGGAGGGGTCTTATGCCTGAAAATGTTGACAAGGGGCCTCAGCATCCAAAAGTTTGAAGACCTCTGTTCTAGAAGAAACTAGAAATAATTTGTTCAAGCAATATCTTTGCTGAACGTGCCTCCTAATTCCTCCCCAATCTCCTTTGTTTATCTCCTGTTCTCATATCCTGCTCCTCTATCCCTCCTCCTTTCTTGCCCTCCCTTGAGTCAACTTTTGAATCTATGGCCTTTCCTCTAATCTAACCCCTAACTCGTATACTTGGCTCTTCGCATCTTTACAGCTCTCCCTACATCCTTTCCCTGCTTTTCACTATCCACACCTTCTCTCTATATTGATATTGATATTCTTTGTTTTCGAACTATCTTTCTGAAGGCCACTTTAGATTGTTGTTGAGTGTTAATGTTGCCTGTTAATGATATTGTGCATCACACTGTGTTCTCTGCATAACATGCTGATGCCTTCCATTTGAGTGTACGTCATAAAAAAACCAGAATGAATTAAATTAAAAAAGTGCAGCTCTCAAGTCAACGTGAATGCTTTCATTGTCAAAACGTGTTAACTATTCTAGGTGTGCCATAGGAATCCAAATTTTCCATGTTTATCCATTCCGAAAGCAATTAAAACCACTATTACTATTCTTTTGCTGTTCATTTTATGAAGAAACGTATCAAGAGAGTTATTGAAGCAGTTTTGTATTTGTCTCCACTAATTCCCTCCTCTATAGACCATGAATCCGTGATCTTTTTGAGGACATCGCCTCAATTCCCTAACAAGTGAAATGTGTTTGTCCAAACTTAAGACAGCTGTTGCGCTCACCCAAATTCTAAGATCGCTGCAAATAGTTAAGGATATAAGGGAAGGGATCCATCCATCTTGTGGGTGGATTCTGTTTCATTACCTCTACTGATTTTGACACAATATACTGGAATCTGCCTACCTTTTACTTATGATTGTGATTTGTTGTAGTTCCCTCTCATGTACAATTTCTTATGGGATCCCTTCCTGTTTGGGATTCATGGCACTATAATTAGGACCACCACTCGAAAAGAGGCTGCAGTAAGAATTCTCACAGTTTTTTTTTGTAAATAAAAAAATGAATAAATTGGTTAGCGGGTGACTGCATTAGCCAGCCATGTACTTTTTTTCCTTTCACTTCTTGAGCTGAGGGGGCAAAGAATTCTTTACCCCGAGTATTTACTGGTTGGGGTTCTTCTCAATATTCTTCCTGCACAAGACAGTTTTAAGAAAAACTTTTAATCTTCTGCCACAGGGTTCCATAGCCTTTTCTTTGTGGTCGAGGGGGCGTAGACAGGTGTACATTGTGTATCCTTCCATAGTTCCTTGGCCTTCCTGCACAGCATAATAAAGGAAACTATTGGATGAAAAAAGATATTCTGCAGTCTGGATAGATATTGTAAATTGTATGTTACAGATTCCTCCCCCTTCTGTATAAGACTCAGTGGTAAATGTGCCTACTGTCTAACCTGCTGATCAGCAGTGTACCCTAATGGCCATATTGCATGTTTCACCATTTACTCAGCACTGGACTTGTATTGTAAAATGTTTATCTCCATATACTTGCAATATGAAAAGCAATAATGGCCCAAAGTTGGCTGATGGTCTCATAAATTGCATAAATAACCTCATTTATGACCTCCACTATCCGAGTACCTCATTATCTCCACGAGGAGATTCTTGGAATGAATTTCAGCCAGTATCTTCCCTTGCGATAGCGAGGATCTCTGGAATGGAGAATAATCTATTGTACCCGGAATAAAACAGCTCAAGGGAGTTCAGCGCAAATATTTACCACCTACTCCAGACAAGTGGTAAATATCTATGGGGAGTGGATGGTGAGTTGGGATTAGGTAGCAGGGAGGGTATTGAGTGTGGGGAGGCTGTAGGTTTTCTGGGAGAAGCGTTGTCTGCTGCTGAGGGGGCAGACGGAGGCTGTGTGCTAATTTTTCTGGGTGCGGATACACACCTATAAAACAGATCAGACTTTTCCAAACCTAGAAGTTTTGGGTCCAGAAACACGATCATTTGGAGGTACCACAGGGTTTCCCCCCCCCCACCAAACATCACTCCCACTCCACATCACCCATAGGGATAACACTTTGGGCAACTTGTAATGGAGGTCTCTGTGGGTTAATTCTGTGACCGTATGGACCGTATGGAAAGGAACCTGCAAAGATGAAGGAACACTGGTACAGATCAAATTCACAAATACAGTTGTCATTTCCATGTAAGATGAAACATATATGAAGTCGCCTTAACCAGGGTTTACGCATGAACATAAAGCAGGGGAAAGAGGCAGTGGGGATTCTAAGATAGAAGTGCTTGGAGCACAGTTATTCATGAACTTTTGAAGAACAAATCAGGAAGGAGAGATGGGAACAAACTAAGGGGGGAATTTATCTCCCGGAATGTAAGACATGGAAGAAAATGCTACCATTTGAAGGACCTTCTCCTGTGAGGGAATTCTCCTAGAAGGGCGGGAGTCTGTAGAGACTAAGTGCAACTTTGTTGTGAACGCCATGCATTGGGGGTCTAACAGAGGATGCTTCTATAAGTGGAGTGGGAACTATCCTGTGATATAATACCTTAGGAATGGTACAAGCCATGGAATATTCGGCTAACCACATACTTGTGTATTTCACAATCGGGAATGGTCTCCAAATTATGTCATAGTACTGTACGAAGGTCTACTAATTCAACATAGTAGCTTTACACATTGTCCCGGTTCAAGCACGCATCAGAGAAGCCTTCGGAAATATGTAGATCCAAATAAAAATCCAGCTAAACATCCCACAGTAGAAACAAGAAGCCTTATTCTAGCAAAAACCCGTCGCCAAGGGTCACTGGATCTGGGTGAAGTTTAAAGATATACAGAGACAGTGTACTCAGTTAACCTCACTGCAATTGAATGACCAGAAGGTACAAAATATCACAAGAGCAAATCCGACACAATGTTGACATTTCTCACTGATGCTGCAGTTCTGCCCATGACTCATCGCTGTGTCCTCAACATTTATTCACTGTTGTGCGTCCGCTCTCTCCGTATCTTGGTCTCATTATCCTGCTGCGTGGGAAGATCTGCTTTGTTCTACATCTGCCTCCAGAGTGCCTTATCACAAGATTCTTTAATAATAGCCTTTATTAATAGTTTTCAAACTAGCTGATCCTTTATGTGAATGGAGCCGGATGGGCGGGTGTGGAGCATATTTCTGTTTTCTTTTGAATCTTATTCTCAGCTGATTCCATGTATATGTATGCCGAATCTGAGCCAAGGAAAACATCTGTTGTTTTGACTGCGTTAGGCATTGGTATGCATTGGACATTTCTTGTTAGAACTTCTGATGCTGCAAGCAGCAAGAAGCGCAAGGTGAAGTTTTCGGGGAGGGAGCTGGAGTTCCTTACGGAGGGATGTGCTGCCAACACGGACCAGCTGTTTTGGAAGGCCTCCCTCTCAGCCCCTGAAGCCCAGAAAACCAGGATCTGGAATGGGATCCTTGAGAACGCGAACTTCCTGGGAGTGACGCAGAGGACCATCCGGGGGTCAGAAAGTGGTGGTGCAACCTGTGGTCCCGTACCAAGGAGAGACTGGCTGGCAGGATGGCAGAGGGACATGGGACAGGTGGAGGACCCTCACAACACCCCCCCTTTGACTAATTGAGTGGACCCTCAAACTGGAGAGTGTCACAGGAGTTTGGGGCATCAACCGCTCCAGCCCAGCAGGCACCAGCCAGGGTAAGTCATATTCCCTTTATGTACTATCCATGAGATAATGTAAGCCAATCCACATATCATACATCACAGCATGAAATACTCCATTGAGGTGCTTGGCCCACCTAGGTGGTACATCATTGGAGTTGTATTGCTCAGCATTAGCCTGCAGTACTGAGTGCTAACGACCACACCAAACATAAGTTTACAGCACAAGAATGTCACAAACACATTCAGCAGAGTCGCAACAATAGTGTGGCAAGACATTAACCATTTAATTACTACAAATATATACATGCATTTCCACAGATCACAGCCCAGAACTGTCAGGACCCGTGGCAGCCGAAGGGGCTACTGACAGTGAGGTTGTCCCAGAGCCCACAACACCACTAGCCCCTCATCCCATCGTCCGAACACCAGCTGGCATGAGAACCACCTTCTCCCCACTGCCTGATTTGGAGGTCAGGGATGGGGACAGTCACCACAGCAGAGGCCAAGACACTGCGTAGACACACAGAGACTGTGTCCGACATGTCCGATACATCGCCTGTGTATGGTGGCCTGAAGAGGTCCGTCCTCAGCACCCAGTGCCTGCAAATCGAAAAAATAGGTACAGGGAGTAGGCAGCTGCTACTCGTGGCAAAGTCCTTGTAGAGAATGGAAAAAGGTCAGGAGCACTGGCTAGCAGCGATGGAGCGGGAGTACCGTGTGCGGTGTCAGTGGCACAGGCAGTACCTAGTCCACTTTGACACCATCACTAGGTCAAACAACCGGCTGCCAGGGACAACATTGAGCCTGGTAAGGCGATCAGTAAACATGCACACGGACATGACATACTGCTGCCAGGATGCCCCTTGTGGGCCGGTGCAGGTCACAACTGCTTTGGAAAACATCCAGACTCACAACCTGTGTATCTCCAACTTCCTCGCACCACCTAGAGCGAGGAGGGCTCCAGCCTAAGTGGCTTAACTGTCCAGGAATCATGCTCAACCAGGCGTTCTCTCTGAAACAGACTTGGCATCAGCCCCACGACCAAGTGCTGCAGAGAAAACAGCCAACCCAAGGGGATGCAAGAAGTGACTCCCAAGTAACTGAGTGGTATGAGTTGCCTTTCTCTATCCAGCACCTTATTTACTTTGTTCATCTTTTGTTTACCATGTTTCATCCATCAGGATGCAGTTGATCCTTGTTTCCTATGATGTGGTAGTCACCTGAACAAAAGGAGGCCACTCAGTTGTGCACCAAGCACTACTCCATGTATGATGTCTCATTATTTGTTAATCTAATTTCTCTTACTGAAGAAAAAGTTGCTGGTGATCTCTGTGTGTCATACACATCTCTCTGCTGCACTTGTACCATCTTACTGCACCTTTAGGGGTGGTAACTCATCATCAGAGTCGGTATCTGGCTCTGTGGGTATGGCGTGCAGACCCTTATTCATGGCAGTATTGTGCAGGATGGCACAAGTGGCGAGGTTTTTGCAGCATTTATCTGGTCTGTACAACAGTCCGAGACCGTTCTATGGCGGCAGCTGAAGCGGGACTTCAGGATGCCAAAAGTCTGAACACTGATGGAGCGCGTTGTCCTGTGTGCCTGGTTGTATTGCCTCTCACTTCTTGTCCTTGGAGTCAGGTACTGTGTGAGTAGCTTGGGCTGTAATACGTATGCACTGTCACCTTAACAACATGAGAAGTAAAACCATTAGGTCACATTGCACACACCGTGCTGGCCAATGTATACATTGAGTGTGCAATTCTCTTAGCATGTAGGAAATATCGCCAAATTCCCCCTGTGCCATTCAGTTGTGGATTCCACTGTGGTGGAACATCGCAGGTGCTGCCTGGGAATCTAGCCACAATGTCTGTTATGTTATAGGAGGCGTCACACTCTACCTGCACATTAGGTGAGTGTGAGCTTTTCCCTTTCCTGTATATTTATTCAGTTGCTGAAGAGGCACATATGGCAATATGTGTGCCATCTACACAGCCAATGGCATTAAGAAACTGTGCTACCCTGTAGAACATGAATTTGGTTTGTTGCCATGATTGGGGAGTATTGAGGAGCAAAGTATATTCGTTGATCTTGCTCACCATGATGTAAAGGAACCGGTGGAACAACCTAGAAAAGGCACTTTGTGACACCCCCACTACTGCTATGACTCTCTGGTAACTAAGAGGTGTAGGCATCACAATACCCGCACATGTGGTGGTATTGCAATGCTTCTGAATGTGACCTGCAGCTGAGGTTGTAACTCTGCTATTAAATTAAGTATTACCTGTCTACTCTCTCATCCTATGTCTGTTCAAACAGGAATACCCTCACCGGAAATATGCTCTTCTGTCTCCTCCTCCTTATCTGCCTCACCACCAAAATCCACATCCTCCTTGCCAAAACATAGAGGGCTGCCATTGTGAATGAGCCTGATGCATTTTGGGTGCCTTTTTATATTTCGCACCTGGTTACCACCTGATCTGAGTCAGCGGAAATTGCATTTCCTAAATGGCAATTTTGCGACTATGCAAATAGGAAATTCTATATTCATGTGGGTAGGAAATTGCAAATAGGAAATCCCTATTTGTGATTTTCTATTTTCCGATATGCAAAATGCGATTTCTACTGTGTAGAAGTGGCATTTTGCAATGCCTCATATGCCTTTCATAAATACCGAATAGCAATTTAGTCAATTAAGAAATGCAAAATCTTTTCGTTTGTCTAATTTTTGTGGGGTTTTCCATGCTTTCTCTCTTTGTCACTGGTTTCCTATCTTTCTCTTCCTCCTTCCTCCCTTTTCTGCCTTTTTAGGTTTCGCTGGGGGACGGAGCCGTTAGGCTCCTCCTCCAGAGAAATCTATTGAGTACAGTAAGGCACTCTGGAACACGCCCCCCGTCCCATTGGCTAGCTCCATAAATGGAGCCTAGCCATTGGACGAGGGGCCTGTCCATCAATGCCGGACCAGACACGGGGGCGTTCCCGAGATTCTTTGGCTTTTGCCGACGTCACGCGACGCTGGGAACGCCCCCGAGTCTGTTCCGGCATTGCCGGCACCTCCCTTGCTGCTCGGGACGGGTCTCCTTATTTGTTCCTAGCTGCCCCTCTCCCGCCTCCCTCGTCCTCTCCCGCCCCCTCCCGCCGTTCGTGTACTCTCCCGCCTCCCTCGTCCTCTCCCGCCCCCCTCCCGCCGTTCGTGTACTCTCCCGCCCCCCTCGTTCTCTCCCGCCCCCCTCCCGCCGTTCGTGTACTCTCCCGCCCCTCCCGGGTTCAACCACGGCATTAGGAACATCTCCGCCCCCTCCCGTGTTGCTGAGTGTCTTTTTCCTCCGTATACGGGGCCGCGGATGAAACCGTGGAGACTGCCGGCAGGCGGAGGCTCCGAGGCCCGAGATGGAGGGCTCGAAAAGTGCCTGGCAGCCATTGGAGTGGAGGAGCACCGCTGCGGGGCGTCGGCCGTTGCTCTGAGACGAGGAGGAGGCCAAGCACGATCTTCCCGGATTCTTAATCGCTCTCTTTTGTATACTTGGCCTTATTGGTATATCGGCTTTGCCTCCCCGCGGGACGTTCCAAACTCGGTCTCTCCACCCGAGGATACATGCCACCGATCACAAGGTGAGAGAGAGAGGCTGGTGCGCGGGAGTCCTTGGCCGGCAAGGGTCTGCTCGCTCTAATTCCGGGTGCGTCACCTCAGGGCTCCAGCCAGGAGTCCCCAGGTTTGTGCGTCTGCACACAAACAGGCGCCTGAGAATGCCTCTCAACGTTAGCGCCCATTTCTTTAAGCAGGCAGTCGGGCAGTGTATAGTTAATTCTAAGAAGGCCTTCCTGGGTATAAATATAGCTCTGTCAGCATGTGTACCGGGGCCCTCGAGCCAGCACAGACACGTGCCGGCCGCCGTAAACTAGTGACACGCGGGCGGCACGCGTGTGCTACCGAGCCTTGTCCCTCACTCCCAGCCCTGCTGGAAGCTCCCACCGTGGGAGGCTGCACACGGCCGTGCCTCGAAGACCAGGCGAACTCTCTGGGCGCTAGACAGGGGCACAGCGTAGCTTCTCGCAGGGACACATCGGATCCCCGCTAAAAAAGTGATTATACACATTGATGATACACACTTTAGCCTATGACTTTACCATAGCAAAGTGTCACAGAGACACAGCTATACACAACCCTACACGAACCTAACGATTCCCGCACGCGAGATAAGTAAACATCTTCCAAAATACATGTACTTCGCTCTTGTGTGATTTACAATGTTTGTTTCTTATATGTAAATAGCAAAATATCACACACGTATCAGTGTACACAATAACTCATACGGATCTTCTGCATACATGTTCTTGTACATGGATGCGACACACATTTCTGTATAAACACTTGCAAGCACATATGTACTTCTACATTTTTTTAGGATGTGCACATCTATAGTTCTATATTTTTTGTCTAGGATGTGCACAGAAACATATTCATGTGTGCAAATTATTTGTTTATTCTAGTACCTGTTAGTGTATCTCGACGAGTAACTTCAAAGCTGACGTAGGAGCTCGTATAACCCGTTTTGTGTTTTACCTTTATGTTCCTTGTACAATCGATACATACGTAAGTGTGCTTGTCTACACTCTGCATGCATGGATAAATATGTTTCCCTCTGTATAGATATGGGAGAGTTGGGCGCAGAGTTTCGAACACATTTAAGCACAAAACGCAGCCTCTACATTTTTGTTTGCTTGTTTTTTTGTTGTTGTTGCAAAGTATGGATTCACCTGATTTGTGTATGGTGAGTGTGTGTGTATATATATATATAGATATATATATAGTGTGTGTATTTATCTTCGTCTATATATATACACACACACACACACACACATATACATGTATATATATATATATATATATATATATATATATATATATATATATATATATATATATATATGCTATTTATCATAATTGCGGACTGTGGGAATTTGATATTTGCATCTCGGGAGTCGTCATGCCCCTCCTCTCTCTACATTGGTATAAATAGCATGTTATAATTTGCGCATCATATATATGGTTTATTCTACAGCATTGTTCATGCTTAAAAAAGATAATTTAACCAAAATATGGCTCAAGGCGTACAGTTTGTGCAGTAGGGTAGAATCACATGGAAGAGGTCCTGTGATTTGTTTCCTTGTGTGCAGTAGTTGTTACATGCGAGGCATAAGCATCTTTTTTGTTACGTCGGTTCTGCTTTACCCCGGTACGAAAACGTGTATTTTTTTGCCCTGTGTAATAAACATGTGGCTGTATGGTTATTTGTACAGTTTTTAAATATCACCTGTTACCGTGCCACAATTATTTTTACTGTTATGGCATCTACATATGTGAGAGAGATATAGATACATATATGGATATTGGCTCGAACATCAAGACTCGTGGCAATAACCAATCAAAATCCTTTGAAATAATATCCCCCGTTTTCGATCCCGGCATCGCCGGGGCGGACCGGGGCGCGTGAACCTATCCTGCCTCGAGGCTGCTCCGAGAGCACTGCCCCGACTGCCCCGACGCACTCCTGCAGAAGTCCGTGCTCCGTCTGCGGACCAGGTAGCGTCCCCGCACAATGGTTGGCCCTTAGTCTCATCAAAGCTTCTGGCATGCATTGCTGACGTCATACATGTCGATTTTTGGACTTATCTATGAGGGAGAGATGTGCCCGAACCCATCTGTAGAGTTGGGTTGTACGGAGAGAGAGCCGGGGGGGGGGGGGGTAGTCCCTCCAAAGTAGAGTTTTTTTCAAATATTGGGAGGAAAGACCCATTCCAGCAAATACATATTTTGTTAGAACAGGCTACACTCCGCAGCAGGGCGCCTGAATTTATGCGGCAAAGCCAGATCTAATCATGTATCAGTGGTCGTTGAAATACGTGGCATGTGTGGCTCTGGGTGTGTGTGTGTGGCTCTGTGTGTGGCTCTCTCTGTGTGTGGCTCTCTCTGTGTGTGGCTCTCTCTGTGTGTGGCTCTCTCTGTGTGTGGCTCTCTCTGTGTGTGGCTCTCTGTGTGTGGCTCCGTGTGTGTGTGGCTCCTTGTGTGTGGGTTTGTGTGTGGCTCTGTGTGTGTGTGTGTTGGGGGGGCTCTGTTGGTGTGTGTGGGTCTGTGTGTGTCTGTATGTGTGTCTTTGTGTGGCATTTGCCAGAGATTAAACTATTGGCATTGTAAATGACAATGCCATTTATTTATCTGTTGTGAAGACCAACACATAAATACAAATTTTGTCATTTACAGTGCCAATAGCTCAAACTTTTCAAAAGGCGAAACCACTGCATTGTAAATGCTTGTTCTCTCTTGCTGTGGGTCAAAAGTCTAATGATTTAAAGTCTGTACTGAAGCCCATTACCAGCAAATACCTGCTCAAATTAGGCACAATTTGCTCACATCCACTTTTAGTCAGACAAAACAGTTTTTATTGTATTAGTCTATTTATCTCTTTCATACCTTTGCTGTTCAAAACGCAAGTAAGAGAAAATTGTGTATTACTTACTAGAGGTTTATGCAAGGGTTTTTAAAAAACATTTATGGATAGTTCCCGGGGACTAGAATTTGCATGTGTTCTCTATATCCACCACCTGCTAAGTGCTGTGCACAACTTTGTGGTGTGACTTTATTTTGATGGCTTTAAGTTGTTTTTCTTGCTTTGCGAAGTCACACCCGAGCCAAGTGGTAAGATGTGCAGATGTTAAATGCGGTCAGCTGAAAACGTGTCAGAAAATATGCACAGTGCAAAAGAAAAAGTTTGATGCCAGCAAGATTCATTCGCAGGTTACATGTGAGTCTGGAACTTATATTGTGAACTCGATGAAAGCAAATTTGTTGGCGTCTTCTTTAGGTAATCACGAGTCAGGGCATTAATCTTATTCCATTTTTTAAAGATATTGTTCTTCAAGTGCCTACACAAAAATATTTATACTATTTTAAATGTTAACACTGTATTTATATGTTTTATACAATTTGTGTCTTCAATAAGCATTCCTCCTGAACACTCCACTCATCATGAAACCTAACTATTCACCATTTGACCTGGTAAATTTCTTCCTGATCAATATCCTGTTGGTAGTAGCTAAAATATTTGCAAATTTGGTGGTCCAACAACCTTAATAGTTTTAAATTCTGATGAGATATTATCTTCTATAAAATGTGGTATTCAGCCATCACAAAGAATTGAAGCAGCTAAGTTAGTATGCTTCGGTTTATTAATGAGGGAACAACATATCTTCTACTGATGCTGGATCTGTATATGGGCTTTGACAAGATTGATGAGGGCATCCTCTTGTAGCGCCTGACTGCAGGGAATAAGGCCTTTGCAATGAAAAGCTTTCACTCCTTCCTAGATCCTAATGTCAAAAGGTCAAAGAAAGGGGCTTTTGTTCATCACCTTCTACTCCACCACCTTCTACTTCTTCATAAGATGTCCCTCGGGGTCAGCCCTCTCACAAGCTATGTTTAATTTGTCCCTGCCCCCGTTTGGTCTTGTTTAAGGTCTCCAAGTTTCTATCCAGGCACATCTCTACTTTTCTCTCTATTGACACCAAGCTATTTGCACTTCTCCAACTTTTACTGGGAAAATCCCGAAATGGATGCAAGAAAACTATCTACAACTCCGCTAAATTGAAATCGAGTTGACAGCTTTCGGGGCTAAAGGTAGGTCACCCGCCTCTGCCATTGAAATTACAATCCTCTTTGGCCTAAAACAGAACTGTTAGATAACGTTAAGTGCTTGTTTATTTTTACCATCGAGGATACTCTCAAACCTAAAGGTAATGCTAAAAGAAACAAGCATTTACAATGCAGTAGGTTTCGCAATTGTGAGAGTTAGAGCTATTGGCGTTGTAAATGGCTATGTCTTTTACCCATGTTTTTTGGTGTGGAATAGATTTTTTTAGCTACTAAAGTGATGATGTCGATTACTGTTACCTGCTCTTTAATTATCATGTCTGCACGCGCCTTACCCAGGCGCTGAACCGATAGAATGACTAAAGAAGAAGTGCATATTTAATAATTTAGATACTCAAGACAAAGAGTGATTGGAACTGCTCCCCCTTCTTTCTAGCCTCAGCCTTGACCCTGAGGTGTCAGATATTTTATGACTGCATTTCCCAGCTGAGTCTTAAATTTATGAGCACAGTATGTTCATTTTCTCCAATGACGCTGGCTTAATAATGGCTAGGAAAGGAGACACATAGTGCACTTTGGCGCAATCTCTGCTTAAAGGCATATTTAGCCGTGCGCCGGCTTGTCAAGTAGCTGCAGATGCACGTGTCTAGTGAGTGTTGGCCTGTAGCGTGGGGAGTTAATGCTCCTGATGCCAGGGTTTGAGTGAGGCATGCAGGGGTTAAGTTTAGGTGCCAGTTCGCCCAACTTTGCCGTTCATCCTTCTGATGCTAATGGGATGAGCCCAGTTCTCTTGGGTGTTAGTAATGCTGTCACAGCCGAGGCCTGCACTCATTCGCCCTTGCGATTCTCAGGCACGGCACGGCACCACCAGGAGCAGACAGAAGGCTTAGGCAAAGGTCTGTTTGAACAAAAAATAAGTAAAGAAAGAAGCGCTAGGAAATAATTCTAATTGAAGGACTAGTCGTCAACCTGAAAAGCCTGCTCTTGGTGTGAACATTGAAAACATGAGCCTAATCTCTGTGAGTGTGAAACATGAAGCGCTTAGCTGAAATCAACTAAAAGATTCATGGGGCGGAACTGATGATAATAGATTGTTTTGATAGCGCTCCGTTCAGTGCTGCAATGTGGTTTATCATGGCGCTTGAAATAAAAGTTGTTAACGCTAGCCCATCTTTGTGGCACTTATTTCATGGGGAGGGTATCGAGGCAGTGGCTGCAGCGGAGAGTTGGTTGTGGCCCTCTTGGCATTCTTAACAGTGCTGGTCACAGTGGAAGTGCCGTTATTACAGTTGGCAGGAGGAGGCTGGCTTACTATGGTCTTGGTTGTCCGACACAATAGACACTCTCACACTGATACTCAACAACACGTAGACACATATGGAGACACTTGCAGATGGGTGAGCTGACGCACACAGGCACACTCACTCAGACACACACTGTCTCAGTGACAGGCATGCACCCATAGGCGCAGACAGACATACACACATACACACATGAAGAAACCCGCACAGACGCACATGCACAAACACCCAGGCGCATATACATGGTACATACACACACAAGTATCATGCTCATTCACCCACTCATTACCTAAATTAGACAGAGGCGCCATCTATCAGTCTGAAACACACACATAAACAGACAGGCACACCAAAATACAGAAATCCCGACACACCCAGACAGACGCATCCTTGATTTCATATTTTCAGCACAGCCAGCCAGTCTCACAGTATCAGTGGACAGCGCAGAGTCGAACCGTGTGTAGATGTATGCAGAGCCAGTCATAACTCACAACTGTATGCCTATGGATCCGCCAAATAAATGTAAATCTATATTCCAATTAAGGGCGCGCACTCCTCTCCGAGCTCATCAGTCACCGGGTGCACCTTCTAATTGTGCGTTCATGGCACTGTGGTCTCATAAAGTCTCACTCCATCTGCGCCAGCAGCCGGAGAGGGGGTACCCTACAAATAGATTAGGTGGACCAGAACTAAAAACTGGCTAATCCGTCAGCACCCACGCCTTCCCGCCAATTTGTGACCGTCGTACATCGGAGAGCGGGGGCAGTCATGCACACTGCCACCGCACTGTCGTAGGAATCTCCTTGTAGATGTTCTGCCCCCCAAGGCCCCCACATGGTTGCAGCTACTTCGTGGAATCGCTGTGTGCATTTGCTCAGCAGATGTAGTGTGTGCACATCTACGGCGCAATGTGAATTAATTCTGCACCACACAAGCTCTTTCGGTGCACATATACGGTGAGCACTTCCACAGGCTATATGCATTTGACACTCCTCACACTTCCAATCGAACAGCAGCTGTAATGAACAGCGGGTCAGCGCGGGACCATCTCGCCAGGTCTCGGTAAGTCAAGCTGCCGCATGGCTCAGCGGTGGCAATGCCATTTACAGCAGGCTGCGTGTTCTGTCCTACAGTGTGCCGCAAACTATAACGCACGGATGAATGTGGGAGCACGGTAGGCTGCCAAGTACATCTGACTCAACGAGGCTCCTCAGAACAATTAGTGAGGGGGCTTGACTGAGCGCCACAGTCAATGTCCAGCATTGTTTAACTGAGCTGAGGATGAGGCATCCATGTTGAAAAAGGTAGTTGTCAGGAAACATTAACAAGCAGCATGCGCTGTCCGCCCCTCGCCACACCACAATCAATCGCAACACATTAAGTGCATCAAAAAAACGTTCACTTCCAAGGGGATATGTCCGGAATTCCTTAAGTACTACACACGTTTCTACCCAAAACACCAGTGTATGATGTCTCAGGGGCACCAGAGAGCAGCTACTCAGAGTGAAGCTCGGTCTACCGGAGGAGCAGGGCGGGAAATCGAAACTAGTGGTGTGCTCGCACCACAGAGTAGCATGGGTGAGGGAGCACGTTAGCGAGGCGAACGCGCGCTGCTGCGCATTCTGGACACGGACGGGAATGAGTGGGGCAAAGGCGGGCGTCCGCCTTTCCCAATTACGAGCTGTATTTTTTTTTAAAAAGCACCCTAAAGCCAATGACAGCCAGCTAAAGCAAACCCACAAGCACAAGCGTGTGGGTAGCTTTCTGAAGCCCGTACAAGAGGTCTCACGCTGCACGATCAGTGCTGTGCACTGCAACGCTAGGCGCAAGACCTAAAAATATTTCTACCAAATTAGTTGACTTAAACCCATCTTTCAGAATATAACACAGAAAAATAGGTCACCGGCAGGAAGTATGAAAGTCACTCACAATTTGATTACTGTAATGTCCTTTACATAGGCCTACCTAAGATCTTGTTTTTTTTTATTGGTTATTAAGAAAAATCGCAATAATACAGTACATGATTGAATGACACATTGCAGAATAACATCAGAAAGTTACAAGTCGACATCAGTCAGTAGTCTTCAGGGTAAATCTCTCACCAAGCTTTCCTGCCTGCGCATTTCCATTTCTACTGTGGGTGACACATATATATCTCCCCTATGTCTGTTCCAGTGGGACCACTTCCTATCCCATTTCTTAGGGCACCCCCTTGCCTTATAGACCTCTATCTCCGCTAGCATGCAGCGGTCCATTTTCTTGCCCCATAGGGTAACACGAGGCGGGGCTCTGTCCCCCCAACCCCTAGCCACCTCTCTCCTCACCATTGTGTAACCCACTGTAGTAAACTGTTGTTCGATTTCCGTTAGGTCATTGGCCTCCCAGATGTTTAGCAGTCCTAGTCGAGGGGTGAGAATTACTTCCTTCCCTATTGCAGTGGACATATGTGTCATGGCTTCTCCCAGAGGGGGGGTACCTTTGGGCAAGTCCACAATGTGTGATAAAACGTGGCTTGCTGGCCACACCCCCTTCCACATCTGTCGTCTGGTTTAGCGCCTATTTTTGCCAATACTTTCCCGGTTATGTATGAGCGGTGTAGTATTCTCAGTTGGATCAGGCGGAATCTCTGAGTGATGGCCGACTCACCGGGGGACATCAGGGCTGACTGACATTCTTCATCTTTTATAGGGCCTAACCTAAGATCTTGTTGTTTTGGCTCCAGAGAGCCCAAAATACAGCTGTCTGGGCCAGGCTGAATTAGAGATAATGTGTTAGTGCCTTATAAGCTGCTGCATTTGCTCCCAGCCTCAGGACACATCTTATGTTTGGTTTACAAATTCCTCCACCTCCTGACACCTAAGCACTTTACCTCTAAAAGAAACCATTTGGTTTCCTTTAGAGAACTATGTAGTGAGGCTCAAATCAGGCTTCCTTTACCTTGGTCAACTTGACTTTGCGGGGGTGCTGCTTTCTGGTGCTCGGTTTTAGGCTTCCATCAGACATTAGAATGCAATCTCTCTTGTAAACATCAGGCAAAAGCTCAAGTCGTATTTGATTGGTTACGCTGTTATTAAAATCAGCGTCAATCAGTCAATTAATCACATTAAGTACTTAAAATTATAACAGTTTGTGTTACCTTGAAGGTAGACTAAACTACCAAGTTTTCTTGTTTGTTGATAAAACTCAGTGCATTGTTGGGTACTTGAGGAGGTAAGAGCCCTTGGTGTATTTTCGGCTCTGCATTGATCAGACTTATCCAAAGAGGCCCTGCTCAACTGTTGTGTGTGAATAAAGGCTTAGGAGTCTCTACATGCTCAAGGAGTCTACCAAAGCACCGTAGTACTCCTGCACACCATGCGGGTGTGAATGAAGACAAGGTAGCCAGATGAACTGTGCCCAGGGACCTGGCACTTATTTTGCTTCTGACCTTCTCCACAGGTTCTTCATACCGTACTTACTGGCATCTATCTTGCTCAGTAAGTCCCATGACTGGCCAACACTAGAAGTTCCTCAGGAATACTACCCATCTCTGCCCAAATGCACTCAACTCTAATTCTCATGTGGTGGGATGGCTTCTCATCATCACTGTAGTGCCATGCTCTCATGTTACATCAGGGATATGGCCAAAATTATTTTCGGATGTACGCCTTCATTTATTCTCTGCTTTAGAACTTATTTTTTATGTAGCATTTCATATTGAAGTTTTATGTCCTCTAAACAATGTAAATAAGAGGCATTAATATTCCTCAATGTAATGATATTCAAATAAATAATTGTGGAAGAATGGAAAGCTTAGTGGGGCTAGCTTTGATCTAAACCTACGACCTGCAAGTCACAAACTGATGTCATTTTTAGGTCTCGCCCTGGCGGAAGCGCGTTCTCGCCGCGAGACCTATAGCCGTCAGCTCTGCTTACAAGGAGCCATGGGAGACAAGAGATGGGCACGCGTAGCATGCCAGAATCGGATCAGGTCGCGCACGTGAACACGCGCTCCGATTCCGGCATGCTGTTCACAAACACACAGACGCGCGCACACACACACACGCACACAGGCACCCACGCACGCACACACACACGCACGCACACACCCACGCGCGCGCGCACACACACACACACATCCCCTCCCTCTCTCTTCCCCCCCCCCCACACTCCCACTCACCGGGCTCTTTCCGCATGTCCCTCTCCCTCCGCAGCGGGTCGGTCTCGGCAGCAGGCTCCAATTCAGGCTCGGAGCTCGGCGTGTCTTCTCCACGATCCTCAGCTTGCGCCGGGACAGACTATGTGCACGCTCACGGCGACAACGTCTTGTGCGCTCCCATGGCGTTTTCGGTTTCGCGCCCGGCGATCCTCAGCTTGTTCCGTTTGTGTTTGTGTTTGTTTTTGTACCAGGCAGGGCACTAAAATGCAGGTGGCAACCCTTGTTTTATTTGGTGAGCTTGTGATGTGCGCCCTAAGTGGTATGAGTATGCCCAGACATGGGTCCCTTGCTCACTGCGCCGCTGGATTGAAGCTAGAGTGCCTGATTATACTGGGAGCTTGCTTTTACTGCAACACAAGCACACTGCACGCTGTGCTCACTCAATGCCCATCACACTGGGAGCTAGCCCCTGCTGCTGTCACTGCGCACAGGATGTTGTCCCTTACTGCAGGGACATCACACAGAGAGCTGCACTTACTACAGTCCATCACACTGAGAGCCCCTGCTGTAGTCTCCAGACAGTGACAGCGGTCTTTACATCAGTGACTGCTTCATGTGTGCTATTACTGCTGTCACAGCGCACAGGATTCTATCTCTTACTGCATCACACTGGGCTCGCCCTCCGTTGCATCAGTGCCCACACTGCAAGCAGTCTTCACTGCACTGTAATTACCCTTTGCTGCCGACCCTGCAGTAAACTGATGCCCTTTCACGCCAGTGACACCGCACTTGAAAGTTTTGGTCCCTGCGGAGAGAGACAAGACTGTTCTACGCTACTCCCACCCCAGCAATACTCAGAGCATCCCCCCTGTGACACCTCTGCAGCCAGGATAGCCTCCAGCGAGCCCTGCTCTCAGCGCAGCCGCCCTGTGATCTCCCTCGGGCACATCTCACCCCCCCATCCCTCAGCAGCACTGCCTCCCAGTGTACGTTACTTCAGCTGGTCTTGAGCCCACGGTGTACATCTGAGGTTTCATCAGATCGTCACCTCTGCTCGTCTGCACATCTCCTCTGGGTGCCACGTGACCCTTCTTTACCTTTTTCCAGAGTAGATCTCACCCTCTGATCCATTACCCTTGTAGATCACGCTCCTGCAAATTCCCTCCCAGGGCACATCACCCATGGAGATCTATGTGGCAGGACACATCCCACCCTCTTTGTCTCCTCTACATTTCATACCGTTTCATACCGGGAGATCTCTTGCCTGTTGATGTGTTTATTCCCAAGCAGTGATGCGTGCCCAGAGATGCTGTGTGCAGGGACACAGAGGCGACAATTGAGTGGGCCAAGTGCGATAATTGTGTTTTTTACCAATTATTATTATTATGAGGGATACACATGCCCCCCTCCATAGAATGCTTGTACAGCCAGAAATGCTTTGGAATCATAGGAATCTTTCAAGGAGAAGAAGGGGAAGGAGGAAAGTCAGTGACAAGGTAAAATTGGGTTTTTCTGACTGCCAAGTGCAGACTTTGTTGGAATATTTCATGGCTGTTGCTGATGTTAATCGACCTTTGCCTTGAGCAAGATTTGTAATTTTAATATTTGTGTAACTGAAGTTAGTGTCTAAACATGCTATAACTTCATTTAATGAACTGTAAATATGTGAACATTCATAAAGCAGCTCCAACAATAATACATAAAAAAAGCTATTGGCATTTTAAATGACAATGCCTTTTGTTTGTGTTTAAAAACCTGCACACAGCACTGCGTGAACACGCACTTTGTACTTTGAGGGGTTGCTTAACACATAAATAAAAGGCATTGTCATTTACAATGCCAATAGCTCAAACTCTTTCAAATGCGAGACCTATTGCATTGCAAATGCTTGTTATAGGTGTAACTCGCTAAGCAATCTAGCCTACACTGCTCTGACCGCCTCTCTCCTGCAGCTGCTAGTTCTGCACATGTTATTATCCAGTGAGCAATAGGATATCGGATTTTATGAAACAGACAATGAGGATAAATAATCTCCTCCATTATAAAGAAAACTGCTTTAATTTAAACTGCATCGAAACTCCTCCCTCCCAGCCCTAAAGTTGCCTAGTTTCATGCTTAGTCCATTTCTATTACAGCATCCCACAACAAGCATTTACAATGCAATGGTTTTGCCTTTGTTAAAGTTAGAGCTATTGGCATTGCTCTCGACATTATTTTTATTTATGTTTTTTTTAACATAAATAAATGGCATTGTCATTTACAATGCCACTAGCTTTATCTCTCGCAAATGACACACACACACAGAGCCCTCCCCACACACACACACACAGAGCCCCCCACACACACAGCCACACAGAGCCCCCCACACACACAGCCACACAAAGCCCCCCCCACACACAGCCACACAAAGCCCCCCCCACACACAGCCACACAAAGCTTCCTACACACACAGCCACACAAAGCATCCCACACACACAGCCACACAAAGCTTCCGACACACACAGCCACACAGAGCCCTCCACACACACCCACACAGCACAAGCAGGCAACAGGGGCACACGGAGGCACAAGCAGGCAACAGGGGCACACGGCGGCACAAGCAGGCAACAGGGGCACACGGAGGCACAAGCAGGCAACGGGGGCACACGGAGGCACAAGCAGGCAACGGGGGCACACGGAGGCACAAGCAGGCAACGGGGCACACGGAGGTACAA
This sequence comes from Lissotriton vulgaris, assembly GCF_964263255.1. NCBI lineage: Eukaryota > Metazoa > Chordata > Amphibia > Caudata > Salamandridae > Lissotriton > Lissotriton vulgaris. The sequence continues at coordinate 908,498,278 of NC_141689.1, read as the reverse complement.
GCAGGCAACGGGGGCACACGGAGGCACAAGCAGGCAACAGGGGCACGAAAACGGAGGCACAAGCAGGCAACAGGGGCACACGGAGGCACAAGCAGGCAACAGGGGCACACGGAGGCACAAGCAGGCAACAGGGTCACAAAGAGGCACAAGCAGGCAATAGGGGCACACAGAGGCACAAGCAGGCAACAGGGGCACACAGAGGCACAAGCAGGCAACAGGGGCACAGAGGCACAAGCACGCAACAGGGGCACACAGAGGCACAAGCAGCAAACAGGGGCACACGGAGGCACAAGCAGGCAACAGGGGCACACGGAGGCACAAGCAGGCAACAGGGGCACACGGAGGCACAAGCAGGCAACAGAGGCACACGGAGGCACAAGCAGGCAACAGGGGCACACGGAGGCACAAGCAGGCAACAGGGGCACACAGAGGCACAAGCAGGCAACATGGGCACACAGAGGCACAAGCAGGCAACAGGGGCACACGGAGGCACAAGCAGGCAACAGGGGCACACGGAGGCACAAGCAGGCAACAGGGGCACACAGAGGCACAAGCAGGCAACAGGGGCACACGGAGGCACAAGCAGGCAACAGGGGCACACGGAGGCACAAGCAGGCAACGGGGCACACGGAGGCACAAGCAGGCAACAGGGGCACACGGAGGCACAAGCAGGCAACAGGGGCACACGGAGGCACAAGCAGGCAACAGAGGCACACGGAGGCACAAGCAGGCAACAGGGGCACACAGAGGCACAAGCAGGCAACATGGGCACACAGAGGCACAAGCAGGCAACAGGGGCACACGGAGGCACAAGCAGGCAACAGGGGCACACGGAGGCACAAGCAGGCAACAGGGGCACACAGAGGCACAAGCAGGCAACAGGGGCACACGGAGGCACAAGCAGGCAACAGGGGCACACGGAGGCACAAGCAGGCAACAGGGGCACGAAAACGGAGGCACAAGCAGGCAACAGGGGCACACGGAGGCACAAGCAGGCAACAGGGGCACACGGAGGCACAAGCAGGCAACAGGGGCACACGGAGGCACAAGCAGGCAACAGGGGCACACGGAGGTACAAGCAGGCAACAGGGGCACACGGAGGCACACGCAGGCAACAGGGGCACACGATTACTGGTGGCTGACATTATTTCATGAAGTCGACCCATCACTTCTTTTGCTTTCCTTAAACAGAACAGTCAAAACCTAAAAAGCAGAGCAACACATGTTTTTTGAAGCCCTGCCTCTCCTAATGTCTTCTAGCTTATTATAACAATTTACCAAATACACACATACCTGAGCACATTATTTACAACAGAATTTTACACTATGTCTCTTTAATTTTTTATTTGTGTGCATTTATGCATGGTATAATGCACTCTGGGTTAAGTAGTAACTGGTCTTGGTACCAAATGACCCAATTTACTATAAGCTCTTTATTTTGATGAGTCATCGATCTTTATAACTATTAATTCTCTATTAAGTACGTCCCGATTTCTATCTGGACGTGTATTGCTTCCAGCAACATCCTGCTCTGTATAAACGTTAAAAACATTCCCATACTGGCCTGTAACTGCACGTGTGCTATTACAAATGAAAAATCGCTCTTCATCTAAACTCAGATTGGGGCAATAATGCGTTCTTGGGACAGTGGACTCTTGGTCTAATATCATTCTCAATCTCTTGACGCTTAAGCTCCTTCTTACGCGTCTATTCAAAGGGGAATAATAAGTTGCTACCTACAAACTAGTGCACACAATCACCTCCCGTACTCCATGCAATCAGCTTACCTGACCGTCGGCGTCATCGTCACGGTCATCACAGGTCGCACAGGGTTTCTGAATCCGCTATGGGTGTCATTTACATTTGCAATGTAAATTACGTCGTTCCTTTCTCAGCACCCTTCAAACAATGAAGTTTCTCCCACATTTGTAAATTGAAATGGGACAAAGGCGGGTGAAAGTCATGCACGGTCCTTTTCCTAGCTTGTATTTATTCATACCGAGGGATTTTTCATGCAAATGCCTGTAAGCGCACATGGGATGCTATAATTAGATTTCACCAAGTGCGTTTGAATCGCAGGGTCATTGACCTGAGAAGACACACATGCAGGCAGGAGTGCACGCTTCCATGTGTGTTCAGATCGCAGGGACACGTTTAGCAACATAGTGGGACATTTTCACGAGCAGCCGTCCTGCGAGAGGCTGGCACAGACAGACAGCCCTTCAAGCAGAGGGTTGTTTATGTGGCCGTGTGCGTGTGGGGGGCTTGGCTTCAGTGCCACCTGTAAAACACACGGCCGCATTCATTAACAAGCAGGGGGTGTCTTCGGAGACAGGCTGGCATAGAGGGGGTGAGGTGGCATGAGGCACTCTGTGTATGGTTGTAAATGAGTGTTGTGGCTTCTGTATCACCTGTAAATCACATGTCCACGTTGAGAAATCTGTCAGTTTTGACCTCTGCCCACGCTTGCTCTGCCTTTCCTCGGTTGAACACATGCTTTGGCATGATTACCATGTGCCCTCTTCGGGCTCGGGCACTGTCGGGTGCCCCAGAACAGGTGCCATGCTGCAGGGTGGGCATAAAGTCTTCCGACAGGCTACACCGTGCACCCACAGGAGACTAGGTCATCCTCTGCGCCCTCTTCTCGGGTCAATGTACATCCATGCAGAGGTCAGCTGATGGCGTGGGGCGTCCTCTAGAGAGCAGCCGCGACATCTCCCCCTTTAGGCACCGGTCGGGTGAGAACGCCCCCATCGGGAAGAGAGGAGGCGGCGGCGGCGGCATCTTGAACCCCGTCGATTCGGAAGACACCCCACAGGAACGCTTCGGGCTTCACAACTTTCTTGTTAAAGAGGAGCGCACTCGACTTCCTGCATGTTCCGCGATGCTTCGGCGACCACCATGAACCTTCGGCGGGCAGGGAGGGGCACAGTGGGAGAGAAGGTGGCAGAACTGGTGGAGGGAGAAGTTGAGGGTTAGGTGGGCGAAGGTCCCGTGCAGGGTGTTGTCTCGAGGGATCTCTGGGTAGGGCTGAGATGGGGTTGGCATCTGAAGTGTGATTGGCGGGAGGAGGCAGATCGCATGATTAGGGCCGGTCTCGGCAGAATCGGTGTTGTGAGGGGTCCTCACAAGAGTGCACCGAGCGGGTACAAGAGAAAGGTTAGTGAGGGAGAGCTGGTTTCAGACGGCAGATCGCATGATTAGGGCCGGTCTCGGCAGAATCGGTGTTGTGAGGGGTCCTCACAAGAGAGCACCGAGCGGGTACATGAGAAAGGTTAGTGAGGAAAGGCACGAAGAGCGGGAGGGGGGTCGGGAACGGCCACACATGAGGTAAACGGAGGAGGGGGGGCGGAAAGGCACGAAGAGCGGGAGGGGGGTCGGGAACGGCCACACACTGACAGCGGGAGGGTGAGGGGCAGGAACAGACACACACACACACGGACAAAGCAACAAACTAAATTGGGCCTTTATTTATTTTAAAAATGAAGCTGTGGTCCCCAAACCCCTTGCATTCTTTCGCCGTTCCCCTCAAATAATACACAGCCCTTTTATCTTCACACATGGCCACATCTGTCTTAACTGTTCACGAGGAGCAGTTTAAATGCAAACGTAGATATTTTTGGTTTTGTTATTTTACTCGCAAAAACAGAGCTGCAGGAAAGCATAGAAAACACCCCCAGCGAAACAATTGAAATGACCTTTAGAGGTTGTCGCGCAGAAGTGATGACAGGCCGGGGAGCATGAAGACAGGACAACTCCCGACGCCATCGCGGTGCTCTCCGGAGCTTGTGTCGCACTGGCCATGATCCAAAGATGAGGCAGGGGCGTGTGCTTCACTACTCTTCGTCATTGTTCTGCTATCTCCATCATGAAGTGCGTGTGCATTAACACGACGAGCGACGGCACGCTTACCTCAGTCAGGCTGTCTCCGAGTATGAAGGGTGTGGGCGGGCGGGAAACAGGGCTCTTTCATCGCGGCCTAATCAATAAAGCATTTCCCTCCTTCTCCCTGTGCGGCATTGTTAAAATCTCCAGAGGCATGTTTTCCCCACCAAGGGCTATCAAATTATTAATAATGTTTTTTGTTTGCCTTTTCACGAAGAGCGGGAGGGGGGTCGGGAACGGCCACACACGAGGTAAACGGAGGAGGGGGGACGGAAAGGCACGAAGAGCGGGAGGGGGGTCGGGAACGGCCACACACTGACAGCGGGAGGGTGAGGGGCGGGAACAGACACACACACACACACACACGGACAAAGCAACAAACTAAAAAACAAAGCACTCACCTGGACATCTTCCGGCAGATCTCTTGCTTCCTGCTCTCCACTCCTCCTCCCGATGACGTGGTGGAGGCTCGGCCGGCTGGGCCAATCCCAGTGCAGCCCTGGCTGGAGGCGGACGGCTGCTTCCTTCGGCTGGCCGGCCTGAGGAGAGGGAGGGAGACGGGCTGCCACGGAGCGGGAGGGAGGGGCTATCGAGCGACTTTTGTGCAATGTCCCGAGCAGGAAGGCAGAGGCAGGTGCCGGCAATGCCGGACCAGATTCGGGGGCGTTCCCGGCTTTTGGCTGACGTCGCGTGACGTCGGCAAAAGCCAAAGAATCTCGGGAACGCCCCCGAATCTGGTCCGGCATTGACGGACAGGCCCCTCGTCCAATGGCTAGCCTCCATTTATGGAGCTAGCCAATCGGAGGAGGGGGCGTATCCCGACCCACACACACAACTCAAGAGGTTTTTTGGCACATGCGCAAAGCGCATGGCCAGTCAAAACCTAAAAACAGAGGGAGAATCCCGATTCAGTCTGCTGGTCCTTATTGCTTACATTTGTATCTTCACGATCTGGCTTGTTTGTACCACTGTTCCCCTCAAACCTTCTTTCTTAGGCACTGTCTCCTCATAATGTACACCCTGAAGGCCTGAAATCTATGGGTGAGTATGTTTGTTTATTCGGTTTCTTAAAGTATCTCTTAGGTTGTAATTTTGCTTTTGTTGGTTAATGATGCATTGTGGATACTTAGCAGATTTTTCTCTTCTCACAAGTACTCCCACATCCGATATATACTTAAACTCTTGCCGGAAGCCCTTCACGTAGTCTGTAAGAGGACATATTACCGTAAATACTTTTTAGGTCTCACCTCTCAATGCGCATGCGCTTTGAGGGGAGCGAGACTATAGGGGCTTAAACAGACCTTACCTAGACTGGCGATTTGATGCTGTGCCCGTGCGCTTTTAGGTCAATGCGCAAGCGCATTGACCTAAAGTGCGCGTGCATAGCATCAAATCGCCAGCCATCTGTTGCCCAGCTTGGTGCCGCTCCACCCCCTGCAGCATCAAAGGCTTTCATGGCCGGCCGGATGTGCTTTCAGTTTCACGGCCGGCCGTGTCTCCTTATTTAACTTGTGCCGCCAGCTAGTCAACCTCTCTGCCCCTGTTGTGCCGCCCGACTTGTTTCTTTTTCTTCTTCCTTGTCTGTATCTTGCTGTTGATGCCTAAACCTGCATCCATAATATATTCATGGGTTAAGAAAAGAGCATTTAATAAAAAGCTAATTTTTCTTCTTTCGAGATCCTAGGTTCCTAACTGCTTATTTCTCGAAGTTGCGGTATATATGCTTTGGTGCAATGTGGGGAGGCGTGGGCATCCGCCTGACATTCAGCAACAGAGTATTGTGTAATCCTTACTAGGTGGGGGTTAAACCTCAATTGTTAATGTTTTTCTTTAATAGTTTATATCCTTCCTGAATACACTTATCGTACTGTACCATTTCTCTCTCACATACGTGTAACGGTGTGAGCGAATTCCAGATTTAATTTGTGATTCACACAAGTTCGTAGCAAAAAAATTGTCAAATTCGTGGAAATGCAAAATAAAGCACAGAATCCACTGACTGATTTTTCTCTGTCAAGGCGTGGTCTGAGAGAGCAAATAACAGCTGTATTCTGCTCAATATTTAACGTTAGCTCGAGAAAATAGAGTACTTTCAGTTACAGCAAAACCCTCTTAGAGGCTTGTTTGAGTTGAGTTCCGAGCTGGCGTCTGAAATCCATTTGTCTTTCTAGTTAAGCTTTTACTTCCAGCCTTTTTATAGCCTTTGACTGCCCCATTGCATCTCCTTGGGGCAGAGGAAAGTCATCCAGAGGGCACGGGGCAGTAGCTTAAAGCACAATGGCTGCGCTGCACAAGCTCATAAAGCGCACTGTGAACTGAATCGCCCCCAGGCGCTATGCTAGCAGCTCGCTTGTGTGTGAAGCCGCTCACAGCACGATACATTCTGCTTTACAGCCCCATTCGTTGCAGTTCTGATGGCACCTTTATGGATTATTTGTGTTTTTATCCAGTGCTTTTGTTCAATAAGAAGTATTTCGCCTGCTGGACATGCTCACCTTTTATTGTCACAGAGGTAATTACTAGATCGCTAATATAAACGTAAAGGTCCACTATCGGGAATTAATGTCCTCTGTGCACCTTAAGTATGTCCTTCCCTCTCACAGTCAGGGAGAGTCGCTTGCTCTCTATTTTTTTGTGAGTTGCTTTGCCTAAAGACGTTTTGATTTTTTTTTGTAGTTTTCATTCTTCAACCCTTCATCCATGCAAATTCTTTCACATTACCTTCATTTTTTGCAGCTTTACTGGTTACTCTTTCTTCATTTAAGAAACCAGCTTATGTTACGCTGGTTACCTTTTGATTCATTTGCCCTTTATTTGGCCAGCTCCAGTTCATAGATGGCTCCAGGGCTACCGTAGTAGGAATAGGATTGCATTTATAAATCACTACATCGCTTGGGTATGCAAGTGGTGGCAACATCAGCAGTCCTCTTTTTGCGACGATGAAGAAGTAGGTTCTTATGTTTCAGTGATACTTCATATTACATTTCATAAAGCATTTAATGTGGACATTACCACCATGTATGTATAGCTAACTTTGTTATGTTACTCAATAATCAAAATAAACTTTCCAAACCACTCTCCAGCTTTTAACTTACCTGCTCACCACTGACCTCTCCCCTTTCCCAGTCTCTTTCGCCGCGTGAAATTACCTTATGCCCATTTCTGGTCTGATTGGTTGACCCATAGTACCTCAACTCTATCCTACTCAATTCCCCACTTATGTTTCTAATGCAACCCAACCTCGGGTTATCAAATCCCGCTATCTTCTAGAATGTTAAGCAGACTCAGTCTCCACGGGCAGTTTGGTCGGGACCTCAAGTGAAGTTTTTAATGGTTGCAATGCCTGTGAATCAGGCTTTGCGACTGCAAAACACATTTTCACAATGCCCAAAACTCCTTTTCAGCCTAGCAACCCTTCCGAATCTCAGACTGTTGGGAACGCGAATGAGATGTTGCCCTCATTTGCAGTCGCAAACCATTGAAAAGTTATCATCTCTGAAGCTGCGCTGGTAACTGATTTGTGAAGGGGAGGCGGTCCCATTTGAGGTCAATAGCCATTGATACAGTCCATCGCGCCCTGCAAAGATTGAAAGCAACACCTCTTTCATACTCCCTTTAGTTTCCAATTCCTGAATAGTCACTAAACCCCTTTCAAAACTTGGAAACACATTTCCACCTTGTGAAAGGGATTTGTACACTGTGAAAACTTGTTTTGTGGTCTCAAATCCTGATTCACAGACTATGTGTCGACAAAAAACTTTAGTCCTTGAGCTTGAAGTTACAATTTCTTTTTGAAAACTAAGCTGCCCTAGGAAACTGAGAGTGCTTGGTATCCTAGACCATATTCCATCTGATAACCTGTCCTAAACTTTTTCTTCGTTCATAACTAAATGAAAGATCTCACCTAGCAACATCAAGGTGTATCGGAATTCAGTGGGAAGCATGCCGGGGATCTGCAGCGTACGTTCCTGTATATCCATGAGCAGATATACTTTCACCATAAGGAGATGTTCTCACTCTCATGCCCCCAGTGCATTCACATACTTTCATGCTCTTTCCCTCTGTGTTTCCTCTATGAGGAATCCACCTGTTTTGTACCAGTCTTGATCCTTTAGTTTATCAGTAGTAACAGAGCACTCTTGGGCTTCCTGGAGGAATATTATGTCAGCCTTTTGCAAAATCTTCCTCTTGAATTTAATGCTCCTTCAGTGATGTCTCAAGTGGACTTATATGAAATGTCTTTCCCATTTGGACCCACTAAGAGAATCCAAGTTCTGCGGACCTTCTTACCTTTTCTTTCTGTGTCACAACCCGTCTTTTGAAAACATAATCTAAAATTCTCCTTTCACCCCCCTGCCTCGCATCATAATGCAGTGACCTCAAAACTGCCTACTTCCATTATGCACAATATGTATTTCGCCTCATCCTCCATCTATTTAAGCCTGAGAAGACATTTTTGAGACGATCCTTTTGGTTTTAGGGTGCTGCATGTCCAGTGGGCTACAGAACGTTCAGCGCTCGAGCCTTTGGCCCATAACTGAGATCCCTACAATTCTTATGTTGTTCCTTATCAACACCCGCTGTCTTCCAGCTGGGCCTGAATATGCTTATTTTAGGCTTCTTATTTTTTTTTTACTGTGGAGCACATTTTTTGTATGTCAGTGCTGTGTGTTCGACTTGCTCACTTATTGTTCTGAAGTCTGTTCTAAGAAGATTGGCTTGAATATTCATTGGATCAATTTTGTGTTTTAAGGAAATCTTTCTATCTTGTATTGCCATCCATAATGCCTTCAATAAAGGTTCCTGACCAGAAAAAGAGTGTTCGTCCCGGAAGGCTGCTGTCGCACAGTTTAGGTGATGTCTCAGTCATCTCCTACAAATACAGATATTGGTATTTAGCAGCGCTCTTGTGGTGGGTGTGGGTTCTTGTCTCGCCCTTCAGTGCATGATGCGGTTAGTTTGCTTTTTCTCGCAATGCTTACATCGGAAGTGGGGATTTACTATACAATAGCAAGCTATGGCATAAATTGCACTATTTAGCAATATCTGTGAAATACTCATCACTGCCTGCCCCCAAGGTTACACGCTTCGTTAGACACCAGGATTTTCAATATGATATATTGTGCTACTCTAGGGCTGCTTGTACAGATTTTAATCACATTGGTATCAGATTTTCTGCTCTTAGTGAAACCTAAAGGGAGGCTTGCTCTGCTTGATGTTTCAAGTCCCTAAGGCATGAGGTTTGCTGTACCTGATGTTTCAAGTCCCTGAGGCAATTCATCACTTAAGCCCCAGTGTCCCAGGGCACAATTCCTTAATTTCCCCCGTTGTCTTCTATGGAGACTCAATCGTATCCTTTAGACTTATGATTTTTGGTTTTGCCCTAAAGTTCTGCCACAACAAACCCACTACCCTTTTAATTCTACCATCCTCTGCCCGGCCACCCCTTTTCTGTCCAAATAGGTCAGGCCCCAGGCATCTTATGCTACAAGCTCAGCCACAGCCCATGGTCCTAGTTGTTATCCCTTGGTGCTCCTGCTCCCTTCTAGGCTACCCCTCATTTCAGGCCTGTGCCGGCCACGCAAATCTGGCCTCAGGCACTGTGGTGTTGGGCAGTTGGGGGAAAGGGGCACAGGGTGCTTTCCCTCACTTTTGGCACTCCTCCGGACTCTCAAGCTCCAACTCCAAATCTGCTACTCAGCATTGCTTTCCTTCTTTGTTTTCCTGTATGAGGCCCATCTGAAGAAGGATATTTATGGGATATTGGAATGGGAGCATGTAGCACCTCTAAGGAGTGGCCATCTTGCTCACCTGATATTTTCTGGGCCATGTCTCCCAAAGTTCTTCTTCCCAAGCTTTGATGTAAAACTCCAATGGCGACCAGGTTGGCACCTGCAGATATCAACTCTTGAACTGAGATATTTCAGCCTATGTGATTAGTCCTCTGTGTCAGCCTCATTCTTTGTAAAGGTCCATGCATAGTGGATGAGCTTCACAAGGTGGAGGGATGGTAATGCTGGAGAAACATTATTGAATTTAGAGATCCAAGAAAAAAGCCTGCAAACGATTCTGTACCATTTGCAATTGGTGTCATATTTTAGCTGGGGCTCTCGCAAATGGAGAGCTACTGTAATATATCTGCAACCCGACAAGGTCAGCATTTGCTTTTACAATCACATAGGGATGCATATTGTTTACGAGGAAAATGTCATAAGTAAAGTTAAGGAATAGACTTCTCTATTTAATGTCAACTGAGCTTCAAGCACAATGTCCAGTGTTTTCCTTTTATGGCAGTCGTGATCGGCACTCTCTTTACTGAAGCTGATGATAATCAAAGCTCACCTTGTTAGCCTGATGATTGGAACCCACTATCAACAACTCAGCCTGGCTGTATTTATTGCCAGACAGTTATTACCCATCGAATCTTGAAGGAAATGAATGTGCCTGTTTAATGCCTCACCATAGAAATGGAATCCTTCACCCACTCGCAACCCCTGCCGAAAATCGCGCAAGAGCTGCATATAGATACATTGAACAATATCAGGTACTAGGAAACTTCCTGCGGTAAATCCATAGGTCTCCTGGACCTAAAGGCCACTTGGCACTAACCTTTAACTTATATGATTATATTAGTGAGGAGTGATGATCAAAAGCGCCAAGTTATCTCCAAATTAAAATGGTCCTATACTCTACCTTGGTCTTCTCCTCATCTGCCCGTCGGCTGTAGAGCTGGCTTCCTGCAGAGATGCGTCTTTTCCCAGTTTGTCTAGCTACTAGGATGTCTCTAACAATTTCTCTTGGGTCTTGCTTCCGTCATTTCATATTTGTCTATGATTTCCTTTTTTTCCAGACCTTTTTGGTGTATTTGTTTTCTTTCATTCTTTGTTTCCAGATTACCCTTTAGTCATTTTAGTCGGTTTTGTTTTATTGTATTTTTTTTTGCTCCCATTTCTTCTAGCAGTTTTGCCTAGTGGCATTCTTATTTTTTAGACTGATGTTATGGATTTGTGTTATTTCTACGGCACCCGGGTTCCTCTCTACCAGAAATCGACTTGGATAAATGGGAATATATTTTAAAGCCTGTGTTTTACCTATTGTTATGAGGTACTTCGTCAAGGCCATTCACCTCTTTCATTTTACAAAATGAGTTCGTGCATGGTTTGAGGGTGAACAAAATAATAATTATAGGGATGATTCAAATAGCATTTTGAGCACAGAATGTAGTACTTCAGGAGAACTGTTTTTCATACATTTTATGTTTCAAATCTTTTTATTGAAGTTTTATGGTAAACAGATACCCTCACCTACATCAAACAGCCTGATGAGGGAGAGAAACTGGGTGGGGGAAACCTTAGGGAGGAATGGGGTGGGGGAGGTGGCAAGGAAGGATTGTGGGGAGGGGGTCAGTGCTAAAACATATCCTGAAAGGGTGAGTCCATAGGGGAAGTAAGGAGATGAGCGCCTATATAGGATATAGCGTTCAGCTCCAGTCTCTAAGAGGGGGATGAGGATTTAGCCTCAGTGAGTCAAAGAACTCGTAAGTATCGGGCCAGAAAGTTCTCTGAATTCCTGCACTAAGAATTGAACACAGGGCGTCCTCGTTTTGTCACTCTGCGGTAGGGTGTTCTCTATGGCTCCTGTGAGCTTTTCCATCCCCACGAGATCCCACAGTTTGTGTAATCAGTCAGAGTGGGTCAGCATGTTATCTGTGCCCAAATTAGCTAGAATTGCCTGCGCCGCTGCACAGAGGACGAGCGTCATCGCTTTCCCCTTCAGGGACTGCAGGTGATATGTCAGTACATTGGGTAAGCCCAGGATAATGGAGCTTGGATCTGGGGAGCTCCGTGCTGAAGATTTCGTAAATATAGTGTAGGACTTCTTCCCCGTATCGATGTAGCTTGGGGCACTGCCAAAAAAGATTGATGAGGGTGTCAGTCTCTCAGAGGAACACCAGCATTTGTCGGAAGTGTCTGGCCTTCATGCTGCCATTCTAGCTAGGGTGTAATACCAGTAGTGGGTAATCTTGAGTAGGGTTTCCAGTCCAGCCATGGAGCGGGCAAAGAGCGGGTTCTGCAAAGACTGTCTACCCATTCTTTAGGTGTGAAGGTGCATTCCAGCTGTGCTTCCCACCTAATTTGTGCTGGGGATTTGGTCGGCTTGATGGGTATATTCAGAAAGCTGTATAGGTTGGATAGCAGTCGCTAGTGCTGTGATTATCCATTTCTCGAAAGGTGTCAGTCTCCGGCTAGCATGCAGATGCACATGGGGCTGGTTGACCCAATGATGGAGAGTGTTGGATCTACATTTTTCTTTCGTGGGGAGACAATAGGAATCTTGCAGTTAGCAAATGGCCTTGAGGTCAAACAGGTCTCCTAATCTCTTGCAGCCCGCGACTTACCGCGTTTGCTACTCTTTCCAGCTGAGCTCTTTCTCTAGGTGGGACAGTAAGATTCAGAATGTGAGATTTTTGTAGGTTGACTTTCAAGTCGGAGATTTGCCCAAAAGCTTCCAGTTCCTGCAGAAGTGTGGGAATTAAAGTATGTGCTTCTGTTAGAATTACTATCACATCGTCTGCATATAGGGCAGCTTGTATTTTTGGCCCCCCATAGTTATGCCAGCAATTTGTTAGTTCACCCTGATGCCTGCTGTCAGTGACTCCATATAAACAGCAAAAAGATGTGGAGATAGAGGGCAGCCCTGTCTTGTTCCCCTGTAGATTGCAAAAGGCTTTGAAATAGTGACAATAACCCTGGCACGGGCATTCGAATATTGGTAGCTACTCCTTATTGACTCTCTAAATCGTGGCCCTATGCCCATCTTGTTCAGGACGCTGTGAATGAGATTAAACCCCTTTTGTGCATCGAAGGATAATAAGAGTGCTGTATTACGGGCCCTTGAGGCCTTTTCTATCAGATGTAGTAGACTTTTGGTGTTATCGCTACCGTTCCGCTAAGGTGTATATCCTGTTTGGACCGGGTCGATGAGACCTTGCATATAGGGGCTAAGTGGCTGCTAGTATGCTAGTAAAAGCTTGGCATTGACATTAAGAAGGGAACTGGGCCGATATGCAGAACATTGGGTTGGGTCGTTCCCTGGTTTGGGGATGACTGTGAGTACTGCTTTGCTCACTGAGGTTGTAAGTGTATCTGGCTTCCCAAGAGAGTTGTACAGCCATGCCAGAACGGGGGCGAGTTGGGGGCCCAAACATCTTGTAAAAGAAGGGGGTAAAGCCATCGGTTCCCAGGACCATACCCGGCTGTAGTTTTACAATTGCAGTATGGACTTCCTGAACCACTATGTCCACCTCCAGCAATGTAGCGTTCCGGGACTGTGGTCTGGTTGTCTTGCCAGCCACCAAAAATTCAGTTATCTCATCTGGGTCAGTCTCTTCTAAGGCGTGAAGGGACGAGATGAATAGTTCGGAAGCTGGTGCTATCCCTTTGTCAGATGTTACAGCATGTCCACCCTCTGACCGGATCTCCACTATTCTGGCGTTTTGGGCTTTTTCTCTTAGCTTGCATGCCAGGAGCCTCCTGGCTTTATTTCCCCCTCCGTAGTATTTGTGTTTGATTCTTAAGAGCGCATTCTGCCTTGTCGACAGCCAGTGCTTTGAGCTATGTCCTGAGTAGGGTTAATTCTCGTTGGACCTTATGTGAGCCTGCGTGTTTGTGTTAGTTTTCCAGGCCTCGCCCCTTCTCCTCCAGCTCCAACCTGTTATTGTATCTAGTCGTGTTGATATGGGCTGATATGGCTTTGAAATGGCCTCTAAGCACCTCTTTCAGTGTCTCCCATAGGAGGGGGATCGAGGTTTCCTACGTATCATTGATTTGTAGATGCTGAAGGGTGTTCAATTTCTTTTCGAGTTTATTCTTAGGTAAGCAGCTTATCATTTAATTGCCAGGTTAGGCCAGATATGGGATGTGAGGGGACTCATAAAGGTAGGCCAGTTAGCAGAGTGGTCTTAGAGCGCAGCCACTCCCATGTCAATCTGAGTGGTTGCTATGCACATACATGGGGAGGTCAGGAAGTAGTCCAGTCTGACATACAGCTGGTGGGCAACAGAGAAGAAAGTGTATGCTCTTGTCGTAGGGTGATGGACCTTCCAAATGTCTGTAAGGCCCTTTTCCTTCAATCATTCCATCCCCTTGAAAGAAAGTGCTCTAGTCTACCCTGCTCTTTGGGCTGAATGGTCTTGTTCGAGGTGCGGAACTAGGTTAAAGACCTTTCCCACCAGGAGGTCTGGGGACTTCGGAAAGGAGAACTTTGCTGAGAGCCATTGTGACTAATTGTTTTTGGTGGTCATTGGGCATGTATAGGAAGGCCAGAGTAAAGGAGTATTGGCTTAAACTGATTTGCAGAGACAGTAGTCACGCTAGGATTTCTGCGTGGGTCCCATGGATGTGGCCCTGACCTTTTCTGGGGAAGAGGATGGCAACTCCTGATTTTTTTGTTGGGTCCTGAAGTGAAGTATTGGGATGGGAGCCACCTGCAGCGGTCTCCCCCAGTCCTTTTTGAGGGGATACTTTTCATGTAATAGACAGATGTCACAGTCCGAGTCTCGCAATAAGGAGAGCGTGGCCAGGAATTTCACCACTGGGGAATTAAGCCTGCTAACATTAAGAATGAGTAAATTTCCATGCAAAAGACTTGCTGAACAGCTATGAGCTCTGTAGTGTAGATCATTAGAACTTGTTAGTTGGATAGGGCTGATTCATGTGCTTTGTGAGCCTGTGTAAAAGAGGTTGGTCCAGTGAGGAGGTGATCCACGTACAGTGCACGATTCACGCACGGTGCACGTCTGTGGCTTATTTTTGTCTGCACTGGCGTCCGGGATGTTGGATCCAGCCCCAGGACCAGGATCAATGAATCAATCAATCCATCGAGGAATTGTAAGCGCGCTACTCACCCGTGAGGGTCTCAAGGTGCTGGGGCGGTGGGGGGCGTAGATCAGTCTAGCCGAAGAGCTAGGTCTTGAGGGTTTTCCTGAAGGTGTTTAGGGAGGGGGTTTGTCTGATGTCTGCCGGTAGCTTGTTCCAGGTCTTGGCTGCAATGTGGGAGAAGGATCTTCCGCCTGCTGTGGTTCTGTGGTTGATTGGGGTTTCGGCCAGTGCGAGGTTGGAAGATCGCAGCTTTCTTTTGAGTACGTGGAAGTTGATTCTGTCATTGAGGTATTTGGGTCCGTTGTTGTGAAGGAGTTTACTATCCCCAGCTCCCATCCGCCCCCCCCAGCTTCGGCGGATGTTTGGGCCTGCGATCTCGCTGGTTTCTTCACAGATAAGATCAAGGCCATTCAGGCCACCTTCGTGGAGGAACCGGATGGAGGGAGTGGTGTGAAGCTGGACTCTGGACTGCCGCAGACTTCGGTGGTAGTGCTGTCCGACTTCCCCACTGTCACCAGCGAGGCCTCTCTTATGCTGTTGGCCAACCTCAAATCTGGCTCGCCACTCGACCCCTGCCCCGCCAAATTTTTGGCTGGGATGGCGGCCGTGGTGAACCCTTTAGTCAACCCTATCCTCAATGCCTCCCTGAGGGAGGGGCGGGTCCCTAGCTCTTGGAAAAGAGCGATGGTGATCCCCCTCCTAAAAAAAACGGGCCTTGACACCGAAGTCCTGGCAAACTACAGGCCTATCTCGTTGTTACCAGCACTAGCGAAGCTTACGGAAAAACATGCTCATGGCGCTCTCTCTAGTTTTTTGGAAGCCAATAATCTGCTCCATCCATCTCAATCGGGCTTCCGACCTAATTTTAGTACGGAAACAGCTCTGATTGAGGTGACCGAGATCATCAGGGAGACTCTTGATGCCGGCGGCAGGGCCATGTTGGTCATGCTAGATCTCTCGGCGGCTTTCGACACCGTCCCCCACAAGACGCTTCTAACCAGGCTTTATGACATCGGCCTGAGGGGGACGGTGCTGAGGTGGTTTACTTCTTTCCTGGAAGGCCGCCGCCAGACGGTCTGGGTTTCCCAGAGCTCCGCCGAGATGCCGCCATTGGGAGTTGGGGTTCCACAGGGTTCTGTGTTGAGCCCCACATTATTTAACATCTTTATGTCCCCTCTGGCGGCCTTGGTAGAGGCGTATGGGGCCCAGATCGTCTCTTATGCTGACGATACGCAACTCCTCTTCACATGCGGGAAAGATCATGAGTTTGTGGGAGAGAGAATCCGGGACTGCCTTGCGCTGGTCTTTGACTGGTTCCAGCGGAACGGTCTGAGGGCCAACTCGGGAAAGTCTGAGATTCTATTTTTTGGTTGCGTTGCCGATCCTGAGTGGCAGCATTGGTGGCCGTCCGACATGAGTCCTCCTGTACAGTCCTCAGTGGTGGCCAAAAACCTGGGCGTCAAGCTAGACAATCAGCTGTCGCTCCGCACTCACATCCTTGGCCTGGCCGGCACCTGCTTCGGACTATTGAAAATGCTCCGCAAATTTTTGCCTTTGTTATCTGAGGAGCATAGGAGGATTACAGTGCAGGCTCTAGTCGGTTCGAGGCTAGATTATGCCAATGCTCTTTTTCTTGGCCTTCCCGACTATCTGGTCCAGCGCCTTCAGGTGGTGCAGAACTCTGCTGCCCGGGCGATCTTTGGTCTAGGGAGACGTGCTCGAGCGTCTGGGTTGCTCCAGTCGCTCCATTGGCTTCCCATTAGGAAGAGGATCCAGTTTAAATCCTTGACCCTGATGCACAAAGCTCTGCATGGTTCAGGAGCGGGATATCTGCAGAGGAGACTGACTTTTTATCGTCCAGCTCGTTCCCTCCGTTCGGAAGCTCTTTGCAGAGCAGTGGTTCCACGGGTGAGGAAGGCCCGTGCGGGAGGGCGGTCTTTTGGCTGCAAAGCCCCCCAGCTTTGGAATCAGCTTCCATTTTCTCTGCGGAGTACTGTTAATTTACTCCAGTTTAGGAGGGGCCTGAAGACCTGGCTTTTTAACTCTTAGTTTATTTTACTGCCCATCGTCTTTTCTGTTCTGTTCTGTTGCTTGTTTTTAGCTGTGTTGTGTTATTCCCAAGATGAGTTGAGGGTGGAAAGCGTCGGGACACTCCCTGTGAGTAGCTGCACGCTATACAAAAAACTCTATAACATAACATAACATAACATAACATTGTTATGTAGGCACTTGTAGGCATGGGTGAGGATTTTGAAGGTGACTCTTTTTTCCAAGGGGAGCCAGTGGAGTTTTCGTAGATGCTGGGTGATGTGTTCATGCCGGTTGGCTGAGGATGAGTCTGGCAGCAGTGTTCTGAATTGTCTGGAGTTTGCGGAGGAGGGACTTGCTGATGCTGGCGTAGAGTGTGTTTCCGTAGCCCAGTCTTCTGGTGATGAGTGCGTGGGTGACTGTCTTTCTTGACTTGGGGGGAGGGGGGGGGGATCCACTTGAAGGTCTTGTGGAGGGTGTTGAAGCAGCTGGAGGTGACGGCGTTGACCTAGCAGTTCATGGTGAGTGAGGAATCAAGTATAATGCCGAGGTTCTTGGCTTAGTCTGAGGGGGTGGGTGGACTTCTGAGGGCGGTTGGCCACCATGTGCTGTCCCATGCTGTGGGGGTGGTGCCGAGGAGGAGGACTTCTGTCTTCTCGGCGTTGAGCTTCAGGCAGCTGTTGGTCATTTTCAGACAGCGACGTCTTGCATTCCTTCTTGGAAGTTGCGTTTGGCGGTGGTGGGGTCTTTGGCGAGGGAGAGGATGAGCTGGGTGTCAGCGTAGGGTACGATGTTGAGGCTGTGTTGTCAGACGATGGTTGTGAGGGGCGTCATGTATATGTTGAAGAGTAAGGTTTTTATGTTGGACAGGAAGAATGGCGCTCGAGCTGAATTATCCGTCTGTTGGATGAACTATGTGTATGTACGGTGCCAACTGGTCGAGGGAAAAACACCTTGAAACCCCCGTATAGATGCGAGTCCAGCAATCCACAATTTCAAAGGCAAAGCAAAGTCCAGGGCACACGTAATAAGTATCAAATGCGGTTCTGTACAATTTTGTGTTCAAAACAGAATATGTGATCCACACTAGATGAATAGTTTCATGTGTGTTTAATGAATGAAGGAGTGCGAAAGCACCCAGCCGACACGTGTTTTGTCACCTGAGGGAGTAATCCTGTGACTCTTCAGGGCTGAAAAAGCTGCAAAGTAGGTAGCCTGTGTCATAGAGCTGCAGATAATTCCAACCCGGCTGGGTGATCATGTAGAGTATTGAGTGCTGAGAGAATTACAGGGTGACTGGTGCGCCGACCTAAAGAGCTTACGCAGGCTTCTAGGTGCTTCAGGCCTGGAGGTGCCCCGCCAATGTCTCCACATCCGGACATCGAGACGGCACCAGTGTTCCCCTGCACCTCTCCTCATCAACAGGATTTGCCACTGCGTAGGTGTATCCGCCTGCCCCCGACCGAACACTGCACTGTTCCACATAAATTTGACATTGGCAGGACACCTCCGGGCCTGAAGCGCCTAGAAGTCTGTGCACTCTTTGTAGGTTGACGCACCCGTCACCCTGCAATTCTCTCAGCACTCAATACTCTACGTGATCACCCAGCCGTGTTGGAATGATCACTGGCTCTATGACACACGCTACCTACATTGCAGCTTTTTCAGCCCTGAAGAAGTCACAGGATTACTCCCTCATGTGACGAAACACATGTCGGCTGGTTGCTTTCGCGCTCCTTCATTCATTAAAACACACATAAACTATTCATCTGGTGTGGATCACATATTCTGTTTTGAACACGAAATCATACGGGACCACATTTGATACTTATTACGTGTTCCCTGGACTTTGCTTTGTAGATGTTGAAGAGTGTCGGGCTCAGTGATGACCCCTGTGGGACTCCGCAGGTGATTTACGTGAGGTCAGAGAGGAAGGGTGATAGTCTGATTCTTTGGCTTCTTCTGGTGAGGAATGATTAGATCCAGTCCAGAGCTGTTCCTTGTATGCCAACGGTTCGTGGCGCTGGCCGCGGTCGGGTCGTGGATGGGCTCAGACGGGCTTGCCTTTGGGGCGCCTTCGGCGTGCCAGCGGTGCGCCCGCTGCGTCCGTCTTTTTGTAGGGAGGTGGGAGGGAGGCATAGCTGGGAGGCGGGAGCAGGAAAAACGGCAGAGGGGAGGGGCCACGGGGGCAGTAGTGGCAGGAGGGGGGGCGGGAACGGGAGGAAAAACAATAAGTGCACAGAAATTAGTACATAATAGGCAAGTCAGGCAGAGACCCACGGCAGGAAAAAACAAGCAGGCAATCAACAATCAACAAGTGGTACAGAACGGGGAAGAAGCCTGGGCTCAAACCCCTACGTGCCTGGGCAGAGGCACGGCACAGCAGACCGGAGTTACGGGGAGAGAGCATGTCCCTGACCTAGTTCAATGGTGCATGTCTCCTTGTCCCAGATGAAGAGGATCCAGCAGGGGTGGCCCCATCTATATTGAACACCCTTGTCCCAGAGAAACTTGGTCACCTCCCAGAGGGTGCAATGGCTTTGGAGAGTGGTGGGAGATAAGTTTTGGTATAGCCACACGTGGTTGTCTTCACACAAAAGGGGGTTATGACTTCTCGCTGCGGCCAGGAGAGCCTCTCTCTGCTTATAAATATTGAGGTAGGTGAGGATATCCTGGAGCATGTCTGGGGAGCCTGCAGAGTACCCCGTTCTGTTTGTGCTGTCCAAAATAAAGTCTGTCTCTGTAAGGTATGGTAGGAGTTGTTTAAAGAGTCAAGTGACCAGACCCTCCATATCCCTTTTCTCCGCATTAAGGAAGATGCCCTTTATTTTGATAATGGATCAACTCATTTTGTTTTCCTGATCCTCCAGATTTGTACAAAGAGCGAGGTTCTGTTCTTGCAGGTCCTGAATTGTCCACTTTTGGTTGTCCAGCACTTCCTCTTTGTTGTCACTACTGTACTTTTGGGCAGCTACTATCTGTCACTTCCCTTTTAACTTCCTTCATGTTTGCTGCCACCTCATCCCTCCACTTTGCATAGTCATCCCACAGTCTGTTGAGTAGGGACCTGAGGAAGGAGCATATTATGGGGGTCGCCTGCTCTGCATTTGGTGGAGGGTTACCTTGGGTAGGATGTTCTCCCATCTGCAGGTAGGTTAGTAGGTATGGTTTCTTGGCAGCATATTTTTTAGGTTGGAGTCTTTTTTAGATCTATGGGTCGCCATTGGTTTATGCGCTGCCACCTTGGTTGGGCACCAAAGGGTAAAGTGGCAGCTGCTGATTGGAAATTAAGGTGGGGGATGCCAGGGAGGGGGATAGCGAGACAGTGTCCTGTGGTGTGTCTGTATAGCCTTTTAGCGCCTCACTGTCTGTGTCCCCCACTCCTACCAGCGATGGACCCACCTACTTGGTAGTGACAGTCTGCTCTGGGCCCTGGGCTGCCTCAAACCTCCTCAAGTCTGCTGGGGGCCAGCATGTACTCCATAGGCACGTTAACTCTCACTTGTCGGCCCTCTGCAGGTATGTGTTCAATGTCCTAGCAGCAGCCTCTAGCTGGCATCTGACGTGCTCTGCGTGGCCCTGGTGAGGTGGAGCTGCGGAAGTCCGCAGGGTCCCCCTCATTTTCAGCCGCCGTATTTGCTGTGCTTTAAGGTTCATCAGTATCTCAGCTGCACCTCAGAATCCGAAAAATTGGTCTTTGCTATTACCAGCCCGGCTTTCTTGTGGTGGCTGGAGCGGTCAGAGTAAGACCTGGAGCGATGTGCTGTTGTTCTTCTGGTCTGATCCACGCAGGGATCAGCCCCTATACTGCAGCTGCTCTGCACTGCTTGGTTGTCCACCATGCTACAGACGTGGCCAAGAAGGGAGCAGATGTGGTCACTGCCTGGTATCAGTGGTCTCCTTTCTGACCAACGAAGTCTGTGTAGTTCATGTCAGGCTCTCCCACCCGTCTGCAAAGTTTTGGCCAGTCTTGGCAACCGAGAATGCAGTATGGTGGGCATGAACTCCGGAGTGTGGCAGAACAGCTCCTACTCTGCCGCCATCTTGGACCGGCCCCCTTTTTTAAACCTATTTTACACGCCTTGTGAATCTGCTGCAAAACTTCCAAATCCCAATTACTTAAAGTCCAAAAGATGTACAGTCCTTGCCGTTTGTACTAATTTGATATGAAATATTCCATGAACATTCCAGTTTTATTCTGATTTGAAATTTTTTCGGTCTAATCTACAGTCATGTACGAGTATGCAAAAGAGTGCTACAGGAGTGCTCCTTTACATACTACAAAATTCCCATGTGCAGGGTCGAACTGGGACAAAAAGTTGGCCTGGGCACTAAGTGGCCAGATTTGCAAATTATGCCAGTTTTGAACTTGTAGAGCCACACTGTATGGGTACTTTGCAAGGTATGGGAGACTGCATGCATTTGTGTTTACTGCAGCCTATATTTCTGGTAAAATCAGGGAACTCAACAGTGAAAACCAACCAACCTGCCCATAAATCAGGCCCACAAGCATGCACAAAAGCGACTCACGCACACTGATATGTTAGACCTGCCCATCAGGCGCTGCATGATTGCCGTGTATGCCAGTGCGATGTTTAACACTTTGGTTTACATTTTTAAAAAAGCAACAAAAAGGTGGCCAAATTACATTCCCGGTCCCTCAACAAAGCAGAGATGGCCTGTAAGAAGCATAGATGTTCAGTTCTAAATACCTATACCAACTGGAATCCACAACCCTATCTTACAAATCATATCTCACAACCATCCAACACTCTCTTCTCCTTAACCGCATGGGTGCCTTCCCATCAAAAGATCTGGTTCCAACCAGGGGGCAAACCTGGCCGGACCCTCACTGTCGCCTTTGCGACCTCTCCGAAGAGAGTGTACTACATTTCTTGTGCATTTGCCCCGCTGTCATTCACATTATGCGAAAACGGTTACGTCCTGCCCTAAGGGCTCTTCAGATCAGATCCTGCCGCTCCGCAGTGATGGCGCTATTAAAGGCCCACAACACTCAGCCCTCCTGTAGGGCAACAACGTTTCTACTACAAGTTAAAATGCTGCTGTCCTCGCAGTTGGCGACCACCTGCGTCTTATAATTTCTTCTTCTTTCTTTATTTCTCCTTTTGCATTTTAGACACCTTCCCTTGTGCTTCTGGAGTAACAAAAACTATTTATTTATTTGGCACTCTCTGCGAATTTTAGGGAACAATGATTTTCCATTTTCTTAGTACTTCTTTTACTACTCATAATGCATATTTTATTACATTTATCGCGCCTTTCACAGTCTATGCAAATAGGCAAATTTTAAATCCTGTATTATACTTTTTGCAACTATATTTATTAATCTGCAAATAAAGATTTACCTTTAGTTTGGTTAAATGCTTTAACATGATGTCGCTACTATTTCTGGAATCTGTGTGCGTAAGGGGCTGCTGTGCTCAAGAAGGCGTTAAAGGCTGACATAGGAAGGTGCGCTGTACAATGTCGAATAGAAGAATGCAGCTTTGTTGCGTGACCTTGCTTTGCCCTTCCAGACAGAGAAGATGCGATGCTCGGTCGCTAAGGCGCCTCTGCATTGTGCTCAGAAAAGGACAAAAAAGCGGCAGGGCTTGCAGCGCCATCAATACCCTCTGTGCTCCCCTCGTCCCATTTATTCCCCATTCTACCTTAAAATGTTTTCTTTAGCTGGTAAAGCAATCTGGCGTAAATGAACGGTATGTAAACTGAAAAGCCTCATTGGAACATAAAAGGAGCCAGCGAGACACGTCAGCAAGCTGATTACATGGAGGCTGTCTAGGTCAGAGAGTAATTAAATAGCTTGACCAAAAGCAGTTTAAGCATACTCAATACATCTATGCAAGACCAGGATTTATTTTTGTTTAATAGCCACACACAGCTGTGAGTGTCTGTAGAAGGAAGGATTCACGTGTATTCATGTGTATCGGTAATAGGATTTGCCACAACAATTAAGTCTGCATTAAATGAATGGCTTTCTCTTTGTGGCATGCACCTGGATGGCAAGCCATATGAGAAACAGGACAACTAACACGCGGAGTGACTCATTCGGCATGGCCTTATGAACAAGCATTTGCAATGCAATAGGTCTCGCATTTGCGAGAGTTTAAGCTTTTGGCATTGTAAATGACAATGCCTTTTATTTATCTGTTTTGATCATTAACACATAAATGAAAGGCATTGTCATTTACAATGCCAATAGCTCAAACTCTTGTAAGCGTGAGACCTACTTCACTTCATTGTCCCAGGCTGTTTGGGAAGTGAAAGCGCGCATGGCACGTCATGCACGCTGAATGTTGCAGGAAAGCATGTCATGCCTGCAGTAGGAGAAACTCATTAAAGAAAATAGTGCTTAATATAAGACCTACCGTGTAACAATAGAAGTAAAAGGGCCAGTCCTCATGGGAAGTTACAAATGAAGACAAGGCTGTACTGAGGAGGAACTAATAAGCCTATTAACGAATCAGAAGCCAGCATTTACAAAGGACAATGACACAGGCCAATGAAAAATATGGCTAGAGAGTGGGCGGAGCTTTAAGTCCACACGCGAATACAGGATGCTCCGTAGAGCAGCGCATGTCCTGCCCAGGCTCGACCTGAAAAAGCTGGTGGCCAACCAAATCGTTTGTAAATTTATAAAAGGGCACTTTTTTTTAAAAAGCAGCAACAAAAAAATCCGATTTGTGAAGACACCAGGGACTAGGTTTTGGGACAGCAGCCACTAGGTCTCTAGAGCACTGCTTACTCCCCTGAGGCCACCAACATGATTCACAAAAGGGAAATATCCCCACAAAATTAGCGCCCCAACTTGGGGGTTCAGTATCTGACCAGTGATTTGCATTTTCAAACCTAGTCACAAACCACTAAAACATCACTCTCTCTTTGACAAATAGGAATGAAGCTTCCCTTTCCTGCCCCCTCCTATTTCAAATTTGGAAAGGATTTTAAACCAGTAAGAAGGACTTTCTGACACATAAAAGGGCTTTTGCACATTGAGAAAAGCCCTTTTGAGGTCTCAAACGGTCCTTGTACATCAGGGCTTATGATCCCAATCTTTGTTCTTAAAATCATTGAAGTACAAATAGTCACAATTGAGTCACCGTGATTGAAGCCATAGAGTCATTCCTGCGGTGTGTGCTCATTTTACTGCTAAGCCTATAGATCACTCATAGGTCATTCCAGGCAGCCATGAATTTACCTAGCCTGCCTGTGAGGTGGAAGTGGTCCAGATGGAGGCTCAGAAACCTTTCTCAAGTACAAATAGCCAAACCGATAAAATCAATATGCAGAAAGAAAACCAATTGAGTGCAAAATTGGACATGTGTATTCAAAACACTTTATTATCACCTTGGCTGCGGCGCGAATTCCGCCACGGTGCTGGACATTCCATTCTTGGGCGTGGATTGGACGGCCCCTTGCCGTCGTTCGCACACGCCCACCTTGACTCATGATGGCCGGGGACCGTCATGAGCACCAAAAGGGTTAAAATATCCAAGGATGAATGATGATCACTTGTTTAGCTCCGACATCTCCCTCTTGTTGAAAGAAAAGATGGATCAACTATGTGTTTTTTGATGTGCTTCAAGCCTTCTTTAACTTCAATGTGCTCGAATTAGGATAATTGGCCCTTGCAGGCTTTCCAGACTGACACCTGTCATTCATTTTTGTAATGGCCATTTCAACTTTACAGGGGTGAAAACAAAATTGATGTTTTCAAAATTAGATTTAGCAAGAATGAGGGGGGAGGAAACCAACACGAGGTAAAATGTTACTGAATTGTGATTTAAGTGTCAGCACCGTCTATATCTTCTCTGCTTGACAAACATTTATGTCTTTTTGACATACCAGATTTTAGTCCATTTTTGTGCAAGGATTCTTGGGCTAAATACATTTGCCTTTTTGGCGCCCACTTCACCTGGCAGCAAGGCTTTAGAGGCTATCCTATGCCATCTGGCACTTTGTGGACCTTTGTGGTGGTCCTGTAAGTGAACTTAAGGTGGCACCAGCCCTTGTTATATTCCTTACCTAATGCAGTCCTAGACTGTGTTTTGTAGTTCGGGTCTCCTTTCACACAATAGAATGCTTATATATTCAGCTGGGTCAGACTGCCCTACAGGGCAATCAGGCAGTGCCCGATAGGCTGGTCTCACAGATTAGGGTGTGGGCCGGTTTTTATTTTGCAGTTTGGAGCCGGTTTTACAGCCAGGTGATCCACTTTTTACTGCAGATTTTCAATGATTTTACCACTTTTGTAACTGTATGCTTTCCTAATGTGGGCATCTTTTATTTTTGTGCCTGGGCCTATTTTTAGTCCCAGCCCTACCCTGATATTTCAATATCCACATTAATGTAGAGCACCAAACAAAGGAGGGAATGCAAAACATCAAGACACACAGGGAATTGTGGGGAGGGAAGTTGTTTGGAGGAATGAGTACCATATTCTAAGCAACCCCCATAGTGTTATTTTTACAATCCTCATTTTCAGATCTGAGTCCTAAAGATCAACTTAACATTTCTATATGCTGGACATGATATCCTTCTTTCGGCATAGATCTTTCTAATATCTTTGAATTAGTGGACTCAGTTCTCTGCCCTTATGGCCTCATTATGGGTGTGATGGAGTGTGAGGAATGTCATAATCCAATGGTCTGCCAACTATGCTGTTCTCCCGCCCCTTTATAGGTAGTGGAAGCTGCTGGGTTACCATCAGCAGAGTATCCACTGATTCCACTGAGTGTAACCTCTGACACATTGGTCGGCCTCCCACAGGAGCGCTGGGTCTTAGTAGAATTTGCCTGACCCTATTAAAGGCTAAGCGAGTTTCACTGGTTGTACGGCATTACTATGCATGCTTTTACCACGCATGACTTTACCAAGCATTTTTTACATTGCATACTTTTACCATGCAACTGCCTTTACCACGCATCTGCCTTTGCCACACAGGTAAATAAGGTAAGTGATTTATATATATATATATATATATATATATATATATATATATATATATATATATATATATATATATATATATATATATATATATATATATATATATATGTATTTATTTTTGTATCTGTTTTTGGGGAGTAAGACCTTCCAAACTACACACCCCCCCCCCCCATTTTTTTCAAGAAATGTATTTTATTTTTGAGGGGAGAACACCTCCAAACACCCCCTTTATTAAATACCCTTACCACCCTATGCCCCTACCACTACTAAACCCTAAAAATATACTTCGCACCCTAAACCCCTACCAAGCCCTTAACCCTAAAAACACCCTTACAACTCAATACAGTTACCCACCCCTAAACCTTCAAAATACTCTTACAACCCAGTACCCTTACCCACCCCAAACCCTAAAACTACTCTTGCAACCCAATACCCTTACGCACCCCATAACCCTGAAAAATACTTTCCACCCACAACCTTTACCCACCCTTAAACCCTGAATACATCCCAATACCCTTAGTCATCCCTAAACCCTAACAATACCCTTCCCACCCAATACCCTTATCCACCCCTGAACCCTAAAAATACCCTTTAAATCCCAGCACTCTTACTCACCCCTAAACCCTAAAAATACTCTTACTACCCTGTACCCCACCCACCCCTAAAGAGTGCATGGTAATTGCAGTGCTGTAACGGCTGTTTCCATTTTCACTTAGTTTCTCTACCTATGCAATGCATGGCCCTCACAGGCAGAAAAAATATAGTATGCTGCTGTGCTCAATCAAAAAATAACCTGCACGTCGTAGCTGGTTACTTTTCATTTAGAGAAAGCAGACTCATACTTAGGCACTTTATTTTATGTAAACAAAAATGTTTTTAGAGCAAGCGCTTTACCAATATTGTCTGTAAGGCAACCTCCAGTGCTGGGAAGGTAGCTGCCGCCTTGGTGGCTTCATTCAAAGCACAGAGATCCCTGCCAAGTAGGCAGGGCTTTGTAAGTAGGGCAACCGGTCCTCCGCCAGGTCGGCTGAGGCCATGACTTGAACCGTCAGCAGTCTCATGGACACTCGCCAAGGTCTAATATGTAGTACATCACTATTCAGATGTTCTAACTGTTCAATTCTTCTGATGTAGTCAGCCAAAAGTCAATTGCTTGACGTATCTGGGCTGATGAGTCTAGTTTGCCACCGGTCGGTTACTTTGGCACTTGCTGCTGTTCTCATGATTTGATTTCTTGTAAGAATGAAGAACTTTTGTCTACTGCTTCTAAAGCCGGCTGGTACTTTTTTTCAATTTTGCATGAGAAACACTGGTGGAAGGTCTTAATCCGTAGCCCACAAAGTGAGGAAAGAGGGTATTCTGTTTGTAGTGAATCTCTTTCTGGTGTGTCCATAGTTGTAGGGACGTTTACTCTTTTCTTCACCTTCAGCAGAACAACCACAGACTTTAATTTCAATGGTAAAAATACTAGGAGAGAAAAATTATATTTTTAATTCATATACTGAATTAATGAAGCTTAAATTTAATACACAGACATTTCTACAATGAGACTATCGAATAGGTGAAATATAGACTGAGGGAGAGCTTTGATAATTTGAGAATGCTTCACTCCAGCCACCCCACCTACATAAACGACAACTTACTCAAAAGAACTGTAAGCGAGACTGAATATCCTCTTTATTAATATAATATCTCTTATAAAACAGAGCACTGTTGGTTGACAAATGCACTTCCCCACACTAATCAGTAGAATCCACGCACGGCCCCTGACTCCAGCTCATCCTGTTTGAACACAAGCTAAAAGGAGACTTTGTTCAGCATGATAACGACGCCATCAAGCCAACCGCTTCCGCCTTGATCTCGTTCCAGACCGTTGGGATACTGTAACGGCAGAGACTGTTCCATCTTACAACCGGTGTCTGTCCTCTCCTCGTCTTTGAACTCCTTGAAAAGGGTATTGTCTTTACTCACAAAAATCTTTGTGAACCGTAGCAATATCCGGATTTTAGTACATGGCATTCCTTTTTCCGTTGCAATATCCTATTGGCTTTATTATGTAGTGGTTTTTGCAGTAGAGTGTCCCCCACCCCACCACCACTGTGGTTTCCATGTTTGTAGTTGAAGCACACACTCTGTTCCTTTGCTGGACTGACCCACTAAAACTCGGCTATTCTTAAACCATCCTGCAGCCTTACCCATGCGACTCTCGGGTCAAAACGTGACCCGCGTGAAGGGAGCCCTCCTTTCTCGACCCAGCATGCTTTGCGTTATCAACAAGCATGTTTTTTTATTATTCCACTTGCTCGAAATCGATTGTGCTTTTATTTAGACGTGGCAATTGGGTTTTAGATGCTGTTCTTACAGTGACACAGGTAAAATGTTTTCCGCCGATCTACACACTCACCTTTATTTGTTCATCAGTATCAGACGGTTTTAGGGACCATTCTTCTTTTCATAGACACTGCGTAGTGTTTTTGTCACCGTGCACAGCTGAGAAAATTCACTCTAAAATCCAAGCATTTGCCTAACCTCACCCTCAGTTGTGTCAGAGGTAGAGTGAAGGGAGATGCTTGTTCTTTTGGGCCATAGCTCCAATGCACCAGCATTTTGTTGCTTGTAAACTGTGTTTGCCTAAAATTAACAAAAATCATAAACTAACGTCAATTTCATTATAGGCAATATACTTATACTTTTTTATGCCTTAGTGGCAAGTTTTATGGACCAATTCTTTGAGATATGTGTCCTGCCCAAGTGAGTGTTTTTTTATTTTTATAGATTAAACTGTCCAGGGACCTCTGATTACACCAGGAGTTCCATAAATGCACACCGATTGATGTGCAGTGACCTACCATGCTTCACCCCTTGAAGCCCAAGGCCATCTATCAGAGGACAGCGGCAAGCAGAAAGCAATCTGCACCGCGTAAAAATTGAGCCTTTACTGTCTAAAGCCTTGAGAATATATAGAGCTAAATTGCTTTCTGCTTTTCATTCGCAGGCCTGGAGCCCGCATTGATCGCCGCTCTCGCGCTGTAATACCTCAGAGGGGCAGCATTCCCCTGGGCGGCCATACTGTGGAAATGCCATTTGCGCATGGACAGCTAGAAATGTCTACCGTCGGGTTTTGGATGACCTCCTTCATTTTCAGGCAATTCCCTTCAAGGGACACTGAACTGCAGAAGTTTTAGAGTGAACAAAGTCCAGGCGGTATGTTCAGATTGCCCTGCAAACAAGGGTGAGGTGAGGAAGGGGAGTGTCACACTGTTCGGAGAGAGAGCTCCGAGCACCACAAATCGAATGCATGGACTCCTGGTGTACATTAGCATTGCCATTAAAAGTTTATGCGTTGCTAAGACCAGTCATAAAGTTAATCTTTGAATATTTGGAAAAGTCAATTTTCAAAAGTAAGAACACCCTAGATACGCCCCACTGAAAAGTACGCCTTCCATGTGTAGGCATTCTGAAGGCTATCGAAGCCTAATCATTTGAGTTTTGAGTAAATTGAGTGCCATGCTGTGAGAAGTTGGCCTGGTATATGCAGTCCACTAATTAAATTGGGCACCTTGCACCAGTCCACACAACACTAATGGGGATTTAAGAGATCAAAGATAACCTTAGAAAGCTATCCAAGTGGTAGCTGTGGAGAGCAGCCTCAGGCTTAGTCTTGAAGGAATGTTAAGCAGCTTGTTTTACCAGAATGTAACCTTATACTATTGGTTAAATGAAAGGAGAACCACACATTAGTTATAAAAATATGTTTTTATTGATATAACACTATCTAGTACGACACAGTATCTCCTACACAGAGATAATCAAAGAGCACACAGTACTTAAGCATATAAATGACAGTAAATAACACCAATACAGTGGGCCCCAGGTGGGGACCAAGCCATATACTAAGTAAGTGGTATAAGAACCATGACTTGAGTCAAGACAGTTTCGAGAGGACGTAGAATCGCTGGGACCCCAAGGTACCACATAAAGTGAGTAGATGGGGACCCCACGGAGGACGGGTGCAGTGTGGGAACACGACCGCCTGCTCCGTACAATTCTATGGGAACGTCGCAGTTGAAGTTTTAGAGTTTAAGGACCCTTCCCAGTGGACTTTGAAGAAATCCAGTGGAAGACAGGAGGTTAGAGAGCCACCCCACCCATTGATACCGAGGTATCCACGTTACCGATCCCAGGGAAGCCGGGTGCATAGGTCTGAAGTGGTGCTGGACACCGCTGTTGTACCGAATGGAGGACTTCGGGGAAGAGCCGCTGCGGGAAGGAAGGAAGAAAAGTGTCTGTTGGAATCCAAAGGTGGATTCTTGTCGAAGAGTACCTGAAAGCAGAGGTGACAGAGTCTGGGTCACTCAGGCGTGACCAGGGGCTCGGTAGACAAATGCCCACCGATGTTGGGCGCTTCAGGTGCGTTGATGGATCCTTTGATTCTGCAGCTACTGGGACCAGGAGACTTTGAGGATGACCAGGAGCCGTATACAAGCTGTCCCATGAGGATGTCCGGTGCTGAGGGGCCTGTGTCTGGCGGGAGCACCAACAAGCCTTCGCAACAGCAACCCACGCGAATACCAAGGATGTGTACGGTTCGGACCAGCAAGGTCCAGGAGACTCACCAAACACAGGGGAGTCAGGGCGAGCCTGGAGAAACCAGGAAAGCCCAAGAAAAGCAAAGTTGACCCTCAAATGGACCCACAGGCCGGAGGTACAGGAGTCGCAAGAGGACGTCCAGCGATTTCACCAAACAGCCCACGGAGCACTCAGTGCGAGGAGGTCTAAGTTCTTGGTAGAAAATGATGCCAGAGGTTGGGGCTACTAGGAGCCCGTTGCACTTGTTCAGGAAACGCCAGCAAGCATATGCACTTGCAAATATACAGGGTGCACAGGGGTTTCGGGTATTGGAGCCCCCACAAGTGATTCTGACCTCAAACTTGGTGAGAGGGTAGCTCGGGCCTCAGGGAATGTAGAAATCCACCTCCTGTATTGCTGTAGCCTTCGGAGTCCATAGGAGCTCAGGATCAGCAGACTGAACAGCAGTGTTGTAGTGCCTGCAGATACAGGGGAGTGACTCCTTCACTCCAAGGGAGATATATTTGGTTGTCATTGATGCTTCACAGGTCCTGCACGGATCCTGTATGGTGCATGGGCACAGACGATTCAGCAGACTGAGTGGGAGACGAAGTCGTGCCCAAACAAAGACCAGCGAAGTCCAGAGTTTCCAGACAGTCGAAGTTCTGTGATTTCTTGTTCAGAATCTTGTCCATGTTGAATCTAAGGTCCTACAGCCAAGTAAGCCCTTAAGCACCCAAGGAAGAGGTTTGGCAAGATTCAGGGACCCTCCCAGGGGAGGGTCTGGACAGTGGGGAGGTTACTCCCCTTCCTTTGTCCAGTTTTGCGCCAGAGCGCGAGCCAACGGCTCCCAGGACTGGTTTGAACGGGACTATGCACAGTGACACCAAATGTGCCCCTCATGCAGACTTTCAGTCACTGGCGAGTGCACCCATCCAGATCTAATACACTAAATCCTGTCTGGGAGGTGGTCACCCGCACCATGCCAGGATACCTATTGGTCTGCCTTTCCCTTCTCCAGCTTGGCTCAGCAGCAGGAGGGCAGAAATGTGTCTCTGGTCGGCAGCAACCATTTTGTATTGTCAGGGACTAGAAGGCTGGTACCTGGAACACCAGGGACCCCTCGAAGCTCACTTCTGAGGGGTGGAATCCTACCTCCCACACAGATTACCGGTGTGGGGGTATGATTCCAACATATTCGACCAAACACAATAGGGTTGTTTCGGCCGTTTTAGAGTTGGTCATCACGCTGTCGCATAATGCCACTCTACATGTCTGCTTCACTGACAACCCGGGAGAATTGACTCTGTAGGCTGTAGGGGTGTCCTGCTCATTCAGTGGCATCCCCTCACTTAGAACCAAGCACTCTGCCTTCAGGATTGTTAAGGCCTGCTATAGGAGCCACTTATAGGTTTTGAGTGCAGTGACCCTTAGATATTGTAAACCTATATCTGAAGTAAGTGGTGTATGCATCAACTCACACAGGCTGCAATGGCAGACCTGTAGTTCCATTTTGCATGGCCTCTCATGGGTGGCATAATACATGCTTCAGCCCAGATGAGACCTCTGGGGTACCTACGCCCTGGGTACATGTGTACCATATACTAGGGACTGACCAGGGTACCCCAGTATCCAATCTAGAGTGTACCCAAGTACATAGCATAAGAGTTTAGGGAGAAAGCAAATAGACTGGGGTCCTGAGTAGCAGGATTCCAGTCAGACTAGTCAAAACAGTATTACATTCAGCAAAAAGTGGGGGTAACCATAAGAAGCAGATCCTACTTTCTTACACATGCGAAGGCATTTAAACTTTGTATGTGAACTAACAGAGTGGGGGATAGTTGAAGAGTTTGATAAGGGAGGGGTAATTGCTACCCCAACCTTAGATTATTCACTGATGGTGTTGCTTTATCTGATTTGCGCAAAGAGTGTTTGTTGTAGTCAATTCTGGATAGGGCCAGGGCTTGGCTAGTATAAGAACGAGTACTCCACCATCTGTGCAGCAATCCTACCCCTGGTATTTCTTTTGATTTGCCCTAAAGTTTCACCAAGTTTTTTTTCTCTTTGAGAATTTGTGGGACCTCTGATTCTCAGGGAATCCCTCACACCTAAGAATTGACAATTATTATTTAAAAAAAAAAAACAATTTATTAACCATAAACAACATGCTTCCATTAGAGATTTTACAATATTCTGCAGTGGAGCTTCATATACAAAAGGTAGCAACCTTCATAATGCACAGTTCCTCAGGATCCGAAATGTCCTCTATGCGATCGTGGATGACCTGAAACCACTTGCACCGTGATGAAAGGTTCGTTTTACACAGTCGACAAATCACCCCTGTATGCCATCCAAGATCTTTTCCCATTTCCGTGGGCATTCTCTACTCTAGTACACAGTTTGTTCCGCCCTTTGACACCAGGCCAGATCATTTTTCCAACCCTCCACCGATGGGACTTCATCTGTGCCCCATAATATAGCAATATTTCTTTTTGCCACCACACCCGCCTGTGCGAGCCAGATTGTGGCCCCTTTGGGCCATACTATGTCTCCTGTTACTGATAAAATATGCCATCTGACATTCATTGGGACTGTGGTGCCCACAACCACAGACATTACCATGGTTAGGTTCTCCCAATACCTTTGAATCCTAGGGCACGCCCAAAGGATATGAAAGAATGTCCTTGGCTCACCATATTCCCTCACACAGTTCTCAGACATACAAAAGCCTACACGATATTGCACGGTCCTAGGGACATATTATCTATGTAAAATGCGGAGCTGAATTAAGCGGAATCTTGCCCTTATCACTATTTCTCTAGGGCGTTGTAAAGCCTCTGCCCAATCATCATCCTCGATGAGGCCAAGATCGGACTCCCAAGCCTCCAGCAGTGGTCCTAGGAGGTCTGGTGTGTTGTTTATCAGTTTTTTGAACGTGAGTGAAAAGGCCTTATCCAACATTGGATCAAGCAGCAGCCTATCCTCCAACGGGGCCTACTCTGGCAATTGGTCCTCAACCTTCAGGTGGCAGGGTAATGCATGTCGCATCTGTAAATAGGGCAAAAATTCCCCCTCCCCCATCTGGTATTCCGATTGCATGGTGACAAAAATCTAGCATCTTCCCATCATAAAATCCCCTTCCCATAACTGGGTTTGCTCCACGAGTATAGCTTCCCACCCAAAGCATTGACATTTCTAAGTTACACCCATGGTGTGCTTGAGATTGAGGAGACCCATGGTTCTGCATCATGTAGTTTCAAGCAGGTAGCCCCCCTCTATCCCTTTTGCACAGGCCTTGCTGCTGACAGCATGACAGCGTGCAGTAGCTGCACCCAGGATGTGCTTCACTGGGTCCCCTTTGTGTGAATCTTTTGATTAAGCTGAGGTGTTTACAAACATTATGTGCATAGGTTTTGCAATAATGATCAGGAACATTGGGCATTGGACCATGTCGCTACTGGAGGTAGTTTGTGAGCATTGTAATTAGTGCGTGAACGGTGTTTGTCGGATGCAAAGTGGCTGCACCCCATAGAGAGCATCAAGAGCAGCTTACCCTCCTCTTATTCTTCCTCTTTGCCTCCTTTCTGTACAGATTTTGTCTGAGGCAAATACGCAGCATTTTCTGCCAGCGAGCAGTCCCCAGAAGTTTTTCATAGCCAGAGGATATAGGGGGTGGCTACCGCAGTCCATTGTGCAAAGGGAACAAGGAGTGCTGTCCCCAGAAGACCGTCTGAGGGTAGAAACTCTGCCTCAGCCTGGTTTGTTTTTATCTGCAAAGGATGCACTGATGATTGGCTTTGGGCTGCCACACAGCTGCTCAGAATTGGACATATAAACCGAGACTGTACCCCAGCTGTAGGACAATCTCATTGACATTGAACAGACCTGCTTGGACCTTGCTGTGCTGTTATTAGGATTTGGTGCTGAGCTCCTCTGCCCATTTTTACTGGCTGGGAACCGGTCATATTGAAGGTCAACTGGCCTGTTCTGCTGCTGACAGAGTGTCTTACCTGCATGGTAACCACAGACTGCCCATAATGTCCATCTCCTTAGCCAGACTGCCCAGTACCCCTCTTCGCCCTCTCCAGATTCCAGAAGAGCACTCCTCAAGAAAACAACATCATCTAGTTTGGGTGAGTGGAGTGGTGGCTGTGACAGGTAAACACCCCCCCCCCCTTCCGGCACCGTCTTTTACTGTTTTTGATCCCTTACATTTGTGTACTGAGGCTGGCATGTATGCTAGCCGGACCGAGAAGGCAATTGAGTGGCCACAATGTGTGTACTTTTATCCTAGGCCTTAGACACCATTGTCTCTGTGCACCAAACAGCAGCCTGCCCCATTCACCACCTAGGCCAGTCACTCAAGCTGCAGACTCAGAGTTGTTTGAACCCCCAGCTTTTGAGATGGCAACATTTTTACGAACTGAAGGCATCTAATGCCCAACTGGAAGATAAAGATCTTTCCAGATATTTTCATTCACTTTCCTGGTCTGTGAAGCACTTTGCATTTTCTTTGTGAGTTACTGTACTGCTTTTATGCATTTTGAAACACTGCTATCTTTGTTTTATACAATATTACATATTCACAATCACTAGCATGGCAAATGCTATATGTTTGTGATCTCAGAGCAAAGTATCTAGGATTTCACAAGATTAGTTTGATACTTTGTTTAACAGGACCGTGTTTGTGAACATTAAAAGCTTATGAACACGGTGAACATCCATCAATTTATTGTAACTGCATTGCGTTGCTCTTGTTTTTTTTATTTTCTGGAGTGGTCTGGTGTTCATGATCCTCTAGTCCTCTCAAACAGTGCTTAGAGCCAGAGATTCTTGTTTATTACAGCATTGGTGGTGAATTTTGCTTTGCGTGCTTACTCTATTTGACCTTTATTAAACCATGCGTACCTTTTTATATTTTGAGATATTTTTAATGTGTTGTTGGAAAGAAATTAAACTCTGGATGGGTATTCACATTTTAATTGCAGCTGTGATAATTGTGTTGTTCTGCACAAAGATTGAGGTCTCCACCATCGCCTTTGAGCAGGGCCTTGACCGCTCATCGACAGGTATAAGGACCATGCTGTCCAACGTCTGTGTGTCCTGGGTCGTGGGGAATGGCAACACTCCAGCTTCAGTTGGCCCTTTGATTGCAAAGTTGGCCTTTTGAATGCAGGGATCTGGCAAAAAAGGCTGACCCATATCACGTGCTCACTGGGGGTCAGAGCTTTCAATATTCTTAGGTGTTTATTTGCTCCACACTTAAGTGTGTCTTGCTCCTGTATTTCTAGGAGTAAGATATGCTAACCCAAGGAAAAAAGTTTATGTGGGTCGTGTCTATAAGATACCATGTTTTGCTCCTGGAAATTTGTGCTTATATTTCACCTAATGTTTTGTGTAAGGCACATCTACTCACAGAAAAAAACGTAGTGGATCACACCATAAAGAGGCAAGATGCCTTTTAGGGCAGTGGAAATTTAGCCATAATACCTGATGCTAACAGGCCGTGATAATGGAAGGAGTGCACCTTGTCCTTGCAAGCACTTCATGGCTATCTGATTCCCTTTCTTGTTTTTTCTGGGGTAGCTATTAGCCTTTTTCTGTATGACCTAACTTCCTATTTTATGTTTATTTACACAAGTTGACCTCGCACACCAAAATGCTGTATAGCAAACACAATGTTAGTATTCAGTAAACATTCATGTTATGACTAAAGTAAAGTCAAACTGTTCTCCCAAGGAATTGGTACAAGTCAATTTTTCTTCGTTATGTTCTCTTTATTGATTGAAACACTCGCAGATAAAAAATAGCCAACGCGTTTCGTCCGAAACCGGACTTCTTCAGGGCTATATTTAAAAGATACAAAAATATATATTACAATGTGTCAATACATACAATGATTCATAAAAAAGTTTTATCAAAACATACTACTGTAAAATTCAAGGGATCATTTCCGGTGCACCAGACTGATTCAATATATACAATTTGTGAAAAAAGGACTTGAACTGGTTATCCACATTCCGGGGAGAACTAATGCTGTAACAGAGCACTTGGTAGGCCAAACAGACACTAATGTATAAACAGAGTTTAGAGGAAGCAGTGTCTACTGGGTTTGAAAACACAATACACAACATAATGTTTTTATGAGAGCTCAATAGTCTCCAGTTTCTGTTCTCTCTCAACAGTATAGAACCAACAATGCCTACTGTCTCTTCATTATAGGCTACATGCTGACAGTCAATTGTAATTCTATGTATCCAATGCACAATATCCGCAAATCATAACGTTCATGTTTCAAGTTCCTGTATAAATACAGATGACGTGGCATTATGCATAGGTTATAGCTGGTCTTATTAACAAGCAAGTAATACAGTCTCAATTCTCTGTACAAAAAGCTGCCCATCAGTGTGAGCCAAACACAGCGAACATATATCAAAATATGTGCAGATAGAATTTAGCATGTATCCACAAGCAAAAGTGCACATAATTCACAATTTTGAGAACATGAGTAAAGAATCAAATAGGAGCTCCAAAAAGTTTTTAGCAAGTATCCAATACCTTTGCGCAGTGTGTTCCTATATTAATGGTCTTCTCCGTCCTGGCCAGTATACAGATAGTCAAATTCTACAAGTAAATATATCAGTATTTTAGTAATGAAAGTTTCTAAACAAAGTTTGCACATAACGAGAGAAATCCGTTACTCTATGACGTGTTTATTTAATTATTCTAAAGTATATATTTCTGCACGCTGAATTTGTGCAACAAGCTTATTACTTTATGGGCTCACCTAATCAGGGAATTGTGAGCCACTTTAGAAAAAGGATCAAAGTATGCACTTACTATGATTAAAAAGTTCGCGGATTCAATTATACATCCTTTCATATATGGATCCAGTAAGAGGTAGCAAGAGATCAAAAGGTAATGCCTGGAATTTAAAAAGAAAAGGAAAAGGCACATATTACGTTACAAAGTTTATTTTGGACCCAAGAATTATGTTAAGGTATTAAGGCGTCTAGAGACATTAATCTCTGTATTTCACACCGTCTGGCATTATAATTAAAAGGATAGCAGATGGAATTATGCATCCTTTCATATATGTATTTAGTGAGAGTAGACAAGAGATCAAAGAAGTGAACGCCTGGGATTTAAAAGTATTGCTAAGGTATTGATGCGTCTTGAGACATTAGTCTCTGTATTTTCCACCATCTGGCATTTATAGGTAAAAAGTTGGCAGATAGAATTATGCCTTCTTTCGTATATGTATTCAGTAAGAATTAACAGGAGATCCAAAAGGTAAACGTCTGGTAAAAAAAGGAGATGGGCTCATGTTATGTGGCAAGGTTTACTTCTGCCCCACGAAATTATACTAAGGTTTTAAAGCGTCTAATGACATTAATCCCTGCATAACCCACTGTCTGGCATTGTTATTTTAAATAATCCCAGTGATTCAAGTTATTTTTTAGGCAAGTTATTTAAGGGCGAATACCATGAAAAGCCAGTCTTATGAGGTTGGTGCACGAGGGCAAAGTCGGCCCGAGGCAGTAGCCTGTGATAATATATCCCCCATGTTAATAAGCAAGACGATATGTTCGTGTGTCCGCCATCTTGAAATGGTTAAGTTAGACAATTACATTAGGAAATTAGTCACAGAAATGGATTGTATCAAGGTCTTGGGCCCAAATAGAGTCCAGGCGATCAAAGCCTAGTGAAGAAAATATCCAAAACGGTATTTTGAAGCCTTGGCAAGTTAACTACCCCGGGCTTACCTTAAATTCGGCGAGTCCGTCGTGTGTGCGTGTGGTCGTCTGGTATCCGGATTCCATAATGCAGGCACCGCTGCGGGGGTATATATAGTCCTCAGGAGTGGACAATTAGTTAATTAAGCCTAATAATTGGTAAGTGCCGGGGTGAGCGGAACCGGGCAATCACAGAAAACAATAGTCGCCATTTTAACCTAGTCACGCAAAAGCGATAAAGTATCAGGAAGAAGAGAGTTAAGGGTCCATTTGTGCCCATATATAAGTCCATTATCATAAAAGAGGCTCCATTTGGCAAGATTAAGTGAGGAATACACTTTAATGCTTTTTGGCGAAAGTTTTACCTCACGCTCTGCCCGATCCTGTTTATATCGACCAGGCAAGTCATAAAACAAAAGCCGCCATCTTAGGCTAGTAAAAACGGAACGACAAGCCAAACCAAACCAGAGCTAGTGGCTCTAATTTAGTCCAAATAATGTCACCATAGCAAGCATAATTAACGGAAACGCCTATTTTATACGAGTGCACGTTTGTTCAAACATTACTCGATCTTGTTTATTGCATATAATGCATACCATCAAAATAATGGCCGCCATCTTGAGCTAGTCAAAACGGAACTAGCAAATAAAGCTGAATTGCAGCTTGTAGGCCTGATTTACTCGGGTTAGAGATAAAAAGTGGTCCCGGATACAAAGAAACATAGATCGACAAGACATGTTATGCAAATACAGATAGATCTAAGATATAAATTTTTGGGCAAGGTCGAAGTCAGGTGTAATGTATTTGTTCTAGCTATGAATCCAGAAACCCACTACAATAATTGTAATACAATTTTTTCTCAGAGCTGACAGACACACCATGGCTAACAAATCATTTGGACAAGCAATGTCCTAACCAAGGTGCTCTTGTTATTTATGTGGTAGAGTCTTTTTTGTCAGATACACTTTTGACACAAAAAGCTAGATTCATTGTAGCTGAGGATAAAACCAAGGAAAGAAAACACAAACCCATTTTGGAGGAAAGGAACTCTATCAGAGGCATACAGATTAGAGTTCTCAAATTGTTCAGAAGGTAAGAGGACTACCAAAACAGTAGACACCTTGTGTGGCTGATATGTCAAGATAGAGCTGTATCACAGAAAATGGTGAAATTCATTGTTTACATTTAAGCCCTGATCTACAGCTCTAAGTCTACAGATCCAACGAGCCTCAAGTTGCCTGAGGCAAGTGATTCTGTCGCCACCACGTTTCCCTGATACTACTTTATCTATTGCATGGAATTTAATATCTTTTTCTTCTGGATGGGTATCCATGATGTGTTGGGCCACAGGACTCCGAGGATCATTATTTTTTATGCTTCTAATGTGTTCCTGAATGCGTGTTTTGAGACATCTGGTGCTGCTACCCACATAAATCTTTTTGCATTGGCAAATGATTACATAAACTGCAAAGGTGGTATTGCAGTTGATGAACGAGGTCACCTTATATGTCTTGGAACAGTTGTAGTTATAATCAACCAATCTGTTTAAGCCATGGTCACATACTGAGCAACCACCACATACAAAAAAGCCAGCCGGTTTGTCAGTAAGCCATGCTGAGCCACTCATCTTTGGTGGATTTACATAGCTCGGGCAGAGAATGTTTTTAATAGTTCTGCCCTTTTTGTAAACGACTTTGGGTTTGTCAGGGATGACACCCTCCGGTAGTACATCAGTTTTTAGAAGGTGCCAATGTCGTCTCAAAATGTTGTATATGTGATTGCTATACATGCCGTATTCAGTTATAAATGCACATGAGTCATAGGGCGGACCACTTTTTTTATCCTTGTTTTTCGTTAAGGTTTCATGACGTTTCCTTTTTTTGACTTTATGTTCTGCCTTGTTGACATCTGTCTCTGCATAGCCTCTGGCCAAAAAGTCTTTCTTCATGTTTTGTATTGTTTGTTCAAAGTCATTGTCTTCACTACAGTTGCGACGGGCCCGTACCATCTCACCATAAGGGATAGCAGCTATAGTGCTTCTGGGGTGGCAGCTTTCAGCACGGAGTATGCTGTTACAGGAAGTAGGCTTTTTGTACATCCTGCTTTGGATGCTACCATCTTTTATATATAGATGGAGGTCAAGAAACACTATTTCATTTTGGGAGTAACTCATTGTGAGCTTGATGTTACGGTCATTATCATTGAGGAAGTGAAAATAGTTATTAAGACCATCAACACTCCCTTTCCAAATAAGGAAAACGTCATCGATGTAGCGGACATAAAAAATTATGTCATCCATCCATTGGCCTGCGCCATGACCCCAGGCATGCTCCATCTCAAACAATCCCATGAAAAGGTTTGCATAAGATGGAGCAAACCTGGAGCCCATTGCAGTCCCCCTTGTTTGCAAGTACCAATCGTCTTCATGCAGGAAGACGTTGTTGGTCAAGATCAGTCTGGCCATATTCAGAAGCATTTGGGTGTGTTCTAGATGACAAGCGTTGCGTTTGAAAAGAAAGTACTTTAGGGATCTCATACCATTCTCCAGGCCTATGCAGGTGTACAGGCTTTCCACGTCCATGGTTACGAACGTGAAAAGCTGATCCTCCCAAGTCACATCCTCTAGTTTGCACAGAAGTTCTCTACTATCCTGCAAGTACGATGGTAGGTTTTGTACAAATGGTTGAAGGAAGGAGTCAACATACTCTGCTAGATGTTCCGTGGGACCCCCATTGCCCGATATAATGGGTCTTCCCGGTGGGAATGTTCCACCTTTGTGCACCTTTGGAAGGGCATAGATACATGGGAATCGTGAGTTGTCCGCCCTCAAATATCTATACTCTTGTTCAGATAGTAATCCTGACTCCTTCCATTCCACCAAACCCACATTGATTTTATTTTCGATATCTTTGATGGGATTTTTTCGTAATTGGGTATAGCAGGCAACATCATGTAGTTGTCTCTTGATTTCATTTGAGTAGTCTACAAAGTCCATTATTACAATATTACCGCCCTTGTCAGCCTCACGGACTACCAGGGACGAATCTTCACGAATGGTTTGTAGGAACTTTTTCTCAGATTTGCTGATGTTATACGAATGTTTGCACTTGTTATTAGAAAGATGTGTATCTTCTAATTTGTACAAGTCATGAGTTACTCGATTGGAGAACTCATCAATCGCAGTTTTAGAACTGAAAGGCATAAATTTAGAGCGATTTTTTAAGCCACTATCTATGGTGGTATCCTCAACGATATCAAGGTTGCGAGCATGTGTTATCAAATCTCCCACCATCTCTTGGTCATACAATGAGGCAATGACATGGGAAGTATCAACTTCTGCAATAGTAAATTCTGAAACATCTTTTACATATTGAACAGGAACACGTATGTCAGGTTGCTCAGAAAAGTATTTTTTTAATTTCAACTTCCGTGTAAAACAAAAAAGGTCAACATGTACTTTGTCCAACATTTGTTTTTCAGTTATACAAAAATTCAAACCTTTTTGTAGAATAGACAATTCAGAATCTGAAAACGTTTTGGATGACAAATTGATCACATTCACATCATTAACAACATCAGCGGTCATGATCCTGTCCAAGTTTTGGTTCACAATCTCAGTATGAAGATCTATTGGTTGTTCCCCATTTTTGCCTTTGTTGTGGATCTTGTGTTTCTTGCCACCCCGCCGGGTTCTTCGTTTTGAACCCTTTTTTTGTTGTTCCCCAGGCGGTATCTCTGTACCTCCTTTAAAAAATCAGACTCTGGAATTGGGTTGGGTGTGGCTGTACTGGTTCCCTCCCCTGGGTCAGTTTCAATTGATGAAAGCGAGGAGATGGACGCGCTGCTAGAAGATATACTTATGGTGCGTGTTAACGTAGCAGGTGTCACGGTATTTCTAGGGGCTACATCATCAAATTTTCGTGCGAAGGTGAATATGCGTCCCCTTTCATAGTCACCACGGTCTCGCTCAATTTTTTGTTGTTTTTTACCCTTAATGTACAGTTGGTAATTGGTCAATTCCTTTTTCAGAATCTCATAGTTTTTTTGAGTCAAGTCAGGTAAGTTCATTTCACTGATTTCCTTTTCTAGGGCCAATATGTCTTCTCTTATTTTTTTGCCTCTCCTATCAGCATTACGTATCAATATGTCCATCATTTTGAAGGAGGCTGCATGTAAGCCCTCCTCCCATTCACCCAAAAGGTCTAGTTCTAAGTCCTCATAGTTTGGAAAAATGAGGATGCGCAGTCCACGGGGGATGCGTTTGTTTTCCAGATATTTTTTAAGGGTTGCACCATCCCACCATTTGGCAAGTTCTTGTTTACGCAGTTTTTCTAAGCGCATGAATTTAGTTTTTAGACTATCCCTTTGTACTGGGGGTGCCGATGGTCGAGCAGTGGTTTTCTCTTTACTAAAGAGATCACCTAGTAATTCCTCTCTGTTGTCCTCAAACATGTTGGTCTTTGGACAGTTAAGGTACGTAGAAAAATATTTGTAAAGGATGACAGAAGGGTGCAGGCTAGCCCAAAGTAATCTATCACAGCAAGAAAGGGGATTGAGGCTTTAAGTGCCGCACCACAAGTCAGGTTCCCAACAGTTACTCAAAGCAAGGGTGCGAATGGTCTGGGCTACAACCCCCTAGAACCCAATTTAGAACAAATGAATTTGTTCTGTATATCTATTTACACAAGTTGACCTCGCACACCAAAATGCTGTATAGCAAACACAATGTTAGTATTCAGTAAACATTCATGTTATGACTAAAGTAAAGTCAAACTGTTCTCCCAAGGAATTGGTACAAGTCAATTTTTCTTCGTTATGTTCTCTTTATTGATTGAAACACTCGCAGATAAAAAATAGCCAACGCGTTTCGTCCGAAACCGGACTTCTTCAGGGCTATATTTAAAAGATACAAAAATATATATTACAATGTGTCAATACATACAATGATTCATAAAAAAGTTTTATCAAAACATACTACTGTAAAATTCAAGGGATCATTTCCGGTGCACCAGACTGATTCAATATATACAATTTGTGAAAAAAGGACTTGAACTGGTTATCCACATTCCAGGGAGAACTAATGCTGTAACAGAGCACTTGGTAGGCCAAACAGACACTAATGTATAAACAGAGTTTAGAGGAAGCAGTGTCTACTGGGTTTGAAAACACAATACACAACATAATGTTTTTATGAGAGCTCAATAGTCTCCAGTTTCTGTTCTCTCTCAACAGTATAGAACCAACAATGCCTACTGTCTCTTCATTATAGGCTACATGCTGACAGTCAATTGTAATTCTATGTATCCAATGCACAATATCCGCAAATCATAACGTTCATGTTTCAAGTTCCTGTATAAATACAGATGACGTGGCATTATGCATAGGTTATAGCTGGTCTTATTAACAAGCAAGTAATACAGTCTCAATTCTCTGTACAAAAAGCTGCCCATCAGTGTGAGCCAAACACAGCGAACATATATCAAAATATGTGCAGATAGAATTTAGCATGTATCCACAAGCAAAAGTGCACATAATTCACAATTTTGAGAACATGAGTAAAGAATCAAATAGGAGCTCCAAAAAGTTTTTAGCAAGTATCCAATACCTTTGCGCAGTGTGTTCCTATATTAATGGTCTTCTCCGTCCTGGCCAGTATACAGATAGTCAAATTCTACAAGTAAATATATCAGTATTTTAGTAATGAAAGTTTCTAAACAAAGTTTGCACATAACGAGAGAAATCCGTTACTCTATGACGTGTTTATTTAATTATTCTAAAGTATATATTTCTGCACGCTGAATTTGTGCAACAAGCTTATTACTTTATGGGCTCACCTAATCAGGGAATTGTGAGCCACTTTAGAAAAAGGATCAAAGTATGCACTTACTATGATTAAAAAGTTCGCGGATTCAATTATACATCCTTTCATATATGGATCCAGTAAGAGGTAGCAAGAGATCAAAAGGTAATGCCTGGAATTTAAAAAGAAAAGGAAAAGGCACATATTACGTTACAAAGTTTATTTTGGACCCAAGAATTATGTTAAGGTATTAAGGCGTCTAGAGACATTAATCTCTGTATTTCACACCGTCTGGCATTATAATTAAAAGGATAGCAGATGGAATTATGCATCCTTTCATATATGTATTTAGTGAGAGTAGACAAGAGATCAAAGAAGTGAACGCCTGGGATTTAAAAGTATTGCTAAGGTATTGATGCGTCTTGAGACATTAGTCTCTGTATTTTCCACCATCTGGCATTTATAGGTAAAAAGTTGGCAGATAGAATTATGCCTTCTTTCGTATATGTATTCAGTAAGAATTAACAGGAGATCCAAAAGGTAAACGTC
Organism: Lissotriton vulgaris; assembly: GCF_964263255.1. NCBI lineage: Eukaryota > Metazoa > Chordata > Amphibia > Caudata > Salamandridae > Lissotriton > Lissotriton vulgaris. Next base: position 908,453,864 of record NC_141689.1, on the reverse strand, counting down.
TGGTAAAAAAAGGAGATGGGCTCATGTTATGTGGCAAGGTTTACTTCTGCCCCACGAAATTATACTAAGGTTTTAAAGCGTCTAATGACATTAATCCCTGCATAACCCACTGTCTGGCATTGTTATTTTAAATAATCCCAGTGATTCAAGTTATTTTTTAGGCAAGTTATTTAAGGGCGAATACCATGAAAAGCCAGTCTTATGAGGTTGGTGCACGAGGGCAAAGTCGGCCCGAGGCAGTAGCCTGTGATAATATATCCCCCATGTTAATAAGCAAGACGATATGTTCGTGTGTCCGCCATCTTGAAATGGTTAAGTTAGACAATTACATTAGGAAATTAGTCACAGAAATGGATTGTATCAAGGTCTTGGGCCCAAATAGAGTCCAGGCGATCAAAGCCTAGTGAAGAAAATATCCAAAACTGTATTTTGAAGCCTTGGCAAGTTAACTACCCCGGGCTTACCTTAAATTCGGCGAGTCCGTCGTGTGTGCGTGTGGTCGTCTGGTATCCGGATTCCATAATGCAGGCACCGCTGCGGGGGTATATATAGTCCTCAGGAGTGGACAATTAGTTAATTAAGCCTAATAATTGGTAAGTGCCGGGGTGAGCGGAACCGGGCAATCACAGAAAACAATAGTCGCCATTTTAACCTAGTCACGCAAAAGTGATAAAGTATCAGGAAGAAGAGAGTTAAGGGTCCATTTGTGCCCATATATAAGTCCATTATCATAAAAGAGGCTCCATTTGGCAAGATTAAGTGAGGAATACACTTTAATGCTTTTTGGCGAAAGTTTTACCTCACGCTCTGCCCGATCCTGTTTATATCGACCAGGCAAGTCATAAAACAAAAGCCGCCATCTTAGGCTAGTAAAAACGGAACGACAAGCCAAACCAAACCAGAGCTAGTGGCTCTAATTTAGTCCAAATAATGTCACCATAGCAAGCATAATTAACGGAAACGCCTATTTTATACGAGTGTACGTTTGTTCAAACATTACTCGATCTTGTTTATTGCATATAATGCATACCATCAAAATAATGGCCGCCATCTTGAGCTAGTCAAAACGGAACTAGCAAATAAAGCTGAATTGCAGCTTGTAGGCCTGATTTACTCGGGTTAGAGATAAAAAGTGGTCCCGGATACAAAGAAACATAGATCGACAAGACATGTTATGCAAATACAGATAGATCTAAGATATAAATTTTTGGGCAAGGTCGAAGTCAGGTGTAATGTATTTGTTCTAGCTATGAATCCAGAAACCCACTACAATAATTGTAATACAATTTTTTCTCAGAGCTGACAGACACACCATGGCTAACAAATCATTTGGACAAGCAATGTCCTAACCAAGGTGCTCTTGTTATTTATGTGGTAGAGTCTTTTTTGTCAGATACACTTTTGACACAAAAAGCTAGATTCATTGTAGCTGAGGATAAAACCAAGGAAAGAAAACACAAACCCATTTTGGAGGAAAGGAACTCTATCAGAGGCATACAGATTAGAGTTCTCAAATTGTTCAGAAGGTAAGAGGACTACCAAAACAGTAGACACCTTGTGTGGCTGATATGTCAAGATAGAGCTGTATCACAGAAAATGGTGAAATTCATTGTTTACATTTAAGCCCTGATCTACAGCTCTAAGTCTACAGATCCAACGAGCCTCAAGTTGCCTGAGGCAAGTGATTCTGTCGCCACCACGTTTCCCTGATACTACTTTATCTATTGCATGGAATTTAATATCTTTTTCTTCTGGATGGGTATCCATGATGTGTTGGGCCACAGGACTCCGAGGATCATTATTTTTTATGCTTCTAATGTGTTCCTGAATGCGTGTTTTGAGACATCTGGTGCTGCTACCCACATAAATCTTTTTGCATTGGCAAATGATTACATAAACTGCAAAGGTGGTATTGCAGTTGATGAACGAGGTCACCTTATATGTCTTGGAACAGTTGTAGTTATAATCAACCAATCTGTTTAAGCCATGGTCACATACTGAGCAACCACCACATACAAAAAAGCCAGCCGGTTTGTCAGTAAGCCATGCTGAGCCACTCATCTTTGGTGGATTTACATAGCTCGGGCAGAGAATGTTTTTAATAGTTCTGCCCTTTTTGTAAACGACTTTGGGTTTGTCAGGGATGACACCCTCCGGTAGTACATCAGTTTTTAGAAGGTGCCAATGTCGTCTCAAAATGTTGTATATGTGATTGCTATACATGCCGTATTCAGTTATAAATGCACATGAGTCATAGGGCGGACCACTTTTTTTATCCTTGTTTTTCGTTAAGGTTTCATGACGTTTCCTTTTTTTGACTTTATGTTCTGCCTTGTTGACATCTGTCTCTGCATAGCCTCTGGCCAAAAAGTCTTTCTTCATGTTTTGTATTGTTTGTTCAAAGTCATTGTCTTCACTACAGTTGCGACGGGCCCGTACCATCTCACCATAAGGGATAGCAGCTATAGTGCTTCTGGGGTGGCAGCTTTCAGCACGGAGTATGCTGTTACAGGAAGTAGGCTTTTTGTACATCCTGCTTTGGATGCTACCATCTTTTATATATAGATGGAAGTCAAGAAACACTATTTCATTTTGGGAGTAACTCATTGTGAGCTTGATGTTACGGTCATTATCATTGAGGAAGTGAAAATAGTTATTAAGACCATCAACACTCCCTTTCCAAATAAGGAAAACGTCATCGATGTAGCGGACATAAAAAATTATGTCATCCATCCATTGGCCTGCGCCATGACCCCAGGCATGCTCCATCTCAAACAATCCCATGAAAAGGTTTGCATAAGATGGAGCAAACCTGGAGCCCATTGCAGTCCCCCTTGTTTGCAAGTACCAATCGTCTTCATGCAGGAAGACGTTGTTGGTCAAGATCAGTCTGGCCATATTCAGAAGCATTTGGGTGTGTTCTAGATGACAAGCGTTGCGTTTGAAAAGAAAGTACTTTAGGGATCTCATACCATTCTCCAGGCCAATGCAGGTGTACAGGCTTTCCACGTCCATGGTTACGAACGTGAAAAGCTGATCCTCCCAAGTCACATCCTCTAGTTTGCACAGAAGTTCTCTACTATCCTGCAAGTACGATGGTAGGTTTTGTACAAATGGTTGAAGGAAGGAGTCAACATACTCTGCTAGATGTTCCGTGGGACCCCCATTGCCCGATATAATGGGTCTTCCCGGTGGGAATGTTCCACCTTTGTGCACCTTTGGAAGGGCATAGATACATGGGAATCGTGAGTTGTCCGCCCTCAAATATCTATACTCTTGTTCAGATAGTAATCCTGACTCCTTCCATTCCACCAAACCCACATTGATTTTATTTTCGATATCTTTGATGGGATTTTTTCGTAATTGGGTATAGCAGGCAACATCATGTAGTTGTCTCTTGATTTCATTTGAGTAGTCTACAAAGTCCATTATTACAATATTACCGCCCTTGTCAGCCTCACGGACTACCAGGGACGAATCTTCACGAATGGTTTGTAGGAACTTTTTCTCAGATTTGCTGATGTTATACGAATGTTTGCACTTGTTATTAGAAAGATGTGTATCTTCTAATTTGTACAAGTCATGAGTTACTCGATTGGAGAACTCATCAATCGCAGTTTTAGAACTGAAAGGCATAAATTTAGAGCGATTTTTTAAGCCACTATCTATGGTGGTATCCTCAACGATATCAAGGTTGCGAGCATGTGTTATCAAATCTCCCACCATCTCTTGGTCATACAATGAGGCAATGACATGGGAAGTATCAACTTCTGCAATAGTAAATTCTGAAACATCTTTTACATATTGAACAGGAACACGTATGTCAGGTTGCTCAGAAAAGTATTTTTTTAATTTCAACTTCCGTGTAAAACAAAAAAGGTCAACATGTACTTTGTCCAACATTTGTTTTTCAGTTATACAAAAATTCAAACCTTTTTGTAGAATAGACAATTCAGAATCTGAAAACGTTTTGGATGACAAATTGATCACATTCACATCATTAACAACATCAGCGGTCATGATCCTGTCCAAGTTTTGGTTCACAATCTCAGTATGAAGATCTATTGGTTGTTCCCCATTTTTGCCTTTGTTGTGGATCTTGTGTTTCTTGCCACCCCGCCGGGTTCTTCGTTTTGAACCCTTTTTTTGTTGTTCCCCAGGCGGTATCTCTGTACCTCCTTTAAAAAATCAGACTCTGGAATTGGGTTGGGTGTGGCTGTACTGGTTCCCTCCCCTGGGTCAGTTTCAATTGATGAAAGCGAGGAGATGGACGCGCTGCTAGAAGATACACTTATGGTGCGTGTTAACGTAGCAGGTGTCACGGTATTTCTAGGGGCTACATCATCAAATTTTCGTGCGAAGGTGAATATGCGTCCCCTTTCATAGTCACCACGGTCTCGCTCAATTTTTTGTTGTTTTTTACCCTTAATGTACAGTTGGTAATTGGTCAATTCCTTTTTCAGAATCTCATAGTTTTTTTGAGTCAAGTCAGGTAAGTTCATTTCACTGATTTCCTTTTCTAGGGCCAATATGTCTTCTCTTATTTTTTTGCCTCTCCTATCAGCATTACGTATCAATATGTCCATCATTTTGAAGGAGGCTGCATGTAAGCCCTCCTCCCATTCACCCAAAAGGTCTAGTTCTAAGTCCTCATAGTTTGGAAAAATGAGGATGCGCAGTCCACGGGGGATGCGTTTGTTTTCCAGATATTTTTTAAGGGTTGCACCATCCCACCATTTGGCAAGTTCTTGTTTACGCAGTTTTTCTAAGCGCATGAATTTAGTTTTTAGACTATCCCTTTGTACTGGGGGTGCCGATGGTCGAGCAGTGGTTTTCTCTTTACTAAAGAGATCACCTAGTAATTCCTCTCTGTTGTCCTCAAACATGTTGGTCTTTGGACAGTTAAGGTACGTAGAAAAATATTTGTAAAGGATGACAGAAGGGTGCAGGCTAGCCCAAAGTAATCTATCACAGCAAGAAAGGGGATTGAGGCTTTAAGTGCCGCACCACAAGTCAGGTTCCCAACAGTTACTCAAAGCAAGGGTGCGAATGGTCTGGGCTACAACCCCCTAGAACCCAATTTAGAACAAATGAATTTGTTCTGTATATCTATTTACACAAGTTGACCTCGCACACCAAAATGCTGTATAGCAAACACAATGTTAGTATTCAGTAAACATTCATGTTATGACTAAAGTAAAGTCAAACTGTTCTCCCAAGGAATTGGTACAAGTCAATTTTTCTTCGTTATGTTCTCTTTATTGATTGAAACACTCGCAGATAAAAAATAGCCAACGCGTTTCGTCCGAAACCGGACTTCTTCAGGGCTATATTTAAAAGATACAAAAATATATATTACAATGTGTCAATACATACAATGATTCATAAAAAAGTTTTATCAAAACATACTACTGTAAAATTCAAGGGATCATTTCCGGTGCACCAGACTGATTCAATATATACAATTTGTGAAAAAAGGACTTGAACTGGTTATCCACATTCCGGGGAGAACTAATGCTGTAACAGAGCACTTGGTAGGCCAAACAGACACTAATGTATAAACAGAGTTTAGAGGAAGCAGTGTCTACTGGGTTTGAAAACACAATACACAACATAATGTTTTTATGAGAGCTCAATAGTCTCCAGTTTCTGTTCTCTCTCAACAGTATAGAACCAACAATGCCTACTGTCTCTTCATTATAGGCTACATGCTGACAGTCAATTGTAATTCTATGTATCCAATGCACAATATCCGCAAATCATAACGTTCATGTTTCAAGTTCCTGTATAAATACAGATGACGTGGCATTATGCATAGGTTATAGCTGGTCTTATTAACAAGCAAGTAATACAGTCTCAATTCTCTGTACAAAAAGCTGCCCATCAGTGTGAGCCAAACACAGCGAACATATATCAAAATATGTGCAGATAGAATTTAGCATGTATCCACAAGCAAAAGTGCACATAATTCACAATTTTGAGAACATGAGTAAAGAATCAAATAGGAGCTCCAAAAAGTTTTTAGCAAGTATCCAATACCTTTGCGCAGTGTGTTCCTATATTAATGGTCTTCTCCGTCCTGGCCAGTATACAGATAGTCAAATTCTACAAGTAAATATATCAGTATTTTAGTAATGAAAGTTTCTAAACAAAGTTTGCACATAACGAGAGAAATCCGTTACTCTATGACGTGTTTATTTAATTATTCTAAAGTATATATTTCTGCACGCTGAATTTGTGCAACAAGCTTATTACTTTATGGGCTCACCTAATCAGGGAATTGTGAGCCACTTTAGAAAAAGGATCAAAGTATGCACTTACTATGATTAAAAAGTTCGCGGATTCAATTATACATCCTTTCATATATGGATCCAGTAAGAGGTAGCAAGAGATCAAAAGGTAATGCCTGGAATTTAAAAAGAAAAGGAAAAGGCACATATTACGTTACAAAGTTTATTTTGGACCCAAGAATTATGTTAAGGTATTAAGGCGTCTAGAGACATTAATCTCTGTATTTCACACCGTCTGGCATTATAATTAAAAGGATAGCAGATGGAATTATGCATCCTTTCATATATGTATTTAGTGAGAGTAGACAAGAGATCAAAGAAGTGAACGCCTGGGATTTAAAAGTATTGCTAAGGTATTGATGCGTCTTGAGACATTAGTCTCTGTATTTTCCACCATCTGGCATTTATAGGTAAAAAGTTGGCAGATAGAATTATGCCTTCTTTCGTATATGTATTCAGTAAGAATTAACAGGAGATCCAAAAGGTAAACGTCTGGTAAAAAAAGGAGATGGGCTCATGTTATGTGGCAAGGTTTACTTCTGCCCCACGAAATTATACTAAGGTTTTAAAGCGTCTAATGACATTAATCCCTGCATAACCCACTGTCTGGCATTGTTATTTTAAATAATCCCAGTGATTCAAGTTATTTTTTAGGCAAGTTATTTAAGGGCGAATACCATGAAAAGCCAGTCTTATGAGGTTGGTGCACGAGGGCAAAGTCGGCCCGAGGCAGTAGCCTGTGATAATATATCCCCCATGTTAATAAGCAAGACGATATGTTCGTGTGTCCGCCATCTTGAAATGGTTAAGTTAGACAATTACATTAGGAAATTAGTCACAGAAATGGATTGTATCAAGGTCTTGGGCCCAAATAGAGTCCAGGCGATCAAAGCCTAGTGTAGAAAATATCCAAAACGGTATTTTGAAGCCTTGGCAAGTTAACTACCCCGGGCTTACCTTAAATTCGGCGAGTCCGTCGTGTGTGCGTGTGGTCGTCTGGTATCCGGATTCCATAATGCAGGCATGTTTGTTTCTATAGTTTTAGTGTAGTTTCCACATCATGTTAGCTATACACTTACGGGCTCCTTGACCTCTCTAGGTACACGTTGTTACAGTGTCAGTTCCATACTCACGTACTCACTGCCGAAGGAAGCAATCATCCCTGTATTGTGCATTTTTGACCCTTTGAAGTTCAATGTAATTGAAAAATTTTACGCTGGCAGTGTTCACTGTCCTTATAATAGCCTGTGTTTCTGTTAATTTTATGTTCTGTGACTTTGATTAAACAAATAGCAATGCTAACTTATTATGGATAGTTATTTACTTTTAAAAGTAAGTTTTTGCATTTTGTAGTTTGTTGCTCATGAGTTTCTCCTCTTTTGGCAGATCACCATATTGACCATCAAGCTGGTTCCAAGCTGCCTGTACTCATTGGAGAGTAAGAGGACCCAAAGGAGACATCGAGAATGAGGCAGGTGGCTCTGCCGTGCTCAGTGAGATGTGAGAGGGTAAGGTTGCATGGCTGCTGGACACTTTGTACTGAGGAAAAGCTTCGAACATATGTATGTATGTATATATTTATGCGAAAACGATAAGAAACGTGTTTGAAAGTCAGGGTAAGGTAAAATCAGGTGTGCACTGCTTGAGTGGGTTAGTATTGCTACACTGGTAACAATGCAAGATGTCTGTATATTAACATTCACAGTAGTATGTATCAGAAAGAGGCTGAAGGGTAAGAAGAGGAACACAGTGGTCATGATTACACAGTAACCAGCTCTTTTATGCAGGCAGAGATAACGTTTCAAGCCTATATCCCCCACACAATCTGGCTATCACGAGTATTTGCCCACGAAACGAGTAATTACATGTAGGGGAGAGGAGGCATTCTGCAACACCTGGTGATTTAGCGCATAGTCCTGAAACTGATATAGTGCCACCCACTGGGTCTGAACAAAACACTGATAAACTGGACTTGATACTGAAAGAAATCAGAGACTTACGTTTGGCGATTGAAACACAAATAGGGACGCTTGCTACTAGCCTTAACCTCTTACAAGCGGTTCATAAAAAGCTGGCGGACAGAGTAAGGTCGAATCAACTTGCCCTAGATGATTTGATACTGCAACAAATAATGCACACTCCCCAAATGGAATAACTGCAGCGTCAGTTAAGAGGCTTGCAAGATAGAGTGGATGATGCCGAAGGGAGATCTTGCCGAAATAATGTCAGAATACTGGAAAAACAGGAAAGGAGTGAGGGGTTTAGTCCCACCCAGTTTGTTGAAAAGTGGCTGCGAGAACATGTGGCAAGAGAGCGCCTCACGGACCTCTATAGTGTAGGGAGGGTGCATAGAGGGCAACACAGACCTCCGCCTTCCAGGGGCGCCACCCAGACCACTGATAGCATGCACCCTCAATTATAAGTACCAGGACACGATCCTGCGTGCTGTGAGGGAGAATGTTTCTATCCACTTTGAAAATAAAAAGAGCTTCCAATACCCAGATTTTACGCTATTGGTTAAGAATGCGCGAGCCACATTCCAAGACATTAAAAAGAAACTGCGAACGCACAACCTGAAATATGCCTTACTTTTCCCGGCCCGTTTGAAAGTAATTTTTGGCCAAGAATCTCTATTTTTTTTATAATCCAGAGGAGGTGACAGACTGGATGGACATTACCTTCACGCCTCCTGTGTCCCAGAACTCACTCCTGCTGAGTCAGTCCACATGCTCCTTGTCGCAACGTGAAGATGCAGCCAGAATGGATAAGAATCAGCGCCATGGAAATGGACTTTGTGTGAGCCCATCTTTGGAGCAGATATCGGATAGCCATAGAGACGCCCTCCTGACAGTAGTATCCCTACGGAACAGGATGCCAAGTCCCGGGTTGGGTCTGTCCACTCCTCGGATGAGGCCAAAGTTCACTCTGACTCTCACACTAGTCTGGCATTGTTTCCATTAGTAACTCCACAGACTGCAAATGACTACTAAAATTGTATGCTGGGCCCTCCAGAAGTTGGTATAGTATAATGTATTGATCAGTATGACTTGTTGTATACACTGATACTTGATGGTCCAGTTCTATATGTTTCTTTCATGCTGATGGGGCTTGTGCTGGAGCGAGAGGAACAATGTAACTACATACAGGGTAATGTATGTTATGAATTTGGTGGTTACATGGGCTACATACCCCCATTGACAGAATATTTTGCTCCTTGAATATACTTGGCCTCGTCAGCAGCTCAACATACCTAGGCAAAACATTATCAGATCATAATCCCTTAGCACTTACAGTCCAGTGGGGCAGGATTCCTACCTTGATACCGACTTGGAAACTGCAGCCCCTGCTATTAGAAGACCTGGTCTTTCCTAGTGCACTATCCACAGCCATGGACAATTATTTTACTGAAAATGCAAATACATCTAGCATGCGTCAAATCGAATGGGATGCCTTTAAAACCGTGATACGGGGGTAGCAATTAGCCCAAAAACGGGAGCACGACTTGCTCTAATTGAACAACTTAAAGAGGTCGAAAATCGCCTGAATAGATTGGAGCAGGAAGCTGTACTGAACGGAGCACAACAGGCACAGTTACAATAAGCACATATAAAACATGCGGCACTCTTAGAAGATCTGCGCGTTTTAGATTATCGCCTTTACACTCAGAAACAACATGCCACAGCAGATAGAGCAAGTCTACTGCTTGCTAAAATTGTTAAAGGTGCCCTGTCAGTGTCCCCTATTCTAGAGATCCGGAATATGGAGGGTGACACGGTCTGTACCCAGCTAGACATAAACACTGCCTTTAAAAATTACTATGAGAAATTATATGAGAAACCGGCTGACTTTAATGATGCAGACTTTGAGCCCTTCTTTGAAGGTCTACAGCTCGCACAATTATTACAAACCCAGGAGAAGGAGCTGAGACAGCCAGTGACTTGCATGGAAATTAAACAGGCGATTAAAACTTTGCCTCGTAGTGAAGCACCAGGGAGTCATGGTTTGCCCATTGAATTCTATACAACATACTCTGACTTATTGATGCCTCACTTACAGCGGTTGTATCAGGCATCAGTAGAAACTGGTACACTTCCCCTTACCACGTTACAGGCGACTGTGGTCTTGCTCCTGAAACCGGGCCGTGATAGTGTGGATATTGCGAGATACACTACCGCTTACTTCTCAACACAGACTATAAAATACTGAGTGAGTTATTGGCGAATAGACTTTGCCAGTTCATACTGCAGTTGATACACACTGATCAATACGGCTTTGTTCCGGGCAGAATCATGGCGCTAAATATTAGGAGACTGCACCAAATAATGATATATGCGCTGACAACAGTCAGTGCAGGGGGATGCATTTCGCTTGATCTATGTCAAGCCTTTGATTCTCTACAAGGGCAATATATGTTCTATAACCTTTCCAGATTTGGCATCCCTGAGGAATATAAAAGGCAGGTGAGATTGCTGTACTTGAACCTCACAGCACGTGCATGTACGGGACAACATATTTCACAGCAATACAGTGTAGCACGGGGTACCAGACAGGGTTACCCGTTGCCGCCCTTATTATTCATTTTAGCTTTAGAGTCTCTCTTGCAGAAACTTCAAAATATGGCAGAACACAAGGGGATCGAAATGGGAACGACTACACATATCGTCTCTGCATATGCGGATGACTTAATTTTATATTTCAAGAATTTGGACGATGACTATTTACCCATACCTGCTACCTTTGATATGTTCCAGCGGCTCTCCAGTCTCTTGATGAACGCGAACAAATCCTATGTCTATTTTTTTACTGACACATCACTTAGTGGTCCCCTGTGCTTTGGGAAGTGGACGGTTCAAATAGCACCTAATACCTTCAATTATGAAGGAATCCAGGTATACAGGGAAAAAATAGATCTTTTAGATGGTAACTTGAACCGTACTATAGCTGCGCTCAAACCCCAAATAAAATTCCGTACCTCCCTGCCCATATCGGTGGCGGGTAGTGTGGCTATTGCCAAGATGATGATGCTCCCTAGATTGTTATATTACTTCACTAACTTGCCCATTATCGTTCCAGCACAGGTATTTAAATTATTGACCTCCCTATTAATTGGTTTCAAAAAGGAGAGGGTACCCCACTTTCACCAGGGAACAGGGTAAGGAGACAGTTAGTCAAAGGGAAGATCCCTGGAATCGGCTAGTCTACTACTCACTGAAGGCCTTTCTTGTTATACAAGGAAAGGTCACAATACGCCATGGGTATTCGGACAAACATAGAGAAAGGTTTCCACAATGAAAAAATCTTGTTTACAGTCTAAATTTATTAAAAAGTTTTTTACATTGATTTAAACAATAAAAACAGTATAAATTCATACAATTCTTCCGAAATGGTTAAAATCCAAGATAAGATATCTTGGAGGGATAAAAATAATTGTTCCACAATATTACACAAGCAAAATGTTACGGTACATAAGCAATAAAAAAAAAAACAATCAAAGTATGTTCACAATAAGCAACAGACTAAACATAATGAACAACAACCCCTCACATATAAGTGGCCCACTTGTTATCTCTGCCACTGTATTTCGCTAGATCCAATGGCCGTGGAAAGTTTAGTTGATGTATAGCTTTAGTGGAGAGATGTCATATCCATCTAAAAATTATACCCGGCCCTAACTGGATTCTTTTAGACCAAACAGTGCGTCGACGCGTTTCGGTGCTTGACACTTGATATCGCGGCACCTTCCTCAGGACTTCTTATTTCTGGGGTTTCGGGGAACGGATGGATGCACCGTATCCTCGGGACCGTGTCAGGAATGTTCCTGGTTGGAGTCTACTTGATGTATCACTTATTGGTACTACGGATATAGTTCTTGGAGCCTTCTCTCTCATGTAAAGGTAGCTCCTTTTAATGGGGTTCCTTGATTGTTTGTCTATCGGGCGGTTGCCCACTAGTCGTATATCTTAGATTTTTTTAAAACGTACTTGGAACGGGCATAGGAAGTCGTTGGTCTACTCCTGAACCGGATATGTTCAGGTTAGCGCTGTCTGTTGGCTTCTGCCTCGTTCTTTCACTGTATAACAAGAAAGGCCTTCAGTGAGTAGTAGACTAGCCGATTCCAGGGATCTTCCCTTTGACTAACTGTCTCCCTATTAATTGACCTGATCTGGGGAACAGGTTGCAGGCGTATTGGAATCGTGAAGCTGCAATCAGACACGAAACGTGGGAGTATGGGGCTAGCATACTGGATGGCGGGCTGTAATTTTCAAGAGATTGGTATGACTCGCCAGTCATGGGAAAGAGGGGACATACATAGACTCTTACTACCCAATTGCAGGATTCCTCAGACAGCACCCCACTTATTGAGAGTTGCGTTGTTATACTGGAGGAATGCTTTGAAGTACACTAGAACGGTAGCCCCATACACCCTTACTATCAGCCTTTTGGGTATACCCTTACAGTCGGGTACGGTTACTAGTAGTAGAATATTGGCTTGGAGGAATGCGGGAGTGAACAGGGTAGGCATGTTCTTTTTGGACAGTACCCTGATGCCCCATGATGTCTTTGTCCGAGAACATGGGGTGCCAAGTACATTGTTTCTCCCGCATGCTCATGTTTCAAGATACATACGCACCAATTGGGCTCTGGAGGGGATAGAACCAGCGACACACACACTACTCACTATGCAATATTTGATGGGAAATGGACGCCACTTTACAAAGGGGCTCTACAGAGGGATCCGCACGATAACAGCAGTGTCGCTCCAACCTCTCCGTAGCAGGTGTGATATAGACGTGGGTCGCATGCTCACTGACAAAGAATGGGTCGCTATATTGGAATACCCAAAGAAGGTATCCAGGAACCCTAAATTTAAGTTTATACAGCTCATGCTCCTACATAGGAGGTACTTTTTTTTTTTTTTTTTTTAAACCTTTATTTAACATTTGCACACATATACAAAACCGGGCCTACAACCCCCAGGGCTGGCCGCTAAGCAGTTCAGTATAGTTTCATAGTCAGTTTCAAAGCAATTGTCCCTGGGGATCATAGTAGCTCAAATTACCAAGTACAGTGGTTGCGAGTGCAGTTCGATGCGAAACAGGATAGGAGGTTTTCATTTTAAATATAAAATAGAAAGGATCAGGTATCATATAGTGTCTCGGACCATGGAAATGGGGGCGAACAGGAAAACGATGCGTCCATATCAAGTTCGCTACCCTAGCAATCAACGGCGTTTAGACATGCGACATCAGGATAAAAAGCACATTATGAATATCCACACCGTCCTTGTTGTCCACCCCCCAGCACCCAGGCCCCGGAGAGGTCTAGGCACAGGTGTAGAATGAGGATGTAGAGAAAGCCGAACCCACTACACTAACCCGGAAAAGAAAGGAAAGAAAGGCAAGAGAAGAGGAGAAGAAAAAGAGGCCATAGAACAAAGACAAAAACGAAATACCCACCCCCACACCCCCCCACCCTGCACCCCTGCAAATGACTACGGCCACCCCCCACGCAGCGTGCCTGTCGCCCAGCAACCAGAGCCCGAAATATAGAAGAAAGGGAAAGAGAAAAAAGTAAGAAAGCCCCAATCGACAGGGGAAATCGGAGGAGGGCATAGTACTACAGACTCCCGGTCTCCTTCCCCCGACCTAGCCAACCCTGCCCCGGAATCCGTTAGGACAGTGAAGCAATCCCGTCACCCATAATGTCACATCGATAAACCCAGACAAGGATCTTAACCCTGACCCCTACGATCAAATGTACTGAAGTCGGTATGTAAGGGAAGCCCCTTACACACAGTGTCCCATAAGTCGACAGAACAGGAGCGCATAGACGTAGGTTGCTGGTACCACCATCGCCCCTCCCCATCTCCGAGGCCAAGCTTCGTCTCATCCGCCATCTTGAACGACCGGTGGAGGAGGGGGATCGACAAAGTCCAAAACAGCATACAGTACAAAGTGGAGGACACCACAGTAGGGACATATAAATGTTCCGAAGGTTGCAGGATCGAAGGTTTCAACAGTTCAATTGGGTGTCCAGGCACACTCCAGTCTGGTAAATCCGACACAATGGGGGCAAACACTGTTTCCACCGCCGGGTCGAAATACACCTCCGAAGCGTCCATTGCAAAGCGGGCTGACTGTCGGGTCACAAGCGTCAAATCAGGGTCCGGTCTCGAGCCTGTGACTTCATCCATCGCAGACAACAAGGCGCGAGTCCGAGCTTTGATAGTGCCCTGAAGCGCCATAAGTGCCTCCATCACCGTTAACAAAGACGGGCCAGATCGAACCCGCTCCTTTAAACTTATTCTGTCCTCAGGCATGGTGAACCCAACGGAGAGGCGCCTCCTCCGGGGTGAAGTGAAACGGAGCAGGAAAAAGCTAGGAGGGAACGGCGGTCAGCGAGCAGTGGTACGCGGCGAGGCGCCGATCCGGGGGGCTCGGCGTTATGGATGCCGGATCCCCGGTCAGGGACCCTCACAAGACAGTACCTTGCGTCACTCGTCGCCTCAAACGTTATAGGGCACCAGGCAGCTGATGGTAGCAAAACAATCAAGAAAAAGTTCGATTGGACCAGAGACCGGGCCCAGCCGCATGCAGCAGCCCGTTGTTGTTCAGCTCGGACCCGGCAGGGCCAGCACTAGAGATCCCGGCTTCCCAGGTAGGTTAGGCCTCAGTACGTTCTTCGACGTATCTTCGCTCCACGACGGCGGAAAAACTCCGGGATTGCACCACTGGAGTGTGGGACGGATCACCCACACGGATCCGGTTCAGGTAAGCAGGATTGTCAACAGGATAGTGAAGCGCAGGACGGAGCTACATAGGACTTACTTGACTCCACGCAGACTAAGTTCCATGTTCCCAGACGCAGTGGATAGTTGCCCAAAAGTGTCATGCATCGAATGCAGAACTAATACATATCCTGTGGAGCTGCCCACGATTAAAGCACTATTGGGCGTCCGTATGTAAGATAATGAAGGATATCGCCCCGGTGCAGAATATTGACTTGATGGAGTATTGTCTACTGGGTTTGGGCCCAAAAGGGACGAAGGGAAACCCTATTAACAACTTTGCTAATCTTGCCTTAATATTAGCTAAGCGGAATATTACCATGAGGCGGAAGACTGCTAAACCGCCATCACTACAGGAATGGCACAGTGAAATGATTAGATGGGACAGAGCAGAGGGTGCTGAGCTGAAAAGGGAAGAACACAGGGGATTACGTAAAAAACCCATTTCTGTGGAATGGAATGTGTTATTAGAAGAGTTTATTGCTGTCTATGTGCAAACGTGCTGATGGCTTCCTTATGCACCCCCTCGAACCCTCTGACAGAATGCTGGGAGCGGTCTGGACTGAAGTCCGCAGTGGATTTACATAATTATACTGTACTGTGTGGGTCAATCGGATGTGTAGGATTCAGGCTGAGTCTGTAGAGGGGAGGGGGGTGGGTTTAGAGTTTAGTTTCGTTTTTATCAATGGGAGAGACACGGTTCCCAGGAATTGTTTCTCTGGTCAGATATATAACACTGAGTGGTCAATTGTGATGTGATCATATTGAACAACGCCGAAAAGCAGTGTAGTGATAGGGCTATCTTATCTTATTCTATGACTACTGCCGATTTGTTATATACATGGGGCAATAATTCTCTATATGCTTGCAATGATGTTTCTTGTGGGATTTTATATGATGACATGTACAATTACCAGCTAATGTCTCCTGGTTTACTTTTCAATGTAAAATCAACAAAATGTGTTAAAAAAAAATAAAAGGGGAGAGGAGTTGGCCTAACGGCTAGGGCGGTCGACCTCGAATCTGGGGAAATAGGTTCGAGTTTCGGCAATGACGCTGAACATCCTGTGATTCTGGGCAAATCACTTAATCTCCCCGTGCCTAACAAAAATTAATGTGTCCTCGTGTAATGCAACTGGTGCTATGTAAAGTGCTCTGATACCCGATTTGGGTCAAGTTCGCACTACATAAACTCTGTAAAAAAATAAATATATATATATATATAGACCTAGACTTACTGTGTCCAAAATGCTTTGGCCCCATCCTGGGGACTAATACACATCCATTCACCACTTGCAGGTGTAGCCGGTATGGCGAGGGTAGTGCGGGGTGTTTGGCAGGAGAGCAGGTGGGCCATTCTGAATGAATGAATGAATGAAAAAGACATTTGTACAGCGCACGTTCACCTGCGGCTTCTTGGCGCTTTGAGACTTACTGGCACAGACAACAGAGCAGAGGGAGTTTTTTAAGTCAAATGCCTGTACAAAAAGCCACGTCTTCAGGGCTCTCCTGAACACCTGGTAAGAGGTGATGTGGCGTAAGTCGGGCGGAAGAGAGTTCCACAGGCGAGGGGCTTGTGATACAAATCTTAGGCCCCCAGTTCTCTTACACTTGAACGCGCAGGGGAGAGGAGATTGAGTCCAGCCGACCGAAGTGTTCGGGAGGGAGTGTATCGGTGAAGCAGAGCACCAATGAAGGAGGGGCCCTGATTGGTAAGGGCTAGGTAGGTGGTGCAGCCAATTTTAAAGAGACTACGCTGAACTACCGGGAGCCAATGTAGGCTTTTCAGGAGCGGTTTCACAGAGCAAGATTTGGGCTGTCGAAAGATCAGTCTGGCCGCCTGATTCTGGACAAGTTGGAGTTGGTGGGACTGGTAGAGGGGAATCCCGATGTAGAGGGAATTAGCATAATCAATGGGGGAGACTACTAAGCTCAGAACAATATGAATCAGGGCCTCATGGGTAAGGAATCTGCTAATCTTCCTGATGCGGCGCAGATGGAAGAAGCAAGCCGACAACACAGATTTAATTTGGTGTTTCATGGACAGATCATTACTGATGGTAACTCCGAGACTCTTAGCCGTGTTCGCCGGGCAGGGGGCTCCTCCCAACGTAGGCGGCCAGAAGCTGGGATTCCATGGATTATTTGAGGGACCAGTGAGCACCAGCTCAGTCTTGTCTGGATTAAGCTTAAGCTGATTAGCATTCATCCAGTTACTGATGAACACCATTGTGCTCTGAAAGTTCTCTATTGAGGAAGGGGAAGAGTCAATGTCGAAGATGAGCTGCATGTCATCTGCGTAATTAAAAATGACCACTGATTTTTCTCTGAGTTTGGCAATCAGCGGGAAGATGTAAAGATTAAATAATAAGGGGGAGAGGGAACAGCCCTAGGGGACCCCACAAGTCAGGTCCTTCACCTCGGACATGAAGGAACCAAGACGAACTGCTTGCTTGCGGTCTTGCAGGAATGAGGTAAGCCACCTAAGCGGGGTGCCCCTGATGCCGGCGTTCTCGATCCGCTGAATAAGGATGGAATGATCAACGGTATTGAACGCCGCCGACAAGTCCAGGAGCACCAGAGCCTGAGACATGTTCCGGTCCGCTTCCTTCCTGAGTTCGTCATGGACTGCTACCATGACCGACTCCGTAGAGTGTTGAGGTCTAAAACCTGCCTGGTGCTGGTCCAAAAACCCGGAGCCTTCGATGAATGAGCCAAGTCAACTGGAGACATGGGCCTCCAGTAGTTTGCCCAGGAAAGGAAGCAGGGATATCGGCCGAAAATTACTGAGGGTGGCCGAGTCTGCCCCTGGTTTTTTCAGAATAGGTGTGACAATGGCTGATTTAAAGGGGCTAGGAACCATACCCTGCTTAAGAGAGTTATTAAGTAAGGAGAGAGGAACCGCAGGGAGGTCGACAAAGACCTTCCGAGCCACATGGGCTGGGCAGCCATCAGAGGGAGAGCCAGAGCGGACTCTACAAAGGAGCGGGGGAAAGGTATCAGTGGTGACAGGGGGAAACTCCAACAGTGAAAGGGGTTTGATAGGGGGGCTGCATATGTTGAATCCCAGATCAGGGCTAGGAATTGTAGCTTTGATCAGATCTATCTTCTCAACAAAGTAATTGTTGAGAGAGTCGCAGAGGGTCTGAGAGAGCAAAGGGGGCATCGTGACCCAGTCAGGTTTTACAAGCTCGTTAACTATTGTGAAAATCTCCCTTGATTTGTTAGAGGAGTTAAGAATTTTCTGCGAGAAATATTCAGTTTTAGCAACGAGAATGGCAGCTTTGTATTCTTTCAGTGCTGCCAAGAAGGTCAGATTTCTGTCAGGACAGTGGTGAGCCCTCCACTTGCGCTCTGCTTGGCGTAGTGCAAGTTTCATGCTAGAGAGGTCAGAGGTGAACCAACGCTGAGCGTCGTGGGGGTGATTAGTCCTAAGTTTCTTTAATGGGGCAAAAGTATCACGGGCATCTGCCAACCAGTTGTGAATGTTCTCTGCCTGGGCGTTGACGGACAGGGGAAGACCAGCCTCCCCCGTCAAAGGAGGAGTCATAGTGGCAAGCGAAAGGGAGAGCAGAGGGAGGTCGACTCGGCCCCAATTGCGAATTAGTGGATGGTTGCAGGGGCGTGTAATCATAGTAGAGGACTTGGGGACCATAAAGGAGATGGACAAATGGTCTGACCATGCGCATGGGGAGATCTGCACATCGAAGATGTCCTGATTCAGTGTCCAGACTTGGCCGAGAATATGTCCCTGTTAGACCTGTCTGGCCTTTTGCGTAGTTCCTCCAATTTATTATTTATTTTGTCCCCTTTTTGCCCCTCATGCCTTTGGTTTTTTTTGTGTCCACTAGATTTTTATGGTGCTGGCCTGGGGGGATAGGTGCTCTTTTACCAGGCAGTAATGAAGGAGTGGTATGACCACAACGCTCACCAGGTGGAATTGGAGCCTGGCCAGAAAGTGTGGGTGATGGAGCCTGGAGAGCTCAGTGCCCTCCAGGATCGCTGGACAGGCACCTTTGAGGTGTTGGAGAAGAAGGGTAAAGCCACATACCTGGTGGACCTTAAGACCCCACGACAGCCCCTGCGGGTGCTTCATGCCAACCGACTCAAACCCCACCATGAGAGGTTATCTTAATGATGGTGACTGATGGTGGAGAGGAAGCGGAAAGAGAACCTCTCCCAGACTTGTTCTCGTCTCAAGAAAAGGATGGGTCAGTGGAGGGAGTGATTCTCTCTCCATCCCTAACTCCTGAACAGCGAGAGGACTGCCGCCAGATACTGGAGCAGTACCCTACATTGTTCTCCCTTGTCCCGGGAAGGACTCACCTGTGTACCCATGATGTGGACACAGGGGACAGCCCATCAGTGAAGTCAAAGACCTACCGGCTGTCCGACAAGGTGAAGGCTAGCATCCATGGTGAGGTTGCCAAGATGCTGGAGCTAGGAGTTATCGAACCTTCCAACAGCCCCTGGTCCAGTCCGGTGGTTCTAGTGCCAAAAGCCGCTCCACCAGGCACCACTCCAGAATTGAGATTCTTTGTGGATTACCGGGGACTGAACTCAGTTACAAAAACTGATGCTCATCCGATCCCTAGGGTGGATGAATTAATTGACCGGCTGGGAGCTGCCCAATATCTAAGTACCTTTGCCCTTACTTCGGGGTACTGGCAGATCTCCCTGACAGATGGAGCAAAGGAAAGGTCAGCCTTCTCCATGCCTGAGGGACACTTCCAATTTTGTGTGATGCCCTTTGGGCTCAAAAATGCCCCTGCCACTTTTCAGCGGCTGGTGAATCAGGTCCTCTCCGGAATGGAGGGTTTCTCCCCTGCTTATCTGGATGATATTGCTGTCTTCAGTAGCAGTTGGGAGGACCATTTGCAACATTTGCAAGCAGTTCTCCAGGCCCTGAAACAAGCTGGATTGACAATCAAGGCCAGCAAATGTCAGATTTGGCAGGGGTCGGTTGTGTACCTTGGACACTTGGTGGGTAGGGGGACAGTGCAGCCCCTGCAGGCAAAGATTGAGGCAATCATGGCCTGGGAACCCCCCAAGACACAGACTGAGGTCCGAGCTTTCCTGGGCCTCACAGGCTACTACCGTCGCTTTGTGAAGGGGTATGGCACTATTGTAGCGCCCCTCACAGAGCTCACCTCAAAGAAACAACCTCGACGGGTAGTGTGGACGGAGGCTTGTCAGCAAGCTTTTGAAAAACTGAAGCAGGCAATGTGTGCAGCACCGGTCCTGAGGGCCCCAGACTTCTCCAAGGAGTTCATTGTCCAGACAGATGCATCAGAACATGGCATTGGGGCAGTGTTATCGCAACTGAATGAAGAGGGCCTGGATCAGCCTGTGGTTTTCCTATCCAGTAGACTGCTTCCCCGGGAACAGAAGTGGAGTGCAATTGAGAGGGAAGCTTTCGCGGTGGTGTGGGCTCTGAAGAAGCTGCGGCCATACCTGTTTGGCTCGCACTTCCTGGTTCAGACTGACCACCGACCCCTTCGTTGGCTGATGCAGATGAAGGGGGAGAATCCCAAGTTGCTGAGATGGTCCATCTCCCTACAGGGAATGGACTTCCGGGTGGAACATCGGCCTGGAGTGGACCACGCCAATGCAGACGGTCTCTCTAGGTATTTCCGCCTTAGTGATGAGGACTCCCAAGGGGTTGGGTAGTTCTCCCCACTTTCAGCTGGGGGGGGCGCGTGTTAGACCTGTCTGGCCTTTTGCGTAGTTCCTCCAATTTATTATTTATTTTGTCCCCTTTTTGCCCCTCATGCCTTTGTTTTTTTTTGTGTCCACTAGATTTTTATGGTGCTGGCCTGGGGAGATAGGTGCTCTTTTACCCTCATAGTACTTCACCTTAGGCCTAGGCGCCTTTCCTGACAGGAATTCACCCAGGTTTACAAAATGGTGGTTTTCACCTGTCACAACTGTCACACCTGGGATCTGTCCCATAGGATAGAGTAGGGCATTCCAGAACCTTCTGGTCCCTTCTGGACCTCTGAGGGTCAGCCTATATAAGGCGGAATGCTGGTCAGCCATTTTGTCTTGCAGTGTAGGCTGGCTGGAGTTAAGGCTGGAGCATAAGGCGGGGGTAGGATCATCAGAGGGTTGACCTCCCATTGTAGGGACGCTCCTTACTGGTTCACCACCCTTCTCCCCTTGTAGTTGTTGACCTGACCCTGCCTGTAGAAAATCCTGAAGATCCTGGGCACCTATTCTCTTCCGGTCCCAGAGGAAAGAGTGGGTGAGAGAGGTTGCACTGGAGTGAAGCTCCTTCCACTGCCCAGTGAGGAAAAGGGGTCCTGGTGCAGGTTAAGAGTGAGGGTTTCCTGTGTGCCTTTCTCAGAATCCACAAGAACAGAGTGAAAAGGAGGACTTATTAAGCATCCAACTGATCCCTCTCCCCTTTCTGCTGTTACCTGGGGTGTTGAATCGCCTCGTCAGGGGTAGTAGGATTGACCTGGTTGGGGCTAAAACCGAGTGCCTGGCGCGGCGTCGCCGAGTGAACTGTCCGCCTGGTGAAGTCTGCCCCCATCTCCCTGTGTCCGGTGATTGAAGCGGCAAAATTGCGTGTGGAGTTTCACCCTTTCCCTCCCCGTCCCCGCACTGCGCAGGCCCTGCTGACTGAACGCGTTAGTCGGCGTGCGTGGGCAGGACCAGAGGAGGTCCCGCGAAGCCGAGCAGACTCCGCCCCGAGCCACTACTTCCCCGCGCATGCCCGGTCGTGCCGCTTCCCTCAAGGAAGGCGGAGGTGTTACCGGAGGAGGAAGCAGGCGTAAAGCGAGCATTGGCTCGTGTCTGCTGTGTGCCCTTCTTTCCCCGCTCGCGCTCCAACACGGAGGAGCTAGTTTGAGCGGGAGAGGAGAGTCGAGGAGCCAATAAGCCTGAGGGCCATAGTGTGGTCTGGTTCCTTTTTCTTGTCCCCCCCCTGGCGACCAGAGACACAGGCCCGGCGGACTCACCACAAGAAAGTAAGGAGGAGAATGAGAGGGTGAAGTTGGCAACAGTAGGTTGACAGAAACGAGGGCAGAGGAGCAAAGCCTAGTGATTATTTAAACGAGGATCGAGCCAAACTGTGCAGAACCCTTAAAGACTTCCACAAGGGTCTTCACAGATCGATTGTTTACCGCTGGGCATATAAATGTTGGTTTACTACCCGCATCGTGACAGTTCTTCAGGAGAGCAAGTACAGAAATAAGTGAAGTGAGAAGGGTTAGCCAATTCTTCCTGGTGTCAAAGGTGGGGAGGGGGTGAATGTGATAACCTCTATCAGAGGAGTCAAGTCTAGTTAAATTTAGAGGAGCGCAGACACCGCTCCCTGGAAACCAATGTAATGTGTTATTAAGCTGGAAAGCTGAATAGTGAGATATCTTGGCAACTTTGAAGAAATTAATAATTTCACTGTTTGAATGTATTGTATTGAACTATGCTATCTGAAGATAAATAATAGACAAGAGAGCAAAGAATATTTTTATAAAACAGCTCATATTTTTACACAAAGATTGGTGTAGCGTCATTTTTGAGTGGAATTGCTTGATATTACTGCTGGGTGGTATGCAACCTTTACACATGTGCCTCTGTTAATATTATCTTACCCTAGGCCAGGCTACCCTAGGTGACCTGACAACATTAGGTTCCAACAGTCCCTTAACATGGGTAGGTGCGTGAATAAACTGAGAGAAGTTGAGACCAACTAACAGGTCGGTAAACTCCCTAGAGTTGGCACTTTCACGCAAAGCATTAGGCCAGAAGTTAAAGTCCCCAATTATGAGGATGCTGGTGTGATTTATTGCAAGTTCAGCTATTATGCTACCAAAGTGATGCATGAAGTTGGGTGACTGGCCTGGGGGACGGTAGAATAGAGCGAAAGTAAGGGTGAAGGTTTCCAACTCTAGTTTAAAGAGGACATAGTCAGCTGCAGGGATGGGCAGCTTAGCAAGTGATTTGGATTTAAGGGAGTAAGAAATAATAGCAGCTATCCGCCCCTCCGATTTTGCCCTGGGGGCGATTTGCCAGAAGGAAATAATAGCCGCCAGGGACCGCTGCCAAGATATCCGGGGAGGACTCTGTCGTAAGCCAGGTCTCAGACAAAAGAAGTATGTCAGGCCTAACTGTGTCGAGGAGATAGACTATCTCGACCTGATGTTTCACTAGCGATCTGGTATTGAGGTACCAGATAGACCGATGGTCCCGACTAGCACCCGGCCTGTCTGGAGGCAGAGTGATCGGTGAGGGGTCCAGGTCAGACTCTCCAAGGGGCAGGGTGACAGTAACAGGGGGTGGGGGGAGGGTTGCGCTGAGCTAGAGCATACAAGATTATCTAGACCCAGCATAGGCATGGGAGGGTACACTTTGCCACGGATAGCGAGCAATTCATCCGCTGAGTACACCCAGGTAGAGAGCCGTCGGGCAGGGGGACTGGCCCCTGGGCCCGGCCGTGCACGGACGGGCGCAGACGGGCTTGCCTTCAGCGCGCCCACTGCGCGCCGCTGCGCGCGTCTGCTGCGCGTTGTGGCCTGCATTGGGTTATAAGAAGGAGGAGGAGGTCGGAGCGCTAGACCTACTCACTTCCTTCCCCGGGAAGTGAGTAACCCCAGAGAGTGTTGCGGCCAATGGGCTCCCTCCACAACAATCGAGCTAGTAGTCAGCTCGTGGTGGAACGGGGAGTCCAGCGGCACAGGAAAGGTAATAAGCAAATGCGGGCAAAGATTAATAATAGAGAACCAGCTCTAGGTCAGCTGCGAGCATCAAGTAAAAATACAGAGGGCAATTTTTTAAATCAATTAAACCCAGATTCCCGAGCTAAGAATGGCAAGGCAGCTCTTAGTCAGCTGTGTACTGGCGGGGTAAAAGCAACGAGCGATTTTTAAAACCAATTATTTTAAGTTCAATTGAATTACAATTATTTAAAAATGCACAATTCACATCACCACACTGCCGCAGCAGCAGCACGTCTGGCGAGTTCCGATCTGGCCCGGCTTTTTAGGAAGAGGAGGTCGGAGCGCTAGACCGCTCACCTCCTTCCCCCGGAAGTGAGTAACCCCAGAGAGTGTCGCGGCCAATGGGCTTTCTCCACAACAATCGAGCTAGTAGTCAGCTCGTGGTGGAACGGGGAGTCCAGCGGCACAGGAAAGGTAATAAGCAAATGTGGGCAAAGATTAATAATAGAGAACCAGCTCTAGGTCAGCTGCGAGCATCATGTAAAAATACAGAGGGCAATTTTTTAAATCAATTAAACCCAGATTCCTGAGCTAAGAATGGCAAGGCAGCTCTTAGCCAGCTGTGGACAGGCAAGTTAAAAGCAACGAGCGATTTTTAAAACCAATTATTTCAACTTCAATTCAATTACCTGTGCTTCCTTGTGCCATGCAAGGATTTCATACAGGAGCCAGGGGCTGATGCTGAGCTGTTTTTGCAGCCCGAACCTCATGTGGTTTAATCGGCTGGTCAAATGGGATCTGGTCTTCCTGCACCCTAGAAATGTGGATCACCGGCTTGGTTATAATTGAGCATAGTGGTATCCCACAGGGGTATTCCCAACTTTTAACCAGAGACTCTGCGTCCTCTAATTGCGTTCAGCATATTTGACTATACTACCACAACGTTGCTAATCATAAGACCTGGTAATACTCCTAGTGATTATGTAAATTATGAGTTTAATACCTTCTTGCATTTGCCAAGTTATTTTATCCTCTTCTCATCTGGTCTACAATGACATTTACCAGAAAAAATGCCAAACTTTACCCTAATGGAAAAGGTCATTTTGAGCAATTTCTAATCCATTTGTGCTTGAGAAAGTCCTCATTGCGCCTTATTTCCTTCATGTCTTAGTTTTTGGGGATCAATCTTTTTGATACAGTGTTCTGTTTAGTAAAACCTCTTCTCCTCACACTTGTACACCCATAACGTTTAGTCGAGCTTGGTTTAGCCTGCTGAATATACTTTTGTTTAAACTGTGCTCTTTTACTTTGACCCTCCCATACCAATATTGATAAAGCATATTGACACGCACTACATAGCATAGCATTCCCAGGATTTATGGATTCCATGTCATATAGTTAAGTACTGAGCTGACCCTGAAGCTAACATACACATTTTCCAGATTATGACATTTATTCTTCCATTGATTAATCACTGTTACTTGTTGTAACACATGTTCTCGGTCTACTACAATTTTGATAGGTGGTCTATTGATTTAGCGATCAATCTTGTCAATGAATGCCAATGACCCCGGAGAGTGGTAGCTGTAAAACACTGGTACTTAACACGTCAGTGAACAAAATACTAAAGCACGGTCTAATGGCATCCATCAACTTGATTACAAGTAGGAACTCCTGTGACCTGATCTTAAATTGGTGGGTGGAAACCTAAAATATCTCTTGGGGCCTCCCTACACTGAGGTGCATCAAACATCATGAACATTTTGAAGAAGGGAATGCAGTGGAGATGGCAAAGGGAAAATATTCTGATAAAGACTTGCAGCAAAGAGGCCAACCTATCTAGACAACAATGTGAACTGACAATCAGCCCTTAGAAGCCCACACCACCTGACACTGTGAGAACCCGTGGCCTGTCGACGAGTCAAAAATAATGAGCAATATAAAAAAATCCCCTATCTCTTCATATCAACTATGTGCTGTTGAATCTTCTTCTTTCTTCAAACACATGAGAAGAGACATGGGACTGAGGCCAGCAGACACCTGCCATTCACCCCCTCACCCCTACACAAAAGTTGCCTAGCATCATGCATCAAGTAATATTTTCAGACAATTTTTCCCTGGCATATCTGATCTCGTCA
The DNA here is from genome assembly GCF_964263255.1 of Lissotriton vulgaris. Classification (NCBI taxonomy): domain Eukaryota; kingdom Metazoa; phylum Chordata; class Amphibia; order Caudata; family Salamandridae; genus Lissotriton; species Lissotriton vulgaris. Next base: position 908,427,988 of record NC_141689.1, on the reverse strand, counting down.
ACATGTAAAGGAGGCAATTGTTCCTCGACTTGTGAAGAAACCGGCAGTAAGCCCAAAGAACCCAGGCATCTCCAGGCAGACAACACATCCCAGAAGCATCCTCCCTAAAAGGAGAACACAGGGCAACAGGAGTAAAATATCGACATAATAAGCACCTCTATGATAGAAACGAGAATAATGCATCACTACTCTGTTCATTTACATCTGAAGTCACGGTGTCTGCTGCCTAATGGAGCAGCTGTTAAAAAAAGATGTATATATTTTTCTCTGACATTTAAGTTAGTAGAAAATGAAAAAAACTTCGTGATCCTCATTTGATAAAGTGCACTTCTGATCTGGAGAGGCAATGCATATTACCTCACATTTTAATGCAGGCTTTGAATCTAATCTGCAGAAAACAGTGCAACGTTATTTATCACAGCCACACATTTGGGTGGCACTGAAGGACAGCGAGGAAGGGTAGCCATGTATTACGAGGAATAAAGCACTCCCATTCCTTATGTGAAGTAGATGTTATAAGTCACCTGTGCGCTCCGTGAACAGTAAGGAACACGCCCTTCCACTCAGTTCTTCTATGTGGTCAGATTTCAAGATTCGTGTATAGACGAGTAAGCTGTAATGTTTCTCATGAATGCTGCTGTTTCTTGTCTTGCTTCCAATTTTTCCTTCGTTTCCGCATCAGTCGCCGATTGAAATGTATTCCATTTAAGTCATGCATCCCGAAAATAAACTATATGAAGATAAAGGCACGAGATGGAATGCTGTACAGCTTTGTTATCCTGTGCGAATAAATAGAAGGATGTTGGCTGTGACTCGCAGCGAGGACACAGATGTTTCAGTAATCGACTCCATAACACCTCCGTTTAAGAGGCGAAACCATCCATCAGTGTTTAATGTAGAGTTTAGAAATGCAGGGAAAGCACCTCTGCAAATGAAACTAATTTAAGGAGCACATCTGCCGCTTGCAGCAATTAGTATAAAAAAGAGAGATTTTCAGCTTCCCTGTACTACACACTTTGAATTACAGGCAGCAGTGACCTCGCACACATCGAGGGAGTGAAGCTGGGAGAGCAGTGCAGGTCCTAATTAAAAATGCATTGACAAAGTCAATAAGATTGATTTTTGATTTTTTTTGTAGACCTGGTCACACAATAGAAATGCATACCTTTAAACACTCATCCGCCATCTTGCACCCGGAGTAAAACCCCTGCAGGCCTCTCAGACCAGCACACGTACACCAGATGGCTCAGTGAGCTTTTAATAGATGAGTTGAACTGAAGGTAGCAAATTGGAATCCCGGCAAGGAGGACTCAACCTTCCCAGATTGATACAAAAGAATGAAAAAACACCTGTAATTTACAGTGCTTAGAAACATCAGAAGTGCTAGTTGAGAAAAACAGATAATTTTTGCTTCTACTTACAGGCACACTGACCAAAAGACCTCTAATCACGCATGCAAAAATGCCCTCGGACGCATGCACATCAATGGATGCAGATTCACAGAGATACAGGAACCCATCCACAAAAAACAACATGTGCACCAACACATCCTAATGATAGATTGTGTCGCATCTTTCCCAGCCCTGGAGCATGCAGATAGATACACCAGACGCAGGAGCTGCAGTTGAGCATATCTTTATTCTCCAACATCCATTCATACTCTGCTCCTTACGTCATACTTCCCAAACCGCACCCTAACACCTCCCCCGCATATCACATAGTTCCTGTTTAGAGTACCCCCAGAATAGCCAAAGTCATAATGCGCATCGCATCAGTACGCTAAAGGTTGGTTAGCAGTTTACATTAAAGGAATGATGGCCATCATGGAATGGGCTGATGTAATATCACAGTCATCATTATAGATGGCGAAATGTATGTGATTTGCATAGAGGCCTCAAAGACCACGCATCGTACACTTGCATGACCTTCTCTGACCAGCCCAGCACCCGTCAGCCACAGGTGCCACTAGGGTTGGAGATTCTAGCTGGAACACCACCACCCTGGTAGGTCCCCCCCCCCCCCCCCTGTGATTCATCTCTCCAATGTCTAAGGGCTAGTCTGATGGCCAGCTCTAAGCCTGAAGCATGACCAATGTCCCCTCCAACACCTTCTCAAGAGCCCACTGCTTACCCGAGAGCCTAGGACCCTCTGGCTCTACACTACACTGGTGCACCTTTGTGGCCTCAACCGAAGACAAAGGGAAATGTAGCTTGAGGAAGCAAAGGCCAAGGTAGTGATGTTTATTTTTCTGCACCTTCTGCAAAGGTTTCTCAAGTGTTCAATGTCGGGGTGCTTGCTTTTCTTGCCAGTAGATAGTTCTTTTGCATGCGTTCTGTTGTTCGTGTGCCAGGTCACTGATGACTTTTGCCTGATGGTTTGCAGCTTTTCAGTGGTGTCTGTGATTCTTCCGGTTGTATTTGAACAACATGAATTAGGTGTTTGCTTATTTTTCCACAGGTGACTGATAGGATGTCTGCAAGACTTGTGAGGTCTTTAGTGATGGGGTATTAGGAGATGTTCTTGCAGCTTGAGGGATTCGTTGGATGGCTTTAAGTTGCTTCTGATTCCTGTTAGTGGTGTGATGAACATTTACAGGATGACAAGATGACCTAACCAGCCAGGTGGGCGAGGGGTGTTGTGTTTGATGGTTAGTAGCAATGCGATTGTGAGGTCCAGGATGCAGTCTTGTGTGGTTATGTCTCTGATGTGTTGATGGAGGCACATGTTGTGGCTGTATCATTCGTAGTGGGGTCTCCTGATAAGATGAAGTCCCACATGACTGAGAAACATTAGTTTCCAAAGACATAGGGCCTGATTTAGAGTTTGGTGTACCGGTTACTTCATCACAAACGTAACGGATATCCCGTCCGCCGTATTACCAGTGCCATTGGATATAATGGACTTGTAATATGGTGGACGGGATATCCGTCACTTTTGAGACGGAGTAACTTGGTCTGCCAAGCTCTAAATTAGAGCCAAAATGTTTGACAGTGTGCTGACAGGGTGGAAAGACAGTCTGCAAGGGACTGGGAGAAGTGGCCGGAGACAATTTCGAAGAGGCTTATATCTAATACTTTGTCTGGGGTCTATCCATTGTTATTGTTTATTCATTTATGTTTATTGATGCCTTTATTTACCTCATAGGGATCTTTCACCAAAATGCCAAACCACCTTTACACAAACTGTTTCAATAAAATGGTGCCCTTCCATTATATTGTATGCTTGATGGTTGATGATCCTTTTGCCTTGTTAAATCTATCTATCTTGCATTTTGTAGCCTCATGTTTTGAAAACACTGATGATTTGTGTATAAGTTGAGGTCATTGTGGGCTCTGTAATGAAAAAAAAACATTGAAACCTTGATTGGTGAGTGTGTACCATGGCTTCTGCATGCACGAGTGTTGATTGAAAATTGATATATATGAGGCTCACTAGATTTTTTGGTGCATGCTATGTTTATTCTTAAGTGGTGAACATGAATGAGGTTGCTGTTGTGTGCTTGTGTGTGTTGTGGGAAGTTGAGTGTATCAGTAAAGGCTAAACTGGAGTCATCACAGCTGTTGCTTTTGTCTTTTTCTATACATTACCATGGAATGCACATACAAAGGATGCCCTGAGGGGTCTGATTTATTAAGGTTGATTTCTAGATGCATGCCACTTCCGCTGCCAATCGTGGCCTAAATGACAAGATGGCCCCCAATGTTACTTAGTCACAAAAATGTTTACTGTTATCACTGCCCCATGCAATGGTGATTCATCTTGAGGGGAAAGTGCAGAACAGCTGGGCAGAGGCAACTGGGGCAAACTAGAGCTTTATGTCTCTTTAGTAGATATGCATGTATATACAGAGACTTGTAAAGCATGAACATAGCTATAGGCAGGAGAGCAGGAAAGAAAGAGGGATGAAATACATCATGGAGAGGGGCGGGTAGGAAAGAGTGGAGGATGATTGTGGTGGGCTGAGAATTTGTAAAGGAAAGGTACAGAGATAGAGCTGCAGAGGTAGGGATGCAAGAGGAGAATAAGGGAGTGAAGGGAAGAAGTGTAACAGGATCTGAGGGCAAGGTAAATCAGGGATTGGAGAGTCTTCGCCCTTCTCTCATAGCTGAGAGCTTACTAGTGGACCCTATGTTGTTTTAACAGCAGATAGTTTTGGGTTGCTTTCTGAAGAGTAGGATGGGAGGATGCTTTCTACATTCCAACTGGGATGGTGTTCAATCGAAAACTTTGTGTCAGGACTTTTATTTTTTTTAAACAAACAAAAAGCTTGAGGTGTATATGAGATCATAAAGCAGCAATGAAACTGAAATGTAGACACTTGAGCTGCAATACATGTACTACATGACCTAGTACAGAGAAAATTCGAATGCAATAAAAAGGCCACCACCAGCAACAGACTTAGAAATCAGCGAGCATCCAGTGTACAGTAGGGTAGTGTAAATTATGCCTAGTACTCGTACAGTTTCCAGCTCGCTCCACAGTTGATCACAATTTGCACAAAGCTATTGTTTCTAGTCACAAAAACCAATACCAAGTGGAAGAGACTGTCAGATTGCATCAGTCCAGAGAAACATCTCAAAAGGTGCAAACTGGGATAGAAGTGTAGCACATGTGTCTGCAGCATCTACTTGGCGGAGAACCTGTCTGCCAAACCAATGGGACCTCCAGGAAAAGCCTGGCAGCCCCAAATGGAAAAAATAAAAAAAGACCACAATATCCTGGAGGAAACCTTTCAGGGTGTCAGTGCCAATAGATTTCTGTTTTCTAAAAACAAGTTTGTCTTTGTAAAAAAAACCAGTTTGTTGAGTGGTTGCATGAAACATGGCGGCCTCCCATCTCATGTACTCAGTGGGGGCAGATCCTCTGAAGGAATATAGAGTGTTGGCCAGTCACGTAGAGATCCCTAAATACGGCTTTAAGTAGTCCACCAGGACAGCCGAGAGGATTACCCTCCAACCCTCTCAGAGAGCAGGCTATCTGCCAAACTCTAAATTAATTCCCTAGTCATTAACCTAGTCACTAACATTAGACATTGTCCTTATTCCTAGCATGATCCCACCATCCATTTACAAGCAAATATGCTAAAGCTACATATCAGTGAGGGGTCATCCTGGATTCATTGCAGTGGTGCAAACAGAGGGGAGAAAAATAACTGAAATTTAAGGGTTTGAGCAAACAGAGATATCTTGCCAAAAAGACAAAAATGGGGAAGGGAATCTGGAGACCAGTGTAAAATGTTCTTCTTTGAATAGCTACTTCACACACAACAAGTGTTGAAATCAAGACAAAATATAGAGGTAAGACGTGTGTGCCCTATTGAAGAGCATTGGGAATAGGGCAATTACAATATTATTTTTACTATGATATTGTAAGTGAATGAAAAATGTATGGTCAATCTCGTTTTGTGTGACATCAATGCCAAAAGCAGGCAGCCCTTCAGGAGTATAGTTTATTCTATATAAGACTTTATAGTGGGGGTAGGCAATGCATTCTAAAGAGAATGTCCTGGACATGTTTGCAGTAAAAATTCACTGAACATCCAATAGGAGACGTCTAGGTCAACATCCCAACGACGCCTCGCTGGCAGTATCCTGGCATTAATAGAAAGATTAAAAATGTGGGGAAAAAAGTGTTGTGGGATCGGAGTACAAATACGTTGAGAAAGAACATCATTAGCTTATGATTCAAGGGGGAATGAGGGACCTTCTGGGACGTGTCCGGGAGTCAAAAAAAGGAACAGATCTAGTTGATCTCAACTGGGGCGACTTAGAAAACTACCCTCAGGGAAGAGGTCCTTCATCTGATGAAGCTGAAGTTTCTCAAGTTGTGTGTGGGCCTTAGGTTCAGACATCAGTGGAAACAGTCGAAGCACTGAGTTTTTGTTTAGATGCAGATCTTGAGAATAACTGTCTCATCTTAGCCGTCTGTGATAACAATGGCAAACAAAGTTGAACCAGGTGGCAAAAAGACGACTCCTGCCACTGGAGAAGGAAGACTGGGTCACACTCAACGATATATGATGTTGGGGGGATGTGGTATCGTGGGTTGGCAATCTAGTGTTCGTGTTAGAATATAGAGGGCATTCTGCTTTGGAATATATCGTTATCAATGCTGTTGCAGCAAGGGCTGTTGCAAAGCATTGAAAATCACTGCATGGTGATTGGAGCATCGTTACATGCAAATAAACCTGTATAACCTCAACTTGTGTGCTGCACCCATGCTTCAAGGCATTACAACAGAGGTATACCTCAGATTTGCCCAGTTTATGCAGAACCCTGTAAGAGCACGAAATAAAATTAATCTTATGATGAAAAGGAGATTTCTGTAGTGGAGTCCTGCACAGACCACACAATGTCATATGCATTTAGGGATAAACAAACACTCCTGTCTAGGATGCATAGGGCCCTGCTTAGAGCACACCGGCTAGGAACTCCAGTGCAATATGAAAAAGCAGGGGAGTGAGAAGGCAACCTCGCCTTGTGTCTTTGCCAATAGAATTTGTCTATAAAACAGCACCTTAATCTAAGCTGTGGACACAATGTATAACAGAGCTATCCAACTAAGCATTCCATAGCTAAGCAGTTTTTTCCTTAGATCAGCAAGCCTTAACACCAGTTCCAAGGAATCCAAGCCCTTGTACGCATCTAGAAAAGTTCTGCAATGGAAAATTCAGGTGCAGATACTGGAGCAGCGCAAACATGGTATTGCAATTATATAAAGTGGTAAAGTCGGGAGTGAACCACACCTCTTCAGAGTGAACTATACCAAGCATGAGTGGGAGTATTTTGCTCGAATTGGCCTTCACCATGTTTTTACTTTCCGCGTTGAAGAACGATAGCGCTCTATAAGATTTTCAGTAAGTCACCAGTTGCTAGATTTAGAAAGGAAAGGAGAGTTGTTGGTAACATTTGGCTGCCAGGCTGTGTGGGGACAATATTTCTATATATTAATAACAGACATCAGCTGTCAAGGTGTAGCTTTGCATTGATTTATTACCAGGCATGTCACAACCAGCTGCCTTAATTTTAGTAAACCATATGGCCTACACGAGTGGTCTCCACTTCCCTTTAAGGAGTATCAGTCGGAGTAATTGTTAGTAAATGCTCTAAGTATATCACACATATCGCATATCGACCTCAGTGTCATCTTCGCATTTTAATTCTATGCATACCATTTGCTATCAGATCCTAGCTGGGGCTGCACTCATGGATGCCTTATAAGGTGTAGATTTTTCATGCGCCTTTGGCAAGTTTGTAAGTAAAAAATTAATTTGTTTATTTTATCTTTTTCCCAAAGTTGTAGAACATGTATTTATCAATAACGTTAACATAGTCTTTTATCTTTTTGTATGCTAGGGATTTTCTTTTTTGTTCTAAAGAGTTTATTGAATTTAGAAGCTATGTCAAACAGACCATATATATGCAGTATATTGATGGATGATATGGTTAGGCTCTTAAAGACAGTTAACCTAGTTGGACTAGATCATACAATCAATGAACCTTCTCTAACTAAATAGTTATGGCTGTGTATATGAAGATTGGGAAGACATTCAACATTGAATCTGTCAAGACTAAGAAAGCAGCGGTTTATCTGCTATCATTTAGAATGGTCCTAGAGGGAGAGTGACTTATTTTGCGTTAAGTTTGTTGGGATAGGCATTTTAGTTATGTCTTAATGCACCTGAGAAGAGAAGAGAAACAATATGATAGCAGGAAGAATGGGAGAGAAGTGAGGATAGAGGGGAAAGAAGCCATGTGGACCAGGAAGGGCGTCACAAAACAAACATTACCACGTTAATGAATACTAAGACGTAAAGCTCTGTAGAGACAAACATTCTATCATGTGTTGTGTGTGGAGGCATTCAGTGGCTTCCACATATGCTGTTAAATATTACATTTCCATGTGATCTTTGAATGAGCATTGTGAGTGCTTCTGAGATAGAAGGTTGCTTCTCACTCCTGAGGCGGAAAGCCGGGAGCACTATCGCACTGTGTTTTTAAAATTGTTGTTTATTTTTAAAACTGCTCTAGCACTTCCGCGGACTTACCCGCCTTCTCCTCCTCATTTTCCATCGACCCCTCGTGCAGCCGACTAGACGCTGCTACAGGGACTGGGAGGGCAGCCGCCATCTTGGGAGTAGCCCAGGTTTGCCGCTGTAGTTGTTCTGCAACATTTACGCCTGTCAGCATATAAGCCACACTTGCTTCTGATGGAGAAGCGTGGCTCAGTGGTTAGAGGCGGCAGACCCGGAAGCTGAGATCGGCCGTGGACCAGGGTTCGATTCCCCGCCTCGGCGGGTCTCGGGCTCAAAATTCCACGGAGTCGACAATTCTCGCTCCGGTGCCTACTTGACTCACGGGGTCACACTCTGCGACTCTGGGCAATAGCTTGCTTAATCTCCACTACGGCCCCTCGCGGCGGGATGCCTGGCTTTCACCTTGTGGATACCCGGCCGGGCTATCTCACAGGGGAATACCAGGACGGGTTCCCTAAGCAAGCGCCTTGAGACCCCTGGGTTAAAGTGTTGCGCTATATAAATCGAAACACATTTACATTTACATTTTGCGCGTTGCATAGCAGGTTGCTTCTCACTCCTGAGGCGGAAAGCCGGGAGCACCATCGCACTGTGTTTTTAAAATTGTTGTTTATTTTTAAAACTGCTCTAGCACTTCCGCGGACTTACCCGCCTTCTCCTCCTCATTTTCCATCGACCCCTCGTGCAGCCGACTAGACGCTGCTACGGGGACTGGGAGGGCAGCCGCCATCTTGGGAGTAGCCCAGGGTTGCCGCTGTAGTTGTTATGCAACATTTACGCCTGTCAGCATATAATGTGTCTCCCACCCCGGCCGCGCAGCGGGCGTGCCGAAGGTGCGCCAAAGGCAAGCCCGTCTGCGCCCGTCCGCGCATGGACGGGCCTAGGGGCCAGCCCCCCTATCTCTTTAACGACATATTCCATTGATAGTCTTTTGAACCTCCGCAGCTCAGCTAGCCGTCTGTCCCCTGTTACCATGGGGCACTTGAGTCAATTAGGTATTCTATCTTCCTCTGCTTGCACTCTTTCATCTTTGCCCCAGCAATGCCAGCAATATCTGCAACCGAAGCCCACTTCCGCTAAAACTCAGCACTTGAATATCTTTTATCTTAACATGAGGTCTTTAGCCAAACACCAATTGGACATTTTCCTTCTTCTCATTTGCCGTAAACCGGATATTCTCTTCCTTATGGAAACTTGTTTTAACATCAATTCTTCCCCAGACATCTTGGCCGCCCTACCGGACAATTATTACATTCTTCCGGTAGATCGAGCTGCAGAGAAAGTAGGGGGCGGAGTCGCTGCTATTATTAATAAAGACTTTGTCTTCTCTAAAATGACATCTCTTGATCTTGTTGCAGTTGACAATCTGGTCATCAAGCTTGACTCCAATTCTGGCCCACTCTGATGTATACTGCTATACAGACCCCCACAAAACATGCCATCCTTTCCCTTCTTCCTGTGTGATCAACTTTCTTCGATGGTCACAGATTATACCAACATCCTGCTTATCGGAGACTTTAACTACTGGCTTAACAGTGAGTGCGGTGGCCCTGCGGCAGACTAACTCATGGAGCTTCTCGCTGGGCTTAACTTCCGGCCTCATATTAACACTGCCACTCCTGTTAAAGGACACATTTTGGACCAGATATGGAGCACCAATATTGACATATCCTCACCTATCATTTCTCCGTGTATCTGGTTGGATCACTTTCTGATCCAGTTTAGCATTCTCATCTCTGAGCCCAAAATTAATGCGATCACTAAGCATGGACTCATTAGGAAATGGGGCTTGCTGGACACTCCAGCCTTTTTGGTAAGTCTAAATAACTCTCAACCGGTCTCAAACATCGACCTTAATTTAGCCGAGTCTGACGTCTCCAAATGGCTCAATGCTGCCAGTGACACTCATGCTCCTTTAAAGGAATGCAAAACCATTCGCCATTCTAATACCCATAAATGGTTCTCTTCTGATTTGAGAGAAAAAAAGCTTATCGTCTGGCAAAAGGAGCGAGCATGGAGGAGAACTTATAACACTCTTGACAGGACCAGTTATCTGGCCGCACGTGCTGATTATATGAAAACTATTCTGTCAGTCAAAACCAAGTTCTTCTGTAATTTAATTGAACAGTCAAATAATAATCCTAAGGAGATTTTCTCCATTGTCAATAAACTTTCGAATCCCAGTAGAACTGAGTCTACGTCTGTTGCTAATCAAGATTTCTGTAACACCCTGAATCAATTTTTTCTGGACAAAATCGCCACAATTAAATCCAGTATTCCTGTCACTACCCTTGTTTTGTCTGCCCCCGCTCACACCACAAACACCCTATCTCTGGACCACTTTCCCTCTCTGGACGTCCCAGCCTTAATAGCCTTACTGAATCTGGTAAAATCAGGTTCTCCTTGTGACTGCTGTCCCCCTCATATACTAAAAATGGTATTTGCCGCTTTCCCTACTCCGGCTTTAACACTTCTTAATACCTCTTTGCTCCAAGGGACAGTCCCAAATCTTTCAAGGATGCAGTCTTGTTGCCCCTTTTAAAAAAGCAGGGAGTGGAACCTACTACTCTTTCGAATTATAGGCCTATATCTTTGCTTCCGTACCTGGCCAAGGTACTGGAAGCTCATGTAACCTCGCATCTTTCAAACTTTATCGAACAGTCTGACGTCTTACACTCTTCTCAGGCCGGCTTCCGTCCAGCCCATTCGACCGAGCCAGTCATCGTAGTGGTCCTAGACTCTCTGCGTTTTAATGCAGATTTGGGAATCCCTCAGGCGCTGGTCTAGCTTGATTTGTCGGCCACGTTTGACACGGTCGACCACAACATTCTTCTCGACCGTGTCAGACTCGCGGGCATTTGCGGCCTGGCCCCTGATTGGATTAGATCCTGCCTCTGCGACCGTACTCAGGCGGTCGGCCTACCCCCTTTTTCTTCTCACAAACTCCATACCACCTGTGGAGTTCCCCAGGGTTCTTCACTGTCATACATTTTGTTTAATATCTATATGCTTCCTCTGCTTCTGTCTCTTCAATCTTTTAAAGTTACTCCTTTTAATTACGCAGATGATCTGCAACTCACCTTCACAATTGATAACTCCCCTGACTAGATTCACCAATTTCAGAATACCATGCTCCACATTTGTCAGTGGATGGATGAGAACCAACTCAAGTTAAATCCGGGCAAGAAGGAACTGGTTTTGTTTGGCAATAGTCAACTGTTCTGGGGCCCCCATTACTGGCCATCTAAACTGGGCCCCCCTCCTGTTCCGTTCAAATCAGTCAAAAGCTTAGGGGTGCTTATTGACAGTGAGCTCTCTTTAAAACCACAGGTTAATTCAGTTGTGTCCACCTGTTTTTTCCAACTGCGGAAAAAAGATCAGTCAGATGCTCACTCGACCAGCTCTGACCCAGGTGGTAAGGGCACTGGTGTTGTCTCATTTAGACTATGCCAATGCCATCTATCTTGGCCTCCCCGTTACACTTAGCAAACGTTTGCAGATGGCACAAAATCAGGCGGCTCGACTCATACACCGCCTCCCGCGATAGCAGTCAGCCAGACCTCTTTTGAGGCAACTCCACTGGCTTCCGATTCAACACCGTATCACCTTCAAACTGGCCTGTATAATTTTCAAATCCCTACACGCTCGCAGTCCTAAGTTCATTCAGAAACTTCTGCTCAGATACACCCCGTCCCGTAGCCTTCGGTTTGCGTCCCTGTTAGAACTGGCTGTTTCTGGTAGGCTAAGGCTGACGCCAAAGCCAGGCAGAACCCACCATTCTAGTCAGGGCAAGGGAGTCACACGCCAAGATAACCCCTGCTCACCCCCTGGTAGCTTGGCACAAGCAGTAAGGCTAAACTCGGAGGCAATGTGTAAAGCATTTGCGCCAGCACACAACAGCAACAACATACTAGGCACACCACAAAAAGGAACTCCACACAAGGTTATTATAAAATAACTTTTGTATTGTAAAAACACATCAGATAGTATCACACAAAATACATGGTGCCAACTGGCACGGGCAATATTCACAAGGGATTATGTACAGGACAGGTCCACATGGGCCACTGTCAGAATCAGAAATAGCACTTTTAGAATAAAGAATAATAAAGAATAAAAATCATAGTAGCACAAATTAGCAACTATGGCACACAACCATAACCACTGGTAACAGGAACTAGGACCTCACTAGGACCACCTGTACTAAAAGAACAACCACCTAAGAATAAAATACATTTAGGGGTATAAACAAGAACACATTACCCATGATACATGAAACACATTCAGAGGAGTAGTAAAGGAAAAACACAGGATGCCTAAAAACATTCAGAGGTGTAAGACAAGGGAAACACATGATGCATAAACCTACACATTCAGCGGTGTTCAGAACAGAACACATGATGCAAGAAAACACATTCAGAGGTGCAATAACCATACAATTGCGCAAAACTTACATAAGCCACCCTCTGTGGCAGTCCCTAGGCCAACTGGCCTTGTTGGAGCTCAGACGCCCTGTGTCTCAATGTCAGGGGCCTAAACGGTGCAGCTGCCCACTAATTGCTGGGAAGCTGGAAATCAACAAAACTGCGCCAGGGCCCTCACTGACACTTAGGCGCAAACTGCGCCACTGCTGGAGCCACACAGGCTTGGAACTGCGCACTTGGAGCCCCACAAAACAATTATAGGCCCCTGGAGCCCTCAGGCTCTGAAAACAATGGTGCCACCTAGAGCCTCACTGGACTCTAAACCTAACACTCGCAGGCAGGAGGGGGCGGGCACCGGCAATGTGCCCCGGCGCCCCCTCTAACTTAAAACAATGGCCCCAGAGCCTTCTCAGGGCTCTCCAAACGTTGGGGCGACCCACTGCCAACCGAGGCCGCCCTTGAAGCCTTCGTGGCTTCACACTGACCATAAGCGCAAGCTCGTGCTTCTGGACAGGGGGCGGACACCGACAATGTGTCCCGGCGCCCCTCCCTTCTCTTCTGCCCCACTCACCGGGTCTCCAGACGATCAGCGGCTCTCCTCACTCGGGGCTCTCCCTCCATTCGGGGAGCCTCGCCGGGACTGCAGCCACTCGCAGTGCGGCTTTCCCGATGACGCGACGGCCCGGGAACCAATCCCAGCGCGGCGTTGCTGAGGGGGCTCGTCGCTTCCGGCCAATCAGGGCTCGGCTCCTTCGGTTTCTTGGCCATTTCAAGCCCCGGGCAGCGGCGGTGAATTGGGAGCAAATGCCGGGTGGGCACCGGCGTCCTTAACCAAGAATCAACAATAAATCGAGGTGGGCACTCGATAGGCTCCTCAATCTGGGGCAAACGCCGAGTGGGCACCGGCCTCAATCAAACACAAAAACAAAAGCGCTACTAAGCGCTTGGGCAAAGCAAAACGCTCCAAAGCGCTAGAAAACCGGCAGAGCACTCCCAGGCACTCAGGGGGAAGCACAGCGCTTCCAGGCGCTGGAAACACAAATCAAGCGCTATCCACAGGAAAATGCAGACTCTCCATGCTGCAAAGGTCCCAGGGATTCTCAGGGGGCAAAGCCAAGTCCCCCCATCAGCCCAAGCAAGGCAAAGTGGTCCCCCAGGAGTCCAGGAAAGTCCATCAGGTGTCCAGGGGCTGGGCATGGCCCAGGGATTCCCCCAGGCCCAAGCAGCAGCATGCCCCTGGCAGATTCAAGTCCAAAAACAAGAAAATTTTGGAAGGGGACACAGCCCCTTCGTATACAGAGAAAAGTCTTTGAAGTCTTTGTGCAGGCAGTGTGAGAACCAGCTAGAACTGGTTTTAGGGAACTCTCTTCAGTGTCGGGGACAGAGGTGACAGTCGCCCAGCGGGAGGTGGAGCCAGCATTGTGGTCAGGCAGGCACAGCCCTAGTCACTCCCAGGTGCCATCTCCTCCCACTTCTCTGGCAGCAGATGCAACCTTCCATCCACGGGCTGACTCAGACAACCTCCTGGGGCTCCCCAGCCCCTGTCACCCTCAACCCAGACTGTCAATCCACAAGCAGGCCCAGGCACTCCTGGACCAGGCTCACCAGCCAATCACACGCCAGAAACAACTTACAAAATATGCCAACTTCTAAAAGTGGCACTTCTAGACTAGACACAGTCATGCCGCATATATCATTACGCAGCATTCAATCTCACGAGTTCGTACATATCAAACTCGACCCTGCACTCCCCACACATCAGGAACTACCATGGGCATACATATTCCCCATTCATTCCTATGGGAGGGCAGGTCACTCACCGCACATACATAGAGAGCTCAAGAAAGTGCGCAGAGGCCTAAAATCACCAACACCAGGTTCCAGAAACAGGCTAGGAAAAAGCAAAAAGTCTCGGGGTGAACCTGCCAAAAGGGCCGGGTCAAACAGTCCCAAACTCTCCTGATTGTTCCTCGTTATAAGCTCTCACGGAAGGGAGGCCGCAGGTTCGCTAGTCTCGCTCCCAAGCTGTGGAACTCCCTCCCCTTGGAAATTCGCTCTTGCATTGCTCTTCTTCCATTTAGGAAGCTTTTAAAGACATGGCTGTTTACCCAGGCTTTGGCCTAATGTTTGATGGTCTCCATAGTAGAGTTAATGTCCTGTTGGTTAGCGCCATGAAACCCTTGGGTGTGCGAGCGCTTTATAAAATTTTGATAAGATAAGATAGATAACTCAGGCCCACCACATGTGGCAAGAAACATTATCAGCCGATTTCCAATCTAGGAGAATTACTTTGAGTGCCATGGTCCTTCGGAGGACAAGGAGGGCAAAATCCCGATCTGAAAGCTCAATTTGAATTGTGGATGCATGCAGCGCAACCATTATCTTTAGAAAACCTAGTAGGATAAATGTCACCGTTTTATATGACCAACAAGTGTCAGAGTCTATTAGTTTTAGCTTACAGAGTTTAGTCGGAGTCCAGTAGAGGAAGTGGCCATCACATTTCGTTAGTATTAATGAAAGGATAAGTTTGTTTTGAAGCAAATGGGAGCAGATTCTATGCCAGGTCTCCATGGGGTAGGTGTTCTTAATGTATTGTGGAAGTAGGTAGACCATTTACTCTGGATAGGAGTGTTAGATTGGCTAGACTACACACAGATTTGTAAATCTTGGATGCCACGTGACCCCCTAGACGCGTGTAAGAGAGGAAAATAGAGTTTCTGTGAGAAGACGACCTAGTTTGGAGATCTTTGCTTTGATTTTCTGAAAGACATAGAAATCTATGTTGGCGAGGGCATCTTTCTTTTTGAGAGTGGCAAATGATAGGGACTCAGTTTCTGAGAAAATATCTAATGCTAGAGTGATGCCTTTCTCAGCTCACTTAGGGCCATTTGTGCGGCAGACTGTCATTTGTGACTTTTTATTGTTCTGTAGTGAGATATAGTAGGATTTATATATGTTTGAGTAGAGAGAATACTAATAATCAAGTTGTATTCATATTTAACGGTTTTTAACGGAAGCCAACTTTTATTTCATTAGCTAACTTGTCCCAAGAGGATTTAATTTCTTTATTTTTCGTAGTTATGTGGCTTATTATCTGGCCTCTAAAGGAACATTTTAACATATTCCATAAGCTGACCGGTGCAGAGACAGAATTACTGTTTTCTGGTATGAGAAGTTCTAATTCTCTAATAGCTCCTGTACCTATGTTTTGCTATCTAAAATTTCCAAGTTGATACGCCATTTGCATTGTTTAGTTTAGGAGGGAACAGGCTGTGGAATGATGGTAATTCCAGCATGGACCAAAATAGTGACGGGTTCAATATTTGACGATAAAGTTTCCTGGACAAGAGAAATGTCTACCAACAGGTAATCAATTCTCGAAAACTGTATTGGGTCGGGAGAGAGAAGTCATTTCCTGTAGGGTTATGTTGCCTGCAAAGGCTGTGTGAGGTGCAGAGAGTGTGAATTGCTTCATGGGCCTTGGGAATTATATATTTGAAGGTGGAGTGTTTGTCCAGGAAGATATCCATTGGCAAATTAAAGTCACCCCCAAGTACAATTCGGGCTTTAGGTGGTAAAAGTTCTAACTTAGAATTTGAAGCTGACCAAAATTGTAGGTCGCATAAGTGTTTACTGCATACAGTTCTGTGTCACTACATTGAAGTCGAGTAATTAGCCATCTACCTTCAGCGCTATGGGGTTATCCACACAAAGAGAGGCACCCCTCCACTTCTTGTAGTAGAACTAGTCAATGAAAATAATTAAGATAATAATAACTGGATTGTGAACGGAAACATATACAATACAACGTGTTGCCAGGAGAATAGACAAAGTAAACTTAACTTCACTATTAGTTCTGGGGAAGCTGTGAATCTAACTATGTTGGTAAGTGATTGTGTCTTGGAGATTGGAATTAGAATATTGCTTCAAACTTTGCATAAAAAAGAGTATACAATGCCATGCATGTCCATATTGTACATGAGAACATCGGCAGATCGAAGATTGGTCCATGGTAATCGGTACAGATTTTAATGCATCTCAGGACATATGGGTGGAGAGGAGTAGTTGTACCTTGTTAGGGAAATCTACAGTACAGCTATAAAGCTTACTAGATGAGCTCCACCAGTCGTACTGCAAGAGACAACATTTGAAATCTTTAAAGACCGAGCAGTATATACCAAGAAAGGATAGAAAATAGAACCACATATTCATATACGAATCATGGATGTTTGATGATTTCACATTACATCTTACACCATTTGGCATTAAGCATGTGCTACGTGGGAACGTGTGCCATTCTATAAGGTACTCTTACAAACACACAGGAGAAATGAAGAGATTTTCAAGGAGTAGTGTGACTGTCATCCATTCGTGATTCAAATGTGTTTTCAAGGATATCCTCTAGTTTGGATGGCTCTGAGAAGACATGCTTTTGGCCTTTGTGGATGATCCTAAATGTGGATGGGCAATTAAAGGAGTGTTCAATTGATTTAGCTGATGGAGCTTTCCTAAGGGCCTGGAAACCTTTTCTTCTGATAAGTATCTCTGGCAAAGTCTTGGGAGGTAGTGATTCTGGCACCTTGCGATGAGATTGATTTGACTTTCCTCATGTGTGCCAGTACAAGCTCGGCGTATTGGTGATGTAGTGGCTTGAAGATCAGAGGTCATGGTGACATGAAATTCTTGGATTTGAATGTAGGAGTCCGATGGACCCTCCCAAGTTCAAAGTCTTTAGTGAAGGTGATGTGGTACATTGAAGGGATGCATGTTTTGAGAAAAGTGATCACTCTTGGGGAAATGTCTTCAGCACCTTCAGGAAGTCTGCAAATTCTAAGATTACTCCTTCTGTGCGATCTTCCAAGCCAGCGATTTCGTACTTTAGGGATGTTATTAAGCAATCAGAATTGAGCATAATCCTGCTTTCTGCTTTTGTTATTCTGATGTTCAGATCTTTAAGCTCCTTTCTGATTCCAGCAACCTCCACTTTCAGTAAGTTCTTGTTTGTTTTTCTGCTTTGATGATGTTGCATACAGCAATTAATTTTTTTAAGATAGCCTCAAATGTAGTTGAGTTGTCAGATTTGTCTATGATTGGAGAATGAGGGTCAGCGATTGTTGTTTGGTTCTTTTGATGTTGCCCTTGCAATCCTTCTCCTTGTGGTCCTAAGAGTCAGCCATGGTGGGGAGTGATGCTTATTAGAAATGTATATGATTATGGCCGTGCATGATATACGGGCTTCCCGGGCTAATGAACTTAGAGGGACCCTCTGATACAAACAGAGTCATCTGTTGGGATGAGATGAATAGTATTGACATAGAAATTAGTAATAACTATGACATTTAGGGTCTTATCCGGTTTCAGTATGGGGCACACCAGTAACATGGCGCTGGAAGTGCTCGGGAGATTAACAGAGCGTTGAGTAGAAGGGGCAACACTTACAATAGAAGGTGTCAACTTACAGTGCCAGTACTGTCAAATTGCAGGCAGCGTGATCAGAAGGCAGAGAGTCAGCTGATCCGCAGGAGCGGAAAGCGAGCAGCAGATGGGCAGGGCACCTGATGATTGGCAATCCCTTTATATCGGTGTTGTTAGCTCGTCCACCAGCCCGTCATCTAGAAGTAGGTGGAGGTAAGTGTAGCGTCCTGCCAGCCAAGGCACTCCTTGATAAGTATGTCACCCATGGAGCGTAATTCTACATGTCCTTATTCCACTGCGTGTAAGTCAAAACTCCACATTCTAAGTGTGCCTTCAACTCATCCCTCCAATGCTTACTTCACAGACCTACACTATACAGTGGGAACCAAAAGAGTTTAAACGTTCTTTTATTACAAGACACTACATCTCCCACTTGGTTAAATAAAAGGTCACAACTTTCAAAAGTAGATAGATAAATAAATACATGAATGAATACATGGAGACACAAGTAATTACATTTCTTTAATTAGGCATTGTGGTGCCTGAATCACACGTCCTGATCGGGTGACTGGAAACCGAGAACCGTCAGTCGAAGTGTCAGCGATCTGAACAAATGGGGTGATTAGGCCCTGTCTCTACATTGACATCGACGTTTGTTGGATGATGTGCCACATGTCGAAAATAAGTGAAATCTCTCGTAAGGGACCTCCCAGTACAGGACGCTGGGCATTCACCATGCGTCCTTTGGTGTTAGTAATAGTAAAGGGTTCAACCTCAAAAGGAGCATCAGATTTTCTTCTTCTGTATTGTCTAACAAGCACTCAATCTCCTCTTGTAAAAGTGATGTCCTTTGCATGACTCCATCAGTCAGCATAAATTTTCATCTTTTCATCATAATTTGTTTGCAACCAAAGTGTGTAGTGTGAATGTCTTCTTCATGCTTACATCTGAGGTTGGTCCATTTAGGTAGCTTGGTCAGCGTGGTCCTCATGGCTCTTCCAAACATGAGAGTTGCAGGGCTTTTCCCTGTCGTTGAGTGAGGGGGTCGAACCCTAAACTCAAAGAGTACTCTTTAAAATAGCTTTGAGGCCAACTTCTCCAATGAAGCACGCTAAACAGCTTTCTTTAAAGTACTCATAAACCGTTTTACCAGGCGATTGGCCTGAGGCCAAAGTGGAGTGCTTTTTTGGTGCTTTATATTGTGGTGATTTAGAAAGCCTTTAAAGTCTAGACTATTGAAAGGTGGACCATTGTCAGACTTCAGTAATGCAGATACACCTCATGTTGCAAAGATACCATCTGTTTTCTGAATGACCTTTTCATGTGTAGTGGATAAAAGGTTGTTCACCAATGGAAAACGGGAGTATTCATCAACAATGTCTATTCTGAAGAGGACCGAAGAAATCAATAGCAATTCGCTCCCAAGCATGATGTGGAAATTCTAACATGTTAAAAGGGTGCTGAATGACTTGAGGTGAAAGACAATTGCCTAAATGACAAGTCTTTAATTCTTTTTCGACACTTTCGTCGAGATACGGAAACCAGACTCAATCCCTCAATCCCGGAGAGCTCTCATGATGGCAACTATTCCTCGATGTTCCTCATAGGCGACTTTGATTGCTTGCTTTCATAGACTCTCAGGAATAAAAATACGTGTACCTTGCAGAATGAGGCCTTCTTGAGTCACTGAAAGTTCATCTCTTAGGTTTTTGAACTTCAAATACTCATCGTCATTAGTTAAAGGTCTGGAGTGCTGGTTTCACAATTGATCAGCAATAATATTTTTTAATCTTAACATGTCACTATCTTGGCTCATGGCAGTGACAATTTGTCCTAAAGACATGGCAGCTGGTGTGCTAGACTTCACAATACAATTGATGTGGTCCTACTCTGTCCTAGATGTGGTACCAGGGCATTGTAATGGCACTGTTGAAAAAAATCAGCTGGATTCTGATCTTTCCCTGGATGATTAATAATCATATAGTTGTATTCTTGTAACCTCAGACCCCCCAACGTTCAATTCGAGGGGGAATTTTGGCTTTTAGAATACCAAATTTCGTTAACAGTGTTTGATGATCAGCCACTACAGCGAAAGGCTTTCCATACAAGAAAACATGGAAATATTCACAAGCCCAAACCTCTGCCAAACTTTCTTTCTCAGATTGCGAATAAGCATTTCTGTTTGTGACCGGCTCTTACTGGAGTATGCCGCGATATGTCTCCAGGCATTTGGCTGTCCATTATGATGTGCAAGAATTGTGCCCAACCCGACAGGGCTAGTGTCCGCTACAACCTCTGTATGCAGTTTGGGATCCAAGTAGGCTATTTCAGTGGCACTCTCAATGGCGTTGTTTGAAGCTCTTCTCACACTCTTGTGACCAATGAAATGATACGTTCTTATTCATTAGTTCTCGTTATGGTGCACTGACTATAGCAAAGTCTAGTATGTATCTCAAACAGGCCAGTCCAAGAAAGAATAGTAGCATAGAAATGACTTGTAGGATATTTGCAGTAGGCAATGTTTGCACTTTTGCTGAATCATGTTTCATATCCCATCAGAAAAGACATGGCCAACGAATTTCAAGCTTTTCTTGTGGAATTCACATTTGCCGTTATTCAGAGTTGACCCTGCATTGGTTAACAAACCACATCCTTGCATGAGAGCGTCATCATGTTCGTTCTGTGTTGCTCCAAAAACGAATATGTCATCACTATTGTTAAATGCATTTACTACAGGCTGTATGGTACGTCGGATGACATCTTGGAAAATCCTGCAGCAGATGGTACACCAAAACTCAATCGCTTATAGCGAAACTGACCAATATGCATGAAAAAAGGTTGTAATATACCTGCCGTTTTCTTCAAACTCCAATTGTTGATATCCTTTATTTAATTTGAGTCGAGAGAAGAACTTTGCACCAATTCAGTTGAGTTATATCAGCAATGTGTGGACCAGGATGTCTCTCTCTCTCAATGGCCATGTTGGCCTGATGCATGTTAACACATATGTGTACAGTTGCTTCATTGTTTCTTTTGGGCACTACTACAATAGGAGAAACCTATGGCGCGGACCGGTGGAGCGTTCAAATATGTCCTGTTTAAGTAACTAAGTTTCTTTTCTACAGCATCTTGCTAGTGAAACACAATGTGTCCGTCTTTGAGCAACATGATGAATATCCTCCTTTATGTGTAACTTTACTTTCATTGTTTTGAGTTTTCCTAGCCCCTGAAATAATGAAGGAAATTGACGTACAATTTCCTGGCGAGCATTCATATTGTAGTTCACAGTTCCATATCAGCAACAGTATTAAAATTCAACAAACTTGCACTTGAAGCTGTTCCTTAAAGTAAATGAATAGTTGCTTGTACCACTTTTATCTTGTATTTCATCGTGGCTACAAAGATTCTTGACTCATGAAGGGCATTGAAGCAGTCCATGTGTATACTTCTGTCTCAGACTTATTAAGTTGTAGTAACAGAGACAGTTCTTGGTAATTCTCCTCAGGCATGATGTTTCTTGATGCACCAAAGTCAATTATGAATGGTATTGAACACCCATTTATTTTTAAAGTTATCTTCAGACAATGTTTGAATGCCTTTGGTGCTTCTTCATGTAATTTTCTGTCACTTGAGTTTTTTCTCACATTTGGCCAGTCCCACATGTGCATGCCTATCTGAGGTAAACATTGACATCGCACAATTATCATTGTCACTTTCACTGGAACTGAGAGTGAGAAACTCTTTTTTGGTGAGTTAGACGACGATCGACTTCGTTTGGTGTTGATTTTCCTCAGTTGGTTTGACCACTTGGCCTTGTGGGAGTGTGTTGAACATCTCTGAGGTAGTGTTCAGTCGGACATTTTGTCTTCACGCTGTGAAACACTTACTTTTCTGTTTGCCCTGCAAGTCGCCATGAAGTGGTTCACTTTACCACAGCTGAAGCATGTTTGTCCAAAGGCAGGACATGTTCCTTCATGTGGAAATGACAATTCACATCTGTAACACATTCTCATTTTCTGTGGAGACATCTCCTTGTGTCCCTCAGCCTTTTACCGTGGCTTTGTTTTCATGCTCATGACTGACGCACTTGCGGGGGGCGTGGCTAGCAGCCGATGAGGACGGACGCAGCCTAGTGAGGCTCCCGACCCTCAGCCCAATTATCCGTATTCAATCCGGAACCAGACGTGGGATCCCCGTGAATCTCGGGTCGATCCCACGATTACCACCTGTGCCTGCTCTGGTCGAGTGGCGAGCCGGCAGGACAACCGCAAAGAGCGAAACTGGCCGCGGAGTGCCCGGGACGAAGGAGCACAAAATGGCGACGTGAGAGTGGTCGACGGCTGCAGACTGACGACGGCTCCGACCCAGAGCCCAGCTGCACGGAGATTGCGGGCCTGTGAGCGGGCGAGCGAAGGATTAAGCCCGATTGGCGCTCCGGTGGATCCAGACCTTGGGGGTGCCGGTGCAGGGCTCGGGCGGCCTGGAGGGGTTCCGGCCCGGAGAGGACAAAAATGTACGCCCCGGCTTGAGGGCCTACAGCCCCTGGAGGTGAAGCCCCAGCGATTGGAGGAGCGGCGAGAGCGGAACCACGAGTGAGCGGGAAGCAGGCCGGAGAACCCGAGGCAACAGCAGTGGTTAGCCACAAGACTACTGGAACGCCGAAACAACAACGACCGGCAGCTACCGGAGGCTCCAACCCTGAGGCCCTGTGACCCGAAGGTGAGGGAGCAGCGGGGAAAGCACGCAGGGATTGCCCGGGGATTCGCCTGACCCGACTCTGGGGCAGCCGGTGGGGGACCTGGACGACCTCGACAGGGCTCTACCCAGCTGGGAGCTGAACTGTGTGCCCCGGATCTGGACCCAGCTGCCCTGCGGGTGCACCCCGATCCCGGGGACTGCCGGAGCGGAGGACGGGGCCCCGTGACTGGCTGGAGGTGCGCCCAGACCCGACTAGAGAATGCCCGACCCATCACCAGGCGGCTAGTGCGGAGCATCGAGCGTGGGGAGCGCCGACAGGCGGGGCCCGCCTCACCCAGGAAAATTAAACCCAGACCCCGGCTTCAGGGCCTCCTACCAGCGGGGGTATGACCTCTGACTAGACGCCCGGCGGGGCAACGGGCAACAGGGGTGAAAACGCGAAGATCCGAACGGAGGATCCAGGCCAATTAGGGCGCTGCCGGCGTTGAACCCCTACACTGGCCGGTGTGGAGCCTTGGAGATAGGCGACGACGAGGAGGAGCTGCTCCACCTCGGGGGCGAAAAATCGACTCCCCGGCTTTGAGGCCTGCTCCCCCCTGAGCGCACAGGGAAACGGCCGGAGGTCTGGCGCGGCAGCCAGTGAGGCAAACGACCGCAGTGAGGAGCCGTCTGGAGGAGGGGTGACCCAAGTAAATGATCGGGAAGCCCGGGCCGAGCGAGGAGAAGGATCCGAACACAGCTGGGCTTCATCACTGAGAAGAGCGACCGCAGAAACCCCTACTGCTCCCCTGAGAGGTAAACGCACCGCCGTAGCAGCAGGGTCCCTTGGGCCCGACAGGCACCGCCGACAAGGGGGCGACAGCCTCCGCGAAACGAGAAACACCACCACCTGGACGACATCCGCTTCTGCCGAGGAGTGCGAATCGGCCATCTGCTGAGAGAACCGACTGCCAACGACTGCCTTGGCAGGGCCAGCTGGTACTGCAGAGGCGAGATGGGGAAGCCAATGGGGCCAAAGGGAGATGGAGGCCCGACCACGGAGGCTCCAGAGGACACTCAGCAACCCCCTTCGGAGTTGCAGCTGATGCAAGACAGGATCCTCAAAGCTATTGCAGCCACAAAGGACGCCTTACACCGGGACATTGCTCAGGTATCGACGGGTCTGGGGCTCCTGAGGGCTGACCATGGGAAATTGACCGACAGGGTCAAAGAAGCGGAAGTCACTCTGAAGGAAATCGTGCCAGAACATAAAGCAATGGAAGGGAAGTTCACAGAAGCATTAGACCGCATACAAGCGCTAGAGAGACGGGCGGAGGACGCCGAAAATCGCAGTCGGCGGAACAATGTGTGCTTAGTGGGCCTTCCGGAGAAAAAAGAAGGGGTGGACATGATGGGTTACTTAGATGACTGGCTGAGGACAGTGGTGGCCCCAGAGGGCCTATCCCCCTTCTTCACCTTAGAGCGAGCACACCGAGTACCAGCCAGGCCCCCAAGACCGGGTCAACCCCCTTGACCGGTGGTGATCAAACTGCTCCACTACAGGGACAGAGACTGGCTACTACAGCGAGCAAGAGAAGTGGGTCCCTTCCAGGTAGACAATAGTAAAGTCACACTGTTCCCGGATTACACCTTTGAAACTCAAAAACGACGTGCCTCGTTCCTGTCCATTAAAAAAGAACTGCGCACGGAGGGACTACAGTACTCGCTTTTATTCCCGGCAGGCTCCGAATAATAGTGGATGGGAAAGCTTTATTCTTCACGACATCGGCGGAGGCATGGGCCTGGTGGGACACTTATAAGGCTGGGACGGATGGGGCCCGCTTCAGAGCCGAAGAAGAGCTCCAACAGCGCTCAGTAAGAAAATCCAGGAGGCTCCGGAAGCATAGACAGGAATCGAAAAAACCGACGGAATCTCAGACGGAGGAGGGACGGAAAGCAGCACTGCAAGCAGTGAAGGAGGTTTCTGGCATAGCATCAACGCCACTAGAGAGAGAATCGAACTCTGAGGAGTTAAGAACGGGCTCGGAGACTGAACTATCAGAGGTGGACAGCACAAGGGGTCCGAAGGTCACGCCACAAACAGCGGAAGAAATCTTCGGCAGCTGAAAATGGGACATGAGGGACCGGCTGTGAAAGAAATGGCTGGTATGGCGCGCACGAACACTTGAGCAGAATGCCGTGAGACTGAACTAACGTGAGTCTAGATGCATATTGAAGGGCGGGGTAACAGGGAAGGCAATTGAACGTAGCAGAAGTTAGTACATGTACCCAGAGGCCCATAAGGCCACCGTAGTACAGACTGCGGAGTAGGAAGATTTGAGAGCACGTTGCTCACCAGTTTGGATGGGGGTAACTCTTTTGCAGTTAGGTCCTGTTCTGGGGGGAGGGGAGCCCGGAGAAGTTGGGGTGACTCAGGGCATAGTTTGGGGGGAGGGGGGAGGGACTGAGCTGGGGGGGAACAGTGCTCAGAGAGGGGCGTTTGAAGGATTGTTGGGGGTAGGCGGGATTGGTGTCAAACCTGTCGTCTGGTCACAAAGGGAAATGGACCTGGTCCGAATACGACAGGACAATGGATAATGTGGGGTCATTAAAATGTGTGTCCTGGAATGTGCGGGGTCTGAATTCAATGGCAAGGAGACACAAAATACATTCTTACCTTGTCCGCAGAGGGGTTCACATAGCCTTTCTACAAGAGACCCATTTAACTAAAAAGGAAGGTATTGCACTGCAAAGGAGATGGAGTGGTCACCTGTTCTACACCACATACTCAGCGTTTGCAAGGGGAGTGCTAATTTGGATTCGAGCGGGGGTTCCCTTCCAGGTCACTAGGCACACTGTAGACCCAGATGGGAGATTTATAGCAGTCGAGGGCTTACTCCGAGGTCGCCATATAGCACTCTGCAGCACTTATGCGCCGAATGTGGAGCAAGCATCATATTTCACTAGACTTTCCAGGATATTGGCTACCTATTTCACCGGACCGGTACTGATGGGAGGGGACTTCAACTCTATCGAGGACACCACATTAGATAGATCACACCCACCGCTGCATACATCCCCAGTACACAGATTAGCGAAACACAGGTCAGACTGGCAAGGGAAGTGGGACCTGACAGACGTATGGCGAGTACAACATCCAACGGAGAGGGACTATTCCTTCTACTCCAGCATACACGACCTCCATGTCCGCATAGATGCCTTCCTGTGCTCTCAGCCAGTATTGCTGAGTGTGGCCCGGACTGAATATTTAGCACGCACGATATCAGATCACAACCCCTTACTCCTAACACTGGATCGGATGAACGAAGTTACGCGGATCCCGACGTGGCGGCTTCGGCCAGATACGTTGGATGACCCACCGTTCTGCACAGCGTTAGAGGACAGGATCTCCCAATACTTTGCAGAGAATGAGGGTACTGCTTCCTCCAGAGCTGCAGAATGGGACGCGCTCAAGGTAGTGGTGAGAGGGCACTGTATAGGGAAATTTGCGGGTGCGCGAAGAACACTAGTGGACGATGTAGACAAGCCTGAGCGGAAATTGAGAGAAGCAGAGAAAGAACGACAAAACCACCCGAACTCCAGGAAAGGGTATGTGCAGCACGAGAAGCGGTAGCAGTGGAGGTGGAGCGCCTTCGTAGCTTTGATTACAAAACATACTTGACTAAAGCTCTTGCTGAGGGGGATAAAACGGGGACACTCCTAGCCTGGCTGGCCAACCCCAGTAGGGGCAATATCCCAATACTGTCCCTGAAAGGGTCGGGTGGCGAAGTCTACAACACTCAACCAGACATATTGAATTGCTTTAGGGCATATTATGAAAGGCTGTATAGAAGGGACTTGGGGAATCGATACGAGGCGATAGATGCCTTGTTAACCGAGATACAGCGGCCTCACCTAGAACAGGAACAAACTGATGCCATCGGGGGCCCCATCAACTTAACAGAAATTAGGGGGGCAATAAAGAGAATGGCGCGCAATAAAACACCCGGAATGGACGGACTGCCCATCGAGTTTTATGGAAAATATATAGATTTACTAGCCCCAAGACTCCAAATAATATATAATGAAGCCAAAGAGAAGGGCAAGTTACCCCACTCGATGCGCGAGGCGATCATGATTCCCCTATTAAAACCACGCAGGGAAAGCACAGACCCGGCTTCGTACCGGCCGTTGTCAATGTTGACGACAGACTATAAAATCTTAAGCACAGTCCTAGCCACTAGACTGGTAGCTCATATGCAAGACCTGATCCATAGGGACCAATCGGGATTCATTCCTACCAGAAACACGTCACACAACATCCGCAGGCTGCTTCGGTTAATAGCGGATCCTCCGCCGAACGCGAGAGCCCCTATGGTATTGGCGATCGACATAGAGAAGGCCTTCGATAGCCTGGAGTGGAGTTACTTATACAAGGTGATGCAAAGTTTTGGCCTGGGCGAGGGTTACATACGATGGACGAAGGTGCTCTATGCATCGGCAGGTGCTAGAGTGAGAGTGGGAGCTTTGATATTGGATCGATATGAGGTAAACAGGGGAACTAGACAAGGATGTGCACTTTCTCCCCTATTGTTTGCTCTTGCGGTGGAGCCTTTAGCGGCAATGGCTAGAAGAGGTGAATATTACCGCGGAATGGAGGTTGGAGGGGCCCACCACTATATATCATTGTACGCAGACCTCCTGCTGTTAGAAAACGCCGAGGAGGCAGTGGAGGGTGCGGAGGAGCTACTGGCGCGATTCGGAGATGTCTCTGGTTTAAAAGTGAACTGGGCGAAAACTTGCCTCTTCCCCCTCCGGAAGGCGGAAAGGTGTCCCCAGGCCCGCCCCGATCTACGCTGGGAGCCTGACTGCCTGCACTACCTCGGGGTATATATCTACCACGAGCCCGCAGATCTATTAGATGGCGATATAGGCCGCTGTATCCGAGCGCTGCAAGGCAACATGTCCTTCTGGGCCACCCTCCCTTTATCCAGGACAGGCCGGGTATCACTGCTCAAAATGATAGCCCTGCCACGATTGTTGTACTTTTTTAGGACCCTTCCCATATGGATACCAGGAGCAATCTTTAAACGCCTAAAGTCCCAGATGGTGTCCTTCCTGTGGGGAACAGGCAGGCGGAGAATAGCGTTGGCGACTCTGACCTGCCAGAAGAACGAGGGGGGACTGGCAGTCCCTGACTTCGAGCTATATTACCTGGCAGCACAACTACAGTTCTTCACGCAAGAGGTGGTGAGGGTATACCGGGGCCCGGAGCAGGAGAGGGACATTGGCACCCCCCGCCATGTGCTAGCGTATATTATTATTATTATTATTATGTTTCTTATATAGCGCCTGAATCGACCCCCGAAGGGGTATCTCCGCGCTTGCCTTGGGAACCCGTCCTGGCTTTTCCATGTGAGATAGCCCCTACAGGGCATCCCCAAGGTGAAAGCCAGGCATCCCGCCGCGGGGGGGCCGTTGTGGAGATTAAGCAAGCTTAATGCCCAGAGTTGCAGAGTGTGAACCCATGATTGGGTCAGGCACCGAAGCGAGAATTATCGAGTCCATGGACATTTGAGCTCAAGACCCTGCCGCGTCGGGAATTGAACCCTGGTCCCGGGTCTGACCTCTGCTTCAGGGTCTGCCTGCTCTAACCAGTGAGCCACACTTCTCCACATATATAACCTTACAACAAAGGCTAATACTCAGAGGGCTGTCCAACGAAGAACGGACGCTGAGACTATGTTGGAACCGCATGCAAAAGCGAGCCGGTCCTGAGCACCCATATGCGCCCGAAATCCCGATAGGCATGATAACAGCGCTACCACATGGTGGAGACTGGTCGAGACTCCAACTTTGGGAGGAGGCTGGTCTACAGATGGTGGGAGACCTCTATGCCGACGGAGTACTAACACCGTACCAGACCCTGCAGGAGCGATACGACCTCCCAAGAGGAGACTATTTACTACATGCAGCCGTGGTGAGGGCTATACAAGCACACTGGGGGGAGGGACTGATAGAACCCAAGACAACATTAGCATGCCAATACACGATGATGGCAGCAGGGACATTCAAGGCGGTTACGTGCCTTTACTCCAGAATGCATACGGAGAATATGCAACCTCTTACGCGCCTCAAAACTCAATGTGAGGCCGACCTACAGAAGGAAATCCCAGATACAACGTGGTCCCAATTGGTTCAGAGAGCCAGGAAAAGCACCAGAAACGCCCGCTTCCAATTGATACATCTTTACATTCTCCATAGGGCCTACCTCACCCCGAGCAAAATAGCAACATATTTTGGCGCAGAGGACGCAGCATGCCCCAGATGTGCGCAACTAGGTGCAGACTTATTACATATGCTGAGGGGCTGTCCACATTTGCAAGAATACTGGAGGGAGGTGGGCGACACCCTGAACGAGGTAACAGACAGGGAACTGCAATATGACGGCGCGGTTGCAATCTTACACTGGTTTCCGGACACACGCAAAAACAAACTATCATGTAAATTTATAGACATGGGCTTAATTATTGCAAAGAGGGAGCTAACCAGGGGGTGGAAATCAAAAAGGCGGCGCCAACACACCGGAGATGGCTGAATGAGTTTCTGAAATGGGCTGCGGCGGAGAGCACAATTAGGTACCAACTGGCCCGACGTAGATCAGATGAGAAAGCTCAGGAAGCAGCACTAGCGTGGGAAATCCTGGTTCAGGCTCTCAGAGATAGTGCAGTGGAGAGTGAAGAGGAGGGGGAGGCTGTAGATCCAGGGGCCCCAGGGGAGGCGGTTCCAAGCCCAGCACCAGCACCGAACACACAAACACAATAATCGACTTAAGACTCCTGAGACTCCCAACACAGTTAGATATTCCGACACCAGACACAGGCACAGACACCAGGGGGGGGCGAGGGGGGGAGGGGGGAGAAGAGAAGCATCTCAGTTACAATAGAGGATACTGTAAACGTCTAATGGATATTGGGGGGGGGAGGGAGGTGATAAGAGTTAAAAGCAGAGAGCGGTAGACCGCTTGGGTTGACTACACTAATCAGTTGGGTCAGAAGGATGCTATTAAAGCGAGAAACGCCGCCCGGCCTCCGGGATGTGGGTTGTAAGGCTGTGTGCATGATAACCGGATGGAGCCAAAGGGTCTAAGGTCCCGCAACAAAATAATCGCAAATATGTTGTATTACTTATATTGAACTCTGCAATAAAAATTGTTTTACAAAAAAAAAATGACTGACGCACTTGGGTGCCTCCGGCCTTTGTCAGTCACTTGACGATAAGCACGCTTTTCAGTGTTCGCAGCCTTGAGGACTCGTTCTAAACTCAAGAGTTTCCTTTAACATTCTTCGTCAAAAGGAATCTGAACGACATACGTAGATTATTGTGAGGCGGGAGGCTTCATCACCATTAAATTAATTGAATTTACAGTGAATCACCAGAACATCCAGTTCTTCCACAATCTCATTGATGGTCTCACCTGGCTCTTGACTGAATATGTATCTTTCGTAATCCACATTTGCACTGGTTTAAATTTGACATTCATGACTGTTTTGATTTGTTTGTAAGTCACTTCACCTTCTTATGGTATCTTTTTAATGGCTTCTTTCACTCCTTCACCAACCATGTTCCTCATATACTTTATAATCTTGTACTCATCTTTTTGATCTACCGCATCTATGAAATCTTCAAAAGTCTCTATCCATGTGATCCATCTATTGCCAATATTGTGTTTTTGTCAGTATTAAATGCAGTGGGCGGTTTTAAGAATGCAGCAATGCAGTGGTGGTCAGTAGTGGTCTTTCAAGCACTTAGTGTAAAACTTGATCAGGCAGAGTTTCTATAGCGCCTATCGATGTGCTGGCTGCAGGGTCAACCTTACCAACATTTGCCGCTTGGATCTTGTCCTTGCTCTCCATTGGAGCTCTTTACTTGATGGGTGTCTGGGGAGTTGTTCTGGCCCCCTGTGCAGCTGCTTTGTTGGTGGGCTTCTTCTTCTGGGTACAACTCCGCACGTTCAACCCCTGATCTTGTTCCTGAGGTCACTCTGTAGCACGTTGTGGCATGACAATTTTTTAATTTTTTTAAACAATTTTTATTGTGGTGTTATCTGAGCATACAAACACAAAATATCATGCAATCCAAATCTGGACCGACTTCCCAAGTTTCCTTGCGCATCATACAGCCTTCAAGCCCACATCCCGGAGGTCAGGCGGCGTTAAACAACAGGGATACTCAGACCTGTACAATTGGCAAAATTGCAGTAATCGCGAACAGTAACGTATACACCACTTTTTATTATAAACAATCCCAAACATGAGGTAACAACCAACCTTGTTCTGTTCAGCAATATCGACGTTCCCTACCAATGTGTTGTACACGTAGTGACCCGTTGACTAATTAGAAGTACAAGTTGGCCCAGGCTCGGGGCAGTCCCAGCCCACTGCGGCGCCAGGCGCCTCCTGCCAGTTCTGAACCGGCTCGTCACTGACCAGTCTCAGGGGAGGGGGAGGGGGTGAGGGAAGGGATGTCGGCTCGTCCTGCTCCATGTCCGCTGTTTCCAGCCGCCTTCTGTATTCTAAAAACAGTCCCCAGTAATCTTTGGGTCTGCTCTTAAGTGGCAATAGCTCACTGTAGTTTTCTGATTACGTGCAACAATAGGTCAAGTCCCTCGTCCCTTGACCTATCTGGGGGAAGGGCCCTCTCATCCAGCACATGGCTAGCCATCGCTTTGCCAGCAGGAGGCCCATCTCCACAATCCTGCGGCTCGCTTTCGGCAATGGTCTAGAGAATCCTAATAGTACGAGCACCGGGGAAGGAGCAATGACTGTCTCCAGAGTAAATGTAAATGTATAGGCATTTATATAGCGCACTACTTACCCGTAGGGTCCCAAGGCGCTTCGACCGCTGCGAAACCCTTCCTGGTTTCCCTGAGAGATGGTCCCTTAATGGGTATCTCCAGGGTGAGACCAGGCATCCCCGGCGGTCTGGTGGGGCCGTTAGTGAAGATGAGGCAAGCTAATGCCCAGAGTTGCCGAGTGTGATCGCTGATCAGAGTGGGCACCGAGGCGAGAGAATTATCGAGTCCGCTGACCCTGGTCCAGAAACCTGCCGCGCCGGGAATCGAACCCTGGTCCCGGGCCGTCCTCTGCTCTCGGGTCTGCCGCCTCTAACCAGTGAGCCACACTACTTCACCAGAGTATTGCTCAGTTCAGTAAATACTTTACTCCGAAAGCCCTGCACCCCTGGACACTCCTACGCTAAATGCAGGAACCCTGCACCCTGCACACCACACCTCTCGCATGCTGCACTATTGCAAAGCCCGAAACGATGCAATCGTTCTGGCGTGTGGTATACTCGGTTGAGGTACTTGAAGTGCACCAGTCTGTGGCTCCCATTTAGTGAAACAGACCTCATGCTGCCAGAGCAATAGTGCCACATGCCATCATCTATAACCATCCCCAAGTCCCGTTGCCAGTCAGATCGCGCCTTGGTGTGTCCAGCCTCTCTTTCCGCCATGGCAATCCTATACATAATAGAGACCATCTTCCTGGGGGCCTCTGTCCTAATGACATAGGAAAGCTCCAATACGGGGCTCCTGCAAGTCGTCTTCCAGGTGCTCCCTCCAGGCATCCCTGACTCTGTGGTACTGAAAGCTCTGCAGTAGTGTGGGTTGCGCCCTTTGAGCTGTCGCCTCCACTAAGGTCTTCAGGTTACCGTCTCGAAACATGTCACCCATCGTATGGATGCCTAGGTCGTCTAGTGCTGCAAGCACTCTTTTGTCCCTGCATGGTGCAAGCCATACAGCCCATGATGTGGGCATCAGTGGCGAGTATAACAGCGCCCCCGCATGGAACTGCAACAGCGCGTTCCAGGCATGTCTAGGTGAGTTAAGGGAATCCAGCAGTCCCGTTCTTCGGACCGCCATCTCAAATACGATTGCTGGCAGCGGCAGTGGAGCAGCAAAGAGGGTTTCCATCTTTATGTACGGCGCCGTCCCGGCGTCATGTATCCAGCTGTGTAGTAACGCCCCTTGTGCCTCCAGATAGTATAACTCGAAATCTGGGGCGCCCAAGCCACCCATGTGACACGGTAGGGTGTGAGTTTTCCACTTCACCCTCGCTTGCTTGCCTGCCCAGGCTAATTCTGTCATCTATGACTGTAAGCGGGAGAAGAAACATTTGGGCAAGACCATAGGTATATTCGTGAATAAAAACAGGACCACCATTTTCATCAGCGATATATCATGCCCACAAGGGAGAGGGGCAATCACACCCAAAGGGCCACATTTTCTCACGGAATAGCGTCTCCGAGTCAGTATGGAGCCGTATTCCCAAGTAGCATATGGGGTCAGTGGTCCACTTCAGCGGGTATTCCATTTAAAATCTCTTGGTGGCTTCAGTAATGGGGAGAGCAATGGAATTGGTCCAGTTCACCGATAGTCCAGAGAGTGCGCCGAATCTCACCACCTCCCGCAGGATGGGAGCCAAATTTCTCTCCGGCTCACTAACATAGAGCAGAGTGTCATCTGCGAATGTGGATATGACTAGTTGGTATGAAGGGAATTGCAGGCCCCTATGCAAGTGATATTCTCGCATCGCCCTCGCAAGTGGCTCCGCAACTAGCGCATAAAGCGTGGGTGACAATGGGCAACCTTGACGGGTCCCTCTTTTAATGTGGATGGGATCTGTGACGAAATTCCCTATCTTAATGCGCGCTGACGGGTCATTGTAGAGCGCCGCCACTCTCTGCAAGGGGGCCAAGCCCAAACCTGGTGAGGACCGCTCTCATAAAAGGCCACTCCACAGAGTCAAAGGCCTACTCCATATCTAAAAACACAGCTAGTGACCTCGCTTCTGGCCGAGTGTGCTGGATGGCCCCAAAGACTGTGCGCAAGTTATAGGTAATTTTCCGACCCAGCATAAACCCTGCCTGTTCAGGCGCCACCAGCTCAGGAGCTAGGAGTGCCAGCCTAGTCACTAGGACTTTTGCGTATATCTCAGTGTCCACGTTCAGTAGCTACAGGGGCCTGTATGAGCTACACTCCTCCTGGGGCTTGTCCAGCTTTGGTATGGCCACTATCAGCGCCTCCCTCATCGTCTGTGGCATCTGCCCCGTCTCGCCCATGTCTGCGAACAGAGCTGATAAATGAGGGAGCGGCAGGTCTAAGTATGTCTTATAGAAGTTGACCGTCAGTCCATCCATCCCAGCGGCGCTCGCGGTTCTCATCCCGCCCAGGGCCTCTCTGATCTTGTCGTGTTCAATAGGGTGCATTAAAAGTTCCCTCTGGACGTTAGATAAAAACGGGAGCTCTATGTGCTCTAGGAAGTATAAGATGTCTATTTCTCCCCCCGTCCCTCTGGAGCTGTAAAGGTCAGTGTAGTATTCTCTGAACCTCTGTGCAATATCAATTTCTCCAGTGAGGGTGACACCCGCCTCAGATCTTATTTCGGGGATCGCGATTTTCCTACGCTGTTGCTTCACCATGTTGGCCAAGGTTGCTCCTGGTCTATCCTTCTCGCCATATACCCTAGCTGTGGCATACTTCCCCAGGTGTTTATTTTCTGCATCCGCCTTAGCCTGATACTCCGCTATCAGCTTTTTCAATTCTGCACTGTCCTCATCCGTAACTCCAGACACCTGGCGAGCTTCACATTCCGCCAACTGCCTTTCTAGATCTGTCGGCCTCTGCCGGATGGAGCGGAGGACCCCAGAGTGCTTGCTCATGACCATCCCCCTGATATACACCTTAAACGCCTCCCACACCGCTTGGAAGCTATCAACTGACCCAACATTAGCTTAGAAAAATCGCAACATGTAACTCTTCTCTGAACACCGGATCTTGCAGGGAGTATGGTGGGAACCGCCTCAAGAATGGGGGGATTACTGTCCAAGGTGTTGTTAGTTCTATCAGTATGGGGGAATGATCGGAGAGCGTACGAGGCAGCACTTGGCACCTCCGCACTCGTGAAAGCAGACCCGACGTGGCTAGCCAGTAGTCAATGCGGGTAGAAATATTATGGAAGGCTGAGTAGTGTGTGTAACCCCCCGTGTAGGGCATAAGCTTTGCCACACGTCTGCCAGGTCCTCACTAATTAGTGCTTTATCCAGTTCTCTAGCCGCCTTGGCCTGCTGTCTAGGTGGGCCGCTCGAGCGATCTACCTCAGGATTTCGGATTACATTGAAATCCCCTCCCCATAGGGCAGCCAGTACTGGCAAACCCCGGGTTGTGCCCGCTAGCTCGGCGTAGAACTCAGGGCAGTCATAGTTTGGGCCGTAGATATTAACGACTAGCGCCTCCAACCCCCTGCCCGCTACTTTTGAAATCACATATCGGCCAGCCGTATCCACTCTAAGCAGTGACAGTGTGATGTCCAATTTTGGGTTCACCCTTGTTAAGACTCTTCTCGCATGTGTGGTAAAACCTGCAGCGTTTATATGTCCTCTCAACCCCCTGTCGTTAAGCCTAGAGCTCCCCTCAGTTAGGTGTGTCTCTTGTATTAAGGCTAAATCTATGTGGTGTCTAGTAAGATCATTTAGCACTCTGCGCAATTTGCGGTGGTCGTTCAGCCCTCGTACATTCCACGTCAGGGCTCGTAGACCGCAATCGCCTGCGCCAACTCCTGTGTCATTGTTTGTACCCTGCACAGTCACGGGGGGTAAGTATTGTCACTGTCTTGGTGTCCTTGTAGGGATAGATATCTGTAAGTTTGTGTTGGCCGTCACCTCTAAACAAAAACAAACACTCCTGTGCAACTCTCCCTCTGCCGCCAACCCGCCCCAACCTCAACCACCCTCCCGCGCAAAGTCCCCCCCTCCACAGCCCTCCCCACCCACCCACAGCGGACAACCCCCAACTAGGTCGCGAAAGACAAGTCCCAGAACTAGCCACCCCCCGCCCTCCTCCCACTCCCCATTCAACAAACCCAGATAAGGTGTTACCACATGTGGGCGAAGGTTGTCTCGAGTCATTGCGGAAGTCCAAAACTTTAACCGTTCGTACAGCTCGTCTCCTCACCGCGAGCCAACTGCTGACTGCTCCTCGCGGCTGGAGTTGACCACAATGTTCACGACCACAAACTCTGTTCAGTCCTGGTCATCCAGTCCACCACCCGATGCTTCATCCAACAGATCTCAGTCTGGGGATTTCCTCCGCTCCATCGACCAGGTCTTTAGAGCTTTCTGTAGTGTCTTCAGCTCTGTGAAGATATGTGACTGTCCATTCCTATTGACTTTCAGCTTAGCCGGATAGAGCATAGCATAGTCCAACCCCATATCGCGTAGCTGTCTTTTCATGGGGACGAAGATCTTCCTTGCCTCCTGGACCTTGGCCGTGAAATCAGGGTACAGGGAGATGGTGGATCCTTTGTACTTTAAAGTTTGTTTCTCTCTGACGACACGTAGAGCGGCGTCTCTGTCCCTATAATTTAGCAGTTTGGCGATTATTGGTCTCGGGGGTCACTGGGTTTGGGGTGTGGAGCCAATGATCGGTGTACACGTTCCACAATAAACATAGTGAAGAACACCCCCTCGCCCAGTAAGCTGATCAGCAAGCGTTCAATAAAGGGCTCCATCCTGCCCGTCGAGGTCGATTCAGGTAGGCCGAGGATGCGCACGTTGCATCGACGCGAGCGGGCCTCTAAGTCCTCCGTCTTATCCTGTAGCACTTGTAAGACTCTGCCCAGCTGCTTATGATTTGTGTCCAGAGTGGTTTGCGCCTCCTCCGTTAGCCGTCTCTCCTACATGTCGAGTCTTTCTGTATGCTTGTCAAGCCTTTCTCCCATTCTGTCCATCCTGTAAGTTAGTGCGTCAATCTTGGCACCCAGCGAGGAGATGCCCTCCTGGAGCCCCCTTTCCATGGATCGCAGCATGCAGCGTATATCTTGCTCCTTTTCCGGGGGTGTGGCAGGTGCACTGTCGCTGCCAGCGCCACCGCCCTGTGTCTTGGCACGTATCTGAGCGAAGGGCAACTTTGATTGAGTCCTGTCCGGTTTCCCCATGCCGTCTTTCTGGAGGAGTCACGTACTTACAGCTTTAGTGTCAGTCGCGTTGCACTCGGTCCCGCAACTGGTAGTCCAATAGGCCTCAACGCACCCCACTCCTCTGACGTCAATGCATGGGGCTATATTGCCGCGGCAGAGTCAAGGCCCCTGTCTCATCGCGCTCCTCGTGGGCACGCAGCTACACCATCCAGACTGCAGGCCAGAATATTCAGCTGTGTCGCACCGCAGCCGTCTCCTCACCTGCACCCTCCTTCGAACCGGGCCGCACCCTCTGGCAGTGTCGTGCCGCACGGCCTCAAGGGGCCAGGTATCTCCGTAGGATTGTCTCGGTTAGTGCCCAGGGCCTCCAAGTCGCCCCTCACGGCGTCTCCCAGCTGTAGGCGTCTAATAGAGTTTGGCGCCGTACTTCAGCCACAGCTCCTACAGCCGTCGCCCTCCTCCGCCTGGTCAGCTTCGTGTGTTGTGGGGGGGGAGAAATCCGCCGTCGCAGCTTACGTCCTTCACAGTTAATAAAGGTGGGGAGGGGGAGTTAATGTCGGCTCCGCAGTACTACCGTGTGTATCAGTGCCCCCAGTCTCGCCACTCCGGGAGCAGCTTCTCTCTCCAGGGTCCGGCAGTGTCCGCAGCAGAGCCTCCTCCTCACCTCCTTTTCGGTAGTGAAGGCTCCCTCTCAGTCCCCGCAGCATCAGGTCCAGGATCTGTAACAATCGCCATGGGGAGTCTCAGCGCCCCCTCAGTCTACAAGCGGACCTCCCGCAGAGCCTGCAGCGGCCGCACGCCGTCCCACCAGCCGACTCTGCGCTCAGTGTGTAGCAGCAGCCTCACGGGCAGCTTCTTTTCGCCAGCCTGAAGATGTGCCTAGAATTTCCAGGCGCGGAGCCGTAGTAGCGTCCGGCCTCACAGGGCCCGTGGCTCACCTCGCCGGCAGCGCGCTGAAGGTATATTTACGTCAGCGGGGGCGTCAGCAACCGAGGCCGTGGATCGCGGGCCTGCTTTTCATCTGGGGCGGCCCGCGCTAGCTCACTGGGTCGAGCAGTCACCACCGAGTGCCGCAGCTCCTCAGCCGCGGAACAGAGACGCCAGTGTCTAGCGCTGTTGGTCAGCGCTTCCAGCCACCTTCGGACCAAGGATTATGCAGGATTTGTTAGTCCGCTGTGGCGGAGCTCGAGCACTATGCGTCCATTTTGGACCCGAGCAAGCTCCGCCCCCCACGTTGTGGCATGACAATTCTTTAATGGTTTTGGTAGGTAGATAAGCCTTGCACTCTACTAGTCCATGAATGCAGATAACGTTATGGTTTATGGTCAGCTTTCTGCTTAAATGTTTCTCCACAATCACCTAGTTAATGTCTGCTTCATTGCACATGAATTTCAATTTGTTTTGTACTGAAGTATTGCTGTGCACTGCTTTTGTAACCTGGTTGCATCCACTTTTAGCATTCTTTACTCCCTATAGCATATGGAATTTATTTGCGTAATGTCCTAAAGGTACAGTACCTTTTTATTGCAAAAGTGTCATTCAGTTTCTGGCCATGAAATGTAGACTTTCAATGTTGTTTTTTTTTATCTTCAAGCATTTTATACAGGCTTGCGTTGCTCTGAGACCCCACCTGTGCTAGTGTCGAACATATACTTCTACTGCAGCACACCAGTCATGCACAGGCAGATTGCTGGATCATGGCAAACTCTCTTAAAGAGTGCTTTTAGTGTGCATGCTTCAGTTCCCCTCTCTCGTCACTAGTTGTAGCATCCTGCCAACCTAGGCACTCGCCAATAATAACAAGCCACCCACAGAGAGTAATTTTACATGTCTTTATTCCCCTGTTTGTAAGTCAGTACTCCACATTCTAAACCTGCCTTCAAATCATCCCTCCAATGCTTAAGTCACAGGCCTACTGTATACAGTGGGAACCAAGGGGCACATGCATCATTCTAAATACCGGTCGCAAAGGGGCAGATTCGCAGAAGCTGCCCCTTTGCGACTGGTATTTTTGCATTTGGGATGCATCAACCCAAATGCGGATTCACAATTTAAGTAATCGCAAAATTTGCGATTACTTAACCTCTTCTGTGCTCGTGATGGAACCACTCCGTCACGAGCCACGGACGCGCTGTGCTGGTGACTGAGTGGTTCAGTCACGGTGCGGCCGTCCCGCCCATGCTGCAGGAATTCCGCGCCTGCGCAGGCGTTCTATTGAGCGGGCGGGCTGTGAGGGAACCACTCCGTCACAAGCACAGCACGCCCGTGGCTCGTGACGGAGTGGTTCCATCACGAGCATGGCGGCGCCGCACGGATCCCCCTACCCCGAGCGCCACGGCGGAATTACCGCCGCGGCCAAGGGGTTAAATTGCAAATGCATTTAGGTAAACTAAAATTGCGATTCCCTAAATACAATGCATGATGCAATTTAAATGGTGATTTTGCAATTAGGGATTGCAAAATATCATCCATTTAAAGTTGATGGTAATTTGCACTAAAGTGCATTTTTCAAAGTTCCATGTTATACACACATGTCCTTGGTGCATGTGTGTGCGCAACATGTGGTCACATAGCAATTTCAGGGGTGCATCAGGGTGTCCTTTTGGCACCCTTGCACCCTTGAAATAGCATGCACAAATTGCGAGTACCTATTTGGTACTCGCAAATTGCGCATGCAATTCCCATTCATTCCTATGGGCCTTTAGGCCCATGGGAATGAATAGGAAGCTATTCCTTAATTGTGAATCACAATTTGTGGGTCACACTTAAGGAATGTATAGGAATCACAATTTTTGGGGCGATTCCTACATGCATTGGGAATTGCGATTCCTAAAAAATCGCAATTTAGGAATCGCAATATCTTCTTTTGACGCCTGTGGCCCCAAATGAGTTCCAGCGTTCTTTTATTGCAAGACACTACATCAAGTACCTATTGGTGACAAATTGGTGAGCTACCATCTGCTCATGCGGGGCGGTGGGGGCTACTACAAGTATATGCAGTGTATGGCCTGGAGAGGGGCTGCCATCTAGCCTGTAACCTGGTCCAGATACGGGAGGCACAGAAGCCGCGGTCAGACATTGAGTCTTTATTGCCAAATGTGTAGGACCGCATTCAGTGCAAAAAAGGCTGCAACGGTTATGGTACGAGGAGGAGAGGAGAGCTCACTGGAGCTCAAAAGGGTGCTACCTTGAGTGGACACCAAGCCACGCCCCTCTAAGCTAGGGATTTTTAATAACTTGACTTCTTGTCTTATACCTCTTGTTGCTAATGAGACCTAGCACTATATAGTCTGTCAAATGTATTCTAATTTAAAAGCTGCCTTTTCAGTGGACCCATCATTAGTGATTAAGCAAGGAAACACCTGTGCCCTAAATCACACGTACTGGCTTTGGTGATTTCAGGAGACCTTGGTTGGGGATTTGTAGGAGTTCCTGTTCCACATTGGGCGAGTAGTTGGCAGTATCTCCAGTCCTCTGAGGCAGAAAGGATTGCTCAACCTCTCCTGCTAGTGTGGGTGGAGAAGTAATGTATCACAAACAGCAGGCCTGTTCGCTCAATTCCCCCCCGACCCCCTTACCAAGGGGATTAGAGTAGCAGTTGGAAGTGTCCACATTACATAACAATAGCAGCAAATGCACAAAACCACCTCTCTCTCAGTGCAGGAGCAGTGGTGTACAGAGCAACATCTTGAGGACTTTTGAGGATCCTCTGTGCTAGAACTAGTAAATCATTAGAGGGTAGGAGAGTGAAGGTACTGGCAACGGTGTAGGCTGGTTATTTTCCTCTGGAGACTAGTGAAAGTGAAAAAAGAGGAGTTACTTAATTTGAAGATAGACTACGAGTCTTTATTCGTTCTGCCAGTGGATGTGTATTTTTCGGAATTTAAAGGAAGCCACTAATCTCTGGAGACTATCCCAGGCCACTGGGGTCCTTTCTGTCCCTAAGGAACACCCCAGCTCAACAGGGACGTGACGTCCACTGGAGGCATTGCCGACAAGAATGAGACACATTTCCAATCATATGGGAACTGCTGAATGCAGCATGGTGTGTTCTTCCAGTCCTGCAAAGACCCTGGGGCATCCTTCTGATAAGTGGTTGCTAACTAAACCTCCTTGAACGATTCACACATTGTCTCCATCCTTCATGTCACCAGTCAAGCATGCAGGGGTCTGTATTCCGCCCCAAAAAGCCACCTCCATGGCAGAACACTGCACACATCAGGTGACTCGTGCATGAAGAATCTGGTTGCAGCGCAGTGGTTTGCATTGTGCGTGACCAACCTCACCCTTTGCTTTGTGAGGCATTCTTAAACAACTGGCAGTGCAAAGCGACTTTTTGCAAAAAGTCTCATGCCTCCTACCTCATGAATGTTAACCAGGTGGGAATCTGCGGTGTACAACTGTTACCACAGATTTTTTACAACGGATTCCATGACCACGGATTTTTTACAACGCAGGTCATGTTACAACGGATCCTTTTACAACGCTATTCACTACAACGCAGGTACTATTACAACGCAATACCATTACATCGTAAGTATAATTATAGGTAAGTTTATCTTTTTTGGGGTTTTGGGGTGCAGGGGTATTTTTAGGTTTTAGGGCTTGGTTTGGGTTTTGGGGTACAGGGGTATTTTTAGGTTTTAGGGCTGGGTTTGGGTTTTGGGGTACAGGGGTACTTTTAGGTTTTAGGGCTGAGTATGTGTTTTGGGGTACAGGGGTATTAGGTTTTAGGGCTGGGTTTGGGTTTTGGGGTACAAGGGTATTTTTAGGTTTTAGGGCTGGGTTTGGGTTTTGGGGTACAGGGGTATTTTTAGGTTTAAGGGCTGGTTTTGGGGTACAGGGGTATTTTTAGGTTTTAGGACTGGGTTTGGGTTTTGGGGTACAGGGGTATTTTTAGGTTTTAGGGCTGGGTATGGGTTTTGGGGTACAGGGGTATTTTTAGGTTTTAGGGCTGGGTTTGGGTTTTGGGGTACAGGGGTATTTTTAGGTTTTAGGGCTGGGTTTTGGGGTACAGGGGTATTTTTAGGTTTAAGGGCTGGGTTTGGGTTTTGGGGTACAGGGGTATTTTTAGGTTTTAGGGCTGGGTTTGGGTTTTGGGGTACAGGGGTATTTTTAGGTTTTAGGGCTGGGTTTGGGTTTTGGGGTACAGGGGTATTTTTAGGTTTTAGGGCTGGGTTTGGGTTTTGGGGTACATGGTTATTTTTAATATATATTTACAATTTAAAAAATTAAAATTAATTGTATTAATATATGTTTTATTGTTTTAATAATAAATAATTTAAATTAATAATACATTAATAATTATTTACATTAAATATTAATTTTATTTACTTACTTGTAATTATACTTACGATGTAATGGTATTGCGTTGTAATAGTACCTGCGTTGTAGTGAATAGCGTTGTAAAGGGATCCGTTGTAACATGACCTGCGTTGTAATAGATCCGTGGTCATGGTATGCGTTGTAAAAGGACCCGTTGTAACGTCATATATCCGAATCTGCTGATAGTGACAAGAAATGAATTCTGGTATGTAGGTCCGCAAAAGTCAGCATTCTCATTCATAAAGTACCTTCACGGGACACATTGGCACAGCATGATGGTGTGCTATGAATGGGA
Source organism: Lissotriton vulgaris (assembly GCF_964263255.1). NCBI lineage: Eukaryota > Metazoa > Chordata > Amphibia > Caudata > Salamandridae > Lissotriton > Lissotriton vulgaris. The sequence goes on along the minus strand of NC_141689.1, from coordinate 908,385,838 downwards.
CCTCCAGGAGGCAGCAGCAGCCCGTGAGACTGGTTTCTTATCCACCCAGTCTCATATATTGACAGTTTACACTTTGTGAATGGTTACTGGAAAAAACAGCCACAAAGTATTTGCACACGCCTTTGCGACTCGCAAGCGGGATGCTTCTTTGAATTGCGAATCGTAAATTACTTTTTTTTTACATCATGAATTCAGATTTTTGTATTCGCAAAGTCCGGTGCACTGGCTTTACAAAGGCAATGCCTAGGTAACCAGGCACCAGATTAATTACTGTTTTCTGAGGGTTATGTCAGTTGGAATTTTTGTTCTTGGTGAATGGTCGCTGGAAAAGATGAGCTTGAAATTGACCTAAAGCTTTCTCAGATGTCGCCATCGAATTTTTTTTTTAACTAATGCAAAAGTATTTCATGCCCCTAAACATAACTATATTTAACTGTATTACCAGGATTTCCAAACGGTTAGATGTTTCATTACAGCAGTTTTGTGTAAAGAATCCTTGTTACAGATTACAGGTTGAAATTGCAAAAACTAAGAAATACATTTTCTAGTGGCAGAAAGATCTATTTGAGACTACAAGAAGGACATTTGGCACCAAGAGAGCACAATGTAGGGTGAGCCCGAAATGTAAATAATGTTTAAGTAAATTGCATTTAGGGATAAAGTCTGGTTTAAACATTGCACAGAGATTATAACTTGCATGTTTCTACCTTTAAGGTAGCGTTGTCAATCAAGTATATTTTTAGATATTCAACCATTTTAATTTTGAAAATCTTAAAACCCTGAGAATGTGCTAGCTGTTCCAGCCTAGTAATAACACAAATTTAAAACCCTAGAACCAATGCTGGCGAAACTCCTGACCAGTAAACACACTACTCGCCCTTGAAATTCCAGATGTCTGTGTGCAGCTGCTAAAATGCTCAGTTGTTGTGGATTGCGATTAGAATGCTTCTATTTTAGGAGTTATAAGTTTCATAACAGGGAATTCCAAGTACAGAGGGCACTGACGACAAACAATCTGGACAGGCTATGCAGAGTTTTAATAAAGGTAGCCGCAATTATTGAGGAATTGGCATTCAAAATGCATGCTTATCTTCAGTGATAGAGATCAGAGAAATGTGTACACTTTCTTGTGTAGTCACATATTCAGTTTCCTTACAATGTAAATTGTTTATGCATTCGATTTTGACACCTAATGTTTTTTTTCCTGTGTTTTTCAGCAGGCATTATGGCAGTAGAATAGAGCTGTGATATCTCCAGACTCACCATGAACCATTTGGAGATAGCCCATGAGGTGGAGGCGAGTGACGAACCAGTAAATGGAGAGGTAAACGAATCTGTGGAAGCTGACCTGGAACATTCGGAAGTGGAGGAAGAGCAGCAGCACTATGCCACCCCGTACTTGAGGCAGGGAAGTGGTGACCCAGAAGGCATCCCCAGTCGCGAGGAGGAGGGAACATTAGCCAGGTCTGCCAGCACAGAGAGTGGCTTTCACAATCACACAGATACGGCTGAGGGAGATGTTATTGCAACAGCTGAAGATGGCTTCGATGTAGACCGAGTCCAGGAGAATGACGATGAAAGCACCTATGGAGTACAATACAGACCTGAGTCTGAGGAGTATACAGAAAATGCAGAAGCGGAGCACGCTGAGGCAATTCAGAACCGAACTCTTCCCAACCATTTACACTTCCATGGAATTGACCATGAAGAAGTCATTAACGCAGCTTATTCAGGTTATGTTTATACCCACCGACTTTTTCACCGGGGAGAGGATGAGCAGTACGCAGAGCCTTATGCGGATTACGGATTGCAGGAACATGTGTATGAGGAGATAGGTGAGACGCCTGATTTGGATGTTCAGGAAGATCTACAACTGTACGAGCAAGAGCGAGAGGAAGCCGATAACTACCGCAAGGAAGCCTTAGGAGCTCGTCTGCACCACTACGATGAGCGATCTGATGGTGAATCCGACAGCCCAGAGAAGGAGGCCGAATTTGCCCCATACCCCAGGATGGATAGCTATGAACAAGAGGAGGACATAGATCAGATCGTGGCTGAAGTCAAAGAGAGTATGAGCTCCCAGAGTCTGGACAAAGTTGCAGAGGACATGCCAGAATCTGAACAAAACTTGGAGAATTCTGAGGCTGCCATTGATGAAGGGCTGGAGAGCAATGGGAAGCTCCCCCCAGGGTCCAGGCCCACAGCCAATATGGTAGAGCCAGTGCAGAGGTACAGTAAGGAGAAGCGAGATGCAATCTCGCTGGCCATAAAAGACATTAAAGAGGCCATTGAGGAAGTAAAAACAAGGACCATTCGTTCCCCTTACACCCCAGACGAGCCAAAAGAACCTATCTGGGTGATGAGGCAAGACATCAGCCCTACAATTGACTGTGATGACCAAAGGCCACTAGATAGAGATGTGAGTATGTGCTTGTAATTGCCATTTTTTGACATGCAAGTATATTACCCGGAAGAGAATGAATACATTCTTTATGTGCTTTTCTATGGAGAAATTCTGAAAACGTCTTAATAATTTAAATAACTCGTTGTGAATATGTGTGTATTTATTTAGAAGTATTTCAGTGATGTTGAAAAGATAGGGGCAGAGTTAGAGTTTGGTGGAGGGGTACATTGTTGCGACGGAGTACTCTCTTCGTCAAACTCAGTCCCGCCCCCATTTAAAGGCAGGCGGAACTTAAGTATGTAGACAACAGAGCCTTTTCCTGCTCTGTTCCCCACATACTTCTCCAGCAGGCCGTTGTTGGTTAGCCATTCGTACGCCCGTTGCTGCTTGTCACCTCCAGAGGGACAGTAAGAAAAATTAATGACACACACACTATGGAAGGACAGCCCCATGTGTGTGTGTGGGGGGGGGGGTCATTAGTTTATCTTTTTTCAAAAACAAAGTTCCATTTGGGGAGTTTGTTTTTGAAAAATATAAAACTGTAAAAGTTTGACGGCAGCCATACTGTATGATGGAGCCATTTATTACATTTTACAACATTGACAGGCACCGCCATAACAGCTGTCCCTTCCAAAGTTAAGCGATGTCTGCAGGGCAGGCAGACATCTCTACATTTGGAGAATTGGATGTCCGCCAGCGTCCTGACGGATATTACTCCATCCTCCAATGTCAAAATCGGGCCCAAATTATTCTTTTGAGATTAAGCATGGACTGCACTGTGACTGCGCAAATTAACTTTGGGCGATTGTACACAAATGTTTGCATTGGGGGTCTAGTGCAAAATATCATTTTAATTTCCTGCAGATGCGTCTTTGCCCTGATAAATTAGCTCAGATATAACTTTGCATTGACGATCAGTGCAAATATCCCTGTCGCTAGTGCAAACAGGTTAGGTCACTGTTGCAGTGCATGTAACCGGACCTCTTTTTAGGCCTGGCGTTCACCAAGACCTTTTGAATATACTATTGTCTCAATGTCTATATACTGGTGCATGTCTGAGTTTTGGGTTAAGGAGTTTTCTGTTACCCAAAAAATATTATTGGCAACCCTTTATTTATGCAGCAGTAGGCAACCAAATTATGGGTTAGAGATGACATTTATACAGCAAAAAAAGGCAGGTTACATGACATAATGCTTGACATTCTGTGGTAGTATTTTTTCACTATTTGTCATTTTTATACATATTAATTTTGTGGCAAATGTTGTATCCCATTAGTAACTGTTTAACATCTGAATGCAACAATTGGCAATCAAATGCTCATCAGATTATCTCTAGAAAAAACCGCCACTGTGTCAGTCGCCCTGTGTGGTGCTTGTTTTAGTAACTTTTGATCTGTTTGAATTACACACAGATATTTTGCTGAAATCGTCAAATTATGCAGCAGATGGTGGATTATGTGGCAAGTGCTCTAAATCCATAAGTATGTGCAAACCACAACTACAGTAATAATTCTAGTGGCTCCAATTATGGTCAACCGTGCATTATTAATATTACTAATATTTTTTAGGATACCACATCCACATTATGTACTGTATTTTGAAAGCAAAGAAAATAACATTTGGTCGTGCACGGATGATAATTTCCTATATCAAGGCATATATTTGGTTGATAGTTTTTAACATCTTATAAATCAACTGCTTGAAAACAAAATATATGCCTTAGTTTAATAAATGGGTAATCCTCCCCAGACTGTAGGTTACTTAATTGTTTATTAAAACAGTATTTTTCATCTGGCTATCTCGGTATTATTTCTACTTTATGCATCTGCCTAAGGAAACCTTCATGTTGACGTGTCCAAGAGGACTTTTTTAGCATACATGCAAAATTAAAGGAAGTATAGCATTTGTTTGTTGATACACTGTGTACACATTGAAATGCAGTATTGACATTTTCTGATTGTTTTAATGTCTCCTCGATTTCCATATTGCTTTGTGGTTCTACTTTTCCGTTGCCATTTCAATAACGTGTCATAAATTTTGTAGTGTACATTTCACAGCATTTCTTGGTATGATTTTCTGTGAATTGATTTATTCCTGAGCAATTGAGATCACGATCATGGACCTTGTAGACTTACCAGTAAAATGACCAAAGTTGTGGAAGTGTATGTGGTGAATTCAGTAATTCCAGGTTCTGCATGAACTTCTCTATTCCTGACCCGAAAACTTGTCATGGCTGGTAATCGGATTGGAAAAACCATCTGGAACCTGTAGCTCGGGCCTACTAATACCGTCTCCAGTTACTGGCCATCTTGGAATGGGGACCTTAGTATACATATGTATTTTTATTTATTGATATTTTTATATTGCGAATTAGCCTCCAATAGGCATGAAGGTACTTTGCATCAAACGTGGACAATACAGTTAACAGTTCGGATCAACAACAGTAACACACCAGTACTTTTGTTTGGTGAGCCTATATTATTAATAGTTTAGTAAATCACAAAACAGGAAAGGGTAGTTGTAAGCAAGAGATTGTGATAGGTGGAAAAAACAGCAGCGCAATATTCGGAAGAGAAGTGATTGGTCGTGGAAGAGAGGAATATGTGAGTTTTGAGGTGTTTCCTGTAAGTGAAGGGGGGAGGGGTGTCAGCATTTATTTGTGGAGAGTTCCAAGCTGATGCGTTTGCACCAGAGAAGGATCTGTTCTGAGTGAAAGAAGTTCTGGATTTGAGGACTTCAATTCTAAGTTCATTCTGGCTGTAGAGATTTGTTCATGCTTTCAAGATGGGAAGTAGAGTAGAAAGGTTAAAGGGATTGTTAGCATTTCTTTCTTTTATTGATGGCCTGTGTAATTTGCTTACTATTTGAGAGATTTAACCATACAAGCCAAATTGAGCTTACCAAGCCTGCACCTCTTGCAGTTAGTGGAAGAACTTTTAAACTCGCAAGGGGCACCTACCCAACGCTTGGAAGCATGCTATGGTTCTTCCCTTACAAAAAAAACCCACTTGGACTCAGACAACTTTTCCAATTTAAGGTCCATTTCTTTACTTTCTACCCTATTTAAGATTTTAGAAAAACATGTAAATGTCTAACTGACCTCATTTGTGGAGACTCAGGAGGCCCTCCCAATCAGGCTGAAGAGCTGGGCACAATACCGAATCCGCTCTTCTAGGAGCCACAGAACATCTAAGGCAGCTCCTAGATACGGGCTGCACAGCCGCACTGATGCTGTTCGATCTCAGTGCAGGACTGTGTCCCATGCCATTCTTGTTGAAAGACTGATCCAACTGGGCATCATAATGTCTATCCTCCTTTCTGACGGAACACACTTTTCAGGTCTTCTTGTCAAATGTATTGTCTAACCCACATTCACTTCCCCCGGGAGTCCCGCTGGGATTCGCCCCCAGCCCCATCCTCTTAAACATCTACGTCCGCCCGCTTGCAGACCTGTTGGAAAGATGTGTGCTCACCGTGTTTTCATACACTGACGACACCTAGATCATCTTCTCTCTGTCATCCAGGCGGGAAGGCAACTTGGAGGATCTCCGTTCCTGACTCGGTCTTGTCTCCACCTGGATGAACACTAACTCCTCAAAATTAAATGGTGACAAGACCGAGGTTATGTTATTGGGTAAGAATCCCCAGCTCTGGGGGCCTCAGTACTGTCCCACTATGCCGAGAGTGCCTCCTGAACCAACCAACAAGGTGAAGAACCTTGGCATCTGGCTTGACTGCACTCTATCCATAAAGCCTCAAGCAGTGGCGTAACTGCTTTGTGTGTTGTATACTGTGTCACTGCCACTCCCCCCTCATCATCTGCTCGATCTTCTGTTGGGATTATCGCTTCTCTTTTCCCCACGCAGCAGAGCTAAGCGCTGCAGCGGGAACGCCCAAACTGGCCGCCAGCAGCGAGGGAGCCGGTCCTGTGGCCACGCCCACTCGCTCGAGGCCACGCCCCCTTCGCCTTCATAAGCAGAGCTGATCACGAGCTCTGGTCAGATCACTACTCCTGAGGCACAGCCGGGAGCGCTTTTTAAAACTTGATACTTAGTTGATTTTAAAAACTTTGTGTGTTGTATACTGTGTCACTGCCACTCCCCCCTCATCACCTGCTCGATCTTCTGTTGGGATTATCGCTTCTCTTTTCCCCACGCAGCAGCGCTAAGCGCTGCAGCGGGAACGCCCAAACTCGCCGCCAGCAGCGAGGGAGCCGGTCCTGTGGCCGCGCCCACTCGCTCGAGGCCACGCCCCCTTCGCCTTCATAAACATGTGTATTTCGCGTACGCGCAGCGGACGGGCGTAGCGGGCGCGCCTAAGGCAAGCCCGTCTGGGCCCGTCTGGGCCCGAACGGACCCAGGCCCAGGAACGCTGCCGGTTCCACCTCCCAAGCGTCTGATGTACCCAGCAGACACGCTCCTGGATCTCCGACCTGAAAAAAACCAAGGATGTCGTTACATTCACGATGAAGGTAAACCCTTCTCAAACTGCACGCACTGCAACCCAGTTACCCAGACCCCAGCCAATCCTGGATTACAGCTGGGTCTCCTCAACTGTCGCTCCCTCCCCAAGCATGCACTTGAAATTAACTTGATGATTCAAGATCAAGGCATAGACGCACTGTTTCTCACGGAAACCTGGCTTTCCGACAGTTCTGATTCGGACATTGTCATCGACCCTTCCCCCAGGCTACCTCATTCAAACCCGGCACAGACCGAGAGGAAGAGGAGGCGGGTTGGCCATAATCTACCGAGAACACCTTATCTGTAGAACCAACGACGCCAACATTGAAGATTCCGAAAGCTGCCAGTTTTCCCTCCAAACCTCCCCGGCGCACTCCCTTTCGGGACTACTAATTTACCGCCCTCCGGGCAATCCTGGGAAATTCCTCAATGCCGTCACGAAACGGTTTCACAATTAGCCTCTTCCGCTTCCAACTTTCTCATCGTAGGTGATCTTAACCTTCATTTCACAGATCCCTCCGACCGGACCGCTTCCGACCTGCTTTTGGACCTTTTGGCACTTAACATCCGGTTGGTTAATAATGAACCCACCCACGACAAGGGACACCTTCTGGATCCCGTCCTCACCAATATCGCCAATATTACCACCAGTCCCCCCTTACCTCTGCCATGGACCGATCACTTTCTAATCCCCATCACCTGGGAGTCTCCTACTGTTACCCCCCAATCCAAGAAAATCAAGGTCACCGATAGACGTTGGCACAAACTTGTACCAACCGAATGGGCCACCATTCTCTCAAATTCCATTCCAACGCTCTCATCCGACCCAATTATGGCCGATAAACAGTTCAGCTCCTGGATCATATCCTCCCTGGACACACTCCTCCCCAAAACCGCCACTCTTAAACATTCCAAACGAATACCCTCTGCCCCGTGGTATACTCCAGAGCTCAAGTCTTTACGACAGAACTGTAAACGAGCTGAACGCTCCTGGAGGAAGGAGAAATCCAATGCTAATAAGGATGCCTATCTCACCTCCCTATCAACATACAAATCTTCTATTGGCCTATCTTCTATTGGCCTATCAACATACAAATCTTCTATTGGCCAATTCTCTCAGGAAAGAATTGGAAAAGCCGCCTGCTCTAGCAAAGAAACATTTACCATCCTAAAAGAACTCCTCAAGGTCCCCGACCCCGGTCCCAAAAACCCCCCAGACCCCAAAGCAGACCAGGAAAAATGCCACCAGCTAGCCAGCTTTTTCCAAGAAAAGATCCAAAAAATCCTCGACTCGATTCCATCTGCGAGTCCGAGCGAGAATGACGATCCCCTCGACACTTCGATCTCTCCCTGCCTATCCTCTTGGGGGCAAATAACCACTGAGGAAGTCGAGAATACGCTAAAAACCATCAAAAGCGGTTCGCCTAGGGACCCCGCCCCGCTACGGACCCTCAAGGAAGTAGCCCTAAGCATGGGCGGAAAATCCGTTTCGCTCGCGGATTTTGCGGATTTTCGGTAAATTCGCAATCCGCGAGATTCGCGAATCTCCCGCAAAATCCGCAAATCCGCGAGCAGCGGATTTTGCTCGCACTGTTCGCGTGAGTTCGCGGCTTCCCAGTACACTTCGCGCCCCGCGAATAAGTGCAAAATTGCAGAAATACGATCTTAGCAAAACTGAAACTACTTACCAGGTTCAAAAGTTCAGGCTCATCATTAGTAGCCATTTCCTGTAGTGCTTCCTGAGGGGCCCCTCCAGAGTTCAGTTGCCAGTTGCAACTATTATGTGACCCTGCTCTGAACCTCAGAATAGTTACACATATGCCACAAAGGTCCTGAATTACAGCTAAGGGAGACAAGCAGGAGCCAGGCTGGAAGTTCAAATCCATTAATCAGCCCCTAATTCATTATTGTCAGTTGGGGCAGGGCAGGTGTTGTAACTAATTTTGCAACAATGAAAGCACTTAGCAAGTGCAAAAGATCACTAATCAGGAAGCACTAAGGAAGCAGGTGCCAGCTAAAAAAATATTCTGTGACACATTAATCAGCCCCAAATTAATTCAGGTCACTTGAGGCAGGGAAGGTGTGCTTGCGTTGCCACAATAATGTACACTGACTGGACAACCAGAGGGTGCTGTGATGAAACAGAGGGTGGCATGGGTGGGACAGAGGGTGGCATGAGTAGTCAGAGAGTGGCAGTGGTGACAGAGAGTGGCAGTGATGAAGAAGAGTGTCCCAACCAGGCTGGACACGTAGAAACAACAAGTTCGCGAAACTTGCGACCCGACAGGTAAGTTCGCAATTTGCGACATTGTACAAAACGCTCGCGAACTGGCAGAAACCCGCGCAAACACAAAAAAAAAAATCCGCAAATTCGCGAGAATTCGCGGATTTTGCGGATTGCGAGTTCGCAAATCCGCAAAATTGGCGAACGCGAGATTCGCAAAATTCGCCCATGCTTAAGTAGCCCCCATCATCATCCCTCCCCTCACCCATCTGATCAACGCGTCTCTACAACAGGGAGTCGTCCCCCCTAGTTGGAAAGCAGCAGTTGTTAAAGCGCTACTAAAGAAACCCTCCTTGGACCCTGCGGAATTGGCCAACTACAGACCAATATCCCTTCTCCCCGGGACCAGCAAGATTGCTGAGAAACTGGTAAACAAGAAACTTTCACAGTTTCTTGAAACTAATAACCGGTTAAAAAACTCACAAACAGGTTTTCGTCCAGGGCAGGGCACTGACATCGCCCTCCTGGCGGCGGTGGAGGAGGCCAGAGCACTCTTAGATGAAGGAGGATCAGTGGCAGTGATCCTCCTCGACCTGAGTGCGGCCTTCGACACCGTCAACCACCATCTCCTGATCAAACGGCTCAAGAGGGTAGGTGTGGAAGGCACCGCTCTATCCTGGCTTTCTTCCTTTCTGGCCCAACGTTCTTTCCAGATCTGGGACAACAACACCCGCTCCTCCGAAACACCCCTCCAATGTGGGGTGCCTCAGGGCTCCTCCCTGAGCCCCACATTGTTTAACATCTACATGTCCCCATTGGAGGAGGTCGTCACCCGGTTCGGAGTGAGCATCGTCAGTTATGCGGATGACACACAACTAGTGGTCTCCCTATCCCACCCTAGTCAACAACCTGCGGACTTATTCAACTGCTTGTCGCAGATACAAGGGTGGATGAACAGTTCAGCCTTAAAACTGAATGGTTCAAAGACTGATATTCTCCTTCTTGGTCAGAAAGGACTCACCTTCCCTCAGAACATCTGGCCTCCCTGTCTGGGTCCCCTCCCAGACCCAAAACAGGAAGTAAAAAGCCTGGGTGTATGGATCGAAACCGACCTCTCATTCACCACTCAAGCAAAAAAAGTAGCCGGTACTTGTTTCGGGCTACTGAAGTCAATGAGAAAGATTCTGCCACTACTCCCACCCACCTCGCAAAGACTCCTAATCCAAGGCCTTATACTCTCCAGGCTTGACTATAGCAACTCAATCTACTTGGGCGCACCCGAAGCTACTCTGAACAAATTACAGAGAATCCAAAATGTTGCTGCCCAGATCCTCACGAACACCCCTGCCAGAGCTTCTGCTAAACCAGCACTGAAGCTCCTTCATTGGCTCCCAGTGAGGGAACGAGTGATATTCAAAGCCCTATGCCTGGCGCACAAACTATTGCAGAATCAAGGCCCTCCGATTCTGAGAAAATTCATCAGACCATACAAAGCCCCAAGATCCCTCCGATCGGACAAGGAGTCTCTAATCATCCTCCCGAGATTCAAGAAAGCTCGCACGGGTGGAAGACGCTTCTCGGTCCACACCGCACGCCTTTGGAATGCTCTCCCCCGAGACCTTAGAACAGAACCCAACTACTTACGTTTCAGGAAACGGCTGAAAACCCACCTGTTCCCCTAACTTAACTATCTTCCCCTGAACCTGTCTTCCCCTCCCTTCCCCCCCCCCCCCTCCTCTTCTTGCCCCCGGACTCACAGATGTAGGGATCTTCAGCGCTGGGATACCTCTGGGTGACTACGCGCTCTATAAATTTTTTTAATAATAATAACTAAACTTGAGGGGGACCCCTGCAGGGTAGTAGAGGGGCCCAGCTAAAGTGCGGTGCTGAGGGGACCCCCTGGAGGTTGGGCACTCCCCCGCACCGCCCGGGCTGCAGGTGCCTGTGTTACGCCCCTGGCCAAATTAGCAGCCACATGCATTGCCACCGTAAAATGGCTTAAAAAAGATCCTGTGGATACTTCCTTTTTCTGCTCAAAGAACAGTTATCCATGCCTTGATGTTATCAAGGCTAGATTACGGCATCAACCTGTATTTGGGGACAGATAAGACTGTGATAAGGTGTTTTCAGGTAGTTAAGAACTCTGCCACCAGGCTCTTGTTTTGTCCCCCCCAAACACTCCTCTGCTTCTGTCTGCCCGTAGCTCGTTCCAGGTCTTGGCTGCAATGTGAGAAAAGGATCTTCCGCCTGCTCTGGCTCTGTGGATGCACGGGGTTTCAGCCAGTGTGAGGTTGGAAGATTGGAGGTTTCTTTTGGGTACGTGGAAGTTGATTCTCTTGTTGAGGTATTTGGGTCCATTATTGCGTAGGCATTTGTAGGGCGTGAGTGAGGATTTTGAAAGTGGCTCTTTTCTCACGGAGAGCCAGTGGACACTTCGTAGATGTTGGCTGATGTGTTCGTGTCGGGGGATGCCGAGGACGAGTCTGGCGGCGATGTTCTGTATTATCTGGAGTTTGCGGAGTAGGGACTTGTTGATACCGGCTTAGAGTGCGTTTCCATAGTCCAGTCTGCTGGTGATGAGTGCATGGGTGACTGTCTTCCTTGACTCAGTCATCTGGGAAGGTTCCTGTTTTGAAGGTGGTGTTGATGGTGCGTTGTAGTTCGGGTGCGTTGGCGGATGCAGCTCTGTGGTAGAATTGAGGGGGGCAGGGGTCGGTGGGGTCCCTCAAGTGGATGCTTTTCATGGTTGAGGCGGTGTCTTCAGCAGTGAAGATGGAGATGGTGAGCTGGCTGATGTTTCTGTGGGCGGGGGCCGTCAGTGGCGCATGGTAGATGGTCGATGAAGTTGGCATAGAGGTTTTTGATCTTGAGGTGGAAATAGGTTCCAAGCTTGTCACAGAGTTCTTGGGATGGGGAGATCTCTGTAGCTTAACTGCGTGGGTTGGTGAATTCTTGAATGACACTGAAAAGTTCCTTGGAGTTGGCCAGGATTTTGTTGTGGATGAAGTTCCTCTTGGTGGCTCTGATCTGGTTGTGGTAGTCTGTCATGGTGTCCTTGTAGGTGGTGTGGTTTTCGGTGTACTTGGTGTTTCTCCAGTTCTTCTCCAGGCGTCGGCAGGTGCGCCTGGCTTCTTGGAGAGCGGTGGTGAACCAGGCTGCTTTCCTGGGGCATTGTCTGTCGGGGTTGCGTAGCGGTTCGAGCTCGTCTGCACAGTTGGAGATCCAGGTGTGGAGTTCTCTGGCTGCGTCACTTGCGTCGTTTGCGTATGGTGCCCCGGTGTGGTTGTCTCGGGTGAGGGTGAGGTTAAGTTGGTCGTCGGTAACCTTGCTCCACTTCCTTCGTGGTGGGCGTGGGGCTGGTTTGGGTGCCTTGGGTTTGTTGATGGTGAATTGTACGCAGTGGTGGTCAGTCCATAGTGGCTGCATTGTGTGGCTGAATTAGACGCTGTTTCCTACCACGACGATGGTGTCGAGGGTGTGTCCTGCTCTGTGGGTCGGTGTGTTGACAAGTTGTTTAAGTCTGATGCTGGCGACGTTGTCATGGAGTTGGGGTCGCTGGGGTTTTTGAGGTGGAAGTTTAGGTCTCCAATGAGTATGTAGTTTGTTGAGGCGATGAAGTCGGTGATGGTGGTGACGAAGGGGGGCTGGGTGTCTGTAGACGAAGGTTCCTCAGAGTGTGGCTTTGGGGGTGGTCTGGGTCTGGAAGTGCAGGTGTTCGGCAGAGGGGAAGACACGGTGAGACGGAGGATGCTCTTGTGGGTGATGGCGAAGCCCCCTGGGTGGTTGGGGGCGGTCTTTCCTCTGGATCTTGTATCCGTCTGGGATGGTTGCGCTAATATTGGGGGCGGAGGATGCATTGGTCCAGGTCTCTGTAAAGAAGGTGATGTCGGGCGAGAGAGAGTCGAGTAGGTTCCAGATTTCCATGGCGTATTTGTGTACGGAGCGTACATTGAGGAGGATGCATTTTATGGTGTTGCCGGTGCTGGCGTCGGTGGTGTTGGAGGCCGGGGTGGCGGTGAGGGTCTGGCGGCAGTGGAGGCAGGAGAACTGGCCGTGGGTCGTGTTTGGCGAGGCCTGTTGGCATTCTCTAAGTCTTCCAGGGTTGAGTGCGGGGAGGGTGGTGGTGTCGTAGCGATGGGTAGTAGGAGGTCCTGGGTTCCTGGCGCTGGCCACGGTCGGATCGCGGACAGGCGCAGACGGGCTTGCCTTTGGGGCGCCCGCAGCGCGTGGCCGCCATTAAGTATGGGAGGTGGGAGGGAGGAGAGGCTGGGAGGCAGGAGCGGAGGAATTCCGGGGGGGAATTCTGGGAGGGAGGGGCCGCCGGGGCAGCAACGGCGAAAGGAACAGGCAGGCACAAAAAAATAAAAACAGTGGTGGAATTAGAGCAAGACACAGCTGGGCACATTAACAGTGGCACAACAGGGAAAAAATAAGAAAAAAACGTCTGAGAAAGGTCACGGTGGTTGCAGGCAGTCTGGTCCCAGTTGGAGCGGGCAGCAGGTGCCGGAGGAGGTCGGGGTCTGGAGACAAGAGATGGCACAGCGGAGCTGCGGGGAGAGAGTGGACCTAGACCGAGGGTCTAAATCCAGGCACACCGGCACCTGCAAATATTGATGGTTCCCTACTTCCCCTCCTGCATGTGTGCTCAAGGAATCACTTGCTTTTCACGGTCTCTAGAATTAAATGCACCGGATCGATGATTGTACTTTCTCTTTTCTTGGCCGTAGGCTATTGAACTCCCTTGCCAAGTCTCTGAGATGCTATGCGTATTTATCCACCTTCCGCAAGGAACTGAAGACTTTGATGTTTTAGGTCTCCTCGTTAAGCTGTTCTACTTGTCCGTCAGGCACTGGGAAACCCCCAGGGGTATCTATGCGCTATACAAGAATTCAATAATAATAATACTTTTGTGGAATGGTTGTTAACCTGGTTGAAGAATGCAGTATGGTTTTAAATGTGGCTAGGTATGACGGCGGGAATCTTGCTAAAACAGAGTTACTAAAGTCTTGCCTAGAAATCATTAGGGAATGCACTGTGTTTTCATTTAACCCCTAGGCTGCGGCTGGAATTCTGCGCCTGTGCGGCACTGTCCGATCGCGGACGTGGTCATGACGGCTCCCGGCCGTCATCAGCACACGCCCACCGTAACTCATGACGGCCGGGGGCCGTCATCAGCGCCGAAGGGGTTAATCTCTGAGGATGAGGTTTCTAAGTTTTTTCAGGGAATGAAAGCATTGACAGTCTTTGCAGAATTGCTTATGTGGAGAATAAGAGTCAGCAATGAATGCACAAGTAAAGCCGAGTGCTTTTATGGTTCGGTTAAGAGTGGGGGAGATATATATAACGATATTCTCATCAATAAAAATGACCAAACATTCAATATACATGATATCTCGAAATTAATAAAACACAATACATTAAAAATTAATCAGATATTACATAAAAGGTAGAGAGTAAAAAAGCCAGACAAATACAATATGTCTTTACAGTTTACACATTCGTCATATTCCGATGTCAATAGCATGGAACACAGCAGTTTATGATTAATAAATGTATGTGAAATTTTAATCCTCGTGTTAGTGGTTTCTCCGGCTGTATATGGTCCTATCTTCAGGTGTGGTATAAGAGCAAGTTGAAAGAGTGTAATATCCGGTTGTGTGGTAATCGATAAGAATGACTAGTCTGTAATGAAATTTACCCAAAGGGATTTTTTCTTTTCACTACAGTCTTGTAGCCATATAATTGATGTACCAGAAAATTAATAAATACTTAAACAGTACATAAGACTTTGTGTGAATAGAATTTGCAGCATGCGACAAATACGTGCAAATTAAAAGTTAGATGGTGGCACAGTAAAAATACTCAAGATAAATTGGTTTAAAATACTGTGTTCAATAATCAATGGAGAAAAAATAATTGAAACGATGGAGAACAAAAACCCTGATGCAGTTTCACTTGTGTCAGCAGGTCAACATCAGAAGAGAGAGCAAGCGTATGGTGGTATGTACCTACTATAGTATGGAAGAGATCCCACTGCTTACAGTTGCATGAAGATTTTGGAAAAGCCATTTATATGCAGAAAACATGTCAGCTGTTGTAGTGCCCATATGTTGGTTAGCAACCATCCATTTGGTAGTCAGTATCTGTAGAACAATCTCTGAGAGCATCGGTTAGTGAAACAGCAAGGCAATCACCACTGTCCTGGCTCCAACAACTTGTTGTAGTCCTATAATTTAGGGGCGTCACCCAGTAGATTATTCGTGTTCCAAAAGAAACCTATTGCCATTTTGGAGAATAGGAAAGCGGATGGATGCCTCTTCAACTGAGTTAGGCTGTTTTGGATTAGGATGGCTTGAGCCTTCTACCTGAAGAAACACGGACAGCATTTCAGCATTACTGACAGCTCTTGTTGACACGTTCGAGGTTCAAGAGCTCATACTTGGGGGATGATTTAAGACATGAATCAAGTATTAAAGATGGAGACTAACATAGCTAATAACGGTTTATTGTACACATCCTTCTTTCCATAGTATCATCTGCAACCTTGATGCTGGATTTAGCAGTTTTTTATTGCTGCAGTCTGTGATGGGAGACTACTTTTCCCAAAATTACTTCTAAGAAATTGTGTGTTTTATTAGCTTTCAAAAAAACCAGTTGCTTCAGAAATAGGAAGCTTCCCAACACATCTTTTGATGAAAAGTGGCTTCACATGCCCTCCAGGCACAAGGCAGTAAGGCTTAGTCTCGGAAATGTTGTGTTCATTTGTAAGCATTAAAATAAAATATTTACTGGGCAGCCCTCACATATGCTTGGTTTCTCCATATGGAGAATGTATTTTGCTTCAGATTTTATTTATTTATTTATTTATGCAATTTTATATAGCGCGGACTTTACCCGAAGGTGTCAGAGCGCTTCACAATAGGAACAGAAAAGATACAAACTGAGAACATTACACGAGCAACAGATTGCAGAGGCATACGTTACGTTACATACGGTAAAGTGATAATTGTGAGCAACCAAGAATACATGAGGTAGTAAAAATTGTGAGAAACCAAAAATACATGAGGTAGACAAGGTAATTGTGACACTTGTGAGCAAACAAAATACATGAGGTAGTAAAAATGTGGGCTACCAAAAATACATGAGGTAGTAAAAAGTGCACAGGAGGAAAAAGTGACAAGTGTGCAGGCTACAAGTGTGCAGGCTACAAGAGAAAATAGAGTATAATTTGCGGTATAATACTGCAATATATGTTAGACACTCAAGCACAAGAACAAACGATTACGTAGGCAAAAGTGGCACTTGTGCAAGTATCAAAGGTAAAAAAAAATGTGAGAGGAAGCAAACCGTGTGTTACAGGGGCAAAGTGGTGAGTGCAAGTTGCAAGAGGGTACCAAACACAAGTACATGGATAATACTGCAATAAAAGGCAAACACTCTAACCGCAAGAACACACTGGGAAGGCACTTCCATGGACATGAGAAGTAGAAATTTTCAGTAGTGGGAGATTTTCCTTCAGATAAAAGAGAGTTACTTTTGGAGGTGTCTCTGGAGGAGGAGAGCTTTGAGGTCCCTTTTAAAGGCCTGGGAGGAGGCGGTGGTCCGGAGCTGAGGCGGGAATGAGTTCCAGATTCTCACTGCGTTGCCTGAAAAGGATTGGGCCATCGTTCTTTCCTTCTTGAAAGTGGGAGGTTCAAGCAGTAGATTCTCCGCATTGCGTGAAGGTCTAGAACCTCCAGAGAGTTTCAGTTTATTCGCCAGGTAGCGGGGAGAAGAGGAGTGCAGGGCTTTGTGGGTGATACAAGCGGTCTTGTAGATAGCTCTAGCCTCAAAGGGAAGCCAGCGGAGGGTAGATAACATCGGTGTGATGTGATCGCTTCTTTTGGCCCCATAAATGAAACGAGTTGCTGAGTGGAAAACAGACTTAAGTGGGGACAAGTGGGATTTGGGGAGGCCAGTAAGAAGAGAATTGCAGTAGTCGAGTCTGGAGAGGACCAGTGCTTGCACCAGGGTTATAAGGATAAGGGTTAGATGAACACTTTGCATAAGTTTGTGTTGCATGTGCATGCGTTAAGCACACATTAGTACACGTACGTTCTTAATGTACATATTGTCCAACTGTTGAAACTATCTTGATCCTGCTCCATTGGATTGGGAGCAAAGTAGGACATGTTTTGAAGTCTAATTGGAGATCACAGAATGGGATGATGAGTTGCCACATGTATGTTCGCCATGCTTAGGCATTGCTTTCGTAAACGGCTCCTCTGTCTGTAGGTTGATTAAGATAAGGAGGAGATGAGGAATATAACGCTGCAATAGGGCATTAGGCAAGCCTGACAACATCTACAAAAATCATGCATTATGATTAGAACATGTAAATTACTTTCTACATTGACCTTTAGAGATTTTCACAGACAGTTGATTAATAATACAAGCAGGTCCGAAAACACAAGAAAGGAAAAATCTTACATTCGCCAAGCACAACACATGGTGCACACTAGGGAATGTATGAGAAAGCTTACTGTTCATTCGGCATCTCAAGCAGAAGAGTGTTGAAACAGTTAAACGTATGGTTACATCAAAACTTTATATGGTGCATCCAGGCAATGTAATAGGGTCTGGAAGTACAGCTGAAGCATGTTACAGATGTGGAAACAAAGGACATATAGCCATTGAAAATATGTGCTCTGTGTTGAATACCAAGCACCCAGCTTGCCTCTTGCTTGTGGCCTCCTGTTTCTACTTGTTCCAGCCTTATCTAGTGACACTGCCTGAGTTTTCCTGCCCGGGTATTCAAGACCGGGTTTTCCCACTCACCTTTCTTCCCACCAACAGAAGCCCTGCCTATCCAAGGCCCTACTTAATGCAGGCCACAGCGCAACCGAGACCACTGACCCTTACACCCTCCGCAGATACACCATTGCCGAGATATACACTCTTGCTGCTGCAACAAATGCTGCCACTGCACCGACCCATTCTCAATGGTAGGACCTTTTACCTGCACCCACTGCCCCTTCGCCTGCCACTACTTTGATGTAATCCGTTATTTGAATGTTCACAAGCAGAATATCCATGAGCGAGTCATGACATTAGGTTTCACCTCACTAGAACACCCAAAACACATTGGGCTGAGCATCGTAACTTTGTGAAGAAAGTCTGCTCTACATCTCTTACAATTCACATTCATGTTTTATAAACACTTGTTTATATATTCACAGTGTTTCATGCCCCCGTCAGTATATTGCCAATCCATAATTTCAATTAAGCTCTGCTTTTCAGTACCTAAAAAACTGAGTATCCTTATTATGCTGGGAAAAAACGGAGGACTTCTATGCAATGAACGTCTATTTTACACATACTTTTATGATTCACATTTATGCTTTACATCCACTTAATTATACACTCGTGAGAAGTTTCGTGGCCCGTCAATGTATTGTCACGTAGTAATTCCAACAGTAGCCCTGTTTTGAAGTATCTTGCAATAACAAATTGAGAGCTCTTATGCGGTTGGGAAACACAGATAACTACTTCTCCCATGTTCTCCCTGTGACTGCAACCTCACTTCCAAATGCAAGAGTTAAAAGTGCACCGTAACCCAGTGCAGCCACCCATAGATGACCGGCCACACTGCGAGTGATCAGCAAGTGAAACCAGCACCTTTAAGGTACTTCCCATTAACCCCCGACAGCCACTTATAGCACACTCACAAGCAGGTAGTGAGCAACATTGACTCTGCCTTTCCACCCCCTTCTTGCTCTCCATATCTGAAAGAAACAGGTTGGTGTTAGATTCCTTACCTTCGAACATCCCCAGGCGTCAGACTGGATCAAGAATGTTTTGCGTAGCAGTACCCCTGCGCGTCGGTAGGCGTCGTCTGCGGCTCCGTGTCCGTCGTCGTTGGCGCCGGGATAACGTCGCCAGAGTATTTAGACGCTGCCCTCCCGCACTGGCGTCAGTTCTTCTTTTTTCCGCAACAAGAAGTGCAGATCCGGAAAAAGCAGTACTCCTTAGTCACTATTTGACTAACTTTTTCGATCTTTTTGATCCTGTTTCGAGTCTTAAAACTATCGGTGCCCTGTACCAATTGCAACCGACTGATGTAGGTTACTGACCCCCATCGCCGGTGCCTGTATTGCCTTGGGGCCGACCATGACGACAAGTCATGCCCCAACTGCTGGGCCTTGACATTGAAGGCTAGGCAGGAGCGGTCCCGTAAGCGCCTCGAGCTCCGGCAGTCGGCCCCGTGTCGTTCACGGTCCCGGTCGAGGAAGAGGTCGAAGGACCGGTCGCGGGTCCACAGTCATCGCAGCTCAACGAGTCGTCACCATTCGTCAGGCTCCAAGTCCACAGGTAAGAGGCACAAGAAGTCGAAGAGACGACATCGCTCTTCCGACTCCCCCCGACGCTCACGCTACACCGCCCACGCGGATCCGCCGGAGCCGCAGGCGCCGCTGCCTGCTCCACACCTGCCGGTCCCTGGGCTGAATGCGACACTGGAGGAGATCGATGCCTTCCTCATGGCCATGAGGTCGCTCTCTCGTCTGTCGGGTCCCGCTGTGGCGCCTTCGGGCCCCGCAGTCCCGACTGGGAGCCCAAGCAGGCCGGGTGCTTCGGCCCCAGCGCCGTCAACGACTTTGGTCCCACCGACGCAGGGCCCCACCGGATCCGGGTCCGGATACGGGTCGCCGCTAGTCGACCTTACGACCCGTCCGCTGGCACAGAGGAGGGGGCAGCTTACAGAGTCGTGCTGACGAGGGCGGCCAAAGCCTTGGGTCTTGAGCTTCCCATCATGGCCGTGAAGACTAACTTCCTCACCGAGGTCCTTAAACTGCAGGCAAGCTCTTCGGAGCCTCTACTGCCGTTTAATGAGGACCTTACTGATGTTCTGTTGGGCACTTGGTCCAGGCTCGCTACAGTTCCTCCTGTAGATCGGAACGTGGTCAGGCCCCACCGCCCGGGCGACCCTAGCTTCCTTTCCACCCACCCCACCCCGAGAGCCTGGTTACCCAGGCCTCTAACTCCCAGACCACATTCCCGACTGCACCACCTGATCGGTAATCCAAAAGGTATGAGCAGTTCGGGAAGAAGCTGTTCTCCTCACTTGGTTTGGGGTTGCGGTCAGTCTACACCGCTTGCCTTTTGGGCCGTTATACCCACTCTCTGTGGGACACGGTCGCGGACATGCTGCCAGCTTGCCCAGAGGAGGCCCGGGTCAAACTCGCTCAAGCCCTTGCGGAAGGGCGGGATGCAGCACAGTATTCTTTCCGATGTGGGCTGGATACCACGGACTCGCTGGGCAGGGCGATTTCCACGACGGTGGCGGTTCCCCGCCACGCCTGGCTGAGGTCCGCCAACTTTTCGTCTGATGTCCAGAATACCCTCATGGACATGCCGTTTCATGGCCGTCGCCTCTTTGGCGACAAGGCAGAACGTGCGCTTGAGCGTTTCAAGGACTCCAGGGCTACGGCCAAGTCCTTGGGCCTGTCAGGCCAGCGCCAGCAAACTTCTGCCTTTCGCTCCTTTCGTGGACAAGGAAGGGGCACCCCCTCACGTCCTGTCAGCCACGGGCCGCAGACTAACATCCAGCGCGGCGGCGGACGTGGTAACCGATGTGGCGGTGCCAGGAGACAGCAGCGAGGCCAGTCCACATCTACCCCACAGCATCCGCCTAAAAGTCTTCCTAGTCCGAGCTTTCAGGCCCATTCAATGCCAGTGGGGGGCAGGGTTCCCCATCACCTCCTCCACTGGTGCTCCATCACATCGGACAGGTGGGTGCTGCAAATCGTCCGAAAGGGCTACCCCCTCCCCTTCGAGGCGACCCTTCCAGCCATGCCACTGCAGTACCACCGCGTGTCGGGGGATCACTTGCAACTTCTGCAAGAGACAGTTACGGTCCTCTTGGCCAAGGGGGCCATCGAGCGTGTTCCTGGGCCAGAAGTAGGGTGTGGTTATTACTCCCACTACTTTCTGGTTCCCAAGAAGGGCAAAGGGGGCCTACGCCCTATCGTGGACCTGCGGAACGTCAACGGCTTCCTCCGGAAGGAGAAGTTCAAGATGCTGACTTTGGCTCAGGTCTTAGCTGCCCTAGACCCAGAAGACTGGATGGTAGCGTTGGACTTGCAGGACGCATATTTTCACATCCCCGTCCTGCCGGCCCAACAGCGTTACCTGCGGTTCACAGTAGGCCACGAGCACTTCCAGTTTACCGTGCTCCCCTTCGGCCTTACCAGCGCCCCTCGGGTGTTCACGAAAGTGATGTCGGTGGTCGAAGCCCATCTGCGCAGATTAGGGGTGTCAGTCTTCCCCTATCTCGACAACTGGTTATTGAAGGCGGGCTTGCTCCAAACAGTCGTCGGACACCTCAAGACTACGGCCGACCTCCTGCAACTGCTGGGGTTCTCCATCAATGTGCCGAAGTCACACCTGTGTCCCTCTCAGAAGCTCTTCTTCATCGGAACGGTTCTGGACTCGGCGCAGTTTCAGGTTTATCCTCCCGAGCAGCGGGTTCGGGATATTCAGGCTCTGATTCCAATCTTTCTGCCTTTAACCCGAATCTTGGTCAGGTTGACGCTGCGGCTTCTGGGGCTGATGGCCTCCGGCATCCTTCTGGTGCATCACGCCAGGTGGCAGATACGGGCTCTGCAGTGAGAGCTGAAGTTTCAGTGGGCCCAGCATCAGGGCAACCTGTCCGACTACACCCTGATCTCAGATGGCACTGCGAGGCAGTTGCAGTGGTGGCTCACGGACCGCGATTGGGTCACGGCAGATCCCTCTCCCTACCGCAACCGGAGCACGTAGTAGTGACGGATGTGTCCCTCCTGGGCTGGGGGGCCACATGGGAGAGGCGGAGATCAGAGGCCTCTGGTCTCCGGCGGAGTCCCAGCTCCATATCAACCTTCTGGAACTGCGGGCAATCTGACTTGCACTGAAGGCATTCCTTCCCTCTCTCCGGGGAAGTGCAGTCAGGTGTTCACAGACAACACCACCGCCATGTGGTACTGCAACAAACAGGGAGGGGTGGGGTCGTGGACCCTTTGACAGGAGGCTCTGCGTCTCTGGCAATGGCTGGAACACCAGGGCATCACCCTGGTAGTTCAACAACGCCAGGGCTGATGAACTCAGCCTCCGGTGCATGATGGATCACGAATGGCGTCTGAACTCGGACGTGGCGCAAGGCCTCTTTCAGCGATGGGGAGAGCCTTGGTTAGATCCATTAGCCACCGAAGAGAACGCGCAATGTCATCAGTTCTGTGGGTTGGAATTTCCAAGGCGGCACTCGCTCGGCGACGCTTTTCGTCACGAGTGGAGCTGCGGTCTATTGTACGCCTTTCCGCCTATACCACTTCTGCCCAGAGTGCTGAAGAAGATCAGGCACGACCGGGCCCAAGTCATCCTTATGGCTCCGGACTGGGCGCGAAGATACTGGTATCCCGAGCTACTCAGCATGTCAGTCGATCCCCCGATTTGTCTGCCTCTTCAGGAGGACCTTCTGTCGCAACAGCAGGGAACTGTCCTCCACCTGTCCAGTCTCCACCTCCATGCGTCGAGATTGAGCGGCGACAGTTGAGGTCATTTGACTTGCCTCCTGAGGTCTGTGATGTGATTCTGGCAGCCAGGGGTCCCTCCACAAAATCGGTATACGCCTGCAGGTGGAACAAATTTGTGGCATGGTGCACAGCAATGGCTGCGGATCCTCTCTTTGCCCCTCTTTATGAGGTTCTCCTCTTTATTCTTTCTCTTGCCCAGCAGGGCTCTGCTCTGGGCACTATCAAGGGCTACCTCTCTGCCATTTCAGCCTTTTTAAGGTTACCTGAACAGCCTTCTCTTTTCAAGTCTCCTGTTGTAAATAGATTCTTTAAGGGCATCACTCACGTGTTTCCTCCTGTTCCTTTTGTGATGCCTCAGTGGGACGTGAACCTTGTTCTTACTTATTTGATGTGCGCTCCTTTCGAGCCACTTGACAATTGCCCTCTTCGTTTTGTCTTGAGAACGCATCCCTCTTTCCTGCTCAAGGTAGTCACAGCTATCCACATCAGGCAGTCCATCACCTTGCCTACCTTCTTTCCGCCTCCGCATCCCTGGAAAGAGGAAGAGAGGCTCCACAGTCTGGACCCAAAACGTGCGCTCTCATTCTATCTGGACCACACACGCCAGTTCTGGGTGGCCGACCAGCTCTTTGTTGGTTACGTGGGCGCTAAGAAGGAATGGGAGGTGCACAAATGGACCATCTCTCGGTGGATCATGTTGTGCATCAAGGTATGCTACTCTGTGGCTAAAAAGGAGCCTCGTGTTGGGCTGAGGGCCCATTCCACTCGGGCCACGGCGGCTACTACTGCCCTGGGTCGGGGAGTCCCCTCGCAGGACATCTGTCAGGCAGCTACGTGGGCCTCGCTGCACATGTTCGCTATGAAGGATGGCGATTGCCGCCGGGACTCGCCGAGTTTTTTCTACCTAATACCTACGTGAACCCATTCAAGACAAGCGCCCGTTTACGTGACAGTACTGCAATTAACTTCACCCAGACCTCGCTTATATATTCATATGGCGCCACGTCGGCATAATTAAAGTTGGTATTTTCTTGGAGCAGCTAGTCTCACCAGGAGCAGTATATTATTTGGATTCTCTTCCGCAGCGATCCTTCTCTACCCCAAAACAGGATGGCCCCACTTCGCCCCCTCCCCCACGGTACTTGTCCTGATGAAGACCCCGGTAAGGACTCAATTTAGCCTACATGTAGGGGTCGAAACGTCGACGACTTCCTCCTTTTGGGACTTCCGGCACATCCCCTGGATTGTATTAAATTATATATGTGACCGTAGAATGTCCCCAGCGAATTGTATTTTCAATATTTGCCATAATCTGTGTTGGCTTTTTGTTTTTGGAATATTTCCAATGACGTTTCGAAGATTGTAAATATTTACCCTCTTTTGAGGCTGTGTACTTTTCCTAACTTTTTCACCGCTTTTGAGCACCACTTCCTCTCCTCCCCCTTTTCCCTCTCCCAACATGGGGCTTTTCACTTTTCTAATGTGATTGTAATTGCTTCACTGATTCATACGTTGTGTTGTTAAATAAATGACAACATTTATTTAAGAGTAATAGTTTGATTAATTTTTTATTGTTTGGCAATAGTGTTAGTGTGTCCTCACTCAACACGTTCTCCTTGCGGGGACCCTTTCTTTACATTTACCGCACATGTTCGCTAGACACTAATGCCTGGACAGCCAAGTCTGGAGAGATGGCTATTTCGGCCATTCCGTTCTCCAGGACTTTCTGGTATGATCATTGTTTCGCAGACCCACCACCGGGGTTGGTATTGCTGGGGTATCTATTCTAAGGTAAGGAATCTAACACTAACCTGTTTCTTTCAGATGCACAAGTTACTTACCTTCGGTAACGATATATCTGTAAGAAACAGTAGTTAGTGTTAGATTCCTTACCGCCCCATCCATCCTCCCCGTTCTGCGAACCGATATCTAGTGTTAAGGTTCTCCCTTTGAGGGCCCTAGTTTAATGGCACTAGTGTCGGTTTTTATCATGGCTCTGCGTTCCTGGCGCGGAAAAGCTGTGTATAAGAACTGACGTCAGCGTGCGAGGTTGGCGTCTTAAGTACTTCGGCGGCGTCATCCCGGCGCCAATGACGCCGACGACCGACGCGGAGCCGCAGACAACGCCTACCGATGCGCAGTGGTACTGCTACACAAAACTTTCCGGCTCCAGTCGACTCCTGGGGATATTCTAAGGTAAGGAATCTAACACTAACTACTGTTTCTTACAGATATATTGTTACCGAAGGTAAATAGCTTGTGCTTTTCAGCCTTGGGAACAGCTGCATTCGAAAGCTGCCATGGGGGCCATCACTTCCATGAGCCCTGTACATCAGGCACGATCAAACACTGACAAAGACCACCCATAACCAAAAAAAGAGACCTCATCACCTTCAAAAGCCCAAGCCAATACAAGACGCACACTTACGAAGGAGGAAACAAACCTTCTTCATACAAGTAAGTTTTTTACTTCCCACCCACTGCTTTGCTATGCCGGCACTGAGACTACATAATAACACTGTGTCCATATTTTTCTGTCTTCTCCTTTTCTACCTAACCCAGAGACCTGACTCAAGGTGAAGTACCACACCTGTCTCCCCTTACAGAGAACACACCACTAGGATCCCCACAGGGGAGATACCAGTTGAGCCAAAAACTACAACAGCAAGTGGTATGTTTTGGTTCCCGAATGCCAACCAATATGATGATGAGATTCCACATGTTTAAACGTGACATACATCTTTTGTTTTATTTTTATTACATGTGTAGTGTCCTACACAGGAAAGCACAAAGTCCTGAGGAAGACCTTCACTAAATTTCAGGCCCACAGAGAAGGTTTAAACACGTCGGCGTAACAAAGTGTGTTCAGAGGGCATACACACCCACTCAAGGTCACTAATAGCCGTAGGACAAAATCTGAGACGATTCTTACCACCCAGAAAATGGAATAAGGGTGTAATATTGTGCCCCGACAATGTTGGGTCCCATGGTTTACTTGAGAAATGTAGTGGTGACATCGGACAACAGTAGGCAAACTAGAAGACTTTATTCTTCAAGACAGACAGCAGGAGCACGAAGCGTGATCCCACCATCGCCAGCCATAGACCAACTGCTACTGGTGGAATCACGCGACCGTGTCATTCCAGAGAGGTACAACAAAGCACCACAAAATATAATAGACAGATTACAACACCCCCCCCTCCCTTCTACCCAAAAAAGCAAAAAACAAACTGGAAACAAAGGAAACAAAAACAAGAACTAGTCATGGCAAATAAAAGGTGAAAAGTAGATGTGCTGAAGATAGGAGGGGGAAACCAAGTTATCTTGGCACCCAGAGGAGGTGGAAGACCACGGGGAAGGGAAATGAAAGCATCCCCAGAGTCACCCTCGCTACTGACTGCAGACCCATTGACTTAGATCCACATCACTCATCAACATGAAGCAGTTCAAATTATCACCAGAACGGACGCCAACAGGTATAGCCGCTTTGTCGCTCACACTCGACCCTTTGCGATACAATGCAACCATGCGTTTGCTCCATTTGTTGCCATTGTCAAGAAGCACGCAGTTGTCAAAAACTTGCCTCACTCTGAAGGGACCCCAGAACTTGGACCAACCTTTGCCAGGCCTGCCATGTTTGATTTTAGGATCCAGTCACCAGCACATACACCACCTGCATCAAACCTGACAACATCCGCCTGGACAAATTCTGATTTGGGGGAGACGAGCCAAGTAGGTTAAAGTTTGGTGCCAGGCTTCCTCCTGTGCAATTTTTCAAAGGGGGTAATACCCATTGTACTGTGGGAGGTCGTGCAATGCGCCCAGACCATCTCTGCAACCATGTCCCTGACATCCTTTCCACTCTGTACAGCCATGGAAATGGTACACTTCACCAGGCGATTATCCCGTTCCACCATGCCATTGGCTTGGGGGTAGTAAAGAGCTGTGCGGTGATGTAAAATACCACACTTACCAAGAATGTTGAATGCCAAACAAGTTGAGTACCATTGTCCGTGACAAGAATATTGGGAAGACTCTCTTCTTGAAAAATAATCTTTAACTTTCAATGGTCCTCTTAGTCAGGACATCAGACATAAAACGAACGACAAGCCACTTAGACTGAACATCAACCAGCACCAAATCATTTCTCAACCTCTCCTCAACACCGTGCATAGGTCCAATAAAGTCCAAACAAACTGTACCCTAGGGTACACCAGGTTCTTCAATGTGACTCAGGATGGCATGACACCCTGTCTTGAATCTCTTTTTACTCTCCGTGCACACTTCACAAATCACAATCAGCTCATCCATGCAAGGCCACCAGAAATTCTCTTGCACCAGTTTCTTGGTCATGGTTTGACTGAGGTGACCTTCCTGGGTGAGCTTGATAATCTTGGGCCTCAAGCCAGTGGAAGGTACAAATGTATCATTTCTCATGAGGACCTTAGAGTCACTTACACTTAACTCATCCAATACCTTCACAAACGGTCTTACCGTGGAGGACAAAGTGCTCTCCCGTCGTTCACCCAAGATCTATGAACTTGCACCACTCGTCCGCCGAAAATGCACAACCAACGCACTCTTCCACATGCCCCAGAGAGGCCACAGCAACATCTTGTTCCCAAAAGGAACTCAAATCAAATATTCAGCTCCCCCCTGCCCTTCAATGACAAGCGAGACAAACAATCAGCTTGTGCATTTTTCCACCCCAGAATGTGAGACACCCGATACCGGTATTCCTGGAGCCTTGAAGCAAGCCTGGCCAGTCTTTCAGAGCCTTTACCAGAACCGCCTGGACTCCACACCTTCACCAAGGATTTGTGGTCAGTGCGATTACAAAAAACAAGACTCCATAAGAAGGTCCTGAAATGCTCGACTGACCAGGCTGCTGCCAGAACTTCACGCTCGATGACCGAATAGTTACTCTCACAAATGGACAAAGAGTCCGAGGCCAATGCCACTGTTCTCTCAACACCCGCATGCACTTGATAAAGGACAGCCCCCAACACACAAGCACTTGCGTCAACTGTTAGAAAGTTAGTAAAGTGAGTGTCAAAGGGTGCGGGAACACCTGCCTCGCAAATGTCCTTTCCAATCAGATCGAAAGCCTGCTGTTGAGCATCACCCTACATAAAGTAACACCCTTTCTTCAACAACAACCTGAGGAGCTCAGTCTTTGTAGCAAAGCACTTAACAAATTTGGCATAGTACTCTATTAAACCCATGAATGACTGTAACTGTTCTTTGTCATGGGGAATGGGTGCATCACGAATAGCATCTAGGAGATCAACACCTTGCACAGAAATGGTATGTCCAAGATACTCAATCTCTTCCACTAGAAACTTACACTTACCTTTCCTCAGGGTAAGGCCTGCCTCCCTCAGTCTGCCAAGGACCTCCCTCAAAGTTTTGTTGTGCTCTTGAATAGACTCCCCAGAAACAAGGATGTCACCCTGACAATTTTTTACGTTGTCTACGCCCCTGAAAACCTCCGACATGATTCACCCAAACACGCTGGCAGCGGATGACAAACCAAAGGGCAGCCTTTTGTACCGACAAGTGCCCTCCATGGTAATGAAGGCTGTGAGGATTTTCGACTCCTCATATAACTTAATCTGGTGGTAAGCATTTTTCAGATCTAGTTTGGAAAAGTTCTTGCCACCCTTAAGTAAAAAGCAATAGTTCATTGATTTTGGGGAGAGGAAAAGTATCAGTGACTACATGTTGGTTTAAACTACAAAGGTCCACACAGAACCTGAGCTTTCCATCAGCCTTTTTGGTGATAACCACCAGAGAGACCGATTCAGAGGCCTCAACTGGTTCGATGACCCCATCCTTGAGCATGTTCTCGATCATCTGCTTGACCTCATCCCTCACAGTGACCCAGACTCTCCTCAACTTATGCTTGACAGGGATAGTACCTACCTCCTAAATATTCTTATGTGTATAACCCTTCATTTCACCAAGGTTACCACTAAAGACATCATCCATCTGTGGTGATGTCGGCCAAGCACAAAACTTGACCGGAAGCATAGGGATGGATGACAATGTGAAGGTCAAATTGGTGACCCCAACCCAGGATAGGGGGATCATACTCTGCAACGTATATTTTACCCACAACCTGTCTAGACGTAAATACAATAGGAGATGAAAAGTTGCACCCCCTGGTACCCCCTAGGATCAATGTCCTTCGTAAGAGTGAAACTGGTGGCCACTCTTTTTTCACATCCATTCGGGTATGATAGTGTACAGTAAACCACAGTCCACTATCAGTTACCCTTGTTTGCCCAAGATCCCAAAGAGTGCCTTCGGACTACGCTTTCTCTCATAGCACCACTGCCCGGAAGACCCATCAACACGTGATCTTCACTGTCTCCATCCAGACTCAATTCCTCTGCCACGGCAACTCTGGACCTGCCGGAGTCTTTCCACATACATGCATAATGACCTCTGCAACCACACTTCCTGCGGTTTTGTTTGGATGCAAAGCACCATTTACAGTTCCTCGCATGGTCAGTGTTGCCACACCTAGAACAACCCTTGGACTTAGTGGACATCTGAAACTTGGGATTTTGTTTGTCGACTGAGCTCTTTGTGGTTTCATTTTTTCCCCCCGATAACCGCTACATCCCCTTCGACACTTTCTTTTTTGCTCATCTCCAACATGCAACGTTCGGACTCTTCCACAACTTTGGCAATGGAGATAGCATCCTTCAAGGTGGGATTCTTTGCAGCCCAAAGACATTCCTTAGATTTCTTACTGTGACATTGAACAATCAACTGATCCCTGATGAGGTCATCAGACATTTGCCCAAATTTGCACTTTATTGACAGCTCTCATAGACTATAAGCATATTCATCCAGAGGTTCCCCAGCCCATTGTGGCCTGGTATAGAACTTGTAGCGAGACATGACAATGTTTTTCTCCTTCGAAACCTTTTTATCAGGCGCAATTTTGCCGCCTTAAACACATCCCCCACTGGTTGGTTGTCATTGCCTAACATCTGAGGTGAGCACTTAAAAATAGGATGGCCTCTTTACCAATGGTACCCAACAGTAATGCCTTCTTCCTTTCAGTTGAAAACTTAAGCCCATCCAAACCTATAATGAAGCAACAAAATATGTAAACTTCAAAAACCAAAAAGATTTTTGACACGCTTTGACTAGAGAGTTCTGCAAACATTATGGTGACCAGCAGGAGGCTTCTTTCTCAAAAGTCAAGTGCCTGTCATCTAAATGATCACATGACCAGCACAACTTTACAAGTGGGCGTTAGGAGAAGCACAAGAGAAAGGCACGATGAGAAGCTACTGCGTGCTGCCCCTGTGAGCTCTAGCGAAGTCTCTCAACACGCTGTTAACCCCAAGGAGCTGCAGGTGAGCTAACATCAAGCATGACTTTTTGAATGGCAGCAGCGCTCAGGCATAAAGCAAAGCCAAAGTTATGAAAGCAGGCTTCTGCTAAACTTCACAACAGCTTTTCCACTTCACCAGACATTAGCGGCTGTTAGGTTCATGTGTGTCTAAAAGCAGGCCAATAACCAAAGACACGCTGAGTACCGTGAAATTCGATGGGGGCTGACACAGGCAAACGCTGTGGCTACTTCTCACCTCAGTGACGTGGGTCCTCGATTTTTAAGATGAACAGCGCCCGAACAGCTAGCTGATACTCCCACACACGCTCGTTGCTGGTAGCTCAATGCCGATCCCTGGCAAAATGCGGCTTCTCCTCACCTCAGAGATGGCGTTGACCAGCTTTATAAGAACAGCGCCAGGACACCCGTTTTTGTCAAGTTCCTTGCAGCAGAGCGCCACCACAACCTTGTGCTGTGTCTCCACATGCCTTTGTCCTAAAAGGGTGTCACTATGTGGCTGGCGATCGTCTCCAAAAATGTAGTGATGACACTGGACAACAGGAAGCAAACTAGAAGACTTTATTCTTCAAGACAGATGACAGTAGCACGACGCATGATCCCACCATCGGCAGCCACAGACCAACTGCGGCTGGTGAAATCACACGACCGTGACATTCCAGAGAGGTAGAACTCTGGAGCAAGGAACAACAAAGCACCGCTCAATGCAAGAGCCACATTATAACACAAACGCACACTAGAAGGCTAATAATATATCCTCTGTGATAATAGTAACAGAATCTGCATATTGGAAACGTACCTTTGTTGAAAACAGCAGTTTGTGAATATACATGTTGGACACTTGTTAGGTTTCGACCTGGCGAGGGCACGCAGTGCCCCTCCCAGATCGAAAACTTTTGTCAACAGTATGGATGTTCGGACCTCCTCTGTTTCCCATTGGCTAGCTCCATAAATGGAGGCTAGCCATTGGGAGACAGAGGCTGTCAATCACGCTTTCTCGGGGAAAACACGATTCGGGGGCGTTTCTCGGGCTTTTTTTAAGTCCCGCCCCTTTGTCCCGGGCCGCGCTGTGATTGGCTGCCGGCCCGGGACCTGACTTGTTGCCGTCTGGAGCTTATCTGCGTTCCGAGAGGGGAAAAAACGACAACAGGAGGATTTGTCGTTGGCCAGGCTTGTTCTAAATAGTTACTGAAGCTGATAGAGGTAAAATGTTAGTGTTTAAACCAACCTAATCTGCAAACGTAATCTTATGATTGGTAATTTTCTCCGTCAAAAAGTGCACCCTAAAATGCCTGACAGGATTTATAAATCGGGTTTGAGTATTTAAATTACATTAGTTTAACTGTGTGCGAAGACTTGCAGCAGCACATTTTGACAGAAGTAGCAGGAAAGCTTTCTGACAAGCTTTGTTTTCCGTACCGAGCAGCGAGAGATTAAAGATTTAACCAGGCTCTGAGGCGTCGAGAGCGACGATGCACGTGAAGCGTGCGGTGCGTCCTCCTCTCCTGAAGGAGGCAATACTGTTGTGTGGCCGCTCTGGCTTCTGTCAAGTCTCGCTGGCACCCATGTGCGTCTATCTGGCTCTGCACGACTGCCGGCTTCTTAGGCTGTGAGCGCCTCTGCACTTCGTTGGTTACCCGACGTGGAATGTTTGAAGAGATCGTCTAAGCCGCTCGCACCTCACCGGTCTCGCACTGTGTGGGCCAACCCCGGGGCACCGCACCTCACCGGCCTCAGACTCTCTCCCTGATAACCAACAGGCTCGGCGACTCAGCCGTGAACGCTACTCCTGCCCACTACACTACTAGTTGACATGCTAGGCGTTTCTTCCCAGTCTTCTGATATTTGCCTCTCAACGTGAAGCCCACCCCTAACGGAACCGCAACTTTACCACACTTCACTGCATACTAACTTTATCCGTGGGGCAGGTAGAGGGTTAACTAACTGATTGGCAACTATCTCTTCCTCGCAGAAGTGCCTTACCCTCTGACAAAAACCCTTTTCGCTACCCCCCTGATCTTCAACATACTTGTTATTTTCCCGTTGCTCTGTCGTCCCCCCGATGATGGCGCGCAAATACCGGAGTCCATCCTCAGCAGCCTCATGCAGCCTGACAACGTGGTTATCCAACAGGTACCAGCCTCTGGAGGGAGAGGGCTGTGGGTGGCCCTTTAGGGAAGATGTTGCTGGGTTGAAGCTTTTACTTTTCTACAAGTTGGCGTAGAGTAGGGGGTGGGCTGGAGACGGGCTTGTCTGTACGTGGCATTTATCAGCTATGTAAATTTTTAGAAACAACAACGTACTCCTTTTGAACACTCACCCATTTGGAAAGGAAATTTACCATTTGCTTTAATAAACAATGGGCATCGAGACACGACTTGCGCACCTCAAGCTTTTTGAATGTTCCCATTAAAAAAGGAACTCAAATTCTCCCTATCTAAAATACGCTTTGGTAAAAGTTGAGATCGCTGCTTCCGTCCCATGTGTTGACTTTATTCATTCTTGTTAACAACATTTTTATTTTACTTGCACTGTTGGCTATTTGCTGCTGATTTAGTTAGATATTTTTATCCTTGCTCACACTAGCAGTTAGCTCCCTGTTTTCCTGGTGGTAATAGGTTGTTTGGGCGATGTTTACTAACTAAAACTCACTTCTTGCGCCCCTTTAAAATGCTCTAATGCCTCTGGGCTAAGTCTGCGTTGTATAAAAACTGTAAAACTAAATAAGCATTGGCAATGCCAATAGACCTGGCATATGAATGAAAGTGCATTTTGTGTCATTGATGGGTTAAGGCACTCAATTCATTGTACATTAATTCTGTCACTTTCTTTGCACTCATGCATCCATTCTTTAATCAACTGGCTCGTTATTGCATTCACCCTCTGACACCACTACAATAAAATACATACAAACTCAATAATATGCATGATAAAATAAAAAAATAAAAGTCCTAAAACTAAAAACACTTTGGCATCTAAAAAAGTGGGTATTTGCTCTCAGTAACAAAACTAAACAAAGTAAAGATATTGTAAATAGTCTATTGTTATAAAATTAAACTATGGTTGCCACATTTAGCATGGTGAGCATAGGACCCTCGTATGGCCATACCCTTGCCAAGGCTATGCACGGACATGGGTTCCTTGCTCACTGGAACCAAGCTGCACCTGATTGAAAAGGCCCAATGGTAAAAAAAACACCGTCTTGGATTGCTTGTGTTCTGGTTCATAGAGGATCTGGCTTGGCAGTTCTGGCTGGACTGTTCCTAATGTAGCAGAGTTGAGAAAGATTTGTGAATGGCTGGGTCTAATCTGGCGGGCGTGGTATTGTAGGCAAAGGTACACTGGGTTGGAGTGCTACAATGAACGATTGCCAGCGGTTAGACGTTTTACAAGTATCCTACCATCACCTTTTGTGTGTTGGATGTCCAGGGCAAGAGATTAAATCATTTGATCAAACAAGATTTATAAAATGCTGCTATTCACTTGGAAGAGTATTGAGGCGCTGAGAGCCAAGTTGCTTGGGTCAAGTCAAGTCAAGTCAAGTCAAGTCAAAGATTTATATAGCGCGCTACATACCCATAGGGTCTCAAGGCGCTTGAGGAGGGGTGGGGAATTACTTGTCGAATATCCAAGTTTTAAGTTGCTTTCTGAATGCTAGGTGGTTCTGAGTAAGGCGAAGGTGAGTAGGAAGAGAGTTCCAAGTTTTAGCTGCCAGGTAGGAGAAGGATCTGCCTCCCATGGTGGTTTTGTTGATGCGAGGTACAGTGGCAAGGGCTTGGTTGGAGGATCGTAGCTGACGGGAGGGGGTGTAGAAGGACAGTCGTGTGTTGAGGCATTCGGGTCCAAGTTCGTAAAGTGCTTTGTGTGCGTGGGTTAGGAGGCGGAAAGTAATCCTCTTATTTACGGGGAGCCAGTGGAGGTTTTTCAGGTGACCAGAGATGTGTTCTTTACGCGGGATGTCTAGTATGAGCCTGGCTGAAGCGTTCTGGATGCGTTGGAGTTTTTTCTGGAGTTTTGCGGTGGTACCGGCGTAGAGGGTGTTTCCGTAGTCCAGGCGGCTAGTGACCAGTGCGTGGGTGACCGTTTTACGAGTTTCGGTGGGGATCCAGCGAAATGTTTTTTTGAGCATGCGAAGAATGTTGAAGCAAGATGATGAAACGGCGTTGACTTGTCTGGTCATCGAGAGTGAGGAGTCCAGGATGACGCCCACGTTCCGTGCGTGGTCTGTCGGGATGGGTGCTTTTCCAAGGACCTCTGGCCACCAAGAGTCGTCCCAGGCGGAGGGGGAGGTGCCTAAGATGAGGACTTCTGTTTTGTCGGAGTTCAGTTTCAGACGGCTGTGCTTCATCCACTCGGCTACTTCTTTCATTCCTTCGTGTAAGTTGGTTTTGGCGGTGTTAGGGTCTTTGGTGAGTGAGAGGATCAGTTGAGTGTCGTCAGCGTAGGAGATGATGTTGAGGTTGTGTTGGCGAGCGATGGTCGCAAGGGGGCTCATGTATACGTTGAAGAGGGTGGGGCTGAGAGAAGATCCTTGTGGCACGCCACAAATGACTTCAGTGGCCTCTGACTTGAATGGTGGGAGGCGGACTCTCTGGGTTCTTCCGGTGAGGAACGAGGTGATCCATTCCAGTGCTTTTCCTTGGATTCCGACGTTTCTGAGGCGATGTAGAAGGGTGCTATGGCAGACTGTGTCGAAGGCAGCGGA
The DNA here is from genome assembly GCF_964263255.1 of Lissotriton vulgaris. Classification (NCBI taxonomy): domain Eukaryota; kingdom Metazoa; phylum Chordata; class Amphibia; order Caudata; family Salamandridae; genus Lissotriton; species Lissotriton vulgaris. Next base: position 908,351,123 of record NC_141689.1, on the reverse strand, counting down.
GAGGTCGAGGAGGATGAGGGCGACTGTGTCTCCGTTGTCCAGTAGAGTTCGAATGTCGTCAGTTGCAGCGATGAGTGCGGTCTCAGTGCTGTGTTTGGCTCGGAATCCGGACTGTGAGGAGTCAAGGGATTTGTTGGTTTCGAGGAAGGCGGCGAGTTGGTTGTTGACAGCTTTCTCGATGACTTTGGCCGGGAATGGAAGAAGCGAGATGGGGCGGTAGTTTTTGAGTTCGGTGGGGTCAGCTGTGGGTTTTTTCAGAAGGGCGCTGAGTTCTGCGTGTTTCCAGCTTTCCGGGAAGGTGGCGGAGTTGAGGGAGCAGTTGATGACATCTCGGAGGTGTGGTGCTATGATGGAGTCTGCTTTGTTGAAGATGTGATGAGGGCATGGGTCAGTTGGGGATCCTGAGTGGATGGAGTTCATCAGGCGGATGGTGTCCTCAGTGGAGATTGGGTTCCAGTCGTTGAGGATGTTCAGGGGGGGTGAAGGTCCTGCAGAAGGTTGGGTGGGTTGGTCTCCGGGTCGGTTGTCGAAGCTGTTGTGGATGTCTGCGATTTTGTTGTGGAAGAAGGAAGCTAGGGAGTCGCAGAGGGCTTGGGAGGGGGTGATGTCGTTGGAGTTGGCTGATGGGTTGGTAAATTCTTTGACGATGTTGAATAGTTCCTTGCTGTTGTGGGCGTTGTTGTCTAGTCGGTCTTTGAATGCGGCTTTCTTGGCAGACCAGATTAGTTGGTGGTGTATGCGGGTGGCGTTTTTGAAGGCGTCCCTGATACTGGTGTTTGGGTCTTTTTTCCAGGCCTTCTCGAGGGAGCGACAGAGTTTCTTAGATTTCTTAAGATCATCGTTGAACCAGGAGGCGCTTTTGCTGCCTAGTTTGATTTGACGTTTTTTCAACGGTGCTAGGATGTCGGCGCTGTTGGATAGCCATTGAGTGAGGTTAATGGCTGCTTGGTCGGGGTTTGGGGAGTGGGCGGGGGGGTTTAGAAGAAGCGATGAGGAGATCTGGTTGACGGTGATTTTGCTCCAGTTTCTTCGCAGGGTGGGTTGAGGATGGTTGTGGATTGTGGTCTCATTGTAGATAAAGTGGACGCAGCTGTGGTCCGTCCAATGAAGAGCTGTGGTGTGACTGAATGAGACATGTTTGCTGGAGGTGAAGATAGGGTCGAGTGTGTGACCTGCAATGTGGGTGGGGGTAGTGACAAGTTGTTTGAGTCCGAGGTCGGCGAGATTGTCCAGAAGGGTGGTGGCGCTGCTGTCATTGCTCTTTTCCAGGTGAAAATTGAGGTCTCCCAATAGAATGTAGTCCCCGGAGGGGAGGGCGTGTGGGGTGATAAAGTCAATGATGTCGTCACTGAATTGTGCACGGGGTCCTGGAGGCCGGTAGAGGAGGGTGCCTCTGAGTGTGGTCTTGGGGTCGGTGTGGATCTGGAAGTGGAGGTGTTTGGTGCAGGTAAGGTTGACGTCTGAGCTGGTTGAGATGCGGATGGAGTTCTTATGGACGATAGCGATGCCTCCTCCTGTTTGCTTGATGCGGTCCTTACGGATGATCTTGTATCCTTCCGGGGTGGCAATGGTGATGTCTGGGGCTGAAGAGGCATTCATCCATGTTTCTGTTAGGAAGGCGACGTCCGGAGAGATGGTGTCTAGTAGGTTCCAGAGGTCGATGGCGTGTCTGTGGACCGAGCGGGTGTTGAGCAGGATGCATTTTAGGTGGTTGGTGTCGGGTCTATGTTTGGTGTTGGTGGATGAGGAGTTGGTTTTGGTGACGTCGAACTTGCAGGATTTGCAAGAGAAGGGTCCATGGGTGCGTCCAGGAGCGGCCTGGACGCAGTTGGGGGAGCGGCCGGGATTAAGGGCTAGGAGGGTGGTGGCATCGTAGGTGATGCGAGTGGGCTGGGCATTGCGGGAACCAGGGGGTCTGGCGCTGGCCGCGGGCTTGGCGCGGACGGGCGTAGACGGGCTTACCTTTGGCGCACCTTCGACGCGGCCGCAGCGCGTTGGGGCATCAGTCATAAATGGAGAGAGGAGGGGGCGGAGCGAGGGAGGGGCTGCAGGGAGGTGTGATCGTGGTGGAGGGGCGGGCTGGCAGGCACAACAACAAACAAAATGGCCGGAAGTATTTCACAACAACAAATATTTCAAGATCGGCAGCCAGGGAAAAGAAACGTGCAAGTGGGCAGAGGCACAGATAGATTTGTAAGCAGGCTGACACAACACTAGGCACAAGCGCAGCAGGCAATATGCTTTCAAAATCGCGCAGCTTAAATGCTAATGAAAATGAAATAATGAAAATCACTTGCGTGGTGTGTGCACGAGAATGCTGCTAAGCGTCACCAAAATGCGGAGCACAAATGCCAAGGGTGCAATTAAGAAGCTAGCGCTACGATACCCAGAGTTCAGGGAGCCTGGGGGAGCGACCGGATCTGCACGAGGCAGGAGGCAGATCAGTTAATCAACCAAATCTTGTTTCCATCCGAATACCTGAAGAGAAGGTGATATATGGAGGTGGCGGCTGTTTCAGGACATGGCTAGGTAGGAGATGGAGAGTCCTCCACTGTTTTAGCAGATGCTGGGGGAGTGAGCGAGGGAGAGTGTCTGGAGGGTTTGTGGAAGCTCTGGCGGTGGGTTAGCATTTTGAATTGGCGTAGCTTGTGGATGGGAAGCCAGTGGTTTTTTTTTTAGGTGAGGGGTGATCTCACTTTCATTGTGTACTCGGATGTGATTTTGGACTGCAGTTCTTCACCATGGGGTGGTGCACCGGCTCTGAAGAGCTCAAGCCTGATGGAAACATTTTGAGGGGGGGGGTCATTCATGAGCGCGAGCTACACAGACAATAACTATTTAAATGTGCCTGTGCAGGGAGGGGGCGAATTCCAATGGAGGGGGCTGGGCAATGAATTACTGAGCACAAAGAGGCACTTGGTTGGCCAGGGGTGATATTTGTATGTGTAAAGGGTAATTAACACGTTTGCCAGGGGGCGGGAGAGCGGGGGTGAAGGCAGCGTTGCAAAATCGGAGGAAGTCACGAATCGGCCCCGTTTGAAGCTTCGAGCACTATCACCGGAGGGGGGGAAGAGACGTTGACCTTTGACACCTGCATGCAAGGTCTCTCCTTAAGGAAGTCGGCGCAGGGGAGAGACCAGATAAAGGGTAACCGTGTGATCTTGTCCACTGTTGCCACCCAGGGCTAATGGTGACATCTTAAACCACAAGGTCAAAGGTCGAGCAGTTTGTAAATACAGAAGGTAGCCCAGGACAATATTACACTTTACCCATTATTTGCATATTTTATTTTGCTTTCTTTTGGGTAGTTAAACCGAAGAAGTGATCGTCTTCAAAGTGCAGTTAACAATGGGCACTGTTTAGAATTGGAATATTCCGGTTTTGTTTGCCTTTCGTGAATGAATTGTTGCTAAAACAATGGACGCCAGGTTTATGCGATTCTGTGGTTGCTGCGTTTACAACATACTTAACGGTTGCTGCATTTGCCACATAATATGCCTAATTTGGAGATTTAAAAACCTGCTGCTTCTAGTTGAAATGGATGGATATGACACTGCCAGAGAAAGTGCTGCATAATGTACACGTGTTCCTGCATTATGCTGGTGGAGTGTGTCGTTATGTCCCTGTGATGTGTGGCGGGTGTTCTAGTGGCACACTTTCAGTGGGTGTATGTCGCGACTATCTGGGATTGGCGGATATACTCTGCCCTGAGTATGTTACTTAAACTGAGCCCACGTGAGTGTGTGTGTGTGTGTGGGGGGGGGGGGGGTAGTATATGATATTCCCTTGCGTCGTTGTGTGTGGAGGAGAGTTATGATCTGCCCCCCAAGCCATGCGACATCATATCGTCCCGAGGGGTGTGGGTGGGTGTGGAGGTATTGTGTGCAGTGTGATCCTTTGGTGCTGGGTGAGTTCTGTCATCGCTCCCATCAGTTACATTATATAGTGCCTCTCGTTATTGAAGTCTCCGTCGCCTTTACATTTAATGCAATGCCTTTCCGTGTGAGTTAAACAACGGGTTGAGGCAGGAAGGCATCCAAGGGTTCCTAAGCCTTAGGTTTGCAATTATCTTTCATTCAGTTTTTGCTTTGGACTGGGGACGCAGTTCCTTTCCTCGCACTGAAAGCAATCTCAGCAGCCACTTGCAGTGGGTTCAAGGGAAATAGAAGTAACGCTTTTCAAAGACCTACTTTCTTCGACTGTTTGCTTTAAGAATGCTCCAACTTAACAAGTAAAAGGGAGTGAAGAGGTGCCAAATTCTATGTTGACTTCCCTGTAAAGGAACTGGTGACTTAGAGCGTCTGATGATGTTCAGCATCGGTGTTTGAGCCACGTGGTTCTCAATCCACAACTGTAAAGCCACAAGCTATCTATCACTCCAGCTGGGAAGCCAATTTCTGTATGGGCATACTGCACCTGACTGCAGATGCCACTAGGGTCATTCTGCCAGTCTTTGGTGCAGCTATTAATTAAAAACCTTTTGGTTTCTAATCCCAGATTCAGCATTTGACCAGCACTGTGTGATTTTGAGCAATTTAATGTGTGCTTCTATTATTACCAGCGTAAAATTGAAGCATGCTGTATACCAGCAACAAGGGTCTTGATGTACTTCAAGCAATAAGGGCCGCTCTGGGTGTGTGTTGCTGGCTTGTGTGTGTGTGGCTCTGGGTGTGGGTGTGTGGTAGTAATTGCTGTCTGCTGAGCTCGTCCGTAGGGTACAATAGGTCTCGCATTTGCAAGAGATTAAGCTATTGGCATTGTAAATGACAATGCCATTTATTTATCTGTTTTCAAAACCAACACATAAATAAAAATGTTGTCATTTACAATGCCAATAGGTCTAACTTTTCCAAAGGCGAAACCGTTGCATTGTAAATGCTTGTTTTTGTTGTTGTCATAGAGTAAAAAGCATGACATGAATATGTTATTGTATGTATTGGAAAGTCATGTCATTTGTTTGATTGTCTAGTTACTTTAGTTATTTTGTCAGGTGTGTCATGAGATCGAGTTATCTTAGTTAGTCTGTCATTTATGTAACATAATGTGTATTTGTAAAGCGCATGTTCACCCAGCAGGGTATCTTATCTTGGTGCTGAATACCAGATGTTTATTGTTACCCAATTCGATGGTATGTCACTGTGTTGTGTATATTGAAGTGAATACATGGTGTGGACATATTCCAGGTCCACAAGAAAGAACTTTTCTTGTCCTAAACAGTTTTGTGAATATGTCTTGATTTAAATGTGTGTTGTGTAAAGTTTCACAGGTATAGGCATGCGAGGATATATAATAAACATTATTCAAATAATAACCAACATTTGTTGGTAATATGACAGTGCGGAATAGTTACGCAGCCTGCATAACAATTGTATAAATCCATGGTATAGGGCAGTGGTTCCCAAGCATTTTTTTCGACCCGCACTCCTTTGACCCTTTAGTCATTGCTTGTGGCTCCCCACTGTTACTGTTTTTTGGAGATTGGGGGGATGTAAGCCTGGCCTCGGGAGAACTTGAATTTTTCTCCCAGAAAAAAATTGGGATGAAGCTTATGAAGGTATTATAATCATATACACATGGTGTTTCGTATTACTATGGCGGTGCCTCTAATACAATATTCCTAGTTACCATTGTTTGCCCATGCTTTTTTTAGAGTGCCCTCTCAAACTTTTTTATCCCACTTACAGAGCTAAATAGCACCCCTATGCATGTACGCCCCATTGCCAAAGTGTTTCTGCGCTTGAAGAATATTTGCATACATTTCCATTTCTACCCATGTCATAACGTGCCAACACACCTGTCTCAGCAGGGTCATTCATGATTTTTTAAACAACATACAGCTTTATTTTTGCTGTCTCCTCCCTAAAGCTGCCTCCAAATTAATACAAGCCAAATAAATTCCTCAGATTTTTTTTTAAACGTCCCTCTTTCTTGCTTCTAAATGGTGGCATTATGCCATATATAGTCTTTTACTTACCTGTGCTCGAGGAGAGAGCAAGCCTGTCTCGAAATGTGTGTGTACTGAAAGAAATGTAACTGGAAGAACCTATGATTCAAGTACAAGTCTCAATACTTAGTAATTCTTAATAATAGTTAATGTGTTTAATAGACAGGACAACTGTACTTTCCTGATAACTGCATTGGTGTAAAATGTATTTGGAAAAAACTAAACGATTAACGAATCTAACAAAATAAATCAGGCATCTTCCGCTTTCTTTGGAAGTGTTTGAACATGGGAAGCCAGTGAAAATATGGAGGCCATCTCCCTCGACATGCCCTCAATGTAGCACTATGTTTACAGCTTTAGGCATGTCACTTACAAATCTTTGACATCATGCATTTAAGTCTAATTAGTTTAACTAAAGCCAACAGAACCTTCAACATTAAATGCATGAAAGTGCTTGGTGCGGGGCTCAGCCTGGCTAGGTTTGACAGCTCCACAGGAAGCCACGGCGCACAGTTTAGGAACCATTGGTATAGGGGGTATCACTTTGTACACTGTCTTCACATAGCACACACAGAAGCCCCACTCCGAACACACCCCAGACACCACCTGAACAAAAACACCAACTCGCATGCACCCTTCTTAACACACGCTCACTATGCAAACACACCACCAAGATTTGGAACCTCATCTCCATCCTCACACCTGACATCCTCTTCCTCACTGAGACCTGGTTCAACCCCACTTCTGCACCCGACATCGCTGCTAGAGTACCCAAAGGGTACAAGATCACCCACCGCTACTGCATTAACAAGTCTGGCGGAGGGATCGCCATCATACACAAGGAATCCGTCCAATGCACCACCACAAATTACAACATCACACCAGCCATGGATCACTCAACATCCGACTCCAAACAGACAGCAAAACCACCACCAGAGGCACCCTCGCCTACCGTCCTCCAGGACCACGCCCAGTCTTCTGCAACTCCATCGTCCCCCTTGCCATAAACTTCAACAACTTAATTTTCCTCAGCGACCTCAACTTCCATCTCGACGACCACAATGGCATCAACACTACCAACCTCCTCGACAGCATGAACAACATCGGACTAACTTAACTCGTCCACAACCCCACGCACACTGCAGGCACACTCTAGATCCCTTCTTCAGGCCCTCAACCTCACCCACCCCAATTCATCCTACAACCTAGATCAGAATGTCTGGAACTTAAACAATTGGACCACCAACTGTGTAGACAGCATCGCTCCCACAGAAGATCCACCAAGCAGGCTAGCTGGTACACTGAACACCACAGAACCGCTAAACGACACTGTAAACAACTGGAAAAGTGATGGCACACCAGCAAGAACACGACCAGCACGACCACCTTCAAGACCGCCCTCAACCTCTACCACAGACAGTTGAGGGAGTCGAAGAAAAAGGCCTTAGCCTCACTCATCGAATCAAGCTCCAATAACAGCAAATAACTCTTCAACTGCATCAAAGAATTCTCCAACCCCTCAGCTGCAACAAACAACATTAACCCCTCATAGGAACTTTGCAACAATCTCGTAACCCTCTTCCATGACAAGAGCACCAACAACTACAGAAACTTCAAACTTCAACCCAAGGCCACTGACTTCTTCCAGCAACACAACGACCTCGCTACCACCACAGCCATCCAAGTAACAAAATGGAGCCAGCTCGCCCCACAGGACACTGCCTCCATCATACACATCTTCTGCCTATGCAAAGCCAGAATCAGCCACGCACTCACCACCTTGTTAATCACCTCAACTGCCATGGCGACTTTCCCCGAGGACTGGAAACATGCAGAAGTCTACACCCTACTAAAGAAAACATCGACAGACCCCAGCAAACTCAACAATTGCCGACCGATCTCCCTGCTCCCATTCCTGGCCAAAGTATTGGCAAAAGCCATCAACTAAACTACTCTCTTTATATCTGGAATGGATTCTCTTACTCAGATCCTCCCAATCTGGATTTCACTGCAGCCACAGCACAGACAGCCCTCATCACGGCTCTCAGCAACATCCAAGTCCCACTCGACCAATGAGAGACTGTAGCTCTGATCCTCTTAGACCTCTCTGCAGCTTTCAATACGGTGCCCGCCTTAATCTCCTCACAAGGCTGCACAACATAGGCATACAAGGGGCCGTTCTCAGATGGATTGCTTCTTTCCTCACCAGGAGAACACAAATGTCTTCACCTCCAAACCTAAGGAAATCATCTGTGGAGCAACCCAAGGATCCCAGCTCAGCCCCATCCTCTTTAACACTGACACCTCCGGCCAGCATCAGCAAAACTTATGGACTCAACATAATATCCTACACTGACGGCACGCAACTCATCCTCTCCTTCTCCAAAGACACCACCAAGAGCAAATTCCACAACTACTTGACCAACGTCTCCAACTAGATGAAGGACACCTACCTGTAGCTCAACTCCGACAAGACTAAGGTACTGACTTTCGGAAACAAAATCTTCACATGGGATGCATCCCGGTGGCACTCAGAACTTTGACCTACTTCTACCCCAACCGACCATGCTAGACAACAAGCTAACCATGACGACACAGGGCATCTCCATCTCCTCCTCCTGCTTTGTTATCCTCAGCATACTTTGTAAGATATTCAAAAGGCCACGCCAAAGGTGAATATGCACCATACCCAGGCCCTCCTCTCCAGTCGACTGGACTACGGCAATGCTCTGTACGCAGGAATCGCAGCTCACCTCCGACGACTACAGACCATACAGAACGCCGTAGCCAGAGGCGTCCTGGATCTCCCTAGACAAGCTCACATCACCCCCTACTGCATGGAACTCCACTGGCTCCCTGTACAAAAAAGATGACAGTTCAAGCGCGACCCATGCATACAAGGCCCTGCACAACTGCAGACCCACCTACTTGAACCACTGCCTGAACTTCCATCGGCCCATCATACACCTCTGCTTCACGTCCATCTCTCTAACCCTCATCCACTGCATCCGACAAAGCTGATGCAAAGGTTGCTCCTTCTCCTACCCAGCAGCAAAGACATGGAATGAACTACCCTTTCTTCTTCAGACCTCCATATCTGTTTCAGAGTTTTGAAAGTCCCTGAAGACTTGGCAATTTAACTGATCAACTAGACCCTGCCTGCGCCTAAATACCCTCATGGGTGAAAAGAAGCGCTCTACAAATCTACTGATTGATTGATTGATACCTTATGTTGATGTGACACAAAATTGACTATTATAAATGTCAGCAAAACATGAAAGAATTTGGGGAGTAAATTAAGTAGTTTGAGTAATGAATGTAATGACAATTCCTTCTTTCAGATAGTGGCGGCTATAATTAAAATTCAGAGGATAAGCTTCCCTGTAATTTCCTGAATTGTATGGTGAGGATGAAAAGTGTTGCTATAAAACCTTTCGCTGATCCAGGATCATCAAATATGTCAATTAACATATAAATGACATATACATGTCACTTCGTTTTAAGGGATCCTAATGTTTTGTAGAATCCCCATAGCAGATTAACAGATATTTTTCTGACAGTTATCTTTCTAAGGGTTGTGCTACCCATGGGAAAATATGTTGTAATCATGGCACTAACTTGGTATCAGGTTAGACCTTAACCATCAAATCCAGTGTCTTTGCACAGTCATTATAAACATGACATTATCATGTGTGACAGAATTTTCAAACATTAGACTGAGCTACTGGGAAACTTAAAAGGGTTCATATACAAAAGGACAATATAGTTGGGTTCTTATTCCTTAGGCAATATCAAAAAAATGTTGCCTTGGGACAAGGGACAACGGTGTTTGCCACTCTTTGGGTTTGAAGGATAATTACCATAGGCACTAAATAACTCCACATTTGTTAAATGTCTGCATCTTAAAGCTGCTGAGATTTAACAGTCGAAAACATACAGTATTTACCGTATCATGCTGATATTGGTGCATTAAACTCTAAAACATGCCTGTTATTCCCCATGAACTTGTAATAAGTGTTATTCCTCGCACCCGATAAATAATGTACCCTGTGGTATCATTATTTATCAGAGGCGATAAATAACGCCTTAACTCGTAACCAGGCCCTTAGAAGAGAACGGCGCATTTTAGTTGTCAGAATACTTTGAAGATAATAATAATTTGCTCTAGATCCGTTTTGAGTTTTCCACAAGATAAAGGGTTCATTATTAATGAGAGGAAATAGAAGGCCCTTTTAAATTATTGAGTAGGTTTCAGGTGATGGATGAGGTTAAAGAACACCGTCTCGAAAAGTAGCAGCGCACGGCTCTGCATAGACTTGGTAGAGGTCATTGCTTTGGTGGGACAACGAGGAGAAATAGTTATATTGTGGCTGCAGAAAGCTAATGCTAGGACGGTCGAACTGAGCGCATATTTCATTTCTAGCTACTTCTACGTGATCCTGACCTCAAAGTTTCCCAAGCTCTGGTCAAGCTTTATGAGAGTCTTTCCCTTGACTTAGTGCCGAGTAATTGCTTCTCAAAATAAGGTGATGCGGGATTAGTGTGACAACTTGCAGACCAGAGATATGTGTGGACAATAAATCTAGAGAGAAGATTCTCTCAGGTGTTACATAAAATACGATGTTTCCGCAAAGCAATCCATAATTCTCAGTACAACTACATTTTCAAACTATTTCCTGCTCACATTTAAGCAATCCAGAACCAGGCAACCAGATTTTGGAGAAGATTAGTGTGGGCGAAGGCCCATTTTCTTCAACATGATCTAGCTTTCCTGAACTAGCTGCAAGTGCCCTGATTTCTGAAAATCCCACATGTGCATTGCATTGAGAGGCTGGGGTGCAGTATAGAAAACTGACCACTTTTTGTGTGTGAAAAAGACTGCTTTATTGAAACAGGTCCACATCACAAATGTTCCTGGTAAACCCCCCTTACAAAATTAAAACTGTGCTTTACATCCAGTGAACTAGCCCTTACCTCAACCCAACCCCTACAGTCCCCGCTAACATACCCACCCTCCAGCTAACGCATTTAACTGTATTGCATATCAGCATTTCAAACTTACTATTTCCCCTACATCCCAGAGGCGCAACTAGAGCCAAATTTCGGGGGGGGCTAAGAAAAAATTTCGGGGGGGGGCTGAACCTTTAATCGGTATGCAGAGTGGAGCTGCAGGGACTCTTAGAAGGGGTAAAACAACAGCAAGACCTAATTACCATTCAAATGGTCTTTTAAAGACCTGTTAAACGATTGGGTGCGGCTCTGTGTGTGCCCGGGATCCTTCTCATCCCGGGCTGCCACACACGACGGGGGGGGCTGAAGCCCGGTGAGTTCAATGGGTGTTGCGCGCCTGCTACATCCTATATATATATATTCATATGCATTAACCTGGAAGTAACCAAATGTCCTAAATTGAACTCTGAACTACCTGCCTACCCTTCCCTTGCACATGGTTTCCCAACTGGCAACGCCATCGAACTTCTGCCAACTCCTGGCAAACTTTTCATGACCCCGAAAAAATATATGTTGGGTGGTGTTTATGCTTCTAACGTTGTCCAATACAAAATGGCAGTCGCTGGACTGCACCACCCTCCCATTCAGCCTGGGGGCAGACTTCCCTCTGGTCAGCTGCCCCCCAAACTCCCTTATTCAGAAGCATTTTTGTATTCCTAGGACCGATTATAACAATGTTCCATATATGTGTCTAGGCATCACTCTTTTCTAAAGCGGGCTTGTCAGATTATTGCCTTATTGTTTCTTAAAACTTGAAAATGGCTGCCCTTTCAGAGCAGTTGTAATTGTGGAAGGAAGTTTGTGCAATAGAGTTTTTTGCGTGGTGTGTCGGTCCTTCTGTTTACATTTTAAGTGTAAGGAGGGGCTTATTTGTGCCGTTATTCTGCTATTTCAGAAGGACCTACTACTGAAGTTGCAAGCCCAAAATCTCAGGTATGTTTTTTATAAAGCTATTTTTGGACTCAAATTTAAATCAACATTTGCAAAGCCAGTATAGGTGGCTTGTATTTTGAGTCGTTAATATTTAAAAGAAACCTGCTGCAGTGAAAAACAATGCAAAGAAATAGTATTTCAGTGCATCTAGATTCTAGAAGATAAATAATGTATTAAGTGATTATTCAGTGTGCCTTTGAGAAGTTATATCGTCCCCCTTGTGTGTTATAATGCAAGCACTGTATAGGAAGAGAAAATATACACCTAGTTCAATTCAACGGTTTCTGGTTCCTAATAGGAAGATGGAATGCCCATTTCATCGTTTTGTTGCGTAGCAACCTAAAGCCTTTTTCCTCTCCTGCCCATTTGCATGCTAGCATGAGCCGCCAACACCTTCATCGCCAACGTAACTCTTTTTTTGTTGGCCTGTTTTCAAACACTGTTTACTCGACCTATTTGTTGACTGCAGGCACTGCAGTGAGAGAGGAGGAAAGAGAGGAAATCGAGAGACAGACGGGGACATAGGACAAGCTAGTTATCCAATAGAGACGTAAGAGAAACATAACACATTCATTAAAACATTTTTTGCTATTTAAATTGGATACTTGTATTACTTAACGATTTTGGGGTATTTTTCCATGTATAGGAATGTCGGTTGATTCTCCATTATAATGCGACTTGACAAGAGCAAGATTGATTTTTTCACCGTAGGAAAAGAAAACATTGAAGAATATAGTTGTCTCTAAAAGAACAATCTTTTTTACACATGAACTTTGAAAGGCAAGGATTGATTTAACATATACCTCCCGTTCAGACACCCATTATATCTAGAAGCGTTCGCCATTAACCCGTGCCAAAGTACATCTTTACAATTATGGAGAGGTTTTATCCAGATTAATGAGGACATAGTGGAATCTACATCAGCAGAACAATGTAAATGAGCACTGCTTACTTTGTTGGATAGGAAACCCCAGGGCTGATTTGCATCAGGTGTTCCTGTGTCAAATTTGTTTTACCATAGGAGCAGCCTAGTGTGGTCAGATGGTGCAGGGAGGGGGAACCCTTTTTGTTTTTTTTTAAAAAAGGCTTTATTTCAAACATCTTGCCAAATGGTAATATATGTGGAGTGTGTCTGTGTCTGGTTGAAGGTGATTCCCCTCTCACTGTGACAGTGACAAAGGTTCTTTTTAACATACAGATATGACTGCTGGACTGGCAGTTGTCTCTAAAATTGACTGTTGCATTCTGAAGGATTGCCATTTTGATGGACACTTCTCTGTCTGCCCAACTTTAAATCGGGCCCGAGTTCCGGCAGCACTCCACACGCGATTCTGCCCAAATTGCCCAAAAAACTACCGACCTATATCGCTCCTGCCATACCCTATAAAGATCATAGAGCGGTGGGTCAGCAGATCATTAGCCCTCTTCCTAGAAACTAACAACATCCTGGAAGAGGAGCAATTTGGCTTCAGATCAGCTCACGGAACTGAGTAAGCCTTACTGACAGTTCTGGACGACCTACGAATGAGGGCGGACAGGAGAGAATCAGCAATCTTAATCTTGTTGGACATGTCCGCCACATTCGATACGGTGAGTCACGACATCCTGCTGACAAGACTGAGGAACATTGGAGTCAGGGGAGCTGCGTTTGACTGGTTTCGCTCCTACTTGATGGACAAATGGCAGGCAGTAGCTAATCCTCCATATCAGTCAGACTTTGTTAAAGTTCCACATGCGGTCCCACAGGGGTCTGCAATCAGTCCAATACTCTTCAACATATATATGCAACCCCTGATGAGCATCATCAAGGCCCACGGCATTAGCGTGACCAACTATGCGGACGACACGCAGCTGATGATTTCTCTTGATGGTGGCCATGCAGACTCACTTGAGACCTTCCACACCTGCATGTTGGAAATAACACTTTGGTTAAATCAGAATTGACTACAATTTAACTGTGACAAGACTGAAATAATGCATTGCACGGTAGGTAGAATCCCCAGAAGTCTACCCACAGAATTCTTGCCTCCAGAGTTAGGGGAATCACCAATTCCAGTGAAATCAGTGAGGAACCTCGGAGTCACTTTTAATAACAATTTAAGTTTTGAGACCAATGTTAACAAACAGGTGAGTAGCTGCCTTGCTCTAATGCGAGGACTGCGAAAGCTACTGCCCCTTTTACCTCCACAGGTCAGAGCCACTATAGTTAGGAGCACCATTCTCAGCCGTCTGGACTACTGTAATGCCTTATTACTGGAATCCCCGGCCTACCTGATTTCCAGACTTCAGAGTATCCAGGCGGCTGCAGCAAAACTGGCACTTTCTCGAGAGCGAAGATCTTCTACCACCCTTGCCCTGGCGGACCTTCACTGGCTGCCTATACACCAGAGGATCTGCTTTAAATCCCTATGCATTGTCTTTAGGGCAGTGCATGGGCTAGGCCCCCGACCACTTCAAAAGAAATTTAAATGGTACGAACCTACCCGGTTCCTTCGATCCTCCTTGTCAAATTTCATAAGTATACCCAGGATCAAGAAAGCCACCTTTGGCGGCAGAGCCTTTAGCATAGCTGCAGCTCATCTATGGAATAGCCTACCTATTGACATCAGAAAAACAAATTAACTGATGCCCTTTCGAAAAAAGGTAAAAACATGGCTCTTCCCGAGAATCTAACCTACCAGAATTTATGCCATTATCCCATCTCTGATGCACAGTGTTTTTTCAGCCATATGTACAAAGCGCCAGGATGCCCGTAGGGTTGCAGAGCGCTTTACAAATACCATAAATAAATAAATAAATAAATAAATAAATAAAACAGAAGCAACAATTAGCAAGTTGTGTAAATGGAGCGATACTTACCCGCATGCTTATGTAACAGTCTGACCAGTAGTGCTGGTACCATTGTACAACTCTGAGAAGTTACAACAAACCAAAAGGCTTAATTAAACATTGAAAGCGCTAGTCATTGTTAATGAAACTCTGAACATACTGATGCCCTGCGTGAAAGACCGTGTGAGAGGATACATCAAGTAGGTTTGAAGAAGCAAGGAAGCTGTGGTGGCTGGTGGAATTTGAAAGTGGTTGGGCAGAGGACCAATTAGCATACTTTGTCATGCAAGTGTAGCAAGCAGCCTGGACATTTCCTCAGTGGGTTTGAGGGAGCTCGCCCCCCCAAAAAAGTTTATTGGAAAGTGAGTGTAAAATGGTCCTTTTTCCATCACAATTTCTGTAATAAATGTATCTACCACCCAAGGTCTCATGTCTGAGGGGATCGGATCGGAAAAGGCTGCAGTGATTTAACTGCTCCTAAAATGTTAATTTGGCTTTTCGGGGGAACAAATGGAATGCTTGCTGAGCTGATTAACAAGAACAACAATATTAGTAACTTATGGTGTGGTGATCTCAGAAGCCACGGTTATGTACATTGAATGATGTGTCCAGATCCAATGAAGTTTCATTCAGCCTTCTGCAGCCCATCACCCCCCTGCAGTATATTCTACTTTTGATGACTTGGGGGGGAGGAAGCAGGCCAGACACCTCGAAGGCTCGACCATCAAAACATTTTCCCAATTACCATCAGCCCCTCCTCTATTCATACACACTAGGAGTAGCTAAAACGCCCGAAGCTTGTTTGAATCCAGACTTGAGGCATGGGGCGGGCGGGTTGGCTGACACTTAATGTGCAAAAGGATTTACAGCCAGATTCATCAAAGGGAATTCGGCTCGCAAAGGGCCAGATTCTGAGAATCTGGCCTTTTGCGAGCGCTATTTTTGCATTTGGGATTCATCATCCCAAATGCAAAAATCGCAATTATAGAAATCGCTAAATTGAGATGAATTGCATTTAAGGAATCTCAATTTGAGATTCCTTAAATGCAATTCATGAACCATTTAAAAATTGCGAATTCGCAATCTGGGGCCGCTATTTACCGCAAAGTCTAACTACGTGGTAAATAGCGAAAACGTAGATAAATGCACTTTAGTGCATTTTTCTCAGTTGTATGTTACACACACACATGTCCTTTGGCAATGTGTGTGCGCAACACCAGTGTACATTACCATTTCAGGGTTGCTACAGGGTGTCCTTTGGCCCATAGGAAGGAATGGGGAGTCATTCCTTATTTGCGATTAGCAATTAGCGAATCGCAAATAAGGAAGCTGTAGGAATCGCAATAAATATTGCGATTTCTACATGAATCCCGTTTTGCGAGTCTTTAATAGCGATTCCTTAATAATCGCTATTAAGGACTCACAAAACATGGCAATGATGAATCTGGGGGTTAGTGCTTATGATAAAACAAGTATTTGCAAAATATATGTTTTTAGTAATCAGATTGTACCTAGTGGTAACCTTTTTGTATATCTCTTCTATTAGAAGCGTACAGTCTAGAACTCAGCTGCTAGCCCCCTTGCTTTAGCTCTAGAAAACATTAAATCTTCGCCGGCCTAAATCCCCAAATTACTCCATCAATTAAAGCCATGTATAAACTAGTTCCCAAGCTGCCTTTAAACATGCTGATTTATCCAATTATACACCTTTGCATTTCTTTCAGGTAGCAGAAACCCAGGAGAGCAGGCTTGCTTCTTCATTAATTGCCTCCTCCTCTGTCAGTTGAAGGAACAGGAGACCTTTCCTCCCTTTCAATCCGAGGCATCTCAAGGTCGCATTAATATGTACTGTGTAATGCCGTTTTAAAATACTGAGTTGCAGATTCACAGTGCTTTGAGTTTCAGGTTGGTACCTCGTAGCACTATAAATACACACGCTCACTATTCCCCAATGGGCCAAACAGAATTCCTTTCTATGACTGTATGTTTACATACACAATCTACTGTGCTTCTGTAACTTCACCAATTACTTTGTGCTTATTTTCCATTAAGGTGTTTGTGCTGTATGTTGTATGCATGTATCTGTAGCTAAAATAATATTTTGTTCTTTCCAGCCATGACTCTGACCACACCACCACATGGAACCCCCACCTCCAACCCGTGGCACTCAGGATCACAGTTCCCATACTGTTATATGCACTTTTACTTTTGGCAGAGCTTGCCACTTACCTGTCAGGAGAAGAGACCAGGTCAAGCAAGGGCAGTCTTTTGCTCCTACTCGACTTTATAGGGTGCGGGTCAATGGGACTGCTGCTCTGACCTGGCTACAGTGGGTGATGATGTCGCTGTGTGCCCAAACCCTCCAAACTCTAATAGCTGAACTGTTGAAAACAGATACCAACTTTTGCAAAAAAGCATGTGCAGTGTGTATCTGTTTACTGCATGCATGCGACCCCATGTCACAGAGTCATAATTGGTGAGTTTATGACTCCAGTCTCATGACTTAGTGACATCAGGTCTGATGCTTACCTGGCTCTGTCTATGTGCACTGTAACCCCACCCTTCTGCAACTCGTCACAGGGTGGGGTCAGCGATGTTTGCTATTCTCACCCTGCCTTGTGATCATTGGAAAGGGTGAGGGTGGTAAGGCATGGATCGAAAGAGTGACATGCATCCCCAGGGTTTAGGGCTGATTCCTTAAACTCCTAGGACTGCATTAGCAAGTGACGCTGTTGTGCATCGTAAAGGGGTGATTGCGCAAGACCCTTGAGAATAGAAGGCCACGGCTCGCGGAAGGCAAGCTCTGCTGTATAAAGCAAATAATAGACAATGGCATTCACATGCAGATTTGCGCATATGCTTACAAAAATTTCCTTCTTTACCTGTCCCTCATGGAAGCAAGGGTCATGGAGTGTTGTGACAGCCTATCAATACAAGTACAAATACCGCCTGTGCAGTGCTGTGACAGCCAGGCACAGGTGATACTTCATACTTGTATTGCTATTTTCATAGCAGTGTGGATGATAATTACTATTAGCAGTTGCCATCCACAAAATGCACAAAATAAAAAGGACAGCGCCCCAACACCCAGTGGCTGGCCCTGAAAGGAAGTCTTCTAACTGCACCAGCAGGGTCATAGACTGCAGGGCCACCCTATTCATCCTTTTATGAACCACAAACTTGTGGAGTGCTTTTTAGAATACATTCTGATCACAAGTCTCTTAGGGCCAGATGTAGGTAACTAATTTTTACCGACTCTAAAATACCGATTTTTACCGAATTGGTATTTTAGAAAAGGGAAACGAGATGTAGCACAAAAATCGGTAAAAAATACCGAATTGGTAAAGTTTGGAAACCCCGACTCGGTATTTACTGAATTGGTATTTACCAATACGGCAAATACCGATTCGGTAATTCACATGCAATCCTATGGGCCCGGAGGCCCATAGGAATGCATTGAATCTACCGAATCGGTATTTACAGATTCGGTAAATACCGAATCGGTAAATACCGAGTCGGGGATACAAAATATCAGGCAGTTGAAGTAACAACCAATCACGTGCCTCCACCCCGCCACTCAGACAACCAACAGAGCAATAGACCAATCCTGTGCATCGACCCCACCCCACAACCAGGAAGTGGCCACACCCATGCAGGTGCTGTGTACTTGATCACACAGGAGAGCAGTTACACAGAGACAGGCTGTTGTGAAGCTGAATCCTGCAGGACAAACAAATGGATCCCCAAGACTCTCGGAGGTAAGGTGCAGAGAGGAAGAGGAAGATGAAGTTCAGCACTGGTGAACTTCAGGTGCTGGTGGAGGAGGTCGTCAAGCACTACCCAAAAATCTTTGGAAAGCAGTCCCTGCAGGTACCAGAGGCTGTCAAGAGGAACACCTGGCCTGCGGATCCAGACCAAAATAAACGCCATAGGAGTGACCAGCAGGGAAGTGGACGATCTCAAGAACCGATGGTACGATCTAAGGATCATCACTAAGAAAAAACTGGCAGCAAGAAGCAAGGAGGCCAATGCTACAGGTGGAGGGAAGAACAGGGCACCTGCTCTCACGGACCTGGAAGAACTTGTGGAGTCCACACTGGAGCCAGAGTGCGTTGTGGGGATTGGTGATGCAGACAGCTCAGCCCGAGCTGCAGCTAAGAAAGGTAAGGGGGGACATGTCCATCATCCCACACCCCCTGCCTGTGTTCCTCCCCCAATGTGGCTATGTATTGAGGAAATCCAGTTCTGACTTCAGTATTCCCCTGCAATGCATTATGGGAGTGGTAGTCATAAGAATACCCATATGAGCCGTCAACATGAAATGTCGTCAGGCATGCCACACAATACAATCAGAGACATGGGAGGAGCAGGAAATAGTGAAACAAAGTGTAATTTAATAGTGATGTACACGGTGAAAGTACCACTAAGACACTGTCCATATCTGTCCACAGGGGAGACATCACGCAAGTCACTGCAGGTGATTAAGAAGACACATCCCCAAAGGGATAGGAGTGAGCAAGAAGGCAGGGATGCAGGGCCCAGCAGTGCAAGACCTTCAGCACCCTGCACACAAGCAGCTGACACACCAGAGGCAGACAACACCATGCTACTTGAAGCATCTCCAGTGCTCCTTGACTCACCACAACATGAGTCACCACAACATGAGTCACAACAACCAGACACACCAGCAGACACAGAGGTGTCAGACATCAGCAGGCCCGTGAGGCATGAGGGTCCCCCGCAAAGGATCCTACAAACATCCTCCGATGAGGAAGGGGAGTGTGAGGAGTCAAGACAGTCTATGGCAGGTAATGCACCAGTTCCCACATCCACTCCTGTCAGGCGATCCGGAGGAACAAGACGTCGTAGGGTCCGGGAGTAAGGCCTCAGTGGCAGTGATGAGGATGTGTTCCAAGGCCTTGAGACCACAATGGTCAAGGTGCAGCGCCTGCAGGCAAAAGGAGTAGGTGCAGTACACGGACAAATGCGCCTTTTGAACACAAATTTCACTGACATGAACAAGGGAATAGCATCAATGGCAGACAGCATGAGGGACATGGCAGATGGAGTCAGGGACATGTCTCAGTGTGTGATGACACTCTGTGAGGAACTACGTGAGGACCATGCACAAATGCGCAGGGAGAGCCATCGAACGCACCAGCAGACAAGCGGCCTGCGCCAACTTGCAACTGCGACTTCACTGATGTGTCGCCGTTCAGTTGCGATGCAGGAGGGGCTGGTGCACTGCTGTACCGATCTCACACGGGGGATGGGGAGAGTCACTACAGCAATGGAAGTGCTGCTGACAAACCAGTCAGCCACCACAGGAGCATTAAGTGTCGGGGACACAGATACCGCTAGTAGCAGGGACAGCACCCCTGTCCCTGAAGTAAGGAGGAGCAGCAGGCGCCAGAGTGCCGGCGCTGGCACAGCAGACTTGGAACTGAGCCAACCTCAGGCATCACGCGGGGCTGTTCATGGGTGCAAGCAGTGAGTCTGCCATATTCATTTGGATATGTGAGGGTGAGGTAACCCCAGTCCACACAGTAGCGCTAGGCACACTAGTATGTGTCATTTGTGGCTCATGTCATTTCAACGTAGTGCAAAATAAACTACGTGCATTGAAGTACAACACGTGCCTTGTCTCTATACTTACTCAGAAGTAGCTCTGTCTTCCGTCTGTGGGTGTTGGTACTCCTACTGTGTTGGCTGCTGGTAGTGCCTGCTCATCGTCATGGTATTCATAGTCCTCCAATTCCACCTCTGTGCCCCTCTTTGTTGCGAGGTTGTGCAACATTGCACAGGTTGCAATTATCTTACAGCATGTTACAGGTGAGTACTGCCGTGCCCCCCCACTTTTGTGGAGGCAGCAGAACCGGCTCTTCAGGAGCACAAAGGTGCGCTCAATGATGTTCCGGGTGGATTTATGTGCCACATTGTAACGTCTCTGGCTGGTGGTTGTGGGGTTGAGGTAGGGTGTCAGGAGGAAGGAACGGAGTGCATATGCACTATCCCCTAATGTGGAAGAAAAAAGATACATTACTCAGAGGCACACATTGACATACGTCTGCTTCATCTATCAAGGGAGTGTTACCCATTTATTTACCTAGCAGGTATCCTTTCCCGAATTCACCCTCTGTCAGGCGGGTATAGATCCCACTGTTTTGGAATATATATGAATCGTGGGTGCTTCCTGGGTATCTGGCCACTATATGGGTGATAATGTACTTGGCATCACAGATTGCTTGTACATTAATTGTGTGTGATGACTTCCTTTTCCTGTATATGTGCTCAGTGGCAGCTGGGGGGCAAATGGGGATGCGGGTCCCATCAATGCAGCCAATCACTTGTGGGAAATTTGCCATGAGGTAAAAGTCAGTCCTGGTCCTAAGCAAGTCCGCATCAGTGTCTGGGAAGTGGATGTAATGATCCATTCTTTGCATCGTGGCATCCAGGAACTTTGTGAAAAAACACGACAGGCAGCTCTGGGACACCCCACCTACCGCTGCAACAACACTCTGGTAGCTCCCAGATGCTAGGAGGTGTATGCTACAGAGCACCTGGACATGGGGTGGGATGGCGTGGGCCCTTGGTCTTGGGTGGTCCAGGAGTGGGTGCAGGTCCCTGATCAGGGCCATGATGGTTTGGGGGTGCAGTCTGTATCTTTGCAGTATCTCTGGCTCTGTCAATTGGAAGAGTGTAATCCTTTGCCTATAGACCTGCTCCTCCCTTCTCCATTCCCTCACACCTGCTGCCTGTAGCCTTAGCCATCTTGCTATGACGTAAAAAGCCACCATTCTGGTTCCAGTGTTGCATTTTGGGGCCCTTTTTTATAGGCTGCACCTGATTACCACCTGCTTACAATCCATGTTAAATACCGATTCATAAATACAGAATTTTGGTGAAAATCGGTAATTTATGGCTCACCTACATCTCGATGGTGTTGGTTTTTCCATTTCTTAATTTCCGACTCGGTAATTTTACCGATTCGGAACATTTACCGGCTCTGTATATTTTCAGATTCGGTAATTTTACCTATTCGGAACATTTACTGACTCAGTATATTTTCCGATTCGATAATTTTACCGAGTCGGTAATATTACCGATTCGGATTCTCTACCAGGCCGGTAATCTACCGATTCAGTATTTTTTCCGGATCTGTAAATTTTGGGCGAGCTACATCTCAATGTCCAAATACCGGTCGGTAACGGCCGAAAATACCGATTTTCGGCCGTTACCGACCGGTATTAGGCTACCTACATCTGGCCCTTAATGGTTACTGGACTTGAAACTGTTTTAGTGCATAAGCAAAAAGGCACTTGTTGAACGGGATTCTGGCCACTTGAGTGTTAAATTGTATACCTTTAAAATAAAGTCCAGGCATTATGGCGTCTCAGATTTTTGCCTTTAACCTGATCCTTTGTGAATCTCTTGATTTTTGGCCATTAAGATTCTATAATGCCAAAATGTGCTTCTGGTTAAAACTAACAATTTAAGTTTGATCATGAAGAGTACTTACAAAATAAATCTTTTTGATCTTGGAGTAGGGTCCTACTTTTTCCCTCTCTTGTTGTTGGCACACAATATATCTCTCGAGCAAGACTAGCAGAGGTTTTTGGTGCTGTAATTTGAACAGAAGAGAGACAGAAAGGTGTCATTGCAACTGATTGTGGTGGGTGTAGATGCTGTCAAAGCTCAAATTCCCATCCTGACGGTTATGCTGGCAGCTGGTGTCATAAATTACCTGGGTGTGTGTCCCAATCAATAATCTGTTGGTTGGTTTTTGTAAGGATTTATTGAGTCCTAATAGACCTCTCTTCTCAGTCAAATGTATCACATTATCTCAATTCTATTATTTTCTGTGTGATTCGTAGTACTTGATCTCGGTGACTTCACACACTGTATTGGTCTTTCCAGAATCACTAGGTTGTGGATTTGGTGCAGGGATTTTTAGATCACATACAGCCTGATTCATCAACGACCCGTTTTGCGAGTCTATAATAGCGATTCATAAGGAATCGCTATTACAGGCTCGCAAAACGGGATTCATGTAGGAACGCAAAAAAAAATGCGATTCCTACATATTCCTTATTTGCGATTAGCAAATTGCTAATCGCAAATAAGGAATAACTCCCCATTCATTCCTATGGGCTTAGGCCCATAGGAATGAAAGGGGAGTATTCCTTATTTGCGATTAGCAATTTGCTAATCGCAAATAAGATAGCGATTTAAAGGGTGCCAGGGGTGTCCAAAGGGCACCCTGTAGCACCCCTTAAATGCAAATTTAAACTGGTGTTGCGCACACACATGTCCGAAGGACATGTGTGTGTGCAACATGCAACTTAGAAAAATGCTTTTAAAAGCATTTTTCTAAGTTTTCGCTATTTACCACGAGGTTTGACCTCGCGGTAAATAGCGGGCCGAAATTGCGAATTCGCTATTTATAAATGGATGATGAATTGCATTTAAGGAATCTCAAATAGAGATTCCTTAAATATAATTCCTCTTAAAATAGCGAAATCGCTATTACCGATTTTTGCATTTGGGATGATGAATCCAAATGCAAAAATCGCACTCTCAAAGGGCCAGATTCTCAGAATCTGGCCCTTTGCGAGCGCAATTCAGCGTGATGAATCAGGCTGTTTGTCACACTAGGATTCTAGGCATTACGGGTGAATTCTCCTGCAGCCAGGATCTCATTAAATCGCATGCCCATGTAGTGAAATAAAAGTAGTAGCAAAGAGATACAGACATATGTAGGGCATAATAAGCAGAATAAGCTCTGTTTTGTAGCAAAGATTCTGGGACACTAGTGAAAATTGTGTTTATGTTTTAGTGTAAAGATTGAAAAAAGTAAAACTAAGAAATGTAGCAAATGTGATTATGGTCTCTGAGGGGGAAAACACTTTTCTGGACAGTCAAATCTTTGAATAGTTTTGTAAATCAAGTACTAAGTTATATGAAAAAATATAAATATTAAACAGATAATGCAAATCTTTGAGAAATGTAAATCTTCGATACTTCCCGACTACTTACAATAATAGTATATCATGAGACTATGAATGTAGAGAATTTTAGAAAATAGTTGATCATCATACTGATACAAAAAACAAGTTAGCGATCATTTGAATTGCTCTAATTATATTACTGTTTCATTAATAAATTTGGATATTAAAAAATTCAAGCAGAACTGGATCTCACAAATGAAAGAATTGACAATTACCAATCTGAGATTATAAAGAGAAGGAGAGGGCATGGTATCAATCAGCTCCTGGTAGAACTATTACATTTGTTTTCTGTATACAAATTCATGGGTTGTTATAAATCTAGTTAGAGAGAATTATTTTGTTAATGTTGTATGGCTTATCTGTCTTTGGTGATGGAACTAAAACATCCTAGGTGATAAACATGTTTCTATGTTTAAGAGCTTTAAAAAGAGGGACCAAGGTTAAAGTTCTTGACCATGAGAGGCTGTCTATCAAATTTTACATCTATAAAATAATTCATTTTTCACCTTTATATTTTAATTCTGCAGTAAAAACTTTGCCAAATGGGCAGTAAATGAAGATAAAATATTTTAATAGTTTACTATTATACAGCAAGGAGAATACGATTAGTATTTTTCATGCTCAAAATAAGCTCCTTTAGTAACTAATCCTGACATCTGTATCCCAGAAGTATTGGACTTGGTTAAAAAAATTGGAAGCTATTCAGTATACCACATTAATTGGAATCAATCAATGAGGAAGTTAATAAGCCTTATAGTGATAACTGGGGGTCGCAGTGATAAAAAACTCATTTTGTTACTTTTGGGATACATATTCTGAGAAAAACTGATGCATCTAGTTCAGGATAATGTAAAACCATTCATCAGCAATTCAGAGAACACATGAATAGGTGGTGGACTTTAAACCTAAGTATCTTCATGAAAATGAATATTATAATAATGAATATAATCATCATTTCTGTATGGATTATGTAATATATACATTAATATTTCTAAAATGTCCTTTTTGGACATAAACAAGACATAACTATCAGGAAAAATGAGGCACTGCATGTTCTCCATACTAAGATTATACAAAGATGGCAAGTCTCTCAGCAGCGAAAGGAGACTTGATTTTTCTGAATCTCAGAAATTTCTGGAAAAGTCAGGTCTTAGTATGAATTGGTGTTTTATAAAGCAGAACCAATGAGAACATTTTGAAATGGGCTGCACTAGCAACACATATGTATGTAAAATAATGTATGTAAATAAATATGTAATAGAAAAGGTATAGATATTAATCAGTCAGAAAGTATTGGGCCAAGCAACTGCATTTTCTACCTGACTTTACAGCAACCTAGTATTACCTTATTGGGATTGTACACAATTGTCTCTGTTAAGACATGGCTAAATCATTCTTAATAATACATTTCATGCTTCACCAAAAATTGTTGTGGATACTTATTATTCCAATATAATTTTAGCACATTTTGGGAATTTGTCACTCAAAATATATTCCGGTTAGCATCTGATTTGTACCGTCATGTATTATTTAAATTGTACATTTAATGTAAGCCATTTTTAATTGAATCACATTAGGTTCTCCTCATTTATTTCGAGCAGACTCATTAAATCCAGTAAATGTATTCAGTCATTTTTGTTATATCTGTGCTGAAGTTGTTTGTGTCTGCTCCCATTGTAATGACAGAATTCCCTCTACAGTCTGGATTTGTTTTGTCCAAAGAATTTTATTGGTCTTATAAGAAGACTACAACATGGACTCATAAACATAAAGAGACATATCTTATTACAGAAGTGCGGTGGAGCCATTTGTTGATGTCTGTGTTCCACCACTCCCAACCACTCAATCCCCAATCATGACAGCATCCTTGATTGAAAGAGTTAAGAATCTTACAACTCAAATACAGCTCAAATAGTCTTCACATTTTGCCCCTGTTTCCATAATGTGTCCTTACCGGGGGGGGTCAGCATGAGTGCAGGTGTACATTTAAGAATACCAAGGGCCCATTTCATTCAGTAGAACGGAGATGTATGCCCTCCAAATTATTGATGACATTTACCATGGCTAATGTGGATCAGAGTCTATGATTCAATTGTGTTGCCAGGGAGCAGAGTGGAGGTAGAATGCAGTTCCTAAATTTTCCACCCGATGCATTGCAATTCTAAGTACCAAGAACCTAAATGATAAGTGCCCTTCTGATTTTGACAAGTGATCACAGTTGTCAGATTTCATGTCTTTGCACTAAAGGAAGAAAGAAAGACAAAAATGTCCCTTAATGATCATGCTATTTCCTGCCAAAAGTAAGGATTTTTGGAACAACCCGACCAGATTTCCCAACCAGATTTGTTGAGTGTCCCCTACCAAACCACACTTCCTCTAGCTATTTCTGGGGGCTAAGGGAAACACACTGTGGATTTTGATGGGGTGTAATGCCATACGCACATCGGTTTTTAGTGTATCTCTTTATTCTTCATATTTACAGATAATGTACGTATAGGTCTTCTGAGTAGTAGTCATTCTTTGGAGATGACTTCAGTATCTACATATTGCAGTTATTTCTACTATTACTTAACATTTTCTCACCCTTTTTTTAGGTCTTGACTATTCTATTCCGCAGGGAATAAATAGACGAGAGTATTGTGGGCCAAATAAGCTTTGAAACCATCGCGGATTACATCGAGTGCATGTGCACATGCACGCGCTTTTTACCATTTGCTCCCGAGCCGCCTGCCTCCCACTTCAAAGGGATCCGCTCCCCCGCCCACTGCTTCACACTTCACGGCCGCCAGGCCGTGTCTCGCATTTCTCCTCCCCCCCCTCCCCACAGCAATGCCAAGAGCTTGTTTTAAGAGCGCGGCCGCTCAATTCTAAAATGTGGGCTTCTTGTAAATATAACCTTTCTCATGCCACCTCCTCTGTGCGGTCCTTTCTTGAGGCATCTAAAAATATCTCCACAACTACCGATAGCTGGCAAACTCTCTTGCCTGCTCAGCTTTCAGGCTTCAACAAGAGAGAGTAGGGGAAAAACATATCTGGCTGTTTCTTCTCTATGTGGGATTTAAAAGCTCCCTTGTTTTACTTTAAGCGCGAGGCGCGCATGCGGCCAATGCTTGTGTTAATTAGCGTGGCCTTAGCGCAATCGCTTTCACTTTCACGGCGGCCGCGCTTGTCTTTCAGCGCTTGTTTGTAAAGGGGAGAGTATGTCTTTTGCAACCGATACCAACTTCTTGGGTACATTGCCTTTTTCCCCAAAATCCCATCAGTGCCTGATTTCATTGAATGAGCAGAACAAAGGGAGTAACAAAGGTCACTTAATAGGTGCGGTTATGTATAGTGCAGGAAAGTGACTATCAGCTTTACTTTGAATGAGACAACGTCACTGCACCTTGGTGTAAAGGTCACTTCCGGGGTTGTAGTGATTTCTTTCGAACTTCTTGTGCTGCATACTTGGCTTTGGAATCTGCCAGAAAAGCTTTGGGTTGCGGGGAGTGAGTAAGTGTGCACGCAGAGTTCTCGTCTACTGCTAGTGCTGCGGCCGCGCCATTTGATCTTGTGCATGCCCATCACCCACTGTGCCTTATACCTTCAGGCACAACCCGCCTGAATTATATATGTATATGTCCCCCGCTCCGCTTGGTTTCAAACTGTCGGTTTATTTATCTACTTTCAAGCCGGCAACCATTCCTTCCTTGTCCTCTCACGCTTGACTGATCTGGACCGCGGTTCTCACTCTTCCTTGCCCTGGCCTATTGAACCTATATTTTCCACTTGTGCCTTACCTCTTTAGGCACACTCCGCTCCTTATTTTATATACTCCTCCATGCAGCCTAGGCTGGACAAGCATGTGACACAGCGATTCCTCCTGTTCTGTTAAGCACCGTTGCTTCTCACACGCCCGGTCCTTTCTCTCCCGCCGTCCAACGAAACCACGAACGGTATGCCCAGTTTTCATCCTCTTACACATTGCTTTTAGTCACCATCTCGGTTTTATCCCCTCTTTTTCTCTCCCTTTACCACCATTATAATTATACTAAGCATCCTGCCTTGAAAATTACGACCCCGCTCCTTTACATTTTCTGTAGTCAAAGGCAGCACATTTCCCCCACTTGCAATAAAATTGAGTTCACCTAACACCAAAGTTTACCACAAATGCAATCACGGCCTGGGGCGCTCCAACTAACATAAATTAACAAGTTGCTGTGACAAAGCTTCAGAGGAACCACACCAGCGATGCCATATGAACTGCAGGCAACCACAACGCATCTCCCCAACTTTGTGAGGAGAACGAGGTTAAAACTTCAGTGTGCACTTCTTCGCAGCCATGCTTTTGGGGCAACTTTGCTGGGCGCGCAGGGCCCATCTATTATTAAAAAATGCTTTAAGTGCATCAGAAAACTTCTACCAGGGCCGTAATGTCATTGCGTTCAGGGGCCTTACATGTTATCAAGTGCTGTAGCATTATAATAAACTACTGATCAACAGTGCCTACTCCTGCGTATTAATTTTGCGAGGGGGGACAGTGTTACGACTACAGTGTGCGCTCCTTCACCGCCATGCTTTTGTTGGAATTAGCTTTAAACTGGGATGTAATGTTATTGTGTACAGGAGGCTTACATTAAGCCGTTGTCACAATGTTTACGCGCACTTAACTGAGCAGTTAACAACTTTGCCAGGGGGGACGGGGTTACGACTGCAGTGTGCGCTCCTTCCTTCGCCGCCATGCTTTTAGGGCAACTTTTATGGGCGCGCAGGGCCCATCTGCTGTTAAAAAGTACTTTTAATTCAACAGAAAACTTCTACCAGGGCCCTTATATTATCGCGTTCAGTGGCCTTACATGCTATCACATGCTGTGGCATTATATTAAGCTACTGTTGAACACTGGCTACTCCTGCGTATCAACTTTGCGAGGGTCATAGTGTTAGAGTTTGCGTTCTCTGGGCCCGGTATAACAGGAGGAGGGCATGTTCTCCACTGTTGAATTAAAATCTTGTGGAGCTCACATTTGATCTTAAATGGGGTGCCCAAAGAACAGACTGGTCCGTACTTTTATATGCGAGTGACATTAACCGTAGGGAGAAACCACATGTACATTTGACTCAAGCTGTTAGGTGTTTGTAAGCCTAATTATATTTTCTTCTTCTGAAAACTGGTACTCCGTGTCACCAGGAGGGCTCTGAGATTCTGAAAACTGAGCTACACAATTTAATACCTCTGTGCGTTACTTATGTTCCTTCAACAAAGAGTGGTTTGTATTTGGGTTTTGTTGGTTAACAAAACTGTTTTTTAGGAGATACATTATAAGTTATACCTGTCATTTTTTCGGTGCCTTTTTCAGGTCTCGCCTGAGCCAGCGCTTTCTTTGCAAGCCCTTCTTTGCCCTGGAATGATCTGCTAATGTGCATTTCTCTGTAAATCTCTTGGTTCTGTTGCGTGTTACCTCTGTTTCTTTACTATTGCATCATGCTTTGCTGATCGTTAATCACCGTCATGTTATTTATCTAAGCCACATTGATGAATACAAAAATCAACAAACATTTCACACACCCTCACTCACCCTCACACACCCTCACACCCCCTCACCCCCCTCGCCCCATCCCCCTCACAACCTTCTCACCCACCCCCCACCCCCTCACGCACCCTCACCCCCTCACCTTCACACACCCCCTCACACCCTCACCCTCACACCCCCCTCACCCTCACACCCCATCACCCTCACACCCTCTCACCCCCACTTACCCTCACTTCCCCTCACACATGCTCACATAACCTCACAAGCATAGCGTAACAAAGCATAGCATAATAAAACATAGCATAGCTTAACAAAAAACCATAGGATAGCAAAACAAAACATAGCATAACAAAACAAAACATAGCATAGCATAATATAACACAACAAAGCATAGCATAGCATAACAAAACAAAGCATAGCATAACATAAAGCAAAACAAAACATAGCATAACAAAACACAACAAAACATAGCAGAACAAAACATAGCATACCATAACAAAACATAGCATAACATAAAGCATAGCATCACAAAACATAGCAAAACACAACAAAACATAGCATAGCATAACAAAACACAACATAGCATAGCATAACAAAACAAAGCTTAGCATAGCATAACAAAATATTGCATAACAAAGCATAGCATTGCATAACAAAACATAGCATAGCATAACAAAACAAAGCTTAGCATAGCATAACAAAATATTGCATAACAAAGCATAGCATAGCATAACAAAACATAGCATAGCAAAACAAAACATAGCATAACAAAACATAGCATAGCAAAACAAAGCATAGCATAATAAAACACAACACAACAAAACATAGCATAACATAACAAAACCTAGCATAACAAAACACAACACATAGCATAATAAAACATAGCAAAACACAACAAAACATAGCATAGCTTAACAAAACACAACTAAACATAGCATAGCAAAACAAAACATATAATAGAATAGCAAAACATAGCATACCAAACACAACAAAACATATAGCATAGCTTAGCATAACAAAACATAGCATAGCAAAACAAAGCATAGCATAATAAAACACAACAAAACAAAACATAGCAAAAAATAGCATAACAAAACATAGCATAGCATAACAAAACATAGCACAGCATAACAAATCAATGCATAGGATAGCAAAACATAGTATAGCATAACAAAACAAAACATAGCATAGCAAAACAAAACATAGCATAGCATACAGCATGACTCCGCACCACAACAGCATCACTCAGGGGCACCACAACATCACTATGTGCTACCACAGCATCACTCAAGGCCACAGCATCACTCGCTCGCCATCACAGCATCAATCTGTGCAACCATTCAACAACACCAGGTTCACATATGTTCTCTCAAGGTTTAAAGCTTTATTACAACTGTAACAAAAAGATGTTAATACTTCACTTCTGTTCTTGGATTTTTGTCACAATAAAATACACTGAACATAATCTTCACAAAAGTTATTTACAAAACTTTAAGCTAGTGCCATTATACATTATAATAACTTTCATTTAAGTATTAATTATTGAAAAAAAATTAAAAGCCATTGTAATTTGTAATATCAATACATGTAAGTCACGTAAATACAACACATATTGCATTACAAATGCTATAGGTGTCACATTTGCGAAAGTTATAACTATTGGCATTATAAATGACAAAGCTATTAATTTCGCTATTTTCAAAAACAAAACATAAATAAAAAATTTGTCATTTACAATACCAATAGCTCAAACTTTCCTAATGCGAGACCTATTGCATTGCAAATGCTTGGTTCCTATTAATTTCTCTATCGTCTTCTCAAAGAAGGTCTTATCGCTAAAGGCTGTAGCTTTCATTATGAAGTTCAAGACACTATCCCTAATCTATAAATAAAGCAGCCGTTCTGTTTGCCATGCCGCTGAGTTCTTGTTTATATTGGATTAAAGGTGCTATGTTCAATCGTTGGAAGAAGTGGGAGATCCTGCACCTTCCCTCTATTGTCTATATGGGCCTGAAATCAGTTCTGGTGTAAAGCACCCATTGAAAAATGTATTATTTGGGATATATTTTTTTGCTCTGGCATTAGCCAAGACCTTTTGATTGTACTAAAAATATATATGTATAATATACTTAAAGGGACTTTCAGCCCAGCCCTCCTTACCCAATTTTCTGTTATGTCATTCACATTTTTTTTCCGTCCATGACAGCATGGGGCTGTAAGTCAGCCCACTTCAACCTTTGGCTAACTTCATTGTGAATAATGGCATTCTGCCCTTCCAATAGGAGTACATCCACACAGAAAGTAGTTCTTGTTAGTGGCAGCAATTACTATAGCTATAACACCTCTTCCATGATTGTTACTCTGCCATGTTTGGCTATGTCTATAGTCTAGGGTTTTTCAGGGTTTCAAGGCTTTAAGTCTGTCAGGTCTTGGGCTTTGTTTATTTTTAATGCTTGTATAGCATATTTGATTTCCTCTTTAGTTATCAAAAGGTCCAAAATGTCTCTGTGTTTTGCTGTAAGAGTTGGAAGGGTTCTTTTTCTAAGGTACTTGCTTTGGAGGTCTGAAGAATATTAATTCTCAATTAGTCTCAGATATTGTTTATTCATTTCCGTAAACAACTTCATTTTAGCTTTAGCTGCTTTTGTTAATAACCCTTTAGAAGATTTTTTTTAATATATTGCTTTTTCCGTTTTGCCAGATGAGTCTGTCTTATTCTCTGCAGAGTAAAATTGTTTTAAGGTACAGCAAGGATAATACAGCCTTATTAGTGTGAATAGCCCTTAGCTGGTCCCAAATAGATGTTGGTTTTCTTACATTAGTGACTGAGGAAGATTCCCTTTATTTTTCTCCTTATCTATTCATTCCTGCTTTAGTTTCTGGACCTATTGTTACCAAAGCTTGCAGAGGACAGCCCCTAGAGAGATGCCTTTTTCACTCACCACCTCCTTAAAAGCATCCCAAATTCCCACAGGCCTAGAGCCATCATTAGCATTAAGGATAAAATATTTCTCCGTTCAACTAGTTCTGTTTTCAGATCTAGATTAATTCAGTTTTAATGGGGGCGTGGTCTGAGACTGCAATCGGACCAATTATTACACTACTGTTGAGATGACCCAGGGAGTTTCATATTAGAATTTGGTATTTGGGAAGTAGATGTGATGGACATGGGAGAAATAAGTGTTGACTATGAGTTCTAACTCTTGGCACATGTCTCACAATCCCACTGTTTTACAGATGATTTAAGGTTTTTAGTAGAAAAGACGTGCATCTTTTCTCACCTAGATCTATCTATTTAGCTCTCAATCCCAAATTTAATTGCTAGGTCCTCAATTGCTATTTCTACAAGAGTCGACAGGAAGGTCTGCTAAAATACCTCCTGTGCTGAATGAGGGGCATATAGCAAAGCTCTAGTATGAGGGTGTCCTCCAAGAGCAGCCCAAAGAATCATAAACTGAACTACCCAATCTATTTTAGGGTCAATCACTGTCCGAGGGAGTCCCTTACAGACAAAAATAGTTATCTCATTGTGTTTCCAAGTAGAGGATGAGTGCTAAGCGATGGAAAAACCACTGTGTTTCATCCTGCTCTTCTCATTCTTAATGAGATGGGTTTCCTAGTTAGATAAGTTTCCTTGAGGCAAAGACTGTATTGGCTTATTTGCCTTCAATAGGACTTCCCATTTCCATAGGACATTTAATCCCTTTACATTATGAGAGTATTTTCTTTTCTGTTGCTATAGGATGAGTATTATCTCACAAACATGTATCAATTCTTCATTGTAAAATAATGAACAGTTTTTGAAAGTCTCAAAAGTTGCATACGTGATAATATTTCTTTAATTTATAAGCTGCGCAAATGCCAACCAATAATAGTTCTTGGAGCCTACACCATGTTGCGGGAAAAAATATTCAGATTTCCATGTCTTGTTGATGGTAAAGTCCGAAATTAATATATAGACACTTCTATTCTGCCCTTCTATAAAATTAATAGCAAGGTTATTTTTAAGAGGTTAAAAAAATGCTCTTTTGCTGACAGAATTGGGAAAACCATCTTATGTCTAACTTTTTTTATTACCCTGAGATATATAATAGGACTTGATATTTTTGGGATTGTGTTGTTAAGCATAAGATTAGTAGTTAGAACTGTGCTAAGGTCCATCTTCTTAATAGGTGGCAAAAGCGGAATGATCAAGTTTTTTTTAATTTGGTAGATAGAGCCAGGCCGCCTGCTTCTTTGGGAAGATATAGAAATTGTAAATTAACACAAATACTAATGAGTCAATGGTGGAGAAATATTTGGTATGAAGAGTATTTTCAACATTGCCTGTTATTTATTTGATATATCTTTTTTGGTGCAGTAGGAAAATATGGTGGTAAGGTTGTAACTGTGAGGGTAGTGTATTATGTCAGCCATCTGACTGATAATCGTCATCCATGTTAGCTTGGGTGTGAAACCAGAACTCACCCCACCAACAAACCCTTCACCCAACTATTTATTTTCTTTGTAATGTAGGCTAGTTATGCAAAGACCAATTTCCAGCAACATTTGTACCTCTCTGGGGGCTGCCCAAACTGTGGTTGTTCCTCTGTCTGGCTGCACTATCTAAGGGTATTCTATGCAATTGCATGATATTGTTGTCCTGGCCCATCACGCCTAAGCATCAGACATTTAGAGCAGTGGTTGTGACGTCGATCTTGTGTGGAACTTTCCAACCAAATAAGGTTCAAATCTGCCATGCCCACTGCATCCCCCTTCTGTTTTTATTTGCTTAATTTGGTATACTGGCTAGTACACAGTGTCTATTTCCATAGTTCGAGAACAGAAACTAAGGAAGCATATGATCAGTTTAAGAGTTCCGTGGGACATTCTACTTTAAGCTCACTATAGTTCTCTTTTCTTCCTTGTGATTTTCCATGGCTCCACAACAATGTCTACCTCCTGTCTGTCTTTGCCTGTGCCACTTCTCTTTTGTAGTGCCTTGCTCATGAATAGGTCCTTCTGATTGTTCATATACTCTTTCTTCTTCTTTATCCGGCCCCAGATCAAGTATTATAACTTTGGGTGCTTCATGTTGGTTTGCTGCATGATTTGTGGTTGCTGCATAATCAAAAAGAAAGCCGAAAGCATGTACAACCTGTATCAGATGTTCTCTGATCTCAACTTCTCAGTTATGGATGTGAACATGGCATATTTTTTAAAAGTGGCCTATGAGGGATCGTGACAAAACATGCACGTGTGTCTGTGGAATGTATTTTCCTTCAGCTTTCGGAATGAAAAGCACTGATTTTTCGTTAAAATAGGTCAATTGTACTACTGTATCTCTTGGTTGTGTGTTGTGTACTTGTCAGGCAACATGGTGTGCTCTCTCCAATTGAGCCTTTGGACAGTTGGATTCTAATGTTAATGTGAAGAGACTTGTTATGAAGGACATTATGTATGTGCCTACCACCCCTTCTTCTTGACCCTTCCCTCTGGTTTTCTCTCTTATCTGTTTTTGAACACTTCAAGCTTTAGATGCTTTTCTGCTTGTTCGAGGTGCTCTTCTGTTTATTTTAGTCTCCGCTCTGTAGTGGTCTTCGATGCTTCTAAGGCTTTTGTTTAGTTTGTGATTGAGTATTCTGGACCCCACCACATCCACACCTCTGCCATGATAGTCAATGTTCCAGCCAATGGATGTTTTAAGGTCTTGGATGATGTGCTTTATTTCTCTACTAGCATCCTCTTTGAGGTCTTGTGTGATGGCCTCAGGGCACCCTGTAGATCTGGTCTCCATTGAATTGTGTGCTTCCTCTGTTTGGGACCTTGTTCCCCAACAAAATGTATCTTGTAGTTATTAGGGTAGGGAATGTGGCCCTAGGGCTAGGGTGGTCGACTTCTGAGCCTTGGAACCGGGTTCGAGTCTCGACAGGGACACTCAACATTCTGTAATTCTGGGCAACTCACTTAATCTTCCCCGTGCCTAACAAAAACAAAGTATGAATATGTCCGTCTGTAACATAACTGGTGCTCATGTAAAGCGGTCTGATACCTCCGGGTCTAGTTTGCGCTATATAAAACTCCCCACCCCCAAAATATATATATATATATATATATATATATATATATATATATATATATATATATATATATATATATATATATATATATATATATATATATTTATATTACCTACTGGCGGTCGCCAGTAGGTAGTTATAGTTAGGATTTTTTTCAATGTTAAATATCAAAATTCTATTTGGAATAACTTTGGCGCCGGTTGACGAATCTGACTGAAAATGTCCTCAAAATGGCCTCGCGGCGTTCCGGTCCTTCCCTGAAACTTTGGGGGGGATTCGTCAAGCGGGGGCCGAGATAAAAGGAGGTCCCAAAATGCGTTTTCCCCATGTTAATTTCCATAGGGCGGTCGATTTCACTTTTAGCCCGAACGGCTGAATGGATTTCAACCAAATTTGGC
This sequence comes from Lissotriton vulgaris, assembly GCF_964263255.1. Lineage (NCBI taxonomy): Eukaryota > Metazoa > Chordata > Amphibia > Caudata > Salamandridae > Lissotriton > Lissotriton vulgaris. The sequence continues at coordinate 908,315,432 of NC_141689.1, read as the reverse complement.
AAAATTGTAGGGACTGGCCTTTGCTATGTCTCAAGATATGTGCTCCAGTGGATTTTGAGTAATTTAGGTTTAAATATAAAATTTATATCTGTAGGCGCGCACCGGTACGCGCTCCGGGGAGCGCCCCGGGTAGACACGCGAGGTGCGCACGGAAATCTGATTGGCTCTTGGGTGTCTGTAAACATTCGAAACAGTCCGGAGCGGCCGCCATTTTGTGTCTCGGTAGTATCGAGACACAAGAGGTGGCCAAAACAAAGGGGAAAATGACCATAAGGGGGCTGGGTAGATCCCCCCCTGACCCCCTAGGTTTGATGTGGGGGCTTAAAAAGGGCCCAGCGGGGCAAAAAAATATTTTTTATTTGTTTGGCGCGGGGGGCGTGCCCGGTACGCGCACCGGGGAGCGGACCGGGGAGCGTACCATGAGGAAAAATGAATGATAGAGTTTTTTTTAAAATGTTGCCTTTTTTTAGAAATTGGAGGTAGTTCTAAAAAGAACTGTTTTTTTGTTCTTTTTGTTGTTTTATATTTTTTATATTGTTTTTTGAACATTTTGTACTTTTTTTGGATTTTCTTAACAGTTTTAGATTTTTTTTGTATTTTTCATGGAGAAAAACGAAAAAACAGGGAATTGAAAATGGCTCAACTGGAGCAAAAAACTAAAAGAAAAGAAAAAAATTAGGGTTGATTGGGACATTTATGGTGGTCCCCAGCAAGGACGATGAGCTTTACGCTCTATTCTCCGTAGGAGATGGTCTTCCCACAAAATTTACAGATAATTCTGAAATCTGCAAATCGGGGCTGAATGCACAGCATCATCTCACTTTCCTCTGGTGCAGACAGAGTGGGTTGTTTCCTTTTTGAGCTGATTCTTGTTGATCGGGGAGGGTTACTGGCCAGTTCCCTCATTTCTGCAGCACAATAGTTTATAGGATGTTTGCGCTGCATGTGGCGTATCATTGTGTAGTTCCCAAATGAATATTTTTTATTTGGGTTTCCCCTGGAAAGTTCCATGCCACAAATTTTGCAACTGACCTTGGGTGCATTTACTTTTTTTTCCCCCTCTGGGAGAGTAAAAAACTCCCAAATAATGTGTGGTCTTGGCTGGTATGGGGTATTGTGTTCTTTCAGCCATCTTGAGGTCCCCTCCTTCTCCTCCTCCTCATCCTCTTCTTGAAGACCACCAATGATATCTTGAGGAGGTCCTTTTGGTGGTTGTGGTGGTGGTGCAGATGCACCAGCTGCTGCTACTACTGAAGCCAATATTGTGAGCAAAAAAGTAGAGAGAGCTAAAAACAGGTCTTCTGAAGTCAAAGGACAAAGTCAGAATAAGGAAAAAAGGTGGGGTCTTTCATCCTTTTGAAAAAAAAAATGTATTGAACCAATGAAAAGTGTTATTTTCAGGTCACATGACCAGGGGCTTCATCATTATGAAACCAAAACTGTTATGAACCAATGAAAATTGTTATTTTCAGGTCACATGACCCGACGCGCTTACGCTACGCGACCCGGGGCGCGCCCCGGGTCGCGTCGCGTAAGCGCGCCGGATGTTTACGTTGCGCGATTGTATTCGCTCGAGTGCTTCCGGGTGCGCTTACGCCGTGCGTATCACGCGGCTACGCGATACGTCACGATCATGTTTTCGTTCGCGATATTGGTGCTTACGGGTCGCTCCCCGGAGCGCGCCCCGGGGCGCTTTATAAAAGTACGCTTTTCGGGGCGCGCACCGGGAGCGCTCCAAAGCAAAAAATAAAAAAATTTAAAAATTGGGAAAAATTGAAGGGACTGGTAGCCCTATTCTTAAGTGTTTTTTATGAAAATTAACTTTGAAAAAATATATATTGTGCTACATTGGGCTATATATATGTTAGAGCCAAAATGTAGCCCAAATGTAGCCCAATGTAGCCCAATGTAGCCCAAAGATGGCCACCAGAGACAAAATAAAATATAGCCCAAATATCAGCCAGATGTAGCCCAACTGTAGCCCAATGACAGAATGTACCAGAGTGTTCTAAACAACTAGAGCGCTAACAGTCTTACTTATAAAGTGAGACTTATAGTTAGGAATTAGCATTAAAAAAAACTATGAAATTCACTGAAAAAACCATAGGTTTCAGACCAGTTATAGTTAGGAATTAGCATTTAAAAAACCTATGAAATTCACTGACAAAACCATAGGTTTCACACCAGTTATAGTTTAGGAATTAGCATTTAAAAAAAACTATTAAATTCACTAAAAAAACCATAGGTTTCACATCAGTTATAGTTAGCTGGAAATTTTACTGACATAAAACCATTGAAATTCCACTTTATAGTTAGCTGGACTCACTATAACTTGCGCGTGTAATGCACTGCTGATGACGTCACATATTACATCACTCATGACATGGTCAGTGACATCACTCATGACATCACTGATGACATCATCCTTGTGACAGAGTGACAGACCTCCTTTCACTGTAATGTAACCCATGAAACACATATTGAAAAATATACATTAAAAAAATTGAAAAAATGGAGATACCCATACCAGTTACAACAACCAATTCAATAATTCCACCATCTATATACACATTCACTCATTCACCAACAGTTCTATATAGTCACTCATACATATACTCACTCATCATATGTAGTGATACACCTATACATCCTGTTACACACCGACAGTCATCCAAACGTTACTCACACATACTCACACATGCAAATAAACTATTGAACATCCATTTATTTGCATATACAGCTATACACACACTACCACCTTACCTCTAAGGAAACTTACACATACTTACTCTCTTAAACAATCACTTATAGAAACACATACTTATTTAAACAAGAACTCTTTCAAACTCTCACTCTCACATATACTCACTCATATATATCAATACTCACATATACTAGATTAAAACATATGTAGTTACTGATAAAGACACTAATGAGACAGTCATTCACTCACTAACACACGCATATACACACTCATCCACCCATACAGTCCTGCACATATGCCGTCTTCAAAACACATACAAACAGTGAGTCAGTCATTGATGCATCTATGTGCTAAGTAACACTCCCACCAAACCATATAGACACTCATACTGATACTAAAAAAAATCTAATAACCCATATACACACACATGTAGCTACTCACCAACCCATGCAGTCATTTATACACAAAGTGAAACACTGATACATATATTTAAATATTTAAACATTACTCGTTAATATATGTATTCACTAAGATACACTTAATAAGCCAGTTAACCAATCATTTTTTTTAAAAAAAACATCCATTTACACACTTATTTAAACATTTATTCTTCCATCGACCTTTACATATACATATATAAAACATATTTATTTTTCAGAAAGGCACACATTCACTGGATGGTGTCATCAGTGATGTCATGAGTGATGTCACTGACCATGTCATGAGTGATGTAATATGTGACGTCATCAGCAGTGCATTACACGCTCAAGTTATAGTGAGTCCAATTAACTATAACGTGGAATTTCAATGGTTTTATGTCAGTAAAATTTCCAGCTAACTATAACTGATGTGAAACCTATGGTTTTTTTTAGTGAATTTAATAGGTTTTTTAAATGCTAATTCCTAACTATAACTGGTGTGAAACCTATGGTTTTTTCAGTGAATATATATATATATATATATATATATATTTTGGTAGCATTCAGCCACTTAGACCTGTAAGTTCCAGTCCATTGACTGGTGTCGCTGGCTGGTGTCGCTGGCTGAATGTATTATTCTCTATTCAAGGTTCTTAGTACTACTGGCTACTCTGTGTGCTGCATAAAATCTTATGCAGTGCTTCAAGACACTTGCCAGTTATATTCTTTGTGAAAGGTCCAAGGTGAAAGCGTGGGGGCATTTCCAGAATTCCCCTGCAGATAGTTGGGAGTCTCCAATATTTTCTTTCCTCACTTTGCTCTTTGCTGGGGTTAAGAGGAACCACTCCAAGCAGATCCTGTGCATCCAAGGGGCTCGCTTGACCTAGCATATTGCAGCGCGTGTGTACTAGCGTAGCGCTTTAACAGCTCTCACTGCGTTCCTCTGTTCTAACTGTGCCTGATTGTGCCTGCGCCTCTACCCACCCCAACCTCGTCCGGTTCCCTCTCGTGATTGCAGCCATATTGTTGTTGTTGTGACTTCCAGCCTGCCCCTCCACCCCGCTCCCGCCTCCCAGCTGACCCTCCCTCGCCCCTCCCCCTCCACTACCCACGCGCGCCAAAGGTAAGCCCGTCTACGCCCGTCCGTGCCTGGACCGCGCCCAGCGCCAGACCCCATGTCCCTCGCAATACCCACTCCACTCTCTTATCGTATGACGCCGCTACCCTCCTTGCACTTAACCCCGGACGCACCCCACAATGCTGCGATGCTGCCCCAGGAAACACCCACGGACCCTTCACCGGTCACTCGTGCAGGTTCGCCTGCAACAGGACCCTCACCAAACCCACTACCTCCAAACAGAGCTCCGACTCTAACCATCTGAAGTGCATCCTGCTGAACACCCGCTCGTTCCACAGACACGCCACTAAACTCTGGGATCTACTCGACACCACTTCGCCGGACGTCGCCTTCCTTACAGAAACCTGGATGAACGCCTCATCCGCCCCCGACATCGCCATAGCCATCCCAGACGCTTACAAGATCATCTGAAAAGACCGCACCAACCAAACAGGAGGTGGCATAGCCATAGTCCATAAGAACACCATCCGAATCACGACCAGCTCAGACGATAACCTCGCAACCGCCGAACACCTTCACTTCCAGATCCACACCGACCCCAGGACCACACTTAGAGGCACCCTCATCTACAGACCACCAGGATCCCGCACACAATTCAACAAAGACATCACTGATTTCATCAGCCCACACGCCCTCCCCTCCGAAGACTACATTCTACTGGGAGACCTCAACTTCCACTTGGAAAATAAAAACGACAGAAACACCACCACACTCCTGGACTACCTGAACAATCTTGGACTGAAACAACTTGTTGACACCCCCACCCACCTTGCCGGACACACGCTCGACCCTATCTTCACCTCCAGCAAACACATCTCCTTCGATCATACCACAGCTCTCCACTGGACGGACCACAACTGCGTTCACTTCAGTTACAAAAAGACCTCGTCCCACAACCCCCCACAACCTATTCCTCGAAGAAACTGGAACAAAATCATCACCGACCAACTCTTCACCTCGCTCAACCAAAACCCTCCTGCCATGTCAGCGGACCCAAACCAAGCCGCAACCAAACTCACACAATGGATCACCCACAGCGCTAACGAATTAGCACCCTTGAAAAACAACCAGATCAAACATGGTAGCAAAAAGGCACCCTGGTTCAACGATGACCTTAAGAAATCCAAGAAGTTATGCCGTACTCTCGAGAACACCCCGGAGAAAAAACCCTACCACTGACAACCTGACCACCTTCAAGGACGCCACCCGCAAACACCGCCAATTGATCCGATCCACCAAGAAATCAGCATTCAAGGATCGACTTGACAACAACGCCCACAACAGCAAGGAACTATTCAACATCGTCAAAGAATTTACCAACCCCACCGCCGGCACCAACGACATCACTCCCTCACAAAACCTCTGCGACTCTTTATCCTCTTTCTTCCACAACAAAATCGCCGACATACATAACAGCTTTGAAAACCAGCCCAAAGAACAGTCCACTCCACCCACCTTTGAACCAAAACAACACCCTCACAACCTTTGCGCCTGGAACCCAATCACTACTGAAACACCATCCGCCTGATGAACTCCATCCACTCAGGATCGCCAACCGACCCATGCCCTCACCAAATTTTCAACAAAGCAGACTCCATCATCGCACCCCATCTCCGCGATGTCATCAACTGCTCCTTCAACTCCGCCACCTTCCCAGATAGCTGGAAACATGCCGAACTCAGCGCCCTTCTAAAGAAACCCACAGCAGACCTCTCTGAACTCCAGAACTACCGCCCCATCTCACTCCTCCCATTCCCTGCCAAAGTCATTGAGAAAGCCGTCAACAGCCAGCTCGCCGCCTTCCTCGAAGCCAACAATTCCCTCGACCCCTCACAGTCCGGCTTCCGATCCAAACACAGCACTGAAACCGCCCTCATCGCTGCTACAGATGACATCCGAACGCTACTGGACAACAGAAAAACAGTTGCCCTCATCCTACTTGACCTCTCGGCCGCCTTCGACACAGTCTGTCACAGCACCCTCATCCAACGCCTCAACAACGTCGGAATACAAGGAAAAGCTCTGGACTGGATCATCTCGTTCCTCGCCGGAAGAACCCAGGGAGTCCTCCTCCCCCCATTCAAATCAGAGGCCACCGAAGTCATTTGCGGCATACCACAAGGATCATCACTCAGCCCCACCCTCTTCAACGTTTACATGAGTCCCCTCGCATCCATCGCGCGACAACACAACCTCAACATCATCTCCTACGCAGACGACACCCAAATGATCCTCTCCCTCACCAAAGACCCAAACACCGCCAAAACCAATCTACACGAAGGAATGAAAGAAGTAGCCGAATGGATGAAGAACAGCTGTCTAAAACTAACCTCGGACAAAACAGAAGTTCTCCTCTTAGGATCATCACCCTCTGCCTGGGATGACTCATGGTGGCCACCGGCCCTGGGCACAGCACCCATACCTACAGATCATGCACGTAACCTGGGCTACATCCTAGACTCCTCCCTCTCGATGACCAGACAAGTCAACGCCGTCTCATCTTCATGCTTCAACATCCTTCGCATGCTCAAAAAAATCTTCCATTGGATCCTCACTGTAACAAGAAAGACAGTCACCCACGCTCTGGTCACTAGCCGACTGGATTATGGAAATACCCTCTACGCCGGAACCACAGCCAAACTACAGAAAAAACTCCAACGCATCCAAAACGCCTCAGCCAGACTCATATTGGACATCCCCCGTCAAGCTCACATTTCCGGTCACCTGAAAGACCTCCACTGGCTTCCCGTCAACAAGAGAATAACGTTCCGCCTCCTCACCCACGCACACAAGGCCCTCTATGACCTAGGACCCGAATGCCTCAACACACGACTGTCCTTTTACACACCCACCCGCCAACTACGATCATCCAATCTAGCCCTCGCCGCAATTCAGCGCATCCATAGGTCCACCATGGGAGGAAGATCCTTCTCCTATTTAGCGGCCAAAACTTGGAATTCTCTCCCCACTCACCTCCGCCTTACACAGAACCACCTCTCCTTCAAAAAACAACTAAAAACCTGGCTATTTGATAAGTAATGCACACTCCCTCCCTCAAGCGCCTTGAGACCCTCTGGGTGAGTAGTGCGCTATACAAATTTCTGAACTTGAACTATAAATGTGAGTTTTCATCTACCTTTGTCTTTTTCTGTGAACGTTCTCTCTCTTTTTATCTCACATTCTCTGTGTGGCTGCCTGGAATAATTTTTCTAGATATCCTGTTTTTCATTGCTGCAGCATTTTTTTTGTGTTTTTCTTAATTTATCCTCATTGATGGGAATTTTTTTGTATCTGATAACTGATATAAGTTAACAGTTTGATACGGTATTTTCGGAATAAATGTGTTTCTTGGAGGCAAGTATTACGATTCATCTTTTTCACAAACGCATTCCAGTGAATCAGTGGTCCACTGGTCCTCCTGGGAGAGAAATGTAGCATGATGCAAGGGCATCCTTTTGGCCGGAGTTGCTAGATTTTGTGGGTCAGACTATCTCAAGGTAGATACCTCCAGGTGCCATGGAAGGAGGATGGGGCAGTACTGCCTCAAGGCGATAATCAAGTGAATGGAAGATGCATGATTGTAGGGGAGGCCTACTCAGAAACAGACATCTGATCAGTCTATCAGCCTGCTCCAGCCACAAAACTAGTACATGAGCCCTGTATTTATATTTTCACATAAAATTCGTCATTGGTACTGCACTGATGCAGGCAGATTTATAGACAGAGTGCCTGGAACACAGCCGAGCTTTAAAAATGGCGGCCATCTCAATCATGACCAAAGTGCGTCGCTTCTGATTGAATGGTTATAAAACGAAGAGTCAACTGTGGAGTGAATAGAGAAATTAGCTTTGATACTGACAACTCTGAATACATATAAACAAATGGTCCTCCCAATTGAGAGTGCAAAGAGGTATGAGTGGCTGGAAAGCTATATGTTGCTTCTGAATTCATTCATTAGTTCAGGAAAGGTAGTGTCCAGATTCTTAAAAGTTATCACAAACTTTGTCAGAGATTTTGATTTATTTTACCTTCAAATTAAAGTTTTTTTCTGTATAGGAGTGCTGAAGGTAAAAAGGCTAATATTTTTACCAGGAGACATTTTGGGCAATGGACATCGTTGGTGTATAAGATGATAAATACAGTGAGTGACACTTATTTGACAAATCTAACACAGAATGTGAAAGAGTTGGCGATAGACATTCCAGAAAACATGTGGAGAGGCATCCAATAGGTGCTGGAATAGACCTTTATAAAAGTAAAATGTTGACCATTTTCATTCAGGATGAGTATGAGATGGAAAGTTATTCAGAAAAGTAAGCGATGGCGCAAGAAAGCATTAACAATAGAGACAGGATTATTCTACAACGACTTGGAAGTCCTCGAGTAAAACTACTGAACTTTGGGCCAGTGGCATCTGTAAAAGCAATATTTTACTATGCCTCAAAACTTGAAAATAAGCACTGAACAGAGACTACACAGTGAATTTAATAATCTTAGTATTTTTCATATTTTCAACCTCATATAATTGTTATATATATATATATATCATTTCAACGGATGATAATTATTCTCATTTATTGATTTACATTGCTTAGTTTACGAGGAAGCTCCTACTGCATGCGTTTTGGGGAATTATGATTTTACCTTTTATGACACTTTTTTTTATCTAACTAGTGTTATACTTATTTTTAAGTTGATAACTTAATGGTTATCATGTACGCTATAATTAAAGATTGGTCTATGCTATGCTCTTAAATATAAAATAAAACATAACATGAGACAAGAAAAAAGAATGGATTTTTGAGAAAGGCGACATTTACTCAATCACGTACACGATTTGTGCCATTGTGTAATGTTTTCCTTTCTGTTCTTAGGGAATGATTTGCAGCAGTAATGTTTTATGTCCCATAAAATAATTAACACCAAATGTTTGGTGGCCTGGGCGCAAAAAGGAAAGTTGCTCCATAGCAATGTCGGGGACCAGTGTACTGCTTATCAGTGAGATCCGTGATTATTATCTCAAGGGAGAACAATGTATGGACTTTCCCCATTTAGTAAACAGTACCTTATTGGATAAAATACAATTTATCCATCTTAGTGCACACTGCAGAACAATTGGTTATGACTTCCATTCTTGTCTCTAAAGTCCACATTTAAAAGCAGTGTTCTTTTCAAGTGCTGATTGTTGCTTTACTGTTTACTGCCAACAAACCTTGCTCCACGGGCCTTTCAGGATGCCAACACCCCAGTTTCAATATGTGTAACTAATATCCACCCAGGGGTAGTCCTACTGGAAAGGGGGAAGGAAGCTTGCTTCAAACTAACCCTGGTCTCCATACTAACAGCCTGATTCATCAATGGGAGGCTTTGCGACTCTGAAATAGCGAATCATAAGGAATCGCTATTCCAGACTCGCAAAACGGTATTCATGTAGGAATAGCAAACATTTTTGCGATTTCTACAGATTCCTTATTTGCGATTAGCAAATTGCTAATCGCAAATAGGCCAAAAGGCCAAAAGGCCCATAGGAATGAATGGGGAGTATTCCTTATTTGCAATTAGCAATTAGCTAATCGCAAATAAGATAGCGATTTAAAGGGTGCCGGGGTGTCCAAAGGACACCCTGTAGCACCCCTTAAATGCTAATTTAAACAGGTGTTGCGCACACACATGTCCAAAGGACATGTGTGTGTGCAACATGCAACTCAGAAAAATGCTTTTAAAAGCATTTTTCTGAGTTTTCGCTATTTACCACGAGGTTTGACCTCGCGGTAAATAGCGGCCCGAAATTGCGATTTCGCAATTTGAAAATGGATGATGAATTGCATTTAAGGAATCTCAAATAGAGATTCCTTAAATGTAATTCCTCGCAAATTTGCAAATTCGCTATTACCGATTTTTGCATTTGGGATGATGAATCCCAAATGCAAAAATCGCACTCGCAAAGGGCCGGATTCTCAGAATCTGGCCCTTTGCGAGCGCAATTACCTTTAATGAATCAGGCTGAAAGTTCTAACCTTTTCCAGGTATAAGGCTGAAAGACATCCATCATCGTACCGCTAATAATCCATATTTGTCAGGACAGAGTCTACAATGTTATAACTTTTATTTCTTTCACATGTTGTACTCTCTAGAAACAGACGACATTAACGTGTTGTCTGATACATTGTAGTCTCTAGCATCCACTGCAAAATTTGTCTACTGCCACGCACACGTTGTTGCTGTTCTCGGCTGCTCAGAAATATTGAAATTGAGTCATAACGATAACCAGTTAATTGGACAATATTTTGCCGTCATCCACCGAAGTGCTGTGTCAAACACATTTCTCCATCAGATATTCAACAACAAAGGGATTAATTCAACAACAAAGAGATTAATTTAGATAGGCCAGACGTGAAATGAGGTAGGCATGTCTCCTGTTACAGTACATGCTGCATTATTGAATACAGGCGCACTGAGCCACAGACAATCACAAGCGAGCGCACAGTACAGCTCATCCTCAGCTCGTGAGAGTGGCACACGCAAGCAACACCTGCTGAAAAAAGATCGCAGAAGGATTCGATTAGATGGAGAATTTTTGGATGTACCGAGATGACTACCCGGAAGATTCGGTAAGGGCACGTTAGACCTTCTAATTTAGGGGCTGTTTAGCATTGGCACAAAATGTTAATAGCAAGGGGAACCTTGCCCAGGGGAACCTCGTGGTGATCTGCTTCGATAAATTGGAACGCCCTATCCGCGCAACAGGGTAGGGTTGGGAGGGGGAAAAGCCCTGCACCAACATAAAAGTGGCCCCATTAGTATATCTGGTGGCTAAACCAGTGGCCCACATTGGCAATTGGGACTGTTTAGAATGTGTAAGGACATGTTGTATAGGTGTTTTGCAAAAAGGTATGTGTGAGACTGACTGCATGGATCTGTGCTTGCTGCAGGAAATGTATGTGCTCCTAATAGGGAAATCAACAGTAAAAACCGTCCTACCACAACATAAAATAGTCAAACAAACTGTCAAAACACTGACCCACACACTGGGGTCTCGGACCAGCCCCTCTGGCACTGCCAGATTGCCCAAAGGCCAGTCCGACCCTGTTGCGCACCAGCAAAGCTTTTTATCACACGAGGAGACAGATTTGGGTATGCCCATAAATCCATGTGCGCGGTTTAAAGAACAAAAACGCTTTATCTGCTCGTTTCCAGCGCTGTCGTCGTTGTGAGGACAAGGGCTTGAACCCCTGCCGGGCGTGCGCGCGGCTGGGGGCGGCACGTGGCGCACTCGCGAGCCTGCGTCACAGGCAGTCTGTAGCATATTGATGGCTTCGCAGCTCTTATTGTCCCCCAGGGAGCCTCGAGACTAGTGCCTGGTGCAGGGCATATTGAGTCCCGCGTCGCAGCCAGCTAATGTGATGCACTGGAGCTGACTTAATTAGAGAACCATCACGAGGAATTCATCTGAGAATATCTGAGTTACCGTGCAGCAGAATACATCATGGTAATAAAAAAAAAATTTCTGAGAGATGGGGAAGCCTCCCTAAACAATTTATCAAAGACTAGCGGGTTAAAATACACATTTTCTTTTTGTTAAAGGTTATTTAGAGCTTGACTTGTCAAACGAAGGCTGGACTTATTTTTCTCGTGGATCCTTCCCTAATTAATGCAAGTTATTTAAGAAGACCTAGATTTGCGGGACTAACCGCATAGGTAACGCTAACTCAGTCTTTTTGCAACAGTCACTTAGTAAAAACCTTAAAATGAAAACTGTTTAATTGTTCTAACTGTAAAATTAAAGGTGACTACCGCGTTTACATTTTGTTCTTATGATTTTGATTCAGTGCAGTTGCATAACGCAACATGATAACGCAAGTCTCCCGACCTCCCTCCCCCCCCCCCGAGTCGTCCCCAATCCCGCAGAATGTGATGAGGGACCCCCAAGTGTTTCATTTTTTACAGATATTAATTGGCCTTGAGACAGGGCACGAGTCCTAAAAGCATTTGCAATGCAATAGGTCTCGCATTCACGCGAGTTTGAGCTATTGGCATTGTAAATGACAATGCCTTTTATTTATGTTTTGGGTTTTAAAACCTAAATAAAAGGCATTGTCATTTACAATACTAATAGCTTAACCTCTCGCAAATGCGAGACCTACGGCATTGCAATAAAGGGCCTTCTCGACCGCATGTTAGGTTGTAAGTATCAGACGAAGAGACCTGGCCTGCGAAGTCTTGAAAGTAGTGATAAATAGTGCAGTGAAAAAGATGTGTAACTGTTGTAAATTACACAGACACAAAGTGTGAAGTGAGAGATACATATGATCTGAGCTATAAACACTAACAAAGTGCTCCAACACCTTTCACTCTGTGATTACACTGTCACAGCTCAGGAGGTAGAGCGGGAGGGGGAGTTATTTCCTGCCCTCGCTGTGATTTGAGTGTGCAGTGTGGTATTGCATAATGTCATTGCTATCTTTGGCCTTATAAAAAACACTCCAGCTGTAGTAGGGCCCTGGCTTCACCTCCTGATGCAGGGCGAGCTATGCTTTATAGCAGGCATGGGGGGAGGGAGGTATGCTCTCAGCTGCAGCTCCGGCCTTGTATAGTGTCCCTGCTATTACTAGTGAGCGAGAGGTGCTAAGATGGTAATATTGGTATTGATGGTGGTAGTATTGGTATTGGTGGTGGTGCTGGTATTGGTGGTGCTGGTTTTGGTGGTGGCATTGGTGATGGTATTGGTTGTGGTGGTATTGGTGATGATATTGGTGGTATTGGTGGAGGTGGTATTGTTGGTGATGGTGGTATTGGTATTAGTATTGGTGGTGGTATTTGGTGGGGGTGGTATTGGTTGTGGTGGTATAGATGGTGGCGGTATAGATGGTGGCGGTATTGGGGGTGTTGGTGGTGTTGGTGGTATTGGTGGTAGTGGTGGTGGTGCTATTCGTAGTGGTATTGGTGGTGGTATTAGTGGTGGAATTGGTTATGGTAGTGGTGGTGGTTATGATATTGGTATTAGTATTGGTTATGGTGGTATTGGTGGTGGTGGAGGTTTTGGGTGGTGGTATTGATGGTGATTTTGTTGGCGGTTGTGGTATTACTGGTGGTATTGATGGTGGTAGCATTGGTGGTGGTGGTATTGGTGGTGTTATTGGTATTCGTGGTGTTTGTATTGGATTGATGGTGGTGGTATTGGTGGTGGTGGTATTGGTGGTGGTGGTGGTGGTATTTATTGTTGATGGTGGTATTTGTGGTGGTGGAGGTATTGATGGTGGTGGTGGCATTGTTGATAAAAACATTCTTTTGAAAACAACCGGTCAGGTGGCTTAGTGCAGATGACATGTAACACAGATATGCTGTCAGTTTCAACCCATTAGCACACGATTATGTGCTACCTGGAATTCACATGACTTAATTCGCTAATCATTTCTAAATTCATTTTCCTTGGAGGGGTTGAAGCAGACACAAGATAATGTTGGGTTAAAGTGATTGAAAGCAGGCGCCCCGAGATAATGCCGGGTTGAAGTGATTGAAAGCAGTCACCCACGTTACGGGGCGGCCGTGCTGCCTAAAAAAACACAAGCGGTTTCAGCTGACCAGCGCATGTCTGGCCTGCAGTACGAGAAACTCAATAAAGTAAATAGTGATTACAAACTAAATAACAGGTCCCGTTTAACAACCAAAGTAAAGGGGCCTGTAACCATGGGTGATTACAAATGAAGAAAAGGAGGGACTATGGAGGGACTAACAAGCCTATTAGCGAATCCGAAGGCAGAATTTACGACAGACAATGACACAAGCCAATGAAAAATATGGGAGGAGAGTGGTAGTGGCTTCTCTTTCATCCTCTACTACAGCAGTCTCGCAGAGCGAGCAGGGCATGCGCGCTGCCGCTAGGCTTGACCAAAAAAAGAAGTGGGGGGACATGGGAGGAGAGTGGTAGTGGCTTCTCTTCCATCCTCTACTACAGCAGTCTCGCAAAAGCGAGCAGGGCATGCGCGCTGCCGCTAGGCTCGACCAAAAAAAGAAGTGGGGGGACTAACCTAGTTAGGCACATAACATTACACATGGCATCACAGGAATTGACGTCATAGAAAGTGGCATCAGATCTAAAGCCCTCACAAATATGTTTAGCAGGTCTATCATGTGTACGTTTGAGCGCATTGCGAGGATAATAGCACTGTTAGCTATGAAAGATATGTGACTTCTACACCTTGTGATCCCCCAGTTTTATGTAACACATTCTGTACATTCATTTACAAACTTATAACATTTATTGAACATTTAATATGCATGTGTTGATGTAAAGCGCTCCGACACCCTGCATTGGGATGAGTAGGCCTATACAAGAAAAAATAGTGGTACTTAAATTATTTCAGTGCCTCCTCAGGGGAAGTAAGCTCTATATAAATGCAATTTGTTTTGTGTAAATACTGAGAAAGACTAACACATCTGACATTCTTACAGTGCATGCATATCTCCTAAACAGGGACTGATCAAAGTGAAAAGCTGCCTCTCTTAAGTATGTGTGAAGTGCTAGCAAGGTGTGAGCCTTTGTTTCCCCTCTGTTTCATTTGCATAAGGTGTGAGGCTCCTGACTGCTCCCAGCCAAGAGACTCGAACAAAAGAAGCCTGATGACCCCTCAAATACTGCCTTTGTTATGGGCCCAACAGGAGTCTAAAATGAGAAAACCCTGTCCCCGCCTGCACGTTGTTGCTTGTTGCAAATGGAAAGCAGACAACGTGCAGGCGCTGCTAAAAGTGTCCCGGTGTTTTGAAATTATACCGGGATGTGTTCAGCACATTATTCAGTGGGGCACAAATTCTTGGCAAGGTGCACAGTGTTAACCTTGTGAAAATAGTGGGCGGATGCCGTCCTCCCGCGTGTACCCCTGACTTGTGCCATGCCTTGAGAGCCATATGTCCCCCCACCCCCTGCACCGCAGGAGCTGCCTGTGGGATGCACCGGGTTGACTGCAGTATGTGGAGCGGCCCTAACTGTTGCACTGTGACGGCAGTACACACTAGTAGTTAGGGCTGTGGCAAACCAGATGATCCTAAGACCCCCGGTGTGTTATACATCGCAGAGGTGTGATTTGGGGCTCTTTAGGGCTTTGTTTGGTCTCTAGCTGCTTCCTTCTGCCCACCTGTATCCTGCCACATTCCTTCTTAGAACTTTAAGTAAGGAATTTAAAGCATGTTCTGCACATCCGTCCGTGTTATATGGGTTGCCTATGTAGCAAGCCATGCAAAGAATAATAATACCCATGTTTCATGTGTGTTGTCCCTTTTGTCTTAACTGCAACCGTCACATCATCCAACATTGTGGGTAGCCTTACCTTTCAGACTCTGCCACCAGACGGCGTGCTGGGTTGTTGAGATATGAGCGACCTGTTCTGGGGATTAGGCGCCAGCTTTGTACATGATTGTTATTAGTAAGGGTATGTAATGTGAAGCAGCACACCACCCTGGTTTTTCTTTTTTACATAGGGCTGGCAGAGGTTTTGTTAATTTCATACCAGGCAACTCACCTAACAATACCCAGGAAACTCACATCAACCTTTTTAAGGTTGGATGTGTAGTGTCACTTTCACCATTCATGGTGAACATTTTGTAGGCGCTATTACTTTAAGGGGCTTTTGTTGTGACTCCTAAAGCTAATGGATTCTTTATCTTCGAGGACTTCAGCCCTTGGTGTGAGGCATTGTCTGTCACGTCTTGGATTAACCAACTGGAGTATTTTATTCTCACCTTCTTTCTATTGGGTGCTTGGGTGTTTCCCTCTGTCTTAATTGTAATGTACAAGGGTATCTTTTACATCTGAAAAGTACAGTCTGTAATCACACATGTAGTTCTTTCTCATCCATGCATTGTATACCTAAGATATATATATATATATATTTTTTTTAATTGTTTGCGCTAGAGTATGAATTTATTTTATTGTTTTTTTATTGTTTGAATGCAAGCGTCAATCAGTTTGGTTTTGCCAGTGCTTGTTATTTTTGGTTGTAATGCTGTGATGAGATCCAACTCGGGTCAGGAGCACCCTAAAGCCTCTTTGTCACAACTTCTAAAACTTAGGCGAGAGTTTCCGAAAACGACATAGGGTCTCCCCTTCAACCTATCAATGGCCCAAATTCACCAACTTTTGCTGGGTCCTTTCACATTGTAGTCACAAATTTCCTGTCCTAAAATCTGGTGTTTTTTTTATCAGTGAGGGAACTCTGTGGTGGTTTTTAGGGTCCAGCCTAGAGGTAGCTTTAGCTATTTCACCAGCCTTTTGTAATCAAAACATCACACTTTGCTTCCACCCTCCCCAATATCATCCTACTTCAGCTGTTGGCTGTCTTGCACTACGAGTCTATTTTCTGTTCACGTGCACATCCACGTAAAAATAAGTACATCACAGTGCCAGGGATGATGGGATGATTCTTTGAAAATTCTGTTCTATTTTTTTTTAGGTCGAACCTGGGCAGCGCATGCGGTGCTCTGCGAATCATATAGTTCCTAGAAAATGGGCTTTAAGCACTGCCCATGTTTTCAATTTGCTTTTCTTACTGTCTTTTATAAATGGCCGATTTTGATTGATGGATAGGCTTACTAGTCCCTCCTTTTAGGCTTTCATATCCTCTCATGAGGACTGGCCCTCTTACATGTGCTTATACGCTTTACGTTATTTCTCAAACTTCAAGAGCACTCTTTTTTAGGTTTTGCCTGGCGAAAAGATGCGCTCTGCGCATCTTTTTCGCGCAGGCGAAAACCTAATGAGAACTGTAGTGTGGGTTTGGGTCGGCCCTCGTCATTTATTGGCTGGCTCCATAAATGGAGCATAGCCATTGGACGAGGGGCCTGTCCGTCAATGCCGGACCAGATTCGGGGGCGTTCCCGAGATTCTTTGGCTTTTGCCGACGTCACGCGACGTCAGCCGAAAGCCGGGAACGCCCCCGAATCTGGTCCGGCATTGCCGGCACCTCCCTTGCTGCTCGGGACGGGTCTCCTTATTATGCCCAGGTCTGGAGGTGAGTGACCTTCCCCCTCCCTCCCTTCCTCCCTTCCTGCTCGATCCCCGCCCGGGGGTTTCTTCAGCCGGCCGGCCAATCCTAGCGCGGCCGGCCGGAAGTGCCCGCCCCCCCGCCGTCCGGGGGAAGAAGGAAGGCGGCGGCCCAGAAGAAGTATGGCGGCCCACGCGGGGCTCCCGTGGCCTGCCTGGAGGGAGCCCCGGAAGAAGCGGAGAACGTTGCCGGTCTCCCATGCTGAAGAGGGAGACCGGAGAAGTCAACAGATTGCCACCGTCGCAAGGAGCCCCCCCGGCGGCGGGGGGGGGGGGCGGACCGGAGAGCGCGGTGAGCACAGAGCAGGCAGAGTGGGGCAGTGTTGCTGAAGATTGCCGCCTTCCTGCTCCGGTGTCTCCCGCCGTCCGTGTCCTCTCCCGCCCCCCTCCCCCGTCCCTCTCGATGAACAGCTTCTTCCGTTATTGATCGCGCACTAACAGGGAGAGAAGAAACATGCCGCCTCTCAAGGTCTGCATCGTCGGCTCGGGAAACTGGTAGGTGGCATCGACGTGTGCCCGCAGCGTATCATATAACATGTGTCCTGCGTTGTGGCTGTCTCGCGGACTGGCAGTGAGGCTTTTCGGATGTTACTCTGTTTACTTGCTGCACAGCTGTGGTGCAGGCAGTTGCTTTATGTTCACGTTCCTTCACTCACTTACAGTCAACAGTGACACATGCATGTGTTCAGCTGTCTCAGGCACACGCGACTGGTAAAAATATGAAGCCTCTTTACCAACAGTGAAGTCATTCGACGTGTTTACCTAAGGAAAGCCAAGCAGTCGCACGCCCCTTATGTTTCCAGTCAGTCGACGTCACGCGTGTGGGACCTCCTGAAAAGACCGGGACATGAGCTGGAACGTAGAATCCATCCCGAAACTTTTAGGATGTGTATTTCGCCGAATATGGATGGGGGGGGGAGCAATTTAAGGGTCGAGAGCTTGGCAGTTGAAATGTTGGAACCTACAGTTTTGCAAAATATGTTTTTTGCATTCTGTATTTTCACATGGAACAGCTGTCCGCTGCACAGACGTCTTAGTGCATGTTCTTGTACCTACCACCGGCAGGTCCTTAAACTCATCAAGTCTGGGAGCTGGTGAAGGGGGTGCAGGCAGGCTTCCTGCCTGTACCATTTACATATTCCCTACCTAGTCTCACCACACCTTCATTTGAGTGGTGTCACCCGGCTTGTGGAAAAGAAAAATGCCTGCCATTGACTTGGCTTCAGGTAACACCTGCCCAGATAAACTTCCTCATCCTTCAAATAATACTACACCTTCATTTAATTCGATTCGATCACCCCCAAAAGTAGTCCTTCCCACTTTCCTTAGAGCCTGAAGTGCGGAGAGGTGTGTGCGCAGCATAGTGTAGTTTGCTGAAGTGAAGATTAGAATGGAGAGATGTCTCTCGCCTGGAGCACACTGGGTTCCGTGGCGTGACATGTTTGCATCTTCATGCGTAGGACAGTGTAGTTTCATTATCTGCCAAAACAGGCCTGTGCCCAGAAACAACACGAGCCCCGCACTTTACGGAATAAACAGCTGCTTTGAAATAGGTTCTCGTGAAACATTTTGGGTTCGATTTCGAATTATGTACCAGTTTATTACAGGGCTGTGGGTGGGAGTGTTAAACAAATCACCCCTGTCATTGTAGGGGGTCTGTGCAGTTATTGTAATAGACACAGCAAGTGTGTGCACTTGTACAGCAATATTCTGTGGTTGGACTTTTGATAATGTTTTATCTTTCCTGTTTTTTGTGATAGGTGGGGGTTGTTTTGTGCGGACTATGGACGCTAAACTTGTTCTCAATCCGGTCCTTGACAAAACAATTTTCTGCCGGCTGCTGAGAGCTGCGCGCGCTCTCCGCAGATACCATCAGCTCATTAGCCGGGACGAGTTTGTCTTTTTACGGGGAGTTTTGTGCAGTTGTTTATGAAAACATGCAGAATACAAAGCAGCCGCTTTTCATCAGAGACGCAAGCGAAAGAGTGTCAAGAGATGCTTCCCCGGAAGCACGTAAAACATTGTAAATATGAAACAAACAGAGCAGCGCTATACATGCCAGGCATGCTGGGCGCTGTATGCGTCTGGTTAGAACTACTCTGTAATAACTACACTTATTACTCACAGAATGAAGCGCACTGCTGGGGCATAACGTGGGGTTTTAAGTTGTTTATTCTTGCAATGCACACAGCGTATTCAAAATCAAATGTATCTGAACCCAGAGGTTACATAGTCGTCTATATGTATAAGAAGCTGGAGTTCCAATCACAGCTCCTCTGTTTCCCCAGTTATGTGATCCTGTGCAAATTAATCTATCTCACTGTCATTGTATTCTTTTATATTTCTTGACTAGTGCCATCTTCAAAAGGTCATATATTTATATTGGTGCATATACTCCTATGCACAGATGTATGTATATGGATTGGTACCTATACGCCTATGCTCAGATGTATGTATATGGATTGGAACCTATACGCCTATGCTCAGATGTATGTATATGGATTGGTACCTATACGCCTATGCTCAGATGTATGTATATGGATTGGTACCTATACGCCTATGCTCAGATGTATGTATATGGATAGGTACCTATATCAGAGTGCAGATTCAGAGTGCAGATTCAGAGTGCAGATTCAGAGTGCAGATTCAGAGGGTGACTCTATGTGTGTGTGGGTGGCTTTGCGTGTGTGGCTCTGTGTGGGTGTAAAATGCAAGAGGTCATGCATTTGCGAGCGATTAAGCTATTGGCATTGTAAATGACAATGCCATTTATTTATGTTTTTAAAAAAACACATAAATAAAAATAATGTCAAGAGCAATGCCAATAGCTCTAACTTTAACAAAGGCAAAACCATTGCATTGTAAATGCTTGTTTAGTTGTCTTGCCTCTTCTCATGTTCCTGCCATGAAACCTTCATAGCCTCTTCATTTGTAGGTCTCGCCTAGTGTTGCAGCGCGCATGCGCTGCTCGCTCTGCGAGATGTCTTTTAATCAAGCAAATTTCAGAAGTGGAGTCTAGGCTCCGCCCCTTCTTTCCCTTGGTTTGCGTCATCGTGCATGCTAAACCCTGGCTTTCTATTGTCAGTGAGGCTTTTTAGTCCCTCCTTGTTACCGGCCTGTCTCCTTTTGGCCCCGCCCACCTGGACTGGATCTTTTACTTGCAGCGTGACACTGTGTCTCATAATTAGCCGCTAAGCCCTTTTTTCTTGTATTAACACAATGGCAACGCCCTGCAGAGGAGCCCTCCGTTGTGCGCTGTTATGTAATGTCGGCTGTGTTACATTGTGTTGTGCGCTTTTATGTCATATCAGCCAGGGAATACTATTATTATTATTTTTTAACAAGCTCAATGTTTTGAACTTTCACGTAATGTCGACTGCGTTACTTTGTTTACCCGCGGACGCCCTGCTGACAGGACCCCACTGTAAACTCCTTGAGGGGAGCAACAGCTGTGATACCGGAGCACGTACACACAGGGACAGTCTAGGCCACTTCCAGAGAAGGACTTCTCGGAGGAGTATTTTTAGATGCATGCAGGGTGCCCAACTGCTGGGTACCGTGGGAAGGTACCAGCTACTGAGTTGTTGTTCATTTGGCTGTGCCCATGCACTGTGTAAAGTAAACACGGCCTGCGTTGAGTCCTATCCGGCTTGAGGTGCTCCGTCAGCCTCCAGTGTGCTTCATCGCTTGCCCAGTTCCAGAAGGCCTCCTTGGGTGGCCCGCTTGTTGCAGTTCATGGTTTTTTAGAACCGTATCCTGCTACAAATTGCCACTAAAGACGAAGTGCTGGCTTCTTTTGCTTCTAATTGTCCGTACATGTGGAGGCTTCCATGCATGCCAGGGAGGGGTCGCTCATTAGCCACCGTAGCGGCATTTCCCTCTCCAACCCCCTCATCTTCATTTGTCTTCTGGACAGAGCGCCTCCCTGCATGGGACACAGCAGACCAGCTAGCTGATTCAGTGTATTTCAATAAAGTTGTGTTTGCAGCCGAGTAGGTGCGCTCCCTCGCTCATTGTGCCTACTTTCACAGCTGAAACCTCGGGGGTCGAGCCCTGGTGAAGCTGTGCACACCCGGGCAGGCCATTCCAGCACTACTTGCATGGTCCCCAGACTGCATTTCCATGACACGCATTTGCAATGCAATAGGTCTCGCATTTACGCAAGTTTAAGCTATAGGCATTGTAACTGAAAATGCCTTTTATTTATGTTTTGAAAACGAAAACAAAAATAAATGGCATTGTTATTTGCAATGTCAATAGCTCAAACTTGCATAAATGCGAGACCTATTGCATTGCAAATGCTTGTTCAGCTTGGCACCTCACTTAATGTCCTGTGCCGTTCCCCACACCATATCTTAATCTCCAGTGCCGTTCCCCACACCACCTGGCCCACCCCACAACAGTGCATGTGCACCCCCACCATCCCTCAGAGGTCGCTACTTGTTTGTTTGTTTGTTGTAGAGTATTGCCCAGGGCGGCCTCCAGTGGCTAGTCCATCCCAGACAATAAAGCAGCCTGTCACCACGCTTCGCGGCTGAGGAAGGCTGTGCCACTTCTGGGGCTGTGGTTGCCACAGCCAATGTGTTTTTCCTGTACAGGTAGAAAGTCCAGACAGTCCTTGTTAAGCTATGTCAAAAGATTGCAGGCGTTTTTAGTCTTGAAATTTCTGTTTATTTTGCACTTCATTATGAACGAAATATTGAGTACTATCGGTGAAAGGCGGGAAACACAAAAACCTGAAATGAAGCGCCCTCATTGGAAAGACATTCCAAGCATCATTATTACTCCAAACTCGTGCACCCCCGGAACGGTTATATTTTTAGCAGGTTTATTTGGTCTAAATCTATCCATTTAGAACACTTATGCTCAGATCTTTTTGAATCCACGTTAAACACACCTTCTTTTCCTCATGCAACATATGACTTTTCATCACTTTTTGCTCTGACTTTTCACGCAAAGCAAATTTATGTCTCACCAAAACCATTGCGCTAGGTGAAGCGTGTGTTAATTCCCCTTAACTGCTGCAAAGACTACTTTGTGTACTATCACATGTCACTGCTGCGATCTGGTGTGTGAGCCTCTTTAGCTCTGAGAGAGTTATCATGCCGAGTGACGCGTCCCTAACCTGCTGGGCCGAGCACACAGCCCCCGGGAGCGGGAACTGCAGGCCCTCACAAGCTAGTTCAACCCCCACGCGTCAGTTTATTTCATACTGCGTTGTCTGTCGAAACACTTGGAACCGTATCAGGGCCGGTCTGGGAACTGAAAGCAGCTCTGGCAAATTTTGGCAGACCAGCCCCCATAAGGTGCATAACGAGCAAGCACCCCAAGCGAGCAGACCACTGCTAACGGGGTTGGGGGGAGAGGGTGGGGGGGGGTGGTTGTGGGGAGAGAGAGAAAGGCCAAAACAATGCATTTTTCAATTGACAAAGCCAATAGCTTGTTGTAGGTATAATGTTGTTGTACTATATATCTGGATACAATGACAGAACCGGCAAAATACCAGTTGGGCAGCACACTATGCTAAGCACAGATGTTTAGCTTTCATGTTTTTAGACCACACAATTAATTACAACAGCCAAACCCCTTTGAGAGTCCCGTTTTTCTCATCCCACTTAAAGCCCTGCCCGACAAGCCTCATCAGATGACTCTATGCTTGTCCCTGAACCAGAGAGTGAAAAGTGCAAGGTCAGGGTCACTCATCACTTGCTGATTCGTAAGGTGATGTGCAGCCAGGTCATGAGTTAGATAGATTCAATTCAAACTGAAGAGGCCAGCAGGCCTGAAGTACAGGACGTCTGTTACAAAGGATTTGGTGGTTTATTGGTCCTCATTCAGTATCTCTTTTTTACCTGTGTGTCTTTGTGTCTGTGTGTATGTCATGTGGTAGCTGTCACAACACTAATTTGAACGTGCTTCTAAAACCATTCCTTTGTATCCTTTGCACATTTCCCACCACAAATCCCCCCTTTCCTGCCCCTAGCTTCTCTCATCTAGCTTCATATTTCCTCTCTATTAATCTTAACGTTAAATAGGATTTATATTTCTCACGTCCCTCTCTCTGAATCATTTATATTCATTTATTGAGAGCCCATAGGCAACAACAATACGTGTTCCTTTCAAAATAATTGGGCCAATGCATGCTTCTATCGAATCACCACCCACCACCCTTAACCCACTTTTCTCGCTTCTGCACTCCCTATGAACTTTGGGGCAGATTTACAAGCCCCTTGCACCACTTTTGCATCACTTTTCCCATGTTAAAAATGACACAAAATTGGAGCAAGGGGCTTGTAAATCTGCCCCTTTCTTTCTTTGCCCTTCTCCCCTCCCCTTACTCTTGAATCACACTAACCTCGCCTTTACTTGCTTTTCGCCCATTGGTCTATAGGCTGCTGCCAGCCAAGCACGCGCCTCTGTACATTTAAAACGTTTTACCCAATCATGACAGTAGAACATTACGTTTTTTATTATTACTTACTTTAGTTTATACTGTGGTGTGGATCGTGTGGGCGGACTTGAAGGCCTGCTCAGGACTTTGCTGCTTCTCGAGGAGAACATGCCCGGCTTGTAAAGGTGACGCAGTTATTGTGTCCCATGATTAGAGCAGGACGAGAGGCTGGTCAGAACACAATCACAAGAAGCTTTTGCCTTTATTATTATTATTATTATTATTATTATTATTATTATTATTATTATCAGTTGTTAAGCGCTACATATCATCCCCAAGGGGATCTCTCGGTGCCGCAGTATCATACAACAATAGCAAAACAATGGCCAGTTAAAGATTAAACAGGCAGGTTTTGAGGAGATTTCTTAACTGAATGCAGGAGCGAATGTGAAACGGCAGCTTATTCCAGTGGTGGGGGGCCAAGTAGGAAAAAGAACGACCACCCAGTCTAGCTTTGTTTATCCGTTTAGGGAACATAATAACTGGTCACTGGATCTAAGTAGCCGGGTGGGAGTATATGGCTGTAATTTATTTTTGAAATAGTCTTGTCCCCTTTCCTGCATGGTGCCTTTTACTTGAAATACAGATAGCAACTTTCTTCTGGTCATACATGAATGTTATGGCTAATCAGCAATGTTGGCCCAATGGCAACTTTCCACTTTCTCATCGGTTCTTTTATATGAACCACATACATGTTTTATTTTTGGTAGCAGCATTGTAGTATTATTTATTTGCTTTGTGTGACTCTGAGACCCATTAGCATCAATACGTGATACAAAATTTGCTTATTCACTGTTATCACATACTAACAGTGGGAAACAAAGGATATTTCCCACTGTTATGTCAAGAAGATATTTCAGAGACAGCGGTCCCTATCTAGGTGAAAATGCAATCATAACCACAAAACTACAATCAGAGTTGGGTATGTTACTGTCCAAATGGAAGGCATTGTATTCATTTACACATTAAATAAACATGAACCAACATACAATATCATGTAGTGAGCAGGAAGTGACGGGGTACTGGAAATCAGCCGATTTCCAGACCTCAGGCATATAGCTGCAAACTGACTTTTGGTGATACGTAGGTTACAGTAGTCACAGTTGAAAAAATATCTTATGCTCCACATAAATCATGAGTAACGGTGTGGAGTCAAGATGTAGTTGTTGACGACGTTTCGATCCCCAACGACGGTTATGGGCTCATCATCAGGATAAGAGAATCAAAATGCCTGAGAGGTTGCTGCACTAGTTCAGGGGGGGTGCACAAGCCGGTATTCAGCGCGTGACAGCACACTCACGCGATACAGGGAAGTACAAGGTTGCCAAGATAAGGCTGGGTAGGAGGAGATCAATGTCTCGTCTGATGCGTTCTTCAGGTATGGCCCAGAGTCGGTTGCATTAGTGGAGCATGCTCCAAGAGGTTGTGGTGCAGATGAGCCAGGGGTGCGTTCCATACACCAAGAACGCATCGGACGAGACATTGATCTCTGCACAGCTGTTGACAGCAAGGGCAGATGATTTGGGTGGGCCATACATCACATAAAATTGTAGATTGGTAGTAGTGAATAACGGGGAAAGCTGCTACCTCTTCATTTTGAGTGACACCATAAACAACTCAAGTTTTGCTCTTGTCTATTTGATATCAGTCAACACCCCTCAGTGAAAAACATCCCTATTATTCACTGTAATCGATGTATAATTCTGTATGTTTTTAGTAGGTATGCCATAGATCTAGGTCTTATTTTGAGGATTATCACTGGTTGTGTAAATAAGTTCCCTTTAGATTCTCAGGGGCCTAGGCACAAATGAATGTTGGAGCATGTAAAGTATTACTCCTGTAGTTATCTTTTGCGTACTCTTACATTTCTTTGTGAATTGGCTCCAAGCATCTTAAATGGGAATTAAAAGTGAATACTTAGGGGATATTCCTGTACAATTAGTGCAGATAGAAATGACTGCGCCCTCCTTGCAATTTTGTCTATAGGGAGTTGGACTTTTCAGGCCCAATTTGCGAAGGGATGTAAGAGTACTCTTGTGCTACTACTTCCCAAACTCATACATTCTTTTGTGAAGTGGCCCCATAGCATACAAATGGCTGTTTTATGGTTGTCCTGAAAATGTGGCATGCATCTGGCGTATCTGAACTTATGGTGGACACCCCTGTTATCGATGTTTCAGAAGTGTTGCTATAAATCTCTTTAAAGCACTTTTAATCTTTGAACTCTAACTAGGAGCAAGTGTTTTTTTCCCTTGACCACATTATCTCATAGGGGATATGTATCAATGAAGGGGTTTCGAAGGAATGTAATGGTGAGGCTTAAAATGTTTTTTTATTATCCCAAAAGATGTTACATAATTTTGCATTGTTTTTAAAATTTATTTATTGGTTTTAACACGTAAATACTTTTATCCAAGTACAATTCAACCTGATTTTTTTTTGGTTTATAGGCGTTACATTGAACATTTGCCTCATTTTATGTTACATTTTATGGTAAAGTATATTTATCGGTCCTAAAAATTAACAATTGAGTTCAATTTAACAAACTAACTTTGGGGTTCTGGCGCTTTCATGCTCGGCCTGATCTGGTGGTCTTTCGCTCTAAATAGTGAATCCTACTCGTGGGCATAATTTAACAATTGTGTCGTTGGGGCAGTGGGCAGTTACGCTGTGAGAATGACCGTATCTTTTTGAATGCACAAGAGCGTAAAAGTTTGGTTAATAGTTCTAGGGTCTTCTTTATCTATCGCTGTGCATGTGATCTCTGTTGGATTTCATCCCTTATCGTTCCACTTTGCATTGTTAATTGTTAAAATATTCCAATCAACGCGCAGTAACCTGTGAATCTCAAAGTACACAGAACAGGAGTCAGTGTGTTCTTGACAAAAATATCGCTTTCATCCTTCACACCTTAGATGTTCTCTCACTTTATTTGTATGCTAGACTGCATCTCATCAACCAGAATGCACTTTGGAACAATAAATAATGTTGTGTGGATATATTCCAGATGTCATTCTATCCTGTTTGTTTTTAGATGAGCCCTTTTAGCCATTGTATTTGCTTCCATTCTTCTGTTTATTGGTGCTTTATGGGTCATTGCACAGGGCTACACCCTCCAGGAGTTTGAGGACTGAGATGCAGCAGCATAATTGTGCAGATGGAGACGACCTGTATTGCCTGAGACTACAGTTTATAACGCTGTTAGTATATTCCAAACACATTGGCGAGACTGGTCTAATTTAGACAGTAAAGACCTGGAAAGACTAACATTACAATGTTGGAGCAGATGGTCTATACCATTCGTGACTACTCATGCACCACTGCATTGTCTTCAGTAGAGCTCTCAACATCTCAGTGCTTTAATATAGCCTTAGAGCCTACCGTAGCGGGTTCTACTGGCCAGCGTTAAACGCCGGAGCCGAAAGCGAGGACCTTAAACAAGGGAGAGTTCCTTTTATGGCCGATAGAGCGCAATAAGAAGGGCTCTAAGGCTATTGGAAAATTCCACCTTTAGAGGACAGAATGTTCTAATTCGTAAAACAAAGGCCTCACAGAGCCCAAGGGGGTTGAAATTCCCTTGGGATCTGTGAGGCCTTTGTTAACCACATCGCTGCGGCGGCTATTCCGCCGCAGCGCTAAACGGGCGGGGCGGCCGCACGGCAGCTGCATGCTGGTGACAGAACCGCTCCGTCACCAGCCGCGGTTGCGCTGTGCTCGTGACGGAGCGGTTCCGTCATGGCCCCGCCCGCCTAATAGAACGCGCCGCGCAGGCGCGGCGGCCGGGCCATGACGGAACCGCTCCGTCATCAGCACAGTGCACCCGCAGCTGATGACGGAGCGGTTCCGTCATCAGCATCGAACCGGTTAAACATTTGAATGTTGATGCTCCGGGCTTCTACCGTCCATTAGAAGCCCGGAGCACTCCATTGTTTTCAGTGTAGCGCACAACATTCCAGGGTTCTAATATAGCATTACAGCATGCATACAAGGGCTATTCCTGTCATGACAGGCCCTCTCTCCCTGTGGAACGTGCCTGTCACTTAAAGACAGGGACCTTAACGACTCATAACATGGTGTATAATGGTACTGGCATAGCGGGAAACATCCTTTACAACGCAACTTTTACAACGCACTACCATTACGACGCGAATTTTACAACGCAAGTCATTACAACGAATTGCGCTGGAGGGCGCTCTAGGATAGGGAATAGTTTAATTACTATCCAACACCTTCCCTACTATCCATGGGGACTGGAGTTGGAATAGTAAATTAAACTATTCACTATCCAGCGCCCCCAATGCAAGTCGTTGTAACAACTTGCGTTGTAAAAGTTGCGTCGTAATGGCATGCGTTGTAAAAGCATGCGTTGTAATGACATACATCCGGCATAGCATGATGCATAATGGTAATGGAGCGTTGTCTCCACTGTGGGTAGAATGTTCCTATAATCAAGAATGATGACTTGGTGACTGATGCATTTTGTCAAATAAGATAGCATGTTGTGCACTTTTAATATAGATAAGCACGCTCAATAAAACATTTCTCACAATGTTGAAAAAAATCAATTGTTTGAAGAAAAGTAGGAATAATTTTCTTAACCCCTTCTGTGCTCATGACGGAGCCGCTCCGTCATGAGCCTCGGTTGAGCTGTGCTCATGACGGAGCGGCGCGTTCCATTGAGCGGGCGCGTTTGTGTCGGAACCGCTCCATCACGAGCACAGCTCAACCGCGGCTCGTGACGGAGCTGCTCGACCCCCCGCCCCCTTAGCGCTGCGGCGGAATTCCCGCCGCAGCGAAGGGGTTAAAGTTTTAAATAATATACAGCAGTTGAAGGCTGTGGTGAACAAAATGGCCACATTCATCTCAATTTCTTGCAAGTCATTTTCTCCCCAAAAATATTTTGATCTAGAGAAATTACTGTGTTCTGAGGTCTCTATCGTCAGTCTCTTCCTCCATTGTCATGAGATGCGGAAGTTGAAGAAGTTGAACACTGCGTGCTGAGTGTGCTCTAAAAGATTGTCACACCTCTTATCTCTAAATCAAAGCAAGCATATGGAAGGAGCTTATTTTTTGTTAAATCTCTTGACTTTGATTTGTCCATAGCTTAGTGAAACTTTTCATATCTCTGCACTGTGGGAGAAGATCACCCTTATGCCCGTAGAGAGCAATGCTGTACTGCAAATGCGGCCAGCTATTTCAACCGAATATCTTGGTTCGCTTTATCCACTAAACACTGGAACAGAACACCTTAATTATTTATAATTTCAGGGTGTTCTATGTAAGACTTCATAGCATTTTTTAATAAAGAAGGCTAGAGTACTTAAAAAAAAAAAACTAACTACACGTAACGCATTCCAAAGAGAATGATGGTTGATGTAGACTGCAGCCCCTCAAGATGACCGCTTGTCTATGGACCTGTAGTTCTGTTACTCTTCCGCCCCTCCCCGTGCCAATGGAATGTGGAGTTTATAAATTTTACATGCATTTTGGAGTCCACTTGTCATGTTCTAGGTGCTTCTCACTGGCAGGGAAATGGAAGTAAAGAGAACCCTTATGTTGATTTCATTGTAATGGTCGTGTGGGGTTGTGATTTGGCCATGAATTTCTGAGGGTAAGAGCTGCTTACTCTGTGTCTGATTTTCAGACCTTTTGCCCATGAACAATCAGGGCTCACCATGAAAATATAGGAGTAAAGGAGGCCTGGAGACAACCACAATTAGTCACAGAAAATGCTTTAAGAATCGGGACTCAAAATTCACCAGTAACAAACCCCTAAGGTAGAAGACAAATGTATACTAAAACTACTGTTAGCATGGTTAATAATCCATATATCTTGAAAAGCCCTGTCATTTTATAGGACAGAGTGACTAACCCCTCTCCCTTGCTAATGAGGCTAAATGATTATATATCTAAGATCTCTGGGATTACTGTCAGACCCTGTACCTTAGCATTCACAGATGGAAGATCTACATCTCAGCGAACACAGTGCTCTTCTCTCAGAACTCTCTTTCCATGTGTGTGTTTTTGGTTTTTGTGCTCATTTATATGATAGGACATGTGTGCACATAAACAACAGCTGCAGTCACATGTTATGAACACATTTTTACCTTAATTTGGCATTGCCCCCTGTAGCAGCCTGTTATTGACCTGTTAATCACATTCCTCGTTGTGTATCATTTGTTGGTGATTATTGTGACTATATCCGTTTGGTACTCTTATCCGATATCGTGCTGGAGCGTTATTCTCCCTCTTATCTCTGTGTATCACTTGTCTTTGATTGTTGTGATTACAACTGTTCTTCTGTAAAGCGCTCTGATATCCCTCGGGATCTGGTTCGCGCTAAATAAAACTTTATAAATAAATATATATTTCCTTTATGACAGGCACTTATAAAAAGGTAGTTTTCAAAGTGGTTACATTTCCTTTTTTGGGCCATAGATGGTATGTTATGTTACGTGAATTTGTAGAGCACAGCTAATCACCCATGAAGGTACCCAGGCTAGTATTGTTTTTTTAATTTGATACATGAATTGTAAGTGGGAGAAAACAAATTCACGAATATATCCAATTCTGAGTGCCCCAATAATGATTTACCATTACTCAAATCTTTGCTACTCACATATCACAAACCCAACCTCAATAGTAGACGTTCGACTGAACATTACACACACACATTTCAAATATGATGTTAACCATATATTGCGTAACAGTACTGCCTATCATGACACGCCCGACCCCACCATTCAACAACACAAATGAACACAGAACTTAAGCATGCATCCCAGTCCCCCAAATATGCAGTGAATTGGCTGATAAGGTGTCCAGCAATGCTTGCTGCAGTATTCCACCTACCCTGTGTAGGTTTGCTTGGTCACAGGCATGGTACGAGCCAAGAAAATACGTAAGCAATTTGGTACAGCTGGTGGCAACTGATATTATTCACCCATTACAACATTGAAACACACTTAGGTCTGCAAAGGAAGGCCTACTAATGTCAAATTCTGTGCTAGGCACATGCTGACACATTTCAAAGCTCGCTCCTTAAGCATTTACTGTGAGTTTTATTCCCTTGAAAACTTTTCACGAGTTCTACCTCAGATCCTTCTGTTAAAACGTCCCAGATCCAGCATTGTCAAAGTTCTGCCCACTATTACTTGTCATTGGTATTATACGCTCTGTATCTTCAACATCAGAAGCTTTGAGTAGGGCCAAAAACTCCATGGAGAAATCTTGAAAGTTTTGTGTATGGAGATGAAGGCTAGGGAAAGGCCAGGGGCTTTTCTTCCTGGCATTAGATCTCAGCGATATTTGATGTTTGGTTTGCCGTGTAATGAATTCAGTTTCTTTTCTGTTGCATTCAACCATTATAGAAAAGATCTATTTTTTGTGCCTTTAACATTTGGATTTTGAGTTAACATCATTCTTTTTCTCTAGTCCCCATCTCCAGATCCTTCCTCGCCGCAGGGTGCAGAATCCTCAACCCGGCAGCAGCCGCTGCCACATCAGAATGCCTGTGAAACAGCAGAGACCTCATCTAACAAAGAGGTATGGCTTTATCAGTCTTTATCAGTCGGCTCGTTATTGTATGTAGTACACGTACCCTTCTTCCGGCGACGTATCCCCCTGCCAACCACCTTCCCCCGCCCTACCCTGTTTAATGCATGCAGCACCAGCACAAAATATTTTCTGAGATTAATTCATGGTAACATATTTCTTTCTTGAATATAATTGTTCCCTCCTCGAGCTAATTAGCATAATTTCCTACAGGATTCCAGCTTTCACAACTTTTAATTAGTTCTTGGATGATTATCACTGTTGTAAGGAGTGTTTCAAGTGATGCACAGTTCCCTGTCACAAGGAGCACACATGAGCAAACGTGTTTTGCAGGCTATGCAGTATGACAGACTAATCTTAGAATTAACAAGTCGGTGGTGACTGCAAGTTATTGACTTATCTGAGTTGCTGATCAGTAACCTTGATTTGACCTTTGTGCTAACTTTATGTTGAAACACTTGCCTGCTCTCTCCTGCTGCAAGGCCCGCGGGAGCTTAGGTTCCCCAGCATTGACTTCTTTGGCTTCTCATAACTACTCATCTCAAGGCTGGGCATTATTGCATATTGATTGTTTCAGTGGATGCTTCTCAAAGCCAGGGGCGGCTCTTCTGTTCGAGTGGAGGAGGGTCGCCCCGCTTAAAAATCCCTGCAAAGACAAAAAATTAAATGGTAATTAATTACCATTTTATTTTTCACTCCCCGGCCCGACCGTCAGAATGAGAGCGGGCCGCTGCTGAGTGACAGAAGCATGCCACTCAGCAGGGAGGAGGGTGGGCTGATATGGCAGTGTTAAAAGTGTACATGTATTTTTGGCCGGCCGTCTTGTGATGGCCAGCCACACATGCGCACTTTAAACCTCTTAACCCAGTTGTATTAAGACAGCTGGGTTGAGAGACAGTGCAGGCCTCCAGGGCTGCTTTCACCAATCCAGATGCTGCTCCAATGCTGCATGTGAGCAGCGCCAGGATTGAGCAAGGGAGTTGAAGCATCCGGTTCCAGTTCAGAGTCGAGAAGAGGCCTGGAGCAAGGACATGCATCAGGTAAATTTTATATTTTTTTCATTAATATTTTCCCCAATTTTATATATTGTTTTCATAATATTTTCATAATATTTTCCCCACGCACACCCTGCCTCCCACGCCTTTCCCGGTAGATGCCAGCCGGCACTTCTCAAAGCTAGCTACATTTTCTTGTCTAGGACTCTTCTGAGCACTTTAGGTATTTCGGTAGGGGGTGGCGAATGGCCTGTGGTGGGTTTGCAGAACACACTTACAGCAGTGGGACATGTGAGTAATTCCTCATTGAGGAACTATCTGAAGCATATATAGAACTAATCAGGATGTCACTGAGTTTATGCTGCTTTTTCCTTTGGCACCTCATTTTCAGTGCCTACTCAAAGTTTTATAGGAATTCGAAACCAATCCAAAATAAAAGTGTAAGCTAGATGAACATACACATGCAGGGCCGGACTGGGACACGAAACTGGCCCTGGCAAAGAGCTTGGCTGGCGCCGGGAAGGGGGGATGAGGTGGAGGATGCTAGTGGAAAGCTTGTGATGCTTTTATTGCAGGGGCCGATATTGCAGCTATACTTGAAAAGCGGCCCCCAGGGGTCTAAAACGAGCCCCCACCCTTGCGGCCCACCGGGGAAATGCCCGGGACCCGCTATGGCCAGTACAGTCCTGTATACATGGAGCACAGAAAATACTGTTTTTATAAATGTTTAGAAACTACCCATATTCTATGGAAACAATGCCTGTTTAAGGGGACAAAAAGATTCGGACTAAGTCCATCTTATGCTTGGACTGATTATGAACAGATTTTTCTTTTATTCTACAATATGTTATGGCGCTCCTCTTCTTGTGATCATTAGTGCATCTCAGATTTACAGAAAAAATAGGACTGA
This sequence comes from Lissotriton vulgaris, assembly GCF_964263255.1. NCBI lineage: Eukaryota > Metazoa > Chordata > Amphibia > Caudata > Salamandridae > Lissotriton > Lissotriton vulgaris. Next base: position 908,282,225 of record NC_141689.1, on the reverse strand, counting down.
CACTGTTTCCTTAAAATTATAAACATCTGTAATAATATTTAGAAATAAGAAATAAGAACCTTCTGAAGGGATCTAGTATAAAATGAGAAATGTTTAATGAGTAATGTAGGAAGAAACACATTTGCTGCTCCGATTTAAAACAAAAATAACCAAAAACACTTATTTATTGAATAATGGATTATAAAAATAAAACTAGAAGACATGAATAGAAGAGGAAAGGAGAATTATTAATTTAATATATACTTCAATTAAAAGCCATGCCAATGCCAATAAAACGAACACCTCGAAGACGTACACTTTTCAGTGTAGAACAAAAAGGTGAATCAAGAATCAGGAACTAAAGTAGAAAATCCATACTTTACAAATTAAAAGGTTTGGATTCCAGGAAAAAACACCGAAGTTGGGCATGAAGTTTGGGACATAGATGGCTTTTTTAATTTTTTTATTTGAAAAGTTTTATATAGCGCTAGCTTGACCCTTAGATATCAGAGCGCTTTACATACACACTGTAAAAAGCAGAAGGAAATTGCATTACATAATAGGCAGGCAATAAGGAAGAGATAAAAAAATACATCATGAAAAATAAGTAAACAGTACATCGGAGGGGGAGAAAACAAAAAAAAGGTGGTTAACACAGTCCGGTCACCAACTATCCTTGAATGTCAAGAGAGAGAGGAGTCTACTTGGATATTGAAGTCTAGGTTAGTTGACGTTGGTCAGGAAAGTATTTGTTAAGGAGATGGAGTTTTGGGTCCCTTTTGAAACAGGAGAAGGAGGGGTTGCATCTGAGGACTCTAGGGTGAGTGTTCCACATCCTGGGAGCGTTGCCAGAAAACAATCGGTATTGGGTGTTTTTCTTTTTCAGTTTCGGAGGAATAAGAAGGAGTGAGTTGGAGCTTCTCAGTGTTCTGGATTGACCTGCTCTTACCAGTTTGTTGTTCAGGTAGCTGGGTGCCGGAGAGTGAAGGGTTTTGTGTGTGACGCAGGCCAGCTTGTAAATACACCTCCCTTCCATGGGAAGCCAGTTGAGAGAGTTGAGAGCTAGAGTGATGTGTTCAAATATTTTTACTCCAGATATGACTCGAGCGGCCATGTTCAGCACTGCCCTAAGTGGGGCTAGGGGAGCTTTTATAGTCCCTGTTAGGATGGCATTCCCGTAGTCAAGTTTTAGAGAGAACTAGGGATTGGACTACTGTCTTCAGGTCACCATGGGGAAGAAAAGGTTTCAATTTCTTGAGGTGTTTTAGAGAGAAAAGAGCACTTTTTGATGTGGGCCTCCATTGATAAGTTTGTGTCAAGGGTGATGACTAGAGACTTAACTGAGTCAGATAGGATGAGGGGGCAGTTCAGGGCAACCAGATTCTTGAGCCACTCTTGGATTGGTCGATGGCTGCTTTTTGGAGAGAAAAAAATTAGTTGTGTTTTAACTGGGTTGAGCTTTAAGTGGTTAGCGTTGAACCAAGTTTGGATCTCGTCTAGAGTGACATTGAGGTGTCGGATGTCACTAAGAGACTTGATTTTGAAATAAATTTGGATGTCATCAGGTTAAAGGTGGTAATTCACTCCAGCTTTTTTCAAGATGATTGTGATGGGCTCCATGAAGAGATTGAAGAGGGACGGGGAGAGGATCGAGCCTTGCGGACCCCAAGTGTGACTTTGGTTGGCTTTGAGAGACAGGAGTTGATTTTAATTTGTTGCGAGCGGTGTTGAAGGAAGGAGGTGAACCATTTTAGTACTGTGCCATTAATGCCGGAGACCTTCAACAAGGTCTCCAGAAGAGCTGGATCATTTACTGTGTTGAATGCAGCAGATAGGTCAATAAGGATGAGTAGGCAGGCATCACCTTAATCTAAAGCCTTGTGAATATCGTCCGAGACGTTGAGCATAGCTGTTACCGTGCTAGAGCCTTTCCTGAATCCTGAATGAAAGGTGTCGAGGAGGTTGAACTCATCAATGTGTTTGTTGAGTTGGTGGAGAACGCATTTTTCCAATGTTTTTGCAGGGAATGGGAGGTTGGAGATAGGTTTGAGGTTGTTAATATCATTAGGGTCGGCCCCTGGTTTCTTGAGAATGGGTGTGATTTGTCCTAGTTGAAGGGAGTCTGGGACACAGCCTGAGGCGAGAGAGGCGTTGATGATTTTGGTCCAGAAAGGGGAAATGGTGTGGTTGAGTACTTTTAGAATTGTGGATGGGAGGGGTCCATAGTGTGGGAGGAAGGTTTTAGGTTGGAGATTATACTGAGGACCTAGTTTTCTGACATTAGCTCAAAGTTGGACCAATTCGCATTGTTTTTTATCTGGAGGCAGACCAGAATGTCCTTGGTAAGAACTCTTTCTGAATGGTCAAGGGTGGTTAAAGGGGGGCAGGATGAGAGGGAAGGAGGGTTGGCGGTTTGGATGAAGGATTGATCAATTTTTTAGACTTTATTAGACAAGAAGGTGGCAATTTGTTCACATCGCTCTTTGGTGGCTTTGATTTTTTTGAGACGGAGTGCAGTTTGTTTGACTTTTGACAATGTTGACAGTCTGTTTTTCACCAGATCGGGTTGGCTGCAGAAGAAAGACGCCTTTTCACTGAAAATGTGTTTTTTGTATGCCTGCCGAGCAGATCTAAGTTGCGCTAGGTGCAAGGTCGAGGGGTTTAGTCTCCAAGACCTTTCCGTTTGTCTGAGTTAACGCCTTTTATCATTCAGATCCACGTTAAACCAGGGTTTAGATTTGGTTTGCCTCAATTGTTTGAGTTTGAGTGGAGCTACTTGGTTTAAAACCTCTGTCATTTTTTAGTTAAAGTGTGTAGTGAGGTCATCGGCCATCCATGGTGAGGGTTGGAGTTGAAGATGGGCATGAATCCTGGATTTAAGTTCAGATAAAGGGACTTCTTTGATGTTTCTGGTCCAGTGTTTAGGTTTGTCATCACAAATAGGTTGGTACCTGACAAGTGCGTCAATCTTGAACAGAATGAAGTGGTGGTCGAAGCAGTCAATGGGAGAAATCGCTCTCAGAGAGACCAGTTCATTTGAGTGGAGACATTGAGCCAGGATTCTGGGAGGAAAGCGATGTCCATTTCTTCAGCAAGTAGAGCTTCAGCAATGTCTGTGGTGTGTTGTATAGCTGATCTGCAGTTTAGGTGCATGCAAGAGAGAGGGCGGAGAGCCTCGGGAATGGGGGGATTTAGGTGGATAGAGGAGTATTGAGCAGGAAGTCTAGGCGAGTGGACAGTTTTAAGGATTCTGCTTGTGCCAATAATAACAGGGATGGGGAAAGGGGCTGACTTCTAGCTCAAAGCGAGGTAAGAGTCGTTGATCTCATCAGGTTTTGGTACCGAAAAGGGTTGGCGATCCCAGTTGGGTCAAAGTGCCTGACTCGCTGACGGACTGGAGGGTCGAGGGGTGCTCTGTGGGGCCATGGGAGAGGTATTTAGTGGGGTAGGAGCAAATCTACCCGGGGAGAAGGAGCACAGTGGCTTGGTCCTGTTGAGAAGGTCTTGTTGTAAGTATAGAAAATCGGCAGCAAGGGGGTTAATTTTCCGCTACATTCTGTTTAGTTGCTGTGCTATTGAGCTGAAAAAGTTTAAGGTTTTAGGCAGGGGCCGAGAATGACTTGGGTCTATGGAGGGAGAGTGAACCGGGATCGGGTATTGGATGGAATCCATGGGATTAGGAGAGGGGGGAGGCTGGGCGTGGGGAGCCAGCTTAGTAATGTTCCAAATCCAGGAGTTCAGAGAAGGAGACTAGTGTCCAAGTGAGGAGGGAGAGAAATTCCAGGTAGGAAGTCCGAGCGATTAGCGGTGGAGGCAGGTTGTGTATGTGGGTGTGCGAAGGCGGAAGGGGAGTGGGCAGTGATAATAGGGGGGAAAGTGTCTGCTGGATTGGTGAAGGTGTTGGACATGGGGATGTCACAGGTTGTCATTGAGGTAAGCAGAGGAGACAGGTTGTGCCTGTGGACGTGGGACATCGGAAGGGGAGTGTGCAGTGGTAGTAGGGGGGAGAGGGACCACTGGATTGGAGATGACGTTGGACAAGGGGGAAATAAGGGTCGGGGGAACAGGGTCTTTGTAGGAGGAAGGGGTAGATTGGGAGGGAGGGTTCAGATTATCAGGGGTAGAGAGGGGAGTGCCTGTGGGGATTACAGTCGCAGGAGGGCTAAGGTTAGAGATCAAGCTTTCAAGATCGGATTTTGTGATGTTTGTTAATTGTGAGTTTGTTGTTCCTGGTGTGATCAGTTGATGTGATAATGGTGAGTGTTTGGCGACGGAGAGTAATGATAGGGGTAGTGTGACTGTAGTGAGTGATGGTGGATGTCCATGAGTTGAGGAGAGGTTCTTCAGGGCAGGGACATTGGCTCAGTTCCACGTTATTATTTATTTATTTATTTGCAGAGTTTTATATAGCGCGAACTAGACCTGAACCGAATCGGGTATCAGAGCACTTTACATAGCACCAGTTACGTTACATGAGGACGGGGATAGGGGAGATAGGGTTTGATGGCTCAGTTGAGTTAACGCGGAGAGAAGAGTGGGGAAGTGGCGGTCAAAAGTGGTGAGGTGCGAGTCGGTGGCCTGAATGAGAATGGTTCCCGTTCTGTAGATGGAAATGGTGAGTTCCCCTTTGAAGGTCGGGGATATTCTAGTGCAGATTTTTTCACCATAGGGAACGTTTACTGACTTGGTGACTTGAAGGTGAAGAGAGAAGGCGTTTTTCATTTAGTTGGACGATTTGTGTACAAAATGAAGTTAGTTTTCGTTTTGCCGTTGGTTGCTGAGTGGTAGTTATCTACAATGATTGTTTCTGGGCGGTGTCTAACGCTGCTCTCGACGTATACTGTCTTTATTGAAAAAAAATTCCATTTACTGCTCTATAATGTGGAGTCCTTATTCCTAGATTCAGAACTGCTGTGAGTGTATGTATATTTGTAAGTATGTGGTATTTTTGTAGCGCTACCCTAGCCAAAGGCAGCGTAAAAAGCGATATCACATATATTTAGATACTGAAGGTGGATTAGGAAACAGATTACCTCCGCGTATAACTGAAGCATTATTGGCAAAGCCGATAGATCTCCCCTTTCGCTTGTTTTTGCGGACCCTCTGGCTCTGCCCATGCTTTTGCCAATGCTTTTCCGCATCAGTAGACAGGATAAATACTTGTCAGCCAATGCAGAACAGTATTGCAAAAACAAAAAATGGTTTCCAGTGTGAGAACATACACATGCGTATGCAATAGCCACACATGCACACACGTGTAGTGATGTGGCAGCTATTTATTTCAGCTTTTAAATTTACTGTTGCACTGTTTCATGATGAGGACAAACTTCAAAAGGTAAACTGAAAAAATGTAGTGCAACTAACCATACGCAGACAATGGGTCAAAAATAATTAAAGCTATCTAAGAAACTGTACATTCATCGGGATACAATCCAGGAATCCAAGGTATTCGTGGCGAAAAATTGTGTTCCCATCAGATACCCATCCTGTACCGCCCTACATCATTTGGGATCCTTCACCCGAAGGAAGTGGAAACATGTCCACTGTGGATTAGGTAGATTGTAGCCTAATCTTCTTGGAGGATACTGAGATGTGATGAAGGAGAAGTGGTATCAGGGGGTGACTGACTAGCAGTGCAAAGAAATAAACGTGCCAAGTGCAAGAAAACTAAATAAATGAATTAATATTGGGTTGCAGGAGTGGAAAAAGAATTTTAATGGCATCCTACCCACACCCAAAGTTTAAAAACAGTGCAAAGTAGTTTAACAAATGACTACTTAGATGTAAACGAGGTCGACATGTTTCTGCAGCGTAATAGGGTCAGGCGATCCCTCTCTGCTTCTTCAGGACCTTAACAATGAATGCTACTGCTGGTGTGCAAGTCTTAGTGATTTATATTATAAATTCATATCACCTGAGATCGCCCATGGAGATAATCCAGATGGTCATGTGATCATGTGGGACAGACAAACACATAAAAAGATATATACAGTTAGTGACGATAGCTTTAAAAGAAAAAGGAAAAAACAAATGTCTATATGAGAACATAATCATGTCAAATAGTATTGATCAACAGTTGCTTTATAGTCAACTTGGTCACTTCAGAACAATATGAGGATATAACCAGGGTAACACTGTACCCACTCACCCACTGTTTGGGGAATGAACTCTCCACCTCACCCGGCTACAGCTCAGGTAGAAATGGAGCACCGCTCTATTAAGAAAAACAGAAGAAATACTATAGAAAGAGGACGAGCAAAAGAGCTAATGACTAGACAACCCTGTCTCAGCAGGGTCATACATTCCTATACAATGAACTGTGATCTTCTACAGCAATCGTCAGCGCCTACTCAGCGCTGCTTACAGAGTGAAATAGTTAAAAAACGAGGTTGCATGTGTCGGCGTTTTAACATATATACACCTATAAAACTTGTTACCTTGCATGCACCTTCGTTCTACGTTGTGCTGATACTTTGAAACACTAGCGCTGAGCTGTCAGGCCATGCGAGAAGATAGATGAACCACCCCCGGAATCCCAAACCAGTTTCTAACTCAATCGGAGTGCGCCTTGTGTGGTAAGCGCTGAAGATAACTAGTCCCTTCAAGCCGATTATTGCCGCTATGTGCAGAACTAGAGAGGCAGAGAATACAGACCCCCGCCAGTTGTACGCTGTTTGCGCACTCGAAAAAACGCACCGAACACAGTCCCCTTCTCATAGGCTTACCTGTCCGTCGGTACTCCTGACATCCGTCTAGGCTGTCATATGGGAGGTACCTCGACGGACAGGAAGCGGGGTTTTAAACCGTGTTAGCGCGCTGCGGTATGGATCATGTGACCGCAAGTTCATGGCGCTCTAATAGCGATTGGCTGCTGGGAAATGTAGTCTATCTTTTTGTAGAGTCCAAAACAACAACCGACACAGAGGAAAGACTGTGAAAGTCTTTAGCCCGTGAACCTTATTAATGTTAGCAATCGGACTGGCCCGATTTGTCTAGTCTAATTTGCTATGAGGTCAATGGAAAAAACTTTTTGGACATGCCTCGGTCTACACTATACTCAGGTGCTGTGGTTTAGCGTGGTGCTGGGAAAAATAGTTACAATGTGTGTTTGTTACCGCAATGTTTACAGGAGGACTCCTGGGTGATTAATTAATTAATTTATTTATTTATTGACATTTGTAGAGCGCGGCGAATACCCGTGGGCGTCTCGGCGCTAATTAAGGGCATAGATCAGCAACTGGGGTAAAGAAGATATACAAGGCTATTGGTCAAATAACCACGTCTTTAGCTGTTTGTGGAATATGAACAGGGAGGGACTTGCTCGGATATGTGCAGGAAGGGTATTCCAGAGTTTAGGGGCGGCAACCAGGAAACGCCTGTCGCCCCATGTGACTGTTCTAGTGCGAGGCAGAGCCAAGAAGTTCTGATGAGAGGAACGAAGAGATCGGGTTGGAACATGATGGAGAAGATTCTGTTTGAGAAAGTGGGGACCTTGATTATTGAGTGACTTGTAAACAATACACAGCGATTTGAATTTGATACGGCTGCGTATCGGGAGCCAATGGAGATCCCTAATGATGTTTGTGACTGGTGCGAACTTGGGGATCCCAGCCAGCATTCGTGCGGCTGCATTTTGGATTGACTGCATCTTATTTGTCACTCGGACTTGAGCATTTAAGAATAGAGTGTTACAATAGTCCAAGGAGGACAGGACTAGTGAGCTGACCAGAGTTTTCCCGGCCGTGTTCGGTAGGAAAGGTAGTTTTTTCCTAATCATTCTCAATTTCATATGAGCTGAAGCCGCAGTTTTGTTCGCATGTGCCATAAAGTTGAGGCCAACATCAAAGATGACGCCTAGATTTCTCACTTTGCTGGCTGGACTAGGCGGGGGACCGAAAGATGGTGGCCACCAGACAGGTGACCAGCCCGGGGAGACGGGACCGAAGATGACCACTTCAGTTTTTTCTGAATTGAGTTTCAGACAATTCGTGGCCATCCAGTCACCTATTGCCATCATTCCTCTCGTGAAACGATTGGCCACTTCCTCACCGTCCCCTTTGATAGCCAGTACCAATTGGGTGTCATCGGCGTAGGAGGTCAGGCTCATCCCAAATGCTTTGATGACACTTGCAAGGTCCGACACGTAGATATTAAATAGTGTCGGACTCAGGGATGAGCCTTGAGGGACCCCACACGGCAGAGACACCTTAGATGATTGGTAGGGTCCTATAGATACTGCCTGTGATCTATTGGCCAGAAACGATACAAGCAAGTCCAGAGCAGTTTTCTGGACCCCCAGTCGTTCGACACGGTCGACTAAGATCTTGTGGTCGACCGTGTCGAAGGCCGCCGAGAGATCCAGCAATACCAGGAGTGCTGTCCCCCCCTGGTCTCGTATGGCTCTGATGTCATCCGCAGCCTTTAGGAGGGCAGTTTCCGTGCCATGACATTTGCGGAATCCGAACTGGGTGTTGTCGAGCAACTGGTGCTGCTCCACAAATTCCGACAGTTGCTGATTCATGGCTTTTTCTATTACCTTAGCCAGGAAAGGAAGACTGGCTATCGGACGATAGTTTTTCAGGTCATCTTTATTCAAATTAACTTTCTTTAAGAGGGGTTTGACCAACGTATGTTTTAGAGAAGCCGGGAAAATTCCGGAGCTAAACATAGTGTTGCAAACATGGGTTATAACCGGTATCAACGTGTCCATAACTGGCATAAGAACATTGAGCGGACACCGGTCTAGTGCTGAACCTGATTTGATCCTTGAAATAATGCTCCTTGTCTGATCCATAGTAAGATCGACAAAGCGGGTCAGTGTGTTATCCCGTGAGGTGGAGGACAAGGATAGTGGGGTAGAGTCCGTGTTTGAAGAAAAAGCCTGATAGATGTCATTAACTTTTTTAAAGAAAAAATCAGATAAGGCGTCGCAAAGGTGTTGTGAGGGAGGTGGTGTGAGGTCGTGCGTGCCACCCGACAAGCGTTTAGTGATGTCGAATAACTCTTTGCACGAGTTTTTGGCGGTCTCAATTTGTGCTGCATAATAGGCTCTTTTCGCCTCTGCGATCATCTGTTTGTACCGGGCAAGTGAATCTTTGTATAATGATTTGCTTTCTGGGTCGTAGCGCTTCCGCCAAAGTCTTTCTCTTTGTTTATTTAATTGTTTCTGTTTTTTGAGTTCATCCGAGAACCAGGGAGCACTAGGGGAGGCTCGATTCTGGGAGATAGATTTTACGGGCGCTAGCTCAAGTGTGGCCTGATTGAGCCAGGTATTGAACTGATTTATGGCGACAGTAGGGTCATCTGACAACAATGGCGATGTTCTAGCCAGGAATGTGTTCAATGTCCCCACCTTTATGTCCTTCCATGCTCTCACCTGTTTGGGGCTATTGTTAACGTCCCTCCTCTTAGAGGCGTCGGGGATGGCTAAATGACTTAAAATGGCGTGGTGATCGGTCCATTCCAGGGGAAGGACATCTGCAATATGTAGCGACTCAATATTAGTAAAAATGCCGTCAAGAGTGTGACCAGCGTCATGGGTAGGGGCAGAAATACGTTGATACAGACCTAGTGTTTCCATGTCCGCTAAGAGGCATGCAGTGTCTGTGTCACTACTTGATTCCAGGTGGAAATTAAAGTCGCCTAACACTGCAAAGTGATCTTCAAGAGCTATGGATTCTAATATAGACCCAAGGCTGAGTAAAAAGGGGGCACGTGCCCCACGTGGGCGGTATACCAGTACGCCTTTAAAATTGAAGAGGGGTGTGAGCTTAATACTAAATAGTAGGGCTTCGCAACATGTGGATGGTATCGGTGTGGTCCTGATTGGGAGATAGTCTCTGACAATAATTGCTACCCCACCTCCCCGCTGGCCTACTCTGTCCTGTCTATGTATGGTGAACCCACTAGGGACTGCTATAACCAAGTCGGGGTCCGAGGCACCATCCGTCCAGGTTTCCGTGATAAACAGGACGTCCAAGTGGGCATCTGTTATTAGGTCTGCAATTTCTTGCCTGCGTTTGCACATGGAACGGGCATTGATAAGTGCTAAGTGAAAAGTGGTGATAGGAGGGGGCGGAGTAGTCAGGGCCTTGATTTTGGAGTTGACAATGTGTGTCCGAAATGAGCAGTGTGAACAAGATAATTGGTAGGGTACATCGGTGAATGAAAGTGGGTCATAAGTAACACAGCAATCACTGCCTGGTGACCGAAGTACAGAGAGGGATGAGGACGAGTAGACCAATCTGGTCGCTGAGCCGGGGGTTTTGGCACTCAGCACAGGCCCAGCGCGGACGGGCGCAGACGGGCTGGACTTTGGCTCGACTTCGGCGCGCTTCCGGCGCGCCCGCTGCGCCAGCCCGCTGCGCCGTCTGTAGGGGATACACATTTATAGGTAGTGAGGAGGGTAGGAGGCAGCCAGCGACTAGAGCGCTGACCTGCCTACCTCAAGATGGCGGCCGTCAATCGCCCCAGCACCTAGATCTGCTGGCGAGCGAAGACGGCGATAGCAGTGCCCAAGGTAAGCGCTAAGAGCGCTAATCAAGTAAATAGCAGAGTACAACTACACCTGCATAATAAAAGGGGGTTAAAACATCAGAATACAAATTTTTAAAAACACGATGCTGATAGTGCCAATAGCTGAAATTGTGATTTGCAAATGCGCAAGATAGGATGGTAGCAAAGGCAGGTCTATGTAGAGCCCCTCAGCGTGACCGCCACCCTTAGACCGGTGAGGTCAGCTGCCCGGTGTTTATATGGCTTCCGGGAGGGCAGGAGGCAGCCAGCGACTAGAGCGCTGACCTGCCTACCTCAAGATGGCGGCCGTCAATCGCCCCAGCACCTAGATCGGCTGGCGAGCGAAAACGGCGATAGCAGTGCCCAAGGTAAGCGCTAAGAGCGCTAATCAAGTAAATAGCAGAGTACAACTACACCTGCATAATAAAAGGGGGTTAAAACATCAGAATACAAATTTTTAAAAACACGATGCTGATAGTGCCAATAGCTGAAATTGTGATTTGCAAATGCGCAAGATAGGATGGTAGCAAAGGCAGGTCTATGTAGAGCCCCTCAGCGTGACCGCCATCCTTAACATCGGTCTCTCTCTGTGGCAACACTTGAATAATTGTCAACCTAACATATTTATCCGAGGTGACAATGTTTAATAAGAACTTGCTCTCACAATTTTTGAAAAAGGGTTTTTGTTATTATTAAATGCTACTTTGTGAGGAGACCAGTAATGCACAATCAATACACAGTGATGACTCTCGGATAGGTAATTGTGGGGGTCTTCAACTGCTCGTATATTTGTATATTGTTGGGGCCTCTCGTAACTAAAGTGGGGACAATCATAGTGATTAGCTACCCATCAATAGTGTATTAATGTTGTGACAGATGTTTATACCAAAAACCCCATGGACATGCCAAGTTTGAATCCACCGTTCAGCATAAACCAAAAGAGTCCAACTTGCATATTCATACTCTTCGGGGGAATCTTCCGTGCTAGGCCTTAATATTGTCTGCTATGCACGACACGAAGACACCCAGACCATGAGAGGATTATAGCGACATCCACGGGATGTCTTCATTCAATCCCGTTTTGTCAGTTTGTAATCTATACACCCATTTTTGTTCTCTCCTGTGTAAAAAGGTGCTAATATCAGAGATCTGTTTGGGTATCACCGGTTGTTCTAACACCGTCCAGCGTAAATCAGTTGGAGAGTGCTGGGATGATAAGAAATGATTTGTCAGTCTCGTAGCCTGCTTATTACAACGTATCAAGCTTTTATGCTCCGATATTCTTATCTTTATTTTTCTCGTGGTCATGCCCACATACCTTTTCTCACAGGGGCAAGTGATAAGGTAAATTAGGTTTGAACTATTACAGTTCGTAAACCTACGTTGCTCCCATGGTCGTTCAGTTCCGATATTAATTATGGTAGATTTGGAGGTTTGGGGGCACGCCGCACATTGTCCACACGGATGGTGGCCGGTAACTGCAGGCATTTCCCAAATGAGTGCCTACTGCTCTTGGAATGTCCGTTTTAGGTCTTGTATGGACAAGTTTGTCTTTTAAATTTTGACCCCTCTTAAAAGCAAACAGGGGAACAGGCAGTGTATCCTTGCCGGTGTTAAGGATCCCCCAGTGTTTTTTAATGATTTTGGAAATCTGATTAGATGATGTGCCAAACGTGGTGACACATGTCATACGTGCAGTTTTGTCTTTGGGAGGCATTATTTCAAGTAGGCTGGCTCTGTTATTATTCGCCGCTCGTTTTTTGGACTGATATACCAGTTTTTTGGGGTAGTCTTTCTCCAGTAAATCTCGTGCCAAGCTCTTTGCATGTGTTTCAAATGAAAGTTTAGTAGTACAGTTTCTTTGTATACGCAAAAATTGCCCATAAGGCAAATTATCCCTTAAGGATTTGGGATGGCAGCTATGATAATTAAGCAATGAATTCCGGGCCATCGGTTTACGATAAAGCTCCGAAGACAGACCTTGGGGTGTGCCGTGAATCAATAAGTCCAGAAAGGTCAATTTGCCGGCGTCATGTTCCATGGTGAATTTTAGGAACTGATTCCGTTGATTGAGCCACTCATGGAACTCCTTGAGTTGGGATTCATCTCCACGCCACACAACGAAAATATCATCAATGTAGCGTTTCCATGCTTGCAGACACTTGAGATGGGGGTTAGTGTCTGCGAGCACGTGCTCCTGTTCGAAATGGTGCACGTAAAGATTTGCGAGGCTGGGGGCAAAAACGCTGCCCATACTGGTCCCGCTAATCTGTAAATATAGGGAATCTTCGAAAGCAAAAAAGTTCTTTGTCATCGCCAGTGTCGCTAGCGTCATGATGAGCCTGACTGGGGTTATAGAATTCAACTCTCTTGCAAATAGTAACTCCTCTATCACTTGTAATGTCTCGGTTTGTGGTATTGAAGTGTATAGACTTTCGACATCGAATGACACCAGGATGTCAGTCTGGATGTCATAATCGATGTCGGGTAAAAGTCTAAGGACATCTTTGGTGTCCTTCAAAAACGTTGGCATTTCCTGTACCATCGGTTGTAAAAAGACATCGACAAAAGTCGACAGAGGTTCCAGCAATGAACCTATCCCAGATATTATGGGACGCCCAGGTGGTGGACGTTGAGCCTTGTGTATTTTTGGTAGTTGGTAAAAATAGGGAATGACAGGATTGGATGTACAAAGGTATTGTCCTTCTTTTGGAGTGAGCCATCCCTCTGCGAGGGCTTCTTCGACAATATGTCCTATGATGTTTGTTAATCTTTCAGTAGGGTCTTCTTTAAGTTTTTTGTAGGATCTTCCGTCATTAAGTTGCCTTAAGCACTCATTGCGATAGGTATCAACATCAAGGATGACAACTGCTCCCCCTTTATCAGCAGGTTTTACTACGATAAAAGGATTCTCCGTCAATTCTTTATTATTCTTTATTATTTATTATAGGCATCTTGTTCCTTTCTGGATAGGTTAGAGAAGTTCTTTTGTCTAGTGGCAAAGAGTTCCTGAATGTCATGATTTACGGCCTCCTCAAAAGTGAGAACCTTCGGGGGCAAACCCATCGTAGTGGGATTGAAAGTGGAAGGTTTTTTCAACCCTGTATTGACATTGAGACTGGTTTGGGTCATATCAGTTGTTTTGTTTGCGAAAAGATAGTGGAGTCTTATCTTTCTGTAAAGTTTGCTTATTTCAATTTGCGCCTGAAAAGGATCAGTGCGATTCGTGGAGACGAATCCAAGGTCTTTGTTCAGTACCTGTTCTTGAGTCTCAGTCAGTGATTGTGAACTGAGATTAATGACTAAACTGGTCCCGACGCGGTTGCTGTTTGATCCTGTGGGATCTTCTTCCCACTCCTCAGATCCATGGTCTGGGGTGGTAGATTCCAGCGAACCTGTCCTTGCCTGGGAGTTCTTTGACGGCCCCGGCTTCTCCTGCCCCCTCCTAAAAAAGACTGTTGGTTCTAGTCCCCGTAGAATTGTGGTGGGCCATAATGGTTCATCATTGATGGAAAAGGGGGTGGTCCCCATGGTGAGGGCTGCCACCAAGGTGGAATCGGTGGTTGAGAAAAGGCCTGATTGTACCCTCTCCACCCTCTCCTGTAACCTCCTCTCCCCCTCTGTTTAGATGATGACTGGCTGGTATTTGATCCATCCGAGTCGCTGGAGGCACCATCGGAGCTTGCTCCCATAGTTAGAACCTCCTTTGCGTCCATCTTTTCGATTGGAAAGAAAGAAATTGTCGCTGGTGTACGGATAAACCTTATCCATTGCGAATTTGGCCAGGTCCTTTTTGAATTTCTCTGGTTTAGTAAAAAGTATTGAATCTCTGAACTCTTTACTAGATTTATTTCCATCCTCTTGATGTTTAGTGAATAGTTTACTTGATGAAATAGTTGTTTTTATTTGTCCCTCCAGGACCTGGATCTCCACCAGGATTTTGTCTGCTGTCTTTTTCGCTGTTCTTATTATAAGCACTGACCAGTCGCGTGTGCACTTCCACGCTATAAGTGACCAGTCATGGAGGAACTCCTTATAGTCTAAAAAAAGGAGAGGCACATTCCCTACAATGAGGCCACTTGGGGCACAATTGCTTCTTAGATAGTCTGCCATAACTATTCCGTGTACACTAACCCTGGCTAAATTCTTTTTGAGAATGAGTACTTTTGTCCAGCCATCCTCGGGAATGGTGGAGGTGGTAGGTAGCATGTCCAGCATGCTAGGATTCTCCAAGAGTAGTGTCTGGATCTCGGTTTCATCAAATGCTAGGCCTAAGTTCGTGGCCATAATTGCTGCTTATATGTGTCTAGTATTATACTACAATGGCTCCTCTACTCGATCAAGGTACTTCCTCTTCAACCCAATTGAGTCGCAGAAGAAAAATATAACACCCGCAGTCGAATGACTGCTCTAAAACACGTTAAACAAAAAAAGGGGGTGATTTGAGGGAAATTTTTATTGACCTGGCATTGCTGCGATCCCTACATGTAGTGCAACTAACCTTACGCAGACAATGGGTCAAGAATAATTAAAGCTATCTAGGAAACTGTACATTCATCGGGATACAATCCAGGAATCCAAGGTATTCGTGGCGAAAAATTGTGTTCCCATCAGATACCCATCCTGTACTGCCCTACATCATTTGGGATCCTTCACCCGAAGGAAGTGGAAACATGTCCACTGTGGATTAGGTAGATTGTAGCCTAATCTTCTTGGAGGATACTGAGATGTGATGAAGGAGAAGTGGTATCAGGGGGTGACTGACTAGCAGTGCAAAGAAATAAACATGCCAAGTGCAAGAAAACTAAATAAATGAATTAATATTGGGTTGCAGGAGTGGAAAAAGAATTTTAATGGGATCCTACCCACACCCAAAGTTTAAAAACAGTGCAAAGTAGTTTAACAAATGACTACTTAGATGTAAACGAGGTCGACATGTTTCTGCAGCGTAATAGGGTCAGGCGATCCCTCTCTGCTTCTTCAGGACCTTAACAATGAATGCTACTGCTGGTGTGCAAGTCTTAGTGATTTATATTATAAATTCATATCACCTGAGATCGCCCATGGAGATAATCCAGATGGTCATGTGATCATGTGGGACAGACAAACACATAAAAAGATATATACAGTTAGTGACGATAGCTTTAAAAGAAAAAGGAAAAAACAAATGTCTATATGAGAACATAATCATGTCAAATAGTATTGATCAACAGTTGCTTTATAGTCAACTTGGTCACTTCAGAACAATATGAGGATATAACCAGGGTAACACTGTACCCACTCACCCACTGTTTGGGGAATGAACTCTCCACCTCACCCGGCTACAGCTCAGGTAGAAATGGAGCACCGCTCTATTGAGAAAAACAGAAGAAATACTATAGAAAGAGGACGAGCAAAAGAGCTAATGACTAGACAACCCTGTCTCAGCAGGGTCATACATTCCTATACAATGAACTGTGATCTTCTACAGCAATCGTCAGCGCCTACTCAGCGCTGCTTACAGAGTGAAATAGTTAAAAAACGAGGTTGCATGTGTCGGCGTTTTAACATATATACACCTATAAAACTTGTTACCTTGCATGCACCTTCGTTCTACGTTGTGCTGATACTTTGAAACACTAGCGCTGAGCTGTCAGGCCATGCGAGAAGATAGATGAACCACCCTCTGAATCCCAAACCAGTTTCTAACTCAATCGGAGTGCGCCTTGTGTGGTAAGCATGAAAACACATTGCAGAGAAAGTAGTTAAAAAAAAGATGTTTACCGCCTATGGTGGAGACCACTGCTAGCTGAAACCTTTTGGATAAACTTGGACTTTTCAATCTCACAGGAGCAACTGACAGATTTAGACAATGGTATATGTGGTGATGAGGCAAGAAAACAGTAAAAGTCATGAACACTGGAAGGTTATCAGGTGTAGATGAATTCACAATAGATTTGTAGGTATTTTTTCCTCAAAAGAAAATGCAGGTTTTAGTCATTCTCTGGATCATACCAGAGAAACATAGAGTATTAGGTACACTTTAAGTAAACATTAACAACCAATATAGGTAAAAAGATTGAATAATTAAATGGAAAAAATGGTTTCTGAAATGATTCACAGTTGATCAAAACAGATATGGAAACAGCTTTGGATAACCCCATGTGATTGGTTAAACTACTACATGTCACAAGGGATACAGATAAATCCATTGATTCCACTGTGGCAATTGAATTTGTCTGGTGCAAAGCGGTTGGCTTAACCAAGATACCATGCAGCAGTATTGATGATATTATTGGCCTTTTGGTATTCCAACAAGAGAGGATTGACAGTCTGATTGACACGATTTAGATGTTGTATGGTATCACTGGGATCTGTACAGCAAGTAGCTGTATGAGAATGTCAATTGAGTAAGAAACTCACTCCGTTAACAGGAAACCTAAAGCTGATCTGTTAAAAATGTTCCACTCAGTAATTAAGTTTCAATATGATAAAATATGATGCCCTTCATTTGTTGAAAAACAGCAGGTTGCAACTACATCATTTTTTTCATGAAATTGTAACCAGTACACATTTTTGCCAATTGACAAGCCAGATGAAATGAGAGGCACTGAAAAATAATGATGTTCTGAATCAAAGCACCGGGCAAAACTGATAAAAAAGACCATGTGAGAAATGCAAAATATATGCAAGAATATTACAATTTGCGGTCACATAGAAAATATAAAACAAGAATATTTAGCATCAAGAAATTTTGACTAAATGCTGTTTTCTGTGTGTGACTGAAAACATGTTAAGAAACAGTGGGCATCAGAACACGCACACTCTGCTTATATCGGGGCTTTTGAAATTAAATCCAATGGATTGATATATCTCTAAAGTTGATACATAAAGTAAGCAATGTCCACGTGGGTCAAGCCAGAAGCCCAAAATGCTATATTTTCTAATTCAGATAGATTTTGTTGCTTTTGAAAAGCATGACATTTGCCAACATAAGAAGAGAAACTATTAAACATAATTTTCTACGAGAAAATTGCATACCAACAAAGAGAAGAATGCAAATGAAACAAGCATTAGCAAAGCCAGAGGTTCTGCCTATGTGAGATGATTTATTGGCTTTGCTAATGTTTTTTAGCTATGTTGCAAATGGCAGAAAGTAATGTAAAAAATCTGCATGACACTTTTTTTAATTGTATAATTGGGCTACAAAAAATTGACAAATCCAATAGATCTTGCATAGGCGAGAACTATTGGCTTTTCCAGTGCTTGTTATGGAATGACATATTGGTTTTTTTTTTTTTGTTATGTTATTTTTATTTGTACCGCGCACAGCTGCCCCAGCAAAGGGGCGTCCTGGCGCTTTGAAAAGGTAAACACAACACAGCATTAAGAGCAAGCAGAAAGGAGAAGAGACACCTCAGAGGGGCTAAACAAATAAAAAGGTCTTGATGGCCCGTCTAAACTGAAGGAGCTCATCGATGGCCCGGATTTGCGGAGGAAGAGAATTCCACCAGCTCGCCGCCAGGACTCGGAAGGAGCGGCCACCAACTCTGCTCAACTTAAAAAGCGGGACCACTGCTAAGTTCTGGCCTAACGATCTAAAAGTGCGGGAGGGGACATAGGAAATCAGCAGTTTCTCCAAGATTTGTGGGGATGTACCCTTGAGGATTTTAAATGCAAGGCAAAGAACCTTGAATCTAATCCTCTGCTACACAGGGAGCCAGTGGAGAGAGCGCAGGGTATTGGACACCGGGCACCGCCTAGGCATACCTGTCACCAGTCGGGCCGCAGCGTTTTGAACCCGCTGCAGTTGCGAGAGTTCTGACTGGTTAACCCCCGCCAGTAGTGAGCTGGCATAGTCCAGCCTGGACAGCACTGATGCTTGGACCACCAGTTGTCTTGTGGGTGCATCAAAGAATTTGAGGATGGGTCGAAGTCCTCTAATGATGCCATAGCAAGAAGACGCCACCTTCTTGGTATGACAGATGAAACTCGGAGAAGGATCAAGCCACACCCCCAGGTTTTTTATCTCTGACGCTGGGAGGGGAGTCACACCCAAATCCGAAGGCCACCATTTGTCGCCCCACAAAGCCACCTGTTTACCAACCACCATAATCTCCGTCTTCTTGGTGTTTCACTGGAGACAGTTGGAATTCATCCAGTTAGCCACTTTTCGCAGACCATCACAGAACCTGGGAGCCTCCAGACCTGAGTCCCCGCTCAGTGTGACCGCCAGCTGCATGTCATCTGCGTAGGAGACCATAGTCAGGCCCCACCGCTTGACGATACAGATTAAAAAGGGTGGGACTCAGTGATGACCCCTGTGGGACTCCCTGGTCTAACGGGTAAGATGACGACTTACCGGGCGGGATCGCCACCTGGAATGACCCATCCGTAAGGAAGGATCGAAACCAGCACAAGGCGGGGCCAGAGACGCCCACCTCCTCAAGACGCCGAAGCAGAATCCCGTGCGAGACCGTGTCGAAGGCGGCACTGAGATCTAATAACAATAGTGCCGCCGTCCGACCCGAATCCAGCACGGAACGCAGATGCTCGACCATAGAGAGAAGGGCCGTCTCCGTGCTGTTTCCCGCACGGAACCCGTTCTGAGTAGGGTCAAGAATGTTAAACCTACCAAGATGGTCTGAAAGAGTGGCATTCACATGGGCCTCCGCCATTTTCGTGGCCCAAGGGAGAAGGGTGATAGGGCGGTAGTTTTCAGGTTTAAGGGGGTCGAGGGTCGCCTTCTTCAGGATTGGCGTGACTACCGCCTGCTTCCATCTGACGGGAACCACTCCAGAAGAGAGGGACAGGTTGATCAAAGACAGCACCGGGGTGCGGCAAACCGGTGCCAGGGTCTTAAGTTGGGCCGGGTTTCAGCAGGTCTGCCGGAGATCCAGACTTGATTTTAGTGCTGAGAGAGTCAAACACCTCCATAGATAAGGGGGGTAAGATAGAAAGACACTCCCCCTCACCTAAGGTGCAACCAACCTGCTCTAGCATCAGGGAACCCGTTGGGAAAGTGCGATAGATGGCTTGCACTTTTTCATGGAAGAAGGAGGCCAAACCCTCACAGTGGGTGTCCGAGCATATTTCCACCGCAGTTGCTCTCTTAGTCATCAGGTCCTTTAATACTTTAAAAATAAGTTTAGATGGATTAGCAGAATTCTGAAACTGATGGGCATAAAAGGAAGCGCGAGTTTGACACACTGCCCTGTGGTAGATCTTGACCTTGGCCAGATAGCAGATCTTCAAATCTGGGTCATACGACTTCCTCCATAATCTTTCGGCCTGTCTACAGGCCCTCTTAAGAGATGCCAAGGTACTGTCATACCAAGGACTCGGCTCCTTCCGACGACACTTGGACCAGCACATAGGGATCAGAGAATCGAGAGCCCCAGATATCCACTCACAAAAGGAGTCGTATCCACGATCAACCTCGGTGAGCGGGCCTAAAGGAGCCTCCTCGAGCAGATGGTAAAGTTATAAGTATTTATGTAGTGTTTGCAACAGCGAAAGAGCTAATGTTATGTATTGAATAGAAATGCTCTTGCCAAGGTGTTAGTGGGTCCAGTTTTAGAAGCTTTTTAGGACCATACCAAAAACTGTGAAAATGTGCCATGTAAATGCACTGAATTTAACATAAGTTAGAGGTAGACCGAAAAGTCCAATAGGTTACAGTTTTTACTACAGTGTTGCTTTACACTATGTGCTACTTTGGGTGCAATGGTTACAAAAGAACCAAAAAAGCACTCCTGACTGCTTGTTTAGTAGTAAAATATGGCAATAACGGTGTTCATTGGGTTTCCTAGAGCTTTTGGCCCCTGTGCCACTGCACCTGATGCACCGTTCAGATCATGGCCCTAGTGCCTGCAAGGTAGCATGAAGAAATCGTTTATATCCAGTAATGTTTGTGTTCCGAAAAGGCAAAGTTGCAGACTGAATACATAATTATTATGTAGGTGAACATGAACACAAAAGCTTTTCTAAAAAGTAACTTTAAACGTATCCAACTCTCCAAAACGAGTTGTCACAGATGTCATGAATAAAGCATAACTTTACACATCAAAGTGAAAACCAAGCATTGTTAAATTGTGTTACAATGTGGCTGGCTCTTTCCTGTGAAAAATTCTTAAAGTGTGCTTTACAGTGAATGGACTATAAACAGTGTAAATTGCCCAAGATCACTACATGTTAGGCTGACGCTGAAACTGAAATACAGTTTTGTACTCTGTTCCAAAATAAAAGCAGTTTTGCAAATTAAAGGGATTCCCCAAAGAAGAGGAATTTAGCAAAAAACATACAAATGTTTTGTGCAGATGAAGAATGAGATATCTTTTGAGATGACTATGTCTAAAATTTAATTTTAAAAAAGGGCACAAGTAGGCTCCATGGGGGAAGTACGACGCACTCCTCTTTCCTAAAAACGCTCTCACTTTAAAGTTTGCCAAAAGCAAAATAACCAGGCTTCCACGAAAACATAGCTTGACATTTGTACCTCTGTCTTTGAATGCCCAGCAAATGTGACTAGATAACAACAATATTTAAAGGCCTGTTTACAGGAAAAGAGTTATTTGAAGAATACAGTGAACACTGCTTTCTCATCGGTCGGGAAAAACTGAACCTGGACAGTCTGAAGCAAATGAAGCCAGCAAATGCGAAGCAAGAAAACGTGAGTTACAAACCACAAAGACAATGGCATATGGCCAGCAGAATGCATTCCTAGATCAGCTTTCTGAATCTCCCCAAGATGTCTTTCGCATACCACAGACCTACGCTGTATGGTAGGCTGCAATCTAAAAAAAAGATGCAAAAATGTGCAAACATGGAAGGTAAAGAGCTAACTCAGCATTTAAGAACCTTTCTTTAAAGGGAAAAATGTCCTCTCTTTTGGGTTTGCAGATAGAGATTAACACATGTAGGTATGGTTGCTCCATTCAATTACTTGAGTGGTCGACCTAATCTGTCTGCATATAACTCTTGTTGACTTTGGAGGCATAGGGCTGAGAGAATGTCAGCTGACCAGTAATGGCTGCTTACAAAGTACATCATAGCAATTTCCAGGGCTGCCTTGAAGGAAAGGTGTGCAGTTTTAATGCATTCAATCTAACATCTGTAAATGAAATTCATATATGAGTTGATCACAAAAATCAGTAAATTCTGCAGTCTCTTTAGCAACAACCAGCTGGCCCCTTTAGGCGATACAGTAATGCCACCAGGATTGAAATATTCTTTGCATAAACTAATAGTGATTTATGCAACTAAAAATATTTGAAATGCAAACCACAATACATACATCATAACATACTAATAATCCAAAGTTGAGAAATATATTATATGTTTAAAAATTCTGACAAATATTCCTAGGCCTGAAAACGTCAGAGGTATGATGGTAAATACATTAACACTTTTTGCACAAAAAAAAAGGTTTTTGTTAATAGACATCTGTAATACATAACCATGCGCCTCCACAAGAACATAACAACCTTCCTATCCTAAATACATTTTTCAAGGGATACATATGAACCATGCACTGTTTTTTAACCTTTTCAGCTGGCTTATCATAAGACATTTACAATATTTTCCACTACTCTTTACTCCGTTCTCTTCCGGGTCACCATTTACACTTAAGATCCACAGATGTAGTTTACAAAATATAACATTGCATCATTAAAGTTAGCACTTCTTATTAAGAGAATGATTCTTTGATTAACTTAAAGGTGATTACAACTGTTCTTCTGTAAAGCGCTCGGATATCCCTTGGGATCTGGTTCGCGCTATATAAAACTTTATAAATAAATACAATAAATAAAGTGAAATACTTTGTCTAGAAATTGCCTGAAAGAAGGTTACAGCCTGAAATGACAGAACTGGAAAATGCAAGCTCTGCATTACCCGTAAAGTACCCGGAGAATCAAGAACCATGTTTTCCAGCCTCAGCAAAGGTAAATACCTGCATAATGTTACCAGCAGATTTTTATGAATGAGGGCAAAACTCTGGGTGCACAGAGCAGGGCACATGCCCCAAGGAGACCGTGGCATAGAAAAACAATTAGATGGGGTTTGTTGAAGATTACTGAGTTTAGCCTCCACCTCAGGAAGAGATGTGGCATCCCAGTATTCAGCTCACTTTGGCTTTGATTTTTGGTGGGGGCGGGGGGCCGGCATAGCCGAGTTAAATGTCTTGGATGTATATAAACAAAGAGAACGAGCTCTAGAGCTGCGCTCTAGAAAACCCAATCTGAAGGGTTAATACATGATTGGCCTCCTTGACAGGGAAACCAGTTGTTTTTTTAGAAGAACCATCACCCACCAACCTAGTTGGTGGCATGCTAAATCATTGGGTTTTCTAGAGGGCAGCTCTAGAGCTCGTTCTTTTTATTTATATGTGCTTATGACCAGGGGAGACGAACGAGCACTCTAGCTTCCTCCTCTTTCTCTCAATTTGTTATATGAAGTTTCTTGGATGACCATAGTCAGTTGTTGGATGGGTTTCACACAACCCAGTTAAATGCGTGTGACAGCAATTGAAGTAGGTCAGCTGACTCCAGTCAATTGGTAATTTTCCAGTAACTGGTTTGGCTGTTAGCAACCATAAGCAGGAAGCTAATATATTGCAAAAGAGACTCTCGCGCAACATATATTAGTGAATCGCGCAATCATGGTTGATTTACTAATTCATGACTTGTTGAAGGTTCTTTAAAGGTTAGCCAAATATCTGTTAACAGAGGATCTTTATTTGTGACTGCCGAGCGACAAATGATAGCCAACAAGGATCAAAAGAAACATGAAAGAGTATCCTCAGGCCACCTAGGCAAAGCAGAGTCACTCCTTGCCATATTCTGAAATGGGTTGTGTGTTTTCATTGGTTTCCAGTTAGGACCTTGTGATATTTACTTTCTTAAATACGATGGGGGGGCTAATACTGATCCACGTGGACCTCCAATGCGTTTTTCACAGGGCTTGAGTAGGAGTCAGTTATTTTCACTATTTTGCAGCAATTGTGTAGATCTGACTTGAACTCATTCAGTGATAAGGAACCGTGGAGAAAGGGTGTACGGCAGTGTTTGCTGTTCCTTTCTATAGGTGAATCAGGATTAGTAGACACATTTTATTTTCATAGTTTTTTTTATATGCATTGTATGAAGTTGGGTGGAGCTGTTTCTGTGTGATACCCTGAGTGATAGCCTAATGGAGAGATGACAGGAGCAACCCCCTACGTGGATTCCAACAAATGTGTTCCTTCATGGCAAGGCTGCTGTAGCTCGGGGTGGTCGTTGTGCTGCTAGACAACAGGCGGTGATTTCGAGGCTGGTCGCTAGACTACAGTAGTGAGCAGTGAGCTCCAAACGAGATCCAGCGATTCATGAGGAGTGGAGGCGGCGGCTGCACCGGCGGAGGCTCCGCGGCAGGTCTAAGCGGGATCTAAGCAGGATCTAGCTCCATCCAGCATCACCCAGCACCCGCACCGAGCGGTGAGGGCGGGCCTCAATTGCAGGGGAGAGGGTCAGCCGCTGGTGCCGTGGGTACTGCAGGTGTGTGAAGACGAAGGTGAAAGGCAGGAGCCGTGAGTAAGAGAGCGCCATGATTGCCACGGGCGGTCCCGGCACTGCAAGAACCACTGAAAAATCAGTGGAATTCCAGGAGCGGC
The DNA here is from genome assembly GCF_964263255.1 of Lissotriton vulgaris. NCBI lineage: Eukaryota > Metazoa > Chordata > Amphibia > Caudata > Salamandridae > Lissotriton > Lissotriton vulgaris. The sequence continues at coordinate 908,258,101 of NC_141689.1, read as the reverse complement.
TACGAGAGTGCCGCAAGTGCCGCGGTGCTCTAATTACTGCAGGTGCCATGAGTCTTGCTATGCCGTGGTAACCCGAGCCCTCAAACTTTTTTTCTGATTTCTTCTCTTAGAGCTGGGCACAGTGACCTGAGAGCTGAGAAAGCTCAGTATAGAAAAGATAAATACTCATCAAGCAGCCTTTTAAGTAAATATCTGTTAAACAACCACTAACCATTACACAGCAAATCCCCATCTCCTAAGAAGGTATTCGTGCACCTATCATTTTAAAAATTAGATGAAGGGATTATTGGTGTCGGGACTTTGCCGGAGCCGGTGGTGGTAGCGTGCTCTTTTTGTGAAGCAGGGATTGTGCGTTGATGCGGTGAGCTTTAACCTGACGATCTTGCCCCCATGTCCCCCTGTCTCCTTCTTCTGCATCCTCCTTTTTTTCTCTGGTGGCTGTTGCGACAGTTTTTGGCTTGCCTCCTCTTAAATCCATACCTATTTCGCGAGCGTGTATTGTAAATATAACTAAACCAGCAGCAAAGCAGCAACATCAACTCCTATAACACCAAACAACCTAATTAAGAAAAGTTGCTACTAGAAAAATGCGCTCTGGTAAAGAAAGAACTGTGGGCTCCCCTAAGAAACGAACCCGAAGAAATCAAGTATCCAATTCTCAAAAAAAATTCTGTGTTAAAGCACAAATAAAGGGGCCTACTCAGTCGCTAATTTCACCTATAGCAAGGATGTTTGAAAGATCAACAAAAATCCCACAGAAATTTGACTTCATGAAAGACCCAACAACTGCACTCATGACTATGCAATCGGAGCACGATTTAAAATCTTTACAGTCCCCACTCAAACCAATGAACGGAACGAAAGGGGGTTTGGACCTAACACTGAAGTGGGAGTTAACACACTTGCCAAGTCTAACGATAATTCAGAAGGAACAGACCTACGAATGGACTTACGACTAGAACATCTACCGCATAAAATATTTGTGCAAGGCACGAAAAATAGAATAGTGGAAAGTGTAGAAAGCTTAGAGGTCTTTAATCACTCTAACTTCACACAGGCAACTTTTAATGAATCCGCTCCGCTACCGTTAGAGGCCAATGTGGTCATAAAAAATAATCAAGCTTATACACCTAAAGAATTGCTACTAACACTAAAACCAGGGTGCCAAAACGCCCTGGAAGGAACAATGTTTGTCCACATATTAGGAAACCAACATACAGACGTAAATGGACGACTCAAAGTGCAAAATCACAACTCACAAGAACCAACTGAGCAGGAAAATATTATTCATTTACAGTCCTTAGAAAATGCAAATATTGAAACAGGAAGCAAGAAACAACTATCGCTTGTAAATGGTCCTGCAACCAAAAAACAATCAATATTAACAGATGGATCTGCAGTTATAAAGGAAAGCGCTCCTATCAAATGGAGTGTTCTATCGCCAAGTCAAGGATTGACAATTACACACAAAGGTATCCCCGATACCAAAAGAAATGATGTAGATGACAACAGTACCTCAAATACCAATTAACTAAATCTCGAGCACAACTCAAAACAAACAGGGAAAAAAGATGCCGGAACAATATGGGACATACATTATCAAACCTCCGTACTAACTCTGGAAGCTTTAGCTGCTCAGTCAAACAAAATGGACATCCAAATAGACATTTTGGGTCTTATGGCCAATGCAGTTGCAGGAATTGAGAATAAACTAGCCAACCTAAACAATTTAATAATAAAAGTACAAAAGGAAAAAGCGCCAACCTGCATAGAATGCACATGTGCTCCAATAATAAACAAATTAGTACTTATACCGGATGTTGTAAACACAATATTGGAGGACGCCAAAGAAGCTATTCACAAAAAGAAAGCGGAAAATAGTAAGAAGGATGGAAACCAAATTAGTAAAAACTTAACCTCAGAAAGCAAACAGAAGAAACCGACGGAGTTGTCTATTGAACATAGTAAAAAGCCAAATCTGACAAATCAAGCAAACACAATCCATGACATAAGCGAAAATAAAGTAAACAACAAACCAGGAGACTCGTTCAATAAACAGAACAAAGAAGACAAGGACTCAGTGGCTTTTAAACTAACAAAAAGACAGAAAAAGAAACTAAGGAAAGCAAGAAATAGGGTAAACAAGGAAAGCTTTACTCACACTGAAATAAAAATAGCTAAACCCTACAAAGAAAGAGCAACAACTACGGAATCTAAATACTCCACAACTACAAATACTTTAGACCAACAGAGAAAAAAGGAAAAATTACCAAACAAAGGAGAAAATGGGACGCCTCTAATTAAAGTGGCAAAAAACGCTGATGGAGATAACAAATACTACAATATCTTCTCTAAACCATCCGCCCTCAGTTCAAAATATAGACTGACTGAAAGTAAAATCATTAGTGTAACTGAAACATCCGACCAAAACTCCGGTTTTCGTGAGGTTGAACAAAAAACAGTGCAGGAAGCTCAAATAACAAACAAAATTAATGTAAACGGCTGTATAATAAATGATCTCCCTCTTTCTGGAATCCAAAACGATCAAGCCCAGAGTAGGACTAAGGAAAATAGTGCAAGGCTATCACAGGAGTTCAGAACAATTGTATAATGAGAACGATGCACAAAGTCCAAAGTCCACCTAACCAAACTCTGAACGACCATTATGAAAAAAATCCGTTCAGTTAACTCAGAACTTGTATAAAACAAGATGTTCTTCCAGAACGGAAAGAAATGGGGAATATCGGAGAAATGAGAAACTGTCCCAAAAGAGAAGAAATAACTGACGATCTGAACTATGAAAAAACGCAAGATAATTTAGTCATTGTAAAAAGAGGTCAGAGTAGGCAGATCACCTGCACAGAAAATAAAAGACCAGGGAAAGGAATAAGCGAGACAACGCCAAATAAAAAAGGACCATACAAATAGTCCTTAAGCCTGTATATGAATCAAGAGGACCCCATGACATTCTAAATAGAGGAAATATCCTCCGGTTGATGAAAAACTTACCAACTCTTGAAAAACTTACCAACTCTTGAAACAGGAGGCTTTCAGTCAAATCCGGAAGGCTAACTGCCATTAACACTGATAACAGTACCCACAGGCCCAATAGCAGACTCTATCCTGAAAGAGCATGGATGTTTTCGTGATTGGGGTATATTAATAAGTCAACTCCCTCCAAAGGTCTATCCAACACCCCTTTTAAATGCTGGAAGCAATACAAAAAATCTGAGTCTATTGAAAGTAACACCGTTTTCTCCGTATTAAAAAATCCTTTGGGAAAAATCAACCACAAAGCCAAAGCCTGTTCTATCCCATTAGAGAAAGAGGACAGAAAAGAGGTAAACGAACATTGGAATATGGCATCCTTCCACGGTACAAAGGACTACTAACAAACCCCACCGCAAGAGCTATTGCAAGAAAAGCCTAGGGTCTTTTCAAAATTGAAGATATGCTCATGGACCATTAATGGGCTCTCTGGACAATGGAAGGAAGCTAAAATTCAAGGATTTTCAACTCAGACTCATATAATTTTACTGCAGGAAACATGGGCAACAGACCCATTTATGTTAAAACATCATACGGGTTACTTTGAACCAGCCGTTAAATATCAGAAATTTGGACGTCCCAGTTAGCAATTTTCGTATCAAATGACTTAGATGCGAAACATGAGCCAATACATACGAACAACTTTAACCTTCTCGCACAAAAAATTCATTATAAAGCCTGTAAAAATATGCCATACAAAACTTTTACTCTAGTAAATGTCTACATACCGCCGAAAAGGTCTTTAAAAAAAGTGCTGACTACTGCCCTAAAAAACTTATTACTAGAGCAAATTTTGGAAGACCCATTGGCTGATTATATTGTAACAGGGGACTTCAATACTAATTTGTGAATGCCCTTGGTACGGAGCGACTTTGTCCAATCACAAAATCAACAATGGGCGATCCCTGACCCAATAATGGAACCTAAAAATGTCAGTCAACAAAATAAAATAGGGATAAACTTGGTGAAGGACATGGAAGCGCTGGGCCTTAGGATATTAAATGGCAGATTTTCAACAGACTCTCCACCGGCTTGCTCATTTTATTCAAAATAGGGTACCTCACGAATTGACTACACGCTGACGTCTTTATCTATTTTCAACAAGGTGATATCTTATACCCTGAATAAAGTTAGGGACAGCGATCACAGTCAGCAAATTATTGAGATAAAAACATTGTGTCCAAAATCTGAGACCTTCCAGACTATCCCAGGTGAGATCTGTACCATCAATTATTCGAAAATTATATGGAAACCCGAAATATGGATGAGACCATGGCAAGGGCAAAAAAGCTAGCGACAGAATCTATGGATGAAAAAACAAGCATAAATCGCATAGAACGATGGGAAAATGTTACCCACAAAGTAGTCACCGATAATACTAAAACAGGAGTACAAAGAAGGGAAGGGGCACATAGCAAAAAAGGGGAAGGCAGAGAAAATTACATCTTTTTTCCATATGCTATTAGGAAACTCAGATGCACACGAAACAGGCTGAGGAGACACCTAGCGAAGTCTCCGCTCAACAAAGAAATAGCTGCTTCACTGAGAAATATAAACCGTACCTTAAAGAAATTGATTTGGAATGAAAAGAGCAAAGCCAGACAAGACCTGTGGACAAAAATATTCCATGCAAGTACTTTGGCAAACTCAAGGGAGTTCTGGAGAATAATCAATGGCCTAGCTAGACCAAACAAACTGGGAATTGGAACCAGTCTATCCGAAGAATAATGAGTGACGTTTCTCAAAACACATCTAAATCCAAATCAACCGTCTCAGACACAACTTACTGTCAACGCTAGTTCAACAATGATCGACAAAGAAGAAGATAGTGAGATTTTCATAACTAATAGTCAAGTGGCAAGTTTGATAAAAAAGCAAAAATATGGTGCCCCTGATCCGAATGGCATCCTGTTTGCACTTTTCAAAGAGGCGCCTGACTTCTGGTCAGTTTACCTTACAGATGTTTTTAACGAAGTGGTCCAGACTGGACAAATCTCGAAATCATGGAAAGGATCACTTATAACACCCATATTCAAGAAAGGAAACTGGCAACAGCCATAAAAGTATCGCTTAATCACTTTAAGGGACACGGATGCTAAGCTGTTTGCTGGATTTCTCCTGATGAATCTAACCGACTGGGCTAAAGAGAATCATGTACTACCCTCAAATCAAACAGGCTTCGTCAAAGGCCTTGGTACGACAACACATCTTTTAATTTTAGCAACATTAATAGAAAAAGCAATACTAGCTAAGCTACATTTATATTTGTGTTTTGTAGATTTTAAATCAGCCTTTGACTGTGTCGATAGAGAACTTTTATGGGACAAACTGGCCAAACAAGGAATACCAGATAAGCTGCTAAAGATGATTAAGCTCTTGCACTCTGAAACTCTCTGAAACTTGGGTTAGGGTGAGGACGGGTAACGGCTCAACATTAACCAAAATAATTCCAACATCAAGTGGTCTTAAACAGGGTTGTTTGTTGAATGCCTTACTTTTTAATTTATTTATAGCTGATCTTACCACGGAATTAAACGCCATTAATGCCCACCCCCCAAGGTTAGCTCAAACTCAGATATCCAGTTTATTAAATGCGGATGATGTCATACTCCTGAGTTATACAAAGGTAGGGATGCAACGACTGATTGATGGAATCTCCAAGTACTCTGAGGAAAATGGTATGCATATAAACGAAGCCAAGACCAAGGTGATGGTAATTACAAAAAATATACGATTAAAACATGCACACAAATGGATCCTGCAAGGAAAAAAACTGGAGCAAGTACCTGACTATAAGTACTTGGGAGTAACTTTTAGTGATAATGGCAAGTACGAGACTCAAAAACTCGACATTACAAGGAAAGCGAACCCCCTTGTTGGTGCATTTAGATCACTTCAGAAAACCATTGGAGACTTGTCTTATCGTCCCTTATTAAAAACAATTGAAGCAAAATTATTGCCTACTCTAACATATGGCAATGAGGTGCTCAACCGCAAAGATGCAGAGATCATCAACACCTCGGTCGCTAAGACCTATAGAACTTTATTTTCTTTCCCAAAGAATGCCTCACAAGCCCAAGTGAGATTGGAATTTGGGCTAAACAACCAATGTTATGCAAGAAAAGGGCACACAATGAAAGTGTGGTACAGAATAAAAAACGATCAGGACAACGAAATGTCTCGCCTACTGTGGCTAGAAATAAGAAATATAACAGGAACCTAACTGCCAGCTCCTATTTAAATCTAGCAATTGATGAGTTTGGCATAACACCTATTTGGAACACCACGGTTGTCCAGGAGAGTTTAAAAAAAACAGTAAACAAACTTACCGATTATCTCTCCTTGATAAAGGAAAAAGATAACTTTGTTAAAAGAAAGCATGTGTGGCCAATCGTGAATGGTTACAAGAAAAAAAAGATTCAAACCTACCTGGAAACTTCATGGTCGAAAATAAAAACACATTTTTGTGAATGCTAGGTTTGGCAATTTTCCAGGTTTATGCCACTTGGCACTATGGAAAAGATCAGAAGATAACTCCCTGTGTAGGCTATGTAAATCAGGACAAGAAGCCATCTTACACCTATTGTGTCTTTGTCCGGATCTGGAAGCTGAAAGAAAAAGTACACTTAAGAAACTGTTTAATGAACGTGGTGTAAGGACTTGTAGGCAGGCACTAATGGCAAGTTTAAATCCAGAAGACCTACCAATTAATTCAGCTTTCATCAAATTCCTTCAAATGGTTCAAAAAAAGTTGGAAGCCTGTGTTTGATTAAATTATGTACTGTGTCCATACGAACCGACCAATTGAATATTATATTAGTCTGATGAAAATTATTTGAACATACGGATTGTTTTAGTATTTTATATTTTGTAAATGTTTTAGCTGCTTTGTAAGATTTTAATTAATCAAACAAATAAAATAAATTTGATTTAATTTGAGTGATAGCCTACTTGAAGTTTTAGAGGCTGTTATAATGGGTGCAATTGTTAAGCGGTTTATCTATACACTTTTCCGAGAATCTTGCCACAAGGGGTGATTGCATGATAACCTTAGTTTCAATCGAGGCCATTGTGAGCTTTGGGGTTTTGAAATATTGGGTTGGTTATTCCCTTCTTTAGGGATGTGTGAGCAAATCTTATTTTTAGGACAATATTGCACAGTGTTAAAGCATTTTCTGTGTCCATTTCTGTAAGAGTGTGTACCAGGGTCCCCCCAAGAGAGAGTGTACAGACCTTTTCGCCTGCTCCATCCACTATTAGGTCCATGTGGCCCCTAGAAAACAAAAGGTCTTGGGCGAATCCCAGTGCACAGTGTCAGAGCAGCGGTGTCAGTCCGCTACAACTATAGCTGGAGTGCGCCTTGTGCAAGAAGCTCCTGCACAATTTATATGATATTGCCAGAGTGGATACGATGCTAGAGCTCTACCCTGCTGAGTTGAAAAGGGATGAACGATACGTTTTAAATAATTTCTATTTGCTGTTTTAAAGCGATATACGTGAACTATTTGACAAGTCCCCAATCCATCCCACGGATCTGTGTATCTTCTTTGTCAGGCCTCTTTACTAACAATAATAGACAACAAAAATAAAATACACAGGGTTTGCTGTAATTTCTATTAAACCCACCATACCTACCCTGTAGCTTCACAAAGTCTCCTTTAATAAAACACATCTGCATCTGTTGTTAATACTTTCTGACGTGTACATTAAATGTTGCAATGACACATGATGATTTTACCGAGCTGTTTAACTTGTTAACTGCTATAGAGTGATGGAAAGCATGTGTTGATTAGGTAGCAGTGGAGTCATTTAATAATATATATGCCTCAAATGCATTGTGAGGCTCACGTGAAGTACAGGCCAAAAAGTCCAAACCAAACATGTGGGAAGAGAACAGATGTGGCAGGTGATAATTACTGATTCACCAGGTGGTAAGTATATGACATTTTCGTCACTAGCATGCTTTTTTTTTTGTTTTTCCAGTGTACTCTTGTAAAACGTGCCTTTTCGCATTAGTAGTTTGCAGAAAGAACAATTTGTGTTTGTGTTAGCCCACTTCTTTGTGTGGCCCGTGCTTCAGAGCAGCAGTTCTACTTAACAACATGCTGGTGAAATATTGTTCTTTAGAACGAGTGCATTCAATCAATCAACTGTGCCTGCACCTTTCCTGGCTTCTTTGAGAGACGGAAACATCTGTTTACGAGTTTGTCATTTCTACTTTGACAAAGATACACACAATGTGGAGTACTCTCTTCCCTTGATCTATGGTTATAATGTGGTTGAACCAGCCTCATGATATGTGAGGTGACTTAAGCATTAGAGTCAAAAGTAGGCCCAGCTATTCTAGCCAAATCGATTTTGGAGTGAGATTTTGTACATACTGCAAGCATAACGATAAATGATGCACAGTTATTATTTGCAATCTGCATCTAGATTATATTAAACATTTATTCTTCTTATGTAATCGATCCACTCAGACTGATTTCTGAGTGCAGGGATGCAAACCATGTTCTATATTTTTACGATTCAGAGTGTTGGTACCTGTGCACCGGGATGCCAACAGGGCCCTTACGACAGCTTTGCAATTTTGGGGGCGCCATTGTGCGCTAGAAACATCAAACATGGCACCAATGTGTGTGGCAAAATGCTGGGTGCCAATAACCCTTGTGCCAGCCTTATCTCTCTATTTACTTTTTTTCTTGCATGTTTTGTTTTGCTTGAACCTCTGTTTCTCTTTATTGCAGTCGAGAAAAAGCTTGGCCTCGTTTCCAACGTACGTGGAAGGTAAGAGATTTTATTACATATATTGTCAAAATTTGTAATTGTTAAAAAGAAAATAAAAAATGCGCACGTTTTCTACCCCGCGGTTGGTGTTCAGATGTTAATTGCTCAAGTTCAGGACACAAGTAAATTTCATCTGCTTGCCTATCTACCCTCTCAACCCAATTCCATTTTAAGCTCCCAGCAATGTTTTTTTTTTTATCTACTTCATGATTTAATTTGTGTTTGATTAAGTGTCCTCAAGTGTACCATAATTTATCCGACAAGCAATACGGTTGATGCCAGGAATCATGTCAAAATTTTGACGTGTATCTCCCCGTGGAAATGAGAAAGGTGCTTTGTTTATTGAAATTCCATTATCTGATTCACGCTCTTATTAACTTCTCCCGAGAAGAGCTCTGACTCGGCAGTTCGTTGTATTCATGTTTGAAGATACATGGGGATTAAATCCTCATGCATAAACAATGTAATCTGAATTCGCAAAGATAAACATTTCTCTGGACTAATCTTTCGTGACCATGTCCCAGCCTGGGCAGCGAGGTCTTTCTGTCGCAGTGCGAGCTGGAGAATGTTGACCCAGAGTTGGTTTTGAATAGCATTGGGACTATTTGACCCATAGGCTAGGTTTGGAGTACAGATTTGTGATTTTTTTCCCCTTTATAAGAAATAGTTAGTACTTATATTGTTTTATCCCTATGTTTAAGCTGATATGGGTGAGCCAGACTTTATGCGAAACACCTTTTTAGGTCGAACTGACCAGACGGCAGAGTTATCTGGTTACGAAAGTTAGATTCTGAGTAACCTCGCCCATTGCTTACTATTAATCGAGTTTCCTGTCACTCTTATTTTCTTGCTTCTTTTTCGTGTCCCAGCTTATTAATGTTTTCTTTGGCCCTTGTTAGAATCGGCTGTCTCTAGTTGGCAGAGGTATACACTTCTGACAAATAGGGACCCACCTCCTCTAGTCAGGGCAAGGGGATAACACACTCAGATAACCCCTGCTCACCCCCTTGGTAGCTTGGCAAAGCAGACAGGCTTATCTCAGAAGCAGTGCGTTAAGCATTTATGACCATATACAGTAATAAAGGGAATCCACTACAAATGGGCACGACACAGTAGTATTATAAAAATAAGGATGTTTATATAAGGTTTAGCACAAGACCAAATAACGACAAAAATATACCACAATCTTAATAAATACTCTTGGAAGGAAAAAATAATAGTTCAAGTGTAGTTTCTTCTTAGCACAAAGTCTTTAGTAAAAAAAGCAACTCTTCTTCTTTAAATCAAAGTTCTTGGCAACAATGTAACCCCCACAGGAGTCACACGACGTTGAGGAAAAGTTAATCCAAAGGTTCGGCATCGACCGCGAGGAGCGCAACGTCGAGCCCTGAATCGAAACAGACCCCCAAAACACAGTACCTTGGAAAACGAAGAAAAGATGATCTACGGCGTCGAGGTGTCCCGGCGTCGAGTCTTCGGCGTCGATCGGGCCTCGGAGTCTGGGCGATCTGCAGCGGCGTCGACAGATGTCAGGCAGGAGCAGCGCTCATGAGGCGAAGCAGGATACGGCGTCGTCGTCGATGTCGCTGTTGCAAGAGTGAGCAGCGCTCACGGCATCAAGAGGGCTCAGTGTCGAGGCGTCGGTAGCGGCTAGCGTCGATCGGGCCCGGCGGCCGGTGGCGAAGATGCGGGACACAGGAGCTGCACTCACGATGTCGAGCTGGATTCGGCTGCGTCCGTCGGCGTCAGGATTGCTGGATTTCTTCAGAGGTGCTGGACTTTCAGGTTCCAGCAACAAGCACTTTCAGCGAATAGTGAAGTCCTTTAGCCCTGTGACTTCAACAGGAGGCTGGCATTCTTCCAGCCCATGGAGATTTCCTTGGCAAAGCTTGAGAGTACACACTCAGTTCCTCTCTCCTGGTGCCTTGGCAAAAATAAAGAAGTGACTGCAGGATTCCCCCCAGCAAACAGCATTCTGGCAGAAGGGGTAGGCAAGTCCTTGGATCAGCAGGCTTCTTGTCCTTGGTTCAGGTTTCCTTGTCAGAATTGATCTAAGTTCTTTGGTTCAGGGTTCCTTCTCTTATACCCCTTTTCTGCTTTGATCCCTTTGTCCATGCAGGGGAATTCCCCTCATCCTGGGCTTGTTGTGGGTGTAGCCAGGCCGAGACACTTGGCCTATTCACTGTGCAGGGCAGGGTCCTCAGCCGCCCAGCAGGAGGTGGAGCAGGATTTTCCCTGGCAGGCACAGAGCCATCAGTCGCCCTGCAGGAGGTGGAGCCAGCATAGTGTCAGGCAGGGCAGTCTATCAGGAGCTACTCTTCCCCTACTCTCAATGCAAATGCCTCACTCACCCCACACTGACTCATTCAGACCTGTGGAGCCACCCAGCCCTTGTCACACACACACCAAACCAGCAGAGACCAGCAAATAGTCAGACAAGAAAATAGCCACTTTCTAAAAGTGCTATTTTCAAACCCAGAGTCCAAAAACCATCCACCCAAACGGATGCGTTATTAAACTCTGAGTTCAGGGATACCAAACTCGAGATTGTACCATGCTCCCCGAGCCCGCTAGGATTATAGCGTTTAATAACCCTGGCAGCCCATTCTAACTTATGGAGAGCAGGTTACCTTACAATAGTAAAAAACGAATATGGCTGTAATTCACTATTAGGACATGCCACACACATCAGGGCTTGTCCTACCTTATGCTTACAATGCACCCTGCCCTTGGGCCTACCATAGGGGTGACTAACATGAAGTTAAGGGAAGGTTTGGGGACTGGCAAGTAGGTGTACATGCGCAGCCCACCTGACAGTACCAGACTGCACGTAGGTCTAGCAATGTCAGACCTTTAGACATATTTTACCAGGCTGCTTCTGTGGGTGGCAAGCCCACTAGCAGCATTTGTATTTCCAAGCCCTGGCACTCCTGGTGCACTATACTAGGGACTGACGGTAAACCAAATAAGCCAAACATGGAATCCAATCAATATCAATTTAACATAGGGAGCACTTGCACTGAGGCACTGATCAGCAGTGGCACAGTGCCCAAAGCAATATTCCGGCAAAAACATCATAAACAGAGGAGGCAAACAGAAAAAATGGAGGAGAGACTCAGGCCAATGATGTCAGGTCTAACAGCCCTCCTATGGAGCATAGCCTCTTTCCATCTCTTTTGATTGGTTGGCATCAATCCTTCCATTGTTTACTTTTTAAGTACTTCTTTTTAGGCCTTCTTTTTAGGCCTCACGCCTAGCGGTGTACTCCAAGGCATTTTGGAGGTGAAAAACGGGGAATGAGAGCTGACTTAGGAATTGCACACGCTTGTGCATGTGCGTTTTCTTTTCAGCTCCCCCATTGGCCTTTGTGTGCGTCTTATTGTAAAAGACTGAACGCAATTGGCCAGAGGTACGCGCATAGCTCCTCCTACGGCCTATTGGTGTCTATTACGCGCACCAAGCGTGTAATAGACACTAATAGGCCGTGAGAGGAGCAATGATTGTGCCGGGACACAGGCGTGATGCGCTCGCCACTTGTTTTTCTTTACTTGTGGTACAATCGTGGCACCCGCGCATTACTTTTGATGTTATAAGTAAAGCGCGGGTGCCGCGATTATACCAAAGGTAAAGAAATAGAAAAAACATCTATTTCTTTACTTTTGGTATAATCGCGGCACCCACGCTTTACATATAACATTAAAAGTAAAGCGCAGGTGCGGCGATTATACCAAAGGTAAAGAAATAGAAAAAAAATCTATTTCTTTACTATTGGCATAATCCCGGCACCCGATAAATGGTGCAGACACAAGACCTGTATGCCGCAGCTCAAAATCACAGTGGGCATAGCAGGTGCATCCGGCGTTGGCAGCAGCTGATTGGGCTTTGGCCAGTTTGATGGGGGCCCTCTCTGGTGCAAGGAGGAAAAGGGCTTCATGGTGGCTGCCCAGGTAGAGACTTGTGAGACTGCATATCTGCTGCAGGAACAGAAGTAGAGCAGTGCTGGCCATTATGAATTGGGGCTCCCTCGTCAAGAGTTGAAGCGCGAGGAGGTAAGCTTAGCCCTATGAGGACTGCTCTACAGTGCCATATGAGGCACATCAAGAGACTGGTGGACCGACTGGTGGGAGCTTCTCCCCCTGCAAACCTAGGAGGTGCTTAGTTGGCTCTCTTGTGTGATTCTGCCTGTTGGCTCTTCCCTACGGGGGCCTGCACAGGGGAGCTGGCTTTTGACGTGTGGCTCAGGAGCAGAGTGACGCACTGGGCCCCCCGGGTGTAGTATACTTTCTGTGGTGGGCCCAAGCTCTGAAACCCATACCCGCGGGTGAGGAGCCCCAGATACAGCAGGGCAAGTGGACTAAAAATCCAGACACTGTGTGACACATGTTGCCGATGTGCTGAAGGTTGTGCGGAGAACCTGGCCAGAGCGTCGCCTGCTACACCTGACCCCACTACTGCAGCTCTCCCTGGGGAGCTTGACTGGGAATTAGCCACCTGATTCTAGAAGCGATACACCGGTAGGGACTGTCGATCTGCCAAGACCTGCCATGGATGTGATTGACTCTCCCAGGGCCTCGCTACACTGAACATAGAGGGCCCGGGAACAGTAGCCCAAAATTGCGGGATAAGCAAATAATAGAGGGACTCCAAGTCATGGGGAAAGATGAAGCAGCCCAAATAGCTCAGGAGAACACCATTCCACAGTACTCACAAGGTACTGCTGAACGCAATGTGTGCCAGGAGGGCGCTAAACAGCCTGAGGGCTCTGGGGACCCACTGGGGTAGCCCATGTGGGCTGTATTGATGGCTTCTATCCAGGGTTCCCGGACGGCATTGGAGGAGAAGATTAACTCGAGCTCTTTCGAGGTCAACCTGCTACGTTCTGACCTACATAAGGCAGCTGACCATGTTAAATCAGCGGAGAGCTCAATAGGAGAGTTATAAATGGAAGTGACAAACCTCAATGATCAGATGTCCAAGATGATGGCAATAACGAAGACCCTCAACTCCAGAACGGATATGCGGAGGGTTGTAATAATTTGCGATTCTAGAGCTTTCTGTAGGGAGTAGAGCACGCCGCTCCGGATTGCTTCTTGGAGCAGTGTATTCCACATACACTTAAGCCCCAAGGACTGTCTCCAGTGTTTGCCATTGAGAGTGTGCATAGGGCTGATGAGGCCTCCGGTAGGCCCACCTTTAAGGGTGCTCATAGCCAGGATTTTCAACTATGTGACATTACTTACAGCTGCCAGAAAAAAGTCATCTACCTGACTACACCAGGAAGGTTCAGAGTAGAAGAAAGACAATCATTGACGTGAAGCAGAAACTCCGGGCTCTAAACCCCTGTTACATGTTATTGTGTACTGCTAAATTGCGGGTGGTGGAGCAAGGTAAAAGTTATTTTTTTTAATGCCCAGAGGAGGTGTGGCCCTGGCTTTAAATCTGGGACGAGGTCCTCTGATTGGAACGTGGAACTCTCCAGATTCGCCCCAGTAGGGAAAAGAGGGGGAGCTTCCCGGTGATTGGGGTTCCATGCACCCATTGGATAAATATGATCTACTTTGCTCTGTAGACCTAAAATACAAATATCCTGTCTTCAGGAGATTCACTTGATTGGCTCGGAGCGCACAAAATTAAAAAAGAAATAGAGGGGGCAATTGTACTCATCCACGTACTTGTCTTATGCTAGGGGGTGTCCGTGTGGGTGGCCCCTAGAGTATTCTTCAAACTCACATACTCAGAAGCAGACATGGAGGTGTAGTGTATCCTATTGCAGGGGAAACTAGATGAGAGAGAAATCGGCATCCTAAACCTTTATGCACCAAACCAGGATGACAGCGACTTTTTAGTCAAGATCCAGGGTTTGACTAGCTGCCTTGGTGTCGCAATACTGTCGGCGGGGGACTTTCATTGCAAATTGGATGGGGTGCCTGACAAACATCCCCCACAACACAATATGTTCAATACGGGAAGGAGAGAACTTCATCCGCTGGGTAGTGTATACTCCTGTCACACTGACTCATCACACTTATATTAGACTAGACCAGCTACAGGGATCAGGAGGCATTCTCATCTAGGTACAGGAGGGTCAGTATGTGGTGAGGTATTTATCAGACCATTCCCCACTGAAAGTTGCAATTGACTGAGGCAATAGATGGGTGGATTCTTACTCATGGAGAAGGCTGCCAGAGGTCTTGCTGGACCAGGAGTAATGGGAAGCCCTCGCAACACAGTTGGGCTCATTCTTGAGTATCACTGGGGAGACATGGCCACCAGTGGAATGAGGGGGGGTCACTGACAGTGGTGGCCTAGGTGGTATGCCTAGGGAAGGAATTCAGAGTTGAACAACACTTGCAGAAGGACCTGACAAATCAGCAAACTCTGCTAGCAGACTTATAGCGGCGGAAGTCAGGAGGCGGGGATGTGGAGGCGGAGCTGATGAAGGCATGAAGATCCCTTGGTGAGATATCAAGATTAGATAGGCTGCCATGATGAGACTACAAGCAGCACCTGCATAGGAAAGGCAAAAGAAAATGACTTGCTCTTTGGTTCAGGGTTCTCCGGGAATGCCGGATTTAAGTTCATTCGTTTTAATTATGTACATTGCACGTATCTTATGCCTCTTAAGCCAGTCAGGATTTATGTCAGGATTTATGTGGGCTGCTCTGCTGCGTGCCCTCGCTGTGGATAGGGGGGAGCAACATTTTTATATTTGGCGTGATATTATGAAGACATATTGACGTGCCGGCGGTGGTTGATAGGAACTGTTGAGTGGACAGGGTTGACACTAGATTCATCCCCTAAGCAGTGTTTAATGGGTATGGTGGTGCTGCCCAAACAAGGAAAGATGAAATATAAATTCCTCCAATTGGCAGTCCTCCATCGATCACTTTTGTTACAGACACAGAACACATTTCAAAAGGATTTTGCTGCTTTATTTGTATTATAATACGAGGGAGCCTGCAAACCATATAAAAGCCTTTCTCTATTTTCCATGTTACTGTTGAGCTATGACGCCTCTAGTCACCTGTAATAATGAAATGATGTAGCTGCTCAACTGAAATAGGTTATTACAGCTGAGTTCTGACATCTCAATGCCTACTGTAAGAGAAAGGCTGGTCACAGAGCATAATTATACTTTCTGTGAAAACTATAAAAAGTTACATTATTCTGATCTCTTTTTCTAAAAGGAACAGTGGTCTACAGAAATTAGATATTTATGGCACCAAATTTAGTTTTAGGGCCATTATAGGAAACTGAAGCTCTTCACATCTGAGCTACAGCATTTTTAATTTGACTCGTGTAATGACAGCATTTTTAATTTGACTCGTGTAAAAATGTTACTAATATCTATTTTGGAAAACATTACTAAATGCTTTTTGGTCTGTTTAATTTCAAACTACAGATTCAGATTGCATTCTTCATGCCTGCAACCATAACAATGCTTTCATATGAAAGAGCAAGAAACCAACTATTTAATAGTTTTTGGAAAAGGTTGTGGTTTAGCCATTTATTATAAAGGATAAAATACTCTCTGCCATGCCTTAAAGGGATATTGCAAGTCACTTCGGAATTCTATGACCTTATAAAGGAATTTATCCTTCGACCTGTTCCTTTATACGGTCATGGAACTCCTATGTGACTGGTAATATTCTTATAATGTCGGCAGGTGGTACAAATGGCAGTTTTTGAGATGGTTATCCTTGGGATCTTGCTAAATAGAAAAGCAGCAGCTCTGCACAGTTGTTAAATAAGTTTCAATTCATATAAGTGGATGTGTGTTTTCTAAAGATTTTAACTAAATATTAAAGACACATGAGTTTTCATTCATGTTCCTAAAACTATAAGCAGAGAAGTGATACATGATAATTAAGTTTAAAATACATTGATTAAATAATTATTCAAAGCAGTAGCATAGGTAAAGTGTTATTCTCTGTAGTGGAGATCTGCATTTTCTGCATTGCTAGTCCAGATTTTCCATCTTTTTATGAATCTTGATGTTTCTGGTATTATGACTCTGTTCACTGTGATACCACATTGAGTACTACAGTGTGTGTGCTATTTCCCTAAAACTGTTCAGTAATATTGGTTTCAACCAATTGGTGTATTTACCTTTCCAGTATGGCCAGTCTAATGTGGTGCAGAAATTGCATCGGCGACGTGGACGTTAAATATAACATACGAGCTGCAGTAAGCATTTAGACCATCTACATGAACATTCTGGGAACCAGGAAGAAAGAAGACTTTGCCTGACAGCAGAAAGAAATATTGCTCAAGAACTCCTGATTCCTGCTCTTCAAGTGGTTAATCTCTTGTTACCTGCTAGAGCGACACAAAATGCAAAAGACCTCCTGAAATCAAGAAGGCCCAGCTGACCACTTAGTCCTTGTCCATGCAGGAGCACCCGTAGCATAGAACCCTTTGTGAAGGACCTGAGGGCTAAAGCAGCGACCAGGAGAACCTTTCCCAGCAGTTGGAGAAAAGTTGAGCTTAGTCATTTTATACATCCCGAGGACCAGGCCAAGGTGCTGAGGTATTCCAGACAAGGTTGCACCTTTGTCCATCAAGAAAACCAGATTCCTTGTTGAGCTTTTGCTGTGCTGAAAACCGTAGGACCTCATAGTAATGGTATAAAGCTCCATTGAGCTCTTCCGGCTATAGTTTCCAGCCTTGCCTTCCTGGCAGGGAAATCGTTGGACAGAGGTGTGTAGATTAATATATGCCAGCAAAGAAGTGACCACGATGGGCAGTCTATGGCATTATATCCGACTTCGGGAAACCCTCTTTGGTTTTAGCTTTGGACCATGACCTGCTGAAGAATTTGAACCCCAAAAAGTAGATTAAGTCCAAATGTAAAAACTTTGGCTGGTGCTACCTGCTTGTTGTAGTTAACTATGTTTCATCATTGTGATCTTAAATCACTCCTGGGTGACAGGTCCCTGTCAACCGCAAATTGATACTTTTTTCAACTGTGGGATGCACCACCAAACCAAATATTCAAAAGACAATGATTAAATGTCCATCCAATGTTGGAAATATTTGAGATTTCTTTATTCTTACTTTTATTTTTATCGAAACCAAGCAGCCAACGCGTTTCGTTCTTTTAGGCAAGAACTTCGCCAGGGCGATCAAACTGTTACTGGTTGTATTCAAAAGAAGTAAGAAATGTCAGGCTGGCTCAAATAAAAACTCCAAACTGGATTTCCCCTTGCTTTCCAAGAACTGAGAAAAATGAAATGGCTGTTGTGCCTATCGAGCTGGTTGCCGGCTGAATTTTCAGACCCAATGGCAAGAAACTATTGAATGGCTGTTGTGCCGAAGGCGCAGTGTCTCAAGCAGCTAGATGTATGTAAAGATGAACGCTCGAAAAGTGAATTGATTATCTGTTTTGATGTAATTGTTGATTGCCCTCATTAATGCAGTCTTAACAAACTAGTAAACGGAACTTCCCTTGACTGTATGATTTAACCAAACTATTCAGTGTAAACAATATTAAATACTAACACTTTTTGCAAATCTGAATAGAAATGTAAGTGTAAATAATACTGCCCATAAAAGGTTGCAAGCCTCTCTAACAGATCTACTGTAATGGGGAGCAAATTGACTACCCTAATATTCAAAAGGTGGTGCAGTAGAATTAGCATTGTTATAATCAATGTCAATGCTTTACATTTGTACTTTTTTTTTATTCATACCAATTTCAATAAAAACTGGAGAGACACTTTCAGTTGTATTTCAGTTTGGTATCAATAAAATTTGCCACCAGCCAGCTCTTCTATTTTCCTCTTGTCATAACATTTGATTAGTGACCATACCCTTCTATTGCAGTGCCAGGACCATGTGACCCGGAAGACTTAATTGACGGAATCATTTTCGCTGCCAATTACCTTGGCTCAACACAGCTTCTATCTGACAAAACTCCATCTAAGAACGTGCGGATGATGCAGGCTCAAGAAGCAGTCAGCAGAATTAAGGCGAGTTGTCCAGCCATTCCATCTTCTGGTTCTCTCCACATAATCATCAATAGGAAGGTTTGGGCCATGTGATCTGAGGGTGTGCCACCCGACAAACTGCAAGTGTGTGCCCATGACACCGTATGAGGGGTCTTTAGGTATTCTGTTTTTAGGCACAGAGCAACAGCGAAGCAATGATAGTTAGCCAAGCCAAAAGAACTTCAGAATGAGCTCAACCTGCATTATTAATATTTTTTTTCAGAGCTCACAATTGTTACATGCATGTTTGTCGGAGCTGTAAACGTAAGCTTGAATTCCACCAAGGATTAGGTTTTATCCTACGCCTAATGAAGGTGCTCATGCAGTTTCAAAAATAAAATCTACCTAAAAGATATTTGCGGAACATTTAAATAGAAATGTTTTTATCCCACTGGACTGTTAAATTCACCATCTCTGACGTCTTCCAGAAATGTAGCTATGGCTCTCTGAAGAGACCAAAAAAGAATGTGCCACACTTAAAAACACATAATAAGTAATAGGTGTATTGGACATTGGTATTCTGCATGTATTGTGATGTCTAAGGTGTACAGTGGGAGGCTGCAACTGTTATGTTATGGAATTGTTATGGAATGTGGAGTGGTGTGGTTTATTAAGGGGGGGGGTCGTGTTTTATGGGTGATAAAGAAGGGACTGGTGTAATGATTTGAGGAGTTATGTGGAGGGTAAGGTGGGATCTGTTGTGTTATGTTTTCGTGTGGGATGGTGAGAGGTATTCTGTTAAATGCAGTCTCACAGGTGTTACGTTGTGGGGTTGAGTGTGGAATTTTGTGATGCCATAAAATAGGGTGTAGTCTGGTGTGGCATGGTAGGAATCATTCTTGTAGGCTTGGATCTGGTGTTTGAGGTAAAATGTATCCGCACTACTTCATTTCAGGTCAACTCAAAATGGAGAACCCCAATCTGACATTTAGAATAGTTTAACTACATTTTGGTGAATTCCCAAAATAAAGAAAATCATTTTCCATGAACAATTTGAGGAATTTCATCAAAAACGCCGACAAAGGATTTGGGGGATAAAAATATTGATGCACGATAAAGAGGCAGGAGTCATGAAGAGTGAGTGACACAGGAAGACTTACAATCTGGGGGAGAGGTTTTACAGTATGTGATGCTAAAAACAAACACTGCTGGGCCTTTTTCCAACACAAAGGGCATTCTCACTGATTGATTCAATGTTCTGAAAATGCTTTAAATTAGAAATATTCGAGGATACAGGCTTCTTCTAAACAGGGTTCCTTAAGTATATTTTATACAGAATCCTATATGACCAATATATATCATGTGCTGGAGGCTTGGAAGCTATGAGAGCATCTTGATGGGAGTGGTAAGTTAAGATGACATATGATATAGAGTGAGGTATGGTTTGGCTTTGTTTGGTAGTTACATTACCATGCGGCCTGGAGGACAATAGAAATGTCAGGCAGTGCTGTGTAGAGCTGTGTGGTGAAATGTGTAGTGTTGTATACTTTGGTATTAACTGTGCAAAGAAATGTTTGGGTGTTTGGCCAGGTGTTGTTGTTGTCTTGTGAAAGTGCAGGTGCACATTTGAGGTCTGTTTGGTGGTCTCAGATAGTGAGTAGTGCGATGTAGTGCTAAGAATGGTGTGGCAAGCCAATTACTGATCAAGCCAACTTACAAGTTCGTATGTGTAGTTGGCTTGATCAGCTTAGGCTTGGGAGAAGTTTCAGATCTGGTTTAATATGCTCTTTAATTTATTTGGGACTTTTTGTTCTTGTAGTAAGAAGCTGACAATGGTGAGGCACAGACTGGTTGTGATAACTAGGGAGATTGACTTTAACAGTATGTTATGGTCCACTAAAGATCCAACTAATACTAGTTTGTATCAGTTTTATTAATGTGGAGTTGCAGGTTGAAGCTGCTTAGGATCAAGCTGATGTTTCACATAAAAATTGGGGGTGAGCATTTTTGTTGTTTTTGTTGGTCAAGAGTGTTGGTGTTATGACTTTGATGAAATATCATGGATTTGGATAACAAGGTGTCTGCCTAGTTTGCAGCATATTTCTTCAGATCAGACAATGTTGTTGGTCCGTCTTTGAATTGCAAGCCTCATTCACTTTGAATTGTTCTGATTGCAGATGTGCTACGGAGGCATCCTTTTTTGTTTTTGTACCCAGTTCCAGTGGGGAATAACGGTTGCTTGATTAGTGTATTCTGATTTGTGTTGGATAGATGATACAGTGAGTTCTGTAGCAGTAGCAGAAAGAAGGAAGATCACACCGAATTCAGGACCATGCTCAACCAGTACCACCGCCTCCTGAACAAAACCAAGAAGAATGTCCTAGCAGATCGCATTGAAGTCTGCGCAAACCACAACAAGGAACTCTTGGCCATCATGAAGGAGTTCTCCAACCCGCAGTCACTGAGAACAACATTACCCCTCTGAAAAACTGTGTGACACCCTTGCTGACTTCTTCCAAGACAACTCTGGCCATCTACGAAAACTTCAAACGCCAACCTTCCTCTTCAGACAGCATCAAACAGATCACATCCACAAACACAAACCCCGAACAACGGCCCACCCACTGGAGCCTCCTCACCATGCAAGAGACAATCTCCATCATGTACTCCACACATACTCTGGAGCACACTCAGACCCCTTCCCCACCACGTTTTCAACCTCATAAGCAAGACAATCTGCAATGAGCTGAGCAATGTCCTGTACACCTTCATCACCACGGACTCCTTCCCTGAGGACTGGAAACACACTGAAGTAAGGCCTATCCTGAAAAAAAACATCTGCCGAACCAAAAAACTACTGGCCCATCTCACTTTTCCCCTACCTTGCAAAAGTCCTTGAAAAAGTGATCAACAAGCACCTCACCCAACACCTAGAAGAGCACAACCTCCTGGACCCCTCCCAATCCAGAATTCGAGCTAACCACAGCACCGAGACAGCCCTGATCGCATCTACCGACAACATCAGTACCCTCTTGGTTCATGGAGAAATGGCAGCCCTCCGCATCCAGCATTTGACACTCTCTCACACCACATTCTGATCAACAGAATCCACCACATTGGGTTCCAGGAAGACACCCTCAGATGGATTGCCTCATTCCTCACCGACAGAACTCAAAGGCTCCATCTCCCACCGTTCACATCGCAACCCAAGAAAATCATCTGTGGGGTCCCCCGAGGATTGTCCCTCAGCCCCACCCTTTTCAACGCCTACATGACCCACCTGGCTGACACTGTCAGATCACACAGGCTCAACATCATCGCCTACGCCAACAACACCAGCTCATCCTCTCACGGTCCGAAGACCCCTCCACCACCAAAGCCAACTTCCACAGATGCATGATGAACGTTGCACACTGAATGAAGGGCAACTGTCTCAAACTCAACACAGACACAACGGAAATCCTCATCTTTGGAAACAATACCTCGCCATGGAACGAAGCTTGGTGGCCTGTGAACACCAGCCCACCTTCCGCCCCGATGGACCACGCCTGCAACCTCAGAATCATCCTGGACAGCAAGCTACCAATGAAGAAAAAAGTCAAATCAGTTTCTTCCGTCTGCTTCCACAAGGTTTGTATGCTTCACAAGATTTTCTGATAACTCCCAGTAAACACCAGAAAAATTGTCACGTAACCCTCATCGCCAGCAGACAAGACTATGGAAATGCACTCTAAGTAGGAATCACTGCACAACACCTCAAGAGACTCCAGACAATACAAAACTCAGAGGCAAGACTCATCCTTGGCCTCCAAAGGACTCCCACTAGCTCCTATCTCAAGAAACAACACTAGCTTCTGATTCAGAAGAAATGCCAGTTCAAGTTGCTGACCCACGCACACAAGGCTCTGCATAACGAAGGACCCGCATATATCAACAAACTCCTGACCATCCACCAACCGACCAGACATCTTTGATCCCCTCTCTCTCCATCGCCGACACCCCATAGCAGAGGGCGCTCCTTCTTGTACCTGCCAGCCAAGGCATGGAACAACCTCCCCTTGCACCTCAGGACTGCACCATGGCTCCAGCAATTCAGAAAAGAACTCAAGACCTGGATATTTGAATGATCAACCTATATGCATGAGCCAACTTCTCCAGTTCCTCAAGACCCTTACAGGTGATTTGCCACACTTTATAAATGCTTGATTGATTAGCTGGCTGTGAGTGAGCATCTCTGCCAAATGTGTGGCTGGTATATTGTCAAGTGAAAGACACACAATTGATGGACGGAAGGCAGAACAAATCAAAACATTCACCCCCAGTCAAGAGATCTGGGTTAAATCCATCATTCTTTTGCTCACCATGCCACCCTAGTTTAGACCTGGCCATATGCAAATCGGTCTTGACCCTGTGCCTCATGGGAGCAGTCCAGCCCGAACTGCCAAGCCAGGTCCTCCCTGGATCAGAAACACACATCCTAGGACCGGTTACGGGGTTTATTCCCTCTTTAGCCAGGATAGCTTGATTCTAGTGGTACAGTGAACCCTGGACCCACTTCTGGGGTCACCTGGCGCACTTAGGGCGAAAAAGCAAAGACACACAATTGATGGACGGAATGCAGAACAAAGCAAAACATTCACCCCAAGTCAAGAGATCTGGGTTAAATCCATCATTCTTTTGCTCACCGTGCCACTCCAGTTTAGACCTGACCATATGCAAATCAGTCTTGACTCTGTCCCTCAGGTTGTATTTGCATATTGTCAAGTGGGGCGTTGTGTTAAAAATTTGGGGCGTGGTCAGATATTTGTTTTATGGTGTTTCGTATGAGGGATTGGCGTTCTTGAGTTCAGTTAAACTCCATGTGCCACGTTGTGTTACTAGACTATATATATCCCTGGAGAGGTGGGGAGTTGGTTTGGTGTATCCAATTCTGACATAAATTGGTTTGCATGCTTGCTTTACCATAGCAGAGGCATCTAGGTTCCATATAGGCTGTGCATTGCAGCGTAGGGACTGGTGTGATATATTGAGTATTCCTGTGTGTGTAGGTCTTATGGATCTAAGTAGAACAGTGTTTTTTGAGTGTTTACAGTAACTGGCATTTCAGTTGGTTGAAGCCGTGCAGTGTGATAGCATGGACTGCAAGATTATCCTTTGCACAAACATGACTCCAGAATACCAATTTCGAATTTACATAAATATCCTCCTACAGAAATTTCGACCTGCACCCAATACCACCATCATTCTTTGATGCAGCAGAATAGAGTTGCTAGTGGACTGTGTATGCTGGCTGCCTATTCATCGAAGACCTGTCAATGGTTTGGAATAAAAGCCCATTGCACGTCCATTCTCGATAGCTGTACATCCATGTTTTAATATGAGTTCCTTCCATACCATGAAGCTGCTGTCTCATAACATGCTTCAAAAC
This sequence comes from Lissotriton vulgaris, assembly GCF_964263255.1. NCBI lineage: Eukaryota > Metazoa > Chordata > Amphibia > Caudata > Salamandridae > Lissotriton > Lissotriton vulgaris. The sequence goes on along the minus strand of NC_141689.1, from coordinate 908,233,912 downwards.
GACATTTCAAGTAGGTTTATGAAAGCAAAGTTTGGCGAATAAAGTACTGTTGGCGGTACTTAGCACCTCACGTTAAATTTTCTTTGGAAGGTTCAAAGCACCTTACATCTGTTACCAAAGTGTTGTAGGCTTCTGTTTCTATAGAGAGCTTGATACGTACATTTCTTCTCCATTTAATTCGGTTGGGGTGTAAGGCTGCTCTCTTTCCGCGGTTAAGTGTGGTTGCCTGAGCTGTTCTAGCATTTAAAAACTGCTACTGTTTTGTAGCATCCTAATATGTGTTCATGTCCTGCCAAATTGGTATAGCTTGGGCCAGCCCAGGGTTTTAAATTCGGTAGACCCTTCTCTGGTCATTTCGTTCTCCAATCTAGCAAATAAATGGAAATATGATCTCTGGGAGGATGTGTAAGGTGAAATTAAAAGGTGCGACTTATTTTAAATTGATATGATATTAAGTAGTGATTACGGTGTTATTTTAGCAGCCTAATGAACAAAGCCCCTTTCTTGAACACACTGGTTGCAGTAGTAATTGTACTGTAGCTTCCTGCTTGACTTCGAGAATTTTTCAGTTCTTTGCTAACCACTCTCCTGTCTCTGTTTGTTCCATGCTAAGCAGATGGCCCAGAAATTAGCCAAAAGCAGAAAGAAGGTGCAGTACAATGTCATCAGCTTGATTTTATGCCTGTTCATTATCATTTCATTTTCGTGCATTGTTTTGTCTCATTTGTTCATTTTCTGCATCCAGCAAGTTATGTCCACACTTTTGTTTCCCAAGTTCTGAAAGAACAGATCATCAAGCCCCAACCTCATCTACATCACCTCTGGGTGTTTGTGCTTGTTGTCACTGATGCATCAAGCCTTCCTTTGAGAAACAATTCCCTCTCAGCCAGGAATGGGGAAAAGACTGGATTGGCCAAGTATATAAAGGGAAGCAATACTAAAAGCACTTACAACAACATAAGACTATTCACTTGCAGCCAGGTATAAAAAATGCTCGCCCGGTCTAGTGTTATTCTTTATCTGTTGCATAAATTTGCTGGATGCAAAAGATGATGCGTAAATGGGGGACTGTCCCCTGTGCATCTCTAAAAAATGATAATACATATGCCTTTGTCCATATACGGAGTGGTGATGTATGTGCAAACTACTTAGTGTTATATTTAAATAACTGGTACTTACCCCTCTGTTTATAGCGCAGAGCGCCCACTGAGGCGTTACATGGCTCACTTATCATGAAGACGCAGTTACCAGAACTGTGCTATAATCTCTGTGATTTACCACCGCACAGTCTGTTCACATACTACACTTCCTTTACCATCTACGTTCTTTACTTCACAACCATAGCTTCTAGTAGGTTAGAAATATGAAAGTTTACTTGTAGTGGAAGAATGGACACATTAAGTCTTAGTTTTGGAGGGCTACAGCTATATTTTCCTGCAGCCATCTTTTTTTATTTGGAGTTTACAGGTAATGGTTAAAAAACAACAAAGTAATGTACATTTTCAAAATATTTAAGTACCATTGAGGATCCGCAAAAGAACTGAACAAGAAGATTATTCGTATTGTTATCATACTGAGGCCCTCGTCATTACAGCTAAGAGCATAAGGCCTGAATTTAGCATTCATGCATGCTGAAAAACATATTGAGACTAGTATCCACCTGGGACAGTACACATCAGTTCTCACTTTGTATTGAACAGATGTGCCATTTCAGTGCAAATTTCCATCCATGGCTTCTGTAGTGAAGAGATGCATTCGGCCTTACTGTTCTGGTGACTGCGTCTTGATGGTAGTCTTTTAATCTCATCTGATAGGGTCTGGTATTCTGAGATTACTTTTGATTACCTTGGCACTTTTACATTGCAGGCTCCAGAGGGAGAGGCTCAACCTATGACAGAGGTGGACCTTTTCATCTCTACTCAGAGGATAAAAGTTTTGAATGCTGACACACAGGTATGCACTCATAGTTTGTCTTTTTGTGTCCTGAGAGTAGACTACAGTAGTTATCTTTGTCATCTAAGTTGGTAATTCGTCTGTGAAAGCACATGCTTACGAAGTCTACAATTGCTATTTTCTGATAAAGACCATCTTTTTGTGTAACTGATTTATGGTGGGCACGTTTTCCTTGTGGCACTAACTTTCATGTCTTTCTGGTTGCCTTAGGAAACAATGATGGATCATCCACTTAGGACCATTTCCTATATTGCAGACATTGGGAACATTGTGGTTCTCATGGCTCGCCGGCGGATGCCCCGCTCCAATTCCCAGGAAAATGTGGAGGCATCACATCCATCGCAGGATGGCAAGCGGCAGTACAAGATGATTTGCCACGTCTTTGAATCGGAGGATGTAAGTCACCATGCCCATGTGATTATGACAGGGGCCATCATCTTGCCTATTCTGTGTCTCGGAAGGTGATGTGCAGGCAATGAGTTACCACCAGAATTCATGGGGGTTGTGATGTTTGTGTGTGTCTGCATGTGTACCCTTGCACCAGTGATTGGACACCAGTCCCACTGAGGAAGAAATTGACAAATATTCTTACTTAGAAGTGTTAGCTTGTCCGATAGGTGCTTTTGTACAGTTCTTAGAACATTGTACCTTTAGAATAAGCTAACTCATAGTTGGGTCTCTTCATGGAGTTAGTTACTCCACTAATTGAATAACGTTTGCTTGAATACATTCCCAGTGTTCTTGATCTCTCTTTATGATTGCATCTTCGTCTGCTGCAAAAGAACGTCTTCTCTCAAAACACAATGACAGATAAGGGAAGAAGTAGCAGTTTTTTTTCCACATAATATATTACCATTGTTAATTAGCATTACTTCAGTAGATCTGAGATGCTGCAAAAAATGAAGGATTCTGCCATTGACCTTTCCATGGCTACTTCCTTCTGTGATATAATTTGTGGTCTTCTGATTTTAGTTCAATAAAATGGTCTCAAGTCCATGGTCTGCTCAGAGACCACATCTAACTGCATTTAAAGGACTTAGCGTGTTAAAGAAAGCGAATAGAATTTCATATTTGTTTGGAATGTTTTTCGTTCTTTTGGTGTTTACCTTGGTCAGTATCACCTTGTACAAAACAATTTTTCACTTCTAATTCCATTCATGTTTTGTGATAAGCTGGTAAATCTTTTATTGATCACATTGCTGGTAGGATCAATGTCTCTTTTAGCTCATGCTTCGCGTGTGATCAATACAAAAATAATTTTCATGGTCTTACTGAGAGAAGTCTTAGACTCCACCCTCTTGATGGTTGCCCTGAGTACAGATTTTGATTGGGCCGAAATTCTGTGCATCCACTAAAAGTAATTCTTGTATTGCATTTTTTGGCTTGAGTTAAAGTTTATAATCAATACAGTAGGATTGAGATGGTTATGGCGACAAGCTAAAGTTCATTGCTATAGGCCTGATCTGTTTATTATGAAATGTTACAATAAATACCGGAGGCCTGGCATATTTATTGTGAAAAGCATATGTTACAGTGAAAAGGCATTTAAGGGTGGATTGTTGTTACTCTGTCTAAAAGCCTCCATGGAATCTCACAGGTTACTCTAGTATGCAAGTGTTTGGTGCAGGCTACCCTATGTGATTAATTGTAGATAGAAATGATTTGTTTTGTGAGAATCTTGTTAGGTCCTGTCAGGAGATATGGCATTTTGTTTAACCAGCTGTGATTTTGTATACCTTTGTAATTTTATGACTGCGTACCTGATGGTTGCCTGGTGGCAAAGCTTACGCCCAAAACACTAGATACAGGTTACAGGTAATATACTGGTATTTTACAACATGTAATCACATAGATTACTGTAGAAGACAAGGGTTTTGGTGTTGCCTGTTCACTCTTACAAATCCTGGAGGGTTATACTGTGATGATTCTCTATACGCCCTATGGAGAGGGGTTGTATATGGTTTTGCATACTGTATTTTTCTACATATTTGTAAATTTATTTTATAGCTCTTTGCATGATGGTTGCCAGCCTATTTGCACTTGAATTGGCCTGTATTGAATATGATGTCACACCAATAGTAAAGGCTTTAGGCCTTATCAGTTCATTTGGAAAGGTATGCCAGATTCCATGGGTTTGATCTGTTTATTATGAATTGTCATGACAAAGCCAGAAAGCTTGACTTACTTATTGTGAAAAGCATGAGTTAAAGCTTTTGTGGATGGATTGTTATTACACTGTGCTGAAGCCTATAGGAAGGTATTTTGTTACATGTAGTCTCACAGATTACTGTAGTAGGCTAGGGTTTTGTTGTTAAACCCCCTTAACAAACAATGGCGACAGAAGATTTGCGCCATGGTAATCCTTACTGGGCTATTTTAGGATGGATTATATATTGCTTTGAAAACTATAATTTTGTACATATTTTGTTACGCTTCACCTGATGGTTGCCTTGTGGGAATGCTGATTCCCAACACAGTATTTGTGTTGGTTATGGTGATGAGTCAATGATAAAGGTTACAGACGTGATTGTTTGTTATAAAGTTATGATAAAGGCAGTAATCCTGATGTATGTGCAACGCCCTGTTGTAACTTTTAGGAAAAGATAATGCCTCTGTCACTGTGCTTGGAAATGTTAAAGCAGCACAGTGTTACTCAGTGTTTAGACTGGGTTATGGTGTGTATGGCAAATAGTATTTTTTTACTCCTAAGACTTTACCTTCAAAGTTGCCTGCAAACATCCATACGGACCTTTTCAACGCAAATTGTCCAAGCACTCAGTTCCTTTATGTCTAATGATCTTAGTTTAGTGTCATATGCCACTGCAGCAAAAATAATTGGACATAAAGTCTCCTGTAACGGAGACTTTAAAAACTTACACGTCTGGAGAAAAGCTTGTCAATAGCATATCACACACAAAGTACAAGACAAGGTACCTATATTCCCAATGCTAGAACTCATTTGGGGGAATTTTTGTAGTTGGATTGTCACAAAGGCTCTTCTCATTGTTGAACTACTTAACATTCTGGCCTTTCCCTTTGTTAGCCATTGGCTCAAATATTCAGTGGGGCTACTGAGGTCTTGGTGATATACACAGTTTGTAATTTCTCACTTGGAAGTATTTTTTCTTCTGTTTAAAGTTAAAGACTAGATACGAAATCTGTGTTTTGTCCTCTTAGACAAATTGTTGTATATGCTTATTAGTTTACACTTATTCGTAATGGTGGTATCTGTAGTAATAGTGTTTTAGTGCCACCTAGTCTACATGTGAAGAATTTATTTTTTGGTTCAGATTTTTTGTGGGCTCCGATGAGATAAATATAGTATCAATATGCTTATATAGATTTCTTTACATACAAACTGAAGACAAAACAACATATAAAACACACTACCACCAAATAAAATAAAAAAGTATCTTTGTCTGTAGATCGCTCTAATATTTGTATGTATGATTTACTATCAAAAAACCCAAATATCCTCACATTTATTTTAGACAATTTTTGTTTATAAAGGATAGTTTTTCTAAACCTACTTGTTTATCCAGGCTACTTTATCCACTCGTCAGTCCTTAATTGTGACTATAGTTAACAGTTTTCCATATTTTAGCTTATGTGGTTGGGTCTTTTGATAGGTATTTGCCTGTTCATGCTCCCTAAGCAATCTGGGTAATTTTGCTATACACGCTAAATAAAGATCTCTCTGGCCCCTCCAGCCAGTTAAAATGACTAATTGTAGGTTACTGGACCCTTTTGTCTTACTCCACAGTTATTTATTTAAAGAAGATCACAAGTGCTCATTTATCGACAAAATCCTCAAATGTATTATTCCAACTCCAGTTATGTAACACGTGATATGGAGGTGACATTGACAAATAGATGAATAAATAAGTAAATTGTGGACCCTAGTGGTTAGTAAAAAGTGAAAATATGCAGATAGTGAAAAAAACAACCATCAATAGTGAGAGCATATGAGATTGATGTCAAGTAGGTCTTATAACTGTTCCCTTTAATTCATTAGTTCAAGTGTTGTAGGTGGGTAAATGTGTGATCCTATTTATATTGATAGCTGTGGAGCAAAAATAATGCTGTTCTATGACTTTGCCGATAGGTTGTTACATCAAATGATTGGATATCCCACAATTTTAGGACTGAATCGTTGTTACCAGTTATGTTTTTTGCTGCAGTGGAGGGAGGACTTCAAATCGACTACATTCCATTTATATATCAACCTACTTGTTAACAACATACAATATTACTACAAACGCATATTCCTGGTTATATGCTTGTTTACTCTCTAGGTCCAGTGCATCTTAAGACCTGATTCTAAGTCTCACTCGGGGGAAGCTTTTTTCAATTTCTTTTTATGCAAATGAAAAGAATAACATGGTGCCTTATAATGTTTTTACCTGCACATCTTTGACAAGAGATATGTATAGACAACCACGGGCATTATGGAATGGGAAAGGGCACCAACTGCACCCCTTGCTACGCGTGCGTCTGGGTATGCTGATATCTTCTGAGCTGAAAGGGCAGAATGAGAAGTAAGGGCAGACTGCCCTTGTTGTCAATGATTTTTACTTATTCCAGCGTACCTTTCGCAGGTCGCTGCTGTGAAAGAGGTTCACGGTTAAATGAGCATCTGTTAGCAAGAGCTCCAGTTGTGCCGCGTGGTAGCAGCTGCATGCATGGCAGTATACAGTCCTAAGGGACTTCAGCATGTCAGCTGTAAGTGGGCCCAGCTGGTGGAGATGTCTCCCTGGAGGAGATAGGGGTTCTCTGACTGCAGAAAGGGTAAAGAATACACAACATCTATTCACGGAGTCAGTGTGTCTCTTTTACCTTTAAACCTATTTCCTGTCTGTGAGAGATACATCACTGAAATTTCTCAGGGGCTCTAAATGTAGTACTATTTATTGCAGTGGATTTTCCAACATAAAGGCTGGCTTCTTAACCATAATAGCACATTTCCTGCTCTCTTCAGAATATAAGGACACAGTTCTCGGTACATTTGAAGCAGGGCCACCGTCTTTTAACTCAAAGTCAAAGCTGGGTTCAACCCGGGTCAGTTATGGCAGAGGTTCATTAGTAGGGGGTAGATTGTGTGGCTGTTGATCTAGGAAAGTGTGCAGGTGTTAGTAGCCATATGAAAACGTCATCATAGATCACTGTAAAAACGGGGACCCATGGACACCACTATTGGTTGTCACAGCAATACTGATGGAATCTGACGTCATGTAAGGACATTTTCATGTTGTCATGAGCTTCATTTCTAGTTATGTTAAGCCTGCATCATACAGGACCACTTACTAAGATGTACACACAGACGTGAAAGTGTCATGTCTCATTGTGGCAGTAGTTGCATTTGGCATTACTCATGGTTTGCCATATCAAACCTGAAGGCAAATGGAAAAAGCTGAAGAGCTATCTGTTTGGATACACTTTATTTTGACCGACCCCAAGAGATCCTAGTATACTGTTTAAATGTAGTCAGTTAGTCAGTAATAAGTTATGGGATAACTAATTACACTTTTGTGTCCATTTTTTAGGAATGCGCACAGCTTTTGTTTTCACTCTTTTTCCCTTAAAGCTGTAGCTTAGTAACTGATTTGTAAAGTTTACTTTTCTGTCCCCCCCCCCCCCCCCCCCCCCCCCCCCACGTCCCCCCCACAGGCTGTTTCTGCCAAAAGACAATAACTGGACATTCATGTGGCTGCTGTCTCACTGGTGTGAGTAACTAAAATATATTTCAGATTTCCTGAGTGTTCACTTCACACCACCAGTCATGTGCTAATAAAACCCACTCTGTCCCTAAACTTAATTCGCTGCCGTTTACATTGTGATGCCTTCCCAGGAAGCCTGGATCTGAATTCCGTTGGCAACTTCCATCACCTTCCCTATTAGGAATACTTTTGCCTACACTCGGCTGTTGGGAACCATCTGAACTTACATCTTGCAAAGGAATTAAACAGAGGGATGGTGCAGTGTTAATTTTTTTCCAGTGCAGGTATATTGGTATGGTGTACCATGTTAGTATCAGATAACGGGTCTTTTGGTTCAATTACATACTTTCTCCTCTGTGTTGCAGGCCCAGCTGATTGCACAGTCCATAGGCCAAGCATTTAGTGTGGCCTACCAAGAATTCTTGAGGGCCAATGGCATCAATCCAGAGGACCTAAGCCAGAAGGAGTACAGTGACCTGCTCAACACCCAGGATATGTACAACGATGACCTGATCCACTTCTCCAAATCAGAAAACTGCAAAGATGTAGGTTGTCACATGTGTATTGCATGCCCGTCGCTGGTAACTTGAACTACATTTCGAGTCCTATTTAAATATGTTATGGTTTTCCCCGGGCTATACTACACAGATTTCACCATAATGAGCACCCGTACCACAGATAATTGTAGAAGCTTTGTGTATAGAAAATCTCCAAACCAAGCCTTAACTGATCTTTATTTTGACGTGACATACTATTTACGATAAAGGACTGCATGTGAAAACATAGAAAATTCCTAATAAAAGTATAGTGTTTTTAATGTTACAACAATTGTTTTGACCAATAATGTTTAAACTATTTGGGGATTCTCTTTTTTAGTGTTTTATCAAACATTTATTGAATAATATCCTTTCAGCTGCCATTAGCCCAGAAGAGGAAGCTGTGTGTTGGAGTTGGTACCTATGTACACTTCAGAATAGGGTCCCTTCTTTCTAGACTGGAATGTTCTATGTGTCAGGTTGGAGGACAGGCAGAGCACTAATTAGCCTTTCAGTTAATGAAACATGCTGAAAATAGTCTTAAAGATGTCCCGAAGACAACCATAATTGTCTGTACCGCGGCACAATGGCAGACCCTTTTTTCACTGGTACAGGAGGATCCATGAATATTGTCCCTTGTTGAAAAATGCAGGCTCTTTCTTATGACATTAAAGGAACGAACCCTTAAATATAGATGGCAGAGATTGATGTGTATGACCAGCACAGTGTGAACGGCTGGGGGATGCCTGCTGTCTTCTAGCCACATGCCTTGGGATTTGATGCTTGGAGGGCTGCTGCGCCTCAGACTGTAAAGATGCAGGAGTCTCCATGGAAAGTGCAGCAAATAACTCTTCCAGACCATTGCCACTTATACTGGCTGATAGGTATCTGGTATGGTCCTCCGGAGCCATTCTTGCTAGCGACTCTCTGGTAGTTTTTGATTGTCTTAAGTACTTTCTTAAGATTGATCGAAGATTGGAAGTTAGCCATGCGAAAAGGTGATAGACCATGAAACATTATAAAGGTCTTGTTTTCTGTGTTAGACATTGCATGCTCAAAAGCTGGGTTGATTCCTACTCCTGTGTGTTACTGAGGTTGTTAGTTACATCTTCCTGGGAATGAAGTGTGTAAGCATGAGTACAAGGCGGATGTACTTCAGCCTGGCTGCATTAATTATAGTGCAAATATCCGTCTAGCTTGATGTGCATCTCCCTCTAGCCTCATCAGTAGCGGTCTTGCACAGTTTCACAGCATCGTTGATGACTTGAACCTTTTGACACAGTTTTTTCTTATTTGTGTGCTTTTCATCTTTACTGTAAGCACATGGTTAATGTCTTGAGTAATATGAAATATGCTTTCATCTGATTTTATTCAAATCATCTCTTGTGTAGGGAGCCTCAGGTTTCACCTTTACTCTATCCATGTTATTGGCAGTCTTTGTGACACACAAGTATCCTTGCATCTGAATTTGTTTGAATTGTCTTGTGATGCAAACAGCCTGAATTTAAGATGGCTGGTAGCATGCGAAATGAAGTAGGTACAAGAATGGAGTATCCAGATCATATGAAGGCCAGTGATGAACATGAAGTAGGAGGGCGATGTCTTTCCGGTCTACCGCATAGGTGCTTCAGGACACTTATGTTGCTGGTTCCCCCAAGAGAGAGCAGGAGGACAGCATTGCATGAGGCCTCATCTTAATTGCCAGTGGTTTTATGTCCTGGCCTTGGCTCAAAACAAGCACAAACTCCACATCGAGTAGCAGTCTGTTTTCTCAGTTTTTAATTTCCCTCACTAGGTTTCATGTGGCCTACTTCTGGACAGAGCCTAAGCTCTCTACGCAAGCCTGCTTTTTAGCCCCTTTTTTAGAACTGTCCTTCTCCTACCTTTGACATTTCCTTCATATTGGTGTCGGGAACAGTGTCTGCCTCCATTTGGTGTCTGTTTCTTTGTTACTAGTCCCTTTCTGTGACATACACTTGTTTCTTTTCCATGTCTAATAATTCAGTGGGAAGGAAAAACGCGTAGCCTTTAGAGCTGGTGGCGCCCAGTGCGACAATCATTTTTGGTACCCCCACACCCCGTGACTGCCTCCTCTGATTCTCTCACTACCACCGGGCAAAAGTGTCTCTCATCTCTCCAGTCATATGTTTTTGCTAAACACAGCGCCTCCACTGAGGTCGGCGCCCCCTCCTCAGGTCAGTGCCCAGTGTGGCGGCACCAGTCGCACTGCTGTAAAGCCGGCCCTGGACCCCATGTCCGTTTATCTGTATTTGTATAGTATCTCGCCAGACTCAAGTGTAGGGGAATTAATGGTTCATTTCTGTATACTCGCCACAGCCCTCTGTGAATTAGGAATCTGCTGAAAACTCGCTGGCACTTTCCCCGGGCAAGCAACTTACTTGTAGTACTGTGGGAGCCTCTGCTCACCTGCACCCGGGGAGTATCCTCTCATCTGCCCGCACAAAACAGCAGTTCCAGAATAAGATGTGCACATTTTCCATTTTTTTCCCTTTAGTTACATGCCCAAGGCACATTCAAGTAAAAATTGGATTTGTGAATCAGAACCCTTGGACCTTACTGTCAGTGATGCTAAAATAGACCAGTCCCCGTATTCATAAATCATAGGTAAAAAATAAAATAGTTTTTCAAGTTGGCCGATTCATGTTTATATCCCCCACGTGAGTAGCCTTAAGAAAAGAATAAATGAATATAGTGAATATAGTTGGTAGGACTTTTTAAGTTGTTTTCGTCATGCTGAACCAGGAAGCTATTTAGAGTGCATATGAAGTCTTTCGTCACCCTCATTAATGCAAGGAACTGGCGCAGTTTTACAAAAAAAATATATGACCAACAGCAACAACCCACAGTGCAACTCAATGTACTCATTTTTGCTGCATTTTTAATAGAAATGGAGCAAACTATTTGTGTGCCAGGTCAAATAGGTCATAAAACGATTCCACATCATTTTAGGCCTGCAGAGGGTGGAGGCACTACATTTTCACTCCTTTTCAAATATGATAGATTGAATTGTGTTTGAAAGAAAATTATGTTGTCTCATAATGAGCATAAACAGTGAAAGATCTGCTTACTCTATTCATTAATCGATGCGTTAAAGAAACGGCAATTGTGCAAAAAGTGCTTTTTGTGCTAGTGCAACTTTTCTGTGATATTGTCCTATTGTTTGAAGTGCCCTCCTTTAAATTCTCTGTTGCTACAATGTAATTATTGACACAACCTGCTTGATCATTTCATAAATAGTTAATTCCTTATCTTCTGTTTCAAAATATGTAAATATGTAAATATGAAAAAGTGTATGTGAGAATATATTGATATCCAGAAGCAGTCATGCCTTACCTATAATTTCAGGTTTTCATAGAAAAGCAAAAAGGGGAGATCCTCGGTGTGGTGATTGTGGAATCCGGCTGGGGATCCATCCTACCTACGGTGATCATTGCCAACATGATGCACGGAGGCCCGGCAGAGAAGTCGGGAAAGCTTAACATTGGAGACCAGGTGATGTCCATCAACGGCACCAGTTTGGTGGGCTTGCCTCTCTCAACGTGCCAAAGCATCATAAAGGTAGGCAGCAGCACTGAGTATGGTTTTAAAGGCATCTGTCGTTGTCCATATAGCATGTGGCAAGAGTTGAATCTGGAAGCAAATGCCTAAATGTGTACAATCATGTCCAGAAAGAAATATTTCTCTCAGCTCCACTTGTCTACAGCCTTTTTCTCTTCTTTTGTTTAATTTGTTGCAAACATAAATATAGCTCTTAATGCGAAACAGATAGTCAAAGGCCTCATTATGCTCTAGTAGTTGATTTGGTTAAAACTGATTTGTTGATCAGAGTTCGGGAATTTTCACAGATCAGGGATGTTGTCTTGTTGACGGGCCTGATACAGTTGCCATGAACAAATGCTCTCACATTGTCAGTCCACAAGAAAGGTATCAGTGCAGATACAATGAACTGTAAACCGTCTTCCCATCTGGATGTGGCAGTGAAGATTTTTTCTCGACCGTTCCTTAACTGCATCAGTGAGTGGTTGGATGGAATTTAGATACAGACCTTGAGATTTGTTGGTAATGGGAGTCATGCTTAAGGCTTTCTCTAATTTGATTCCCCATACTTTCATTTATATATTTAATTGACTTTTCACCTTGTTGATGTAAGTCTTGATGCCATCTGCTCAGGGGGTTAACAGTGTTTAACACCCTCTGTGGAGGGCATTAATTGTGGTCAATTCTGTTTTGCACAATTAAGGCTCTGGTCATAAGGTGAGACCCCACACTAGGGAAGGCAATTAACTGCTGTGACCCTCAATGGCATGTGGACAATAAGACTATCAGCACCCGTCACCCAGTCTCAACCAACAAAGGAAGACCGTGAACTCACCTTTCTCTGCCTTGTGTCCCTACTTCAAACTCTTGAAATGGAGGAATACAATAGTAGGTAATGTCAGTATTCCAAACATATTTTGTACACTGTGCTAAAGTATATATGGACCTCTTCCAGGAATGATGGGATGGATGGTGCTATTGGTGTGTTGCTTGTAAATGTGCATATGAGCACGAGGGGCTGTGTACAATTTGATAGGCTGAGTAAAAGGACAGTCACATTTTTATATCAACAGATATAAGGCGAAGGTGTGTTTTTGTCACAAACTAATTTAGCGTTTCCTAAATGGTATTGTGCACCACTAGCATTGCAAAGCATTAGATGGTCCTATCCTGAACAGTACTGAAATAGCTCTAAATTTATTCACAGTCAATGCTGTGATCATAATTTTAACTGAACTGTTAGTGCTTCGCATGTTAGAGGAGGTCAAATATTTCAGTAAGGCATTTAGTGCTTTATCTTATCAGTGTAAGTAAGACGAAGATGATGATAATCATTCAACAAATTCATTTTGAACAATCATTATAGTCTGAATATTCTTGAAAGTATAACATATTTTGACTATCTGTTTACTTCTGAGTAAGGCTGGAAGAAAAAAGTAAGCACACTTACCTCTTCTGTAAACTCATGCTGGTAGCATATGATTATAGGCTAGGCCTTCTAAGTGTATCCCTGGGGGTTGCAAATGAATGCCTGCTCTCCTATGTACAAACTCTCTAGTACCCATAAGTGGAGCCCTTACTTTGTGTGTGTGTGTATTGCGTGCTTTGTGTATTTAATATTTTACACACTTGTGTCAGTGGGATCCTGTTAAGGATGAAAAGTGTTCAGAGTTCTGAGGGGGCACTGTAAATGCTGTCTAATATGTTGTTTCTGCTTCAGGTTGTCTTTTTCCATTCCTTGTTAACTTGACGACCATCTTTCTCTTGTCATTGGTGATCACTCCCAGATATCCTGTGGATGTTTGAATTATACTGCACATTCAGTTTTAGCAAGGCCAAGATTTGCACAGAAACTGTCTCTAAGCTTTACTTCTCTCCTAATTGTCTGTTGTGTATCATCTAGCAACTGGCTAAAGCCAGGAAGCCTAAAATCACTGCATGGATGTTGGCTGCGAGAGGTCTTGGAGGATCTGGGCTTTTATCACGCCCTCTTTTAAAACATTTTTTGAAGGAATTCTATTGGATTGAAGAGCTACTATCCAAAGGTTAAGCCATTGGGCAAAGTTGCCTTGCAAAATAGGCTTTTTTTAAAGCAATCCTGCTGATCTGAAACTCGGTGCTAGCTAGATGTTGGTTGTCGCTTTTTTTTATAGTAATCCTGCTGATCTGAAACTCGGTGCTAGCTAGATGTTGGTTGTCATCCAAGTTTCAGTAACCTCTTTTCTTGTTTGGCTCATGGGGTACTCTTGGCAGGGCATCTCAGGGAAAGGAAAACAGAGCAACAACTGTATTCCCTACTCTTCTGGTCCAGCATGGAGGTAGACACTGAGGATTCGTTTCACCTAACTGATATGCCAGTTGAGTGGTTAGTCAGAAGGGCATGCATGGTCTTCCTTCCTCTGCACTTCTGTCATTGGTCTATTCTTACGTGGCAGAATAATGATGATGTTGGTCCTATGGACACTTCAGCAGCATCATAGCATGTCTTTTCTTTCACCCCTTGTTGCATGTTGTTGCTGAATAACAAATGCTTAGTGTTATCAAAATCAATTATTTTGACCATGAAAGGCTGAGGATGTGGAATTTTAACCTGTGACCTTGAGGTTGAGTGCAGATCCCTGAAGCGGATGCATTATTTCACAGAACCACTACAGCCAGACCACATAATACCATGAGGTACCGTGAGTCTGCACCTCTGAGAATAAATACTGTACTTTTTATATCTCTCTTTGGATTTGTTTCCCGAGTTCGGTTCCCTAGAACTGTGATCTCTGGCTTCATGTCCCACAATTTGAAACCCATGTGAAATGAGTGATGAAAAAACTACCACTTACTTGCCACCAGCACCCATAAAAATGGGTTGTTTGAGTGTTTTAATAAAGGGCTAAGGAGCATGATTGTTTCACTTTAAGAAGATGAGGCAAATAATTGAGAAGGCCATGTTCAGCCTTTAGCTAGGAACTGCTGAAAAGGTGGTTTAATGTTAAGGAGACTATTATTATTACAGAATACAAGATGAGTCAGGTAGTCTTGATACTCATACTGATTATTTATCATGTTTTGTAGAGTTAATTGCACGGCACCTGCACTCTCTGAAATAGATAATTGAGGTAAACTATTTAGTTTATGTTGAGCTTGCCAATGAGCACGCAGGGGTCCCTCTCTTAATCTGCTTAAGTTCTTCCTACTAAGGGAGAAAGTGAAGATAATACTTATAGTTAAAGACTAGATTGAGCCGACACTAAGAATGACGATTGCACAGCGGAACATAGCAAGGAACTGGGGATCGGGAATAGTCCCCAGATACCAACGGTGGAGGAACGACATAAATACAGCAATGGTGGCCGAAAGAGCAGTGTATACTCACAGGGGTTGCCTCAAGAAATGGTCTAGAATATTGGGAAAATGGAACGAGTTTAGAGGGCACATATGCGAACCCCCGCAGATAGACTCAAGCCCGGACATCAGCCCATGACAGTAGCAACAAAAGTAATTAATTTCTATGGAACTACGCTGCAATACAATCAGTCGGGATGGGAAAGGAGCCAAACGATCTTTGTGTATAGGTATGAGCGACAAAAATGGTTATTATACTGTATAAAAAGTCATAATGGTAATTGTAAAAATAATGCAAATCAAAAACACGTAGATATGGTTGAGGTTTATCTTGAAAAATGCAATAAAAAGTTTAAAAAAAAAAAGAAGACTAGATTGAGCACGGTGCACTGCTCTTAGACCTGCTACATGGAGCTATGAAAGATGACTTGGTAGAAGATAATCATGCCCCTGAGCTGATTTCTGCATAGCTGATGAAGTTTACAACAGTAAGTATGTATTTTATTTTATATATTTTGAAGGTTTTATATAGCGCGAACCAGACTCTTGCGAGTATCAGAGCGCTTAACATGACACGTAGAAATAAGTAAGTACTAGATACATCTAGATCAAGAAAAGGCAGTGCGATGCTAGTGCAAAATGGCAAAGATAAACAGAAGGACGAATATAAGTGAAGAAAAGCAAGTAATATAGTACAGTGAATAGAATAAAGAGTTCACGTGGATTGAGCCATTAGGATAGCTTTCACTTCTCTTTTGAAGGAAGCCGAGGAAGGGTTCATTCTAGTTTCACTGGGCAGAGCTTTCCATATCCTTGGAGACGTACCAGAGAAGGACCGGTTATACGTTTTTTTCTTGGCAAATCGTTGTGGTTGTAGGAGAAGAGTCTTGGCACTCCTGTAAGCTCTGTTGCGCGCTGAGAGCACCAGTTTCTGAGCTATGTATTGTGGGGCGTTGTGGTAGAGAGCCTTGTGTGTCATACAGGCAATTTTTAAATTAATTCTGGCTTCAAACGGTAGCCAGTTGAGGGCTCTCAGGTCTGGGGATATGTGGGCGTTTCTCTCAGAGCCTGTGATGAGTCTCGCAGCTGAGTTGATCCTGGCTCTTAGCGGGGCTGTCGAAGACCTCGGGAGTCCGCATAAGGTTCTGCTCCGTATTCCATGCGAGGGATAACTAAGGCTTGAACAGCTTGTTTGAAATCGAAGGCGGGCAGATAGGGTTTCAGTTTTCGCAGGGTCTTTAGGTGGAAGTTTTCTCCCTTTGTTGAGGCGCTGATGTGTTTCAGCATCTTGAGGTTATTGTCCAACGTTACCCCAAGAGATTTTGCTGAGTCGACTATGAGCAGTTGTCCATTGAGATCTGTTAGGTGCTTCATCCAGTCTGTGATAGTTGGAGTTTTGTTAGGGGGGGCGATTACAAGGAATTCCTTTTTAAGGGAGTTACGTTTCAAGTGGTTTTCGGCCAGCCAGATTTGGGTTTTTTGTAGTGTGGAGTCGAGTGATTTGATGTATTCCAGAGAATTAATTTTGATGTAGATTTGGGTATTGTCAGCATACATGTGGAATTGTATCTTGGAGAGGCTGAGAAGATAAGTGAGGGGTTTCATGAAAAGGTTGAAAAGGATGGGAGAGAGGGAGGCGCCTCGAAAAACTCCCAGAGTGACAGACGAGGGGAAGGACAGGGATTGGTTGACCTTGAATCCTATGCAGCACACACCTAGCTACAAAGCAATGGACAAGAGACAGCTGTACACTAGCTACAGGCTGGGAAATCAGCAAAGGGCTTATTGAGGAGAGAGCAGGGGGAGGGGGCTGGAGCAAAAAGGTGGTATAGGGTTGCCAATTTAGCCAAGGAGGGGGCAGGCGGATTAGGGTTTACAGTCAGAAAGGGACATGAATGGGGAAACGATAAGAGTGGTGGAAATAGGTGCTTCTCACAGAGTAAGGCAGTTGGAATTTATAATGTACCAGCAGCCCGTCCCGACGTTGTCCGGGTATGATTTGCTGCCAGCCAGTAGTATATTGTTTTGTAGGATTTCGTTTTGATAGCATTTCTTATCTGTGACAGGCCTGTGAAACACTCCGATTCACAGTGCACTGCTGATGCACTTAAGAGTGCGCTTTCAGTAGTGTGTGAACTCGAGTTTCCCTACTTTATTTTTCCTTGCAATATTATATAGCGCGAACTCGACAACATGGCATGAGCACAATTTACATTACAGAAGAACACATTCATTTGTGGTAGGCACGGGGAGACAAAGCGATTTGCCTGGAATCACAGGATGTTGAGCTGATGCCGAGATTCGAACGTAGCTCCCCAGCTCTAAAGTTCGCAATTCTAGAACTTGTGGCGGGAGGTGTGTCTAAAAGTGTATGTCGGTGCTGGCCAGCAATGAGAGAGACCTGTGCATTTTTCAAATGGGTGGTGAAAAAATATGAGTATGTTGCTGGAGATGTGGGCCGCCGTGCCACCCATGTACTTTCCGGGGGAGGGTTAACACCCATTATTCCGCAACTTTCTTTCCACATACCATCACTCCGCATACTTTCATTACGAAAGTACCATGACTCCGCAATGCCATTATAACGCCTGGCATAACATTTTATATGCTTTTTCCACGCATACATTTACAACAAAATTCGTTGTAAATGCATGAAGAGTAAAAGCATGTTTTTTTTAATGTTTGGATAAGGTAAGTATGGGTATAGGGGTATATGTTTTGGGGTACTGAGGTATATGTTTTGGGGTGTTTGAGTATTTTAAGGGTTCAGCTATAGTTTTGGATTATGGGGTACAGGGGTAGTTTTAGGGTTTAGGGATAGGTATGGGTTTTGGGGTACAGGGGTATTTTTAGGGTTCAGTGCTAGGTTTGGGTATAGGGGTATTTTTAGGGTTCAGGGGTAGGTTTGGGTTTTGGGGTTTCAGGGGTATTTTAATTGTTCAGGGCTAGGTTTGGGTTTTGGAATACAGGGGTATTTTTAGGGTTCAGTGCTAGGTTTGGGTTTTGGGGTACAGGGGTATTTTAGGGTTCAGGGCTAGGTTTGGGGTACAGGGTTATTTTTAGGGTTCAGGGTTCAGGGCTAGGTTTGGGTTTTGGGGTATAGGGGTATTTTTAGGGTTCAGGGGTAGATTTGGGTTTTGGGCTACAGGGGTATTTTAAGGGTTCAGGGCTAGGTTTGGGGTTCAGGGGTAGGTTTGGGTTTTGGGGTACAGTGGTATTTGAGGGTTCAGGGCTAGGTTTGGGTTTTGGGGTACAGGGGTATTTTTAGGGTTCAGGGGTAGGTTTCAGTTTTGAGGTACAGGGGTTGTTATAGGGTTCAGGGCTAGGTTTGGGTTTTGGGGTACAGGGGTATGTTTAGGGTTTAGGGGTAGGTTTGGGTTTTGAGGTACAGGGGTGTTTATAGGGTTCAGGGCTAGGTTTGGGTTTTGGGGTACAGGGTATATGTATAGGGTTAAGATGGGTTAGTGTTTAGGGGTGTTGGGGAATTTTAAGGAGTAAGGGTGGGTTATGATTATGGGGTGCAGGGGTATTTAAAGGGAGCAGGGTGGGATTAGCACACGATATGAGACATGGCAAGAAAGGCCGGAACGTACCACACGCCCCCAGCGTTTGTCACGCCCCCCAGCACACGCCCACAGCACAACGCAGACACGCCCCCAAGGGACTACTTTGCTGGCACGGTTCTTTCACCTTTTAAATGTATATGGTGGGCGTCTGCATAGTCTATGTTCTTCTGCTTCAACTACCCTTTCCAACGCTGTATTGGGTGTTGTGATTGGTGCTGTGGTTCCTGAGATTACCCGCCTCAAAGGTTTGGGCTCTCTTCATTATATTAGTATGGATTGAGTTGTTGCTTGAAAAGATGAGCCTGGAAGTGGAGAAGGAAGGTGACCTGCCTGATTTAAATTGGAATGATTTTCCAAGCCCTGAGTGTGTAGCAAGGCTAGACTCGACATCTTGGCTGCTCCCTCTCGCAGTTCCTCATTTCCAGTCTGAGAATTCTGTGTGTATTTAGCCAGAAGGCTTGATCTTGATTGCAAAGCATTGTGTGGAGTTGATACTGAATATGCAGCATGTTTTCAATGTGATGTGCCTGTGCACTGGCAGTTAGTGGCATTCTCTGAGAGTAGGATTGATTTTTTTGTGTGAAAGTCTTTAATGAGGCTGGCTGCTGCATGTAGATAACCCTTCAGTGATGTCAGGTCAGTCTCTGGAATGCTGGTCAGCAGGACTTTTCCACTATCGCTTTGTGATGCTGGTCAGTAGGGATTTGCTTCCTTTGAGAAGCAATGGAGCTATTGCATGATCAGCTGTGCTAAAGTCAGCTTCTGTTGGTGTTGATGTGGGATGCTTTGCCTACCTGATCTGCCTTCTCCCTTGTTTAACTCTGGTTGTCACCCGTGTCAGCAAAATCAAGGTTTACATGATGTCTGATGTGCCCTGGGGGGATGATTGTGTGTGTTACGGTCATATCAATCAGCTACTGGTACTTTTCTGGTGGGTCACACTCATATCAATGCTCCATTCCCTACTGACACCCTGCACACCCACGAGTTTGGTTGGAGGGATACAACCCTGCTTGCTGTCAGTTACATGTAAATTTTGGCCGGCTGCAGCTCCAGCCTGTTCGGAGCTGGTAATCTTTGGTGGCGAGTGGTTTCTTGTGAATAATCTGCTAGTCTGATCTAATCTGTCAGCTGCTGCCAAGCTAAATATGTCTGCACTCATTCTAGCCACTCCCAGTCTGGTAATATTTCTCCTGCTTTTCCTGCACACTGTGCTATATATTGGCCAGTAATCAGTTTCTTGTGTTTCACAATGTGTTAAGAGTATTTTTCATCATTGTGAGACATTGGGTTGTCGGGTCATGGGGCGAGTGAACCCTTCTCAAACAGCCACAATCCTAGTCATGGCGAACAACAAAAAGTCACTAAAGTAACCTGTGCTTAACCCTCTTCTATCTTGTCAAAAAAGTCAGGCTTAACATAGATGAAATGTGTAAACTATTTATGCAGCACTTAAGCAATAATAAAGTGAAAACACAACACAAGAAAAACCCCACAGCAATTTAGAAAAATAGAGTACATTTTAACAAATTATTTGACATGAAAATGACAAAAATCAAATCAGTTGAACCAGAGTTATGAATTTTTAACGTTTAAAGTGGAAAATTGTACCTAAAAGATCAAAGCGCCAACTGCAGACATCTAGTCGATAGGAGACCAAAGCAGAGTTGAAAATTATGTCTGACCGCGATGGATCGCAGATCAAATAAATGACAAGAATTTGGGCCCAGCCTTTGCTTACCTTCTGACTCAGAAGAAACTTTAGGAGAAAATGATGAGGTGAACTTCAGTGGGGCAAGGTAGCTGGCGGTGTCCAAGGAGAAGGCGTCATCATCAGGAGTCATTGGACACATTTGTAGTGAAGATTCCAATGTATGTACTTGGTCTCACTATTAGAAGTTGAAAATCTCCATTGGGGTGAAGCGGCAGGGTCCAGCCACAAGTGCTCCACGAGGTCGATACCCCTTCTGCGAGGAACCGCTTAACAGGATTTGCTGCGCAGATAAGAATTTACCCGGAGCTGCCATAAAGTTAGGCCGATGGTGATGAACCTTGGGTGGATCAATGCACGGGTAAGTCCTGGTCTCCTTTCGATTCTCAGAGCAATTTCTAGCATAAAATGCCCTAAGTTTTGAATGTGGGCTATCTGGATCACTACTTCCAATGGTCCAGACTGTAAAGTCACCAGTTGGTGGGTTAGGTCTCACTCGAGTAGGATCCCGGTGCAAATTCAAAACAGTTGGAGCTTTTTCTGTCTCCACAATTCTGTTCAGGAAGCCAGCCAACTAGCTCTTGGAGTCTTTATGGAAGCCCTAGGTTCAAGTAGAAGAGCAGGGCTGCAGCAGCAGGGGAGGCCTCTGGGGGCTCAGAGCAGGCACCAGGCAGAAGAGCAATTCTTCTTGGTGCAGCACAGCAGTCCTTCTGAAGTAAACAGCAGGCCAAAGCAGCAGGCAGTCCTCTGAAAGTCCTTCCAAAGGTTCAAGAATGAACCGAAGAGTGGTTCTGAGGTTCCTATTTTGGTGTCTGGAATTTCCTTCCTCCCTAACCTGATTCCAGTCTGTCTGTACGCACAATAGGCTAGTGTAAAGTTATTTGTTTGAGAGCAGGGCACAGACTTTTTAAGTGTACGTGGGGGGCTGTGTACAGCCCCCCCATCCTGGCTGAGATAGCCCCATCCAGGCACACCTGGTCCCTGTATTGTTTGACGGTATACAAAAAAGGCCTACTACCAATCACACTCAGTCATGTGACCCAGTAATAGCATGCAGGCACTAAATTGTTAGGACAAGAAAATGCCAACTTTCCAAAAGTGGCATTTTCAGAAATCTGACTTAAGATCCAACTTTACAATGAGAGAGGATTTTAAATCACAATTCCTCAGACATCAGGCATGACGTTCCTACCTACTCCCAATCAAAAGTAATCACGTATTAAATGTAACAAGGTAACCCAATGTTATCCTATTGGAGAGATAGGCCTCATAGTGGTGAAAAACAAGTTTGTGGGTTTTTCACTACCAAGTTTGTGAGATCATGTAAAATTTAAAAGTACATGTCCAACGTTTTCGTTACAATGCACCCTTCCCCATGGGCCGTCTAGAGGTGACTTGTATGTAATAAAAAAGGAATTTAAGGCTTGTCAAGGGGGTTATTTTGCTAATTCAATTTGGCAGTTGACAGGCCTGGGAGTTGGTGTAAAGGCTACTTAAGTGGGTGGCACAATAAGTGCTGCTACCAACCAAAGTTCCTACTGATTTTATTGTTGAACATCTCGAAATAGCACACAAACAGAACTACTTCTTGTACAAAGATACCTTTTACTTTCAAAAGAAAGGGGTTTTGATGTGAGCCTGCTTTGCTCCCAACTTCACCATTCTCTATGTAGATGATTTTGAGAGTTCAGTCTTGCTCACACTCCACAATCCTTTTTTTTAACCATATCCGTTTGTGAAACTGCACACTGGCGATGTTTTGTTAATTCAGAGAGGTAACATTGACACTCTCTCCCTAACTTCATGAACTGGCTAAATAATGAAAATCCTCATCTCACATTTACTTTTGATGCTAGAACTTATGATTTACCTGTTCTTGATTTGACTTCCTGTGCCGATGAGGGCAAATTGGGTACATCATTGTACTGCAAGCAAACTGCAAGAAATACTTGTTTACAGTACTCTCGTAACCACCCTGGACGCTTGTGTGATTGTTAGAAATTGACTTTCTGGTTGCACCTAAACGAGGAAGAACCCACCACTCTAATCAGGGCAAGTCAGTTACATACCAAAGATAACCCGTGCTCACCCTCTGGTAGCTAGGTGCAGAGCAGGCAGGCAGGCTTATCAAAGGCAATGTGTGAAGAGTTTGTATATTGTACATAACATAGGCTGAAACAACATCAGTCATAAATACTGTGCATACTATGAAGTTACTGAGATAGTACTCGTTATCCTGATCAAAACAAGATAAATATGGCACTATTCACCTAAGTGGGTCATGAGATATCAATTTTCAATGAATAGATACAAAGCATTTATTTTCCAAATATGTATGGGGAGCTATTTGGGTTCCTGTAAGAATGGTACTGGTCCTCAGCAAGGCAAGATCAGCAGGCGGCAGGGCAGCTCAGCAAAGCAGAAAAGAAGTCCCTTAAAACAGTCAGTCCAGGCAAAGTGGCAGTCCTACAGCACAACAGTCTTTACTCTAGCAGAGTTCTTTCCAAGTCCAGAGTTGTACTTTTTCAGCAGCATAGCTTCTCCTCCGGCAGAGCTTAGTTACAGGACCTAAAAGTGTCTAAAAATATGGGGTCAGAACCCCTGTACTTATATTCAAGATTGTCTTTGATCAAGGGGTGACTTCGACCCTTAGTGTGCAGCAGTCCCTTTCAACCCAGCCCTGGCTCCAGTCACCAGTAAGGGATAATTTAGACCTTTGCATTTGTATAGTTTGTGTCCTGCCCTCACACAGTCTGAACGACCTCTCCCAGCCCAAGATGACAATCAGTATTCAGATGAATCTAGATGCATCCCCTGTCACACCCAGCCCTTCCTGTGTTGGGGCTGTCTCGAAAGTATGCACTAAGTGTAGCTGTCACCCTGCCCTAGACGTGTATTGGAGTCCGGTTGCAGAGCACAAAGAGTCAAAAGCACAGAGAAATTCCCACTTTCTAAAAGTTGCAGTTCTAAAATAGTAATATAAAATCCAACTACACCAGTAAGCCAGATTTATCACCACTATTCTAAATATACCAAACATGGCAACGCCACTCCTTTCGGACCAGGAATAACCACTTAAAAGTATATAAGAAAATTCCCCATGCTACCCTACGAGAGGAGTAGACCTCACAACAGTGAGAAACAAAATAGGCTGTTTGTCACTACCAGGACATGCCACACATAAAGACACAGGGCTACCTAGGGCTTACCTTAGGGATGGCTTATGTGAAATAAAAGGGTAGTTTAATGCTTGGCAAGTAGTTTTAAATGCTAAGTCAATGTGGCAGTAAACGGCGCACACAGCTCAATGGTAGCAGGCCCGAGACAAGTTTGTAAGGCTACCTCTGTGGGTGGCACAAGTAGTGCTACAAGCCAGCTCTGGGTGTGATGATGCCAATTTAGAAGGAACTTACAAGTAAATCAAATACGCCAAGCCAGTGTAAACCAATCATACCTTGTTTAAAGTAGAGAATACTTTCACTTTATTACTGATTAGCAGTGGTACAATGCCCTGAGTGCTAAAGCCAACAAAAATAAGGTCAGGAAAATAGGTGGAGGAAGGCAAAACGTTTGGGGATAACCCTGCAAAAAGGGCCAGGTCCAAAGGTGATGGTTTGGCTTTTGGACAGTTATTACGGATTCGTAGGCCCTGCAAGTGGCTTCAAGGACTATTTTCGGGAAGCAGAGGTCCTCTCAAATAAATTACTTGATAGGTTTCTCCATCTATTTTCTGATCCCCCACTTTTTTCTTACAAAAGAGGACGAATTTAGATCAAAAGAGGACGTCATTTCAGAGACTATTTAGACCCTGCCATGACTTGAACCCCTTTAAGACAAGTCTGACACTCACAACATCAGATCCACTTGAGACTTACTTCAGGTAACAGGACATTATAAATTACAATTTTTTTTAGTATGTGACCAAACTTCCAATACAAAGGTATTTAAACATGGTAACAACACTCGTCAATTACAACAATTCACAAATTGTTGGTCCAGTAATGTGGTATTACCCATTTACTACCTATTATGCATTGCTCAGAATTCTCAAATGATCAAAATGCATTCTGTACAGCATAAAATCTGCATCCACTGCAAAACTGACAATACCCCTTTGGTATCTCATTTTATTTCATAAAATCACGCAGAGAGAACTTACATGAAAAATCATTGAACAACCCTGCCTTCCGGTACAGGGTGGGGATCTATCACAAATAATTAGCACATTGTAAATATCGTGTGAGTGTCCTAGTGACCCCATCTCAAATGCAGGGCAACATTGGATTCTGTGCCAGCGGGATGGAAGAAGCATAGAGCAGCGGAGTGTCAGCTCTTTTACGCAGCTCCCCCCAAACCCACTGCAAAGTCTCGGGCGTATCTGTGTCGCCATGTGGGTGTCGTGGGGCCTGGTAAAGCGCAACCTTAAGTGTAACAGGGGCAATCACATCAATCTCGACTGCTACGTGGGGTTGGTAGGGCGTCGGATGGCCCCAATAATGCAAAAATTAAGCTTGAGCGCATAATGCATGTAAATGCATACTGTGAGCCGCCAAGCTCCCTTGTCTCAAGGGGAGAGTCAGCAGGTCCCAGGACACCCTTGCCTAACCACAGGCCCATACCAGGGCGACCAACTGCGATATGAGGATATGAAAAAAAGTGTTGCGTGAGTAGGATTGGGACATTGACAAAGAAATATAAAAACTTTGGTAAAATAACCATCTTGGCCAGTGCAATCTTCCCGACCATTGGCAGTGGCAACGTGTATATTATTGTGTATTTGTTGCATATTGTATGTGTTATGTGTATATGTATATATGTGTATATGTTATGTGTATTGGTTACCAAGCCGCATTTCCTTCCGATCAAGGATGGCACTGACACCGTGAATTCAACTCAAGTTTCATTTTATTTCCAAAAAGCTGCTTGCAGACGCGTTTCGGCGGAAGCCTCCGCCTTGTTCACTTCATCCACATCAATGACAGTGCTGATATATATATACACCACAGCAAGAGAACACAAAAGTTACATCACTGTGATAGGTTGCTGGTTGACATGGTTACCCTGGTTCACTTATTTGTTTATACAACCAGGGACATAGAAGAGTTCCTTAACAGATAACAGAAAGTGATTACCACACCGTCATTGTCATAATCACTGAACATATAATTAAAAAAATTTCTCTTAAACATGATCAGAGAAAGTCTCAATAACAAAAGTCAAACATGTAGACCCCATGAAATGATTGTATTGCGTGCCATATATTGGTATTTATGAAATATGGGGATTTAGTTTACAGCCAGGCTTCTTCGAGCGGCTCTGGTCGGGTGGAGACATAAACAAAAGACCTCATTGAATTCAAGCGTATGAAAGGTTTGCGCATACTTGGGACGATTAACCACATTTAAATTGTCTCACACTGAAGTAGTGTGTCATTAGCTGTAGTATGCGAAGCATAGTGATGACATGGACGTAAATTGAAATTTGAGAGTCAGTGACTCTCTTATGCAAATAATAAATGCATCAACTTGAAAGCCATACTCAATGTTACATATACACCATACGATATGTAAAGAAACACAGTTACTGGTCATATATAATTCACAGAAACAGAAACTCAACCGAGCCTCTTCTCCAAGTGGAGTAATTACTGTGTAATACATTATATCCGCTAAGTATGTGGCAAAAGTTAAAAAATTGTCAATCAACATGCGGGTTCAATTCTATCCTCCCCAATACTCTTTGGGTTGCACGTCTCCTTTCCCACCCGTGTTTACCTGTACTTTAGGTTGTATACCATGGAGCCATAAATAAGTGATACACAGTGATTATAAAACGGTGCTGAAAGTAAACCAGACAAAAGAAAGTATTTACATAAGTGATGATGCAGATGTTAAAGGAGTGGGAAAAGGGGGGAATCAGGAGTACTACTGTGCTGATTTATAAATGAACGGTCAATGCTTCATCGGCATTGAGCCCATTAGGAATCTTGGAATCTAGTAAGATGATATATCTAGATTCCAAGCGCCTTAAGGCAAGTCTGCGATTACCTCCTCTGATGCTTTTGGCAATACTGTCAATGACAAAATATTTGATGTCATTGCTGTTGCCAGAGTGCGCTTTGTTTATATGCCTGGCCACTGGATAGGTTTCATCGTTATTGCTTATGGGTCGCAAATGTTGCAGGATTCGGACATGTGCCGGGTGGATGGTGCTTCCTACATACCGCTTGCCACATTTACAAACAAGAACGTACACTGCGTACTCTGTCTTGCAAGTGTACAGGCCTCTGATGGCGTAGGGCTTATTTCTAAAGGGAACAATTACTTCCTTGGTGTTAATACCTTGTTTGCAAGCTTTACATTTTGAGCACTTGATGAAACCTCTCTGAGTACTTAACCAATTTGGTGGCTTGGTTATGGTTGGTGCGCTGATAACCAGCTGGCTGTGCATCGATTTGGCCCTTCTAAAAGTGATTAGGGGGCTTCTGCCACACCATTGTCCTATTACAGGATCATTATGTATCAGTGGCCAGTGTCTCTGTAGGATTTTTCTCACGTGGCTATGATAGGCATTGTACCCCGTTATCAGTCTAGGGATGTCTGGGACTGTTTTCACTTGTTGTTCCTTTTTGTTTTTGTCTGAGAATAGAAGGTCCCTTCTATTAACTTTACGGCATTTGAGTTCTGCCTGGGATAGGGTTTGTGGTCTGTATCCCCTTTTACTGAGTCTTTCAATAAGATTGGATTTAGCTTCTTGGGCCCATGCCTCAGTACTGCAATTTCTGGTCATACGTAGACATTCTGCATAGGGGATGGATTCTTTCAGTTTGACTGGATGGAAACTTTGTGCATGCAGCACCGCGTTTCCCGCAGTGGGTTTCCTATAGGTTTTGGTTTGGATTTTATTTTTGTCTACGTATAGTTCTATATCCAGAAATTGTATTGACTTTTTACTGGTTGAACATGTAAATTTAAGGTTAAGAGTGTTCTCATTAATTGCCGAAGCAAAGTTTTGTGCGCTCTCTTCTGACCCTTTCCAGAGGATGAAAATGTCATCTATATAACGTTTGTATATTATGACATTTTCTTCCATGATGGATGCCTGGGTGACTGACAGTACTTGCTCCTCCCACCAGCCCATATGCAAATTAGCATAACTGGGGAGAAGCAAGTGCCCATGGCCGAACCCTGCAGCTGTTTGTAGTGCAACCGATCAAAGATAAAAGTGTTATTAGTAAGACACCATTCTACCATTTGCAGGAGCATAGCTGTGTGATCATACATAGCAATCGGTCTGAGATTGAGGTAATGTTGGAGTGCTTTAAGTCCATCTGTGTGTCTAATACTGGTATACAGTGATTGTACATCAAGGGTCATGAAAACATATTCATCATTCCAGTCAAAATCATATACTTTACGGAGAAAATCTCCACTATCCTGCACATAAGCGGGTAAGTCTTTAACGAACATCTGCAGAGAACTGTCCACGTAAATGCTTGTGTTCTCAAACAAACTACCTATAGCTGAAATAATAGGTCTCCCTGGGGGTTTCAAAGCGTCTTTATGTATCTTGGGTATGAGGTAAAGTTGGGGCGTTGTTGGATAGTCATTCGTAAGAAATTCAAATTCTGGTTTACTTAGCAGATTAGAACTTTTCCATTTGTACAGTTCTGCATGGTAGCGTTCTTGAATTCCTACCGTCACTTTAGGACTGATTCTGCAGTAGCATTCTCGATCTTGCAGCTGTGATAACGTTTCTTCATTGTACATTTTGAGAGGCCACAGTACAATGTTGCCGCCTTTATCGGACCATCTTACCACTATATCCGGTCTGTCTTTGATTTTCTTTATGAGGTTGTTATATTTGAACCTCTTTTCATGGTCAGTCCTGTAGAAATTCTTTGTGCTCATAATTGAAAGTTCCTTAAGTTCCTTAATGACATATTCTGAAAACAAATCTAATCCAGCTTTCATTAACATGGGCATGAAAACAGATTTCGGTCTGAATTTAGTTTGTGCAGACAAGTTGGTGTTCAGGTTAGATTGGGCTGCTACTGCGCCAGTTGAAAGTTGACTCATTGATTCATCAAATTCTAATGCTATCATATCGCTTAGAACCACCATATCTGAAATAGCTAGCATTTTTTCTGTTTCAATGCCCAAATCTTTTTCAGAGTCTTTTTTAGCACAGTTCCAGAAATATTTCTGTAATTTCAGTTTTCTTAGGAATTGGAAAAGGTCTATCCGGGTCTGGGCATAATCAAAATTTGTGATAGTGCAGTATGTCAATCCCAAAGATAAAATCTTAGTCTCTTCTACAGTCAGTATTAAGTCTGTTAGGTTTACCACCGTGTTGTCCATATTTTCCAACTGTTTGTCTGCCATTATTGTTTCCTGTTTTTTCTGTAGTTGGGCTTTGTTTGTTTTCCCACCGCGTTTGCCCCAGCGTCTGTCTTTTCTCCGTCGGCTTTTTGTTTTGTGTTTTGTTTCGTTTTGTCCCTGAACCATGCCTGCCGTTGCGTTTGCGGTCTGAGTGTTGCTAGGCGCTGTAAACGAAAATAAGTTAACTCCTGGGCCCCCTGCCCCTAGTGAGCTGTTGCTGTCTGTGACTGAGCCCAAGGAGGAACTAAGGTCTGTGCCACTTAATACCGAAGCTGTTTCTTCTCCACTTGCAGTTGTCGAGAGTTGTTGTCTTTTTATATTGTCAGATTTTCTAGCAAAAGTGTACACACGTCCGTCGACGTAGTAATTTCGGTCTCTCTGAAATTTTATGGCTTTTCGTTCTTTGATTTCCTCCTCGTGTTTTGTGAATTTTATCTTTATTTCTTTCATTAGTTTTGAGATTTCATCCTGTTCTTCTCTAGAATCCAGTTCTTTTAAGATTTCTTCAATTCTAGTTATTAATTTGTCACGATCACTTGCAGCATACTTAATTAGTATTTTGACCATGTTTTGCGAGGCTTGGGCAGAATTGTCGGCCCAGTCCTGTAGCATGGCCGGATCCGGGTTTTCATATGTCGGGGCTACTAGAATACTTGTTATGTGTATTATTTATGTGTATATTTTTTGCGCCCCTACAATGTGATTTGCCACCAACCGCCACTGATGTATATTTGACTTCAAATTCATTTCGTTAACCGATATCGAAGACTAGTGGCATAGAAGTGAGAGGCTGATTTTAGTTGCACAAAAAGGCCCATTACATGAAAAAGCACATTAAAGCTTTACTGTGTGCTGCAAAAACCTGACGCATCTAAATATTATGCACACCGAAATGTACATGAGCTCCTGCCCAGGAGCCTTGGTGCTTCCCCTGCCAGTGCATCCCTCGGCCATATTTTTGTGTCACTTTACTAACACAAGTACCAACCTCAGACTGACATTTTAATGCAAGATATATGACTAGATGTACAGAACCAATTTGCTTTTTCAAACATTGCAATTCACTAAATCAAATGGTCTGCGAACACAAGATGTGTTTTTTTTACAATGTACAAAGCCATTTGTGTGAGTTAAAAATGCATTCCTGACTCACAAAATGGGTTTAGCGACCCATTCGGAAACAGTTAGAAAGGGACATAAACACTGCCATAGGCTTTGGAAAATGGGTGCAAACCAGTCCCCGATCTGTCTCCGCTGCCCTGCGGACGATGGGTCATTTTTACACACAGTGTGGGGTTGCGTGGCGATTCAGCCATTCTGGTCCAGTGTGTCATCTTGTCTAGGTCGTGCCCTGACATGGGATATCCAGTTGGACCGCAGACTGGCGCTCTTACATAGCATGGAGGACATTGGTGGGAACCGCTACAAGAGACACCTTTTATTTTTGGGCCTCATCTTAGCTAAGCGCGACATAGCGCAACATAGCTCAGTATTGGAAGGAGCCGTCCACTCCCAGTGTCACAAACTGGAAAAAGGCACTGGACATGTCTGCGGAGGTTGTAGTGTTTCAGGCGAAGGGGTGCCGCAGAAGCACGGAAAGATCAGGTCTTGGTGGGCCGATTACAGGGGTATAGAGTTACCTCCAGTGTTGCAGTCCGCAGATCGTGATCCCATTGAACAATTGGTGGTGAATAACTTACCTGTCTAGTGCATTGATGTTGATTAAAAGTGGCTGGGAACTTTCTTGAATCTTTATGTAATGTTTTTCAAGTATGTATGGTGCTTTTTGGGGGAGTGGGGGGTTTCATGTTTTTTTCGATCTGATGTTCTGCTGACTATTGGGGGTCTCTACAATGACATTATCTTATGCACTTCTTTTGTATTTTCTTGTTGGGCCTTGTCTATCTGGTACACTGAGAAATCAATAACATTTGTTGTTAAAAAAACAGACAGGGACATAAAAGGTGAGTTTCTTCCCAATTGCGATTTGGTATGTTATGTATCATTGATTGGTGTGCGACCCCTATTGCGGTTGTTGATCAATGACCAGTTACTGACACCGCAAGCAAGTTGGGAACTTATTCACAAACGGGAAAGGGTCCTCATAGAACCCCTTCACCTTTGAAAATTGTGTTGGATGATCTCACAGGATTAGCAGGGGTGGAAGAGCAGGCAGTGGTGCCGAGGACTACTGCCTTTTCTCCCATGTTTTCCTGAACATGGAACTTTTTTAGGTCTCGTCCTATTCCATTTCGCAAGGAATGAATAGGACGAGACTATTGGGGCTAAACTAAGAGCTAAACTAAGCTCTGAAAAATGCGGATTTCCAGAAGTGCATGTGGTCTCGTGAACACGCTTCTATCCGCCTGCCTCGCATCACCACATGAAAGCCATTTGTTGCTTGTTCACACTTCTTTCACGGCAGCGAGGCCGTGCGTGCTTCAAAGGGATCCGCTCACTTCTCCTCCCCCCTCGCTGAGAGCTTCACATTTCAAAGAGCTCTCCCCCGCCTCGAAATGCATTTTTGGCCAATATCTACGCACTGAGGAGCGAGACTGATCTTTCCATGTCTGCATGAAGATCTGTTCATAATCGTATCCACCGATTCGGCACTGGGGCGCGACAATGGACACCAGAGCACTCCAGTCCTACCATAGCACCTCTGACTGCCTGAAAGAGAGTTAACGTTGCTTACCTAAAGATCTCTTCCCTGCCTCCCCTTCGGCCTCCTTCACAGCTAACTGCACAGATGATCCTTCTTTCTCCAGAGCTGCTAAGCACGGGCTCTGACATGTTATCTAAGCATCCTCAGCTGTTGCACCAGCAGGGGACTTGCATCTCATTTGAACCGAGTTGGTTTCCCGAATAACTCATTCCTCTTCTCTGGGGACACCGCACCGATCACTGCGTATAAGGAATTGAAAAGTTTCTAACCCCATACCACTGCTGCCAAGCTAGTCAGGGGCATCTTTGCAACCTCAAGTCCTTTTCTGAGCCTCCCTAAATTACCCCTTCCCCAGCTCCATTCCATACATGACCCAAATCATACTTCAGGCACACAATGCGCCACTGCTAGTGGGTGCCCCGTCTGGCACTAAGCCACATTTCCACTTGGAAGAGATGTGGACATGCACTCTAATGTGGCATAACGGTCAGATCTGCCGACTTTGGATCTGGAGAAACAGGTTCGCGTCTCGGCGTCGTCTCAACATCCTGTGATTCTAGGCAAATCACTCGCCGTGCCTACCAAAACATGAATGTATACTTGTCTAACGGAACTGGCGCTTATGTAAATCCCTCCATATCTTCGGGAGGAGTTCGCGCAATATAAAACTGAAAAAAATAAAAAACTTTGCAGGCTTTTCGTTTCTTGAAAGAGCAATATGAATAGCCATACTTCGGAATTGTTTCTAGTATGCTTAATTTTTATGGCGCTCTTCCCAAACTATCAATCTCCTGCAAGTTAACATTGTACTTTGTGATACCTTGCTCATTCTTTTTAAGCGATGATGGCCCAGTTTGTTTTATTTTCTACTTTGGGTTCTTCACTCTGTGTTTTGGCAGTCGCGGGAGGGATTTACAAGCTGTTATTAAAGAAAACTGTAGCGCTACTGACACCTAGTGGCTCAGTGATATAGTTACAAAACCCTCATATATTCTGGTTGATGAAATAAGGTTTTTTGGAAATCTCACTGAAACTTCCTAAGCAAAAGTACAGTTGTGTCTTTCAAGTATGGCATGAGGTTAAAATGAAATTAAACGTTAACGCCTTATAGGCTGTACTCACACAATGTACATCAGCATCATTGCCGACATTCTGACCTGATAACGATATTGAGGCGTGCACGTGACAATGATCAGCCGTGTGGCTTCCAGGGGAGCTGCTAATTGCTTTATTCAGCTGCCCCAGGGAGCGCACAGCCTGGCAGTTTAGCGCTGGCCTGCCGCCTCTGTTATTTACCCTAATGCCTTTGATTCAGTGCTGGTGGGGAGGACGGCGAGGGGGGTGGAGTTACACAGTCGCAGCCTTTTGTGCACCTTCATTTTCTGACCCTCTCTCCCCACTTCCTCTCTTCTCGAACTTCTCTTCCCCTCCCCCATTCTCCCCCTCCTCCGTCCCAATACATTTCCCTTCCTCTCTCCCCCGCTCCTTCATCTGCCCTCTCCCTCACACCCCCGCCACCCCTTCTCGTTCCGTACACACCTCTCCTGCCTGTTGCGCCTAGCAATACGCAGAGTAATTTAAAGCTGTTTGTGGCCTGTAATGCGCTCTCTTTTTATTAACTGCTATTGCCTCCATGTCACAGTTTAACAATAATCTCTGCACTAATCTCCCTTCTCCCCTTCATCTCACTGCCCTGCTTTCCCAACTATCACTTGTATTGCTCCATCTTTCTACATATCTTCATCATGTCTCTTTGCTTCCCCTTCTCCTCCTATTCCTCATTTACCTCCATTTCTTCCTCGCTCTCTGCGTTTTTACATCCTCCTCCTCTTTTTAGGTCAAGCCAATTTATAAGCGCAAACCTTCAAGTACACGCAGTTAAAAAATTGTCCAGCGCAACTACCACTGTTAAACAAAATGTGACTGGTTGCTTTGTGTCCTTTCTAATGTTTGGAAACTTGCAGCTTGTTATTTTTGTCTTTTCATTCCCTTTTACAATTTCTCTCCAGCCTCCTCGTGCTCCATTTTTATTCCTCTTTCCTTCTATCTGCCTTGCTGTCCCCTCCCTTCTTCTCCCACTAACACCTCATAATTCTCTATTTTCTCTCCTCCTCGCAACATTATGCCTTCCACTCACTTCTGTTGTTCTCTGTCTCTCTTACTAACGTCCCTTTAGACCCGTTTACATGCTCCCCTTTCTCCTTCGTTCACCGTGTCATTGCATTTTCTTCTTTATCCCTTTGCCTCATTCTATCTATCGCCCTCACTCTGTCTATCTATTGCCCTCACTCTATTGCCATCACTCTATCTATCTATCGATAGCCCACACTCTATCTGTCTATCTTTCGATCGCCCTCACTCTATCTATCTATCTATCACCCTCACTCTATCTATCTATCTATCTATCTCCCTCTATCTATCGCCCTCCCTCTATCTATCTCTCGCACTCACTCTATCTATCGCACTCACTCTATCTATCGCACTCACTCTATCTATCTCACTCACTCTATCTATCGCACTCACTCTATCCATCACACTCACTCTATCTATCTATCGCATCACCACAGCATCACTCAGGACCACCACAGCATCACTCAGGGGCACCTCAACATCACTATGCGCTACCACAGCATCACTGAACGCCACCGCATCACTCGTCGCCACCACAACATCACCTCATCAATGTGTGCAACCATTGAACAACAACTGGTTCAAATAGGTTCTCTCAATTTTTCAAGCTTTATTACAAATGTCACAAAAAGATGTTATTATTTCACTTCTGTTCTTGGATTTTCGTCACAATAAAATACAATTAACATATTCTTCACAAAAGTTATTTACAAAAGTTTAAGCTATGCAGTTATAAATTACAATAACTTTTATTTAAGTATTCATTATTAAAAAAAATTAAAAGCCATTGTTATTTGTAATATCAATACATCTACGTCACATAAATACAACACATATTGCATTACAAATGCTATAGGTGTCACATTTGCGAAAGTTATAACTATTGGCATTGTAAATGACAAAGCTATTAATTTCGCTATTTTCAAAACTAACACATAAATACAAAAATTGTCATTTACAATAACAATAGCTCAAACTTTCCTTAAGTTGAGACCTATTGCATTGCAAATGCTTGTTGTTTATTTATTTTCTTAGAGCAGCAGTTGTTTCTTTCAGGAAAGTGGGCCTCAGTTAAAAGAGAAATGTTTTCCATCGGTGAATGTAAACACATGGATGGTGGTCTGTTGTTCCTTGCAATTCACTAGCCTGTGCTTGCCAATCATAGGGATCACATTAATATTTAATACTATTCAGGTCGTTCTGCTACACCTTCTGACTGGCGATTTAGCGGCGCGACCTACTATACTAGTACATAGATCATATCACAAAGTCAGAGACAGGTCACAAAAAGTGAGTTTGCATCCACTTTTTGTAATCTGTCACTTTTTACATTTGGCCCTTAATTACTTCATGGATCCACATAAATAAATAGGTAGTAGTGGGAATACAGGTTTGCACAAACAATTAGAACAACATTAAGTGTGGGTATTTGGATGTACACATCAATTTAGATATGAGTACTATGGTGCTAGCAGATATCGGACAACCTACTACTAATGGTGCCAAAAAAAGGAGTTGATGAGCCGTGTCCACCACTCCACATATAAATGCAAATGATATCGAGCACTCCAAAACACTGGTATAACAGTAATTAATTTATTCCATTTAATCACGTTGAAAAGATGTTTTCTCCATGCTTGTTTATTTTCCAAATTCTTCTGGAACACCAAGTGGAGCGTTCCAAACACAGGACCCCCCTGGTTGCGGTCACAGCGCAGTACTCAGGAATTTATCATATCTTCCGTATGTATATGTTGTATCACTATCCCCAACCTCAAGTCTTGACTTGAGGAGTGATGACATCGAGCACTGCTGATTTTTGGAATTGAACTATCGCCTCAACTAGTAGACTAGTGGAACCTTTTTTCGCCTTTGCGCATACCTTCTTTCTGGTTTGGACAGCCTCTTACTGAGGATATTGATGGTATATTTCTGGAGTTTAGTGACAATGATCCGAGCCTTGAAGAAGTCACGTATGTGACAAAACATGTGTTGGCTACACTGTGTGATGTTGGATGCTCCACTTTGTGTTCCAGAAGAATATGGAAAATAAACAAGCATGGAACAAACATCTTTTCAACGTGATTTAATGGACTAAATTCATTACTGTTGTACCACTTTTTCTGAGTGCTGTGCATAATTAATGATAATGAATATTCTAATACTTTCTAATTACTAAATACCTCTCACTTTTTAATGGACGTTTTGTAACAAGTTCGAGCAGATAGATTTTTTCAAGGTATGCTGAGATTTCACGTTAGGGTCTTAGATCTTTGGTTAAAGAAACAACATTTTTTTATTAAAAAAAGACGAAAGGCATGATTTGCATCACATTTTCCAGAATCTTGTAAAAATTGCAAATGGATTTGATAACGCAAACCCCCACGCATTGCAATGCTCGATATTACTTTGATTTGAAAATACATTCTAAATAAATGCAGCAATCTTGCATACCTCTAAAATGTAGCTTTCAATGACTTACAGGCTATTCCCTTAACGTCTTTTTTAAATGCTTCTAGCATTTTGACTGTACAGTCAGAGACAACGTCTGATATCTGCTTGAAATTAAATGTAAAAGCAAAAAGCTTCTGCTAAATCTGATGTCTGCAATGGGTCCCTGGAGCTGGCAAGACTTCCATTTGCCCCAGGTATTGCTTTTTTTTCAGAGGTTTCAGTTTTTTGAGTGGCATGTCTGGTAGCTTCAGCGAACTGTCTGGTGGTTTCAATATCCTACGAGACACAGCCTGCCACAATGGCTTCCAATCATCTCTGTAACTTCCCTCCCTGTGATGCTGCTGCTGTCTTTTGTGGCGACTCCATTTCTTTCCTCAAAGGCATTATCCCGCGCCTCTCTCAGTAATCTGTTGTCTCTTTTGAATAATAACATAAAAAGCTTTAATATTACCCGAATGACTTACATTCACCTCCTCACCCTCTGCAGTCTGAAGGGCTGTCTCAGACTGCCATGATTCATAAGTGTCACTTGCAGGTTGTACACAGATTTTTTAAGTAGGCCAAATCACCCCTTGAGCTACCTTAGCGGCTCATAGTTTACTCCCTGGCTGTAAATATGCCATGCCATCCTGCTGGCCAGGGGCCTCCCCACTGATGTGTGTTGCTTTTTCTAATATTCAAAATGTAATATAGGTTTGTCTGTTTACTTAGAAATTCACAGGTTTATTAAAGATCTAGAAGTGTATATATATTACGCTCTTGTTACTTCAGTGTTCATGCAGAAGTGACGACGCGTGACTCTCTCACATTCCTTAAGTATGTAATAAGTACTTGATGCTTTATTTCCCACCGACTTGTCTCTGTGCCATAGAACTCAGGCTGTACAAGGCTGAAACCAAGATGTTTGTTTCTCCATCTTGAGATGACCTTATCTAACAGTATGGGCTTGATTGTCTCTGTTGGAGCAGGAACAAGCCTCATTTGCATGTGGTTGGTCCTGTCTGGGGTGGCACAGTGGGCATACAATGATTGACTACAATATGGCACAAGTAATTACAAGTTCCTCAGATGAATTCACTCATTCTGTCCGCCCGTAAAGACCACAGAATCTTAGGCCTGCCATGGACGTGTGATCTATCCCCATAGCGTTGTCTGTAGATTCCATGTTAATAGCATTTCGTCTTTTAAACACTAAAAAGATTCATTCCAGCAGATAAATGAATGCAGTAAATCACTATGACCCATGTTGAATGTTCAGGTTTAGGTATTGCTGCCCCAGTACAAACAACATTTACATTGCACTCAAAAGAG
Organism: Lissotriton vulgaris; assembly: GCF_964263255.1. Lineage (NCBI taxonomy): Eukaryota > Metazoa > Chordata > Amphibia > Caudata > Salamandridae > Lissotriton > Lissotriton vulgaris. The sequence continues at coordinate 908,196,594 of NC_141689.1, read as the reverse complement.
AAAGACGTTAACTCCCAATTTAAGCAATGCATTTTCATACTTAAACATTGACATAGCCCACCCCCTCCCTCAGGGAAAAAAACAAAACAAAAAAACAGAATAAAAACACTAATCACGCAAACCGAAATTCATGAGGCACTCACCACCCCAAAAATAAAAACTCACCACATAGGGCTCTAATCACCCCCAAACAAACTGCACAAGGCACTCACCACCCCAAAACTCACCACCATAGGGCACTCACCACCCTAAAACAAACTGCACGGGACACTCACGACCGTAGGGCACTATCTACCCTAAAAACAAACACTAGGGTACTTACCACCCAAAACTCACCACCATAGGGCACTCACCACCCTAAAACAAACTGCACGGGACACTCACGACCGTAGAGCACTATCCACCCTAAAAACAAACACTAGGGTACATACCACCCAAAACTCACCACCATAGGGCACTAACCACCCAAAATTTGTGCAGAAATAAACCACACTACTGCAGTCAACACCAACTACTGCACAAATTAAATGAGGCACTTACCACGCCAAAACACACAGCACTGGGAAACTCTCCACCCCACCAACTCACTACTGTAGGGCACTCACCACCCTAAAATAAAGTGCATTAGCCACAAACCACCAGAAACTATTAAATTACCTCACAACACATACAGTACCATCCTGACCTCACCAAAGTACAAACAAGTCCCATGCTCCGGTGAGCGGTCCCTCATTGAGGTCTCCAATGCAGTAAAAACGCTGTCCTAAACTTGCCAGTAGCTGCAGTATTCCAAACTGGTTGCACAACACCAGGGAACAGTTAGTATAAGGGATAGTTCCACCGAGTTGCTGACAGAACATTCACTAGTGTCCTCCAATCGTGAACTCCTAGAAACACATGCCTTCCAAGAACAAACAGCCTCCATTGGTAGCATCATCTTCTCCACAACAAGTTGCAGAGTTTTAAAAGATTCACTGCCAAACAGCTTCCAAAATTACATTTCTCTGCCTCGACATTCTGAGGGATGAATAGGAGACAGGAAAAATATGTGAGAGAACAAAGGAACGTGCACTGAAATTGAGTGGGTTGCCCACTGTTAAGGAGGCTCAGGAAGCAGGCAAGTACAGATACTTTCTTCAGGAACAAGTTAGACTTATGGAAATGCCACCAGCAACTGTAATTTAACTAGTTCAGCCCTCATCTGTACATTGAAAATCACACTGACAAGAATAGAGCACTCACACACATGACATCATGCGGCCCACATGGCTCCCAGTGTACCACACCAGCCTAGGAATGAAGACAGGATGCCTCATATATCCTTCTTCACAAAGAGCAGCAGCACAACAACGTACAGTGTCATAGAAGAACACAAGAAACCAAAGCCGTAATGGACAATCGAATAGAACGCACCTTATTTTACTCATACATATAACACTTAAAAACAATTAATGTAAAATACAGTCTTATACACCACGCACAGAAATGTTCTCAAAACTTTGCAGCAACAGACCAACCTCACACAGGGCAAAGGGTAGCATTGATACCCTTATTTAGGCTACACAACTGCACACTCATTTTTTTTTTTTTCCTTTTTTATTGCATCACCAATATAAATGTACAGACAATATACTTAGCATTAACAACACATCATGTACAGTCTTAGTTAGATCCAGTCAATCGCCGGCAGGGGGTTTCATCTCGAGCTGGGCGCGGGTGACCTCAGCCCTGCCCATTTCTTGTGGCTCCTTACAGTGTCCGACCGCTTCATCAAGCAAATAACCCTGGGACGCTTTTGTGGTTTTCTCCCCTCCCCCTCCCCAAATTTCGGTACCCCAATTCCCCTCCAAAACAGCCTCCTACCCACCCACCCCCGTGGTCGCTCTGCGCTGGGTTAACAGTGTAAAAGCGTCTGGTGTGTTGCAGGAGGAAGTAAACTTTCGCTAAGGTGTGTTCTCCTGTGTAGTGTTAGGGTCTGCTCCAGCTAGTGCACTCTCGCCATCCTGCCCCTCATCGTCCACATCCCGGAGTGCCTGCACCATCACCTCCCATGCCGTCGCCCTCTCCAGCGCCTTCTCATCATTCAACCTCCAGGCCAACTGGTATCGTAGGGTACTTTCACACGCGGCCCATCTCAGACATTCTCCATACCATCTTTTATACGTGGGCCCCACTCTGGACTTCCAGTTTCTCGTGATCTCCCGCTTGGCCAGGATGAGCCCCAAGTCTATAAATTTACTAGTCATCTTAGTCCTAGGTGTATGCGGGAACCAATGTAGGACGCCAACCGCTTTAGTAAACTGGATATCCCTGTCTGTCGCTGCGTTAAGGGCCCGCCCAACTTCCTGCCAATAATCTCCCAAGGAGGGGCAATCCCACAGCATATGGCACAAATCCGCCCCAGCTGTGTTACATCTGGGGCAAGCAGCGTCAGTCGCCCCAAAATACTGTTGGATTTTCCCAGGGGTGAGGTATGCCCTGTGAATTACATAAAAGTGAATCAATTGGAACCTGGCGTTCCTCGAGCTCTTCCTTGCCCGTCTTAGCAACTGGCCCCAGGTCGTGTCTGGTATCTCCACTTGGAGGTCCAGCTCCCACTTGGCCTTCAGGGCTGCCAAAGGTTGCAAGGCCTCCCGCTGCATCCTGGAGTAGAGGCACGTGACAGCCTTAAAGGTTCCCGCCGCCATCATGGCGTACTGGCAGGCCATCGAGGTGCCAGGTTCCTGCAGCCCTTCCCCCCAGTGGGCTCGCATAGCGCCCGTGACTGCTGCGTGCAGCAAGTAGTCGCCCCTCGGAAGGTCAAATCGCTCCTGCAGGTCCCGAAACGGCAGCAACACCCCATCTTCGTAGAGGTCACCCAGCATTAGTATTCCCGCCTCCTCCCATCCCAGCAAGCGCGACCAGTCACCCCCATGTGGGAGGGCGGTGACCATCCCCAGCGGAATTTCGGGGGCATACATACGGCGGACACCCGCCCGCTTACGGGCCCGGTCCCAGGAAAGCCGGAACGTCTGCTCCTCAACCGTCAGATCTCCCACCCGGAGTTTCTGGTGCAGCGTAATATATGCCAGAACGTGTCGCGGGGTGCCTTCTACTCTCGCGTCCTCGGGGCCTCTATACACTCTCGCCACCTCCTGAGTAAAGGTCTGCAGCTGCGCAGCTAGGTAATACCCTTCAAAATCCGGCACTGCCATACCTCCTTCATCTTTAGGGCGCAACAGCGTGTCAAGCGCTATGCGCCTCCTACCCGTACCCCATAAGAACGCTATGACCAATGACCTCAGGCGTTTGAAAACCGAGCTCGGTACCCACACCGGTAGTGTCCTAAAATAATACAAAAGCCTGGGCAGGGCTATCATTTTAAGCAGGGAAATTCTACCAGCTAGGGAGAGCGGCAGGGTTGCCCAGAAGTCCATGGACCCCCGCAGGGCGTTAATACAGCGAGTGATGTTACCATCCAGCAGGTCGGACGGGGCGTGGTAAACATAGACCCCCAAATAATGCAGACAGCGCGGCTCCCACCGGAGTTCCTGAGCAGTGAGTGGGCACGGTTCTCCCGGCCTCAGGGGAAACAGACAGGATTTGGGCCAGTTGACCCTCAGGCCCGACAACCTACCGAATCGTCCCAGTAGCTGTCGCGCCCCCTGAAGCTCGGGGCCCGCGTCGGCCAAAAACATCAGCAAGTCATCCGCGTACAGGGAGATGAAGTGCGGTCTCCCCCTAAAAGACAAACCTGCGTAGTGGCGGCCCAGTCTGGCTTCCGCAGCGAAGGGTTCCATCGCCAACGCGAATAAGAGCGGGGATAGGGAACAGCCCTGTCTAGTGCCACGCCTAATCGGGTATTGGTTCGAGATCAGTGTGCCCACTCGGACCCTCGCTACCGCCTCGGTGTAGAGGACCTTGGTCCATTTTATATATCCGTCCCCCAGCCCGAAGCGACGCATCACCTCATATAAGTATCCCCATTCAAGACTGTCAAATGCCTTCTCAATATCAATGGAAAGGACAAATGGGGAGACGGCGTCCGGCCAGTCCGCACCCATCAGTCTCGTGAGTCTACGAATGTTATGGGTGGTGTTGCGTGTCGGTATGAAACCGCACTGGTCACCGTGAACCAGGCCCGTCATATGTACCAGCAGTCTGTTGGCCAGAATTTTACTGAGGATCTTGTAGTCCGTCGTCAGCATAGACAACGGACGATACGAGGACAGCGCCGCACTCTCTCTGCCCGGCTTCAAGAGCGGGATCATGAGGGCCTCGCACATGGAGCCCGGGAGTCGGCCCCTCTCCTGCGCCTCGTTGTATACCTCGCGCAGCCGTGGTGCAAGGTACTCTAGGTATTTGCCATAAAATTCGATCGGCAGTCCGTCAAGGCCCGGGGTCTTATTTCTAGCCATCTGTTTTATAGCACAACCTATTTCTCCGAGAGAGATGGGCCGACCTAGTTCTTCTGCCTCCGAGTCCTCCACTCGCCGCAACTGTAATCCGTCCAAGAACTCCTCAAGCTCCTCTATCCCTCCTGTTCCACCACTCTCATAGAGCCCTTCATAATAAGCACGAAACTTATTCAGGATCCCGGGTTGAGTGTGGCAGGGCTCCTCCCCTGGCTCCTGGATCCCCATGATCGGCACTCCCCCCCGGATTGGGTTAGCAAGCCACGCCAACATTGACCCCGCCTTATCACCTTCCGCATGCGCCCTTGTCATGTACGCCTTGTGGTCGAAGCTTCGCAGCCGCTCCAGCTCTACTGCTAGCCCCTCCCGCGCCCCGCTAAGCCCCTCCTGCAGTTCAGGGCGCCTCTTCTCTAGTTCCCTCAGCCGTGTCTCAGCCTTATCTAAGTCATCCAACAAAGTCTTCCGAGCCCCTGCCGTGTGTCCAATACAGTGTCCCCGCACCACCACCTTGAACGCATCCCATTCAACCGCCCTCGTGGAGGCTGAGCCACTGTTCTCCTCAAAATACCTCTCCATACGCTCACTTAGGGCCTCCCTGAACAACAAATCGTCCAGGGTATCAGGTTGCAGGCGCCATGATGGCACGCAGTTAACAGTCACCATCCATTCCAGAGATAACAACAAGGGATTGTGGTCCGATATCGTCCTAGCCAAGTATTCCGCCCCTCCCACCGCGGGGAGCACACATGCCGAACAAAGAAACGCATCCAGCCGCACATGCAAATCATGCAGGTGTGAGTGAAAGGAATAGTCCCTAGCGGTGGGGTGCAACGCCCTCCATGCATCCGTGAGGGCCCAGCTCTCCTGCCATTCCAACCTACGCTTAGCGACCCTATGTACTGGGGACGCGCGCAGCGGGGGATGGGACCTATCTAGTAACACATCCTCAACCGAGTTGAAGTCCCCCCCCAAGAGGACCGGCCCTGCCAGGTAACCCGCCAATTTGCCCGAGATGGTAGACAAGAAGGCGGGCAGGTCTACATTAGGAGCATACACATTACAGAGAGATATCACCCTGCCTCTTAGCTTCCCCTCCACCACCACATATCTGCCCTCAGGGTCCACCAATGACTTTGAGACCTGGAAGGGGACCCCCGCCCGTATCCAAATCAGTGCCCCCCTTGCAAAAGCCGAAAATGTCGTGTAGAATAGCTGCCCCCTCCAGCGCCTTTGCAGAGCCGCCCCTTCCTGCTTATTAAGATGTGTCTCCTGCAGGAACGCTACATGAACCCCCCTACGCTTGAGGTACGCCTGGACTTTATGTCTGCGCGCCATGGACTGCATACCCCGCACATTCCAGGTCACACATTTCAAAGCCCCAGTGCTAGCCATCTCCCCCTACACAACCGGACCATACAGCAAAGAACAATGTCCGCACAGGTCCCGCGACCACGGGCCCACCCACCCACCCTCTCCAAACAGGAAGCTGAACCCCACCAACAACAACTGCCCCCCGAGCAACCCCAACTGCTCGCAACTCCCACCCCCCCAGGACAGGCCCCCCCGCAACTGGAAGTACCCCCATCCAAACCAACACTCCCGACCACCCCTCAAGGAGAGGTGGTAATGCTCGCAGTCCCCACTGCGATGACCTTAGGGGCCAGTAGGGCGCGGCTCAATGCGATAGAACCTCAAAACAAATCAGCCCCGCGCGCTCCACCCCGCAATCCCCTCATTACAACTCCCCAAAACCTCAATCAATAATGTTCCACTGCTGTGGGCCCAGTGCCCCGGTGTCCAACCAACAAGCTCACTCCACCAGTTCAGTTCAACACGCCTCCAATATCTCCTCCGAAGTCTGCGGCGTCACAATAGGGCCCCGGGCTCCACCAAATTCCGATTGTCCTGTCTCCGAGCCTGTGCCCGGGTCCTCCGATTCCGTGCCCTTCCCGGACCGAGTCCTGGCGGTCCTAGATAAGTCCACTACCGCCTGTAGTGCCGCCTGCCTCTCCGCCTCCGTCTGTGACACCGATGGTTTCCCGGTTCTCTTGCGGTTCCTCCTGATCCGTTGGGACTGCCTTACTGGCTTCGCCACCTTGGCCTCCTCCTCCCTGGCCTTGGCACCGTCCGTTCCCGCTTTATAAGTGTCCCACCAGTCCCAAGCGTCCGCGGAAGTTGTGAAGAATAGTGTTTTCTCATCCACTACCACTCTTAGCTTGGCAGGGAACAGCAGGGAGTACTTGATGCCTTCCTGGCGGAGCTCCCGCTTGAGGGACAGGAAGTTTGCCCGGAGTCGCTGCGTCTCAAACGTATAGTCCGGGAACATGGTGACTCTATTGTTCTCCACTTGAAAGGGCCCTGCTTCTCTCGCCCTCTGTAAGAGCCAATCTCTGTCCCGATAATGGAGCAACTTGAACACCACCGGGCGAGGAGGAAGGCCCAAGGCTGGCGGGCGCGCTGGAACTCTATGTGCCCGTTCCAGGGAGAAGAAGGGGGACAGACCTTCCGGTGCCACCTCCGTCCGCAACCAGTTATCAAGGTATCCCACCATGTCGTCGCCTTCAATTTTCTCCGGCAGGCCCACTAGGCGTACGTTGTTGCGCCTGTTTCTGTTTTCGGCATCCTCGGCCCTCCTTTCCAGCACCTTCAGGCGGTCCATCACGTCTACCATCTGGGCCTTCAACGTTTCATGGCCCGGGGCTAATTCCTTAACCGTGATCTCCACGGTTTTCACCCTGTCTTTAAGTTTGTCGTGGTCGGCCTTCAGGAGGCCCAAGCCCGTCGCCACCTGAGCTATATCTTGTTGCAGGGCGTCCTTTGTGGTGGCGATGGCCTCCAGGATACGATCCTGCATCCGCTGCAATGCCGCTTGGTCTCGCTCCGCTCCCTCCGCAGCCTCAGTATCGGTCGCGCCATCTCCCTTCCCCTTCGGCTTCCCCATCTGGGCCGGGTGGGCGGTGGTCTCCGAGTAAGTTCCTGGTCGCCCTCCGAGTGCCGTCGGGTTCCGTCCTCCGGCAGGGCTCCCGGGCCCAGATTTGTCACCAAGAAGCAGGAAACACTGAGCGATCGCAGCCCGGCCAGCGCCGGACGTGCCAGGGGCCCGGGGCTCTCGTCACTGGGTCACTGCCGCACTGTCGTCGCCCCTACCAGGGGGCGGTCCTCAGCCACCGCCCGAGGGTGCGCCCAAAGTTCACTCGGCACCCGGGGAGAGGCGCGATGCGGCCGCCAACACCCCTGATTTGTCAGGGAGCAGTCCTCAGTGGGTCTCCGGGCAGATGTCTCCGTCGCGTCCGATCTCATGCCCTCGCCGCCATTTTGGGGTCCGCGACTTCTCGCCTGGGTTCAACTTTCAAAGTCGAAATACTGCTGTGGGATGGCTCGGTGTCGTCCTCCGTGGGCCCCGGACCCTCCGCAGTACCTTCCAGTACCGGATGGTATCGGTCACCTCGGGGTCCGATCAGATTTTCAGGATATTTTCCGGGATCGGGCACGGAGCTCCGAGCTCACGCTGCCTACCTCCTCGGCATCCAAGCCACGCCCCCCACAACTGCACACTCATACAGGACACACACAACAACAAAAAAACTCAACACCAGTAGTTTTCATGGGCATGGCATCACACCTAGGGGAGTACACACTCTCCACACAAACAGCCTCAGGCATTCACACAATATCCAAGCAGAGAGCATATGGATATTCTCGCCAGTGAAGTATGCACCCCGAGCGGAAACAGCACCAGAGCATTACACCCAGAGGGAGTACGCAATTTTCAAACAAAAAGTACATCACTTTCCCACTTATAGTAAGATCAGAAAAAATAAATATGAACCACAGTGTAGTACACGCTCTCACACACCTCTGTGGAATGTGTGGAAAAATAAATACTAATAGTACATACATAGTAATGACGTACTTTGCCATGTAACCGCACTGTAATGCATAGAAACCATGTTTATGTAACATCTATAGAAACCTGTTAAGCAAGGAAAAGCTAGATCGAGGCCTTTCAGTGAGCACAGCACAAGCCCAAATAGCTATACATCAAATTGGAACTTGTACTTATGTGAGCAAACTGCACACAGCAATTAAATACAACTGCACACTAGTGAATAAATATATGCATTGAGGTCGGGAGAGGCTGCCAAAAAAACAGAGCCAGTCGTTCATCTGTCTGAGCTGAGGCTTTCAATTGCACTTTCAAAATAGAAAGCCTTGTGAGTGAACGTACCTTCAGAAGTAATCAATACTTGCAAAATAACATACAGGCATCCTCGTTGATGCCTGAAACCATAAAAAGTAGAACAATGCAATGATCATTATTAATATTCAGACGGTAGTTTTTCCTTGAAAAGTACATTTTTTCTTTAACATTGGCCCTCCACTGACAGTACTTTCTAAAAGACATGAATGTAAGTCCTACTTCAGTTTTGATGCCCTGGAGACCCTTACAAGTCTGTCTTTCATCTAGCTGAATTCCATTATTGGTCGCTCTTGTTGACCATATCAGTAGTGCACCTTGGGCTCAATTGAATGAACCATACCAGCGCATAACACCAAACTCCAAACTCTCATGTCACATGAGAGGAGCCTATTCTAGAGAACAAAGGTCCTTAGGATATTTTGGTAACATGTACAATGGGACATATAGACTCGAATCAGTGCTATATCCGATTATTCCAGTACCCAGCCGGGCCTGGAAATTTTATTTAATATATATCAAAAAGGTTTAAGAGACCACAGGAGAGGTCAAATTCAGCATTACTACATACATATATTTTGCAGGTCAGACGGTGAATACAGAGAGCTGAGAGCTTGACCAGTTGCCAATGAAGTTCTTTCAGACCACATAGTGAGTCAGTTGCAGATATGATTCATCAAACATATAGTATGCAAACCACACGTTGTATACAAAAGGTTCATGGGGGTTTGGTGGTGGCAAAATAGTTATCAAGAGACTTCCATACAGAGGTCTAACACGGTTTCCATGGGGAGTTTTGGAGGGAAACGTTCTCAACCCCTCTCAAGTAAGAAACCAAATTTAACCAGCAATGAATTGAGGTAGCCACTGTGTTTTTCCAGTTAGCAAGCACTTATGTACAGGCAGCAGTTAAGCTGGTCTATCCTTCACGAAGGAATTCGAGCTTGAAAGTGCACACCGGGTATCCTCCTTCAAATCTGACAACCGGAATACCACTTGTACAGGTTGTCTGCCGCTCGTTGAGATTTCAACATGTAGAGCTGATCCTGAACCATGTGCGTAAGAACAGCCATCTAATTGGAAAAGCCACAAAATCTACGCCTCTCAGGATTATTACTCAAGACCCACAATGGAGACAAGGAAGGGCTTCTGTGCCTGCCACACCAGACTCAAAGCCTCAGATCTACAGTTCAATTCTGTGTTTCTGCAAATGGGAGACACCACATCTTCAACGATCCAAAGGGCCTCCAGTTGTTACTAGATGACAGAGAGACCAACTTGATGGACCCTAGACCTGCGTCCAATTCCAAGTATTGATCCTCATCAATGTATACTGGTTGTATGACAGAGGCAAGCATGGCTGAACCACTTGTGTCTCTACCACTCAACCCCAACAACAAATGCGTCTAAATAACACTTTTGTTTACCATGCATGCCTTTACCACACAATTTTGTGGTAAAGGCATGTTTAGTTAAAGGATGTGGGGTAATGTTCACACCCCACATCCCTTTACTAAACCTGCCCTGCGTCCTAAAATCCTGGCCCCTACCCTATTACCTGACTCCCAAGCCCTAAAAACAACCCCACCCCTAAAACCTTAACCCCTTGTATGTGTCGGACAGCCCCCGAACGTCTGACATCGCGTTGGACGTGTGCATCAGACGGCCGGGATCCGACCAAACTGCACACGTGTGGAATTCTCCCGCACCGCAGAGAAATTCCGGCCGCGGTCAAAGGGTTAAACATTCAGACTCCCACTGACCTAAACCCTAAAAACGTCCTCCCTTCCCTGAAAATTGTCCTTTCCCCCCTACCCTGAGCCCTAAAAACTGCACCCCTGCCCTGAAAACTGCCCTTCCCCCTCCCTTGAGCCTTAAACTCTGCCACCTACTGTCGTATCGTCATGCCTGTCCTGTCTGCAAACCAGGACCAGGCATGGCAGGCAAAGGAAGGTGAGGAAAGGGAGGAGTGGCAGACAGTGCGCGCTGAGACGCAAAAGAAATAAAGACGCGTCTAAACTCCCAGCCGGTTTCCCGTGTCTCGTTCAGTGCGGGGCCGGTGGGAATACGGAACTGGCGACGAGGGTGGGATACAGGCAACTCCCCGCCCTGATACTGACATCCTGCAAACGCGGAACGGAATCAAGCACTACCGCGAGTGAAGAGTGGAACATCGCCACCGTCAGCCAGAACAGTGCCACCAACGAGGTGAGAGTGCGAGGGGTGCCCAGATGGCGAGGTGTGCCCAGAGCGCTGACTCAGCACCTTGTTCCTGCCTATAGCTCTAGCAATCAAAGCTACAGCAACCCAAGAGAGCACTCTGGAGATAGGAGGCAAGAGTCACGACGGCGGCCATCTTGAGGTCAGGCATTTTCCATAGATTAAACTTGACTCCCAGCGCAGTGGCCATTTTGAAGTCCGGCACCACCAGGAAAGCACCCCAGAGCCCGCCGAAAGCGCGTCTGAGACCCCTAGACGCCAGTAAGGTCATTGAAGTACGGAGTGAGGCAATTCTAAAGTCAGGCGCCACCCGGAAAGCACATCACAGCCCACCGAGAGTGCGACTGAGGCCTCTAGATGCCAGTGAGGTTCACTGAAGCACGGAGTAAAGCCACAGACGCCCCGCCATGTCTACACAACCTGATTCGTCGCAACCGGCGGCGACCGGCTTTGCGCAAACCGCCCCACCGCCTGGACCAATGTTCATCAGAGTATCATTCTTGCGTCCTCCTGAACTCCTAATGCTGACGTCTGGATAAGTATGGGCCCCAAATGGAAGAGTTGGCTTGAAAATTTCGAGGGCTTCTTGAAGGGCTCACAAGTCCAAAATCCCGACCAGCAACTCACTGCACTTCGAAATTTAGTGGGCAAAGACGTTGGACAAATCATCAAAGAACTGCCCCCAGCTAATGCGGCATCATATGATGATGTGAGAGAGTCCCTGAACAGAAAGTTCCTTCACAAGCGGAACTTCGACTATGAGCGATACACGTTCAATCTTTCATCACAGGAGCGAGATGAGCCCATGAGCGATTTCATCTCCCGTCTAAGACCAGGCTCTCTGTGTAGAATCGCGCACTGAACCAAGACGTCGCCCAGACCATCAGCAGTCTGAAAGATCCAAGAAGTCATTTCATGCAAGGTCACCGAAGCGGTCATTCCCGAAGACAACCATCGCAGTGCTATCGGTGGGGGCAAGACTACCCTCATACTGGCCCATGCCCTACAATCGGCCAAAAATGCCATTGATGTGGGAAAGACAACCACTTTGAAGCTGCCTGCCAAACCTGTCGCTAGGACACAGGACCAGTTCAGCGAAGCACAGGGTCACATCACCATGTAAGAGCTGTGAAAGGGAGAAGAGATCAATCAACATGTTCGTCAAGATCCAGCACCCAGTCCCACAGCTCATATTGATCTCGCAGGTCGACGTCCAGAGAGTCATCTGCACTCCCTCCGATATCGCAAGACAGTGACAAATATGTATACATGGTGGCAGATCCAGACAAGCGAAAAAAATACCCATTGTTAGACATTCAGATGGGAAGACACTCTGCCAAGTTTGTTCTAGACATAGGAGCATCACTTAACTACATTTGCTCCACAGAGTATCAGAAGATGAAACCGAAACTGGAGCCCGCTACGGTACGAGTCTACACATGGATGTCCAGAGAACCATTGCCATGTCTGGGACAGTTTCCCACAACACTGACATACAAAGACAGAACTATTCAGGCACGTGTCCACGTGATTGAAGGCCCCGAAAAAGACGATTGCCTCCTCAGTTTACCGACGGCAGAACGTTTGAAGCTGGTGGAGATTCTGTACAGAGTGGATGACTCGCCTGACATTGTCAGCAAGTTCCCAAAGCTATTCTGTGGTCTCGGGAAACTGGCCCATTTCAAGGTCAAACTGCACATTAATGAGCAAGTTACACAAATGGCGCAGCATCACAAGAAAGTACCTTTTCAATTGCAGCAAGCTGTGGATGACGAACTTCCAGACCTACTACGAGCAGACATCATAGAACGCTCGACTGGGCCCACTCCATGGGTATCGCCAGTAGTGGTCGTACCCAAGAGGGGAAAAGACAGCAAAGTACGCTTGTGTGTAGATATGCGAGCCCCAAACACAGCCATCGAAAGGGAGCGACATCCAGGACCCCACATCAGCGACATGATCACCCGCCTGAACGGAGCAACTGTTTTCTCAAAACTGGATCTCAACAAGGGGTATCACCAACTGGAGCTGCACAACAAATTGACCATGACAACTCATTAGACCGGGTGTGCCACGCTATCCTGGATGCTAACCTCACACTCAACAAAGACAAATGCGAGTTTCACAAATCAACTCTAAAATTCTATGGACACATCTTCTCAAAGGAGGGCATGAGACCAGACCCTGAGAAAGTATCAGCCTTATCTGCCACCTCACAACCACAGGACGTCAGTGATGTCCGTTCGTTCCTGGGCATGGCTAGCTACTGCGCCCGGTACATCAAGGACTATGCAACCATCAGCTCAGAGAACTGACACGACAAGGGCAGAGTTTTCACTGGTCAGACAAGTGTTAACAAGCATTCAACAAAATTAAGACTGCTGTGAACTCAGCCATTAACTTGGCATACTTTAACCCCAAATGGAAGACGGAAATCACGGTAGACGCCAGCCCCATTGAGCTAGGCGCCATTCTGGCACAATGCGATGACGAAGAAGATCAACGCCCCATCATTGCATATGCCAGTCGCAGCCTCACCGACGCGGAAAAAGCATACTCCCAACCATAAAAAGAGAGCCTGGCGGTTGTATGGGCATGTGAACATTTCCACCTTTTCGTCTATGGCAAGCATTTTACCCTTATCACCGATCACCAGGCTCTGACAACTATCTTCGGCAACCCCCGGGCGAAGATGCCTCCGAAGATTGAATGGTGGGGAATCCGCCTGCAGGACTACACTTATACCATCATCCATAAACCCAGGAAGCGGATAACCCAGCAGACTATATATCACAACATCCCCAAGCAGTGACGCGAGCGCGGCCTTCGGTAGCAGAAGAATTTCCTCCATTTTGTCATTGACCAAGCATGCCCGCCTGCCGTCCCACCGTCCCACTAGAAGCCTTCTTTGAAGCATCTGCAAAAGATGCCACTCTACAGAACATCATGCACTGTGTCTGCACCAATTCATGGAGACACTTGGAAGAGCCAAATACGAATGAGGCCAGTAACACACAAGAACTCCTGGCATTCTAACATGTCAAAGACGACCTCTCCATTAGCACCAATGGTCTACTACTAAGGGACAGTAGGATCATAAGTCCCCACCAGTTGAGGCAAGGCACCATCAACCTGCCACACGGAGGACACAGAGGAGTTGTAGCCATGAAGAAGGCGCTGCGTGAACGTGCCTGGTTTCCTTTGCTTGACCATATGGCAGAAACCACATTCCAAGACTGCCCACACTGCCAACTGGTGGGGCGAGAAGAACCACGGGCCCCTCTACAGATGTCGGACCTCCCAGACAGCGTGTGGCAACACGTAGCGGTTGATTTCTTTGGCCAGCTGGAATCAGGTAAATGCATCATTGTCATCAAGGATGAATACTCCGAATTCCCCATCGCTCACCAAATTTCATCCACTAAAGCAGCTGCTGTCATACCAGTCATTGATGAAGCATTTGCCACATGGGGAATCCCTACAGATGTAAAGACAGACAATGGACCACCATTCAATGGACAGGACTTTTCAGAATTTGCAAGACATCTAAACTTCAAACACCGAAAGATCCACTCCCCTGTGGACTCAGGCTAACGGAATGGTGGAGTGATTCATGGCCCCTATAAAAAAAGACAATGCAACAAGCTGAATTAGCTCATCTGGACATTCGGCCAGCCCTTAATGAAGTGTTACGTGCATACAGGACCACGCCACATAGCACCACGAAACAATGTCCTGCCACCCTGATGCTGGAGCGAATCCCAAGCATTCAGATACCAGCCGCGGATGCCATCATCCAATCCAGATTCCCGCATAAAGACCATGAGGCACTGGTGGAACTTGATCGAACCAAGAAGTCGACAATAACGGAATATGCGGATCACTGCAAGCATGCCAAGACGTCTGACATCCAAGAAGGCGACTGAGTGCTAGTAAAGCAGGAAAGGAGAACCAAGGCTGACAGCCGCTACTGCACTAAGCCACTACAAGTAAGTAAGAAGAAAGGGACCATGATCACAGCGGATTCCGGAGTCAATAGAACAACAAGATGGCCCAGGAACATTTCCAGCTTTCTGTGCTTCCCCTCAGTTTTACCTCAATCTCTTGAAAGTGAAGGCAGTGGCCGCGTCCCATTTTTGGAAGTTGAGATTACCTGATTCTTGTATCACAATGACTGGTTGCTAAAGGCAGGTTCGCCACAGGCCTTCGTATAACACTTCAGAATGAAGGTCGAGCTCGTGACATTGTTGGGCTTTACTATCAACAAGTTGAAGTCCCAATTGAATCCTACACAGAGACCTCTGTTAATTGGCGCAGTTCTGGACACAATGATGTTCAAGGCTTTACCTCCACCGCAGCATGACCAGGACATTCAGGAAATTATTCCAGAGTTTAATGATCAGTCCTGGGTCTCAGAAAGGATGACTGTGGCCTACATGGATACTTGACCTCATGCATCATCCTTGTCCCCAATGCCAGGTAGCACATACGAGCCCTGCAATGGAACCTCAAAACCCAGTGGGCTCAGCATCAGAGCTCAAGATTTGTAGTGGTGCATGCTAGATGTCATTCTGAAAGGCTGTAGTCCACTCTCCCTTTCCCACTCAGAGCACAGAGTTGTGATAGACAAGTCACTGCAGGGTTCAAGAGGTCACCTAGGAGAGGTAGACTCTGCAGTCTCCACGGAGAGCCAGCTTCATATCCGTCTTCTGAAGCTTTAGGCCTTCTGTCTGTCCCTTAGGGGCTTCCTGTCATCAAAGGGGGGCTAGAATAGGTCCTCACAGACAATACTACCCCCATTTGATACTGCAACATGCAGTGTGGGGGGGCTGGGCTCTGTACCTCTGGAGGTGGCTGGAATGACAGAACATATTCCTGGTAGTCAACCACCTGGCAAGGTCACTGAATTCCAGGGCAGACAAACTGGGCAAGCATAAATTTGCAGAACATGAGTAGCATCTACATCCCAAGGTGGTGAAATCTACACACACTGGGGTAAGCCCTGGTTATATCTATTCACCACTGTCTGGAGCACACAGTGTGTTTTTTGCTCAATGGACTTTTCTCCAAGGCACTCGTTACAAGATGCATTACTACTGGAATGAAGCGAAGTGCCCTTATACACTTTGCCATTGATCTCGCTTCTGCCTCTGAAGATGATCAAGTCATATTTATTGACCAGACAGGGCCATAAAGGTTGGTAGCCACAGATCCTGAGCCTGAACATTATGATCAAGCTTCCACTGACCTCCTGTCTCAGCAGCAGTGCAGGATCCTTTATCCATATCACCACAACTTACACCTCCATTCAGTGAGACCGAATGTTGGTAACTAAATACATTTGGATTGCTGGCAAGGTAGTGGATGTTATCTTTTTTATCAGACGTCTTTCCTCAAAGTCTATCTATGCTGAGTGCAGGAAAACATATATTGCCTGGGGTGTTGCCTGAGACACCGACCATTTACAAGCCAAACTTTCTGATGTTCATTTGTTTATTCTCTTTTTAGTCCAGCAAGAAGTACAGTGGGCACAGGGAAAGTTTGTCAATCGTTTCTTCCTTTCTTGGTTTAGTGGACCAACCATCCTTGTTTAAGTCACCAGTTGTGATAGATATACAATATTTGACACAGATGTTTCCTCACAAACTATTTGTAAGGTCCCAGTGGGGCCTTAAATGGTCTTATATTTCCTTATATGTACATTCTTCACACCTATTCAGAACTGCTCCATAAGACGGTTGATGCTGAAAACGATCCTCCTTCTCACTATCACATTGGCATGCCATCTTCATTGAGGTGCAGGTTCAGTAGATATAACTTCCCTACACTACCTTCTTCTCAAACAAGCTGGTGTTAAGGACCTTTTCTCCCTAAGGTCATAATTATCTTACATGTTAGCCAATCAGTTGCCTTGCCTGCATTCTTCTCTCTATGGAGGAGGCGACGGTCTATCTCCTTGATCCAATGTGGGCGTTGAGCTTTTACATTCACTGGACAAAAAAATAATTGAGTAGAAAGATCAGCTCCTCGTCTGCTTCTCAATTTCAAAGAAGGGTAGGTAGGGTGGTGCAGAAGAGGACGCTTTTGAAGTGGATAATCATCTGCATGAAGATATGATATGCATTGGCCAAAAAGCAGCCCCTGAGGAACAGAGAGCCCATTCCACCAGAGCCAGTGCCACAACTATGTCTTTGGTGTGAGAGATGCCTGTTTTTGCCGCTCATGTCACCTGGTTGCAACATGAGCTTTGGGCAGATGTTCATGTAGCACTACTGCCTTGCCAGTTAGGTCCAATGCGAGGGTTACTTTCCTTGCTCAGTCCTGTAGAACTTTATGGTCAGAGTCAAGTCCTGATAGCCTTCCCCTTTGGGAGTTACTGCTTTGGTATCTGTTCTAAAGGTATTGAATCTGCGGTTAGAAGTATCCATCAGAAGAACAACTTACCTTCGGTAACACTGTTCCTGGTGGATACTCTGTCTGCCGCCCTCTCTCCCTGTTCTGTGGTCTCTTTAACATCTAAAAAGATCCCAAGATAGAGATCTGCATACTGTTGCCAATAACTGTTCTTAGCTCCACATCTGATAGAGACTTCTAGCTGCAGATTCCTTACCATAGAATTATCCCTGGGGTCAGACTGGAATAGGAAGATTTTTTGTGAGCAGATGCCCCTACACACCGGTAGGTGGTGTCAATCGGCTCTGCGTCCATCATCAGCGCCTGAAATGATGTTGGGGTCCCTATATAGGCACCACCCAGGTGCGCAGATATCAGTTCTTTGATTTCCGTGCCAGCCAGCGCTGATCCGGAGAAGAGCTATTATTCTTGAGGTTTACCTCCTGGTGTGTTGAGGAATGTCTTTACACCGGTCTGGTTTTAAGAGCGGTGGTGCCTGTCACCTGCCAGTGTCGGTGGTGGACCCATACCTCATTTGTCTGTAGTGCCTGGAGCTCGACCACAACACACAGTACGTGTTATGATTGCCGTGCCATGGCTCCGAAGGCTTTGAGGGAGAGGTTGCTAAAGGTGCTAGTGGCTCGGCATGCGACTCCACAGAAGTCGAGATCCCGGTCGAGGGAAAGGTCCTAGGATTGTTTGTGGAGCCCAAAGTCTTCCTCGTACCATTCAAAGTCCTTCAGATAGTCATGTAGGAGGCACAAAATGAAGAGCAAAAAGTCGATGTGCTCTTTGACTTCTCCTCATCCATAGGCCGACAAGACGAGGAAGCCTCTACATTCTAGGCTTTGTTTCCTTGGACCAAGTGCTGGGCCAAATCCGCACCTTCCCAAATTTCCAAAGACCAGAGTGACCTCCACCCAATTAAAAAAGTTCTGAGGCCATGCGCCTCATACTTGGGCAGCCTGAACCAGTTGACACACCTTCGGGCCTCGTGGGGTCAGAAGGGGCCACATTTGGTTCCGCCCGGCAGCTCTGACTCTGGTGGGGCCCCAGGGATCCATTCCTGGATCCAGACCGATACCGGTCTTGCCATCTCGACCTTCCTCTGCGCCGGTCCCGATGCATATCCTCCCACGCGCCGCCATCCCCGACTCTTATCACGGAGCTGGAGGGGCATAGCCCAACGCTGACTCCAATGCCAGCAGAAGCCTTGCCTCCTAGATCAGAGCCTCAGCCTTATTTTTATCAGCCAGGCCTCAGTGAAGACTGGGAGGGGTCGCTAATCCTCTGGATTGCTGTGAATGATTTTTCGATTGAGCCTGGAGGTTTTAATTACTCGTCCGGCGTTGGCTAAATGGAATTATCAGTTTAATTAGGATTATGCTGGTCTAACTTACTTGACAAGAAATATGGGTCAATCAGTAAACTTTTAATTCATCGCCCTGAAGATGGTCTGACGGACTTGTCAGCCATAGAGACCGAAATGTCGACTAGCCCATCTATTTCCACAATTATTTGTTTCTTTGTATTTGATTTCTGTTGTTTCAGGCTCATTTTCCATTATATAAAAACTTTGGAATAGATGTTTACATACTGAACCCTGAGGTCACAATTTCTGTACAAAACTTATTTACCTCGGTCTTTGTATGTAGGTATAATATTTTGTACCCCGTCTAGTTACTTGTATTAAATATTTTGATTTGTTGAACTATACACACCTGTGTTCAAATTGTTTACTGGAAGATTTGTCAAAGTACAAATTAATTGATTCTAATCTTGATTGTTCATTAGTCAGTCACCACTGCTGGGCTTGATAATAGATGTATTCAGGTGATTGTTATTATCTTGATTTCTTTAAAACAAATCCCTTGTTGGTACTTTTACCTACTTATTGTTCTATGTCCCAAGCCCTCAAGGGTTTATTGGGTTTCCCACGTCTTATTGACAATGTAATTTCTGGCACGGACACTGCCAGATGCAGAGCCGAACGATGGCACCTAATGGTGTGCAGGGGTACTGCTCACGAAAAGTCTTCAATCCATTCTGACACCTGGAGATAGTCTAAGGTAAGGAATCTGCTGGTAGATAAAGTCTCCGCCAGATCAACCAATCAATCAGTCATGGGATGGTAAAGTGCAACTACTCACCCGTGAGGGTCTCAAGGTGCTGGAGGTAAGGCGTTACTGGCAAAAATGTTAATAAAAAGTGCTTTGTAGCTCTGTCAGGGTTACAGGGGGACTCCAGGCCCACAGTTAGGGGGTGGCAGGGTATTCCTACCCTCCCCCTTTTCTTTTTTTTCAATGTTTTTTGTGGCACTCAGCTAAAGGCAAATGCCAAGATCACTGTTAACACTTCCTGGTTGAAGTGTTAGCAGCCAATCAGAATTCAGCACGGGGACTGTTGGGGTCCCTATATATACAAATTTGGATTTCCTTTATTAACTCCAATACTACTGAATGGATTTACACCTCTTCTGGACCAAGAGCTACCTTTCTACCAAATTTAGTGTAATTTCGTACAGTGCTTCAGGCTGTAGTTGTGTCTAAAAATCTCCATGGAAATTAACATGGGAAAAATACTTTTTTGATCTCCCTCTCTTTTACGGCCCCGCTTTGTGGATCGCTCCGAAACTTTCCTTGTACAACAGGAATCGCCAGCAAACTTGTATTGGAAAATTTCGGGAAGATTCATCAACCGGTGCCAATGATATAGACAAGTCAAAAAATGCTATTCCTATGGAAATGGTCCTAACTATAACTACCTACTGGCGACCACCAGTAGGTAAAATATAGCAGTGCATTTGATGCAGACCCCCTCTTTCTTAAATTGCGAGTGACCCGATGCAAGAGGCAAACAGGTGCCTACCACAGCATTACCTTTATTGTGCAGTGTCCCGCCATTCCGAGTTTGCCGATGGAATGTGGAATAACATGCATCAGTTGTTCTTTCTGTATTCATTCCAGGCATGTGATTCCACCAGTTGTATATCGAAATGGTGCAACGCTGCTGACCCGCAGGTTCTCAATGGGGCTTGCAATCTGAATTTGGCTGCTAAATCAAGTTACAGACTGAGTTGGGATTACTGAGTCCTTATTGTTGAGCATTTGCCATAGTTTAAGATTTACTTTTTAACTCATAACTCTGTAGTGTAACATCAAACTTAAGTTGCATCTTTCAATTACAAAAGTATTAACTCACCCCAGTGTTTGTGTTGTTGTGTTTATGTATTTCTCTACAATTTCCTAATTCATATATCTATTTTAATATAAATGCAATAAAAAAGGTAAATTAATAGATAGTTATTTTGAGGACATTAGCACAAAATGCATTTAATGTAAGTAGGGGAGATGCTAAACAAAAGAACAACAATGCAACCTGGTTACTAGTTAGTAACTAGTTAGGGGTGGGCAAGGTAGGGGGAATTAACTTAGTTGTATTCGCCACATTTCAATATGTATTCTGTGAATAAGCGGGGTGTATATTATTCCCACTGGTCCCAAGTGAATGAAGACAGAAGCCTGTGCCCCGTTAACTCTGCTGCAGAATCCGAAGTAGGGGCCAGATGTAAGATTATTTTTAGTGGTTGCAAATGGAGATTATGCCCTTAGTGAATGCTAAAAATGGCTTCTGGCATGTACTAACCCAATTTTGTGAGTCCTACCTATTACCGACTCGCAAAATAGGGTTTGTGAGTTGCCATTAGGATAGGGCGCGCCAAGGACGTCCCTTCCTAATAGTGAGTCGCTGGGCCATGTATTAATGTTTTGTGACCGAAATGCCATTGCAAAACATTCATACCTTACCGAATCTGTGAAGGAGATGGCAACCCCTTTCACAAATGGGAAGGGGTTGTTGTATATGATTTTAGGACCTTAGTGTAATGTCCCGATTCATGCCCATATATAGGTATAAATCACCCTATCGCTACATAGGCATAGAAATCATAACCATATTTAGACTTAGCCTATGCAGTCCAAATACGGCAGGGCTACTTCCACTAGTTCTGAAAATCCACAACAATTTCTTTGAAAAATCCCCCTTCAGCAGTCATGGACTTCACCTTGCTTGAATATTGATTTACCCAAGAACTCATGGAGTTTTCAAAGAACTGAGTCTTTGATGATGTTATTATGTCCAACCTTACGTCAAACTCGGCACCTTCAAGGTATAAATATGCCCACACTTGCCCAGGCAAACACACGGTGGTTTGGAGCAGTTCGACTATCTACCTACACGACACAGCTCGCCGCAGCAAGTACCGAAGGAAGCCGACCCTCCAGCAGACCCATTGAGAGAGACGCTGTCTTGTCTCTTGCCGAGAAATCCAGCTACAGTGTTTCCAAGCTACCCTTGCGGGTTGTTGGGAAATCGAGTCCTGAGAGTGAGATACCAGACCTCCTTCATTCTAAAACCAAGGTACGGAGCTGATTAGACCCTTAGAGAGTTCTTTGATAGGTTCTTGGCAAAAGAATAGTGAAACTAAGCTACACCTCACTTACTTCTTCCCTTGTACTAGACCTAGGTTAGGTACACCGGGGATGGCGTATTTTAGAGCACTAGTTGAGTACTTTTTAGTCTTTATTTATTAATGTATGTATTCTATATATTTTATGGCTTAGAAACCATATCATGCTTTTACAGTATTATTTTATAATACTCTTCGTACTGTATGCATTGTACTTTGCAACCAGTATTACGATTGTAGCAGTTCATTTCCTCTGCATGAGAAAGAAGACTGTTCAATAAATACCTTTTTATTGAAAATGCCTGTCTCTCCATTTCTCTGCACCTCAGGTGAAACGAAGCATGCACGATTAACTGAGTGAAATAATTATTGTTTCCGCGACTCTAGAGATACATTTCTTATTCTTGGGAAACAAAGTTGTCATTTTTATGCGGTTGTCAGAAACTAATACCTTCTTGTTTATTCGAGAAAGTTTCTAGTGACCTCTGAGCTAGCTGGCACTCACAATTAAGTCTAATATATTTGATAGAGACCTAGTAGACCTCAGTCCTACGTCAAATCTATGGTATATATTATTCCAATGCGCAGAGCCTATTGGGAATATAGGAACTACACTACGGGGTCCCAAGGGACCCTTCCCCTTTGTGAATGTGAGTGGCAACATTTTTTAAGATCAGGCAGTGGTCCCACGGATCACTGCTTACTTTTAAAAGAATTTAAAGAAAACTTTTAATGTTTTTGTTTTTTAAATGCATCCCATTTTCCTTTAGGGAAAATGGGCTGCAATATTTTTTTAAACAGTCGCTTTATGTAAAAAGCAACCACAGACATAGTTGTCTGCTGTCCCCAGCAAGCCACCATCCCTGTGCTAACAGGCCACTACCTCATGAATATTAATGAGGTAGGTCCTTTGCGAATCGCTAAATATATCTGAAACACATTAGTACATTTCATTTTGCGACTCGCTAATTGCAAGTCGCTAAAAATTGCAAATTGCGAGTCTTGAAAATGAAATCTTCATATATGTGGCCCTAGGGCCACATGTACGACTGCATTCATATTTTACCGACTCCATGAAGGAGGTGGTAGCCCATTCGCAAATGGGAAGGAGTCCCCTTTTTAAGTCTCACCTGCGTTGCAGTGCATGCGCAGCTCACTTGCTAGATCTATTGTCGTTGGCTTTCTGTCTGGCTTCTTTGGAAGTGGGGTTGGTGACTGCCCTGTCTCCCTTAGATCCCCGCCCACCTGGACTAGAGATTTAGCTCGTGCACAGCATCTCCCTAGCTCGCACATGGCGTCTCTTCCAGACATGCATGTTTATTTTTTGCATCGCGCTTCTCTGGCCTAGTATCAAGCTTGTGCAGTCTCCTTGTAAAAGCCAAATGCAGATACTGCTTTTGCCCTCATGTGGCTGCAGTATGTGTGGCGCTCCCATACACGCTGTTGTCGAGCTACTGCTGTGTCTCTTGGCACGTCCTCGCCTCGCACAGTGCAGCACAGGCCTCTACCCCGGTGCTAGACATGGCGGTCACCCGGGCCTCGGGCTCTGTTGCCCTGTACGCACAGCTGCTTGAAAAAGAAAAAATAAACCGTGTGTCCGCAAGGTGCCGCTCCTGGCAGCGAGGACCCGGAAGAGGATGAGGAATATAAGCTCAATGAGGAGGAAGACGAAGAGCTACTGTCCACGCTACTGCCAGCTGTGCGTTCGGGGAGAGACAAAGGATCTTCGTGGTTCACTCGGATATAAAATGGGGGTCAAAGAAACTGCACTTTACCACAGGTACACACACTGACAAGAGGGTTCATCTATTGCATAAATGTCACTATGCATAAGTCGCAGCAGCATTGTGTGATACTAGCTGCTATGTCACGTGTGACAATTTCAGACGGCCCTGGTAGAAACACTTTGTGTGCTGGGATTTGTAGTTTCGCTTTCGATATTGTATGTAGGATGGCCACCGTTCTCAAAAAGAAGTACAGTCAATTTCTACACGCTTTGAGATCAGGAATGCAAGAGTGGTTGTACTCGAAGAATAATATGTGCATACCTGTCAATTCACCCGTATTTGGTGTGCCACCCTATTTTTCCCTCGATTGCCTGCCTGGCAAATAAAATGCCTCCATAAACTAATGCGGACACCTGCTTTTCAAACCTGTAACGCCCATCCTCTAATATATTAGTATTCGTTCTCCATTCAACTTCGCAAAAGCGACACCTATTGCTGTACAAATATTTTTTGTGGGTTTTTTCAAGCGCCCCATGCCATGCTTGCACTTAATAGAGGCCACGCCCCTTTATTTAGACACTGCTCATCTAAAGAAAGGAGAGTGGTCTCTATTAAGTGCAAGCCGGCATTGGGCGCTTAAAAACAAACAATTTTTGCATTTCAATTGGTCTTGTATGTGTAAGAATTTAAGCTATTGACATTTACAGTGCCAATAGCTCAAAGTATCGTAAATGCGAGATCTATTGCATTGTAAATACTTGTTGTGAATGTAGGCGGCAATAGTTTTTAAGAGCAGGCAGTAGTCCCATGGGCCACTGCCTAAACTTAAAAAATGAAAAGAAAACTTTTTCTTTTTCTTTTTTAAATGCTTCCCATTTTCCTTTAAGGAAAAGGGGCTGCATTTTCCTAAAAAATGTGCTTTATTTAACCTTTCGGATGCGTCGGGCGGCCCGGCCGGCGGCCGTCACAATTGGCTTGTGCATCGGACGGCCGAGAGCCGTCCGATTTGCACACGCGTAAAATTTTTCCGCAATCTGGGAACATTTCGGACGCATTTAAAGGGTTAAAAAGCAATCACAGACATGGTGGTGTGCTGACCCTAGCATGCCATCATCCCTCTGATGACAGGCCCTTCCCAATGTGTTGCAAATTGTGATCTACCTCATGAATATTGATGAGGAAGGTAATTTGTGACTATGGGGCCGATTAGGATGGCGGTGAATCTGCATCCTCCGGAAGCCACCGCCGGCCTGGAGGATGCGGATTCACCGCTGCGGCCACAGAAAACACCCACCGCCAGATTAGGATGGCGGTAGGATTGCGGTGAGACCAGTGGCGGACGGCAGGTCCGTCCGCCGCTGATCCGCGGGGTGTGGAGGGCTATTTGGTGGCGGTGTCTGCAAGACACCGTCAGCCAAATTAGGATGTGCATTTACACATGCTTTTTCACAGCTGCTTTTCCGCCGTGGAAAAACATGGTACCCCCCAGCATTTACATGCACAAAGCGGCAGGCACTGCCCGGTGCCTGCCGCTTTGTGCATGTAAATGTAAAACATGCATTTTTAACCTTGCGGCGGGTGCTGCTTCAAGCAGCACCCGCCGCAAGGTTAAAGATACAGGATGTGACCACCAGGGTGGCGGTCACATCCTAATTGCACCAGAGGGACTGCCGCTGCCCCTGCGGAGGGTCCCTCCACCTCAGGGGTGGCGGACTGGCGCTGGTCCGTCCGTCACCCTAATAGGCCCCCTAGTTAGGAATCGCTAAATGTGTCTGAGATACATTAGTAGATCACATTTTGCGAGCCGCAAAGAATCGCTATTAGAGAGTTGCAAAATGAAATGGTCGTACAAGTGGCCCTAGGACTATGAAAAGCCATTCGCATTGCACTCATTAAGATAAGGGCTCACAGAGAAGCACCATTTTTGTCATTTAGTGCCCTCTATTGGCCAATAGTGTGAATTACCACATCATCCAGTGAAATGTTTAGTTAAATATTCTGAATACAGAAACAATAGTTCACAGCTAAAAAATATTACTGCCCAACTGCTTAACAGAGTATATTGAAATCTGCATGAAAACATGATTTATTTATTATTTTACTGAAAAGTCAAGGTGTAACAATTCATTCAGATCTTAATTCATAATTCACTTCGCAGCGGAATCAATATCCAAGACATTTTCTGCCACATGCATGCAACCAAGTAAGCAATTGCGATTCCTTAATAGCAATTATTAAGGAATCGCTATTAAAGAATCGCAATTACTTATGCTTGTAGGTTTCGCAAAAAAATTGCGATTCCTACACATTTACTAATAGCAAATCACAAATTGCGATTCACTATTAGGGAATGCTACACCATTCATGCCTATGGTCCTTGAGGCCCTTGGGAATGAATGGGAAACCATTCGCAATTTGCGACTACCAAATAGGTAATCGCAAATTGCGAATGCAATTGCAAGGGTGCCAGGAGGCCAAAATGCCACCCTGATGCACCCCCAAAATTGGCATGTGTGCATATGTGGCACACACACATGTCCTAAGGGCATATGTGTGCGCCACATGGCACTTATAAAAATGCAATTTTGTGCATTTTACGAAGGAATCGCAAATTACCATCAACTTGAAATTGTTGGTTATTTGCGATTCCTTAATGCAAAATCACATTCTGAGAATGCTTCTTGATTTGCATTTAGGGAATAGCAAATTGCGATTCCCCAACAGCTTTTGCAAAGTAGGTCATCACAAATTTAGCAATTACCTATTTTGCGAATGGCTTTGGGCTTGATGCATCCCGAATCGGCCCCTTTGCGACCGGTAATTAGCTGGATGTATGTGCCCCTTTGTGTGGTAAATGCCAGAGCAGGCAGGGGGCGAGGGGGGGGGGGCTGGAGGGGGTGCAATGCTTTCTCTTGTTGGTAATGTGTTGAAGGATACGATTCCCAAAGTATTTTTCTGTCAAAGGTTTTCTAGTATTCCTGAACAGGAAATAAATTTGTCCTGATTCTCAAACTTTTTTCCGCTTGCAAAAATATCTATCTCTTGGAAATTCAAGAGTAAGTCACACCCAGGAAGGAGAAACACACAACTCACATAAAAGTTGTATGAACTGAACCCTCAACAATTAACCTTTACCCATTTTCTGTCATAACGTGAGATATTGGGCTTTGTATGGAAAGGGCATTGTGGGGCTCAATGAACATTTAATGATGCGCCACTGCTGTTAATGCCCTTCTGCGATACCTTTCAGACACTAAAGAGCAACGGATTTTGACAACTAACAACTAAAAATGTGCCTTTTTTTAAAATAAAACATGCTTCATACTTTTTAGATATCCTGCTTTTGGTTTTGCCTTTCAGGTGCGCATCTTACGGAGATATCTGCCTATGTTTGAGTTCATGAAAGTGACAGAATCTTTTTTAAATTTTACGCCACCATAGACTTCCCTTGCATTTACCTTTTCAGAGATGTCTGATGGGGATTTAGCATGTATGTGCCTAGGGGGCGCTGAGTCAGCTCTAGAAAGAGTAAGAAGCTGGGCCTTTTATGAGACTATGGACCAGGTGTAGGTAAATATAATTTAGAAAACTCAGAGTGCCCATGGGTCTATGGTAAAAAGACATCCCCGAGACGGTTCAGCTGACCGCCAGGAGTACCGACGTAGAGAGCGGTGCTCCATTCGCCTGAGCCGCAACCAGGTGAGGTGAGGCCATACCCTCCTGTTTAATAGTGATCTACTAACAGGAGGTGTAACCAGAAAAACCAAGGATTCCAGGTGAAATGGTTTCTGATTAGTTTCTTTATTATATTTTCACCTATTGCAGTAGCAATTATATATAAAGGTCCTGACGAAGGCAGAGGACAACTGTGTCCCTCATTCTGCTGAAACATGTTGACCATATACTTTCACTAGCAGATATTTGTTTAAACTGCTATTTTTTGCACTGTTTTTAACCCTGGACAACTGAGGGATAGTAATACATTTGAATCTCTTTAACTTCTCCAATTTTATCCACAATATGATTTTTTTCACACACTCTTATGCACTGCAATTCAGCCGTTATATATAATTTTGATATCTTGATATCACTCCACCTCATACATCCTGAGCCATTGGACATATGCATCTAGTCCTTGTGGTTTGCCCAGAAGTTCTATGGGATGTTGGGATGAGGAGTATAAGGAAGCCCAGGTGATGACAAGTGCGGTATCGGATAGCGACTGATGGGTATCCTTACTCACCAAGGGGTACCTTTGTTGTATTAATTACACTTTTTGTATCCTTCTGCTGATTCATGTCATATTGAGGTCTTTTTACCATAGACCCATAGGCACTCTGTGTTTTCTAAGTATCTTGTTGGGGGGCTGTGTCCATGCGAGGTCTGAAAATATGCCCTAGGGCCCTTCATTAGTGGTTTGTGTTAAGGTAAATATCATTTACCAATTCTAAAATACAGAATTTTTCTGATTCTGTATTTTAGAATCGGTAAATGATATGTAGCTCATGATTCGGTAAATGTTACCGCATCGGTAAAATTCGGTAAATACCGATTCGGTATTTACCGATTTGGTATTCCCCATTCATTCCTGTGGGCCTGGCGGCCCATAGGAATGAATGAGAATTACCGATTCGGTAAATACTGAATCGGTAAAAGGGGGTAGACTTACAAGGGTGGCAGGGTGTCACATTGACACCCTGTTGCACCCCTGTATAGTGCATGGGTGCACATGTGGCACACATACATGCAATAAGGGCATGTATGTCTGCCACATGGCACAGTTGAAAAAAGCACAAAATTGCTTTTTTTAGAGTTTTCAATATTTACCACCAACTTGTAGTTGGTGGTAAATAACGAATCCTTACAAGTGAAAAGCATTCACTTGAGTGCTTCCTAACTTAAGGATTCGGTAATTTACCAAATCGATATTTAAGAATTCAGTAATTTACCGATTCCTTAAATTACCAATTCGGTAAATTACCGAATCCTTAAATCAGGACTCTACATCTGAAAAGCCTAATACTGGTCGGTAACGGCCGAAATTCAGTCATTTTGGCCGTTACCGACCGATATTAGGCTTCCTACATCAGGCCCTTAATGCTTTATCTCAGGCATGCACTGGATGCATATTATATATGTTGTGATGTTTTGTTTATGTATTTGAATGTTTGTTTGCCTGATAAACAATATTAGATACTTGGAATTGGTGTTTGCTCGTGAGTTTGAAACTAAACCAATGCAAGTTGGTTAGGACACCGATACTCAGCAATAGAGAATAATTAATGTCTTCTCTATTATAATAGTTATTTTAATCAGTTCCTTCGCGTTATTTTGTTTATACAAGCTTTATCTTTGCCCAGATGTGGTGGAATTAATAAGGCAAACCCCTGGATTTTGGAGCATGGAAAACAGGGTCAGCAGCTTTCACTTGTCCTCAACCTCTGTAGTAATAGTGTTTCCTTGAGGTCCTTCAAACATGGGATGTCTGGTCAAGTACATGATCGATAGAAACACAAACCTAAGCCCCAAACTTCTTGGTTACTTCTTCAGACAGTAAACATGCTGTGCCAAACAGCTAGCATAGCTAGCTGAGATCTGAGACATACTTGGAGAGTGAGCAGAGGGATGTAAACAAATGTAGGGTGTGTAGTACTCTCGAGCTCCACTCCCCTTGGGGTTAGGAGCCAGGGAAGTGTAACCCTAGTGTTTTTCAGACACATCTTTGTCTTGTGTGTCGTATGCGTTTCAGATAAACTTAGAGGCCATAATATGAAAAGCCTCTCTTTCCATGCAGTAGCACACATTGCATTTTAATCTGCGTTTATTGCATAATGTTATGTTCTGCCTAACGAAAGGTGTAAGCAGTCTGATTGCCTCATTTAATTAAAATGTCCACCAATCAAACAGCCACCTGGCAGTTGATTATGTGATGTTTGCAGAAGGCATGTTTATTTACTGCACTATTGTACTTCTAAGGCACCCATGCATTTGTTGAAGGTCACTCAGCAGCTTTGTCCTGTCTCTTAGGGCCTGAAAAACCAGTCCAGGGTGAAGTTGAACATCGTCCGGTGCCCACCAGTGACCACCGTCTTGATCAGGAGACCAGACCTCCGGTACCAGCTGGGTTTCAGTGTGCAGAATGGAATTGTAAGTATGTCTACATCTCTTCTAGCAATCTATCCTTGTTGGAATTGAGGAAACCACAAGTCCGTGTCTCTTCTGTCTACTCTATTAAAAAACAAGGTTGTTCGAAAAACCGCACCAGAAATCTAAATGGATCTGCAATTTCTGAGATATCACAGAAAATGAAAACTCACCCTAATTCATCATTCCTTGTACATAATCCTCATTTTTATCCTTGCTATTTTTTGGTATTTGATATAGCACAGATCAAGCTCCAAAGAGCATTAGAACATTGGGATGTTGAGCGCTCCATTGAAGACAATGGAGTGCTCCGGGCTTCTTATATCTGGTAGAAGTCCAGAGCATCAACATTCCTATGTTTGTTCACAGCGGTTGTTGTGAACAAAGGCCTCATGGAGCCGGAGAGGATTTCATCCCCCTCGGGGTCCGTGAGGCATTTGTTTAACAAATAAGAACATTCTGCCCTTTAGGGGCGGAATGTTCTAATAGCTTTAGCCTCCGTAGCGGGCTCTACCAGCCATTAAAGGTCCAATCCCTCATTAAAGGTCCTAGCCTTCGGCTAGGGCCTTGAATGCTGGAGCTGGCCTCTAATGGCAGGAAGGGTCCACTAGGCAATATTAGAGCACGTTACAGAGAACATTGTCACAGGAACACCTCAAGCATTAGGTGCTATATGTAGAAGAGTATAGAGTGTGGGATCTGGGGTCTGGCTTTTCACCACTGTATGGGCTCTCTGTCACCCCATAATACAACATCCCTCCTCTCTGGCGAAAGATGGATATTGCTTCTCTGATTTTCTCGACTGAAATCACTAAATTGTGTCATATTTTAGCAACAACCTGGTACCACCTACTCTTTATTTATTGGCTTTTATTGTAACTTCACCAACATAAACCTTATGTGAAAGCCACAGAATTCGAAAGTTGTATTTGTTTCATGGTTTGAATCTGAACAGCTGATGTCTCGATGAGCACAATTCGTGCCCCGGTCATGCTCTGAAAAGCTGTGCCACTCCCTCTCTCCACCAGTCGCCAATATACTAAGAACTGTGCTTTTACTTGATCACCCAGGGACCCCTGGCCGAACCTGATCAGGACTTTGCATGCAATGAGACTGTGATTGCTTACTTTAAGATATAGCCTCCTTGTCCACACTATTCCATGCGGCATTGCTGACTTCGTCCACATCATGGCTGTTTTTCTGGATACTTAAAGACATATATTTGTCATTAAATTTCAAGATCTTGAACTGGGCAGTTTGGTCTCTAGCACTCGACCGCACCTCTTTATTGGGATCTTCCTTTTTCACCAAGACCTATTTGACAGTTTTTCCATGTGTGTCTTCTTGAATTGTAGTTCTTCCTCCGGTAATTTTCAGGAAGACTCTAAGTTGCAGTACTGCCTGTTCGTGCGTTCCCGACTCCTTGTGTCCGGATAGCCGTGGCAGGCAGCCTGCAGTGAGCACTTCATTCAACACCTAACTAAAGAACAACTGACCCCCACCACCATCACTAGATTTTTCCCAAATGAGGCTGCTGTTGTTCAGTCACTTAGGGATTCCAAAAATCATCCACAAGATCTTAAGCACATCATCCATTGTGTGATGATTACATTTGCATCATTTGGGACTGTCCCGCTTGGTTCGTCCATTTCCTGTTCTTGGTCAAGTGCAAGAGAAGGGTTCATTATTCACTCCTCCTGGGAGTTTGTTGGGCCTAGAAATATGTCCTCGGAGCTTGTCTGAGAACCTGCTGACACTCAAGTTAGTAGCTATGCTTTTGATACTGTAACTTGCAAGAGGATGATGAACCCCCCTCATATCCTGCCCTTTTAATAATGTCTTCTTCCTACACCTGTTACATGTTACATTGTTACAAAATGTACCAGACCGTGATTGTAGACCTGAGAAACCGTTAAGAACATGTAGGCTAAATATTCATGCAGCTATATTGGCTACACTCTAGTTGATCATCATAGCTAGATGGAATATTAGACTCCTATCCTCATTACAGGATACCTTTCTGCTGTCATCCTCGTCGCACTGTTAAGAAATTAATTGTAGAGAAAAGATATTCTGGCCCAATTCCTTAGGTAACGAAGGCGCAAAGGCCATCTGGAGCAATCACACATTATTCAAATAAAAGACCTTGGTATAAACTAAACTCTTTGCAAGGTGAAAAGATGTAGTGCAAAGTTGGTGAAGCTTCAGACAATGCACAATACTTCCACTACATCATGGTGGCAAATATACAGGCAACAAAACACACAGAATAATACACATAACTGGAAACCCTGGCACCCAAAGTGGTACCTACTGTTCTAGACACAGACATGATGCCCACATTCCGACCCCAGCAACTGACATCCTGCCTGCACTTTCACATTTGCTCAAATACGCCGAGGCACTCTGGAATCTTAAAACCTGGAGTGATGTTCAACAAACCAGAAAAAAGCTGAATGTGACCAACTAAAATGGCAGAATCGGTGCATTTAAATCCAGCTAGTGAAGTTGACATAATTCTTCCAGTCATCACAGTGCAGTCCAAAGGAACCAAAGAGAGTATCTCCCCCCCCCCACCCCACGAGAGCTAGCATTGAGCTAACACTGGAAGTACCAAAGGTCACCTCACCGATGTGGTTAACATGTGGCCTGGATTATAACGAAACACCAGCCGTTGCAGAGCCAGGAGAAAATATGCACACCTCAAACAATAAAGCACAAGGTTTATCAAATATGCTACATCCAGATGAATAACCAGTGCTAAGCACCAGTGATCAGCTCTGTAAATATATTACAAACAACCCCCTCCCTGAGGATTAGCTTTCACTATCAGAACAAGCATTTTCAATGCAATAGGTCTCGCATTTTCGAGGATTTGAGCTATTAGCATTGTAAATGACAATGCCTTTTATTTGTTTTAAAAACCCAAACGTAAATAAAAGGCATTGTCGTTTACATTGACAATAGCTAAAACGTGCGTAAATGCTAGATCTATTGCCTTCAAAATGCTTTTTTTATTTGATTGTTTTTTGCTTCGTTTGCGAGACTTTTTAGCAAAATCCATGGGGGTGAGCGCGAGGCTCCAAAGTCAAAGGCGACCGTCCCGAGCGGAGCTCCCGGAGGAATAGTGAGGAGGCACACTGCCACGAGGCCTACCCCCAAAATGGGTTGTGTCCTCCTATGGAGGGGACAAGTGACTGTGTGGCGGGGGGCTTGGTGGCCCATATAAACGGGGAATCTAGGCCCCTGCCGGAGCTGACCGGGACACCCTGAAGAACTCCCAGATCTCTCCTCACGTGTCCTGCGACCTGGATTCAGGCAGTGGTGCGGCCCGGGGCAGTGACGTGCAGATGGGATACGGAGCTGCGGCAGCGGAATGAAGGGGGCAATGACGTGCAGATAGGAGACGGAGCGGCAGCAGCAGAATGAAGGGGGCTGTGACGTGCAGATGGGAGACGGAGCGGCGGCAGCGGAATGAAGTAAGTGCTGCGACCTGCACTCCTTAGGCCGCCCGCTCCCTCCCCAGGGACGCACAGAATTAGGCGTACACTGGCCACACCCAGAGTCATCCCTGTGGACCATGTGGTGCGGCCTCCCCCCTTCTCCTTACCAGTAGCAAAGTAGCATCGCCGAACTCAGCAGCTACGGGGGAGAGGGGGTGCCTCCCGGACTCCCTAATTCCCTCACCGTGGCCCAAGCTTACTGTTCCACCACATTCACCTCTCGGCTCCTTGACCTCGCACCAGCAGAGTGATGGAGCTTGACACACTGTGTGCATGCACATGGCCTGCCTGGGCCGAAGCTCAGAGAGACGCCGTGAGCGTGCAAGCGGTGGGAGAGTGTGAGGCAGAAAGGAGACACCAAGCGCGTGCACATCGCCTGTCCGTGCGCGCACATGGTTCGTCTCCCTTCGCTAGCAAAACCGACAACAATAGTCTCGCCAAGGCGAATCAGCGCATGCGCTGGGTTCGGTAGGCAAGACCTAAAAATACCTTGGGTGCCTGTGCTTTAGTGAAAGAAAAGGATTGGTTTGTGTTTACAATCCTTTTGCTATATACATAGGGTTGCATGTGACGAATTACATTTTTAACAAAATTAATTCTCTTTTATGCTTTGCAGCTGCAACCCTCAGAAGGCAGAATGATACATCAGAAAGCCAGTAGCATTAGGTGAACGATATTCACGCCTGTGCAGGCCACAGATAGTAAATATGGATATATATGACCGACAAAAGCTCTAACAGACAGCCAAGCAGGCAAGCCAGAACAGAAATATTGTAATTCTTCAAGGCATTCAACAAAGGTCATGACTAAGGGCGTGCACAGTTTCTGCCTTTGTGCTTTAAGTGGGCAAATTCATATCTCACACATTTTGTGAAGATGCCGATTTAGTTGCAGGTGAAACTTTGCAGCCCAAAAATGATATGAGAAGATATTTTCCTTGTAAATTTACCATCGCCATAGGTTTACTATTGGTCTGTTTTTCTTTTTAATATCACAAACGTCTTGATTAACACAAATATTGATAAATTGAAACAAGCACAGGCATGGCCAATGGGCAGGGCCACTGGAATTATGCGATTTTGCAGCTGCTGCGGTTTTAGCAAAAATATAGATTTGACACATACTCAGTGATCTGCAGCATAATCTGCATATATTAACAAAAAAACATTCCAGCTCAAATGGATTAAAGGTTACTTTAACAAAACGCTGCAACACTCGTTTCCACATAGTAGAAGGCCCGTCTCAAAGGTTGACTGGTCAGCTTTCCGTTGCTTCGTGCTGTATTTGGGTGCCAAACTGGTACTAATGCAGAGATAGTGTTAATAAGTATTAATATGACAAAATAATTTGGCTATGACGTAAAATCACGTAATTTTGGGAAATTTGCATTAGACTTGTTTTGTGAAATTCCCAGAAATTATGCAGTTATACCTCTTTGCATAATTATGTGCCATTTGCGGCAAAAATTGACAGCTAATGGTGCAATTTGCAGTAATACACAGTGCATTTTTTTTTTAAAGCAAATTGTACCATTCGCACAGGAATAACAACGTGAGTGGCCTTTGTTCACTGTGGTCTTGTTTAAATGCATCCTCGCTTCAAAAATTGACACAAAGGTGCATTTCGTGCTATATTATAGCATGAAATTTGCATTTCACGTGAATGTGTAACTTCACGCAATTTTACTAAATTATGTGAAAGCAAATTACGCGAATTTCCACACCCCTAAAAATAATGAAGTAACACAATCACAAAATGAGGCAAATTTTGCCACATAATTTGGCTTTTGTTGCCGCATAATATAGTCCTCCTCTTCTACATAAGTTAGTCCTCTGCAGCATAATTTCACTGGCCCTGCCAATAGGCCTCACTAAGTTGCTCTATTGGCTTTGCCAATGCCTTTTGCCACTGCTTTGCAGCACTGGCAAAAAAAACAAGCAGTGGCCAGAAAATGGGGTAGTTGCTGCGGGCCTTTTCACCAGAGAGATAAGCGGCAGTATTGAGTAATCCTGTGTAAGTGACACGTGCTGCTCAAATTACAGTTTGCAAATGCTGCCTGAGATATCCTGCCACATCTGTGCTGGTTTCCAGGCGCTATGTCATGCAGCTTCCTATTTAAACATTCTCAAACCTCAACCTTGTGGGTGGGGGGGGGGGTAGTTGGGGGAAGGACCGGGGAGGGGCACAGGGGCTCTGGAAGCAGATGAAAAGATGCAAAAAAGCATTGGCAAAAAAAAAGGTTGCGCCTTAGAGCGAGCTATTGTCTTTGGCAGTCGGATGGGGGTGAGTAACGGAAGTCTCAGGAGAGAGAAACAAGATGAGTGCACGTAGGGAGAGAAGAAACTGGTGTGGGAATGTAAAAAAATAAAACAATGACGCAACCAGCATTGATCTAGTTATAAAGTTTTCTTGTTTTTTTTTAAAACAAAGAAATAGTACCTGCTTCACAATGCGAGCAGCGGAGGCAAGTTAATTAAGCTTAATTAATCTGTGCTTGGTCCATGCGCCACTGACAAAAAAGGAAGTGACGCATGGCAAGCAACTGCCCAACTAGAAGGCAGAAAATAAGAGTGACAATGCTGCAAACAAACGGCAGGTTCCAAGTCAGCCCACTATAGCATACAAGAATCTTGCAGGCGAGAGGGCGCGCATTAGTACATTCTCTCAAAGGCGAACAAGTTGAGTTGCATGTAAACTGGTGCGCGTGTAAAGCGCTCCAATGCCTCCGGGTCGAGTTTGTGCTATATAATGAGCGCGCGCTCTGTAAAACGAATTTAAGAAAACAAGCATGGTGAAGGTGCGTATGCGCGTGCGCGTGCATCCTGCTTTTTTTTCAAAGCACATACTCGTGCTTGTGGGGCGTGGCTGTGGGCACTCCCGCAAGCCGTATGCCGCCACAAGCATGAGTATGTGCTTTGGAAAAAGAGCTACACTGCGGCTAAAGGTCTCCTATGCAGTGCATATGGAAAGGGGCGACCACTCGGTCCCCCCGAACGTATGGATGAGTGCCTCGATCCCCCCGGGAAGCCATTTTTGGGCGGGAGGCGCGTCTCGGCTGGTATGCCCGAAGCGGCGTAGCCGGGGCGCGCCTTTTCCCGCCCTAGAGTGGGCTGGCCTAGACACCGACGCAGCCAGCCACGCCCCCGGGGCGGGCAGGGGCGGGTTTTCGCCCGCCCTGAAGACGGATAAAAGAAGGCGCAAGACCAGAAGACGTCCTCTTGTTCTTGTGCTCCGAAGCTGCACCTCCTCGCTACACGTGAGCTCGGGACGGAACGAAGAGCCAATTTTGAGCGTTTTGATCTTTTTCTTTGTCTTCTAGATACTTCCTCGGGGAGATGCCCAAGAAAGGCGCAAAAAGAATGACGACCGATCAGATGGTGCGGGCCCTTTGCAAAGAAGTGTCCGACATAAAGAAACGGTTGGCGGAGCGAGATGGGGAGGAGGGTTCGGGCACCCCGCCGGCTGGAGGGAGACCTAAGAGGCCGAGAAAGGTTCCAGCCGGTGGGGCCGTCCCGGTTCCCTCTGCCCCGCTCGAGGCGCCGACCCCAGTACCGATGGAGGGGAATCCAATCCCCGTTGTCGTCACCCCGACACCCAAGGAAGACATGCCCCCCGAGCTGGCAGCACAGCTAGCAGCATGGTTGGGGGATAGTAGTGATGGCGCCACGGCTGCCGAAGCACAGGCGCTGATAAAAGGGCTTCGTGAGAAGAAAGAGGCAGCTAGAGTGGCTACGCCGTTGGCGGGGATAGACAAGCCGCAAGCGGCAGAAGCTGCGTCCGGTGCAGGTAAGCGGCCATTGCCGATTGCAAGGGACGAGTCAGCACCCTCTCGTAGAGAGAGATTAGGACAACATGTGCCTTTAGCTATAAAGGAAAAGATCTGGGCGGGGGAGTACGTGAATATTTTTTCCCTGCTTGTTGATCATTATGATGTGGAACATGTAAAAAGTCAGAAGGACTTAATGCATCCGAGTGTTTGGCGCGCAAAGATGGCCGCCTTTAAGGTAAATGAGAACATTGGCAACTGGGGCAATGCATGGGGTATTTTCACATCAATTTTGGGGGAACGTAGGCCCGAGTTGCTTCCTGAGTTTCCCGTTTATCAATCACGAATTATGGGTTACTCGACAGCGTATCAAGGTAACCATTGGTTTTGTTATGACAATTTGTTCAGGAAAGAAAAGGAACATAACAAGGGTTTGACTTGGGATTGTTACGATTCTTTAACATGGGATAAGATGAAAGAATCGGGAATGTTAAGAATGCCATTGGTCGGGAGCACTGTTGTTGATTACTCCCGCCAAAATGTGGGGACGCCCTTTCGACCAAGTACGAGCACCGACGACCAGTCGAGGCCCGCAGGCAATACAGGGAGAAAGGGTTTCTGTTTTAATTTTAACAAGGGGAAGTGTACCAGGCCTCCGGGATCGTGTAAATTCAAACATGAGTGTAGTACGTGTGGGTCGTCCCATCCTGAGTCATCGTGCAGAGCCAGAACGAGTGAGAATGGGGGTAAGGGAGGCGCCAAACAGGTCTAAGCTAGGCCGAGGGGCGCCTTTACCAACCCCGATTGATACCTTGGCAATGATTCCCTGGCTCAGCGAATACCCGGATCGCACTTCTGCCGGGGTGCTGCGGAACGGTTTTACACATGGTTTCCGCATCCCGGTAGGGGACTTTCAGGGTGTAGGGATGTGCAAAAATCAACTTTCCGTTTTACAACATGCATCTGTAGTGCAAGAAAAAATTCAGAAAGAGGTTAGCCGGGGACGGGTCGCCGGCCCGTTTAGTGAGCCCCCGGTACCGGATTTCGTTTGTTCTCCGTTAGGGGTGGTCCCCAAGAAGGACCCGGGTGAGTTTCGTTTGATTCATAATCTATCTTCTCCATATGGTCTTTCGGTGAACGACGCAATTGAGCCAGAAGTTTGTTCGGTGCGATACGCATCTTTTGATGAGGCGGTAGCCATCTTGAATCGCCTGGGGCACGGGACGTTGATGGCGAAATCTGATATCGAGTCAGCGTTCCGGTTGCTTCCGGTACACCCAGACGATCAGCGTCTTCTGGGATTCGGGTTTCAGGGGTCATTTTACATGGATAGGTGTATGCCAATGGGATGCTCTATATCATGTGCTTACTTTGAGCAATTCAGTACTTTCCTGCAATGGGTGTTCACTAAGAAAACGGGTTTCCGAAATGTAATGCACTACCTTGACGATTTTCTGTTCCTTGGCCCCGCCGGTACTTCCGAATGTGCCCGGGCCTTAGCTGAATTCTGTGTGTTAATGGATCATCTTGGCGTGCCATTGGCACCAGGTAAAACTATGGGTCCCACGACTTGCCTCGAGTTTTTGGGGATCGAGTTGGACTCAAGGGAGGGGTGCTTCCGTTTACCAGCTAGCAAAGTGTCGAAATTCAGGGCAGCCCTCCAAGTATGTTTAAAGGCATCCAAAGTTACACTGCATCAGTTGCAACAGTTAGTGGGAAAGTTGAACTTTGCCTTGAGGGTGATACCAATGGCTCGCCCCTTTTCCCGCTCAATTGCCCAAGCGATGGTTGGCTTAAAGGAGGGTCATCATCGCACAAGGTTATCGGCCGAGGTCCGCCAGGACATGCGGATTTGGTTAGCATTCTTGGCGGACTTCAATGGCCGGGTCGTCTGGAACAAGCCAGCCGTCTCCTCTGAAGAGCTTGGGCTATGGACAGACTCAGCAGGAAGCGTAGGTTTTGGCGCCATCTTCGGCACAAAATGGTCGGCACAAAAGTGGCCCCTATGGTGGCACGAGAAGGGGCTGACAAGTAACATCGCTTTCCTCGAACTATTTCCCATTCTGGTGGCCCTGAGAACCTGGCCAGAAGGGTTCAGAGATCATTCTGTTGTGTTCTGGTCCGACAATATGACCGTGGTAGAATGCATCAATAGTCAGGCAGCCCGTTGTAAGTTGATTTTGAGGCTCCTCAAAGAAATTGTCTTACTGTGTATGCAACTGAACGTAGTATTCAGAGCAAAACATGTCCCAGGGGTGATGAATCAGGCTGCTGATGCACTGTCTCGTTTTCACATGCAGGCTTTCTCGGGTTTCCTTCCTTCAGCGGACCCGGAGCCGGCACCCTTCCCCGAAGCTCTCTGGTCTCTCGGTGCCCCGAACTTCGTCACCTCGTGGGAGAGAGTCTAGCACCCAGGACAAGGAAGGCATATGAAGGGGCGTTCCAGGCCTATTTAGCCTTTTTGGGGGCAGAGAGAGGAGGACTTTGGGGTCAGGAGGAGTTGGTAGTACTTTTTCTGATGTCCTTACGTAGGGCTGGGAAATCGGTGGCTACGGCCCAAAGGCATCGTGCCGCCATTTCCTTTGTTGCCAGGGCCCATGGCATCCTGGACCCAACAGCGTCTTTCACGGTACAAAAAGCGCTACGTGGGTGGCAACGTCTAGAGGGTCGCAGAGTAGATGTACGACGACCGATAGGTCTAGACAGGTTGTCCCAGTTACTGGTCACGCTCCCGAACACATGCTCGTCCCCGTTCGAGACCTGTTTGTTCCGGACTGCATTTACGCTGGCATTTCACGGGGCTATGAGAGTTAGTGAGCTGGTTGCAAGGAACAAACGGGACGTGACGGGGGGCTTGTGCAGGGAGCATGTCCAGATCAGGGGTGATGCGATGATTGTCTCCTTTCTCAGGTCCAAGACTGACCAAGATGGGAGAGGGGACTGCACGATCATCCGCAGGAACCTCGACTCATCCATGTGTCCGGTACAGTGCTTAGAAGATTACCTAGCACGAAGGGTGGCATCATGGGGAGGGACATTGTTGAGGCATGCAGACGCCACCCCGCTGACGAGGTTTCAGTTTCAACGGGTGCTTGCAATGGCCATTGCTGCAGCGGGCTTGGACCCGGGCGAATTTGGGACCCACTCCTTTCGTATAGGGGCTGCCACTGAAGCTACAGCCAGAGGTCTTAATGTAGAACAAGTGAAACGTGTGGGGCGCTGGTCCTCCAATTGTTATAAGAGGTACGTGCGATTGCACATGTTGTGAAACTGTAATCATGTACTCACGCCTCTTGTTTTTGTTTGTTTTCAGTTGCGCAAGCCTACGCGGCAGGGCAGACTGAGCAGTCGACCCAACACCAGGTCAGCGGTCGCACGTCACCGGCTGTGAGGAAGGAGGTTTGGGTCGTGGGCCACTCATACGTGAGACGGGCTGCAGACGTATTCAAAGCAGGTGACATGGTTCACGTACCTGAGGAATACGGGTACAGAGTGTCCTTCTACGGAAGGGGCGGTCTCTGTATTGACCAGTTTCAGGAATTTTTTGAGGGCTTGTTAGAGCGGATGAGGTCACCGCCGTCCATAGTCATAGTGCATTTGGGGGGCAATGATTTGGTCACCACCGGTAGACGACTTCTCCTGGAGGCTATGCTTTCCACGGTAAGTTGGTTAGCGAGGAGAGTTCCGGGGTGCCTAATCGCATGGTCTCATATGATCCCACGAAAAGTGTGGCGGGGGGCTATCTCGATCCCTGCTTTGAATCATTCGGTTAGAAAATTGAATAACAAAGTGAGTAGGTTGTTCCGTTCCAAGGCATTGCATTCGATCTCGCATAATTGTATTAATGATGACAGTATGTATCTGGGGGATGGTGTGCATTTGTCGAGGGCGGGGAATGAGTTACTCATAGGAGACTTCCTAGCCTGGTTAAAATCTTTGGAACATGACCTTTAGGTAGGAGTTTTGTGGGGGGTCCGGATAGCCGGTCAACTATCCGGACCTGTGGCGGTAAGGTCATGATCGGTGAGCACTAATTGGTAGATCCCTATGAGTGGGCGTCACCCAACACGGATGGGAGCGCTCGGGAGAGGTGGCCATTGGCCCCTCAGTGGGGAGGCGGTCCCGTCTAAGGGCGGGTCGCCGGAAGTAAAGGAAAGGCGGTCAAGGCCCCTTCCTTTGTAGGAGGGGTTACAGCCCCCTCCTGGGGAATTTCCCGGGGCTAGTGTCATCTGCGACGGCAGATGCGGTAAGTTGTGTGGGGTGGGGAGAGGTCAACGATACCTTCTAGATACCACACACAAGTGTTCGAACGACCTTTAAATGGCGTCGAGTCTTAAGTGCCCCCGTCAAGTCAAGGGAAATTGTTAGTAGTTGCACTTGTGGTAAGCCCCTGTGCCATCGCCCCTCCTAAGTGGGAGGGGTAAGTCTGGTTAGGGATCTTGACACCGGTTATGACCTTGCCGTTGGCCCTTAAACGTTAGGATGTACAATTTCAGTATTCTTAGAGAATGTTTTGTAGGATGCTAGTTCGGCTAGGAGAACCTCTGTATTAGAGATTATGTTAAGGTTAGCCAAACATCGTAATGTGATAATGAAATTGTACATAACATGAAAACGTTTAATGTTTTAATCTTTTGTTTTAATAAATACGGCCGGGATGGTCACTCCATCCCACATCCAAAAACTTTAAGAACAGTTTCCGGTTTCCCTTCCTTTTGGGGATTGTGTTGAGAGGGGGTGGCGGGTATCTCAGCCATATGGAAAGGGGCGACCACTCGGTCCCCCCGAACGTATGGATGAGTGCCTCGATCCCCCCGGGAAGCCATTTTTGGGCGGGAGGCGCGTCTCGGCTGGTATGCCCGAAGCGGCGTAGCCGGGGCGCGCCTTTTCCCGCCCTAGAGTGGGCTGGCCTAGACACCGACGCAGCCAGCCACGCCCCCGGGGCGGGCAGGGGCGGGTTTTCGCCCGCCCTGAAGACGGATAAAAGAAGGCGCAAGACCAGAAGACGTCCTCTTGTTCTTGTGCTCCGAAGCTGCACCTCCTCGCTACACGTGAGCTCGGGACGGAACGAAGAGCCAATTTTGAGCCACCCACCAGCCCCTGAGCACTGCGTAGGCGTGACCTAAAAATGACAAAATAATGAAGTAATACTATTACAAAATGTACCGCATGATGCAGCATAATTTGGCTTTTCGTGCCGCATAATTAACAAAAACCTGCCACATAGTTTGGCCCTCTCCTGCTGCATAATTCCAATGGCCCTGGCTATATGTGAAAATCAAAAGCAGTACTGGGCCGGTGTTTCCTTTACTGAGCACTAACATTCAGAATGATGTTAAAAAAACTGGCAAGCATTTTATTTACATGTTGCCTGCAGTTAAAGAAAGGACAGTAACTAAGGTGTCCGGAACTGCTTAACTTTATAAACTCCTTCATATTTAAAGACATCTTAGAACAGATGTGTAAAAAATAAGAAAGTATCTTCAAAATTTAAAAAGTGTATTTCATTAACATGTAGAAGCGTTTCACCATAGTAAATCAGATCAAATTGCTGCGTTTAGAGCTTTTTTTAAATGAACTTCTTGCTTCCACCCACCCAGACAACAATGCCAATAGGGAATTAGGAGGCAAATTGATTGTCGTGGCCTGGAGTGCTATTAAACATGGACAACATTATAATGTAATAAATCAAACTCAAGAGAAGGTTTTGTACTGCACACATCCTGAACTCATGTATTTTGAGATTCTCTTATAAGTGATGATGAAGAAAAAGGGGGCAAAGTGAAAAAGATCACTGCCAACGATCACGCAAGCTGGTCAATTGGGGAAGCCAGGATTGATCCCATGTTTTTCCATTACACCTTGTGCAATTAAGCCTCTAGATGTACATGCTTCGCCTCCCGTACATCCACCTTACACACATTCCCTGCCCCAACCAACACCTTGCTGGCATCAATGTGGCCCTCACTCACTTCATAGACCATACTTTGTGGCTCCTAGAGAAATGTTTGTGAGTACCCATGATCTAGAAGATGTTCAACTTGTGCAGCACTGAAACCAGTCACGTTTCAAGTCAATGCTCATCCAGACGCAGGCTCTGGAGTGCAGTGAAACAGACTTGCACCGAAGCCAAGTGCTCCCACAGGTCTGCAGTTTGATACTCAAGCCAGTGGCTGCAGCAGAGGAGTGGCATTCACTCATGATGCACCAAAGCTGGGTGTTCCCATTGGGCTGCACTTTGATACTTGAGCCAGTGGCTGCAGCTGAGGAGTGCAATCCACTCACAATGCGGCAATGCAGGGTGCTCTGACCGGTCTGCAAATTGACACTTAGACGGCGGACCGAATCTCTGGCAGGTTGTCCTTATCTAGGCCTACCACATGAGCACTAGTCAAACGAACATTGCATATAGTACATAGAATCTAGGAAACTG
The DNA here is from genome assembly GCF_964263255.1 of Lissotriton vulgaris. NCBI lineage: Eukaryota > Metazoa > Chordata > Amphibia > Caudata > Salamandridae > Lissotriton > Lissotriton vulgaris. The sequence goes on along the minus strand of NC_141689.1, from coordinate 908,153,348 downwards.
AAGGAATGGAGAACTCAATGCGACCAAAAATACGGCACGCCAGCACAGACTTCTGCCATCTCTTTGTCAGTAACTGTACAATCAGAAACAAAACACCATTTTAGGAGATGTCCGCCGATCAGACAATATCCTGTTTTTTTCCCCCAATATTTACAGGTTCAGGAATGTTTGGCCTGATGTACTATTCTCTGCCTGCAAACCAGAGCATTCAAATAGCAAACAGACTTGTCATCGAACAGGATGCAGTTTGTGATGTGATATACGCGCTATTAGGTCACACTGCAAAATGCCCATTCTTAGAGGGTCTTAAAATAACCTGCCTAATGAATATTAATCAGGCAGGTCACTATTCACAACCTACTGCAATTGGCTATGAATGATGGCGTGATGGCATGTAAAGGGCACAGCCAGACCTCCATCGAGCATTCGCTTTCCCAAATGAGGATTTTATTTTTAAAGCAGCTCTTGCTGATGTAAGAGATAGGTGTAGCTTATAAAAAGGAAGATAAAAAGAAACAGTGTTTCCCATTTGGAACTTCAGGTGAGGGGGGTTGAGGTTGATAGCCGCTCCCCTGCACTCTCCTAGCATGATTCTGAAATGGGAAATTTACCCATGATGACTGCTTCTCCTCAGCAAATTGTCTACCACTCCAAGCCAGGTGCCAGTATCCAATCAATGGCTTGCAATTGCAAAGGAGGTTAAAAACAACAATATATCCCACCGTAACTTTCTTTTTCACGCCTTACTCTTAACTGCAATCCGGAGAGGGCCGTAGTAGCTCCTTTTCGGAGTTCAGATAACTTTTCTGACCCGCAAAATGAGTTTTGTCATCCTTACACTCCCAGTAGGCAGTGCAGCTGCGGGCTGGGCTTTAAGTGGGATGAAAAAAACTATAGGGTCTCTCAAAGGGGCGTGGCCAATGTAAATGTGGCTTAAAAATACATAAGCACAAACTCTGGGCTTAGCATAGTGCACCGCCCGACTAGCATTTTGCTGCTTCTGTTACTGTATCCAGATATATGATGCAACTAATAATATCATACCTACAACAAGTTATGACTATTGGCTTTGCCACTGGTTGTTAGTTGCACAAGATAAATAAGCAGCAACTCCGGCTTCTATATAATATTGAAAACGCTTCCACTTAAAGCCCTGGTGACACCAGAACAGTGCTGCTGCTCCTGAGTTTCAAAAAGAGAAGGGAAATCCACCTACTACTCTCACCTGGCATGGCGTCATGCTGTGACGTCTCCACTAGTAAGAAGTGAGTACTGTGAGCACGTGCACATTGATGTGCCTGAGCCAGGGCACAAAACAGAGCCTGATAGAGACCCATATCGAGCCCCCCTTTAAAGAACTACCGGGCCTCAGCACCAGTGAGACCTGGCCCATTTAAAGCCCTGGAAGAGGGAGAAGCATTTCTCACACGCCACATCTACTTTCCGGTTCCGGGGATCTCAGCACCGTGAACAAATTAGTAACTCAGGAACAGATGACAACTTTACTACATCGAGAGGAAAAAAACCTGGGCAACAAAACAAACATAGATCAAGAGAATCCGTCAAATGGGGGCGCCGAGGTTTAAAATACAACTACATGCTGCTCTGGATTTAGGATTGATGGCACGTACGAGAAGCACAAAAAATCCCTGCTCGAAGGCAAACACGCCTGTCACTTTATTCAAACATACTCAAATTAAACAACAGTGTTGTGAGTATTCAGCGTGAGATTAAACCCTCTACTCCCCCTGTGCGGCATTAAAGACGACATAAAAGAACGAACATTGCAGCTCGAAAACTGTTCAATTAGATTCAGAAATAAAGTTGGTATTTGAACACACTGTGCACCGTACTCCATGAAGCATGCCGGCTGCTTGGGGGGAGGGGGTGGTAATTCACGACTAGTAGCAGGCATACATACCTCTTTATCTGCGACAAACTTGCATTTGCTCTGTCGCTGTTAAACTAGAAGAAATCCCCCATGAATATTTTAGCAAAGGAAAAAATCTTACATTAAATAAATACATAAATAAACAAGCACAACTGTCAGGCTCCACACCTGCGTTTTACTTTTAATGTTATAAGTAAAGCGCGGGTGCCGCGATTATACCAAAAGTAAGAAATAGATGTTTTTTTCTATTTCTTTACCTTTGGTATAATCGCGGCACCCGCGCTTTACTTTTAATGTTATAAGTAAAGCGCGGGTGCCGCGATTATACCAAAAGTAAAGAAATAGATGTTTATTCTATTCCTTTACCTTTGGTATAATCGCGGCACCCGCGCTTTACTTATAACGTCAAAAGTAAAGCGCGGGTGCCGCGATTATACCAAAAGTAAAGAAATAGATGTTTATTCTATTCCTTTACCTTTGGTATAATCGCGGCACCCGCGCTTTACTTATAACATCAAAAGTAAAGCGCGGGTGCCGCGATTATACCAAAAGTAAAGAAATAGAAAAAAAAATCTATTTCTTTACCTTTGGTATAATCACGGCACCCGCGCTTTACTTTTAATGTTATAAGTAAAGCACTGGTGCTGCAAATACACCAAAAGTAAAGAAATAGACGTTTTTTCTATTTCTTTACCTTTGGTATAATCGCGGCCCCCCGCGCTTTACTTATAACATCAAAAGCAATAATCCAAATCCTCACTACAACAAATCTTGAATGTATGATTTTTTTATTTTAATTTTACATTACTGTGAATGTATGTGATGTTTAACTATATTAATGTTATATGTTACTGTGAATCTAATGTCTTTTTAGTCGGAAGTAAACCAAAATTCAAGTGGTTGACTGATGAAACTCTCTAGAGCAGCATTACCTAATATGACTATTTTGCAAAATAATCTGTCAACAATTAATAGAGAGGACTGACAATAGAAACTGGGAAAGAAGAATTTCAATATTGCCCTCTCAAAGTATTCAGATCAAAAGGTTCTAATAACCTGTAGCTGCCCATCTCCGATGAGAAAAGAGCTGAAACATTTGCAGAAAAACAACTGCTGCTTGGTTTGTTGATGCAAGACGAAACAGAATTTACCATATTCTGCAAGAATCCTGCAGCTGTTACTAATATAGCAATATTGTGTTCTCAGATAACCACAGTTGAACAATGTGTGCTCTTATTTCAGATCTGCAGCCTAATGCGAGGGGGAATCGCTGAGCGAGGCGGAGTGCGAGTGGGCCACCGCATAATTGAGATCAATGGGCAGAGTGTTGTCGCAACACCCCATGAGAAGATTGTTCATATTCTCTCCAATGCTGTGGGTGAGGTAAGAATAGTGCATGGGCCGACTACTTCTTTCAGCATTGCTGCTTGGAGGAATTCCATGTGCTTTATCAATGTGGAATTTTATTAAGGCTTCTTGTAGGGTTTAATATGTCAAGTGTAGTTTCAGGTACCCATGCGTGATCTTATTTATGATGGCACTGGCACACGTACACGAGTATCAACTTCAGAGGCCTGTTTTTTACCACAGGCCATAAATCACAAATACGGCCGCCTGTTCAGGTACTGATGGCATTTTTCTGGGTGTTGCCTTATATACTCAAGTAGAGATTTCTATGCCCAAGATGGCCATCATATGCTAAAGTTTCTCAAATGCCCTGGTACAGACTGGCCTCATATGCCCTGGTACTAACTGCTCTCATAGCTACTTCATAGGACCAGCACAGCCTCATATGCCCAGTTAAAGTCTCAGATACTCATTTACAGCTGTCATGTGCCCCTGTACAGCAGCCTCGTATGATCTGGTATTGCCTTGTTTGAAACGGGCACAGTCTAAGCCCAAGGTAAGGAAAATGGTGCCTAGGCTCTGCCATCCAATATCAGTTGCAGCTTAGTTTACCATCATATGACAAATGCTATCTCACTTGTAGCAAAAAAGGTTCATATGTCCAGGTTCAGGTAAGAATCAGGCATGTAAGAAGAGGCAAGAGTACGCAGTGGTGCATGGGACCACTGCCTGCTCTTAAAACACGTTTTTATGAACATTCACAAAGGGGAAAGCATCCCTTCGGGATCCCTTCCCATTTGTGAATGGGTTACCATCTACTTGAAGTAGACAGAAAAAAATGAATGTTTAGTTACCGCATTTCGGTCGCTAAACATTCACACATACAACTGCTATTCGGTATTAGAAAGAGACGCCCTAAACCCTCCCCTTCCTAATGCCAAATCTGTATGTATTTGCAATACCAAATTGCAATTTGGTAACATGTTACCGAATCACAGTTTGGGAATGATACATACCAAAATGCATTTTCCCGGTCGCAACTGGCCCAATTCTCTGAATTGGGCCATTACCAGGGAAATTACACTACATAATCTTTCACTTTCAATGGCATAACATGGTTGACTCTTGTTTCATCCCTACGCCTTTAACAGCGCAATATGTACTGCAGAGGAGCTGGGGGAAGGGAAGGGGGTTACAACTACAGAAAGTTTATGTTCTTGTTGTGGCCTTCCCGACCCCGGAGAACCAGGGATTGTATGGCAGGGATACCTAAGAGCATGTCAGAGGTACCTCCTGCTATCCATGACTGCCCCTATCTACGATTATGCAATGGAGTTAAGTGATGACCGAGGCAGCATGTTTTGAGATCCACAGGTGTGAGCAGAGCACGTGCAGTCTACTTTTAAAAATTTGAATGGATAGGAAAACAATTAAAGAACGCCCAACTGAAGTCTTTCAAATAGGGTAACTTTGAGTAGGAAAGTAAAAGCTAGACTTCCCTTCCAAATGAACAATATTTTAAGCTGAATAATAATTTTAGCATTCTTGCAATACTTTGAAAGAAGACTTTGCGTGTGTGTCATGTTAGTGGACAGGCCTTAAGGGACACCATTGTTCTAACAGCAATTGTTTCTTGAAGCCCTTTCTTGTGTGGATAAAGATTGACTTGTTTGTTTTGTTTCCTCCAGATTCACATGAAGACCATGCCAGCAGCCATGTATAGACTGTTGACTGCCCAGGAGCAGCCTGTTTACATCTGAAGGTCCATTCACTGCCTTCGCGACATGCATGGAAGACATTTCCCTCCTCGTTTGTGGTTGTGTTCATAGTGCTGCATTTCTGTGTCTTCCAGAACGTCTGTCTGTCTCCCTTTCTCTTCTCCACAATGTTGCTGAGTAGAGAAGGACATTCCATAGGACACTGCGCATCCCAGAAGTGGATTCAGCACACGTACTTCACAAGAGAGGATAGTTTACTCACATAATCACTTGAACAAAATGGGCAAAGAAAGAAGGGGTTCAATGGCGTAATTTATTATTGCCTTTTGTAAATGCAGCCAATTCGACGACTTCAGGATTGAAGGATGCTTTCAGGAGACACATCAATTGTTCATAGAGAAAGCTAATGTGCTGCCAAACAGTGCAGCAAATATGGATGTTGTTGTCATGAACTCCTCTTCCTCTGCACTGTCTTATTGCTGATGTTCATTTATAAAGAATAGCATTTTAAATCAGGGAATTTAAAATGCTAAATTGTCTTCAGACAACCATTTCCCCCCACTGAAAGGCCTGCAGGCATAGCAGTGGAAGCTTGTGTGGTTCCAGACTTAATGATGTCGTTATTAATTTTGGAAACAGAAAAGTTGACATGGTCTTATTAAATTGGTGCTTTAAGTACTGCCACCTCTCTTTTTATTTATTTTTCTTCAAATCCTCACATAGATAGTCTGATGCACCATGTTTCCAGAGAGGCATTTTTGCAATAACCTCTGAAGCCTGCATGAGAATAGGGAACATAATTCTGATATTTCAGTGGGGAAAGAAAACAAACTTTTTTCTGGGGCATCGTTGGGCAACACATTTATTTACCTTGCCGCTGGACACTGCATCAGCTACTTCTTGTCTTTCATAAAGTAAAAGCACAGGCGCTGGTCAATGTGATTCCATCCAGTGCGATTATTGATTGTACTTCTCATGGCATTGTGCTATGGCACTGTCAGTAACTGCTCCTCCACATCCCAGTTCTCGTGAATTGATGACAAGTAAGTGGATAGTGAAATGGGTGAAGGCTAGTTAGGATGCTGAGTCAGTCTGTGTTTGTCCGGCCACTAGAGGCCCTGGGTGACACTGATAATCATAGTCTGCAATCCAAAACTTCACATACTGTACCACCTTCATGGCACAATGATTAAATGCGTCATTCTTAATAATTTCCTCTGACACTCACCACCTCTACTCCAGAGGATCAGTGTTTTTGCAAGACTTCAATCATTCCAGATTTAGTTGTTTCCAATTTTTGAAAAAATTGCTACTCCATAAAGCCACAATATGTTTTGATGCAACACCCATTTGAGAAAGTATACTAACGTCTTAAATAACAATGTAGTATGCCATCTTTCACACCATTCGCATTTTATCGAAACTCAATATATGGTTGCATTTGTTTGGTGCAAAGTGTGAGCCATTTCATGACAACTGGGTGAGTGCAATTATTTGCATCCTCATTTTATATAACTTGAGGTGCAGCTATTACTTTTAATTCTTACACATTAATACGAATTGTAGAAACGACTCTGGTCCAGTATGTGAGCTCATAACAAAGTAATCTTAATCCTACCAGTGTCGTAGTAGGGTACTACATGTTCAGGAATTTACCTTCACTAGTACCAGTGAATCAAACCAACTTCTCCATCAAGGTTACTGTAAGGTACTGATGCGCGCCTTGTGCAGTCAGATATTGTATACCTAGAATATCTTTTATTATACAATTCACAAAGATGTCAAGATTTATGTTGTGTGATATGGGAGCCTGTTTTAACATATCTACCCAAACACTCTTATAATTGTATTGCCTGTATTTTTTTCTTTGTGTTTTTTTTTTTACCCATTCTCTGGCAGACCGGGTGACAGTGAAGAAACTAAAGAAATTCAGAATATTTATTTTGCATTGTAAAGATAGTCTATTGCTCTTCATATATCAGAATTATATGAGATATGTACCAATGTATATGTACTGTATCTGTTTATAATTGACGTGGGGGCCACTGGCGAATGTGTACAATGAAATCAAGGTTTAATCACCATATTTATTTATTTATTGGGAGAGGAATTTGTAAGATTTATTAAAGAACCTGTGGCACGTCTATTTAATTGTGAAATTGCGGGAAGGTGGTGGTAGGAATGTGTATGCGTTGTCATTAATATGATATACGAGAACATTTCAAATGTGGGGGGGGAAAGTCTTTGTCTGGCAAGATGAAATTTCCCAGAGAAATAATGCTGGCTGGCTGTTTACAAGAGACTTGTTCCTATAGAAGAAGTGTAGGGCACGATTCACAAAGGTAAAGTGAGTTAAAAGTCTGTCTTTACGACTTCGGTATTCACAAAAGGAATTTACTCCTCGTAAATGCCCTTTGAGAATACCAAAAGTTGAACTTTTTGACTTTTGGTATTCGCAAAGGGCATTTACGAGTAGTAAATGCTCTTTGTGAATACTGAAAGTTATAAAGTTAGACTTTCACCTCACTTTACCTTTGTGAATTGGGCCCGTAGATGTCCAGTTGTTTCAAAGTCCTTCCATTCTTAGTAAAGGACATGTTGAGCCTTTGACATGCGGCAGGACTGTGCAGATGAGACAATGTTTGTTACCTGGTAAACATTGCATGGATGCATCGCACGTGCACTTGGTGTCCATCCTCTGCCGTGAAGCGCGTCACATTGAGAATTTACAGGAGTTGCTTCAAAGCTCATGAAAAGTGTGACAGTGGTTCAAAGCAAAGATCTTCTAACAGTAACGGGGTTGCATTAACATACCACCAGTGCAGTGTACCAACCAATACGAAAACAATATGTACACCAGTTGTGTTTTTCCTGTTGCAACCAGTTCAAAAGTTGTTTGAAAGTTATACTATGCCGATTCAAAGGTTAGGCAGTGTAGCCCATGTGTGTTTCTTACATTTAATCCCTCGGTTTTGTGTAAATCAGTCAAAAAAAATATGGAAGAATACTAATAATGGAAGTAATTTTCTTTTTTACCCCTGCCATGCCGCTAGTACAAATAGGCAGAATTGCTACTTGTGACTAGTTTACTATATTTTCCTTTTTATTTTAAGAGGCAAGTTTATTACATTTGTATTAATATGTCAATAACATACTAGGGTACCTATCCTTATAGGATATTGTGTCATAATCAACACAAGACTACTCAATGAAGATGCAAATAATGAAACATCTCCACAGGATATGGTGACTTTTATTCCATAAATCGAAGATCATATTTATAAGACAAGATATTCTTAGCAGTAATTATGGTTGGTAATAGAAGAAAAGCCAGACCTTGATTTGCAATTACTAACATAAAAATCATTCCGTATTTCCTGTTGTGCACTATTTGTTCAGGTCAGTGTCCCCAAGAGCAGGGATTTTGCAGTGAATTACTCCAAGCATAACACCACAATTTACAGATTCTTGTGATGTGCACCAATAAATTAAGAGTGCCATGCTGGTGAAACTAATAACCTGAAAATGACCCATGAAACAGCTAAACCACAGGTAAAAAGGAAATTAAACCACATTTAAGTACTACAAGAGCAGGTCAGTCAAGAGACCCTTTGTCATTTGTGATGCCTTCACATTGACATGTAACATCAGTATAAAAAAACTTTGCAGCATCAACATACTAGGCAATTTATTATGGGGTGAAGCAATGGGAGCGATCTTCAGCCGCAAAGTTTTCCGAATTGTTAAATGGGTTTAGGAAACCATACCTAATTGGTGGTATTTGGAAGGGGTGTGTTTAAGATGTCCCTTTTAAATACTGTTTCTTTATTTGATGTATTAATTTTCTGCGATGGAAATCCGGTCGCAAAACATTAATATTTTACAGACTATACAAAGGTAGTGGTAATCCATTTGTAAATCGGAAAGTATCCCGTAGGGACCCCTTCCCCTTTGTAAATGTTAAAAATATATATTTTTTAGAAGCCCATGGGATTAAAGTTTTCTTTTTTAAAATTTTTTTTTAAGAACACATCCCATTTTCCTTTTAAGGAAACAAGCTGCATTAACAGAGAAAATTATTGCTTCATTTGAAAGCAATCATGGACATGGTGGTCTTTTGACTTCAAGAGACCACCATTCATGTGTTGGCAACAGATCGTAGTGAGCCAGAATTTGCAACCTACCTTAATAATATGCACGATGTAGGTTGGATTCCAACCCACTACAATTCAGATTTTTGAGAACCGACTTATTAGTACATAAGTTGGTTCCTAAAAATCTCTACTGGTCTTAAAAATACTGGTTGTAATTTGTGACCAGTGCTTTACGACCAGTATTGGTGCTTGCAACCCCTAGTTACTTTGTATGTACATTTATTTAAGGAATATTTCATAAAGAACACACTAATACTGTTTAAATCTGTAGTTGGGAATCACTTGTGTAGGAAGATGTTTCAAGTTGGATATAGTTCTATAAAACCTGAACCTAAAAAACCCTTAGACAAAATGGGGCATCATTGCCCACATGTAATGCCAACAACCACTTCCTCTACATGCTCATGAGTAAGTAGCGTACCCGAGGTTATAAGGAAGTGATAGTGAGTGTGCAGAATTAAATGAAGGAGATGTACATATATTGATTTGTTTGCACACACAATGATGACATTGTTTGCCTTATGCCGCCCTAGAAGTGCAGTTACTCCATTGCAAGCCCACTCTTATCAGTTGGATTTATGTCCTCAATGACTGCTAAGTGCACTCCACACTTTATTCTATATTTATTCCATATTAATATTCACTCTAGTTCAGGTTGGACTTTAGTAATTTAAGATGACCTTACAGAGATCCGCTTTTTTACTTTTTGTATTACTGTAATTGCCTCTCCACTTGCTATTGAGCAACCGTAGGGTCACAATTAATCTTTCTCTTTACAATATGTTTATTTCAGGGATCTAGCACAAGTTTGAAAGCTCTGGGTTCTGTGAAAATAGTGCACACGTGTCCCCTTGTACCTCATTTGTTGGTTTTACACAATTGCTATCTATCCAATTGTTTACATTACAAAAAGAAGTTATGTTTACTTGTTTTCACACCTCGGATCACTCCATCAGTTGAAATCTTATGTAACCTAGATGCTTGAGTTTCAATTTGCTGAGAGCCATTTTTTTTAAAGTATTTTTTGTTGCTTTTTTTTATTTGTGAGATGAAACGTTGGCCTGGATGAGCTAACTTGTATATATTTAGCACAGTCCTTTAACTATGAAGTTATATTGTTCTGTAAAGGGGGTGAAATAGAAATTCTTGTAAAGCACTGGGAGAGTATAGTATTGTATTTGTAACAATATTGTCTTTTGTGAACTCAACGTAATGAGCGAATGTGAGCCTGGAATGTGGACACTGCGCACCTGCTGAATGTACTTCTTAGGACGCTTTGGTACAGAGAGCTCTGACGCTGTATCTGTGATGAAGCTATAACAGTTCGATTGATTTGCCAGCTATTTTGTGGTGATGTATTTCTTGTGCTACATTCCTTAATTTAACAGAGCGCTAATGTCTGTAATATTTGAAGCATCAACAACAACAATAATGATGATTATAATAATAATAAAAAATTAAAACAACATATTTAGCGGTGATTACATTTCATAGATGTACATTTGAAAGTAAATGATTATGAAGAGAGTGTGGCCTATTAAATTGTTGAACTAACAATACCATTACATTTGTTATATATATATATATATATATATATATATATATATATATATATATATATATATATATATATATATATATGTATGTATAAACGGCACAAATTTAGTTGCAGAGCAGTGGTGCACTGTATACAATGGGAGATTTACAGTGGGTAGTGCAGAAGAAAGAGATAGGAAAAAGTGAAAGTGACAATACAGTATCATAGGTAATGGTTTACTGTGAGTTGAAGGGTGGTGGGATGAGGGTTAAAGGTATGGTAAGAACAGTGAGGGGGGTTAGAGCTACTGGTGGCACAGGGTGGTTATGTGAAGTGGTGGAAAAGGGAACACTTTAAGTGTGGTGCGGCATCAGAGTAGTTATCCTCTGATGAGGTGTTACTTGAAAAGCTGGATTTTCAGTACCCTGCAAAATTGGAGAAGAGATGGATCTGGATTGAAATTGCATTCCATTCCATGTAGAGGGGCATAATAATGGTGCACTGCTGCTGTGTGTCCACATTCTCTAGTTGAGTTATTCATCTTTGCATAGCGTACTGTGAGGTTGCCAGATATGGCCGCCTTGTTGGTGACGCAGTAGGTTTAGAATATGGTGCCGGTGGGTGGTGAGTGCTTGTGGAGTTGTCTGTGGGTTGGTGTGATCCTGTTGTATTTATTTGTAAAGATGTTTGAGATAGTTGACTGCTGCATAAATGACACACTCCAGTTTAGTTTGGTGGAACTCCATGGTTTCGGAGAGCCTTGTGTTTCTAACATTGAGATGGCCTGGGTAGCAGTGTTGAAGTCTGCGCCTTATCTGAAGGGATTAATTCTGCCAAGGTGAGCTAATTGTTGCTGGACTTTCTTCATATTGTGGATCAGGCGAACCTTCATCCTCATACACGTGTCAATGTAAAAGCCATTGACTTGATGCCAAAAATGAGTTTAAGCGGTAAGTCATTAAGATACATCTTGGAGAACCAGCTTTCTAGCCTCTATTTTTTGCAGTACCAGTCAATGAGCATAGTGACAAGAGTAACCGGTCTCTAAATCAATCAGTCCACTTTTGATTAATGAACATATGAGTAGAGTTGAAGACAATTACTATGTTGCACATGTGTACATTTTTGCCAAAAACAAATTGATGAATTCTAATATGTGATCTCCCTCACAGACATTATATTGGCTTGATGATACAGATCTGCCAGAAAGTATTTATAAAAAACAAAACATTTCATATGTTGTGCAATGGCAAACTTAAGTTCTCATCTATTTGTTCCTCACTGTAATTATCTAAAATATAGGCAGCAATATTTTTGATATTCATTTTTCGTTTTTAAATATTTATATTTGAGTGGATTCATTACCAAGTATGAACAATACAAATGTAAACAGTCTAGTGTACTTCAAGTACAATGTTCACAATTACAGTTCTGCTGTGACTCTGAATGCTGTGTGTCTTTCAGTAGGCTTCAGATAGTACACCTACTACAATGCAGGCACATTGAACAAGAAAACGTAGTTAAAAGTGTATTGGGGAAAAAACAATTGTTTTTCTTAACGTTCAGTAGAACAGTAAAACACCACCTAAATAGCAGAGGGCATTCCTGCACAGAAGAATGACAAAATAAAGTTGTCAAGTACTGGGCCGTAAGTGTCAGATTTAAGCCAATTTGTCAAGAGATCTGCATGTTATAAATTAGCATGCAATTAATCTAAATTAAATCATTTAACAGGTGATCATGAAAATCTGGCATTCATCCCAATTTTTGTGATACTAATGTTGGACACTTCAAATATAAAATATACAATATGTTGTAATAGATTATACCCACATAACTGATAAAAACACAACTTTAATAGATGCAATTGGTGAAGTAAATGAGCCTTATGCCGATTTTGTACTCTAAATTGCTTACTTTCTGCCAGTTGTGTGATGCACCAGAAAACAAAATATATAGAAAACCTAAAAATACTAACAAAATTAAATACTCCACGCTAATTTAAATGAACTGGGATTGGTGAAAAGTACTCATTTATGACAATGAAGAATGTGATACCTGTGCTCTAATTTACACCATGGAGGCTCCCTCAACAGTGCAACTTTTCAAAACATGTATAAAGCCTTTCAAACAATTGTATACTGTCCGTGGATTAAAAAAATAGTTTTTATCACTTGTCTGTGTATTGTTTCTCAAGGAACATTCTAAAACGTACAGTTTTTTTAATGAATAAATTGATGTCAGCATAGTTCTCAATCTGTGTCTTAGATGTTCAGATGAGCTCAATAAAATATGTAAATTCTACATTACTTGACACTATAGTGATGCTGTATGTGCTCTGACATATGTTCCCAAACATATTGAAGAAAATGAGCAAATATAGTCACTCTTCATGGGATACTATGAAATAAAATGTGGCTAGGAAGAGAACCCATAAAAGACATAACGATTCTAATTTCAGCCTTCAGACATGCAGCCATTACAGAGAAATGATTTCTATCCATCCAAAATCCAAGTGTAAAATCAAATGGTGGCATAAAACCTTTCCTTATACAGTAATATTAAAGAAACAATATCTAGAAAATCTTAATACAGCTTAAAAATAAACGGGCATACCGAGACAGCAGAATCTAAAGCAAAAATTGGCTGGCTATAAAACTTCCAGCTACTCCAAAAATGTAAAGTAATCTACAATAAACTAAACACTTAATCATGTTCCTATGAGGAAGTACATTAAGGTCTTTTAGAAAATACAAAATACATGATGTACATCAAAGCAATACAGTTTACCTGTCCACACGTTCATGAAAATGCAAACCAACAAAATTATAATCATCATTCTATCTTTATGTACAAATTACAGATGATTCCAGCCAAAGGCCGCTTCAGGTTTAGACAACTGATGTATCTTTTACAGTAGTTACCTTTCCACTTAAAGCCCATTGAAACGTATTCTTTCTTTGACATACAGTCAAAGAATGCAATGTCGTAAACCTGTGCATCTAGTAATGCTTTATCATGCAGTTTTGTACCTAGCATCATATATCTTATTTATTTATTCATTTATTTAGCGACTTGTAAAGCGCCTGGTGACCCGAGGGCATCCCCGCGCTATGAGAGATTTGTATCCAGCTGAGAGGGAGAAGGGCAGAGGGCTTATTTGGGGAATAGAAGGGTTTTAAGCTTTTTTCTGAAAATCAGATAGCTGGGCTCCAGTCTGAGGGAACGTGGGAGGGAGTTCCATCCAGTGGACGCTTTTACAGAGAAGCGTCGGCCTCCGGTACGTGTCCTCTTGAATTTGGGGATGTTGGCTAGGTGCTCGTTCTCGGACCGTAGAGCTCTGGGTGCTTTGTATGGAGTAACCAGGCCGCCGAGAATCGCAGGTCCCGAACCGTTGATCAGTTTATAGGCCGTGCACATGGCTTTAAATTCCACCCTTTGGCGAACTGGGAGCCAGTGCAGAGCCTTGATAGCAGGCTTGGCAGACACTCTAGAGGGAACGTTCATGAGTAGACTTAGGTCTTAGGTCCTGTTCCAGTCTGACACACATGAGACAACTACTATCTGGTATTTCATACATTTGTAATCCATGCTCTTCCATAAGTTTCCCCCATCCAATATACCTGGAAAACCTTTTTCAGTTTTTTTCATGTTATTAATTTCAGCAGAATTTGAGGCATCGTATATCTTTTACCATATTTCTGCTGACCAGTGCTAAAGTGCATGTGATTCTCCCCCAAACATAGTAATATTTGTGTATAGACAACTGGCATATTTAATGTACGTGTAAGTCCCTCATAAAGTGGTATACCATATACTTCGGGCATGTAAATTATATGCTACTAGTGGGCATGCAGCACTGATAGTGTAACCCACACAAGTAGCTCTTTAAACCTGTCTCAGGCCTACCACTATAGAGCTTGTGTGTGCAGTTTTACTACCACTTTGACTTAGCATCATTTAAAGCCCTTTGTCAAGCCTTAAACTCCCCTTTGATTACACATGAGTCAACCCTAATGTATGTAGTCAATAGGGCAAGGTGCTGTGTAAGTAAAAGTTATGAATTTGTTTTTAATTTTCAGGTGCCGTCCTGGTAATGAAAACACCTACATTCATGTATTACTAATGTTAGGCCTGCTCCTCTTATAGGTGGACATTGGAAATTCCTTAATACACTTTAAAGCTGTAATTCCTGATTAGAAAGGATTAGTTATTATTTTAGAAATACCAAGTGGACATTTCTCAGTTTTTACAGCGCTATGCGCCTGCAACCTGTCTCCAATACACGTCTGGGGTGGGTGACACTTACACTTTGTGTATTCCCTCTAGAAAGCCACAAACACAGGAAGGATAGGTGCGTCTGAGTACTCCTATGCATTCTGAGGGCTCTTCCTGGGCAGGAAGGGAGAGAGTAGCTGACATTTACACCTGAATAGGCAGTGCCCAGTCTCCACACAATGAGCTGAGTACTCCCTACTGATAGTATGAAGCCAGGGCTCGCAATAAAGGACCTTTGTGAGTTCAAAACCCTTCTTCAAAGGCACAACTGGGAATAAGTACTGGGTCTCTGACCCCACAAATCAGAAACCTCTGTACCCACAGCTGGACTCCTTCAGAAGACCTGCTGTGCTGTATCAAGGACTGACACTCTGCTGGACTGGTGACCTGTAAGGCTTACTTTTATGCTGTGCTGCCCTGCTGCTCTCAGACCTTGCTGATGGCAATCTTAACTCTGCCTTGCATCCCAAAGTGTTCTCCAAGGGCTTATTGGTTTGCCCCCTGTTCCTATAGACTCATGGCTACAAAGTCTATACACCTGCTCTGTTGCTAGGTTCACTGGAAGTGGACCCAGATACTTGCACCAGAGAAATTGACACATCTCCAGTCTGCATGTAGGAGAACTGGTACATCAACCCTGTTGCAGTAGTAGAATTGCCACTCTCGTTCTCAATGTGATGATAGTGTCCTGAGGAAAAAGCGAGGTGGGTAGGGAGGCTGACGTAGTGTGCTGAGAAAGCATGTTGCATAGAACTGTGAAAAGTATTACAGATAGTTTTTTAAAATCTGATTTGTAGTTAAACACATCATATTGAGACATTGGTGAGATCATGTCAATGCAGAGAGATGCAGTCCGGATGGAGCTTGAAGGCGGATGGGGCTTAGACGTGGGATGTTTTTACTGGGTTACTGGGCAGCCATGAAGAGTAGCAGTGGCTATGCGTGTCAGGGAAGGGACTGGTTACGACCTAAGAGGGAGGGGTGAAGTGGACATTTCAAGCATAGTGCTTTAAGACTGGTAGTGACTGAAGTGAAATATATAGAAACTTATCTGTCAACTTTTGAAGTCCAAATTAAGGGTGATAACTACCTGGTGCTGATTGCAGAGGTTCAAGTTCCTGGGACAGTGAGCTGTGAATTGTAAAAAATGGTGTGTTTTCAAGTTGTTTAGGACAGTGACACTGGTCAGAAATTAGTTGGCTGAATTACCACTTTACAAGGAAATTACAAATTACAAATCTTGGAGATAATGTTGTTTTAAAGCACATTAAGCCAATGGCATAATTCATAACTAATACGGCTTAAAGCTACTTTACAGTGGTCTAAAATGGATATATCTTAAATACATTTTCACCAGCAATGCAAGAACACTTATCCAAAGAATGATTTGGTGTGAAATTGTGTATATATTTGATTTGATCATTAACAATGGGTTGTTAGTGAATGTAATGTAAAGACACCTTTGCAGGTAGGGTGGGGATTGGGGGTTACCTACCTAAAGGAATTTTAGCAGCCACAGCATGCACAGGTAAATGCTGTGGGGCAGTGAGGCGGGGTCAGGGCGGGGAACGGGTTAGTGGAATCCAACATATGACGGCAATGTGGACGCAAATTAAATAAACAAATAAAAGCACTTACCTTGTGCTCGCCGAATCGCATACTTCAGCGATACGGCGAGCGCAAGTTAAGTGCTTTTATTTATTTATTTAGTTTGTTTTCACATTGCCGTCATATGTCAGATTCTACTTACTCCACCCCACCCCTGCCTCACCGCCCCACAGCATTTACTTGTGCGAGCTGAGGCTGTTTTTGGTAAATACTTAGTAAATTGTGTTTTATCAAACAAATTGGGCTAGTTAGCATTATTAGTCTTTTATTTCTTCCCATATATTCCTCTACTGTATTGTACCATGACAGATAGTTTTTGGATGCACACTAACTTTTTATTTAGAACTGGGAGGACTCTATTATGGTAGTTGTTCTCCTAATGAGTAGTAACTGTTTAAAGAGTGTTACATACACTGTTTAGAAGAAATTGAGACTGTGAACATACACTACAGGAGTTACAAAAAGACAGCAAACTGAAGGTGTTTGTGAATACCGAGAAGGGCCTCCGACCCACCCAATGCCACTGTCCCTTTTGTGGGTATTCACAGTCCTGTTCAGTGCTGAGACAGGGTCAGTCATTCAGTCCACTTTATTTGATTAATTAACATCATAAAAGTACAAAAACAGGGCACAAACATAGACAATATTACAAAACATTTAACATAATTAAGAGACATAAACCTTTTAATTCATTTGGATAATAACACTATCTCGAATGGTGGAGCCAGTAAGGCCTCCCGAGGATTGTTAGATGCCCTCTTCCGTGCTTTTTTGATAATGGCAGACGGGTATTGTCTTTGCTTTCATTTGTCCGCCAATTCTCGTGATTGTGCCTCAAAGTCTGAGCGTTCAGAACAGTTCCTCCGAACCCTCAGAAATTGCCCAAAGGGCAAATTTTCGCGTAGTGATCGAGGGTGATGGCTGTCAAATCGGAGTAATGAATTTCTTGACATAGGCTTGCGGTGTAATTTGCTAGCCAAATGTCCTTCAGGGGAATGATAAGTAGGTCAAGAAAGGGGAGCTCGACTTTACTCGATTCCACCGTAAATCTGAGGTATCGGTTCTGGATGTTAAGCCAGTTCTGGAAGGCTAAAAGTGAGGTGTTGTCCCCCCTCCACACCACTAGAACATCGTCAATGTATCTCTTCCACAACAACAACTGATGGTGGAAAGGGTTGTTGTGGACACTGCCAATGTTAGTACCTTCAGATATATTGGGTCTTGCTGTCCCTGTACTCACCACTAACTGTGGACTTATCTCAGGCAGAGGAAAAACAGCGGGTTAAATGATAACTTCCTTTATCACTGAGGCAGCTACTGGTAGCAGTCAATCACAGGCATCTAAACCTGACAAAGGGGCAAATCTATTATCTTGTTCAAGATCAGAAGATCTCCCTATGGGTCGATGGGGTACAACCCGCCCCCCCCCCCCATCACCCCCCCCAGCAGAGAAGGATGGCCGGGTCTATAGAAAAACCCTAGTGGTAGGAGGGAGATTTCCCCACGATACCACCCTTGCCTTCTACTCCCTAGGTGCTCTAATAGAAATCTAACAACCTGCTTGTTATTAAAGTTGGCAATTACGCAATCACCCCCTGTCCTTCATAGAGTGTCCAACCCATGGAGTCCATCTTGCCATTGTCACTTGATTGCAGATATCCCAGCCCCAAGCCCTGGCTAGATTCAATTGTGATGTAAGCCAGTGCATAGTTTTGGCCATTAGCTGGTCAGTTGATACCAGCTGCCCGTCATGTAGGGTCGGTATATTCCTCAAGACTACTACCAGAGGGGCTGCGGCTGGTGGGAGATGTAGTGCCCTAAGACCATGCTCGACAGAGCTATGGGCCAAACCATTATGCATGGCAAGGGGGTTTCAGCCAGGCTGTCCATTGGCCTACGTTAATTGAGTGCCTATGCCACGATTAGAGCAATTGTGACTGATGTTACTTACTGAGCTACCCCGGGGTCTATTTCCCACCTCCCTTGGGGTACTCGGTATTAACTGGGCACATTCACTACAGATGTTCTCAACCTCATCCACCTGACTGCAGCAGGAGCTAAACCTTCTCTGCCAGTTCTACTAGAAGATGGAGACCTAGGCTTGGATAGTGAGGTAATCGGCGGAGGGAATTTGGGGATTACAGGATTGCAAAGTACATTCGATGGAATTTCAATCACACGACTAGTTGTTGTCAGAGAGGCTTTAATAGTATGAAGAGTAGGCACAACATGCGATTCAAAATTAGTCAATCTTTCTTCAATACGAGTTAACCTATCAAGGATGGGAGAGAGAGATGACTCAATTATGGCCCCCATTTTCACCCATAGAACCTCAAGAGCTTCAGAGGGAACAACCAATGGGTCAAGTTTCACAGTGCCATTAATAGATGTTACAGACTGCGGTTCTGCTATCAGAGGAGATGTCATAATCACTGTCCCGCCGTTCTTGTTGGTCTTCTGCGCTTTTGCACTTTTCTGCCTTTGCAGTCCCCCTCTCCTCTTCCTTAGACTGACTAAGCTAAGACTAAGCTACAATAGTCAGAGCCTGTGACCAAGCTGCGTTCAGGCGTTCGCACAGATGTCAGGCCGCCCAATGATGAACGTTTAGTTTGTAGAACATCTAAAGATAGACGACGCTCGGTCAGAGCGATCTCATGTGGAAGAACAGAACTGGCCCTAATTAAAAATTGGTCCAGAGTCCAGGCAACGCTCCCCCCCCCCCGAAGGTGCAAATCTACTCTTTTCTTCACGAGTATTCATCTCAAGCTGAGTGCAGTAAAAACAGAAAGCCCAAAATTTTAATATCCCAGGGAAACTGCATAAGATGGATTTCAAACAGACCCGCTGAAACGCTGGAATTAGAGGGGGGGGCCGACCCGGCCTCTAACGAGCTCAAACGGGCCCGCCCTTAGCCTATGCTTTGCCTGCGTGCGTCCTGCTGTGCGGGTGCCCTGGCCGCGCAGTAAGCACCTCCTGGCACCGGCGGTGACGAGGCGGCTTCACTCACGTGCAGCAAGGGGGCTGTAGTCCCCTCTCCTATGCTGTAACAATGCAGGAATGTGGGTTCCTCTCAGGGTGCTGGCAGGGTGCTGTCAGTCTCACTCAGGCTGAATTAGGCTGAGACAGGGGTCCAGTCAGACCCATTTACAGCCAAAGTCATCTGGCAGTTATGTGCCAGCAGAATTAACAGTCCTTATATTATTTTCCAAGCAGAGTGGAGAGAGGGTATAAGGTAGAATGTTGGGACTCAGCTGTACTATCCCATTTCACCCCATCTCCCCTGTCTTCCTTCACCTAGGCATATTCTTTTCCTCTGCCAAACCTGTCTCAGCAACGACTAAACCTGCCTTTCTTTTCGCTAGCTCCCCACTCCTTCCTTAATCTCTAGCCTTCCTTCCTCCTCTTGACTCTGCTGCTAGGGCTGTACCTATCTTTATCTAATGGCTCAAGAGCCCAGGGAATGAGGGACTACTGCCCCTAATTATGACTCATCAACTACCCAACATTGACATTCGTGTTCATTTTCTGTGCTCATCCTGAACTAGCAGGCTGTAGGCTGTAAGGATGGCTGGCTCTGCCCTCTGTACCTTTACTGGTGATCTAGAGAACAAGCACACATAACCAAATCGGGATTATGAAGACAAACTGTACACCTCTCTCTCAGCCAGCTCAGTCATGAGCAATCTCCTGAGATTTCAAAACAACTTCATGTGAAAAAAACATTTTACAGATGTACAGATGTTCACCTTCAAATGCGGCTGACAGCCGCCATTTGCAGATGAGCTGAACGATCTACAAATGTACAGGTATACACCATCCCATAGTAACTGTTTGCCTTGAGAAGTGCTGGTAGTCTCCTGTTAAAAGTAATGAACCACTGTGGGGAGTTGCTGGTACTCTCCCTTGCAGTTTAATTAAGTCCAGGTGTTCTCTACTTGACAATCTGAAGATATAGGCTGGCTACGGCTCTAAAGCAGACAACTCTGTATAGATTTTTAGCTAGAACATTCCATAGGAGAGCTGATGGGGTTTTGAAGAGGGGCCCTAAATGGTGTCTAGCAGAGTGGTGTCTGAATGGATGGGTTTTATGAAAGATGTCTGAATGGTGCTCTCTTGAATGGGGCATGGGCAGGACTTTCAGGGTCGTGTTTGGGTGGTTCTTTGCAGATTAAGTTGAGATTAAGCTTTGCCTAGGTGAGAGCTTTGCAGAATGAGTTTGGGTGGACCTTTACAGAGTGTTCAGAGCAGGACTTTGTAGAGAAAGGTCAAGAGGGCACTTTTCAGAGGAGGTCTAAATCTGCACTTGATGAGGGGACATGTATGGGGCTTTTGCCACAGTGAAAATGTCTACGATTTGGTATTTGGACAAAATATTGAGTTCAAACTATCAGAAGACAGAAATATTGGGAAAAAAATATTGGGATTCAAAAAAATATTGTGACTCAAGAATATTGTTGTGAAGAAAATTATTTTTTTAGGTAAGTAATATAGTTTTTGAGAATATTGCAGTTTTTATTACCGTTTTTCTGTAATATTGTCAGAAAATGTTGTTTTCTAATTCTTTTAATGTGTTTAATTTCATATATTAATTTTATGTGTTACTGTTTGTACAATTGTTCTAAAAATGTTATACTATTAGTTAAAATGTTAAGTGATTTTGAATTTTTTATGAAATTGTTAATAGAAATGTATTGTGTTGTAGCATGTTGGGTTTGTAGGGGATAGGATGAGAAGGTACTTAGGTAATAATTAACAATTCATTATTAATTGGTATGGGGCGTGGCCGCTTGTGCATGGAGCTCTGTCTGTGGCCCCATGCACGCACTGATCTTGCCTCCCTTTAGTGTGTGAGGAGGTCCTCCGCCATTGGGGACGACACCTGAGAGGCGGCTGAGCTGCTCGGCATCGGTGTATGGCGATCTGGAGCTCCGCAGGCAGAGAGAGAGCTGGGCACCAAACTAGTTGCAGCCCTGCAAAACAGCAGTGTCCGCATCATGAAGACTCCATTCACGCGGTCGTGAGGTGAGTCGTTGTGCTCTCCAAAGCCCGAAGCAGGAGGAAATCTTATTCCAAAATGTTAGACAAGGGCGCGGTAGGCAGACTGGAAGGTGACATTGGGAGTACCAGAGCTCTGGGGAATGCAAATGGAGAGCCACGGCCCACATGAGAAGGGCTCCGCAGGGGATGCTGTGCCATCGGATGAGCCCTGAGGAGGGGTGAGGGAGACACAAGAGGCTTCAATTATGAGGCCCTAGTGGCACTTTTGCGCCGCCGGAGCGTCAATTTTTTGGCGCTACGTTGGTGCAATGTGTCGCAGCATATTTACTAGGCTACACAAAGCCACTTTACATGGCTTTTCATGGCCTTGTATATATGTGCCCCTTTCAAGCAGAACACGGCTTGAAAGGGGCGTTCAGTGGGTGTTGCTGTGGATGTGGAGACTAGAATGTGAATGTGCTGTATTTTGCAGGTTCGGTGCATTCCTGCCCTTTTCTTTTGAAGCACAGTAGCGCAGCAGGAAGCCCTGCTGCTGTGCCATGAATCAAAAGTTTGTAAATGACACCCTGTTTAGGATCCCTCCTCCTAGGAGATGGAGTGGAGATCAAAGAGTATTGCCCTGTATGGGATGTGCCCGTGAGGACCGAGCACTGAGGTGAGCAGGAGGGAGGCTGGGCCCACAGGCCTAGGGAGCCGGCCCATAAGGCCAAAGGTTCCTGGGGGTTCGCCCCCTGCGAACAGCAGCCCTGTGGCAGATGGCACATTCAGACAGAGGTTGCATGATGGGGGGACCCCAGGGACCAAAAATAGGACCAGCATTGGACCCCCCTCCCCCTAAAAAAGGAGGGAAGACTCAATTGGCCCATACCATAGTCATCCTGACTGCTATTAGAAATACAAAATCCACCTCGGAGCTCCAAATCAATGAGGTTACCCTCAACTCGGGCCTCCGACAGCAGACCACAAAGAGCTGGCGTAAAGGGTGAGTGTCTCGAAAGCCACCCTGGCCCAGATGGAGTCTGCAGTCTATTCAAAAGACCATTGGTCAACTACTGGACATGGTGAAAAGATGCAGCGGAGCTATGCCGCCGCAACAACGTGCCTTTGGTGGGGGTCCTGGAGAAATCAGAATGTCTGAGCATGGAACTATTCCTGGAAGATTCGCGGAGGTGTTAGGAGGCAAATCATCCACAATGTTTACTATGGAATTTGCACATAGGGTACAGGGCAAGCCACTGGTGTTTGGGGCAATACTAAGCCCAATTATGGCCCACCTCCTGAACTTCAGAGACAGGGACCACATCCTACAGGTGGCACGCACTCATGACAGTGAGCATATACCCAAACTACTCCAACACCATACAGTGCCAAAGAGAATTCTTCCTGAGCATTAAGAGACACCTCTGGACACTGAACCTAAAATACACACCATTCTTCCTGTGCAGCTACAAATCCCAGCAAGGGAGAGTCTCAAGGGAGAGTCACACTTCCTCACCTCTGCTCCAGAGGAGTTGGACTGGCTGCAGTCACAAGGCTTCCCAATTCCAAAGCCAAGGGAGCTGAAGTGACCGGGCAATGGCAAAACTAAATGTCAAGACGTAAATAATGCGAACGTCCGCAGGCGGCCTCGACTAAGGCACAGGCAGAGGTGGAAAGCGCCAAAGTGATCACCAATATTCAACAACACCGCTCTATCTACATGAACAAAAAATGGATGGCCCTCTTGAAATTCTCAGAAAAGCGGTCCAGCGACTCAGATGATCCCCAGGAGCACGGGGAAGTCATGGTATTGCCGATTGAAACAAAGGGACGTATTACAGGATGAATGAGGCTCAGCAGATCCCTTATGCATTGAGCAATTTTCACAAAGCAACATGCTTGCAACTCAGGTAATACAATTTTTACTCAGATAAACGGGTCGTCCAGACTAATTCCGTAACACGTCCCTTTGTTACAGGATTAGTCTGGATGGTCCATTCTACTGAGCCTCATTGGAAAAGTGACTTGACTTTGTGGGAAGTGCTTGCAGGTTTGATTCCTTCCCAACACTGTGTCCTGATGATTGCCTCGCAGACCAGTTGTGCCATCTGAAATTGAAGGGTCAACAGTTTGTCCTCTTTAACATAATTGCTTACACCTTATGGTGCTCGAATCTTCTTCTGAACAGTTGAACTATAATGATTTGCTTCACATGGACTGTGAATTTGTGAACCTGTATACTTAAGAGGATTTTGCGGTTCCCTAGATTGAATTGATGTTAAATCAGTATTGTTATATTGATGTACTGCTGTATATAATATTTGTATTGTAATTATGTATTATGTATATGATGTTATGATGATGCATTCTCTATAAATACATTTATATTCATAACAATACGTCATTGGTACAATACCTGAGTGATTTACTGATGTTTCATAGTTGGATCATATTAATGACCAGTAAAATATTGAGTTGAGTAGAAATAATTCCGCTAGGAACATATTTAAAGATGAACTAGATAAAGTAGGCCATTTCTTTTGGAACATTTTGTGAAGATTCATCAAACTGCACCAAAGTTATTAGCAAACCAAAAACTACTTCGTCTATGGAAGCTAGGTTCTAACTATAACTACCTACTGGCTATCGCTGGTAGGATATATATATATATATATATATATATCTCCCAAAGGTGTCCCACTTCAAAAGACACTCTGGACACACTGGGGATTGTGTGAACAACTTTTAATTGCAACCAGCATGACGCGTTTCGTCTTGCGACTTCCTCAGACGCTGAATGCAAAGTTCAAAAGCTTCTTGCTGTCAACAGTTTTTAAAAGTCAGCCTGGCTCCTCCTGTTCTGGCACAAGCGAAGAGGGAATCTTTCCATAGTCCTCCCCCTTCTGATTCACCTGGTTTTGGCTGCCATCTTGGAGTGTGTTTTGCGTTTGTCAAATGTGCAACTTCGATGTTCGTGGCTATGTTCCACTGGTTAAGTCTTCCATTGTTTTGGGTAGGAAACACACTGTTCAATTTGATGGTGCGATTTTGCCAGAAGTTGTTTGTGGAGCTTGTTGGTCCGCTGTGTCCCCTTCCGCCAGCCGCTGCTTTGGAAACCCGTGTCTGGGTAGACGATGTAAGTCATCCGTACTACCTTGCGTAAGTCGCAATTTCAGATAACGGGGTTCGCTTTCAACGGCGGTTCTAGCAGGCAGTATCCACAGATTCCATCACAAACGCCATTCAGCGTCTGAGGAAGTCGCAAGACGAAACGCGTCATGCTGGTTGCAATTAAAAGTTGTTCACACAATCCCCAGTGTGTCCAGAGTGTCTTTTGAAGTGGGACACCTTTGGGAGCTATATTTACACGTGCATTGCCGTTTGCACGAAGGATGCACCCGCCCCAAGCAGTTCAGCAGGCAAGCGGCGTTTGTGATGGAATCTGTGGATACTGCCTGCTAGAACCGCCGTTGAAAGCGAACCCCGTTATCTGAAATTGCGACTTACGCAAGGTAGTACGGATGACTTACATCGTCTACCCAGACACGGGTTTCCAAAGCAGCGGCTGGCGGAAGGGGACACAGCGGACCAACAAGCTCCACAAACAACTTCTTGCAAAATCGCACCATCAAATTGAACAGTGTGTTTCCTACCCAAAACAATGGAAGACTTAACCAGTGGAACATAGCCACGAACATCGAAGTTGCACATTTGACAAACGCAAAACACACTCCAAGATGGCAGCCAAAACCAGGTGAATCAGAAGGGGGAGGACTATGGAAAGAGTCCCTCTTCGCTTGTGCCAGAACAGGAGGAGCCAGGCTGACTTTTAAAAACTGTTGACAGCAAGAAGCTTTTGAACTTTGCATTCAGCGTCTGAGGAAGTCGCAAGACGAAACGCGTCATGCTGGTTGCAATTAAAAGTTGTTCACACAATCCCCAGTGTGTCCAGAGTGTCTTTTGAAGTGGGACACCTTTGGGAGCTATATATATATATATATATATATATATATATATATATATATATATATATATATATATATACGCAATCCAACAAGATTACTTGAATTGTGCATTTATTGATGCAAACGCGCTTCAGCCATGAGCCTGCCTCGGTGCTTAAATGCATATATATTGCTCACAACAGTGGGTTCATTAAAATAGTAGGCACATCCTCCTCATTGGTGGATTTAAGGTAATGAAAAATAAGGAAGGACTATGATGATGTTCATTCTATTTTGGCCACCATGTTGGAAAGGCAATGTCTTGATACTAGTTCATATGTTATATGCTGACTACAATGCCACAATGAAATCTCTTTCATAGGTAAGCACAAGTCATCCTTACTTTCATAGCCTGCCATATCGTCTAAAAGTCCCTTCTTTGACTTCAGCCCCGCATGGGCTGCCACAGTGGTACGGTGCGCTGAATACCCCTCGCCTGGTCGCTGGATAGTCTGCCAAGGTAAGTCCGAAAGCAACAGTCAGGTTACTACTTGCAATGGATTTGAATAACACACCACCATTTGGTCGACTGAAAGTCTTTCAGCAGCGGTTCTGGCAGCATTGTCATTCAATGGAAGCACTAGTCCCACCTGTAGCTGCCGAACTCTTGGGGCGGGTGCCTCCGTGGTCGTGAGGGTAGGACTCAGGTTCTGTATACACGCTTCAACAATTGCAGGGGACTCAGGGGTTACTTGAATTGTGCATTTATTGATGTGTGTGTATATATATTTATATATGTATTTCATGTTAATTAAAAATGTTTGCATTAAGAGTTTAATATTTGTTTTCTACAGTAATAGGGTGATTCATGTATGTAATGTGTTTGAAGTAGTTTCCCTCCTGCTACTGGAGTAGGAATAGTACATCTAACCCCACCAAAGTCCAACACTTTCCCTATAGTTGCGTTGACTCTATTAGGAATAGGAAATCCAACCTCTCCGAAGGTCAACACTTTCCCTACTGTTGCACTATTTGGAGTGTGAATAGTAAATTTAACCCTCCGAATTCCTACACTTTCCATACTGTTGTGCTCTTTGGAGTGAGAATGGTAGATTTAACCCCTGCAAAGTCCAACACTTCCCCTCCTGTTGCCTAGACTGGATTAGAAATAGTAAATCTAACCCCTTCAAAAGTCATTGTTTTCCCTAGTGTTGTGCAGACTTGAGCAGGCTTAGACCAGAGTGGAAATAGTAAATGTAACCCCTCCGAAGTCTAGTACTTTCCCTACTGTTGCAAAGACTGGAGTAGGAATAATAAATCTAACGCCTGCGAAGGGTAATACTTTCTGTTGTGCTGTTTGGAGTGGTAATAGTAAATCCAACCCCTCCAAAGTCCTACACTCTACTGTTGCATATACTGGAATGGGAATAGTCCATGTAATATTCCCAGACTCCAATACTTTTCCTAATATTTGTTAAATATTATAGTAGTATTTGTTCAATTTATACATTTTATATTATTTGTTTTGATTTTAATGTTTTTCAATGTTTGATAGTTTTTGTAAATTAGTTGTTTGGGTTTTTAAATTTTGTATATTTCATTTTTTGGCTTATTTAATTAATATATTTTGTAATTGATTGTTTATATTTTTTATGTTTTTATATTTGTGTGTGTGTAGATATAATATATACAGAGAGAGCAGGAGATGATTTTTATAGTAGTGAATTCAAAAAATAGAAAACGTAAAATAAATATAATGTAAAATGTATATATTCAATAATTGTGTTACTCTATATATATATATATATATATATATATATATATATATATATATTTCACTCCAAGAATGCCGGAAGAGATTGCGAGGCTGTCTGGGCGGTCCGAGTACCGAAGCCGGCGCTCCGTGAATATCCACTCCAAGGTTCTACTTATCTCCAAAGAACCACTCGGACACCTCAAGTGCTTCAGCTTAGTTTAATTCAGCAACAGGAAAAACGACGCGTTTCGGGGATGAACCCTTGATCACGCTCGTAGTTACAAAGTGCCACCATGTTTAAATACATTTAGAAAAACAACACCTCACGTGATTTCAGTCATCAACTGTGGCGGCCATCTTGTAACATGCAAATTCCGCATGATTCCACGTATTATGACATGTCCTGGTAAGTGACATCAGTTTGTATTATTGTCAGCGTGTTATATCCAATAGGTAATTAAATACTGCAGGGTAAAGCGGATTAATTCCCTCTACATTTGGATATTAACACTGTTGTCTTTCAACAGGAAAAACGACGCGTTTCGGGGATGAACCCTTGATCACGCTCGTAGTTACAAAGTGCCACCATTGAGCAGTAATCCTCAGATTACTTTCAAAAAAAGTAAGAGCTTAAAAGATGAATTAAGTCACAACCATGTAAGATCAAGGGATGTGTCCAATACTAGAAGACCGGCTGGTTTTCGCTGCTGTAACAAATGTAAAGCCTGCAAGAATAGCATAGACTGCCAGACTCTGCCTATACCCAATCACAATAGAGAATTTGTGATAAAAAAGAATCTGACTTGTACTACCACATACTGTATATATGTACTCATTTGTCCTTGTCAGAAATGGTATATAGGCAGCACAAAACATGAGGCAAAAAAGCGTGTGCTGGAGCACTTAAGAGCTATCAAAAACAAGACCAAACAGTACCCTGTTTCTCGTCACTTTGCTGAATTTCATTACAGTGACGAGAATCAGGTACGATTGGTGGTGATTGACAGTGTCGATCTGGGCATGAGAGGTGGGAATCGAGAATTGTCAATGCGCAAATTGGAATCAAGATACATTGTTGAGCTCGAAAGCCTTGCCCCTAATGGGCTGAATATTAGTGAAGAGCTGGCAATTCATTTACATGAATGATTGATATGTTTCTTTGTCTGAATACAGTTTGCTACAAAAGTATTTATATCATGTTTTTAATCTTTTACTTTCAGACTGATTATGGGCACTATCACTTATAAGGACAACTGATGGTTAGAAGATCAAGGCCTAAGTTTCATGAACATGTAAATAATATGCTTGAATGTAGATGACATATGAACTGGTAATAGCCCACTGGGGCGAGACTTCAACCTTCTGCTAGCCCACTTGGGCGAGACTTTGAAAGACAACAGTGTTAATATCCAAATGTAGAGGGAATTAATCCGCTTTACCCTGCAGTATTTAATTACCTATTGGATATAACACGCTGACAATAATACAAACTGATGTCACTTACCAGGACATGTCATAATACGTGGAATCATGCGGAATTTGCATGTTACAAGATGGCCGCCACAGTTGATGACTGAAATCACGTGAGGTGTTGTTTTTCTAAATGTATTTAAACATGGTGGCACTTTGTAACTACGAGCGTGATCAAGGGTTCACCCCCGAAACGCGTCGTTTTTCCTGTTGCTGAATTAAACTAAGCTGAAGCACTTGAGGTGTCCGAGTGGTTCTTTGGAGACTAGTAGAACCTTGGAGTGGATATATATATATATATATATATATATATATATATATATATATATATGTAGATATATACATACACACACGTGTTCTCATACAAGTATATATTTATATTAAGTATTAGCCAAATGTATTTAATTTACATTAAATCAACGTTGTATAATAAAATATTTAAGATGAACTACTTTAAACTGTATATATATTTAAAATCAATTTTTATAAATGCTTTTGCAAATATTAGTGTTAACTTTTTTCATTTTTCAGATATTTTTATAATTACCAATATAGGTGTAGGAACACTATAACGTGGTAAACCATATTTTGGACACAATATTTTTGTCAATTGTATTTTTTAGCACAATATCGTGTCAGTGATCCGATGATGTAGTAAGCTTTTACTCCATCTGCCTTCTACGGAAGTTTGAGATGGACTTTGATCCAAAACATTTTGCTCTACATAACAAAGTTTGAATACCTTTGATCTGAACACAGATTCCTCACCGTAGAATACTTACTGCGCAGGTGCCAGAATAAGTCTGGAAATGTTTTTTTAGCAATTCTCCCATGCGCTGCTAGGAGACACCGCATGGCTTCACGTTGGCTGTGTACTGCACCAGAAGTGATGGAGTGGAGCTGTTATAAGCACCAACACTGCATGTCAGTTTCTTGTTTATCTCTTTTCACATCCTCAGATGCACAGCATGAATAATTATTTGAACCTGTATGCACATTCCTAGCATGGGACCATTTAATATGTTAAAAAGTGACAACTCCACTGAACCGGGAGGTGGGAGGGTAGTGAGGGATCAGCAGTTAGATAGAGTTTCCACCAGAAAGAGCATCACCAAAGGTAAGTACCTTGTTCTTCTGATGGATACTTCTAGTCACAGATTCCTTACCTTAGAAAAGATACCAAAGCAGTTCCTCCCCAAGGAGGATGATTTGTGGAGTCTGCTCTGAACAAAAAGTCTTGCAGGACTGAACCGGTGAAATACCCTTCCCGCCTGACCTGGCTGTCAAGGCAATAGTTCTTCTTGAACCTGTTTACGGACTCCTATGTTGCAGCTTAACAGATATTAAAAACAGGCATTCCAAATGCCAACAAAGTGGTAGAAGCCTTGGCCCTGATAGAATGAGCAGTGTGTAGCATATCTTGATACAGAGAACAAACTGCTTCAACAGGGTTCTCTCCTTTGTAGCCTTCCCTTTCTTCGACCCGGAGAGCTCAACAGAAAGCTGATCGCCCAGCTGATGGAGCCTCTCCTCCTCTTTTGAAGTGTGAGGGAGAGCAAGTAATAAAGGCAGAGTAATGGATTACCCAACTTGAAAGGGAGTCACAGCTTTTGGCAAGAATGTTGGCTGAGTCCTCAATAATTTGTTCTGTAAAAAAGTAGTGTATCATAGTTGTACTGGAAGTGCCTGGCTATCATTCACTTCACGAGCTGACATAATTGCAATGAGGAAGATAGACTTTAAAGCAAGGAGATGCAATGAGCAACTGTGCATCGGCTTGAAGGACATGCCTATGAGAAGCGTTACAACCAAGTTACAGTCCCATTGTGCCATCACAATCTGTTTAGGAGGGAACATGTGTGTCACACCATACATATATCTCATAAAAACAGGTGATTCAAACAAGGACAGTTGCTCCAGCAAACATAGGCCAAAAGGGCTAATAAATAGCCATTAATTGTGCCCATTGCATGGCCTTGGTGGATCAAAGAGCACATGAACAAAAGATCAACCAACAGCTTGGTTTCATGTGGATGCCACACAAGGCCACAAATCTATCGCATTGCCTGATATAAATGAACTTTGTGAAATGGCATCTAGTGGCGGGAATGACATCCACCACCTCAAGGGGCAGATCAAATACAGTCAAATGCTGCTGTTCACATGGAGGTGTAGTTTGCTCAGGTTCAGTTGTGGGGTGCAAGACCATGATCTGCTGGTGCAACAGAAGGTCCTCCTAAAGAGGAAGCTTGATGGGAGGATAGATGCTCATTCCCAGACCAGAAGTTCCAGCTACCACTCCCTAGTGGCTCAATCCAAAGCCATTCGGATAACTTGGTACCACTCACTCCTAATATTTTTCAGAACTCTGGACAGGAAAGGTAGGGCCAGTAAGGCAAAGAGGAGATGTGTATCATAATCTAGTAGGAATGCATCTTCTTGTGAGCATTCTGACGGAAACTTCAACGCGCAAAGCCATTGACAGTGTGGGGTGCAAGACCATGATCTGCTGGTGCAACAGAAGGTCCTCCTAAAGAGGAAGCTTGAATGGAGGATAGATGCTCATTCCCAGACCAGAAGTTCCAGCTACCACTCCCTAGTGGCTCAATCCAAAGCCATTCGGATAACTTGGTACCACTCACTCCTAATCTTTTTCAGAACTCTGGACAGGAAAGGTAGGGCCAGTAAGGCAAAGAGGAGATGTGTATCATAATCTAGTAGGAATGCATCTTCTTGTGAGCATTCTGATGGAAACTTCAACGCGCAAAGCCATTGACAGTGTGTGTTCTCATTGATGGCAAAACGATCTACCCAGGGTTATCCACACTATTTCAAAATGTACTGTCCCACCTCCCGATATAGACATCATTCATGATCTGCCAGATGACGCCTGCTTAGCTCTTCATCTCTTTTGTAGAGAAAAGGAGTATGGTCCTGGGATGCAGGGGAAGCTGGACCAATTAAATGTGAGCATCAAGAAATTTGCTAGCCCCCACGATGATAATTGTTACGAGAAATTAATCAAAAAAGCACAAACTGAGAAACTCTTCAATTTGTGCAGGTATTTTATTTACACCTGTTGAAATTTTTTTATCAAATTCAAGTATTCATGGAAGAGAAAGATACTTCTAAACCACAATTATACATATTTACAACATTTAAACAACAGACATATATACAAATATTCAACAATCTTCTTTTACAAAAGCTACGTATTCACAAATATTTACTCGTTGTGAAATATTTTGTTGCCTTTATGAAATATTTCTCACTTTTGATTACCAAGAAATAGAAACAAAAGAAAGCAACCCGTTCAGTGCAAGGGAATTATCATCGTGGGGGCTAGCAAATTTCTTGATGCTCACATAGCTCTTCATCTCTGGCATTCAAGGATCCTGCAAAGAGGTTCAAGGAAGTGCTCTGATGCTCCAACCAACTACAGAGGTGCAGAGCCTCCTGGCACAGGACCCTAGACCCCACTCCATTCCTAGAGTACCGGCCTTAGCTTCTGCCGGATGGACGGAAGAAAATACTTCAGCACCAGATGAATTGTCCGCAACTCCAACAGATTGATTAGGGGCTGGGCTTCCATCAGAGGCCAGAGGCCTCTGATATCCACTTAGTAACACATCCGTCATCACCATCAGATCTAGGTGTGGAAGGGGAATGGGCCTGTCACACAAATAATTGTGTTCAATCAGCCTCCACTAAAATCATGAGCCACCTCTTCTAAAATCTGGATGGTATCCAATGGATTTCCTAAGGGCTGGGCCCAATGAAACTTCAGATCCTATTGCAGAGTCTGCATGTTCCACCTGACATGGTTGACTAGGAAGATGCAGAAGGCTCATAGGCCAAAAAACCTCCAAACTGCTCTCACCAAGATCCAGGACTGAGGCTGAAACATCAAGATCATAGCCTCAATGTCCTTGAACTGCAAATGTCATGACCACTGATAGTTGGAGAGGAAAAGTCCATCTCGAAACTTGTTCAATGTGAAACATGCCAGCATGTTTTCTTTTGACCTTTTGAGGTGAACAATACCCAGACTTGTACACTGTTCAATTACTAAACTGTTTGAACTTGATCTCATTATATAGGATGCTCATGGAAGCTAATGAGCTATTCTGTTTTTTTACCTATAGTGCTTGATTGGTGTTTTATAGTAAAGATTATTTTGTGGAACAGGAATGTCCTGTTGCAGCTAGCATTAACATTCTTTATTTGTACATCAAAATCGTTTTCTAACGAGACCTTGTGAGAGGAAGACAGTAACGAGATTTCAGGAGATTCAGGAAAGCTCGGGCATCATTTTGGACACTCACCTATTTAAGGTGACTGCACCCACCAGCCCTTGCTTGTTATTTACACCGTTAGAGTTTCGGCCATTGGGAAACATAGCTGCTGAGCCACGGAGCAGGTCAGATGTACACACAGGTTTCAAGTAATTTCAAGGAGGATTATTAGAACCTTGAAAGTTGCAATTGCAAACAAAACACTCCATCTGAATCATGGTAAGGTGTATTAAATCAGGTGGAAATATTTATTCTGGATTTTGATTTTAGCAGTACCATAGGTACTCTACCGAAAGTAAAGTCCTATAGATTCCATACATATTGGTCATTAGGCAAAAGACAGCCAGACCGGTTAGAAGGCTGTGATTGGAGAATAGTAGTTAGAGAATAAGAACTGATTTAAATGTCCTCGCTCTTAAGACCTATTGACTTTCAAACGAGTAAAAAACCATTAAAATCTAAAAACTGTTATTTGTATGCTATGGACTTCTCTAGAAGCCAGATCAAATACATGTGCTAATATTTTATTCCAATACATTGTTCATTTTTAAGTAAGATATTCAAACCAATTAATCACTGTATTTGAGAAATATTTTTTCAATCCTGTCTTAGATGCATTTACATTGTTATGCCAATTCCACTGATCAAAGATCTTGTTTCAGATCTCCTTTCGTTCAGTGCCATATGACTTATACTTTCTCAAGTAAAACTGTGTGTTTGTTGGACGATATAAATGCTGGACTGGTATGAGACTGATTCTGAGCACTCCTCATGATATGCTGGCCTATAATCCTGCTATTTCACAGTGCACCATCTGTATCCCTAGCCTTACAGGGTAACAAGTGGAGGTGCAGCCTCAGAACATGACAACCTTAACTCCCTAAGGAAATCATGTGAACAGCTCTAGAACCCTTTTGCTCAGTTACTTATGCATATCCAAAGAGATACACAAGAAATAAACAACATGTGGATTCAACATTTACTGAAGCATTGTAATTCTGGAGTAAAATGTGTGCTGCAATGATTAATAGAAGGAAACAGAATAATGTGATCAACATTACAAGAATGGTGAACAATTCAACCATTTTGCTGATAACATAAGACTATATGCTCGCATAAAAGTACTGTAGTATAATACTCCTACGTTGCACATTCTACCCTATTGTGTCTTAGATGAGTGGATTTGCCAAATCCCTGTTGGGTGGCCTAATTTGCCATTATCATTGGGTAAGTGTAAGCAAGCTGCCCGTCTTGGTGTAGAGTTGGACAGCATCCCTCACATGAGATGACAGGAATCAGCTGAGCTGGAATTCTGGCATGGACGACCTCTAAGTGCCAGCTAAATGCTCCCCTGAATAAACAAAGGCTTGATGTCATATATATATATATATATATAATAACATCCTCCATGTTACCATGCTGAAGCCATAGTCAAGTCGCTATTGTTTATTCTATTGTGATAGCTCAGTCGTTGAGCGGCCAAAAAGAAACATCTTGAGCTCTGAACTTAGCCCATGTACAGAATGTTCACAGTGTTCTGAAAGAGTGCCTACAAAGTGGTATTTTAAGCAAACTGAGTTCAAGGAATGTCATCCTGTGTGTGTGCAGGCAAATGAATGTGTCAAACATCATTGTGTTTAAGGAAGAAGGCAACTTAAGGACATGAGCATGTAAAGATAGCGTTTCTTAACCAGGCCTAATACTTCCACGTGACAGCAGTACCCACCCTATTTCCGTTCCCCCTTGTATGGCCACTCTGAACCATGAAACCTAGAGTCAGTGCTACCAGAAGATTGGCATTTTTGGGGTACTGCTCCTGAGGAACCAATGATCCTGACCTGCACTTCATGTGGGATAGCTCCAATGAATGGCAGCGTCTGTGAAGAAATCAAGTGTCACTTCTGCTCTTTGATCATGAAAAATGTTAAGAGGGTTTTTGTCAGGAAATGGTCTATGACTGACTGTGTAGAGTCCGCCTTCAACTGCCAGTCAGGTGGTAGGAGACAACTGGTATTCAAAACGTGTCCCGTGGGCCACTGCCTTCACTTTCATGAAAGCCCTGGGTGCTGGTGAAGCCAAATGAAGCACTGCAAACTGAAAGTCCTCAAACTGACCTTGAAACGCAGGTAATGACCGCGGGACTGCAGGACGGGTTTAGGAAAATTTGAGTCCTGTATAATCAAGGACACCATCCAGTTCCCCAAGTCCAGAGCACCCAAGATCTGCCCTAGTGTGAGCTTTTTCAATTTGTCCTTCCACTAGAAGGCATTCAGGGGACAAAGGTCCAATATAGGCAGGAGACCTCTGTCCCTTTTCAGCACAAAGAAATAACAAGAGTATGAACCCTCTCCTCATTCTCAGCCCAGAGCCCACTTGATAGCATCTTTGGAGAGCAAGAATCGCACCTATTGCAATAGAATGGAGAGGTGCTTCTGTGAAAATTGGAAAGAAGTTTGAAAAAAATTGCAGAGAAAACAAAAGGGTGGGCCATAACCAATCCTGAGCGATTTGTAGCACCTATCTATTGGACGTGATAGATCGCCACCCTGGAAGGCAATACTGAATCCTGCTGCCCCAGGATGGTTGTGCACCACTAAGGGTAAACCAAAGCAGCTTGATGGCTGTTGCCGCAGGGTAAGTGGACTGGGAAAGCGTGTGCCCCTGCTGGCCTGTGCGGTGCCTTCCAGACCATGTCCCCAGCCTCGAAACAACTGGAGTGACTACTGTAGTAACCTCGAAATGACTGGAGTGACTACTGTAGCAGTTGGGGCAACTGTCGCTGTCTATTAGCCAGCCCAGTGATGTAGCCTCTGAAATTTCTGAACTGATGTGGAAACTGCTTGGCAGAAATCAGGAGTCCCAAGGATAGCACCTTGGCTCAGTTCTTAAAATGCTCCAGGGCAGACTCCGCCTTTTCACCAAAAAGATAAGCCATCATAGGACATATCCATGAGAGAGGATTGCACATCTTTAGAAAATCCTGTGAGATGCATGCATGCATACATGGAGGTGGAGGACAGCACTGGTCCTATCGCACTTCCAAGGAAATCATTAGTAGTGGGGCCAGCATGAATTGGGTATTTATCAGCATCGGGACCATCATGAATTGTTTGAGCCGGAGAGGATCTACAATCTTTTGTGACTCCCAACAAAATCTCACTGTCCATGTCCCAAAGTTCATGAGAGTAGCATATTAACTAACAGACTGCACTGACTGATTTGAATGCCAGGCTAGCCAAGGAGTACATATGTTTTCCAAATGCCTCAATCATCTTGGATTCCCTATCTGGAGGGGTCATAGGGAATCAATTGAGGTTCACCTTGAATGAAGCCTGAGCCACCAGGCTCTCTGGAGTTTAGTGTTCAGTGAGAAAATCAGAATCACCAGATGCCGGTCTTTGATGTCGGGTCACCTGCCTATTTCACTGGCTGGCAAGAACAGAGTTTTGATCAAGAATCCATCTAGGAATCAGTGAGTACCTTGTTAAATGGTAGCAAGGGCTTAGATGCGGTAGGCCCTGGCTTCAAAATGGCCATAAGGCCGTTAGCCATGATCTTGGGTGAAGGCAGCATAATTTCAGGACTTTACCACCACAAATGATGCACTCTCTGGTCCAACAGGCAAGCCTAACCAGTAGAGGTATCAAGCCCACTGGCCTCCTGTAAGTCAACACAAAGCTTGTCATCATTATGATAACGGGGGAGATCACCGTCCCAACCATCATTATCATCTCCTTCTGGTAGGGTACCTTTTTCAGTGTCTGAGCCAAAAAGAAAAGTGAGCCTCTCAGCTATTGTATCCGCCCTGGTAGAGGCCTTGGCACAGAGTCGGGTTGTATGATGACTGGTTGCGCTTTAGTAATCTTGCAGTGTGACATCAGTTGAAACATGGCAGAAGTCGGTTTGGAGTGGAACAGCAGAATCAATATTGGATCCTCTTCCACCATCGTCGAGGAACAGCCTGAGGCAGGTCACGGAGCTGGAGTGGACTATGTATCGGAGTTGATACGGAACCAGGAATGGATCCTAACAGTCAGACAGCATCAGGAACAGACCCACCGGTAGGAACCTGACTCGAGGCTCCTGCTACTCCTTGGGAACTGAATGCATGGCAGAGGGAGACGGACATATGCTGAAAATCTGCTACAGTGTTGCCAATGGTCCAAGAAACCCTGGGTGCATTGGAATCAGTTTGGCAATCGGCTCCATGACTAGGCACACAGAGAGAGATTGACTGACATTGTGAAGCCCTCTCCCTGGCTACGGTGTGATTTATTTATGAAGTTTTATATAGCGCAAACATGATCCCGAAGGATATCAGAGTTCTTCAAAATTAAGGATGGTCTGGCAGACATCAAATACAAAACAAAGGAAACAGTCACAAATGTTACAACAAAGCAGTACAATAGTTAAAGAAACAAAAACAATATATACATATATATATATATACATATATAAATATATATATATATATATATATATATCTCCACAGCCTTGGCTCCAAACTCGTAGTCCAATGGCGCTCTTGTCACCGGTGCCGACTACAAAGCAGAGCCCCGCTTTCATGTAATCTCCAAAAGCTATCCACCGATAGCGCAAGTCAGCACTCAACAAAGGATATATTTCCCAAATGTTCAAAATTTATTTTCAGAATGCAGCATTCTTCGCACAACACCAACGCGTTTCGCAACGAACTGTTGCTTGATCACGGTAAGGATACAATGTTACGATTCTCTTTTATATTTTTTTTAAAAACCGCCACAAAAACAATTAATGCTGATCTCACTTCCTGTACCCAGACAGGAAGTAAACTGGGAATTGTAGTTTTTATAAACCGGAATGTATTATATGGGAACAGCGATATTATTACATAGCAATTGTGTTGTCACAATTGCTATATAAAAGAGAATTAGTGTTGTGCGAAGAATGCTGAATTCTGAAAATAAATTTTGAACATTTGGGAAATATATCCTTTGTTGAGTGCTGACTTGCGCTATCGGTGGATAGCTTTTGGAGAATATATATATATATATATATATATACCAAAAAGCCCCCAAGCTTTAGAGACCGCACTCCACGAAGCAAATGTTCACAGAACCTTTATTGCACATGAGGCACAGAGACGACCTGTTTTCATGCAGTCCCTGACGCGTTTCAATGCTGCCTAGCATCTTCTTCATAGGGCGGGCAATGTGGAAAGGAAAAACAGGTATCGGACTTCTGGCCATTTAAATAGCATACATACTCCAGTGCAATGCATGCTAGTCACAGTAGTCCTTTTCAATCCCCTCTGGTGTGGGTCTTTAGTATGGGTCCGTTTTTCCCTCCATAGTACAACTCCCGATTTTAATTAGTCATTTATTTACCCTCTGGTGGGTTCCAAGTTCGAAAATGTGCCTCTTCTTGAAGGTGCTTGCTTCGTACTGGAAATAGGCTGCTGCGGCGTGCTGCTGCCTCACAGACCTGTAACTGACGTTGGCGGCGGTGCGGTCTCCCACGGCTGGAGTTGCCGTGTCCATAAATCTACCAAAAAGCCCCCAAGCTTTAGAGACCGCACTCCACGAAGCAAATGTTCACAGAACCTTTATTGCACATGAGGCACAGAGACGACCTGTTTTCATGCAGTCCCTGACGCGTTTCAATGCTGCCTAGCATCTTCTTCATAGGGCGGGCAATGTGGAAAGGAAAAACAGGTATCGGACTTCTGGCCATTTAAATAGCATACATACTCCAGTGCAATGCATGCTAGTCACAGTAGTCCTTTTCAATCCCCTCTGGTGTGGGTCTTTAGTATGGGTCCGTTTTTCCCTCCATAGTACAACTCCCGATTTTAATTAGTCATTTATTTACCCTCTGGTGGGTTCCAAGTTCGAAAATGTGCCTCTTCTTGAAGGTGCTTGCTTCGTACTGGAAATAGGCTGCTGCGGCGTGCTGCTGCCTCACAGACCTGTAACTGACGTTGGCGGCGGTGCGGTCTCCCACGGCTGGAGTTGCCGTGTCCATAAATCTACCAAAAAGCCCCCAAGCTTTAGAGACCGCACTCCACGAAGCAAATGTTCACAGAACCTTTATTGCACATGAGGCACAGAGACGACCTGTTTTCATGCAGTCCCTGACGCGTTTCAATGCTGCCTAGCATCTTCTTCATAGGGCGGGCAATGTGGAAAGGAAAAACAGGTATCGGACTTCTGGCCATTTAAATAGCATACATACTCCAGTGCAATGCATGCTAGTCACAGTAGTCCTTTTCAATCCCCTCTGGTGTGGGTCTTTAGTATGGGTCCGTTTTTCCCTCCATAGTACAACTCCCGATTTTAATTAGTCATTTATTTACCCTCTGGTGGGTTCCAAGTTCGAAAATGTGCCTCTTCTTGAAGGTGCTTGCTTCGTACTGGAAATAGGCTGCTGCGGCGTGCTGCTGCCTCACAGACCTGTAACTGACGTTGGCGGCGGTGCGGTCTCCCACGGCTGGAGTTGCCGTGTCCATAAATCTACCAAAAAGCCCCCAAGCTTTAGAGACCGCACTCCACGAAGCAAATGTTCACAGAACCTTTATTGCACATGAGGCACAGAGACGACCTGTTTTCATGCAGTCCCTGACGCGTTTCAATGCTGCCTAGCATCTTCTTCATAGGGCGGGCAATGTGGAAAGGAAAAACAGGTATCGGACTTCTGGCCATTTAAATAGCATACATACTCCAGTGCAATGCATGCTAGTCACAGTAGTCCTTTTCAATCCCCTCTGGTGTGGGTCTTTAGTATGGGTCCGTTTTTCCCTCCATAGTACAACTCCCGATTTTAATTAGTCATTTATTTACCCTCTGGTGGGTTCCAAGTTCGAAAATGTGCCTCTTCTTGAAGGTGCTTGCTTCGTACTGGAAATAGGCTGCTGCGGCGTGCTGCTGCCTCACAGACCTGTAACTGACGTTGGCGGCGGTGCGGTCTCCCACGGCTGGAGTTGCCGTGTCCATAAATCTACCAAAAAGCCCCCAAGCTTTAGAGACCGCACTCCACGAAGCAAATGTTCACAGAACCTTTATTGCACATGAGGCACAGAGACGACCTGTTTTCATGCAGTCCCTGACGCGTTTCAATGCTGCCTAGCATCTTCTTCATAGGGCGGGCAATGTGGAAAGGAAAAACAGGTATCGGACTTCTGGCCATTTAAATAGCATACATACTCCAGTGCAATGCATGTGCAATAAAGGTTCTGTGAACATTTGCTTCGTGGAGTGCGGTCTCTAAAGCTTGGGGGCTTTTTGGTAGATATATATATATATATATATATATCTTTGCTACAGAGAGGATTCTGCTCATATTTCAAGCGCGGGTTCCAGTAACGCGCCCTGAGAGATCCCTGTGCCTCGAGCGGACCGGGCCAAGCTGGCTTTTTCACTTCAGTGGTGAAATTTCGTTTTCCATGGTAATGGGATGGTCTGGTTCCTACACCAAGAACCGGCAGGAAGATTGGCAGTGCTGCAAGCCATTGTGCTTCACGTTGGGTGAACTGCAATGTCAGTCCGACCCCTGCCGAATGATTTGCTGGGACTTTACGGTGTGCACAGAACGGGGAGCTGAGGAGGCACAGCTATGTACATTAAAGGTGAAAAACGGCGAGCTTGATTCTACTTACCCCCATTGCAACATACCATCAGCTCACAGCATTCTGGACTCTGTAGTTCTGACGCACTGGGCGTCCTGCAGCGAGACTCGACAAGAACACATGCTGCATGGGGGGCGGAGCTACGTCTTTCATCGAGCGGGAGGAGGAAGGGTATTTAAACCTTTCATATAAACTGCCTCCTGTGTGACCATTTGGCGCTGACGAAGGCAAACCCTTGCCGAAATGCATCCGCCCTGACATTTGGTTCAATTTGGCAAATTGAAGTTCTTTCCTCCGAAGACTCCCCTGTGTGGTCTCTCTCCTTCTTTGCTACAGAGAGGATTCTGCTCATATATATATATATATATATATATATATATATATATATATATCGTCCACTCCTCCCTTGTCAGGAAATGAACACGCACTCGTCAGGATCTCACTTTCCAATTCCTTTATTATCCAAAGTTCTCAATATATACAAGGTTGTGATTAGAAGGGTAGAACTTCGTGCCCACTGGAGGGCGCTATTCATGATAAATAAATGACATTGGTAAATGAAGGCCCACTAGAGGGCGATAATCGGAAAAATAGATAATGGTAAACCCGAAATTCGGACATTGAATGAATAAATGCATGAATAAC
The DNA here is from genome assembly GCF_964263255.1 of Lissotriton vulgaris. Lineage (NCBI taxonomy): Eukaryota > Metazoa > Chordata > Amphibia > Caudata > Salamandridae > Lissotriton > Lissotriton vulgaris. The sequence goes on along the minus strand of NC_141689.1, from coordinate 908,112,125 downwards.
TTGGGGTATGTATCAAGAAAAAAGAATCAGTACCCTTATAACACCGACAATTCTGTGAAAACATTATGTATAAAAATACTTGCACAGGTAGAAAACAATGTGTTTATCAATACAATGTATGTATACATGAAATGAACTACAAGACCCATAATTCTTAGCTGTAATGACAGGAAGACACGTGATAATCATGGGGCTTTGTGTAACCACTCCTTAAAGGAAGTTAGTGGGCAGACTGAATATTGACCGTGATAAAGCCGTCAGTTGGCGGCGAAACGCGTTGGTAATCGAATTGATATTGAGAACTTTGGATAATAAAGGAATTGGAAAGTGAGATCCTGATGAGTGCGTGTTCATTTCCTGACAAGGGAGGAGTGGACGATTGATTTCGGCGGGGCTCTGCTGAGGAACTCGCACCAATAGGAGACGCGCCAGGGGTCAACCAGAAATGAGCCAAGTTGTTGTGATATATATATATATATATATATATATATACATATATACGCACGTGGCGGGAACTGGGAGGGGAAGAAAAAATTAGATATGGGGATATAAAACATCAGTACAAGAGATGAGGGTATAAGTCCAGTATCTTCAAGCAAATGAAAAGAGCCACATTAGGGTAAGAACTTTCACATAAGGAATCGTTTTACTTCCAATTTGAAGGCAACCGTGATGGATGGGATGAAGTCCTAATTCACTTTTTTTGTGTTTGCATTTGGACTTTGATTTGTGCTTACTGGAGAACTTCGATAGTGAAGTAGACCTCTCACTAGTAAGGCCCCTGAAGCAGAACAGAATCCACCCCAGACCCGTAATGGGAGTTACACGGAGGCCTCAACTTCTTATTTCCGGTGAAGTGCAACTTTGCAACTTGATCCCATGTCACCTTTGGGTGCCTGAGGACACAATATTGCATGACTCCGAGTCGATTCCCGAGCTCAAACAGAGAGCGCGGAAGAAAGGAACGGATGTCAGCGCACGGGGTGGTGCATGTGGCTTAACCGGACTCCGTGTGATCTTGAGACAGGTTTATGGCGGGCCGCCATTAAGTGACAAAATGCTCACTTACAGGCCCCCGCGCGGTCTCCATGGGGTCCAGCTAAAATTAGCAATCAAATTTCCTTACACAGGAGGATGTAAGCATATTAAACAATAAGTACACGGTTTAGCACAGATTTGAGCCAGGGTCGGGTACACCTTAGCGTGTGTATACCTCCCGGCTCTTCTTCACTTTGGTCCGGACGAAAACCTAACAAAGAACAGACAGTTTGAAACATGTTGACCATATTCACATTTTAATTTTGGTACTTTCCGGTCAATACACACCAGTACAAGTACCTCACTCTATTTTAATTGTGACACATGACTCTAGAATAAAAACATTTAAGAAGCACATGCAGTACACATTTTAATCCACTATCACTCTTCACAAACTCACAAAATCACCAGCTCCGCTGCAGTAGCAGGCGTCGCAGCACACCTGAGTGACACTCGGTCACTCGGGTGGACCCCGACGATGTAAATGTAAATGTAAAGTCCATTTATATCGCGCTAACAATCGCTCCAGGGAGCATCTCGGCGCCAATAAAGGGACAACCAGGTGAAAGGTTGCCTTACTGCTTAAGGAGACCAAAACCGGAGTCACACCAGTGCTCTGGCCATTGGGTCTGGAAGATTGTAAATCCAGGTTTTCAGTTGCTTACGGAAATCGGATTCCTTGTCCAGTGCTCTTAGTGGAGGGGGTAGCGCATTACACGCTTTGACACCCAGTACCGCTAGGGATTTACCCCCGCGGGTTTTGAGTCTGAAACTTGGAATGGTCAAAAGATTGGCATTTGAAGACCGTAGTGCGCGATTGGGACAGTATTTAACAAATTTTTTTCTTAGGTACATGGGGCCTGAATTATGTACAGCGCGAAAGGTGATTGTCAATACTTTGTGGAGGACCCTTTTGGTTATAGGCAGCCAATGTAATACATTGAGGGCTTTGGTTGCTGAAGATTTTCTTGGCCATTTCAGAACAAGCCTTGCCGCCGTATGCTGTACCATCTGGAGTTTATGGGTAACCACCTTATTGGTACCAGCATACAGGCTGTTGCAATAGTGTATGCGAGAAGTGACTAATGCAATCGTGACTGTTTTCCTAGCTTCGAGGGGCAGCAAGTCAAAGAACTTTCTGAGCATTTTTATTACCCCGAAGCAGGTGCCTGCCACTTTTGACGCCTGATGTTTAAAAGATAAGTCGGCGTCAAACTGCACCCGAAGGTTGCGAGCCGAGGAGGTAGTGTGGGGTGGTATTTCAGCCTTCTCGGGCCACCACAGTCCGGGGATGAAATCATTATTAGGGCCTATGGGCATGATCTCGGTCTTGCCTGTGTTACATTTTAAGTGGTTTTTCCGCATCCACTCAAAGGTGGCCGTTAGGCAGCACTTAAGTTTGTCTTCCCAGACCTGGTTATCTTTGTCCATGACCAGGATCAGTTGAGTATCGTCAGCATATGCTATTACATCTATGCCGTAGGACGATATCAGCTGTATCAGGGGTGCGGTATAGACATTAAACAATGTCGGACTCAGACTAGAACCCTGAGGTACTCCCGTTGACAGTGGCTTCTCACTGGAACGAAATTCCCCCAAGGTCACCACTTGTCGCCTGTCACTAAGAAAGTTTTTTATCCACTCTAAGGCAATACCTTTGATGCCAGATGTTATTAGCCGGTCTATTAAGATAGCATGTGAGACCGTGTCGAAGGCCGCCGACAGGTCTAATAGTATCAGGACGGCCTTCTTGCCTTGGTCTAGAGCTGAGCGGATGGTTTCTGTAGTGAACAGGAGAGCCGATTCGGTGGAATGCTGAGTCCTAAAGCCAGCTTGGTTAGGGTGCCATGTCTCATTCTCTTCCAAGAAGCGTGTCAGCTGTTTGTTCACTGTGGACTCAGTGATTTTGCACAATGCTGGAAGTAATGAGATCGGACGTAGATTAGAGAGTGTGGTGGGGTCGGGGAGTTGTTTTTTTTGTAAGGGTTTTACAGCTGCCAATTTCCACTCAGGGGGGACGTAGGCAGTGGACAGAGAGTTGTTAACAATAGTATTTATGTCCGAGTTAACAATATCAGCAATGAGATGTTTTGACTCCTCCAGGCTGATTGTACGGAAAGCTGTAAGCTGAGGGACTTCCTGCCTAGTATTTTCATCCTCATATATTTGATCGAGGGTGGGAGCCTCAAAGTCCTTCGTCAGACCCTTAACCTTTCCCTCCGATGAAGCATGTCAACAACCAGGTTGGTGAGTGAGGGGTTTATAAAGAAAACAATGTTTTTCTATATCTGCATCTCATTCTCTTCACTTTGATCACTAGGACTCTGTGTCCTGGGGATACTCCTTCATTTGTTTTTGTTGCATGTGGCTTAACTCCGTTACTCTTGGGGTGGTAGGGAGCCACTGGCATATGAGAGCATTGCTGGAAAAAGTTCCTGGATCCAGTCTTACGCCAGGAGAGAACACTAAAGTGAGGCATCTATGTTTAGAAGTATCAATCAGAAATTATACATCCCTTCCAGTGGAAAATTACTGCTTCAGCCTCCCACTTTCAAAAGGGAGAGATTGATGGCTCAATCCTTCTCAGGCAATGCAGTGAGTATCTGGAACTCACTTCCGCCGCAGCTCCGCACCACCACCTCTACCCAGACCTTCAAAACTGACCTTAAATCTCTTCTCTTCCAAAGACATTTCCAGAACCAATACACGCCCTTTCAAGTCCCTTAAGGAAGTTTTTTAACTATTGTCTTTTTGTATTCTATACCTGTGCAAGTGTCATCCCATCCCAGTGTGTTTTTGTGTTTTTGAGTGACTGCCATCTATTGCTGTATTATATCTCTTCTTGTATCTCATTTGCTTCTGTAACATGTATATTTGTAACATTTTCCTCTTGTAACGTAACTGGTCCTTTGTGAAGCGCTCGGACACCTTCGGGTAAAGTCCGCACTATATAAAAATGCATAAATAAATACATAAATTCATTATATTTCTTACATGACCTTGACTAGGTTTCTCTCTGATATTCCGCATGACTTAGCACCTTAGTGCCATTTATAATACTTGACTACCATCTTGTGGTCAGAAGTAGAACAGCACTTTTTCTAGCAAGATCACTCCTATTCTTTCAATTGCTTTCCAATTTTTTTAGGCGGAGTACCGTGGATAACTGCACTATCATCAGTAAATCATGACCAAAGAAAAATAGAATATGCCGTACTGAAAATAGTCTCGTGATTTGTCGTCCTAACTGCTAACTGGATTTTAGCTCACGAATAAATACACTTTTGTGTTGTCAGGATTTTCCAGTAGCGAGGTACATGCCATATTGTTTTTAAAGCTATCTTTAAAGACATTCATAGCTTGAATTGTATTTATGGGCGAGACCTATTTGATTTGCCAAAGCTGCTGCGAACTGAATCAATGTGTTGCAGTATTGGAGAATCAAAAGCAGCAAAAAGTTTGATTATTGGGTGTACTTTTCAGATGCATTTTTCCTAGTAGTAATCATACATCTAACAGACAGTTAGTAGCATGAGGTAAAAATGTATAATTTTATTGCCTGATACAAGATGTGATTGCAGTTGCCTGAAAGCAATCGCTGAAGGGTGCTGACCAAAATAAGCCAATGGATGGATCTGGGCTGATCCATCGCACATTCTATGGGGAGAATTTACCCAGAAGTGGTCTAATGCAGGGCATCAACAAATGTTCCTGCTCTGCATTCTCCAAAGGGAAAGAGCGGAACAGTGCCACATCTACTAAGACATGGTGCACTGTGCAGTTTTTTTTATCACCCTGCGTGATGGAGAATGCAGGCACTGCCAGAGCATGCAGCATAGGAGGGTTAGGGAACGTGCCGAGCAGAGCTCAGTCTGGCAGCTTACCGCTTCGGGGGGAATCCACCAGGATTGCTGCAGGACTGCCACAGAGTATCCGCGGCCCATGCTCGATCCGCCCAGGGAGGGCTCTGACTACAGCGCTGTGCTCTGTCCGCGGCGTTGTCAGAAGATTCTTGGCAGCAACTTAAGTCCCTCTGAAATCCCTGAAGGGGTGAGCAACTTGCTGACGCGCCAGCTGTTTGCTGCTCAGCTCGCTGCTCGGGCAGGCCGCCTGTGTTGGATTGTGACCGCTGCTGGCCTCCAAGAGGCTATTTGTAGGTTTGGGCGCAGTCGAGCTCGGGGCATTAGGCAGCCTTAGGAAGGGTCGAGTTTGGGGTGGAGGAGAAGTGGCCCGCTTAGCAGTGGGTGCCGCTTGCTCTCCCCCGCCCTGCTCTGCCACCTCAACATCCGGCTACCTGACGGCTCCCCTAGTCCACCTCCTCCATCCCGATCCCAACCAGTAACAAGCAGTACTTACTGAGTCTGCCGCGATGGTTAAACCACACCAGCCTGAAATTACCAGGACAACAGGCGAGTACAAGAGTGCCTGCAGGCGTGGAGAAACTCAGCCAAGCCAATAAGCTCCATAATGTATAGACGCACAAGGCATTGAGTTAAAAGAACTATCTGTACCACTATCAGTCATCATGGAGTTTTCATACGCCTCTCCGTGTACAAAAATATTGGAGGCTTCAAAAGTGGGTCAGTGCAATTGGAAATTGGAAGCTAATGATGATGCATGAAAAATCAAATAAGGCAACCAAGGCAATCATACAATGTTTTAATGTGATATTGTCTGCAAACAAAATACTTTGCTCATAACGGGTCAATCTGTTATGAGTCATGTGCTGCTTTTTAGTTCTTGTCATCAATAGCTTCACAGAGTGTGGAACCATTACAGTTAAAGAGTATCCTGTCACTATGCTCTCACTCTTTTTCAGACTAGTACTTACCGTTGCCACCGCTATTAGGCAACTGGGAAGCCTGCTGCTACAGATATAATGAAAAAATAGGCCATAGGCTTTCTACGCCTCCATGCATTTGTGTCAACACTCAGAAAGTACACCTATCTCTCTCGCTGCATAATAAAGTGAATTCTTTTGTATAATCAGGCAACGCTGGTTCCGGGGTGCGGCACAATTTTTCTTTCAGTTCCAGGAATGCTTTTGTACATTTTTTGTCCCATGGAATCAGATCTGACACATCTCTGCGTGTTAACCTTTGTAGAGGTTTTGCCATTAAGTAAAAGTTTGGTATCCACTGCCTACAGTAGCCAACCATTCTCTAAAGCATTCTGAATTTCTTTTGAGTTTGGGGCATATTCATCTGTAAGATGACTTCCACCCTTTCTGGAGACACCTTTGTAGGTCCCTTCATAAAAAATGTGTCACAGATATTGAACTTCTTTTTGACAGGACTGAAGTTTAGCTGGAGACACTTTGGGGCATATGTACAAGGAAATGGGCAGTGTGACGCTGCAGCAAATTTTGCAGTGCTACACTGACCCATTTTCAAAATGCAGGGATATTCCGTATTTACAAGAATATATTGAAAGCCTGTGTTTTCAAAAAATAGCTTCCTAGTGCCAAAACATGACTCCCTTGTGCCATAGTGCACATATATGTGGTTTCGTTTTCTTGTCTGTATGTATAAACACTGGGAATATTTGATTTTTTTATTAGATGTATGTCAATGTAATATCATTTATTGTCTGTATTTAGTGTGTTGTGGACAGTTCAACAATATATTGTATTGAGAAATCGCTTTCATGGTTCAAACAATTCATTTTGTCACAGAAGTTACGTAGCTCTCTTTAAATAAAAAGGATCATTATCTGTCCCTTCGTATCAATGCTTAATGAATGGAATTTTTCACCATTCTTATTTAAGAATTGCGTCACCCAACAGAACTGCTTGTACTTCTTTTACTGTATGCCCAGGTTCTGGGGGACACAGGATCTCCCTGTTATATTTTATGGACCAAATCACCTGCACCAATCTCTCATAATACTCTTTAACTGTCTGCTCTTGCGTGGTTCTTTTAATCTTGAGCCAATCCATATCTTTGGGAGGTACTCTGCCCTTTAGAAAGGTAGCAACCGCTTCATATTTCTCCATTACCACAAGTGTTCAATCAATCAGGATTTGTATAGCGCGGCTGCTTCACCCGTGAGGGTGGCGTCCTGCTGCGGGATTGCGCTGCCAGTTCCTATTGGTTGAACATCCATGTCTTAAGGTTCTTCCTGAACTGTTGGAGCAATGGAGCTGCTCCGAGGTGTAGGGGTCGGGTGTTTCAGGTCTTAGCTGCCAGATGGGAGAAAGAGTGGACTCTGCTGTTCACCCAGCAGATGTGCTTGGTAGGTGCTAGGGAGAAGGATTTGAAACTGAGGGGCATATTACCAAGCAATAGCGATAATTATCGCTATTGCTTGGTTTGCGGGACAAATTTACCGCTGAGCTGCGGCGATTTTTACCGCAAATAAACCTTGGTATTACCAAGGTTTATCGCAAATGCGATAAAAATCGCCGCAATGCATGAATATCGCTGAAAAGTCAGCGATATTCATGCATTACCGAGCTAATGCTCTTAGCCATGTTATCCACCTTCCATTGGATAACATGGCTAAGAACTGCTCAGGGCAGGTGTTAGCTTTTGGAGATATTTACGCTTAGCGCTAATATCTCCAGAAGTTGGTAATAGGAGATAGCGATGTTAGCGACTGTTTTCAGTTGCTAACATCTTGGCATGCCCACTTTGCATGTCATTAGTGATAAATATCACTGACATGCAAAGTGGGGCCCAAGATGGTCGCTATCTCCTACTAGCTGTCGCTAACTGGTGTTAGCGACAGCTAGGTAATAGGGAGATAATTTTATCTTTGCTTTCTTGGCTTTTAAAGCCAAAAAAGCGGAGATAAACCCCCTTGATAATATGCCCCTGAGTTCTCTGGTAGGTTGGTTGAAATTCACTTGTTTGTTGAGGTACGCCGGTCCTTTATTGTGTAGTTCCTTGTAAGCGTGGGTGAGCATCTGGAACTGACATCTCTTTGCGACTGGTAGCCAATGGAGTTTCCTGAGGTGAGGGAGGTATAGGTTGAGTCTGGCTGCTGTGTTCTGGATGGTCTGGAGTTTCTTTAAGAGTTGTGCAGTGAGTCCTAGATAGAGGGAGTTGCCGAAGTCGAGTCTGCTAGTGATGAGAGCTTGCATGATGGTGCATTCGTCCCTTTCTCTCGAAGTGGTTCTTCTCTTGGCCATTGAACCTCAGTCTTACATTCAGCCCTTAAATCTTCAGGCACCATAATGTCAAAGAATGTATTCAAATCAGTCCACAAAAACTTTACAAAAAATGTATGAATCTCTCTACTTTTGCATAGCATTGCACTGGCTTGTCTTGCAATTTTGGAAAATTGTTTGTAAATGCTGCCAAAATACCTCTGCTCCGAGGAGTATGGACACACTTTCCTTCTGCTATTTCTCTAAGAGGAAATACTGTCACTTAATTCTCATGTTATTCATCCTGTCCTCCTCCACTAGCTGCTTCCTTCTTTTTCTTTTCAGGCTTCCTTGCCCATCTAACCTCCAATGTCTCTGTATCCTTCCACCTACAAATTTGACCAATTCCACAGCATGCAAGTGCATTCTGTAATTCTCATGTTTTCTATAGCTGGATCATCTAATTCTATCCTGTAACTACGGTGCAAATTTATGTTATTGGTGAGATCCACCTCGTGTTTCTTACCTATTCCTGTCAATCAACCATGCACCAAAGTTGCTCTTTGTGTAAACTCCTTACACAGGTAAATTAATTACTTTCTCTGGTGTGTATCTAAAAGTTCCAATTCCAAGCATTCCCTTACAATCTCATCCAGTTCTACTTTTAAATTCAGTATATCTTTTTCTGTGTCTGGTTTCTCGGGTGATTCTACGGATTCAGGGGCATATTTACAAGCCCCTGTCGCCACAGGAACGTCACTTCTAAAGACTTCCCTGTGGCGATACAGGCTTTGCCTTACAAGGCAGTATTAAGCCACTTAACATGGTGTAATGCTGCCTTGTAAATAAGGCACTCTTCCACACTATACTTGGTGGGAAAGGGGTGGGCAATGGGTGTTCTGGTGGGTGTTCCACTGCAACACCCATTGATTTAGATGCTGCCCCATATTTACAAGGGTTGTGTAAATATGGGGCAGCGCCAAAATTAGGAGCAAAAAACCCTTGGTCTTACCATGGTGAACAAGGAGGAATGCTTTATTTCTTCTCGTGTTTGCTGTTTCTATGTGTGCTGCACACATAGAAACAGCAAAACTCCATGCATGATTGTTTATGTGCAGAAAGGTGTCCTTTCCTGCACACAAATAATTATTTAAAAAATGAGGAGTGGCAACTTCTATGTGTGCTGCACCAAGCAGCACACATAGAAGGTGCAAATCATCAATGAGGCCGGTCAACGCCGATCCCAAGGACTGTTCATGCTCTCCTCTTGTAGACAAGTTAAGCTCACTAGTGAGCGTTCTGCAGGCCTTGATAACAGCTAAAAAACAATTCAAAGATCTCACTCCCAGCAGTCAAAATGAACTGTTCAAATCAGCTATTACTGCCACAAATAATACTACTAGAACTGAAGCAGGCATCAGCTCTTTCCCACTAAATCACAACACTACAAGTTCACCAACTGAGTCAATAAAAACAAAAATCTGAAAATATTAAGAAGAAAGGGTATAATATTTAGAAATCAATAATAGTAACAGCTGAGGTTATACGTAGTGAGTGCGAACTCGAAGTAAAGCCGCCCCTGAGATCCCCTGTATCCCCAGCCAATACCTCACCTGAATTCAATGGGTCCTATGTCCAAAACTCCTCAGTCATTCCCCCACAAGAAGTTGATCTGCCGGTGCTAGCTCTCCTAAACCAAACACAAAGCACAGTTGCCCGAGAAATCATCAGGGAGACTGCGGATACAACATAGACAGGCTGGACAGCGACTTCACAGTGGACCTCAAATCCTCAGCTCTGCGAGATGAATGAAGTTATAAACCGTAGAAACGCCAACATAAGAGACTGCATGAAGACAGGAACAAGGTCCGACTATTAGTCACACATGAAGCATCACCCACTCAGCACAATGCACCACATTTGCCCGCTTTTTCAATGAAATAACTCAATCCTGCCTCCCCAAAGCTGACCAAAGAAGTAAGTGACCAGAAAAGAGGCACTGGCAGAGGGACTCCCCACTCAGAAATATCAATTAAACCAATACACGGGAAATTCTTTTGTGAAGACAAAAACATGGCAAGTTGCAAAGATAAGCTGCATTTGGTACGTGGAGCGACCCGGCTAGACCACCAAGCCGTTAAATGAGGCTTGGTGGTCTAGCCGGCTGGGTCTGGTGGCTCAGTGGACTAATGCATCCACTGAAGGAGCCTGTGTTTAAACTCATGGTCACAGGTTCAAATCCCGGCCCCACTCAGCCTTTCATCCATCTGAGGACGATAAAATGAGTACCATTGAGTTGGGTAACAATAAACATCTGTTATTCAGCATCAAGATGCCTCTGGGTAAACGTGCGCTTTACAAATACACATGTTATGTTGTGTTATGTTGATAAGATGAATGAAAGTAGCCTAAATGATATGACCCCAGTACGGCCAGAATTCCAAAGCAAATACCAAAGAAGTCCATCAACAGATTGGCAAGACAAGGCACAAAAAACTGCTACACGCATTACACACGTTGACTGGCTGAAAATACACATGGAAAGGATCACAATATACCCGTTGCAGCAGAGAAAGAGCCGAAACACAAAACAATTCCCAAACAATCCCATCTACAGGAATAATACGAGGGGTAGAGTCAGTCAAGATAACCAGTTTGCATTCAATGAGACAAACCCCGTCCCCTCTTATCGGCACCCCAGACCAGACTAAGATCACTGAATCACAAGGTTCAAGCTTGCATCTGAGTCCCCAGAAAGATCACTGGTTAACAAAGGAGCTCATCTTATAGCCAGGTGTAAGGAACATAGGGGCATATTATCAAGCCTGTGCGCTAAAATTATCGCCGCTTTATCGGCCGAAAACGGCCGATAAAGCGGCGATAATGGGCTTGATAATATGCTCTATGGAATTCCAATCGAAGCACATGTTAGATGTGAAGACATCTAACATGGGCTTCGATTGGAATTCCACAGAGCATATTATCAAGCCCATTATCGCCGCTTTATCGGCCGTTTTCGGCGATAAAGCGGCGATCATTTTAGCGCACAGGCTTGATAATATGCCCCATAATACACTGTTATGCGTGACACCTATGTATGTCTCCAAGGGACTACATGACATATTAAACCGAGGGAATATCCTGCTTCTGGTCAGAAGCATCTCAGCGCTTCAGGACATCAACTCTTCCTGTATAGTATTGGTTAAATTCGCCCAAGTACGAGATCTTTTGGGAATCCAATGGCGAATAGTAATAGTCTCCTGCCATTCTGGAGAAACAGCCAAGACCGTATTGGGAAGTAAACCACTCTTTGAGAAGTGGGGTATAAATATAACAGGGCATGTTGAGGAGGCCTGTCCACATATCCTTTCAAGGAGACCCTTGCCTGAGCCAAGAGCATCTCCCCGAGTACACAGCCCCGATTCTCAGAAATCCCATTGGTAAAAACAGGTCAAGTGTCACGCAAACGCGCCACAGCCACACATAAGAACAAAGTCATGTACTTCATGAAAACATTTAAATGCTGAGAGAAGCTAGCTTCCATTGGCTCTAACCAATGGAACCACGGGATGACTTAAATGTACACATTCAAGGCTTACTGAAACTTACTGAAGCTCTTCGATTTTGCTCTTAGAACGTTAGGGACTTAAACAATCTATTAGAATTGCCTACAGTACACACTTTCTGAAATCATCATAGTATTTTATTGCAAGGGACTTGGGCCCAGGATAAAATCCCATTAAATAGATACAGGGGGGGCAGATTTATAAGCCCCTTGCGCCACTTTTGCGTCACTTTTAACATGTGAAAAGAGATGCAAAAGTGGCGCAAGGGGCTTGTAAATATGCCCCATTGAATTTAACAACCCAGAAATCCAACATACCTTAAGGGGTCGACCAAAGAGTGGCCTGCTTATCTAAATCTCACAAGATTTAAAGGTCAGGGCATCCCTGCTGGACATGTCTTACCCAGGGATCCAGGAGTGTATACTGGAGGACAACATCACTCGACTCATTTTAATCTACAATATGGAGTCAAAAGAGATCCAGAAAATTGCGGCACAAAATTGGAATATCCTGAAAAGCGATGGAGTAATAGGGAATCTCATCCCAGACAGACCCAACATCACTTACAGGAAGAGCAGAAATATTAGGGACCTCTGTGTACGCAGTGACATCACGGACTATTCCAACAATCAAGACATTGGCTTGAAGGGATTTTTTCCGTGCGGCCACTGCAAAGCCTGCAAAAACAGCACCCTGGTCAAACAGGTAGAATATAACAGCATCACCAGAGAGATCACCCAATTCCTCACTTGCAGTACCATGTACGTGGTTTATGTCATAGTCTGCCCCTGTGGACTATGGTACATTGGCAGTACCACCGCCCACGCCAAAAAACGCATCCTAGAACATTATCGTGCCATCATCCACAAAGATGTCAAATATCCGGTGGCAAGGCATTTTAGTGATTACCATTTTTCTAATCCCGGCCTCATGAGATTCTTCATCCTGGAACAAATAAACAGGAAGCACAGAGGTGGGAACAGGGTGCTCAGAATGAGACAAGCAGAGTCTAGACACATCATCAATTTTCAAACCAAGTCCCCTGGGGGCCTAAACCACGATGAGGAACTGGCAGTGCATCTAAAAGATGATTATCTTTGACTTGTGTATCATAATATTACTTTATTGAGATTTTGACCATCTCTTCTCTTCTTCTGTACATGTCTAACAAGTTCAGTTATTATTAGCATGTATACCATGTTGTCATGTTTGATTTTAAAATTTGCGTTTTGATTTTCAGGTAAACCACAATGAAAGATGCCCCACCCTGCACTTTGCATCTAGTCCAGCGTTAATCACGTTACTGTTAGTTATTTAAGAGCACGCCTCTTTTGGGCATCGATTTTTTAACTTTGACATCGACATGGGTACAGCATCCAGCCACCGTTCTATCCTACCTTTGGACACTTTAATTGTGTAACCTCCTGTTTGTGCATTTGAGAAATGAGGTATTTTACCTGTTAACTGTCTTATCAGTCTGCCCCTGATACCTCCAGCACTGACCCGGTGCAGGGGGGCGTATCTCCCGATTCCGTATGACATTTAACCTGTTAACGTATCGGGATACTGAGGTCCTGACGCAGTTATTCATTTCTGCCCCAGTCATTGTGCAGATCAGAGAAATTTCTGATCAATCTTACACGGCCAGGCCTCATCGTGCTTCCCGTTAATGCAGTTGCGTCTTTGGGGAGGGGTCGATCACCATGACTACAGGCACCGCTATACAGTCAGTGCCAAGAGACCCATGCGCGCACTAACTCTGTAACTCTTTGTCAGCTGAGTTCGGGGGCCTTCACATTTGACTGGCATTTTAACTGTTTATTTGGTTTCCACGTGTCCTGTGAATGTGTATATTTTATGTTTATTTACATTTAACATGGTTTACTTTGGCTACATGGCATATGTGACCACTCAAAGATGGCTGCCAAACTTTGTGAATTTGCTGTCTCAGTCCTTTGTCTTTGTTCATGACACTTTTGAATTGTATTTATGTGTTGCATGCTTAACACGACACTTACGTGATCAAGGCTTTGTTGAAGCCGAAACATGTAGTAGATGTTTAATAAACACCCTTGGATTCTGCTGACTTTGTGGTGTTTTTCTGGACTCTGAGAGCGCGATTAACTTCTTTTTGAACTTTGTGATATATATATATATATATATATATATATATAATATCCTGAAAAACCAATGGTTACAGGGACTTTATAGTTAGGCTCTGGTTTTACTCATACAAAACCAAATTAGCAGTTAGAGTTAGCAGAGCTAACTATAACTCACGGCCCTCAATGCACTGCTTATAACCTCACATATTACATCACTTATGACATGGTCAGTAACATCACCGATTGCATTACTGATGACATCACTGATGGCAATATCTAATAAGTGTTTTCAAGAGTTTATGGGTGTTAAACATATACAGTAACCTACTACAAAAGTTAAATAAGTATACTAGGTGTACTACTACTGAGTGCCACAACTTCTAACATATATTATGTTAATGGATGTGTGACTATGTGTCCTTGTGTGTATAAGTGGTAGTGTGGGTGTATAAGTGGGCGTGTGAGTAGCTGGGTGGGTGAGGGGCATGCTGTGTGAGTGACTGCATTGGTGAGTGTGTAGGTGTGTCAGTGGCTGTATGAGTGAGTGAGTGGCGATGGCAGGAAGAAGTCCATTGACTTCATATGTATATGTTGTTTGACCCTGATGAAGCAACATGCTGTCATGAAAAATGTGTTGGCCTACGACAGACTTTTGAATCAACAACAATAAAAAAAAAATCCTAGACAAATTTGGAGTATATTACATATGGAACAGCAAACCATTATGATTTATGTGGTCCTTGATTGTCCAGGAATGAGGGAACTATGTCCAAAGTCAACAATTGCTGGACGCAATACATTAAATTATAACTGATTTATCTGCGCATTGAACTGTTTGAAATATACACTGTTCCTACTTACAGAATTTAATGACATACTTACTGGGTTGACCCGTGTCCAATATGAGTCAATTTTTACTGTCTAGCCATCCTGTTTCATCATAGGTCCTTTTTTCACTATTCATGTATTTGACCAATAAAGACCAATGAGTAACCGCTCTTTTATTTGCATACGATTAAGACTTGGGGAATGTTGAAACTTGTTCTGCTGCACGAATTGGTGACTTTAAAAGACTGACATTGAGGATCAGCTGGTGGGCTTGCTTTTATGATACTGAAGGTATTGTTGGTGTTTCCTTTAGAGATATATAATATATATATATATATATATATATATATATATATATATATATATATATATATTTTTTTTTTTTTATGAAATGGCAAAAGATCAAACCATTATTAACCTCTCCACAAGAATACTAACTAAAGAAGAGGAAAATGTACTCAAGAAAGGCCTAAGCTTCTGTCCCTCTAATGATTTCAATCTAGTCGACACTAAAATCGACCTTTTTAGATACATTAGAAAGCTGAAATTCCAGAAGATTTTTGCGATGTATCCTAACGCACCCACAACTGCGGATAGTCGAACTGCAGATGAAGATGTGGACAGTGAAACCCTCACTCAATTATTGGAGACAATAAACAAAACATCATTGGCAACATCAAGTACCCAAAGTGGCAATGCACAAATTCCACACAGTGCGAGCAAACAGATCAGAGACCCAAGCAATATGAAAAACAAATCAAAGAAACTCCCCAAAACACAATATGATGCGATTGATGTCTTCAGTGATGCAGTCCTCATGGACCTTGAAAAACTGGCAAAAGAAAAAATGAACGTTAAAAATTCAAATATAACTCGTAAAGAATGGGAAGCGATAAAATCTCTGCGCAACGATGAGTCCATTGAGATCAAACCCTCTGATAAGGGTGGAAACATTGTGATTTTTACCAAAGAACCCTATCAGCAGGAGGCCCTCAGGCAATTGAGAGATACTGATTGTTAGATTATAATCAAAAGGGCGGAGTACACCAAGAGCATTACGGACTTCCACAAATTATTGGCAGTTTGGAAAGATCAAGGAATGCTCAATATGGACGAACTACTATATCTGCAATGTGAATCACCCATTCTCCCTACGTTCTATCACCTGCCAAAGGTCCACAAGAACCCAAAGAGACCTCCAGGACGACCAATCGTCTCAGCAATTGGCAGCTTATTGGAAAATGCATCCAGATTCATCGACAGATACATTGCACCAATTGTAAAAGAGCTTCCCTCTTATGTGAGGGATACACAGGACTTTCTGCGATTAATTGACAGTATTGCTTGGGAACCTACAGCCTGATTCATCAAGCATAATTGCGCTCGCAAAGGGCCAGATTCTGAGAATCTGGCCCTTTGCAAGTGCAATTTTTGCTTTTGGGATTCATCATCCCAAAAGCAAAAGTCTCTATTTAAGAAATCGCATATTTGCGAGGAATTGGTTTTAAGGAATCTCTAATAGAGATTCCTTAAATCCAATTCATCAACCAATTAGAAAATGCAAAATCTCTATATTTGGTCGCAATTTACCACCAAGTCTGACTTGGTGGTAAATTGCGAAAAAAGAGTAAAAAGCACTTTAGTGCATTTTTTTCTTTTGCATGTTACACACACACATGTCCTTTGGACATGTGTGTGCGCAACACCTGTTCAAATGTGCATTTAAGGGGTGCTGCAGGGTGTCCTTTGGACACCCCTGGCACCCTTCAAATCGCTATCTTATTTGCGATTAGCAAATTGCTAATCGCAAATAAGGAATACTCCCCATTCATTCCTATGGGCCTTTTGGCCCATAGGAATGAATGGGGAGTTTTTTCCTTATTTGCGATTAGCAATTTGCTAATTGCAAATAAGGAATTTGTAGGAATCGCATTTTATTTTGCGATTCCTACATGAATACCGTTTTGCAAGTCTCTAATAGCGATTCCTTATGATTCTCTATTAGAGACTCGCAAAACGGTACCTTGATGAATCAGGCTGTTAGTTTCCTACTAATAACTCTTGACGTTGTAAACCTCTATACCTGCATTGCCCACGAGAACGGTCTTGCTGCAGCGAAGTGGTTCCTTGATAAAAAACATGACCAATTTCGGGACCACAATGAAATGTTAATACAAATGATGAGATTCTGTTTGTATAACAATATATTTCTATTTGCAGGACAGCTGTATAGGCAGGTTAGAGGAACATCTATGGGCTCATGCTTCTCTCCCAGCTATGCGAATTCATTCGTTGGCTGGTGGGAGAAGCACGAGGCCTGGGGGGAGGCAAACGACCATTGGACAGACAATATTCTTCTATGGACAAGATACATAGATGATCTGTTTGTGGTTTGGCGCGGTAGTAGAACCTCGGCTGAGGATTATATTGCCGCGCTTAACAACAATATCTGGAACCTCAAATTCACGAGTACAATCAGTGACACCAGTGTCTACTACCTAGATCTGGAGGTTTATGTCAATAAGGGGAAAATACAAACCCGACTATATAGAAAACCCACGGCGGGGAATGCTGTTTTACATGCAGCAAGCCAGCACCCCAAATGCCTGATCGGGAGTATCCCGTATGGCGAATTCCTACGCCTGAAAAGAAACTGCTCGGATGAGGAGGAGTACGTTCAGGCAAAGGAAGAAGCTAAAAGAAGATTCCAGGTCAGAGGATATTTTCACAATGCATTGAACATTGCTGAAGAAAAATCCAATAAAATCCTGAGAGAACAACTTCTGGTAGTGAAACAGGTGCCAAAGCAAGAGGAAATTCCCAGAATGATCACAACCTTTAATGTGAAGTCAGGAAGGATAATGCACATATTTAAAAAAAACTGGCATATCCTTAACACTGACCACATAATCAAAAAAATCCTCCCAGAGAGACCTGTAATTACATACAAGCGCAGTCAATCTCTGGCGGACCATCTTGTCCATAGTCACTTTGCGTCCAAGAAAAAAACGGTACAAATCTCAAAATCAAAAGGATGTTTTCCTTGTCGAGCCTGCAAGGCCTGCAAAACTAGCAAAATAACAAAAACATACCCAGGAAGAACCGATGAGAATGAGCCTGAAAAAAATATTAAAAAATTACTCAACTGTAATTCTGAGTACACTATCTACTGCCTCCTCAAATGCGAATCCTTGAACACATGCGGGCAATTGCGAACAAAGATAAGTCGTACCCCGTGGCACGACACTTCGCAGAATTCCACAAAAGCGACAGGGACCTGCTTAGCTTTTATTGTATTGATCAAGTGGAACGTACCGAAAGGGGAGGTGATAG
The DNA here is from genome assembly GCF_964263255.1 of Lissotriton vulgaris. Classification (NCBI taxonomy): domain Eukaryota; kingdom Metazoa; phylum Chordata; class Amphibia; order Caudata; family Salamandridae; genus Lissotriton; species Lissotriton vulgaris. The sequence goes on along the minus strand of NC_141689.1, from coordinate 908,094,165 downwards.
AGAAAGATTACTTCGTACTCTTGAGTCAAAATATATCATCGGTCTAAAGACAACGGTCCCCTGGGGACTTAATAATAATGAAGAAATGTGGGTATATTTGTAGACGCAATTAGGTCCTAAACAACATCTGGGAGTACCCCAATCCCACATGCAGGTACCTGCTTCCAAAGTATATATTTGAGCAATGCCCGACTGTTCTCTATGACTTTGATTGCCCATTCGGGGCTCAATTAAGCTGTTCAAATTAATAGCTTGGCTAGGCCCATTCAGGGCAGAATCTCTATCAGAAAGTCAAGGTTACGGTGTAGAAATTGACATATGTTTATAAAATATACTGCTGTAAATACCGTAGCCTGCAAATGTGAGAAAAAGGCTCGAAAAATATCTCTCAGTATGCACGCATTTTGTTATAAAAGAGTAACTTGTTGCTTAAATGGTTTTTAATATGCACTATAGCACTTTATTATACACAACGCCTTGCTGAGAAAATTAATTGGTCTGCGTATTTGCACACTAAAAGATGGCCGCTGTTATAGTTTTCTTATTACAATGAGAACCGTCATTTATGTTGATGATGTGAATAAGGAATGTGGCTTTAAATGGCGCCGTGTAGTTTTGCACAGGTGAACACTGACGAAGCCTTCTGGCGAAACGCGTCTGTTGTGGGGGTAGGGGCTTGAATTAAAGAAATTCACAATCTATGGTATTGTGTGCTGGTCATCTTTCTAGCCGAATTGGAGTGGATCGTTTTGGAATATATATATATATATATATCAAGGTTCACATTTACCCACAAGAGCGGGGCACACTCCTAATCAGCACGTTCAAAATTGGGCAAGAAGCACACAGCACCCAACGCCAGCAGAGCTCAAGCGTGTTCTAAGATGCGCTGTTTTGTGGGATGAATCGTACTGCCAATAGATATATATATATTACCTACTGGCGGTCGCCAGTAGGTAGTTATAGTTAGGATTGTTTTCCATAGGAAATCCGCAACATTCTATTGGGAATAACTTTGACGCCGGTTGAGGAATCTGCCTGTAATTTTCCTTAAATTTGCCTCGCTGCGCTCCGCTCATTCCCTGAAAGTTTGGGGGGAATTCGTCAAGCGGGGGCCGAGATAAAAGGGGGGTCCCAAAACGTGTTTTCCCTATGTTAATTTCCATAGGGCGGTTGGACTCACTTTTAGCCCGAACGGCTGAATGGATTTCCACCAAACTTGGCAAAATTGTAGGGACTGGTAGCCCGATGTGCCTTTGCTATGTCTCAAGATATGTGCTCCAGTGGATTTTGAGTAATTTAGGTTCAAAAAAATATATATATCTATAAGCGCGCCCCGGTACGCTCACCGGGGCGCGCTCCAGTGCGCTGCGCGAGTTCGCGAGCAGAAAGCTGATTGGCTCTCGGGTGTCTGTCAACATTCCAAACAGTCCGGAGCGGCCACCATCTTGTGTCTCGGTAGGATCGAGACACAAGAGGTGGCAAAAACAAAAGGGGGAAATGACCAAAAGGGGGCAGGGTAGACCCACCTGACCCCCTAGGTTTGATGTGGGGGCCATAAACATTTTTTTTTTGATTTGCGCAGGGGGAGCGCCCAGTACGCGCACCGGGGAGCGTACCATGGGGGAAAAAGAATGACAGAGTTTTTTTAAAATGTAGCTTTTTTTATAAATTGGAGGTAGTTCTAAAAAGAACTGTTTTTTTTTTATTCTTTTTGTTGTTTTATATTTTTTTATTGTTTTTTGGAACTTTTTTACTTTTTTTGGCTTTTATGAACAATTTTATATATTTTTTGTAATTTTTATGGGGACAAACAAAAACCAGGGACTTGTAAACGGCTCAACTGGAGCAAAAAAAAACCAGGAAAAAATTAAGGTTTGTTTTTACACTTGTGGTTGTCTCCAGCACGGTTAATTAGTTTAATACGTTGCTCTCCATAGCAAATTGTCCTTCCACAAAATGTGCAAACTATTTTGAAATCTCCAAACTGGGTTTGGATGTTTGGGACCATCTCACTTGTCTCTGGACCCGATGGAGTGGGTTGCTTACTTTGGAGGTGCTTGGAGAAGATTGGGGAGGGTTTCTGGTTAGTTCTCTGACCTCTGCCGCAGCATAGTTGTTTGGGTGCCGGCGTTGCATGTGGCAAATCATGGTGTTGTTGCCAAAAGAATACTTTTTGGCAGGGTTCCCCCTGAAAAGTACAGTGCCACAGATCAAACAAGTAACCTTTGGCGCATTAACTTTTTTGAGGCCCCTTGGGATTTTAAAAAACTCCCAGACAATGTGCTCCTTTGGCTTATAGGTGGTAGTATCTTCAGGCAGGTACCGCCTCTCCTCCTCGTCCTCCTCCTCGTCCTCCTCCTCCTCCTCCTCCTCCTCTTCTTCTTCTTCTCCACCACTGTGGTGTTGGTCCTTGTGGTGGTGGTGGTGGTTGAGATGCTCCTGCTGCTGCTACTGTAGCCATTTCTCAGTACAAATAGGTACAAATAGGTCTGCAAACGGGTCTTCCTCAGTCAAAGTAAAAAGTGAGAATGAGGAAAAAAGGCTGGGGCTTTCATCATTTGGAAAACAAAACTGTCCTGAACCAATGAAAAGTGTTATTTTCAGGTCACATATCCCGGGCTTTCATCATTTGGAAACCAAAACTGTCTTGAACCAATGAAAAGTGTTATTTTCAGGTCACATGACCTGACGCGCTTACGCTACGCGCCCCGGGGCGCTTACGTAGCGCGATCGTATGCGCTCGAGTGCTTCCGGGTGCGCTTACGCCGTGCGTATCACGCGGGCGAGGCTACGCGATACGTCACGATGATGTTTTCCTTCGCGGCAATAGCGCAAACGGGACGCTCACCGGTACGCGCACCGGGGCACGCAAAAAGATTGCGCTTACCGATGCGCTCACCGGTACGCGCACCGGGAGCGCTCCAGGGCAAAAAAAAAACCCCAAAAAAACAAACAAACCATGAACAATATACATAAAAAAAATATTATTACATAAATATACAATATAGGATTCATTATAAAAAATATTATATTTGATAGCTATAGAAATTTGCTATTAAGAAACCTTTGAAATTCACTGAAAAAAACAAAGGTTTGAGGCCCTATGGAATATGCTACTTACCAGTATGCATCTGTTCTTGGCATAGAGGGCTGCAGAGTGGTACATTATGAATAGATCGCCATCTGGTGTTGGGCTCGGATGATTGCACTTTGTTTTTCTCTTGGAGAGTCTTTGTATCTTGGTGACTCCTCCCTTGGTTGGTAGTGCGCATGGGCATCGGCTCCATCCTTAGATTGTTTTGCCATAGTAGGGTTAGATGGAGTAGTATAGTAGAATACAGATAAGAGTGCCCATGTAAGTGTATCTAAATAAGATAATGTTGGAACAGACACAGGTTTCCGGGGAGGCTGGGAGGGCATGTACCACTCTGCAGCCCTCTATGCCAAGAACAGATGCATACTGGTAAGTAGCATATTCCGTTCGAGGCATATGGGCTGCAGATGGTACATTATGAATAGACTATACAGCAGTTCTCTCCCTAGCGGTGGTCGCCCGTGTCTGTTGCAACTGTCTGAAACAATGTTTTTAATACTGCTTGTCCCACTCTAGCTTGTTGTGTTGTGTGCACATCTACACAATAATGTCTTGTGACGGTGTGCGGTGTAACCCAGGTAGCTGCTCTGCATATGTCATCTAGTGGAATGTTTCCCAGAAATGCCATAGATGCTCCTAGTTTACGTGTAGAGTGAGCTCTTGGAGGAACAGTTAATGTTCTCTTTGCTTTTAAGTAGCATATTTGAATGCATTTTACAATCCATCTGGCAATGCCCGCTTTGGAGATGGGATTGCCTTTATGTGTAGGAGAAAACGCAACAAATAGCTGTTTTGTCTTTCTGAAAGTTTGTGTTCTTTCTATATAGTACAATATGGCCCTTCTAACGTCCAGTGTATGTAGGGCTCTTTCAGCTACTGTTTGTGGTTTTGGAAAGAAAACCGGTAATTCCACTGACTGATTGATGTGGAATGCTGAAATAACCTTCGGTAAGAATTTTGGGTTTGTTCTAAGAACCACTTTATTTTGGTGTAGCTGCATAAATGGTTCTTGAATCGTAAAAGCCTGCAGCTCACTTACAGCCTGATTCATCAAGCATAATTGCGCTCGCAAAGGGCCAGATTCTGAGAATCTGGCCCTTTGCAAGTGCAATTTTTGCTTTTGGGATTCATCATCCCAAAAGCAAAAGTCTCTATTTAAGAAATCGCATATTTGCGAGGAATTGGTTTTAAGGAATCTCTAATAGAGATTCCTTAAATCCAATTCATCAACCAATTAGAAAATGCAAAATCTCTATATTTGGTCGCAATTTACCACCAAGTCTGACTTGGTGGTAAATTGCGAAAAAAGAGTAAAAAGCACTTTAGTGCATTTTTTTCTTTTGCATGTTACACACACACATGTCCTTTGGACATGTGTGTGCGCAACACCTGTTCAAATGTGCATTTAAGGGGTGCTGCAGGGTGTCCTTTGGACACCCCTGGCACCCTTCAAATCGCTATCTTATTTGCGATTAGCAAATTGCTAATCGCAAATAAGGAATACTCCCCATTCATTCCTATGGGCCTTTTGGCCCATAGGAATGAATGGGGAGTTTTTTCCTTATTTGCGATTAGCAATTTGCTAATTGCAAATAAGGAATTTGTAGGAATCGCATTTTATTTTGCGATTCCTACATGAATACCGTTTTGCAAGTCTCTAATAGCGATTCCTTATGATTCTCTATTAGAGACTCGCAAAACGGTACCTTGATGAATCAGGCTGTTACTCTTCTAAGTGACGTGATAGCTATGAGGAAGGCTACCTTCCATGTGAGGAATTGTATTTCACACCTATGCATAGGTTCAAAGGGTGGCCCCATTAGTCTGGTAAGCACTATGTTGAGATTCCAGATTGGGGAAGGTGGTCTTCTTGGTGGAATGACTCTTTTGAGTCCTTCCATGAAAGCTTTAATTGCTGGTACTTTAAACAGTGACAGATGTTGCCTGTTTTGTAGGTACGCCGCTATGGCTGCGAGATGAACTCTGATAGAGGTATATGCTAGGTTACATTGCTGTAGGTGTAATAAATAGCAAATGATTTGTTTAGTGGATGCGTCCAGAGGGTTGATGTGCTTACTGTTACAGTGTATAGCAAACCTCTTCCATTTTGCTGCATAGCATGCTCTGGTGGTAGGACGTCTTGCTTGTTTAATGATTTCCATGCATTCTGGTGGTAAATCTAAATACCCAAACTCTATGACCTCAGGAGCCAGATCGCTAGGTTCAGTTGTTTGGGATCTGGGTGCATTATTTCTCCATGGTTCTGTGTAAGATGCATGGGTAATAACCTTAGCTTTTGATGTGGTACTTGTGAGAGTTGTAGCAGCGTGGTGAACCACGGCTGTCTTGCCCACGTGGGTGCCACTAATATCATTGTCATTGAGTGTTGCTGTAGTTTCCGAACCAGTAATGGAATTAGTGGTAGAGGAGGGAACGCGTAAGCAAATTTGTTGGACCAATTTATCCACAGTGCATTGCCCTGTGACCTTTGGTGTGGGTACCTGGATGCGAATTCTTTGCATTTTGCGTTCTGATGATTGGCAAACAGATCTCTGGTTGCCCCCATTTTTGGAAGAATGGCTGTAGTATTTGGTCGTGCAGCTCCCATTCGTGTACTTGTTCTGACTGTCTGCTTAGGATGTCTGCTATTTGATTTTGAACTCCTGGTAGGTGTTCCGCTAACAGGTAGATCTTTTGAGGAATGGCCCATCTCCATATGTCCTGTGCTAGTCTGGACAGTTGGAGAGAGTGTGTCCCCCCCTGTTTTTGAATATAATACATTGCAGTCATGTTGTCTGTTCTGATCAGGACTGCTTTTCCTGCTATTTGTATTAGGAAAGCTTTTAGTGCTAGAAATATTGCTAATAGTTCTAGGTAGTTGATGTGCAGTTTCTTTTGCTGCACACTCCACTTTCCCTGTACTGTGTATCTGTCCATATGCGCTCCCCATCCGGAGAGCGATGCGTCCGCTGTTATCGTCACTTGTGGAATTGGCTCTAGGAACGACCGTCCCTTGGAAATGTTTTCTGTGTTCCACCACTTCAGAGAGCGATGCGTCCGGTCGTTTACCAACACCAGATCTGTAATCTGACCTTGAGCCTGATTCCACTGTGTCGCTAGACACTCTTGCAGTGGACGCATTTGTAGTCTGGCATGTGGTATTAGCTGTATGCAGGAGGACATCATGCCTAATAGTTGCATAAACACTCGTGCTGGTAGTAAGTGTTGTGGTTGAAATCTTTGTATTAACCCGACCATTGTCTGTACTCTGATTGGGTTGGGGTATGCTATTGCCTTCTCTGTGTCTACTGTAGCCCCCAGGTATTGCTGAATCTGGTTTGGTTGCAGGTGTGATTTTTTGTAATTCACCGTGAACCCTAGGTGGTGCAGCAATTGGATTGTCTTCTGTGTGTTGTGAAGACATTCTTCCTTTGACTTGGCCTTTATTAGCCAATCGTCCAAGTATGGGAAGACATGTATTTGTTGTCTTCTTAGGTGTGCTGCCACCACAGCTAGACATTTTGTGAAAACTCTTGGTGCTGTTGTGACACCGAACGGAAGGACTTTGAACTGATAGTGTTGTCCTTCTAACACAAACCTTAGGTATTTCCTGTGGGCTTTGTGAATTGGGATATGAAAGTAAGCGTCTTTTAGATCCAGTGTAGAAAGAAAGTCCCCTTTCTTCAGTAAAGGGAGTACTTGTTGGAGCGTGACCATGTGGAAATGCTCCGAATTTATGTACGCATTGAGAGGTCTGAGGTCTAATATTGGTCTTAGGGACCCGTCCTTTTTGGGGATCAGGAAGTATAGAGAGTATACTCCCGTTCCTTGTTGATCCTTTGGGACCTTCTCTATTGCATGCTTTTGTAGAAGTGCTAGAACTTCTTCTCTTAACAATGTTAGATGATCTTGACTCATTGGACGCTGTTTGGGGGGGATGTTTGGTGGGGTAGCTGTGAGTTCTAGGCAATAACCATGTTGGATAATTTGTCTCACCCACTTGTCTGACGTGATGTTTTCCCAGACAGGTAGGAACTGTGATAGACGTCCCCCGACCGGTGTTATGTGGTCTTGGGGGAGTTCTATGAAGTCACTGTTTTGGTGTTGAGGCGTTGCGGTTGTTATTATTTCCGCGGCCTCTACCCTTATTGTTGTTACCTCTGTAACTGCCTCTTGAATTACCTCTGGGTGATGTTGGTGTGAAAGATGTGGATTGCTGATTTGTTCCTGTGTTCTTTGAGCCCCCTCTATAGGTGGATCTACGAAAGGAACCTCTCTGTGTTGGCTGTTGCAATGCTCCCATTGACTTAGCCGTTTCCGTATCTTTCTTCATTTTTTCTAATGCCTCGTCTGTGCTTGAACCAAACAATGTTTTCTGATCAAATGGTTTGTTCAATAGGGCTGTTTGCACTTCTTGTTTGAATCCAGAGATTCTAAGCCATGCATGCCTTCTTAGCATGACACTGGTATTAATAGACCTTGCTGCAGTGTCTGCTGCGTCTAATGCACACTTAATGGAAGTATTGGTTATTATTTTACCTTCCTGTATTAATTGATCTGCCTTTTTCTGGTGTTCCTTTGGGAGATGTATGAGAAGTTTTTCTAACTCATCATAATGTGCCCTGTCGTAACGTGCGAGTAGTGCTTGTGTATTTGCTATACGCCAGCTATTCGCTGCCTGTGATGCTACTCTTTTGCCTGATGCATCTATTAACTTCGACTCTTTATCTGGTGGAGGTGCCTCTCCTGTAGATAGTGAGTTTGCTCTTTTGCGAGCGTTTGAGACCACCAGCGAGTCTAGGGGTACATGTCCTTTAATAAAAATTGGGTCCTTTGGAGCCGCTTTGTATTTTTTATCAATTCTGGGGTTTAACACCCTGGCTCTCACTGGGTTTTCGAAAATTTCCTCTGTGTGACTAAGAAGACCCTTTAACATAGGAAGAGTACCTGATGTTCTCTGTGCATTAGGTAGAGTCTCTAACAAGAAATCTTCTATTTGAGGTTCTGTGTGCATATCTAGTTTGTGATATTTTGCTGCCCTATTAATGAGCTGCACAAATCCTGTGTTATCATCAGGTGGTGAAGGCTTTGAGGGATATAGCTGTGGGTCGTTGTCCTCATCTGACCCTACATCATAGTTTTCCCATGGGTCCTCCTCATCTGGGATAGTTTCGTCATCCCCTTGAGGTTCTCCCTCCCCTAGATCACTGTCTACATCTGACTGAGGTGTAGCTGGTCTTGGTGTGGAAGGTGTAGGAACATTTGGCTTATTGTGAGGAATAGGAGAAGAGGGTGTGACTCTTGGACGAGGAGAAGCAGGAGGAGTTATATTTGTCCCCATTGTTCTCTTTTTTGGAGGAAGAGGTTTATCTTCTGACTGTTCACTCTTTCTCTTCTTTGTGACCACTTTCCCAGTTTGTGGATCAATAAACAAGATCTTTTGTTTGGGATCTGTCTGTTGCTCCTGAATCGGTACCGAAGGTCCTGGTTCCGATAGGTGCTTTTGTTTTCGATCGTCAGATCTTGTTGTTTTCGGCACCGAATGTTTGCTCGATTCCGACTTTCTCGGTATCGAGTGTCTCTTGGGCGATAAGTCATATTTGTGTTTCGACATGGAATGTCTCGATACCGAGCTTCCCTTTGCATGTAGCCTCGGTGTCGAAGTCGATGTCGCCCTTTTGTCGGATCCGACATGGTGGGAGTCCGAGTGTTTCGGTTTCAGTTTCGGTTTCGTTGCCGGGCCCGAAGGCGGGGCGTCGGAAACTTTTTTCAGCGGTTTGACCGGGCCCGAGGGCGGGGTCGTTACCGCACGGGGTTGGTTTTTCGGTAAGGGGACGTCGTCACTCACGGTTTGTTGATCGATGAGTTCCTCGGTCTCCGACTGGTCCCCTTCCGACCCCGACTGTTCTTCTTCTTCTTCCTCGATTTGGTCTTCTCCGAACAACTCCGGGATCGCTTCCGCCTGCATTCTGGAAACCTCGTGTCTTCTAGCTCGACGATTCCTAATCGTTAGCTTGGAGGAGAATGCTGCGCAGGCTTCGCAGTCCCTGGATTCGTGCTCGGGCGATAGACAGAGGTTGCACACCTCGTGTAGGTCCTTGTGTGGGAACTTAGCACCACACTTTGGACATTTTTTGAATGGAGTCCTTTCCATGGACCCCGGGCTTGACTGCGTCGAAAAAGGCCTCCTGTTCTTCGACGTAGATTCAAGTTTTTCTCTTCGATTTTTTATTTGCAACGCGTCGGAATGGAAAATGAACGCGTTCGATAACAATACCGTCGAATTGGAAAGGGAATACGCGTCGATAAATCACTTTCTTCTGAAGTTGATCTGGAGCGTCTCGATCCTCATCCGAACCCGATGGCGGAAAAAAACAATCTAAGGATGGAGCCGATGCCCATGCGCACTACCAACCAAGGGAGGAGTCACCAAGATACAAAGACTCTCCAAGAGAAAAACAAAGTGCAATCATCCGAGCCCAACACCAGATGGCGATCTATTCATAATGTACCATCTGCAGCCCATATGCCTCGAACATATAGTTAGGAATTAGCATTTAAAAAACCTATGAAATTCACTGAAAAAACCATAGGTTTCACACCAGTTATAGTTAGGAATTAGCATTTAAAAAACCTATTAAATTCACTGAAAAAACCATAGGTTTCACACCAGTTATAGTTAGTTGGAAATTTTACTGACATAAAACCATTGAAATTCCCACGTTATGGTTAGTTGGACTCACTATAACTTGCGCGCCTGCAATGCACTGCTGATGACGTCACATATTACATCACTCATGACATGGTCAGTGACATCACTCATGACATCACTGATGACACCATCCTTGTGAGAGTGACAGACCTCCTTTCAGTGTAATGTAACCCTTGAAACACACATTCAAAAATAGAAACTACCATTTTCAAAAAAATGGAGATACCCATACCAGTTACAACAACCAATTCAGTAATTCCACCATCTATATACACATCAACTCATTCAGCAACAGTTCTATATAGTCACTCATACATATACTCACTCATCATATGTAGTGATACACCTATACATCCTGTTACACACCGACAGTCATCCAAAAGTTACTCACACACATACTCACACATGCAAATAAACTATTGAACATCCATTTATTTGCATATACAACTATACACACACTACCACCTTACTTCTAAGGAAACTTACACATACTTACTCTCTTAAACAACCACTTATAGAAACACATACTTATTTAAACAGGAACTCTTACAATCTCTCACTCTCACATATACTCACTTATATACATCAATACTCACATATACTAGATTAAAACATATGTCGTTACTGATAAAGACACTAGTGAGACAGTCATTCACTCCCTAACACACACATATACACACTCATCCACCCATACAGTTCTACACATATGCTGCCTTCAAAACACATACAAACAGTGAGTCAGTCATTGATGCATCTATGTGCTAAGTAATACCCCCACCAAACCATACAGACACTCATACTGATACTAAAAAAAACATCTAATAACCCATATACACACACATGTAGCTACTCACCAACCCATGCAGCCACTTATACACAAAGTGAAACACTGATACATATATTTAAATATTTAAGCATTACTCGCTAATATATGTATTCACTAAGATACACTTAGTAAGCCAGTTAAGCAATCATTTTTTTTAAAACATCCATTTAGACACTTATTTAAACATTTATTCTTCCATTCACTGGATGGTGCCATCAGTGATGTCATGAGTGATGTCACTGACCATGTCATGAGTGATGTAATATGTGACGTCATCAGCAGTGCATTGCAGGCGCGCAAGTTATAGTGAGTCCAACTAACTATAACGTGGGAATTTCAATGGTTTTATGTCAGTAAAATTTCCAGCTAACTATAACTGGTGTGAAACCTATGGTTTTTTCAGTGAATATATATATAACCTAGTGGAGATTGAAACAAGGTAGTTATAGTTAGGTCAGCTGTTCCATAGGAAAAGCATTTTGTGTTGGTAATAATCTTGGCACCGTTTAATGAATCTCCATGTAACTTTTCAAAAAGGTGTTACCTTTGGACTAGTTTATGCATGGAAAGTTTCGGGGTGATCCATCTAGTGGAGGCCGAAATGCAAAATCCCCATGTATTTGATAGACTTCTTTAAGATGGTCTACAGCAAAAGCTGAAAAACAGAATCACGCCATCAATGATGTCATTTGAGATGTCATCAGTGATGTCATAAATTAGGTCATAGAACATGTCATGAGTGATGTAATATGTAATATGTGAGGTCATAAGCAATGCATAACAGGGGTGCAAGTTATAATATATTTCATTACTCACACAAATGTTTAAACTTTATATTATACCTTTCTGTGCCCTGGATATTTTTTCTTTAAGACAATCTGCACTTCTTCACTTCTACCATCCATGCCAGCCATTTCCTTACCTTGTTTCCTCTGTTAACATTTTGCCAATATTCTCAGACTCTCCCTTTTCAATTCTTCCACTTGTAAGTGTATATTCACACTTTAGCATATACTCATTGGATGGGGTGCATTTAAAGCACTAGGATGCCACTGAAACAATCATTTAACTTCACCATACATGATTATACTCTCCCTGTTTCTCCTCCTTGAATTCGTTAGGAATGTCATGTCTATCTCATGTCTCCTTCATATGTCCACCCACTTTAATTCCCTTTCTAGACGTAAACATTTTGGGAAAAAACATTCTTTGTAATAATAACCAGTACATTTTATTTGGATTGCTCCATTAAAAACACAGGTTCATTACAACCAGGTAGAAATCATCAGTCAAATGGCAACACAGTCAAGGTTAGATTTGGTTTTCTTAATGGTTATGCAAGCATAAACACTAAAGTGCAAGTCAGATATTTACAAATTGAACACAGTTCAACAAAGTGGTTTAAAGCACATTCCAGTGGTTGGCATATTCTCTTAATTTTCACTGTACACACAGGAAATTAATTGCATTCCACTAAAGGTGTTATTAAACTCATTCAAGATAGGTCTAACGAGCCAGTTTCTAAGGGAATCATAGAGCCTACATTCTAGGATAAACTGCAAACAAATGTCCTAGCTAACAGGTATATAGTTAGAATCTTTCTGAACACTTTCTATTTTTCTTTCAGCTATACCTCCTTCTCACCCACGTAAGAGTAATAAGTCCTAAGTGCCAAAATATGTGACTGAATCTCTAACTAATCATGCCTAATGTTCCCGAGATAACTAACCTTCTCAAAGGAGTAATCTACAAGGACAAGGAGATGTGGTTAAGACTCTGTTCCCAGTAATAACGCAGGGAGAGAATTTTATATACCATTTCTAAATTTCTACTTTTTCCTTTGATTGGGCCTTTCATTACTACATTAAATTAGTTAATGTTGACCTTACTTCCTAATAACGCCAGACTCAATGATGGAGTTCACTAAATCTTTGGCCAAGGAGATCCAAACTATAATTCCCTTCAAATACCTTGAGGTCCCCAAAAACTCTCATAAATTTGTCTTATATTGTTTCCTGTGGTAAAAATAACACAGAGGCTCAAGCCTCACACCCGAAGCATAGTGTGGTTAAACATTTCTTGTAACAAAGGTAAACGTGGTGAGGGAATACACCCACCAAAGTTGTCACAGAATGGAAGCCATCCCTCTAGATCGAGAAATTCACATGTGGGATTCACTTTCCATCTAAATGGAAGGCCAATCCAGGGTAGGGGTATTCATTAAGAGACTCACCATGATCGCTGTTAACACATCAGAGGCTTTTATATATGCTTTTACCAAATATTGCCACTTTGGGTTTAGTTGTAGTATTTGCCGGCTCTGTTTAATGGGTTCGACAGAACTTTCGGGGTCAGAGAAATTAGAGGTGTACCACCTGCATATTAGAATGTTTTGTTATTATACCAATTAAGTTGTGGTGGGGCTAAGCTAATTGTACAACTACATTTCCAAAGTCATTATATTACAAAAACAAAATATGTCCAAAAGAACAATATTAATGGCCACCCCATCAGTATATATTTTGGTTCTTGTACGAACATCCCTCCTCAGTCTGACCCAATTAGTGGTACCCACATAGACCAATTCAATAAGAGATATTAAGCATTTGTCCCTGCCCAAGGGTGCAAGTTTTGGCCATACATATGGTCTGTTAACTGAGCTTTCCTCAACCTTGAACAGAACTTCGACTCTGCTAAGAGTCATAGGTTTTTGAAAGGTTGAGGAAAGCTGCAAGTAAACAGGTTTCATGAACATGGTTTTCAGTATGAGTGAACATTCCAGTCTACAGTGATTTTGACAAAACCTTGTATGAGAATATCGGATAATGATGCCTGGAGTTATCCTTTCTGAACAACCTTAGTATCCACTTTGGAGCATCAAGGGTTTGCACCTCCAGAAAATCACAAAAGTGACACAAACCAATGCAAAGTGTTAATGAAATATTTACTTTCCAATGTATTTTATTAGTGTGGGATCATTGCTTTGCACTACAAATGTGTTACTTTGTGTCAAGGGGTGTTATATGGGTGGTACAGAAGTATTCCCATGCTTCAAATAAATATGCCTCCTTGAGGCAAGTGCAAATTAGGAGAAAAGTTTTGTTTTTGCCAAAGATTTCAAACTTTGCATGTGTATTGCACCGTACATCACACAAATAAATTGCAACACTATTAAACTAAATGTAAGTTCAGGATTTTGCACTAGAGGTTACCCTTCCAGAACAAAACCTTCCCAAATGCTATACACACACAAACACACCTTTGCCCTGTGGTATAAAGTTGCATGCATGGTGATGGGCAGCCTAATTGTGCACCAGCATTTGGGTAAAGAACAACAGTGTCAAATGTTAGTAGGTATGGCACTGTCATGCTCTCTTCCTGTCACACAATCCAGCATAGCGACTTTGATTGCTATGTTGCCTTGTGTAAAATATTGTTAAATCTGCCCCCTAAGCAGTGGTAAATTTGAGCCTGTCGTTTCCGCTGCTCAGCACCAGCACTTAATTGTTAACATCGACACTTGTGACAGTCTGCCACATGGCGGGCTGTTTGTCTAATTTAGAGAAGAGCAGAACTACTACAATATACATTAAAATTACTAATACCTACCCCTAAACCATTCTCATAGCTTTGGGGGCCTGGAACAGTCTGATTGTCACACTAGTAGGAGTGCAATGGTTAGTATGTGGGATGATAGGGTCATTGACAGTGCTGGCAGGGGCAGTGAGTGACTGCAGTGGCCTCCTGATGAGGGCCCTGGCACTTGTTTATTTACAAATTAAGCACTGCCCTAATGTGTGCATTTTTCTTTAATATCTACAAGACTAAGGGCCTAAACCAGATATTTCACGAGGCTTTCCCTGGTGGTCCTTCATTCCCAGTATCATTATATTCACCCCATCCCCTTCCATCCATAACTTAACTTGGCCTCCGCTAATCCCTCCTTAGCATTTCGCTGCTTGTTCTTGTGCGGCACAGTTACTAGACACCCTCCACTAGAGTAGCCCACCATGCATCTTAATTCCCTGACCTATTCCACTCATTCAGCTACTAAAACCTAATTAGTCCATATTTCTTTTTTTAACCTCACACCTGTATTTTACACCAACTCAAGCCTTATTTTGTCATAGTTTTACTTGACGTTTCTCTGCGACCTTCTAGAGTGGCTTCATTGCTATTAACATATTGCAGAGCATTTTGGGAGAAAGAGCTCTATACATTCTCAATTAAATAAAGAAGTAGAGCAGGGGATTCAAAACCTAATCCCACATTTCCATTATTAATCTTAGCATGAGCCTCAGTTTGAACTGTATGGTAAGAAGAATTTAACAGGCTTAAAACTAACAACTCTTTGATAATATCCTTTTTAAAGTATTTATGCTTTTTATATAAAGCTTGTTATTTTCTTACGAATAGAGAAGTTAGGGTTGAGCCTTAAGTAAGTCTGACAATTTCATAAACAGCAGGCATCTTGACCCATTGTCCAGCAGTACATGGAAACAAGTCTCACATCAGAGCAAGAGGTTTTTATAAATAAGCTTTTATAGAAACTCGCAGTCTTTTAGTTTTGAGCAAATAAGAATTCAGTGAAATTAAGTACAGGGCAGTCTACCCTATTAAAACAGGCAGAAAGGCACAAAACACTTATCCACTTCTTTAAATCCACAGACCAGCATTCATCTGTGCAAATATGGTTCCAGGATAAAAGCACTGCTCCATAATCAAGCATATCCGAAGCAGAAGTAAAAAACACGCTTTTTTGGGCAGTTCCGCTTTGGCCTGAGAAAGCTCCTGCACTTTTGCGATCAGACAGCAGAGATGTGCAAAAATACAGTGACTGGAGCAAAGCTCTTGGACACAGCTTCTTTTCAAATCTGCAATCACCTGGAGTAAGTCAAAAAAGCAGCCCATCTCAGAGCACAGTTTCTCGTATGACACCGATGAGGCTATGAGGCCGTTCATGGTCTGCCCTCTGTCTTCTCAACTCTATACTTGGTCCTTCAATGGTCGTAAAAGTGCTCAGATCACCACAGCTCTCCAGGTGGAGTAAGCCCGGGTGTCTTCTTAAAGGACAGGATGGTGGTCTCTTCGAAGAAGCTGGCTGAGCAGGGGTCATTACCTTAGTATGAGACAAGAAGAAGGAAAACAAAAATACAATCTCAAGTCAATAAAGCAGTACATGATTGAAATCCAGATGATCCCCAACATTTTAAACTACTGCCCTTTACTTTACAGAGGTAATGGACTGCCCGGAGAGTGTCAAGGTTATGAGAAGGTCAATCGGTGTCCCTTGCTCATGTAAACAGCTTGAAAGGAAAGCAAGAGGCATGAGCAGTAAGGCTAAAGGGCACAACCCAAAGGGAAAACATAAAATCACCATGTTAAATAAATCTGTCACTTTTAACTAACCAACTTCTAAAATACAATTTCTTATAAATGAATAGATGCAGTCCGTGGCCCAGGGGTGCACAAATGTATTGCTGGATTACGCAGAAAAGTGTGTATGCGGCGGCCAGACTTCTTGTTTTACTGGTTTTCAATAACAGACATTATTGGTAGAAGGGATCATTTGGCAAACGTTGCAGAAGGTTTATGAATTATGTACCTACTGCTGATCTACATTATTTCATTCATAATAGTCCAGAGACAGGCAAACATATTTGCCCCTAAATAAATATTGGTCCCCCATTATGGTTACTGTTGAAAATGACCCTTTTTGCAGGGTTATCCCCAAACCTTTTGCTTCTTCCTCCTTTGTTTTTCCTGACCTGTGGTTGTTGGCCATAGGACTCTGGGCACTTTACCACTGCTGATCAGTGTTAAAGTGTATATGCTCTCTGTGTAAATTGTTATTATGATTGGTTACCCATGATTTCCATATTTGTCTTACCAGTAGGTCTCTAGTAAAGTGCACTGAGTGTGCCAGGGCTGGTAATTCAAATGCTACTAGTAGGCTTGCAGCCCTGATTGTGCCATCCACATGAGTAGCCCTAAAAAGATGTCTCAGGCCTGCCACTGCACTGCCTGTGTACAGTTTGTTAACTGCCATGTCGACCTGGCAAAGAGCTCTTCAACATCGTGAAGGAACTCACCAACCTCAGCTCCAGCTCCAACGACACCCCGCCGTCACAAGACCTCTGCGACTCCCTAGCCACCTTCTTCCCCCGCAAGATCATAGACATTCGCAACAGCTTCAACACTCGACAGCCGCCGACACCACAGACTCACCGCTCCCCAGCTACACCGGCCACCTGACCTCCTGAAACCACGTCAATGACGAAGACACCCTTAAAACCATGAACACCATTCACTCTGAGTCACTGTCAGACCTCTGCCCCCACCACATCTTCAACAAAGCGAGCTCCATCATCACACCCCAACTCGGAAAGATTCTCAACAGCTCCTTCGAGACCGCCACCTTCCCAGAAAGCTGGAAACAGGCAGAGATCAATGCCCTACTCAAGAAACCCAAGACAGACCCTAAGGACCTCAAGAACGTCCGGCCCATCTCCCTGCTACCATTCCCTGCAAAAGTCATCAAGCAGATCGTCAACAGACAACTGACTCGATTCCTCGAAGAGAACAATATCCTGGACTCATCCCAGTCCGGATTCCGCACCAACCATATCACCGAAACCGCCCTAATCACCGACACCGATGACATCAGGACCCTGCTGGACAACGGCAAAACCGCGGCCCTCATCCTCCTAGACCTCTCGCATGCCTTTGATACCGTCTACCACCACACCCTACGCACACGCCTCCACACAGCAGGGATCCACGACAAGGCCCTGGACTGGATCACCTCCTTCTTACCGACAAAACCCAGTCCGCCTCCTTCCATTCAGATCCAAAGCCAGAAAGAACACCTGCAGCGTACCCCAGGGGTCATCCCTCAGCCCGACCTTCTTCAACGTCTACATGACACCACTCGCCAACATCGTCCGATTGCACAACCTCAACATCATCTCATACGTCGACGACACCCAGCTGATCCTCTACCTCATCAAAAACTCTGCCACTGCCAAAACCAAATTCCACGAAGGAATGAAGGCCATCGTCGAATGGATGGAGAACAGTCGCCTGAAACTGAACTCAGACAAGACGGAGGTCCTCATCCTCGGCTCCACCCCCTCCACCTTAGACGACTCTTGGTGGCCTGCCTGCACCAATACCCACCGACCACGCACGCAACCTGGGGTTCATCTTGGACTCATCACTGTCAATGACCCAGCAAGTCAACGCCGTCTCCTCCTCCTGCTTCAACACCCTCTGCATGCTTCGCAAGATCTACAGATGGATCCCCACCGGAACCGGAAGGACGGTCATCCAGGCCCTCGTCATCAGCAGGCTGGACTACATCAACGCCTTCTACGCAGGAACCAAGGCCAAACTTCACAAGAGACTTCAACGCATACAGAACGCAACCACCGGCAGCAGATCCTTCTCCCACCTCGCCGCCAAGACATGAGACACACTCCCCATCCACCTGCGACAGACCCAGGACCTGCTGACCTTCAGGAGACTTCTCAAGACCTGGCTGTTCTATCAGTAGCAGCCCCCCCCCCCCCGCCCCCCTCAGCGCCTTGAGAACCTCATGGGTGAGTAGTACGCTTTACAAATGTCTGATTCATTGATTGAAACACTGCCAATTCCGTTTTTCACTATTGAAAGGCTATCTTGTCCATAGGCCAGAATGGGGAAGCTGTGTAACATGTTTACCTGCATATCTTCCCAAAGGAGTGAGATAGAAAATTGAAGTCTGGTATCCCTGAACTCAGAATTGAATAACGCATCTTTTAGTAAGGATGGTTTTTAAATTTTGTGTTTGAAAATAGCACTTTTAGAAAGTGGCAATTTTCTTGTTCAACCTTTCTGTGTGCCTCTGCCTGTTTGTGAATGACTGTCTGGCTTGAGAATGACAGGGGCTAGGGTGGCTACAGGAGTCTGGGTGAGTCAGCACTAGGCTGAATAGACCTATCTGCATTTGAAGTGGTGAGAGGAGTAGCACCTTGGCCTGAATAGGGCTTTGCCTGCCCTCCACAATGCTGGCTCCACCTCCTGTGGTTCCTGAAGACCATGGCCCACACTGACAAAGGAAGAATTTGTGCACTGGCAGAGGGCACCCAGAACTGGTTTGGACTGGGTCCAGGACCTCTCACACATAGAGAACAAAGACTTTTGGGGTATAAATATGAGAGCTGAAACCCCTGAAAATTAGACTACTTTGAAATCAAGGAGGAACCTTTGCTAGGAAGAACAGCTGAAGAGACAGAAGTGCTGCCCTTGCTGTGTGTCTGGGGCTGGCCTGCAGTTTGCCGATTCAACTAAGGAAGGACAAGGGACTTTGCTGTGTGCTGTGTCCCCCCTGCTTGAAAAAAGGACTTTGCTGTGTCCTGAAAAGAAAGTCTCCAAGGGCTTGAGAAGAGCTGGCCTCCTGTTGCGGAAACACAGGGATATAAAAGTGTCCAAGACTACTTCGTGATCAAGAGGAACCTGCTGCCAAAGAGGACAGCTGAAGAGACTGAGGAGAGGTACTGCCCTTGCCGTGTGTCTGGGCTGGCTTGCAGTTTGCTGTTTCTGCTGAGGAGAGGATCAAGGGACTTTGCTGTGTGCTGTGTCCCGCGTCCCCTGCTTGAAGAAGGACTTTGCTGTGTGCTGTGTCCATCTGAAGAAAAGTCTCCAAGGGCCCGAGAAGAGCTGCCCTCCTGTTTCTGAAGTCCCAGGCACAAAAGGACTTCATCCCCACCTTCCCTGAACTTCCTTGCTGGGAGTTCCAGTCTGCCAGGATGGCCTGTAACTGTGTGTGGGACCTTTTTGCTGTGGGGAGCTGGAAGCGAGACGCAATGAGAGAGAAGCGTGATGCTGCCGCAGCAGCTGCTGTCGCATCATCGAGGAAGCGTGTTGCCGCTGCCGCTGTTCACCATTGCATCACTGGAGAAGCGTGCGGCCACCACAGAGGGTGCTGCCACATCACCAGAGAAGCGTGTGGCAGGGCCGGTCACGGCTCAGAAAGCCACTGAGCTCGCCACACGGCCGTTGGGTGTGCAAACATCGCCTCTACATTGTCGCATCACAGTAAAAACGCCATTTTCTCGCATCGCACCGGATTGTCGCAACGCATCGAGGCGCCATCTTGTCGCATCGGAACCGGAGCGCAGGAAGAATCGAAGCATCACCTTCTCTGCGACCCCTTTTGTTGGTTTTGGGCTACGCATTCCAGGTACTTTGTGAGTAAAGTGCCGCATTTTATCGTCTACAAGTTTATTTTTGCAACAACCTTTCTAAAGACATTCTACTGAGTTTTTGTATGTTGGATTTTTGTCGTTTTGGTCTTGTTTAGTTTAGATAAAGATATTTTATTTTTCTAAACTAGTGTGGTGTCCCATTTGTGGTGTTTTTGCTGTTTTACTGTGAGTGTTGGTACAAATACATTGCCTTTGGGATAAGCCTGTCTGCTCGTGCCAAGCTACCAAGGGGGTGAGCAGGGGTTATCTAAAGAGTGTATCCCCCTTACCCTGACGAGAAGCAAGGGTCCCTATTTGGTCAAAGCTACCTACCTCTGCCAACTAGAGACCCCCATTTCTAACAGTTTCAAATATAAATATACTGCCAATATAGAATTGAAGATCGAGAGCCAGCCTATAGTAGGTGACAGAAGGTTATGACAAGCCAGAGGAAGCCATGCTGGAAAATCATAAGGTTTGTCTAGGGAAGAATCCATGAAAAATCAACTGGATGAAACTATAAGAGCTAGAAGGATCACCAGTAAGAATGGAGTCGTCACTGAGATGAACGCCAGCCTGTTAAGTGGATCAGGAAACATATTGACTCAAGAATAGGTTGCCAACAAAACAGTCAAACTAGCAGTCCCCTAGACACAAAAGTTCCAATGCAAACAACTCAACACCCAAAACGACAAAGGTGGCGAATCAAAGCAGTCATTGAAGGATGAAGCATGGTAGAAAATGGAAAGGAAACTGATAAATTCTACTATTTCTACTCCCTTTTTGGAACGTAGCCATCAGACATAGAATGTTAGGGTTGTATTGTGCCGGGAGTTCTATGTTCTGCCAGTTGAAATGTTGACTGCCTGAGATGAGGAGCTGTATGAGCAGCTTGTATGATTGATAGACTTGACTTTAATAAATGCACGGGAGCATATTTATGAAATAGAGGTGCAGTGCAGTAAGTCACCTTCCTTGCCTGCCTTGCGTCACTGAGAAGGGGCAGGAATTAACCGAATTTAAGGCATATGTGCATTCCTGACTTTTACCCCTTTGCTGGAACACAATGGGCAGCCTAGTGCCAAAGCTATGGTGCAAGGGTGCCTACATTGCATGCAGGATTTATTTTGTGCAGGAAGGGACACCGTCCTGCACAAAAGCAACCCTGAGAGGCATATTCCTCTGTTTATGTGTGCTGCAGAATGCAACACACATAGAAAGTGGTAGTAACAAAGAGAAATAAAGAGATTTCTCCTTGTTACACCTCTCCTGAGGAGGCATATCTTTTTGCTGTATTTCCAGTTTTACAAGGACTTGTTAATTTAGGAAAGCGTCAAAAACCATGGGAGTTGCATGGGACATCCACGCAATGCCCATGGAATGCCTTCCCAGGGCAGAATAATGCAATACAGCGATTTGAGCTGCATTACTATACTCCCGATTTTTAGACCCACTCAAAGCCACCACACACAGTAGCTTTGCATGGCTTCAAAAATCTAACTTAAGGTTTGCTGCTCTCTTGCACCACATTACGCGGTGCAAGAGCGACACAAACAGGGTCTGATCACCTAGCTTCATCAAGTACGAATTTTGTCTTAAGCTGTTTCTAGGGTGTAGGGCAGCAAGGCACTTCTTTTGACTTTTATTTCTGTTTTGTAGTTCTGCAAAATAATACCAGATGTACTTCATTAGTGCTTTGTTGTCTTCATTTTTTGTAGCAACCCTGATTTCCTCATCCCAAGACATGTAAATTGTTTGTGAACCATTAGTATTTTAAGCTGTTCCATGTAATCCTAATGTATGCTGGAAACAATGGCACAGAAGCTGTGTGAAATATCTCATTGCAACTGATGGCAAAACGTTAGACAACAAACACAAGCTGTCCTTATTCGGGGCTGAAGGTCAGCGGAGTTTCGAAAATTTCCACAAAACTGAGGTTGACAATGTTCATTTTGGGTTGTGGGATGAATATTCTTAGGCCAATGAAAGACCGGGCAAGCACTTCTCTAAAGAACCCAACACTGTGGTGGAGAGACACTGGCTCTTCACCAGATGCTTAATGGTACATGAAACTGTTGACCAGTATTGGGCCGGATTTACTATTTTGGTGTCCTCATGTGACTTTGATGACTCTGAAGCTAAATTCATGCGAGATCAAATTGTTGTAAGCTGCTTCATAAATAACGCCCAGAAGCAACTCTTGTGCAGCAGAAACCGCTGGCTTAAACTATCGATATCACCAAAGGTGTAGACCGGTCAGCCATATTCACTAGGGAGCAGTAATTCTGAAACTTCAACTGTATCTATTGATCTAATATCTAACTTTTCAAAACAAAACTGTAGTATGGAATAAAAAAAGAAAAAATGGGAAGGCTATTCCCCAAGCAAACCAGTTGTTTTAGATGTGTGCGGTTCACGCTTCCATATGGATAATGTTTTCACATGTCCAACATTCAATAAATCCTGGAACAACTGTAAGGAGGTGGGGCACTTTGCCTAGATGTGTAAGGCAAATCAAAAAGTAGCTTACGTCAGCAGCTTACAATAGGACTACTTAGCCCTGGAGATAGACGATAGGAAATCTGTATTGACCGTAAAAGCCATTCATAATGTTTGGCTGGGATTAGAGGAAAAATGCATTCTCTACAAATCTGTGTGCCGGGCTGGGGCTGTAGCAAACATACACACTCTTATAACAATGAAGAACGTCACCTGCCTGCCTGTAGTTCCCTTCTCCATTTCAAACCGCCCGCGAGCTTACTAGTTCTGCTCTGCTCAAACCCGACTTTCAATTTTATTCTTTGCCTGATTATTATGCTTTTAATCCACTTTCTCAGATCTTGGCCCTTTGGTCCTCCCATATTTAGACTTTCAGAGTATCCAAGAACCTAAACGCATGTATCACATGGCGCGACTCCATTGGATTTGTTTGGATTCTGCACACAGAATGATTGAACACTCCCATGTGCAATGAAATCGGGAAATATTTAGTGACCAAGGAAAAACATGGCTTTGAGGGGGATCAGATGGCAGTATGTCTTCTGAATCCATATTTTGGTAAGTGTGGGTGGACATGTTTTGCTAAAAAAAAAAACCAATAAGCACTTCAGAAATGTTGCAGGACAGCATCTCTCTTAGAATAGCAAATGTTCTTTGTTGCTAAACATGATGTGACTTTATAGTGTTGGAGCACGGACAGTGCATCTTAGTAAAAGTCACTTTGTCCCTGCTTAGGGCATGCTTGGCTGAATATTTCCCACACATGTGACAAAGCTTTAAAAAAAGATCAAAAGTCCTGAAAGTCAAGGCTGAAGGAGACTGACGTAGACCTTTGACCAACTTGATATCTACATAAACTTGGCACTCGTGGCAGGCTTTCTCTTCGCTTCATGACTGAGTTATGCTCCTTTGTGTGCGTCAGCCAATGTGATTCATATCACAAGTTATTTTTCCTTTGTTTCTTGTGTCTATGATACAATTTTTCTAATTTAAAGTCCCCAATGATGTTCCTGGAACTGAATTTGCCTATTTTGTTTCCTGGCATTGCGTGTGTGCTATTGCAGTAATCCCAAGATCTGCAACATCATCCCTGTATCCATCAGGACTATTCCAATGCTGTTCCAATTTAGGAAAGAGTTGAAGAGGCACATCTTTAAAAAATACAATATCACAATGTATTAACAGTCCACAAACCAATTACCTCGTCTTCCACTCACTGGCCTTATTCTTGTCCTTGACCTTTTGGCTAGATTTATGCTACAGAAACACCACATACATATATACATCCAAAGATTGTAGATTTTGGGCGTGCTACAGGCATAGCTTGTGTTTGTGTACTATGAAGTTTTCCTGACTGTGAGCCCTTCATCTGTGGATTTCGCTGGCTCACATCTGCTGTATCCAATGGATGGAAGTCTTGAGGCTGCAGGCCACAGCGGAAAAAAGTACTATGCCTGGAAGTGTTCAAATATCCAGAGACAGCCTGGGGGGCACAGATGCTCACACTGAGGTTTCCAGTCCTTGAGTACACTGCATTACTATGGGTACAGTTACCACATGTTCTGAGACAACATTCATGTTTTCAAGCATACATTCTGATGGAGATGTACACCTGATCGAGGTGCAAGGTGGGTTTACCAGATTGTTCTGTAACCAGTAATTCTGTGATTCCAGTTCTAGGCTTTACTTGTGCAATTTGCTGTGATCATGTACCATACCTGGGCCTGGATTTAGGATAGGATATGTGTTTGTAAAGCGCTCGAATGCCGTGGCGTCTTGGCGCTGGCCTGTTTATGGACGTGGTACAGCCTACGTTACAAGAGCTAGATTGAGGCAATCAGCCAGGTTTTCAGATCTTTCCTGAAAGGTTTTCGCTTTGACTGAAATCTTATGGCTGTTGGCATTTTATTCCACAACTTTGCTGCACAGTTTGAGAAAGTTCTTCCATCCCATCTCACTCTCCTAATCCTGTCAATCTGGAGAAGGCCCAAATTACTGGATTTTAGGGCGCGAGCGAGGGTATAGGGCATAAACATGTTTTGGATGTCCTTGGCTTCTCCCCCGTAGAATGCTTTGTGAACCAGGCATAGAGCTTTGAATTCCACACGTTGCTGTATGAGGAGCCAGTGAAGTGCTCTAATTCCAGCTGAGGTTGGTTGACCTCTAGGTATATTTAGAAGCAGCCTCTCAACAGCATTCTGCAATGACTGCAGCCTACTCATCTGGGTTTTGTCAAGCGCCAACAGCAGAGCATTGAAATAGTAAAGTTTAGATCGTAGGAGATCCACCACCACTGTCTTTTGTAATTCCTGCGCAATGAAAGGAAAAATCTTTCTCAAGGTTTTTATTAGAAAGAAGCAGGAAGAGGTAAGACTATTTACCTAAGTGGAGAAGTTTTGGGTGGCTTTCAAAGATGACTCCAAGGTTTCTGACCTTGGTCACAGGGCTGGGGAATTCTCCGGCTCTCACTGGCCACTAGGAGTCATTCCACAGGGATCGCCCCTGACCAAACTCATTAACCTCCATCTCATCTGTGTTGATTTTCAGGAAGCTATGGGTTGCTGGAGGCTCATGTGCACCATGCAAATGAGCACTAAGCCTTTGGACTTTTATAATTGAAAGTAAATCAATGCAATGTTTGCATTACTTTGTGCTATGCAAGTGTCTACGCAGACCTTAGTAAACAATCTTAATGTGTATTTATGTTAAAAGTAGAGTGAATACTTTGGTAGCCGAATGGGGAGGGAATATGTGCATGCACTGTAGTGATCAAGTGGATGACTGCTGATTCTTTTGTGTGGAATGCATGAGGGTGAAATGGTTTGGTGTATCAAGCTGTAACTTGTAAGGATGACAACCTTTGACTTGTGGATCACTTGGTAGTTTTTAAACTGGCATCTCTGCTTAGGCATAATTTGTGGTGAAATGACCTCCTGCAGTATTTCTTTTGGTGCCATTCTAATCAGAGTTCAGGCCATATCGAAATCAGCCTTGGTACTGCATTAATAAACCCCATCCAGCTCAAACTGGCAAGTTATGTCCCCTGTAGAAAGGAACACAAGAAGGAAAATCCTACTTACCAGTATGCATCTGTTCTTGCCATGTAGGGCTGCAGAACCACACACTGTTGCATTAGATCACCATCTGGTGGTGGGCCCGGATGATTACACTTTGTTGTTATCTTGGAAGAGTCTTTGTCTGCTGGGTGGCTCCTCCCTTAGACCGTAGTGCGCATGGGCATCGACTCCATCCTCAGATTGTTTTCACCATTGGGCAAATGATGGAGTTGTATCATTACAGATAAGGATGACCATGTATTGTGTATCTAAATAAGATACTACTGGAATAGATATAGGCAGCCGGGGAGGCGTGTGTGGTTCTGCAGCCCTACATGCCAAGAACAGATGCATACTGGTAAGTAGCATTTTCCGTTCAAGGCATATGGGCTGCAGACCACACACTGTTGCATGGATTGCACAGCAGTTTCTCCTTTAGCGGCGGTCACCCACATCTGTTGCAGTAGTTTGAAATAATGTTTTGAATACAGCCTGGCCCACACTTGCTTGTTGTTTCGCTTGCACATCTACACAGTGTTTGGTAAATGTGTGTGTAGTAGACCATGTAGCTGCTTTACCGATATCATCTAATGAAATGTTTCCTAAGAATGCCATAGATGCTCCTATCTTACGGGTAGAATGAGCCGGTTGGATTTTGGTAGCAAATCTGAATACACTTAACAATCCACCTAGCAATGCCTGTTTTTGGAATTGGATTGCCTTTATGTGGAGGTGAAAAGGACACAAACATTTGTTTGGTTTTATGACAAGGTTTTGTCCTATCTATGTAGTATAGAACTGCTCTTTTTACGTCTAGTGTGTGAAGAGCTCTTTCTGCAACCGTTTGCGGTTGTGGAATAAATACTGGCAACTCAATGGATTGGTTGAGATGGAATGGTGAAATGACTTTTAGCAGAAACTTTGGATTTGTTTTGAGAACCAGTTTATTATGATGAAGTTGTATAAATGGTTCTTGAATTGTTAATGCCTGGATCCCACTCACTCTTCGTAGTGATGTAACTGCTACAAAAAAGGCAACTTTCCATGTAAGAAATTGTAATTCACACTTATGCAATCGTTCAAATGGTGGACCCATAAGTCTTGTGAGCACAACATTTAAATTCCATACTGGAGACAGTGGTATTCTGGGAGGAATTATTCTTTTAAGTCCTTCCATAAACGCTTTGATTGCAGGTACCCTAAACAATGACAAATGTTGTCTGTTTTGGAGATATGCCGCTATAGCAGCGAGATGTAATCTGATTGAAGAGTATGCTAAATTAGATCTTTGCAGATGTAAGAGATAGCATATGATGTTTTGTATTGAAACATCTAAAGGGTTAACGTTATTTGTACAATAGACAACAAATCATTTCCACTTTACTGCATAACATGCTCTAGTGGTAGGGTGTCTTGTCTCTTTAATGACATCCATGCAATCAGGAGGTAAATTTAGATATCCAAACTCTAGGACCTCAGGAGCCAAATCGCTAGATTGAGCTGCATTGGGTCTGGATGCATAATCTCTCCATGGTTCTGTGTTAGTAGATGTGGGGAGAGTTTTAGTTTGTGGTGTGGTACTACAGAGAGTTGGAGTAGCGTTGTGTACCATGGCTGTCTCGCCCATGTTGGTGCTATTAGAATCAATGTGAGAGAATGTTGTCTTAGTTTGCGTACCACTAATGGAATTAGTGGGAGAGGTGGAAAAGCGTACGCAAATTTGTTTGACCAGTTCATCCATACCGCATTGCCTTTGGATAATGGGTGTGGGTACCTGGCAGCGAAGCTTTGGCATTTGGAGTTGCTTAGTGTGGCAAACAGATCTATCTCTGGTTGTCCCCACATTTGAAAAAATGGCCGAAGAACTTGAGGATGAAGCTCCCATTCGTGTATCTGTTGTCTCTGACGACTTAACAGATCTGCCGATTGATTGTGAACTCTTGGTAGATGTTCTGCTAACAGAAAAATGTTTTGAGGAATGGCCCACCTCCATATGCTCTGCACCAGCCAGGAGAGCTGTAGGGAGTGTGTTCCTCCTTGCTTTTGAATGTAATACATTGCTGTCATATTGTCCGTCCAGACTAGTACAGCCTTGTTTGATATGTAATGTTGAAACGATTTTAGAGCTTGAAAGATAGCTAGTAACTCCAGATAATTTATGTGGAGTAGTCTTTGTTTTATTGTCCATGTTCCTTGTACTGTTTGACTTTGTAAGTGCGCTCCCCATCCTGTGAGAGCTGCATTTGTGGTCAGTGTTATTTGTGGAACTGGCTCTATAAACGACCAGCCCTTGGAAAGGTTTTTGTGGTTCCACCATTGCAGAGAGCGATGCGTCTGGTCGTCTACCACCACCAGATCTGTTATCTCTTGTTGAGCCTGATTCCACTGACCTGCCAAAGATTCTTGTATGGGGCGCATTTGTAGTCATGCGTATGGCACTATGAAAATGCAAGATGCCATCATTCCTATTAGCTGCATGAACACTCGAGCTTGTAGTGAGTGTTGAGCTTTGAATTTTTGGATGAGATTTTGCATAGCTTGTATTATTATTAAATTGGGGTACGCTATTGCTTTGGAGGTATCTATCATGGCCCCTAGGTACTGCTGAGCTAGGGACGGTTGAAGATGTGACTTGTTTTGATTTACTGTGAACCCCAACTTGTGCAACAGGCAGACTGTTTGATGCGTGTGCTGTACACATTGGTTGTATGACTTGGATTTTATTAGCCAGTCGTCTAGATATGGGAATACATGAATGTTGTCCCTTCTTAAGTGTGCTGCTAGACACTTTGTGAATATTCGAGGTGCTGTTGTCACTCCGAATGGGAGCACCTTGAATTGGTAGTGCTGACCTTGTAGCACAAACCTTAGGTACTTTCTGTGAGACTGATGAATGGGAATGTGGAAGTAGGCGTCCTTGAGGTCTAATGTGGCAAGGAAGTCTCCTTTCTCTAGTAACGGTAAAACCTGTTGTAATGTGACCATATGAAAATGGTCTGAATCTATGTACTGGTTTAGGGGTCTTAGATCTAGAATTGGTTGGGTATGAAAAAATAAAGGGAGTAAACCCCTGTGTTTTGGTGTTCTTTTGGTACTGGTTCTATTGCATTCTTTTGCAGTAGTGATTCTACCTCTTGCCTTAGTAATAAGAGGTGCTCTTGTGACATTGGACGCTGTCTGGGTGGTATTGTCGGAGGAGTGGAAGTGAGCTACAGGCAATATCCTGACTGAATTATTTGTCTCACCCACCTGTCTGTGGTGATGGAGTTCCAGACAGGTAGGAACTGTTGTAATCTTCCCCCCGACCGGAGTGGAATGGTCAGGGGGGATGGAAGGGAAGTCACTGTTTGGGAGTAGAGGCATTGCGATTGTTGTTGCCTCTGCCTCTGCCCTTATAGTTATTTCCTCTATACCCTCCTCTATAGTATCCCTTACTGGGTGAGGTTTGGTTGGTCTGTTTGTAAGTAGAGGAGGTATTGTCTGTTTGGAAGCCTTTTGATGCACCCCTATAGGAGGAGCGACGAAAGGAAGGTCTATGGGCCTGTGTTTGTACAGTGCCCATTGATTTTGCAGTATCAGTGTATTTTTTCATCTTTTCTAGAGCACTGTCTACATTTGGATCGAAAAGATATTGTTGGTCAAATGGCTGGTTTAGTATACTGGCTTGTACCTCTGGTTTGAATACCGAGATTCATAACCATGCATGCCTACCCAACAGTACCCCTGTGTTTACTGCTCTAGATGCTGTGTCTGCAGTGTCTAGTGCGCATCTTATGGAGGTATTAGTTATAACTTTGCCCTCCTGTATTAAATCAGCAGCCCTAACCTTATATTGTTCTGGCAGGTGCATAAGTGATTCTAGCTCATCATAATGAGCTCTGTCGTGTCTTGCTAACAGAGTTTGAGTGAAAGCAATCCTCCATATATTGGCAGCTTGTGATAGTGTGCGTTTCCCTGAGGCATCTAGAAGCTTTGATTATTTGTCAGGGGGTGGAGCATCCCCTGTTGTATGCGAGTTGGCTCTCTTTCTTGCGTTTGACACTACCAGCGAATCTAGTGGCAACTTTCCTTTAATGTATGCATGATCAGAAGGAGCTGCTTTATATTTTTTCTCCAGTCTAGGGTTAAATATTCTGGCCCTGACTGGGTCTTTAAATATTTCTGGTGCATGTCTTACCACTCCATTCAGTATTGGCAGTGTGGTAGTGGTTTTATGTGCTGTTAACAGTGTATCCATAAGAAAATCCTCTTCTATTGGATCAGTATGCAGGTCTACTCCATGGAAAGTAGCTGCTCTATGAATGAGCTGTGTGAACCCAATGGTGGAGATGGCCTAGACGGGTATGCCTCATCCTGTGGTAGATCTGGTGCATCTGGTGCATTGTAATCTTCCCATGGGTCACCTGATTACCCAGCCATATCATCTGGGTTATTAATGTCCTCTATTTGCTGATAACTGTGTTGAGAGTATGTATCCCCATAGTCCTCCTCCTGTGGTATCATACTATGTGTAGTAGCTGGTGAGTTTTGCAGGAGAAATATCTTCTAGTATTTCTACTTGTGGTGAAGGAGTTCTTGTGGGGGAAGTCTGAACATGCTTCTTTGAGGGAATAGGAAATGGCTTAGGACAGTCCATTTTCCTCTTTTCAGGAACTGTATATATTTGTCCAGTTTGTGTATGAATTTTCAGAGTCTTTTGCCTTACATCAGGCTGGAACACCTCTTCTACTGGTAAATCTTTCTTCGGCACCGATTTATGTGGTTTGGAGCCGTCAGGTTTAGCTTTTACAGTGTCTATTATCTTTGGAACGGTTCTTATTTTCGGTTCCGAAGATTTATCTTGTTTCTCGTTTGAATCAGCGCTTTTTCGATCTGAAGTTTTGGGTGCCGAGTGTTTAGACTCGTCCGTTCTTGGTGTCGAAGTGTGTTTCGGTATAGAAACCGGTTTCGGGTCTGCTTTTTAGGTACCGGAGTTTTCGGTGCTGAACTTTGTTTAGGAACATCTTTCGGTGCCGAGCTTGGTTTCGGAACGTCCTTTGGTCCCGAACTTGGTTTTGGTTTCAGTTCGGTAACCCTTGGTATCG
This sequence comes from Lissotriton vulgaris, assembly GCF_964263255.1. Lineage (NCBI taxonomy): Eukaryota > Metazoa > Chordata > Amphibia > Caudata > Salamandridae > Lissotriton > Lissotriton vulgaris. Next base: position 908,063,664 of record NC_141689.1, on the reverse strand, counting down.
AAGGGTGTCTTTTCGGCTTAAGCACTTTCTGCTTTTCGGGACCGACGGTCTGACTCGAGCCCGAGTTCACTGGAGGCTTCTTAATAGTCTTCGCTGCCGAGCCCGAAGGAGTGCCCCTTTCAATCCACGGTACAAAAGGGGGTGGTGATGGACGGAGCATCTGAATCAATCAAACACTCACACCCAGTCAAAAGATCTGGGTTTAATCCATCACCGTTCTTTAGCCCACTCTGCCACCCCAGTTCAGACATGGCTATATGCAAATCAGTCTGACCCTGTGCCTCATGGGAACAGTCCAGCCTGAACTGCCAAAGAACGGTGATGGATTAAACCCAGATCTTTTGACTGGGTGTGAGTGTTTGATTGATTCAGATGCTCCGTCCATCACCACCCCCTTTTGTATCCCCTCTCAATCCACAGCGCTTCAGATGTCAATCCCCCCACCAGCACTCTCGCCGATGGTGCTGTGTAGAGTACTGTTATCCACTTTGTGAGTAAAGGCGGAAATCCCATACGATGCAAGACCCGATACATATAGTGCCACTCCACCGAATCAAATGCCTTTGCGGTGTCTAGCAGTACCGCTGCTGCTTCCAGGCTCGGTTCCAATACATGTAACATAGAAAACAGCGTACAAAGGTTGTGCTCCGGAATGAACCCCTATTGATCCAGTAGTATCAGACCCTGCAGCAGAGGTTGAATCTAGTGGCCATGATCTTTGCCAAGATCTTAGCGTCAATATTAATTAGGGAAAGTGGGCGGTAAGATTCACATCTAGCTGCAGGCTTATCTTTCTTAAGGAGAGTAATAATCAACGCTTCTCTCATCAACGGCGGCAACATCCCTGTATCATACGCCTCCCCGTACACCCCCAAAAAATGCGGTGCGAGCAGACCGGCATATTTTTTATAAAATTCTACTGTAAGCCCATCTGGGCCGGGCGCCTTACCATTAGGCATCGCCGCGATCGCCAACTTGATATCATGCTCATCTATGGGCAGATAGAGGTATTTCCTTTGTACGTCAGAAAGCCAGGCACATGCTATGTCTTCTAAATATGCGTCAAACTCTGACCCAGATGTCATACCTCGCGAGCTATATAAATCCGTATAAAACATGCGGAACTGCTCCGTGATTGCTTCTGGAGCATAATGTTCGACTCCCTGATCATCAACGATTCTGTCCACTCGCTGCTGCTCAAGACGCTCCCTGATTTTAAACGCCAGTGTACGGCCCGGTCTACCCGCCTCACCGTAGCATCGAGCTACATGCCTACGGGACAAATACTTGGCCTCAGCAAATGTATTATACTCCCCGGCCAATACTTGTATCCGTGCCAGTTTAGGCATCTCGGGCATAGCCTCATACTCCTTTTCTAGGTCGCGTAATTTGTTTTCAATGTTTTGGAGTTGTGTCCTTATGTCCCTCAATATACCTGCTGCCGTTCCGATACAAACCCCCCTGATGGTGACCTTAAAGGCCTCCCAGAGCATTGAAGCGTCCTCTACAGTGCCTTTATTTAACGCAAAATATTGAACTATGGCCTCGCGTATCGCCTTGTCATATACGGGATCGAGGAGCGCCTCAGAGCGCAATCTCCACGTAAAAGGACGGCGCACCACCGTTGGGTATTGTAGAACCAGCCTCACCTGGTTATGATCTGAAAGTGTGTGAGCAAGGGGCGCCACATCATCAACCCATTCCATCAGTTCTCCACTAATCAACCAATAATCAAGCTGTGACCAACTTCCATCCATTGGCGTCGTATGTGTGCCCTCTCGTCTCTGTGGGTGTCGCACTCTCCATACATCACACAGTCCAAATTCTTCCATAGCTCGCGATATACTCCCAGCAACCCTGGGGGTACGATGCGAAATGGGGTTCGATTTATCTAGTTGCGCATTCAGATAAGGGTTCAAATCACCCCCCTATATAACAGGGGCAGCAGGCCAATCTCTCAATTTCCCACATATGTGGTCCACACAACCCGGGTCATCAACTATCGGCCCATACATATTTATAATGGTGACCAGCTTGCCGCTCAGCTTCCCACACGCCATCGCACATCTACCATCTTTATCTGTGTATGTGTGCAGCGCCTGAAAGTCTGTCCCCTTCTTAACCAAAATCATCACCCCTCTCGCATAGGAGGACTACGAAGCGGCCAGTCGGAAACCTGCCCACCTGCCCATCACTCCACGCTCAGTTATCTTAGTCAAGTGCGTTTCCTGCATCAGGGCAATCTGTATCCCATGCCGGTTTAAATATGCCAGTACGTATCTCCCCTTTTTTGGTGAGTTTAGACCTCGAACATTCCAGCTGAGCATCGTACATTTATCTACCATCAGTCATATTCAATCTCATTATCAGTAGCTACCGTATCAGGACCTAGAGGGGCACAAGCCATGCTGCCATATACAGTAGATCCTCATCGAGATTATCACAGTTTGGCTTACACAGTTGACTGGATTCAAAGCAAAAGGAAACAAACAAAAACAAAAACTGCACATTCCCAAACCCTTCCCCCCTCCACCCTCCACCCTCCCACTCCAACCTCCCAATCAGGTCGAGACCATACCTCCCCACCCTCCCTTAATACAACAGCCATGTGGGGAACACTCTCTTGGGGAAGAGGCTCAGCAACGCATTCTCGCACCAGAGTGCGGTTGCCGGAACTATCCAACTGCCCCGTCTGCATTTTCACTACAACATATTTCAATGAACTGTAATCTACAACCCTACCCGGGACCCGCTACAAACAGCAATGCAGAGATGTTACCTCCATCCCTCGCCCTCCCTCAGCACATCACCTGACAAGTGCTATACTAGCCCAAACAGAACCAAAGTAGGTGTTTTGTAGTGAGGTATACAGGCATCTACTACTGTCTCATCGTTAATCTGCATCATCCAGTCCTGACACCGTCTTTTCCTCATCCAGCGGTTTCTGCCGTGGCTTCGCCTTACAAATATGTTTGGTGAACTTTAGCGCAGACTTTGCATCAGTAAAGAAGTGTGACTGCTCCTCATGCGTAATTTTCAATTTCGCCGGGTATAGCATGGCGTACGGTACAGACGCCTCTCTCAGCCACTTTTTCACTGGCATAAATTCCCTTTTCGCTCTCTGTACCGCCGGCGTGTAATCTGGAAAAAACGAGAGTCTGTCTCCCTCGTACATCACCAGTTCCTTGGCCCTGGCCTGTTTCAAAATGGAGTCTCAATCTGCATAGTTGAGCAGGCGCGTAATGATTGGGCGTGGTGGCGCTCCCGGTTTAGGTCTCGTCCGAAGGATCTGTGCACCCTTTCCACTATCAGCACGTTAGAGAGAGCGGGCCCAAAGTGTTCACGCAACATGCCATCTTTGAAAGTCTCCATCTTGGTTATGGGCATTGTTTCCGAAAGACCAATAATTCGAATGTTATTGCGCCTTGAGCGCGCTTCTAAATCCTCATTCTTTGCGCTAATCACGTCAAGTATCTTTTCCATTTGTATGATCTGTGTGCGAGCCTCAGCCTGTGCATCATGGCCATCAGACACTCGGTTCTCAAGAACGTCCAATCTGCTCTCGTGCTTATCCACTTTTTTTTTTACCATGTCCAATCCAGTCACTAGGGCACCAATTTTGCTATCAATGGACTTCATCCCCGCACGTAACTCCTGAAGTATGGACCTGGTGTCGTCCTCCGCTTCCTCTGTGAGGCCAGAAGCACCATGCGAGTCACTCTGCTCGCCCATACCGTCCGTTATGCGCGTCTGTCTTTTATTCTCAAACTGGAGCTTTGCCTGTTTAGGCTCCGATTTGCCCATGATGAGCCGTTGTGTAGCTAAGAGACCCAGTTGAGCCGATCAGCCACATGAACACAACTTGTAGCTCAACCACACCACACTATGAGCACCGCAGCTGCACCGTTACGCAGTTCACACTCGTTGGCTCCACTCTGTGCCTTCAAATAGTGTCTTCATGCAGCCTGCCAGTACAATAAATCCAGCGCACAGCCCTCACGTCCCGCTCCACAGTGCTGACACTCTGCGCAGCCAGGCCCCAGCAGATTCTGTGTCACAAAGATGGCTGACTGCTGAACAAGCGGATCCTAGGCCAATCGCACAGGGCTCAGGGCAAGCGTTCCAGGCAAGACTCGGCACTCTCACTATCCCCCACACCCGAGAGGCCCCACCACGGCCCCTCAGCCACTCCCGCCCGTATTACGGGCCAACAGCAGACCGAGAGGGCCGCCAGGTAGTATTCCCCCCGGCGCCAAGAGACAGCCTAGCAGCCAGTCGGCAGAGATGAGCAGCACTGCTCAAGTCGAGGTCCCCTGCGGCCCCGCCACACAGGCCCCACGAGGCGCCGCCACACAGCGGGTCGCTTCGCCCCGCGAGACCCCGGCCGCCCGGTCAGCTAGGCCCAACTCTCCCCAGCGCTTCACTCACCCCACCGGGTCCGTCCTCCGGGCCTCTCCTCCACGCCGTCGGTCGCGGTCACCAACGTCCACCAGTAGCGAAGCGCCCTAGCCAGTCTCGGGGGCAGGCAGAGTGAGGGCAGGTCCACACAAAAGGCAGCAGGCTGTATTCCCAGGGGGATCTGCGGTCAGCCTCGCCAAAGGCCTATCACCACATCAGGAGACAGGCCGCCGGGTCACAGCACCTCCCCATCCAACCAATAGTAGTGGCGACGTGGTCCGCGAGTCCTACTCAACTCTTGAGAGCTCGCCGCCACGAAGAGAAATCGCCCGGGTCCTCCACGAGCCGAACAGCGCTCAGATCTCCAGCCAAGTAGGCGCCCTTTTCTTCTCTCCCTCCGTCACAGCCTCGTTCAGTCCAGGAGAAGCGCGTGGGACAGAAGCCTGTACACCTCACCAGTACGTGTCCCAGACGTCCTGGGACATCCCGGGGGGGTGTTTTCTCATGCAGTCAGGTTGATAAGGATGGTATTTTCCCAGTGTAGGGTTCCGGAGCGCGGAGCTCCCCTAGCAGGCAGCCATTCCGCTACGTGCCGAAGCCACGCCCTGGAAGACGATATTGATATTGTAGATTGATTTATGGATTCGAAAAGAGATTGGTAACGGGACGGAATGATGAACACATCCGAGCCCGATGGCGGAAAAAAACAATCTGAGGATCGAGTTGATGCCCATGCGCACTACGGTCTAAGGGAGGAGTCACCCAGCAGACAAAGACTCTTCCAAGACAACAACAAAGTGTAATCATCCAGGCCCACCACCAGATGGTGATCTAATGCAACAGTGTGTGGTCTGCAGCCCATATGCCTCGAACATAATGTTTTGAGTACAGCCTGGCCCACACTTGCTTGTTGGATTGCCTGCACATCTACACAGTAGTGTTTTGTAAATGTGTGTGGAGAAGACCATGTAGCTGCTTTACAGATGTCATCTAATTGTATGTTCCCTAGGAATGCCATAGATGCCCCTAATTTACAGGTAGAATGAGAACCTAGGGAGAATGGATAGAGTGCGTTTTGCTTTTTGATAACAAATTTGAATGCACTGAACAATCCATCTTGCTATGCCTGATTTTGAAATTGGATTTCCCTTATGTGGAGGAGAAAAAGACACAAACAGTTGTTTAGTTTTACGAAAAGGTTTTGTCCTATCTATGTAGTAGAGAAGCGCTCTATTTACATCTAAGGTATGTAGAGCTCTTTCTGCCACTGTTTGAGGTTGGGGAAAAAATACTGGCAACTCAATAGATTGATTGGGGTGGAAAGGTAAAATGACCTTTGGCAGAAACTTTGGATTTGTTTTAAGAACCAATTTATTATGATGAAGTTGTATAAATGGTTCTTCAATTGTTAATGTTTGTATCTCACAATCTCTTCTAAGTGAAGTTACAGCTACTCAAAAAGCAACTTTCCATGTAAGGAATTGTAATTCACACTTCTGTAATGGTTCGAAAGGAGGACCCATAAGTCTTGTGAGAACAATATTTAAGTTCCACACTGGAGAGGGTGGTATTCTAGGAGGAATTATTCTTTTAAGTCCTTTCATAAATGCTTTGATTGCAGGTACTCTAAACAATGACAAATGTTGTCGGTTTTGAAGATATGCTGCTATAGCAGCAAGATGTAACCTGATTGAGGAATATGCTTCGTTAGTTCTTTGCGGATGTAACAGTTAGCATATAATGTTTTGTATGGAAACATCTATGGGATTGATGTTGTTATTTGTACAATATACAACAAACATTTTTCACTTTGCTGCATAACATGCTCTAGTGGTAGGGCGGTTTGCTTCTTTAATGACATTCATACAATCAGGTGGTAAATTTAGATATCCAAATTCTACGACCTCAGGAGCCAAATCGCTAGATTGAGCTGTATTGGGTCTGGGTGCATTGGGCAATATGTATGAAGTAAATTCGCATTCCCAAAGGCTGAAATTCGCAGATTTTCGGCCTTTGCGAATGCAAATTAGGAAAATGATACGTATGAAGTAAATTCTGGTGCAAAATAAGGAATCGCAAAATTTGCGATTCCTTATTTTGCAATTGCATTTAAGGAATCGCAAATTTTGCGATTCCTTAAATGCAATGTATGAAGCCAAAAAAAAATCAAAAATGCCCTTAAGGAATCGCAAATTACTACCAACTTCTAGTTGGTGGTAAGTTGCGATTTCCTTTAAAAATTCACATTTCAGCATTTTTCAAAGTGCCATGTGATGCACATACATGCTCTGAATGCATATTTCAGGGGTGCAACAGGGTGTCCTTAGGACACCACTGCACCCTTGAAATTATTCTCAATTTGCGATTTTCAAATTGCGAATTGCAAAATTGAGAATACCTTCCCATTCATTCCTATGGGCCTCCTGGCCCATAGAAATGAATGGGAAAGTATTCCTTAATTGCGATTCGCAATTTGCTAATCACAATTAAGGAATACTAAGAATTTGCTAAAAAAAACGAATTTGTACATACATACCAATTTGCGATTCTGAAATAGGGATTTCTTAAAAATCGCTATTTCAGAATCGCAAATCGGTACCTTCATACATATGGCCGATAATCTCTCCATGGTTCTGTGTTAGTAGATGTGGAGAGAGTTTTAGTTTGTGATGTGGTACTACTGACATCTCTAGTAGCGTGGTGTACCAAGGTTGTCTTGCCCACATTGGTGCTATGAGAATCAATGTGCGAGAATGTTGCTGCAGCTTTCGTACCACTAATGGAATTAGTGGGAGAGGTGGAAAAGCGTATGCAAATTTGTTTGACCAGTTCATCCATACTGCATTGCCTTTGGATAATGGGTGTGGGTATCTGGTGGCAAAGCTTGGGCATTTGGAGTTGTCTTTTGTAGCAAACAGATCTATCTCTGGTTGAGCCCACTTTTCAAAAAATGGCTGAAGAACTTGATGATGAAGTTCCCATTCGTGTATCTGTTGTCTTTGACGACTTAACAGATCTGCAACTTGATTGTGAACTCAGCTAATAGAAAAATGTTCTGAGGAATGGACCATCTCCATATGCTCTGTGCCAGCCGGGAGAGTTGTAGGGAGTGTGTTCCTCCTTGTTTTTGAATGTAATACATTGCTGTCATATTGTCCGTCCGGACTAGTACAGCTTTGTTTGATAGGTAATGCTGAAACGATTTTAGAGCTAGAAAAATCGCAAGTAACTTCAGATGGTTTATGTGGAGTATTTTTTGTTGCATTGTCCATGTACCCTGTACTGTGTGATTTTGTAAATGCGCTCCCCATCCTGTGAGAGATGCATCTGTGGTTAGTATTATCTGTGGAACAAGTTCTATAAACTGCCGGCACTTGGAAAGGTTCTTGGTGTTCCACCATTGCAGAGAGCGATATGTCCGGTCGTCTACCACCACAAGATCTGTTATTTGTTGCTGAGCCTGATTCCACTGACTTGCCAAGCACTCTTGAATGGGGCGCATTTGTAGTCTTGCATATGGCACTATGAAAATGCAAGATGCCATCATTCCTATTAGTTGCATAAACACTCGAGCTTGTAGTGAGTGTTGTGGCTGGAATCTTTTGATAAGGTCCTGCATAGTTTGCATTCTTGCTGGGTTGGGGTACGCTATTTATTGTAGCACCCAGATACTGCTGAGACAGGGATGGTTGGAGATGGGATTTCTTTTGATTTACTGTGAATCCCAGTTTGTGTAGCAGACATATTGTTTGATGTGTGTGCTGTACACATTGGTTGTATGACCAGGATTTTATTAACCAATCGTCCAGATATGGGAAGACATGAATGTTGTCCCTTCTTAAGTGTGCTGCTACTACGGCTAGACACTTTACAGCACCTCGAGTCTTCACAGTTACTCTGAAAGGGAGTACCTTGAATTGGTAGTGTTGACCTTCTAGAATGAACCTTGGGTACTTTCTGTGCGATTAATGTATGGGAATGTGGAAGTAGGCGTCCTTGAGATCTAATGTAGCAAGGAAGTCTCCCTCCTTTAGCAACAGTAGAACCTGTTGTAGTGTGACCATATGAAAGTGGTCTGATTGTATGTACATGTTTAGGGGTCTTAGATCTAAAATAGGTCTGATGGACCTGTCCTTTTTGGTATGAGAAAGTATAGAGAATAAACTCCTGTGTTTTGATGTTCTTTTGGGACTGGTTCTATTGCATTCTTTTGCAGTAGAGATTCCACCTCCTGTCTTAGCAGTATGAGGTGTTCCTGTGACATAGGATGCTGTCTGGGTGGTATTGTTGGAGGAGTGGAAGTGAGCTCCAGACAATAACCTGACTGAATTATTTGTCTTACCCACCTGTCTGTGGTGATGGAGTTCCAGACAGGTAGGAACTGTTGTAACCTCCCCCCGACAGGAGTGGAAGGGTCTGGGGGGATGGAAGGGAAGTCACTGTTTAGGAGTAGAGGTGTTGCGATTGTTGTTTCCTCTATTTTATTTATTTATTTATTTAAAGTTTTGTAGAGCGCGTAGTCACCCAGTGGGTATCCCAGCGCTAAAAAACCATATTACTCACGAGGGGGTGTAGTCCGGACAAGTGACAGTTTTAGGGGAAGAGAAGAGTTTTGAGGGCTTTTCTGAACCGGAGGAGGTTAGGTTCTGTTCTGAGACTCAGAGGGAGTGCATTCCACTTGTTTCCAGTGTTTACCGAGAAGCGGCGGCCACCTATGCGGGCCTTTTTCACCTTAGGGATCGTAATCAGGTTTCCGTGCTCCGAGCAAAGCGCTCTAGTGGGTCTATAGGGGGTGATCCAGTTGTTTAGTATAGGAGGGCCGGTGTTATGAAGAGTCTTGTGGGCAAGGCAGAGGGCCTTAAAAATGACCCTTTCCCTGATCGGGAGCCAGTGCAGCTTCCTGAGGGCGGGCTTGGCAGATGATCTGGCCGGGGTGTTTGTGAGGAGTCGGGCGGCGGCATTTTGGGCCTTCTGCAGAGTTTGAAGAGTGGATTCTGGGGCGCCCAGGTAGATGGCATTGCTGTAATCCAGCCTAGATAGAATGAGGCCCTGGATCAGCATGAGACGCGACTGAAAAGGTAGAAGTGGAATTATCTTCCTGCAAGATTTGAGTAAACCGTAGCAGGTGCCGGCCGTCTTTCTAGCCTGGGTCCTGAAGGTAAGGTCGGTCTCCAGCCACACTCCGAGACTTTTGACCTCCTTCTTGGGAGTGGGGGGTTCACCCATACAGGTGGGCCAGATGTTAGGGGGGAGGCTCGTGGTTTTTTGTCCAAGGAGCAGGATCTCTGTTTTGGAGCCATTAAGCTTCAAAGCAGAGTCACTCATCCACTGATATACGTTGGTAAGGCAGTCGTGGAGATTAGAGGGCTCAAGCTTGGGGTGGGAGAGAGTCACCACCAGTTGTGTATCGTCGGCGTAGCTGACGATAGTGACTCCAAAGGGTGAGACGAGTTCCTCCAGTGGGGCCATGTAAACGTTAAACAACGTAGGGCTCAGGGAGGAGCCCTGAGGCACACCGCACTGGAGGGGGATGGAGGGGGAGCGGCTTTCGCCTTCCCATACTTGGTAGGAGCGTCGGGAGAGAAAGGATGTAAGCCACTTCAGAGCACTGCCTTTAACCCCGACAGACCCGAGTCGATGGATTAGGACCTGGTGACTGACCGTGTCAAAGGCCGCACTAAGGTCTAGGAGGACCACTGCCACTGATCCTCCTGTATCGATGATTTCCCTAGTTCTTTCTACTGCCACGAGGAGGGCAGTGTCCGTGCCCTGACCTGGTCTAAAGCCTGTCTGTGAGTCGTTAAGAAGATGGTTTGACTCGAGGTAGTGAGACAGCCTTTTGTTTACCAGTTTTTCGGCAACTTTACCTATCCAAGGTAGAAGTGAGATAGGTCTATAGTTGGAGAGGTCTGAGGGGTCAAGCGACGGTTTTTTGAGCAGCGCTTTGACGACAGCTTCCTTCCAGTTAGATGGAACCTCTCCCTGTTCCAGTGAGATATTGATCAGGGCTGTCAGTTGGGGCACTATAGTCTGCGGGATGTTTTTAGCGAAACGTATGGGGACTGGGTCGCTAGGGGCTCCGCTCTTGGTTGAGGTAAGTATGACTCTTATTTCTTCTTCTGAGACAGGGCCAAGTGACTCCAGGGAGGGTTTGTCGGCGAGGGGTATCTGCTCCTTGGCTCTCACCAATGAGTCAGAGTTAGGAGGTGGGAGGGAGATGAGAATTTTTTTAATTTTGTCGTCAAAGAAGGTGGCCAGCTTGACGCATCTTTCCTCGGCTTCTTTGGGGTCCATAGGTTTCTGTGGGGGTTCCGGGACGTGGAGGAGTTCTTTGAGAATGGAGAAAGTCTCCTTGGATGAGCAGGCGGAGATTTTTATCTTTTCCTCATAATAAGTCCTTTTGGCGTCGTGTAAGGCTAGTTTGTAAGCTTTCATGGAGCGGTGATAGGCGCTTTTCTCTTCAGTTGACTTGTTTTTTCTCCACGAACGTTCCGTCTTTTTACATTGTTTTTTAAGGGCTGTGAGGGCGGGTGTGTACCAAGGGGAGGGACCGATTCTTTTCACGTGTTTTAGCGTGCTGGTCAGTGGAATGGAGCTATCTAGGGGTCGGACTAGCCAATTCATGAATTCTCTGTCTGCGCTGTTTGGGTCCGTAGGCAAGGGGGCGATGGTATCGCGTAGTTTGGCCTCCCATTCCTCTGGTGCTAACTTGTGCCATCGTCTGGCTTGTACCCTTGTTTTTTGTTTGGGCACTGGTGTCGTGTCGAGTGACCAGTGCATAAGAATCAGCATATGGTCCGTCCAAGGCAGGGGGGTGGGATCCTGGGCATACAGGTACCCAATGTTGGAGAAGATCGGGTCTAGGAGCTGACCTTTCTCTACCTCTACCCTTATTGTTGTTTCCTCTATAACCTCCACTATAACATCCTTTATTAGGCGAGGTTTGGTTGGTCGCTTTAAAAGAAGAGGAGGTATTGTCTGTTTGGAAACCCTTTGAGGCGCCCCTATATGAGGAGTGACGAAAAGAAGGTCTATGGGCTTGTGTTTGTAAAGCTCCCATGGATTTTGCCGTGTCTGTATCTTTTTTCATCTTTTCTGGTGCACTATCAACTGATGGACCGAAAAGATGTTCTTGGTCAAATGGCTGGTTTAAGATACTGGCTTGTACTTCTGGTTTAAAACCAGAGATGCGTAACCATGCATGTCTACGCAACAATACACCTGTGTTTATTGATCTAGAAGCTGTGTCTGCTGTATCTAGTGCACATCTTATGGAGGTATTTGTAATAACTTTGCCTTCCTGTATTAGGTCAGAAGCCATGGTTTTGTATTGCTCTGGCAAGTGTTGCATGAGTGACTCTAACTTATCATAATGAGCTCTATCATATCTTGCTAACAAAGCTGGAGTGTTAGCAATCCTCCAGACATTAGCAGCTTGTGAAATGGTACGTTTTCCTGAAACATCTAAAAGCTTAGGCTCTTTGTCAGGAGGTGGAGCATCTCCTGTTGTCTGCGAATTAGCTCTTTTTCTCGCATTTGACACTACTAGTGAGTCTAATGGCAACTGTCCTTTAATGTATGCTGGATCAGTTGGAGCCGCTTTGCACTTTTTTTCTAGTCTGGGATTAATTACCCTTGCTCTGACTGGGTCCTTAAATATTTCAGGTGCATGTCTTACCACTCCACTAAGTATTGGAAGTGTGGTTGTGGTCTTATGTGATGACATTAAAGTGTCCAATAGGAAATCTTCTTCCAATGTTCCTGTGTGTAGGTCTACCCCATGGAAAGTAGCTGCTCTATAAATGAGCTGCGTAAACCCAATAGTGTCACCTGGGGGAGATGGTCTAGGCGGGTATACATCATCTTGTGGCAGATCTGGTGCATCTGGTGCATTATAATTTTCCCATGGGTGACCTGATGGCCCAGGAATATCATCTGGGTCATTAATGTCATCCATGTGAAGTTCACTCTGTATGTCCTAAGAGTAACTATCCCCATCATCCTCATCTTGTGGTATAAGACTAGGTGTACTAGATGGTGAATGTAAAGGAGAAATTTCTACTGGTACTTCTCTTTCTGGTGAAGGGATCCTCATTGGTCAAGTTTGAGCACGCTTTTTTTTAGAGGAACTGGCGGTGTTTTAGGATAGTCCATTTTCCTCTTTTCAGGCACAGAAGTGAAATGTCCAGTCTTTGGATTAATATGAAGAGTTTTTTGCTTTGGATCGGGTTTAAAAAGCTCTTCTACTGCAAATCTTTTTTCAGCGCCAATTTATATGGTATGGGGCCGAAATGCTTAGGTTTAACAGTGTCTATTGTCTTTGGAGCAGATTTTGGTTTCGGTTCAGAAGACTTTTTTCTAGGATCCGTGCTCTTTGGATCCGGAGTTTTTGTTCCCGGAGTACGTTTCGACTCATCTACCTTCGGAGCCGAAGTATATTTCGGTACCGGAACCTTCTTTGGGTCCACTTTTTTCGGAACCGGGGTGGTTTTCGGTTCGGTAGCTTTGGGAACCTCGTTCGGTGTCGAACTTGCTTTCTGTTTGACCACTTTCGGTACCGAAGGATGCTTTGGTGCCGGTGTTAATTTTGGCTTAAGGACCTTCTGCTTTTCAGGACCGACAGACTGACTCGAGCCCAAGTCGACTGGAGGCTTTTTTGTATTCTTCGCTGCCGAGCCAGAAGGCGGAGCATGGGAAGGTTTTGGTCGGTGTGCACCTGGACCCAAGGTGGAGGTGGAACCGAAGCCTGTTCCGGTATGGTGGGGTGAACAGGGACGACGTCTGTACTCACGACCTGTTGACCAGCTAGAAGATCTTCATCTTCGGATTGAATGACTCCAGAAGCTGAATCCTCTGCTTCGGAAGCGATGTCTTCGTGATGTTGTTCTTCGGCGTCTACTTCAATTGGAGCCTCGTCTATGATGAGGTCTGGTATCGACAAAGATGACTGCGCCATTACTCTTTGAGCTCAACAGTCCCTGATTGTTTTCTTGGACCGGAACGGAGCGCAGGCTTCACAGTCTTGACTCTCGTGCCCTGGAGATAAGCAGAGATTGCAAACCTCATGAAGATCGGTGTGAGGGAATTTGTGTCCACACCGAGGGCACTTCTTGAAGGGTGTTCTTTCCATGAGCCAAAGCCCAATGGCGCAGTTGGGCCCGACGAACACTAGAATCGAGAAGTGAAGTCTCTATGCGACGCTGGTAACCGGAATCAATGTCAACAATGATGCAGATGGTATTTTGATTGATTTATGGATTCGAAAAGAGATCGGTAATGGGACCCAACGATGAACACATCCGAGCCCGATGGTGGAAAAAAACAATCTGAAGATGGAGTCGATGCCCATGCGCACTACGATCCAATGGAGGAGTCAGCCAACAGACAAAGACTCTTCCAAGACAACAACAAAGTGTAATCATCCGGGCCCACCACCATATGGTGATCTAATGCAATGGTGTGTGGTCTGCAGCCCATATGCCTCGAACATTACTTTTTTCAGCCTAAATAGGTCTCATCAGTGAAGTATAGCTTGAATCCTTTTGCACAGGGAAAATGAAGCTCAAGTCTGGGCATAACTGTCGCACTTAGTGTATCAACTAAAACAAGCAACAAAGTGATGGAAGGGTAGTTTGCTTTTAATCTCAGCCACTGGCAATCCCACAGGGCTCCATTCTACTCCATCATTTTTCACCAGGTGCCTCATTCTAAAAAAAACTCAGCAATATGCAAATCAGTCTAGTTCCTGGCTCCAAAAGTAACAGTCCAGCCCTTACTGCTAGTCCATGTCCCCTCCGTATGGGAACACAAGAAACCCAGACCTCATCAGTGAATACAAGAAATTACTTATCCTTTAAAGCATTAATTGCTTTCAATTTAGCAAAATAACGGCCAAAACAATTGTTCTGTTTCAAACAATGATAAATGTCTAGTTTCTTTAGGTAAATAATTCAGATTGGTAGATGAGTAGGAAATTGAACTTAATAACTGTTCACAATAGAAACAATTCCAGAGATAAAACTTCTCTGTTTTAATAACGTCAACAAACTAGGTAACAGACTATGGATGTTGTCTTTTTGCAACAAATAACCATTTTGCATGAGTCTCCTCATAGATACCCCACCCAGTTGACTGTTCCCTAATGTCTTCCCACTTAGGTATGTCTCTTGTATTTCTAAGTAAAGGATATCAATCAGAGACAAGAAAAGAACCACATGGAATTTAAGTGAGCTGCTGCCTCCAGCAGACCTAGAACTTGTCATGATGCTTTCCTATCTTGTCACTTGACTGTACTCTCAAGCAGGGTATTCTGAAGTGAACTTTTGCTCTGAATGCACTATTTCCATTTTAATACTAAGCGGTATGTAACTTAAATCAGCAGTGACCACAAAAACACCATTAAAAGGATGAAATCTAACTTTTTTTGTTGTGTTTATTAATTATCAGACTATACAGGACCTTGGCCATCCTCCAGTGATTGTTCCATTATTTTCACTTTGATTGCACATTATTTATCCGACAAATGTTTGCTGAGGATTGCCAGATTTATGTGGCGCAGCAAATTATTACCATAGATGAGACGTTTTTCCAAGCAGGTGACACCTTCATCATAAATATGCAGACATAGCCTGTTTGGTATATCATGAAATTCAGCTTTACATCTGAACTAGACAGTCTAGCCATTGGCTTACCAGGAGCCCATGGATACTGATGGCGATTCTTGATTTTCAATGGAACTTCTGGACGAACTTATTGAATAAGAAGGCACATTTAGTGAATCAATAATGTGGAAGGAAATACCTGATCAAGGAAGTTAGCACTTGTTATCGCTTCATCCATGTGCTCTTCATCCGACTTAAGGACTGACTTGATGTTGTCCACCAGCTCCTGTATGTCAGGAGTCATGCTGCATGAGGACTCCTCTAGAAACCTGGCCACCAGGAGCTTAGTGTCTATGTAGGACTTGTAATCCACTAGTGACCGAGGCCTTGCTCGAGCAGCTCTGGACCGCAGTGCCCTTCTCAGTGTGACAGCAGTAAATTTTGGCCTCAGTTCAGTTTGTGTTGCGGCTTCGCAGCTAGCAACGCTTCCTGAAGCAAAACAGAAGGACACCATGTAAGTAATTACAATGCAACAAGTCAGTATTGTTGAAACTCTACTCTTGCCTTGCATTTTCATCCTTCCAGCAGTGACAGGTTGATGTGTTAATGATTATAATTTTTCCTTCAAATTGGTTTAGTCACTACAGTACATAGCACACAGATTAGGGTTTGTACAACAGGTGGCATTTTCTGAAGGATAAATACAATTATATGTATTTTGCAAGATCTATAAATAAGTGTACTTGTATCTTGAATGCAGTGCTTTGTTAACTAAATCCAATGTTAAAATATGTAATTTTGAACTGCAAAATCACATTGAAGGCAAAAAAAACAGGTAAATATGGATAAGTGAGGGCAGAACTAAATCTAAACAATGGAGGTAATATAAAGGATGCAGCAACATGCTAAAAACAAAATTTGCTTTTCCACATTTTTTTATGATGCACTTGTCAAACCCCAGCCATAACAGAAATACTAGAACACCAAGTAAAACTGAAGGTCCATTACCATTGATGCACATGACCCACAGACATAGAAAAGAGACCAGTGCATGACAAAACTCATAATACTGAAACATAACAAAAGAAAACCTCCAGTTGTAATTAACACCAGCATGTATTGTGCACTATATAGTGTGTGAAAACATCAGCCCCAGAGTTATTGAAAAATCAGTAACACCAGTGGGACAAGCTCCCACAGGTAGCCTGCTTCGGTATTCAGACGACTTGTCTGATAAGGTCCAATTCTTCAATTGACGTATCAATGAAACTAGCAAACTCACAGACAAACAGACAATAGCTGGATGCAGCAGAATACCTACCTACTTTAATAATGGCTATTTACAATGTACTGTGATCTTAATTCAACACAATCATTTCGATCCTCAATATGTATAAACATATTTTTATAATTGATGTTTTACATTTGAGTTTCTCATCTAGAATGCTCAAATTACCTTTTTAGAATTTCAAGATGGATAATATTTAAAGAGAAATTCATTCACTTTTCAGCTACAGCGTGAGAGATGCAAAACAATGCCATTAGGAAATCAATCTTAAAAGAACTAGGCCAGAAACTGAGACTGCAAATATTCGTGCAAACTCTCTTCATATTTGTTTGGATTGAACTAATATTCAAACCCAAGTGTAACAGAGCTTTTCTGAAACCTTTCTGAACAACCCATATTTTTTTCCCATTTTTCCTCTACCATTCCAACATCTTACATCTATCAGTACTTATGATACTACCTTCTGCTCTCAACCTACTTTTTTAAATAAGTTTGGTTAACCATCCTGGCCCTTTTAAAAATATATACTAGTGTTCACTTTTTTACATTTTCATTCATCACCTTTGTTCACACACCTTCTCTGTTTCTCACATCCTACATTTGCCCCCCTCTTTCTATTCTCAATTGCCGTATCCTTTTATTTATACTTTTAGTTGATGCATCCTCCATCTTTGGAAGGTTCTTGTTGTGTATATTCCCTAACTGTATTAAGATAACACTAAAAGGCATTGTGCCCTCCAAGTTTAGCGGACTTATTTTCCCCAGTAGCTAAGATTACTCAATTGCAATTTTTACATCCCTGTATCCACTTAGGTGTTGTAGGTTAAACTGAAGTCAATCATATGTTTCATGTTTTCATTAGCTAAAAAATGTTAGCTAGCATACATATAGGTCAAAAACTAAGTAAAGACCAGTTTAAAAGCAGCATTAAAGGTAATCACATATTTGCACTGGAACAGATAACATACATCACCCTTCCAATATCACAATGCAATCTTACTTCTAAGTATTGTAGGCAGTAGTTACCTACTTCCAACATAAAATAAGCAATCTAACTGCTCCTGGAATCAATCAAAAATTATGTCCACTATGGTATCATAGTAACATTCCTGTGCACACTTTGCTAGTTAAGGATATCCCTCACTAGGTGAACTGCTTTCCACCACTCTACGCTGCTTGTACACAGTACCTTCAGTGTGTTTTGCTGAATTAGTTAAATATGACTTGTGACATGTATTTTCAGATATGCAACAGTAAGGGCTTGATCACCAGGATAGGCCAGAGTGACAGTCTATTTGGGAAATATCACTCCACTCTATTTAAAGTCACTTGGTTTCACTGCAACTAGTATTTTTGGTTGCAGTGAAACGAAGAAAGTGAGCCAATTCCACGAACCAATAGCAGATCGATATTACAACTGGAAAATGGCCAGGTAAGTGGGAGAGCATGTGTAAACAGGTACAGTAAGTCTCTGCTTGTATGTTAGTCTCCACTTCTTGGTTACTATCTCACAATGGCATGGTAAGAGCTGTGAGATAACATATGTGGCATTAGAAATTATGGGCGCAGGGCTATCGTCTTGCAATGACCGCGCCACTCATGATTGACTTTGCACCCTAGAGCTGATTTAGAACCTAACAAATTATGTTATTTCCACAAATGCTTTTTTGGCCTCGTCATCTCTCTCGTTGAATAAACCATATGTAGACTGCTCTAAATCCCCTGAAATCAGAGAGATTTTAACATTTGTACACAGTGAAATGTACTCCTTTTTAGGTCTCGCCTATGCAGCGCGCATGCGCTACATAGGAGAGGACCTCCTGTCATCGAGCAGCTTTTCTCCCCAAAAACGTGCACGCATTGCATTGCTTTCTATTGCAACGCATGCAAGTTTGGCAATCTCCTTACGGGAGCGAGCAGCTGGCATATGGCAGCAATTATCGCGGCGCCAGCCGCTCCCTCCCGCGAGTGAATCGCGCAGGCCCCCTCCTCTCTTCCCTCCCCCTGCTGCGAGTCGCGTGCGCTTGTTCGTTTTGAAATGTAAATCTAATCGTCCCAGATAACCGTGGGAGGCGGTGACAGCGCCATGCTGCCATGCCAGCTCTGCGGAACACCTAGCAGAGGACTTTCTTCAGGGGTCGGGTCAGCTGAGAAGGAAAGTATGTAGGAGGGTCTGCTAGAACGTTGAAACTCGGATCAGGACGGCACATGGTTAGGGCATCGAGCCTTGTGACATTACACTGCACCATCGTCCTTCCATTTTGTTGTTAGCAGCTATTGCGGTTTGCTGCATTGTATATGTTGTGATGGCCAATGTTGCATATTATCTCCCATATACACTTTTGTTCCACCGAGCACCTCTTTAGTTTGCTTTTAGTGTCTGGACCTCCTGTAAAACTAGCTGTGTATTTCATCTGTGGGTATTTACCAGGCCGCCATGGGATCTTGCTCACCCCTGAACAACAGTCATGTTTCAGGAATTACACAAAGAAGGCACAAGTATGTAAAGCTACTTCAGCGTTATTGCTGTCTATTAAGCCTTTTGGGCATGTGACTCTGATAAGATATAGGTATTCATTGTAGGTTTAAGTGCGCTGTGCCTGACCTGATGCTCAGTCGGACCAACGCACATGCAAAGCACTTGACTTGTGATGTTAGTTTATTTCCTCCCCATATTGATAGTTTCTTTTTTTTTACTTCACATATTTGATCGAAATATACCTATTTGTTAAAGGCAAAACTGATTTGTCATAAATTTGGGGGGATTTTTATCTAAATCTTTTTTATTGGCTTTTATGATAATGGAGTTCTTAAATGCCTCCTTTCACAGGGAAACCAAACACAAAAATACAGTAATCCATGACACTTATGAGCATCCTAATTTAAACTATCCAGGGTCCATAGTGTCATGAACAAAAATGCTCTTCACTGTGGCTTCATGACATGATCACAAAGAGACCAGGCCTCTAAAAGAGTCAGTTATATTATCTTCAGCATATCCACATGGGATCTGTTTACATTCAATGTTCGAAATTGAACTAATTTGCATAACAAATGGTTATCCAGTAATCTGCCATGGGTCCAGCCCTCGTGGATCAAGGCACCACTGATGTTTAGAAACGTGTGTGAACCGTAATCTACAAGCAAATGTTAGTGTGCTTTGGTATGTTTTACATTTTTGGGTGGTTTGCATGACTAATCTGCTTCTCCACCTCCCACCAGCCCTCCCATAGCTCTTTCGTCTCCTTTTCTCATCTGCCCCTCTCTTTTTTTGAACCTATCCCCAATCCCTCCCTTTTTCCTTTTCCCTTCCCTTCCACCCTCTCTCATCTCTTTTTCTCCTTCCCACACCCTCTCATCCCTGTTTCCTCTCCCCCTCATCATTGTTCATTCTCCCTATCTCTGTTTCTTCCTTCCCATTCCCGTTCGCCACTCCCACCCGATTGCCAAAGTCAAAAGCTCGCCCATGGGCGAGACCTATTGGCTATGCCAATGCTTGTTATGCTAACTTTAAGCAACACTGAAAGAGGCAGACTATCAAAAATAATCTCAAAAGAACAGTTAAATAACATCTTTAAAAAGTTCTCGAATAAAAAGAGTACCCTAAATTTCCCACTCTGTTCTGCTATATTGAAAGACTGAGAAAGGTTTGCTCTCTCGTCTACTTTTTTCATCCGCTTAAAATCACACAATTCTAATATTTGCTACATCTATGCACATTTCCCATAAAAATGATCTAATGAGGTTAGAGTGAAAAGATACAGTCTTGGGATCATTAGTTTCTCATGATCCTCCATAATATAGCTCCTTTCAGAGTCCTTCAAACTTACATTTATCTGCAACAAAACAAGATACATTGGAGGAGCCTCACCTTTACAGGTACTTTCTCGGATTCTATACCAATTTTAAAATTCTGCAATGATTACTACAAAAGGAAAGCATTGCTTCTAATGAGAAAGCAAAAAACAAAAACACCATGTTCGACAGCACTAACATTCAGGTCTCTAAAAATAAAAATGTGTCACGAAGGAAGGTGGTAACCAATTGTACCCATTTTACACACACATGCCAACATTAACTACGGTCAGACTAAACATGACTAAAACATAGGGCTGATTCACAGAACTAACTTAAGACACAATCCTAAAATTACTACTTTTGGCATTCACAGAATGCACTTACTACTTTTGGTATTCACAGAATGCACTTACTGCTTTTGGTATTCACAGAATGGATTTACGACTACTAACTTTATGTCCGCAATCGGCCCAGAGGTGGAGATTTTGGCCCGGAGGTGGGACTTCTGGCCCGGAGGTTAGGATTATGGCCTGGAGGTGGGGATTCTGGCCAGTGGCAGAGATTTAGCCATGGTCAAAATCTCCACCTCCAGGCCGGAAGTCCCACCTCCGGGCTGGAATCTTCAGCCCGAGTGTGGACGTAAAGTTAGTAGTCGTAAATCCATTCTGTGCATACCAAAAGTAGTAAGTGCATTCTATGAATACCAAAAGTAGTAAGTTTAGGATTTTGTCTTAAGTTAGTTCTGTGAATCGGGCCCACAGTTATTAGCATTTGTGTGTTTAACACATTAATGTCAATATAACGCAAAACGTTTTGTATGAAAACAAACCTTCACTGTTTATATTACTCCTTTTTCACTCCCCAAAGTACAAAATGTAATAATAAATACCGGTTACCTATTATATATTAATAATACATCAGTAAATATATGAAAATAAGGGGTATCTAGAATGTTTGTCTTCTTAATGTGAAGTGTACCAAAGCCTGAAATTCATATCACCCTATACATTGATCAATATATCCTCTACATCCACTCTCTCATTTATCCCAAACCCTATACCACTACTATGATCCCCAAAATACCCCTTTCTAGACTCTCCCCTACTCTACCCCGCCCTTCATCATCTGACACCTTTTACTATACTGATCCCCCAAAACAAATCTTTCTAAACTCTTCCATCTGACTCTTCCCCTCCACAACCCCTTTTTACTCATCCAAAACCATCCTCCTACTGCTATGACCTCCCCCGAAAAAATAATCTAAAAATAAATAAATAAATATCTTAATCCTTCAGTTGTCTATCCCTCCACCATCCTTTTCAATTAAAATAACAGACTAACATGTTCACTTCTGAAATTTCATATTCCACTATACTAATTCACCTGTAATCCTTTATGGGTTCCAGAATAGCGTGTTACTCGCCAATAAAGTGCTTCAACACCCCATCAGGGTGACAAGCACTATAAAAATGCAAACCTCTTTCCCTTTTCTACCCCTTCCTAACCCTTCTCAATCCAAATAACTGACTAACATATCCACCACTCAAATTACTTTCATATTTCACTATACTAATTTAACACTAATCCTTATGGGTTCCAGAGTAGCGTGCTACTCGCCAAAAAAGCGCTTCAAACCCCTCATCAGGGGTAGAGAGAGCTAAATAAATACAAACCCCTTTCCCTCTTCTATCCCACCGCCTACTCTTCTTTATCCAAATAACTGAATAACATATCCACCACTCAAATTACTTCATATCTCACTATACTAATTATCAACACTAACCCTTTATGGGTAGCGTGCTACTAACCAGAAAATCGTTTCAACACCCATCAAAGGTAAAAGGTGATATGAATGCAAACCTTTCTTTCCCTTCCATACCTCTGCTATCCTTCTCACTCCAAATAACTGACTAATATCCACCACTCAAATTACTTTCCTATTTCACCATACTAATTCACCACTAATTCTTTACGGGTTCCGGAGTAGCATGCTACTCTACTCGCCAGAAAAGAGCTTCAAAACCCCATCAGGGGTAACAAGTGCTATAGAAATACAAACCTTTTTTCCTCTTCTATCCTTCTGCTATTCTTCCGAATCCAAATATTTAACACCTTAGCTGCTTCGCAAATATCCCTCCCCAGTGCTGCGCTGTCCATTGGAACTAGTGCTGAATGGACGTCCAATGGTCGTGCGCAGCACTGGGGAGGTAGCGCTCGTGACGACCGTTGGCCGTCAGCAGTGCTTAAGAGGCTAACTAACCTATCCACCCCTTAAACTACTTTCATATTTCACTATACTAATTCAACGCTAATCCTTTATGGGTCCCGGAATATCGTGCCACTCGCTGAAAAAACACTTCAACACCTCATTAGGGGTATAAGCACTATATAAATGCAATTACAATATAGTACAATACAATACAATTTGGTGAAAGTGGATCATTATTGTGCGCTTGAGTTTTGTGACTTAAAGCATGATCGTTCATGAAACTCAAACTTTCTGATCTTAGGCCATGGTATGCAACACATATAAGGTGAACCGTGAGGTGAAAACATTTGTTAGTGGGTGGCAGCGAGGATGAGTACATAATCATGGGTAGCAGTTCTGTCCAGAATCACTTCATTTTCACTTCACATAAATAAACACATTAACAAAATAACAGTAATTCATTGAGGTAGTCAGTGGAACAAGAATAGTTTTGTGCTCCTAAATCTACAATAGGGTGACTCGTGGTAGACACCGCTCAAAACACAAACATATGTTACGGCATTTCAAATCACAGATACACAACCTTGATTTACGTATATTTGCTTAAGATTTTGACTTAAACAAGATTAGATGCAGAGTATTACAAAATGGCAACACAGTGGCACCACTAAATTAAATTTTATATTTTATTTATAACATGTTTTTATTATATATTTTATATCATCTTATTTTTTTATGTATTCATTATTATAAAATATTACTAAGTGTCATTATAAATAACATATATTTGTATTACCTCTTACTAGCACATCATGTAAACCGGGGTCGCTGTTTGATCTTTTAAAATTGCGCATGCAATTTTCTGTGGTTTTCGGCACTGAAACTGG
The DNA here is from genome assembly GCF_964263255.1 of Lissotriton vulgaris. Classification (NCBI taxonomy): domain Eukaryota; kingdom Metazoa; phylum Chordata; class Amphibia; order Caudata; family Salamandridae; genus Lissotriton; species Lissotriton vulgaris. The sequence goes on along the minus strand of NC_141689.1, from coordinate 908,040,483 downwards.
CATGGGATTTGGCATAGGGACAGGTTCCATTTCAGTTGAAGACAGGCCTGATGTGGATGGTACCTCTTCGTCTAAAGGGAAGATAAATCATTTTTAAAGCCCAATACACTGGGATATCATATGTTGTATATTGCTGTGTTATTGCCACCTCTTTCCCATTCACCCTACTTTCCCATTGACTTTCCGTTTGAATTACCTAGATTTTAATTCATAAACCAGAATACCTTTTATTAGGGAAGTTTCAACTGTTAACTCTTTTAATAATGTCTCTGCTTCCTCTGTGAACTATCTGTTTAATTTGCACATACTCTTTTCGGAGTACAAACATCTAGAATAACAAGGTTTAAATTGTTTATCAGACGAAACTGATTGCCAAAGATTAAATGATTCTAAAAGGTAACAAGTATATTCACTATGCAGATGCTAAGAAGATATTAGATATGATTGCTAACAGGGTTCAAGACACACTGCAGAATCAAGTTTGAATTGGGACATTTTAAGATTGTTTCAGATTACTCACTGAATAAGAAAAATGGTTACAAATTAGGAGCATTGGTGAAAAAAGGCTAGTAGGTAGCAACTGAATTGTATACCTGACAGCCAGCGGTTTTAGCTTTTAAAGCCCTCTACAGGACATTTTTTCAGAACATATTCTTCTTTAGTGAACAAACAAAATCTGAATAAGGCCACATCAGAAGGAGATGGTAATGAAATGGTTACTTAATGGTAGAAGTAGTTTTGCAGCTTGAAGATTTTCTGGATCCACATGCTGTGCATTATACCGCCTTCTAGTGGTTGGGTCTGGAATCATCATTGCGCTTTTATTTTCTTTCGTGGGTGTTGTTGATTAGTTGGGTTTATCCCCTCCTTATGTGACATTAAACGTATGCCCCCGAAATCTCTCAACGCAATCACCATCTTCAGGTTCTTTTTTTGTTTTCCTTTATACTAGTCAGTCTTCTCAGGTTTTGAGTTTGTAAATAGATCTCTTTTGTTGGAAGTGGGTGGGTCGCATGTGAATCTAGCAAATTCTTCAAGATGAAAAACTACTTCTACTAGCAAGTAACCATTTCGTTTTGCAGCGTGAATCTTGTCTGGATTCACATGCTGTGCATTGATTACAAAGTGATATTTCCTCCTGTGAGTAGGCTGAGTCCTTTAGAATGTGTGATTACTAACAAATGTTTCAGTATTCTTTGTCCCACTTTTGCCTACCTATCGATCCGAATGTCCAAGCAGCAATGCTTTGTGAAGGTATGTACAGATGACCCTGTAGAAGCTGTGCAAATGTCTTCTAGTGCTACGCTGCCTAGAAAGGCGAGGGTGGCTCAATTTTTCTTGTCAAAAGTGCCTGCTTTTATTTTGAGTGTTGTTCCCCCTGCCTTGTGACAATATTGAATTGTTTGCACTACCCATCTCACAATAGTTCCTTTAGTGACTAGAGATCCCTTTCTTGTGTCTGCGAAGGACACAAAGAACTGTGGGCCCGATGTAGGTAATTAGTATTTACCGATTCGTAAATACCGAATTTTACCGATTCGGTATTTACAAATCGGTAAATGCTATGTAGGTATTTTTATCGTATTAATTACCGAATCGGTAACATTCGGTAATTACCGAATCGGTATTTACCGATTCGGTAATTGCCTTTGATTCCTATGGGCCTTGAGGCCCATAGGAACCAATGGCAATTACCGAATCAGTAAATACCGATTCGGTAAAATTACCGAATTGACAAGGGGGACAAGGTGTCACTTTGACACCCTGTTGCACCCCTGATTCAGGCTTAGGGCATGTATGTGTGTCACATGGCACAGGTGTACATGCACAGATGTGCATGTACACAGGAATTAGTTGTTTACAATCAAATAGTACTTGATGGTAAATAACGAATTCTTAAGGGCCTGTGGCACTGTTTTCAGTGCCACCTACATATTACCGATTCTGTAAATGTATTGATTCTGTAATTTACTGATTCGGTAAATTTACGGAATCGGTAATGTTTAGGCCCCCTACATCTGAAACTCCAAATACCGGTCAGTAACGGCCAAAATCGGCCGTTGCCGACCGGTATTTGGCCACCTACATCTGGCCCTGTTTTCCTTTTCTGATGGATTTTGTTCTTTCCAAGTAGTAGATAATTGCCCTTCTGATTTTTAGTGTGTGCAATGATCAGTCTGCTTGTGTTTTAGGCTGCTGAAAAAAGTTAGTAAATGGATGGCTTGGTTAACGTGAAACTCCGACACCATTTTAGGTATGAACATTGCATTTGTCCTCATTACTACTTTGTCTCTATGTATCCGCAGACATGGTTTGTGGGTGGTGAACAACTGTATTTCACTGACCCTCATCAGTGAGGTGATAGCAATGAAGAATACAGTCATGAGATTTAGGAATACGAGTTGTGCGTTTTGCATTGGCGTCGAGGGTGCTGCCGTTAGTTGCATGAGTACTAAAGTCAGGTTCCATTTAGGCATGGCTGTGCTTCTTGGTGTGGTGAAAAAACGTGTCCCTGGTATGCCTCTTGTGTATGCTACAATGGCTGCTAGGTGAACCTTGATAGAGGTATAGGAGAGATGCTTGAACAGTAGGTTTGTCATGTATCTAATGAATGTGGCATCATGTGTCTAGGCTCTGTGTTTCCCTGGTATGTTGCACTGTTGTTGAAATCTCTGCCACTTCTTGCTGTAGCATTTTCTTGTTGTTGGTCACCTTGCTTCCATTAGAATCTCCATTGCTCTTGCCAACTTGAGGTGGCAAAACTCTGCATCCTCAGAAACCATGCTTCTAGACTTGGGGACCTGTTTTAAGAGGCTTGCATTGTGTTTGCACCACACAATGTGGTACATGCATGACACAAACCTTAAGTTAGATTTATAAAGCTACGCAAAGCGACTTTTCTGTGCAGGAAGGGGCGACTTTACTCCTCATTTATTGAGCAACTCAGGGCCCTGAGTTGATCAATAAATTAGGAGTAAAGCTGCTCCTTCCTGCACAAAAACAACCCTGCATGCACCACAGGCACCATGGTGCAAGGGTGACTGCGTTAGAGCTAGGCAGCCAAAATGTCACCAGCACAGGAGAAAAAGCAGGAATGCGCCATATTGCCTTAGATACGGGGCATTCCTGCCCTTTCCTTGTCATGTAGTGCAGCGCAGCAAGGTGACTTGCTGTGCTGAACTGCATGACTCTTTCAAAAATGAGCCCCAATTGTGTTTTGTTCTGGGTGCCATATCTACCCCCCTTGTGTTGCTGGCAGGTCTTGGTGTGCCAGGAGTGCAATTTACTGTCCTTGGGATATCTCCATGAGGACTGAGTATCATGGCTGTCAAGCCCATCGTGGGGATATCAGGATTACATTGACCTTCCCTGTCTGCACTTCTGAATCACCTTCAGTATCATTGGAATTGGTGGAAAGGCATAAGCCAGTCCCTCTGACCATTTTATCAACAGGGCATTCCTCAGTGACTCTGGATGGTAGAACCTGGATGCAAAACTTTGTCATTTCACGTTCTTGTACATTGTGAATAGGTTTACTTGTGGAATCCCCCATATTTAGAAGATCTGCATCAGCATTTTTTGCTTTAGCTTCCATTTGTGTGTGGTGCTTGCTTTTCTGCATAGACTGTCTGCTTCTGAATTTAGTTTTCTTGGCAGGTATACTGCTATTAGTGATACTCTGTCTTTTACTGCCCATCTACAGAGCCAAAGTTGATAGTGGGTAGGACCTTGCTCCCCCTTGCTTGTTCAGGTAGTACAATGTTGTTGTGTTGACTGAATTAGAACTGCCCTTCCTGTTACATGTTTCCTAAAAGCCTTCAGTGCTGGGAATACTGTCTTCAATTGCACCACATGCATGTGTTGCACTGTTTCCTCATGGTTCCAGAGGCTTCAGATGTTTAGCTTGCCCATGTGAGCTCCCCATCTTATGTGTGAGATGTCAATTGTGATGGTCACTGAGGAATTGGTCTTTTGAATGGTTTTCCCACGCTCAGACTTTGGAGGTCCCATCGTTGCATTTCTTTCTGAACCTTGTCTGGTTGATTATGGCCATTGTTGTTGGGTCCATTTCTGTATTGGTCTCATGTGCAGTCTTGCGTGTGGCACTAGGGGAATGCAGGAGGCCTATTGTGCCCATTATTTTCCCCACTGTTTTCATTGTCAGACATAGCCCCTTTTTCTTAGAGGTGTCTCTACACTGTGATTGCTTTGACTCTTTTGTCTCGACTGGTGTCGCTTTCGTGGTCGGTCAATCCAAGATCGGCCCCAGGAACATCTTCTTCATGTTTGGTTTCTGTGATGATTTTTTGTATGATTTTTTGTAATTGATGGAGAATCCTAGTGTATGTAGGGTCTGTATAACCTTGCTGATATTCTTTCTGCACTGGTTGCTTGTCTTCCCTTTCACCGCCAGTCATCCAAGTATCGGTAGACATGTATTCCTTTTGTCTGAGGTGTGCTGCGTCCCAGCTTAACATTTTGCGAACACTTGTGGAGTTGACTTTATCCCGAATGGTAGTACTTTGATTTGGTATTGTTCAATACAAACCTGAGGATTGTTTAATGTAATGTGTTTACTAGCATGTGTAGGTAAGCATCCTTGAGGACTATGGTTGCCATGCAGTCTCCTTCCCCTATCAGACAGATGACTTCTGCAGCACTGTCATATTGAAGTTTAGCGTCTTTATGAACATGTTTAGTGACCTCAGGTCCAGTATTGATATTAACATTTGGTTATGGTACCATAAAATAGTTTACATAGACACCTTTGAGTATTTGGTTCTGAGTACTAGCTCTATATGTGGTCATCATTGTTCGTCTACTTTTTGACGTGGGTCGCGTCCACACTGTGTTACTGGAACCAAGTTGTATCCCGCTGATAAGCCATAACTGGGGTGAAACTGGTCCTGGGTTGCTTGTGTTCCGTTTCAGGGAGGACCTGGCTTGGCAGTTCGGGCTGGACTGTTCCCATGAGGAGCAGGATGAAGACTGATTTGCATATGGCTGGGTCTAAACAGAGGTGGCATGGTGAGCAAAAGAACAATGGGTTGGAATGCTACCCCAAGCTATTGCCAGTGGTTAGACTTATTGAAAGCAGCCTCCCATCTCCTTTTGTGTAATTCATGTATCGTCCTAAATGGCATGGGTATGCTCAGACGTGGGTCCCGTACTCATTGTGTCCCTGGAACAAAAGCTGTACTAGGCTGATGTGCACCCAACTAGGGAGCAACCAGTCCTGGGTTGCTTGTTTTCTGGTTCAGGGAGGACCTGGCTTGGTAGTTTGGGCTGGAGTGTTCCGAATGGAGCAGGGTTAAGAATGATTTGCATATAACTGGGTCCAAACTGAGGTGAAATGGTGTGCAGTATAACGATGGATTGGGATGTGGCCCAGCATAATAACCAGAGGCTGAGACTGATTCAAGCATTTCATCCATCACTTTTTTTGTATACTTTACTGTGTCACTCCATTGGTGGTTGAGGGTTGTGAGAGTCATTTGTGGTCGCATGGCGCCTATTGAGGCTGTTTTTCTCTGGGCCATGCCTCCTCAGAATGTTTCATTATACTGTAGTGTGGCCTCCGATGGCTTTGGCGGTTATTATCTTTTTTCATGAGTTGAAGAGCTTCATCTACTGCCTCTCCAAACAGACTGTACACTGTGAAGGGCATGTTATTTATGGCTGACTGGACTGTTTAAATTCTGTGAGTCTCAGCAAAGCATGTCTGCGCAAGCTGGTGGCCATGCAGAGCGGATTACTGGCAGTGCTTGTGTGTCCAGCGCAGATTTCAGGCATGTACTGATGACTAACAAAACCACACTAACATACAGCACAGTAACTATTCCTGCATACTTCTTGGAATAGAAGATTCGTATCTGAAGAAACAAACAGGAATCAAAAAGAATTTGGAGGGAAAGCCCTCACCAACCCTTTCTGGCATGTTTCATCATAGGCCAGTCCTTCCCAACGTGTTAAGATGATACCAACACAGTGGTCTCAACCTTGTTTGGAGAGAATTTAGAATAAATATTCTTCTGGTCAAATAAGGGGTTGAGAATCTTACGTGAAACAACCTATGTATAAACCCCAGGTTATTTCTTTATTTTGGGGTACACAGAGCTGAATTAAAAACATCAGAGGATGTTGCTGTGAAAATCTCTCTCGAACATCCTCTCTCTTATGCCAACATGTTTTGACCTTGATAAGATCTATCATAAGAGAGCCTAGGGCCTTCATCAGGGAAGTTAAAGATACCCCTACTCTATATGTCTTTTTGCCTTCAACAATTCATTCATACATACTGGTAAGAATAGGTCTAACCTGCCCGTCCAACTGAAGTTCTATTGCTATTGGATTCAAAACTAGAAATCCCACCTGGGGAGGGACCCCCTCCTGTAGTCACACATTCATCAAGGCACAGGTCCCCTCCATTAACCTAAACATGCTGCTAGTGTGCTCATATTACTACAAGCAGTCTGTATTTCCCTTATATCATTAAAAGCAGTCATTTTGCAAGTGAGAAGAACGAGCAAGTTAATGAGCTGCATTCAGGCTGTATTAATTATTTGTGGAGTTCTGCATGGCACTAGTATTAGCACTAAGTGGGTAAATCATATTTTTGATCCATAGAATGGGAAAGTGGACCATTTGAAATATTCATCTTTTCACATCAACTTTGATTGCCACAGATTGAAAAAAATATGCAGGCCTGACTACTGCTCTTTCTTAGTGCTCTGTGGATCAGTGTAAGATTACAGAGTTGCTTGTTAAGTGATGGGCAATCTGTGATTGGAATGTGAACGCCATTCTGATTAGCTTCTATGTAACCTATTAGAATCCTTTCAGCACAATGAAAATTGTGATTGCTTGGAAGGCAGCCATTCAGAAATGCTGAAATAGTTCTTCAAACATTCCGATTTGTAGCGGCTCAACCAATCAGAATATTCCATTTTGTTTACATCATTATCATTCACTTAGGTGCAGGTTTAGACTGTCCACTCAATGCATGTCCATTTTGCAGTTACAGGAGGTACAGGCACTCAGAACACAAATATGTTCTGTGTATTTACTTTGTGGAGTGGATTTTAGTAGTTATCTTTAACACCTTCGGTGCTGATGACGACTCCCAGTCGTAATGAGTCACGGTGGGCGTGTACTGATGATGGCTGGGAGCCGTCATGACCATGCCCGCAATTGGAATGTCCAGCACCGGCACGGAATTCCAGCCGCAGCCAAGGTGTTAATATGTGTTGTACACTGTGTGCAGCACAACATACATCGGAATATGTAAATTGAATATGAGGCACTTGGTCTCGCTTCACATTTCTTCTGGAAGGGCATTTTCAAATATAAACCAGTCTGCCTCTTCGGGTTGTGCATTTTTAAACCGTGAAATGAATTAAATTGGCCTTCTGAGGTGGTAAGGGGTCCTTGTAGGCTAACATCTTATGAGCTTCTTGGAAAGGTAGACACACTGATTCTCCTGAAGTGCTTTGCGAAGAATAAAGAAAACTTTACATTTTACTAGGGTTGCCACCCACAGCAGTGTAGTGACCTTCTTGCCTTTAACAAGTAGATGTTTCCTTTTAGGTCTGGGTAGACAGTTTTAGCAATCTCTTCTAATGAAAACAAATAGAATACATTGAGTGGCTCTGGGTTTAACACTCTTGGGTTTGTCCTTGCTGGAGGGGTCACTCACATTTTGGATCATCTGAAAGTACAGCACACGTACAGTGGGGCAAGGACTCAGCTCACTTCAGCCATTGCTTTGTGGGTAGTGGAATTCACAGCCAGCAAGACAGCTGTAATTGCAGTGTCAGTCACTTCGAATTATGGCATCTTGCCTCTTTTCTTCTGAACCCATATTGGAAAGGGCAAGTACCAAGACGCAAAGGAATCCGGCTGCCCGAGAACATGGTAGAGTGTGCATCCTTGCATTACCTTCAAGAATACTACTCTTGCAGCAGGTGATTTTCTTGGCTGTTTTCGCTGGGCTGAAAATGAAGAAAGTGTAAGCGGGAAAGACGAGATGTGGGGTTACGCTCCTGCCTTGGGCAGATGATCATAGATCATAGGCAGGAGAGAGGAAGTTTCACACCTCATCACCTGGTGGGATTTATACAGGCCCAAATACTGGCAGCTCTCCCACATATCACTGCCCATGAAGCAGAGAGGCTAGCTGCCCTCCTCTTGGAGCACTGGGAAAGTGTGGAGCACCAGGAAAGTGTCAGCATAACACCTTCTGCTCTACTCTGACGAGGGACTTTCCTGCCTTGTGTAGAAAGCTGGCTCTTTATATGGTATACCAAAAAGAGGTATACCGTGCAAAGAGTCCAGGTATTCCCTTATAAGTGGACAGGGGCTTGCTGTAGCAAACCCAAGGTGCTCTGTTAGGGGGTAATGTGGTGGAGCAGCCTTAGGCTTATCAGAGAGGGGTGTTAGACATCTGCAAATACAGACACAGTCAATAAATTATACACATGACTCAATAAGGAGATCCACTAATTGATAAAAAATAACATGTATCTTTATATATATATTTAGCTACCAGAATCAATACAATCATATAAGTATGTTTTGAGATAGAAATACTTTTAGTTCTCAAAAGATTACACTTTTTCGAGGCGCCAATGTTGGCAACAACTTTATCACCTAGTCCCTAATAAATGGTACCCCTGGTACCTAGGGCTTGAGGCACCAAAGAGGGTCCCTAAGGACAGCAGCACAAATTGTGCCATCCTAAGGGACCCCTCATCCAGCACATGCAAGGCTGCCATTGCAGGCTGGGTGTTTTGTGCTATGTCACCTAACATTGCTTGTAATATTTGTAAGTCACCCCCTACATCAGGCCTGACAGCCCTAAGGCAGGGTACTGAATAATACATGCATTCCTGCATGAGCAGATAAACCATTGTGCTGGTCAGTCCTATTACTTCCTGTGCATGTGGACAGGAAGCCATTTTAAAACATGTGCTGGACACTGGTGAAAACGAATTTCCCAGCTACATGATGGCTTCACTGAAAATAGGGATGTTTGGTTTCACACATCTCATATTGATAACCCCACACTGATTTCACTGATAATTTTAATAATGCATGCACCCAGAGGGCACCTTGGAGGTGCTCCCTGAACACCTACCAGCCTCTGGTGTGCTCCCTGACTGGTTTCTGCCAGCCTGCTACCCGAGACACTGTTCTAACCTCCTAGGGTGAGAACCTATGCTCTTAGGAGCCCAAGAACAAAAGCCTGTCTGGGAAGAGGGTGTAACACCCCCTCCCACAGGATGACCTGCTGATTAGCTATCACAGGCTAGCAAGCTTCAAAGAGTTGCCGGCTTTGAAATGCAAGTCTGGCTCCCCTCACAGGAGAGGAAGCCACCACACTTTGTCCAGGACCCTCTTGGCACCTGGAAAGACGGGAAAATTAGCTAGTCAGATAGGTGTGAAACCTCCAGGCTACTACCACCCATAAGGTGGGCTACACGGAGTGAACACGATTTCTAAGAGGAAAGCCGTCTTTGGGATGGCTTACTTAGGAACTCTGGGACAGGATTATAGGGGGCGTAGTGATCCCAAAGGTCAGTAGACCATTAGCTAGTAACTGAAACTCCCCTAAGGCCCTAAATTCAGTATTATGGGAAGTCCCTGGCACCAGAGAAGGAGATCCTGATGACTTAAGAAGAGAGAGGACACCGAAGAGCTGCAAAAGCAGAGAGGAGAGAAGAAGCAGCTGACCTGGTACCAGCCCGCCGGCCTGTCTGCATCCATCACCAAAAACGGCGACAAAGTCGACTGGTCCTGCAGCTGTTGACAACAGACATTCGGGAGGACTGCCTGCCTTTGATAAAGAACCAAGACTTCCTGTGGGACAGCGGAACAGTTCCTTGCATCTCACAGCAACTCCAAAAGAAAGGACTCTGAGGCCTCCGGAACTGCCAAAACCCGACACCTGAAGCGCCCACTGCATGAGTTGCACCAAGCCCAAGTCGAAATTGGCCAGCCGTGTCATCAAGGCCTCACCAGCCCTCTGGATCCCAAGTCCATTGTGGTTTCACCCCTCGTTGAACCTCCAACGTCGCCTGCAGCCTCTGCACAGAATCCCACACTACTGCAATAACTCTGGTAAGGAAAAACCAGATGCCTAAGGACCCCTCTGCACCAGTCGCTTCCGAGCCGCAGAGAAGACAACCAAAGATGTCCCTACATCCCCGGGCATCTTGAGGCCTGAGCACGCCTGTTAGTTCAACCCGACTGGCATCCTAGCCAGAGCCTGCAACCTCTTTTCACGGAGACTGATCTCTATTGAATAAAATTGGGCTCCCTACGCTGTTCTGCATCCTAAACCCGGCCACCCTCATGCTGCTGCTGGTGTACTGTTGGTACTGCCTTGGACCTTGCCCCCCCCACTCACCTTAACTCCTGGAGATTGGTCCTGTAAGTCGCTGTACTATACCTGTTTGCAGAACATGTTCTTCCTTCCATAGAATAACATTGCAGAACTCAAAAATTGCACTTTTTCAACTGGAAAGAATTTATATTTAAGAACATACTTACCTGAATGATTTCTCTCTGATGCCTAAATATATATGTGCTATTTTTATAAATTAGTGTGGATCTCCTTCTTGAGTTGTGTGTGTCATTTATTGATCATTGTGTGTATTTACAGCTGTCTTGCGCTCCTCTCGGTTAAGCCTAAGGCAGCTCGACCACACTACCCCTAATAGAGCACCTTGGGATTGCTAGAGCAAGCCCATGTACACTTATAAGGGAACCCCTAGACTCATTACATGCTATATCAGATTATTGATATATCACATAAGGAGCATGCTTCCTACAATGTTTGATACCTTTTTTTTAAAATGTATTTTATTACCATTGTTGGGTCAATTGACATTACAAGTGGTTCGTTCACCATTTTACATGACATTAAGCAATCAATATCTACTTTTACAATACCACTTGATTATGACAGGTAGGTGGGAAGGATGGGTTCCCTATACAATAGAAAAAATAAAAGAAATAAGAGAAAGAAAAAAATAAATAAATAAAAAAATAACCGAAAAAACCCCACAATTATTCATCTAACTATTCTTTGAGTATTCCCCAAGTCGATATACCTAATCGTTTTTTCCTAATACCCTTCAAGGCATACAGATTCCATTCTAATTCATATATATTAAACATTTTCCTTCTCCAGAATTCAAACGTCGGTGCTTCTGGTTGTAGCCATTCTGTAGCTATACATAATCGGGCTATAGTCATAGCCATAAATAGAAAGTTTTTATATTTACATAAATCTTCATTTTCATTCACGATTTGCCCTCCCCTACTAACATAAGTGCTGGAGATATTTTAATCGGGTGGTGGATGACCAAGGATATAAATTCCTCTATACTTGATATGAAAGACGATAATTTCAAACATTTATAAAAAACATGAACAGTGTCAGCATCTTCCCCGCCACATCGAAAACATTTTCCATCATACATAGGCCCCCATGTTGCCATACGTTTAGGAGTATAATATAGTCTGAATATTGTCTTATAAACCTGTACTTTCAAATTAGCTGACAAACATACATCCTTGGCCATCATTATATAATCCACAATATTCAAATCAGTTTCCTCTAATTGATTCTGCCAATATAGATTATATTTATTCAGATCGTCTAGCTTGTAATCCATCAGCAATCAATATAACATGCCTATCTTTCTTTTTGATTGGATAGCCTCTATTATCCCATTAGGTTTAGGTCTGTTTAATTTCTTTAAACAAAAATCTCTAATTTGAAGATATTTAAAGAAAGATGACTGAGATATATTAAATTTGGTACAAATGTTAGAGAAAGACTTGAATATTCCTTCAGTGTCATATAGGTCTCCGATTTTACTCATACCTTTTCTGCCCCATTCCTTTGTTACATTGTCCCAAAATATTGATGGTAGTATTTTTCCCGCAGAAAAGGGAGTGTGAAACCAATTCTTTCCAACTTCATTATCCTTACAACCCTTCTCCAAACTCTATATACTGATTCTAGCACCTTAAATCGGGTGTGTTTATAGTAATTCCCCTCCAGTTCTTTTAACAAGCATCCCTTCGCATGTTCCCCTAGTAATAAATAAAATATCAATGGGGATTCTGCCGGATCCTCCATTTGTTCTCCCGTCAACAATATTCTCATTCTTTGTAAAAAACAAACAGAATAATAAAACAGAAAATCCGGAATCCCATGCCCTCCTCTCTCTATAGGAAGGGGCAGCCATTTTATTGCTCGCCTTGTTTTACCGGGTGCCCCAAAAAATTTTGTACATATACTTTGCAGTTTGTAGATACAATTTAAGGGTATCTCTAAGGGGATACTGCGATATATATATAGAACTTTAGCTAATATATTCATCTTAATGATGTTGCCTCTCCCTATTATAGACAGTTGGAGTCTCCCCCACCTATCTAAAGATTGTTCGATTTGTAGCATATTTTTATCCCAATTAGCCTCTACTATCTCTTGTGTATGAGATTTAATTATAATACCTAAATATATCACTTCATGAGTGACCCTGTGATCATTAAACTGTACAGAATCTGAGCAGAGCACCTGCTTTTTCGCAGCATTTAATTTGTAACCAGAACTGTTTCCAAAGTCGATAGCTAGGCGTTCAATCTCTATCATAGCCTGTCTTGGGTCTGTGGTAGTGATGGCGATGTCATCCGCATATGCGAATACTGAATGGGGTTTAGATGAAGCTATGAATGGTTTAATGTATGGTGATTGTGAAAGTTTTTGTAAAAATGGGTTGATAAATAACGCAAAAAGAAGAGGGGAGCAGGGGCACCCTTGGCGAGTACCTCTTGTAATAATTATCTTCTCCGATTTTCTACCTATAGCTATAACTCTCGCATTGGGTGATCGATACAGTGTTTTAATAGCCTTTAAAAAATGTTTGCCAAATCCTATTCTTTGCATTACTTCCCACAAATATGCCCACTCTACGCGATCAAACGCTTTCTCAGCGTCGAGTAATATCAACGCCAAGTCTCTTTTCTCAATTTCTGCAATATCTATCAAAGTGATCACTTTGTTAATATGTGATATAGTCCCTCTGTTTGGGATAAACCCATGCTGGCTCAGTGACACTAATGGTGTTATTACTTTAGATATTCGATTTGCAAGCATCTTTGAATAGATTTTGCTATCGCAATTTAACAAAGATATGGGTCGATATGAGGCCGGTTGTTCCGTTGGTTTCCCTTTTTTAGGAAATATTAAAATTGAGGCATCATCCCAGGACTGTGGAGCCCTCCCAGATTGTGCCATTCTGAATGTCTCTAACATAAAACATTTTAAAGGTTCAAAAAAACATTTATACACTTCCCCTGGGATATAATTGGGACCAGCTGCTTTTCCATTCGGGATATTTTTTACTGCTCTTTCCAATTCTTCCATTGAGAAGGGTTGATCTAATAATTCTTTCTCAAAATTAGTTAATTTATTGAATATTACCTCTTGCAAAAAAGCTTCAGGGGAAAGATTAGGTTGGCTTGTATATAATCCAGTATAGAATTGATATAGTATTTCCAATATTTTCTCTGGATCTTCATTCATTACCCCATTTTTATCTTGCATTTTGTTAATTTGACGGGCAGAGTCCTTCATTTTTAGTTTTAATGCTAATGCCCTTCCGATAGACTCTCCGTACTCATGGATGTATCTTCTGTAGACTAGATATTTCTTAGCTATATCCTCACTCCAGACTCCTGTAATATTGGCACGACATTTTGCGATTATCCCCTCATACTCCTGAATTTTGGTCATATTGTCTCTCTTCTTTATTTCTTTTATCAAATTTTCTTCTGCTTTACATAGTTGATCATACAATTCCCGCATCTTCCCCTGTTGCAAATTTTGATTATAAAGTCCATAACTCACTGCCTCCCCTCTAAAACAAGCTTTCCATGTATCCCATATTATTTCAATATTAGTGGAACCCATATTATTCTGTAGAAACTCTATTATCCATTTACCCATATGTTCTCTGTATTGTGCATCCAAGCACAATTTCCTATCAAACGAGAAGCTTCTATTTTGTCGCTTTTCACCGATTTTAGTAATCTTAATCATTAATGGGGAGTGGTCCGAAGTTACTCTGGGATATAGTTGGATCTTAATGTATGATTGAATACTGGTTGAAGCAAAGAAGTAATCCAAACGGACATACTTTCTATGTGGTGAAGAATAATAAGTATACCCGGGTAATGCTGGGAAATTTTTGCTCCAAATATCAACCAACGCGTGATCTTTAACTAAATTAAATAGTGCCTTAAATACACGAGGTTTACGCCCCTTATATTCCTCTGGGCCAGCCTCTAATCCCCCCCTTCCAAATTTATATTTAAATCACAGCATAACACTAGGGGAGAATCCCAATTAGCCAACTCAGAATTTAAATATGTGAATACTTCCCCCTCATCCAAGTTAGATCCATATATAGAGCATATCGTTATATTTATGTCTCCTAAATTTAATGTTACTATCACCCATCTACCCCATTTGTCAGATAAGCTGCGTACAAGTGTACCTAGATTAGGTCTTATCAAAATCATTACCCCTCTTATCAGACTAGTTTGTTTAGATGCCACCAAAACTACATATTCTAACTCGGTGGCAAGCCCTCTTTTCTCCCAGGGAAGGTGGGTCTCCTGCAAGCACAAAATGTCTGGTTTCAAAAAACGAACTTCAGATGCAATCCTTTTCCTTTTATTTATGTTGTTGAGGCCTGAGACATTGAAAGAACAAATTTTGATATTACTACCCATTATAATGACTTTCTATCCTATCCTCTGCATCTCCTGAATAGCCCGTAATCACTTTAGTACATCCCATCCTGTATCCCATCCTACACTTAATTATTACTCTCTTGTTTGAGCTTGATTTCTTAGTCTTCTCTATAAAGTCATTAGAACCCATCGTGAATTTTACCCCCTTTAACCCCAGTGCCCCCCTCCACCGGAAACCCCCTGACCCCCTCCCCCCATTACCGAGGCTTTCGGACTCCTGGTCCTGGTGATGGAGATGAGTAACCACCCCCCCCCCCTGTACCCCCACAGGTTTCTTTTCCTTCATTTTATGTTTTGAAAAAAAGTGATTAATATCCTTATATCTAAGTCTTCCTATTCTTGATTCCAGTCTCAAGACCCAATAAACTATACTGTATATTTCTAAAGTATTGAACTATTCCTCTCTACAATAAATGAAAAAGATGTAATATCAACATTCTATATTACATTTCATACAGAGTGCTTATCCACTAGCTAGCTGGTTCCTTAGCTAAATCGACTGCTAAATCCACTGCTTACTACCAATTAGCAAAACTACTGGGTTTGGGCTCCCAACAGCACTGCTTGCCACAAGCATATAACCAACAACTGAGATTGCATGTGCTGCCAATCCTTTTGCTCATTTATTTATAGAAGGCACACCTGACTGTTAAACAAATGTACCTGAGACCAAGGAAGTGTCGTTTTTTCTTCTATTTTATTTTGAAAAACAAGGGGTTTATATTTTGTTATTTAGAATATGAACCGTTTTTTTGAAGATTTTTCAAAGCATCATTTTTTTAGACCTTATGTGAAACTGACAAATCATCATATTATAAACACAACAATACTTTTTTTCGATAGGAATCGTTTTTTAGACTTTATAAACAACATATACAACAGGACACTCAATCATACTCCTCACAAACCACACTATTTACATATCTACACACGGTACAAAAAGAGAACATACAAATTGTATCTACAATGTAATCGCTGTGGATTTACAAATGAAGCCTAAAACCTAGTTGTATATTTACAAGAACTATTCAAAAAAATCTCATCCATTTTATAGGTTGTCAAAGGCTTGTTAAGTCTACGCGTTTCGAACTCATGTAAATGAATGAGTTCTCATCAGGACCAAGGTCTCTCAGTCACTTTAGAAACCAGAAAAAAGCGAGTGCTGTGGACACCCAACCATATGAATCTGGTGGTGCCAGGCTCTCTGACGACTTTAGGCGGTCGAGCTCCGGCTCGGGGTATGGTGCTGTACCTTCGCGCAGCCGGTGAGGGATCAATTAATGGTCCGTGGAGCCATGAAGTGACTTTAGGCGGTCGAGCTCGGGCTCAGGGCTTGGTGTTGTGTCTTCACTCAGCCAATTACGGGTCCGACAATGGTCCGTGATACACAGGAGTTAATCGGCAGTAAAGCCGCGTTCTGTGTTGCCAGTCGTCTGAGGCTTCCGGGTCCGCAGAGGATCCTGGGAGTGTGGGCGGATCCGCCCACACTCCCAGGATTCATATGGTTGGGTGTCCACAGCACTCGCTTTTTTCTGGTTTCTAAAGTGACTGAGAGACCTTGGTCCTGATGAGAACTCATTCATTTACATGAGTTCGAAACGCGTAGACTTAACAAGTCTTTGACAACCTATAAAATGGATGAGATTTTTTTGAATAGTTCTTGTAAATATACAACTAGGTTTTAGGCTTCATTTGTAAATCCACAGCGATTACATTGTAGATACAATTTGTATGTTCTCTTTTTGTACCGTGTGTAGATATGTAAATAGTGTGGTTTGTGAGGAGTATGATTGAGTGTCCTGTTGTATATGTTGTTTATAAAGTCTAAAAAACGATTCCTATCGAAAAAAAGTATTGTTGTGTTTATAATATGATGATTTGTCAGTTTCACATAAGGTCTAAAAAAATTATGCTTTGAAAAATCTTCAAAAAAACGGTTCATATTCTAAATAACAAAATATAAACCCCTTGTTTTTCAAAATAAAATAGAAGAAAAAACGACACTTCCTTGGTCTCAGGTACATTTGTTTAACAGTCAGGTGTGCCTTCTATAAATAAATGAGCAAAAGGATTGGCAGCACATGCAATCTCAGTTGTTGGTTATACTACCAATTAGGACAATTCAGAGTCAGTCAAGTTAAGATCTAAGAGTCCTTAATATTCTGAAGATATTCCTTTGCTGCTGAAACATTCGTGAAAAAAAGAGTCTGCTCCTTATATATCACTTTGAGTTTAGCAGGGCTCATAACGTAAGCTTGTGCTCCCTTTGTCTGGTATTGATTCACCAACTGTCGAACTGCCATCGAGTATCCATCGTGTATTTGCTATAATCCGATGTTGCGAAAAAAGTAAACCCTTCGCCCTGGCCTTTACTGTTTGGGCGTGTATGCATATATATGTCTTCTCTAGCACGAAAGCTATTGAATGCTACTAAAAAAGGTCTTGGTTTAGTAGCATTCTGTCCAGATCTAAGTTGGACGTTAAAAGGATATCTATGGGCACGCTCGATCTCTCGTTCCCAATCCCATTTTTTCAAGTCTGGGAATGCCTTCTGAAACAGTTCCACAATAAATTTACGAGAGTCTTGTCCCTCTTTTCCTTCGGGAATTTGCATGAGTCTTAAATTGTTGCGCCGTGCGCGGTTTTCAAAGTCGGCCATTTTCCATAATAAGTCCTCTTTGTTAGCACTTAATGTTTCTGTGGCCACTTTCTGTTTTTGCAATTCATCCTCAATATTGGATATCCTGGTTTCAACCTCCGTAAATCTTTCCCTGAAGTCTGCCTGTGATTTTGCTAGCCTACGAATAGAGTTTTGGAGCTTCCGACAGGAATTTTGTATTTTAAGACTTTCTTGTTCAGTTTTGTCCATATGGCTCACGATTGTTTGATATATCATATCTAAAGTAATATTGCCAGTTGGACCTTCCTGATACCCTCCTGGAGCTCCATCTATCATAGAAGCGTCCCCTTCACCCCTCACAGTAATAGGGCTTTCCTCTGTAAGATCATCAATTTCATCGTCATCAACCTCGCTTTCGATTTCCTCCATACGCATTTGGTTGGAGTATTGTATGGCCAGATCTTCGCATGAAGAGGTAGAATTCTCTGAAACTGAATAGAAATCCACGGATTCTGCCTCGTTGGATGCCGCTGCATTTGTCCTAGCATTTAAGGCTTGCTCTACCGTGTTTAATGCTGTGCCTTGTCCTCCTGCTAATTTATCAATAATTTTAGAAGGCTCAGTATAGTCTCTACTTGCAGTATTTTCATCTGAGGGCAAGTTTTGGGGTGATATAGTAACCGTTTGTGGCGTCATGATTGGAGCTTGTTTTTGCCGGTTATCCTCCTGTAACCCCTCCAGTAAAGCAATATCTCCTGCATTGTTCTCTAGCTGTGGGCTGCGCGCTGCATCCTTTCGTTTTTTTTCTTCTACAGCTAAAAATAGGGTAGAGATCGTTTGTCTAGCAGGACTGGAAACGTCTGACATTACCCCTGTCCCGTTTTTCTTTGCTGCAGCCGCAGCCCCACTTGTACTTTTCTCACCTCCATTCACTACCACGGTGTTGCTGGTCTCTGGGTCCCGTTTTTTTTCGTGTGCCTTTCGGAGCCATTTCGAAAACCACTCTTGTCGCTCCTCCTTGCTCACAGCCTCTCCTGAAGTGCCGTTCAGTATGGGCAAAGCGAGGCCAAGCAGCAGCAGCTGTGAGGGTTGCCGCCCACCAGGTTCGGCGGCGTCTCGTTAACGCTGTGAGCACCCTCAGCATCAGCATCGGTGTCAGCGTTCTCTTCTCCATTGCTCCACTCGTGCGCTGTTCTCCTCAAGGTAAAAAAGGAACAGAAAGTTCACACACGCTCCTTCTTATTTTTCGTGTCTTTTCCGTTTTCAATTCCGCTCGTTTAAACCTGCATCTTTCTCGCAGTCTCTCACTATCGCCTGTGGGTCGGGGAGAGAGGTCAGCTCACACGTCCTGCACGTCCAGTCGTTCAGATACCAAACATCTTCGATTTCAGTGAAGCCATCATGTAGCGGGGGAACTTGTTTTTGACTAGAGTCCTGCACATGTACTTAAAATGGCTTCCCTGCTAACTTGTACTGGCAGTAATTGAACTGACCAGCACAGGGGCATATCCGCTCATGCAGATATGTCCACACATACAGCACGGTGCACCCTGCCTGAGGGCTATAAGGCCTGCTTTGAGGGAGACTTATCCAGGCTGCATGAAGTGTCTGT
Organism: Lissotriton vulgaris; assembly: GCF_964263255.1. NCBI lineage: Eukaryota > Metazoa > Chordata > Amphibia > Caudata > Salamandridae > Lissotriton > Lissotriton vulgaris. The sequence continues at coordinate 908,021,419 of NC_141689.1, read as the reverse complement.
GGGCATGTCACACAGGGATGGGTGCCATGTTGTTTTCCCTTTTGTGTGCACCAAGGCCCGCAGCCTGCAATGGCAGCCTCCCTGTGCTTGGTGAGGGAGTCTCTACTGGGGTACAATTCATGTTGAAGCCCTTACGGTAACTCTTTAGTAACTCATGCCCTACACCTCACAAACAGGAAGACAGCAGAACCAAAGAACAAGTAAATTAATGCATCCTGTCTGCATATCACAATATTGAAGGGAGAACAGGAAACGACCTCTAATGACTGCATATTTTCTCATAAGAACACATGTATCAAGGTACACTGTTCTGGTGGCAAAAATGGGACAAAACAGGCATGTTAATGTTTTTGCCTGATCGATTGTTCGTGTACATTCTGAGTGAGAAGCACTTACATTACTTATTAAATTGGGTTACATCGAGTCTCACTAGTTGATTGTTTCGAACCGTGCAGTGCAGAACCAAGGCTTAGATGTTAGTCCTGCATGTTACAATAACAACTTGCATTTGATGAAGCCCTTACTACTGTTTTTACAAGCAGTGGCAAAAACAAGCAATACTTTTACTATTCAATGTATCAATATGGTAAGAAGGAAAAAAATAGTGACCTATATGCTTTAGGTGACACCTGCAGTGAGAGGTAATCTCCCAGAAAAGCACACACTTACTCACAGGTTCTGTGTCTGACACCTTGGAGCAGTTTCTTTCTTTTGTAGAGACCCGCACCTGCAAAATACCCTTCCTTTTAGTATGTTAGTCTAATACCCTGAAGTACAGCGTTACTCAAAGAAAGTGATTCTGAAACCTTGGTGCATAGTCACATGGGTGCTAGGTCTGATTATTACCAACCTGAGGGGTATGGAGGCTCTCACTCACTAGCTGTATGTCTTAAAATACTGTCTCGCTTTTGTTCACTCTAAAAGTGCCAATTCACACTACAGAAGTTCTTTGCCTCATGAACAACAAATGCCTATTAGAACTGCAACTTCACTATCAATCTTGAGCCTTCTGGAGCCTGCAAAAACAACATCATGAAAAGCGTACATTTAATGTTGACAACTATGTTACAAGTGCCTCAGAATCATGTTGCTTTAAACACGTTCTGCCATTTTTATAGCTTCAAGAGCTAATGTAATAGAATATATAAATATGTAAAGCCTGTAAATACCAGGCAGATGAGGAGTGGGAGGTAGAGGGGCAAGTTGAGCCTACTCATCACACCGGAACGCACAAAAATGAATTATACCAATATTACCTTTAATATAATCACCGCACACCTTTGGCTTACGGGCATTGTAACTGTATGGCTATAATTTAATATATTCTCTAAACAGCATTTTTGAAAACACATCAGTTTATGTTGATCACTTTCTGTTTCCATCTGTTAAAACTTTGAACTCATACGTCAGAGATACCAAGGATTTTTTGCAAAAAATTCAAAAATGTGTTTTGGGGTGACAACTCGGCTGGTAAAACTAGACGTAGAAAATCTATACACCAGCATTAGACACTACGATGGCTTGATGGCATTCAAACACTTCTTACAAACCGGAAGCTTTCGCCAGCTAGAACACACCCATATGATCCTACAAATGATCAAAATCTGCCTCACAGAAAAATGTATTCCTGTTTAACCAACAACTTTACAAGCAGATACAGGGAACTTCCATGGTTACTTGCTTCGCCCCCAGCTACGCCAATCTGTTGGTGGGCTGCTGGGAGAAGCATGTACTCTGGAACAATGAACTAGAACAATGGACCAAGAACGTCAGTATAGGACTAAGATATATTGACAACATTTTCTTTGTATGGGACGGGGAAGAAAAGGCTCTAGATTAATTTTTTCACAAACTCAATGAGAATAAACCCAACCTTAAGTTTACCATTCAAAAAAGCAAGAGTATCATAGTGTTCTTGGATCTGAAACTTAACACTAGAGATTGTATCCTAACATCAGAATTACGCAGGGAATTCCTTTCTGCACGCCGCAAGTTGCCACCCACCCAACCTCAAATGGAGCATCCCCTTTGGTGAGTTTCTCAGGGCAAGAAGAAATTGTAGCTCTAGGGAAGCTTATGAGGATACCAAAAGAATTATGACTGAAAGACTCAGAGATAGAAGCTATCCCACTAAAGCATTACAAAAGGCAGAACAGGGAGTATCACAGATCAGCAGAGCTAAAGCCCAGTTCAAATCATCGAAAAAAGCCAATAGAAATGAGCAAGGGAAAAACTCCATCAGGTTCATTAAGAAATACAACAGTCAGGCAGGTGACTTAAAGAGAATCCTGAAACAAAGATGGGACATTTTAAAACTAGATCCCATCTTAAAGGAGGCAGTGGGTCAAGCTCCCTCCGTCACATTTCAGATAAATGTCTATATAAAAGACATTTTAGTCCAAAGTCACTTAACACCATGAAAGACAAATTGGTTAGGACAAAGCAGACGGTTCTACACTTGTGGGCACTGCAAAGCGTGCAAGCACAGCAGTAATGTCAAAGAGGTAAGGCTAGAAATCACAACCCAAAAGTGGTGAATACCGAAGCTCATTAACTGCAACACTGACTTTGTATGTTATGCTATCATTTGCCCCTGTGACAAATGGTACACTGGGTCAACCACCTTCCCGGTGAAAAAACGCATACTTGAGCATTTTAGGGAGATTACAAACAAAGATCGGACCTACAGTACAGCCAAACATTTCCAAGAAAGGCATGAAAGTGACTGGAGCAAAGCCAAATTTCTTAGCTTGGATACAGTGCTTAAACATCTCAGAGGTGGAAACAGAATATACGCCCTCAGGAAGATGGTGTCAGTTTTCATATTGAAGGCAGGCTCTGCCTTTACTGAAGGGATGAACAATTATGAGGAGCTGTATTCACACTTAGGACACTGAAACACAACAATTTTGAGGTAGCCTCCCAGCCCAAAAGATCAGCATCTGGTGTTTTTAGTTAGGGTCTCATGTAACCTCAAATTCAAATGCGCACCACTCATGTTACATCACCACAAAAGCTCAACCTTGGTATTTCAAACAAATATTATGGTTGATATGTTTCATTTAATATAAATTTACAAACTTTATATTGATGCGTGTCATTTTTTTTTTTTGCATACAGGCAGTTCTCAAAGGCATTGTTTGATTCTTGACCAAGTAACATTAAATATACAGGCACCTGAGAACTAAGATGTTACTTGGTAATGATCGTCACTCCTTGATCAAAGTGGGAATATTTATTTGGCAATCATTCAACGTCAGTACTATACCATAAGGCCTCTGTCTTATTGTACAATCACTATATTTTCAGACAAAAGAATGCATTTTCAACCAAATCCAACGTAAGCCACCTATGTTATATATACACACACACGTCTTTAGACTTTGAATCATGGCCAAGATATTGAGTTTTCTCCAAATGGGTACTACACCCAATCTACCTACCTATCCTTTTGAATTTTTGTAAACATCTGTATGTAAATAATCACGATCATTATTATTAGTACTTTACATTCTTTTGAACTATTCTTGAAACACACAAACGCAACCTAAGCAAACTCAAAATGAAATTTAATTGCACTTAAGGTGATGAGCAACAATGTAATTCATCATGAAAAGTAAATGATCAATTGCAAACATTGAAATCCAGTTGTGCATACTACATGTTTACCAACAAATTTACAATGTGCAATACAAAGTGATTAACATGAGACAATGTTCGTAATTCGATTTAATGCTTTAACGAAAAACTTCAAAACGTATAAAAATAATTTATATTTAATCACTGCCCTTTTTTTTCACCTGTAAATAACATTTTCTGCACTTTTTTCTATGTGTATGATAAGTCTGTCATGTCAAACGGGCTTAAAAGACCGCGGGTGTGTTACATGGTCATGTGACCAAGGCCCCGTCAGAGGTCGAAACGCGTCTTGTGTCTCTGCCAAATAAGCAGATTATTGAAGCATCTAAATCCGTAGTGGCTCCTTCCTTACCGACCTCTTTGGAAAGGACTTCCTACGAGATATATATATATATATATATATTCACTAAAAGAAACCAAGGTTACAGGGACATTTAAGTTAGTTTCAGAATTTACACACACAATACCGTAGAACTTCAGCAGTTATAGTTAGAGTAATGTCAAGAAACTATAACTCGTGGCCTAAGGTAACCATATCTCACACCCCCACCATGCACAGTTTTCTCATCAATAATTTTATAATTTTACAGCAAACGTTGCACTGATAATATCAATGAATATCAATGATATCATGAGGGATGTAATATGTTGGTTAATTAGCTGTGCATGGCGAGGGCGCACTATATAGTTACCTTAGGGCACGAGTTATAGTTGGTGAGAGTTTTTGACATAACTGGAACTATAACTGCTGAATTTCTACGGTTTTGTGTATGTAATTCTTGTAATGTAATGTATGTAATGTATGTAAATTCTTACCTTAACTATAACTTTCCTGTAACATTTGTTTTTTTTTACTGAATTTCTAAGGTTTTTTAAATTCTATTTCGTAACCATAATGCCCCTGTAACCTGTGTTTTTTTCAGTGAATTTCCACGTTTTTCAATACAGTTGGGGGTTGGCAACAGGGCCCTATACAGCCAACCCCATTTTGCGCAAAGCTTTTGGCCATGCGCGGTGGGTGGTTGGCCACAGGGCCTGGCTGGCCCATGCCACACACACGGCCTTCTGCCAGGACCTATAACCAATCCCCAAAAGCAGACATCCTGTGATGGGGCACGCAGACCCCTCCCCGGGCAGATTGTGCCCCAGAGACCACATCCCTCGGGGTCTCCCACATTTTTTAGAGGAGACTGGTACGTAGCACCCTTCCCCGGCCCGTATTTCAGGCCCGGGACCCCGTCTCCCGGGGCTCAGCCGTATGGGGAAGGGAGTACACATTCCCCTTCCTCTGGCCAATTTTGACCCCGGGACTCCATCATCCGCGGCCCAGCCATTATGTGTAGGGGCAAGGGCGCCTGCAGCCCCACTTCCAGGGCCAACCTGACGTAATGGTAGGTGCCCTGGAGCCCACCCAGGGTACCCACTGCATATTTAAAAGGGGGAAGGGAAGGGGGCATGCACCCCCCCTCCCTGGGCCTATAATAACCATGGGGACCGCATCCCCTGTGGCCCGCCCATTAAATGGTGGATGCCCTGGAGCCCATCCAGGGCACCCATTATATATTCAAAATGGGGGGGGGCAGGGTGCCCCATCCCCGGGCCAATATTATCCCCAGGGACTCCATCCCCCAGGGTCTATGTAATGAATATTTGTTGGCCCCCTCCCTGGGGCCAAATTCAGCCCAGGGGACCCCATCTCCTGGGACCCTGTCACATTATCAAAGGGGAGGGGTGCTACGGGTCAATTTTGGCCCTGGAGATCCCATCCTCTGGAGCCCAGCTAATTACTGAATGGGGGGGGGCTGTGTGGACCCCCTATACCCCGAGGCACAGCCAGCAACAAGTGGGTGCCCTGCAATTCTCCCACCAAGGGCACCTGCTTCCTTTTTGTTGGAGGACTCGGGGAATGATGAATCTGACTCCCACCACTGACAATTTGACGGTCGATAGTTCATATACCCAATGGCATAGCAATATATTCGGTAGTGAATGATGGAGGATTTTGGCCCCAGATACAATGGCATTGACAAGTGATGGCTATGGAGAGGGTAACCCGGAGCAATGAGTTATGAATGACCAGTGCTTGGGAAGTGTGTTTTGGGTACCACTGAGATACTGTTTGCACTGTGCCTTTTACACCATTGGAAATGTACAGCAGAGTAACTGTCATTACTCTTTCGTGCAGGTTTTTAATCGTCTAACTGTCAACTGTGTGGGAGATTGTGTAGATCTTGTTTTCAGACAGTGCACATAAGACTAATACAATGCTGCTGGCCCGCTATGGATATAAAGAGCAATATGTCCTGTGTTTGCATGGTGGAGTGTCTAGTTTGGAATGAAGAGGCATTGATTATGCAGCCTATGTATTTGGTGCAAAGACATTTAATAGAACCGGCCATGGGCCGCTGAGCAGAGCTTTCGGCACCTACTTATTATTTTACAAACTAAGCACCTTGTCTGTTATTTGTTACCTTTGGGTATCTGAATGGTAGTTGGTTCAGATGTGCCAGTACTAATCGATCCCAGGTCAGTGATTTGGACAGCAGCTTCCTGTGAGAGGAAATTAACAGTTAAAAACTGATAAGTAAACACACAATACTATGTAGTTATGAGTTTTTCCACTGTGAACCGTTATCTCCATCTAGTATAGTGGTACCTTGTGAAAGTGCCTCCTTCCAAACGGATCACCAATTGCATGGTCTAGACACACATATGTGCTTAGGAAATCAGGTGTCAGGCCCTAACTTACCAGGTTTTACCTCTTGAATGAGCAAGACCTAGAATGGTCAGATCACACTGTTCCTCCTCAATAGCTTTTGAACTTGTCTACCATCTTCTCAGTTCTGTCATATCCATGATTCCATGATTAAGACCTGTAAATCAGAGGGACCATGACCCATACCCTCATGCTTGGGGATTCTGACTGAGATCCTTAAATTTCATCTCACTGTGGTATTATGATTATGGACAATACCCTCATAATCCATATGCATGCCTTAGTATCTTTTACTATAGTATTCTTTTAGTCATAATCTATCGAACAACTCTTATGCCAGAACTGGTCGGATCCAGAATCAATAAAAACATTAAATAGATAAAGGTTCCTCGGGCCTCATTTATGAGGCCTTGCGTCAGTTTTGCGCCGCAGGTGCGTCACTTTTTGTGACGCACCAGCGGCGTACAAAATGCGCCTTGTTGCGCCATATTTAAAAAGTGACGCATCTAGGTAGATGCGTCACTTTTTAAACCTCTGCGCCACATTATACCTGCGTCAGGTATAATGTATGCAGAGGGGGCGTTCCCCCGCAAAAAGCCTCGTAATAGTGACACAGTGAAATCTATGCGATTTCACTGCGTCACTTTTAGGATGCTGTTGCGTCAAAATCTTGCGTCTGCCTCACAGCAGGCGTAAGACTGACGCAAGCCCTTTCACATGGGGCTTTCCCCATGTGAAAGGACGCATTGCTGGAGTTGCGTCACTTTTGTGACACACTCCAGCAATGAGTCACTTTTGCGCTTACAGATGCGTCAGAAATACTGACGTATCTGTAAGTCCTTGCGACATGATGCGTCATACATTAAATATGACGCATCATTGGTGTCGCAAGGAGTGCGCAGTGAAAAGTGACGCATCGCTGTTTTCACGCAGCGATGCGTCACTTTTCATAAATGAGGACACTAGTTTTTTGACTGACTAGGCTCAGTCTTGATCTAGAGCTCATAACTCACTCTGTAAAATGCAGTAATTTTGTTGATAAGCTTTTATTCGATATGCAAGATATCTTATAAGCGTACACACAATACAGCCATTTACAAATCTACAAAAAACATCATTTTAAAAAGGCAATATTAAATGCACATTTAAAAAATTAAAAAGGACATATAATGCAGAGAATAAATTAGCTAAAAGTGAATTAAACCGTTACTGACAGTCTCTTGCATCGAATCAACCAAAACTGTTTTAAAAATTTGGCTATGCCACATACAATAGGGGGGGAAGTATCCGTCATTAGGATGCGCAGGGCTACTAGATAACTACGAGTGCCCATATTCCGGCAAAGGGGTTTAAGCCAAAAGCTCCTGGGCTTTGCATAATCCGGGCATTCAAATAGGATATGCGTTATGGACTCTATCCTAATAGGACAACATGCACAATAAGGGGACGTGTGAGCACCAGATTTCCACTTTGATACCAGAGCCCCAAGTGGAAGCGAGCCCACTCTAAATTTAAAATACAGTGCTTGGTCAAATGGAAGAGTAATTAGGTCCAGATAGGGCTCGAAAACTACAACATCTTTTACTGTTAAAAAGGCAACTGTGGACTTGCAATGTTCCGGGTTTATGACTAGCTGTTCCGCAACCCAATTCCAGTATAGTCTCTTCAGCACCTCTTTTGGTGGAGCCGATCTTGATAACCAACAGTCCCCCAGTCCAATTTTCTCCAGAAGTTTTTTAGTATCTCTCAACCATCTTATTTTTGCCCAGCCACCCAAGCTCATTATCTCCGCCAACCCAACAGCATACGATTTTAACTCTTCACCCCTCCAAATACGTGTCCATAGAAGGAGTGGGCGAAGCTGGGCTTGGTCTTTAATGTTCTTACAGCCTGTATCCAGCAGCACCGGAACTGTTGGGGTGCTCGGAGGGATGGCGATTATGGATTTTAGGAGCTTACTCTCTACTGTTGCTAAGGCGTCCAGACAGCAATGCCCCCACAGTTCGGCCCCATACAAGGCTGATGTTACTACCTTAGCCTTGTAGATGTCAATTACTGGGGTAAGCGACCTCCTAGGTGATGCCCGGAATTCCCTCAGGAGGGCTCCTCCTACTCTCTTGTGGTTGAGGACCATCTTAGCAATGTGAGGTGACCAGTTCATGCTATCCGTAATCCGAATTCCAAGGTAGTCAAATTCGGATACTTTCTCCAAGGCAACAGAATTAAGAATAGGAGGGCGGCCCAGTTTCCTTGGAGGATTTAGGACTAGGAACTTAGTTTTGTCCACGTTGATTACAAGTCCCTTTGCAGCACAGAAATTCTGGAAACGGGTTAGCAGTTTCTGGAGGCCTTGCGGAGTCTTGGAGATCAAGAGCGTGTCGTCCGCGAAAAGCAGGGTGGGGATCCGCACTCCTCCGAGACAGGGGGCGTCAGATGGTTCTTGCTGGAGATATTCCACCACCCCATTCACATATAGTGAAAAAAGGGTGGGCGCTCTCTGCAGTACCTCTGATGAGCGTTCTTGCCAATATATGTAACCACACCTTTCATTTCCTAACACCAGGCCTTAATTTTTCATTATCTCTGAGCTCCAGCTGACTGCCTGTTTTGATTTGGGACTGAAAAAACAGCAATTTTCAATTCCATTTATTTGAAAACTAGCAACCTGCCTCAAAGGTACCCCCCAAAGATCCCTCCTAGTCGTGTTTATAAAATGAAAAAACAACAGCCCCGTAAAAGGATGTGCCACTTGATTCTCTTATGCATGCCTTCTTGGTGATAAGGCCACAAACTCAGAGGAAAAGAATCCCTGTGGTCGCAAATGCCAATACTCTAAATCATCTTTGCACTTTCCTTGTTGACTCAAAAATAAGCATCACAGTTTACAGGAACATAGAGTAATAAACACGGACATATACAAAGATCTTTAGAGGATGTTTGAGTCATCTTAACCGCATTCATCCAGGCATTCATTAACTTTGCTAAGATGAAGGAAGAATATTCCAATACCTCATCAGTGTTCCTCTGACCAATGACAGCTTCATAAGGAGGTGGTGGCTCCATCGGACAAAACAGTTCAACCCCTTTCATCCTCGTGCCATAGATGTGAGGTAAGGGAATCACATCAGTGCCATGTATCCTAAAAGCAACACATTGTATTACTTACCATTTTATGCAAATGGAGTTTATTATATCGCACTATTTGCTTATTTGCTTTAAAACACAGAAGCGTCCCTATGCTGTCAGCTGAGGTGTGATCCCACTCTCCCAGACAATTCCAGAGGAAAGGAACATAGATAGACATTTGACAAGAAGATCACTAGCCATCATATATTGATAGAAGTGGCCTTATTGGGTTCTTTTCTAGGTGCTCATGACCAAGCAATGTGACCAACACTGTCATACTTGAAAGCACAGTTGCAAAGGTTTGTTATGAGGTCACATACACTCCTAGCAAGGGGTCACATTAATCTCAGCCAATAGCAGTAGCCACAGTTATCAAGCGTAAATGGGAATAGCCATATTACATAGAGTGTACTGCGCCGTCGTTTCTTTGCACAACTACTTCCCGGCTACAGTGCATGATGTAGCCCCACCTTCCTCTACAGCAGATTTTCTGAGTTTAGCTCTATCCATCTCCTCTTCATTTTTCCACCTAATGCAAGCAGAGGATTTGTTCTAGCTGATGAGACTCGCTGCTGGGTCACCGTTGCCTTCTTAGGGTGGGGTACCGCGAACACAGACAGGCATCCAGGCTTCACTCCAGATGGCATCACAACAGTGGGGGTGGGAGGAACAGTCACCTGGTTACTAGAGAAGACAGAAAGCTTATCTAAGACACTGGCTTTTCCACAGCTGCCCAGAGGGTCTAATGGTAATACTGGGACAGCACTTGATGGAACCAGCCTCTGGAGTGACTTCCTCTCACACTTCTCATATAGGTGTCTCTGCCTCCTCTATAGATAACGTTGGGGACTGAGGGAACTACCCCATGATGGTGGTGGAGGGGTTACTGCCTCCTGAAACATTCAGAGCTTCTTAGAAGTAAAGGTACTCACAAGGTCAAGAGTACTTGCTCTGCCCCCCATCCCCCAATGTCTATAAGCGAACAAACTCAGAGACAACACACAGTTGAAAGCTCTTTGAGAATTACAGAGGAATTAGGGGACTGCGCCTCACATCCCCCTGACCCAATTTGCTAGGCTGAATATGAGAACAACTTTGAATGTTATATCCGAGAAGGGGGTCAGCAATCAAAGTAACTTGGACAGACTTAATTGAGTAGCGCTTGAGCAGGTACAGTCTTAGGATGAACAGTGTAAAAGTAATTTTAATGACTGCTTTATGCTTATATATTAACAATTAAACCCTGCCTGAACCATTTCTCACCACTCTGATTCCCCCCAATATGTGCCTCATGGCTGTGACCTAAGTGTGACTTCTGTTTCCACCCTTTCAATAGGTGACCACAAAGGTGGCCATGGTAGGACATTCTGTCTGGGGGTAGTGGCAGAGTCGATTTCAAAAGTTACTTTGTGTGTGGCAGGAGGCTCCGACACCTCTTTTTGACATGGTTTGACTGTTCTGGTTATGCACAATTAAGGGTGTTCAGAGGGCCTGTGGTTCTGGGAATAGTCAACCAACTCATTATCTGCTAAGCTTCCGCCAGACTGACTGTCAGGATATGTTTTTTGTATATCCGACACAACTGGTGAAACAACGAACTTCAACTCTGGGCATGAGACAGATTCAGATTTAGATGATGCACTTGTGTTAGAAAGAGAAGAGATTCTGGTAGGGGAAGGACTCATTGGGGACTACCTAACAGGAAAAGCTGCCAATCTGAAAATATATGCTGCAGTTCAGAAGATGTCAAAACATGCTGGGAGCATGGCATCTTGTCTCATTATGATTGTGTATATATTTGCAAAAATGTCACATTTTTTATTTAACAGAGGGGAGATATAGAACTGTGTGAGTTTGTAATGACAGAACCCTTGTGGCTCCTGATGGACTCCGGAACTGCATTAGAGCATAGTGAAGTGAATGCAGGTTTAGAATATTGGGTTCGCGGTCACACGCAGAAGAATAAAGACGTCTTATACTAAGCTCTGTGTGTGGAGTAATCATTGGATTGAACTTAAGATTCAAGGCTGCTTGACTGTATGTCATTTCATAAACTCGTGGAATTTTCCTTATGACTTCTTTTACACCTTCACCAGCAAGATTCTTAAGGTACTTGATAATCTTATAGTTATCTACTTCTTCAATCACATCAATGAAATCATCAAATGTCTCTATCCAGGTATTCCATCTGTTGCTAATATTCAGTTTTTAGGCCTTATTGAACTGCAGTGGTGGTTTCAAGAAGGGAGTTGCACTATAACCATTTACGATATTGGCTGACACTAAAGGTGAAGTTCTGTTCAACACCGTCTGCTTGTCACCAGGACCTGCTTCGTCCATATCATCTTTAAGGTCCTGTGTTGTGCTGGCATCTGGTTCATCTTGGGCAGGCCAGGAAACCTTGACCTCTCTCTTGGTCTCCATGGCAGTCCTTTGCTTTCAGAAGACCTTGGTAGTTGTTCTGAGCCACCACCCGGCAGCTTTGGTGGTGTGCCACTTTGAGTATGGACAGCTTCGCAAGCACAACCCCGGGTGCTTCCTTGGGTTTCCATCCCCCAGGGCTATGGCACAACGACTGTCTTAGTTTAGTTCTGGTAAGCAAATTACCATTTCTTGTACTTGAATTTTGTTGCTTGTAAACATCTCTTTGTCCTGCCGGACACCTAATTGGTCTGTGCCTCGCAGCGCTATCACTCCATATGATGTATGGCTTAAGGTTGCGCAGTAATGCGGTACCTACCTTTGCGGCCTTCCCAGCAGGTTTTCGGCCAACCATTTGTAAATCTCTTAGTGATGCTTTAGTCATCTTCAAATGCTTTATATGGACTGGGGTTGCGCTTTGACTCCACATACACCAAAGGTCAATTCAGCAATTCGACGGAAGCACTTGTTTATTTATTTATTTGTTTATTTAAATGCAATCTTATATAGCGCGAACATTACCCAAAGGTGTCAGAGCACTTTACATAAGAACCAGTTGCATTAGATAAGGACTTTGGATTACATGAGTTACATTAAAGGTACAAACAGCAAAAGTTGCATATAAACAAGTTGCAAGTTCACTCAAGGAAGATGAAAGACAGAAAAACGCTACATTCACATAGGAGTAGTAGTAAATACAAAGGTCTACTACAAACGCTAATGGTTAGACAGAAAAACTCTACAATCACATAGGAGTAGTAGTAAGTACAAAGGTCTACTACAAATGCTTGTGGTTAGAGATATATGTATACAAATTGCATATTCACTCAAGGTTACATTTTAACCACATGGCTGCTGTGGGGATTTTTGCGCTGTGCTGCAAATTGCGATTCTGGTGCAGATATGACGAGCTCAGCTCGTCATCAGCACACGACACCCGTGGGTGATGACGAGCTGAGCTCGTCATCAGCAGCGAAAGGGTTAAAAAGCGCTTATATATTACATATTTACAGACATGAAATTTGGGTCTGGAGGAATCCCTGAGGTGAAGGTGGGGGATGGCCGTATGGGTAAAAGGCCGGGTGGAAGTGGGGGAAGCAGCAAGCTGGATCCCCGGGCTGAACTTGAGGTCATGCTACAACCCAGGACCAGTCCATCAACCCTGGGCCGAAACAAAGGCAAGGTCTCATTGACAAAAAGAGAAAAGGCATCATGTTAAGAGGAGAACGTGAAGAGGGCACAGTCCGGCTGGGGCAACAAAATAAAAGACAGGAAACAAGCGGAGAGTTGAAAATCAGAACAATGCCATCAAGATAGAGGGCTCGGGTTGTCTTCACATTGACCCTCGGCACAAAATGGCGGACATCCAGACCATCGAACCCCGAGACACCAATCAGGGGGGGGGAGTAAACGAGAGAGCGGACAACCAGGAACTCACCTCTCTCTCACCAGTCTTGTGCTCAGCCTGCATGTATCTGACCTGGAGAAATCACGGCTAATGGGGGCACAGGTCATTGGAGCCCCCCGCCAACTCCAGACATCAGGGAAACCCAGGGTTATCAACAGTGCCCCCGCTCACCGGTCACAATCCTGCGGTGCGTGACAGCAGACAATGGAGACCTCATGCACTCAGTGCGCACTCTCCCCTCGAGGAGCATATCGCCAGCCGCCGTCTCCGCTCCGATCATCTGCACCATGAGTGACCAGGCAAGACCTGCTGGAGTGCCAGGGGCCTCCGAGACCCACGTGCCCTCACCGTGAGTAGCATGTGGAGGTGCCGGGGGTGTCCGTGACTGCGGGTGGCGGGCTAGCTCTGGCAGCAGCAAAGCGATGGCGCAGCTCCGCTGATGCTATCCGTGGCTTCTCACTCCTCCCCGGGATCATCACCCGTGGGAATGGGAGCCGAGTGGTACTGGTGAATTGTGGCGCTGCAGCCACCTATTTACGGGGGTGGGGGAGTCGAGATGGGCCACTCTCTGGGATATTTCTCCAAAAAGGTCATCCCTAGCCCGGGAGCTCCCGACCGGTGACCCTTACTCGTCGGCCATCTTGCACGTACAAGCAGTTTGCCGGACCACGCCAAACTCTCTGGGAGAGCACTGTCAATCTTCGGGTTACTTATCCCATCCTCGTCACCAGTTGTAGCATCCTCCGCAGCCTGGGGGCTCGCCAATGACTACCCCACATATGGAGCTTAGTATAACACATCATTATTCTTCTGCAAACCCAACATTCTAAACCTGCATTGACTTCACTACGCTCTAATGATAGAATACATTACAATAGGGAAAAAAACTAAATTCCTGGTACTGGTGACAATACAAATTTTAGAATTGGAAATCTACAACTCCCCCATATTAACTAGGCATATTCCTTTGCATTTGTTGATTCTCAAAAAAGGACAAAATGTATGTAAATCAATGGAGCTATATTGTCTTGTGGAAAACAAAATAGCTTCCCAAAAAGTAGCATGTGCATTTTGATCACAAACTGTACTGGATGCCATTTCAGCTCCCGTCAGGCTGCTCATTTAAGCTAGCAGTCCTGGTCCACCAGTGGGTGGTTGCAGGGGAGGAGGTGGAGGGGGAAGAGATTCAGCTTAGCTAGGATGGACTGGTACCAACTGCTGGTGGTGTGTATTCATTGTTGTTGCTAAGGTTATGTACTATTGAGAGTGAATGGCTGACCTCAATTCTCAGTCGGTTGTTCTTTGTTCAGCTTTTTGCCACTCGGCATGAGAGTACAAGGAAGAAATCATGTGGAGATCAAATTCCGAGACCTTGGCAAACCTAGCAGCAATTCACTTGAGAACCTGAATGCTGGTGCTTGATTTGCAATATACTCTTTTGAGGCTGTCAGATCAACAGCAGCATGGGAAAGGACAGTGCGTCAAAAATTGTTCATGCCAGACTCAACAGCTGAGACCACCTGTAACACCTGCATCATTTGCAAGAACCAGCAATCATGTCAGAAAAGGCTAGTCTGTGCTTTCTCCTTCACTGCTGGTGCTTGAATTGCAATATACTCTTTTGAGACTGACGGATCAACAGCAGCAGGGGAAAGAACAGTGCATTAAAAATTGTTTTGGACAAACTAGACAGCTGAGACTACCCGTATCACCTACATCATCGGCAAGAAACGGAGATCATGTTAGAGAAAGCTGGTCCGTACTTTCTCCTTCATTGCAAAAGTGAGTGGTGCAGCAGTTTGCAGCCATTTGATGTGGCTAGCTATATGAAAGGAAAGTCTGTTTGGGGAATCTAATGTGCCTACAGTTGTAGCATATCCAGGGTTAGAAGGGGTTTGCGAATATGTAAGCGGGGTGGTGGAAGTGACTATTTGTTCCATGTGTTCTGCAAATAAAATAGGTTTACTTTTCTCTTCTACTGTTGTATGTTAGTTAGCGGATTCTCAGGGCTTCAATATGGGCATAAATTGGACCCATAGTTGAACGGTGAATTATTCCCCAGTTTCTCAAAACCAAATCCAGTTTAATGTTTGGGTATCTCTCAATGCCATCCTCTGTGCTCCGCAAAATTATACTATCATTGTCAGGCAGTCCTCCCCCTTCATATAAAGAGCAGATAAAAATGCCTGCTGGCAAAACAAAAAACTTAGCTAACCTTAAAAAGTCAGAAAAAGGGCTCCCGGTATCTAAGTACAAAACAATGCCCTTGTTTAATACAAGTGAGCCATTCCCACAGTCAATAATACAAGTGGGGCATGCAAAATCTAAAGCAATTATCTTTGTTATCAGTAGAATAAGAGGAGGAATATGGATAAAGCATAGGATACTTTAGAAATGTTGCCCTCAATAGAAGCTTCCTAGCGCTCTCACTCCAATGCACTTTATAGTCAAAGGAGAGCTGATCATTCTGAAGCCACCTTGGATAGTGATACTCTGCAGGAGCCGCTCCAGTTCCACTATTGGACTCATTAAACAAACTTACTCTCACTCCCCACAGAGCAATTCCAGAAGGAAGTGATAAAACCAAGCCTATTTATACTTCTAAGGAAGGCCTGAATGTTAACAGAGTGTCTAGACCAGCAACAAAATAAGGACCTTCAACTGGAATGTTGGTCTCGTTGCAAATGAAAACATGTGAAGCAGAGATTAAGGTCTCACCCGGGTGAAAGAGATTATTAACTCTTCTTTTAGAGAAGGCATGTACTGGATATTTTACAAAAGGCTTATTCCACTCCCCTTCTGATAAAAACCCTCTGAATACCAAGGACTTAGCAAGTTATAGACATATTTCACATCTGCAGTTCCTCAGTATATTGATAGAGTGATTTAGCAATAACTTTCGCGGCCAACTGCAAACTACTTGGGGGCGTGGCCACGGCGGCAAGCGTAATGGCCGCTCCGCTTTTAAGCTCCTCCGAGCGGGCGCCCGAGATAGGCGAGTGAGGATGTAATGTGCAACCCCTGCTTGCACCGGACGCCGGGACCTGCCTTCAAATGACCCCGGACTGCCAGGGGGACGTTTCAGAGCCACTGGAGCAGCTGGTCGCGGCAAACACGGCGGAGGGGATCTGAGGCCTCCGGACCTCGGCGCCATCTTCCTTCTGCGCTGGAGCGCCGGGTGAGTGCAGCTCGGCCGATTGCGGCCGCGGCCCGCTCCTCTCCGTTCTTTCCCCCGCCGACCTCGCGTATGCGCCTCCACTGCCGCTCGGTTCCCGTTTTTCCCTGGTTTGGCTGGCTCTCAGGTGCGGCTGGGGCCTTTGGTCCAGTGGCGTGTGGGAGCCGGGGACTGGATTACGGACCCATGCGGACCTGAGGGGGTGGTTGCGGGAATTGGCGGAGAGCGGGAGCGGCGGACCGCGCGACTGCTGGGCGGCCTGAGAGCGTTCCCCGGTACCGCACAGCGGCCCGCCGTGCGCCCATGCAGCACGCCCTCCACGCTTCCTCGCTGTTGCCACGAGGTCCATACTTGCTCAGCCACGATTGAGGTGGCTTATACCTTCATACTGTGGACCCTCGGCGACACTCCATTGCGCTGGCTGTCTCTGGCTGAGATACCCCTGCTCTAGCTTCTTGGTCTGGGGCCTGGTCGCTTGCCTGCCGCACCTCGGGCTCTAGTGGCCTACGACATTGGTCTCTGCTTTACCATTGATCCCTGCTCTCCGCCACTGTCGCTGCGGCTGCGGCCCCGCCACACGTCCTCCACTATGGGAAAAAAAGGATCCAGCCCAGAGGACACTCAACTTCGACAAGACGCCTCTCCCTGCTGCCGACCCCCCCCCAGGGGCGGCTTCGGGCGCTCAGATGGCACATGACAGTGGCGATGCAACATCCATGATGGCCGCCATGATGGGGGAGATGCGGGCAGGCTTCAAGGCCCTTGACACCCGATTCGACAGTCTGGAGAAAAAACTGTCTGATATTGGCTCCACTGTGCAAGCCCACGACCGGCGCCTAGACTTGGCTGAATCTAGAATATCTGATTTGGAGGACGGGTCCTTCAAGACTCTAAAGCGGCTGGAAAGGGTTGAGAAGATTCTTAAAGATGTTGCCATCAAGAACGAGGATTTGGAAGCTCGCAGCCGGCGGAATAACATTAGAATTCTTGGTGTGGCGGAGACGACAGCCACTGGCCGGTTCGACACTTTTGTGGAACACCTCCTTATTGAATTGTTCGGCAAGGACACCTTCACGGCTGGCTTTGTCGTGGAAAGAGCACATAGGTCATTGGGGCCTAAACCACGTTCCGGGCAATTGCCCCGGCCCATTATTGCCAGAATCATGAACTTTCGTGACCGTGATGCCGCACTCCGGGCTGCACGAGAGATGGGGGAGGTGGGTGGCAGGGGAACAAGTTGTCCTTTTTTCCGGACTATACTGTGATAGTGCAAGAGGCACAGAGGAAATATACCAGCGTTAAGGCGGCACTTCGTAATCTCGGCCTGAAATACAGCATGCTATACCCGGCCCGTCTGAAGGTGGACGTTCATGGCAGATTACGCATCTTCGATTCTCCAGCTGAGGCTCAAGACTTCTGCCACACATACAAAAAAGGGCCGGGCTCGGCTTCTGGCTCCAGACCTAACTCTCCTCAGCAGCCTGATACACAAGCCAGCGCTGACTTGTTCACAGACACTGGTCTGGGCTGATTGTCCATAACACTCCGGACATGGTTACCTTTCTACTTGAAGGGACGGCTCAATGTAGCTGGGTTCCTATTAGTTAATACCACTCTTCTCGCGTTACTGGGTTGCCCGCTCGGGGGCTAGCGTTGCTTCCCCCCATGGCTCAGGCCTGCATATTCTGCTCCTTTTTTGGGGGTTTGTTAGATTTCATTATGCAGCTACTTTTACGTGCTTTGAACACTTGGCTATTGTCATTCTGCATTGTTGTTCAGAAACTAGTGGGGTTCTGCCTCTCTTGGGGTGTTGGGAGGCTGGGTGGCGGGTGGGGATGTTTGTATTTTTTGTGGCTTTTCTTTTTTTTGGTGTATGATTGCGAGACACATGGTACTGGTTTGTTCAATGACCACTTCTTGCCTACAATCCTTGATTTGACGCTATGGCCCAGATATGTTTACAGACTGGTCCTTCTAGTCTAACACTGATGACATGGAATGTCCATGGCTTGAATTCCACCCGAAAACGGAAACAAGTTGTACAATATGCAGAGAGACATAAGCTTGATGTACTTGTTCTACAAGAGACACACATGGTTCAAAACGACACGGCTTCCTTTGCACGGGGCTGGGGAGCTCACAGAGTGTTTTCATACTTCAGTAGATATGCGCGTGGGGTGGCGATTTTAATACACAAGCGGATCCTTTTTGTCTTGACGAGTAGCAAAGTTGATGGGGAGGGTAGATATGCGATACTCCATGGGCTGCTGTTTGGTCATAAAATTGCCATTGTGGGGATATATGGTCCCAATGTTGATTCCCCGGCCTGTTTCGAGGCACTATACTTGTCACTATTACACTCCGACATTGACTTACTGGCGATAGGGGGCGATTTCAATTTACTGCTGAACGTCAGTAGGGATAGCACGTCCCCCTCCCCTGATCGTAAGCCGCTTGCCCGTGCTGCGGTGGCGGCCATATGCTCACACTTTTCACTTTTGGATATAGAGGCCACGCGACACACTGCCACCCCTGCCTTTACGCATCACTCCGGCTACCACAACACGAGTACCAGAATTGACTACTGGCTCCTTTCTCCGGGCTTGGCGGGTTGGGTCACGGATCTTCGCACCCTTCCCCGCACCCTCTCTGATCATTCACCGGTGGTCCTGTCACTTGCGGTCCCTAGACTGGGCGGGTACGAGTGGCAGTGGCGATTTCCTGGAAGGGCGCTTGTGGACCTGGTCTTCACTGAGGAGATTCGCTCCGCAATCGAAGACTATTTTGAACTTAACACTCGCTCTGTGACTACATGGGCCACATTGTGGGAGGGATTCAAGGCTACCATAAGGGGGGTATGCATCGCCAAGCATGTTGGAGCGCTGCGCGACATACGTGCGACCCTGTCCCGCCTAGAAAACGACCTGTTAGCTGTTGAGACCGCAATCCTTGCTGACCCCTCCCCGATCAATGAAACGCGACGCATTGAGCTTCTACTGGAGTTCAGAGACGCGGCAGACAAAGAACTGAGATATCTAGGCAAGTACCATACGGCGGGCCGGTATGGAGAGGGTGATAGGCCGGGCAGGCTGCTGGCCCAGCTGCTACGCCCACCTCGGCAGGCTGCGTACATTACCCAAATAGCGGATACAAATGGTACGCATCACTTCTCTACTCCTGCCATTTGCAACACCTTCTTGACTTACTACAGGCATCTATACAAGTCTGCCCTTCCTGACGAGTGTCGTGATCCGGGTCCGTACATTAACGAAATTGCATGGTCTTCCTGGAGAAATATATGCAAGATTTCTTAGCACATCCCATCACGCCGGAATTGATTGCCGAGGCAATTGACTCCCTAAAGGGGTCCTCGGCGCCTGGCCTAGATGGCTTCACGGCCGATTTCTATCAGGAGTATAAGGAGGAACTGGTGCCCATACTTGTCGAGGTATATGCCGAGGCCCTGGAGTCTGGTATTCTCCCTCCGACACTCCGTGAAGCGGTCATAGTTTTGTTGCCCAAGCCAGGACACGACCCCACGGTTTGCAGTTCCTACCGCCCACTGTCACTTCTAAACCTGGACTATAAGATCCTGGCTAAAGTACTAGCGATGCGGCTTGCGCTACTGGTGAACTCCATTATTTCGCTGGTGCAATCTGGCCTTGTCCCTCAGAGGTCAACATCACTGAACCTTTGCACGGTTTTTTCGGTTCTGCACAGAATAGATCCCGCCACCCCGGCTGCTGCGGTCTTCCTAGACACCGAAAAAGCTTTTGACACTCTGGAGTGGCCTTTTTTCTTGGACGTGATGCGCAGGATGGGCATGCCTGCTATGTTTGTTGCGACCGTCGAGTTGCTATACACTGCACCCACGGCCCGCATTCGCCTTAACGGCACCATCACCGACAGGTTCACTCTTTCCAGAGGTACGCGACAAGGGTGCCCCTTATCTCCCTTACTTTTTATTTTGGCATTGGACCCCCTGGTCCGTCACTTCCAGGAGAAACATCTCCACAGAGGGCTCCAGTTCCGCACCGGGCCTCTCTTGGTATCACTCTACATGGTTTTGTACGTCCCCACTCCGGAGACCAATCTACAACCCCTGCTGTCTGAAATTACGCGCTTTGGCGAGCACTCAGGCCTTAAGGTAAATTGACACAAATCACAACTGTTTCCACTCACCCCCGCCACTGTGCGGTGGCCATGCTCCCTCCCGTTGGAGTGGTGTGAGGACTCCGTTATATACCTTGGGATCCATGTCCATCTCAATACCGTATCCATTATTCGCCTGAATTATGGCCACGCTCTTGACTTTTTGGAGGATAACACTGAAAGGTGGCTTCGCCTCCCTTTGTCAATGGCTGGGCGCATTGCCATTGTTAAGATGGTGGTTCTGCCCCGGTTTTTATACCTCTTCAACAACATTCCGATCCCTCTCACCAAAGTTTTTTCACCCAATTGCGCACTGCCCTGTTGAGATTGGTGTAGGGGGGAAAACGCCCTCGCCTAGCCTGGCGCACGCTGACACTATCTTACGAGAGGGGCGGCTTTGGGGTCCCAGATTTCTACCTTTACTACCTGGTCGCTCAGTGCTCGTATGCCCACCCTTGGTACCATCCGGATGCCAGGATCCAACATTTGAAGCCCGAAGCCGACGCAGCGCTCCCGGTGTCTCTGGACGCCATTCTCCCCAAAGGCCTCCCCCACGACCCACATGACATACTCCCCCTCACCACGACAACTTGGGCTTGGGACAAACTTAGGCGCTTGCTGCACATTGACACTTTGTACTCTCCTGCCCTTCCACTGCCCAACTCCCACTGGCTCCCTATAACGGGTGAAACGGTGATTTGTCGGTCGCTCTCAAAATTCCAGTTGAGTACGATCGGTGATCTATTTCCCAACGGCCATGCTATCACTATACCTGAAGACCCCCGCTTCACCGAGCGCACTTTTATGGACACCTTTGTGCTCGCGGGAATAAGGGCGCTGATACGTGCTACATTTCCCACCTTCCCATTACCACCCGACGATACTCCGACACTTACATCCATCATACAGAATACATTGGGGGCTCACGTTGTGTCCAAACTCTACAAGTTGTGCTTGTCCTCACTCCCATCGTCCGATGAGGCGGTTCGCGCCGCAAGGGAACAGGATCTAGGCACACAAATCTCTGACGACCAGTGGAGGCGTGTTGTGCCATGACCAGAGAGGTTTCCATGAATATCAGACACAAACTCATACACTTTAAATTCCTTCGAAGACTGTACCATACACCAGCGTTGGCCTACATAATTGACCCCGCCAGACCCCACACCTGCCCCAAATGTAACGCCCCTCAGGCCGACTTTGCTCATCTTTCCTGGACTTGCCCGAAGCTGCACACCTACTGGGTTGAAGTACACAACACTCTGGGTGCTATATTGGGCCTGTCACTGTCTGTCATACCGGAGATTGCTCTGCTGGGTTATGTGTCCAATTTTCCCCGCAAAATTCGCAAGTTAACATCAATTTACTTCCTGCTGGCCAAGAGAGAAATTGCGCTGCACTGGTGCTCGCGACGAGCTCCCACGGTCAATGCATGGCTAAGGAGTGTGGCGTACTGCAATGTAAACAGTGTGGAATATTCTGACCAACTCCCGGCCTCTTCCCGCCCTACAGATATCTGGGGTCCGTACCGCCAATACATTGCAGGGAAGGCATTAGAGGCGCCCTCTCAGTCCCTACATCCCAATACACCGACCGGGGTGGGTTAGAACGTGGGACACCCCTTCCTTACACCCATTCTGGTGATGATTCTAATGCAGCGTGCTTCCGCCCCTTAGGTGTTGGGGCGGGGCCTTGGTGGGTCGGGGTCCCACCGCCATCCCCGGCACAGAGGGCATCCTGCCTGTGGTTGAAGGTTTTAGCACGTTGTGCGGTTCATTTCTTGGACCTTCATGTCAACTCCGGCCTGTGTGGACTCCTGCTCTTCGTTCAGCTCCTAGTAGGGTGGAACGGTTCATTGTTTGA
The DNA here is from genome assembly GCF_964263255.1 of Lissotriton vulgaris. Lineage (NCBI taxonomy): Eukaryota > Metazoa > Chordata > Amphibia > Caudata > Salamandridae > Lissotriton > Lissotriton vulgaris. The sequence goes on along the minus strand of NC_141689.1, from coordinate 907,998,919 downwards.
TTTTACTGTGATGTGATGTGGTTGTTGTCAACGGTACCACTTAACGTCATACAAAATGATTTGCTGTGTTGGTCTTGCAATCTAGTAATTATGATTTCTGTCCCTTTTATCTTTCCTTTACTTTTCGTGCTATTGGCTATGTTCACTTTGTACTTAAGTTGCCTTATCAGAAAAAGATTCTACTGTATCATTCACAATGTTGTATTGTGCAACCCTACTGTTAGCCTAGTTGTACTGATTGATATGCTGACTGTGATACTTGATGTCCATAAGTACATGACATGTCTCAGTTTTTTTTCTACTGTGGATTGCCTCAACAGCCTTAATAAAGTGTTTAAAAAAAAAACTACAAACTACTTCATCCCTTTCAGATTGGCTTCTAAGCAGGCTACAGCGCTGAACTGACCATCTGTTCAGTGCTGGGCGAGCTGCGATGGGCTGCTGATGCTGGTATTCCTACTGCCTTAATCCTTTTAGATCTCACAGCAGCCTTCGATACAGTCAATCACAATGGTCAGGCTTTCTGAACTCGGCATTACTGCTAAGGCAAAACTCTGGATTGCAAGCTGTCAATCCCAGAGATGTTTCACGGTTGCGCAGGCCTCTTAAGTCCTCGAAAAGACTGTGCCCCTGCGGTATGCTTCACGGTTCCAAATGATCCCCATTTCCTTTTCCCCTTTGTCTTATCCTGTTGGCTCAGGTTATAGACTCTTCTGGTTTTAACTTATTTCTATATGCAGACAATACTCAAATTACTGTCACATTTAAAGGTGATCCGTTGACTGCAGCAGCCAAATTGCACGAATGTCACTTGAAGACCCCGCAATGGATGAGCAGGAATGTGATGTAATGCATACTAAAACCCCTAGAAATTCTAAATCTTTCATACTGGTCTTCCTCACTGGATCCAGCACCAGTCCAAGTAAAAGTGGTGAAAACCTCAGAATAAAAATTGACTTAGTGCTAACTCTAGTAACGCAGGTATTAAAGGTAATTAAATCTTGTTAGATTAGATTACTGCAATGCTATTTATCTGGGTTTGCTCTCTTGTTGTATTAGTAAATTAAAGTTGACTCCAAATTATGCAACCAGACTGTATAGTGCCATCAACCATAGGGAAGCTACTTCGCCAGTTCTTACTTCCCTACATTGGCTGCCAGTAAAGGAGTGACTCTTGCATCAGCTCACTACTCTCCCTAAGTTTTAAGGTATATCACCCACACACTGAACCTAGATCTGCCAATCTCTATCTTATTTCAACCCCACAATCCCAACTAAAATGTATTGCAGGCACAGCTAAATCAATCGCAGCTGCAGCAAAATGGTATATGCATCCCGCTTAACCCCATTCTAAACCTGTGTTACTGACGTTCAGAAGGCTATTTAAAACCTGGTTGGTTATTACCCCAAACCTACTAGACTGTGGTAGCATTGGTGGTTGTGTGTACTTTTTAAGAAGCTTTGTTTTTAGGGCCATGATACCCTAGTAATGGTGGGAGAGGGCTTTACAAAAATAAAATACAAATTCAAATAGTTGATAATCCTAATTTTTCATGTTCACAGTACTCATTGAAAATAAACGTACTGACTAACTCGAGGGTATTGGTTCGGTCCTCAAACTTAAGGGCTCATTGATAAGTGTTTGGTGCAGATATTGTAATGTTCAACCGAATGTCACTAGGAAAGAGGTTGGGCTCTTCTCAATGCTAGGGAGTGTCCCTGAATCGGAGTATGGCCTTTTAGATAATATTCCATCACCAGGTTTTATTTTGCGAAAAATAAAGGCTATCATCAAATGGAAATCATCCCTTTAAATACAAACAGATAATCTTAATTTTAAATTCGCAGTGTTATGACCCGAGTAGGTTAATTAGGACCGCAAGTCTCAGAAATTGAGGATTATAATGAGAAGTCAAAATCATAAAATTGACAAAAGAGATAGTCTCTCAAAAAGTGGGAGAAGAGCTTGAAAATAGCTGCAATTGTGCAATCGAAGATTGGTGGGTGTTCTAGAACTTTTGCGAGACTAGAGAGAAAGGCAGATATGTGAGTTCCCTGCTAGAAGGTTTGATTTGTAAAAACATTTTGCATAATCTTCAGGGAGATGTCACAATTATCAGCCCCCACATTGTACCATTCGTTTCCCCCTGAAATCAGGCTAGTCCCCTAGAACTTTTCGTGTAATTTGTAAAGAAATCATCAAATTGAACATCCTACATTCAGGAATATTTCATGTATTTATAGATGTAGAGGTTTGAAGAAAAATGATAAGGGATTCAGGTGTCATGAATGCCTAACTACTTGCTTTACTGCATATTCTAAAACTATTTGATATAACAATGTACCAGCACAAAAGCTCTCTTTCTTCTCCTTCGGTTTTCTCATTCTTAGTTTGTTTTCTGATTTGTGTCCTGTCTCCTAGATCTCAGTCCCAATGCTGCATTATCAAGGTACCATTGATAGGGAATTTGTGAGGGTCAGAATACTGGTAGAAAGGGGTGCACCTAGTTTCCCGAAATAGCCAGTGGGGGGCATAAGCGGTCAGGAGAGCATGTAAAGTAGACTAGGAAACTGTTGGAAGGTGAGTCTTGAAAAGAAATACTAAGGTATACTGTTTGGGTATGTTTTTCAGAATCTGTTTATATTAGTCATTTTAGTAAAGAAAATGTAAAATAAGTGAATCAGCAGGACTCTTTGGAAAATGTTAGTTTGAATGTGAATTGCTTTCCAAAGGGTACTAAACAAAAGTTGATGGCGACATGACAAACATTATTTTTCTTCAAGAAATTGATTGTGGCTGCATTTAAGACTGTGTTTTTTCACTTGGCCCTAGCATCCCATATAAGGATTGAGATCTTACTAGTATAAAGTATTGTCCACGGACACAGATCAAGAAGCTTACTGGGTAATTGTGATGTGTCAGCCATATAGGCTCTCTTACCAACTAGCTACCTACAGTGGCCTAATTACAAATGATCCATCTCCTTTGTAGGATCCAGCTTGGTAATTATCAACTAACAAAATTGAAGAAATTATACTGCAGGTGATTTGAATTATTTTCCAAATGTCTCACTGGATTTATTGAACTCCAAATGAATTCAATATTAAGCACACACAGCAAAAATCTTCAGAGAAATAAATGACGAACTAGTAATGTGTGAACCGTAGAGGTGAAAAAATCCAAAAGCAAAATACTGTTTCTCAAGGCCATTTAAGACAGCATCCGGGTTGGATTATTTTCTGATTTCAGGGATTCTTTTGAGCACGATGTCCACCCCTCCTTGTTTTCCGGACCATGCGGTAGAGCTACTACAGCAATTACATATTCCAAATCTAACAATTTCAGGCTTCTATCATGGAGATTAAAAAAAGCATTGAAGATTTTCTTAATCAGTTTCATTCATAAATCTCACTTTACTTTTGAGAAAATCTGGGATCTGATTGATAACAGACCAGCCTGGATATCTATTGGGTCATTTTCTATCATCAAACACCATCTTTATGGCCACTACTATTGATATCTTCACACAAGTAGAGAAACAAGCAATGATTATCCTTTTTGATATCAGAGTCATTTCAACCAAATGAGCTGTCTCAGCTTATAATATTCGCCCACAACTCAGGAGGTTGGTACCGTCTTTATATTAAGGTTCAACTGCAAGTATTTTAATAAATGGAGATGAAGCAGGTCATAATTCATACCAAAAAGATATCTGGGGACTCATTTTCTGAACATTTAAATGCCCTATATGATTTGAATTGCACTCCTCTTATCATTGGAATCATATGTCGTTATCACTAATTGGCCGAGTGGCCCTTACTAAATTGTTTCTACTACCGCTTTTCATATTTTTTGTAGCCTGTTAGTGGTTATTATTTTTTTGAGTAAACTAGAAGATAAACTAACTGGTTTTATTCTACAATCACTGCAAAGTGGAAATCAAAGGATTGTTCTGTTTTTACAGATTTGCAATCCAAACTTTTCAAGATCAGAGAATCGGAAAATTGGTAATATATGCACATTTAATTAGTAAAATAAAGTATCAAATTTGGAAAATTCATGACGGTTTTATTCAAAGGAATTTAGATATACAATTCCATAATATTTTCTCGTTTCAGTGTTGATCCTTTGTCATTTCTTTTTTCTTTTCAAAAGCAGCTAATTACTAGCTATAGATTTATTTTGCCTATACAAAATGGAGATAATTGTTTGTATCAAAATATACTTATTTAGATTCATTTATATTTTGCATCTTGTTTCCTGATGAATTAATTAAAAAATGCAAATATCGTCTTTACCACAACTAGCCAGTTAGAACATAAAACATACTTTCTAAATTCTTAAAAAATTCCAGGAGTACACTTGGAAAATTGTTAAAGTTGCAAGAACAAGCAGATACACCTGAATAAGTTTACAGTGTGTACATTACCGCAAGCGTAAATGCTTAGCAAAAGTACATTTGCATTTGTAACATTTTGTCTTTCTAAAGGTAAATACTTTTCCTCAAGCACAAACTCCTCCTCCAAACCCAATCAATTTATGGGGGTGATCTCTTCCTATTTTCACACATAGTGATACACGCAGAAAAACAGTAAGACATGTCACAAATAAAGGTCTCGTTACTTTACCGGTGATTCATTCTGGGGGTGCATGAGTAAAATGTAGAGAAGTACGATGGTGGAGGAACAGGAGGCACAAAGTCTTCTGGATCTGGGATGTGCACATTTTCTTCAGCTTCTTCTGCAGAAATCTGGGATTCTTCCTTGTCAAATAACACAACATACAATCATGTTACATTGCACATTGCCACCATCAGATATGGCTACTTTGAAATTGCTGGCCAAGAACATGTACTATTAGAGAATGCAGCTGCTGCATTAAATGTATGGCTTCAGATTATGAGATAATCTAATAAACAGTTGTTTTATAAATCCAGGTAGTGTTGTCCACAGATCTATGTGACAGCCTGATGAGTCAAAACAGCACAGCAGAAAAATAACTAACAATGGTCAGCGAAGATTCAGAATATTTAACATCATAGTGGTTCCAGATTCCTAAGGACACCAGAAGCACTTCTCAGCGATGAATTAGAATCACAGGAGGAAAATACTGCTGTTCTAAGTGTTTTGGGACAGCGTTAGTGCACAGACTGAATCCAGTGGCCCCCAAGGCCACCAGAAATCAAGAAGTAGTATCTGTGCAGCGAAAAGTCAGCAATTGAAGGCAATCCCTTCAGCTTTAAAGGGCTGTTGTACAAAGCAGTGCTAAATTGTCAAATCTATGGCACCACAGGACAACATTGATTCATTACAGTTAGATATTGTGATACAAAGTGTGCAAATTTAGTCTGCGTACATTGGCCCATTAGAGGTGTTATTAACTTTCAGACGATTAAATGACCCAATTTCCATTTAAAATATAGGATGTATTTAATTATGTATAATATAGTCGTTGATTTCCAGCTTTACTAAAACTCTAGCTGCAATGTGGCACATCACTGCTCAAAGGGCCTCATGCTCAACAATGTGTGTACTGTTGTAGGAAATGCCACCTCCCATGGGGATGATGGAATAGTGAAAATGTTTTCATTAAGAGAGCATTTTTTCGACTTACTGAGGTCACCACGCCAAGCAAGTGTCTGGGCACTGAGCAGACAGGCTTAATTTAAGACAATGTGTAAAGTATTTATGCAGTACCAAAACAGTAATAAAGCCAAAATGCAAAACAATAATAATGTATGAGAGGCCAAACACTGGAAATGAAGGTTGCCATAGGCTATGGAACTGCAATTAATCTGCTTAACAATGTGTGTGTACTGTTGTAGGAAATGCCACCTCCCATTGGGATGATGGAATAGTGAAAATGTTTTCATTAAGAGAGCATTTTTTTGACTTACTGAGGTCACCACGCCAAGCAAGTGTCTGGGCACTGTAAGAAATGGGATTATTATTTGTGGTGGGTGACTACCGACCTTAAGGACAATCACAACACCTGTCAGTATGAACTCTCAAAGTCACTAAATTACCTTAAGCCCAACCCCCTGGCAGATATGACACTGAGCAGACAGGCTTAATTTAGGACAATGTGTTAAGTATTTATGCAGTGCCAAAACAGTAATAAAGCCACAATGCAAAACAATAATAATGTATGACAGGTCGAACACTGGAAATGAAGGCTGCCAGAGGCTATGGAACTGCAATTAATCTGGTATCTGCATGTACTCTTGTGGCACTCAAGCAATACATGCCCTTGGATTTTTAAGCTGTATCTCATTACCTACATTGATTGCTGGTGTGGAAAACTGACCTGCTCATACATTACTATGGTCATAGGACACATTAGCAATGTCAGACTCTATATCTTCTCTTCTAAAACAGCACAGACTACATTATTCTTCTTCCGACTTTCTGAAGAACTAACTTATTAAAAAGTCTTGATAAAGTCCATAAGACAAAACACATTTGCAATTTGCAAGTGATAAAGGGTCTTCCAAAAGCAAATCGGGTTTAATACATATTTTAATAGTAATTATGCATTTCCAAACCCTGTGATTTTACGATTCGCAGTGTTAGCAATCACAAAATTGCTTTTTACATCTGGCTCTCCATTCTGACTCACCATTAACTAGGAATAGAGGCATAATATAAAGCCATACAAATAAAGGAAAACTAGTCAATGAAATTGATACTTGGAATAACTGAGTCAGAGAACATAAGTGATACGTGCTATATTTTATGCATTTTTTTAAACCTTGAACATAAGTTATTAAACCTCAACACATAGGTTGTAAGACTTGCATTAGTGACAAATAGGCACAAGATGGAAGTGCCCGAAAAGCAGGCGAAATGAATGTAGAGAAAGTGTGATGCAGTGATTTCCTTACCAGAGTATACTACAAAACAACAACATTTCTAAGCTAAACACGGAATTTGAAGTACAGAAGCAGCACACATTTTAATCAAGCTAGAGGAATGTTTCTTAAAGACAAAACTGCTTGTCATTGTGCCTGGCACTCACTTACTGTGCAGGGCCTTCTTGAAGCGAACAATTGGAGGTAGCGGAGGGCAGCAGCCACCAAGCACACTGTGGTGGTCAGAGCATTTAGAGCGCAGAGGGCAAAGAGAACTTTCTGTAGAAAATACATAAAAAGAAGTCAATCTATTTGGTGTAAAACCAAACACTGTGATTTCAGCTGTGTAATCTCACAGTCTTGTCAAATACTTCCTGACTGCACTTTAGAATATGATGGACACACGAAAAACTTCATACAATCAAATAAGCAGCCGCGGCCCGTTCAGGTAGGAGCGGTGGGCTGGGTGGGGGGGGGGGGGGGGGGGGTGGGGGGGGGGAATTTCGACAGACGATGACGAGGGGAAATTAATCATTTATTTTATTATCCCTGTTCATTATCCATCGAATTCCCCCCACCCGGCCCCACCGCTCCTACCTGAACGGGCCGCGGTGCAAATAAAGCAGGCACACAAATGGAGGGTGAAAAACTGGCAATAAAGGATGAACACACCATTAAACACTTTTAGAGGGAAGTTGGGCACTGATCATATGTATAAGTAAGAGCTTCAGAATCTGCATTAGTAATCGCATACGATCAAACTCCGCTGCACAACCCATCAGCACCCTCATTCTTGAGTCTTCAGGATAGCCAAATAATCACGCATTGTCTTAGCATAGTCCGTTGATAATTTATTCGAAAATCATGCTACAGAACGTTTAAGTTACTAAAGAGTAAGTGCAATTGTTCCCATTCATACAAATATAAGGTAGGATGATATGGGGGCCGGAATTACCAATTCTCCGGGGAAACCTCTCTGACCAGCACATGCCCCTTATTCCAAAAACACATAAGTTATGGATCTAGCAGAGTGTCAGCCAACATGTATGGGTCAAGTTCTGCTATGATCGAGTAGGTCATTTTTTCGAAAGATCTGTGACTTTCTTACTCTGCAAATATATCTGGACTGTGCAATAAACATAGTGTCAATATCGCTAGCAAACAGAGCGTAACTAAGGTACACAAAAGATGTCAGCATAGATAAACAATGTCCAAGAAAAGCAGCATCGGAACTGGAAACAGAGGAAGTGTCCTGAAACGCATATGTGTATGGGGGATGAGCAATATAAAAATATAAATAAAAAGCTGTCTATCATAAGTGCAGCAGTGAATTTGACAGAAGTGCACTGAGTTCCTGCTATCCAGGTCCCCAGTACCAGATCTCTTTCCCTAAAACGGAACAATGCTCCTCCAATTGGCAATACCTTTAGCACCACCTGTCAGTTTCTAGTAAATTGTACTCCTGGTACCTAGAGCAAGGAGGCTGGGGAGGGTCCCTAAAGGCTGCAGCAGGTATTGTGCCATCCTAAGGGACCCCCCAGCACACTGCCATTGCAAGGCTGCATGATTTGGTGCAGAGAAGAGTGAAGACATGAGTGAAGACATGAAGACATGTCATGGCACACCTCCTGTGTGCCATGCCTGCAGACACTGCATGCAGTATAGGTACGTCACCCCTACAGCAGGCCTTACAGCGCAAAGGTAGGGGGCACTATACTACACGTTTGGACATATTTGCATGAGCAGATATGCCCCTGTGATGTCTAAGTCGATTCTTAGAAATTACAAGTGAACAGGGAAGCCATTTTTAAGTACATGTGGTGGACCCTGAAAATTACGAGTTCCCCAGATACAAGATGGCTTCACTGAATATAGAGATTTTTGCTATCAAATATCTCGTATTAATAAACCCACACTGATTACAGTGATGGATTTATTAATACATGCACCCAGAGAGCACCTTAGAGGTACCTCTTGAAAATCTACCGACTTCTAGTGTACTGGCTGACTGGTGTAGACCAGCCTGCCACACCGACAGGTTTCTGATCCCCTACAGGTGAGAGCCTGCGCTCTGAGGGCAGAAACAATGCCTGCTCCAGCAAGAGGCTTCTCACCTCCTCCAAGCAGGATGACTAAGTAATCAGCATATCAAGGCAGGAGGCTTCAAAGGCCTCTGCCACCTTTGATACGTAACCCAAGGCTTTCCCAGACAGGAGAAATGCCACCCCTTCCCCGGGCCCATTTGACACCAGGACACGATGGAAAATTAGCTAGTCACGAGGTGTGTTCCCCATCAGGCTAGTTCCCTAAGGTGGGATACCCAATGCGAACACAAAACGTAGAATTCCACCAGCTTGGTTTTTGGTGGAATTAGGTGCACTGGGTCAGCGTTATGCCCACTTCCCACAGGAAGTGGTGAAATAAGGGTGTAGTCGCCCTAAATATAAGTAGCCCATTGCCTTTTACCTGTCACTCCCTTTAACACCTTAAATTGAGTATTTAGGAGGCACCACTAGTACCGAAGACTGCTGTGGACTTTTTGTGACAATCCCTGCCTGCCTGCCCCAGTATCGACAATTGTGACAGAGGGACACATCCTACAGTCGAGCAACTACCAAGAACCACTGTAGACTGCAAGCTCTTCGCAAATTGCCAGCAATCTCCTTTGGAGTAGAGAAGCTACTCCCCTGAAGTCCGCAGGCACTGAAGAAGCAGAGTCCGGTTTACCGTGCTGACGCTATACACCAGCCCTACGCAGCAGCCTCCCAGGAAGAAGTGCCTATGCTCCTGAAGGTCAGATCTGTCCCCCCACTGATTAAGAGGACACCAAGACCGACAAGAACAGCACAGGACCAATACCAAGGGTACTGGACTGCTTGCAGCAACCAAAGCCTGTTTAAGTGCAGTCAGGACTCTAACAGCACCAAGACCGAGCAGTCGACGAAGGACGTCAGCACCTCAGAGTCCAAATTCCAGATTGGCCCAGCTGTTCTGATTTCTGCACTCTCATCCAGCGAGACCGACAATGGCAGCCGTCCTATCCAATCTGCACCCGAGTGCCCCAGCCTGGGTACCAATGAACTGGCTGTACCCATTTGTTCCCAGGACACTTGAGACCCGATACCCCCAGTAGGGATGCACAGACGTATCTCCAAGCCCCCCTCTGCAACCAGTTTCTTTAAAACAGACGTAGTGTGCAAAGCTACCAACCCGACCTGCACCTCTGCACCTGGATGCCCCAGGGCAGGTAACAAGTACCTTTTGGATGTACTTTGGACCTTGGCCCCCTACGACCATAAGTCCCGAAGGAGACCCCAGAAACTGAAAGCAAATACCTGTATGCAACATATGTCTTTTCTCCCTTCGGGAAGCATTGCATTTAAGTGAACTGTTTACTTACCTGGGAGATTTAATAGTTTAAAAAGTACTTACCTGATAATGAAGTTCTCGGTATAAAAATGTATACACAAATATGACTTTTTTTTTTATTTGTCTCATATTTATTCTTGAGTGTGTGCATCATTTATTGGCTCTGTGAGTACAGCTAATACTTAGCACTACCCTCTGATAAGCCAAAACTGCTCGGCCACTTTACCACAAAAGAGAGCATTTAGTGTTATCATTTTTTACCTCTGTAAACCAATAAGGATTGCCTGGACTCTTTATACACTGTACCTCGTTTTGGTCCACAATATAAAGAGCCAGTTTCCTACAAAGATGCCCAGTTCACACTAGCCAATTAGGAGGCGGCAAAGAAGCGTGACTATTATTCCAAACAATGGTAAGCAATGAGCGGGCTCCATGCCCTTCGTGTTAAATAATACCCCTTCCAGTAGACAGGCAGGCGAGACCTAAAGAATCACGTCAGTTGCATTGCTGAGTGGATTCATTTCCATTCCTGGTTCCTTGAATCGCAAAATGGATGCTCAATTTACTTTGTAAGAACTGTGTTGCAGCAAGAGGCAGCTCTGATCATGCAGACTTATACCAATGACAGTGTGTTGGAAAATGTATTGTAAATGTAAATGTAAATGTAGGTATACTTATATAGCGCAACCTGTCACCACAAAGGGCATCCTGGCGCTTGCCTTGGGAACCCGTCCTGGTATTCCCCTGTGAGAAGCCCTGACAGGGTGTCCATATAGTACTGCAACAAAAGGTTTCTTAAATGTGCATGTAGCAACAGAAATTCATACGCTTTGAAGCTTTGAAGGGGGGACTCGCATCCACTTCCCTTTATACCACTGCATCTGTCCACTGAATCTTACATCTCTGCTACTTTGCCTTGCATCTTTTCATGTCCACAGGAACATCCTTTGAAGACCTACAGATTATTTTCTTCAGCAGCGGCTTTGATTCATACTACTCTTACCTTGGATGTAAAAGTAAGTGAAGGACGAGCCAAGAATTTGATTATATACGTTTTATTTATGTCATATTTCATGTAAATAATTTCCACTTCAAGTTGCTCTTGAAGCATAAATATTGAATAAAGGCACATGAAGATAACATTAAGATGTCAATCTGAGGCAAATCAGCAAAGCTTGAATTCGCAGAGGCATGGAAACAGTGTTTCCCCAGCAGAGTTAGACAGTTTTGAGGTAAGGAACTTTTTATTCATGTGCCCTTTATAGTCAAGGCATTTAGTGATTCAACCCGAAAGAGGAAGAGCCCTGAAAGGTATGTTTCTTTAAAAAATAGAAAAAAACGATGTGCATATGGGTGACACACTAGGGACAGTCTAGCAGCCCACACAATTAGGGCCAGGTACATGGTTGTCTCAACCTTCATGTTTGCGCACATGGGGCAAGAGACGAGCTGCTCTCTTTCTATAGGGCGGCACCGCTGCTTCCTGCACAGTGTTGCAGTTAAGGCCAGGAGAGGTAGCGAGTAGAGGAGTGAGAGGTGGTGAAATATTGGAGATAGGAGAGCCACGAGACAGTCCATGCGACAAGATGCGTCATCTTGCAGCTGAGCAGCTCTGCTTGCTTCCTATGAGAGTTGATTAAAACATTGATGAATTGGAATCTTCCTTGTATGGCTTATTTCAAGATCAGTGTGGCACCTAGAGACAGAGAATGCCACCCAAGAGGGAACTCATGACAGAACTAGGACTAGCATTCTTAGCTGGTTTTTGTGCAGTCTCTAATGTTCTCCCAATCGTTTTTGATTTTTTGCAGTAGAGTCTGCAAACATATCTCTAAACGATGTTTTCGGATGAAAGTGACCACTCTGAAATGATTTGAAGGTTGCCCGAAACGAAGTAGGAAACATTGTGGACATGCTTCCTGATCAGAAGCTTGACAACATCTAAAGTACATGTTTAGATGCTGTTTATATAGATGGTTTATTCACACTCTCCATCCTATTAAAACCTGTAAGGCCCTTGTTAGGTCGCACCCTACCAGGCAGCACAGATGTCTGGTTTGCTAAAGACATCCTGGGGACTTTCAGAAAGTTGACCTGGGAATGCATTTTCCCCATTGACTACCATGCTTTGTGGTTTGTAACACACATTTTCTGGCTTTCTATTTGCTAGCTCTATTTGCTTTAGGCTCCCCAGGTACAGGTGGTTCCCCCTGTTGCCAAAATCGTGTTTACTGTATTCTTCCACAAACCTGCTTTCTGTGAACATGCCTTTAAATCTTGTTCTTATTTTGCCATGTTTCATTCGTATTTAAAGCCAGAGGTCAAATGTCAAGCTGTGTCTTTGTGGGAGCTTGACTTGGTGTTTACTTTAGTTTCGACTGACTTCGAAGTCGGAGCGTTTATAGGAAAGAGGAATGCAGATTAGTCTTCCACTGGAGCCCGCTCATGCACCTCCTATGGGCTACTTACGAGGCTGTAACATAACCGATGTTGTTTGCATTTTCCCCTCATGCCTGCTGAAACAGAATTACTGTTCTTAAGTACTGGACTTTTCAATGAGAACCATAGCAAAACTCCATGCATAGATCCCAAGGGTTTAAAAGTCAGTGTATTCTGTATCTGTAACAATTTCACCAATAGGATGGTCGACACTTTTTGCACTGCTTGCTAGACTGCCACTGTCTTTATTAACTGAGCAATGATTAAATTCATGGGTTTGATATATGTTTTCGGTCCGTTTAGCGCCTTGTATCTTAAAACTAATGGTTAATGATTAATTAGCAGAAACTATGAAACACAGACAAGCACACACTTGAGTGATACACGAGTAGTGGCAAAGTGTTGCAGATTTGTAAACCAACGGGGTATTTTCTTATTTTGTTTTACAGCAGGAGAAATTAAGTGATTTGCCCAGAATAGCAGGATGTTGAGCCAGCGCCGAGACTCAAGCCTGGTTCCCCAGTTTGAAAGTCTGAAACTCTGGTCTTAGGTCTCTCTCAGCCTCATCACCACCTTCTTGGGATGTCCATTCCAGTAGACTGAGAACTACACAGAGCATCTTATCTGCAGAGAGTGGGCATTATCAGGGGCATTTTTGGGGGGTGGGGGTGGTGTTGGGTTGTTACACCCCCAAAATAAATGCATTTTAGTTGGGTATAGGTGCTTTCAGTCGGGTATTGTGAGAGTGACAGTCGGATTTCACCAGTAATTTTTTTACATACACAGAAAAAAACACTCTGTTTTTGAAAGTCCTCAAAAATATTGCTTATTTTACAAAATATTGTGTTTTCTCTCTTAGAACTCCTATCAATTCACATTCCTCGCCATTTAGGCCCCTCGCATGTACGTTGTGTTGTATAATGTATTCAAACATTATTTGCCAGCCTGAAAATCTGAAGCTCAAGCCCCCCACCCCCTCCCAATCTTACTGACTAAGCTACACCCCTGGGCAAAATACTAGCTCTGGCTAGGGACCCAGCATGGGATTTGTTCCAAGGTCAGCAGCAAGGGGATAAAAGCAGACTCGTTTCCTCCAGGGTTCCCGGATTTACTGTATTCAGGCCGGTCGGGTAAATAAACACATCGAAGCAATAAACACCAAACAAATATACAAGGCTCTTCAGAAAGGTTTTGCACAAACTTGTATTTAGTTCCCGCATTCCAACCACTCAGAGCTCAGGATCTGGGGCAGCACCGAGCTTGGATTTAATTGCAGCACAGCGTGGAGGGGCTAACACAGAGGACCCCGGGATAATGCACCTGTTGGTCTGTAGGGGTGGAAAGCCAAGATGGGCCTCAAGATCACATACACATCACGTACACACATGCACGCACGCAATACACACACACACACCTACCTTTCCTCTCCCCCCCCAAAAAAAAAGGTTCCCCTGTTTGTAGATTGCAACATTTCATTAGGCATTGCTTGATTCCTACCAAGGGCTAGTTTTGGGAGACGTTTGTGGCAAATAAAGCCTTTTATAGCCTGCAGGGCCAGTGACATTGGACTTGACTAAGAACTAAAAACCCTGCTTTTATTGCCGTTTAGCCCAAGCTCAGTCATGTTCATATCCACAAATTTACAGGTGCCCAGAGTGTCACGTTCATACTTAGGTCTGCTTGTCTTCACACTGAAGGACCGGGCGCCCTGCTCTCCCCAAGATAGTGAGGCTCTTACTCATCATCAGCTGTTCCCAGAGCTGCACACTCATCCTCAGGACTCTGAATCTCATTTTCACTCTCTGATCCTATCCTCTGATGCTCCTTCTTAGACTCACATTCCTGGGACTCCTGTCCACACCTAGACCCCTGGGGCTCCTGCTCACACTGAGACCCCTGGGGCTCCTGCTCCCACTGAGACCCCTGGGGCTCCTGCTCACACTGAGACCCCTGGGGCTCCTGCTCACACTGAGACCCCTGGGGCTCCTGCTCACACTGAGACCCCTAGGGCTCCCGCTCACACTGAGACCACTGGGGCTCCTGCTCACACTGAGACCCGTGGGGCTCCTCTCACACTGAGACCCCTAGGGCTCCTGCTCACACTGAGACCCCTAGGGCTCCTGCTCACACTGAGACCCTTGGGGCTCCTGCTCACACTGAGATCCCGTGAGGCTCCTGCTCACACTGAGACCCCTGGGGCTCCTGCTCACACTGAGACCCCTGGGGCTCCTGCTCACACTGGGAACCCTAGGGCTCCTGCTCACACTGAGACCCCTGGGGCTCCTGCTCACACTGAGAACCCTAGGGCTCCTGCTCACTGTTAGAAATGGCATCCCTGGCTGGCCTGGGCTTGCGCCAAAGTCAGTCAGAGACCACCACTCCTAAGTCAGGGCAAGGGAGTTACACGCCAAGATAACCCCTGCTCACCCTCTAGGTAACGTGGCGGGAGCAGCAAGGCTAAACTTGGAGGCTATGTAGGTTAAGTGTTTGCACGCGCACCCAGCAACAACACCCAAGGCCCACCACAAAGGAAACTCCACACAAGGTTATGTATAAAAATAGCCTTTGTATATATACCAAAACACATAAGATAAAACACACACGTTACAATGTGCCAACAGGCACGGGCAGAATTTACAGGGGATATGTACAAGACAGGGCCACGTGGACCACTGTCAGGAATAGGCACTTTTAGAACTTAGCACTGGGTAGAATTAGCACTTAGAACATAGAATATAAATCACTGTAGCATAAAATAGAACATAAAGCACACAACCAGTAACTACTGGTAACCGGTAAGTACCGCCTATGCAACCCTAACCACCTTAGTAACAGGTCACGCAGGGAACCAGGACCTCACTAGCACCACCTGTACTAGCAAGAACAACCACCTAAGTATCACAATACTTGTAGGGGTATAGGCATATTATACATGATGCATCACAACACATTCAGAAGTGTAGGGAAGGAAAACACATGATGCATGACATACATTCAGCGGTGTAAGAACAATTGCGCATTATTCACATTAGCCACAGCCTATGGCAGTCCCTAGGCCAACTGGCCTCTCTAGGGCTAGGCCGTCCTGTGTCCCAATGTCAGGGGCCTAAACGTGGCAGCTGCCCACGAAGTGCTGGGCAGCTGTGGAGACAATGGTGTGGCCAACAGGGTGGAGCCTCGCAGGCTCTGGCCAGAACTCTCTGGGCTCATAGTAAGAATGCCCCCAGAGCCTCTCTGGGCTCTACACAACTGCGGCGTCGTTGCAGTCCCCCTCCTGGGGACTCTAGAACAAGGAAATGCCGCTTCGGGCCTCGCAGGCTCGTAAATACAATGGGCGCGCTGTGAGCCTCGGGGCTCTACAAACAACAGATGGGGGGGGCAAGGTGGGAGCGGCCCGCTGCCTTCCGGGGCCGCTCTACTAATCAGGAAAAATGCCCCCTGTATCCTCGGAGTCCCCTCCCTGGGGACTCGAAACATAGCAATGCCCACGAGCCTCGTGGGCTCTTCAGAAATGCCCCGGAGCTCTTGCACCAAATGCCCCACTGGTCGGGGTCCGGCTCGGGGGACTTGGGGACCAACCCTTGCCCTCCGAGGAACCCGCACTCACCAGGCTGCTGCGGGGGGAGGCACCTCGTCGGGACTGCTTCTCGGCGGCTCTTCACGAGAGCTCCCACTCCTCGGGGGTTCTCTCCACACTTCTCCCTCTCTCTCCGAGGCTCTCCCTCGCTTTTGGGAGCCCCGGGGGGGACCAGGCGCCGGCTCTCTCTTTCCACCGGAGTGCAGGGTGGGCTCCCGTCCGCTTCCGGTTTCAGGCGGCAACACTTCCGGGTCGCGCTGCAGCCAATAGCAGCGCGGCACTGGAGGAATGGAGGCGGGACTTCCGGGTCGCTGTAGGCAGCGCGGTGGCCCGGCAGGGACTCCTGGGCTGCGGTGGTGATTTCAACACAGGGTGGGCTCCCGTGTTAATTAAATATAAAGCGAGGTGGGCACTCGCTGTGGGGGCCAAAGAAATAGTAGCAATGTCCCTGGCGGGGTGGGCACCCACCAGGGGACCTTAAAATGCGGCAATAAAGTGGGGCGAACGCCGGGTGGGCACCGGCTTTGAATGAAAAGCGCTCCCAAGCGCTTAGGGGAAAAAGAAAGCGCTCCAGGCGCTAGGGGCTCAACCAAAGCGCTCCCAGGCGCTGGAAGCCAGCAAAAATCCTTCAGGAATGCAGCAAGGCAGGGGGGGGCAAGGCTGGGCCCAGAGCCAGCTCACTGGGCCTCCAGGCAGGGAGGCAATTCAAGTGGCGGTCCTCCTGCCAAGCAACAGCAGCAGCCCCCTCAGGCAGGATCCTGGAAGAGAACATCTTGTTAGGGGATACAGCCCCTTCTTATACTGGTCATTCCTTTGTCTTAGTTCAGGGTGAGGGGAAAAACCAGTCGCAGCTGGTTGGTGAGCACTCTTGATGTGCTCAGCCCCTCACTCTATTCACTGGCAGGGCTAGGGTCGTTAGACGCACCACAGGGGGCGGAGCCAGCATTGTGTGGGGAAAACCCAGCCCCATTCAGGACCCAGGTGCACTTCTCCCCTCACATCAGCATGCTAATCTCAACACTCACCACCTGGCAGACCTATCATTACTCATGGAACCTGGCATCCCAGCCAGCCCCAGCCAATCACACGCCAGCACCTTTTACACTAATATGCCAACTCCTTGAAGTGGCACTTCTACACAAGACACAATCATGCCACATACATCATTTCGCAGCATTCAATCACGTGAGTCCGCACATACCAGACTCGAGCCTGTACACCCCACGGATCAGGAACTACCAGGGACACATACATTCCCCTTGCATTCCTATGGGAGGACAGGCCAACCTGACTCCACGGACTCAGAGTGCGCACGCACTTTCCACTGGGACACAGTGAAAGTGCGCGGAACCCAAAAATCACCATCACCAGGTCACCATTAAAAAAAGCAAAAAGTTTAGGGGTGAACCTGCCAGAAGGGCCAAGTCCAACACAACCTCCTTCCAGCCAAAACGCAGGGGAGACCTATCACCACCGTGCTGGACTTCCCTGCTTGGGGCGATAGAACACGGACGCGGGCCCGCAACTGCAGGGACACCCGCCTGTTCTACGCCACTGTGAACCCCTGGGGTTCCTTCTAAAACTACTGTATGGACTAACTGGGCTACCCCACTGGTACTCTCCAGCTGTCCTCGGCCAGGACCAGGCCCCCTAGGCCACCCATGTGCCACTGGTTCCTGCCTACTCACAGAGTGGGGGGTAGTAACCCCTGGCACTTAGCAGCCATTCTCCACTCTTCCTGTCTGCAAGACAGGACTAGACTGCCACTGGTTCTCCAGCATAGGGTCTACAACCTCAGGCGGACCAGGAGTCTCAGAGAAGGCTCTCCTCCCCCTACCTCTTCTTCTAGGGTTCCTCCTCCTCCTGCGAGGGGTACACCTAGAACGCCATTCCAACCCAGGGTTTAACCCCCCAGGTTGCACCGGGGTCAGAGGTGGGCTCTCCCACCCTCTGCACCCCCTTCCAGAGGTCTGCACCCTCCCAACTGGAGGGGTTCCCCTGGAAGGTGAACCGGTCAGAACGCTGCTTACAGACGTCCTACCCTTCAGGTCAGGCAGATCCTGAACCTGGCCTTACAACCTCCGGTCTAAAACCTTTGGTGGAATAATTGCCTGGCACTCCAGGACTTCTGCAGATTCACACACCATCCCCCTGAGGCTAACAAATGACACATATGTTGTGTGACTGTCTGTCTGGTGCAGATCTCCTGTCCCCTGTCCACCTGACAGTGAATGAAGATCCCCCATACCAGAAATGGCGCCACCCGGGTCCCCCCAAGAAGATCTAGCCCAACTGGCTAGTCCCTGGTCCACTGGTGCATCCACTGGGAAACTCGTCCCTCAATCACTCCTCACGCTGGACTCCTGTACCCTACCTACCGGAGCGGTACTCGCAGACTGTAGAACCACAGGAGCTCTGGTTACAGATGCTCCAGGTCCTCTACTCACTAGGAGATCCTCCTCAAATGGACTAACAGGACAGCCTAGGTCCCCAACCTGGTGTTCCCTACAGAAACCATCCAAGTCCTGAGGCAGGGCTTTGTGCGTCTGGGGACCCTCGGTCTCCCTCTCACTCCTGCTCCACTGAGCCAGGCAGTGAGCCCCTACACCCTCCTCGCTATCCTGGGACCTAGCTGGGCTACACTGAGCCTCCTCCACCACGCTGGGCTGGAGGATACCTGAACCACTACTTTTGGAGTCACTCACTAATGACCCTAGAGAACCTCTAGCACTTTCCCAGCGCTCTACTTCCTCAGCAAGCTTCCAAGGGCAAAAGTATCCAAACTTCGACAGGTGCTGGCGCAACTCTGGACAACAAATACTGAACAACTGCTAATTGAGAAATATATTCACTACTCCGTCCCTCTCATTGCCCGGGTTAGCCACCAGCCAATCCTCCTTTGCATCAGAACAGTCATCCACAAAATGCCCCCACTTCTGGTGAGGTGGCTTCCTATGGTTCCTGAACTTCAACCTGTTCTCCTCCTCTTGGGAAACAGGTTCCATACTCAGGGAACTAGGAATGGGACTGCTAGCACTGGGCTCTATATAGCTGCCACCACTGGACTCAACCCGCCCTGGGGAGTCCAGAAAATTAAAACTGCGCGCAGGGGATAGTCTACACCAGAGGTCTTCAAACTTTTGGGTGCCGAGACCCCCCTGTCAATATTTTCAGTTGTAAGGACCCCCCTCCTGACAAACATTTCTAAACCTGTAGGCAGGGCTCCTGGAATTATGAGGCAGGTGAGGACCAAATTATACGACAGGCTTGACTAAATTGTGTGGGAAGAAAATTTAAATAATGTTATGTGATGGCGCGTTATTTTGGGATAGAATTACTTCGTTATTTTGACATTTTTTGCACTCTGTAAAACTGAGGAAAGTTTTCACCCCATCAGTACCAGTTTATAACCAAAATACAGCAATTAACATCAGAAAGATGTCTAGTCAACCTTTGTGATGGGCCTTCCACTCCGCAGGAATACGTGCTGCCACATAAGAAGCTCACCTGGCCCTGGCCGAGAGCAGCAGGGGTCCCTTAAAACCCTGGCGGTCTTGTGCAGAGTTAAGCAATTTACTCATGCCCCTTTCCTCTCATGCCTCCCTTCCATCCCTCTCTCCTCTCCTCTCCCAATCCCGGATCCCTCTCTCACTTTGCAGGCCATTTTCTTTCACCCCTTTTTACAACTTCTGAACTCTCCCCCTTCAACTTCTCATTTCACCCTTAATCACCTCTTGCCATTCTGTCTTTTCACTACCCTTATCTCTAACAGTTTCTCGCATTTATCTCAAGGTCCCTCTGGCCCGTCACTTCCCGTGCCCATCTCTACTTCTCATTCACCTCAAGTCTCTCCATTCAAATTGTTGTCTATTTGTATCTTACACCTCTCCAGTCCCCCCATTCGTCTTTCACATCTCTCCTTTGTTCTTTCACACCTTCTTGAACCAATGCCCCTCTTCCCTGTTACCTCAGCACCAGTGCTTAATTTGAGCAGGTGGTTTCCGGTGCTCCGCACTGGCACCTACTTGTGCACACTAGCACTATGACCGTCTGCCACATTGTGGCTCTGTGTAATTTAGAGATGAGCAGAACAGCTGTTTATTAATTCAATATACATTAAAAATGATAAACTCCTGACATCCATGCCATTCTTTTAGCTGTGAGGGCTTGAAATAGTCACACTTGCACAGTGTTATGGTTGGAAGTTGCATAGGTATTGCCATTGGCCGCACAGGCAAGGCAATGGGTGGGTGGTGTTTAAAGTTGCAGTGGCCTACTGGTGAGGTCCCTGGCACATGTTTTATTACAAATTAATCACTGCTCAGCACCCACCCCAGTACTCCCTCTCTTCCCCTATCGCTGCAGTCCCTCACCCATGTTGCATCAAATTACTTTTTAGGTCACAGATCATCTCTCAGCTATCTTCTCTCACAGTCTGACAGTAGCCCTCCTCTGTGCCCTCAACTTTCCATCACACTCACTTCTTGCGTGTCCGCACTTCCCTTCGGCACTTCACATTTCTCCTCATCCCTGACCTCTTCAATCAAATTCTCTCACTCCCTTGCTGTCCTTTCTCATCCTATCATCTCTCCTCACCGAGCACATGGGTTAGACCTGTATGCTCCTCTTGGCCTGTGCCACTCTGCTTATTGTTCCCTAATTCAGGAAGGCACAAATTGTCTGTCTTGCTGTTTTGGTGCAGGCTACACAGTTATGGAATGTGCACCCTCCTTTGCTTCGCTCCACCAAGAACCGTTATCCTTTAGGAAGATATAAACATCCGGCTCTATGCTCTGTAGGTCACCCCATTTGGCTGGTTCTCCTTACCCTTCTATATGTTTCTCATTTGCCTTCAGGCAGAAGATGGCTATTTGCCCCAGGACACCTTTTGGCAACAGTAGCACACTACAAATGTAAATAATATTAGTAATAGGCAGAAGGAGGGAAGCCACTAGACCCAAACTTCGCGGGGGCCTACACTCCCAGGCAGGGCTGGCCCTAGCACTGGTCACACACAGCACAAGTCTTTTTTGGTGCCCCATCCCCCGTTTCCTCCTTCTCCATACATTCCTTCACTACCACTCACCACTAATGTACCTCATCTCTCTCTAGAACCTTTCTGACAAACATTTTTTTTATAGTGCTACTCATAGTTTACTCACACTCAGTTATGTGATCTGCATAGTACATGGTCTTTGTAGCAGGCACATTAACCCTCTGCACTCTGTGGATAACAAGAGTGACCATGTGAGTGCGCGGTGAGCGATGCAACAGTGTGAGAGTAGGGAAAGAGGAGTGACTGCATAGTGAGTGAGGGGAACATATGAATTTGGGTGAGGATGTAAGTGCAGAGTGGGACGAATTAATGCATGGTTAGTGATGGGCTTGTTTGAGCGAGTTGCAAATTGAGCAGTGAGAATGAGGTGTCACATGAGTGCAGGATGAGTGCAGATGAGTAGTGTGACTGCAGGCTGAGGTACAGGGTGAACAACGCAAGTGGATTGTGATTGCAGAGTGATCACTGTGAGTGCAGGGTGAGAGGGTGAATGATATGAGTGCATGGTGATCAGTGTGAGTGCATTGTGATCGCTGTGAGTGCAGGGTGAGCGTGAAAGTGAAGTGCGAGAACGAGAAGTGAGTTCTCTGCATGCAGGGTGCATTCCCAGACACTTGAAGTAACTCAGAATATTACTGATGGCGGCGTAGGGTTTAAGATATAAGTTAAAATATTGCTATTATGACAGTAATCAGGGATAGAGGGTAGAGGAAATAAACATTATGCTGATCCTGCAACAAACTTCCAGTCCTATGGTTAGGGATGCCTGCTCATTATTTTGATGTCCCAGACGGTACAAAAATAAGCAGTCACCTAAAGCTGTATATTTCAGCACTCATCTGTGCGTACTTGGAACAATAAATATAATTAGAAAGCACTTTTAATTGTGTTCTAGAGCTGCCTCAATGATCCATGACTGATAATTAAAGGGAACAAGGACAGAAAAGTCACATTACGAATGAATGCATATGATTTTATTTACAATCCTATTTAGTGTCAATAGGAGGCCTTTGCAGGCTCTTTAACCATCAAATGGCTGGTATTTTTCTTCTGGCATCCTTACTTTCTATTTCTTTTCTTGTAATGCATTCTCACTCTACTGCAGTAATTGTAAAATTCAAATGTAAGGAATAGGCAGAGTTGGGGCCCAGGGGGTACTGGAACTAGAAAAACGAGCATTGGCATAGCCAATAGGTCTCGCCTTTGGGACCTTATACGTTTTTAGCCATGCAACAGTAGATGTTATTGCACCAAGGATATTGTGCTGCATAACTAAATACTTATAAGGTCCCAAAAGCGAGACCTATTGGCTATGTCAATGTTTGTTGATCCTCCATGCA
Source organism: Lissotriton vulgaris (assembly GCF_964263255.1). Taxonomy (NCBI): domain Eukaryota; kingdom Metazoa; phylum Chordata; class Amphibia; order Caudata; family Salamandridae; genus Lissotriton; species Lissotriton vulgaris. The sequence goes on along the minus strand of NC_141689.1, from coordinate 907,976,287 downwards.
GGAAATAAAGTAATGGTGGGGAACAGGTCTTTAATATTGAGACCAGGGTGGTCTCTTTTACTAAAGCATCAGAAGGATAACTCAAAGCAGTTTTAAATAATTATGCAATATTTTCTCACAAAATGTATAAATTAACACAATTAGTGTTTGTGTTTAGGATTCAAGGCCAAGTTATGCAGTCGGTGATAGGTTACAATTTGCTAATGTCGTGAACAATTTCTGTTTTGTACAAAGCTGTTTTGAAAGCCCACTAATATTCTTAACGCTGCAACATGTTTCCTAGCAACACGTATTTCATTTCGGGACACTGCTTTCTGATATTCTGAATGCCCACAGTAGATAAAGGGCTATTAGCTTAACATATGGCGAAAACTCATCCATTGTGGCATAAACCCTTAGTCTCTGCCTGATAATTATAATGTAAATATTATATATTAAGTGGTGTAATGTCTTGCATTCTAATCATGCATCTTCAAGAGGAAAAAACATCTTTAACTTGGTTGTGTTTTTTTTTGCCGATATGCAGTTCAGGTTTTCCATTAAGGAACTTTGGGAAGGTCGGGCTCTAAAGCAGCATTACAGAATGGCCACTAGTCAAAAGATAGCTCAGCGGGCAGTGCCTACACTTTTACAGCACACATGTAAATATATAAATGGTCTTTAACGACCTGTGAAAAACTCTGGCGTGCCAGGCTGTGCTGGAGATAAGACTGCAGACACAGCCCAGCGGAGCCCACAGCAGCTCGAGCTGAGACACACTACGGGGGAGGAGGGGGGCTGAATCCCTTGTTGTCAGATGGGCATAAGTGTGACCGGGAATGCGCGACCCCCATTAAATCACTCCACGGCCCTCCTGGGGGTCGCGCCCCACACTTTGAAGACCCCTGGTCTACACTCCAGAGCTACTTTGCCTCTGGTGGAGGCCCTCTCAGCCTCCTCTATCCTCTCCTGCGCTAAGACCCTCTCAGTCTGTAGCTGCTGCTTCTTAACACCCAGCTGTGCCATAGCCTGGGCATGCTCTAACCTGAGCTTTTCTAAAGCCAGCTGGTGCTCCCTTTCTCTCCTCCTATCTTCCAGCTCCTCTGGGGACAAGGAAAGGGATGAGGCGCTGCCTCCTACGCTGGAACCAGCAAGGGACTCCCTACCTATGGGGTCTTCACTCTCTACTGGCATCCAGGTACTGACATCTTCTTCCTCCTCTGAATCTTCAGGGCTCCCAACAGACCCACCACCCTCATGGTGTGAGGCCCAGGCCCTTTCCTCACTGCGCTCAAGATCCAATTGATCCTCTTGCCATCTGACCAGGCAGCGCCTGAGTTCGTACCAGCCTGCCTTATCAGCCCCTATGCCTCTCTCTTCACAGAACCTTCTCAGCTCCCACACACTGTATGTGGCAAGCTCATTGAAATCAAAAACAAGCTCCATCTTGGCAGGACGTTCCAGAGACAAGATTATACAGGGAACCTAGGGGCCTGAGCTTACACAGGAGTATACAATTCACAAAGGATTCAGCAAGCTCTCTATCCCAGAGAACTCGTACTCACTTGTCTAGTGCCACACACCATTCATCCACACACAATCCCCCCCTCGGACTGGTAAGGCAGTTTCTACCACCCCTGATTCCTCAACCTGACCACACGTGACACAGGTACCGACTCTGGGCGCAGGGCGGGGGACAAATGGACTGGACACAATTACACAATGATACCTTTAGGAGAAGAAATATGGAACTTAAAAAAAAAACAATAATCCCCGAAAATGTGGTCATCTAAAATGCAGAGTTTTGTAGTGCGGCCAGTTGCCACTGCGGTTCAACGCAAACACGAATCCGGATCCGCACCGCTTGCCACCAATGTTAGAAATGGCTTCCCTGGCTGGCCAGGGCTTGCGCCAAAGTCAGTCAGAGACCACCACTCCTAAGTGAGGGCAAGGGAGTTACACGCCAAGATAACCCCTGCTCACCCTCTAGGTAACGTGGCGCGAGCAGCAAGGCTAAACTTGGTGGCTATGTAGGTTAAGTGTTTGCACGCGCACCCAGCAACAACACCCAAGGCCCACCACAAAGGAAACTCCACACAAGGTTATATATAAAAATAGCCTTTGTATTATACCAAAACATATTAGATAAAACACACACTTTACAATGTGCCAACAGGCACAGGCAGAATTTACAGGGGATGTGTACAAGACAGGGCCACATGGACCACTGTCAGGAATAGGCACTTTTAGAACTTAGCACTGGGTAGAATTAGCACTTGGAACATAGAATATAAATCACTGTAGCATAAAAAAGAACATAAAGCACACAACCAGTAACTACTGATAACCGGTAAGTACCGCCTACGCAACCCTAACCACCTTAGGAACAGGTCACGCAGGGAACCAGGACCTCACTAGCACCACCTGTACTAGCAAGAACAACCACCTAAGTATCACAATACATGTAGGGGTATAGGCATATTACACATGATGCATCACAACACATTCAGAGGTGTAGGGAAGGAAAACACATGATGCATAACATACATTCAGCGGTGTAAGAACAATTGCGCATTAATCACATTAGCCACAACCTGTGGCAGTCCCTAGGCCAACTGGCCTCTCTAGGGCTAGGCCGCCCTGTGTCCCAATGTCAAGGGCCTAAACATGGCAGCTGCCCACGAAGTGCTGGGCAGCTGTGGAGACAATGGTGTGGCCAACAGGGTGGAGCCTCGCAGGCTCTGGCCAGAACTCTCGTGTCCCCAAGAGCCTCTTGGCTCTAAACAAACAAAAATGGCCCCCTGAGCCTCCCTGGGCTCTCAATACAACAAGGGGGTTGGGAGCTTCTCTGGGCTCGTAGCAAGAATGCCCCCAGAGCCTCTCTGGGCTCTACACAACTGCGGCGTCGAGGGGGTCCCCCTCCTGGGGACTCTAGAACAAGGAAATGCTGCTTCGGGCCTCGCAGGCTCATAAATACAATGGGCACGCTGTGAGCCTCGGTGCTCTACAAACAACAGATGGGGGGGGGCAAGGTGGGAGCGGCCCGCTGCCTTCCGGGGTCGCTCTACTAATCAGGAAAAATGCCCCCTGGATCGTCGAAGTCCCCTCCCTGGGGACTCGAAGTATTGCAATGCCCACGAGCCTCGTGGGCTCTTCAGAAATGCCCCGGAGCACTTGCACCAAATGCCCCACTGGTCGGGGTCCCGCTCGGTGGACTCTGGGACCAACCCTTACCCTCCGAGGACCCCGCACTCACCAGGCTGCTGCAGCAGGGGCACCTCGTCGGGACTGCTTCTCGGCGGCTCTTCACGAGAGCTCCCGCTCCTCGGGGGCTCTCTCCACACTTCTCCCTCTCTCTCCGGGGATCTACCTTGCTCTGGGGAGCCCTGGGGGGGGGGGGGGGGGGGGGGGGAGACCAGGCGCCAGCTCTCTCTTTCCACCGGAGCTCGGGGTGGGCTCCTGTCCGCTTCTGGTTTCAGGCGGCAACACTTCCGGGTCGCGCTGCAGCCAATAGCATCGCGGCACTGGAGGAATGGAGGCGGGACTTCCGGGTCGCCGTAGGCAGCGCGGCGGGCCGTCAGGGTCTCCTGGGCTGCGGCAGTGATTTCAACACAGGGTGGGCTCCCGTGTTAATTAAATATAAAGCGAGGTGGGCACTCGCTGTGGGGGCCAAAGAAATAGCGGCAATGTACCTGGTGGGGTGGGCACCCACCAGGGGACCTTAAAATGTGGCAATAATGCGGGGCAAACGCCGGGTGGGCACCGGCTTTGAATGAAAAGCTTGGGAGCGCTCCAAGCGCTAGGGGCTCAAACAAACGCTCCCATGCGCTAGAAGCCAGCAAAAGTCCTTCAGGAATGCAGGAAGGCAGGGGGGGGCAAGGCTGGGCCCAGAGCCAGCTCACTGGGCCTCCAGGAAGGGAGGCAATCCAAGTTGCGGTCCTCCTGCCCAGCAACAGCAGCAGCCCCCTCAGGCAGGATCCTGGGAGAGAACATCTTGTTAGGGGACACAGCCCCTTCTTATACTAGTCATTCCTTTGTCTTAGTTCAGGGTGAGGGGAAAAACCAGTCGCAGCTGGTTGGTGAGCACTCTTGATGTGCTCAGCCCCTCACTCTATTCACTGGCAGGGCTAGGGTCGTTAGGCGCACCACAGGGGCGGAGCCAGCATTGTGTGGAGAAAACCCAGCCCCATTCAGGACCCAGGTGCACTCCTCCCCTCACATCAGCATGGTAATCTCAACACTCACCACCGGGCAGACCCATCATGACTCATGGAGCCTGGCATCCCAGCCAGTCCCAGCCAATCACACGCCGGCACCTTTTACACTAATATGCCAACTCCTAGAAGTGGCACTTCTACACAAGACACAATCATGCCACATACATCATTTCGCAGCATTCAATCACACGAGTCCGCACATACCAGACTCGAGCGTGTACACCCCACGCATCAGGAACTACCAGGGACACATACATTCCCCTTGCATTCCTATGGGAGGGCAGGCCAACCTTACTCCACGGACTCAGAGTGCGCACGCACTTTCCACTGGGACACAGTGAAAGTGCGCAGAACCCAAAAATCACCATCACCAGGTCACCATTAAAAAAGCAAAAAGTTTAGGGGTGAACCTGCCAGAAGGGCCAAGTCCAACACTCACACTGAGACCCTTGGGGCTCCTGCTCACACTGAGATCCCGTGAGGCTCCCGCTCACACTGAGATCCCGTGAGGCTACCGCACACAATGATACCCCTGGGGCTCCTGTTCACACTGAGACAACTAGGGCTCCTGCTCACAATGAGCTCCTGTGAGGCTCCCGCTCACACCTAGACCCCTGGGGCTCCTGCTCACACTGAGACCCCTGGGGCTTCCGCTCACATTGAGACCCCTAGGGCTCCTGCTCACACTGAGACTCCTTGGGCTCCAGCTCACACTGAGACCCCTGGGGCTCCTGCTCACACTGAGCTCCCTTGAGGCTCCTGCTCACAACGACACCCATGGGGCTCCTGCTCACACCAAGACCCCTGGGGCTCCAGCACACACCGAGACCCCTGGGGCTCCAGATCACACCAAAACCCCTGGGGCTCCTGCTCACATTGAGACCCCTATGGCTCTCGCTCACACTGAGACCCCTGGGGCTCCTGCTCACACCGAGACCCCTGGGGCTCCTGCTCACATTAAGACCTGGGGCTCCCGCTCACACAAACCCCTGCGGCTCCAGCACACACCGAGACCCCTGGGGCTCCAGCTCACACGAGACCCCTGGGGCTCCTGCTCACATCGAGACCCCTGGGGCTCCAGCTCACACTGAGAACCCTGGGGCTCCTGCTCACACTGAGCTCCCGTGAGGTTCCCGCTCACACTGAGCTCCCGTAGGGCTCCCGCTCACACTGAGCTCCCGTGAGGCTCCCACACATAACAACACCCCTGGGGCTCCTGTTCACACTTAGACCCCTAGGGCTCCTGCTCACAATGAGACCCCTAGGGCTCCTGCTCACAATTAGACTCCTAGGGCTCCTGCTCGCATTGAGACCCGCTCACACCTAGACCGCTGGGGTTCCCGCTCACACTGAGCTTCCTTGAGGCTCCTGCTCACAACGACACCCATGGGACTCCTGCTCACACCGAGACCCCTAGGGCTCCTTCTCGCACTGAGACCCCTGGGGCTCCAGCTCACATTGAGACCCCTAGGGCTCCCGCTCACACTGAGACCCCTGGGGCTCCATCTCACACTGAGAACCCTGGGGCTCCTGCCCACACTGAGCTCCCGTGAGGCTCCCGCTCACACTGAGCTCCCGTGAGGCTCCCACTCACACTGAGCTCCCATGAGGCTCCCGCACACAACATCACCCCTGGGGCTCCTGTTCACACTTAGACCCCTAGGGCTCCTGCTCACACTGAGACCCCTAGGGCTCCTGCTCACAGTGAGATCTCCTGAGGCTCCTTTTCACGCACACGTCCCCCTACAACCCAGCTAACCCTCAGGTCTTCTTCTAGCCTATCCCCCAGTCTGGAAAGTAAACTCATAAACAGGGTCGAAAACTCAATCAGGGTCTTAGTTGGGTCTTATCTCATTAACCATTTGATTCACTCAATTACGTTGGAACTGCTTCATTAAAAAAAATATTTTGTTTTTTATTGAGGGTTCATAAAAACAAGATCGACATTGCAGAATACATTTGTAATAGATTTGGTACAGTACATGGCATATAAATATAAATAAATAATCGTCGTTCAAGTATCCACAGCATAATTATAAAGTGCGACTTAAGAGTTATAAAGTGCAAAGTGCTTAAAAGTGCATAGAAGCAGACTAGTGATTATGAAGATATACTTTACGTATCAAACGCACTCCAAAACTTTTCATATTTCTTGAGCGCACCTGATCTAAGCGCATATTTTCTTTCCCTGCACTGGATTCGTAATAGTTTAGCCTTCCAAGCCTGGAAGGTCGGTACTTGGTTGGTTTTCCAGGACTGCAGAACAAGCGATTTAGCTATTAGAGAGGCTATAAAAAGAAATTTGTCGTATTGGGTGTTGGTCGCTGAACAGCCTAGAACAGGGACTAAATCATCAAATATTATAGAAGCTTTAAGCTCAAGGGAAAGGTATTTTTCCATTTCCTTCCAGAGTGGCTTGATTTTGGGACATTCCCAGACAATGTGCTTCCAATTCCCTTTTTCCTCACAACGGAAACATTTGTCGGCAACAAGGGGGAAGACATTTTGGAGATAAGAGGGAGTTCTGTAAATCAGCCATTTATTGTAAAATTGCACGCGTTTAAAGTTTGCGCCGCGGAAGATTGTTGGAACTGCTTCTTGCCCAGTATCAGCCAGTAAATCTCACTCATCTCAGCCAAACCTTGATTGCGTGTTACATTTTGAAGAGTGTATTATATATTCTTGAAGTCCACAGTTATGAATCCTGTTATCCCATCCAGGCAGGAGTTTCCGCAGTATTTTTTTAAAAAGTTCATTCGGGAGGTGAACTCACGGTCTAAAATTTCACCTGAGTTGTTCAAATTGCTATATGATATTACAATGGGTTACATACATTTTTATGGCGAACGTTTGTTTAATATACTGTCAAATATACTTTTTTTGTAAAAGGTGAGCTCTGAAAGTTGTGTTTTGGACGCATACAGCACAAATTTCGACTAACAATCAAACCTACAATAATGTTATCATTCAGAAGACTTAATACCAGATCAAATTACATAAAGTGATCACAAAAACAATAGCCTCTAATTTCATATTCTCGTTGTCCAAATGAATAAACCACGGTCATAGGTGTTTCTGGAAAAGGTATTCTGATTGGACGTGGTTAATAATGAACTCTTTACTGCTGAGAACGTTTGTTTACAGCGCGTTCACATAATTTGAGGTATACTAACTGTGTGTATAAACTCTTGAACGATTAATGGCATACACAACCTATATCTTGCTAAGCCATGGGGACCTTAGATGGTTTGACTGGGAGGGTGGGGTGCATGTTTGTAACTCTACTGCAGGAGTTATTGTATGTCTTGAAATTGTGCTAAATGATTTCTTAATGTATATGAAGGTTAGGGATATTTTCGATGCCTCAGGTGCCACACATAAGTGAAACAATTTAAACTGTTGTAAACAAATGCCATTCATTAAAGTGTTGAAACATTAAGGACGTATGTAAGTACATTAATACCGCTTTAGCTTGTGATGTAACTGTTTAATAAATTATGACAAACTATCAATGGTTTGCAAACGTTATATAAAGCAGTCTTTTTTGTACGTTCATCTCTCAAAATATTAAGCTATTGGCACGAAGAAAGCATGGTATTGCTGACATGCACTAAAATAGACTTTAAAAATGTATTGGCGTGCTGAATAATACTGACGCTAGGGTTTCCCCTCAATGTAAAGAACATGACTGCTGAGTTGTCAGTTTATCAAGAGGCTCTTTTCGGAAGCTTGGAACAAAGAGCCAGTTTGTTCTACACAACAGACTCTATATGTAGACAAATCCCCCAGCTTCTTCAAACTTCAAGACAGTGCTCAAATGCAGCAGATTATTACAGAGGACTAGCGAGGAATTCAGCTACATCTCGTATCTAGTCTGCTATAAATAACGAAAATTAAGTTTTGCCGGATAAACGTAAAAACTGTCCTCTTGCCCGCTCCGTCTATCATTCTACATGTTTAACTGCATTTTACATGAACACATCTCTACATTTGAGCAATGCTTCAGCAGGTTAAAAGCCACTGTCTATCGGAGGAATGTGACAGGTGATGTGCAAAGCTTATCTCTCTTTAACCTCACTTGTAAAAGCAGGTTGTTCACTAACAGCGTCCCTTCTTCACATACAGTGACTGGGGGGGTCTGTCCATGTAGGATCTTCTCTAATGGTCCAAATTCTTACCCAGTTGTAGGAATTCTATAGTCATTTCACTGAGTACATGGCCAGCATGTCCTGCGGTTGTCCTGGTTAGTAGGGTGAAGTTTAACAGGTTTCTTTTAGGGTGGTTCAAGTGGGCCTCCTACACACAGAATGGGAGAAGACTTGAAAGATTTCCCTTATTGTGTGTTCCATTCATGTAAGACCATGCTCTGATACTATATTGTCAAATTAGTACACCTAAAACCTACACCCTCTCCATATATTTCCCTCACATTAGAACCTATCCCATCCGCTTACCTCTTCTACCATCCACAGAAGTTCATATCTCATCCAATACTATCCCATTGCCCATTTTCCTGAAATAACCACATTACAGTAAATAGGAACTCTTTTGCTTACCCCTGGTGAGATACATTTCATGCTGTCTCATCTTACCCCGGGCATCCTGCATTATCTGAAAGAACGTCCCTTGCTGCCGAGCCAGGCAACATCCTTGAGGCTTGGAAATTACAGGGCTGCATTGGTGTGCTCCACCAAGCCAGTGCTTAATTTGAGCCAGTTGTTTCTGGTGCTCGGCACCAGCACTTAATTGTCAACATCAAGGTTGTAACAGTGTGCCACATTGTGGCGCTGTCAGTTTAATTTAAAGATGAGCACAACAGTTGTTTATTAATTAAATATACATTAAAAATTATTATTGACTGCCGCCCAAGCCAGTCTCCTAGTTTTGGGGGCCTGCAGTAGGCTGAATTGTCACACTGGTAGGAGTGTGATGATTAGTAATTGTGTTGGTACTGTCATTGGCAGTGCTGGGAAAGACAATGTGGGGTGCAAACTGCAGTGGCCTCCTTACGAGAGCCCTGGCACTCATTTTTTACAAATTAAGTACTGCACCAAACATGGAGTTCTGCTTAGAGTGGGGGCAGTACCTGCTATTATTGACAAGTGCATCACAGCTATTCACTATACTACCTGTGCGTCTTAAAAATATATCAAGGTCTTAAAATGATTGCATTGTTTTACACCGACACTTCTACAGTGAAAACATTTTTCGTGAAGAGCTATAATATATTGGATAAATTATTCAGTCACAACTATGCCTATCTGTAAAAGCTTAAGTTCTTGTCTATGTTTTAGAAATATCAACTTACTAACCTTTTGCCTGAAGCATATAAAAAACTTTATGGGATCTTTCCTTTCAAAAAAGGCATCCATATCTGGAAGTCGACTTTCTTACTAATATAGAATACTGAGATGAATGCATTTCAACACTTTGTGTTACCTTTACCTTAAGCAGAAGATGTACAGCGCTGCATGACTGGACTGGGTATAGCCTCAAGGCATTCTCTTTCTCCGTGCATTTAGCGGTCTGGGTATCTTCACAACATATGCAACTTCTGCCTTCTGAAAAATCCGTCTTTAAAAGCAAGAGAATGAATTGTAATTACAATACAGTAGGAAAGAGACTTTTAGCTCAAATATGTGTTTTCATTAGCAAAATCCATCTGTACTAGCAAGTAACATTGGATCGATGCCATAAACTCCAATCTAAAATCACAAGTTGAAGTCAACATCCAATATCATTCAATATTTGTCATTTCTCTAGCTTCAGAGCCTTATCTTGTACAAGCCAAAGATTCATGGAGTACCACTTACCCTGACATGTTTAAAGAGTGTGTTTTGGGCATTTTCTGGCTGTGTATTTGGGTTTAGGAAAAAATCTAACAATGTTCTAGAATGACAACCAAAATATTGTCTGATTTCGGATCTCCGTTATAATGATGTGTCTAAAACCATAGGAGATGGGAACCATCACAGCAGTTCACTAACCTGATGATGGACTTGTGAGATCGACAGAGAATTCTTGTGAAATGTTGTTTGTTACCTATTACCCCTGTACAACCAAAACAGGCTTATAAATTGTCCCAGTATGTTCGTTCGCAAGTGGGAGACTCCAATGAAAACTACGTACTTCTCATGTTGTATCTGTATGAGAGGCTTGTACTACAGCCGACCATATGCCCCTCATTAAGACATTGTGAAATATCCAGGAACATGCTGTTGTATCGCTCATCACGCAAGTTATCTGTGGACGGGAAGCGGATCATCATGACGACATGTCGAGGAGGTGATCCGCGACCTCCCCCAAGTACGTCCTGGAGTTTGGTTAGTCTCCCATAGCGCGAGTGTGTTTAATAAAAGCAATATGCGTGTGCGTGCGGCGTCATACCCGGCACACGCGGTCCAGCAAAGTATAACCCTATGTGTGAGTCCACGTTATTGCGGTTTGGGGCAGCGATACCATAAGGCCCTAATAAGCGCTTCAGACACTGCTTGATCTAAGTCCCTCAACACCTGCATGACACAATATTTGGCGATGGGAGTGGTACGGAGACCACGTGTCACCGAGTGGCGGCCGGCTCAACTCTCCACGTGTGCGGTGCTCGTGCCGAGACGAAAGGTCACTCTTGTGTGAGGGCCCTGAGACGTGCAGTACAGACCACCGCACCGCTTGGAGGTACTGAGGGTGATTGCAGGGGGCATCAGGTCTAGAAAAGGGACAAGAGTCTGCCCCACTGGGATACGCAGTTAACCGTAACAAGCAGGTAGACCCTGCCAAAGTAGGGACACCACCATGTTGCAGCCCGACTACACTCAGCACTGGTCAGATTGGCAGAATAAAGAGATAAGATACCAGGTGCCAAAACATGGCTCACTTCCCAGAAATTGAGCCATTAGTGGTGGAAGGGGCCCCATCTGTGCAAGCCACAAGGTGGAGAGAATGGGCGGAGCGTGTAATTCTTTTCTTAGAGGCCACACAGGTTGAAGGTGACCAGAAGCTGGCCATGATATTAAATCTTGGTGTAAGGGAGGTATACAAGATAGCAAAATCAGTGGTGGAAGCAGCACCGAAAACACACCTCACGCTCATTGCGGCCCTAAATGGCTACTTTGAGCCCATGGCAAAACTAGATTTACAAAAGATTTATCTTCCAACAAGCGAGACAGCAGCCAGGGGAGTCGCTTGACATGTTCCATGCACGTGTGAAGGAACTAGCCGGAACCTGTGGGTTCAGAGATGAGGACGAGGAGATCAGGGGCCAGATTATCCAGGTGTGTGCCTTGTTGAGGGAACGGATCCTAGAAGAGTCAGGGAAGTCACTGGCAGACATACTCACCCTGGGCAGTACAAAGGAACTCTCAAAAGTAAGGGCTACACATATGGAGGCCACTCTCCAAACTCCCATCAAGGCCGAGCTGCTGAATGTGGTCACTCCTAAGACAGTGGTGGCCCCAAATCGAACCAGAGGCCTGAGAACACAATCATGCGGATACTGCGGAGGGCCGTCGCATAAGCCGTCAGAGTGCCCAGCGAGAGGAAAAAGGTGCACGGCATCTGGGAGGATGAACCACTTTATGAAAGTGTGCCAGTCTAGCAAAGGACGAGCAATGATGTCCCAGGTGAACATGATCCCAGAGTCTCAAGAGCAGAACAGTGACATGGACGCTGATGACCAAGAAGAACATACAGGACATTCTGTGTTCATCGTGGAGTCAGCTGCAAATACACAGGCTCGCCTACCACAATGCCAAATCCTTGTGTCAGGGCGCCCGGTAACTGCCATAGTGGACACAGGAACCACCATGATCATGTCATGGGATGCTTACAAGGAGATAACACCTCCTCCGACCCTAATACCGACACAGATACAAGTCTTCGCATATGGACCAACGAAACCTCTAGCTAACAGAGGGAAATTCAAGACAACCATCGCCAATGATGACCAGAATGTGGAAGCACTGGTATATGTGAAAGAGGAGGGGCATGGAATGCTGCTAGGGTGCAAGTCAGCTGAGTCCCTTATCATTGTCACCTTTGTCTTTGGCATACACCAGGAAGGAGTGATTCAAATCCTGGACGAACTCCCAAAAGTATTCAATGGTATCGTGTGACTGCAGGGTAAACAGATACATCTCCACATTGATCCCTCAGTGCAGCCAGTGGCTCTGCGTCATAGGAGAGTTGCGTTCCACCTAAGACCTCTTGTGGAAAAGGAACTTCGCAAGCTCGAGCAAGCAGGGATCATTGAAAAGGTGGACGGTCCAACCCTGTGGGTGTCACCCATAGTGGTTGAAAGCCTAAACAGCTGGGGGAAGTACAAATTTGTGTGGACATGAAAATTCCCAACACCGCAATCAAGCGGGAGAGGTAACTAACTCCCACCATTGATGACCTGATAGGGGAATTAAGCGGAGCCAGCTGGTTCTCAAAACTGGATCTTAGCCAGGTATCACCTACTTGACCTCGACGAACAATCCCGATATGTAACAACATTTTCCACGCATGTCGGTTTGAGTCGTACAAGAGATTGAGTTTTGGAATATTGAGTGCTGCTGAGGTGTTTCCAAACACCATCAAAGAGATTCTTGCTGGATTGCCGGGAGTGTTCAATGTCAGTGATGACATTCTGGTCCACACCAAAACCATACAAGAACACAACAGTAGGCTGAGATGGGTGCTCCAGCGAATACAAGACTCCAGACTAACACTTCACAGAGACAAATGTGAGTTTCTTCAACAAAAACTGCAGTTCTTTGGATAAGCCTTTTCAGCAGATGGAGACACTCCAGACCTTGATAAAGTACGCAACATCAAAGCAGCCCCTGCTTCCACTAATGTTTCCGAAGTTTGCAGTTTTCTGGGGATGGTGAACTACTGCAGTAGGTTCATCAAGGACTTATCCTCGTTAACCGTTCCCCTGAGGGAATTGACCAAAGCATCTGTGTCGTAGGACTCCAAACAAGAACAGGCGTTACAGGCGACTAAGGATGCCCTCTCGAGCACCACTACGCTGAGATTTTTTCGATCCCTGCCAGCAAACTCAAGTGGCGGTGGATGCTGGTCCAAAAGGTTTAGGAGCTGTTCTCCTGCAACGACCCGATGGGGAAAACAAATGGGCTCCAGTGGCGTTTGCAAGTAGATCGTTGACAGTAACCAAACAAAGATACTCCCAAATACAAAAAGAGGCGATGTCTGTGCACTGGGGGTGTCAGCATTTTCATTTGTATATATATATGGGAAACCGTTTGTAGTCACCACTGACCACAAGCCTTTCATCCCTCTGTCCACTGGAACTATGTCCAAGCCTACCCCTCGCATTGAAAAATTTATGTTGCAGCTCCACAAGTACAATTGTAAAATTGAACATAAACCAGGGACAAGTAACCATCCCAGAGAAGCTACCCCCAGTGAAATGGAGGAGGCAGAGGAAATGGAGGAGTATGTCCGGTGTGTAGCTGAGAGATCGAGTCAACTGCCCATATCCCTAAGTGAGCTGTGTCAAGCGACCCTTTTGGATGAATGCCTACAATAAGAGCTGGAAGCGGTTAAGACCAATAAATGGCACAACCTCAGAAGCCAAGGAGCTGGTTTCACTCCGGAGGCCCTGTATGTGATTGATGGCCTGTATCACATAAGGCACGAACTGTGTGCTGACCCTCATGGGTGTTTACTTCGAGGCCAAAGATTGGTCACTCCACTAACTTTGGTGGATTGAGTAGTGAGGCTTGCTCATGCCGGTCACCAAGGGATGGTGAAAACAAAAAAACGGCTCATAAAAAAGGTTTGGTTCCCCCACATGGATGAAAAAGTCGAAGAAGCAGTAAGGTTCTGCGTGTGGTGCCAAGTGACTGGCGAACCGAGTACCCCAGCGCCCATTCCCACAGAAAAACACCCTGAGGGTCCATGGATAAGTGAAAGTATGGATTTTGAAAGCCTTCCCGATGGGGTACACTCAATGGTGATCATAGACGATTACTCCAAATATCCTGAGATCGAAGTGCTGTCCTCCCGGAGTGCTGGAGATGTCATACCGAAACTGGAAAAAAGTGATGGCTAGTGAGGGCACATCAAGGAACTAAAGGCTGACAATTGTCCTCCTTTTCAGGGGCAGGAGTTCGCTGCATACCTAACTTCCCTCGGAATTGTGCATAACAAGATAACACCAAAAAGGCCTCAAGCGAATGGAGAAGCAGAATGCTTTATGAGAACTTCGAATAAGGTCATCCGGATAGATGTAGCCAACAGTGACTCTGTGGAGCATCCATTTATTCCTTTTTGAGAGACTACTGACAGACTTCCCATACCTCCACTGGTCGGGCCTCAGGGCACCTATAGATGGGGAGAGTAGTGAGTGATTCCATCCCTCATCATCCAAAGTTGGCTACTGAAAGAATGGATGAACGTGCCATTGACTTGTGAAGAACAAAAGCAAACAAGCAAGTCAGCACCAGGCAAAGAGCAAAAGCGTCACCTCTCAAAGTAGAAGAAAGAGTCATCATTCAAGATAGACATCCTGGAAGCAAGTTCAGACTTCCGTTTGAGAAAAATCCTTGGTGCATTGTGCGCATGAAGGGCACACAAGTCACTGCAAAAAGAGGACTTGTACTGGACACATGTAATATATCGGCCTTCAAGAAGTATCATGGAGATCTAGGTGCAGAGACTGATACTGTGGAGAGAGAATCTCAGATTCTCAGAGTCTAGATGAGGAGGACTGGTCTGATGCCGAATGTAAAATGTCTGTGGCTGTGGCTGGCAGCGATGAACTGTCAACGCGATCACCGGATGTGAGGAGAGGCTCGATGGAAACCTCTGGGAATGCTGAACAGAGTAGCGGGTTTTGAGAAACCCGTACTCGATATCACATGTGAAACATCCCTGAATTGTCCAGTCAACTCAGGGACTATCATTGCTGAGGCAGCCAACTGGTTTTGAAAAGCTGTATGACTGTGGGTGTCTTTATGCTAAACTGAAGGCATCGGTGAAAGTAAGGTTTTTCCTGTTTATTGTTGATTGGTTTGTTTTGGGGAGGAATGTTGTATTGCGCGAGTTAAATGTGGGCGTGCTCATCATGACGACATGTCGAGGGAGTGATCCGCGACCTCCCCCAAGTATGTCCTGGAGTTTGGTTTCTCCAGCGCGGGTGTGTTTAATAAAAGCAAAGTGCGCGTGCATGTGGTGTCAGAGCCGGCACACGCGGTCTAGCAAAGTATACCCCTGTGTGTGAGTCCAAGTTATTGCGGCTGGCGGCAGCGATACCATAAGGGCCTAATAAGGGCTTCAGACACGGCATGATGAAAGTCTCTCAACAAGGGCATGACCGAACACATACCAAGCACAATATTAGAGTCCGATGTAGAGGTCATAGTGACAAACAAACTGTACATATATTGTGAAATTTTCACTCTTTATTCAAAAATTGTGTTTTGAAGGAACCCACGGTCCAGAGTTGACATTGTTGTGTGCACAACAATAAATCAATCAGGGATTTGTGAAGCGCACTAATCACCCTCGAGGGTCTCAAGGCGCCAGGGGGGTGGGGGGCAGGCTGTAGCGCAGCTTCGTCTCATCTAGAGAGCCAGGTCTTGAGGCTCTTCCTGAAGGCTAGCATGAAGGGGGTTTGTCTAATGCTGAGTGGGAGTTTGTTCCAGGTATTGGCTGCGATGAAGGCTCTCCCCCCGCTCATGGTCTCAGCTGCATACCAAACATCCATGACCCTTCTACTTCTAGTCAGTCCTCAATTTTGTGTGGACCTCTGCCAGTACAACTCTTCTTTTTGGAATATGACATAGGTATACCGCTTAACCCTACATCTTGAGACACAACCTAATTCTTATTTTGCTACCCTAATCCACTGTTTTTCATTAATGCATGGGCAATACTAGCCTTGAGAAAGTTGCTTAGATGAAACACATGTCTACCCTTTCTCAATTGCACAAACATCGATCCATATAAACAGTGAATCATATGCTAAGAAATCTACAACATGTATCGGTGGGTGGACATGGCTGGCTTCTTTTGTAAATGAACTTTATTTTCTATACAGATGTGTCAACTCTGGATTACTTCTAAAAGAACTTTTGAATACAAAGTGAAAATTGCATTTTATATATATATATAAAATATTTATATACATATATATCGAGTCAAAAACTCCTTATTTGCATGCTGCAAACAACAGAGAAACGAGGGCTTGTTTTCTTCTTCTTGAAGCAGGTATTTTATTTCAAGTTTTTTCAAGTGAACTGCAAAGTGCTGTAATCCAGACGCGTATATATATATATATATATATATATATATATATATATATATATATATATATATATATATATATAGTTTTTAGGGGTGTTATAGTTAGTTGGACATGTAATATGTGACATCATCAGCAGTGGATTGTGGGCGCGCGAGTTATAGTTAGTACAACTAACTATAACGGGGGAATTTCAATGGTTTTGTACGAGCGAAATGTCCAACTAACTATAACACCCCTAAAACCTATGGTTTTTTTCAGTGAATTTCTAAGGTTTTTTAAATGCTAATTCCTAACTATAACATGTCTGAAACCTATGTTTTTTTATGTGAATTTCAAAGGTTTTTTAAATGCTAATTCCTAACTATTACATGTCTGAAACCTATGGTTTCTTCAGTGAATTTCAAAGGTTTTGAAAATGACAATTTTTAAATATATTAATTCTTATATTTATTTTTTTCATACTGATTTACTACATTTTTTTAAACTATTTATTTTTAGATATTTTATTTTTTTAATTACATTATACATTACATTACAAAATATACTTTCTCAGAATGAATTACTTTAGTTTATATACTTTGCAAATAGGCAATAGACTTTTAAGTACAGTAGTTACAGTTGTTGTAATGCGCAACACAATTTCAGACACAATGCAACATTGAGCTCAATGTGAATTTCGAGTTAAATGCAATTAGTTACTTTTTGGATTACTTTTTTAACCACAAGACTAGATCCTAGATTCAGCCGTGGGACATTTCCTGTAAACAGTTGAGTAAAAACGTTTTGGTTACAGTAGTGATTTTTAAGGAATATTATTGTATTTTAAAAGTTGACACTTAGAAACTTTTTCACATAGAACCACAAATGTTATCCTATGGGAGGAAATTCACTTATCAGGTAAGTAGTGTTAACGTTACTTTTTCTTAGTGTTGGATCCTGGATCCAGCACGGGTGCATCTCCTGTAAACAGTCGAAAGAATGTGTTTAAGTCATACAGGCAATTTTTAAGGAATAATTTTAGTTTGTGAAAATAGACAGAAACTTTTCTGGTGAGAACCACACAATGGATTCCTATGGAAGGAAATACAAGTTATTGGTAAGTACGCTTAGAATTACTTTTCAGGGTCAGTGCTGGGCTAAAAGATGCAGCACTGGGTTCTCTCCTGATAACAGGTCACTAAATCGGAATTCGTAGTTCGGATGATTTTAGAGGAATATTTGTACGTTTCAAAAATCAACACTTAGAAACTTTTCTGGTGAAAACCACACTATGGATTCCTATGGAAGGAAATATAAGTTACTGTTAAGTACGCTTAGAATTACTTTTCAGGGTCAGTGCTGGACTAAAAGATGCAGCACTAAGTTCTCTCCTGATAACAGGCGGGTAAATCGGAATTCGTAGTTCGACTGATTTTAGAGGAATATTTGTACAATGGTGAAGGAAGGGGGCGGGGCCTGCAGTGACATGCGTGCAAACACGCGCTGTGGCGCGTTTTAAGTTGGGGAATTAATTCCTCTTCATTGCTGCGGTCCCCTAGGGGCCAACTAGCCCACCAGGTACCTCCAGTATGCGCCAGGGAGCTGTATTGCAGAGAGGTGTTCAGAGGCCACGCCCCTTTTTACAACACTCTGCAACACAGCTCTGTGGCGCTTACTGGAGATACCTGGTGGGCTAGTTGACTCCTAGGGGACCTCTGGATTGAAGAGGAATCAATTTCCCAACTTAAAACCCGCAACAAAGCGTATTTGCACACATATCACCTTAGGCCCCACCCCCTACCTTCACCACTGTGCAAACTCACCCCGTGGCGTGTTTTAAGTTGGGGGATTAAGTCCCCTTGAATCTGGAGGTCCCCTGGCGGCCAACTAGCCCACCAGGTACCTCCATTATGCACCAGGGAGCTGCGTTGCATAGAGGCGTTCTGAGGCCACGCCCCTATTTACACCTCTCTGCAACACAGCTCTGTGGCGCTTACTGGCGGTACCTGGTGGGCTAGTTGGCCGCCAGGGGACCTCATGATTCAAGTGGACTTAATCCCCCAACTTAAAACGCGCCACAGATCCCCTGGGGGCCAACTAGCCCACCAGGTACCTCCAGTATGCGCCAGGGAGCTGCGTTGCAGAGAGGTGTGCAGAGGCCATGCCCCTTTTTACAACACTCTGCAACACAGCTCCTTGGCGCTCAGTGGAGGTACCTGGTGGGCTAGTTGGCCCCCAGAGGACCTTTGGATTGAAGAGGAATGAATTCCCCAACTTAAAACGCGCCACAGGGCGTGTTTGCACACATATCATTGTACTGGGTGTGCTCCTGGCTATCTCACAATTACGTTGAGTGTGACATCAGATCACACTTCGGTTGCACCCCATAAGTAGCAAGGGTGCTGTCTGACTTTAGCACCCACATATAAATTGTTTCTTCACCACTGTACTATATGTCTCTATACTGTCTTACACTTGATTGGATGTGCAGTTAACAGAATCCACTGCTACCAGCTGTAAAGCCCCTCCTTAAAATATATTGGCTCCAAGATATTTTTGTGCCACACAAGCTACATTTTAAAATCTGTCACTGCTAGAGAAAAATGAGTGTGGAAAATTCCTCAAGCAAAATTTTAGGTTTCATATAAACATGTCACTGACAGTTAATGCTGTGATTACATTCTCACTACTTAATTTCACCAACACACACACAATGTATGATAAGACTAAATTTAAATGCTATGAGATCACACACTTGACGCAACACATCAAAATAAATGAGTCACTTCTATTGATTGTGGTTTGGAATTACCACACTTCTCATAGACATGCGCTAAGAAGGTGCATGTTACAAAGGGCTCCAGTCAGGTGTGTATAACAATGTTATGCTATGTTAAAAGCACTTGTTAAGCGCACGTACACCAACGGTTTCATGGTGCTCAGATGAGGATCAAGGCAGTGAACGGAGAGAACGCTTAATCAGTATATGCTTGAATAAACAAGGTCTTTAGCTGTTTTCTGAACTGGGCTAAAGAAGTCAGAGACCTTATTGCAGCCGGGAGAGAATTCCAGAATTGTGGTCCTAAGACTGAGAACCTTAGTCCGCCATACTTGTTCTGTTTGGCTGATGGAACTGCCAGTCAAGTGGGAGGATCTAAGGTCTCGAGAGGGAATGTAGCGGTGTACACGAGCCGAGATAAAAGCCGGACCGTTACAATGTAGTGCTTTAAAGATGGTGCAGCCCATCTTAAATGTGCAGCGCTTAATCACTGGGAGCCAGTGAAGGCTTTTCATTAATGGGCTAACATGGTGTCATTTAGGTTGATGAAAAATCAGCCTGGCCGCCTGGTTCTGGACTAGTTGGAGACGCTTCAGTTGGTATGCCGGAATGCCAACATAGCGCGAGTAAATATTAAATTGCCTGCTGCGCTAGTCACAATTGTTGGTTCTGCCTGCTTCCAAGATTATCTGCGCCTCTGCCCACATTGCAGAATTAATTCCCTGCTTGTGCCGATCTCGTGGTGCTTGTGCTTAGATTTGCGGACATTTTGTTTGTTGTTGTGCCTGCCAGCCCGCCCCTCCACCCCGATCACACCTCCCTGCGGCCCCTCCCTCGCTCCGCCCCCCTCCTCCATCCATTTATGACTGATGGACCTACGCGCAGCATCCACGCGCAGCGGTTGCGCCGAAGGTGCGCCAAAGGTAAGCCCGTCTACGCCCGTCCGCGCCTGGCCCGCGCCCAGCGCCTGTCCCCCTGGTCCCCGTCGCACCCAACCCACTAGAGTCACTTATGATGCCGCAACTCTCCTCGCCCTCAACCCCGGACGCCCACCACAATGCTGCGATTCCACCCCAGGTCGTACCCACGGCCCTTTCGCCTGCCTCTCCTGCAAGTTCAACTGCTTCAGGACCCTCACCAAACCCACTTCCTCCACACACAGCTCCGACTCTAACCGCCTGAAGTGCATCCTGCTTAACACCCGCTCGGTCCACAGACACGCAACGGAACTCTGGGACCTACTCGACACTGCGTCACCGGACATCGCCTTCCTTACAGAAACATGGATGAACGCATCATCAGCACCCGACATCGCCATAGCCATTCCGGACGCTTACAAGATTACCCGAAAAGACCGCACCAATCAAACAGGAGGTGGCATCGCCATCATCCATAGGAACACCATCAAAATCACGACCAGCTCCGACGATAATCTTGCAACCGCTGAACATCTCCACTTCCAGATCCACACCGACCCTAGGACCACACTTAGAGGCACCCTCATCTACAGGCCTCCAGGAACCCGTACACAATTCAGCGAAGACATCACTGACTTCATCAGTCCACATGCCCTCGCCTCCGAGAACTACATTCTACTAGGAGACCTTAACTACCACCTGGAAAACAAACACGACAGCAACACCTCCACCCTTCTGGACAACCTGGCCAACCTCGGACTCAAACAACTTGTTGACACCCCCACCCATATAGCTGGACACATGCTCGACCCTATCTTCACCTCCAGCAAGCACATCTCCTTCGACCACACCACAGCTCTCCACTGGACGGACCACAGCTGTGTTCACTTCAGCTACAAAACCACCCTGACCCACAACCGCCCACAACCTATTCCTCGGAGAAACTGGAACAAAATCACCTCCGACCAACTCCTCACTTCGCTCAACCAAAACCCTCCCACCCTCTCATTGGACCCAAACCAATGCCGACGAATTAGCACCCCTGAAAAAGCACCAGATCAAATCAGCCAGCAAAAAGGCTCCCTGGTTCAATGATGACCTAAAGAAGCTATGCCGCACCCTGGAGAAATCATGGAGAAAAAACCCAACCACCGACAACATGGCCACCCTCAAGGCAGCTACCCGCAAACACCACCAACTGATTCAATCCACCAAGAAATCAGCATTCAAGGATCGTCTAGACAACAACACTCACAACAGCAAGGAACTCTTCAACATCGTCAAAGAATTCACCAACCCCACCGCAGCATCTAACGACATCACTCCCTCCCAAGACCTCTGCGATGCGTTATCCTCCTTCTTCTACAACAAAATTGCCGACATCCACAACAGCTTCGAGAATACTCCCAGCGATCAAATGAGATCCTACTCCGCCAATTAACATCCTTAGCGCCTGGAACCCAATCACCACTGAAGACACCATCCGCCTAATGAACTCAATCCACTCTGGCTCGCCAACCGACCCCTGAATTGAATTTGAATTTAAAATATTTATATAGCGCAGCGTACACCCAACAGTTTCTTGGCGCTTTGGAGGCATGGAAGGCAGGAGCAGAGAGATAAGAAAAAGAAGGATTTACTGTGGGAAGGCTTGGCTGAACAAAAAGGTCTTCAAGCCCTTGCGGAAGAAGGAGTAATGTTTGGCCGATCGTAGATGGCCCCACCACATCTTCAACAAAGCCGACTCCATCATCGCACCCCATCTCCGTGATGTCATCAACTGCTCGTTCAACTCTGCCACCTTCCCAGAAAGCTGGAAACATGCCTAACTCAGCGCCCTCTTGAAGAAACCCACAGTAGACCCCTCTGAACTTAAAAACTACCGACCCATATCCCTCCTCCCATTCCCGGCCAAAGTCATTGAGAAAGCCGTAAACAGCCAGCTCACCGCCTTCCTTGAATCCAACAACTCCCTCGACCCCTCTCAGTCCGGATTTCGAGCCAAACACAGCACCGAAACCGCCCTCATTGCAGCAACAGACGACATCCGAACACTACTGGACAACGGAGAAACAGTGGCCCTCATTCTACTCGACCTCTCCGCCGCTTTCGACACAGTCTGCCACAGCACCCTCATACAACGCCTCAGCAACATCGGCATACAAGGAAATGCCTTGGACTGGATCATCTCGTTCCTAGCTGGGAGAACTCAGAGAGTCCGACTTCCCCCATTCAACTCAGAGGCTACTGAAGTCATCTGTGGAGTTCCACAAGGATCATCACTCAGTCCCACCCTCTTCAACGTTTACATGAGCCCACTCGCATCCATCGCGCGCCAACACAACCTTAACATCACCTCTTACGCCGACGATACCCAATTAATCCTTTCCCTCACCAAAGACCCCAACACAGCCAAAACCAATCTGCACGAAGGCATGAAAGAAGTAGCCGAATGGATGAAACATAGCCGCCTAAAACTCAACTCCGACAAAACGGAGGTGCTCATCCTGGGATCTTCCCCCTCTGCCTGGGACGACTCTTGGTGGCCTTCCGCTCTGGGCACAGCACCCACACCCAGAGACCATGCACGGAACCTTGGCTTCATCCTAGACTCCTCTCTCTCGATGTCCAGACAAGTCAACGCAGTGTCATCCTCCTGCTTCAACGTACTTCGCATTCTCAAAAAGATCTTCTGCTGGATCCCCCTCGAGACAAGAAAGACTGTCACCCACGCACTGGTCACAAGTCGACTGGATTATGGTAACACACTATACGCTGGAATCACAGCAAAATTACAGCGCGACTCATATTGGACATCCCTCGCCACGATCACATCACCGGACACCTAAAAGACCTCCACTGGCTTCCCATCAACAAAAAAATTATATTCCGTCTTCTCACCCACGCACACAAGGCCCTCTACAATCTGGGACCCGAATGCCTCAACACTCGACTGTCCTTCTACAAACCCACCCGCCAACTAAGATCGTCCAATCAAGCCCTCGCCGCAGTCCCGCGCATCCGAAAATCCACCATGGGAGGAAGATCCTTCTCCTTCCTGGCGGCCAAGACCTGGAACTCACTCCCCACTCGCCTCCGTCTTACTCAAAACCACATCTCTTCAGAAAAGAACTTAAAACCTGGCTATTCGACAAATAATGAACCCCTTCCCAAGCGCCTTGAGACCCTCTGGGTGAGTAGTGCGCGATATAAATGCCCGAACTTGAACTTGAACTTAATGAATTGGTGTAATCCAAGCGGGAGATCAATAAGGCTAGAGTGACCAGGATCATAGCTTCCCTGCTTAAGAATCTACTGATGTTCTTTATTCTACGCAGCTGAAAGAAGCCAGCAGAGACAACTGAGCTGATCTGGGCCTTCATGGACAAGTCATTACTGATAATAATCCCCAGGCTTTTAGAAGAAGCGGCAGGAACAGGGGGTTTGCCCAATTTAGGGGGCCAGAAGTTGGAATGCCAAGGATTGGCTGACCCACACGTTAGAATTAGCTCAGTTTTCTCCGGGTTCAGCTTCAAATGGTTGTTGTTCATCCAGTTACTTATGAAGACCATCGTGTCTTGAACATTGGACTCTGATGAAGCAGATGAATTAATGTTGAACACCAGTTGAAGGTCATCTGCGTAGTTAAAAATTCCAACATTCCTTTTCTTCATGGAACGAATTAAAGGAAGAAGGAAGAGATTAACAAGCATTTGCAATGCAATAGGTCTCGCATTAGGAAAGTTTGAGCTATTGGTCTTGTAAATGACACATTTTTTTTTATGTGTTGGTTTTGAAAATAGAAAAATTAATAGCTTTGTCATTTACAATGCCAATAGTTTTAACTTTTGCAAATGTGACACCTATAGCATTTGTAATGCAACATGTTTTGTATGTACGTGACTTAGATGTATTGATATTACAAATAAAAATGGCTTTTAATTTTTTTAAATAATTAATACTTAAATAAAAGTTATTGTAATTTATAATAGCAAGTGCTTAAACTATTGTAAATAACTTTTGTGAAGATTATGTTCAGTGTATTTTATTGTGACGAAAATCATAGAACAGAAGTGAAATATTAACATTTTTGTGACATTTGCAATAACGCTTGAAACATTGACAGAACATATTTGAACCAGTTGTTGTTGAATGGTTGCACAGATTGATGCTGTGAGGGTGATAGATAGATAGAGTAAGGGCGATAGATAGAGTGAGGGGCGATAGATAGATGGAGTGAGGGCGATAGATAGAGTGAGGGGCGATAGATAGATGGAGTGAGGGCGATAGATAGATGGAGTGAGGGCGATAGATAGAGTGAGGGCGAAAGATAGATAGAGTCAGGGCAAAAGATAGATAGAGTGTGGGCGAAAGATAGATAGAGTGAGGGCGAAAGATAGATAGAGTGAGGGCGAAAGATAGATAGAGTGAGGGCGAAAGATAGATAGAGTGAGGGCGAAAGATAGATAGAGTGAGGGCGATAGATAGATAGAGTGAGGTCGAAAGATAGATAGAGTGAGGGCGATAGATAGAGTGAGGGCGATAGATAGAGTGAGGGCAATAAATAGAGTGAGGGCGATAGAGAGATAGAGTGAGGGCGATAGAGAGATAGAGTGAGGGCGATAGAGAGATAGAGTGAGGGCGATAGAGAGATAGAGTGAGGGCGATAAATAGATAGATAGATAGATGGATAGATAGATAAATAGTGAGGGCAATTGATAGAGTGAGGGTGATAGATAGATAGAGTGAGGGAGATAGAGAGATAGAGTGTGGGTGTGGGGTTGTGTGTAGGGTTGTGTGTGGGGGGGTTGTGTGTGGGGGGGTTGTGTGTGTGGGGGTTGTGTGTGTGGGGGTTGTGTGTGTGTGGGGTGTGTGGGTGGGTGTGTGTGTGGGTGGGTGTGCGAGGGTGATAGATAGATAGAGTGAGGGGGATAGAGAGATAGAGTGTGGGTGTGGGGTTGTGTGTAGGGTTGTGTGTGGGGGGGTTGTGTGTGGGGGGGTTGTGTGTGTGGGGGTTGTGTGTGTGTGGGGTGTGTGGGTGGGTGTGTGTGTGTGTGGGTGGGTGTGCGTGTGTGTGGGTGGGTGTGTGTGTGTGGGTGGGTGTGTGTGTGTGTGTGGGTGGGTGGGTGTGTGTGTGTGGGGTGTGTGTGTGGGGTGTGTGGGTGGGTGTGTGTGTGTGGGTGTGTGTATGTGTGTGTGGGTGTGTGTGTGTGTGGGTGTGTGTGTGTGTGAGTTGGTTGTGTGTGGTGGGGGTGTGGGGGGTGGGGGGGTGGGGTGTGTGTGTGTGGTGTGTCTGTGGGGGGTTGTGTGTGCGGGGGTTGTGTGTGTGAGGTGTTGGGAGTGTGTAGGAGGGGTTGTGTGTAGGGGGGTTGTGTGTGTGGGGTTGAATTATCATTTAACTTGCAACCGAGTAGCTGCTGTTCACAAGCTTGAAAGCAGCAGTTACATAAATCGGGAGCTGCAGCATACCCATGGCTTGCCAGTGCCTGTTGCAAATGAAACTAAGCATAATGTGTCCCGTCACACCTTCTTGTTTTAGAATACAGCAGTGCACGATGTAATAATTAATGCTGCTGTCTGAAAAATCATCCATCTAACAAAGAATGTGTGACAATAGATAGGTATAAATAGATTATTGATTTGAACAAAAGATACAAACTGTAAGTTCTATGTTCGAACTACACAGCACTGTAATAAGACCGCTGGAGAGTCTCCTTGTCTGCTGTGTAGATGTTTACAACCTGCAGGCCAAAGATGAGGGAAATGGAGGATCAAAAACGATAGAGAAAGAATGGAAGAAGGAATGGCAGATGGAGCTCCAGTGGGAGAGTGAGTGACAGAGAAGAGAGAGCGAGAGGAGAGAGATTAAAGGGGAGAGAGAGTCAATGAAGGGGATAGAAATAGAAAGAGAGAATATAGGGGGAAAAGAGAGAGAGAGGAGAGAGAATTAGAGAAGAGAGATAGAAAAAGAGAGGGGGCATAGCTAAAACAATGCCAAAAATGTTTTTCAGGACATCATATGTAGCAAATAAAGAACCCAAACGCACACATTTGGGAACCCCGAATACTCTGGAAAAACTGAGTGACTATTTGAAGAATCAAGCATGATGTGTGAATATGCATGAATAGATGCACTAACGAGTAACAGCATTTTGGAAAATCTCATAAAATGCAAGAAGATAGTTTTGTAATTAGTCAAATTACTAGAAAGCACATAGGAAGATAATTTCAAATGTGTGTTCTGTTATCTCTACACAAATTAATATTGGTGCACTATCTAAACAAAATTCAATCTGAATGAACTATAAAAAACTTTAAGGAAAAATCTGACAAAGTTGGAAATTATTGTTAATGTGAGATTGGCAAAGAGAACTATTTTTCCCTTTTTCAATGGATTACCACTTTAATAATTCCTGAAGAGAATGCTATCAATTGCTATTAATGTTTTTTTCTCTGTCCTTCTGTTTAAATCAGGTGTTGTGTTGGTGTGGGCGTGAAATTAAAAAAAAAAACTGTAAAATAAACCTACTTTGATTGCAGACAGTGTTGCACTGATTATTATACGAAATCTCCTAAAACCGAGAGACTGAATACCTCCTAGTGTTAACCTCCAAGAACTCGGACACCTGAAAAAGAGCACAAATGCACCTCTATTTGAGCTTGAAGAGGTACATTCAATGCAGTCCATGAAGAGAAATGCAAATGGACCCTCACAAAGAGAATGCCACACACAGATTTATTCTATTCATCAACAGGGTTGTACATATAGCTCTATTCAGGTCAGCTACAAATAAAAAACATCTATTGAAGGAGAATGCCACAAATCACACGTAGGAGTTTCACAGGCAGCTCTGGGTTTACAGACTAAATAGGTCATACTTGATGTATGTGTAATTGTGCAGCACCTTTGCCAAGATGTGCTTCAGGACTGCAAAAAAGGATACAACCAAACAAATGTAAATACCTTATTTTTTAGGATAAAAATGTGAGTGCATTATTAAACTTGACAGTATTCATTTCAAAGCAATGAAAGAAAATGTACAAACGGCGTTACCATGGCACACACAAAGGCCATGGTAGAATTTGGATATGTGAACAAATAATGCACGCTCAATGTACCAATTACTTTTTGTATGCCACACTCTTTAAGCTTCTAAGCACTGTAATAGCATATTTTATTATTAATAAAAGTCAGTTTACCCACCAGAAGATAGATGAGCTGATTTGTCAGTGCCTACAATCGAACTCCTGCCCTACAAACGTTACTTAGGTTATAGAACAGAACGGTCACCCCGCTGAGCCATCCTGCAGCAATCAGAACGCTTTCTTTTCTGTCATGTTTCAAACACCTCTCTTATAACCCTTCTGGTTTGTCCTCCTATGTCGATGAAAGGGAAAGTTTATGAAAGTCGGGACAAAGATAAAATCCCAGCACTTCCATGTAGCCCGCTGATACCTGCTCCGGGCATTTTGTGGTTGGTGTTGGGAATGAATTCTCCCCAGAAAGCCTTTAAAGTGTGCGCTGATACTGTATAAAAACAAGGTGTGAACAGGGGGGGGGAGCGGATCCCTTTGCCCTTTGAAGTGAAGCTCTCGGCAGAGCACGGCCTCGAGGCCGTGAAAGACAGCTGGGATGTAATTGGGGGGGAGGAGAAGTAAGTGAGGCCGAGTAATTGGCCCCCTTGTTTTTTTTCGATAGTACAATGTCCAGAAATGCTCTAAATGTATCCAACTGAAACCTGTAACAACTGGTTAAATTACGTTTCTAGCAGAAAATGTGGGTTATTTCACTTCCCTCCTCTATGATTTCAATGCTGAAAAAAATGCTAATCGCTATGCACAAGTCACTGTTTGAAATCAGTATACACAGAGCGCAGTACACTGTCCAGCTTTCCGTTCTGGTAAGGCACAGGGGAGCCTGGAGAGCAAGTCATGTTGCGCAACATAGTACACGCTTCCGGAGAACTCCAGTCAACATTCAGAATAATGTCTTAGACAGATAGGACGACAAACCAACATTTCAACTTCCCCCCTGCCGTGCTCCGATGCTTTTCTCCGCAATCTTGCTGAGACCAGGTAACAGCGATATTGGATGGAAATTGGCCAGCTCGGATGGATCCAGCTCCAGTCTTTTCAAGAGGACTTTTACCATGGCCTGCTTCCAGTTGGGAGGAACAATACCCTGGGTAAAAGAGGCATTTAATCGGTTGCTAGGGGGGAAATGGTGGCTGAGACATGCTTAAGGATATGCATAGGCACAGGGTCAGTAGGGGATCCACTTTTCGTGAAGGTCAGAACTTTACAGAAATCTTCCCTAGATATTAAAGCAAAGGAGTCCAGACAGGCAGTGTGGAGTGGTGTGGCTCACTGGTTAGAGGCAGCAGACCCAGAAACAGGGTTCAATTCCCGACGCGGCAGGGTCGTGGACCAGGGTCAGCGGACTCGATAATTCTCGCCTCGGTGCCTACTCTAACCAGGGATCACACTCGGCAACTCTGGGCATTAGCTTGCCTCATCTCTACAACGGCCCCCCACATTCACCGGGGATGCCTGGTTTCACCTTGGAGATACCCAGTAGGGACCATCTCACAGGGATAGCCAGGACGGGTTCCCCAGCGGTCTACAGCGCCACGACGCCTCAGGGCAGCAGTGCGCTTTACAAGAACACATACATTACATTACATTACATTACATTACAGGGGCCAGATGTAGGGGCATAATAACCATCAGGATCAGGAGCTTGATCACTGTGTGGTAGAGTTTTTAATATATTTTGAATTTTGGTATCAAAGAAAACCGCTAATTGGTTGCATCTCGCTCCTGAAACCTCATGCACACTCGGGGTGTTAGGTACCTTAAGGAGCTCTTTCACTATCTGAAAAGTTTCCCTGGTCGAGTTGGAAGATGTTCTGGATCCGACAGGGGAGCTGTCTGTTCCAGTCTAAGGGTCCAGCTCTCAAAGGATAGCTTAGACCAAGCTCTCTCTAGAGTGCGTGGTACCGGGATTCGTGGTGAGTCAGTACAAGTTTTCCATGCAAACGGGACTAGAAAGTGGTCAGACCAGGGGAGAAGGAGTGGAGGGCTTGAGTCTAGATGTGCAATATTAGAAAATATCGGATACAAAAGATGCCCCTTGGAATGAGTGGCATCTTTATTTTTAAGATTCAGCTCGAAAGATTTTAGGTCGAGCCTGAGATCCGCTGCCACCTTATTGCACGGGTCATCAAAATGAAAATGTAGGTCTCCTAGTAAAATAAAGTTAGATGTTGTAGCGGCTACGGCTATAGTAGTATCTAAGAGGGATCCCGCAAATTGTTCTGGGCAGCCCAGAGTGGGATAGATAAGAAGGCCCGATAGAGATTTGTTTTGAGTGATTTGCATGATAAAATGAATGCTTTCCGAGACAGAGATGCGGCTATCTCCTATCCTGCAGGCAAACCTGTCTCTATACACTATGGCTAGCCCGCCCCCTTTCCCATGCGGCCTTTATTGACATTGAATAAGGAATCCCTTAGGAAGAGCACTAACAATATCAGACTCCGAATTAGAAGACAACCATGTCTCTGTTAAGAACAATATATCCAGATTGCAGTCCTGGATCATTAAGTTAATCTCTAGAGAGTGTTTTGGTAACGACCTACAATTAAGAAGTGCCTTGCTAAGTTGGCTCAAGGCCTGTTCCCCTGTTTTATTCCCCTGGATGAATTTGGGACACCGATTACATTGCCTAAATGGGCTCTCCGACCTATTTAACAAACAACAAGACGGGCCTTCCATATGTCTTAATTAATTGGATGGCATTGGCATGCGGACAAAAATAGTACATTATCAGTAGATCTAGTGTAGGGCATGTTAAGAAGGAAGCCTTCAAACAAGGCCCCGATGTGCACTGAGATCATAGGTGGTGGCTATTCTGTACAGAGGACAGATAGGTTCACTGTTCTTCAGTATGCATACTGTTCAACTGCGGAGCTCTTGGGACTCTCCAGGAAACTCCAGGCTGATGATCTTACTGTCTATGGCTTGTGAAAACGCTTGAGGGTTTGCACTGGCTGCACCTCAATCTTGTCTCAAGAATTACAATTAATTAATTATGATAAAGAACGTCTATGAAACTTTTAGACTTGAATTTAATGAATAGTCAACCTGATGATATGACTTTTTATTTCCTGAGGCTCTGTAAGATGATTCAACTAACTATATGAGACTCTCTCTATTTCTTTATGTTAGCTTAACTTTGACGTGATGTTTACTTGAAGACATTGGAGAGGGTCAACATTTCTTGCAATCACTGGTGTCAATGTCTTCACACATTCTCAATCAAGAGCAAGGTAATATTTCTTACCTTCTGGGAAGTAAGCATATATGAATATATGAAGCACAAGGCCAGCAAGTAAACCTATCCCTTTCTTTTCAGAAGGCATTTCCTCTCAAACCAAAATCCACCCTTGATATGGCTTGTAAATATATAATAAAATTAAAGGAATTGATGTTGCATAACAAGCACTTGTATTATGCTTCTCTATAACATATTCTTCAGACAACAAATCGTTGAACACCACCGTGCCACTAGTGCATGTTCCTGGTGGTGACCATGAAGTGTTTTTTATTAATCCTCCTTTTCACATGTTTATCTCCCTTTAATAACTCCATACTCTGCTTCACTGGGGACCATCCTCTTGAATGGCCTTTCCTTTGACAGTATTGTGCTGCACACTGGCATCACCTTTTAATTTTAATAGATGTAATGTTAGCAATTTCAATGATCACCTGTATTCTTGTTCTGTCGTGCCAACAGTGAATCTAATTTCATTGCTCTCTTTTGAAAAGTATTACTTGTATTTTCTGAGGCAGCTTCCACTATCAAAAACTAAAAACCTATGTCATACCAAACCTGATAAGAACCACTTTCAAGTTTCTAAATACCTAATTATTTCTCTGCTAAACCAGAATTGTAAAATGTATGGAAAGTCTTATCAAATAGTCTCTCCAAAAGCTTACATTTTATAATTCATAATGATCAAACAGGAATCATGAAATGTAGATTTCCTTCTTATAATAATAGAACAATTGCTCATGGTATTTTTAATTCCAACTCCTACAATGTAAGGCTACATTAAACAATTATGGATTTTAGCTTTAGATGCTGAGAAAGCATTCAACAAAATTCGTTGGCAATTTTTATTTACATCCAGGCATTGTTTTCAGCTTTGACAAGCATTTATTAATATGGTTAAAGCTTCATATATCAAACCTAATGCTAAAATATATGTAAATGGTGCATCATCAGGCTCCTAAATTACTTTCAGGCAGTAGACAAGGTTGTGCCTTATCACCACGATTACTTTTATTTGCAATTGAACCTTTCTAATGTTCAATTCGTAATTCTGAAAAGCAACAAAGGCATTAAAACTGCGGATGCAACTCTTAAAATGTTGGCATATGTTGATTGAAAATCCACCTTTTACATTGCCACATATTTTACAAATCACAAATGATTATTCTAGGGTCTCTGGGTATACTTTAAATGTGCCTCTTTGCACCCCAGAGATGGTAAAACAGCAATACCCAAAGGCAGCTCATCTGAAGGGGGAGAAATCTCACCTGCCCCCCACCTCTTTTTGAGTGGAGGCAACACAGGGTGCCTCTCCACCTGCTAAGCAGGCACAGGCAGAGTGATGTGATGAAATACCGTGAGCCATCATCAATGATGTGAAAATCACCCTGGAATCTAAATTGTACACACTGATAATAGATATGGGGGCAATTACGGGTCAATCTCAGTCAGGGTGGAAGCGAACTAATCTACTCATGCTGGAAATGCTCTACTGCTTGTTGGTGATGCAGTCTTAAATCAAAGCTCTGCAGGCAGAGGTCTCCATGCTGTGTGACAGGGTAGAGGATGCAGGGGGCTGGTTGTGTCAGAACAACATCTGGCTGGTGGTACTCCTGGAGGGGGCAGAACGCCCTAACATGGAACTCTTTTTGGAGACTGGCTGCTCCACCCTGTGCTAAGAGATCTACATTCTTCTCAGTGGAGAGGGCCCATAGAGTCCCGGGAAGGGACCCTACTTCAGGGTCCCCACCAAGCTCAGCTCATCTCTTCAACTATCTCGACCGTAACTACATTCTACAAGTTGCAAGAACCAAGGGATCATGGCAGATTGGAAATGGATTGGTGAACATTTACCCAGATTATACTGAAGAGGTTCAAAGCAAAGCAAAGCAGTGCCCCTTCATGACCATTAAACAGAAATGGCGACAACTGGGACTGAAATACTCTCATGATCCTGGCTAACCTGCAGATTGTGGACAATAATACCACACTCTTTTTCATGTCACTGATGAACACTTAGGAATGGCTGGAGACATAAAGGATGTTCCCAACACCCCATAATATGCAGCCAGATGAGAGCTACGGACACCCATGCTCAAGATGACAATCACGTAAACCACCCAGGGGCAAGCCCACAAGAGAACAGGTTACACAAGAGCATGCCAAGGAATTCACAGGACTGGAATCTAGACACAGTCTATCCTTCAGGTCTCCCAGCCCGAGGCCGGCTCCCTGGAATGGGAGCTGGCCTTAGCTTTCGAGAACATTACAATTGAACTATGATAAAGTCCTGTTCTCACTCCTATGACATAGGATAAAGTGATACGAAATCGGGTACATTATCCTAAGGGTTACTGACAGACTATCACCTCTAGAGAGCTGGGGTGGGGAAATGGAGCCCTCTTCACTGACTTGGGGGAGGGCCTGGACGACATGTGCTGACACCTCGCTACGTTCCATCAGAGTGCACCCCCGATTCCAGATCGAACAAACTCTTTTGTTTACAGTTGCAAGTTATATTTGGTTGTGGGCTTGTTATTGTCCTGACTAGAAAGAGTGAGTTGGGGCACCAGTTTTGAGTTTTCTTTCCTTGGAACTACAGCATCATGTCACGAACATTAGGTGGGAGGTAGACTTGCACAAAGGGCAGCAGGGGCTCAGCTCCTGGGGATGTCGGACAAAATGGAGACGCACCATGACAGTATGCACAATAGACTATTTACCCAAATACAAAATTAGCTCTTGGAATGTCTGGGGCCTAGACACACCTAGGCGCTGCCACTTGATACACTCTTACCTGCGCATTACTCGCTTACATTGCTTACCTGCAGGAGACACACATGACTGCTCATAACTTTTCTAATCTGGATAATATGGCTCCCACTTGGAATGAAGAATTATCTATTAAATTAAACTTGGTTAAATGGCAAAAAACGTGTTAAATAGTACTGGTGTACATCTGGTTGCTATACACCAAACCAATGTTTTGGTATTATATAAATGTTTAAGGATAAGGATTCTGGAAAAGTTACATAAAGTGTAAGTTCTGATTCTGCATTGAGCTGGCATTACAAAAATGAAAACAGTCTTTAAAATGTGTTCTTTTGATTATACAGTTATATTTGAATTTTGAAGAAATGTTTGAAAATTATTTGTAACTTTCTGCATATCACTGATACTTATGTGTTAAAATAATACTTTTGAAACTGTGGAAAGTAGTTCTTTTTCTGAAATCCAGGCTAATTTATTTTATTTCTTTATTTCTACTGCTATTAAAGCTTTCTCATCTAAATGGAAAAATGCTAACCTACTATCGGAACATGTTTGGTGGATTAGGATTCTTTTTTACAGGAAGGGTGCACGCCTAGCTTTGTCTACAATTCAGAAAATACTTTGCTCAGTAATTATTTTGGCAATTACTTTATGTATTTGTTTTAATATATGTTTAAATGTATTTATGAATTAACTCATCTTTTTAGATATCCAATATAGTTAGTGAAAATAAACACAATTATTTATTGATTGTTGTTCTTATATTATGCATATTGTGAGCCCACTTTTTCTGCTTTAGTTTCTTTTTCTTTTAGAAAATAATAATGTTTTCAAATTGTGTTTCTTATTATATTTACTAAATTTAGATCATTTGCATTTTATGTTTTTTGTATTGTATTTCTTGTTTGTTTCACATAAAATTAGTAATAAGTAAATTTGAGCACAAAAACAAAAAGCAATCACTAGAGATGTTTGTTTCCAGTATCCCCTCCAAAAATGAGCAGTGGGGGACATTATCTCTCAGGTCCTGCATTTACTGAAGGCCCCACACTCATGCTACAACATATTTATTAACAGACTTGAAAAACAAATGAATGGTCACTCCGTCCCGCCAGAAGAGTATCGCATAAGAAATAGTAAAAGGACTAAATTACAGCAATCCACAAGGACGGAGTGAACATCCTGGTTCGGGAAATACAGCTTTGTTTTAATATCAGGGAAATAAACTGGAGCAACATGTTGTTTTGAAATGAACGAACATCACAACAGGGAAATGTGCATTAATTGTGACTAAAAGTGCGTATTTAAATTTCATAGATGTACTGCTGTAGTGCATTGTGGGTTTTATAGTTTTTCTCGTTCAGCAAGTAGTGTTTTTGCATAACGATGGCGAGAGCATTACGAGAGTAGTACCAATCAGGGAAAAGCTTGTTGGAAGGGGAATGGTTTAAAAACAGGAGAAATACTGAATAGCCACACTATGTGAGATGGGAGGAGTATGAAGGCTCTTCGTTTGTAGCAGGTATGTTAATGTCCGCTTAGACAAACTGTTGTTGCAGTATATAAAAATATCGGGTCATGTTAAGGGACCTTCTCGTTCTCGAGATAAGGAGGGAGGTATATAAACATTGGATAGTGATATTTGTACACGCTAGAACATGTAGCCAAAGCACAACTTTTTGGGTAAAACAACCATGGGTCACATACATTAGGCGAAGCACGGTGGAGATTATAGGTTCACATTCAAATTAGGTAACAAAAAAATGTGTGGTCTAGCATAGGGGGTGAGTTGATTCGTATCCTCTGTTTAGATTGTATGCCAAATTCAGCACTATATCCTTAGCAGCATATTGAAGGGAAGATAGAGTAAACAGGCAACTATGTTTATTTAAATCATTTATTTGTTGTCAATCAGGAATTCACAGATCATGGATTTTTTAAAATATTAATGTTGATGCACATTATATACTGTTTAAATAATTGTACATAAATGCTATAACGGTGTTGAGTTCTGTAACAATGACATGTGTTTATTGTTATTTTATAGTGTCCCCTGACGAAGGGGCTTTTAGCCCCGAAATGCATTGGGTTTTAAATAAACACTGCGTGGAACGAACCTTTGCCACTGTCATGTTTAAGCGAGAGGCTCGGATGGGCACAGTTTATGCGTGAGAAGCTTGGAAAATTGGCAACCAATCCCGTTTGTGGAGAACTGAATAAATTGGAAATAATAAAAAGTGAAAAAAACGAGAATAGAACATTGACAAAAAAACACAGAAAAGTAAATGATGGATTAACTTTTGAATGGCCACGAAGGCTTTCAGTTGCTGTGCATCTGACTTGGGGCGAGTGATCGCCTCATCTTACCCTAATAGTTATAAGCCTCATGAACCATTATAATAATGGTTGGTGAACCCGGGTTGAGTCCAGGACCCGATACCGACTGATCCGGTACTCGTCCCATCCGAAGCAACAATCGAATTTTCGAGCGCCATGCCTGGTCACGATTTTTGGTGACCTCTAGAAACCCGTAACTCAACCCGGGTTCACCAACCATTATTATAATGGTTCATGAGGCTTATAACTATTAGGCATTTATGAAATGTCCTGATGATGATCCCAGCCATCTAAATGTGGGATCGAAACGCCGTCGACCAATTCTTGTGCCATATACAATGTGTAAACCATGTACTGTGTTGATGTAATGGTGCATTCCTGAATATCTGTTCACATTGAGATCTAATGAACAACTGAAGCTTTTTTGCCTAAAAAGCCCTTTCTGTCTCACTTTGAATGTACTAAAGGGTTTTTGTGTAATTGAGGTACACGCTTGTGCCCCACACTGTCGAGAGTGTCGAAGGATATTCTCTGTGTATTTTGCTTTATACTGTAAATATACTTCCTGACCTCTGTCTGGCTGGACAAGTCACTTTAATACAGAATCCACTGTGTCTGTATTCATTTACATGATTCTTTCTTGGACAGGACCATTGTTGTTTTCAAAAAATGCCTGGTTTTCAGACACGTAATTCAATTTCGGTCAAGCATTCTTTATACTTTCAATTTATCAGTTTCATGTTCACGGTCATAGCCTACACAACCTGCTTCTAAAAGCGGATGCAAGTACCTGAAACCCTGGTTGGGGCTGCAATTTTGATACAGCAGCATATTGTAATCAAGTAGAAATATTTGCATTTTATATTGAAATTTTTATTCTTTAGGAAGTACAGTATTGGTCATCTTAAGCTTCAACACCAATAGAAATGTATGACCAGGGTGAAAATATAATGGCTATAAGTGTCCTTCTCTCTCAATGCTCACCAATTGACAGCTTGTCATGCTAGAGACAAACTGAGCTCCTTGGCATCCAAGAATAAATCCTGCCAGGTTTAGAAGAACACAGACCACTGACAGCAAAACAAAGAGGTTAACCTGCAAGAACAAAACATACAGAATGAGTACATACACAGCAGTCAAAACAAAATCAATCAAATTGTTTCAGAATAAAATACTTTATACTATAATTTCTGGATTGCAGGCTAATGCACAGTATTGCTAGTGAACCTACTTCAAATCTTCATGCAGGCTAGCATTGCTAGCACACTAATTTATAGTAGCACACTTTATTCATAGTTCCCAGGGTGTTGGGTGAACTCTGTTAGGCATTCTGTTTCCATGAATTGGAGGCATCAGTGCCATCTGTATTACAAAAGGGGCCACACAAGCATCTGCAGTCCCTTCTGCAAATCCAAAGTGCACCGGATCTCATAAAGCGGGCACAAACATCCGCTGCGTCTCCAGGGCTCTTGTGAAATACATCCCCGGGCGAGCAACATAGTAAACAGTTACTTCAGGTGCCCAGAGCTGTGGATGACTAACATCTATGTGATGTTGTTGCTATGACTTAAGGCTTTGAGGGGACTTCAATGTCAACTGCGCCTTACATAACCCTCCAAGTTCCGACCCCATGCTCAAATTTCTTTCACAGCCACAGGATCTTTATTTAAATACGCAGTCACCCATGTACTTTGCCATTGGTGTTAAGGGGTAAGATTTCCAAGCTGAATGAGGGAAACCCCAAAAGATGCTTTTTCACATAAATGACAAAGAAACCCATTCCTTTCTAGGTGCCCTCATTCACTAATTGAGGTAGAATGTTATAACCCTTCAGCAGAATAACCTGTAAGACTAATGTTTTCATAATTCCCGACCATGGAGCGGTATTCTTAATTGGATGGATAGAACTCTGGTTCATTGGCTGGGAATGTTCAGAATGTATAAAGCTCAATATGAATCCAAAGTGCAACAACAAATATGATTGTAGGAAGTTGGCTCTTTATATAGTAGACCGAAAACGAGGTACACTGTGTAAAGAGTCCAGGCAACACCCAGTTGGTTTACAGAGACACGAATGATAACCCAAATGCTCTCTTTTGTGGTTGTGTGGGTGAGCAGTTGGGCTTATCAAAGGGTATTGCTAAGCACTTGTACTCACAGAGGCAATAAATGAGACACGCACTCGAGAATAAATCCAAAATCAATTTACAAAAATACTTCGTATTTTATGTAAACTTTGATACCAAGAACTTCTCTATCAAGTATGTAATTTTTTTAATATGATTTTTTACCAGTAAGTGAATAGTACACTTAAATTAGTCTTTATGCAGCAATGCTTCCCCATGGGAGAAAAGGCTTTGTTGCATACAGTTATTTGCGATCAGTTTCTGGAGGTCTCCTTCTGGACTTAGGGTTGTATGGGGCCAAGGTCTAAAGTTCCATAAGAAGTTACTTGCTATTTGCCCTGGGCGTCCGGATGCAGACGTGCTGGATGGGTTGGTAGCTGTGCATGCTACACCGGTAGGAAGAAGTGAGGCCACCTACATACAGGCTGCACAGAGGACTTAGGTATAAGTGCAGGAGCTCCAAGGGGGTCAGGATTGCCAGCTAACTTCTCAATTTAGGGACGTTACAGGGAGTGACAGGTAGTAGCCGATGGGCCACTTACCTTTATGGTGTCTACGCCCTCTATTTGATCACTTTCTATGGGAAGTGAGCATAACCTTGTCCCAAAGAGCTTAATTCCTTCAAAGATAAAATGGTGGAATATTAAAAATGGTATCAAAATCAGGAACCCCACCTTAGTGGTGGTACTAGCCTGAAAGGGGGGCATGCCTCCTGACTAGCTAATTTTCCTGCCTTTCTGGTGCCAAATGGGCCTGAGGCAGAGGGTGTAATTTGCCCTGTCTGGGGGAGCCTTGGGTGGCATATCAAAGGTGGCAGAGGCCTTTGAAACCTCCAGCCTTGATATGCTGATCACTTAGCCGTCCTGCTGGGAGGAGGTGACAACACTTCTGGCCGGAGCAGGCATTCTTTCTTCCTTCAGGGAGCGTGGCCTCTTGCTTGCAGGGGTCAGAAACTTGTTTGTGGCGTCAGGCTGGGCTACATCAGTCAGCCGCACACTAGTAGTCAGTAGGTTTTCAGTGGGCACCTCTAATATGAGATTTTTGATACCAAACATCACTCATTTCAGTGAAGCCATCATGTGGCTTGGGAAGTCATAAATATCAGTATCTAGCACATGTACTCAATATGGCTTCCCTGGTCACTTGTAATATCTAAGAATCAACTTAGGCTTCACATGGGCTAATCTGCTCATGCAGATATGTCCTCACATGCAGTACAGTGCACCCTGCCTTAGCGCTCTCAGGCCTGCTGTGGGATGACTTACCTATACAGCGTGCAGAGGTGTGTCATGTCGGGTCTTCACTTTTCTCTGCATCATGGCATGCACACTGCAATGGCAGTTTGCATGTTGGTGCTAAGTGATCTCTTAGGGTGGCACAATACCTGCTTGTTATAAAGGAGACACTGGACAGGTATGAATAAGGAAACTCCTTTATTGAAGTATATTCAACAGTAGGCAATCATCAATGGCATTAAACGTCCACAGTAGCTCCATCTTACGTCCCACCATCCTCGACTGTTATAGAACCAGAACACAGATTCTCATTCCGTCACAGCTCAAGAAGCATAGGGACACAAGCGCGAGGCCGTGGGCACGATGCACCAACAAAGACATAACAATGCTGCAGCCCTTAGAGACCCTCTTTAGCCTACTTGCCCCATGTACCATGGGTACTGTTTACTAGGGACGTACAGGGGGTGCTAAAGGTATTGGGGCACAATTGAACAGTCTGAGGGAAAGAGATCTGGCACTGGGACCTGGTCAAATAACAGGCAAAAAGTGGAGGTGACCATGTCAAAAAGGGGAACTTTCCTGCACCTCGGGTACAGGAATACAGCAGAACCAAGGAACAAGTAAATGAATGCATTCTGTCTGTAAATCACAATATTGAATGGAGACCAGGCAACGACCTCTAGTGACTGCATTTTTTCACATAAGAAAACAAGTATCAAGGTACACTGTTCGTGTGGCAAAAATGGAAAAAAACAGGCTTGTTATTGTTTTTGCTTGATTGATTGCGCGTGTACATTCTGGTTGAAAAACACCTGGATTATTCATTAAATCGGGGTACATAGAGTCTCACTAGTTAATTGTTTCGCACTGTGCAGTGCAGAGTCAAGGCTTAGATGTTAGTCCTGCGTGGTACAATAACAACTTGCATTTGACGTGGCTCTTTGTACTGTTTTTACAAGCAGTGGAAAAAACAAGTGATACTTTTACTATTCAGTGTATCGATATGGTAAGAAGGAAAAACTGAGTGACCTATATGGTTTAGGAGGCACACAGACGCCTGCAGTTAGAAGTAATCTCCCAGGAAAGCACAGACTAACTCACTGGTTTTGTGTCTGGCAACTTGGAGTAGTCTCCCTCTTTTGTAAAGACCCACACCTGCAAAATACGCTCCCTTTTAGTATGTTAGTCACACACCCTGTAGTACAGCGTTACTCAAAGACAGTGAGTCTCAAACCTTGGTGCACGGTCATGGGTGTTAAGTCTGATTATTCCCATCCTGAGGGGTATGTAGGGTGGGAGTCACCTGGTCTCAATCAATAGCTGTATGTCTGACAGCTTACCATCAAGCACGGCCGGTACAGGTAAGAGCAGTGGGGCGGGCGGGAAAGTCGATATACGAAGGAATAGGGAAAATAAAATAAAAAATAAATAAAACCACGTACCCTGCACTCGCCGCATCGCCGACTCGTAAGTGGTTTTATTTATTTTCTTATTTTATTTTCCTTCCCTATCCCTTTGGGTGTTGAATAAAAAAACTATTATTCCAATCTGCACCCAGGAAATGTGTGGTCTTCCATTTTTGCCCGTTTTATCCAGGTACATAGTGGGGCTTTATAAGTCAGAAGAATCAGATTGGCATATATTTATTGTGAACCTTTTTTCTAAGAGATCTGAAGCAATGAACCACTGTATTAGGACAGCTTCCTCATGTTTGTTCCTGGTGAGTTTAATTTCAGAGTTCATCCAAGCAGCGGGCTACATGTTGGGGTGCTGGTGGAATTTTAGTGGAAAGTTGAGGCAGCCTCTAGTGATAACCTTTCTTTTCACTGAGGTTGTATGTGGTAGGGCATAAGTAGAAATCATACATTTTGACACCAGTCCCTATTCTATTTATATAAGGCTTTAAGTAGTGGCTGCTCTAGATCTATTTCTCTCTGTGGAAGGGGAGATTAGAGGGTAACAACCCGAAATTGGATGAGATTACCGATGGGTTACTTCAAAACCCTTCTTGGCTTTACTACTTTGGAAAACAAATTTGAGCCCTTGACCAATAGAGTTTTGTGTAACCCTCTTATATCAATGACAATATTTGGAGTAAACCAAGTTTGAGTAGAGGTGGGGCATTTTGAGACCCCTAAACCTTGTTATTTTGATTGCTAATGATTTGAAAAGATATCACGTTTGGTTCAAGAAAGATTTTCTAATGCTGGGCCAGAGTTAGTCCCTCGTTTATTCTTTCCTTGGATGCTGGGTTACTAGCTAAAATGCAAAAGTGTTGGTGCTGCTCTGCAGGGGATGTCGCTGATACAAAGGATCAGGGCACCTGCAAAGTATTAAAGCTCCGTGTGGAGGTATTTTTTAGGTTATGGACATCATATGTAGGAGAAAAAAGTATTCAGTCACTAAATGCTAGGTAAATGTACAGCCTTTTTGTTCAGTCAGGTCTGGAAGGCATTGCAAATCTTCACATTTTTCCCAGGGTTGTGGAAGAGAGTATAGGCGTCCTTCAAATCAAATCAAAAAATATGTGATTACTAAAATAGAACTAAATCAGAACACGTTGTCACAACACCATTAGTGCTTTCTCTAAAAGACTGGTGAGGTGGAATAAAAAATAGGTCAGTTCCCTTCACTGTTATACTATGGTAGAAAACAAATTCCTGTTCACCTAAAAACATATTATTTGAAGCAGTGCAGGAATATATTTCAGCTCAAGGTTCTTTTCAGCCTCATGCATTTTCCCTTCTCTACGAGGCTACTATTCCCTCCCACCCCCAAAAAGAACAAAACCTTCCAATATTTGCCTGAGGCCCCCACCTGCCCTTAGGAGCACAGCATTTGGGGAATTCAGCACCGCTACTCGACAACTGGGGATTAGTTGTCTACTCGACAGTTCAGTTCAGTTGTCTACTCGATAACTGGATTGTTTAGCTCTTCTCTGAGTATTTGGAACAATACAGTCAAATACTTTGTTCTCTTCCTTGAATGGTCCCCACTTCTCTGGTGTCTCTTGTCCATGCGCGTTACCCCTTCTCTACTCTCTTCACGCCAAATATTTGCCTTCTCTTCAAACACTCTTTTTCCAGATCCTCCCTCTTCTGATGGGTCAAGTGATGGGTCAAGCAGTTACAGAATCTGGGTTTGTCCTCCAATCAGGCCAGAAGCTGTGCTCCTGACCTTCCTTCCACTTGAAGCACACTGTCCCAGTCTGTTCTGTTTTACCCGACTTCCTGTTGACAGGGAATTGTTCCTAAAAAGGGAAAGCTAAAATCAACAACACAATGGATCTGGGATTCGTCATCATCCTGCCTACTATCTACAGTCTCTTTGTTATTCATTTGACACTACATAACCTCCCATCCCATCACGGGAGGCTTAGTGAATGTAGTGCAACTGTATAGTATATTTACAAATGGGGAGAGTATAATATGCTATTTTTCACCATTGCTCAGTGTGGGGATGGGACACAATTCCTGAGAGGCTCATTATCGGATGGTTAAAACACAATAAATAAGCCTTGTGAAGATGGCATCAGTTAATTTCTTCTGTAGACACTGGCTATAATGGAATATGTGAGGCATTAAGCAGTATTTTCTCAAGTACACTCTGGTAATAAATGTGTGACTGCCAATTCATAAGCACAATTCTTGTAGGTAATGTTTCATTGGGCCACATTTATTTTCATAGTAGGTATGTGTGTGTGTGTGTACTATTGATACACAGCACTTTATAAGATAAGTAGGAAGCAGAAATGGATTATGACAATAGAAAAAGTAGGCGAGATGGCATAAGAAGGGAGCATTATAGAAACCATGAATTTTAAGCAGGATAGGTATAAACCTCTTTCATTTGACCTGTGAGTATACCG
Source organism: Lissotriton vulgaris (assembly GCF_964263255.1). Lineage (NCBI taxonomy): Eukaryota > Metazoa > Chordata > Amphibia > Caudata > Salamandridae > Lissotriton > Lissotriton vulgaris. Next base: position 907,933,489 of record NC_141689.1, on the reverse strand, counting down.
GTGTAACTGTGTGCATTAATACATACAATTTTTGTTCAGCCTCATGATGGTTTTAGGAGCAGAGCCACGGTCAGTTACTCCAATGAGCAGCATACTATTTATGAATAGGAATGGGATCTGCCCAATTAAGTAGAGGGTTTATATTTACAAATAATTGAAAGCAGGCCTGTCATGTGATCAAGACCATGGTCAGCCGGCCCTAGGGCACCCCATTTGCATATACACTGGGGTAATTCATTATGCTTTCTTGAGACATTAACTAATCTGATACACAACAAGCCATTTTACTAATGGAAGACAATGCCATAGTAATGTCCCTACATCTCCTGCACAGCAGATGGTGTGGATATGACACCTAAAGAACAGGGTACTACTTGGACTCAACCATGTTGCCCTGGGAGTGGTCCTCTTTGGTCTCCTCCATGTGTCTTGACAATGTAACTCACTAGTGTCTCGCCTCACTCTTTTGGCGAAAGTCACAAAGACGGTGCTTTCGACCAATACATGGAGGCGCAGGATTTTAGATGTACCACAGCATATATTTGCACGCATATGATGTCAGACAACACTGCCGGGATCCTTGAGGGATTGGTGCCATGGGATCAGTATTTATCGGCCTGAAAGATTGTTGGACCCTATTGGACTTGGCCCTTCCTGCTGGGTCATCCCTAAACTTTTTGCCTTTTTCCTCTTATATTTCCTCTGACCTGTTTTTGTTGGTTTAGGACTCTGGGCACGTTACCACTGCTTACCAGTGCTAAAGTGCATATGCTCTCCCTGTTGAAAATTGTTACATTGATTGGTGTCCATGTTTGGCTTATTTGGTTTACTGTCAGTCCCTAGTCAAGTGCACCAGGAGTGCCAGGGCTTGTAAATACAAATACTGCTAGTGGGCCTGCAGCGCTGGTTGCGCCACCCACAGAAGCAGCCCTTTCAAATGTGTCTAGGGTCTGCCACTGCAGAACCTGCGTGCAGTCTGGTACTGTCATGCTGGCTGGGCAGGTGCACACACTTGTCAGCCTCAAAACCTTCCCTTTGCTTCATATTAGTCACCCCTATGGTAGGCCCTAGGGCAGGGTGCATTGTAAGTGTAAGGTAGGACAAGCCCTGATGTGTGTGGCATGTCCTAATAGTGAATTACAGCCAATTTCGTTTTTCACTATTGTAAGGCTACCTGTTCTCTTAGGCCAAGAGAGGCTGCTGGAATCATTACACCCTATAATCCCAGCAGGCTCAGGGAACATGGTAGAAAGTCAAGTTTAGTATGCCTGAACTCAGAATAATACAATACTTCTTTTAGTAAAGTTTATTTTAATATCCTGTGTTGGCAAATGCTACTTTTAGAAAGTTAGCATTTGCTTGCCTAACCATTTCAGCCTGCCTCTGCTAGGATGTGTATCTGCTGTCTGGGTTGCGTGAGTGACAGGGCTGGGTGATGACAGGTGGTGAATGCAAGGATTACACCTTAGTGGGAGGTGGGAGTGCCCCTGGACTCTGAATAAGCTGTGCTCTGCCAACACAATGCTGGCTCCGCCCCCTGGGGAGCGACTGATGACTCTGCCCGACACCTGGCCCAGGAAGAGGGAGGACTGTCAACAAGGTACTCCTGGCTGTACTTGTCATCTGCATGCTGGCTCTAACTCCTGCGGAGCATCTGATGTGCCTGCCCCTCACACTGAAAGGAAAAGCCAGGAACAGCACAACAGAGTGCTTCAAAACTGAAATAGGCTATGCAAAGGCCCCCCTGGCCTGAAAGAACAAAATAAATGTCCTATAAAAGAAGGAGCCCTGCTCCCAAGAAATTAGATACTGTTGACGCCAAGAAGAAACTCTGCCCGAAGAGAAGGACCTAGGAAAGCTGCATGGAGAAGTACTGTCTCTAAGCCTGAGTGACTTGCCTGTGGTGGGTGCCTTGCTGCTGGAAGGAGAGAAAAGAAAGACTAGAAGAAACTTTGCTTTATTTTCAACTTGGCAAATTTGCTTAATAAGATGCCCCAGATGCCCTGCTGCAAGTCATCATGGCCCTCGTCCTCTCCCGCCTGGATTTCTCAAATTCCATCTACTACGGTTTGCCTAAATCTTCCATCCATAGGCTGCAAATCATTCAAAACCAGGCGGCGAGACTGGCCCTCGGGATACCGAAATGGCAGTCTGCCAAACCCCTCCTTATCAAATTGCACTGGCTCCCTGTCAGGCTGAGGGCAGCCTTTAAGCTTGGCTGTCTTATTTTCAAATCTCTTTCCGGTTCTTGTCCTGCTTTCTTGAAATCTCTCATCCGGCCCTACTGTCCCCCTCGCAATCTCAGATCATCACACCTACACCTCCTGGCTGTCCCCCCCATCAAACTTTGTAGATCTGGTGGTCGGAGATTTGCATACCTTGGCCCCAAACTCTGGAACTCTTTCCCTTCCCCAGTCAAGACTTCCAATACTCTCATCCAATTCCGTAAATCATTAAAAACCTGGCTTTTCCCTCAATCTAGCTAAAATCCCTCTGTTCCCTCAGCATCCAATCAGCGCCAGGAAACCCACGGTGACAGTGCGCTTTACAAGCACCCCCCTTAACAAGATCTCCAAGGGCTTGCATCTGAACTTGCCCCCTGAACTGCGCCCCAGGAACAGGGATCGCTATCCCCCCCGGAAGAGGAACAACTGCTGTGTATTATCGACCCTGCATCGCTGCCCTAAAGACCCCGTGCTAACCCCTGTCCTGCAGAGCACCGTGAATTCCTGCTGCCAAGCCGCAGCTTGCCCCGCAAAGGTCAGCACTGTCTGACCTCAGCACCGTGACTGGCTCACCGAGCGGAAGAAACAATGCAAAGCAGAGGACCTGTCCAGTCCGATCACCGCCTTCTGCTGCCCCCGCGCCATGGAAAGTAAAGAAAAGACGGACTAGCAGTAGGGGTTCGCATCCTGAAGAAAAGCCCTGCAGAAAACCTCGAAGTCTGCTCCACCCCTCTCCAGGCAACCCCAGGACTCAGCCCTTGTGAGCCTGTGTCCCCCTGAGCACTGCCAGCCTGAAGGAAAGGGACCCCGTGACCCCCACATCACCCCACCCTCCAGGACGACACTGCAACGCCGGACAACAGCGTAGAGCCGTCCACACCGAACCAACATCAAGAGCCAAGGTATTGTGCGCTGTGAACGGATGAGCAACCTTTTGCTGTCTCCCCGAGGCTGGTACGCCTCATAGTGCGCTTTTAAAACTGTTTACCGCTTACGCCTGTTCGCTGGTTTGCCTTCCGCTTCGCTCTAGTGCCTCGTGGAGCGCTTCGCATTCAGTGCGCAACGTACTGTGTTCCCTGGAGGCTGGTCCGCCTTCTGCTTCGCTGCAGACTGTGCGCACCGTACTCACCAGCAAGAGGCATACGCTGCAACCAGGCGCTGAGAACAGTGCGCTTGGGATACGGTTGCTGGTACGCCTCGCACCTGCCTTCCTCAGTGTTCGCGACGTACGCTGGCTCACTTGAGAAGCGCAGCTTTGGTAGGGCACCTCCGCTGAAGCCGTACGGACTGTACGAGAGCGCTGCGAAGCGCACCAAGCCCAGCAAACTGCTTAGAAAGGCGAAACCTTGCCTGTTAAGACCTGAACATTGCTAAAAAGAACTGTGGCATTCTAAACAAGTAACTGGAACCATTTCTTGAAAGTGAAAAGACTGTATTTATAAGCCTGCTTGAAATATACATAAAGGAGATATATTTTTACACAACCTACAGTCTAGTGTCATTGTGTGGTGGGTTAGTGGTTGTTGTGTGTGATACTGCAAATGTTTAACCAGATGTGCTCCCAGAGATTAGCCTAGACTGCTTGTGCCACACTACCTAGAGGGTGAGCAGGGGTTATTTCTGCGAGTAATCCTTTGCCCTGACTTAGAGGAGAGGGTCCCTGCTTGTCGCCAGTGCTGCACTGCGCCAACCAGAGACCCTCAATTCTAACAACCCTCTAACAGCAGAGGGAAGTCTGATGCTAGGGGTGCAGGCAAGTACCTCTCTTGACGAAGTAAGTGCCAGGTACCACTTCTTCAAAATTTACTTTTTCACTCAATACTTTAAAATATTTCTAATCACGTTTCCATTGTTATTTGACCCCTCCCATCAATAGTGTGTGATACAGGGAGGTATTACCAACCCCCTGCTAAGAGGCAAATTGCAAATTGACATAGGGTAAGATAATTATTCAGTCTATACTTGTGAGGAGCGTACATATCGAATCATTGGATATTCTATTCACCAAGCTTGTGATACTGACTATTGTGCTGTGCAGTGTGTCACGTGGGTGATACACACGAGGGACATGTACCTATATGTGATGAGACATTGTCTTTCAAATTAATGATATGTTTGTTTATCCGATATTGCCTTAATGATAACAATAATAATCATGAGGAAATACCAGATTACTTTTTTCCTTCTCCCTATATCTTTTAATACCTGCAGGTAAAATTGAGTTGGTAACCGGGATCATAGGTCCTGATGAAGGTAATTAATTGACCCAGGCCAGTCTTCATATATGGCCAAAACATGTTAACATTGCTTGGTGTGGGAATGATTACGATTCTTGAACACCATATTTGTTTTTAACTTATCAGTGGCTCCTACAATTAATTGACCAGGGTACATCACCAGGTAACTATACCATTTGTTATTCAATAGGGAACCCATTATAATGACATTCTCACACAACTTGAAATCCCATAATAGGTTAAGCCTATCCTAGGGCTTTATGTGACCCAGGATGCAGGACGGAACCCTGTGATGAAGCATGCCAAAGAGGGTTTCAAATCCTATTCCCTGTTACACCTATACGAATTGGTACAGTGTAGCGCTAACTTCCTTGTGTTGATTCATTATATTATTTTGCTTTATGTTAAATTCTCTAGGAAAGATGTATAGTATGAACCATAATCTCCTCTCAACCAGCGTTAATATTCATGTTGAAAACAGGCTATCATCCATAGTAGGTCTTCTGGCAGTATCAAACTTTAGGGGTTTGTATCGACTAAACAATTAGCTATGGCCAAAATTTCCATGTGTACCCCTCAGGCATGGAGCACCAAATGAGTACACTGATTACAACTTGCAGTAAGAAAATAGGGATTAGGGTAGTAGTTTCTAAACATGGCTTCAAAAAGCAGGCTCTCTGAAACTGTAGGATGTACCACTGTACACACATCACTATGAGTCACGTGGTTACAGAATCCGAGCAGCCAGACTCCATTAACCAAACACTATCCCAAGGCTAGAATGAAAAGGGAAACCATTGTGTTCCTCTCAGTGCAGAAATGGGCTTGGCTAAAAGGGTCAGACTAACTGATGATGACATCATGTCACAGGACCAGTTGGCACAGGGGTAGAGGAAGAGCTCATCCATTCACATAATGTGCTAATTGTTATGTTCGGACGTGGATAGACGCGTGGTATCAAGGGAGCGCCGTGGAACAAATGCATAGGACTAGGAGACATGTGATGCATGAAAGAATGACAAGAATCAGAAAGCAATATGTACTTGACTAGATAGACAGCACTCTCTTAAGGTGTCACACATGGCATTGAGCCACACGATGGTCCTGGAGGGTGATGTGAATAGGAGATATGCAACAGCAAGGAAGCTAGAGATGGTTGAGAGAGGGATGCAGGAAAGAGGTGAAGGTAGAAAAAGAAGGGATGCAAAGGTGACAGATGGTGCATGGGAGGAAGGGCAAAAAATGGACAAACAGCATTTAAGATTTCCTATCAAATTTGCTCTGCCAAATGGGGAGGGGGGTCCCAACTGTTTTCATGTCTCAGCCCGACAACAAAAATTATGCCTGCACAGGCCACACCCGGTTTGGAGATTTGGGAAGCAGACAGAACAATTATTGCCAACTTAAAGGGAATATCTTGGTGCCCATTGACTGCCTTAAGGATTGATCTAGCTTCGGGCTGAAAATCAGACCGCGTCGACTGGGCTCCACATATGTGTTGCCTGTGTTTGTGGTACAAATGGGAGATTTCTTTCTTGATTAACTAACTCAAGGACTTGATGAACTACAGCGTATTCTATTCTCTTCCATGTTTTGGGGAACATGAAAATGGTGCCCACGCCTATTATCCCTGAGCTAAGGAAGCAACCTGAATCTATCAAGAAAGTGATGGAGCTTGTAGTAAAAATTAAACATAGTGATCTTGTATCAGGTACCAATTTTTTACTAAGCCCTCCGAAATTTAGCTGGTAAGTACTTGGAGCATAATTGTGTGGGAAACTGGACGCCTATGGCCACACGTGCATTCTTCTGTTGATACAACAGTAAAATTGTTGACTCCTTGGATGATTTTGCATTTGTGCATTTGTTGCACAAGGTTTAGAGGCGTCTGTGACTGAGGCCCATGCTGAATAAGGCAAACATTAGACACTTCGCACATGGAGCAAATCTTTGCTTGAGTTGTGTGGAACTCATACATCCTGCAAGTTGTGAAGGGAATTATCTGGAGAGCTTCGGAAATGAGAGCTTGGTGTGTACAGTACTAATAGTTTCAGTTAGGCTAATATTTGTATGTATTTGCCTTTTTCTGAGGTGTGTTTGTCTTTTTGATTGTCTGATTTCAGCATCACTCACGGGATTTTAGTATAGTCTTATTGTGATGTTTTCAACATTGTGTGTTCTAATATATTTTGAAATATACATTTAATATAGCTTGTGCAAATAAGGCTTTGATAGATATTCTTCGATTTGTTTATATCTTGTTTACATCTAGATATCTTTTGAATATTCCTGGAATCTGTCATCTTATCTCTTAGCATCACACAGTGTTCATATTTACAATGCCTATCACAAGAAGCAAGCATCTTTTCCATTACTCACTGCCTGATATTATTTGATACAAAGATTGAAAGGAGGGTTTGGTGACTAAGTGCTAAATGTAACTCCTTTGTATCAGATGCATTGATATGGCAGAGGTTAGGTAAAGGAAATAAAGACATAGGACAGCTTGTCACAAAAGTACAATCCCATAAATAAAATATCAGATTTCCTTTCTAATGTCACAGGTGGACATAAAGGCGAAATGTAGCCCTGGAGGTGTTTCCACAGTTAGTTAAGTGATTGTTCCTCTTTAGATCCTTAAAGCCCCACTGCTCTGTGCCTAGTTTTTGATCTCGCTGACGTTGCGTGTGTTTAAAGCACCGTTGTACTTCTTGTCTGATCTGCAAGGGACTGCTAGGTATTGTGATCGGATTTCAAGATGAACACAATTCAGGGGCAGACTTACAAGCCCCTTGCCCCACATTTGAGTCATTTTTAACATGGGAAAAATGACGCAAAAGTGGCGCAAGGGGCTTGTAAATCTGCCCCGCAGTGTTTAAAGACTGCAGGACAGCGCCTACAATGACGAAGCTCTCCACGCCAAGCCTGTGAATCACAAAGGTAAACTTACACGTTTGTGTAATTTTACTCTTTTTCCATAATCACAAAACTGCGATTTAATAATAACTTTCTGGCTGTGGAGACTCAGCAGTCAGGGAGGAGAACAATGCACATAAAAATGATAGGCCTGTCCTAATTACTGTAATTACTGTGAGTAATTTTAGCTCGAATGGCATTACTGGGGCACTCTGCTGATACCAACACTGAAAGAAACCCAGCACGTGCAATACCTATTCCAGTTCCTTCATCAACTTTTAAAACTATTCCCAGAACTAAGAATGGAGAGTAAAGTCTGGTCAGAATAACATCCTACTCACGCACTAAAGTTTGAGCCCACCCCAGGGCACATTTCTAATGTTTGTTACATTTACTGATCTATATTCATTTGTTTTAGGTTAACCTTTTATCAGTTATATAAATTATATTGCCTTCCCGAACGAGTAAATGGCTGAAAATCTGAAGGCTTTGACCTTCCACTACAGAATATGAATTAGGGAGCACCACTAGTATTACTTATGGAATTAAAATACATAATTAGTTATATTTGTATCTTACCTTCTTCCCTACCAATGGATCCCACTGTCCATCTCTTGCTAGTGCCATCCTGAGGAATTGGGTTCAGGAATGTTATTATTAATGCTCCCTGTACCCAACCATGTGTAAACTCGACTCCTTAACTGGTATGTGTGGTTTCTGTGCTTGAAGTCTTGTAAACTGGTGATGGGCATTTTGATCTACGCACCCACGAGGACACTTTATAATGTTAAGCCTCTCACCCCATCGCATGACCTTCAAGTCTTCTGCATTGCAATATCCACAACACTTAAGGGCTGATTACCATGTCTGTCCGACACCATATCGCAAACGAGACCGACAGGCCTTCGGTCGGTGGTCCTAGCTGCCAGATTTGGATGCGACGGAACACTGTTCGGTCGCATTCCAACACATCCCTATGGGAGCATGTCTGGCGGCCATAAACCAGGGATAGTACATGCTCGCATAGGGTAATGGAAGGTGATGTCAATCCCTGCACCTGTGGAGGGCACGTCAACGTGCCAGCCACGGGGTGCAGGGACCAAGAGGAGGGCACTGTAGGTACCCCCTTGGCCCCCATCCGGAGGCCACACAAACAAGGGAGCCCCAAACACACTTTCTGACATAGTTTCCAAGTCAGACAGGTTGGCATGTAAACCATGCCGGAAACCGTGCATCATAATCCCAAGGGCAGAAAGGCTGACCCTTTGGGATTACGAGCCGGTTCCGACTGGCTGACAGGCTCCTTGAGCCCATTGGAAGCCAGCCAAAAAGACCAGCCGGTTTAAATTCTGACGCCAGCATTGTAATGTGGCGGTTGGAAATTAAACCGAAATGTGGCCCGGAAAGGCTCTGGCTGACGGTCGGAGCCGTTCCGGGCAGCATAGTAATCGGCCCCTTAATTCCTATTGAGTATTAGTCTTAAAACCATACACGCTGTTTTATTCAAAGACAGTTTGAATTAGTTCTTGATACTCTTCTACAAAACATTGTGCACAACAGAAATAACGTGTAGAATTAATCCTACATACATACCAGTAGTACCATTGGTCTCTTCCATGTTGTTAATCCTATAATTCCTGAAAGGATCACCTGTAATTTAATAAAGGAGAACAATAATTTAGTTGGATTGAGGAGGAAAAAAAGCTTTACTTGGTCTGAGAAGCAAAAAATATAAATATTTTTTTTAAATATCAGTGCTGCTATGAACTTTAAGACTAGGCTTTGCTATTATGGAATCAACAGAAACACATTAATGAACGTGAGATGGATAAATGAATGATACCTACATGAATCAAGCCAGTAACATTGTACAAATGTGTCCCATTGTGTCATCTTACCCCATTATGCATTAGGCACCATGTAAGCTACACTAAACCAACAAGTCAGGCATTTTATTCATTTTAAGCATAAAACTCAAACTTTATTTTTAATCAAGGTTATCAGCACACTCCTACAGTGAATTGGAAATGTATGTATGTGCTCTCTGTTTACTGTCAGAGTCTTAACAATAAAACAGTGCACATTGTATTCACCAGTTCATCTGAATCCAGTCATATTGTGTAGTACATTTATTCCCGTCAACCTTCAAAAGAGAACCTTAGAAGTGTTTATCTGTTGCCTCTCTGTGCCTTAAGGGTTATTAAGGAGTATGAGATGGTAGCGGGGGAAAGGCAACCACGTTTCTTAAGTGTTTGCTGTTGCTGTAGCAGCAATACGTGAATTGTACACTGCACACCAATATATAAGGACTTATAAAAAACATTCAATTTAGGGGGGAAATAAAAATGTATTTCACTATGTCACACAGCCACGACCAATCGTTCATTCCGGTTTTAATTTTTACCGAGTAATTTTGTTTATACAATCACCCACACTTGGAATAGCTGTAGTTTTCAATAAGAATACACATTCATAAATGTGTGTATCGTGATTTACACGTCTCCCAGAGTTACACACCACTCATGGTTAAGTTAAACGATTTAATGAGGGAGCAATTCCTTACTCAATTAGAGCATTATTAGGAGCACCAGGATCTATGCAGTATACCTGCTGATGTGCACAGAGTAGTATGCTATTTATTAACACTTAAGTGTATGTCGAGGTCATGACTCATGAAGACACAGTCGGTTATGAAACTCACAACAGGTGATTAGAAAAATGCTTGCAAATAGTCTAACTACTATCGATCACTCAGGCAGTATTCCAATTCTACACTTTTTTTCTGCCCACCATGCCACCTCCAGTTAGACCCAGCCATATGCAAATCAGCCTTGATCCTGCCCCACTACGAACAGTGCAGCCTAAATTGCAGAGCCAGGTCCTCTCTAAATCTGAACACAAACAACCAAAAAACGATTTCTGCCTAGTTGGCCCTCTTCAGTTTTAATCTTAAACAAGCATTGGCAAAGCCAGTAGATCTGGCCTATGCAAGAACTATTGACTTTGGCAATATGATTCAGCAATGTTGTACACTAAAGTGGCTGCTGTATAGTATGGCTGAAAGTTAGTGGGTAAAGGAGAGTAGCATGGAGTGGAGTGTCGTAAAGTGGAGTGTTATGGAGTGGCGTAGAGTGGCATACAGTAGAGTTGAGTGGTGTGGAGAGCCATGAAGTGGAGTGTCATGGAGAGGGGTGAAGTGGAGTATCATGGAGCAGCATACAGTGTTGTGGAGCGTCGTAGAGTGGCATAGAGTGGAGTGGAATAAAGTGTTGTGGAGTGGTGTAGAGCAGAGTGAAGTAGCGTAGAGGGTATGAAGTGAAGTAGAGGTTTGTTGAGTAGAGTGGCATAGAGCGGACTGGATTTTCAGAGTGAAGTGGCGTGGAGTACTGTGTCAAAGAATAGAGTGGAGTAAAGGGCGTGCAGTGGTATAGAGGGAGTTGCATAGAGCGTTGGAGAAAGTGCTGTAGAGTGGAGTGGCATAAAGTGGAGGACAGTTTAATGGAGTTCAGCATCATAGAGTGGAGTATCGTTGAGTCAGTCAGTCAAAGCATTTTATTTCGATTATTAAAAATCATAAAAAGACGACAATCATGAACATATATACATAACTACAAATATACAATATATACACATAGTTAAATACAGTGTAAGTAGGATGTACATAGTTCACACTACGTTCAGATGTCCGTTTACTTAAAAACACACTTTCATTAAAAATCAAACTAAAAACATTATTTACACTACAGATAATTCCTAAGGACATAATATACATTTCATCACTTAAAACAGCTGGGGAGCCTGCTCTCGTCATATTTATATCCAAAGTGCTAAGTGCCAGGAAGACAAGGGAAGACTAAAGATTTCTTTTTCCGAACAGCAGCCACCAGAAAGCTCGCAACACAGAACATGACCCGAGGACAGCTTAACATTTGTAAGTATAAGAGAGCTGGTCTGACTTGTATAAAGCCAGCCTCTTTCAACAATGGTAATAAGTATTTGTCTCATTTCTTTATAAAAGTCACAAAACATGACAAAATGTAGCGTATCCTGATTTGAAAAGTTGTCACATTTACAAGGGTTGCAGGCTTCCGGCTTGCCCCAAGATGGAAAATCACCCAGAGTTAAATATATCATATCAAAACGAAACCTCGTTAGGAGCTGTCTATGAAAGGGGCGATTCACAATAATCAAATAAGGTTCAGTTGATGGCGATGTTGATAGTAAAAAATTTGCCCTTACAGAAACTTTCTTAAGAGTATCGTTGAGTGTCGTACAGTGGCCTAGAGTGAAGTGGTGTAAAGTACAGTGGCACAGAGTAAATTGGCATAGAGCGCAGTAGCGTGGAGTGCACTGGTATTGAATAAAGTGGTATAGAGTGCATTGGCGGAGAATGGAGTGATGTAGAGTAGCATAGAGTACCATGGCATAAAGTAGAATGGTGAAGAGCAGATTGCAGTTGTGTAGAGTGCAATGGCGTAGAGTGGAGTGGCAAAGAGTGAAGTAGAGTGGCAAAGAGTGAAGTGGCAAAGAGTGGAGTGGTGCAGGGTAGAGTGGAGTAGGGGAGGGTAGAGTGCAGAGGTGAAGAGTAGAGTGGAGTAGAATGCAGTGGCATAGAGTGCAGTGGTGTAGAGTAGAAGTAGAGTGGAGCAGAGTTGAGTGGTGCAGAGTGAGTGCTGTGGCATAGAGTGCAGTCATGCAGAATAGTGTCACAGTGCAGGATCATAGAGTGCAGGGTCTTAGAGTGGTGCAAAGTAGAGAGGCGCAGAGTACAATGGTGCAGAGAGCAGTGACGGAGAGTACAGTTGTGCAGAGTAGAATAGAGTACAGTAGAGCACAGTGACGCAGAGCGCAGTGACAGAGTGCAATGGCACAGAGTGACAGTGTGCGATGGCATAGAGTAGAATGTTGTAGACTATAGTGGTGTGCAGTGGTGCAAAGTAGTTGGCGTAGATGCAGTGGTGTAGGGTGCATTGGTTTTGAGTAAAGTGGCATCAAGGTTATTGGTGTACAGTGCAGTGGTTTTGAGTACAGTGGCATAGCATAGAGTGAAGCAGCATATAGAGTGGAGTAGTACAGGGTAGCGTATAGTGGTGCCGTGTAAAGTGCAGTCATAGAGTAAAGTGGTGTAGAGAAGAGTGGTGCAGCGTTGATTGTAGTGGTGTAGAGTGGAGTGACATAGAGTACAGTAGGGTGGCGCATTGTGCAGTGGCAGAGTAGATTGCTTCAGATGAGAGTGGAGTAGAGTGCACTGGCGTATAGTAGAGTGGTGCAGAGAAGAGTAGCGTGGAATGACGTGGCATAGAGGGCAGTGTCAGAGTGTAGTGGTGCACAGTAGATTAGAGTGCATTGGCGTAGAGTACAGTAGTATTGAGTGAAGTAGCGCAGAGTAGAGTTATATAGAGTCAAGTGACAGAATTCAGTGGCAGAGAGTGCAGTGCTGCAGAATGCAGTGTCATAGAGTGCAATAATGTAGAGTGTGTTGGTGTAGAGTGCAGTAGAGTAGAGTGGTGCAGAGTAAATTGGCATAGTGCAATAGTGTGGAGTGGCATACAGTGCAATGACGTAGAGTATAGTGGTATACAGTGCAGTGGAGCATAATGATTGGAATAGAGTGCAGAGGGACAGAGTGTATTGGTTTTGAGTAAAGTGGTGTAGAGAGCAGTGGTGTTGAGTGCAGTTGCATAGAGTGCAGCGGTGCAGAATAGAGTGGTGTAGTGTGGAGTGGCATAGTGTGGAGTGGCACATAGTGGAATAGAGTGTCCTAGACTGTAGTGGCATAGTAGAGTGTTGTAAAGTGGAGAGGTGGAGTGGCGAAGAGTGGTTTGGCGCAGAGTATAGTGGCATAGAGTGGATCTATGCAGAGTAGAGTGTGGAGAGTTCAGTGGCGGAGAGAGGAGTGACAAAGTGAAGTGGCATAGAGTGGAGTCGGGCAGAGTGGAGGGATGAAGGGTAGAGTGCAGTGGCCTTGAGTGTAGTATAGAGTGGCGTAGAGTGCATTGGTGTAGAGTGGTGCAGTGGCATAGAGTGCAGTGGTGTAGAGTGCTGTACAGTGCATAGAGTACAGTGGTTTGGAGTGGTGCAGAGTTGAGTGTAGCATAGAGAAGTGACAGAGTACAGTGGTGTAGAGTAGAGTGGTGTAGGGTGCAATGATGTAGAGCGCAATCGTATAGTGTGATGTAGCATGCAATGGCATAGAGGAAAATGTTGTACAGCAGCGTAAAGTGCAGTAGTGCAAAGGCAATGGCATAGAGGAAAATGTTGTACAGCAGCGTAAAGTGCAGTAGTGCAAAGTAGTTGGCATCTGTAGAGTGGTGTAGGGTTCACTGGTTTTGAGAAAAGTGGTGTAGAGTGAATTGGTGTAGATTGTAGTGGTTTACAGTAGAGTGGTGTAGCGTTGATGGCAGTGGCGTACAGTGGAGTGGCAGGAAGCAGAGTGGCATGGAATAGTGTGGCATGGAATAGTGTGGCATGGAGTAGTGTGGCATAAAGTGTGGTGGAATAGACAGCAGTTGCGTAGAGTAGATTATTTCAAGGTAGAGATGCAGTGGCATGGAATGGTGCAGGATAGAGTGGAGTGGTATGGAGTAGTGGCTGAAGTGCACTGGCGCAAAGTGCAGTATTACAGAGTGGAGTTGCATAGAGTGGAGTGGTGTAGAGGGCAGTGCAAAGAGTTCACTGGTGCATAGTAGAGTGGGATAGAGTGCATTGGCATAGAGTAGAGTGGTACGGAGTAGAGGTTGGAGAAGGGTAGAGTGCATTGGTATAGAGTGCAGTAGAGTGGCATTAGAGTAGAGTGGTATAGAGTTCAGTAGCAATGTGTGCAGTGGTGCAGAGTAGAGTGTCATACAGTGGTGTAGAGGAGAGTAATTTGTGTAAAGTACCGTGTTGTACAGTGGTGCCGAGTAAAGTAACAGAGTGCAATGGTGTAGAGCAGGGGTCTCCAACCTTTTCTGTAGTGAGAGCTACTTCTGATCAGTGAAAATCGTCGTGAGCTACTATAGGCCAAGCACCTCGCGCATTTTTTTTTTTTAGAGACCGCCCGCGCCCAGTTTCATTGACTGTAAGCCTAATTTCTTCGGAGCCCATAATGTGGTTTGAACAAAAGGGACCACACTCTTTCTTTTGAAACTACAGACAGCTACAGGTTGAGCCACCTGAAGCAAAAGCTTTTCTTGCATGGCAGATTTACTGGAAAGTGTAATGAGGTGCTGCAGGATACATGCCTATAACCTCCTTTTGAGATCCTTGATCAACTTGCTCACACACTGCAAAAGCTAAACCTCAACATATATTCCTTACCAAATGTTATTTTTTAAGTCTAGCTTAGATGTGCAGTCACTGGTTTTCCAAAAAGACACCAATTTCATTATGAATAACCTCAATTATTTCTCCCTCAACACATACTCCTTTTTTTTTTTTAACAGTTTTAAAATGTCCCATCCTGGTTCAGATTTAAATAATTTTGAACCGTTTTGATTCATTATGGAACTTTATTCTCTCTGTATGTAGAATACATATTTTTCAACTTAATACACTGCCCAATCAAGTGCAAGTTTCACTGAGTTTGTGAAAAAAAATACAATTTCAACAGTCACAGATGCTCTAGTCTCGGGGCCAATGGGGAGGTATCCAGTTGTTTATGTGGCTATTCTGCCTCTGCAGGTACGTACCTCCCCATAGCTTAATTTGTAAACAGGATAACTTCTGAGATAGAGGCTATTTATTTGGAGAAAAAAAGAGTTTGAAATGCTGCTTTATTTCAATGATTAAATGTAATCATTAATAAAGCAGAGTTTCACACCATTTGTTTTTTAGACAGCATTTAATATGCAAATAAAATCTGCAACACTGCCTTGCCAATGCCGATACTAGGCCAGGGCAGAAGCTCACAATTAATGCATTTGTAAATCAACTTTGGGATCCGACTCTTCATGATAGAGTCAAAACTGTTCTGCAGAGAGCATTGCCCAAATGACCTTTAATCATTTGTAAACCGATTGCTTTAAATATCATTTTTCTTTCATTTATTTTGAATGAGAGTACTGCGTGAGAGTGTTAGACATTTTGCAGAGATATTCTGTGTTATTATTTCATGAAATATCCATAAAAAAGTTTCTTTTAGATTTAGAACGAAACGGGATATCACTATGGAAATGGGACGGCGTCACATATTATTGGCAGTAATGTTAGCAAGCTGCTGCTGTGTTAAATATCGGAAACACACATCACTTTCCCTGAATACTAGAATATTTTACAAACACATTTATAGTTCGGCCCAGTGTGTCCGGGCTCTGTCAGTGACCTGGCTACAGACGGTATGAAAGAGTTGACACTGGAATCCATAAATTCATAGCTGTGCTGAAGAGTGGAATAATTTACATTCCTTTTAGGAGTGCAGTCGGGGAGAGCTTTGTTTGTTTTCTGCCTTAAAGGAAACTGAAACTCGCCCTGCTTCTAATCTAGATTTATAGTCCAGAGCTGTAAAATGGGAGAAAAAGATATTCCCGGGCTTTCGCGCCTATGATATATAAGCGGCTGAGTATGAAAGGCGCACATCGCAATTCTAGTCTAGAGAACCTGCTTACCGATTATCTACTGCTTCAATATTGTGTCAGGCAGGAAGCGCAGGTTCGTAGCAGTTCAATACTGCTTGTGCCACATCCCTGCAAGCAGGCTTTCAGGGACCTGCTGCTCCACTCCGGCCCAACTACTTCTTGCTCCGGCACACAATCAAGACCTCGGTGCCAGAATTTGAAAGACAAGTGGCGTGCAGAGGCAGTTCAGCTACAGCGTCATCCTCTTTGACCTTCCCCGCCCACGCTAGGCTCAGTTAGGCCAATCAGAGCAGCCGGTTTTGGTGAAGGCAGGTAACAGCTATGAAAAATGGCCTAAAAACAATAAAGGAGAACGATAGGCTACAAAATTGAGATGCAAGGCGCGAGCTACTCACGGGGGTTCGGCGAGCTACCAGTAGCTCGCGATCGACTGGTTGGAGACCCCTGGTGTAGAGTATAGTGGCGTATAGTGCAGTGGTGCAGAGTAGATTGGCATAGAGTGCAGTGTTGTAGAGTGTATTTGTTTTGAGTAAAGTGGTGCAGAGTGCATTGGCGTAAAGTGTATTGGCGTAAAGTGTAGTGGTGTACAGTGTAGTGGTGTACAGTGCAGGGGTGCAGAGTGGAATGGCATGGTGTAGAGTGGAGTGGCGCAGAGCGCAGTAGAGTGTCATAAACTACAGTGGCATAGAAGAGATTGATTCCGAGTAGAGTAAAGTGGTGTAGAGTGCAGTGGTATAGAGTAGAGTGCTGTGGAGTGCATTGGTGCAGAGTAGATTAGAGTGGCTTAGAGGGGATTGGTGCAATAGCGTAGAGTGGAGCAATGCAGATTGAAGTGGCATAGAGTTCAGTGATGTAGAGTGCCATAAAGTAGAGTGGCATAATGCAGTGTTGCAGAATATACGGTCATAGAGGTCAGTAGTGTATAGTAGAATGGTGTGCACTCACTGCACTGGCATAAAGTGCTGTGGCACAGAGTAGAATGGTATAGAGTGTGGTGGCGTAGAGTGCAGAGGCACAGAAGAGATTGTTTCAGAGTAGAGTGGAGCGGTACAGCATAGAGTATAGTGGTGCTTGGTAAAGCATAGAGTGCAGTGGTCCAGAGTAGATTAGAGTTGCTTAGAGGGGATAGGTGCAATGGCGTAGAGTGGAGCGATGCAGAGTTCAGTGCTGTAGAGTGGCACAAAGTAGAGTGGCATAAGGTAGAGGGGCAGAATGCAGTGTCGCAGAGTATACTGTCATAGTAGAGTGGCATGGACTGCACTGGCACAGTGTGCTGTGGCGCAGAGTAGAATGGTGCAGAGTGCAGTTGCGTGGAGTAGCATTGTGTAGAGTGGTATAGAGAGCAATGTCATTGAGTGCAGTGGCGCAGAGTAGAATAAAGTGGCATAAAGTGCAGTGACAGAGTACAATGGCGTAGAGTGCAGTGGCATAGAGTATAGTGGCATAAAGTGCAGTGGTGCAGAGTAGATTGCCGCTGAGTGCATTGGTTTTGAGTAAAGTGGTGTAGGATGCCCTGGCATAGGATGAAGTGGCGTTGAGTAAAGTGGTGCAGAGTGGAGTGGCGCAAGCGCAGAGGCGCTGAATTCAGTGGTGTAGACTAGATTGATCCAGAGTAGAGTGCAGTGGTGCAGAGTAGAGTGGCATAGATGGGATTGCCATAGAGTGCACTGGCATACAGTGGAGTGGTACAGAGTAGAGCGCATTGTCCTAGAGTGCAGTGTCATAGGAGTACAGTGTTACAGAGTAGGGTGGCATAGAGTGGAGTAATGTGGAGTGGTGTAGAGTGCAGTGGCAAAGAGTGCAGTGGTGTATAGTAGAGTACTGTGGGGAAGAGTGCATTAGCATAGAGTGGTGTGGAGAGGTGGAAAGTGGAGAGGCAGAGTGGAGTGGTGCAGAGAGGAGTGCAATAACTCAGTGTGTAGTAGTGCGGAGTGGTGAAGAGTAGAGTGGGGTGGGGTAATATAGAGTATGAATGGTATGGTATAGAAATGTCATTACAGACAACACAACTTCAACTGAAATGACCATTACATATGCACCAACATACAGTATTAATGATAAAACGCTCCCTGGAAGACAGAGCTTGACATTTGAGATCTGTCTTTGAATGCGCAGAAAAATGTGGCAAGATTAGTACAAGATTTAAAGGCCTGCTTACAGAATGCGAGTTCATTGAAGAATACAGTAAACACGGTTTAGGCAATGGGACTGGAGAACTGACCTGGAGAGCTTAAAGCAAATAAAGACAGAAAATAGAAAGCCAGAAAAGTGAGTTACCAAGCCAATGGTAATCAATGCGCAGAATGCATTCCTAGGTCAACTTTCTTAAAGTCCCCAAGATGTCTTTAGCAAACCAGACAGCTGCGCTTTCTGGTAGACTGCGATATAAAAACAGTGATCAATAGCTTTTCTTACTTTCTTTACCTTCTACTATTTTAACATTAGTGCTAACCAAAACAATTCACTTCTTGTGACAGCTATTCTGTTGATTAAATATTTGTTTACCATACAACAAAATACATTCATGGGCCATAAAATGACCCATAGCATGTATTCAGAGAAGTTAGTTCAGTTAAATACAAAATAGCCCTGAGCAGAATTGTGCTCCCTTTTGCCAAGTGAGAGTGAAATGCCCTCAAGCTATTTTAAAATGTGAACTTTAACACAGATTAACATTCTTTCTTATGCTGCAGAAAGGGCCTGGTTTCGTTTTTATTTGGTAATACATTTTAAAGTTTTTTTTTATTATGTCAATTTTATTCTTTTGGTGGGGTGTTGGGTTTGTAGGGGAATAAGTATGGTTTTAACTTGTTATATGATTATTATAATATATTGGTTTCATTATTTTATAGATATGTATCATAATATAGCATTATTAATTGTTAACTGGTTAATGGGATGATTTGGCTAATTATTTAACTGTTTCTAAAATGTTCAATATTCATTATATTATGTATAATAATTATGTATACAGTTGCATTACATTTTTGAATAATGTGCATTTTTTCGGTTATTAATGTAATTTGTTTTTGTGGTTGTAGGAATTTTAGGGTAATAAAGTGAGAAGTATTTTATATCCATTTTTTACATTTTTGGTTAATTTGATTTTTTAATATTATTTTATGTATAGATAGTTTTGGTTTTAATAAATTGTATGAATTATATAGTATTAAAATCTTTTTTTATTTCCAACGGAAATACATATTTTTTATATATATATGTCCTTTATTTTGCTTTCATTTACAATAAGGAAAATTAAATCTAAAGTTTAATATTTTACCTAGTATTGCTTATGCTGATGTGGGAAAAGAAATGTTCACCTTGCCAAAAACCAACACTTTCCCTACTGTGGCTTAGGTCAGAGTGAGAATAGTATATCTGACCCCTAATAGTCCAATACTTTTCCTTGTGTTGTTGATGTTTTAGTCGTAATTCTAAATGTTACCACTACAAAGTCAAACATTGCCAATACTGTTGCTCACTTTGAAGTGGGAGTAACAATCCTGCCGTTCAAAGTCCGACACTTTCCCTATTGCTGTTTACCTCGAAGTGGGAAAAGTAAATCTATCCCCTTCAAAGTCTAACTATCTCTCAACACTTGTTTATGTTGGAATAGAGATAGCAAATTTGACCCCACCAGAATCAAACCTTGGAGTGGAAATAGTAAATATAACCCCTTTTGCTTTAATTTTAAAAGTTCATTTAATGTGAATAATTTTTATTTACTTTAGTAGTGCTCCCTTTTGCCAAGTGAGAGTGAAATGCCCTCAAGCTATTTTAAAATGTGAACCTTAACACAGATTAACATTCTTTCTTATGCTGCAGAAAGGGACTGGTTTCGTTTTTATTTTGTAATAAATTTTAAAGGTTTGTTTTTAATTATTGTTTCGAAATTTATTTTTAATGTTGTTATTGTACACATTTTAATAATTTTTCAATATTGAGTGTTTGTCATTATATTTAACATTTTAGTTTTTTATTATTTATGTTTAAATAATATTTTAAAACATGCTGCTTTTTTGCAATTATTTATATTTTTTACATTATGTTTGTACGTATTTAATTTCTATACGTGTATTTTTTTTACATATAATATTTTAAAAGTTAATGTATGAGGTGCATTGAGGTCTTGGATTTCAAGTGGAGACATTCAAGTACATTTTTGTGCTGTTGGTATATTGATGAATTTCGATGCTGGTATCGGCGAGTAGAGTGTAATGCGGCCCCAGGCAGAGACTAAAGATGACAGGGGACAAGATGGAATCCAGGGGGACCCCGCAAATGAAAGGGGTCTTCTGGGTCCTTGAGGTGGCCATGTGAATGAACTGCTAAATAGCGGATAAGAACCAGTGTAGGAAGTTGCCAGTAAGTCCAATTAGGGACTTCAGGGTGTGAATACTGACAGAATGATTGATGGAGTTGAAGGAAAGAGAAAAGGAAGTTCAGCAACATCAGGTTGCAGGGGTCAACTAGAATCTATATTACTGTTCAGATGTGCATTAACAGAAATAAGCCTCAAGCCTTTTTCTTAAAAAGATAACAGTGCATAGACACCGTTTTATAGTAAGTGACATGTCTTACTGTCCATTAAAGAGGCAGCTATTGCTTTAAAAAAGTTTCCCATTTAGTAACAGATCAGGGGGAGCAGAACCACTGCCTGCTCTCCTCCAAAGCCATCCAACTATGTTCCCACATGGCAAGCTGTCCTATGTGGGCAGCTTCCCCTGTGCAAATAAGTTACCACTCCAGCCTGAGGGTACCTTTCCCATTGTTTGCAACAGCAACTAAGGTCACAAACCATTGATACATTCTTTTTACAACTTTGAAAGACTTTTCAACTTTTAAAATGATTGTGTACATTGTGAAAAGGTATTTTGCGATTGTAACGCCTGGTTCAAGAGCTCGGCAACCACAAATACCTTTAGTACATATGTTAGGCTGTATTAATCAATACTGAGGATATTCTCTAGTCTATTGCTCAAAATAATCTATGACTTAATATAATTAGATCTTTCTGCTGGATTTTATATGGTTGACCACCAACTGCTGGTCGACTGACTCAAACTGGTATTTGCAATAAGAGGCAATATGTTCACCTCAATTCTCAAAGAACACTATCAGACAGTAAGGATGGTTGGGTTACTTCACCTTCATATGCCTTGTTTTATCTTGTCTGTTGCCTTCCTCTGGTGTCTCATCTTTTTCCCCATGTCTCTTTAATAATAACATTTGCCGTTATTGGACATTACTGAGGGACAGGTTTGATTTTTCTATCATATGCTCACTATGTGCACATTTCCTGAAGAATTATATGTTCAAATCTCTAACTTGAATCATTTAAAAATGTACCTAAATAGCATACAAATATAGCTGATTTATAGCAGGCTCCATTAAAAGAAGGAAAGCCGGAGATAAACAGTTTTTTGCACTATGGTCACTTTCTAAAACAGATTCCCAATAAATTGACTGCTTAACTGGAAAAATCACGCAATGCTGTTGTTCACCTTTTCTCTCTGAAACATATACAGTAATATATCAGGAGCAAGACAGTGGTGTCACTGGATGCATGTTAAGAAGAGATTTCGTATGAAATGCTTAGATATTTAACATAAGTGGAAATAAGGCATGGCTCCTAGGTACTTGCTGGAAAAGATGACCATCTGCATTTCTCTTGGATCTCAATGATCATCATAACCTCTTCAGCAGCAAACCTTGTGTGGAGGTAAGTGCCTCAGCGCACAAGGGGTCAGTCTATAGAATTCTCCCCTTGCAGACCTAAAACCGGATTTCAGCCTTGAGACATTTAAAAAACAGCATGAATACCTTCTATTTAGGGACCTCGCTATTTCCCCTCACAGGCTTTATCAGGTCAGGGGTTAGAAACAACTTCCTGTAGGTAACACTAAATTAATTATGTTCATTAATTCATTGATTCAATTTAACGTTTTGTGTTGCTTTTTTACAAGAGAGTTGGGCATAGATGCATCAAGGTAAAATCCGCTCGCAAAGGGGCAGATTCTCAGAATCTGCCCCTTTGGGACCGGTATTTTTGCATTTGGGATGTATCATCCCAAATGCAAAAATCGCAGATTAAGAAATCGTAAAATTGCGATTACTTGCATTTAAGGAATCTCAAAATGAGATTCCTTAAATGCAATGCATTAAAGTTTAAAAAATAGAGATTTCACCAATAGGGCTCGCAAATTACCATGAAGTTGAACTTCATGGTAATTTGCAAAGACTTTGAAAAATGCACTAAAGTAAATTTTTCAAAGTTTCATGTTGCGCACACACATGCCCTAAGGGCATGTGTGTGCGCAACATATGTGCACAGATTTCAGGGGTGCAACAGGGTGTCCTTTGGACACCCCTGCACCCTTGAAATCGCATTCACAATTTGCGAATCGCTAATTGCGATTCGCAAATTGAGAATGTCTTCCCATTCATTCCTATGGGCCTCTAGGCCCATAGGAATGAATGGGGAGGTATTCCTTAATTGCGACTCACAATTTGCGAGTCGCAATTAAGGAATTTTAATAAATCGCTATTTTTTTGTGATTTCTTCATGTATTGCATTTTGCTATTCCTTGATAGCGAATTGTTATTTTTCACAATTAAGGAACAGCAAAATGGTTTCTTGATGCATCTGGGGGTTGGTGTTAAAACATTCTCAGAATTTGTAACCGGCACTCTATTAGAAAAAGATTCGTG
This sequence comes from Lissotriton vulgaris, assembly GCF_964263255.1. Classification (NCBI taxonomy): domain Eukaryota; kingdom Metazoa; phylum Chordata; class Amphibia; order Caudata; family Salamandridae; genus Lissotriton; species Lissotriton vulgaris. The sequence continues at coordinate 907,910,845 of NC_141689.1, read as the reverse complement.
ATTTTCAGATAAAATTACTTTACTGGAACAGACCACAAATGTGCAGAATTAGGACCTCGGAAGGAGATAATAAATTGTGTTGGCTAACAGAAGTAAAATATCCAGGTTAAGTATTAACATTCACATGCTTCCAAGGTGAACCCACAGGACATGTACCAAATATAGCAAGGATTTATCTTTAATACACGCAATTTTCTTTTGTAATGCCATGAATGCCCAACATAAAATGTTATTGGTACCCATTATGTATAAAAAATCCGCCATATATCAGTAATGCTTGAATACATATAGAAATGTAAAAATATTACTTTATGTTACAAGTTAGGAAGACACTTGTTGGTTTTACAAAATAAATTAAAAGCAATTGGAAGTCATGAATTCTGATCGGATCTGAGAGCTACTATTTATTAGAAGCGGCCAAAAATGTGTGATTATATGCTGATGCCTTAGGAAGTGGAGTGAACATTGGATATACGTCTTAATAATAATGATAATAATAATAATTTTAACATTTATAGAGCGCCTGGTTACACTAGAGCCAGTTTGTCCCCGCGCTATGGTGCGGCTAGTAAACAGTTGGGCGGGCAGGTCCCTCTCTCTAAGCCTCAGAAACGGTTCCCCTCCCCCTCTAACCTGGGGGGAAGAGATGGGTTTTCAATTGTTTCTGAAACATTTGTTCAGAGGTCTCCAGTCGCATTCTTGTTGGGAGTCTGTTCCAGTGTTGAGCTGCCTGGACCCGGAAAAAGCGTCCATTCATCCTGGCTCTTCTGATCTTGGGGACCTTAACCATCCCTGTCCCAGTAGATCTCAATTGGCACCCCGGTACATAAGGGTCAGCAGGTCAAGAAGATATTCGGGCCCTTTCCCCTGCATAATACGGTGACTAATCAGCAGGGTCTTAAAGATCACCCGTTCTTTCATCGGGAGCCAATGTAATGATTCAAGAGCTTTCTTGGATGGCGCTCTTTTGGGCAACATCAAGACCATCCGGGCAGCCGCATTTTGTACACGCTGAAGCCGAGTGATACATCTGCCATTAGCTCCCAGGTATAGGGTATTCCCATAGTCCAGCCTCGATGTGATAAGGGCATGGACCAGGGTTTTTCTGGCCGACATTGGTAGTAAATCAAGCGTCTTTCGCAAAGTTCTCAGAATACCAAAGCACTGTCCTGCCACGCGCCTTGTGTGATACCCAAAGGAGATTTTATTGTCTAGCCAGATACCCAGATCTCTGACTTTTCACTGGGAGAAGGTTGAGGCCCCAGCTCCTGCGGCCACCATGCCGATGTCCACACAGACGGTGCTTTCCCCACAATCAGCCCTTCCGTCTTACTTCCGTTTAATTTTAAACAGTTATTAGCCATCCAGGCCGCTACTTCCTGGAGGCACGTTGAGAAATTAGTAGCTGCTGCCTCATTGGATTGAGTGAGAGATACAACAAGTTGGGTGTCATCCGCATAGGATACCACTTGCACCCCAAACCTTTCCGTTATCTCTGCCACAGGAGTTACGTAAAGATTGAAAAGGGTGGGGCTCAAGCTGGACCCCTGCGGCACCCCCTGCTTTAGCCTAGTGTTTTTCGACCGGTGAGATCCTTGAGCTACTTGGAAGCTACGATTCTGGAGGAACGATGCCAACCACTCCAAAGCTCTGCCTACCAATCCCCCTTTTTTTAGACACTGCAGCAAGGTGCGATGTGCTACAGTGTCAAAAGCAGCACATAAGTCCAGAAGGATAAGTGCTGCTGTCTGACCTTCATCCAGCAGCTTCCGTATGATTTCGGTTGATAGGAGCAAGGCGGATTCAGTGGAGTAGGACGCCCGAAAGCCAGATTAGGTGGGGTTGAGTAGTTTACAAATTTCAATGTGCTCCGTCAGTTGCACATTGGCTACTTTCTCCGCGATTTTAGCGAAGTAAGGGAGAAGGGAAATTGGGCGCAGATTGTCCAATTGCTCTGCGCTGATATTAGGTTTTTTTTTAAGCAGAAGCACCACAGCCTCTTTCCAGGCTGTCGGGACAATGCCCGACCCAAAGGAGAGATCTAACAGATGGCGTATGTGGGGTTCCAGAGTTTTTATACTGTCCCTTGGTATTTTTGCAGGCGCTGGGTCATTAGGGGAACCCGATTTGATTTTGGATGCTATATTCATTAGGATATCCTGTGGGGGGGTGCTAAAGGATGTGAGCATCTCAGTTTCAGTCTGCCTTATGGTGGATTCTTCTATCCCACCGCCCACTCTGGCCTCTGCTGGGAACGAGAAATAGATTTTTCCCACTTTGTCCGCAAAAACTGTGCCACACGATCACAGGATTCCACTGATCCTTTTACAGGTGCGGCAGAGCTGGACTGGGAGGATACTTCCTTAGAAACAGCTCCTTGGTTGAGTTATCAGCTCCCTCTATTCTGTCCCTATAGTAGGAGGTACGGTGTTTCCTTATCAGCGCATGATAGCTTTTATGTTTCGTGTTTTATTGATTATAACTATTTGTTAGCTAAAATGTGTGTGTCTTAGGTATAGTCTGTTTTGTTTATTGAATCAATGAAGTTGAATTAATATGTTTTCATATATTGTGATCAAAATAGTTTAATGAAATATTTATATTGATTCATTATGTTTGTATTGAAATTGTATTATTGCTTGTATTGACTTTATATGCATAATATCCAACAACTAAACTTTGACACGTGTAACTTATATAGCTATTCCTGGCTTTTTAGACACCATTAAAAAATCCATGAAGGAACTATATGATATTAACAGCAAAATGATGCAGTTTATATAACTGACCTATACCTTTAATTGTCCATTAACATATGAATAATAAATGTAGGTGAGAAAAATCTGCTGCAAAAATAAAGTACATGGAGTAACGGTTTCATTTAACTCTAGAAACAGTCTTCTGCTCAGGGGCTATGGTTCAAGGTAGTGGTTGGAGTTTTCCACCCTTTTAAATGTGTTTTCACTCTCAAACAGCCCTTCCCCCTCAGTGATGCGAGAGGCCCATTCTTACCCAACCAGTGATATGGGCCCATTTTCCTTGTTTGAATAGAGTACTTGGCATCCTTGCTACACCACTGGTGCCAGCAGCCTGTGGCCCCCACCATTTGAAGGGAGGGTTTGGAACCTTCAACTCCAGTTGTACACAGGCTGGCAGCGTTCAAAGCAAAGATCAGACCCAAGTTGCTATTACAGTGGAAAAGTGCCGCATTAGAAAAAGTGTCTGTCAAAGGAGCAGAAGTGCATGCATCAGGAAAGCTCAATCACTTACCAAAATGATGCCCTTTGTGGACAAGTCACACAAGTAACAAGTCCATGGGCCTGGCCCAATTTTTTGCAAACATATGAAATAGAAAGTAAAGTAAACTTTAAATTAAAATGTACAAAAAAGTTTTTTAAAAATATGAAAGGAGAGCTCAGCCCTGGCACTGAAGTGCACTTTTTTGAAGTGGTGTTCACATGTCTTCAAACAAGATACCATTAATCACTGTGTGAGTGAGCCAATGGCTGAAGAGGACTAAGCCGCGTGGACGCAAAACGTGCATGACATGGTTAAAGACCAATGGATAAAGAGGACTGACATGAAGCCCTCTACATAAGTACATATTTATGTATTTTTATTACTTATGTTTTTATTTTAATACATGGAGCTAGCAAATGAGCTATAGGTGTCTCTAAGCTATACCTAGTATTCCAACAAGCACAAGCAAAGTGTAAAGAGTGCATTCAGTACCTCCAGAACGTGAAGCAAGACTACGAACAGCCCCTAAAGGAAGAAAGAGTGTTTGCTGCAGGTCATCACCCGTGGTCTGCTTCACCTGCCTCCTGTTGGGCAATCTGGTGTGGTCAACCAAACTCTGGACCATGACGTATAATTCGCACTTAAGGCTAGCATGTGGCTTAAGCACCGAGGTACCAAGATTTACCTGCAGTCAACATGCAAAGGAAGCATCGACACTTTGGTTGGAAATTAAAGACCTTTAGCAAATGGGCATCTGTGTCATTGCTGTCGCTATTTTTATTTCCCCAGGGCTCCTGGCTGGCAAACACGACGACCGCCTCTAACATGCAGCATGCCCGCAAAGGGCAAAGCAAAAATACAACTCCCAGAACACAAAGTGTTGCGGGCTAAAAGGTCAGCACAGCACTAGATTAAAGTAACGTGAAGGGAGGTCAGAACGGCACTAACGCTGTGTGCCCAATTTAATGATTACATTGATCAGCACGCGCACGCAGGGCCCTTTAGTTGTCCTTGGTATGTATGGCTGACACGCCTCAGGAGGAAGGGTTACCTTGCCACTTTCAAAACTGACGTGAAGGACCATTTATGAACAGACGGGAGGTTGTTCAGGCTTAGGTCGCTTAACTCCATTAAAGTGCATGTGAAGTGACTTCATCTTCATTTAGATTCCTCGTCAGGGCTGTAACCTCAACCGCCACTAGGTGGTGCCACATACTGGACAGTCTTCGAAATGTGTCCCAGAGCATTGTTTTTGAGTTTGGGCGACTTGTTCATGCACCAGAAAGGGGTTTTAGTCACTCGGGCCTCACTAAAGCTTCAGGCATACCGGGTTTCACAGTATTAAGAGACAACCATAGTCATGTTGTCAGGATTTAAAGGAATGAACTAGCTCAAACTAGGATTCGAACCTGTAACCTGAACGATGCACAATGTTTCACTAGTAGGCACTCATTTGAATCAACTGGCTCGACACTGGTTCTCTGAATGAACATTTTGATGGTGTCCCTTTTCCATCCATCTCCCTCCTTTTCTGTGAATATTTGGGCTTAGCATAGACAACGCTTTATCATTAACATCGCACATAAATAAGTGTGTCCAGTTCTCAAACTTTGTCCTATAATCTTGGAAAAAAATAATTGTCTCCTGACACCCAAGCTGTTCCTGTGCTATTCAGAAGTCGATTCGGTTTTGCAAACACCATTTTAGCTGCAGCTTTTCACACTACAGTTCGACTCGTATCAACAAAGAAAATGTGACTACATTACACCAGTTTTAAAGAATTACACTGGATCCAATCCAGGCCAGAATAAAACTTAAAATGTGCTGTTTGATTTACAAGGCTTTGTATTTGAGTACCAAATCGTATCTGGAAACCATGCTCGCCATCTCTGGAGGAGACAAAGGAGTACGATTGTGCGTCTGTGTTTAACTAACACACACACACACACACACGCACAATCATGCTCCTCCCCACTCCCGATTGCTATTTAAACATTACTAAGGTCTGTGGAAAGGGTAGTGGTCTTCAGAGCCGCACTACTTTTTTCTGCGATCTCTCGGTTGGACACTTATGCCCTTTTTCTTCTAATATTTTTCTGAAACACTCTATATGCATATCTCAAACCTCATCTCTTTCCTCTTCAGCGCTATCTTTTCACTGTCTCCTACGCGTACTTCCTTGCATCGCCTTAACTTCACCAACGCCCTCACCCACAAACAGCACCCAATTACCAATATGCACTTTGGGCCAGATTTACTATGGGTTTGTGTTGCCCATGCGTCCCACAAGGTAACACAAGTCCTCATCCTTAACTGGGATTTACTAGCCCATGCAAAGCCACCCTGCGTGGCTCTGTGCGGTTTAGAAAATCCAAGGTAACTCAAGGCAGTACATTTCACTCCCTGGCGTTACCTTGAGGGAGGGAGACGTTTCACATGTGGAGTGTGAACGTTCCCACACATCCACCCATGGATTTCGGCACATTCCCAGATTTACAAAGATTAGTAAACCTGGTAATGCGTCAAAATGGTATGCCTCCCAGACCCAAGCATAACGAGGAGAAATAGGTTTATTTCTCCTCGTTACTTCCTTTTTAGGTTTCGAATTCAAAGCCCTTGCACTGTGCTTGAAAAATCTATTGTTTGTAATATAAACTTAAATGGGACTTACATCCTGCCTCTTCTCTTTCCTGGCTTCTCATTGGTGCCTGTGTGTGCCACTTACCTTTGCTCCATTTCTATTGGCTGTAGCATATTTTCATGAATTTACCAATGCTTATTCCTCGTCTGTTTCTCTTATCAGTTTCACGCCGAAATACTGTTAACATCCGCTTCGGTAGAAATATATTTTCATAAAGTTTTGCCTTTTACTCTTGCAGCATATTTATATAACAATTTATCACCCGGACAGATTAAATGAGTTGCATAGAATCACAGGATGTTGAGCAGCACTGCAGAGAGTCGAACCAGGATCTCCAGCTCTTCAGTCAGCAGCTCTGGGTGCTGTGCCACATCCTCTCCACTCCTGTGTTATTTGTCAGGGAGCTCTTTCCTTCTCCCAGACGATGATTGATGAAAACAGCTCTTCATTCCTTACATAGGCAAAACCGATGCATTACCAATGCTTGTTCTACGTGTGATGCATTCTGCCTCACGCATAAAAAAAGGAAAATGCCTTTAAGGATTGTTTTTGTGCAGGAAGGTGTCCCTTCCATTCCTGCAGTAAAACAATCCTGCTCGTAATGCAGGCACAATTGTACCATGGTGCAAGAGTGTCTTCAATGGCGCTAGGTAGCACATAGTGCGCCAGGGCAAGAGAAAGGTGCCATATGTTTGTAACTATGTTACATTTTTCTGATGTCTCCTTTTCACTCAAGTCAGCAGAGCAAGTTTCCTTCCTGCCTGTGTGAAATGTTAGTAAATCTACTCCCCTATTTTCTTTAACTTCTGCCCTGTCATTATTTTGACAGCTGTCTACCTCCTTCACACACTTCTGAAAAGAATCACAATTACTATTGGCACATCTGGCCACTGCTCTGTGTCCTCTGCAGAGAGACGAAGGATTGAATGTGAATGTCTTCTGAAGCCCTTTATCAGCCACTGACGAGCTCTCACTGTGAGAAAGTTGCACTCTCTTCGATCGGAATTCCAGAGATCTTAATTGTGACAGTACAAACATCCCCCCACAAACTGGACATATACTGAAGTCATAACAAACCTCCCCTACTTCCCAGGCTTTACTGACAATGTGATCCTGTACTCCCAAGGTCCTTCGGTGAGCATCAACATCTGGGGATCACATATTGTCCTCTCCTTGCACGCACTGCATAATCCACCTCTGCCCTCTGGAGAGACCGCCACAGTACCTTTGCCTTCGGGTACGCAGCTTTCCTCCTGACGACCCGGTTGCCTGGTGTTGATAACGTTCACTACTGAGCACCAGTCGTCTGACCCAACATATCCCGTACGCGAGGCCTTCCATATTCACGTGCCGCGTTGGTCTGCAGCCTTGAATTTAGCGCTAATCTACCATCGCAGTCCCAAACGCTCTGGGGGCTGATCCATATGCCGCCTAAGAAGGCGACGGGCTAGTCTTTAAACAAGGTCTCGGAATTCTTACCGAATTCTGAAAAACGATCTACACTTCGATGGGACACAGGTGCAGCAACAATGACCCTCAAAAAGCGGATCGCCTGAACATGCTAAAGGTCTACATAGCTGACCTACACAGTATCATCAGTCGCGAAATCAAATCCTCAATGGATCATCTACGTTCGGCCTGGTCGGAGCGGTGTCGTCCCTGCAGCAAGATGTGGATTCAGTGGGCACCAGGGTCCTTGACCTCGTCACGCGACACCAGGACCGCGATCTATAGCCCACCAGATCCATGGGAACTTCCTGCCGAACTACCTTTCTGCCTTCACCTGTCCTGGCCCTAGTCCCCACCCTGTTTATCGCCTCGCTCTACTCCTCTCCACTTTCCTGTTGCTGACCTCTGCCTTCACCTGTCCTGGCCCTTCGTCCCCACCCTGTCTATCTGTGAATTTTTCCCTCGTCATTTGAGATCTAGCTACTTTGTCTGATGCCCGATGGAGCTACCTGGTTTAGCTATAGGGGAGACAGGTCGGGGATTCCCTCCTTGGACGTCACTTACCCAGTCGGCATTGAGCCAAACTTCCTTTCGTCTCTCCTGTCGTCTCTTCCCGCATCCTCCCTCTATTTTTGTCTCTCCTTCTCTCCTCTCCCAATGTATTGAGACTGAACTATTTTCTCGAATGCCCGATGGAGCTACCTGGTTTAGCTATAGGGGAGATGGACCGAGGATCCCTCCTTGGTCGTCACCTACCCAGTCGGCCGTTAGACAGACCTCATTTCGTCTCTCCCTGTTGTCTCTTCCCCTATCCCCCCTTTCTCTCCTTTCATGCCCCCTCTCCTCTACGCTCCATTTATTTAGCCCTCCATGTTCCTTTAATTGCTTTTCCCATTGAGACTGAGCTATTTGGCCAATGCCGGTGGAGCTACCTGATAGCTATAGAGGAGATGGGTTGTGGGACTTCCCTTAGACCGTCATCTACCCAGCCGGACTTTGGACAGACTTTCCGTTCGTTTCTCTGCTGTATCTCCCTCCTATCCCTTTACCCTTCCCTCCTTCCCCTCTACACTTCAATTATCTTGTCTTCTATGTCTCTTGCAATTGTTTGTCTAGCAACTGATGTAAATTAGAACTGATGTAATCTTGTAATTGTAATTTGCGTGGACCCTCATGTAAAGCGCTCTGATACCTCCGGGTCTAGCCAGCGCTATATAAAACTCTTGAATAAATATATATAAAACTTATTTCACAGTATGCACTATTTGATGAATGAAAAACTTTGGAAACACGCCATCCTGAAAAATACAACTACTCTTAGGGAATCAGGAGCAAGTAAAACGTGAACATGAACAATACTGGTGCTCCCGGACTGAGAGGGCAGTGTCTGTTTTTTCCAGCTGTTTCTGTCACCGAGTGGTGGGGGGGAGGGGTTCTGACAGAGATGGGGCACTGACCACACACACCTGAACCTCCTCCATACCCTCTTTGCTCAAAAGTGCCCTAGGAGAAATTACATTTGGCCCGCCCTTCCTACTTGCATCTTTGTCAGTGTCTTGGGGAAAAAGGGGGGGTATGGAAGGTGAGAGGTGACAAGGAAAAGGAGAAAAACAGACTTCAGAACCCTGTTTACTACATATTTCTTTAAAGGCATGTTTGTGAGAGGTGGCTGCAGGCTACTACTGTGCCCTTTAAAGTCTGGGCTCCGAGCATGGACCCAGCTCGCCAAGCTAAAGGCCAGCCCTGATAACCAGGACACTCTACTGTGATTAACAAATGTCAATTATTCACTCATGAGTGAAATATTATTTGATGCTATTCTAGCTGTAGCCAGCAACCTTAACAGAAGATCCCTAGCAGAGGATGCTGTGGAGCAACCCTGGGGGAGGAAAGGAGCCATGCTGCTCTCTGGTAATGAGAGTTACTGAAGGTCACCACTACTGGCAATCTCTCCCCTCCTTGCTGCTGTTGCGGATCTTAACCCGTTCCATGCTCGTGACGGAACCACTCAGTCACGGGCCACGGGTGCTCTGTGCTACTGACGGAGTGGTTCCGTCATGGCGTGGCCGCCCACGCTGCAGCAATTCTGCACCTGCGCTGCGGAATTGATGAGCGGGCAGGGCCGTGACGGAACCACTCCGTCAGTAGCACAGAGCACCCGTGGCTCGTGACTGAGTGGTTCCGTCACGAGCACGGTGGCGCCGCGCAACCCCCATCCCCAGGGCCGTGGCGGAATTACCGCCGCGGCCAAGGGATTAAAGGGGCCTTTATGTTTACAGCTCAGGAGGCTGGTTACCTCAGTGAAGGCAAATCCCCCCTTCACCTGAATCACCTATTAGGATGCTAACTATTTATGTATAACTCTAACCACTAGTATATGTAGTAGACCTTTGTACTTACTACCATTCCTATGAGTTTAGAGTTCATCCGTTTGTATGTCTTCCTTGAGTGACTTTACAACTTGTACATTTGCATTTTTTTTTCTGTGGGTATCTCTTCGTTGTGTGATTTTACAACTTGTACATTTGCAAATGTTTCCTGTTTGTATCTTTTATGTAACTTGCGTAATCTAAAGTCCTTATGTAACGTAACTGCTTCTTTTGTAAAGCGCTCTGACACCTGCGGGTAATGTTCGCGCTATATAAAATTGCATTAAATAAATAAATAAATAAATTACAGGCGAGAGGCCACATAAGGGGCTTGGGGGAAGAGATGGCATGAGGGGATGTAGGAAGACTAACGAAGAGAAACAAAATGTTTAGAGAAAATGGAGGCACTGGCGAACAGAAAAAAAGTTACCTAGATCAGCTCAATATATACCACTCTAAATCTAGGTGCCCTGGCCCTCGTCACCCAAGCCCAAGGCCGGCAATACCCACTAGTTTCACATTCGTTACATTTGCTACTGTAACTCTTCACTTACACTCAATTCAATTTTATTCAGAATTTGGATCTATAATGAGGTCCACATAAAAAACACACACAATTATTATATAAATACAATTTAAAATACAAGCTGAATTCAATGCCATCATAAATAGGATAAAATATTAAACTAATTATATTCCAGCGTAATCGTATCAAAATTCATTGAAACACAGAATTTACAACCATATAACAACGGCAGTGTTAAATTCAAATTAGCCCATCGTCAAAGAAATGAGCCCCTTCATAGCCAGTTCATAAATCTCCATAACACAAAAAAATAGAAAGTCCACCAGCAAAGGAAAACAATCAATAGCACCGGATGAGCAGGAGAAGACACAAATATTCATTAATCGACAAAGGACTTAAACTCAACAGTATATTACTTTTTTAACCTTACATTTCAATATGTAAAGCGCACTAACGCGATGTAGGTAAAACTTGCTGAGCCCTTTTACCAACACAGACTTCGCCAAGAAAGCGCCGAGAGTCGCCTTTCAGCCACTTACCATTCAATGGTATCATCTACAAATCGAAACAGATGTTAATCATCATGTATCTCTGCGAGCACATCACCCCCCCCCCCCTTCCTCCAACCGCCCAACCCCCCACGTTAATCTTCATTGAACCAAGCCAAGCGGCATCAGTCTACCAGCTGTCAACAAAGCACTGCCCCGGCAACGCGACCACTGCAGCAGTCCAGGGGCGCCCCGAGTACCACTGAAAAGAATGAGTCAGCGGCTACGTCGCCAGCAGCTCTTGGTCAAAACACAGCATAATATGTTTCAAGTTCAATTGCGACGTGTTACCGACCTTGCTGTGTTCCTCCCTCCTTTGGTTCCCGTAAATGCTACAAGCAAGAGCAGGGATCCCCCTCCCCCCCCCCCCCCCCCTGCTCTGGATTTCGATGGACGCTTCCTAATTAAGGGCACAACTTCGAAAGGTTTTCTGAGCTGTCCTGAAGAGTAAGTAGTAAATCACTCATGAATTTGAAGCTGGGCTTTTTGGGCTCCCACTGCCCTCAATCAGTAATCACCACCCCCCCCCTCCCCCCCCTACCATTGATTCCGAAAATGGAACCTCCGAGACAGCTTCATAACCTTTAAGGAATCTGTCAGACACGCGAGGACAGGCGACCAATTAACACGGAGCGGACGGGGCATTGCCTTGTTTTGATTCGGCGGTAGGGGCGAGTGGAGCTCTGGTTGCCATGATAATAGGTTTCCTCGCTGAGTTCCACCACAGGGAGGGGGGAGTGGAGTGAAGCATTTAGATATGATGGGGGTGGTGCGGTGGAAGAATCTAGGGCAGGGACTGAAACTAGACCCAGGTGCAGGGGCATCTTAATGATTTTAAGGGCCCTAGGCCAAACATATTTTGGGGGCCACTGTTCTGAACAGCTTTGAATTTATGATCCAATTTCAGCCCTCTTTGGCCAGTCACTGACACTGCACAGGCAGACTGGTTCAAATTCTAAATGTTTTATCTAGTATTCAGGGATAGTGGAGTGTGTTTTCGATATTGTACAACAGCAGCACCTCACTAATATTATTGCAAATAATCTCTGCGACCCACTGACATTTCTCATACATGAAGTCCTGTTTTGATCTAAAAGGAACTTTTTTTATGGATGTTGCATGGTGCTTAAAAACAAACACACATTTTCTCTGCAAAATGTCTGTAACAAACTCCCCACACATTACCTGTATTAAAAATAAATTAAAGGATAATGGTATTGAAAACAATCTATGTTTGAAAATCATTCAAAGTCATCAGGGCCGAACTGTGTGGAAAACTAGGCCAGATCTATCTGGGGGTCCCCTAAAAGGCTGGAGTCCTGCCAGAGCCCACTTTTCCCATGCCTTACAACGCCTCTGCCATGATACCAAATTAAAATTGCCCCCTATTAGCGAATCTGAGAGCTAAAAAAATGAAAATGGTACCCAGTGCGCTCTTGCCAGTGGTCTGCCTTATTGCAAGCATTCTCCCATCACATTTTTTGGCTAAAAAAAGTAACCCATATTTGCAAGTCAGGGCAGTTTTAAACTTGAAGTTACAAACATAATAGGTGTCTTGCAAGGTGGGGGACACTGTCTGGAGTTGTACCTGCAGCAGGGACTGTATATGGTAACATTAGATACGTCAACTGTAAAAATCGGCCCACCAGACCATAAAAAGGACCCACAAACATACACAAAACCATCCCCATGTGATCTGTCGGTCCAGCCCTTCAGGTACCGCCTGATCGCCCTATACGCCAGTCTGACACTGCGGGAGGGTGTGATGGAAGGGGAACTGCACTGGCCACACGTGTGGGGAACAACGAGGTACTGAATGTGAACCAAGACAAGTGAGAGACTGAGTATGTCTAGGAGAAAAGTAGGGGGATGCCCTTGTGGTAAAGAATTGGCAGAGGGAGGGCTGTGCAACTGGGAGGGGTAAGAGGAAGCCCATCTGAGAAGATGAAAGGAAAGGCACTGGCATAGGCGAAGTGTAAGGAAATGTACTGTTGAAAGGGGGAGTACTGGGAGGCGGTAAGAGGTGGTATGGGTGAATGTTGGTGGGGTCAGTAGAGATCTACTAGGGTGCTCGGGCACGGATAGAAAGAGCAATGAAAGGGATTATGGGGAGGTACTGGGATGATCTGATTAACTGAGCGGTTCTGTGTGCAGGTGTCCCCGAGGGCACAGAAAGTGTGTCTGCGAGAGGGGGTGTCTGCAAAAAGGCACTGGAAGCGTGAGCCTGGCGCTCAGGATCTCTCATTGGGGGGTGGGTCGTTCCCACTACAGTGCAGAATACTCACCGAGGATCCCGCCCAGAAGGGGCACGCGTTCTTGATCTGCAGGGAGCTGCTGAGGGACAGCGCCCCGAAGCTGAGCGCCACCATGCAGCAGCCCAGGATGAGCTGCAGCAAGCCGAGCGACAGCAGCGGCCTGGCCGGCAGCAGCCCGGCCGAGCCCCGGTGCTGGGAGGACGGGCCGGCGGCGGGGGGCAGCAGCGACAGAGGCGGGGGTAGGCTGCAGAAGCCCGGCGGGCCCCTGGGAGGGGGCATCGGCCAGCCCCCTCCGCGGTGCGGCACGGACCAGCGGGCCCGCGGAGGGGGCACCGGAGGCTGCAGGTCCCCGGCACCGGAGGAGGACGCGGCGGGGGCGGTGGCCATGGGGCAGCAGGAGCCAGGCAGCAACATGGGCAGGGACATGGCGCTGAGCGGGGGGCGACAACAAACTGTACAAGCTATGCAGTCAGCCCCGAATCCGAGCTCCACCGAGATAAGGGATGCGGCGTGCCTGCACAGGGGGGAGGAGGGGGCGGCCCTCTTCTGCAGCAGCCCCCGCACAGGCCATGCTCCGCCGCCAGCCTCCGCTGTAGCAACAACCCTTCTTCTCGGCGCCCTCCGCAATCTGTCCTTATCTTTCCTGTTGTTTCTCTGCCCCTTTCCGCATCACTCCAGTCACCGTATTGTCTGCCCCGTTTTCTCTCCGGAGGGAGGGCAGAGGTGTTTGAAGTTTTAAAATAACTCTTCCGAGAGGATGGGGTTGGCTGAGAAGCTGCCTGTGGCTGGATTACATTTCACATTTTTTTGGCACGGGAACGCATTGGGAAAGGAGCCGAGAGAGGGAAGAAGGGACTTGCCTGCGCTGCAGACTCCTCGTGCTCTGCCCCGCGGACACCTCATATTTTGGCTGGTTGCGTGTATGATTTAGGCAGGTCGGTGCATGGACTTCCGGGGGAACTTGTTTCAATGTTTCGGGTTGTTTTATTTTCAAGCATTACTCTGGTAGACTTGAGCCCGGCCTTTTGTCCAGCCGCCCCTTCTTTGCCGAGTAAGCTCTGTCTCCTTGGGTCCGATTTCTTGAAAAGTGAGAAGGGCTGGCCGACAGCACGTTTTATTTTCTATCTGTGTGTGTGTCCATGTCACCGCTCCTTGAGTTTGTGAGCGGTACTTCATGGCAGGCTTCCTGCCAGTATGACTGCAGCTTCCAATACTTATTTCCTGAGGTCCCACTTTTCCTTTTTACACATCTGGCACAGTCAGGCGAGGGTGACACTGTTCCCAGTTCTGAACCTCTCCCCTACAAATCACTGATTTCAGGTGTTACTCATTTAGTCAAAGGGAGAAACACAAGACTTCAACACCCAGAATGCATTAGGCTAACACCCAAATGTAGGACTGGAAAGGCTGCCCATAATAACCTGGAAGGAGGTGGTCACCCTAAGTCAAACAATCCTGTTTTCTCCCAAATGACATGTCCTCATAAGGAAAGAGGCCTAAATGAAGGGCTGCCTACATGCACTCCCGCTAATATATCCAAGCAGGACCATTTGGTAATGACTCCATCCCCTCAAAGGGGATACAGGGGTAAACGTCTCTTGACGAGGATGGGGCGACTCAGGCTACTTGTAAATCATCACGTCATTATCCCTCGTCTACCTTCTCATCAAAGTACTTAGGGATCACATTTACAAAAAAATAACATAACAGTCAATTTTGGTGTGCTGCATTGCCCTAGGGGAAGAGAGCGTTGGAGCGCCAGGTCTACTAAGGGAAGGCGCTTCTGGCCTCTTCCCTAGACCTGGTGCTCAAACAGGCTGCCTAGCCCCACTCACACTTTTGCATCATGTGTTGCATAGGTTTTGTACTTCAGTACAAAATTCTATGCTTAGACTAACTTTACAACTTTTCACACATTGGATATGTACTGTACAATGCAGTATACAAGAAGTGTACGAAAAGTTAGCAGAAATAAAAACATTTGTCCTTGTTAGCGCCTACCTCGAGGAGTCATTGGTGGTAGGTAGTGTACCACCCAAGGGCACCCTTGACGTAAAGTAGCACAAAACAGTAATTACTTAACTTTTAGAGCTACTTTCAAGCGCATAAAAAGTTTCAAGCTGGAAAATACATACTTTCTCAACATTTAGTGCCGATTTGCATTACTTTGCATGGCTTTGCACAAGTGCAAAGTCTTAATATATCGGCTCCCTCCTGTCTAAGGTCTTGACACTGCAAAAAATGTAGCTAGGTTTGAACCAACAAGAAGCAATTGGCATCACATGCACCACTGGTGAATTTATTACAGAATAGTGATCTCAACTAACCCAATAGACAATCCACTATTCTGTAGCTATTCACTAACTACAGCTATGGATGTCACACCTGACAGCACCAGATTGCTGCCATGCACATTCCAAAGAGGTAGAAACCCGAACTTCTTCCCAGAAAGCTGCAATTCTCACTTACAGAGCTAGAAAATGGATTGAGAAAAAGCCATGAGAACATTATGTCCCAATTTAATTAGAAATTCAAAATTTCCGCCAAAAAGAGGAACAGAAGTGCAATGTCACCAAATACAGAAATATTTTAAGATATGAGTCATTATATGGAAGAACCACCAGCATTTGAAAGGTCTAGTTGAGTTCATGGCTACTAACAAAAGGATCTCAAATCAAAAGAGCCTTAAAATTAGGAATTAAAGTCAGCAGATATTTTAAAGAAGGATGATCTAGAGTGAAATATTGGTGGAGATGACTTGCCAAGGTTTTTAGACCTGACTGCTCTCCTGACGTATCCTAGACTGCCCTAATGACAGACTGTTTGTCAGAAACCACGTTCAGAGGACCACAGGGCAAGCAGGGCTTTCCAGGCCCAACTGTAGGGTGGAGGCCCAATACTCCTGATGTCCGGGGGCCCAACCTAATATGTGTCCTGAGCAACTGGGCCAAGTACTACTCCCTTCAGTACTTGACTGTCAGTGGTAGCGCAGGTCGAGCAGTCCAAGGCTTCTTGTGGTGAGGTAGGTGCAAAGTGAAAACTGTCCCAAGATGAAAAATACATCCAACAACCCTAATAAGTACATTACCAGCCAGACACTCACTTTTATGGCAAAAGTACTATTTATGTACAAACGCAAAGTGAAATACGACACACACAAACAATATACACAGCCCTTCTAAGGTTGTTACTCCCGCGTTGTCCTGGTAGCGTCCTGAGTCCCACATCCCCAGATACTGGCAGTGCTTTTGCCTACCCCATTTATGATTGGTAACATTCAGGTTAGGCCCTGCTAATGAATCTGAGTCTTAGAAAGACAGAAATGTTTTTTAGAAGTTAAAGTGTCCAGCGCCGTTGCGCTTTGAGACAGAGCCAGTTCCCCTTGGGCTCTCTTGTCCGAAGATCAGTCTTACTCACTCCCACTGGTATTGCAAATCAGAAGACCCCAAGACTAGGATGCTTGTTGGCAAGAGCTTTAGTCTTATTGCTGCAGGCAAGGTGGCTGGTCATCCACTGTGCTCCTCAGGTGATGCAGTAAGTTCCTCTGATCCAGCTAACAGGCTCAGTCATTTGGCTTCTGATGCTTCAATCAGACTTCGGGCATATGGGCCAGAACCCACTGCTCTTTGTTGTGGTCATATGCTGTACGCAGTGACATGCCTCCCTCATGGCATAAGGTGCACCAGTGCATTCACAGTGATCATCTCTAGCATACAGGGTTGTCTTCTTTTGGTCAGTTCCTAGGCAGATGGCCTGATCTGTGAGACAACAGCATTATTTTCACTGCAGTCCCCTCTGGCCTAAGGGGTCGTCGACTTTCCTCAGCTCACAGATGAACAGCCTGATTGGTGCAGCAGCATAGATATCTTCATGGCAGCCTCTTCAAGTAGACATGGTTACTGCCTTTCCTGAGCACACAGGCAGACGACCAGATCGGTGCAACAGAGATTATCTCACACCTCGCTCTGGGGATCCACAATCCAGGATCCCTCACTAGACCTCACTCACTCCAGACACTCTCCTCCTCCTCACCGGGCAGATGTCTAGCATGTGAACTTTCAAGCGGCCATTTTGGATGTGTCTGCGCAAGTGCAGAAATTTCCCTCCAAGCAATAGCTCGTCATTACTACGTAGGTGCAGTGGACGCATGCACAATACAATTTCCTGCGTTAGCGGCCATTTTAGATTTCACTCGAGTTACTTGTTAATAAGACACGTACGCAAGCTTCTCTATTCTTGATGTTTGAAATGTGGTGCATATTAATTACACAATACACAATTAGTATGACGTTATGAGTTATATGAGAGGATTGTCTTCAAGCAAGTCTCTTTTCTACAATCCCTTGCTCCATCAATACATACACCGCATCTTTTCTCTGATTTATGGCAGTCCCCAAGAAATTAAGGGAATAAATAAAGACACCTGGGCGAAGGAATTTACCAAGACATGTATCCCTCTGTTCTCTGTAATGGGTCTCTGGATCATCAGAGGAAGTGTCAAGCAGTCTCTGGAAAGTGAAACATGTCTCTGATGTCTGACTGCACCTCCTTCATGGCTCCCAAAAAAGCTGGCAAGAAGCAGTACTCCTTCAATGATACCTACAGCCTGCTTGTGTAACCCACCGTCCAGTCATTGTGTTAATCACTGTTCAGGAAAGGAGGTGCTCTTCTCTGCAGAGGATATGAAAAGCTACATCTAATCTACCAATATCCAGAATAAAGTGCCATGAAGCCTGTGTATGCACTGTGTTTAATACTATTATAATTATTTTCAATTTGTCTATCTATGATGATCCTCGAAGATGCACTGTGTAAAATAAATTGGAAGATTTCAGGCCTTCCATGCCCACCATTTTGATAAGTGGAAAAAGTACCGGAGAACTCTGCCTAGATTGGGATTACAGGCCCAGTCTTGAAATCTAGGGGAATTTTCCGAAGTTCCATAAGTGTTTTACCACTACCTTATGTTGTTTTTTAAGTCATACCAATTCAAAACAGACTTTTGCTGTACTCCATCATATCTCTATCCACCCTCACTATATACCTATATCTGTATTGTCACTTATCCTGACTGTGTCTATGCCAATAGTCTCCTGCGAGTACAACATAACACAGGAAGATCCTTTTGTATATGTCTACACAGAGTGAGTGTTGCCTCTTTTCTGACTGCCTCGAGACCAGAAACAAGACCTCTACCAAGTGCAACGTCTAACACTAGCACCACCTGCTCCTCTTCTGCACAAGGAACTCAGCCGATTTAAAGCCCTCCCTGACTGAAGAGTGAAACTTAAAATCCTTCATCAAGTTAAGGATCTAACATGCTCGCCCTAAACTATGCATTCTGGCATTGAATGTTCTCATTGATACTTTTTGAAGATCCAACCAATCTCTCAAAATTGCACCCTGGATTAGTCGTTGAAGAAGATGTTTGCTAACGAGAAAGTTGTAAAGTTAGTTCTCTTGAGCAGCCTGCACATCTGAAAGCACCAGGCTGCTGCTCAGATTCGACCCAATGTCTCTGAATAGCTCTATAGAGACCTTTTGCCTCTGCATTCAAGTTATAATTACTCCCACTAATCCGAGCTAGAAACTGATGACCAGGAGTGATTTCCAAAATGAAGAATGTTAGAACTCTTCCTGCTCTGTGATCTCCTCACTGAAACCCTCTTCATTCTCTTTCACCAGGAAGGTATGGTAGCTGAGCAGGGAATGAGATGAAAAATCGAAACACTGGCCATATGATGAAATCTCTTACCTGTTTTCTGCTGCCTCTCCTCCTAGAGAAAGGAACATTAATTTCCTACGTAGTGATCTGCCCTCCACCCATGATGCAATTCTTTTCCTGGACAGCCTCTGTTCCAACTTTGAGCCTGTATTCCACTTCTAGGAAGGGGTGCCTGCACTGTGACACGCTATTGACAGCTGCTGGGTGCTTTAAACTGCTTTTCTGTCCCCACTCGAACCACGCCTCGCGGCCCCCGCTCCGCGGGAGCCGCTCGAGGTGCTTCCATTCTTGGATTGCCTGAGCCTGAGAGGCGATCGCCGAGGGAGTGCTAGTGTACCAGGGACTGCGAGGACGAGCGGGCGCTGCGCTCCTAACTCGCCGCAGCTGGTCCTCTTCCCGCCCCCTCCTGCCTGGATTTGAAGCGCGGAGAGCTGGACGCATCTTCTGTGCCTGCACTGTGACACGCTATTGACTGCTGCTGGGTGCTTTAAACTGCTTTTCTGTCCCCACTCGCACCACGGCTCGCGGCCCCCGCTCCGCGGGAGCCGCTCGAGGTGCTTCCATTCTTGGATTGCCTGAGCCTGAGAGGCGACCGCCGAGGGAGTGCTAGTGTACCAGGGACTGCGAGGACCAGCGGGCGCTGCGCTCCTAACTCGCCGCAGCTGGTCCTCTTCCCGCCCCCTCCCGCCTGGATTTGAAGCGCGGAGAGCTGGACGCATCTTCTGTGCCTGCACTGTGACACGCTATTGACTGCTGCTGGGTGCTTTAAACTGCTTTTCTGTCCCCACTCGCACCACGGCTCGCGGCCCCCGCTCCGCAGGAGCCGCTCGAGGTGCTTCCATTCTTGGATTGCCTGAGCCTGAGAGGCGACCGCCGAGGGAGTGCTAGTGTACCAGGGACTGCGAGGACCAGTGGGCGCTGTGCTCCTAACTCGCCGCAGCTGGTCCTCTTCCCGCCACCTCCCGCCTGGATTTGAAGCGCGGAGAGCTGGACGCATCTTCTGTGCCTGCACTGTGACATGTTATTGACTGCTGCTGGGTGCTTTAAACTGCTTTTCTGTCCCCACTCGCACCACGCCTCGCGGCCCCCGCTCCGCGGGAGCCGCTCGAGGTGCTTCCATTCTTGGATTGCCTGAGCCTGAGAGGCGACCACCGAGGGAGTGCTAGTGTACCAGGGACTGCGAGGACCAGCGGGCGCTGCGCTCCTAACTCGCCGCAGCTGGTCCTCTTCCCGCCCACTCCCGCCTGGATTTGAAGCGCGGAGAGCTGGACGCATCCTCTGTGCCTGCACTGTGACACGCTATTGACTGCTGCTGGGTGCTTTAAACTGCTTTTCTGTCCCCACTCGCACCACGCCTCGCGGCCCCCACTCCGCGGGAGCCGCTCGAGGTGCTTCCATTCTTGGATTGCCTGAGCCTGAGAGGCGACCGCCGAAGGAGTGCTAGTGTACCAGGGACTGCGAGGACCAGCGGGCGCTGCGCTCCTAACTCGCCGCAGCTGGTCCTCTTCCCGCCCCCTCCCGCTATATAGAGACAGCCACTGACGTGCTAGCGGGACGCGCGCGGAGCAAAGCGCGGAGCGAAGCCCGGGCAAAGGGTGGGCCCTCTGTGGCCCTCGGTGACTGAGGTAGGCTGGGCTGGGCCAGGTTATTAAAATTTCCTACTAAATAGAGGTGTCGTCTGCAATAGAAAGTGCCGTCACGTGAAGTTAAATAACAGTTTCTTTTGCTCCATTGACATTGACTGGAGGGCAACTGCAGACTTTTCTCCATCATCACATCCATTTTATGGTTTATTTATAATCGCTAACTGCTCTCCTTGTGGAAATTTATTGTTGTATAAACGACATCCTGTGAAAAGGTACTGGAGAGGATGACAAAGAAACTTCGTTCTGGGAGATTAGTAGGGGGAAGGACCTGTGCTAAAACAAAATCCAACCCCCTTAGAAATAAATTAGTTAATAATCCGTTACTAAAGGGACAATGCCAGCTTTTTGAATTGTGGGAAAAACCGGTGGATAAGAATTTACCAGTCGTTGGAAAAGACGGCCCGCCTTTAGTGGCACTTACGGGGCCGACTCAAGTGGTTGATAATTCGGTCCCCCTCTCTGTGATGATAGATCCATTACAGATAGAAACTACGGCGAGGACCTGCCTTATACATTCCGAGGCTGATGGTGATATTAAGCTCCATGATCAAACTATGGAGGGAAAACAAGCTAATAATCCACCAGCTCCACATGCCTCTACTTCTTATGCTCGGTCAGGAGGAGATTCTTTACTATCCTCTATTGACCTAGAACTCTGTGGTCGCTACCTGGAGGCAGGTAGTTTGAAATCTCCAGAAGCCTTGAAGCCATTAACGGGTGCTACTCCATCTGGATTATTGTTATATAGCAGCACTCCCTCAATAAATGTGCAGGATATGTCCGCGTTGTTAAATGTTTCCAAGAGCCCTGAGCTCAATCTATCTGGAATTTGTCCGTCTGCTGCTGCAGGCGAAAAACCTATATCGGAATCTCTGATTGCCCTTGAACATTTGCTAGCCTCCATATTACTTCTTTTGGGCAAATTCGTGGGCAGCTCTGATTGTATTCTGGACTCTGTCACTAAAATATTGAATACATTGTTGCAAAAGGCGCCTGAAATGAGGAGTGCTCCCTCCCCTGAGGACGAAATTAGTTTGACATCAGGGCAAGAAAAAACTCCTGCAGAGAATTCTGGTATAAAGCCTACAGCAGTAGTTCAAGAAAACATTGTCAAGGTTTTGCCTGCTACTGTGGCAACTAACTGTGTAAAGAATTCAGATCTTGAAATAGAGGAAGAAAATCTGTCTGTTTCAGTCTAAAAAATAACACAAGAATTATTTCCAATATTCATCCCTGAGAAAAAAGGGCAACATGATGATGAGAAAGAGATAAAGGAGAAAATTGGCAAACATAGAAATTATAAGGGTAAAAAAAGGAAGCCTGTGCGCAAATCAAATATAAGAAGAAAAGACAAAGACGGATAATCTTCCAAGATCCAATTGTGCTAACTGATAATGAAGATATTGTCATTGTCTCTAACCCGGTGGCTGCAAATTTGGCTAGTGAACTCTGCCTGCCATATTGTGGTCCAGAGGCCATTAGTAAAACTCTTCCTTTGACTGTGGAGGATCTACCTCAGAACGGTGGACATGGACTGATTGCCTCCCCAATGGTAGAGATAAGGAGCTCAAACCCGGTTGAACTTGGAGCCCTTTGGCCTCCTCTTTTTCCCTTACAGATGAGGTTGGTGTACGTCCACACCCTTCTTCCCAGGCAAGAATCTCAATGTCTTATGTGGACACTCTGGTTTTGGACTTCTTACCTTTATTTGATGCTGATTTGCCCTTAAATAGATCATGGTTGCTTAAATGTTTCAGAGATTTGGAAAGTCTCCACCTCATTCAGTCAAGTGACATTGAGTTAGTCTCTTTGTTAGGTGGAGATAGTGCTTCACGTATAAGGGTCAAATTGTATTCCAAAATTATTGTAAACTTGATATTACAGCAAGCGGAGAACTTTCAATGCAGAGGGATTGATGTCTTGCCTATTTTTTGTCTTGGTAAGACCATGCATCCCCATAGGATGACCCAAAAAGGTGATAAGCAAGATGGGGCTCTTTCTCCATTTAAAGATCTAAAGATTTGGGTTTCTAAAGGGCAACGTTCGGTTTCCCAGGTATTGCCGCCCACACCAATTCTGAATTCTCTTCCATCAGAGGATAATCATAGGTGGAATTGGCTGCCTAGTGCCCTTTCAAATAAGAGTACAGAAAATCCCAAATTATTCCATCATCTTTAACAATAAGCTAAAAATTATTTCTTGGAATGCAGCTGGAATACATAGCAGTTCAGAGAAACTAGAGTTTTTATTCTAGCTGGGAGCAAATGTTATCTGCATCCAAGAAACATGGTGTACCAATAACATTTATGCAGGGAAGGATTACTATGTATTGGAAGCGCCGGCTGCCCCCTCCAAGAAAGGTCACGCCCAAGGGGGAATTGCTTGCTTATTGTCTAACAAACTGGACTGGAGATTTTCTTATTATATTGACCCAAGTAACCTGTTTCAAGCTATAACAATTGCTAATCTCCCTAGCTCTCCAAATAAATCGGCAGTTGTAATCATTAATGTGTATATTCCCCCCGAAGAGCGTTTTAACATTTTATTGAAGCAAGTGTTTCAGTATATTGGACAGATTAAAAATGTTAATTCCCCACCTGAAGTTATCCTAGTAGGATATTTGAATTGTAAAATTTCTAATGCTAGTTTAAATCTATTTAGAAACAAATCCAAAGAAGAGACCTATTTTATTCCACAAACCCTCTTTCCAGATAAAATAATAACGAACAAAAGAGGGAAGATTCTTTTAGAAGAATTATCGGCAGTTGAGGGGCTTATTCTAAATGGGAGATTGCCCTCTGATGTGCCTGCGAAATTTACTCACAGGTCCCCCTTTAGTGCCTCAATACTTGACTATGTGATCTCTGATTATGATATTTTCCCATGTATTCAGGATCTTATGGTATTCCCTACATCTTTGAGTGATCATAGCATAATCATTATAACTATTTCTTTAAAACCTCCCCCCACTGTGTCTTGGTCCCTTAACAATAACAATGTCAACTTTCATGGATCTTCGGGTAGATGTTTTTGGAATCCAACTGCCATTATAGGTGTGCAGGATATGCTATGTAAAACTATATTAGAATTACATGATTGGCATGGTTCCGAAATTGTTAACTTTGAAAAGTTTATGAGGATGATCATCCTAGATGTGAAAAGGGTTAGTGGTCCTAGGAAAAAGGTAGTTTATCCTAGTACATTGCGTATCCTGAATAAGGAAATAAATAAATTAGTGCGAGAGCAATTTCTAGGTAGATCTGGTGAACTAGCAAAAGAATTATCGCGGTTAAAAAGAAGGAGAACTAGATTAAAAGTGAAACTGAAAAAGGAGAAGTAAGATTCCGTATGGATAAACTTGCGGGAGGCGGTTGTACATGGCAGGCCTAGTGAATTCTGGTCCATAGTTGGTAGGGGTTGTGGTACTAGAATGAGCCCTCTCCCCATCCCTATATGGGAAGAGGTCTGGTCCTCTTACATTCGAAAGCTGTACGCAGGGAATGCTATATTGGCTGTAGATAGTGCCCCTGATCTAACATCTGAAGGCCCTATTAATTTTCCAACTGAGAAAACAATAGAACAGGCCATAAAGAACATGCGCTCCTCCGGCGCAATGGGACCTGACGAATTACCTATGACGGTCCTGAAGCAGGAACCCTTGCTATGGAGTAAGATCCTCTACCCACTGTTTAAATCCTGTTTTATTACTAAAACGGTCCCCGCTTCTTGGAGAGGAAGTGTTTTGGTCCCTATATTTAAGAAGGGAGTTAGGGACAACCCCATGAACTATCGTTTGATAGCCCTCCTCGATTCAATCGGAAAGGTTTTTGCAAAATGTATTTTAACATTACTTAACAATTGGATTGAGGAGAATAACATCTTGCCGTTAGAACAAACAGGTTTCCGTAGGGGGCACGGTACATTAGATAACCTCACCACCCTGAATGTGATCACTGATAAATACACTCATGTGAGGGGAGGGGTGGTGTTTGCGGCTTTTATTGATTTCTCCACGGCGTTCGATAAAGTAGATCGTCGAACGCTGTGGAGAAAATTGGCAGCCCTTGGTTTACCATCTTACCTACTGGATCTTGTACGTGCTCTCCATACTGATACTTGGTGCTGTGTTCTCCAAGGTGGAGAAAGGGGACTCTCGCACCGAATCCCATCTTTGAACGGCCTTAAACAAGGCTGCCTCCTGGCTCCATTATTGTTTTCCTTGTACACTGTGGACCTTCTTGCTTCCCTGAATGCTTGTGTGGGTATAGCTCCGGTGATAGGGGGGGCCCCTATCTCTTGTTTGATGTATGCCGATGATATTCTTGTCCTAGATCTAACTCCTAAAGGGCTGGCTAATCGGCTACAGGCTTTACATGTTTTTGCTGATGCTCACTTTATGAAGATTAATATATCTAAAAGTAAAATTATGTGTATTGCCGGGAAAAAGAAGTGCCGTTCTGAAAACTTTGGATGGTTTATTGGGGGTCAGAAATTAGAGGTTGTCAAATCCTATACCTTTTTGGGTAAAATAATTTCGTCCAATTTGAGCGAGAAGCTCCATATTGAGCATACCTCACGTAAAGCCCTCGCTCATGGTAAGGGTTTGAATTCCCTCTATCTCGCCACCGGTAAAAGACACTTCTCCAGTTTACTCGAAGTGTATAGGGCAAAGATTCCTGCAACAATACTATATGGCATAGAACTCATAGAGCTGAAGCACTGGGGTTTCTGTCACAAAATTGAAGGGAAACTTTTAAGATCCCTATCTACCTTTAACACCGCATGCTCCTTGGCTGCATGTAGGCTTGACTTCGGTCTGAGGAGCAGCTGGGTGCAGGGTTTATGTGCTCTGGTACGATGGGTGTCTTGTTTGGCCAGAGCTGAACCGGGTTCGATGAGAGCTCTCCTTAAAGGATAACTGTTGGGAAACTTCAAAGAGTTCTCTCGATTAGTAAGGAACTTTAGAAGAGCTGTGTCACTTTTAAAGTTAGACGAAAGTGTTTTGTTCCTTCATTCACCAGCCCAGCTAAAAATCCTGCTAAAACAGGCATCGTGGGAACTGTGCTTCCAAACAGATATGAATGCAATACGAGAAAAAGGGGGTTGTGATCTCCTCCTTAACTCTTATTCTATGAAGTTGGCCCAACCTTATGCCACATGGAATATGCCACATGGTGTCCGTAGATTATGTTTTTTTTTAAGATACGATTTATTGCCCCTAAAATTACTGTTATCTAAATGGTATGGATATTCTCCCACGTGCAATTTCTGTAATTTGAGTATTCAGGACCGAACACATGTCTTGTTGATTTGCCCGGCACTCCGCTCTTTGCGGTTTAAATGGTTAAAACCAATATGCTCCCTACTAGGTATCTCTAATGTAAATATCTTTCTACATTTTCTATACTGTCCCCCAAATGAAATGTTTTGCTTCCACATTTTTAACTTTTTTAAAGGTTTTTTAGCTATTTATTAATGTGCTATGGAGATGTCTGACGTTGCCTATTCTGGATTATTTTGCCAATGAATGTAACTTGTATTGTGTTTGTTTATTGAATTTCTTTTTCTTTGTGTGTAAATTGTATCATGAATTTTATGTGGCCCTCGTTGAGAGCCAAAACATAATAAAATAAATTGAAATTGAATTAGGAAGGGGTGCCCCAGGCTCTTATTTTTCTGATCTCCTATCCCTTCCTATTTCCTTTTCAAACATCACCCATTGTGTGTTTCTTGATTGCATTTACACGTTAGCTGTAGTTTAACCAGATTTCACTTTTATGATTTAAATTAGCTTGTTGATTTATTTTGTTTTCTGTTGCATCTTGAATTTACATCCCTGGCATTGTTGCACACTATAGATAATAAACTAAAGTTAACTCAGCACCCCTACCCCTATTCCATCCATTCCCGTAACCAACAGTCAGTTGTGCCAGAGACCTTCTGGGCCTTTTAAATATTATTGAACCCCCCACTGGTGTGTTTGCCTCCATCCTACAGGAGCAGGCTACCAGACCCATAGTCAACAGGCCAGACACACATTGCCATTATAATGATGGTCCAAGGCTCTGCAAAACAGTCCAGAGTCTGAAACCCAATTAAAATTGAATTAAGAGCTGCCTAACTGATAGCAGGCCACAACACCTTTTCTGAGAGCTGTGGATGCACATGCAAAATCGCGACTTTCGTCAAATGTCATTGTTCCCAGGAATGGTAGGAGGTCAGATACACATTGATGGCTTGAAACTATTAGCAGCTTGGAACTGAGCTGTCAATTCTTAAGGCTGTAGGTCAAAACCCCACTTTTGTTTTTTTGTTTAATCCGTCCTTGGAGCTGGGGAATCAGGTTCGAGTCTCAGGGTCGGCTCAACATCATCCTGTGCTTCTGGAAAACTCACTTAATCTCCCCATGCTTAAAACCAAAAATGAATGCGTCCTTGTGCAATGTGACTGGTGCTCATGTGAAGCTTCCAATGCCTTCGGGTCCAGTTCGAAGTATATAAAATTGCCCCCCAAAAAATAATTGGTTCATACTGTTGGTGGCACGGTTAAATCTCACTGACATTACAAGCACTGGCGTTGCCAATAGGTCTCGCAGTAGGAAAGTTGGAGCTATTGGTTTTGTAAATGACATTTTATATTTATGTTTTGTGATTTACAATGCCAATACTTTTAACTTTAGCATATGTGACACTTTTAGTATTTGTAATGTCACATGTTTTGTATTGCCTTTACTTAGATGTATTGATATTACAATTAACATTGGCTTTTAATTTTTTTAAATAATTAATACTTAAATAAAAGTGATTGTAATTTTTAATGGCAATAGCTTAAACTTTTGTAAATAACTGTTGTGAAGATTATGTTCAGTGACTAAAATCCAAGAACAGACGTGAAATATTAACATTTTTTTGTGACATTTGCAATAAAGCTTCAAACATTGAGAGAACATATTTGAACCAGTGATGCTGTGGTAGTGCTGAGTGATGCTGTGTTGGTGCTGAGTGATGCTGTGGTGCCCCTGAGTGATGCTGTGGTGGAGCGATAGATAGATAGAGGGTGATAGATAGATAGACAGAGTGACGGCGATAGATAGATAGACAGAGTGAGGGCGATAGATAGATAGACAGTGAGGGCGATAGATAGAGTGAGGGCGATAGATAGAGTGAGGGCGATAGATAGAGTGAGGGCGATCGATAGATAGATTGATAGAGAGTGAGGGCGATAGAGTGATAGAGTGAGGGAAATAGATAGATAGAGTGAGGGGAATAGATAGAGTGAGGGCGACAGATGTGTGTGTTTGTGTGTGTGCGGTTGTGTGTGGTTGTGTGTGTAGTTGTTTGAGTGGTTGTATGTGTGAGTGGTTGTATGTGTGGGTGGTTGTATGTGTGAGTGGTTGTATGTGTGGGTGGTTGTATGTGTGGGTGGTTGTATGTGTGAGTGGTTGTATGTGTGAGTGGTTGTATGTGTGAGTGGTTGTAGGTGTGAGTGGTTGTATGTGCGAGAAATTAAGCTATTCGTATTGTAAATGACAATGCCTTTTATTTATGTTTTAAAAACCAACACGTAAATAAAGGCATTGCCATTCACAATGCCAATAGCTCAAAACTCTCACAACTGCGAGACCTATTGCAATGCAAATCCTTGTTATCTTTGCAGTTTTATATAACGCGACCTCGAGCGGTTTACATGAGGACTAGTTACATTACAGGACACAGAATGTTGAGTTGACGCCGAGACTCGAGCCCAGTGAATCCTCAGATCCGAAGTCGGCAGCTCTGGTCGTTAGGCCACATCCTCTCCCCAATAAAAAATGGTGCGGCTATCGAACAGCCTTCCTTTATAAATTTGTTAAAGCATTTGTAATTATATTTTGCCCTTACTATATGACGCTTGCCATTGCGCTTAGTCAAGTATAAAAGTAAATAAGCTGCCTTCAAATCAGAAGGGTATTTTATTCAAAGGATTCAGGGGTTGCGCCTCTCAACTGGAACTTGAAATACCTACTCCATGATGACCTCCGATTAAAGAAGTTACGATAATGTGGTCTCTCTTTTGTTTCCATTTCAGTAAGTGTTCGCTTCAGTCTATATTTTTTTAAACAGTGTTTACTTTGAAGCAGAGCCAATGACATTTCCTGCCCTCTCTGTTTATTTTCGAGGTTCAATCCAATCGCGCCCTGAGCTATCACCTTTTCAGCCAATCAGACGAGGCCCCTGGGTTTGATTTGTCAGGATGATGCAAAGCGGAAACAAGGACGTAATGAAGAGAAGCCTAGCAACGGGCCTCTGGTGCGGCCATGTTACAGCGGGTGGTGTTCAAAATTAGCAACTAGGTATTATGGCAGTATCAGAGCGCCGTCTTGTGTGGCTTCTATGAGTCTTCCGTGGTGCCAAGAACATGGCCAGAGCTCAGCTGCCGATTTAGGAACTGGAAAAACAGGTTCGAATCTCGGCGACGTCTCAACATTCTGTGATCCTGGGCAACTCGCTTAGTTTCCCCGTCCTTAAAAAAAAAAGCACTGGTAAAGCAAACTAGCCAAACGGAAGGAAAAACATACCACACATGGCCTTTGATTATAGCAAGGCAAAACAAGCTTGTATCTTACCTTTACTTATGTTACGCGCTGTAAACAACGGTTCTGTCCAGAAGGATGGCCAGTCTGCTCCTAATGTATGCCATTTTTGGGGATGGGTTGGGGTGTTTAATTTCTGGATTCAGACTCTGAAGCTGCAGGGTGGGAAACATAAATATTCCCTCAGGGTTTATGAGTTAATTAATTTATCTATAACATGCTGCCTCACTGATAAGGTTGTACAATTAACAAGTAGCACCTATGCAGACGTGTAAGTGTCTGGGCACTGGATTTTCGATGCTGTGGATCACAGCCAAGTTCACTCAAAGAAGTTCCCAAATGTGAATGTTGAAAAATGTATTTCTTTTATTGTAGAACATAAATCCATGTAAAGATATCAATAATTCTTGACTCTTTGCTCCATGTACTCAATTTCTGGTACTGTGATATGCATAATCAATAACAATGATGTAAACATTGATTCCCAATGCATTTCGGCATCAGGGGAATATCTATAAGGCAAATCAAATGAAAAGATCTTAACTCTAGGAGAAAATTACTGTAAATGGCCATCACCATGTCTAAAGGACCTCCAACGTATCGTGTGTGTAGAGACTCAGGCGATATGAATAAGCGTGTGGATAAAGTAACAAAAAAATAACAAAAAAATACTGGGTTGTTTAAATGTATAATCAGAGTAGTGCAGAGAGATCCAAAACAACAATGTGCACGAGTTTACGATGTCTGTGCTAAAGACGGAAAAGATAAGCGTTCGTGATAGTGAAATTGACCGCGTCGATAACATGCATATTACAAAAAACTCGACGAGACTCAAACAACAGGGTGACGATGTAATGTGAAAGAGACGCCGTGCACAAAACATGCTATTAATGCTAAAGTGACTGTTAAATATAACGGTCCACGCGATGTGCTGACCGATAAAACGTTCTGAAAGCTCCCAACAGTTGTGGAAAGCAACCGGCGGTCGAACTGCCGTCCATGCAGGCTTGGGTGGCGAGTGACGTATAGTCAGTGGGTGTGGTTTTAACACAGAGCAAGCGTAACGTGTATCCTGGGACTTAAAGGGATACTGATACATAATGTGTGTAAACCGGATAAGTGGAAGCGAACATGCCACGTTGTTATGTGCTTTTGTATAGTCGTGCAATAAAGTTTAAAATCTTAAAGCGGCAAGCAGAACAAGAGCGGCCGGGAAACTGAAAGTACCGCCGGCCACCGGCCAGCCATGAATAATTAGGGGAGGAGAAGCCACAGAGCACACGCTGGGAGAAGCCCTTTGATGTGGTGGCGGCCGTGAACAAAATGCAATTAGGAGGAAGGGAGGGAGGCTGATGCGCGTGCTTGTTTGGTCACGTGATTCACGTGAACTCGAAGAAAACCGCACCAAAAAGCCCTTGGTTTGACGAGTATTTTGAGCACTTGAATTCTCTCCATTTCCCATTCCTTCGGAATGGAAAAGGCGAGACCTAAAAACCAGTAGGAAAGAGGCAAATTGGCTTTGTCAGTCCAGTGCTTCGGGACCTGGGCCTCTGGGGGAGAACTGTGCGAACCTTGTTTTTTAAACCTTTAGTTTATCATTTACTCAATTAACAATATGTTATATCACTTCAAGAAACCCAGTTTAGCCATTTTACCATCGATCAGGCGCGCTCATCACTGAATCAACTTGGTTGAAATCACAACTTTTTTCAGTATGAGGTAATAACCATTGGCCTATAGAAGTGCCCCTTCCCGTTAGTTTCTGTGCAGCCCTTTTAGGACAATTCGTCTTCAAAGGGCTGCACAGAAACTAATCTCTGGAACCCAAGCACTTAGGGCACTAACACACAGCTCATTCCAACTGCAGATGATTTCTTTTTATACTTCGATGCTCAGGGGTTAGTGAGGTCGAGCAGGCACATCGCACTCCTTGAGGCTGATGTAGGCTTAGCACTTAGATATAGGTTACTCGTAATGCATAATCACGTCAGTTTCCAGAATTGGGACTTTTATTTACTCAAAGTTCAATAATTCTTTAAAAAAACACATCACGTTTGCTTGATTTCACTCCAAAATGGAGGCACTCTAATTCTATTTTGCACACACAGCACAGTTACTAATGCTCATGCTTGACAACTTTGTTTTTTTGCAGCAGATGCCCGACCTGCGACAGATATTCCCAGACGGGGGTCTTGTGCTCACTGTGCAACTGAGCACAAGCTATACTTCACTGAAGTGTCCTAAGTAGGCAGAAAGCAGGCGGGAGCTGCTTAGGTTCCCATCGAAAGAGAACCTAACCTGGCAGTTTGAGCTGGAATGTTCCTAATGGAGCAGGGCCGGCTGATTTGAATATGACCGGTCTGTGTCCAGAGTGGCATAGTGAGTGAACACTGATGTGCTGAAATGCAGCTTGAATGATCACCAGTGGCTGAGATGAATTTAAGCATTCTTTGCTTTGCTTCGTTTGTTTTTTGCACATTTGATCAAAACCTGTTTGTAACTCTTCATAAGTAACCCTGGGCGTAGTTCGCATAGTAGCTCTATGCGTAGCTACACAAAGTGCACTTCGCACGCTACACATAGCTACGCGAACTGCGCAGTGCAGTAGGAGAAATGCTGTTCGCACTGATTGCACAGTGCCGGATGCTTGTCCGCACTGTGCAATCATTGCAAATGGCATCTTGCACAGTGCAAGCAGTCGTTTTCTGCCTCTCAAGTAAATTTGTACTCGAGCGGCAGCTTTCTCAGACTGGTAGTTTCTCATCGCGAGCATACGCAACCACTCGCAATGAGCAACCTGACCTCCCCGCGTTGAGAATCTCACCGGGAGGTTTATTTTCCACGCTCGTGATCGGCAACTTGATGTTTGCTGATCGCGAAGGAGGAAAAAGTCTTACCTGGATGTTGATTTTGCTCACTCGCGGTTGCCAACTTGAGGTTGAGGACCGCGAGCAAGCAAAAAATGCCCGCTATGCATTTTTGCACTGTGCTATGTGTAATTCGCGTAGCGTGGAGTAGCGCAAACTACGCACGCTCCGCGAGCGTAGAGTAGTCCTACACCCAGGGTTATTCATAACGCAAGTACTCTGAGTGTCTGGCTGGCACGAGCAGTTCTGAACGATCCTGTGAGTTTATCACGTTCAGTCTGACTAGTTTGCTTGGCTGCTCTCAGGATAGTCTATGGCAGCCCAGGCCCTGATCGGTGCTGGGCGCCTGCGGATTCAGCACCAGACAATTAAAACCATGCTCGTGGGAAGTGCCATGAGATTGTGTAGTAACTGGTGCGAGGGGCACCCAGCACACAGGATGCTTATGGGCACACTCTGTAAGTGGAACTCAGTCTCCACGTGGTGGTGTTGAGACTTAGGAGGATGGGCAACATGCTGACTGACATCTGGCCTGTAAAATATAGGATAGCTTAAGACCAGCTGACAAGGTCACAGAAAAAAACATGGAGATACAGCCACAGCAGAGCAACCTCTGCTTCGGTGCAATGTCTTGAGTGGCCTGACAGGCAGCATGTCCTCATAGGAGTGATGGAAACAGCTGGTGCTCTCTTGTTCTTGAGATGGGGTTTGACTGGCCCATACCACACTTATGAGTCTACCACCTTCACTGCAGGTCATAGCAAAAGCTGTAGTACCTCTTCCTAGGGCCTTTCCCTGAAGTAACACAGAGTTTCTGCAACATATCAATCCCTATCATCTATGCTGCTGCACCCAGTTTTGAAAGTCAAAATGTAAACTTATGTATATACTAACCCCAAAAGCCAGTTTATATCCAAAAGCTGCAGCTGTTGTTAGGAGGCTAACTTGCCCCTCAAATCATACGTTGCTCCTGCTCCAGGTTCATCAAGTGTGTGTCTTTTGCTCCTGGAACCGTGGCAGGAGTCAAACACATTTAAGTTCGAATTATTTTGTGAGTAGTCCAGTCATATGGCGACGAGGCATCCTGTGAAAGTCACAGTGTCTCAAAATCAGTGGTGAAGGGAAACCTCCAATAATACATGAAGGGGGGTTGGGGGGTGAATTCATTTCAAACAGTACTGAGGTGGCAATTTGGGACTGGCGCTTGGCCTGCAGTTCATATTCCTGAGCTAATCCCAGGGTTTGTGGTTGGCCATGATGCAAACCCCTCTTGTCACAGATAAGAGTAAGTGGCCATGCCACTAGCTGCTTCCTTTTCCAAATTGTAGTTTCTTGCAGATTATAGAGTGATCTGATAAATCTTGCTGAAACAGGTGGGAGAGACACTGGCGAGAGAGGAAGAGGAATGCAGCGTGCAGGGGGCAGAGAGAGACTGACATCAGAAAAGTCTACAACTCACTAGCAGCCAAAGTATATACTCACACGCTTACTTCGTACCCATCATGTTCGAAAGGCGATGGGCCCCAGTCATGACAGACGGTGTTTTTTTTGCAAAGAGGTCAGGTTGCAGCCCCCTTATCAGGGAAGCTGGAAAAATGCCTGTTCCCCTAAACTATAATCAACTGCCACTCAACGCCACTGATGTCTTGCCCTGTACATAGGCACAGCGGCCACTCATGTTGAAAGCAGTGTTACTTAGTTTGAAGCCCCATTCCCTGCAGAGTTGACTTCTTTGTTAGGGAGCAACTTACCAAAATCCCCGTGGAGCATCTCCCAGAAGACCCCTGACCAGGGTATCCTAATGAGGAAAATATACCAAGTCTGCCAGGAGAGCTGAAAGCTGGACGTGGTGGCACAAGGTTACTGCCAAAGGGATGTTTCACCCTACAGCCATTACATCACAGGATGCTTCTTTGGATGGGGGATGCCATATGAATGATTGAGCTCCGTCCCTGAGCAGTGAAGAACCGGGATTTAAACCCAGCGGCGCCAAGGGCACGCCCAAAGTCTTCGGATTCTCCTGTCTTGGCAAACAGAGACACAGGATACTTCTTGGTGACGTCAAAGATCAAATGTATTAGCTACAGCCAGTAACAGAGGTCCTAGAAGTACAACACGGTGTATGTTCTCAGGAGACTGCTCAACTTTACAAAGCAGGTCATCCCTTTTTATAGCAAAAATTGTGCTTCAGGCAAACATTCCTTATTTACAGTTTGACCACTCACATGTTTCCATAACAAAAGCATTTGCATGATGACAAACCCATTTTCCAGTTTGTCCAGCCCATAATTAATCATCAAACAAACCCAAGATAAACATTCTTTTCTGGACAAAACCCATAATAAAAGGCCCACAGCCCACGTCATAAATAGACCATAAAGATGGAAACAGAAACAGATGAGAAGCAAGATAAAGGGGTGTGTGCGTGTACAATAAACTCAACAATGTCCTGCTCTTTAATCTGAATCTTGATCAGCTAAAGGGCAAGAACTGGTTTGGCAGGTTTGGCTTCAGGCAACAGGGTCAGTTCACTCAGGTCAAACAGAAGTCAGCACAAACTCAAGCTAAGGTGTATGTGTCCTAAAGTCTGCTTGGCCACAGTCATCAGCCTATGTGAGGGCAATCCACAAAATGGCTGCCATGCACAAAATGGAACCCAAGGGTTCAGGACGAAATCGTCAAATACACAGTGAATCCATCGGTGTAACATGACGAAAACACTCATGCTTGCTGAGCTCACTGTTTACGGTTCGTTGTTACCAAAATCGTAACGGAACCATAACCTTTATGACCCAGGTTCAAAATTCATAGAACCTCAGACCCTCGTTTTGCCCTTACATAGGCAATAACCTAAACTCACGTCAATCTGAATCCAGGTCTATATTCATCAGATCATCAAGATGTTGCTGTAGCATCATCCTAGTACTTAGTAACTCTCTCTCTGGATAGGTCTCCTCGAACACGAAGTAGCACAAAGGCCACATATAGCAGGAGCACACTGTAAGCAAAGACAGAACAGGAAAAGGATAGCTAATACAATCCCAATGATCATCAGCCATCCCATCAACGACCAATCTCCTTCGTCTATATGTACAGACTCGGAGATCTTATGTAGCTTGGAAATGGCTTGGTACACTGTCGGAGCGTTGTCTGGAATGAAAACGCAGCAGCTCGATTGAATCAATTTACAACCCCTCCTCTATCTGCAAGTATGACATCTAACGCAACTCTGTTCTGAAGAGTCATAAGGTGATCCGACTGGAGCTCAGAAGTCAAGTTACTAAGGGCACCGGCAGTTTCGACTATGGTGGACTCAACCACTCTCATCAATTGTCGAATGTTCCTGCTGTTGACCATAGTTCCCCAAAACGGCAGAAAACCCTTCAAGAAATCTCCCAATTCTTGTCCTGCGGTATCTTCTTTACTGAAGACACCTCTAACAACTCTCGTCTTGTGGTAATCTGCCACAGCTGTATACGTAGGAGGCAACAGGAACGCGACAAAACATGTGCCCGAGAAATCAGGGGGCAACCATGTATACGCTCTATCGTAACAGACAAAATAGGTACCCTTAGCTGCTAGAAACGATGGGGAAGTCTGGGACGCAAAAACATACGTCTCAGTGCAAACACTCTTCCCTAACTGAGCTCTCGGATTCTTGCCATTACCTTGTAGACAGTAATGACCCTGATGGGGTACAATCCAAATCGGAGACGATCTTTTCGCTCGCTGGTTCCCACTCAGAATAACTCCATATCCAGTAACGTTCCATCCAATATATGCTAGCGTCTCATCTCTCGGGATAGTATCATAGGAATCTATTCCTATAATCATATCTACTATTCCCTTAACTAGAGCACTATTCTTTGGATTATCTTTCACAGAACGTAGGGGGTGACTTCACGAGCATAGATGAACATCGTTCTGTATGCCCACACAGAACCATTGTAGCTGAATGGCAGGACCAGATAAGGAATACCTTTATCAGTAGTATGGGGCATAAGGGCACACACCCAACAATTAGTCGTGTTCACTACTAGCTGGTGTTGGTGCAGAAGCTGAACGAAGGAGTTATTAACAAATTCTAATCTCCTAATAGATTCATCTTCAGGCAGAGGGTGAAAAGAATGCGAGGAAACAGTAGAAGAAGGTATGGGTTGTGTAGTGGGTGCAAATGTCACTTGAAAAGAGAATATAACGTATCCCATCAAAAACATCATTAAACTAAACAACATCAACAAACATAATATTAAAAAACGTTTTCTGCTCATCACTGTACACATTTTGCTCTTAAAGCTCGTTCTTTCAACGGGTCTCTCCATCTCGAAAAACTCCATCCTCTCTAATTGCTGCTCGCAGCGGTAGGGTGTTCTGTGCTAAGGAACGCGTCTGTCAGTCCAGGGCAACTCCCTTAGACCAACCAGAACCGTCGACCTAACGTCTTCGGCTTGCACTCCAAAGACTTGACACTGCGACCCTACAGCTGAACCCGGATGGCGGTTCAAAAAACAAAAATCAAAATAGTTCCTCGGAGGAGAGCTAACCTTAAAAATCAGAAAAAGAAAGAATATCACTTTATTTGTCCAGCGACTCTCGGCCACAAATAATAACGCTCTTTGCCAGGCAATGTCTGTTCACTGAATAATAACTCAGGTTCAACCGTGTTCAAACGATTCAACGGAGGCACAGCTTCTTGAAGAAGATCGTCGCTTTCTCGTTCAGTTTTTGACCCAATTAAACGTGCATTGCTAAAAGGCAAAAAACGAGGCACGGTTTCAGTCTCAGAGTCAGGAAGTCCGTTCTGGACCCACCGGTCGTACGGCAGAGGCAAAGGAGCCCTCTTACAATGTACGCCGTGGATCCAGTTCTTTTTACCGTGCACTCGTACTGCGGAACGGGTAGCCAAAAGAACTAAATAGGGGCCGATCCAGCGGGGCTGCTCGTTCTTGGTCTGCTGGAAGTTTTTAATTAGGACCCAGGTGCCAGGTTCGATGGCGTGTCCTGGATCTTCAGAAGCTTGTGGCAGTGTATCATGAACCTGTTGGTGCAAAACACGCAATATAGCCGTCAATTCGTACAGGTAATCAAGCAATACAGGATGTTCTATCTCGCTAAATGTTGTCGGCCGCGGCACTCCCCAAATATTTGCCGGGCGACCAAACACATCCTCATACGGACTAAGTCCCATTTGCGAATGCACAGTCATTCTTGTGGACAGAAGGGCTAATCCCAAGGCATCTGGCCATTGCAGACCAGAGCTCGCTTGAATTTTGGCCAATTTTAGCTTAAGGGTGCCATTATAGCATTCAACTAGACCAGCTGATTGGGGATGATTTGCAGTGTGGAATTTATGACGGATTCCTAACCCATCACACACTCTCTTCATCACTTGACCCACAAATTCGCTCCCATTGTCACTCCAGATCATTCTCGGCAAACCATACCTAGGGAAAAATTCCTTAATAAGGGCTTTCGCTGTGGACAAGGCAGTGTTATCTTTCAAAGGGTAGGCTTCCACCCACCTTGAAAAAGAGCAAACAACCACTAACACATATTTCAGGTTGTTGCACCTCTCCATGTGGATGAAATCTAGCTGCAAAGCCTCGAACGGATACGTTGGAGGAGCAAAATGACCAGCTGGAGTCGGAGTTTCCTTATCAGGATTGTACATCAAACACACCATACAATTCTTAACCAGATTCTCTGCACACTTAGGCATTCCAGCATTTTGCCATTCTGGAGCCAACAACTTACAAATCCCTTTCACACTGATATGAGCCATTCCATGAGCCATTGTAACCACTATAAGTACATACGCATCGGGTAACAACCATCGCTGATGCTCTGACAACTCAACCCAACAACCATTCGAATCCAATTTACCCTTACTTTCTCTCCATTCACTCAACTCTTTCTCTGTAGCTTCAGCTTGAATTGACTTCACACTCTCTATCGTATCTTCACACATACTTCTATCCGGAGCCCTTCTCGCCGGACCCGCAACATACATTCGACTCATCACATCTCTCGCAGTTTCTTTCGCAACTTCATCTGCAAACGCATTACCACGACCAACATCATCAGTAACTTTCTTATGCGCACTGCATTTCACAATCGCAACTTGCAACGGCAAAGTAAGTGACTCAAGGAGCTCATTCACCAACTGACCATGCTGAATCTTAGTCCCATGCGAAGTCAGGAACCCACGCTCTTTCCACAATCGTCCAAAACTATGAGCCACACCAAACGCATACTGGCTGTCGGTATACACAGTCACTCGTTTCCCTTTCGACAACACACACGCTCTTGTCAATGCAATCAACTCTGCTGCTTGCGCTGAATTATGTGGGATACGTGCGGCTTCAACAATCGTATGCAAAGTCGTAACAGCATATGCCGCAGTCGTATCACCATTTGGAAGCTTGAAGCACGAACCATCAACCCATAAAGTACCTTCACATTCTGCAAGAGGAGTGTCCCTAAGGTCTATCCTCCCTTTCGTTTTTTCCTCTGTCCTAAGGAACCAATCATGCTGTTCAGAACCATCTGTCTCAACTGAAATCGGCAACAACGTAGCTGGATTCAACGTGTTGCATCTCTTTATATGCACATGACTCGCTAAAAGTGTCAATTCGTAACCTGACAACCGAGCACTAGTTAAGTGCTGTGTCTTTGTTCGATTCAATAAGGTATCCACTGCATGTGGAACCATTACAATCAACGTATTGTCCATTACCAAACCAGCAGACTGTCGAATAGAGACAGCCGCTGCCGCTGTAGCTCTCAAACAACTCGGCAACGCTCTAGCTACCGGATCCAAAGTCGACGAAAAATAAGCACATGGACGTTGCTTATCGCCAAACTGTTGAGTCAAAACTGACAATGCGCATCCCTCTCTCTCGTGGACATAGAGTGTAAAAGGCTTACTGTAGTCGGGAGTACCCAACACAGGAGCCGAACACAACGCATCACGCAATTCTGAAAAACTCTTCTGACATTCGTCAGTCCAAGGAATAGGATTGGGAGTATCCTTAACAGTAAGAGCTATCAAAGGTTTCGCAAGAAGTGAAAAATTCGGAATCCACTGTCTACAATACGACGTAATACCCAGGAAAGCACGCACTTCTCTCTGTGTCGTAGGCACACTCATTTTCGCAATAGCTTGAATTCTTTCTGGTGTCAATGTTCTTCCCTCCTTTGATAAGAGGTGACCTAAGTAAGTTACTTCTTGTCGACAATATTGCAACTTCGAAAGAGACACCGTATGATGGAAATCAGACAAATGACGCAACAACGACAAAGTAGCCTCTTTACAAATCTCTTCATTGTCAGCAGCAACTAACAAATTGTCGACATACTGAATAAGAGCAGCACCATCAGGTAGGACAATCGTATCAAGCTGTGTTTTCAAAGCCTGACTATAGATGGATGGGCTCTCACAATAGCCTTGAGGAGCGCGCTTAAACCGGAAACTTCGGCCTCCTAAAGAGAAGCCAAAGTTATCCCTACTCTCCTCGGCAATCGGAATGCTGAAGAAAGCCAATCACCGAAAACCAAGTAGCAGAACCTGGAATCAAAGTCAGTAAAGCAGTGATATCCGGTACAACAGGGAATTGCGGAACTACAATCTTATTTACCTCGCGAAGATCGATCACAAACCTGTGCACAGGCGGTTGAGAAGAATCAGTATGTTTCAGAACAGGCAAAACCGGACTATTGCACACATTACCTCTCGTTTCTTCAATCACATCTTTCTCAATCAGATCATAAATGATCGCTAAAAGTGCTCTTTCACCATCGCTGGAAATCCGATATTGGGGACTACGAGGCAATCTAACATTCGCTTTCAGCGTCACAACATATGGCGAGATCTCCAAAAGACCCACATCATTAGGACCAGTAGCCCAAAGAGAATCAGGAAGAGAAGACATTTCAGCTGGAAGTCGATCTTTAGACAAATACATCGGAGAGATCACTCTCTTTCCCAATGTAAACTGTACTCCTGAAGGAGAACAATGTAGCGTTGCATACAATCTCTTCAACAAATCCAATCCCAACAAGTTCTCACCACAACCCGTCGTCAGAATGAGGGGTGCTTCAAATTCATACGGTCCAACAGAAAGAGACAAAGGACTAGAAATCGGATTACTAACTGGGGCACCAGAAAAACCTACTGAAATATTCGTTAAGCCAGACAAAGGTGCGCCAGGGAGTTTAGAGTGCATAATAGAACTCTTCGCAGCACCAGTATCCAACAGAAAAGGCTCTGACACACCTGATGTAATCACTTCAACATAAGGTCCACTCTGATCTACTGGAACTGAAACAACTCCCTCTCTTTGTCTATGGCTGTCCTAGCAATCATTACCATCCATATTCTCACCTTCGACTTAATAATCGTCCGCATAGTGCTGACCCGTCCTACCAAACACATCATTCTGCTGATCAAAACTATTCATCGAATTCTGTGGAGGCAAGGGACGCGCATTCTTAGACACACCACGTCCTCTACCTCGCGGAACTTGCTGAACACCTCGACCTCTCACACAAGAAGCACAATTCGTGCGCTGCAACAAAACCGGACAACTATTCTTGAAATGACCCTCTTCTTTGCAATACGCACACTGATTAGGGCCTACGGGAAAACGCTGTTGAAAAGACTCAAACCTTTGCGAGTTTCTCTGATACTGCTGAGGTTGCTGATAATCACGTTGATTATTACGAGGCGGATACGCTTGCTGTAAAAGAACCTTCATCTTTAATTCTTTAGTCTTCTTGTCGGCTCTATTTTTCTCATCCTTATCTCTATTCTCATAGTACTGGTCAGTAGCCAATATCTGCGCTGATGAAGAGACAGCCCAAGAACTCTCAGAATCCTTCAACTCGGTGCACAATTCTGGAAGTAGATTATACACAAACTTATCAACAAACAACCGTTGACCACCTTCCGTACTCATGTCCTGACCACTATGGTCGAAAAATGTCTCTTCAAACCTAGTGAAGAAATCAGACACACTTTCGTCTTTCTTCTGCTTACATGCAGGCAATTTGTCCCAGTTGACACGCATAGCAGGCATCAAAGTTTTCATATAATTAATAATCCTACCAGGAAGTTCTGCAACTAAAGGCTCAGGTTTAGCACCACCAACCTGTCTGCCATCTGCAGCACCAATATTATTCCATGTATCACCTAACTCTTGCGCATGATCCGCATGACGAATCAATCCCCATAAAGGCTGTGGAACTACATTTCCAAATAACATGTCTATATCGGCTAAATTCATAGTACATGAGTCTGCAGTCTGAGATAAATCCTTATAGTACCCTGCAGGATTTTTACGAGCATCAGGCAAAGTCTGCTTAAGGGCCAAAACTTCAGCTCTCTTCCATGGAACATGTCCCCAAACATGCTGAAAATGAGCCGGCGCAGTTACAATACCAGCTTGAGCATTGGCTTGAACTGCTTCTTTCCACACCGGAGGAACCTCTCTCATCGGATATTGTCGCACTTTCCTCCTAACAGAAGGATCAGGCTCGAACAATGGCTGAGAAGGAGACTCGCTCCTAAACGACAACAATGTCGCAACTGCTCTTTCAACATCAAAACCCACTATAGTTCCCTTAGCAAACTCAGACTGCACATGGAACAACTCAGGCAGAGCCTGTCCCAAATCACCATCTTCCCATTCTTCACGAAGGAAAGTACACATTGTCCCGAAAACATATCTCAGTGTCGGTGCTTCCCATTGACGGAAGACATCCATAATAGACTCAACATTATACCTCAAATGATAAGTAACCCATTTACGCGATAAATGATCCAATACTGTCCGCTCATCGGGACCAGGCAATTGGCTACGCAGTTGTTTACGCTCTGCAACAGGGGTCATACCCAATGACCCAAAGAGAGGCGAAAAGAGACCAGTAAAAGTATTGGTCATTCTTTGTCGAACAGAAAGAGAGGGTGACGAAAGAACAGGAGGAAAAACAGGATGAGACAAGGTATGCATAGGAGAAGTAGCAGAAGGAGTAGTCAATACAGGCATAGGAATTGGAGACAAAGCAGGTAGAAAAATCGGTGGCCCTGGAGAAGGCTGCACCAAAGGAGTAGGAGCCAACTGAAGAGGAGCTGGCGTTGGTACAATAACAGGAGGCAAAGCAACCGGAGTTTGCGCAACTAAAGTTTGCGGAGGTGCTGTAGCACTCTGCACATAAGGGGGTGGCGAATTCAATAGATGTGACATCAAAGAATCTTTCTCAAGGTCCTTCGCTGCATCCTGCTGAGGAGGCGGCAAAGCTGGATAACATTTATCAATCGCCAGTTTACGTTGCCTTTGCAACTGCTCACTTGCTTGTTCTTCTTCGTTATCTTTAAACTGTATAGCAGCTTACATTATCGAAATACCCTACTCTCTTTTAATTTTCTTCGCTAATTTAATTTCTTTCTGTTTGGCTTCCTTTCGCCATA
This sequence comes from Lissotriton vulgaris, assembly GCF_964263255.1. Lineage (NCBI taxonomy): Eukaryota > Metazoa > Chordata > Amphibia > Caudata > Salamandridae > Lissotriton > Lissotriton vulgaris. The sequence continues at coordinate 907,868,539 of NC_141689.1, read as the reverse complement.
GGCGGAAAGAGTCAAACATTGCCGGCCGGGCTTTCTTCTCGAACAGTTTAACTTCTAAGTTATCTAAAATCTCCGCATCATAACTACCATATTGGGACCACTTTAGGACACCATCCTTCCTAGTATACCTAATCCATACATCATTATACGTGATAGGGCCCACGCCATGTTTCAAATAGAGCTCATAGGTCGGAGTTCCAATCGGAGGCACCGGACACGAGTCCTCCAATCGGGAATCCCTATTACAACCACAACAAAATATCTTTCAAAGTCTGCTAAGACCAGGCATCTTCGCTCACTAGCCTAGCTTCAAACTTCAAGGGAATATCGAATACGATAGCCTCGTGAATACACGAGTCCCTCGGCTTTGGAGCTTGCAAGTCCCAAATTAAAGATCCCAAGGGGATACCCAAAACAAAACGAAGGACTGGGAGATGCTCCACTCATACTTAACTGAGGTATCGATGACGTCGCCAGAAGACCCGTCTATCGTCTCGCTCTACAAATCATCAAAGGGCTCCAAGACAGGGCGGCAGTCAGGGCAGCAGTCCTTCGTAGCCGTCGGAAAGCGGGGAACCTCGCAGCAAAGACTTTCGGACCACGACGACATACAGGGGTCGATGAAGTGGTAGGCCTTCCTCCAGAATTTTCACACGAAGCTCCTCACGATCTTCAGGCTTGGACCGGTACCGCTGAAGTTGCCCGACGTTGGGCGCCAACTGAAGAACCGGGATTTAAACCCAGCGGCGCCAGGGGCACGCCCAAAGTCTTCGGATTCTCCTGTCTTGGCAAACAGAGACACGGGATACTTCTTGGTGACGTCAAAGATCAGATTTATTAGCTGCAGCCAGTAACAGAGGTCCTAGAAGTACAACACGGTGTATGTTCTCAGGAGACTGCTCAACTTTACAAAGCAGGCCGTCCCTTTTTATGGCAAAAATTGTGCTTCAGGCAAACATTCCTTATTTACAGTTTGACCACTCACATGTTTCCACGACAAAAGCATTTGCATGATGACAAACCCATTTTCCAGTTTGTCCAGCCCATAATTAATCATCAAACAAACCCAAGATAAACAGTCTTTTCTGGACAAAACCCATAATAAAAGGCCCACAGCCCACGTCATAAATAGACCATAAAGATGGAAACAGAAACAGATGAGAAGCAAGATAAAGGGGTGTGTGCGTGTACAATAAACTCAACAATGTCCTGCTCTTTGATCCGTAATCTTGATCAGCTAAAGGGCAAGAACTGGTTTGGCAGGTTTGGCTTCAGGCAACAGGGTCAGTTCACTCAGGTCAAACAGAAGTCAGCACAAACTCAAGCTAAGGTGTATGTGTCCTAAAGACTGCTTGGCCACAGTCATCAGCCTATGTGAGGGCAATCCACAAAATGGCTGCCATGCACAAAATGGAACCCAAGGGTTCAGGACGAAATCGTCAAATACACAGTGAATTCATCGGTGTAACATGACGAAAACACTCGTGCTTGCTGAGCTCACTGTTTACGGTTTGTTGTTACCAAAATCGTAACGGAACCATAACCTTTATGACCCAGGTTCAGAATTCACGGAACCTCAGCAGATTTTCCTGGGGGATCCACTTCATTTTGTAACATCCCTCCACATAGCAGGCCCAGTTTGTAAAATTGAGGATTTGCCGGTAAGAGGCTGGACCAAATGCACTGAGTTCTGTGTTTTGGCTACACAGCAAGAAACCATCTTTCTCCCTTGGCTGGTATGGTTAAATGAAAGGCTGTCGGTGCTACAGAAGTATCATCTGTTAAGACCCTAATCACAAATTTAAGAGGGAGTCAGGCACCATGGCATTGCAGAGCAAAGGGCACTTTGCACTGTTTTAGTGTGAGTCAATCAATCAAACGAGATTTATAGATTGCTACTTATCTCTCTCGAGGATCTCAAGGCGCTGGGGGAGGGCAGAGGGGGTGTTCTGCTACTCGGAGCTAATTTTCGAAGATCCAGGTTTTCAGTCTCTTTCTGAACTCTAGTAGTGTAGATATTGATCGAAGAGGTAGAGGGAGGTCATTCCAGAGTTTGGGGGCAAGGTGGGAGAAGGATTGGATAAAGCAGTGCTTTTGATCATTTGAGGGGAGTGGGCGAGGTGGACCGAAGCTGTCTTGTGGGCTAGTGGAAGTTCACTCTCTGGATGAGGTAGGCTAGGCCCTCGTTGTGGAGGGCTTTGTAAGTGTGGATGAGGAGTTTGAAATGGCAGCATTTGCTGACGGGGGCCAGTGCAGTGCTGTGAGGTATGGAGTCATGTGGGTCCGTCTTGGGAGTTCTCGGGCAAACTTGGCGGCCGCGTTCTGTGTCGTCTGGAGCCTGTTTTGGAGTTGGGTGTTGATCCCTACATAAAGGACATTGATGTAGTCCAGGCGGCTGGTGATGAGTGCCTGTGTGATGGTGCCTCTGCTATCTGTGGGGAGCCATTTAAAGATTTTCTTCAGCTTGCAGAGGATGTGTTTTTTCATGGATAGATTGCTGTTGAGAATAATGCCTGGATTTTTTTGTGTTCTGTGGGCTCGGAAGAAGGGCTTAGTTTGGTGGCCTGCCAGCTGTGGTCCCAGGTGGAGGCGGTGCTCCAAAGATGAGTACCTTGGTTTTTTCGGTGTTAAGCTTCAGGCATTTTGCGCTGCATCCAACTGGCGGTGCTGGTCATGCACCTGTGGAAGTTGGCTTTTGTGGGGTAGGAAGGGATAGGATGAGTTGGGTATCAGCCACATAGAATATGATGTTCATCTTATGAGATTTGACCAGGGTGGCTAGGGAGGCCATGTAGGTGTTGAAGATGGTGGGGCTAAGAGAGGAGCCTTGGGGGACTCCTTTGGAGATAAGGAGTAGAGTGTAAGATGTATGATTTGGGTTCTGTCTGTGAGAGGGTTTTAATATAGCACACACTGAATTGCATCTATGTGCTTCCATTTTATGGCAGGCAATGGAACCAAAGTATAGGGAATGGTCAAGGATAATGCAATTTACTAAAGTATGGAAGTCAGCCTTAAATCTATATATTCTGGTTTCCAAGTATTTAACTTCAATCCTAGACCAAATCTATTTCCAGGTGACCCTTCTAAGTTATTACCAAGCCAATCTTCCACAATCCTTTTAATGATTATTAATCTTTTAGAAATCCATGGAGCAAAGGCTGAAAAGGGTAAATCGTAAACACAATAGGGCAGCCCTGTATTCCATAAGTGACTCTGGGTATACAGGGGAAGCAAATAATGTTTCCCCAGGAATTATTCTATATGCATAATCACAAGTTCATTTGCAGTTCAAGGTCATATGTACAACATCCAAACCTCTAATTAAACCCACAACCATTAAAACATTTTTGACAAAAGAGAATGTAGGCTGGTTGTAAAGACATTTAATTAATGCAAATAGATTTTCAAAACTTGTTCACCAATGTAGCGTCCTTCCCAGCCCAGGAGCCTGAAAATGAATATGCCATGCATGGAGCTCTGAATTGTACATCTTTATTCCTCAGCATACAATCACACTCTGCTCTCTAATGTCATAACTGTTAAAAAACCACACCGTAACATCGTCCAGCAAGTTACGTAATTCCTCTGTTGAGTCTGCCCAGAACAGCAAGGGTCCTAGGCATATACAGCCTCAGGACACTGCATATCCCACCCTTGTTATCTAAAAAGTACAAAAAAACGTTACATGACATTTCTTCTATAGGTCGAGATGCTTGCACTAGTTGGCCAGGTCGAGTGGCATGAAGTGGTTGAGATGCACTCGGTTTTTGCACCAATGGTACCAGTTCTGATGCTTGATCTGGACTGTCAGTCGGGGTCACTTCATTCATAATTGCAGCAACTGATGATCATAGAGGGAGGTGCTTGAAGTGTGACAAGTTCCGTGTGATGGACTGGCCAGGATGATCGTCCGTCACCATGTCCTTTGTACGTCACAACCCTCAGAGGATCAACAGCAAACGGAGTGTCTGTTTTCTGCTTTCATTTCTGCTTGACCAGGACCAAGTCACCTTTATTGAAGACTGTTTCTTGGATTCATCGATGGCAATCGCCGTATGTCTTCATTTTGCACTTTGCAGAATGTCTGTGGCAAGAACCTTATCAGCATTCAAGGATCGTCTACTGTTCACTTTGGAAGCTTGGTTCCATTGGCTCTTCCAAATAGCAAGGTGGCAGGATATTATCTAGTTGTGGAGTGAGGCATTGAATGAAAAGTATGGAGAACTTGACACAGGGCTTGATGTAACTCAATCCCCTGCATCGATACTTGTTGCAATACCCTTTTAAGGGTACACATGAACTATGACAATGTACCAGTACTCTTGAAAAATATTCAGCAGGGTTCTGGTCTTTTCCATGCTTGTGTACAATTGCATAGTCGTATTTTAGAAGTCGCAAACCCAACCTCTCCAAAAATGGTAAGCAGTGCTTGAAGGTCTGTTATGATAGTGAAACATTTTCCATACAGAAACACATGGAAATGTTTGCAGGCCCAAACTACAGCCAGACCCTTCTCTTCCGGCTAAGAATAGGCACGTTCTGTGTCAGACAGGCTTCAAATGGCATGGGCCACAATGTGTCTCTAAGCATTTGGATGACCATTATGTTGAGCAAGAATTGCTCTCAGGCCCACCGGCTTGCATCTACAGATTTTACTTGATTTGTATATTTATAAAGCGCACAATTGCCCATTGGCGTCTTGGCACTAGGTAGATGCAGAGAGAACTGCGAGCTGCAAAGGCTATGTTTCTAGCTGGCGGTGAACAGCCAGGTTTTCATCTCTTTCTTGAATGAAAGCAGAGATGGGCTAATTTTGATTGCTTTTTTAATTTTTTTTATTTATTTATTGAATTTTTTCCCTTTTATCCGGTGGTGGTGGAAGACAGATTAAAAAATCAAAACATAAATCATACATAATACATACATAAAAAGTTATAGAAACATAACAAAAAGAAAAAAAGAAAAGATAACCATAATTAATTTGCCACCCATTTTTCAAATGGTGCCCAGTTCTTAGAGGCAGTTAAGCGTCTTTTCATTCCTCTGAAAACCTGAACAGAAGTCTCAAGTTTGTACCAGGCCAGCATCCTGGCCTTCCAATGACAAAAGGTAGGAGGTTCCGGATTTATCCAGAGTGATGTAACACACAATCTGACCATAGCCATGGCAATAAAAAGAAAAGCTTGCGAATATCTTGTTTTTTCCGGGGCCGTAGAATATTCATAGCCAGTGATTACCATTTCCGCTGAGATTTTAACTGGGGTTTGAGTAATCTGTGTGAGAAAGGTTTCAATTTGGTTGATGAAGAGAGATAACTCCGGACATTTGTAGAACATATGAACGGAATCCGCGGAAGGAAATTTGCATCTTGCACAGAACGACCCTTTGCCCCCACTAACAACCCCCCATCTGACAAGTTTTGCGAGTGTATAATAAAGATTGAACATAGCCATATAACTTTGTGAACGAAGAGTACCTGAAACCAAGACAGACCTAGCTAATACCAATGAAGATTTTAAATCAATAGAAGGTACTCCAAATTTAATCGCCCACTTATTATTCTGATCATCTAAATCATCAGGAAGTTGGGATAGAAAAGACTGATATAAACTGCCAATTTTTACTTTCTTTCTTATAGATTCAACGATAATTATTTTTTGAAACATTGTTGGGTTTTGAGGAAACTTGTTATCCAAAAAACTTCTCAATTGCAGATATTTAAAAAAATGGTTGGACTGCAGATGAAATTTCTCCTTCAGAAAACCAAAAGATTCCATTTGCCCTAGATCAGCTAAATCACCAATCTCCTTCAAACCGAGAGCTATCGAGATAATTGTCACCCCCTCTTGAAATATCATTGGAAGTAATCCGGAGGCATTTAATGGGGTATAATAGATAAGCTTAGAAATATGAAAGTGGCGACAAACTTTTTGCCAAACCAAGAATAATGCCCACAATACCTTGAATTTAGTTTTTTTTAAATAACTCGGTTCAAGAATACGAGTTAGTACACCTTTTGTGGAATCTCCCAATGATATTGAGTATATTGAGGGTGAGAGATGGACCGGAAGCTCAGCGGCATCACCTAATTGAGGAACGTCAAAATGTTAGACCATAGCTGCCCAATAATAATACATTAAATTTGTGACTGTCCACCCCCCACGATCCTGCGGAAGACAGGTCCACTTAGCTGCCCTCCTTGGTTTACGATATGACCATAGAAATCGTTGACATATCCTTTCTGCTTTTTTTAAAATTAAAGTTGGAATTAATAATGGAATAGATCTGAAAAGATATAAAAATTTAGGGAGGACAAACATTTTAAGAATATTAGATCGGCCGAATAACGAAAGATGTAAGTGATCCAACCGCTCTAATTTATTATGAAGTGAATCAATAGTGGGGTATAATTCAGATCAAGAATCTGATCTACATTAGGTGAAATTTGGATACCAAGGTATGTTGCCTCCGTAGTTGTAGAAACATGAGAAATAGGCATAGCCGTAGATTATAAGATTTGCGTCTTTGCAATATTTAATTTATAGCCCGAAATTAAGCCGAATTGAACAGCAAGAATCTCCAATGCAGGAAAAGATTGAGCGACATTATCAGTTAAGACTATAATATCATCGGCATATGCCAATGCCTTATATTCAATTCCGTGAACAATAACGGAGGTGATAGTCTGAGATTTTTTTATTAAACATAAAAAAGGATCTATGAATAAAGCAAAAATAAGGGGAGAACGGGGCATCCTTGTCTGGTGCCCCTGCTAATGGAAAAATAATGTGATTCACTACCAGAAATACGGATTTTAGCAGTTGGAGATATATACAAAGCTTGTAAAGCTTGAATAAACTCTGGTGTGTTGCCCTTCCAACGTAAAACACCCCATGAATACCCCCAGGAGACCCTGTCGAACCCCTTCTCGGCGTCCAACAGGATCACCCCGAGGGCAGAGCTTGTGGTTTTTGCCCAATCTAGAAGGGCTACTACCCGCCTGATATGGTCCGTCGTATCCCGGCCGGGAATGAACCCATGCTGATGGATAGAGACCAAGGGAACAATTGTTTGGGTTAAATGGGAAGCTAGTATCCTTGAATAGATTTTACTATCTGTATTAATTAGGGCTATCGGCCGGTAAGATGCTGGATTTAATTCGTCCTTGCCTTTCTTTCTAAAAAGAACAATAGTAGATTGTCGCCAAGAATCAGGAACTGACCCAGTCTGGGCAAGGCAAAAAACCTCTAGCATTTGCTGCTTGAATAAGTATGAAAAGGTTTTATAGAATTCCAGATGGATAAGATCCGGCCCTGCGGCTTTACCATTAGAAAGAGATTTCATAGCAATAACAACTTCCTCCCAACTAATGGGTTCAGCCAAAATTTGATTCTGATCGTCTGTAACCTTTTGGGTGTCCATAGATTGAAAAACTGATATAAACTAGTTTGTTGTTGTAAAATTATATTTGTATCTTCTGTATATAAGGTTGAATAAAAATCAACAAAGGTATTTACAACACCGCTAGTTGTGTCCTGAACAGTACCGAACCGATCTTTAACCCTAATGATCTGATTAGCTACAGCCCTTTGTTGTAAGCGTTTTGCTAAAACCTTACCGGAATTTTCACCCAATTCATACATTGAGGATCGAAATTGGGAATATTTGGTTGCAATATCTTTATAAAAAGGCTCTAATAAGTTGGATTTTGCTCTACCAACTAGTTTCAAGCTAGCTGCTAGATCTTCCCCCATACGGATATTAAGAAAGACTTAAATCTAATTCAGCTTGTTGAAGAGCTGCAAGTCTAGTTTTAACAGTTTGCTGCTCGGTCTTCCAGTGATAAGAGGCGAATCTTTTGGTTTCACCGCGCAATGCGGCTTTGAATGTATCTCAGACAATGCCAACCGAAGCGGTACCGGTATTAATTGCAAGGAACTCTGAAATCCAAAGGCTGAGTTGTTCCTGATATAATTTATCTAATAAGAGTTTCCTATCAAATGTCCATGGTCTGATTTGATTAACAGGGCAATCCCAGGGACAGCTAAATATAATAGGATTATGGTCGGATATAGTCCTTGGGATAATTTCAATCTTAACAGACCCAACAATTTTGAGAGAGGAAAAAACATAATCAATGCGAACCATTTTATTATGGGGTATTGAATAAAAAGTATAGCCCTCTTGATTTGAATGGTGATAATGCCATATATCTGACAAACCGTGTTCAATTAAAAGAATCCGAAGCGCCTTATAGACTTGGGGCTTTCGTCCAACATATGTGCTGTGTTTTATTATATCTAGATGACTAGGAATATTAATATTAAAGTACCCGCAAAAAAACATTGGATGGGGCCACGTAGCTAGCTCTAAATTTAGAATCCTCAGAACCTGTGGGTCATCTAAATTAGAAGCATATATCAAGCAAATAGAGAGCAAACGACCATTGACCAATAACTCTGCTATTAACCATCTACCTGAATTGTCTTGCTTTACTCTTTTAATATGCCCTATCCCGGTCTTTAGGATAATAACAACACCGCTAATTGTGGAAGTTTGTCGAGTACAGGCCACTAATTCATAACCTAAAAATTTAAGATAGGCCCGGTTGCCCCAAGGAATATGGGTTTCCTGCAGGCAGATTATATCCTCCTGCATCACATGCAGCATCTTATAAAAAATCCTGCGTTTTTTGGGGTCGTTCAAGCCACAAATATTCCAAGTTGCACATGTCAATCTAGAAGCAGCCATGAGATTTGATCAAAGAAAAACAGCCCTATTTTTGATTGCAATTGGGAGCAGGTTCCACTCCTTAGCTGCATGTGATCTCAGTCTGTAATTTGGGGTCAAAATAGGCCATCTCTGTCGTATTCTCAATTGCATGTTTTATTCTTTTGAAGATTTTATCACATTCAGTAGATCATTGGAACAAGACTTTTTGTTTTGTCAACTCTCTCAATGGAGCACTCACAGTAATAAAGTCACAAATGTACCTTGGGCTGTTGTATAGCATTTTAGGACCCTAGTGTAATTTTCCCGATTCATGCCCTAATATAGGTATAAATCACCATATACTTATATAGGCATAGAAATCATAACCACAATTAGACATAGCTCATGCAGTCCAAATACGGCATGGCTACTTCCACTAGTTCCGAAAATCCACAACGATTTCTTGGAAAACTCTGCTTCAGAAGCTAGGGACTTCCCCTTGCTTGAATATTGATTTGTACAAGAACTCATGGAGTTTTCAAAGAACTGAGATTCTTTGATGACGTTATTATGTCCACCTTTACGTCAAACTCGGTACCTTCAAGGTATAAATATGCCCACACTTGCCCAAGCAAACACACAGTGGTTTTGGAGCAGTTCGACTATCTACTTGGCCGACGCATCCCGCTACAGCAAGTGTCCAAGGATACCGACCGACCAGCAGACACACTGAGAGAGACGCTGTCTTTTCTCTGGCCGAGAAATCCAGCTCCAGTGTTTCCAAGCTACCCTTGCTGGTTGTTGGGAAATCGAGTCCTGAGACAGACCTCCTTCATTCTAAACCAAGGTACGGAGCTGATTAGACCCTTAGAGAAATCTTGGATAGATTCTTGGCAAAGAATACCAAATTTATGCTACACCTCACTTACTTCTTCCCTCATACTAGACTTAGGTTAGGTACATCGGGGTAGGCATATTTTAGAAGCACCAGTTGAGTACTTTTTAGCCTTTTTTATTTATGTATGTATTTATTTATGGTCTAGGAACCATACACTGCTTCTACAGTATTATTTCTCTGCACCTCTGGTGAAACGAAGCATGCATGAATGACTGAGTAAAATATCTATCTATTGTTTCCACGACTCTGAAGATCAGTTTTATCTTGGGAAACAAAGTTGTCATGTTTATGCAGTTCTCAGAAATTAAATCCCTTCTTGTGAACTCGAGAAAGTTTCTAGTGACCTCTGAGCTAGCTGGCACTCACAATTAAGTTTAATATATTCGATAGCGACCTAGAAGACATAAGTCCTACGTCACATCTGTAGGATATATTATTCCAATGCGCAGAGCCTATTGGGAATATAGGAACTACACTACAGGGCAATGATCGCAGCATAGTGACATCTTGTGGGGGGCAAGAAGCTGACAGTGTTTTCACTTTATCGGTGTTAGACGGGACCTGGAGGGTCGGCCGAGGACAGGGGGAGAGGCCTCCGGGGAGAGCCGTCTCCTAGCGATCGTACAGACCAGTAACTTCCCCCCCACAGATGGACACCACACAAAGATAAGGTTAACGCTTTTATATGCAGTTCTTGAAGTACGATAATACGGTACAGTGAGATCAGGATACGAGGATCCTCTCAATTCTAGTCTCTGGCAGGGAAAGGGGGTAGCGGGACAGTCTTGTTACCAATCTGGTATTGAGGTGGAAGGATGATAGCTCACAATCCTCGAGCTCGGCGTTCTGGAGGGTCGGGCCGCGGCAGCGCCAGCAGGTCCAGAGGAGGTCGTAGATAGCAACGGGCCGCGGCAGCGCCAGCAGGTCCCGACGAAGATGGAGGTTGCAAGGGGCCGCGGCAGTGCCAGCAGGTCCCGACGAGGACGTAGGTTGCAAAGGGCCGCGGCAGTGCCAGCAGGTCCCTACGAGGATGAAGGTTGCAGAAGGCCGCGGCACCGCCAGCAGGCAGGACGACAGTTCACAAGGCAGGGCTGCGGCAGCGCCAGCAGTCCGTCAAGGATGAGTTCTTCACGGTGTCTCTCGACTCCAGGATACAACTGACTTCCTGCTCTGGAGCTGCCTCAGTTATAGGTCTGGCGCCCTTTGATGTCCGGACCCTCGCGCTTGGAGGTCGGGAGGTCCGGGATGAGGGAGTCAAGACACCCAGCAGGGGGTGGAGCCAGCGCCCGGGGAGGCTGGGGGCGATCGGCACCTGGCGGGGGAGAGCCATCGACACTCCTCTCTGCCATTGACCTGCCAAGTGGTCCGTTCACCTCCTGGGTGGATGGTGGTGCCGGGATGTCGGGGCCTGGCCAGGCCCAGGGTTGGGGTCGAGCTGAGGCCACGCGGCCTCGTGGTGCAGTGTCCAAGATGGCGGCTGGGCCCGGGCAATGGTGCTGACGGTGGCCCGGGCCAGTGATACAGAGATGTTCGGGGGCAGGCGTCCCGTAGGGGACAGGTTGCGGGTTGCTTCTGTGGGTAGCACCTGGAGAGCCGGTGTCCGGGCTCCGTCATGCGGGGAGGGAGCGAGCCCTTCCTGGGGCCTGTCCAACAATCGGGGTCAGGAACCATTAAGCCATCAGAAAATATGTGTCAGAAAAATTGTGAAACTCACACTCTGCTGCTTTCAGAGACCTGCGTCTGCAAGTAACGGGTACACTTGTGTAAGAGCCTTGTCATGCTCCTTGTGCGTTGCTCCAAATATCAATATGTCATCACTGTAATTAAAATCACTTGTGACAGGCGGAATTATTCGACATATAACATCCTGAAAAATGTTGCCAGCTGACGACCCTCCAAAACGTGAACTTTTGTATCCGAACAAACCAGCATGAGATAAAAAAGTAGTGATGTAACTGCAGTTTTATTCCAACTGATATCCCTTGTTCAGGTCAAGATGGGAGAAGACTTTGGCACCGTTCAGATGCATGACCATGTCTGCTATGTGTGGACCAGAATATCTTTCTCTCTTGATTGCTTTGTTGTGGAGTGCTCAATGATGTCATGCTTCAACAGCGTTTCTCGTTCTTCTTCAACAGCTTCTTGCAAGTGGAAACAACTCTGCGGTGCTGCTAAGCAACACAATGAACATCTTCGTTGATGTGAAGTTGCACTTTCATTGTCGTGAGCCTGCCTAGGCCATGAAATAACGATGGATCTGACTCACAATTTCAGATTGAGTGTGGACGTTGTATTTGAGAGATATCAGTTCCAATATCGGCAAGGGTGGCAAACCTGACTAAACATGCACTGGATGAAGGTCCTTGAAGAACGTGAATTATTGCTTACACTGACTCTGCTTTATGCCTTAATGTCGCTGAGAATGACCTTTGACCCTGCAACACTTTAGAAGCAACCCACGTGTATACTTTTATGTTTGACTGGTTGAGTTGTGGCTCAGGAGATAGGCTGTTAAATATTTTGGCTGGTGTGATATTAATCAACTCACCACCGTCTATGATAAGGGTTATAGGGCAATTGTTGACCTTCAATGTAATCTTTGGGCAATGCTCAAAGGAACTTTGTTGTTTCGTTTGATGATTCATATTTGCCGTTTGTTCCTCCAAGCTAGCGGCCAAACTTACTTGTGCCTGTTGTTACTTGGTCAATGCCATAATCGCACTACCATCTTCCTCACTGGCACTCAACAATGATGTTGACGATCCTTTGTAGGATGAACTAAACAACAACCAACTTCATCTGGTTTCTACTTGTCTTAACTGATTTTGCTTTTTGGCTTTGTGGTTCTGAAACGTTGTCTTCTTGCTGTGCCGTAGTTCATTTCTCTTTTCCTTTGCAAACTGTTATAAAGTGGTTTTCCTTATCACAACCTTTGCACATCTGTCCTATGGCTGGACATTTTCCTTCCAGGGGAAATGAAAACCCACATCAGAAATACAGCTTTTTCTTATTTAGATACATCGACTTGCATGCATCTCCCATGTGCTTGTTTTTCATTATCAACGTAGATTAATTTTTCACTCTTCCAGTTTCAATATCAGATGCTTGTCGTTCTGCTCTTTCTTTGCCCTTGCAACCATTAGTACTTTCTCAAAGCTGAGCATCTCTCTCAACATGCGTCTTCTGAAAGAATCTGACAGACAGCTATCGATGACTCTGAGACGTAGGGCTTCTTCATCAATAAATTCACAAAATTTTCCAAGTTTGGTAAGCACATTCAACAAACTCATCCATCGTTTCACCATCTTGCTGTCATGCTTGATTGAAAATATATAACTTTCATAGTCAACATTTGGCATTGGAATAAACTTGGCTTCCAATGCTTTCTTGATTTGATGATATGATACCCCATCACCTTGTGATATTTTTTCAGCACTTCTTTTACTCCACCACTGGCAGGGTTCTTAAATATGTAGGATTTTCTTATCATCTACTTCTTCTAGGGCATCTAGGACGTCATCTAGTGTATTGATCCATCCAGTTTACCTAGTGCCAATATTCTGCTTCTTCACCATGTTGAATGTTGGGTGTAGTTTTAGAAACACAGCTGCATTGTACTTTGAGCTCTGTTCTACTGCCGTTGAGAGCATATGCTTTTCTGACGATGGCAGCTGTTCTTCTGGGCCGGTACCTTCCGCAACCTGTACCTGGTTGTAACTGCCTTTAGCATTTTGCTTTTAATTGATGATCGCTCTGTGTTATGATGTGGCACCGTATCTCTTCTTTTGCCCTTACCAGTGAGTTTCTGGCTGGCTTTTTAAATGCATCCTCATCAGGGCCTTCAACTTCTTTGAGGGGTGTATATGGGCTGGAGCAGGCCTTCGATTTCACACACACTAACTTCAAACTGCTTCTTATCAAATTGGGCACATGTGGCACCCACTAGGATTTTGCTGTACTATTGCAACTTCCAGGAAGAGCAGTCTCGTTTTTTAGGGGCACAAATCCTGCACTTTTCGCCAGTTGTTGCGTCTTCCCCAGCCCTGGAGCATTCAAATGAATATGCCACACACACAGCTCTGGATTGTATGACTTTATTTCTCAGCATACAATCACACACTGCTCTCTGATTTCGTCATAATCATTACATAACCACACTACCACCACCCAGCAAGTTACGTAATTCCTCTCTTGAGTCTGCCCAGAACTGTGAGGGTCCTGGCACTACAAACAGCAATTCAGTAGGATCAAGGATGGTGGCAGTAACAAGTATTTACAGGTGTAAACAGTGTACTTCTAAATGCAGCAGTGGAATCATAACGTAAAACACTATGGGCCAGATGTAGGTCGCCCAATACCGGTCGTTAATGGCCGAAATTACAGAATTTCGGCCGTTACCGACCGGTATTGGGCTTTATAGATGTAGGTGCCATTTTTTTAGGATTCAGTATTTTACCGAATCGGTAATTTAAGGATTTTGTAAAATACCGAATTCTTAACATACTGAGTCAGCAAATTACTGAATCCAGGATGTAGGGAGCACTCAAGTTGGTGCATTTCTCAGTTAAGGATTCGTTATTTACCACCAACTACCTTTGAAAAAGCATTTTTTTTGCTTTTCCAACAGTGCGATGTGGCAGACATACATGCCCTTAGGGCATGCCTGTGTGCCACATGTGAACCCATACACAATTGAGGGGTGCAACAGGGTGTCAAAGTGACACCCTGCCACCCTTCAATGATTTCCCCCTTTTACCGAATCGGTATTTACCGATTCGGTAATTGCCATTCATTCCTATGGGCCGCCAAATTACCGAAACTTACCGATTCGGTCATTTTTAACGAAAAATTACCTACATCACATTTACCTATTCTTAAATACCGAATCGGTATGATTCGGTATTTAAGAATAGGTAAATTGAGATTACCTACATCTGGCCCCAAGTTACAACCCTTTTGTAGAAATATTATTCAACCGTTGTTGATCAGTTAAAAACATTGATCAAGTAACATTCCTCAGATATGCATTTGTATATTTCTTTTAATCTTTTAAAAACAAAACAATGCAGGCACAAAATGTAGACATTATGAATATCTCAGTGGCTAATAGGGTTGTTCACAATGGATATTTTCAGGTGCATTTAACTACCATTCTAGTAGAAACCATACACAGATTGTTCTACCACTAATAGAGGCATCAATTAATGAAAGGGTAAATTAACACCGAATTGCAAACAGATGTGTACTTATATCTGTAGAATGATTCCAGAGGTAACAATGTTTGCAAAGGATGAATCTGCTTCTTTATTTGTAACAGCTTCCATATTAACAGTCAAGCTCTGCAAAATACTTGGCAATTCTAATGTTGTACGTTTTTAGTACTTCAGCAGCAAATGTTCATCTCACATGAGTTATTTCACTCCCCCCCCCACCCCCCCCCCCCAACAATCAACCAATTCATCTAGGGTACATGGGTGATCACCCACAGGATTTTAATACTCCTCCATTAGTGGCGCTTTAACAGTACATATGCACAGATGTGGCACAGCATCATGCAAAATGTAGCAGCAATGTGGTATGTAAATGTTTGTGATAGTAGTATATGGTGAGGTTCTAAAGTTATACTATTGCTTGGACAAGGAAAAAGTTAAAATGTATAGTTATAACTGTGCATTTGTAATGATTGTGTACTTTGAATTTCTTTTTTATAGTTATAATAAATAACATATTCCTAATTATAACTCAGCTTTAACCTTTGTTATTTCATTTAATTTCAATGTTTTTCAAGGTGTAAAACATGAATGTATGTATGTATTATCAGGTATGTATGTGTATTCAGTAAATTTTGGTGAATTACAAATAAATGTAATAATTTTCCTGCAGTTACCAGAGTGTTTATGGCTTGTGCTGTAATGTAGTACAATTGGGCTGTGATTAGAGCCCTGTGTGTGCTACTTTTTAGCACAATTCATAGTGTCTAGGGTTAGAGGATATTGTTCCTGAATTTTGGGCTACATTTGGGATATGTTTGGAGCCCACACAAAGTTATTGGTTCAAACTAGCTTGTTTTGATTTTTTCATGTATTTATTTGAAAGAAAAATAACCCACAAAGGCCATTGAAACCATGAGCCTAGTACATGTTGATGAATATCTTTGGTGGAATATATATTTTTTGCAGTTCGCCAGTACCGCAGTATTACCTAGATACTCTTGCAGTACATCTGTGGCAGTGCGTGATTTTAATACAACCTCTGATTAGTTTAAAGGTTGTTTAATGACAGGAAACTGGAAGGAGCCACCCATTTTCTTTCATTTAGAGTTTGATCATCTAAAGTGAAGGTGCTGTTTTAGTGCTTATAGAAAACTCGTTATTTTTAGAGGCTCCATTGCTGAACCTGTACATTTAAGTATGGCTAAGAAAGAACTTTGTGGACTGCAGCAGGAGGAGGTAAATGATGAGGAGCAGGCTACCTGCAAGAAGTCAAGTGCCGAATGCGCAGTTGTGTTGCACTTCTTCTCGATTCCAGCAGGAGAAAGTCAATGCCAAGCTGGTAGCATGCATTTTGTGGGGTTCATGCCAGAGGTACTCATTTAGAACAACTGGCATGAGAAAGCATTTGGAGGATATCCACTCCACATGATGTGCCCTTGCGAAGAGGAGGCACGAGGTAGCTTTTCAGGAGGCTGCGGCAACATCAGCTGCAGGCACAGTTACCCTCCCTATAACCCCCTCAACCTCAAAAGCGTCATATGCACCTTCACCTTCATATAATACATCTGCTCCACCCTCCATACCTGCACCTAGTTCCACTGTGTCAGTGCACTTCCTGAGACAGGACCAACATATAGTGGATCCGTACACAACAGACACTTATTGTTTGTTATGCCAAACTGTGTTTGTTGCAAAGGAAAACGACTTAAACATCCACCAGGAATTAGTGATATCTCATAGGTGGCCTCCTCAGTATATTTATGTGTTTTTTCCCCTCCTGTTTGTTGTCCTAGTCCATCCCATTTTTTGGGGGTTATTCCGTCAAAACAGTAAAATAAATTACTGAAAAAATCATTAAAAAAATAATCTTGTTCAAACTAACCCAATATTTCTAATAATAAAGAGCTTGCGTTAATACAAAACAGATGTTTTCCAGGTAAATGAAAAATGCTATTGACTCACATGTAGTGAGAAAAGGTAAGTGAAAGGCAACTTAAGTGTGGTTTACTGAGAAGCTGTGGTGTGCAGTGTGGTACAGTATAATGCAGTAAATGATTGGTAATTAACTTGTATTAAAGATGTCTGAAGTTCAGTGAAGTGTTGTGGAGGTGATTAATTTTAGGTATAGTGTTATTGTTTGTATTGGAGTGAGTAGTCTTATATACTGTGTAACAGTAAATTAGTGTATAGTTGAGTGGAGTACTCAGGAGCTAGATGTTGTGTGGAGTGGCATACACAGAAGTGTCATGTATATTGTAATACCATTGAGGTGACTGAGGTGTGATATAATTCAGTGAAGTTTTCTACAGTAGAGTGAATGGTGATGTTGTAGAGTCACACAAACTGAAGGTGAATGCCTTACAGTATGGAGACACACTAATATGTTTGATAGATTAAAAAAATACTTACATTGTTAGTTTCCCCTTTGTTTGTTTCTCAGACTAAAGTATAATTTCTGTTACACTAGTATGTCATAATTTAGAACATTTGATAGTCAAGATGATCATATGGTGGAAGTCATCACGAAATACCCTATGTATGCTGTGCATGTCAAACTGTTAATACAACTTTCTACGTAACATAGTAATATATACTCAGCTAAAGCACACCTATATTTGCAATAGATAATACAAAATGTTGTGAGAGTAAAACAATTTGCATAAAAATCTATTGTCTTAGTTATCAACATGAAAACATATTTTACAATAACACGTAGTGAAGTTGTGCAAAATGCACCAGGCATTTATTTCTACTTCTAGGCCTCTCTCTAAATAACATAGATGCCTTTAGGAAATGCTGAACCATGCACAAATATATTTGATAGCTTGACCTTAATGTGACTTGCTTAGATTTGTCATAACAGTAGAATGTGCCAAGTTTATAAAATGTATTCTTTTCTTAAGCTATATATTCTTGATGTACTAAGTTTGAACCTCCTAGCTACATGTTCTTAGAATACTGAATTGAGCATCACATTTTCAACAATAAACGTATGCTTATGAGAAATGCAAATGCTATTACTGGACTACAAATCTGCAAGCAAATGTTTCTGTCTTTAGCGAGGTTCATTGTTCCTCAGTGAAACATTAAATAATTTCCAGAATAAACACTGCAATAGACTTCCCTCGCAACCAAGGTCAGATGTTCCCAGTTATACAGATGTTTAGTCATTTTTAAGTGAACTTCATGTGTTTTCCCGTGGGACAGGAAAAAGAAGTGGCTAACCATCAAAAGATGTCTTCCCATTGGATCAGAGTGACCAGATCCACAACAATGTTTATAGCATGAGTTCTCTTCTTTTATATTAAAGCTAGTTTCAAGCTAGAGGCAGTACAATATGACTGGACTGATTGCTGTAAGCTACTGCTGGCTGTGTTTAATGTTACCTTACACTTTGGAGGTGACTTTTTAGGTCTCGCCTATTAATCCCGCAAGGGATAATAGACGAGAGTATAGTGGGCAAACCAAGGTCTTAAACCATCGCGGATTTCCTACAGTTCATGTGGTGCACTCGTGCGGAAAGCGCGTCCACATCAAAGCCATCAGCCTCCCTCCCACAGGTATCTGAAGCTTCCCCCAGCGTGCGCTCGGCCTCAGGCATTTCTCCTCCCCCCCTAATTATTCACCCCTGCTGTTGCTGCCCACGGCCATACTTTCACTTTCACGGCAGCCAGGCCGTGCATCTTTCAACATCCTCCCCCCTCCCAGTGTACTTTTATTTTTATTTTTGATCCTCTTTACTATTCTGAGCATGTGCTCGTAAAGAAGCATTTCTTCAGCTTCTTTACGATTGTTACTTTCTGCTGCTGCTTGTTTTTTTTACGTTTGTTTTACAGTTACAGCCAATTTGCATTTTAGCTTTTTGATCTTACAAGCGCTGGAAGAAAGCGCATGAGCAGCTTTCTGGCACTTCCGGTTTCATGGCAACTGTCACCGCCCTCTTGTGTCTGTTCTTGGCGGTATTGTATAGGCTCTGTGCTGTTCGCGTGTCCGAAGCTAGGAGAAAGGAGCTGTATGTCTATGGACTGCTGTTATCCCCCATGTTCGCTCTACTCCTGTCTGTATCCGCCTCATTTGACATCTATTTGGAAAACCGAGGCAAACGAGCTGGGCATCTTCACAGGTAGGCTAAAATGACTGACCCATTCTAACTGTATTTTAGGTCTGCTCGATACTAGGATGGAATTATGGGTGAATCCAATATAAATTGATATGGGTATGTCTATGCATCGCGCGGAGTTCTACTATCTAAAACTGCTGATATAAGATTTGTGCGTGGATTGCCTCAGCTCGCCTAACTGAGCAAGTAACACACATACGTATTCAGTCTTTTAACCTCAACTGAAATTGCTCCCATTATTAATCGGTGTGGGAATTAACTAAGCGGCAGCAATTATGAAAACAGCAATACTTCATTCCAAAAATTGCCTCAGCAGGAATTGTTGTCCGAAAAGCAACTGGACCCTCAGTTTATTCCTTCTTTGTTTTGTCCACAGCATAAATTGTTACTCCTAGGACGATGATTCATATATTTTGTCAAGTCTTCAACCCACCAGAAATTCTGCCGTTAAACCACCTAATTGCTTCTCTAAGTCCTCAGTCTGCATTTTAAGATATCAATTTTTGAGTCAGACTTTTTCAAACTCTTAGCACCAAGCTGGTGCCCAGTGCATATTTTCGAATGTAGCATGCTCTGTGTAACTGCATTTCGTCTGACGATTCTCTTCCCAAACTTGAATACTTTACGTTTTTAACTTTTAATTGTATATGAAGAATACATTATGATATTTTAAGTATTCAGTAGTATTTGTTTGTGTGAAAACTAGTACATTAAGACTACTGAAATATAATGAATAATCTTTTAAGACTAACAGAATGCTAATCTAATACTCATGCTTTAATCTTGTAGTCTTCAATTGCAACCCAGAAACACAAACCTTTAAATGCTAATTTGATTACTACTAGACTGTGAGAAATACTAAAAGAATACTAAAGAAATATTTATATTTTGTGTCCGTATTGTTTGCTTTGAATGCAAATATATGGAATTATAGATGGGTGACAGTAAGTAATGCTGATGTTTTAAACCAAGCTACATCCGCTATGCTTTGCCTCTAGACAAGTTGATCCCTCGCAGACTGTGCTGACTCTGCCCCTCCTGATTCTGAAACTGACCAACGCAGTCACCACCAGTCTCTTCTCTCTGTCTTATGTCTGCACTGCCACCATTTACTTCGGACCCTCGCCCTCACACCTCCTCACCCGCACACACCCTCACACCCTCTCACCCTCACACCCTCTCACCCATCCTCACATACCCTCACTCACCCTCACACCCTCACCCTCACCCCCTCAACCTCACAACCCTCTCACCCTCACTCACCCTCACACCCTCTCACCCTAACGCCCCCTCACCCTCAAACATAGCATAGCATACAGCACAACTCCACACCACCACAGCATCACTCAGGGGCACCACAACATCACTATGCGCTACCACAGCATCACTGAACGCCACAGCATCACTCGTTCGCCAACACAACATCACTTAGCGCCACCACAGCATCAATCTGTGCAACTATTCAACAACACCTGGTTCAAATATGTTCTCTAAATGTTTCAAGCTTTATTACAAATGTAACAAAAGATGTTAATATTTCACTTCTGTTCTTGGATTATCATCACAATAAAATACACTGAACATAATGTTCACCAAAGTTATTTACAAAACTTTAAGCTATGCCATTATAAATTACAATAACTTTAATTTAAGTATTAATTATTGGAAACAAATTAAAACCCATTGTTATTTGTAATATCAATACATGTAAGTCACTTAAAAACAACACATATTGCATTACAAATGCTATAGGTGTCACAGTTGCAAAAGTTATAAGTATTGGCATTGTAAATGACAAAGCTATTATTTCGCTATTTTCAAAAACAAAACATAAATAAAAAAATTGTCATTTACAATACCAATAGCTCAAACTTTCTTAATGCAAGACCTATTGCATTGCAAATGCTTGTTTATATTTCCTTCCCTAACGTTTATGGGTGTATATACTGCTGCACCTGTCCTCTTTAATTTTCCCTTGTTAGAACCTGGTTTCTTTAGTTGGTAAAGGTAGGTACCTTAGGCCAAATAGGGACCCTTGCCTCTAAGTCATGTAAAGGAAGGACACTTTCTCAGATAGCCCCTGCTCACCACCTCGGTAGCTTGGCACGAGCAGCCAGGCATATCTTCAAGCCAAATGTATAAAGTATTTGCAACCACGCTCTCAGCAACCCAATGATGACACCACAAATGGACCCCACACGAGTTTCATAAAAAACAATTCTACGTTTATATAAAAAGATATACGATGAGACGGCACAATAAAAGTCCAACATATGCGTATTTGTAATATTTCACCTTTCCGGTTGTTAGGCCAGCAAGCCCTTGTAGGTTCTTGCAGTATTAATGAACACTTCTCAATGATCTCTTGCAGTCCTAATGTAATGCTATGCAGTTTGTAATGCCACAATCAGACACTTTGTAATGTCAAAATAATGCAGTTTGTTATGCAACAATCAGGCAGGTCATAATGACAAAATAATGCAATGCGTAATGCAACAATCAGGTAGTTCGTTATGCAAAAATAATGCAATGCGTAATACAACAATCAGGCAGTTAGTTATACAAAAAGAATGCAATGCGTAATGCAACAATCTGGCAGTTCGTAATGCAAAAAGAATGCAATGCGTAATGCAACAATCAGGCAGTTCGTTATGCAACAATAATGAAATGCAAAATACACTCCGGCACCGATCACAGTGCTTTGGACGGTTTCTATGCCACTCGTACTGACTCACGGTCAGCTTCTGCCAACATCTGCCCCCAACATCGGTATGGTGTAAACTAGAGTGCAGCTTCACACTCCAGCCCCGGTACTGCCATTCCTTGCAAGTATGGGCCGCAATATGAGCTTGAGCGGAGGCTCACGCTGTGAAAATGGGAAAGGCCAAGAGCGTCTCTCTCTGAGCCGGCACACGTTACCTGGGAGGGCGCGACCTCGCTCTCCTCTTCGAGGTCCCGCTTTAGCAACAGCAGGGTCAGGCCGGCGGCACTGCTCCTCTGGGGCAGCCGGTCGAGGCCGTTATTGATGACGAAGATCTCAGGCTGTAACAAGGCACACCCACACAGCGTCGCTGGTTCTCATTTGAGTTTCGGGTGTGCACGATCACAGGGCAATCCTCACGAAGGTCTCAGGCTGCACAAAGCGCACAGCATCGTTGAGACTCACTTAGACTCTGGGTGCACCCGATCACAAGGCAATCTTCACGAAAGTCTCAGGCTACACAAAGCACACACACACAGCGTTGCTGAGACTCACTTGGACTTCAGCTGGCCACGATCACAGGGAAATTCTTACAAGGGTCTCAGGCTGCAAAAAGCACATGCACACAGCGTCACTGAGATTCTCCTGGAAATGTTTATGTTCCTGAGTTTCCACAACAGGAAGCCAGCTCTTCTCGGGCCCTTGGGCATAAGTTACTTCAGGACACAGCACACAGCAAAGTCCCTTTAGACTCTCCTTGGTTAAATCAGCAAACTGCAGACTAGCCCCAGAACACACAGCTATGGTCAGTCCTTTCCTTCAGTCTCTTCAGCGGTTTCTTCCTTGGCAGAAGTTCCTCTTGACCACAAAGTAGGTTAAATCTTTTTACAGTTTTGAACATTTCCATTCCATTCAATTCCAACGTTCAGGGGTGTCAGCTCTCATAGTTATACCCCTAAATGTCTTTGAAGTCTTTGTATTCAGGGGGGCACTGACTGACCCCTGTCAAAACCAGCTCTGGGTGTCTCCCTGCCAGTAACACCTTCTTCACTCAGCAGGGGATTGAGCCATTGTTTTATGGTGGCAGCCCAGGCCTCTTCACCTCCAGGGGCTACTCCTCCTACCTACACTCCAGACAGTCAATCCACAACCAGGCAGAGACATACAGAAATGTTAGAACACAACATACAGCCACTTCTAAAAGAGTGGTTTCTAAACACACAATGCAAAAACCACCTTCTCAAAAAGATGTGTTATTAAATTGTGAGTTCAGGCACACTAAACTTTACATTTCCATCTTAAGCCTATGGGAAGATAGGCTGGAAACATATTACACAGCCTCCCCATTCTGTACTCTAGGCAAGATGGCCTTTTCTTTCAACTGTGAAAAACAAAGTGAAGAGTATTTCATTATTAGGACATGGTACACACCTCAGTACATGTCCTACCTTTCACATACACTGCACCCTGCTCAGGGGAGGACCTTGGCCTATCATAGGGATGTCTGATGTGCATAAAAAGGGAAGGGTGAGGCCTGGCAAGTGGGTGCACTTGTCAGGAAAATAAGGCAGTTTAACAAACAGCGCACAGGCACTACAGTGGCAGGCCTGAGTTCCCTCTTTAATGCTACTGCTGTGGGTGGCACAATTAGTGCTATAGGCCCACTAGTAGCATTTGCCTTACTAGCCCTGGCACACATAGTGCACTTCACTAGGGACTTTACTAGTAAGGTAAACACATCAATCATGGACAACCAATATCCATTACACTTTTTACAGGGAGCACTTGCACTTTGACACTGATCAGCACTGGCAAAGTGCACAAAGCATCCAAGTTGGCAGCACCATGTCAGAAAAAAGGTCTGGGGGGAAAGCAAAAAGTTTAGGGAACTTCAGCCAAAAAGGGGCAAGTCCAACATCCCTGTTGAGATCTATTTTGTGCAGTCTGCGGCTGCAGCTGTATGCTAATACCTTGGAGAGTCTGAGACTCAAATGAGTTTCATGAACTACTCTTTTTGGTGAGTTCCCTTTCGGGAAAAACTGATGGACAGTGCTTTTAAGCACTGTCTATCAGCTTTTAAGCACTGTCCATCAGTTTTTTTCCTTAATGGGTAACATTTATATATATTTGAGGCGTTGTCACAATGTTTAGTAGGGTGGGAGCCCTGACAATGACTAAATCATAACCTATTTCTCTTTACATCTGTTTGCTTGTTACAGACAACACCATCGTTTTAAAATTAAGAAGCCCTGAAGAGAGACCCGGTACTTATTGCTTGGGACTCGAAACGCGTTGGCAATCCGTCAAACATTGAGGAGTGTTGAATTGATTTCTTTTCTCCCTGAGTGTGCAACCATAATCAGATACACCCCTTGAGCAGGACCTGTTAGGAATTGCCAATGTTTTTCCTATACACCGCTTATTTGATAGTCTAGGGTGTTGTAGGACCAACAAATGTTTGTGCGTAACATGCAGTATCATGCAAAATTGATATATGTATAAAAAGTGCTATTTTGTTTTGTTGTTACTTGCTTTGAATTGTCTTGTCATATGTTGTATTTTTAGTGTTATGTGTAAGTAATTTGATATGGTTTGAATGACCGTTAATCATTGTTGGAAACAGAATGTGTTGTGACCACATTGTGTCCCTCTCCATGATTTGCTAAAAATGTTTTACCCATTCGGGAAAAAACTGATGGACAGTGCTTCTTTTTTCGTAAAAAAGAAGCACTGTCCATTAGTTTTATCCCGAATGGGTACAATTTATATATATTCGAGGCGTTGTCACAATGTTCAGTAGGGTGGGAGCCCTGACAATGACTAAATCATAACCTATTTCTCTGTACATCTGTTTGCTTGTTACAGACAACACCATTGTTTTAAAATTAAGAAGCCCAGAAGACAGCCCCTGTACTTATTGCCCGGGACTCGAAATGCGTTGGCATTCCGTCAAACATTGAGGAGTGTTGAATTGATTGCTTTTCTCCCTGAGGGTGCTATCTTAATCAGATACACCCCTTGAGCAGGACCCATTAGGAATTCCCAATGTTTTTCCTATACACCTCTTAATTGATAGTCTAGGGTGTTGTAGAACCAACAAATGTTTGTGCATAACATGCAGTATCATGCAGAATTGATATATATAAAAAGTGCTGTTTTGTTTTGTTGTTACTTGCTTTGAATTGTCTTGTCATATGTTGTATTTTTAGTGTTATGTGTAAGTAATTTGACATGGTTTGAATGACCATTAAAAATTGTTGGAAACAGAATGTGTTGTGACTACATTGTGTCTCTTTCCATGATTTGCTAAAAATGTTTTGAGCTTTTATAAAAGAAAAGATAAATAAAAACGATTATACATAAGTAATTTACTGTTTGATCTTAGTGTCAATTTGAGAAGCGCATTTAATTGTCACTAGGGTGGGGCTACCCCATATGTGTACAAATTTCTGGCCCTACCCGACCCTTGTCCCTAGTTGGGCCGAACTCCCCAGTTGCAGTCCTCCCTAATCCAGCATGGTTCAGATGTCCCTACGTGCCTACAGATTTCTATCATATGGTGTGAGCATGCCCGTTCATCGCCAGCTTTGAGGCAAAGTAGCCTAGATGCTCTTGGATGAGCTGGAATAAGGAAGTGGAATAATCATCACAAATAGCTCTATTTGGCATCTTCAAATGGATTGGGGCATGAGAGCGGAACAAGTGCTGATATGATTATCCACTGTGGCTGCAAAACAAGACATTGCCCAACAATGGAAAACACCCACCCAATCCCCTCTGACTTAATGGCACAGAGGCGTGGACTGGTATGCATATCAGAAGAAATGTTATTTGAGGCCCTGGGCTGCCCACAAAAGCACAACAAAATAGAGAGCAAATGTTGGAACCACTTTCGGCTGTGCACCCCACTGTAAATTGATTGCCTTTCCCCATGGGAGGGCTCTGACATTGCTCAGCTCTGGTGTAAAGATCAATCTGAGACTAGATAAGCACTCTTTTTATGGTGACTATGTGTGGCAATTTGTTGTTGCTTTTGTTGTCTTGTGTTAGTAATCAATACATTTAGTTATAAAAAAAACAAAGTAAGACTGTTATCATCACATTCTGTCCAACCTGTGTTGTTCTTTAAGTAGATGGTATAGTGTCCTGATGTAGTGGTTTTTCCATGATGAAAACTAATAGCAGTACAAGTAAAATTCCAGCCTGAAATAGAAGTTTTAGAAGCAGTAAAGTTAGAAATGCATGTATTGATTTTCCTGTTATTTATAGTACATATTTGAATCATCAAAATAATGTAGTTAGTTACTATTATTAAACGAAGGGATGAGACAAGTTCAGATTGACAGTATAGACAAAAGTATGGTTGCACAGTGGCATGTATTACATTTTTAAATGGATTTGATTTGCAGTTTGTTATTGGTACATATACAAATAGTTCAAATTTTGAAACAGCGGTGCTTGACTGTAGACAATGCAAACATTAATATTCCCCACAGTATTTGAGACCAGTGAGGTCAGAACACAAGTTAATTTCTCGTTAAATAAAAATTGCAGGGCAGGAATTACGGTGTCTATAATAAAAAGAAAACTTCCACAGGGAGACCATCCGGTCCAGCTGCCTTTCCCTCAACCATTTTATTACACTGGGCTCTTATCTCTCCCTCCTTAATGTCCCCATCTAGGGCTTTCAGTTGCTCTGTAGATAACCATGGGAGTATTGTTAACCCAAGCCTCTCCTTTATGTCTTCTTGACTAGGTGAAATATCGTCTCTATATAAGTCTTTCATAAAGCTACAAGCCTCCCTACAGATATAGGAATGAACATTATGAAGGTCTCCTGATTTGCTACTAATCAGCTCCATGATTGTGTTTCTTACCCTATCTGCCTTTGCAATCCAGGCTAATTATGATCCACAATTCTCTCCTTAGGCAAAATGCAGAAGTTTACTCGCCTTCTATTTATTGAGTGATCTTCTACCTATCTTTGCCTGAAATGCGGCTTGTAGCCCCTCTAACTCTTTACTTAGGGCCTGTACTCTATTTGAGTCCTTCATAGATGCCTTCTGTAGCTCCCCTTCTTTATTCTTAATCTCTTTAATTCTATTCCCTCTTTCTTGTTTCTTCGCTCAACAATTCCCTACCATGATAGATTTTAGGGTTCCCCTTAAATATGCTTTAAAAGCATCCCACACTATATTCCCTTCTGCTGATCCCTTGTTGACAATGAAAAAACTCTCAGTTTTTTGCCTCAAATCTCCAACTACCTTCTCGTCTAAGAGGATCGCCCTGTCTAGAGTCCACTTTCTATTCTCCTCCCTTTGGTAATACCTTAATGATAATACCACAACCGAATGGTCAGACACTATTGCTGGGATATGGGTCACCTCTATCACCTCTCCACATAACTCCTGGTCTAATAAGAAATAATCTATACGGGAGTGGTGCCTGTACTATTTTCTATAAAAAGTAAATTCTCTCATATCTTTTATCTTAATACGCCATATGTCAACTAAATTAAATTCTTTCATAATGCTTGTCAGTCTGGAAAAAGTTTTCAGGGGGTTAGTGTATTTTGCTTTAGAGGTCCTATCTAATCCTTTGTTTACAACTAAATTAAAATCTCCTCCTAGTATAATAGGGGCTGTTGTCTCCAACAGACAAGACTCCAATTTTTCCAGGGAATCTGGGTTATCATTATTCGGCCCATAGTATATGGCACAAACCAAGGGCCTACCTTGAACTCATAGAGTTGCCACTAGCCATCTACCTGAGAAGTCTGACTCATAGTTAACTAATCTTATTTCATGATTACTCTTAATAATCATAGCGACTCCCATGGTATTCCCTCTCTGATCGGAGCATACAACCTCCTGCAAATACACTGCTTACACTCAATTCTTTCCAGGTGAGTCTCTTGTAGTAATATTATTTGAGCCTCACTATACTTTAAAAATTCAACAACCTGTGACACTTTCTTTCTGGATCTTAACCCGTTTACATTCCATATTAATAGGTTAACTATTTTTACGTTATCTATACTCATTCTATAAGCTGATATAGGTCTTGAGTCACACTTGTAGTATTAGGCCCAACTGGTTCCCCCCAAAAAGTCAAGAGCTACATCAATGGGAACAAAGTCTTTATTTATTTTTTCTCCCACTGCACTCAGTGCCCCTCTTCCCCCTCCCCTCCAGGAAACGCCCCCTTCTACTTCTTGGGCGATGTAATTCGCCCTTTGTGAGTCTCCGTCCCAGGAGGAAAGAGAAGGATGATACAGACAAGAAAAAGAAAAACAGACTATCTACATCTCCTTAAGATTATTACCGAACCCCAGCAGGTTAATAACTCATTTATCCCTTTGCCGTATGAAAACATCCATTTTCTCTGGGTCGCTAATATTATACATTTTATTTCACCACATTATTTTTAACATGGCTGGAAATTGTAGTTGCACCTGAGCTCCCTTCCATCGTAGCTCACTCATCTTTGTACCTAATTCCCACTGCCTCTGGGCCGTCCTCTTGCCTAAGTCTGATCTTATCTGATACAAAAAATCCTCATGCTTTAGGGAGCCCTCTTTTAATGCCCATCCTAATATTAGCTCTTTCATGGTGAAATTCAAGAAGTTGATCAAAATCTTTCTCTGAGTTTTCCTGTCCAAATTTAGCCTAAAGAGATCTCTATGTGCCCTCTGAATCTCTCTCTCCAAATCAATATCTGATCGGTCTGTCACAATTTCTTTCAGAAGGCCGCATATGAAAGTCTTAACTTCTTCCTTCCTGGGCCCCTCTGGAATTTTTAGAAATCTCAAATTGTTACAACAAGATTGTGTTTCCAATCTTTCTATGTCCTCTTGTAGCCCTCTATTCTGTTTCTTTAATAATTCGATGTATTTAGAATTTTCTGAGGCTGTCGCTGACAATGTTTTAAGTTCCTCTTCAAAGATACTGGTACGTTGCGCAATGTCATCGAGATTTTCCTCTAGTACTTCCCATTTATCATGGATCCCCTTTTGATAAGACTCAGATATTTCAAATTTCTCAAAAATGCCTTGCCTTAAATTCAAAAGCAGCTTTTCCATGGAATTTTCACCTCTCTCACCTCGAAAGCCAGTTAGGCCCTCCTCGCTGTTCTCTCCATGCTCCGAATTTTCCCTCTCTTCAATTCTTCTGCTACCTTTCGATGAGTCTAAGCTTACATGTGGAAAGATAGAGGGGCTAATGCTAAGACCCTTGTTAGGGCTAGTACTGAGGCTAAAAATATATATACTGAGGCCAGGGCTGGGACCTGAACTGGAGCTAGTTAGCACCCTATCATTTTCAACCTGTTGCCTGTCGTCATTCAGGGGTAATCCAGCTAATACGGAAAATCTATTCTCCACAGGAAGAGGGACAGGTTGCATCTGCTTTGTAAGCTTTTTCTCCTTTGTTTGTGAATTTCTTTGAAATACGACCTCAGGGAAGGAGAAGGTTTCACAGGGACTCGCACTTCCTTCTGGCCACAATGCCAAGGTTTTCCTCCACCCTGTGAAGCTTTCTTTTTGGGGGAGACTGCAGTGACTTCCATGGGTACCTGCTCCCTAGACTCCCCTCCCTTTCCCCCTTTACCTTTCTTTCTTATGTCTGGGAGTGATCTCAACTGGTTCCAGCTCCTCACTCGTATCTCAAATTCAGTTGATACATTCTCTGTTACGTTCTCCGTTGCCCTCTGCACCAGACACATCTCATCTAAAGTGGGGTTATTTTTTTCTCCTTTACCCCTACATCCGGCCACGCAGACTGCACCATTATTACTCTCACGTCTTAGTTCGAGGCCCGATTCTATAACATTATAGGGAAGCTCTTCTATCAACCTCTGAGATCCCCCCTGCACCTGAATAATCTTCGTCTTCTCCCTCTTACTCCCAACAACCAACCACCTTTGAGAGGTTACTTGCATGCTTTGTAGCAAAGATATGGGCTGAGCTTTGTTGCCACTGCCGCTCTCTGCTGTGCTCCCGGCGTCTTTCTCCTACACAGACTCGCGTCCTGACCGTCCCGATCTTCCTCTGTCGACCTTGAAGCCGACCGCTACAATCACACCTCTGGTTTTCCGTAGGAATCAAGCTGCTCGCTGCCAGACTCCGTATCGCGTTTCCACTGCTGGACCCATGCGTGCTGGAGCTCAGGTGTGTGTCCACTCAAAATTGCATTTTCAAATAATTTCATATGTTTAATTGTAGTAACTGCAGTTCGTTCTATGTCATTCTATATCATCCGTTCCTCGATTCCTCGTCTCTCTTGCCTCCTCTCCTCAGTCCGTCCGGGGAACTCCAGCGACCGGCGTCGGCCCACCACCATGTTACCCCTCCCTTGTGATATATATGGGTGGGAAGAAGGTCCCTGAATCTTGGTCAGAGGCCACAGTCACCATGATCTGAAACCAAATAAGGATCCAAGGAAGATAGATTAATATTGGCCGATATGTTTATTAAATACAGACTACAAAATCTTTTCTGGAATTATTGCATCTCGGGTAGCTAAGGCAATACATGAGGTTATTCACCCTAATCAAAGAGGTTTTATACCAGGAAGGCAACCAAATGAATTCACCTTTCAGTTATTGGGAGCTATAGATATGGCCGAGGCTCAGAAATTACCCTTGACCATAGTAGCAGTGAAAGCAGCTATCTATCAGGTACACTGGCCATACCTGTGGGAGGCTCTGCGAAGCTTTGATTTCCCACAAAACATGGTAAGGGTGGTGCAGATTTTGTATCGCAGTCCTAAAGCTAGAGTACTGATAAATGGGAGGCTGTCAGATTGGTTTGAAATCTTTAGAGGTACAAGGCAAGGCTGCACCCTTTCCCCGTTCCTTTTTCATATATATATCGAGCCACTAGCTAAATTGATTAGGGCAGATACTGCTATTCTTCATTTTCTATCACATAATTTTGAAGTTAAGTTAGAACTTTATGCAGATGACCTGTTGCTGTACACAAGTAACCCGCAATACGCAATCTCTAACCTGATGAGGAAGGCAGAGGTGTTTGGTCTCATTTCTGGATATAAAGTGAACTCATGGAAAACTGAGATTATGGATTGGAAACAGGGTCTGGTAAGCTGTGGGGTGAAGAATCAAATAAGGTACTTGGAGGTGCAAGTAACACTGAAAATGGAAGAAATTATAAAAACTAATTGGAAGAAAGTTAGTCAGGAAGTAATCGGCCTACTCTCAAAACAGGCGTACCTACCGTTGAATATCTATCGAAGGGTAAACCTAATAAAAATGATCATTCTACCAAAAGTGACATTACTTTTTAATACTATCCCGTTAACCTTCCAGAAGAAAGATATAGCAAAACTTCAGGGGAGAATACGAAGGTTTATCTGGGCATCGAAAGGCCCCAGGATCTCCTGGAAAAAATTGCATAGGCGGCTCAAAATCGGAGGATTGGCAATACCAGATATACTTGTGTATTGTTTTTCTGTTTAAGAACGTTCGCAGGCTGGCCAACAAAACCGATAAATCAACAATAGGTGCACTTTTTGAAGCATTGCTGATGGATGTCCCACAAGGTCAAACCAATTTTCTTTTTAAATATGGTGACCCCAAGTTTTTTAAGAAGGTGAGGCTCAAGATTTTGAAGTCAGCACTACATACGTGGATATATGTGCGAAAAACTTTAAGAGTCCCATACTTTTCATCATGGGCACCAATTTGGGACTCTCCAGGTACCCCAGAGTGTTTGAGGTATCAATGAAGTCACCCTCTGAAAAAAGGGGGGTATTTGCTATTGAGCAGACCTTAAGGTTGGTATAAATTTGATGAGTTGGGAAGCATTGAGCAATTGCACTAACGGTCTGTTGACGAGGTTCAAATATTTTCAATTGAGTTCCTGGTGGGCAACACAAGATTGGATTAAGGTAGAGGATTCTAAATTCGATCAAGTGACGAGAACTAGTCAGAGGAAAAAGGAAACATCGTTTTGGTATTGGGCTTTTGTGGAGATGGGTGGGAAGATTGAGAATGAAATTGTAAAGCTGTGGGGTGAAGAGTTTGATGATCGAGAATTGATGCAAATGGGGAGTAACTCATATAGTACACTAGGACAAGTAGTAAAATCGGCACCACTCAAACGGAACCACCTGTTTACTACGCACAGAGTTTATTGGTCCCCTGCAAAACTTTCTAAAGTTACTGGTAACACCTATACTTGTTCCAGGTGCATGCAAGTAGCAGCTGACGATATTCATTTGTTTATGCTATGTTAAAAAATAGTCCCATTCTGGAACTTGATAAGTGATTTTTTGGGAGAAACTATTAGGATACAATTTAAAGTAAGCACATGTATAATCTTCTTTGGGCTAAGTTTGGGTCAAGAAGTGCAAATCACGGCAGTCGAATCTAAATTTCAGTTTTATGTAGTTCTGTG
This sequence comes from Lissotriton vulgaris, assembly GCF_964263255.1. Taxonomy (NCBI): domain Eukaryota; kingdom Metazoa; phylum Chordata; class Amphibia; order Caudata; family Salamandridae; genus Lissotriton; species Lissotriton vulgaris. The sequence continues at coordinate 907,836,478 of NC_141689.1, read as the reverse complement.
GGCAATGCGTGAGATTTGCAGGTTATAGAAATCTGAGAATCATCCGACCTTTTCTGAGTGCCTTAGGAGTATTATTTATATAAGCGAATCTGATATGGTGTGCGATCTAAAAAGCAGAGAGAAAGTGTGGGCTCCATTGATAAAGTGGAGAGAGAAGGAAACGTGATTCCAATGATTATGCCACCTACTCTGTTGGCCATATTATCTCCTACCCTCCGGAAGGCCCCAGTTAGTAAAGGAGATGGAATTGGAACATCAGTATACTTGTGTGTAGCCACACCTCCGGTCTCACTTTGTGGTCTATGGTCTGGTTTCCCCTGGTAAGACCTAGAGAGACTAGAGTATAACCCAGCAAGATATTTGGCAAAATGAGGACAGCAAAATAATTTTAAAAAAAAGAACACAAGTTCATTTCATCAGCTATTATTTCTAGAAGAGCCATATAGAATTCCTGAGCATCTTGCTGCTCATTGATAGAAAACTGAACAGTACCTCTACACATATCTACAGTATCCCTAATGCCACTAGTTGAGTGGTATATGTGGCTGGCAAAAATATTTGTCGATTAAGATTTGTTAATTTCTAGCACACTGGATGGTCTGCATGTTGTTGTATTACTTCTTTGACTGATGGTACGTATAAAAGTAAATAAACAGTGACATTGTTACAGCAGTTTATGCCATTTAAATTGTTATACTGATGTCTTGTGATTTCCATGAGTTTTGTTTTATTTTGGTTGCTCCAAATCTTCTTCCTAAATGTAGTTTGATGTAATTTTTCTTTTGAAAGACAGCTTACATTTAGCAAAAATTGGATATTTGCGATGATGAGGAGCATATGTGTTTTGCAAACAACTGTATTCCCTTACACAGCAAATGTCTGCAATAATTCTTGTATCATCAAAATCAATAATATATAGCTCATAATATATAGCCCAGATATTTTTTTCAATGGGCAACAGAGCAACATATGCCATTCATTCTTGGAGTACTGTAGAACCAATGTTAATTGTTGCACAATACAACCGTAGTCCTTGGGAATTGAGTATTGTCACTGCATAAGCCAAATATAGAGGAAACTGTTCTCTTCTGATATAGAATTCTTTGCTAAATAATAATCTTGCAGCACACCAAGATATCTTTTTTGCTCTTGAACATTGTCAATTTGTGGCACAATAAATTCAATTTCTTCATTGCTTGCTGACATCAGAAGGTCTACAACAAATCTGATGGCTCCATTTAAGAGCCTTTCCTCTACATGTACATTGCAACGTAAAATAACACAACAATTTTTTTACACAGATGCAAATCGTTCTTTAATTGCGCGTTATGTGACAGAGATTTTTCCATATTTTGTAGCTAAACATTTGCTTATAGGGATGTGTTGGACCTGGCCTTTCTGCAGAGTCACTCCAAATTTTCTGCCTTCCTCCTCTTTTTCTGACCTTGTGTTCATTGGCTGTGGGACTCTGGGAACTTTACCACTTCTACCCAGTGCTAAAGTGCATGTGCTTTCTCCCTAAAATGTGGTAACATTGACTTATCCACAATTGACATATTTAATTTACCTATACGTCCTTGGTAAAGTGCACCACATGTGCCCAGGTTCTGTAAATTAAATGCTATTAGTGAGCTTGCTGCACTGATTGTGCCAGCCACACAGAAAGCCCTTTAAACATGTCTCAGGCTATCACTGCGAGTCTGTGTGTGCAGTTTTACTGCTACTTTGACTTGGCAAAACCCTTTCCCAAGCCTTAAACTTCCCTTTTATTACACCTAAGTCACCCCTAAGGTAGCGCTTAGGTAGGTCATTGGGCAGGGTGATGTGTAAGTAAAAGGTAGGACATGTACTTTTAAGTTTTGCATGTCCTGGAAGTGAAAAACACATACATTTGTTTTTCACTACTGCGATGCCTAGTCCTCTCATAGGCTAACATTGTGATTTCCTTAATTCACTTTTAAGCTGTAATTCTTGACTAGAAATTAGTAGCTGGGTAATGGTTTGTATCTTTGGAATGGTAAAATTCCAAAAGACCAAGGCAGCAGACTAGGTCAAGCACTCCAGATCCTGTAGTTCTAAATTTTGGGTGGTGCAAACTTCTTCCTACACCTGCTACCAATAGGTGTATAGATCAGAAATACACAAACACGAAATGGAAGGTGCACACAATTAGAGTCAAATAGAAAATAATGTATTAAGTATCTTCTTCTTTATTTAATAGTATTCATCAGACATAGGCACAGCCAACGCGTTTCGTTCCATTTGCCTTTAAGGAACTTCGTCAGGGCTGTAAAAAGTAACAAACATATATATACATAAATATACATTTAAATTGACACATAAAAACAGAAAAATAATCACAATAGACTAAAAAAGAAAATGGCCCAAATACACATATTTACAGAACTTATTATTTAGACAGAAAAAAAGACTAAAGACAATGTTAAACCACAGCAAGTCCTGATTTAAAAAAATATACAGCAGCTACACTAAAGTTTTTTTATATATTTAAAAAAGTGTACAAACACTTATATGAAAACACCTTTCTACAAAATTATTTACAAGCATTATCACCAAAGGAGGGCTAAAGTAGATTGCTGCTAACAATAATACAATATCCATTCCTTGAAGACAAGTTCAGTCAGAAAACTCTTAGGATAAGGGAATATTCTTTGGAGAACGGAAAATCACATTGCCAAGTTTACTTGTTTAAGATTCATCTAAAAGTATTAGCGTGAGCAAGAACTCAATGGCTAGTGCATATCAGAAAACCATCGATTTAGATGGCAAGAGGCTCTTAGCTATTCAGTAAGTATTGTGAACTTACCGAATTAGTATAGTTCAGAGCTGTCACCAATTTTGGACAGAAACATGAGGATCAAACAGCAGCTACCAATTGTGGGTCAGAATCATATGACCTAAAGTGAAAAGCAAAAGTAGCTTCAAATTATGAAGTACAGAAAAAGGAAGTACAATAAGATCATCTCTATAAATATTTAAGAGAGGTATAACGTCAGTAGTTGTCAGTAATGAACTAATTTGGATGACCGTTGATGGTTCTATTGTCCCCGGAAATAATCAAGAAAAAAGTACATCTGCTAGCATAACATAATATAACAGGGAAATTGCCTAAATCCCATTTTCTGTCCTAATTTACACAACATACTGCGTCTATAAGTATACCTGCAGATTTGTAGAGATGGTGTCCACACTAGGTGAGATTGAGTTAGTCCAGTTGATATCCTAAAGTTATGTTCGAAGTTCACCAAGACTGACTGGTGTCAAGTTCACGATCAGATGATATGTAAAGTTGAACTTTTGCTCCACGGGAAGTCTATAACATTGAAAGAAGGAGAGCGAAGAATGAGTTGTGAAATATAACAGGGTCCAAGGTATAAGGCAGGACCATTATAAGTCCACTGGATGATTACAAACAAGCCAATAACCCAGTCTATTTGCATTGTAGGAGGCCTAGTAACAGCTGTATATTAACTTCTCAATAGTCATTGTGACAGCCTAAGGAGGCGAAATGGATTCTACAATAATTTTTGTGACAGCCCGAAGGACCGTGAAAGGTACAAAGTAGTTTATTATGATGATTATTGAAAATCTTACAACATTTTAAACTAAAAGAAGAATTTAAAGTTAAATTCCAGTTTAAAATCATATAAAATGACATTACATAGTCTTTACAACCCATTAAGTATTTGTAATAGCTACGTCTCCGAGTTTCTTTTTGGCTAGCAGTAGGAACTTTACAAAGGCGGAGTTTAAAATGATATCATTTGAGATCATACATTTCATCACGGCCTGCCTACATGACCGTATGCCGTGTGAGTTAAAATGAGCTTTTAGCAATGATTTTCTCTCTTGGAGGAGTTCAGGGCAAATACACAAAAGATGTTGAATGTCTTCCTCACCCCTATTGCACAGTCTGCATTTCGTTTGGGTTACTTGAAATTCCCATGGGGGAAGATGGCAAAGCCCTGGCATGGATCCGAATCTCGCATTGAGGAGGACCTGCTTGTTTTTTTGCGTCCACGGAGTTATTAGATATTGTTGTATCTCCTGCTTATTGTAACCATTTAGCACCATCCAAGCGTGTTTCCTCTTTGTAAGGGTAGCTTTATCCTTTACTATGGATAAGTGTGCTGCGGTTTTATTAATGATTTTCTTGAATGATGTCTTTGTTATATTCGTTTCCCATATAGTCGTAACCCCAAACTCGTTAATTGAATCTCTAAGATATAGAGCTGCAGAGGAGGTAGTATCCCTCTTTATTTCCCTCCATAAGAGCAGCGATATCTCATTTTGTTGGTCGCTTTTTATTTGATTCCAAACTTTTATAAAATGGCCTTGCCTTGCGTATTGTTGATTGGTTAAACCAAACTCCAACCTTACTTGCGCCGGGGAAGCATTCACTGGGAGGTGAAATAACACTCGGTATATTTTGGTTATAATTTTGTTCAAAATATCACTGTCTTTACCCATTAGGGCTTCGCTACCATAAGCGATGGTGGGTAGGAGTTTTGCACCGACAATGCTCAGGAGAGGTCCATACGACAAAGAGGGAAGCGATTTCTGCACAGTTCTGGAAACCTTTATTTATCAAATGCACAGTACACAGCGTCTGCCTACAACCCCTTCATGCCGGCCGCTATGACAATAGATCAAAGAGTACATCACATTATACTGCGGAGAAGGCCGCATCGTGCTTCATTATGGTGTAGTGCATAAAACAGCAATTAGAGGATACTGAAGGTTCAATTTTGTAATTTTGTCGAAGTTAAATAAACAACAAAAACAAACACATGGTAAAGCAATGGCAAGTTCACGGAGGGGAGGAAAAGCGGGAAACAATATATAAGAATGGAGGCAAGTCCACTAGGGGAGGGGAACGGTGAAAGGGGATTAAGAATGGAAGCTAATGAAAGGAACGTCAACTATGGGGAGGAGGGAATGGCGTCGGTGTAATCAAGTGGCGGGGTACAAATGTCACCCCGGTATTCATTCCATTGCGCCCAGATTCTACTCCACTTCCTAGGACGACCCCGAGCCTCATACACCGTCTTCTCCCGAAACATGCACCAATCCATGTTATCTTTCCAGGCACTGAGTCCAGGCGGCCTGTGGGAGCCCCAAAGGTGCGCTATGTCCCTTTTGGCAACCATGTTGCCCGGGGTGATCCAGAGGGTCTGAGCGGCCGTACAGTCTGTAGGCTCCCACACATTAAGCAGGCAGCGCCTCGGGAAGGAGGGGGACCCAGTAACACGCCCCATCACATTGTGGATCCTAGACCAGAAAGCAGAAACAACCGGGCATTCCCACAAAATATGAAGAAAAGTACCATTCATACCACAGCCACGCCTACACAATCCATCTGTCGCGAGCCCCATTCGTACCAGACGCATACCAGTCACATAGACGCGATGGAAGATCTTTAGTTGTCCTTAGGGGAAGAAATAGCCATTTGCCAGTCTTCGTCATCCAGTTCGAGCCCATCCGCCACCCAGGAGGCCTGAAGCTTCACCAGAAGGTCAGCCCTATTGTTAATACGTTTTTTATAAATTAAGGAGATCGTACTGTCGGGGACATGGCCGTCAAGAATACGATCTTCCAACGGGGATGACTGGGGGATGTCAGTCCCGGGGGGAAAGGCAGAGAACAGGGCATGCCGCACCTGAAGATAACGAAAATACTCCTTGTCATCCAATTGATATTCTACCTTTAGGGCCTCAAAGGATTTCACTGTTCATCTGGTCCAAAGATCCTCCACCTTGCTAATCCCAATCATATCCCATCTATCAAACCCTTTCGTCCGCCACAGGTTACCCAGCCGTTCAGAATCATACAGCGGGGTCATACGCGTCAATCTACCGCGCCAACCTGTAGCCACATTCGCATCCTTCCAGGCACGCACGGCACATTTCGTGGGACCAGTCAAGAGACGGAGTGGTGACTTCGAGTATAAAGCTCTATTGAAGTTGCCGCCCGGCAACAGGAATTTATCCATAGCAAAAGCGGGAGCGGGTCCCGGGGAATACATCACATGGTTAATTGCACTTAATTGTGAGGCCCAGTAATATCGTCTGATGTCGGGCAGAGCAATACCGCCATCATACCAGGGAAGCGTAAGTTTTGATAGGGTGATACGGGCTCGTCCGTCCCAAATCAATTGCCTCTGTAGGCCTTCAATCTCACGGAAATAGCGAGCGGGGACAGGATCGAAAAAGTTCTGCAAGGCATATAGGAACCGGGGAAGCGACATCATTTTAAAAAGTGCCGCTCGACCCAATGGTGACAAGGGCAATTCACGCCACTGCCGTACATCCTGCTTGAGGCGACTAAGGGGAGCGTAAAGATTACGATCGTATCGCACTGAGGAGTCCATGGGAATAAAAATCCCCAAATATTTAAAACCATCCTCTGCCACCTGGATAGGAAACCTACTAGGCAGCGGAGGCAATAACCCCGCTATAACATAGACACATGACTTGGTCCAGTTGATAACAAGCCTGGAGTTCTTACCAAAGGAGGTGAGAACGTCAAAGAGCACGTTTAAAGACTTCTGGGGTGAGGTGAAATAGAGAAGGATATCGTCCGCGTAAAGCAAGACGCGATCCTCCAGATCCGGTGCCCACCGGATCCCTTTAATCGAGGGCTCCCATCGAAGCCACCCTACAAGGGGTTCTAATGCCAATGCAAAAAGAAGTGGGGAGAGCGGGCACCCCTGACGGGTGCCACGTCCCAATGGAAACGAATCAGAGCCTCTGCCGTTCACCACGACTTGGGCTAACGGTTGTTCATATAGGAGCCGCACCCATGCAATGAAACTAGGGCCAAACCCGAACTTGGAAAGCGCCGCCCACAAATATGGCCACTCTATGGTGTCGAAGGCCATTGTAGCATCCAGGGAGGCCACCACTGCAGGCTCAGTGAGAGTTCCAGCTCTCGCGAGAACGCTGTGGAGTCTACGAAGATTAAGAGCTGTGTTTCGATGGGGAATGAAACCGGACTGATCCGGATGGATCAAGTCGCAGATTACAGACAATAGACGATTAGCCAGGACTTTGGCCAGAATTTTAGGCTCGGCGTTGAGCAATGAGATGGGGCAATAAGAGGTGCAGCGGTCACGAGGCTTGCCATCCTTATAAATGACCACTATGGTAGCCAAGCGCTGTTCAGACGGAAGGACGCCCGCCTCAAATGCATCAAGAAACATAGTGCGCAAATGAGCAGCCATTTTGTCTGGTCGGAGTTTATAGAGCTCGATAGGCAAACCATTGGGTCCCATCGCTTTGCCCGATCGCAAGGACCTAATGGCAAGAGCGATCTCATCCACTGTAATAGGATCCTCCAGAGCCAATCTATCCTCCTCTGAGACATAGGGTAGTGCAATGTCGCGCAGAAGTAAACGGGAGTCGGCCTCATCACGGTCACTCACTGAACTGTACACCGTTCGGAAATGATCCACGAAACATTCAACAATCTCCCCGGGATCAGTCACACATTCACCAGTCTCACAGGTGATAACGGGCACCACGCGGTTCATTCTTTCAGCCTTGTCCAGCCACGCCAGGAGTTTGCTAGCCTTGTCACCCACATCATACAGACGGCCTAGCTGATTCATACGCATCACCTTAGCAGCATCAGTCACAAGGGCTCTATAATCTGCCTGGTTCAGTTCTAAGGAGTGTAGAAGTGCAGGCGTATCATCTCCACCCAACTCACTTTCGAGCGTAGTTATTTCGGTCTCAAGGGCCGACACAGCCTCCCTCCTAGCCTTCCTATCAGCTGCAATAAGGGACAGCGCGGAACCCCGTATAACAGTTTTAAAGGCCTCCCACAAAACCGTAGGGGAAGCAACCGAACCCACATTCTCATCAAAGTAACAATCGATCGCCTTAACCAAATCCGAGCGGAGCTGAGGGTTCCTAAAGTGCCAAGGTGGAACAGGGGGAACTCTGCTTCCGGAAAGACCTCCCACCGAAACCTCGAGTAACAAGGGGGAATGGTCAGAAATACCCCTGGGGAGATGACGGATTTCACGCACCAAGGATAAGTTAGCAGTTAGCATAAAGAAATAATCAATCCTTGAGAGGCTGCCATGAGCACCAGAGTGAAAAGTGTACTGAGTTTGTGAGGGGTGCAGCAGCCGCCAAACATCTACCAACCCGAAGGTTTCCGTCAAGTCAGTCAGCCACATCTGTGACAATGGCAGAACTCTAGGGGGCAGCCGGTCACACTCGCCCGACATTACCGAATTGAAATCCCCACCTATGCTCAGGAGTCCATCTGGAAGCCCTAGAAGAGTCTTACCAAGGTCAGCATAAGTGGTAGCCTGCAGTCCCGGGGGAACATAAACAGCAACAATTACAATCAGCTTCCCCTCCCATCTCCCCGAGACAGCAGCATAGCGACCCCGATCGTCGAGGGTGACATCGTCTATTTCAAGGGCTAAGGAGGATTTCACCATTATACCAACCCCTCGGGAGCCGGATGTAAAATCAGCGTGAGCAACAAGTCGATAACCTCGGCGGTCAAGAGCTTTACAGGCATTGCCAATCAAATGGGTTTCTTGGAGTAAAATAACATCAGGGGAATGACGTCTTAGAAATTGCAACACAATACCACGTTTGATCCTGTCTCCCAAACCATTAACGTTCCAGGATAGAACTTTCACGTCACCCCCCCCCATCCCAGAAAGAGTCCCAAACCACCCCCTCCCGGAACCTCAGAGCAAGGATGCATACAAGCGATACAGTACCATGTGAAAAAGAAAACATAGAACACAAAACATAACCGAGTCCCCACCTCCCACCCCCCAACCAAGAACCCGTTACAACACCCCCCACCCTGCACCCCTGCTGACTAAGAAGCCACCCCAAACTGCAGTGTGCCTGTCGCCCCATCTGAATCTACACAAAGAACCCCTGAGGAGGAAGGGAGAGACTACCCCAACCCGCCCCACCCCGGGCCTAAAGGTGAAAGCATATAGTAAAAGTTACTCTGCAAAAGTTACAATCCAAAATCGGACCTGATGGACCCAAAGTCATTCCTGCGCCGTTGCGCCTCCGTCCACGCCTCCGGGGCCCCCGCTCTCGGCATCATCCTTTGGCAATGAGTCCAACCAGTCACTGGCACTGTCCGGTTGATCAAAGAAGAATGCACGTTCCCTGTATTCGATACGTAGGCGAGCGGGGAACAGCATCGCATATTTAAGTCCCAAATCTCTCAGGCGACGTTTCACTCCCAGGAATCCGGATCGTTGCCGCTGTACTTGAGGAGTAAAGTCAGGGTAGATAGAGATGGAGCAGTTCTCGAACTTCAGCGGGCCGTGCTTGCGAGAGGCCTGAAGAATGGCGTCTCTGTCCCGAAAGTGAAACAGCCTAGCAATAATAGGCCTCGGGGGTCCCCCCGGCTTAACCTGTCCACCCGGGAAGTGGTATGCACGCTCGACCGCAAAAAAATTACTGAGGCCTGTGGGAGCAAGTTTGGCAACAATTAATTCCTCGACCAGCAAATCGATCGAGGCAGCACCACTGTCCTCCGGTACCCCGACCAGGCGGATGTTGTTTCGTCGGGCCCTGTTATCGTACTCCTCCATACGTCTGGTCAGCAGGTCCTGCGACGACCGCAGATTCCCAATCTCAGACTGCGCTTCCGCCATGTCCGTCACCAGACTGGTAGCTTTAAGGTCCAATGCCTTGACCCTCTTGTTAGTCTTAGCCAAGTCGGCTCGAATAAGGGTAACATCGACCGCCACTGTGTCTATCTTGGACACGATGGCCTCGTATTGCTGACCCATATCAGCCTTGAGTCCTGCAATGGCGGCCAGTAGGTCTTGAAGTGACACCTCTGATGAGGCCATCATGTCCGCCCTTGGGTCCTCTAAACTGCGGCTGGCAGCACTGGGGGATCCTCTCGGCTGAGTATAGCGATCTATCACATTAGACTGGACCGATCCCCCACGATTGGTGACTTTCCTGCGCTTCTCCAGCTCGGGTTTTGTCGCCATGTTGGAATCAGCACCCTGTTGGGTCCTCCCGGGTGCGATAGAATGGCAGTGACCTTCCGGACTTCGAAATTCGCAGCTTCACAAAAATCACAGACCACTGAGCCGGCGCTGTGGTGAAGGCATGCAGCTGGTTAGACCACCAAAACCAGGAGTGCAGATTAGGTCATAGGCAGTCAGTTCAAGGATGGAAGAGAAACCGAAAGTGAAAGTGACACACCATCGGTTGAGCAGATGCCAGGCAGCCGTTGTTGTTGCATTACTGCTCGGCCATCCAAAGCAGCAGAGTCCCCGGTCCCGTCCGGAGCTAGGCCAGAAAGCTTAGGACGACGTAAATATGGTTCCCGAAGTCCGATCTCGGCCCCCAAAAGTGCAGCAGCATCAGCAAGAGTAGCACTTCAAAAGCCCATCGAAGTGACCAGGATGTCAGAAGGATAGATCAATAAGGGCGGCGCGGGTCTCGGGAGCTCTCTGCTCACGCGACCATCTTGGATGCCCGCGTAGCTCCTCCCCCCGTTATACCTCTCTTAAATATTTATAGAGAAGATCTTATTGTACTTCCTTTTTCTGTACTTCATAATTTGAAGCTACTTTTGCTTTTCACTTTAGGTCATATGATTCTGACCCACAATTGGTAGCTGCTGTTTGATCCTCATGTTTCTGTCCAAAATTGGTGACAGCTCTGAACTATACTAATTCGGTAAGTTCACAATACTTACTGAATAGCTAAGAGCCTCTTGCCATCTAAATCGATGGTTTTCTGATATGCACTAGCCATTGAGTTCTTGCTCACGCTAATACTTTTAGATGAATCCTAAACAAGTAAACTTGGCAATGTGATTTTCCTTTCTCCAAAGAATATTCCCTTATCCTAAGAGTTTTCTTACTGAACTTGTCTTCAAGGAATGGATATTGTATTATTGTTAGCAGCAATCTACTTTAGCCCTCCTTTGGTGATAATGCTTGTAAATAATTTTGTAGAAAGGTGTTTTCATATAAGTGTCTGTACACTTTTTTAAATATATAAAAAAACTTTATGCAGTTAGTGTAGCTGCTGTATATTTTTTTAAATCAGGACTTGCTGTGGTTTAACATTGTCTTTAGTCTTTTTTTCTGTCTAAATAATAAGTTCTGTAAATATGTGTATTTGGGCCATTTTCTTTTTTAGTCTATTGTGATTATTTTTCTGTTTTTATGTGTCAATTTAAATGTATATTTATGTATATATATGTTTGTTACTTTTTACAGCCCTGACGAAGTTCCTTAAAGGCAAATGGAACGAAACGCGTTGGCTGTGCCTATGTCTGATGAATACTATTAAATAAAGAAGAAGATACTTAATACATTATTTTCTATTTGACTCTAATTGTGTGCACCTTCCATTTCGTGTTTGTGTATCTTTGGAATGGTAATGGCAAATCCTCTTTACTGGTAAAGTTGTATTCAACACCACTATTAGTAAGCAAGCATTTCTCTGCTCTTTCAGCTGCTCTGTGGGCCTGCAGCCTGTCTCCAATACAAGTCTGAGATGACTGACAGCCACACTTTGTGCACTTCTTCTAGACAGCCACAAACTCAGAGGAAGGTTAGGTGTGTCTGAGTACTCATCTGCTTTCTGATGGCTCTTCCTGGGTGGGCGAGAGAGGGGCTGGCACTTACACCATAATAGGTAGGGCCTTGTCCCCACACAAAGGGCTGATTACCTCTTATAGCTAGTCTGGAGTGAGGACTGGGAAGAAAGGGCTTCTGTGCACTTCAAAGACCCTTCTTTGAAGTCACTCCCACTTCAAAGGCACAACTGGGTATAAATACTGGATCTCAGACCCAAACAAATCAGACAGTTGTGGAACTATAACTGAACTCCGTCACAAGGACTGCTGTGCATCAAGGGCTGACTCTCTGCTGGACTGCTGATCTGGAAGGCCTGCTTTTCTGCTGTGCTGTCCTGCTGTCTGCTGAGGGAGAGCTGGCCTTTGCCTTGCAACTGAAGTGATATTCAAGGGCTTGTGGACTTCTCTCCTGTTGCTTGAGACTGCAGGCTATCAAAGTCTCTATCCCTGCTGCTGTGCCTGGTTCACTGGAAGTAGGCCCAGAAACTTGCACCAGAGAAATCGACACATCTCCAGTCTGCATATAGTAGAACTAACGCATCGACCCTGTTGCAGGAGTAGAATTCGTGCATCGCTCTCAGAACCAATGCATTACCTTAATAGCCCAACACATCAGAAACTTGAATCACCGCCGCCGCAGTGTGGAGTGATTGACGCATCCCCTTGACTGCACAGAGAAATCCTGGCACATTGCTTTCGGAAGTAAGGCCTCTCAGTTCATTGTCTGCGCATCGGCACCACTAAGAAAATCGACGCATCATCTCTACTGATTGGATTTTTATCAGTTTGGTCTTGATTTATTTATACAACCATCGTCTGTTTGTCTAAACCTGGTGTGTAGTCTTTTTGTGGTGTTTTCGTTGTGTTACCCGTATCTGTGTGTTGCATAAATACTTTACACATTGCCTATTCAGATAAGCCTGACTGCTCTGTGCCAAGCTATCAGAGGGTGAGCACAGGTTATGTTTTAGTGTGTGTCTAGCTTACCCTGATTAGGATTGTGGTTCCTGCTTGGATAGGTGCATACCTCTGCTAACCAAAGACCTAGTTACTAACAGTATGTTCTGTCTGTGACTTTTATCTTTACATGGTAGAGGTGCAATTCCTTTTGCATAAAGAAGATGGTAGTAGTGTATCCACCTTGAATAAGACCGCACATACACAAATAATAGTCTGATAGAGAATAATGCTGGATAAGTAGAAACAATCTTTAGTACATAAAGACGGAGTGCTGCATAGACCCCTATCCCCCACTACCAAGAGGAATCAGATGTCAATCAGAAGATTTACAAGTATACATCCAAAAAGAAGTGGTCAAGGAGAGCACAATCCTAAAGCACATGTACATATGAAACTAATGAGTCATATGGTAACAACAGTATCTAGACTGTATATGATCTGTAATTTCCAATTTTAGGACAGAACAAAGGAGCAAATAAAGTTCATACTCATGTTGTCATTTTCTTTATTGCAAGATCCATAAGAATTGAAGTTGATAAAAACAGCCGACACGTGTTTCGTCAGTACTAACAATAAGTACTCAGACTTTTTCAAGGCTATGAAAACAGAGTATCTTGGCGCATGAGACCTTTAATCATGGTCATATGACAGTGACATTGAGACTCAGGACTCAAGGTAAAGGCGATGGTCCAAGATGGCCAATAGAATCATCAGCAGTATGGTAGGTATAGGGTATGGTAAATTAGAATCCCATCTCAAACTCAGCTACAGAAGAAAGTCCCCTCCTGTAAATAGTGGTGTGTTCGGTAAGTATATAACAGAACCAACTCCAGCTAGAGAAAATAGTCCCCTCATGTAAATAGTGGTGTGTTCAGTAAGTTTATGACAAGACACACTCCTGTAAGGGGGGCACGGTTAAAGTTTCAAAAGTGTAGTGTTGGCCCAATACTGAGTCGCGATAATATCAATAGGATGAACACAGCGCGAGCGTGCTTAAGTATGGCCTCAAGAGAATAGGAGGCGGAGATATAGTGAAAGGCACCACCTAATAATGACGCACAGTGCTCTCCTTGACCACTTCTTTTTGGAGGTGCAATTTCCTGTTGTTCCAGAAGTAGTATTTCATTATGAATTGGAGCACATTCTTCAAGAGTTGGCAATAAACATACCACGGGCTGTGATTGTGAAAGAAGAGAATGCATAACTTCAGCTGATGAATGAAGGTTAGGAAACAATGTGATTGTATTTCGTTCCTGTAGGATAATGTTTGCTTCTTTTGTGACAATGCGAAGGGCAGACGGGCACTTGTAATATCTTTGCATATGTTTCATTAATAGCTTGTCTCATATTCTGCATTATTTTTCTATATTTAAAATATAACTAGATGTTGATATTTCCTATACTTCCGAAGGCTTTCAGTGTTTCCTTCTGCAAATGTTTTTTGAAAATTGGTTCACCTTTTACAGTTGTTATTTGAAACATGTCTCCAAAACAATTACCCTCCAAAGAGGACTTCCTAAGATGTTCTAAAAACTTCTTGCATCCGCAAATAAAAACATGTCAAAATTAAGTTATTAACCATGCTGACAAACTTTGATAAGAACTTTTTATTTGTTTTTGAACACTTCCAAGTTCTTGACATGTATCAGAATTCAATTGAAAGTATTCCAATTTGCTATGGTGTTCCATAATCAGTAACAGTAGACAAAGTTAAGTAATGCCTTTGATGTTATGTGATGCTAATCCAGTGGGACCAGTAACTACTCAAGATAAATGTGAATGTGTAGCTTTATGCACATAGAGATAATTACTTTAATAAGAAAGCTTTTACAAGTTTCAGCTTGACCACTCGCATAAAGTAATGTAGGTTCAAAACTACTACATAGAGATCATTTCTTGTCATGTAGAAGTCCATTATCTACTGACTGCTTAATGTATTGGTATATCTGCAGTTGTTCTAAATTTAGAACATCCATTTTCACTTTCTTTATTGTGTACGTAACCTCGTACATGACGATAATAGCTTCATTATCAATCATTGATTGTCCAAGTGGGTCAGCAGTCACGGAAGTTGAAGGATCATTAGTTGATGCAGAATTGTGCTGAATTTCTGCATTCATCTTATTTCCTTCTGCTATTTCTTCTTAAAGCCCTTTTAAGTATGTCTGAATTGGAGGGACACAATCTCATGTTTATTGACATTAATGCATCTTCATAGGAATCAAATTAGCATAGAATATCTTCCTCTTTGTGGCATGGTTTAAATAGTTGAAGAAGCGCTAGGTAGTAGAAATCTTTATTTTCTCCTGTGTCATAACTAAGATTGCCATGATTAATACGAGTAGGTTTAGCATGACATATTAAACATCCATTGGTCAAGATACATTTTTTTTTCTTAAAACATCCATTGGTCCCATGAATTGTCCAGTATTGATATCTTCTACTGTATTATTTCAATATGTGTAGAATTGAGCAACGTCATAGAGCAATAGGTTTTCTTAAAAATGACTTCTTTGCAGGTAGTACATGTCCAACATCTTGTTTTTCAAAATGTCTTTGTTTGTGGGCTCAAAATGTGCAAGGTATTCAATTTCAGGTAGGCTCTTCAAAACTTTCCGGTATGATAATGACAAGCCTAAACTAAAGCCAGATTATTGGTAGTGATTTACCGTATAAGCTTGAAGAACTCAAATGGTCACATGCTTCATAGTCAGTGAGCTCACAGTGAGATACCATTTGAAGGCTAAATCGGTATCATCTTTTTGTTAAAGTTCGCTCTGCAGATATTTCATCCCATACTTCCTTCTCCTCAGACTTTTCAGCTTTTGTAATTTATACAGTAACATACCGTGCAACCGCTGTACAATTATCTACAGCAAATTGTATATCCATGTTAGCATCCCACATATGTAGAATTAAAGGACTGTATTTGTTGATCCTTGCGATCTCCTAAGCTTGTAAGTATTCTTTGGTGATTTCCCAATAATGGCATGTCTTACAGATGACATGAACATTTCACTTTTCCTTTCTGTAGAACTGGTCTGGGAAATCTAAAGTGACATTTAGAGTAATATTTGGATTTGCTGTAATACTTTCTTAAGCAGCATTTATCAGACTTATGGGATTGATACTGTAACACTTGGTCAATTAATGTCTTGTTGTGGTCTTTTTTGGGATGTGACATAATGTGCTATAAAATCTAGAACATATTAATCAGAGTTGCATCCACATTTAAGTGCATCTTTAACCCATATTAATATGTGGCACATCTCTTGCTTGATACTCTTTTCTTCAACATAAATCAACCACTTCACCAAAAGGATTTCTGTTTTTGTTGGTTAAGTACGGAAGCATTGCTTGAACTTTGTGGTTGAAATATCTGCAAATATTTTCAGGATCAAAGGAACATAGTTCTGTGTTTTGGTGTCAATCTTTGCAATATTACCATTTGCTACTAGTAGAGATTGATACAAGTTGTCCCATGTGTATTCAGCACAGCTTAAAGTAATAAACTAAGTAGGGGTCCTACATTTCTGAGCATTCATTTGAATTCTCTTTGTCTCACTGACATGCCATAATATTCATTAAGTAATATTCAAAATTGTCATCTTTGTCGTGCACCTTTTACATGAAATCGTACGCTGTTATATTTGTAAACCCATTTCCAGTGCGCATGTGTAATAGCATAAAAAGTGACAGAAAGTTCACTTTCATACAGTAGTGTGAAAATGTAAGGAATGTCTGGAGAAAAGCGTGGATCTTCTGAATATTATCTTATTGCTTGGTACTCTGGTGACACAATATGTTCAGGACAATCATCATATTGTCCACCTTCCCCATTGTGGAATACATGTGTGTATAACATCTGGCTTCTAAAGTGTTTTCCCAGACACTAATTAGCTCTCCTCTAGCTACCTTCATCTGGTAAAGTTATAAAGCATCACCCACCATTTCTCTTGAGTGTAATGGGTGTATACTGTAATGTTCATATATATTTGTTGTTCAGCTTCTTCATGATTAATCTATTGAAATTGTCCATTTTCATTTTTTCCCCAAACGATAAGTATGTGAAAGAGATGAAGTTAGTAATGTCCATATCTTCATAGTATATATTGTTTTCCTGGAGGTAATGTACTGCGTTCTAGAATATGTCAAAGCTTTTTAAATACTACCAATTATTTGGTCTTTGATAGGTACTCCATTGAGTGAAACCAAAAAAAGTTGCTCCATCTTCATTCTGTCCCAAGAGTGTAGATATTTTTAGTAAAATCTAAAGGAAGGAAAATAACTTTTCGTTTGAGTGCACGTACTAATTCATAGGCTTGAAACTTGCCAGATTTTTGCTACATTCTAACAATGGTTTGAAAAGAATGTACAGTTTCAATTTAAATACTTTCATATAAACTAACTTGCAGTCGTTCTGATGGAATTGGATAATAGCACATTATCTGATATTCACAAATCACAACATTTTCTTCCATAAATAGAAAGGGAGCAACATTTCTCCATGCTATTTTTTCCTCATTTTCTGTTTTTCCAAGATCAATCATGGTATCTTACTTCTAATAATGCAAACTTGATTAGGTATTTCTGAAACAGTTTCTTGAAATTTCCGAATATCCATTTGTTTATTGGCTACGTCCATCAAAGCATTTTCTGCTTTAGTTCGAGTGAAGACATCCTTTGGAAAAGTAATTGTCTCAGAAACTGCATCCAAGTATTTAGATTCTATGTAGTCTGTAAAACTGTTAACGTGCTGGAGTAGAGTGTAATAGAGCATAATTGAGTCATTCTAAATGCAATGATGTTTTTTTTTAAAAAGTATAATGTCCATACAAGTTTTCTGATTGTTGAATGATGTGTGCATAGCATCTTGATGTGATTGAATGTGATATCACATATATGATTTCACAGACAAGCTAAATAATGTCCTTATAGGTTAGTAATCATCGAAATGGATATACATCTCTTGTTTGTAGTTGTTTTATTTTGTGGACTATTGATGAATTTTTACATGTATTCAGGAATGTCCTTAGCTTCTGAATGGATGCATATCGAATTTTGCAAATAGAATTGGAATTCCATTCATACACAGGTTTTTGTGGTTTTCACTAATGCAAATCGTCAGTAGGTAAGAATGCATTGTTTGATTTGTTTTTTATTCTGTGCCTACTAGATTCCCTTGAAACACTTAATAGCAACGGCCTTCATTTGTCACTGAAAGGACACAATTATTCTGTTGATGGGAAAGCTCTTCATGAAAGTAGGATTCAGTGCTTGAGGTATGTCCAAGTGCCTTGGAAAATGTTGCAGAAGTTGAGTCTATTGATTTTTTTCACACAATTAATCGATTTTATAGGTTGAAATTAAATGGTCCAAAGTTTCCATGCAATTCATTATGGGAATAAACTTTTTTGTTTTCACAAGAAATGCCTTGTCCACAATATGTTGAACATATAGTTTGTGTATAAATTTGTCAGGTTTTTTTACGAATGGAAGCATTTAACCCCTCCCACGCTCATGTCGAGCACAGCTCATCATGAGCCACGGTTCTCCTCAGTGCAACCCTCAGTGGTGCAGGGCGGGTCCCTGTAGTGACTCAGGGGGGAGAGCTCACGTCTTCAGACTGGGACTGCCAACAACTTTAGAGTTGCCATGGAAACAAGCATTTACAATGCAACGGTTTTGCCTTTGGAAAAGTTAGAGCTATTGGCATTGTAAATGACAATTTTTTTATTTATGTGTTTGTTTTGAAAACCGATAAATAAATGGCATTGTCATTTACAATGCCAATAGCTTAATCTCTCGCAAATGCCACCCACACCCACAGAGAGCTCCCCCACACAGAGCCCCTCCACACAGACCCCCCCCCACACACACAGGGCCCCCCCCACACACACACCTACAGAGCCCCCCCACACACACCCACACAGAGCCCCCCCACACACACTCACACAGAGCCCTCAAACACACTGCAAACCCCCCCACACACCCACACAGAGCCCTCCCCACACACCCACACAGAGCCCTCCAGACACCCACACAGAGCCCCCCACACACCCACACAGAGCCCTTCACACACCCACACAGAGCCCCCCACACACCCGCACAGAGCCCCCCACACACCCACACAGAGCCCTCCACACACCCACACAGAGCCCTCCACACACCCACACAGAGCCCCCCATACACTGCGAGCCCCCCTGTGCAAGTTATACACTGTTGTTAGAGATGAACCGACCGCATAGGTAACCAACAGGTGTAAAAAGGACTTCAAAGGTGACAGACTGGGGAGAGAGATGATGATGTAGGAGTGAGAGAGGGAGGGATTGTGCAGATAAAAGAGGAGTGTGAAAAGGGTTGTACACAGCAAGAAGTCTGAGAGGGAGTGTGTAGATAATGGGTAGGTTTGGGTGGGAGAAGCTCTTTGTGTAACATCAGGTGTACAAGGGATTGTATAGGCAACAAACAAGTGTGAAAGGGGCTGCAATGATGTACACTGGTGAAAGGGAGTGCTGCAGACAATAGCGAGGTGTCACAGAGGAACAGCAGACAGTAGGTAGGTGTGAGATAGCTGGGCTGTGAAACTAACTCAAAGGTAGGAAAGGGTTCTTCACAGGCAAGAGACAGGTGTCAAAGGGTGTAAAATACTTTTGCACAGAGCAGGCTGTGAGAGATGGGGGAAAGCAAGTCACAATGCACTTTATTTCCAACAGGCTTGTGTTATCTGCAGAAAATGGTCAGCACCAAAGGAGCTCAACATGAGGCCAAGTGAAGGCACCCAAGGGGTGCAGCAGTAGATTAACCACCCAAGAGGGGGATTTAGAAAGTACCACATAGTCACAGTACATTAAGAGCACAACAAAAAGCCTTGTCCGTGCCAGAAAGTAAGGGGTATAACTAAATGCATACGTACCACTAACGTCAATTTCTGTGGCTTAATGTGCAGTTTTCATGCCACAAAAACTATAACTGAGCCCTTTTTTTTACTCTTTGTTAAACATTTTCTGGACTTAGGGTGAAAAAAAAACAGTATTATTATGGACAATGCATCGCTTCCAGTTCACACTGGTCATTGTATAATTATGTAAGGCAGGGTGCCTATTTTGGAGGCGAACGTAGCAGACAATCTGTAACAAAACTATTTAAAAAAAAAAGAAATTTCACATGTATTTCTTGCCGCTGAGGTATAAAGATGCTTGAAGAACAAGTATTGACAAAACCAACAGAAATGGCCTTTGGGACTCATTGATTTTGCCACTGGTTTTTAGTAATAATCTACAGCATCTCCGGAGCATCACAAGGTGGGGGAGTGGGGGGGGGCGACAAAGGATGCACATGGATGGAAGCATCACAAAGGGCATTGGGTAGGGTAACACAACATGTAGTGTGCAGGTGGAATGAAGAATCGCAAAGGATGAGGGTGGGGAAACAACACAGAGGGTGCGGGTTGCAGAAAGTAACATGGAGGTCGAGGTTAGGGGGAAGCAACAGGCGAAAAAACGTCATGGAGCGGGTGGGGAGGAGCACATGGATTAGAAAGCAACTCTTGGGGGAGACGTACAGGAGGGCAGCATAACATGGACAGGCAGGGGAGAAGCGCACAGGTGACAGAGAATGGAACACACCACAAAGGGAATTGGGTAGGGTGATACAACATGTAGTGTGCAGGTGGAATGAAGAATCGCAAAGGATGAGGGTGGGGAAACAACACAGAGGGTGCGGGTGGCAGAAAGTAACATGGAGGTCGGGGTTAGGGGGAAGCAACAGGCGAAAGAACGTCATGGAGCGGGTGGGGAGGAGCACATGGATTAGAAAGCAACTCTTGGGAGAGACGTACATGAGGGCAGCATAACATGGACAGGCAGGGGAGAAGTGCACAGGTGATGGGAAACTACGTCCTCCCGGCCCCGCCCACAACCCGGCGGCGGGCCGGACATCTTCTTCCGGTGTTTCCTCCGGGCTGCGGTGGAAATCAAAGTGTGACTCTGAATGTGTGTTACCATCGCCCCCCTCTCTTCAGGTACCTCTTGCATCTCGCACTGCCATACACCCGGTCAGTCCCACGGCCTCCCTTGTCTTAGTCCCGGAACTGGAGACTTAGTGCCTGCACACACTGTAAACAAGCATTTACAAGTGTTACGGGAACGGGCAAACGGAGAGCGGGAGGGGGGGTCGGGAACTGGATAAAAACAAAAGTATTAAAAAATGCTGCTTACCTGATCAGCGGGCTCAGTGCACAGCCCACCCCTGCAAAAGACACGGTGGAAATGAAAAAAACATGGCGAGACCAAAAAAATAAAATTGCACACGCCCACCACCGCAATGACGGAAAGGGGGGAGAGGGAAGAAATCGCGGGAACGCCCACGAATCTGGTCCGGCCATGACGGACAGATCTCGGTTCCAATGGCTAGCCTCCATTTATGGAGCTAGCCAATGGAACAGAGGGTGGATTCCCAAGCCACTCTACTGTAAACATAAGGTTTTTGCCTGCGCGAAAAAGCTGCGCAGTGCGCAGGTTTCGCTTAGGCAAAACCTAATAAAGCACCAACTTCAAAGCAGGATGTGCGCCGTGTTTATTCCAAAACACCTCCCTCCGGCCCCTGACTGGGGGTGAGTTTTGGAAGACATGATCTGGCCTCGCGCCTCTCCTAGAAGCAAGCCACGCCTCTCCTAGAAGCAAGCCACGCCACCTCCCCAGCCTCCACCCAAGCCAACCAATTAACAAAGGGAGCCAGAGCCGACCCTTGGAATACTTTGTTTTATCTCTTTTTCACTAGAACAACTCCAAGCCACACAGGGCAGGGTAATGCAGGTGCAGGCGTCCTGGAATGCTCTCTGGCCTCTCGCCTTCCGGCTGGCAAGTCGTCCCACCTCCAAGTTCAGACCAACTTGCCCTCTCTGCCTCGTTGACATGCAGTGATAACTTTTTTAGGTAACCAGCATATGTTCCGATAGTGCAACCTCATATATGAGAGGTAAACTGCTCCACATCAGAGTCAAACCGCACCATGAGAACCCACCGGGAGTGCAATGATGCATAGTGGCCACCAGGTGATTTGGAGATGGCGGCACAGGGACAGAAACTTCCCACAGCTGACTCTGGTAATCGTGCAGCACCCTCCTTACTTCGGGGAGGAACGGGCAAACTGGAGAGTCCCTGTGGCAACCTCTCAAGCAGGGAGACATTCACTCAGCCAGGGGCGACGCAATTCAACCGCCCCACCGCAGCTAGACACAGCGGCATAAGACTGTGAGCCTTTCCATTTTCCACCTCCTCTGATCTGCATGTACCTTTAATGCAGCTCTGCTGGTTTTGCATGTGTGAATTTTGGCGCATGACCTCTGAGGCAGAGTGTTCCGAATCATGGCTTAGTTGCAACTTTTTATAAAGGTTCCTAAAGAAAAAGGAGCCAAACTCGGATTCTTCATAACCCGAATCCATTCCCAATCAGACCGCTGTGCACTATCCTGTGCTGAATAAGCTACTGGTCTCAGCTCAGTTACCAGCACACCAAAGTTCACATCACTGAAAGCACCATCGCAACTGACATTAATTGGAGCCTCGGCTCGGTTTACTTCATAAAATGCGCCTACCTCGAGACTCAATTGGCCATCGTTTGTGTCAACATATTCACCTACCAACAAATGTCAGTGCACGCTTTTCCACCAGGCACACACACCACTAGCCGGCAGTGCACACTTCCACCAGGCACACACACCACCAGCCATCAGTGCACAATTTCTACAGGCACCCACATCCCCAGCCATCAGTGCACGCTTTTAACATGCACACACACACACACTACCAGCCATCAGTGCACGCTTTCACCGGGCACAAACACCACCAGCCTTCAGTGCACGTTTTCACCAGGCACACACCACCAGCTGTCAGTGCACGCTTTCACCAGGCACACACCACCAGCCATCAGTGCACGCTTTCACCAGGCACACACACCACCAGCCATCAGTGCACGCTTCCACCAGGCACACACATCACCAGCCGGCTGTGCACACTTCCACCAGGCACACACACCACCAGCCATCAGTGCACAATTTCTACAGGCACACACACCACCAGCCATCAGTGCACACATCAATTGTTAACGCATCCACAATTAACTATTGTAGCAATCACAGTATGGCACACTTTACTTTTAAACATATTCATCCAAAGCGCAGCATGCCACCATTGCTACAAAAATAAATACACATTTTTTTGGCCTACAATTTATTGACTTTTGTTGCAATTGGTGTTGCAATATTTCGCAATACCAATAGCTCAAACTTAATTAATGCGAGACCTATTGTATTACAAATCCTTGTTACAATTATATTCAGAATTTTTACTCTTCTAGTAAAAATGCCATTTGTTTTAGAAGGGCCATCTAATCTTTGTTTTGAATGGTTAAATGTGTTTGTAGTGGTTTGTGTGGCAAATGTTTTATGGAGATACTCCCTAAAGTGAAGTCGGGGTCTCCCGCGGACGTCTGCCCAGCACGAGTCCTGCAGCAAATCTACTCCAGCTGCCCTGACCCCCCCATTGCCTTCCTCAACAGCTCCCTGGCACAGGGCGTAGTGCCCACTGCGCTCAAGGCAGCTACTATAGTGCCCATCCTGAAAAAACCTGGCGCTGACTCTTCTATCTCGGCCAACTATCGCCCCATCTCCCTGCTACCCTTTCTGGGCAAGGTGATGGAACGCCATGTTACCGCGGTGCTCAGCGCCCATGTTGAGGCAAATGGGGGACTGGCATCCCGCCAAGCCGGGTTCCGTCCCAGGCATTCGACCGAGTCAGTCGTGGTCTCAGTCTTGGACAAACTCAGAAAGGGTATGGATGAAAACAAACACCAGGCACTGGTCCTCCTTGATCTCTCCGCCGCCTTTGACACGGTGGACCACACCATCTTACTTACCCGTGTCAAGGCGGCTGGCATCGGGGGATCAGCTTTGATCTGGCTCTCCTCCTTTCTGAGGGAACGCACTCAGGCGGTCCGGCTAGGCGACTTCACGGCCACTCCCCTCCCTGTCACCTGCGGTGTCCCCCAGGGATCCTCTCTCTCCCCCTTACTTTTCAACCTTTATATCTTCCCTCTCATCTTTGCACTACAGCAGCTGGAGGTCACCGTCTATAATTACGCGGATGACCTCCAGCTCATCTTTGATCTGTCCTCTTCTCCTCTCTCGGTCTCTAATTTCCAGTCAACTATGACATTCATCAGGGACTGGATGAACCACAACCACCTTAAGCTGAACCCGGATAAAACCGAGTTGGTTCTCACTGGTGGTTCGTCCAGTCCCTGGAACTCTCTCTTCTGGCCCCCCTCCCTTGGCTCTGCACTGACCCCCTCCACCACGGTCAAAACACTTGGTGTCAAAATAAACAGCCAACTCACCCTCCATTCACAAATCAGTTCTGTGGTGTCCTCCTGCTTCCTCTCTCTCCGCACTATCCGCACTGTCTCCCGCTTCTTTTCCCCCCTGGCACTTAAGATCATTATGGCCGCACTTGTGATATCGAAACTGGACTACGCAAACGCTCTTTACCACGGTATCCCCGCATACAGTCTGCGTAGACTCCAGACCGTCCAGAACCAAGCAGCCCGGCTGGTGTACGGTCTCCCTCGGTATCACCACTCCACCCCTCTTCTCAGGGAGCTTCACTGGCTACCTATAAAGGAACGGGCCCTATTCAAGATCGGCTGCATGGTCTTCCAGGCCCGCCAGGGCACTGCCCCCGCCTTCATCTCTTCACTAATCAAGTCTTATGTACCCGTAAGAGAACTTCGGTCTTCCTCCAAGTCCCTCCTCCAGATCCCTCGCTTCATTCGCAAAAAGTGGGGCGGGGCCAATTTCTCCACCCTGGCTCCAACCTTCTGGAATTCACTCCCTGACCACCTCCGCTCTGCCACTCAGTATCTCCCCTTTCGCAGAGATCTGAAAACGTTCCTCTTCAGCCAGGCTTTCCTCACTTAAACTCCCTCAAAATTCCCTTCACCTCTCCCTGGTCTTTCCCCCTCAGTTGCCGATCCCCCCAGCGCCAAGAAACCGCAAGGTGTACGCTGCGCTTTAGAAGTATTTTAAATTAGAAATTAGAAATGTTTTCCAGTAATTGTTTTACTAAGAAGGTAAGATTTTTTTAGAAAGTAGAAATTTTAGCATTAGTCCTACCAGTAGTATTGGTTTTCAGAAGGCATCTTTCTTCTCGCTTTGGCATAGTTTACATTTTTCTCTCTGTGTTGTACAATGTCCATTTGTTTTCTTTTCAGGGATTCTTTTGTAGGCATTTCCTTCAATTTGAGGAGATCAGTCACAAGAACTATATAAAGAAATAGAGATTTAAATAGCTATGGCTTTAAAAGAATAGGCGACTATTTGTATTTTAGTTCCCTTATTATGTTTGGGAAGAATATACAATCAAGCAACATAGCTGTTTTATTTTAAAAATATGCTGATGGAAGAGATCAATCAATCAAGGGATTATAGAACGCAAGCTACTCACCCGGAACAGGTCTCAAGGCACTGAGAGGAAGGGGGCATGGGGGGTTCCACAGATCCTAGAAGTTCACTGAGTTCCATCAAAGAGCCAGGTCTTGAGGTTCCTGAGGAATTTAGGGAGCGATGCAGTTTGTCAGAGGTGGAGTGGGAGGGAGTTTCATGCCTTGGCCGCGAGGAGGAGGAAAGATCGTCTTCCTGTTCTGCTTTTCTTGATCTGAGGTACCGTTGCGAGGGAGAGTTGGACCAAGCGGAATGACCGCTCGGGGGGGCGTAGAACACAAGGTGGTGGTTCAGGTTGGCGGGTCCGGTGTTGTAGAGGGCCTTGTGAGCGTGGGTGAGGAGCTTGAAGGTGATTCTCTTCTCGATGGGCAGCCGGTGTAGGGTCTGCAGGTTTTTAGCTGATGTGGCAGTGGCGCGGTAGGTTGAGGAATAGTCTAGCAGTGGCGTTCTGGAGTTTGCGGGTAAGGTTCTTGTTGGTACTGGCGTAGGGTGCGTTGTCGTAGTCCAGTCTGCTATTGATGAGGATGTGTGCAACAGTTTTCCTGTGTTCGGGGGGAATCCACTTGAAAGTCTTGCGGAATAGGCGGAGGGTGATGGCGTTGACCTGTTGGTCCATTTTGAGTTCGGAGTCCAGGGGGATTCCGAGGTGGCGTGCCTGGTCCGTGGGGGCCCGGAGTCTCCGAGGGCAGGGGGCCACCAGGTGTCATTCCAGGGATCAGAGTGTGGGCCCACGATAAGTATCTCGGTTTTGCCCATGTTGAGTTGGAGGCAGCTCTTCTTCATCCATCTGGCTACTGTTTACATTCTGTCTTGAAAGTTGTGTTTGGTGATGTTGGGTTTGTTGAATAGGGAGAGGATGAGTTGAGTGCTGTCTACTTATGATGTTATGTTGAGTCCGTGTGCTCGGAAGATGGATGTGAACAGGGCCATGTAGATGCTGAACAGGGTTGGGCTGATGGGGGATCCTTGTGGGACTAAGCAGGTGGTTGGAGTCAGTTCTGAGAAAAATGGAGGGAGTCTGACTTGTTGTGTTCTGCGAGAGAGGAAAGAGAGGATCCAGACGTGAGCCTTGTTCCGGATTCCCGCTTTGTGGAGTCTGTGGGCTAGGGTGCGGTGAGAGACAGTGTCAAAGGCCGCAGAGAGATCAAGGAGGTTGAGGGCCGCAGTCTCTCCTCTGTCAAGGAGGGCGCGGATGTCGTCTGTTGCTGGGAGAAGTGTGGTTTTGGTGATGTTATTCTTCCTGAAACCTGAATGGGAGGAGTTGAGGATGTTGTTTCCTTCTATGAAGTCAGCGAGCTGCCTGTTGATGGCTTTTTCCATGACTTTGACTGGATAAGGGAGTAAGGAGATCAGTTTGAAATTCTTGAGATCTGTGGGGTCCGCTGAAGGTTTTTTCAGGAGAGTTTAGATGTCGGCGTCTTTCCAGTTGTCGGGGAAGGAGACTGTCTCGAAGGAGCGGTTGATAATATGTTGGAGGTCAGCGGCAAGGATGTCTGCAGTTTTGCGGCCGTGGTGGTGGGGAGTGGTCCCTGGTGGCCTCAGAGTGGGTAGTCTTCATTATCCTCAGAGTGTCTTCAATGCTGAGGGCGGTCCATCTATCCTCTTGGCCTCCCTGATGAGGTGGTGGTGGTTGCGGATGGCGTCCTTGTGTGCTGCGTGGCTATCCTGAGTTTGTTCACTGTGCCATTCCTTCTCTAGTTTCAGGCAGGCTTGCTTGGAGGCAAGAAGTTCTGGGGTTAACCAGCTGGCCCTCTTGCTGGTGTCTCTGTGGGGGGGTTTCTTCAGCGGGTTGAGGGTGTTGGCGCAGTCCTCGATCCCACATCTGAAGCTGTGGGCAGCGTCGTTGATGTTGGAGGGTTCGGTGGGTGAGCTGAGAGCGAGGTTTGCATTTCGTTGGCCTCGGGTGATTTTGCTCCAGCAGCAGCGGGGGATCTGTTGGGTGTGGTGGTGTGTGGTGGGTTTCTGGAAGGCGAAGTGGATGCAGCGGTAGTCGGTCCAGAAGAGTTCGGTGGTGTGGCTGACAGAGATGTGCGGGCTTGAGGAGAAGATGGGGTCAAGCGTGTGGCCGGCGGAGTGGGTGGGCGTTGTGACGAGTTGCTCCAGTCCGAGGTTGGCGAGGTTATCGATCAGGGTTGTGGAGTTGTTCTCGTTGTTCTCAAGGTGAAAGTTCAGGTCTCCGAGGAGGATGTCGTCTGCGGAAGTCAGGGCGTGCGTGCTGATGAAGTCAACGATGGAGTCGCTGAACTGGGGATGGGGTCCCGGGGGTCGGTAGACGAGGTTGCCTCTGAGGGTGGAGTTAGGGTCTGTGTGGACCTGGAAGTGCATGTGTTCTTTGGTGCTGAGCGCGTTGTCTGTGCTAGTCGAGACCCTGATGCTGTTCTTGTGAACGATTGCGATTCCTCCTCCGACTCCGTTGGTGCGGTCTCTGCGGGAGATCTTGTAGCTGTCTGGGATGGCTATGGTGATGTCCGGTGCGGAGGAGTCGTTCAACCAGGTCTCTGTCAGGAAGGCGACGTCTGGGGATGTTGTGTTGAGCAGGTCCCAGAGCTTGACGGCATGTTTGCGTGCAGAGCGGGTGTTCAGTAGTATGCATCGGAGGTGGTTGAGGTATTTCTTGGTGGGTGGTTCGTCGGGTCTGAGGCTGGTGTAGCTGCATTTCCGGCAGGTGAAGGGACCGGCGTTTAGGGGCGGCCTTGAAGCAGGTGTGGGTCCGTCCGAAGTTGAGAGCGTGTAGAGTGCTGGTGTCGTAGTGGTGGCGGTTATCGTGGCGGGTGTGAGAGCCAGGGGTTCTGGTGCTGGGCGCGGTCCTTGCGCGGACGGGCACAGACGGGCTTGCCTTAGGCACGCCTTCAGCGTGCCAGCGGCTGACATATATGGGGAGGTGGGAGGGAGGAGCAGCTGGGAAGCGGGGGCAGCGAGTGGGCAGTCAGGGCGGCAGGGTGCAGGGGACGCAGCGGCTGGGGCGGTGAGGGACGATGAAGGTAACAGAAGGCAAAAAAGGCACAAAAAATGAGGGAACACGAGTGTCACAGAAGGCATGAGAGCACAGAAATACAGGGGAAAAATGAGTGGCACAGAAACACAGGGAAAAAACGAATTTCACAGTAGACAAGAGGGCACAGAAATACAAGGAAAACATGAGTGGCACAGAAAGCAAAAAGGGCACAAGAATACAGGGGCAGGGGGGAGGAGCCAAGATGGCGGACGGGACGGACGCTTGAGCTCCCGGCTCCGCAAGCCGTCCGGCTCCTTTTCATAATCCTGCTCACCCATCCTGACCTACGCCGTCCTACAGCCAGGCATACTAGCGCTGAAGTTGCTGGCGTTCTTTTGGTACCTTTGCCGGCTGAATCGGCGGTAGACTCGGTGTGTTCGCCGACCTCCGGCGCTGCCCCTGGACCCCGAGCTGATGGCCGCTGCAGTACGCTGAAGGACATGTTCGGGGAGACGAGCTGGGGAAAAGCTGATGATTACGTGGCAGTAAATGGTTGCCCGGGATATCGGAGTTGGACCCTTTTGTCCGGGTTAGACTCCCTCTCGTGCTGACGGTGGAGCGGACGCCGCTGCAGCCCCTCCCGAGTGCTTTACTCTGCCACTCCGACGGGAGACGGGCGGACTCCATTTTGAAGCGCCTTCCCTGCTGCGGACCGCCGGTACTCACGGAAGACGGTAGGGGCTCTCATCCTGTGCTGCCCCCGAGTTACGAACGGCGCTTCCCCGGTGGCTGCATTTGTGCTTACTTTGCTGCCGTGGTCGTTTCCCTTACGCCACTGATTGCTTGCCGGTGGGGTGGAAATGGTACCTGTCCCTCCTGACGAGACGCGGGCTGCTCCCGTGTCTCCTGTGACTGCGGGCCCGTCTGCTCTTGCGTCGAGGGCCGTACTGAGGGAGCAGCGGGGTAGTGCGGACCGACATCTAATGCAGGAAGCCCTGACCTGCGGCGATATCCTGGTCGCCCTCTCTGATTTAAGAGCGTCATGGCGGAGCTCGGCCCGGGCACTGGGACGAAGATTGATGAGGCTGTGTCTGACGCGGGGCGATCCTGGCTGGCTGATCACACACCGCCCTTGTTTCATCCTGGTGGGGATACAATGTTGCGGGCTAAGGAGACGGAGAAGAGGTGTTCTCCTGGCTACAAAGTGATGTGTTTGTACATCGATGATGCTACAGTTGCTGAAACTCCCTCTACTTCGAAAGCCACGACTTTGTCTACACGCTTCTTATCGTGGCCCTGCTGTTCAGTCTCCCTGTCACATATCCCCCTCGCTGCTTCTACCACTGGAGCCCCTGTGTTACATTGCGGTGGTGTGAGTGACCCTGCGGCAAAAGGAGTCGTCGTCGTTTTGGACAATGGACTTGCTACGGCCTGGGAACGTTCATCTTCCCCTCCTCTGTTTCCCCTTCCTCGGAAGCGGCCATCTTGCTTCTTTGTTTTGGCTGACGGTGGCCCGCAGCAGTGGCCAGGCCTGGAGAAATTTCGCCGTTCCGGACAGGGTTGATGGTTTGCCTTACGCTGCTTTTGCTGGATCGGCTGGCGGAGACCCGGACTGACACGCATTCTGCAACGTTGGCTGAGTTGACTTTAATGTCCTGTTTTTATTTCATGTCACTGTCGATTTATCCCGATGCCTATTTCTGCTGCTGGGGGGCGGATTTATGTTGGACTGGGGTTCTGGGTGTCATGGATTCTAGTCTACCGGGTTTACAGTTTTTCAACACAGTGTTGTGCATGGCGTAGGAGATGCTGACGGCGAGGGAGACCGGGAGTTCTGTTGTTGGGTGGGCTCCTCCCCGCTTTTCCCTCTTCCTGGGAGCAGTAGATTAGTGTATTCTTTTCTCTCTCCCTATGTTTCTAACGTGATTTTATGGACCTTTTTCTTTTCTCTCTTTACTTGTCCCTATATTTCGGGTTCTCTTTTTGGGGCGACAGGCACACTGCTAGGGGGGGGTAGGCCATAGCCTCGGCATGCGTGTTGGGTGGGGGGTCTTCCTTGGTTCGTTTTTTGTTTCTTTGGGCCTTATTTTTCTCTTTTTCTGTTCTCGTTCTTATGTGCTTTTTCCTGGGTCAGTGGGTTGGTCTGATGTTGGGAGGGTAGCGGCTGGGTGGGCACAACTCGTTATGCTTCATCATCCTGTGGTTCTAGCTCTGCGCCGCCATTTTAGCTATGTTTATTGTTGGTTGACTCTCCTGATGGACATTGCCCACTTATTATTTAGATGGATGTTCTGTGCACTGATCCGTTCTAGCTTTCGTATCTCCTTATATAAAAAATTATTTTAAAATTAACCTTCATAGCTCCTGACACTTGGTGCTCGTGTAATTCAATGTAATACATGTTGTAAGCTTCTATGTGCTGACGTGCTACCGAGTGGAAGTATACTTTGCTACTAAGCTTCAGAAGTGTCGAGGCCGGCCGGATGGTTGTAGGCCCGTATTTGTCTTCTGCACAGTGCTAAATAAAGGTTTTCAAAAAAAAAAAAAAAAAAAAAAAGAATACAGGGGCAGCTGAGAAACAGAAGGCAAAAACAGGCAGAGAGGCACGGGGCAGTGAGGGGAAAAGAAGGGAATACCGGGCTGAGAGACATGGGGCAGCGAGGGATACAGAAGGAAAAATCGGGCAGAGACACGGGGGCAGCGAGAGGTAGAGAACTAAAAATCAGGCAGAGACACGGGGTCAGCGAGGGGTACATAAGGAAAAACGAGGCTGAGAGACACGTGGACAGCGAGGGGGAACAGAGGGAGGAAAACGGGCATGGACCACAAACAGGCAGTGGGGGAAGACAGAACAACAGCAGTCACAGACACAACAATGAAATACAGGCAATACAATAAAACAATAAAGCCGAAGATGAACAAACCTACGGCCTACCACTGGCCACCAGGGATGAGGCGCAGGTGGTAGCCTGCGGGTGGTGGAGGGCCTCGAGCTTCCTCAGCAGCGTCATCTGGGGCAGGGACACACAGGCGGTGCTGTGCGGAGTGGGAGCGACCAACCTGGTGGGGTCACTGTTCTATTTACATATCCTGTCAGCCCTGAAGAAGTCTAGGAGTACTTCCCCAGTGGAAACACGTGTTGGCTGGGCAATCGTTTGGAATTAAAGAAGAACACACTAATAATCCTGATGGTTCATTGTGATTTCTAATACATGTTTGCACATTGAATGTCCTTTTGTGTTAATGTATTGACATAGAGTGAATACTCAGCAGCTATATGCAGACATGTGCACAGGCCTGTAGCATTTTTGTGAGACCTTTGGTCTGAAAACCAGTGGGTTCAGGGTTGTCCCCCTCCTGTTAGCACCATCCCACGACAACGAAAGTCAAATATATGTACACCCGTGGCAGGCGCCAATTTCCTACCACAGAAATTCAAAAGCCTGTCCTTTGCTCTATATTATACTACTACATTTACAGTCCAGGTCTCCAAGGGGCCATTTTCCTTGCTTATAGCAGGGCCCAAAGCATGCAAGCTATGCTACTGGTTGAGACATTTTGTTCACATAGGGTGGAGGTGCTGTTGCCATCACCAGGCATGCAGTGTTAACTCGTTTATATTAAAGCACATGGTTTAGTGGCTGACCCTCATAAACTCTGCAAGAAAAGGCAACCTTTGTTGGGGTGGGGCTAGAGAAGGGGAGCCACAACAAAGATGAAGAAGCTTGTTTAGATCAGGAGACTTCGAGGTCAAGGAGGACGTTCTCACCTGATCCCCACCTTTATGTGCTCAAGTCTGCAGCCTCTGTGCTGAACACTTTACATTTAAAGTCCAGACTCCTACTTTGCTGCCTTTGATAAAATGCGCTTTTGAACCCCCCAACTGCCGCTCATTTGTATACATTTTCTTGTGGGAGAACTACTTGAACACTAGATCCACTACAAATTTATACCTCAATTCTACCCAATTTTAAGCCATGTTATTCTGCCCATCTAATTTAGAACAAGCAACCAATTTGCCTAAAGTTCCACAACATGCTATCCAGTAGAATCCTAATGCCATTTTTAGGATGAGCCTAGCGCAGCCGCATGCGCTGCTCTAGGAGATGACCATTAGAAATTGGTCTGCACTTTTCCTCACACTTGTGCGTGTGGCGGCATCCACCTTGCGGGAGTCAGCAGCCGCAAGCAGGGTCTATCTGTTTGTAATTATTTTGGCCGCGGTTGCTTACATTTGCCTGTGCACTCCCTCAACCCCTCCCACTTGTTAATTTTGCGGGCGCACGTTGGGAAGCATTCCCAGGGTGTCACTTCTGTTCTGTGCATTCTCCCCCACCCTTCCCACTTGTTTATTTCACGGGCCTGAAAGCACACGGCGCCGTCATGGACAGCGCCTTCCAGATTGCCAACCTGCCTGCCCCAGGCCCTGCTCCCGGCTGCACTCCCCCACGTCCCATTTGTTTATTTCACAGGCCTGCACTTGCCTGCCGCCATCACGGACATCTGGTTTTGTAGGGCACGCATCAGGCGTATGGGGACCTGCGCTGCCTGAAGACTGCTTCCTGCTCCCACTTTCTGCCCTGCCCGTTCAGAGCTCTTCTTCCCCCGCACAGCGCTGCCACCCACGGGTGCCCACAGTCCCTGTCTCATGCTGCTCCAGCGCCTGCCGTTGCACAGTCCCCCCCGCTGCTATGCACATGCTGCAGAAGGATGCCACCAAGACCAAGATCTTTGTTGGCGGCCTCCCCTACCACACTACCAACGCCTTGCTTCAGGAAGTACTTTGAGGTGTTCGGGGACATCGAGAAGGCCGTAGTCATCACCACCAGTTAGACCGGCAGGTCCCGGGGCTATGGCTTTGTAAGTGCTACCCGGATATGGCGCTCTCTGCGTAGAAGCACTGGCCAGTGGTTTTATTTAGGCACTGCTGAGCATGTACTAGTGCGGGGACTTTGTACTGGACTTTACGTTTATGTTCTTATGTGAGGGGGCCTGGATATATAGCGCTCTTTGCACGAAAGTGTTCAACTATATATTGCAGATGGTAAGGTGGCCTGTGGCGGTCCACAGAGAGTTTTTGGGTTATTTCCTTACCCTGGGTCTGGATCAAGCGCTCCGTCACAGTAGCCTTACTGTCTTACATGTAGGGAGTTGTTACAGATTTTCTTTTGGGTTTTGTAAAATGCCGAAACACCCAGGCTGCCAGAGAGCTCTGAGTTAGGAATGCCTAAAGCAGGGGATATTGCCGTGGATACAGAGTGGTGCACGAGCACTCCGAGGCAAGGTGCTGTATTTTCTTACCAAACATTTGAGGCTAATGCTGCGGCAGCTCCCACATGGTGGAGTACAGCTGTTGTGAGGCTGTAATAAGGGATTCTGTACGCCCCCCGTGGTGAACCCACACTATATGGCAGAGCATACGGCTAGTGTTAGAAGGGGGAAAGGGAAGTCATGTGCAATATGTCCTAGTTCTACGGATTCGGGATTTAGGGGCTTTACCTCCCCACCCCCGAGCCTCTTCTCCTGGAGCTCTGTGAGATTCGAACTCTTGTCTCGGTATTTGATGAGGAGCTAAGTACAGAAATGGTAAGCTGGAGAAGGGCTGATCTGAAACTCATTTCATTGACAAGTGGCGCTATATAACAAGCATTGGCATAGCCAGTAGGTCTCGCCTTTGGGGCCTTATAAGTATTAAATTAAGCAGCATAATATCCTTGGTGCAACATCAACTGTTGCATGGCTAAACACTTATAATGTCACAAAGGCGAGACCTATTGGCTATTCCAATACTTGTTTACATTCTGTCCAGCACTCGCCAATTTATCTGCAAAGGTGCTTTAATACCCCTAATTTGCCACACATTTCCCGCAGATCTCTAGGCATGTCGTCTCTCCTCTCGCCCGCCCAAGACACACATACACCATTACTTCATGATGTGCTTGCTGTGAGATGTGCTGTAAGGAGTGTTGCTAGTGCTTCAAGGTGTTGGGAGACACCACAGTCTGCTCTGAGGTGAACTGTTCATGGAGAGTGATGCAAGGTTCTCTGAGAGTGCTGCGAACTGTGTTTCAAGGGGTGCTATGATGCGCTGTTATAAACAGTGTTGCAATGCATACGAGTCCCTTCTAAGCAGTGTGCAAAAAAAGGTGCGGTGCTGCCATAGTAAATGAAGGTCTATTACTTCGGTATATTCAACATGTAGAGCAAAGCTACCACGTTGTATTTAAGACTTCACACAGGAGTGTAATTTTCATTCATATTTTATGTCTCTACTTCCATGCAAGGGGTGCTGATTACTGTAGTCTCTCTTCTCTTTCTCTCATATTTCCGAATCAAGAGCAGAAATCTAATTTTTGGGCAGCAATTTCCATCTGGAATTTTGTCTCTGCTGCTCAAGGGTGCACTGGTTCTGCCATCCTGCCTGGTTTTCTCCCACCAGCAACGCTTTCTGTCCCCATTGCCTTTAACTTCAGGGCTGCCGCCCTCACAGCCAGGGCACCCCGGGTATTAAGAGACCATTTGAATTCATGAAGGCGGAAAGAGGATTGATGGGAGATTACACAGAAAGACATTATTATGTTTTAGATATGCAATTTATCCTGCAGGTATTCTTCTACAGCTATTGCTCAATGTATGCATTTAGAATTGACAACATAAAAGCTGTTCCTCTCCTCAGTCACACCAAACTTGTGGAGGATGAATGTGACAACCCCCACTGCTTGACAAAGCTGCTGATAAAAGTGTTGTTCAAGGGGGCGTGGCTTGACCTCAGAAGCGACATGGCGGACCCTGTGCGAGCTCCGTTTATACACGAAACACGTTGACGTTTTTAGACCTCTTTCATCCGCTCATTATACCCCCCTCGGCGCCTGCAGGCATGCGAAGGCGGGATGAGTTTATCAGAGTGCTTTGAAGGGCACCTCCTTGATTTCACACTGAATTGTTCTTTATGGCATTGTTTCTTCAGCGCAATGCGAGCGGCCGCCATTTCCTATTGCGGCGCTAGTGTTCGCATCTATTTACTCTTGCCGTTTTCTCAGCCATTTATGCCCTGCTGAACCTTCTGCTGCAACTCTATCCTGCTGGCTGTCTTGGAATTCTTTTCTTTTTTAATGGACCTTTGCCTGCATACATCCCCTCCAGACGTCACATTAATGGTATAAAGAAGCTTTGAAGACATACTTGTGGAAAATGTTAATAGTCATTTGCTTGTTTCAACTGGTACATGGGCTGAAAGGAATAGCTGAAGTGTGGAAGATAGTACCTGTATCCTATGTGGTTGGATGGTGTATGCTTTCTTCATGTTTTCTGAGGAGGCAATGTCCACTGACAGAAGGTCTTTTGACTTTTGACTGGCTTCCTATGTTCCACCGGTTGTGAGGTGTTCATACCAGTACTCACTGTGGTCTCTATGAGAGAAAATTTGGTAATACCGGCCCTCAGCTTTTCAGTGAGTATTTAATGTGGGCTCTTTTTCTCCCTTATATGATGTTGTGAACTACTAGTCCTTATATACGCTACTTTTGATTTCACAACCTCTATTCCAGCATTTGCATAGCAATTTCTTGCTGTCTTCTATCAATTGCCTTGCAAGTTCCCTTGTTTATCTCCAGTGTTCATTATGGCTAATGACTTTCACTCTGCGAGATCCTCCTCCACTGGTACTAAACCGAAAAGGCATAAGATGACCCACCCTCTCCTATCCTCTCCTCACAGAATCCTGTTTTGGACTCCATATTGGATGAGGTACGTGGTCTGCAGCCTTTTATGTCTACTACTAATGAAAAACTAAATCAGATTGAGGAAAGATGGATTGTCATGGATGGTAAAGTACTGGATTTGGAGCAAAGAGTTAGCAATAGCCAAGATGTTTCTGTGAAAATTCCACTACTTGAACTAGAGATTCACAAATTAAAACTTCACACTGAGGATCTTGAAAATCGTAATCGAAGAAACAACCTGCGCCTTTTTGGTCTTCCGGAAAATATTGAAGGGACTGACTTGGTTGCATTTCTACAGAAGTTTCTTCCAGAATTGTTGGATCTTCAAGCTGCGTCATCTCCTCTCAACATTCAAAGGGCACACCGCCTCGGCCGTCTCAATCCAATGTCAAACAAGCCGCGTGGCATCATAAGGCTTTTTTGGGAATTTACAGAAGTTATGCATGTCTTGGGGGCAGTGAGACTTAAACGTCATTTAACTTGGTCAGGCCACAACATCTTTATTTCCCAAGACGTTTCTAATGCTAAGAATGTCCGTCGCAAAGAATTTCTTGCCCTACGCCCATAAATGAGGCAACTCAACATCAAGTAAGGAATTCTTCACCCCTGCCTTTGTGTAAAATCAAGCATGATGGTCGGTCACATTCCTTTGATGATCCTGCAAAACTGAAGTTCTTCGTCGATACAATTTTGTCACATGGCATGGAGACTACTAACTAATGTTTCCTTTTCTTTAGGATCATTTTGTTGTCCGCTGACTGTATAATTTACTGTTCCTTTCCAGGATTGTTGCCTTCTCTCCAATATCTTTAAATTGCATAATATTTTTCTAGTTGCTGGTTATCTTTGCTCTTCGTGAGGTTCTTTTTTTTTGTTACTATTCTCTTATGGGTGTCCGTGTTCTTCGCTGTCACCATGCTTCTCTCAACTTGTATTTCTCTCTTTTTTCAGATCTGGATTTTCCTCCTTGATCTGTCTACCTACTACCTCCTTCTATCTTCCTATCCTTCTCCCTCTTTCTTTTCTCCCTTCCTTTATATTTTTCTTTTATTAGCTGTTTTGCTGTTCATTACATTTCTTTTACAATGTTCTTTTTTCATCATTGATTAATTGGTGTTTTTCTTGTCTTTACTATTGGTCCGACAGTTTACTTTTTGTTGAATATGCAGTTTTGTGTTCCTGTCTCCTTCCATATTCCCTAATCCAACTCCATGGTTAATGTCGTCTCGTGGAATATTTGTGGTCTAGGTCATCCTGTCAAACATAAAAACATATTGTCTCACTTAGCTAAACTTAATACTCAAGTTGCTTTTTTTCAGGAAACCCACTGTAATGATGTTGAGTCTTTGAAACTTAAACGCCATTGGGTTAGTCAAGTTGTTTTCTCGCCAGCTATTGATCGTCATGGTGGTGTTGCTATATTATTTCACAAATCCATTCAGGCTCAAATTGTATCATCTGACAGTGATTCTAATGGTCGTTGGGTGATGGTTGAAGCTACCATCAACAAAACACATTACTTTTTTCAATATCTATGGCCCTGTAAAACCAGACCCTGAATTTCGGCATACTATAAGAATGAAATTGATGTCTATCTCTAACGCTAATGTGAACATTAATAATTGGTTGGATCCCTTCTCGGATAGAGTATCAAATTATAAATTTAAACCTGACAAGAGCCATAAAACATTGCAATCAGCCATTGCCTCCCGTTCCTTGTTTGCCTCTTGGAAAACATGTAACCCTGATATCACTGAATTTACCTTTTTTTCTCCAGTTCACCACACACGATCTCATATTGATTATATTTTAATTTCCAAGTCATTGTTGCCTTGTCTCCAATCATCTGAAATTGGTTATATTTTTATTTCTGACTATGCTCCTGTCTCCACTTGCATTGATACATCCCTATCTCCTCTCAAACAAGGCCGCTGGCGTTTTAATAATTACTTTTTATCTGACCATACCTT
The DNA here is from genome assembly GCF_964263255.1 of Lissotriton vulgaris. Classification (NCBI taxonomy): domain Eukaryota; kingdom Metazoa; phylum Chordata; class Amphibia; order Caudata; family Salamandridae; genus Lissotriton; species Lissotriton vulgaris. Next base: position 907,798,768 of record NC_141689.1, on the reverse strand, counting down.
AATTTCAGAAGCGACCTCTTTTATTAATGAATTTTTTGAACTCAATAACTGTCTTGATACCTCAATACACAACAACTGGGATGCTTTTAAAGCATCATTCAGAGCCTTTACTATTGCTTATTTAGCTAAGAAGAAAAAATTGTTGAGTAAAGATTATAAAGACACGCTTAGTTTATTCAAAACCTTGGAACATAGTTACTTCTAGTCTAAATCTCTGTCTTCACTACAAGAACTAATTAAAGCTAAATCTACATTAAATAAAATTGCCACTGTAGATGCATACAACATCCTTCTTAAAATCAAATAAAAATATCAATGGGGTCAAAATAAAGCTGGGAGAACGTTGGCAGACAATTTAAAAATTAAATCTGAACGCAAAAATATTGGCCCTATTCGTTCAGAAATAAACAATCAACTTCTCTCTTCTGACTCTGACATTATTAGTACCTTTCAATCATATTATAATAACCTATATACAGAAACAACTAACCCAACTGAGGGGGATTTCACATCTTTTTTCCAAAACATTCTCAAACCTGCTACCCCACCTGACACCTTTTCCTCTCTTGAGAAAGATATTTCTCTTCAGGAGATCAATGCTGCTCTTCAGTCCTTGAAAAGGTCCCGATGGTTTTTCAGTAGAATTATTTTCCACTTTTTCTTCCATTTTTGCTCCTAAATTACTGAACCTTTTTAATTCCTTTCTATCCAATTGTAAAGCTTCTGTGTCTTTTTTAGAAGCACTTATTATAGTTATTCCCAAACCAAATAAAGATCCTTCCCTATGTAAGAATTTTCGCCCTATATCTTTAATCAATTATTATTGTAAAATGTTTGCTAACATTTTAGCCACCAGAGTGGACAATGTTATCCCTACTCTTATTAATCCAGATCAGTCTGGTTTTGTCAAAGGTCGTTTAGCCTCTGATAATGCCAGAATGTTTTCTAACATTCTCACTCTCAGCAAAAAATACCCTTCCCCCTTAGCAGCTCTATCATTAGATGCTGAAAAAGCCTTTGACCGGATTAATTGGGATTGTATGATACATACTTTGCAATGGTTTGGTTTTGGTCCTAAGTTTATTTCATATTTTAGATTGTTATATATAAAAGCGAAAGCTTGTGTATTTGTTAATGGTCTCTTTTCCCCATATTTGTGCCTGCAAAGGGTTACAAGCCAAGGTTGTCCCATTTCCCCTTTACTCTTTTTGTTATGTCTGGAACCTTTTCTTCAACGAATCAGGAATAACTCACAGATTTCTGGTTTTAAGCTAAAATCCCATCATATTAAATTATCTGCATATGCAGATGATATCCTCATTTATATGTCTGATCCTGTATATCCTCTCCCACATTTTTTACAAGAAATCTCCTCATTTACTCAAGATCCTGGATACAAATTGAACTTCTCCAAAACAGAAAGTTTGCCATTTAATGACTCCTGTTATCAACATATGTTTGATTCTAATAATTTTACATGGTGTCCCCAAAAAATAAAATATTTAGGAATTTGGTTATCCTCTAATGTCCGTGATACACTGTCCCATAATTTTACTGCCCTGAAACTTAAAATTATCAATTTGCTATCCTCTTGGTCTCCCTTATTTCTATCCTGGTGGGGTAGACTTGATACAATTAAAATGATGATTGTACCTCAGATATTATTTATTTTATCAATATTACCGTTTAAAATTCCTAATTATTAGTTTTCACAGATTAATTTTATTTGTACTAAATTCCTTTGGAACAATAAGCGTGCCCGTATTGCACTATCCAAATTGTCCCGTCCTAAATCTCAGGGAGGTGTCCGATTTCCTGATTTTAGATTGTATCACAATGCATTTTTCATTCACCAACTTTATGCTTTGTCTAATGATTATCAAGACATATCTAAACCTTTATGGGTTTCCGGTGAACTTTCACTGTTAAATGATTTTTCTTTTCAGGGTGTGATTTTTATGTCCAATTGTACTTTTATTTCTCAATATCCAATTTTGAAATACTCTCATCACATATTACAAACACTTTTCTTTACACCTTTTGACGATTATCAATCCTTCCTGGCTTCCTCATTATGGTTTAACAGACACATTAGATTTCGCCACAAATCCTTTTATTACAAACATTGGAAAGAAAAGGGTATTTTTTATGTCTATCAACTGTTTGCCAATGATGTGATTTTGCCTTTTCATAAATTGCAAGAGACTTATGACCTACCTGCTTCATGTATCCAACAATATAATGTTCTCGTTACATCTCTTCAAAATTCTATACAGAAGTTAAATTCTCAACCTTTCCCGCTCTCACTTTCACCTGATACTCTTCTTATGCTGTTTCTTCTAACATTATACCCAGTGCCTCATTTATATATAAAATATTATCTACTGTATCTTGTCCTCGTTGTAAGTCCAAGGTTGAACTTGAATGGAAACACGACTTATCCCAAACTTTGTATATTCCTCTATGGGACAAGCTATGGCAGAAACTATTTAAAACCTCCAAGGCTGCCAACATAACACAATCTCTATAGTTTATCTATATTAGAGTTGTTATTACTCCTTCTCTCCTTCATAAATTCAATCACTCAATTTCAGCCTCTTGTTGGTCATGCCTTACTGCTGAAGGTTTATTAATACATCTACTCTTCCACTGTCCTAAGGTTAATTCTTTTTGGAAAAATATTTGGTCAAAAGGTTTATTGATTTTTTCATATAATATTCCTTTTAATATCCATAATATATTTTAGGTATTATGTCTCCAGATTTTGATCAGGTTTCTCCCAAATCTATTTTATTTGATTTGTTTCTTGCTGTCGCTTTTAAGGTTATGTTAACTCATTGGAAAGACCATTCTAACTAATCTTTTTTGCATTGGTGGATTCTCATTTGTAGTGAACACAGAATTGCTTCAATTTCTTATACCTCAACACACTTAAAGATCAAATCTGATATGTTATGGTTACCGTTTACTACTTATTTATCTTCAAACTTGCCTTTTCCATAATTGCCCTTTTCCTCTTCATTTCTCTTTTCCTTTCCTACTTTTCTTTTCTCTTTCTATCTCTTCTCCTACTTTTCTTCCTCTTCCCCATTGTTCTCTTCCCCTCTTCCCTTTTTATAATAAAAATGTCTTAAGATAGTTATTTTATTCACTAGTTGTTCCACAGATATGCTCTTTTTTACTTCTCTCACTGTTCGCTTTTCCTTTCCATTAGTTGTTTTATTATGTCTGTTTGTCTGTTTTACACACGTTCATGTAAATGTTTATTATTATATCCTTACCTTTAATATTTTTTCATATATAGTTATGATAACTTATTTATTTACTGTATTACTTGAACATACTTGTTGTTTTTGTATTTTCTCTGGATGTTTCCTTAATAAAAAATCATTTAACAAAAAAAAGTGTTGTTCAAGGAAGGAGCGGAATTCTGAGCAATCTTGTGCAGTTTTTAGGTAACTTTGCAGAGTAAGACTCTGCAAGTTCCATCCACCGCAAATATATATATATATATACATACATATATATATATATATATATATACATATATATATATATATATATTTATATATATATATATATATATATATAAATATATATATATAAATATATATATATATATATATATATATAAATATATATATATAAATATATATATATATATATATATATATAAATATATATATATAAATATATATATATATATATATATATATATATATATATATATATATATATATATATATATATATATATATATATATATATATCACAGCTCCAACACTCTCAGGCGGGTACTTTAAATGCGGGGGTGCTCCCGCAAATCAATTGCCGCTTCACTTTCCTTTACTCGGAATTTTCATCCTAAGGAAAAAAGCACTCCCGGGGGCCGTTTGGGTCTTTTATTGACAGCAAACAAACACGACGCGTTTCGGTATAAACCTTCTTCTATGTTTACCGAAGCGCTTCATAGACACGTATATAAACACTCATTTGTTCAACAAAATTAACGAGGGACAACAGCAAATCGCCGCTGCCGAAGCCAAATATATCAGCGCCATCTTGGAATGTAAAAAGATACGACAAACAAGAAAATCATGCAGCGTCTTAAATCAGCGCCCGCATGATACAATTCAGATTAAATAAAGCCCATGGATGGGCAGCATACATATATAATTAATGCTTGAAATAAATATTCAGTACTCAATCCTGCCTTGAATGGGCTTTCAACAAATGGTGATAGATCATCCAAGTCATTACTCTTAATCCTGTGTCTATATTGGACCTCTAACACAATAAAATATATATATACATACATATTTACAACAGGTAAGGAAAAAGGATAGAGTAGAGGAAGTAAGAAAAGAAGATGAAATAGAGCAAGAGAAGAAAATCAATTCAATAGTACATTATATTACACGCAAAAGCTTCTTCAACATTTCTAGATGGATGTGGAAATGCAGGGTGTGGGGTATATACAGAAAGTTTCCCAAAAAATGTTTTGTGAATCGGAGCGCCGGGAGGCGGCCTTGAACATATTTAAAAGCAAGGACGAAAGAGGAACCACGCCGCAGGAGCAAGGAAGGCCGACTAAAACCAGTGTCAACACCAAATGCACCGTGCTCGAATGGCTGTACGAGCGCAAAATTATAAAATGGTGGGTGGGGACCTCACTTCAAAAATATATTGAGGTAAACAGGGTCCCGAGAGGTCTCAGGATCTACACTGTGCCGGCCTACGAATCACCAGACCCATTGTTATTGGATGAATGGGCAGAACACACCGCAGCATCATGTCAAGGAAGTCTGCGTATCCTAGTGAAATTTGCGTGGAGCGACCGTGACAAGGCGCTATATGATATATGCTCTATTTCATCTTCTTTTCTTACTTCCTCTACTCTATCCTTTTTCATTACCTGTTGTAAATATGTATGTATATATATTTGATTGTGTTAGAGGTCCAATATAGACACAGGATTAATAGTAATGACTTGGATGATCTATCACCATTTGTTGAAAGCCCATTCAGGGCAGGATTGAGTACTGAATATTTATTTCGAGCATGAATTATATATGTATGCTGCCCATCCATGGGCTTTATTTAATCTGAATTGTATCATGCGGGCGCTGATTTAAGACGCTGCATGATTTTCTTGTTTGTCGTATTTTTTACATTCCATGATGGCGCTGATATATTTGGGTTCGGCAGCAGTGATTTGCTGTTGTCCCTCATTGATTTTGTTGAACAAATGAGTGTTAATATACGTGTCTATGAAGCGCTTCGGTAAACATAGAAGAAGGTTTATACCGAAACGCGTTGTGTTTGTTTGCTGTCAATATAAGACCCAAACGGCCCCCGGGAGCGCTTTTTTCCTTATGGATGAAAATTCGGAGTAAAGGAAAGTGAAGCGGCAAAATATATATATATATATATATATATATATATATATATATATATATATATATATATATATATATATATATATATATATATATATATATATATATATATATATATATATATATATATATATATATATATATATATATATATATATATATATATATATATATATATATATATATATATATATATATATATATATATATATATATATATATATATATATATATATACACTCTGTCCTCTTCCTCTGTTAGTGGCTACCACTCTCGTTGCGGTGGGTGTACCAGCTCACGAGGACGGACTCATGTGATATGTGTTTCAAAAGAGACGCTGGGCACTCCGTGCTCTTAAATTCCAATAAGTTTATTTAAATTCATATGTGCAACCCTCTGCTGACAAATGCGTTTCAGCGACTTGGCAAAGCTCCGAAACGCGTTTGTCAGCAGAGGATTTCACAAATGAATTAAAATAAACATATAGGAATTTAAGAGCCGGAGTGCCAAATGTCTCTTTTGGTATAGATATATATATATATTCAATTAGCTTGGCAACCGCCAAGCTCCGCTCCCCTCAAGCCTCTTAGCGAAGACGGTTTGTGTGTAGGTTGCGAGCCTTAACATAAATTCAAATTCTGACTTTACCGTTTCGGTCAGAGAACACACGAACAACTTCTTGCTGGAGAAATGCATTTTAATGCAGTTCAGAGCAACAAAACTCTACGCGTTTCAGGAGCTCACCTCCCTTGCTCACCAGCAAGGGAAACGGTAAAGTCAGAATTCGAATATATATATATATATATATTTCCTCCCAAAGTGCCCTGTAGCAGCGGGAGCGCACACTACGGGGCTCTTAACCCTCCGGTCTTTCGCCTCGTGCTGCTTGCCTTCTGACTGCCCTCAAAGTAACAGCAAGCCAACGCGTTTCGAGGCTCTCCGCCTCTTCTTCCAGGGCTATGACAGATTCACACTGAGAGCTCACCTCTTTTCATTCCTTCTTTTATTTCTCATCTCCCAGTGAACATTTCCCAATATATATATATATATATATATATATATATATATATATATAACACGATTTTCCTCCTGACTGTAGAAAGAAAAGCACTGCTCACTGGACTGATAGGCAAACGAAGGTTTATTTCCAGTATGTACAGCAACGTGACAGCAAAGTCTTTTCCGTGAAAACATGACGCGTTTCAGCCGTCTAGCAGCCTTGTTCACAGGTGAGTTCAGGATTGTGGCGTAGTCCGCCTACTGGCACGCCTTATGGAGACTCCCAGAATGCAAAGTAGTCTTCCCACACTGCAATCCCCATAATGCACAGTAACTCTTGTCCAAATTTGCATCTTTTAATCTTGCAATTCGTTTTCCTCCATTTCCTATTCAGGGACACTGCAGATTAGATGAAGCTTTAAAATGTCACTTAATGCCACGCTGACACAGCTGTAAATCTTTTTAAAACTCACGTGAGCCTGTCTGTCCTTTGTGAAACCGACGAACTCAGTTTCATTCCCTTGCCTCATGACGCTTTTTATTTGAAAGGCTGAAATCCTCATACCTTTGTTTTTCATTTTGCTTGATGGAGGCGGGTGGGCTCCCTTTAGACACGACGTCTGAATAACCAACTTCATTTTCTCCGGAAGGAGCCTCAATCCCACAGGGCAGGCAGTGCTGAGGGGGCGGAGAGCCCCTCGAAAACACAAACACGATTTTCCTCCTGACTGTAGAAAGAAAAGCACTGCTCACTGGACTGATAGGCAAACAAAGGTTTATTTCCAGTATGTACAGCAACGTGACAGCAAAGTCTTTTCCGTGAAAACCTGACGCGTTTCAGCCATCTAGCAGCCTTGTTCACAGGTGAGTTCAGGATTGTGGCGTAGTCCGCCTACTGGCACGCCTTATGGAGACTCCCAGAATGCAAAGTAGTCTTCCCACACTGCAATCCCCATAATGCACAGTAACTCTTGTCCAAATTTGCATCTTTTAATCTTGCAATTCGTTTTCCTCCATTTCCTATTCAGGGACACTGCAGATTAGATGAAGCTTTAAAATGTCACTTAATGCCACGCTGACACAGCTGTAAATCTTTTTAAAACTCACGTGAGTTTTAAAAAGATTTACAGCTGTGTCAGCGTGGCATTAAGTGACATTTTAAAGCTTCATCTAATCTGCAGTGTCCCTGAATAGGAAATGGAGGAAAACGAATTGCAAGATTAAAAGATGCAAATTTGGACAAGAGTTACTGTGCATTATGGGGATTGCAGTGTGGGAAGACTACTTTGCATTCTGGGAGTCTCCATAAGGCGTGCCAGTAGGCGGACTACGCCACAATCCTGAACTCACCTGTGAACAAGGCTGCTAGATGGCTGAAACGCGTCAGGTTTTCACGGAAAAGACTTTGCTGTCACGTTGCTGTACATACTGGAAATAAACCTTTGTTTGCCTATCAGTCCAGTGAGCAGTGCTTTTCTTTCTACAGTCAGGAGGAAAATCGTGTTTGTGTTTTCGAGGGGCTCTCCGCCCCCTCAGCACTGCCTGCCCTGTGGGATTGAGGCTCCTTCCGGAGAAAATGAAGTTGGTTATTCAGACGTCGTGTCTAAAGGGAGCCCACCCGCCTCCATCAAGCAAAATGAAAAACAAAGGTATGAGGATTTCAGCCTTTCAAATAAAAAGCGTCATGAGGCAAGGGAATGAAACTGAGTTCGTCGGTTTCACAAAGGACAGACAGGCTCACGTGAGTTTTAAAAAGATTTACAGCTGTGTCAGCGTGGCATTAAGTGACATTTTAAAGCTTCATCTAATCTGCAGTGTCCCTGAATAGGAAATGGAGGAAAACGAATTGCAAGATTAAAAGATGCAAATTTGGACAAGAGTTACTGTGCATTATGGGGATTGCAGTGTGGGAAGACTACTTTGCATTCTGGGAGTCTCCATAAGGCGTGCCAGTAGGCGGACTACGCCACAATCCTGAACTCACCTGTGAACAAGGCTGCTAGACGGCTGAAACGCGTCAGGTTTTCACGGAAAAGACTTTGCTGTCACGTTGCTGTACATACTGGAAATAACCCTTCGTTTGCCTATCAGTCCAGTGAGCAGTGCTTTTCTTTCTACAGTCAGGAGGAAAATCGTGTTTGTGTTTTCGAGGGGCTCTCCGCCCCCTCAGCACTGCCTGCCCTGTGGGATTGAGGCTCCTTCCGGAGAAAATGAAGTTGGTTATTCAGACGTCGTGTCTAAAGGGAGCCCACCCGCCTCCATCAAGCAAAATGAAAAACAAAGGTATGAGGATTTCAGCCTTTCAAATAAAAAGCGTCATGAGGCAAGGGAATGAAACTGAGTTCGTCGGTTTCACAAAGGACAGACAGGCTCACGTGAGTTTTAAAAAGATTTACAGCTGTGTCAGCGTGGCATTAAGTGACATTTTAAAGCTTCATCTAATCTGCAGTGTCCCTGAATAGGAAATGGAGGAAAACGAATTGCAAGATTAAAAGATGCAAATTTGGACAAGAGTTACTGTGCATTATGGGGATTGCAGTGTGGAAGACTACTTTGCATTCTGGGAGTCTCCATAAGGCGTGCCAGTAGGCGGACTACGCCACAATCCTGAACTCACCTGTGAACAAGGCTGCTAGACGGCTGAAACGCGTCAGGTTTTCACGGAAAAGACTTTGCTGTCACGTTGCTGTACATACTGGAAATAAACCTTTGTTTGCCTATCAGTCCAGTGAGCAGTGCTTTTCTTTCTACAGTCAGGAGGAAAATCGTGTTTGTGTTTTCGAGGGGCTCTCCGCCCCCTCAGCACTGCCTGCCCTGTGGGATTGAGGCTCCTTCCGGAGAAAATGAAGTTGGATATATATATATATATATATATATATATATATATATATATATATTTATATATATATATATATATATTCATATGTGTGATATTAAATGATACATGAAAAATAAGGAAATGTGTCCAATTTTAAATGGTTAAGTCATTAAATAAATCACACTAAAGTTTGAGCAATGAATGGGTTAGCTCTGTAAATTAATTTGCATCAAGATAAGGCTGTGAAAATGTGTATCTCATATAGGGGGAATACATATGCCAGAAGTCTGTGGATTGATGTGTCTACTTCGACAGGAAATGACCTAATACACTTTGAACTACTAAAAAACGAGAGAGGTTCACAACATAATCAACCGTGACCAAGGTATTAGGTAATACCGAAACGCTTTGGTTATTTGCCTGTTTCCTGTATCATGAAGTAATGGATTTAGGAATAAAATATTTGTGCTTGAAGAGACTGCAAGAGTACGACCCCTTTTTCTTTTGGAAAGAAAGGATTGTGAGGAAATTATTAACGGTTTGGTTCCACCATGGTGGTTACGCACCTAAGAGAGCGCCAAACAAGCCAGACGTAAGAGAACCGAGCAAGGGTGGATATATATATATATATATATGTGTGTGTGTATATATATCCATAGAAGTTCCGCAGTTATAGATACCTGAGCTAGCTATAACTTACTCCCTGCAATGCACTGCTTATTGCCTCACATATTACATCACTCATGATGTGGTTAGTGACATCACAAATGACATCACTGATGACATCATCCAGGGATTGTGAGGGTTTTTTTCCATACGTTTGTTAATGTTAGAGATGTATACAAAGGTACTATAAAAATTAAATTAGTATACTTTGTGTAATACAAATGAGTTATACTATTTCTAACATATATTGCATGAGTGGTTGTGTGACTGTGTGTATCTGTGTGTGAGTCGGTATCTGAGTGGCTGTGTGAGTAGGTATGTGAGTGGCTGTATAGGTGAGTGAGTGGTTGTTTGAGAAGCTGTATGGGAGAGTGAATGGCTGTGTCAGTGGCTGTGTTGATGAGTGAGTAAGTGCGTGAGTGGCTGTATGAGTGAGTGAGTGGGTGTAGGAGTGGCTGGATGGGGTGTGTGAGTTCCTGTGTGAGTAGCTATATGGTTTTATGAGTGGCTGGATGAATAGGTGAGAGGGTGTGTGAGTGGCTGTATGAGTGAATAAGTGGGTATGTGAGTGGCTGTGAGAGTGGCTTTATGGGTGAGTGAGTGGCTAGGTGAGTAGCTGCTTGGGTGTGTAAGCAGCTATATGAGTGACTGTATGCACAAGTGGGTGTGTGAGAGGCTATATGAGTGAAGGGGTTGGTGTGTGAGTGGCTGTACAGGTGAGTGAGTGGGTGTGTGAGTAGCTCTATGGATGTGGGAGTAGTTGTATGGGTCTGTGAATGGGTATGTGAGTGGTTGTGTGGGTGTATGAGTAGGTATGACAAAGACCATGAAATTCATACACGATGGTCACCACATTAGCCAGGTTGATATGTTTCCTTATTTGGGTGTCCAACTAGACTCTGGTCTCAGCTGACATCCTTTATTAACTCATACCGTGGCAGCTTTCAACAGGGCAATGTTTAGTATTGGAGACTTCTCTCGGCGGCTGGGACGCACCCACAGAAAAACAGTCCTAGACATATTCAAGGCCAAGTGCATCCCCAGAGCTAGCTAACCAGTCAACATCAGACGCTCCCCTACTCTGCACACCTTCAGGTAGAGTCTGAAGAGCTGGCTCTTCGGCTGAACCGGAGCCACTTTAATCATGGTTTCTATAATGATTCTAGGCTGCCCGTGTGTGATTATACTGTTTCCATTAATGATAACTTGCATATAGTCATGGTCTGCCCGAAATACAACTATTTGCGTTTTAAATATATATTTCCACTCTTGAAGACCATGAATTTTAACCAAGTGAGCCCTGCATTATTGTTCCTCCAGTTCTTAACAACCCCAACAGTGTGCTCTTTTTAACCAACTAGTGTTCGGGTGTTTTAAAGTCAATCTAATTGTATTTTATCTGATTCTCATTTTTCATGAAATGTATTGTATTGTGCTTGACTTTTATGATTTTATTTCCTAAAATCAAATAAAGACTATTGATGATGATGAGTGGGCATATGAGAGGTTGTGTGGGGGTGTGAGTGGTTCTGTGGATGATGTCATCAGTGATGTCATTTGAGATGTCATCAGTGATATTACTAATCATGTCATGAGTGAAGTAATATGTAAGTGTAAGTGCATTGCAGGGGCGTAAGTTATAGTTAGCTCAGGTAACTATAACTCCTGACTTTCTATGGATTTTTATGTGTGAAATCTGAGCCTAACTATAACGTCCCTGTAACCTTTGGTTTTTTCAGTAAATTTCCAAGGTTTTTCAAATTGCATTAAAAAAATATTATGTCCTTCTAATGTTTACATTTTTAGTTGATGTGTGCTTTTATTTTAATACTATTTGTATAACAAATATTTTTTTATTAATAATGTTTTTTAAATACTGTAGATATTAATTTTTTTACAAATAAACTTTCAATACGTTTAAAAATATAAAAATCATGTATGTACTTAATGTACAGTAAAAGAAGTTTTTTAATGTAATTAAATACATTTTATTATATTTTAAATATGCTTGAGGTACTATGGTACCTTCAAGGGTCCAGAAATATAGATGTGCTGCTACTCTATGGTTTTTACTCCGCCTCGAATTCACCACAAGTGGATCTATGGAGGGTCCACGCCTCTAGATATACACATTTGGATTTTAGTTAATATCTCTAAAACTACTGAATGGATTAACATCAAATCACAATAAGGCCTCTTTCAGGAGCAAGAGCTAGCTTTCTGCCACATTTCATGTAATTCCGTCATATGGTTCAGGCTGTAGTCATGTTCAAAATCCTTATCAGAATTAACACAGGAAAACACATTTAGGACCCCCCTCCCTTTTCCTCAGCCCCCAATTGATGGATCACCCCAAAACCTTCCAGACAGCAGCTGAAGTGAGCGGCACACTAATTTTGAAACTTTTGTGAAGATTAGTCAAACGGCGTCAAAGTTATTGGCAAAACAAAAATGATTTGTCTAAGGAAAGTAGGTCCTAACTATAACTACCTTCTGGTGATTATCATGTATATATAATGTTTAACTTTCAGTAACTAGTGGGGAATGTGAGAGATGGAAAATAACATTGCATTCTGTTGAATCATTCACACAAGGAAAGTGCAAAACCTTACACAAGGCCAGGTGTGAGTTACAAGTTCTGGCCTTAAGACACCTAAGCATTGCATTCTCATTTCTATATGTGGCAGCCTTATTACTAAGTCTAGATTCGTACAGAACCCATTTTGACTTGTCAAGTCATAGAAAGTTCGGAATTTTCATACTAGTTCAGGGTTAGAGCATATGCTAGAGCATATGTTTTGAGTTCATTTGTGATGACTTAATTTTTCTAGAACTTCAACCAAAGCTTGGAGTTGTACTTGGGGCCATGCTGCTTTCAGAATTTGGTAGTTCAGAGTATGCTAATAGTGTGAGACACACAACTACATCACTATACTGTGTTCTGAAGCGTAAGAAGAGCTAAGCAATGGATACTCGGATGGTGCGTTTGTGAAACAAACACTGTTTTTGTCTGAACAAGTTTCATAAAAAAGCATAGAGGTGCCTCAGAAATATTGATAAGCCATACAATCTTGGCCCAGTGCAGCGTCAACTGGTACCACTGAAGAGGTCATTTCATAATTTTTTTTATACTTATTTTTATTATAGTAATACTGCATCCTTAATCACGTAATCTGCCATAGGCCTACAACAAGGAGTACATTGCAATGTCCGTGATGCATCAGGGTTACACACCCAATCATCTTTTATACTTCCAGACCCTGTGCAGTTATCACAACAATAAGGCTCATACAGTATAAACAAGGAAAAAACAAAACCATTATAACATTCCGCAGCAGTGACCAGTAACGGAATTCTTTCTAAGCATTGAGGTTACCAAAACCATTAACTATCCATTACGCGGGACCAGGCGACCACCCGTCATTTAGGGGTTATGTGACCAGTACGGGGTGGGGGCCTAGCTACTTAGCAATATTTGGCTCTCTCCTGCACTTGGGTGTATAAGTTATCCCTTGTCTCAGTATGTGGCAAAGAGGTGTTAGGCTGCATTCTCTGAGTAGTATCTAGTTCCAACTCCAGTTGCGAGTCCAGCATTTGCAACACTTCCAATATGTGTTTCCAGTACTCCAAATCCTGTTCAGCTTTTTCGTCCTTACGCACAATTTTTAGGCGACTTTCTTCCGCCACCCCCCACTCCCGCGTATCAGACGGCCATGGAGCAAATTTTGGAGGGAGTGTTTCTGTCCAATGTATCGCAATGCACCGTTTTGCCAGTACTAGACCTAGGAGTGCAAATTTGTGTCTGGGACGTGTTCCCTTTTTTTGGTGTCGGGAGTACACCCAGTAGCCAATGTTTAACTGTCTGTTCTATTCGGACTGCGGTGGTCTGGAGTGTCTGAATATTCTGATTCCAGTACCTGATGCATGTCTACGTCATGTGCAGGAAAGTGGCAGGGTCTGCGCCACACCTAGGGCAGTGGGAATGGCGCGCTGCGTTAAAGCCAGCCAGTCTCTGAGGGGTTAAATACATACGATATAAGTTTTGGACCTGGGTGAGTTTAAACCTAGCGCTACTAGCCACCTCCTGGACCTGTACAAAAGCCTTTTTCCATTCCCCGTCCGTAAGGGGGGTTGTGAGGTCAGCGGCCCATCTGTCTTTTATCTGTGACGTCCCGATGACGCTGACGAGGTACAGGAGATTAGGCTTCTAGTTGAGCCTGAGTTTAGCAGGAGGGCCGGTCTGTGTGACTCTGCCGGTTTATCAGGAAAGGAGGGCCACATACCACTAACCGTATGTGCGATCTTAGTGTATTGTAGGAAGTGTCCTGGAGGTATTTGGTATCAATCCATCGCTTCCTCATATGTTAGGAAAGTCCTGTTAGCAAAGAGATCCCCGGCTGTCAAGCACCCTCCTTTATGCCATTGAGAGATGGCCATGACTGATTTTGACAGACCCCCTGCAACCATTGCAAGGGGAGTGAGGCTGTGTAGGGTGCCCTGAGTACAACCCGGGTGACCTCCTGTTCCCAAATTGTCGCTACCTAACAGATTATGAATGGGCACGAGCTGGGGGCCTGAGTGCCCATCATTAGGTATTTGGGCAGCTCAGAACCGTTATTACGGTTTGCTTGTAAAGCTTTCTCAATATTGTGCTCCTCTGTGCACGACTATGCTGCATATTGAAGCAATCCAGCAAAATAATATAATCTTAGGTCCAGGAGACCCAGTCCACCCAGATCAGTATCTAATTTGAGTGTGTCTGATTTCACATTACTGTGACCACCAGCCCAAAACAGCGAGACCAACAGTTTAATCAGAGTGCCAAACGTAGAGTCTGGGATATGGCTAAGTGTATTGTGAAAGCATATAGGCACCTCGGTACCATGACCGTTCTAGCCAGTGCAACCCGCCGCCTCATAATGGAGAGAGGGAGCCTATTATAGAACCGGATTGACTCTGCCAGTTTCGCGATTACTGTCCGCATATTTAGGGCATATTGATCCATGGGCCTGTGAATCACCTGTATGCCCAAGTACCTGAAATGATCAATTTCCCAGCTGAACTCTACCGGCGGGAGATCTTGTAGTGCCACTCATGTTAAGGCGGCTGATGGGAAGATGACCAACTTACAATTATTTATACGGCGGCCAGCTTACTGCCGAAAAGAGCTAAATATGCCCAATATAGCCGGCACTGCCTCCTCTGGCTGCCAGATATGCAGTAATGCACCATCCGCATACAGAGACACAATATGGGTGAAGCCATTTACTGCAATTCCCCATTCACTCTTATCTCTCCTCAACCGGATCGCCAATTGTTCCAATTGTTCCATAGCCAGGGTGAAGAGCAGCGGGGAAAGTGGACACCCTTGCCAGGTGCCACTTTCAATAGTAATGCACTCCAATATGTGATCCCCTGTGTGCATGTGAACCTGCGGTCCTCTATATAACAATTTTACATGAACTTGTGGCCAAGTCCCAATATTCTGAGAACCTCCTACAGGTACTTCCACCACAGAGTATCAAACGGCTTTTCAATGTCAAGAGCAACCACTGCTGCCCTATCCGGTCTGCCCAACAATGAGTGTAGCATATGTGAGAGGTGGCGTATGTTCATATGAGTTCAACGTCCTGGTATAAATCCACAATGGTCCTCATGGAACAGATGTGAAACCACATAGCTGAGGCGGGTGGCTAACACCCTAGCCAGTATTTTTACATCTGCTCCCAGCATGGACCGGGGCCTATACGATCCAGGATCTCGCTCGTCTCTACCAGGTTTCGGGAGCATGACTATGCGGGCATCTCTCATAGATCATGGGAGAATTCCCTTTACTTTAGCTTCTTGTAGGGTCTTCAGCAATCTGGGGAGCAGTAGATCGCTATATGTTTGGTAAAGCTCTATTGGTAGACCATCTGGGCCCGCGGCTTTGCATTGAGCCATTGTCCGCACTGCCTTGTGTAATTCATGCAGTTGAATCGCAGTCTCCCAGGTCGAGTTCAGTTCATAGTTAAGCTCACCTTCTGAAAATGTATAGCTGTCTCCATCTTTGCCATAGACATCAGTTTAATATAGACTACATATGTAAATCTTGGGGCAATTGGTATAGCTACTCAACATACATTAGTACGTGATATATGCAGGATCACTGCAAATTATAAACATATGTGTGGTGCTTTGATTACACAAAATGCAGTATTATTTAAAACACATATTGCCTGTGAAATACAGATGTTATCGTTATAATGAGTTCTCCCACAACTCTCTGCAGAGCTTTACTAGGATACTAGGATTAGTCAGCAAGGGGGACCACATTATCAGACAAGGCTATCTAAATTATGCATTAAAAAATCTAATTTTGCAGCACATTCTCAGTCAGCATTATGTTTATCCAGTTGAGATAGAAAAAATATATATGACAAAATCTTCAAATTTTGTGAATTATGTGGCAAATGGAGTAACTATGCTATGAATAATGCAGCCACAGAATAACATAAACCTGCTGACCTTCACATCACCATTATTTAATTATCATTGTATTAAAAAAGGCCCACAAAGACTAAGGGGTCCATTAGGATGGCGGGCGGAAACAGTCCGCCCGCCACCCTAACGGAGATCGGGACCGCCCGCCTAAAGGGCGGGGGTCCCGACATTGGCATTAGGATGCGCCCGCCACTGTGGCGGGCGCATTCCTCAAAGTAACATTGTGGCGGGCGGTGCTCACTGGACCGCCCGCCACAATGTTAAACACAAATGCACGCATTTGCATACTCGAAGCGGCAGGCACCGCGCGGTGCCTGCCGCTGCGATTATGCAAATGCAGGGGGGTACCACAGGTACCCCCCCCTGTGTGCCACCCCCCTTTGCCCGTCACTCTGGGGGCCCACAGGGGCCCCCCATAGTGAACACCGCATGCCTTTCCGTGGCGGCATTGCCGCCACGGAAAGGCATTGAGAAATGCCTATTCTAATATGGCTGGCGGTGTCTGATAGACACCGCCACCATGTTATCCCTTTTCCGCCCCGGCCGCTATGCGACCGGGGCGGAAAACAGGCGGGCTGTCTTTCCGACCGCTGCGGTCCCCTCCGCCATCGTAATATGGCGGGGGGGAATGCAGGGAAGGATGGCGGGCGGATTGCCTCCGCCAGGGTGGCGGTGGCCACCGCCACCCTGGCGGAGGCAATCCGCCCGCCATCCTAATGGGCCCCTAAGCATTCTAGTTCCAAACAGTGCACATTGTTAGCTATACTTTGCAGAAAACTGTTTTTTCAAACTAACTAGCTGAAAATAAATATGTGATATACAAAATGCATAATAGGTACCATGTATAATATGGTCCTATATTGCCACATTCGAGTTCGGGTGACATTTACAAAGCACTCAGCCCTCAATCTTGTGGTTTATGTCACCAGTACTTCTGGGTGGCAATATTAGACAATACTACACAATTCAATGTAATGAATTCGCTAATATTTATACAATGCCCAATTCTAGCTTCTGTGACTTGCTCTTCCATTTCCCCCACACATACTTAGTTCCCACACTACAACAGTACACATGCTTTTTTACATTAAATTTTTTTTAAAGTGTTATTTTCTGAAATGTAACTGCCCCATAATCAATAAAGCATAACTGTTAATATTGCCTTAGATTACCCACTGTGAAGAATCCATAATAAATGAACACCACAATATTGGAATGCTGTCATGTAACCTAATACTAAACTTTACTCTGACACTAACTTAGCCTCTAATCCTTACAATAGAACACTAGCTCTAACATTTATCCTTGTAGCTCTCAGGAACCCAAAAGCAAAATCCTTAAAGATTACTACCTAAAAACATAACAGGTCAATTATCTCCACTTTAAAATGCTTAACTGCAATAACTAAAAGAGCCACCAGCGATCCCCCACCTACCCTTAGAAGACATCAAGAAATACACATACCTGAATACTTAAGAATAATACATAATGAAAAACCTTTTCTTTTACATGACAACCTAAATAACGAAAAACAAATTCTAATATACTCTACAGCAGATAATGTACTGAAATAATGTGAAAAATGCATGACAGACGGGCCTTCAAAATGTGTCACAAACTATTCACTCAGATATACACCATACATGATGAATATCAAAACAAATATTTTTATATATGCTCTACAACCAAATAAACAAAACAGCACTTACTACAAGTTCCTAAACCATATCAAACACAAAACAAATAATCACTACCCCTAAATTATAATCATAGTCTTTGAGCAAGCCATGATTGAAATCATTCTAAAAATGTACCCTCACACAGCCATACAAAGCTGTTACTATCACCACTGCCGCTACGCAACACCAACTAACACCGCCCCGGGAAAGCCGCCTGATTCACCACCAATCTCCAAGAAGCCAGACACACCTGGAGACACCCGGAGAACTGGAGAAATGCCAAGACACCCGAAAACCACACCACCTACAAGGACGCCATGACGAACTACCATAACCAAATGAGAACTACCAAAAAGACTTTCATCCACCACAAAATCCTCGCAACCTCTACCAACTCCAAGGAACTCTTCATCATCATGTGGGAACCCACTAACCCCCGCATTCAAAGCCACAGACATCACATGTCCAAAGACCTCTGCAACAATCTTGGAACCTTCTTCCACCTCAAGATCAAAAACCTCTACGACAACTTCACCAACCACCCATCAGATGCTACAGCCGGCCCGCCCCCCATACACAGCAGCCAGCCCACCATCACCACCTGGACTCCAATCGCACCCGAAGACACCACCTCAACCATGAAAGGCATCCCCTCAGGAGCCCTATGGACCCCTGACCCCTACCACAGAGTCGCCATCACACCCAAACTACAACACAACATCAACACCTCCTTTGAAACAGGCAGCTTCCCAAATGACTGAAAATGTGCAGAAATCAGGTCCCTTATCAAGAAGCCCACAACCGATCCCACCGACCTCAAGAACTACTGGCCCTTATCGCTCCTCCCCTTCGCAGCCAAAGTTGCAGAAAAACAGTCAACAAGGAACTAGCATGATTCATCGATGACAACGCAGTCCTTGACCCATCCCAATCGGACTCCGGAGCAACCACAGCACCGAGACAGCCTTACTCACCGCCACAGACGATATCCGCACCCTCCTGAACCAAGGACACTTCCCCGCCCTCATCCTACTCGACCTATCAGCAGCTTACGGCACCGTCTCCCACTGTACACTCATCACCAGACTACATGACGCCGGCATACAAGGAACAGCCCTAGACTGGATCCAATCATTCCTCATCGGAAGAAGCCAAAGAATAAGACTGCCACCCTTCCTCTCCGATCCCACGATCATCATATGCGGAGTCCCTCAGGGGCCTCATCCTCCTAGACCTCTCCGCGGCTTTTGACACTGTCTGCCACTGTACCCTAGTGCAGCGCCTCAGCAACGTCGGAATCCAGGGGAAGGCACTGGAGTGGATCATCTCCTTCCTCGCTGGAAGGACACAGAGAGTCCGCCTCCCCCCGTTCAGATCAGAAACCACCGAAGTCATCTGCGGCATTCCTCAAGGCTCCTTACTCAGCTCAACCCTCTTCAACGTCTGCATGAGCCCCCTCGCAGCCATTGAACGCCAACACAACCTCAACATCATCTCCTACGCCGACGACACCCAGCTGATCCTCTCCCTCACCAGCCACCCCGCCACCGCCAGAGCCAACCTACACGAAGGGATGACAGACGTAGCCAAGTGGATGATGAACATCCTGGGATCTTCACCCTCCGCCTGGGACGACTCCTGGTGGCCCCCGCCCTGGGCAGCGCACCCAAACCAACAGACCACGCACGCAACCTGGGCTTCATCCTGGACTCCTCCCTCTCCATGACCAGACAAGTCAACGCCGTCACCTCGTCGTGCTTCAACATCCTGCGCATGCTACGTAAGATCTTCCGGTGGATCCCTACCGAGACCAGGAAGACGGTCACCCAGGCCCTCGTCACCAGCCGTCTGGACTACGGCAACTCCCTCTACGCCGGAACCACCGCCAAACTCCAGAAGAGACTCCAGCGGATCCAGAATCCCTCAGCACGACTCATCCTGGACATCCCCCGTCGCAGCCACATCTCCGGACACCTGAGAGACCTGCACTGGCTCCTGGTCAACAAGAGAATCACCTTCCGGCTCCTCACCCACGCACACAAAGCCCTACATAACCAAGGCCCAGGATACCTCAACAGCCGCCTCAACTTCTACGCTCCCACACGCCTGCTTCGATCGACCGGACACGCCCTTGCCGCCGTCCCCCGCATCTGGAGAGCCACCACAGGGGGTAGGTCCTTCTCCTACCTGGCCACCAAGACTTGGAACTCCCTCCCGACCCACCTTCGCCTGACCCAGGACCACCTCCCATTCAGGAAGCAGCTCAAAACCTGGCTGTTCGAGCAGTAGCGGACCCCCCCTTCCCCCAGCGCCTTGAGACCCTACGGGTGAGTAGTGCGCTATATAAATGCCTTGATTGATTGATTGATTGACTGAGCTCAACCCTCTTTAACATCTACATGGCCCCCCTTGCAGCCATCATCCGGCAACACGTCCTCAAAATCGTATCCTACGCTGATGACACCCAGCTAATCCTGTCCCTCACCAATGACCCTGCCACTGCCAGACTCAACTTCCAGAAAGGGATGCAGGAAGTAGCAATCGGGATGACCAACAGGTGCCTTAAGCTCAACGCAGAGAAGACTGAAGTCCTTGGAACCACCCCCTCTGCATGGGACAACACCTGGCGGCCATCCACCCTCGGAAGCCCACCGACCCCCTCAGACCACGCCAAAAACCTTGGCATCGTACTCGACTCATCCGTTACCATGAACCAACAGGTCCACGCCGTCACCTCCAGCTGCTTCAACACCCTCTGATTCCTCGCAAGACTTTCAAGTGGATCCCCCTGAGTCAAGAAAGACAGTCACTCACGCACTCACCACCAGCAGACTGGACTATGGAAACGCACTCTACACCACAATCAACAAGTCCCTCCTCCACAAACTCCAGATGATACAGAACACCACTGCCAGACTCATCCTCGACATCCCCTGGCACAAGCACATCAGATCACACCTATATAGGCTCCACTGGATCCCCGTGGAGAAAAGTGTCACCTTCAAAATCCTAACCCACGCCTACAAATGCCTGCACAACACTGGACCCGAATATCTCAACGACAGAATCAACTTCCCATACCCAAAAGGAACCTCCTATCTACCAATATCACACTGGCCGAAACTCCACACATCCACAGAGCCAGAGCAGGCTGAAGATCTTTTTCCCACATGGTGGCCAAAACATGGAACGAACTCCCATCAGGCCCTCCCTAAACACCTTCAGAAAGACTCTCAAGACCTGGCTCTTTGGCTGAATGGATCTGCTGCCCCCTCTAAGCACCTTGAGACCATCACGGGTGAGTAGCGTGCTCTACAAATCCGGACTGATTGATTGATTGATTGATATAATTTCAATCAAAGTTTACGGAGGCACCTGCAAAAATCTCCACTAAGGGGCCGATTATGATGACGGAAGGCCCACCATCGCCAGCCATGTGGTGCCTGGCCCTCTGGCATCGGATGACAATTCCTCTCCTACCAAATTAGGATGGTGAGGGCAATCAGACCTCACCCTGTGGCGGGCGCAAAGACTGCCCACCACGGATCCGCCACAAGCAATCATTCTGGCAGATATGTCTGCATCTGTAAAATGGTGGCGGTGCCTTGCAGGCACCGTCTGCCAAATTATAATGCTGGTGTGGATTGGTTTCGAGAGGCCCAATGCGGGCCCCCCTTGTGTCTGGGGGAGGATGTGGTGCACTCGGTTTCCCCTGCCACCTAGTGCAGGGAAACGCACTACATACATTTTTAACATTGCAGCGGGTGTTGCAGCCAGCAGAACCTGCCGCAATGGTAAAGATGCATGATGCGACCACCACGGTGGAGGTCGCATTGTAATGCGACGTGCGGGACCGATGCCCATCCATCGTGATCGGCCCCTAATTGTAGAATATTCTACAAACAGCCAATTTGCCTTTGAAATGGAAAAAAGGATTGCACTAGCCTATATCGCTGTCACAGAGGTAGCCTATCACTACAATTTACTAATGGACAACCCCTTCTACCAACAAAAATGAAGGCAAACTTAGCATCCTAATGGACTATTTTGAAGACACTTGGGTTAGCATACTGCATCGCTCAGGACACAGACACCACTCCAAATTCCAAATACCATGGTGGAATGTCTATGACAGCACCTTGCCAGTAAGCTGAAAACAAACAACAGTATAGGGATTCACAGTGCCTTCCAACCCACATTAGGCAGAACCCAATCTACACTGTACAAATTTATTGAAATATTACAAAAAGAGCAAAGCTACCAAGAAAGGATGGAACAATCTCTTACCCAAATTGACCCTAAGCATAGCAAACAAACAAAAAGAATTAACGATATGCTTCAATTGAAAATACAATTCTTCATAAATAACAAAGGAGTAGATTACTTAGAAAAGATAGACAAAAACATATTATAAATTAATTAGTAAAGTCCTCAAAATCTCTGACAATTTTTTAATCAACATACCAAACCTTGTTTTTTTAAAAATAATAAATATATTTTATCAGCCACAAAATGTATTAAAATTCCAATTTTAATAAAGACTGATATAATAAAACTATATAAATTATTTCAAATAAAATGTTATCACTAACAAAGGCAGTACAAAAACAACTCAATCCATCACATAAATTAATTACAACACATAAACCAAACAATGCCACCTAACAATCACATAATATTTGCACAGCCATTATAAAATGATATTTGCCATCCAAAAAGGAAAATTAAATAAAGAAAAACTACTGTTCTGTAGTTGCAGATATTTCTCTTTATACGTGTAATAAAAAAATAGTAATCCACTAAAAATGGAAAAGTATTGTCCAAACAGCCCAAATTTACATGCAAAAATGGAAATAGGGTTAAAAAAAATAAACGCTCCATGAAAACCAAATAAAAGGAAGCCAAATTAAAAAACAATGGTTTATGAGGAGCCAAAAATTATTTTTCTCAAAAAAAATCTTAAACTCCCAATCCCCATAGGACACGTTCATAGCCAAAAACGTCCAGAGTAAATCAAAAGCCCATCCACAACACAAAGTACACTCCCAAAAATACATACGCATATCAGATAATAATCAATATATAACAAACATAACTTAACATAACATAGCAATAAATTACTAAACTAGTGTAAAGAAATGCAAAACTAAAAACTAGTGTAAAACACCAACACTAACACATCTAAACACACAAAGAACCCACAATCAACCCTATAACTACCTTCTAGATCTCACCCCTAAGCCCCCCTACCCACAAAACCCTTAGAAAAATCCTTAAAAAAGGACTTACCTATTCCGAAGAACAGCAGCACCTTACTGCGACATGGTTCTGGGAAAATGGACTAAAAACGACACACATAGATTACTAAATAGCAGGTAGCAGTAAAATGTGCAATTGGCGAAGTCTTTCTCTCCGTGCTGGTAATCTGGTGCGCACTCCTGCGGAGGTGTTGGCTGATGTGAAAGTGCAGCGTGCACACGCACGTGCAACGTGCAGGAAGCATGGGAAGCTTGTGCTACAGCCGAAATGGCAGGGTCCAAACTGGGGGGGGTGTGGTGAGCAAAAGAATGATGGATTTAACCCATCATTCATTAAGATCCTTGTGACTGGGGGTGAATATGTGCATTGCCCCGCATTCCGTCCATCAATTGTTTCTTTTGCATATGGCACCTTAAGTGGGAAGGGTATGCCCATACATGGGTACAGTGCTAACTACACCACTGGATTCAAGCTAACCTGGCTGATGAAGGGTGATGCCCAGAAACAGGTCCCAGGATGCTTGTTTCCGGTCCATGGAGGACCTGGCTTAGCAGTTCGGGCTAGACTGTTCCCACAAGGAACAGGGTCAAGACTGAATTGCATATGGCTGGGTCCATACTAGGGTGGTGTGGTGAGCAAAAGAATGATGGATTTAACCCAGATCCTTGTGACTGGAAGTGAATGTTTGCATTGTCCAGCATTCCGCCCATTTGTTGCTTTTTTATATATGTCACCCTAAGTGGGAAGGGTGTTCGCCTAGACATGGGTCTCGTGCTCACTACACCACTGGATTAAAGCTAGCCTGGCTGATGAAGGGTGATGCCCAGAAATCGGTCCCAGGATGTTTGTTTATGGTCCAGAAAGGACCTGGCTTGGCAGTTCGGGCTGGACTGTTCCCATAAGGAACAGGGTCAATACTGATTTGCATATGGCTGGGTACAAACTGGGGTGGTGTGGTGAGCAAAAGAATGATAGATTTAACTGAGATCATTTGACTGGGGGTGAATGTTTGCATTGTCCAGCATTCCGTCCATCAATTGTTTCTTTTGCATATACAGCCCGTTTATGGGCATAGCACATAGGGAAATGGGAGTTCGCAACCGCACCATGTGCGGTCTCATTGTAATTAGATATGCAGAACTGCTGACCAATGGTCAAGCTGTTCTCATACCAATATGGTGTCCGACCGACATTGTAATAAGGCACTAAAGAGGTGAAATTTACTATTTCAATTCCTATTTAAATCAATTTGTAGAAGGTGTAGGACACTAAAGGGGTGACATTTACTATTTGCTCCCTAATCTAAACCAATTTAAGGAAGGTGTTGAACACAAAAGGGGTGACATTTACTATTCCCACTCCAATCTAAACCAATTTAGGGAAGGTGTCGGAGACTAAAGAGGTTAATTTTAATGTTCCCACTCTAATTCAACCATATTGCAGGAAGGTGTTGGGCACTAAAAGGGTAGCGTTTATTAACCCAACTCCAATCTGTGCCAAATTGAGGAAGGTGTTGGACACTAAAGTGTGAAAGTTACTATTCTCAATCCAATCAAACAATATTGGAAGAAGGTGTTGGAAAATATAAAGGTAACTTGTATTAATCCCACTCCAAACTAGAGGTATTTGAAAAAGGTGTTGGATGCTAGAAATGTGACATTTGCAATATCCACTTCAATATAAAAATGTTTACAGAAATTGATAGAAGCTAAACAATTAAAAAAAACAATTAATACTCCACAGTAATACACGTTTGTAATATATTAAATATAATTATATATAAAAACAAACTAACTTTAACAACAAACCAATATATATATAAACACATATATTAAAATTGTAAAAAAAAAGCATTTATTAAATTATTTTTCATCCTTTCCAAAACTATGAACCATATCAACCATATAGTTTTTTACATTTAAAATATTTTTTTTCACAATAAAATTATAATTTCGAAATAATTACAATAATGATAAAATTATGCATTTTTAATTGAAAATACTTTCTAAATATTGATATAAATATTTAGCATGTTTAAAAAAATATTTTCCTACACCTTTAATATATCAATGAATTTTTTATTTTACAATATTGATATTTTAAAAATCTCACCACCATTATCCCCTAAAACCAAGTACCCCACTGCTAAAAAAACATTAAAAAATTAATTGTATTTATGAATACAACTAAATATACAAATTTCAAAAATGTCATACCTAAAAATTTTGCTTACTAACACACTAATTTAAAAAATATAAACAGATGCAAAAAACACAATACAATAAATTACATGCTAATTAACACTTACAAACGATATTCCATACAACAATGTTTTCTACATCAATATTTTTAAATTGATATTAAAAACACAAAAAAAAAAATTTCACCTTCTATATTCCAGCCTGGCAATATTTTTGATGTCCCGATATTCTTGACACAATATTTATGTATCACAATATTTTTTCTGATATTCTCTCCGGCCAATTAGCAAGGATCAGCTGTCTGAGAGTGGGCAGGTACAGCTGGGAAGAAAAAGGTCACCCTTAGCACTTCCCCTTTTGTTTTAGAAATACCAGAGAGGGCTTCTCCCATTTAATCCAAGGTCACTGCTAGAACGTCTGTCTCTGGGAACAGCAGGGGACAAAAACTGTTTTGATCTTTTCTGGCGGGCGGGGAGAATAGTTCATCTAAATAAGGGAGTGACTAAGGAGTCAAAGACATGTCTATCTGATAGCAGAAAGGGTCTCCATACTTTACTGAAACAGGGGCTGCTGCATAACTTAATAGAAATGTAAAGAAGAAGTGCTGCAAAAGGAGGCTGCAAGAAAATGAGATATAGTGGCAGAATTTATCTGATCACTGGCTAGTGCACAGGACAAATCTGGCACATCAACCGTAATGTCAATCATCGCCTCCTCAGAACATGCCTGGACTGGAAATGCTCCTCCTGAAGAAGGGAGCACTAGAAGAAGAATCCTGACTCCTTCAGGAAGAAGAGGGCTCACTCAAAGAACCCTGACTCCTGCTGGTACCCAGGGACTAGAACATATCTCCAAGGATCAAGTGGCAGGCCTCCTGTTTGCCTGTTACAGGGACACAAAAGGCAGAAGAACTCCTGTCTCTGAGGCAGCCCAGCTGACCACAGAGGACTAGATTTAACAGAAGACATGGCTGGTGAGAGACCTGGTGCCTAGAAGCCTGCCCTGGGAAATGAAGAGCTGCAGTACTGACCAAATGGATCTTTCCCAGCAGCTGGGGAATAATGAGATTGAGTTATTTTTTCATCTCAAGATGGCCTGGACAAGGTGTGAGGCTTGACCAATAAGGTCACACTGCAGGCAGGCAGGAAAACAAGGTTTTTCCTTCTCAGAACTTTTTGCTATGCTGAAAACAGGTTCATTTGGACCTTGCAATGAAGGTATCTGGCCTCATGGAGCCCTGACTAACTATAGCTTCCAGCCTTGTTCAGTTGGAGGACTTTAACTTCCTAACAAACTACTATGTCCAAAAGTAAAACGTTCGACCTGGGTGAGTAAGAAAATCTACCCCGCTAGCAAAGCATCCACAGTGGCCACAAAAGCTGCCTTCATCTTGCTCTTAGCTTTTGGCACAAAAACTAAGCTTCAGGCACAAAAACTAAGCTGCAGCAGGAGCTCTATGATGTATCTGACTTTGAGGGACCCTTACCTGCTACAGTCTTGGACACTGCGTCGCTGGACAATTTTGACTTATATTTCAAAAACTATTATCAAAAGTTAAAACTTTGATTGTGGCAACCTATCTGGTGTATCTGACCTCCGCTTCATAATGGTCAGCCTGAAATTGTCTCACACAAATTTTGTCTTTTTTCTCAATGTGGCTTTACTTGTTCTAGGCACTTTTCCCCTCAAAACCTTTATAATTCATATCTCCAGTTTACCTAACCTATTTTAATGATCTTGGCTCCTATTTCCAATCAAATTTTTCTTAACTGGGATGGGACTGTTACTGTTTTTTTTTTAATTTAAATGAAATTGTTGGTACTGCTTTAACTTTGGGCATCATTACGATGGCACCGTAGCAGATGAGGGCATGCCTGACAAGGAGTCAGCGGTTCCCTAGCCCTCATTGCAATGTGACCACCATCACGGCGGTCGCAAAGTATATATTTTCTATTGTGGTTTGTGCTGGAAGTAGTAATCAAGACGGAGAGATTGACTCTCACCATTACATACACCATTGCCGTCGTGTGAGATGGAGGTGAGCGTCTGAAGCTCAAGGTGGCAGCTTTTGCACCCCTGATCGGCTCGATTGGTGTTTCATAGAAAATGGAGTTGGGAGTAGTATTACGTCTGTTTTTGCTTGAGGTGGCAGCCTTTGCGCCCCAGGTTGGCGCAACTGTTTTTTCACAACCAAACAGAGTTAGGAGTAGAACCACATCTTTTATGGTAATAAAAGTGCCAGATTGATTTTCTACATTTATTTAAGGATTCACCCAGGATGGTCGTACAGGAAGATATAGAGTGTTGAGGCATAGGCAACCCGAGAGACAGTGATTATTACACTGTTTTATACTGAGACTGATGACCTGATCGTGTCCTGGTTTTGTAAATTGGATTGTTGATACAAATACCAAGAATGTGAATTAAGTTGGATTTCATTTACAGTTACCTGCATTTGATTTATTGATTATTGAAGACGCTACATTGCTTTAATATGTAGTCCTGATGAAGACCCCAGATTGACATATCAAGTTTATGCGACATAAGGAGGGGTCGAAACACCAACGTGTTTATTAAAACGTCCTAATCAATGACAAATAAGTGACTGTACAATTCAATTCTGATGATTTGACATATGATGAAAAATTAAGAATAGGACGCGATCTGAAGAATCTGATTTTGTATATTATCACTTTTATTTGTGTATATTGTAATGTGCATATTTACGTAATGCTCACACTTGCTTATGTTTGTAATGTGATGTGATTTGTATATGTTATCAATGATATGTTGTCTATGTGTGTGGATACACTATCAACTTTATTATAAATAATTATTTTTTCAGAAATATTTGGGAGAATTTTTCTTTGGGATTGATAACTCCTTTTTTTGAATTTGTGTTCTATGTCACATTTAATGGGTAGCCCACAATAGGGGTCTTCATTTGATAAAAAGTTTTTTCCATGAGTGATAGTACCAGAACCATTCTTCGCTTACTGTGCTGTGGGCTAAAGCAGAAGCCGCAATAGAAAATATACACTTTAAAAACATCCCTGCACCATGTGGCAGGCACCATGCTGTGCTTGCCACATGGTGCATGGATGTCTAGGGGGTAGGAGGGTACCATAGCCCCCCCCCCCCCCCCCAGGCTCCATAGAGGAGGGCCAGGGAGGAAGGAAGGCCCCTGGGGCCTCCAAAGTCCCTTTCCTGGCAGGTGAACACCCATGAAAGAGCCAGGGGGACGGAACATTGCAATCCCAATGGTGGTGCCTGAGACGGCACCCCCCCCCCCCCTATTGTAGGGATTACTGACCCTCCGATGGTTCGATGGGCTCCTTGAGCCTGTCAGAAAGCGTTGGACTATCCCTCCCCCTGCTGCCTCCGACCGCACGCGTTGTAATGCATCGTTTGGACAAAAGCAGCAGAGGGCAGTCACACCGCATCCGATGAGCCATCGGATGTGGTCCAACTGCCATCGAAATGACCCCCAAAAGGCTGAAGGTAGAATCCTGCGCCTAATATATAAACTAAACTCTCTGACCTCCCCCTATTCTTTATGTCTTGCATTTTACTTACTCTCCTCATATTCTTTATCACTGGCAGCGGTTTTCAGGTGGTGTAATTCCCTCTTCTGGGAATAAAATACGACAATTTGTGAAATATGTCGTTTACAAGTTCAAGATGTTAATCATTTGTTATTTGTATGTCCGGAGTTACAGAAGGCTAGGCACATTTTTTTACGACCATCATTCATCAAATTTAACATTCATTCTGCCCATGAGGCCCGTTTATTTGTCTTGTCCCCACCAAATGAAATGGCCTTCATAGGCTTTATCAATTGTTTCAAACTTTCTTAGCTTTTTTTTGGGTAACTTTAATTCTATTTCGTATGCTGTAATATTTTGATAGTTGGTTATATGATTGTTTATGTGTCCTAATATTTTTCCTCTTGCTTCATAGGAATGCTTTGTTTTATTTTCTTTCTTATGTGGGGTATTTTGCACGTTGCTGTTTTATATGAATGTCTTATTGTTCTCTGCACTCCAGACATCATGTATGATAATAGATTTTAAGGAGGCAGCGTTGTGCAAAGGAAGAATTGTTTAGTGAATGGAAAGTATTTTTCGTTTAACCTGTAGTGTGTAATTTTGTGGATGTCCGTAGGAGTTCGATATCATAATACATTTGATTTGACTTGACCCCCATTGTTTTGTTTGATATATTTATCTTGCACAAATTGTATCCTTTAAACAATCACCATTTGTCAGAAATTGGGTAACTAATTTGGGGAAGGGTGACACTACTAACTTAATGAACAAAATCTGTTTAGGTCAAAACACATTTCTGAGACATTCTCTACTCAACAAGCGGTAGCTATTGCATAAGCAGCATGCAGTCCCCAAAGAAGAGTTATCACTGAAAGTAAATCTTCCAGCAAAGCTGTTGACCGTTGCTTTTGTTACAGATGACCATGCAACATCTGATGCAACAGTTTATAAACAAAAATCAATCCCAGAGAAACCCATAAGTTTAAGTAATGTTTTAGCAATTGGCTAGTTAACTGGTGTCTGTGATTTGGCAGGTCAACGGCCCCTAGTGTCACTATTTAACAAGTGTACACCTAAACAGTCACATTTCTGCTATTCATAAAACATTCTGTTAAATGGTAACTTTGCTCTACTATGTATCTGCTTTCTGGATTAAGTGACATTTTTATATTTAAAACAATATAATTCCTAAGAAGATACGCACTGCAATGTTTGACTTTGTAGGTGTGATTGCGTACACTTTCATGCTAACACAAACGTATGTTTGCATGTAGAGCCTATTGTTTTGGGTCACTGGTTGAAGAATGGACATGTGATGTGATATGATGTTCTCCTTTTTTCTTTTATCAATATCAAATTTCTCATTAAAATTAGAATATAAATATATATATATATATATATATATATATACAGCTCAGCCTCGGAATTGTACTCTCCAAAGAACCGCACTCGTGGAAACCAAAGGATTGCAGTGCTCACACCAAAAGTTTAATCACACTCGTTTGACAGACGCGTTTCAGCAATACGCCTTCCTCAGTGTCAATTAAAAGAGTGTAATTGACACTGAGGAAGGCGTATTGCTGAAACGCGTCTGTCAAACGAGTGTGATTAAACTTTTGGTGTGAGCACTGCAATCCTTTGGTTTCCACGAGTGCGGTTCTTTGGAGAGTACAATTCCGAGGCTGAGCTGTATACTATTGCGGGTACCCATTACCGCAAACTGCACCCGCTCGCGAGTGCCCTGACTTCACAGTGGGACAGGGAGCATCATATATATATATATATATATATATATATATATATATATATATATATATATATATATATATATATATATATATATATATATATATATATATATATATATATATATATATATATATATATATATATATATATATATATATATATATCACCTACTGGCGGCCGCCAGATGTAGTTATAGTTAGAACATAGTTTCTATAGGAAAAGCATTTTTTGATTTGCTAATAACTTTGGCTTTGTTTAATGAATCTTCGCGAAATTCTCCAAAATAAAGGTCTATCCAAGTCAGCTCCTATCCTGAAAGTTTAGGGTTGATTCATCAAGCGGGGGCTGAGAAAAAAGGGGGTCCCAAAAAGTGTTTTCTTTATGTCAATTTCCATAGGAAACTTTAGCCAAAGTTAAAGCCCGAACTGCTGAACGGAATTACACCAATTTTGGCTTAAAGGTAATGCTTGGTTCAGAAAGCAACCTTTTTTAAAAATGGTGTAAATCCGTTCAGTAGTTGTTGAGAAATTAAAAAAATAAAAGTCTGAAAATCAATTTGCCGTAGGAAACTTTAGCCGAGGCTACAGCCCGAACTGCTGAACGGAATTACACCAAAATTGGCAAAACGGTAGTTCTTGGTTCAGAAAGCGACCTTTTTTTAAAATGGTTTCAAGTTTCTTTATTTTTTGCATAGTTACTTAAAACCATTGCTATATTACTGCATAAAAAAATATATATAAAATTTCCAACAATGTATGTATGATTTCCTCCATTTTCGCTGCCTTTTTGTTTTTGGATTTATGAAAGGCAATCTTCAGATTAAAACCAAATTAAGACCCATTGTTAAATAAATGTTTACAAATATAAAATCAGAATGAATTGTAGACATAGTGTATGTCGTTATATAACTGGATACTGAAAATTGCAGTCTCGTATTCTTTTGGTCCAGCCTTGATTTTTTTTTAATTGGTGTAAATTTGTTTAGTAGTTGCTGAGAAAATAAAAATATAAAAATATGGATATCTATGGCCGCGGTGGGTTTGTGACCCCTCCCGACCACAAGCTTCACTGTGATTGGCTGCCACAACCACAAGCTTCACTGGGCTTGGCTGCCAACATTCCAAACCAGGAAGTGTTGGCAGCCATCTTGTGACTCGGTAGAACAGAGTCCCAAGAAAACAGTAAAGCAAAGTTAAAAGTGAAGAAAATGTGGCAGGGTAGAAACACCCTGACCCTCTAGGCCTGCTCAGAAAATCCCCCAAGGACCCCAAAATTATTATTATTTTTTTTTAAATGTCTGAATGCGCGCTCTTAGGTGCAGGAGGGCACACGACCCTCCCGCAGCCCCGGGGACCACCACCACCCCAGGGCTTTGAAAATGGAGGGAAGGGGGCTGTGCGGCCCCCTGCTGGAGTGCTTAATGGCCCTGGGGACCACCAGCCCCAGGACATTGCTGTTTGCTATGACAGGGCGGGAGCATGGCTTCCACCCTGTGATAGCAAACCCTGGTTTGCTTCGTTGAAGCGAGAGTAGGAAAACCTCCTCTTGCTTCAATACAGGAAAGGAGAATTGCTTTTGGGCAAGGGAAACTGCATGTTAGCAGCTGCCGTTGCCCAAAAGCAATGCCGGCTCCCGCAGGAAGCAGGGAGCCGGCGGGACTGTGGGGGCATTGGGGCTCCCCCCACGGTCCCCAACAGAGAGGCCCGTTTAAGAAAAAAATAATGTAGATGTGGGCATGCCTCGGGGGATGGGGTCCCTGAGTGGAATGTAAGTGAACGTTTGTTTTTTTCAAAAAAGTTTGGAGTCGTGATCCTAGCCTGGCTTTCAGCGCGACCCCCGTAGTGTGAACATGAAGGGTGCGCGGCTCTCAGTGCGACCTCATAGTGTGATCGTGCTGGATGCGGGGCTCTCAACGCAGCACTCGAGTACTTCTCAGTTCTTTAAAACACCGAGGGGCATATTCTCAAGAATACATCGCCGAGTTAAAGGCACTTTTTCACAGCCAAAATGGTGATAAATTTAACGCACCATTCACAAGCTGGTGCAGACAGCCCATATCACCAGTTTACCAGTGATAGCAGCCTCAAAAAACATCGTCACAGATGACCCCGGCAAATATCGCTAATGAGATACAGAGTAGGCGTTCCTGTGCAAAAAGCAGCGAAACCACCACTTCGCAACATTCTCAACGACCAGCAAGATTGGCGAAGAGAACAGGCGATAAGGTGCGTTAGCACCAGGAAGTTTACACCTGCTCTGACCTGGTGTAAAGTCGAACTACAACCTACAAAATGAAAGGGAGCCCAGCCCACAGCCACACCTGAATGACAACAGATGCCACGGAGCCAACAATCATGCAGGTCCGACACCAAAGAGTGCCCCGACATTCCCCACCCCCACACCCTTGTCCGCCATCCCTCCTGACCCCCCCAACAAACAAATGTGACAGCAACCTTCCGAAATCTGGAACGTAACAAATCGCACAGTTATAACAATCAAGATGCATGTGAGGTTGGGCAAATGAGAATCACAGTCATCTATGGATTTACATATAAAACATTTCATTTACAGAAAACAACAAAATAAAAGTATATACAGCCATGGCGTGTCAATCCTCGACAATCTGTGAATAACACCCTGCAAGACAAAAAGCAAGATAAGATTGTGCGTCATGCGCCTATCAAAAGAGAGAGAAAGAGTGAGAGAGAGAGAGAAAGAGTGTGAGAGAGAGGAAGAGAGAGAGAAAGAGTGAGAGAAGGAGTGAGAGAGAGAGGAAGAGAGAGGGAGTATGAGAGAGAGAAAAGAAGAGATGGATAGGGAGTGCTAACACTGCGGACAAAACCCTCACAGCTCACCTTTCCACCACTGGTGTGTCTCCAACCACGTGCTGGGACATACTGCATCCCTCAAGCACACTCATCTGAAACATAGTATAGAATTAGTAATGGCAAAAATACATACAACTGCACAAACCTTCATCACTGTCCCACCCTTGCGCACCCAGGCTGCTGCACCCCATCCACTCCCGCCACCCAGAGGTGTCTGCCAGCCCTTGCGCACCCAGGCTGCTGTACCCCATCCACTCTCACTGCTCAGAAGTGTCTGCCTGCCCCTGCGCACCCAGGCTGCTGGGTGCACACACCACTCCCACCGCCCAGAGGTGTCTGACCGCCCCTGCTTACCCAGGCTATTGGCCACCATCCTCTCCCACTGCCCAGGCTGCTGCACACCATCCACTCCCACTGCCCTGAGGTGTCTGCCCGCCCCTGCGCACCGAGGCCTCACTGCTCACCTTCCACAACCTGCGTGTAGAAAAGAGGGCCCACCACGTGCTGCTGTAAGACCCAAGCCCGGGGACAGGGCACCCTCCATATCATGCAGCCCGCTTTGCAGGCCACCAGGTCCCACATTTGGTGCTGGGTCTTGATTTCGCCATCGCAGAGGACATACCAGGGCACCCTGCTTCATCGGAGGCTGCACACCCGCTCAGCCCTTGCGGTGCCACTGTCTCTGTGACCAGCGAGGCCACGCCACGTGGCTGTATGCCCCCACTGTCCAATGGCCCAGGCCTACACTGCGGTCCAGCAGGGCACACAAAACCTGAGCTGTCTGGAGCACCGGGACGGGGCATCATCGCAGGCTGCACACCCGCTCAGAAGTTACGGTGCCCCAGCCTCAGCGCACCGAAAGTCACCGTCCGGTGGCGGTGTGCCTGTGCCGGCCACAGTGCATCGGGTGTCACCAAGTCTGTGCCCCAAAAGTCATGTACCCTCTATGATTGAGAAACGTGGTGTGGACGCCATCATGTCACCTCCGGGCCGGGACAATGTGATGTCGCAGGCCCCTGGGCCCACATGCCCACATACACACCACACGTATAGACCCAGAGAGAGGTCGGAAATGGCACCGAGCACATGCGCTATGCCCTTTTTATTTGCAGGGTCACGTGCCCTGTGATGCCTGTGCTTGATGGGTGTGGTGTGGGTGGAAACCAGCTGTTACGGAGTAACTGTGGCGTACTGACAACTAGACTTGTGACCAGCAGATCACTACAATGAAAATCTGGGCCATGTAACGTTGTTGTCCCTCCATGTAAGCGTATGCGGAGTTGGCTGGCCTGGCATATGCCAGTCTTGCATGAGGCTGTGAACAATTACTCCAGAGCTCTGGGCGTGGTTTCGTCATGGGCTGTTTGAGGAATCAACTGATGCAGGTGTCCCTGTTGTAGTGCTGCCACCACCCGGGCCGCAAGAGCCAATGTGTCACCCTGTGACCCAAGTCCCACAACATGGCCAACATGGAAGGTAGGGGGAATCAATAACCCTACATTCATCCATACTATCCTGTGTGGATATGAATGTTTATTGCACATTCAGTGAATGTTGTAGCTGTAGCAATCCAGGGCAATGCAAAGCCCAAATTTCAGTTTTATGGCACATGGAGGGCAGCCAATTAGAGCCAAGCTCGTGCTCTGGGGTTAGGCTCCACCAACAAGTGTACTTATCCAATCACTCCGCCAACCCGCGAGCACTTATAAATTCACTATACACTCTCCTTGCAGTACTCTAATGATCCAGTCTTTACCCATGTAGTTATACAGTGACCCAGACAAAGTTACATAACCAAAGTCTTCCCCACTGCCAGAGGTAACATGATTACGTGCGCTGTCCACAGCACAATGTAATGTGGTAGGGCCCAGGGGCATCATGCATACATAATGAACACACAGACACAGTTAGATAGATAATGGAACTGGGTTTGGGCATGCTCAGCCCCTTTTTATTACCAGGGTCACATGACCAGTGACGTCTGTGCTGGAAACGTGTGGGGTGAGTATAAGTCAGCCCTCAGGGAATTGTTGGTGCTGGCAACAAGTACAACAGTAATCATCGGATCACACACAGATTCAATCACAAAGGGTCCAAGACTTGTACTACACTAAGGTAGGGGCCCCAGATGTGAAATAACACACAAAAGATTCTATCGTAATGGGGCCATGACTTGTGGTGCACTGAGGTAGGGGCAGCAGATCTGAAATCATACGCAAAACATTCTATCATAAAGGGTCCATGAGTTGTGGTGCACTGAGGTAGGGGCATCAGAGGCATTCAGCCCGTGCGCAACCAGTGATGATCCATGGGGCGGGCGGGCTGCACTGGGAGCAATGTATGTTGCCTACTGGACTGCGTCATCTGCAATCGCGACTCGATCGGAATTGTGAGCCCTGCTGTCCGTAGTGTAGATGGAAGGCAGTAATCAGCACAGACATTGAGGAATGCTTTTTGTCACAAAATCAGAGGACATAGAGTACAATTCACTCTGCAATTAATAACTCAAGACTCAATTCAAATTGTGAGCTCTGCTGACCGCAGTGTAGGCTTATGGAACAAAAGAGGAAATATGTATGGAATACATTGTTGAAATGTGTAGGTTTCAGGGACATTATAGTTAGTTGCCTACTGGATTCTGAAATGAAGGAATCAACATTAAATTTGAATTGTGAGCCCAGCTGACTGCAGTGTAGACCTGAGGCAGCAGTCAGCAAGGGCCCACAGCCACGTGGCGTTGAGTTGATTTACACAGAGTTAGTGGTACCTAAAGTACTCAGTGTGTGCGCAGCCAGCGATGATACGTGGTTCGGGCGGGCCGCACTGGGAACAATGTCTTTTGCCTAATGAGTTCTGCGTCAATAAGGTCATGTGGCAGTGACTTGCAGTGCACTGAGTTAGTGCCAGTGGCACCTGAAGCATTCAGCGTGTGCGCAGCCGGCGATGATGCGTGGTCTGGGCGGGCCGCACTGGTAGCAATGTCTTTTGTCTAACAAATTCTGGCTTAATAAGGGTCCGTGGCGATGACTTGTGGTGCACTGAGTTAGTGGCACTTGAAGCACTCAGCATGTGCGCAACCTGCGATGATGCGTGGTCCTGACGGGCTGCACTGAGAGCAGTGTCTCTTCCCTA
This sequence comes from Lissotriton vulgaris, assembly GCF_964263255.1. Classification (NCBI taxonomy): domain Eukaryota; kingdom Metazoa; phylum Chordata; class Amphibia; order Caudata; family Salamandridae; genus Lissotriton; species Lissotriton vulgaris. Next base: position 907,762,007 of record NC_141689.1, on the reverse strand, counting down.
CTGGACTGCGTCATCTGCAATCACGAGTCTGTCTGAATTGTCAGCCCTGCTAACCGCAGTGTAGGCCAGAGGCAGCGGTCAACAAAGGCCAACAGCCATGTGGCGTTCACTTGAGCTGCACAGAGTTAGTGGAACCTGAAGCACTCAGCGTGTGGGCAGCCAGCGATGATGCGTGGTCCGGGCGGGCCGCACTGGTAGCGATGTCTTTTGCCTAATGAATTCTGAGTTAATAAGGCTACGTGGCGATGATTTGTGGTGCACTGAGACAGTGGCACCTGAAGCACTCAGCGTGTGCGCAGCCAGCGATGAAGGGGTGGTCCTGGCTGGCCGCACTGGTAACATTGGGGTATATTATCAAGCAGGGTGTTAAAATTATCGCTGTTTTAGCGGCAGAAAACTGCTGCTAAAGCGGCGATAATGGGCTTGATAATATGCCCTGGAGAATTCCAATAAAAGAACATGGTCACACAAGAACATGGGTTTCTATTGGAATTCACAAGGCCATAGTATCAAGTCCATTATCGCCACTTTAGCGGCAGCTTTCTGCAACTAAAACAGCGATAATTATTAAACGCCCTGTTTGATAATATGCCCCTCTCTCTTTTGCCTAATGTATTCTGCCTTAATAAGGCTACATGGCGATGACTTGTGGTGCAATGAGATAGTGGCACCTGAAGCACTCAGCATGTGCGCAGCCTGCAATGATGCGTAGTCTGGGCGGGCGGCACTGGGAGCAATGTCTCTTGCCTACTCGACTGCATGATCTGAATTGTGTCCTGTCCGCAGTGTATATCGAAGGCAGTAGTCTGTACATGACATAACTCTGCTGTGCTGTATTGCTGGGTTCGCAGGGGGCCTGTGTCGAGGAGGCCGGCGGTCATGGCAGCAGCCTCATTGCAGGGTGAGGTCCCCCACTCTGGCAGATGCGTTGGCCTTCCAGAAGTGAACCTCGCCCACAGCCCTGGCCTATTTATTCACACTTCTATGCTAGAGTGGCATACGTTGCACCAGCCCACACCGCTTCCGGTTGCACTTACAAGGGGTGACGACACACATGCATGACTGAGATCTTCCCCACTGCCTGAGGTAACATGGTTGGGTCCACTGTCTACAAGAGTACAAGCACCAGCAGTATATGTACACATAGAGAGGTCTGTGCTCTGCATAGTGAGTGCTGTCTAGCACATTACTGCTACACTTGGCATTGTGTGCGTTGTTATTGATGGGTGACTTGCCTCCTTCACACATACTTGGTTCCCTCGTGTCCAAACATTCAGCTATTGTGTGGCCGAGGGGCCATGCAGTATCCAGAAGGTCCGCTGTTCTGTTCTGCACTACCTCGGTGGAAGTAGGGGGGAGGTCCTGGGGTGGTGGCAGTGGGTGTTATGGCCTTCTTGGGTGTCTGACCTGCATGATCAGTAGCTCTATGACATGTGTTGGTCTTCAGAAGTGGTTCTGGGCTGGACTTCCTTTCATACTGTAGGCAGTTGTCCTGCTTTACACTAGGAGAAGGCAGATGTTAAATTTGTACTACTAACGCGGCTTATCCCATGTTTTTGGATCGCGTCGCAGATTTCGCTGGTTGTTGAAAAAATCAGAAAGTGATGTTTTCATGGTTTTTTTTGCACTGGAACGCCTATTCTGCATATCATTAGCGTTAGTCGTCGCTCTCATTAGTAGCAATGTTTTTTTGAGGAAGCTATCGCTGGAAAACTAGGGATATGGGTAGTTTTCACCAGGTTGAGAATGGGATGTTAATTCTTTTGCTGCTGTAAAGTGCTGATAACTCAGTGATACATTTTTAAGAATACACCCCATTTGTTTTTTAAAATATTTCCTCCGTATTCGTGGACCCAGCCGCTTTAAAAAAATATATATATATTTTTGGGGCCCTGGGGCTTTTTGTGGGATTCCCTAAGCAGGCCTAGGAGGGACAGGGTATTTGTACCCTGCCCACTTTTCTTGATTTTATATCTTTTTTTATTGCGATTCGCATGTAGCTACAACAAAGTCCTAATAAACACAAGGGCTCGTTTTAGAGTCATCCTATAACCCAACAGTTGGGACTTCTCGCCGAGTTATCGGCAGTTTAGCGCAGCAAAAGTGGCGAAAGAATTATCACCCCATTCTCATGTTGGTACACACTGCCACATTGCCCACAGGCTGAAGGTACCAACACAGTGGACAAAAAACATTGTTACGCAGACAAAGTTGCTGGCTGTGCTGCACCTGTTGGCCTCTGGTATCTTCCAACTAACAACTACAAAAGTCGGAGGAGTCTCACAGCCAGCCCTATTGAACTTCCTCACACGTCTTGGATGCTTGTCTACAAAAGCAAGTTAGGGCCCCTGCATCCACACCACCCGCTCATCCCTATACATAGTATTCCTGCACAACCAACCTCAACCCCAGGTGTTGCTTGACGCCTCTGTGCTCCACATCCCCAATTGTAGTCACAGAAATGGGGTTGTGCCAGGTCATGAAGTCTAGTAGTCAACAGTAGTGGAAAAACAGTACTTTTTTAGAAAAACATAAATTAACAACTCAAAAACAGGGGGAGGAGCTATGCCGTGAACCAAGATGGCCGCATAAGCTCCCGGCTCCGCCGACCTCCGCCGGCGACCCGTTTATCCTGTCGTTTATCCTCCACCCACGCCCTGTGCCTGGATGTATGAAGGTTGCCTGATGTCAACGGTGCTTTCCCGGATTTCCTACCTTATTCAGAGACGAAACTATGTTGTGTCCCATTTCTTGGCCTACTCCCGGGCTGCCGCCGGGACCTCGATTTTTGAATCACCCGAGAGGGACCTGATCAACATCGGCTGTGTGACCGCGACTGTGGCCGGTCTTCCAGGTCTGAATACTTCTTTCCGCCCTTGACTCTTGTCCTTGTTGATGGATGGTGCCGGAGAAGAGACACTGTGACGTACTACGATCTTCCTGCACCGCGACTGTGGGTTGTGTGCCCGACCCTCGTTTCCCGGTCCGGGGGCTGAAGGGTTGCACCCACGGCTGGTGTCCGTTCTGAGTGTGCTAGTTCGGGGCACCCTTGTTGTTGCGATCGCCAGATGTGTGCCCGGAGCTCGGCGATGTGGGCTGGAGATTGTGTCCCCCTCCGTCCTTTGGACCCCGGGATTGAGGGGGTGGATGGCGCACATTCTTGAGATCCGTAATGGCGGCGATTGGGGCGCTCCGCTCGCAATTCACCGGCGCATGTGTCTCCCTGGCGGCGAAACTGGATGCTGTCTGCTCGCGACCGGCCACGGATGCTGCAGCGCCTGCACGGAACTCTGCGATCCAGATGAGCAATTTGACCCTCCATCTGCAGGGGCCCGAGTGGCAGCCCGACTTTGCTCCTTTGGAAGTCGGCATCACCTTTCCTTTAACTGCTACAGCACATGGTCTTCCCTCTACGTCTCCTATCTGATGGTGTGTCGTCTCTGGATGTCCTGTTCTTTATTGCCGAGTCTCAGGGTCCCGTCGAAGGGAATCGCCATTTTCCTTTGTTCTGGCCCGTCTGCACAACGGATGCCGCCATTTTGAGACCAGACTTTGCTTCACCTTCATTGCCTTGGTCCGCTATGGACGCTTTGACTGCCTCTGGTCGGATGTGGCTTGGTCGGGATGTGCTCCGGAACGGATTCGCACTGGTCAGGGCTGACTTTGACTTTGAGGTTTTTTTGCTCCTCGCCACTGCTTTGGACCATCTGAGACGCTCCCTTGGTTTGCAATTGCTATGACTTTGGCGATAGATCTCCTCGTGAGGCTTGCAGGGTTGACTTCTATTTCCCTGGGGTTGTTCCGTTTACTTTTGCCGGGACTACACCGAATACCTCACCGGGCCGGGGGTTGGAGGTGGGGGAGTTATTCCTGGTGACTGTCCTCCCCGTGATAATGCTGACTGTTTCTGCTTTATTGATGATGATTGTGCTATGGGGGGGTCACCGCCGGCGGGGGTTATCAGGTGTCCGGGGGCTTGTTTGCTTTTCTCCTCCTCCGCTTCTTCTTATATTTTCCCTTCTGTGGGGCAGTTCCGGGGCGACAGGCACGCTGTTAGTGGGTTAGGCCGTAGCCATTACAGGGGTGCAGGGTGGCAGGTGCGGGGGGGTTTGTTATTTTAGTTTGTTTTGTTCTATGGTCCCTATCGCTCTTTTCCGGCTTTGGGAGGGTTCTTTCCTCTTTCGTAGGGTTGGCTGTCTCTTGGTCTTGCACCTTTCTTTTTTCGGCTTCTCGACAAGCCTCTGTTTTTCTGTTCTTGGAAGTTAGGCTCTCTGGGGTGATTTTAGAAATGTGGATTATTGCAATGTGGTTTACTGTCCAGTATTATCGCTGTGGCTGCCTGGATTGCATAGTTGCTTTAGTTATAGCCTATCTCAGACTGTAATTGGAGTAAGTCCCAATTGTCTCCTTTGTGCTCCTATCCTGTGAGGTGCGATGCCCTTGTTGTTGCAGCCCCTACTCTTTTTCTAAAATTTAAAAATGAAAACCTCACATCCTGTTTGCGAGCCCCGCAACCGCATATGGTAACTTTGATATATCCTGCTTACTGATTGGCTTCAGTCTCTCCTGTTATTATTGATTGTCTTTGCGGCCGGCCATGATGGTTGTGGGCCTGCGCATGTATCTCCTTTTTGTTTTGAACAAAGGTTTTCAAAAAAAAAAAAACAACACAAAAACATCAAACAACGAGTGACATTGTCAACAGGGAACATCAACTTGTGGGTCAAAATAACTGCAGATCGTCCTGAAAATCTCAACACTCCGTATTCAGAAACCTGTTGGATAAATGAAGATAATGGTCAAGTGTTAGTATAGTCACAAACGTGATATAGTATAATGTATTGCACTTGGAGAAACCGGAATGCTTACAGGTATGATCAATCCTGCACAAAATTACTGTAACAGAAGCATGTGTGGTCGTAATCTTCGTAGGAACGTTACAACCACACAAACTTTTTTATGGTCTCATTATGCAGGATTTATCAGACCTGTAAGCATCAGGGATCGTTTCTGCTTTATACACCTGCATGTTCACTTCACCTACACTGCGCAGAAACAACTGGAGACCAAGCAAGGGAGTCACACCATAGCAGCCTTCCTGCACATTTTGGGGGCAACTGACTACACACATGTACTACTTGTGCCCCGTGCCAACACTGTACACAATCACCGCAACAGTAACCACACTCATTCCAACAATGTGCAGGCAAAACTGGACCACCGAGGCCTGTCTACTAATATCATCGCAAACTTCTCAGGCAAGTGTACATGATTCTTACATCTTTCGCAAGTATCCCAGCCCTGGTCCCCAGACCAGTCCGCCGCCCAGCGATGACTGCACGACCCTACTTACCCAGACCTCAATGCTCACCTGCCGCCACTGGCGTGTGTCCAAGAGGGCCCACCACGTGCCAGAGCAACCTCCTCAGCCGTCGCTGTATTCCACAGCACAGGCCCCTATCACATACTGCTGCACCACACCGAGGATTCACGTATGTACAGCCAGCTTCCTTTGGCGTACAAGCCGTCCAGCCGAGCTCATAATTCAAATCAGGACTTGATTGCCAGGATAGTGTATCGAGGCCACGTGGCGGGAGGCCCGTATCGGCCAAAATGCCTCAGCTGTCACTAACTATGTGGACCTTAAATGACTGTCACGTGGCAAGAGGCCAGTGTCCGGCAAAGTGCTTCAGCTGCCACTATCTCTGTGCACCTCAAATCATTGCGACGTTGTGGATGGCCCGTGTCGGTCAAAGTGCCTCGGCTGCCACCAACATAATAGCACGTTTGTTTTTCTGCTTTCTTGTGCCTTGGTTTACCGAGCACAAGATGGCTGCCAACACTTCCTGGTTTGGAGTGTTGAAAGCCAATGAGCATGCAGCTCGTGCTCAGAAAGGTACGCGAACCGTACGCGTACCCCGCGATTTTTGTAAAAAAAAAAATATTTGTTTTGGCCTTGGGGGTCCATGTGGGACCCCCTGAGCAGGCCTAGGGGGTCAGAGTGATTCTACCCTGCCCCCCTTTTGAGTTCTAAACGTTTGTTTTTCTGCTTTCTTGTGCCTCAGTCTACTGAGGCACAAGATGGATGCCAACACTTTCTTGTTTGGAGTGTTGACAGACAGTTGACAGCCAATCAGCATGCAGCTCGTGCTCGGGAAGGTACGTGTACGGTACGCGTACGGTATGCGCGCCTAGATATATATATTTTTTTCTTTTGATTTTCTCAGGAACTACTGGAGGGATTTACACCCTTTGAGCATAAGCGTCATCTTCGAATCAAACGCTACCATTTTGCCAAATTTCATGTAATTCCGTTCAGCAGTTCGTGCTGTAGCCGTGTCTAATCGTCCTATGGAAAATAACATGGGGAAAACACGTTTTGGGACCCCCCTTTTTCTCAGCCCCTACTTGACAAATCCCCCCAGGGAAGGAGCAGAGCGGGACATCTTCTTTGAGAAATTCGCGAAGACTCATCAACCGGCGCCAAATTATTCCAAATAGAATGTTGCGGATTTCCTATGGAAACTAGGTCCTAACTATAACTACCTACTGGCGACCCACTGACTAAACACTGGGATCTCATTAAGAATGACCCGGTGTTAAAAATGGGAACGACTATGGCTCCAACCATTACGTTTAAGAAAGCAGGCTCTATGCAGACTAGCTTGACTAGTAGCAGCCCTGAAATCCTAGTTAAGACAGATTGGTTAAGTAGCAGGAAAGGGTTTGTCAAATGCTCTAATTGCAAAGCCTGTCAGAATGGGGTCAATAAGAAAACCTATACCTCTCCATTTTTCAAGAATGAGATTTGCATTTCAAAATATCTAACCTGTAAAACTGAGTTCGCGATATATGTTCTTGAATGTCCCTGTGGACTCAGATATATTGGTAGCACGAGACTCCCAGTCCACAAGAGAGTACTTCAGCATTTAAGAGCTATCATACATTGTGATGAGAGTTACCCTGTTGCCAGACATTTTAAGGAGTATCATGGACAAAACTCCAGTCTTTTGAAATATTATGCAATAGACGCTGTTATGCCCCTAAGGAGAGGAGGCGACAGGGATGGGGCTCTCCGCAAACTTGAAACTCATTACATTTTGAACTTAGACAGTAAACATCCTAATGGATTGAATGCAGGGGAAGATCTTTATACATGTTTGTAATGGGAAACATTCATGGACATTCAACTCATTGAAATCTAAGGTTCTCTGTATGGTATTGATTTCAGGTTAATGATTAATTCTTTTTGCAAAAATTCTCAATGATAATGAACTTGTAGTAGCTATCTGATATAACATTTTAAGTCTTTTTCATATATATTTTTGAATTTGATTTTAGCATTTAATGTTTTAAATGTTATCAATTCATGTTTAGCACTTTTGCACATACACACAGGTTTTATTTTATATTGTTAATATTGCACAGCTTTGCACATTGGAATATATTCTGACAATTATACAGTATGTAATATTTGTTAATCAGCGTCTTATGTTGGGTCTATATTCTACACTAAAAGACAATTGGGTCTTTGGTTAGAAAGCCTGTATTTTACAGATAGTATCCCTTAAAAGATTTTCCCCAGAGTAGCGTCAGTTTGTAGATAAATTGTCGTAAGTTGCCATATGCTATTATAGCAGCAATACTTTGCACAGTTTTATGATGTTTTTATATATGATATTTTAATATATTTATCGTATATATTTATTTGGGGAATTGTTTTTAACTTTATTTTTAAAACAGTATATTTATTGCTGCTTTTTTGAAAAATAAGTATATGAACTTTGACGCATGTATAGTATTTTGTCTACCTCAATGATGACGTGTATTTTCCATTGTGCACTGCCACTTTAAATTTTGAATCATCACTTCTAAGCGCTGTCATGTGATCAAGGGTCGTGGAAGACCCGAAACGTGTCATGGCTTTGGTGCGGGGGCGCTCTTGCACTAAATAAAATTTGCACCAGAAATTTCCTGGGTCCGCTGTCGTCCTTCTTCATGCTGTAAGGCTGACTTCCTGAGTAATATATATATATATATATATATATATATATATATATATATATATATATATATATATATATATATATATATATATATATATATATATTCACTGAAAAAACCATAGGTTTTACACCAGTTATAGTTACCTGGAAATTTTACTGACATAAAACCATTGAAATTCCCACGTTATAGTTAGTTGGACACACTATAACTTGCGCGTGTAAAGCACTGCTGATGACATCACATATTACATCACTCATGACATGGTCAGTGACATCACTCATGACATCACTGATGACACCATCCAGTGAATGTGTGCCTTTCTGAAAAATAAATATGTTTTATATATGTATATGTAAAGGTCAATGGAAGAATAAATGTTTAAATAAATGTCTAAATGGATGTTTTTTTTTTTTTAAAAATGATTGGTTAACTAGCTTATTAAGTGTATTTTAGTAAATACATATATTAGCGAGTAATGTTTAAATATTTAAATATATGTATCAGTGTTTCACTTTGTGTATAAGTGGCTGCATGGGTTGGTGAGTAGCTACATGTGTGTGTATATGGGTTATTAGATTTTTTTTTAGTATCTTTATAATTGTCTGTTTGATTTGGTGGGGGTGTTACTTAGCACATAGATGCATCAATGACTGACTCACTGTTTGTATGTGTTTTGAAGACAGCATATGTGCCGGACTGTATGGGTGAATGAGTGTGTATATGTATGTATTAGTAAGTGAATGACTGTCTCACTAGTGTCTTTATCAGTAACTACATATGTTTTAATCTAGTATATGTGAGTATTGATGTATATAAGTGAGTATATGTGAGAGTGAGAGATTGAAAGAGTTCTTGTTTTAATAAGTATGTGTTTCTATAAGTGATTGTTTAAGAGAGTAAGTATGTGTAAGTTTCCTTAGAAGTAAGGTGGTAGTGTGTGTATAGCTGTATATGCAAAATAATGGATGTTCAATAGTTTATTTGCATGTGTGAGTATGTGTGTGAGCAACTTTTGGAAGACTGTTGGTGTGTTAACGGATGTAAAGGTGTCTCACTAGATATGATAAGTGAGTATATGTATGAATGACTATATAGAACTGTTGGTGAATGAGTGGATGTGTATATAAATGGTGGAATTACTGAATTGGTTGTTGTAACTGGTATAGGTATCTCCACTTTTTTGTAAATGTTAGTTTCTATTTTTGAATATATGTGTTTCAAGGGTTACTTTACAGTGAAAGGAGGTCAGTCACTCTGTCACAAGGATGGTGTCATCAGTGATGTCATGAGTGATGTTACTGACCATGTCATGAGTGATGTAATATGAGATGTCATCAGCAGTGCATTACACGCGCAAGTTATAGTGAGTCCAACTAACTATAACGTGGGAATTTCAATGGTTTTATGTCAGTAAAATTTCCAGGTAACTATAACTGGTGTGAAACCTATGGTTTTTTCAGTGAATTTAATAGTTTTTTTAAATGCTAATTCCTATCTATAACTGGTACGAAACCTATGGTTTTTTCAGTGAATTTCATAGGTTTTTTAAATGCTAATTCCTAACTATAACTGGTGTGAAACCTATGGTTTTTTCTGTGAATTTCATAGGTTTTTTAACTGCTAATTCCTAACTTTTTATAGGGCCTCATACCTATGTGTTTTTTAGGGAATTTCTAAGGTTATTTTTTCGCAAATATCTATAGCTTAGAAAGGTATGTTTTTCTAAAAATGAATCCTATATTGTATATTAATATAATATTTTTTTTATAAAGTATATTCTTTTTTTTATATTTCACTTTGGAGCGCTCCCGGTGTATGTGTTTTGAAGACAGCATATGTACAGGACTGTATGGATGGATGAGTGTGTATATGTGTGTGTTAGTGAGTAAACGACTGTCTCACTATTGTCTTTTTCAGTAACGACATATGTTTTAATCTAGTATATGTGAGTATTGATGTATATAAGTGAGTATATGTGAGAGTGAGAGATTGTAAGAGTTCCTGTTTAAATAAGTATGTGTTTCTATAAGTGATTGTTTAAGAGAGTAAGTATGTGTAAGTTTCCTTAGAAGTAAAGTGGTAGTGTGTGTATAGCTGTATATGCAAATAAATGGATGTTCAATAGTTTTTTTGCATGTATGAATATGTGTGTGAGTAACTTTTGGATGACTGTCGGTGTGTAACAGGATGTATAGGTCTATCACTACATATGATGAGTGAATATATATATATGAATGACTATATAGAACTGTTGGTGAATGAGTGGATGTGTATGTAGATGTTGGAATTACCTAATAAGTTGTTGTAATTGTTGTTGGTTTCTCCTTTTTTAATAAAATGTTAGTTTCTATTTTTGAATGTGTGTGTCAAAGGTTATTTTATGCTGATAGGAGGTCTGCCACTTTGTCACAAGAATGGTGTCATCAGTGATGTCAGGAGTGATGTCACTGACCATGTCATGAGTGATGCAATATGTGACGTCATCAGCAGTGCATTGCAGGCGCGCAAGTTATAGTGAGTCCAACTAACTATAACGTGGAATTTCATTGGTTTTATATCATTAAAATATCCCGCTAACTATAACTGGTGTGAAACCTATGGTTTTTTCAGTGAATTTCAAATGTTTTTTTAATGCTAATTCCTAACTAAAAGTCTCACTTTTTAAGTAAGACTGTTAGCGTTCTAGTTGTTCTTGAGAACACTCTGGTACATACTATCATTGGGCTATAGTTGCGCTACATCTGGCTGATATTTGGGCTACATTTGTATTTTTTTGTGTCTGGTGGCCATCTTTGGGCTACATTGGGCTACATTGGGCTACATTGGGCTACATTTGGGCTACATTTGGGCTCTAACATATATATAGCCCAATGTAGCCCAATATATATTTTTTTAAAGTTAATTTTCTTAAAAACAACTGGAGCATATATCTTGAGACATAGCAAACGCACATCGGGCTACCAGTCCTTACAATTTTTCAATTTATTTATTTTTGTATTTTTTTTCCTTTTTTTTTGCTCTGGAGCGCTCCCGGTGAGCGCCCCGGAAAGTGTAGTATTTTGAAGCGCCCCGGGGCGCGAACCGGGAAGCGTCCCATTAGCGCCAATGTCGTGATCAAAAACAACATCGTGACGTGACGCGTAAGCGCAACGAATCGCGTAGCCGCGTGACACACGTAAGCGCGACCCGAAGCGCGCCTTGGAGCGCGACCCGGAGCGCGACCTGGAGCGCGTAGCGTAAGCGCGTCGGATCATGTGACCTGAAAATAACACTTTTCATTGGTTCCTAATATTTTTTTTTCCAAATGAGGAAAGCCCCCACCTTTTTTCCTCATTCTTACTTTCTTCTTTGAGAGAGCAAGAGCTATTTCTTTGTGAGAGACCAATAATGGCTACTCTACTTGCTGCTGCTGGTGCTCCAACACCACCACACCACCACCACCAAAAGGACCACCACCACCTCTGCTTTTTGGTGGTGAGCAGGACGAAGAGGAGGAAGAGGAGCAGGAGGAGCAGGAGAGACAGTTCCTACCAGAGGAACCCCACCCATCTCATGTAAAGGAGCACTACATTTGGCAATTCTTTAAGTTTCCTGCAGGACTGAAGAAAGTTAATGCCCCTAAAGTAACATGTCTAATTTGCAGCAACATCCTTTCACGTGGCAATCCTGCTAAAAAATATAGTTTTGGCAACCACACCATGATTCGCCACATGGAGAGGTGGCACCCAAATAATTTGGCCCAAGCACAGGTGAGAGCTATGGCTGAAAACCCACAGACCCCTCTGCCTAGCACCTCAAGTGCGGAATCATCTTTTGCAGCACCTGAAGGGCGTCAAATGGTGCCCAACATCCAAAGCAAATTCTCACAATTCAAAATAGTTTGTATTTATTGTGGGGCTACTATTGCTTATGGTGAAAAAAGTATCACCTTAATTAACAGAGCAGAAGGAAACCACAAGTGCTCTCACAAACGAAAGCAATGATTCTTTATTGTTTTTTTTTGCTCCTGTTGAGCCATTTTCAAATCCTTCTGTTTTTTTCAAAGTACTAAAAAACAAAACAAAATATAACATTGTTTTGAAAAACCAAAAAAAGTAAAAAATGTTCACAAAAAAAAAATATAAAACAACAAAAACAATTAAAAAAAAGTTATTTTCAGAACTACCTCCCATTTATATAAAATGACTTAAATTTTTAAACTCTGCCATTCTCTTTTCTCTTCGGTGCGCTCCCCGGTACGCGTACCGGGGCGCGCACCGAGAGCGCAACCAAAAAAAAAAGGAGTGAGCATAAGGGAAGGACACAGAGAGAGTAATGATAAAAGAAATACAGCTAGAGGGATGTTCTATACAAGTCTCTATCTAGGTTTTGTAAATGCAAATTCTATTAGCGAATAACGTTTTTATATGTTAATATCCTTCTGGTACCACCTGAGCAGCCATCTAATTTCTCAGTAGAACTGAGGCACAAGAGAGCACAAAACAAGAGTGGAAAACGCAAAAAGGGGGCAGGGTAAAGACCCCCTTACCCCCTAGCCCTTCTCAGGTTGTCCCAGAAGGACTCCCAAGGCCCAAAAAAAAAGAAAACATTTTATTTTTTAATGAAATTGCTGGGTGCATGTACGGTACGTACGCGGACCTGTACGCGGACCGTGCGCGCACCCCGTGATTTTTTCGTTTTTTTTTTTTCCACCGGTAAGCGCTCCCCCAAAAAATGTGGGAAATAAAATTACATAAAAACCACTGGACAGACTTTCACCAAATATAGAATAGACCCTACTACATACCAGTCCCTACCATTATCCCACATTTGATGGTATTCCATTGAGCCATTTGGGCTGTAGCCCGGTCTAAATATCCTGAGGTAAATTACATGACAAAAACACATATGAAAGTGTTAAAATTTTCAACCAATTAAAATGTTACTTTCATATCCTACTTTATTTTCATGACATTTGATTTGTTATGTACATGAATATAAATTAAAAATGAGAGGGAAAACACGGCCATTTTGACTACAACTACCTGAGATACATCTTTTAAAACATTTCCTCATTTATCTTCATCACCTTTCTGTAAGGTAAGTTATAAATTTGTGAAGGGGCACTTTAAGTTCATTTGTAAAAACGTTTTCTGACAGTTATTTAATGTCCCTTATAATTACAGATTCAGATAGGCTTCTCTGTTATAGTTATAGATTAAATTAGGCTTCTCTGTTATATTATAATTATATTTGGCTTCTTCACATACACGTTTTTATATTTATACTTCCTACTACATCCAATTTATAAAAAAAGGCAACATTTTTTGAAAAGTCTGTCATTCTTTTTTCCTCATGGTACCCTCCCCGGTGCGCTCTCCAGCGGGACCCTTTTATAGCCCTCACATTAAACCTAGGGGGTCAGGGGGGGTCTACCCTGCCCCTTTATGGTCATTTCCCCCTTTGTTTTGGCCACCTCTTGTGTTTCGATCCTACCGAGACACAAGATGGCGGCCGCTCCGGACTGTTTCAAATGTTTACAGACACCCGAGAACCAATCAGCTTTCCCCACGCAAGTCGCGTAGCGCGCCCGGTACGCGCCCCGGTGGGCATACCAGGGCGCTGCCATAGATATATATTTTTTTTTTAACCTAAATTACTCAAAATCCACTGAAGCACATATCTTGAGACATAGCAAAGGCACACCGGGCTACCAGTCCCTACAATTTTGCCAAGTTTGGTGGAAATCCATTCAGCCGTTCGGGCTAAAAGTGAGGTCGACCGCCCTATGGAAATTAACTTGGGGGAAACACGTTTTGGGACCCCCCTTTTTTCTCAGCCCCCGCTTGACAAATCCCCCCCAAACTTTCAGGGAAGGACCGGGGCGCCGCGAGGCCATTTTCAGGCAGATTCGTCAACCGGCGGCAAAGTTATTCCAAATAGAATTTTGAGATTTAACATTGAGAAAAATCCTAACTATAACGACCTACTGGCGACCGCCAGTAGGTTTTATATATATATATATATATATATATATATATATATATATATATATATATATTACACCACACTCCTCCAAAGAAAGAGCAGAGGCCTCATTAGGGGAAAACATGGAGGCATCTTTATTCAGCAAAATACACTTTCGGCGAATGCATTTCAGCATCAGTATAGCCTTCGTCAGGGCCTGGTGTGTTTCAGGAGGTGTGGACACTCCTAGTTTAAAAACATGTCCTACTGCACACCGATAGGTTGTCCTTATCTCCGCCCCCAAAGTCAATGCCTTGTTTCACCTGCTGGTAAACACCTGATGCGTAGCAACTACAGGTCCCAGAATGCTGTTCGATAACGGTGAGTAATGCGGGTTAAGTTTGTTTTTTGTGTGCTGGCTGATGGACACCAAATTGTTCCCCACACCTGATGTTTAGCATGTCACCCGAACTCCGGTGCCTCCTTGGCTCCACTGACCGCACCAGCCTCTTAGGCACATGAAACCAAATAGGCGGGGCAAGTCCGGTAATCCAGCTCGCCCAACGCGGAGCACGATCACTCCAACACCGCTTCTTCTCTTCCGACCTCTGGGGTGGGCCTGGGAACATCCAGTCCCCTGGAATTGCAAAGATCCACCACAGCAAAGTGCCAGCATTGTGCAGCACTCATAGAAACAGCAAAACACCATGAACGATTGTTTATGTGCAGGAAGGTGTACCAATCATTCCCTCAACACAGGCATCCTTGCATTATGGTGCAAGGGTGCCTGCATTGGCACTAGCTTAATTTAGCGCCTGCCCAGGGAGAAACACAGAGGTGCACTGTATTTTTGTAAATGTTTTGCATCCCTGCGTTTCTAAAGTGATGGAGCGCAGCTATAGCTATTTCACAGCTAACCGGCTCTTTGCCACTTTATTGTAAATATGCCCCTAAGTGAGATTTTCACAAGGTATTTGAGAAAGAGTCCCTTGAAAACATTAGCTTACGTTGGGGGGTATCAGGCTTGAAATGCATTTCTGTATTTTGAGTCTTTCATGGGTGTGATGCCTATGAAAAGGTCATCAGGCCCAGTATATGATCTGCCTAAAATCAGAGAGGGTCGTAATGAAGACCACAGTTCTCCATACAGGAGAGGGAAGGCCTCTATGACCCTTTAAGCTCATTTCTTCGAACTGAGGCTACTTGGAAGTCCTCTCTCTTAGCTTGGGCTAAAGATTGTGTGACAAAGATGAGAAGTGCATACAAGGTTCATAGTGCAATTTGTATCGCAGAAAATCTGCTTTAGAAGCCCTTCCAGGCACAGCTTGGATTGCTGGTAGAGGCAATGGAATATGAAAGGATGCTAGGCAGTTTAAAAAAAAATATTTTAGAAGGTGGGTGGTGGTGGCAGGGAGCAGGGTATCTTTTTTGTGAGGTGGTGGGGCATTAGCTGTGTGGGGATGAGTGGTGGGTGACATCAGCTACTTATAATGTTGCTTACGTGCTCGTGGTTTTTTAGGTCGAGCTGGACTAGCATCCGTAGGATGCTGTCCAAGTTCGACAACTATAGTCATCGACTTCGGGGGGATTAGGACAAGAGGGTGCCACGTGCTTTAAACTGTGGATTTGACCTCGTGCACGCGCACGTCGGCTCCGTCCACATTCGCAGCAATTCCCGCGCCGTGCACATCCCCACACATACACACATGCGTGCGCATACAGACAGACACTCGCTCGCTCACACACACACACTCTCCCCCCCAGCCCCCCCCGCCGCAGTCATCGGGCTCTTTTAAACACACACACACGCATACACACACAGACTCCAAGACACATACACACACGCATGCTCACACACATACAGAGCGCCCCACGCACACACACATGCCCCCCGCCCTCGCAGCTCAGCAAAGGCCCCCACTCACCGGTACTCGTCTCCAGGCGAGGGCTCGTTGCAGGCGGCGGCGGTCTCATCCTTCTGTGCGTGCGAGGCTCTCACCTCACGGAAGCCCGGCCGGGCTTCCGGTGTGTCTTGACGTCCCGCCCCCGGCCTGCCTGACTTCCGCCCGGGATGTCTATGTCTACTATGAAAGAAGTACTATTATTCCAACACATTTCCATTTGTGGCGTGCCTTACTTGAGTATACAATGGTGATTATTTGTAATAATTGTGCTTCTAGTAACCCACTGCAGTAACTGCGTGATTACAATGCGTGCTACAGATCAGGATGTTGCTGCTTCTTTCCCTTTGATGGCGGGCTCATGCACCTGTTGTAACTATCGCTGTGCAACCAGCCTGACACATTTTAGGATCCCCGTTACTAAGCGTTTTTATGTTTCTGCTCCCTCTAGTGACAATTTAGTGCATAAAAGACATTCTGAAAATAAACGCTGTTACGGTAGAAAATAAATATTATTTCGGAACATTCCTAACGAAGAGAATGAACTTAGACTGAGGCAAACTCTGATATCCATTGAGGTACACCCCTCCTTTCTTGACCCATTACAAGGAAACGCAGACCAACAACAGATTCAGGAATATAAGGGAGACAGAGAACTTGAACGGCAAAGCTTCAGTGGTTCTCAAACTGGTGCGCATCTGTTCGCGGGGCCCCTGGCTTGTATTGACAGCACAACGGACTGCCCTGACGCACAGATTGGGAACCGCTGGATTTGTCCCCGCAGAGAGCCAGTTTAGGAAAGCCCTGAAAAGCTGGATCTACAACCTAACGTATACCACTTGTAAAACTTTAGTGTAAGTGAGCAGGTCCTCTGAACTTCAGCAGTCAGCCGGCCCGGTCCATCTGGCTACCGTACTCAGCGCCAAGATGCTCCTTGGAGTGATAGACGCTCTATAAAAATGTGCCTTTACATTACATTACATGAATAACCTTGATATGAAAGTTAATTATTCAAAGTCTTTTATTTTAGTAGCAGGTACTTAGCAGAGAAATCATCGCAAAATATTACTGAAGGGGGGAGACTGGGAGCTGTTGACTGTTTCAATTACCTGGGGATAATGTTTGACCCCCAAGCTAATTGGCAAAAGATGATTACTAACAGAGGATCACAGATGAAAAAGAACATTGGGGCACTAATCAAATGTATTAAAAAACTAGCTTAAAACCTATAGATGTATTAAAAACAGTGTATCTAGCTAAGACCATCTCTGCTGCCACTTATGGAGCAGCTGTCTGGGAAATGAGAGATTGCTCAAAACAACAGATTCTTGAAGATAACTTCTTAAAAAGGCTCCTCTCTTTACAAAAGTCATGTGCCATCTATAAGTGCCACATGGAATTGGGAGCACCCTATATTACAGATAAAATTGCAGTTGCCAAGATCCTCATCTGGCACTTAGCATGGCAAAAGAAGACCCTTGTTTTAACAAGAGAGATTATAAAGGATGTTTTGAAACTAGATGGTGTAGGTAATATCACATGGTTAACTTATGTTGAAACCACATTGAAAGCAGTTGGCCTACATCGTCTTTTTTTGGATCCTATTACTTGTTGTTCCATCTCTAAAAATGATCTAAAAGTGCAATTGCTTTCTAGCAGGCAGATAAGAAGAGAAATTAAAAACACCAATTTCTCGACAGTAAGAACATTCTTGGCTTCTCCGAGTATGTCACTAATCTACAGCACAGGTACATTCTGGGAGATATCGATTAAATTATATTCCGCTTATGTTGGGCTCCCCCCTAATGTTTATACTGTCTCTGATCTCCCATTTTGTCTCTGTGATCAACGATCTGCACAGAATGATTTACATTTTTTTTTTGTAAATTTTATTCCGAAGAAAGGAAACGATTTATGATTCCCATTATGAAAAAAATGAACTTTAAACAGTGTAGTGTAGCCCTTTATTACCTGCAAATATTACCCGACCCTTTTATCTGTTTCTCTTTGGCGTCCTTTTTGTTATCTGCCTTAAAATAGAAAGGTTCAATCTGCTAAAATTATATTTTGAATAATTAATCAATTTATTCTATTGTGTAAATAACTATGAAATTAGTTTTTAATGTAATAATTTTTATATTTTTTATATTTTATCGTAATGCTGTGAAATGTCGGTTGTTTTTTAACTGTAGTATACTTTTTATACCTTCATTGTGTTGGCGAAATAAAGTTGTTCTGACTGACAAGATGTTTTTAAGTTTTCAGTTTGACTTTAGATTTTCGGTTTTTGCTTTTAAGAATTCTGCATATTTGCCTTTAAAAGTCATAAAAGAACCTACTACAATCAATACTTTATGGGAGAGGGGGGGGGGGGTAGAAGAGAAGTCTGTAAAGCAAATCTCATCTTTTAAGATGACTGCAGAGTAACTGATTTGTGGAGATGTTTGTGTGCAATTAGCGGTTTAGCATTGCATTATGGTAGCGCCTTGAGTGCGATTTGAAACGCAAGAAGAAAGAATTGTTTTTTTTTTTCCAGTGCTCCTGTGGCTGTGGGTAAAGTTGCTGAAACTGCAGTGCCTTTTGTTGGTCGAAGAGGCTTTACTAATGTTTGGGTATGACACTTCTTTCCCTTGAAGTACAAGAAACGTTGACTGGGGAAATCGGTAGTGGGTAGCTTATGTGGTGGGGTGTTCATAAAATGCCATGTGGGCACCACACATGCATGATTAGGATGCAGTAGTGTCACAGGGGGTGTAGAAATGTCTATACTGAAGGAGCTGGCCCAGTATGCTCTGGTTTAAGCCAACCAGAGCATACTGGGTAAGGGGGAGATGGTGCTAGAGTGGGGTCTCTAACCCGTTCTGTAATAAGAGCTACTTATGCTTAATGAAAACCCCCACGGGCCACTAATATTTTTAGTGTTGTAATAGTGACCGCATCAGATAGGATCACATTAGTGGTCACCATATGCAGGATTACCACCAATAATCACTGCACTTCATCTGGCACAGTTGCCAGCAGTAATGAGTTCTGAAAATGCTCACAATTTCATCTCAAATACACATTTTTGAAATGTTGGAACACATATATTAATTCAACCAAGAAAAAGCTTCTAATTTAGTAAACTGGGTTGCACCCTGGATAGCTATTTACAGGTAGATGAAGAGCTACCAGTAGCTCTCGAGCCACTCCTTGGAGAAGACTGCAAGTCGATCCTCTTCTAATGTGGACAGTGCCATATCTGCTAAGATATGACTCTCCTCTTCTCTTTCCAAGCACTGGTTCACACTCAGGCTGCCAAGCACCATGCAAACACCTTTGTATCCAAGTGCATACAAAGATGTCTGTGTGTTGTCTCGCATAGGTTTTGTACTGGACGGATACTATGCTTAGACAAACTTTAGAATGTTTACCATTTTGGATGTGTGCTGTACAGTGTGCCAAGTTGGAAATGTTTGGAGAAAAAAGAACACTTCTCGCTTTTTAAAGCCTGTGTCAAAGAGGTGTTATTTTTTGGTGCAAAGCCCTGCGTAATATTGTTCGTAGCTTTTCATTGAAAACCATAGTTTGTTGCATGGGAAGACCCAGGGCCAGCTTTAGCGCTGGTGGCGCCCAATAAGGCAATCTTTTTTGGCTTCCCCCAGTCACCTCCTTCTCTGCTGATTCCCGCATAACCACGCTCCAATAGTGCCTCTTCTCTCTCTAACATACATTTCACTTGTTTTTATAAAGCTTCTCATACCATTGTAGGTTGTCAGAGCACTTTACATCACATACACAGATTATGCAGAGACAATAAATCATACCTGTGTAAATAATTCTATAGGAAATATTTCATTAGACAATGAGGCTTACTAGGTGTAGGAATCACGTCATCCATACTAGTAGGCAGAATATTTTAAAAGTGCTTGGTCTGGAGAAGCACAAACACAGGATTTAAAACTTACTAATAAGAATGTATTTCTACCCAAACAAACCCTTTTTAGCAATCTTACAATAATGACATACTGGGAAAACCTAACTTTAATACACCTTATACGCTAAAAACTTTCATTTATTTTCGCTGTAAAGGTGTCCTTGTGATTGGTTTTATGACACTGCGTATTGTCTATGTATAACAAACCAAAAATCTTTGCCTGAGCCCCTGTTGTTTGTTTTCCCCTGTTGTGTATTCTACTGGCTAAGTAGGACACAGGCTTGTGTCCCATTTTATGTATTACTGTATAACTATTGTCTTTACTACTTACAAGTAAATATTTGACCTCTGTCCGGCTGGACATGTCCATTTAATATAGCAACGATTGAGTCTATATTTATTGCTTGGTTTCCTATTCTGTACCTTTCTAGGGACCACTGTTGTTAAAATAATTCCATACTGATGAAGGCATACCAAACAACCACAGAGGACTGCTCCACCAGATCAACCCTATCATAATGTAGGAACACTTTTGAGAGATTGAAAAATGTCTTCTACACTCTAACAGAAAAATTCTCAAAAGCACAAGTCTTGACTTTTTACTGATCTCAGTCAATCCTCCCAATGTTAATCAATGCCAGCTTTGAAGAATTGGAAGGTGGGTGGAGAAAAAATTGTTGCACTGCTCCAACTAGACTTTCTTGCCATGAAATGGTCTCTCACACAGTACCATAGCAACCAGTTATTTACAGCCAGATTCATGAAGCAAAATTGCGATCGCAATAGCTGCGAATCAGCAATTGCGATTGCAATTTGAAGAAAATGAATTCATGATAGTGAAAAGTTTAAAATTGCGAATTCGCTAAAGAAAAATTGCGAGTTCGCAAAGTAATTCGCAGAATCCTGGAAGAAGCCCTTTAGCGAATCGGAAATTGCGAGAAACCATGGACTCTGCGAATTAATTTGCAATATCGCTAAATAATCACAATCGCTATTCAAGAAAAGTCGCAAAATGCGAAAAACCCGAAAATCGCTATTAGCGACGCGCAATTTAAGTGGAAGCCAAACCAGGTGGTAACAATTAAGGAAAAAAAAACTTTAACAAACTATCCACAGGTGCAGGCCTGACCAAACACACTTAAGGATACGCAACTGGAGCATGAGGACTCTCACAATGCCAGGACTCTACATGGTGGTCAGGCGGCGAAGGCTTCAGCGAGCAGCACGGAACCGACGCAGGATACAGGAGCGAATATTTCACCAGTGGATCACCCTACTGGGCCAAACTCCGGAGCAAATCTACTCCAAGTACCGCCTGAATGGGGCAATGATCACTAAGCTGATCCGGGACCTAGACCCCCTGATGCAGCACCCAACAAGGAGGACCAATGCCGTGCCCACCCATGTACAGGTCTTGGGCAGCCTGCCCCTCCTGGCTTCCGGAAGCTTCCAGGGGGTGGTTGCCGTTGGAGGGGGGATCTCCCAGAGCACAATGTCCCGCTGCCTAAGGAGTTTCCTGGAGGCAATGCTGACCCGGCTAAACCATTACATCACATTCCCAACCACCCAACAGGACTTGAATCAAACCAAGCTGGATTTCTACAACATTGCACAATTCCCCAATGTAATTGGATGCATAGACTGTACCCACATCCACATCTGCCCACCTGCACAAACAGAATACATGTACCGGAACCGCAAGTCCTACCACTCCCTGAATATCCAGATGGTGTGCAACGCTAAGACAATCATCACGGACATGGTGGCACAATACCCGGGGAGCACACATGACTCATTCATATTCCGGCACAGCGGCATGCACACACGAATGGTCAGGGGAGACTTTGGCAAATGACACCTTCTAGGTAAGTACACATGCCACTAAATGGTACATTGTTACCATGTTGCTGCGCATAACAGGCACTCACCCTCTGCTTCTTTCATTCAGGTGACAGCGCCTACAGTCTCCGTGAGTATCTCCTCACCCCATACCTCAACCCTACCACACCACAGCAACGGTGTTACAATGCTGCACACATCCGCACTAGAAATTGCATTGAGAGGACATTTGGTCTTTTGAAGAGCCGCTTCCGCATACTGCACAAGACTGGTGGGGCCCTCAAATACGAGCCTGAGGTCTGCCATCGCATCGTGGCCGTGTGTGCAATACTCCACAACATTGCTACCAAGCGCAGGATACCTGTAGAGAAATCTGGCAGTGAGTCAGAAGGGGACAACCGCCCACCTGCACATGCGTGTCATGCACGTGGGGAAAATCCAGCTGAAGTACACAGACGCCGCAACCAAATCACAATTAACTGTTTCTAGTGCACCCACTCCCCTCACCCAACACTTCACTCATGCATGACAATTGAAATAATGACATGAGTCTGATGTACTGTTATTGAATAAATATTATTGTTGTTTTCACAATCATATTGCATTATTTTCAAAAGATACATTTGAGGTGTATTGACTCATACATCTCCTGATTTGTTAGAGGGCATGCTTTTCTCATCAGCATGTCCCTGCATGATGAGCAAAAATGTCAATAGCACCTCCGGCCCGAAGCTCCGTGTCGCCTCTCCACCTCTTCCTCAGGATTCGCCTGTGATGCCGCAGTCGGCCTGCTGCTGCTGCTGGGAACTCTAACCGGTGGCAAAGAAAGGCTGCTGTGGCTAGATGTTCCCTCACTAGCGTCATCACCTCCTGCCTGGCCGTGGCCAGTTGCCTGCAGAGCCTGAACTGCAGTGGTTGCCTGCTCAAGTGCCTGTGCCACGTCCTGGCAGCATTGGACCATCTGGATTTGCATGGCCAATGATCTTCGGGACAGCTGGGATGTTGCGTTGCCAATTATATAATTGGAGCGCGTATACGCCGAGAGGCGTGTTAGGAACTGGCGGTGGCGGTGGCGGTGCCGGGTGAGGTCCCGCTGGGTCAGCATGGCCTCAGTGTTTGCCTCCACTGCTGTGGTCATTCGCTCCATCCGGTCGGACAGCTGGCCAACATTCCTGGCTGTATTGTGCAGCTACAGATGTATTGCTGCAAGGTGTAGTGCCTGTTGTTACAAGGTGTACCCAATGCACTCAAGGATAAAGCAATGCTCAATGACATTCAAACACACAAATAATACATAAAGCGACAGAAGGATGCGGAATCTCCAAAGGGTGAGTAGTCCGGTGGAGTCCTTTAATATGTAAAACAGCCAGCCGACACGTGTTTCATCACTATTGCAAATCCTCAGGGCTGAAAAACATAATTAAATAACAATGGAGCATCTAATGTGCGAAGATCACCACAGAGATGCTATCATTTTGTAGGATGCTTTTAATCCCAGCTTCCACCATGTGGAACATAAGTAAATTGAAAATCAGGTGGTCATGTGCTACCCACTGCATTCGTGTCTATTGTGCTTCTATGTCGTAAGATTAGAGGGTGTAGGTGACCAAGTGATTGAGTGAGTGTAAGTGAGGCTCTATATACATTTAATGATCAGTGATTAAAAGTATTGATCATAGATACTGAAGCTTCCAGTCATATATAAACCCAGATAGCGGTGCCTGTTTAGTGTGTCCGATTCATTCATATCGCGTGCAAGATGTAACGCCGTTAGTCATTGTGATCCAATTGGACTAACTGCACATACCTATATATGGCTGTGTTGTATCAGTAGGTCTATTAACAGACGAAAATGAAAATGGGAGGAAGGACTGTCAATAAAGTTATCATGGGTAAAAAACTGTGGAAAAAGAGGAAAACAAAGTCATATCAAACAAATAATATTAAGAAGCTCACCGCTCTGCTGGTGATACTTCCGACCCAGCCGGGCCCTTGACCGTTGATCAAAAAGTAAAATATTGTCGATGACGGCCTGTGAAGGGTCAAACGTATGCTTATTGTAATCCAAAATTGTATGAGTCTCCAGCTGTGATGAAGTTCAACAGGTAAATACCTTCTAAGGAATGTAGTTATGGGCCAGAATGAATACAACGAAAGAATACATCAATTTTACGCTCTAGACGCCTTAACAATCTCATACACAGCTGTAGTGCTGTGAGGACTGTCCAAAATACAAGTGGTGCCAAAATATTGTTATAATATATTAGGACTGCCACGAGAGAAGTCAAAATTAGCCGTAATCTTTTGGAAAAACAACCCATCTTGCTCAGAAAACAGTGACACAATAATTGTTACTAAACTCCACCTAAGTGCAGTGTTCATGATCATTAAACAGTGATCTCCAAAAGAAATGCACAAAGGCTCACCCCTATTCTTGTTGATGGTCCTAAGTCACGTCTTTGTAGAGTTAGTTATCCAAGCAATATGATGCTTGTTAGTAATATCGGGCGTTAGAGATATCAGTATCTGTAAGGATCAGAAGCCACGGATCCATTAGAAAGTATACTAAACTTCGTTAAAATAGCTGGTAGCACTCTATGGGCAGAATGTCCGTCAATCTTACCTCTCAGTGAAAATGACAGCGCTAGTTAAGCACGCTTCGGGTCGGGTACGACCCACTTCTGTCTATGACACCCAAATCTGTGAATCAAAGACAGATGAGGGTAGATTAGTACACCCAAGATCTCAAAGCAAGATCTTTAGTGTAGAGTACTAAATAATGCGGTAGTCCTAGTTAAACAGAGCTTACCCGGTGTGTATAGTCTGTGCTGCCGCGTATATCTTCAGAATGGTGATCTATGAGTGGTTATAAGGCTCTCCACTCACCCAGTTGCACCACCCCATCTGTTTAGCTACTATCAGTGTGTTTACTTTAGGTTGTGCACCCAGTGTTCGTTACTGACCAAAAGCCTCCCACTTTCGTTTAGTGCCTGTTGTTGGTGGACGCACAGCATGCGGCACTCTATTGAAAGACCCGGCACACGCACAGTCACCCACCTCCTGCCGGTACGTGGTGTAGTTTGGCGCCGTTCCCTGACCTGTCCGCTGGACTGGGTGAGCACAGTAGGTGTGCGTTGTGTTGGTGGCCTGGCGACTGCTGGTGTTGCCGATGCAACTGGCATGGGTCTCACAGTTGGCGGATGTGGTGCGCCTGTTGTCGCGGGCGTTGCAGGTGGTGGTAAGGCTGCTGGTGTTTGCCCTGATGGACCTGGTTGTGTGGATGGATGTATTCACCCTCAGAATCCTCAGGATTCTCGTCAATTTGCAGCCCCTCACTGTCGCTGCTGGTATCTTCAGCGCCACCTGTGATGTAAAGTGGACGTTGATTAATAACATGTATCTTGCATATGGAAGGTTGCTTCATGCATGCAGGCTAGCATTCCCTGACTGGCTTTGGATTGACTCGATTAGGACATATCTGGCTGTATAGGGCTGAATGTAAATTGTGGTCAGACTACATGTCCCACAATGCAATAGGGATTTTCTGGTGTGCATGGGCTGCATGACTGGGGTTTCTAATGGGTAGCTCTAGGGTCATGGCCATTGTTAGGGGACAGGGTTGCAGTCGCATGGCACTCACCTTGGCTTTCTTGGGTGGGTCGGGAGGAGTCCAGCCGGCTTACCCCCATGCATGCCTCAGGTTGCAAGGTGTCCTCAACGAGGTCCTCCAATGGGGTGTTGGGAGGGACTGTTGGCTCTCCCCCTCCTGTTGGAACACGCTCACCCAGCCTCTCGGCGATCCTCTCCTTGGCACGACCTCGGAGGTCGTACCACCTCTTCTTGAGATCGTCGATTGATCGCTGGGTGACTTCAACTGAATTGACTTTTGCGGGGATGCGCAACCAAATTCGCTGTTTGTCGGCCTCTGGCACCCTCCTGGAGTCCTTACCGAACATCATGTCATGATCTCTACTGACTCCCTCGATCAGATGTTCAAGCTCCTGTTCGGAGAATTACATTTTTCTCTTTCTCCCTGTGGAACTGGTCCCTGCTGCTTCCGGTGACATTGCTGCAGTGGGGTGTATCCTGATTCAAAGCTGGAGGTGGTTTAGAGTGGAGCTCTGGGCAGTGCTGCTTCCAAATCAGCCTCAGTATTCAGAATGAGAGAGGGAACTGCCTGCTTCCTGGTTGTGATGTCATCACTGTGCTCGACATGCGACTTCCAGTTTTTGCGATATCGCAATTAGCGAGATCGCAATTTGCGATTTCGCTGATTGCGAGATCGCAATTTCAACACGGAAATTGTCCGATTTAGCGATTATTCTGCGATTTAGGGAAAATCGCAATTGGCTTTTGCGGCCGAATCGCTCTTATTTTTTTGCAGAATTTCATGAATCCCATTATGCGAATTCTAAATTGCGATTCGGTATTTCTCGCAATTTAGAATTCACAGAAAATGGGTTTCATGAGTCTGGGGGTTAGTTCCTTCCACCAGAGCTATGCCTCATGGAGACCCAATAGGGGACCACATCATTTAACAGATACAGAAAGAGGGGTGTATTTGTATACTTTCGTCCCTAGAGTTAGGTGGTGTTGATAACCCCATTGTGACAATCGAAGGAGAGGGTGGCTGTTTCTGAGAAGTGCACAACATCTAAATATAGAAAAGTTCCTTCCCCCTCAGGGATTGGCTGGAGTGACCTTTCAGTTAACCCAGGAGAGGAGGGTATATTGTTAGGAGGAGACCATCTTTTATGGACTTGATACAGTTGTGCGGGAGGAGGCTGAGGATAACTTAAGTCTGTCTTCCTTCAGCTGGACACCGGTCACAGTCCCCTCTCTGAAGCCTGAGGTGGCACTGTGAGGCCTGCCTCTCCAACCAAGCCTGCATCTACAGTGCCTGCATGTTTAAGATGTGGTCAGCCTTCAGTGACTGTACCCAGATGCTGTTACCCAGACTTTGGGATTGCAGGACAACTCCTAGAGGTTCAGGATTCTTGAGGGGAGGGGCTGAAACACCACTCAGATATCAAGGCCGAGCAGGAGGTCCTTGCCCTAAATAGTCATCAGGTAGGTTGTTTATGACTAGATTTTATTCTTCCAGGGGTCTGTTGCAGAGCACCCGGGCAAGGAATTGTTTTTTCTAGGTACGCTTCAAACTAGTCCTACAGGCAGAGGCGGGATCAGCCTAGCCCTGGCTACCTAGTCACACTTACCAAAGGGTGCTGGGTAGAGTTTTACAACCTCAGCCGTTCTTTCCCAGGACTGAAGTCTCCTTCCCTGTTAGTCAGCTCACTGAGCCCCAAGTATTAGCATATTTTACCCTTGAAGTAAGTACTTATGTCACGCTCCATCACTGGTTACCAAGTGCCCCGATGGTTAAGGATTCTCACAGACCCATCTCCTGTTTGGGTGGATCACTTGCGGCTCTTGTTTTCCAGCACAGCACCAGCAGTGTGCCCAGAAGTCTGATCTTCAGGGGGAAGGTTTACGCCAAGGCCCTTTGAAGGGAGGGGTGGTGCTAATGTCAAGAACAGTGTCAGCGAATAAATAAACAATACTGCTTTTATGACACCACGCGCCAAGGATATTTGCGTATGTAAAAGTCAGCTGTTTAAGACAAATACGGGATCAATTATACAAGTAGCAATTCTAAAAATGCTAAACAAAGGGAGTTCATATTTTTTTATGAGAAATATATGACAGCGCCACTGAAAAGTCCGTCCTAGATTGCCATGTTGTCTGCAGTTCACATTAAAACTGCCTGCACTCTGTGGCACTCAAGCACCAGACATTTGAATCAATTACTGTAGAGCAGATTCCATTTACATAAGATTTGAAATTACGTCTTGTGCAGGTTCGAATGTATCACTGAACAGCAGATTTTGCCTTTCTTTATTCGTGCAGTACCGGGGATTTATCAATAATCTCTCATTTGAATGTGTGGTGAGAGGCGCTGTTATCGCCAGCAAAGACCCTTGAAAAAGTGGAAATGCGTCAGCAAATTTAGCGAGACTGGCTGAAACAAATTAGAAACAAGCATTGGCATAGTCAATAGGCCTCGCATTTTGGACATTATAAATGTGTAGCCATGCAGCACATTCTCCTGGGTGCTGTGCCAACAGGGATTGAAGATATACAATTACAAAAATGAGTGTATGGAGATGGTAGAGAAGAAACAGACTGGGCAGAAGGGTGAGAGGGAAAAGAAGCAACACGAATGGGGGAGATGATCTACAAACACAAGTACTACTATGACCTGCTCGTGGAAAAATAAAAAAATAGCTCCAAAAACGTGAGCCCTGGAAGGAGACAAGTACTTCGTCCGTGCTCTAGGCAAGGCCAAACACAAGAAATATATTAAATTCCAAAAAATGCCCCACCGAATACTCAACCGCAAACCATTCATTCTTAAAATGTAAAGCATAGACATTCCTCATGCAGAAAGTCTTTACAAAGACGTCAAATGTTTCTTTTCCCCAAACAAAGAAATACAGATCACATTAACAATCTGCATACACTAGCAGGTCAAAATACGAAAACCCCTGGAAAGAAAAATAATGCTTGTTTTGTGTTAATCCAAACACTCATTCGATCATCTTGTACCTAGGTTGTGATATTAAAATGTCTTGGAAGTAACCTGTGGGACACATGATCTAATTCAGGAAAAATAACCGGACAAATGGAGCGAAGCTGTAAAGAAGACAAACATTGCACAAAGGAAGCTTGTGAAACAAGGGTGATATTGAAGTCACGCTTTAAAATATTTTATAATGCTTTGTAGAGCTTATCAGTCGCAGACCAACTTCTAGGGCCTGTAAAGGTAAACTGTTTCCATTACGCTAATGCCGAAATCCCCACTGATAAAGCCAAAGCAAACTCTTTTATCTTATGCCTTTGAAAATATTATCTTGGAATGTTAGAGGTTTACATTCACCAATCAAAAGACAGAGAGTATTATCCCACCTGGCCAAGCTCAACGCAGATATAGCTTGTATACAGGAATCACATTTGTCGGCTGATGAATCTGCTAAATTGAAGAGGGGTTGGGTAGGTGACGTTTGTTTTTCTCCAGGTGATGGTAAGCGTAATGGAGTCTTGATTTTGTTTCAAAAATCTCTTCCAATTAAAGTAGTAACGCATTCTGCAGACACTTCAGGTAGATGGGTGCTAGTGAATGTCACTCTGGATAACGTCCCTATTTCTATTTTAAATGTTTACGCTCCTACGAGTGGAGACGCCACTTTTTGGACCTCCCTCGCACAGCTTATCACTCAATACTACGTTGATAATTTCATCCTTGTGGGTGACTGCAATGAAGTTTTTGACACATTTTTGGATAGACACTCAGTTAGTGCATACATTCCTCATAAGTCACAAAAATCTTTTACACAACTCATTACACAATACAAACTTACTGACGCATGGAGACTCTGCAATCCCACTTTGCGTGAATACTCCTTCTTTTCACCCCCTCATCAAACTCAATCACGCTTGGATTCTTTTTTGATCTCTCATCAACTTACCCAATCACTTATTTCTTCTGACATTGGCTCCATCTTAATTTCTGATCATGCCCCAGTCTCTATTGTTTTAGATGTATTACAAAAACCTACTTCTATTAAAAAATGGTGTTTCAATAATGCTCTCCTTCTCGATGCACAGTTTGTTTCTTCTTTCACATCCTTTTTTCATGAATATTTTTTGTTCAATCAGACGGATGAAGTTCCATTCCCTGTAGTTTGGGACGCTTTCAAAGCATCAGCTAGAGATTTCATTATTCACTATGTTTCTCGCAAACGGAAGAAAGCCCAACAAGCCACCAATGACCTCCTTTCTAAAATTAAAAAATTAGAGCACTTATATTACACTTCCAAATCAAAGGATTGTTTAAATGATCTTATCGCCACCAAAATTCAATTTAATATGCCTCCAATTTCCTCTTAAAGTCTAGCGTCAAGTTTTATAGTGGACAGAATAATGCTGGGAAATTGCTGGCCAACTATCTAAAGGTAAAGCAGAACAAGGGCAATATTGAATCTATCTATAGTTGTGATGGGTTACTAAAACACAAAAGTGAATATATCCTACAGGAGTTTTTGCATTTTTATGAAACATTGTATTCGTCTGAATCATCTTCTTCTGAACAAGACATTTCCCAATTTTTGTCCAAAATTTCCTCTCCTTTCGACACTCTTCCGGACCTTTTTTCTTTAGAATCAGACCTTACGCAGAAAGATCTCCTTCAAGCTCCTAACTCTCTCAAACATGGTAAAGCTCCAGGTCCCGACGGTTTTACTGTTGAATTCTTCTCCTGTTTCTCAAAACTACTTATTCCCAAATTACATACTCTTCTTTCCACTTTCCTTTAAACTGGTTCCGCTTCTGTCTCTTTCTCTGATGCCCTTATTTGCATTATCCCGAAACCAGGTAAAGATTCACAACATTGTAAAAACGATCGCCCTATTTCTTTAGTAAATATCGACTATAACATTTTTTCAAAGGCTTTAGCATTGCGTTTAGAATCTTTTTTACCCGAGCTTTTAGGGAAAGAGCAATCCGGTTTCGTTAAAGGTAGACTGCTGACGGACAATACTAGATTGTTTTTTGACATTCTCTCGAAGACCTCGCATAACTCTCATCCCCTTGCAGCTATAGCCCTAGATGCAGAGAAGGCTTTTGATCGAGTTGAATGGCCATATCTGTTTAGTACTCTGAAGTGGTTTGGTTTTGGTCCAAAGATTTCCACCCTGATTTCGTTCCTTTATTCCCGCCCTAGAGCAGCAATTTCGGCAAACGGTACCTTATCTTCTTACTTTTCTCTTAATAGAGGCGTTAGACAGGGATGCCCACTTTCACCATTTTTATTTAATCTTGCTTTAGAACCTTTCCTTTTGAGAATTCGTCAGAATGCTAATATACATGGTTTTAATTTCCACGACTCTGATATTAAGATGGCAGCATACGCTGACGATGTATTATTATTTCTCTCCCAACCAGACGCATCCCTCCCTGCTTTTGTAGATGAAGTTAACTCATTTGCACAAGTATCTGGCTACAAATTAAATAAGGTTAAATGTGAAATTTTGCCACTTACCAAACTCACTCTCAAGGACGATTTCTCTGCTTCGGGCTTTACTTGGAGCCCTAACTCTATTAAATATTTGGGTCTCCATTTTACTTCTTCTCTTTCGGGCACAGTTACTAAGTGTATGGATGACTGTTTACAAAAATTGATTGCTCTCACTAGCAAATGGCATCCTCTATATCTATTGTGGTGGGGGAGATTAGATACAATCAAGATGATGCTCTCTCCCAATGTCCTATTTACAATATCTAACAAACCGTTTTCTATCCCTTTGAAATGTTTCAAGAAAATTAACTCTATTTTATCTTCCTTTTTGTGGGGACATAAAAAGTCTCGTATGTCTTTGTCCAAATTAATGCGTTCTAAAAGAGAGGGTGGGGTAAACTTTCCGAATTTTACCTTATATCATAAATCCTTTTTATTGAATCAAGTGTCGAACTGGATTACGGATTCTGCATCATCCTCTCCTCTCTGGTTGGCCTTAGAGAAGTCTTTTATATCTCCCTTTCTTTCAAACAATATCGTATGTTTTCTTGTAAACCTCAATCTTTATCTACTCCTATTCTTAAGTATACCTCCAAAATCCTTCCTTCCTTTCCTGTTTCATCCTTTTTTGATCAACCTATTTGGCACAATACATCTATATCAATTAACAATAAGACGATTTTTGGGAAATCCTGGAGATCACGTGGCCTTATCTGGGTGCATCAATTGTTTCACCAAAATCAGATCATCCCATTTGCATTAGCTGCTACTTCTTTCAATCTACCTCCCACTTTTCGAGTTAAATATTCGTTATTGTCACACGCATTACAACTTGCCTACAATACTTCCCTGGCTGCACCTCCTCCATCAAATCACGTATCCTCCGATATGTCTTCACTGAGTTCTTTACTTCTTAAACAACCTAAAGCTTCAAAAATCTACGCTTTTCTTCAAACTCAGTCTTCATCTCGCACGAAAACCACAACTGAAGAAACCTGGGAAAAAGACCTAGAAGTCTCTTGGCCTATTGAGCTATGGGACAAATTATGGCTTAAGATTCGTATATCTTCCAGAGCTGCTGATACTACTCAAACGCTATTTTTTATTTATAATTGTTTATTATTTTCACCACTAGTTCTTAGTAAACAATACCCAGATGCTTCTGATAAGTGTTGGTCCTGCTCCTTACCATGTGCAGATCTTTTCCACATGCTTTTCAGTTGTCCCCATGTTCATAATTTTTGGCGGCAAGTTTGGTCTCAAATTAACAAGATTTTTTCCTCTAATGACTCCTTCTCTTTATCTCACATTTTCTTAGGGAGTGTTTCCCCCATCTGGGATCATTGCACTTTCAGGGTTAGAATAATTGACTTATTGTTGGCAGTAGCTTTCCAGCAAATAACTAAAAATTGGAAGGATTTTACCAAAATATCTTATCAGGCTTGGTGGTATGCTGTTTGCTATAATCACAGGTTAGATACGACTTTTGTCTACCGCTTGGCTTTAGCTGCCAAGCGAAAAGAATTGTGGAGTCCAGTTACACTATTATTTGATTTAAGTGCTCAGAGCTCTCTTCCTTTGTCCCCGTTACAACAAGAAGTTCCTAAACCTCCATGAATTCCTGTATTTTGTTAAACATATTAATATTATTTTCGCTTTTCTTGTAATTACAATGTATATTTAGTATATCTTTTATTACCTTATATCACACCAGTTGCCAATTTTGCTTATATTTATTCTCAATGTTTGATGTTTCTTTTTGTAGTTTATATTAATACCTATCTTATCTTGATGTATACTTTTGCTTGTTATTTTCATTGTCTTACTTTGTAAGCTTATGTCATATTCTTTCAATAACATTTTTCTGAACTTAAAAAAAAGCCAAAGCAAACTCTTAATACATACCACATTAACAGCAAATTGACTGTATTCCAAAAATGCAGCCAGTGCATCTTGTTTAAGTATCTAAACGCAGTTTAAAAGATGTAATATCAAGTTTCACACGTCGGTTTAAAAATGGCGCACTCCTCAGGCTTGTGTGAACTCATTTACACATTGTGAGAAACCTACATGTACTTTATAACAACAAGTAAAATAAATCCAAAAATGTATTTCCACATTTCTACATGATTTTGCTAATTGTTTTTTTTTGTTGTTAAATAAGCCACTGCAGTATTTAATGAGGAATATTATAAGGGTTTAACATTAGTAAAAGTGAAAACAACATGTATGTCTCATGATGTCATCTGGCGTCATAGCCCTCAGATACAGGTTTCATAGCCAGTAAATCAACTCCCATCACTGGGTCTATATTGTGTGATGTCATTTCTAGTGATGTCATTATTAAGGCAATTGGCTTTAAAAACGGAAAAAAGCCTGCCTCTTTTGGGTCACGGAATGCTTGGTAAGTATGCACTATGGAGATTAGGGTGATTTAACACTGTCTGGCTGGCTTCCGGTAAGAATATGTGAATAAGGAAAAAGTACCAATGAGGAAGGCAGAGGGTACCCTAGTCCTTTACTTATAACGATCAATTAAAATGAATGTAAAAAAATGATGATAAAAGTTGAAGGCATGGAGCGAACTTGATGGGACACATGTTGGTGGATGTCCATTAACGGGGAGTCTTTATTTTACTGCTTGTGGGAGAGGGGGTGCAACATTGAGGAAAAAGAAATAACACTACCAGCGCTGGCCATGCCATAGCGCTTTCTTTTTCTGTTTATAATGGATGAAGAGCAGGTCGGTAGGCAACACTGAGGAAGGGTGAGGTGGGCAGTGAGAGGGCAAAATGAAGGTAGGAAGATGGATGACCTGGGGCAACACAGACAACAGGGGGTAGGGTGGGAGAAACGAGCCACAGTATGACATGCAATTATGCATATGCAAATAAGCCAAAACCTGAAAAGCGTGTGCACAAAAAATAGCAAGAGAAACTCTTTTTTCATTTTTGGAGATAATTGAACACGGAACGTGACAAAAGAACATAAAATTGTAACTTCTGTGCAATTTCCATTTGGCTACAGGTATACAAAATATGACCATAGTAAGAAATTCTACAGTCCTCTATAGGGAGACCGCATCGGCCCCACCACAATCACATTAGCAACTTTATTCTCTGCAAAATGGTGTCCTAAATAACCAGGAGACGGATTTAGTAGGCAATAAAACACACAATCCCCCCTTGAAATCAAAGCCCTTTCTTTATGCAACAGTAATGTACTGGCATCCTCGCTTCAAGATCTTGTGGGCGACATTATGTGCGTATCTTTTTTGGCAATCACAGTGCCTGTTTGGTAACCTGAAAAAAGTATTGGCAAGCCAATAGGTCATGCCTTTGGGACCTCATAGGTGTTTTGCCAGAGCTATTGGCTTTGTTAATGTGTTTAAGCTATGTTGTAGAGCAATTGCGACTGCCTGTTTAGTAGTAAAATATTGCAATAGTTGGTGGTTAGAGGGGCTCCTAGAGCTTTGGGCCCAAGTGTCGCTGCACCATCTAAATAAAGCATCTTTCAACTGCAAGGTAACTGCAATTTGACTGCCCGTTTAGTAATAAAATATAGCAATATTAGGTGTTTAGAGGAGTTCTGACAACTTTTTGGCCCAGTGCCATTGCACCCGCTGCACCATTCAAATATATATAAAAACAAGTGTGATTATTACCCTGTTTAACAGTACACAATTTATTAACCTGAGAAAGATGAAAGGTGGAGATGGCTCACCAGATTTAGAATTGCTTTCTGAATGAGGAAGAGGAAGAAAGAGGAAGGTACATGCCATTGAAAGTGAGGGAGAGAAAAACTGGAGTATGCTTCAATAGAGAATTCTAGAATTATTAATAATCAGCAGAGGCAAAAGACACCAAAAATAACATTCTGAAGTACGAACCTGATCTTGACAATCACTCAACTTTTCATCACTCAGGATCCCTTTCTGGACCTGTGAATACATGATTGCTGAAAACATATTTTAATCAAGGATGCACCGCATTTCTACACATGTGCAGAATCGCATTACACGCACAATGATTTAGCAGTCACTGTAGGCGCACCTGAGGAATCGCATACCTGGCTCTGAGTGATTGCAGTCCGCACCACACAGTGCTTAACAGTCTATGGCAGAACTCGTCTGATTATGGCAGCGCGTGGTCAATTGCAAAAGATTTGTTATTCTTCTGCACAACAAGAAAGGGCTGTTGTGGAGCTGAAACAAAGAATGCACACACAGCAGGCAAAGATGTCTGGATGACACTACATTGCTCGGTGTAGACAGGACTTTGGACTGCGCTGGCTTGTATTTTATTTTGTCCTTTGTCATCCAAATTCATTTTTTTTAGCATAATACAGGTGGCAGCCAAATGATGTGCCACCGCACCAGTGTCACCTACCGCCTTTACAACTCGGCTGTAAAGAAAAGCATTGCCGAGGCTTGGTAAAGGTTTGCACAACACGCAAAGATAAATAACATACCGCAACAGAGCTCAAAGTGGAGCGACTGAAAGAAACAAGCACGAAAGTGAAAGTGACCGTGAGACAGGCAAATGTAAACAAGCGTGGCCAGGTT
The DNA here is from genome assembly GCF_964263255.1 of Lissotriton vulgaris. Lineage (NCBI taxonomy): Eukaryota > Metazoa > Chordata > Amphibia > Caudata > Salamandridae > Lissotriton > Lissotriton vulgaris. The sequence continues at coordinate 907,726,761 of NC_141689.1, read as the reverse complement.
AATTAGAAACAGATGGCCACTGCTCACTGCTCCTCGGTCCCTCAAGGTGGATGCAGTGGGAGTCAACATTTTGAGAAAAAGGTGGGACATTTACCAGCTCTAGGCCAATTGCATCCTTTCTTTTCTGAAAGATAAACACAAAGGCCAATACAATTACTGCAACAAAGGAAAGCCACACGCATGAGTTTAAGAAAAGTGCAGACAGATTCCAAGAGGTCATCTCCAAGGGCAGCGCATGCATGCTGCGCTAGGCTTGACCTTAAAAGCCAGAGATTCAGGCGGCAAAGCTCCGCACCCAAATTCTGAGTAGCGTTCACTGAGCACGCCAAAAGAGCAGCTCTGACTCAAGAGACAGTGTTTAAGTTAAACTGCTCTTTGGGGCCCCATCCAATGTCGCCCTGAAAGCCCACCAGTTCCATTCTCAGCACAGCAGGGGCGAGCATCCTGCATTGAGAAGGCTCTGGTACCTGTGAATGCGGAGCTTCTGGAAGAGTGGTTCTCACACCAAGAACTGAGACTGTAACACTCAGTTCTCCTTCATGCTGCTAATGATGCACTAGCTCCGTAAGCGACTGCTTCAAGCACACCCGGTGAAGCATGGACACTAGACCTCACCTTTACACTGGTCTTGCACAACTGTATTTACGCTCCCGCTTTGGCTACTGGAAACACTAATGGTTATTGCACTACCTTGTTGTAGCAGCAGCATGTCTTGCAGAAAAAAAATGATGAACTGAAAACTGCAGGATGCCCATGAGTGCAGGGGACAGTACAAACTATGATATACAAGTATAAATGCCGTGAGGGAGGAGCCAGAGTTGTGTAAAAATGTACATCATGCCTATGGCTCAGCAGCTGCAGATATCTAAATGCCAAGAGGGCGTAGCCCGAGTTGAGACTGAGTGAGTGACTGAAAACAAGAGTTGGTCTGTGGTGCCTAACCAACACAAGCTGGGCCCCCGGGACTCCAACATGAGTTGCAAAGTGTAAGCACCTACATTGGTTAATATAATTCACTTTCGAAAGGATACTTTATTTGTCAAAAGCCTAGCACTGGCTGTTACGTCACATTCTCTTTGGAACCCCCACCGCAAGGGTAAAACCCGCAACAATGGCGAATTGCATAGCAACCTTATACATTTAGAGATGGCTGCCGACCTCACACTATTAACTTGATGTGCAGGTGTGTATACAGTCTTCTGGTAACGCCAGGTGCTGCACGAGGATGGCAGTCATGTTGTACAAGTCAGCGTGGTAGACCGCATCAACACATGGTCAGTGTTGTAATGGTTAATTCCCCTCTTCTTTCTTCACATCAATGCTCCCTCTGTTCAGCCTGCATGGCAGGAGAATAATGTGTGATGTCATGGAATGTTGGTGTGTGGACTGGTGGAGAGCGTCAGTTGGAGGATGAGAGGCTGAGCAGAGGGAGACTGCTCCTGGTGGGGCTGTACATCTTACTTCTATCCTATTTACCATCCTACCTTCATCTTCTACAACTATAACTGAAACTAATAAAGGAACTACTTGGAACTACCACCTGGTTTACACTTTGGATTATTTATTTACAACATTTTGGCGACGTTTGGACTCTTGAACCTACAAACTTAGAATTTTCTTTTACATGGAACATTGAAACTGCAACTAAAGAAAAGGAACATTAAAACTGAAGAAGTATAACTTATGAATTACAAGCTTTGGGTACTTGCTAAAGAGACTGGCAGCTCCAGCCCCACCAGTGGCCTTTTTACACCAGCCAGCCTATAATAAGCCTGCCAGTTTCTTCTTTACTCAAGCCTGAGCTTTTCTACATTATTAGCTCTGTGCTGTGCTGTGCTCTATGCTGCTCTGGGAAAACAGGTGAGCCAACGACAAGTTTCTGGCATTTGCAACAGTCAATTGCTTTCTGAGGACAACCGACACCCCTGGTGAGCATTTATGATGTTATAAGAGATGGTTGTGCCCTTAACCTGCTGGCTGTGGAGGTCTATTAAGTTTGACATTTGCTTTGTCTTTGAATGCCAGCCACACTGTGAACGTTGAGGAGATGACCCGCTGTTCTGTTTGGCTACCTTGATGAACTAGTGCATTTATTTGTACTCGGAGAGCCTCATGTTTATTTTTCTACATTATTTCCATCCTCGATTTGGGTATTGCGCATTTCCTCTGTGTGCCTCTTTACCTAGCCGGTTTAACTGCTGCCATTATTTCAAAGAATGCCTCGAGCACACACAGAGTCTGCGCACACTTACCTCACTTCAGATGCTTTGCGAGGCCTTCATTCAGCTCTTTATGACGGTCGTGGCCTTCGAGTCTTTCGTCATCTACGTTTTGCTGTGTGCAAGCCCGTGGGTGCACGCACACACCGAGAGCCACCCTGCTAGCACGTCTGTTGCGTGCCGTCATTTTGGTTCGGCAAGAAGATCTACACATGAAGAGCGAGTACCACGGACGGTTTGACATGAAGAACTACACATGAACCGCAAGTACTACAGTCAGAGTTTCGTCAAATTAGGTTGCAGTTCATGTCTTCCTGAGAACTGTTCCCTTTCCGTGGATATGTATGAAAAATGCTTTTAGAAATACAAGGAGTTACATCTTCGTTTTGACTGCTGGTTATTTGAACACTCCTTTCTGATTCCTGATTTCCAGTTTGGCACAGATAAGATTTTGTATTATTCGGAAACTTTCATTATTCGGCCTTTATTCTTTAAAATATACACTGTGTGCCATCTTCTGGCATGTTTTGGAATCGCTTATTCCTTGAATTTAACAAGCCGAGTACCGATTCTTGTTCTATTTAAAATGTTATTTCATTGTAATGATTTATCAATGTTTTTGCATATGAGAAGGTGTATTTGTATTAACTTACTACTTTCTTTCTGTGAGAACAATATGTGCTGAGTATTATCAAATGTCTACATTTACGTGACAAAGTTATAATTGCAGTTTGGGTGAGTGTATCTCATTGCTTGAATGTTTGGGTGAGTGCATCTCATTGCTTGAATGATATTATCCACGAGTTAGTGCATATTTATACAGGTGAGGGTAACCCTGTAATTTTACATAGATTAGTGTATCCTGTACATTCTTGATATTTACACAGGTGGGGGTATCCCTGTAATTTACAATTATCACGGGTGAGTGTATCCCGGTATTTTGATTACGGGTGAGTGTATCCCGGTATTTTGTTTACGGGTGAGTGTATCCCGGTATTTTGATTACGGGTGAGTGTATCCCGGTATTTTGATTACGGGTGAGTGTATCCCGGTATTTTGATTACGGGTGAGTGTATCCCATTACTTGTTTTTTATGTGAGGTGTATCCCTTGTTTTTTATTGGTGTCTTCTTTGTTGAGTACTAGTTGTCACGCATGCATTTTTATACATTCTGGTTATGGTCCAGTCAAGTTTCAGCGCTGGTTCGCTGTTTACTCAACGGCTCTTGTTTATCCATCTTTCTTTTTGTTGCCGTTGATTGGATCTTTGATGCTTAGGGGAGCCTGAGACGTCAGGTTCACTTATGTTGTGCGTGCGTTCCTCTTCTTCTTTCTTTTGCTTGTGACGTATTGTCTCTTCGGTGTGGGTATTTTCGTGGCACAGGTCTTGTTTTGCCTTCCTTTGAGAGAATTGGCGTTGGTGTGCGTGCCATTAAGTTGCTTATATTTCATTGTGCATTCATTGCTGTCATGTTATTTCTTTTATTTTCATGTTATAGCATTATTGCATTACATTGCTTTCTAGGTTATCGTATGATTTCATTTCACATTTGCTTTTTCATTATTATTACATTGCATTTCATTGTTTTGCATTATTGCACTATGTTCCATTTTATATCATCGCATTATTGCATTCCATTATTGCAATGACTTTGTATTCCTTCTCTTTCTTTACTTCTTATTCTTCTATTGTCTTTTGTTGTGAAGAGAGAGGATATGTTGTAATGGTTAATTCCCCTCTTCTTTCTTCACATCAATGCTCTCTCTGTTCAGCCTGCATGGCAGGAGAATAATGTGTGATGTCATGGAATGTTGGTGTGTGGACTGGTGGAGAGAGTCAGTTGGAGGATGAGAGGCTGAGCAGAGGGAGACTGCTCCTGGTGGGGCTGTACATCTTACTTCTATCCTATTTACCATCCTACCTTCATCTTCTACAACTATAACTGAAACTAATAAAGGAACTACTTGGAACTACCACCTGGTTTACACTTTGGATTATTTATTTACAACATTCAGCTTATATTGGCTTACCGGCAGAATATAGTTGGGATTGCTGTCGGTCAGCAGGTATCAGGGGCTGTTGCAGCTGGGCTCACATGTCTTGGAATACTCCGTTATTGGATGCGAAGTAACTTGTAGAATTCCCCACCAGAGCGCACGCCAAAATACCTGATAATGCCAGGCAAATATGAGTATATCAGCTGGTGCAGGCACAGCAGAATTACGCCCCCCTCACCTCCTCACATTTAAATGACCCGGCGCTGCCTCTGTTCCTCATGCAATGACTGGAAAAGAGAAAGAGTGCTAGCCAGGTCATAAAAATTCCAGCAATGAAGTGGGGGCATGTTTCAGAGGAAAAGCTACTTAAACAAGGGGCGTGAAAGATCGATTGTGTTTCTGTTGCTGTGAGCGGAGAGGATGTGGCCTTAAGGCCAGGGCAGCAGTTTTCGAGGGGAACCGGGTTCGCGCCTCGGCATCAGCTCACTATCCAGTGATTCTGGGCAAATCTCCTAATCTCCCCAAATAATTAGCGTGTGCTTGGTAACTTATCTAGTGTTATGATATAAAACTTTATAAATAAAGCACTCGAATACCTTTGGTCCGGGTCGCACTATATAGAACTACTAAGAAACACAAGCACTGCAAAGGCAACAATTCTCATGTGACACAAGGACGTCCAATGGGAGATCGAGGAGGAGGATATTTTAGTAAAATCGCCAGCGAGTGAGCTAAGCCCTCAAAGGAGGGACATTTAAGTAAATCCAGGAATAACAAGTCAACATTTGTAAATGACCCATATAACAGCCAATGGCAACTGGTGGGGGTGCCAAACTTCACAGAATAGATATAACAGGTCGATCAAGCTCGACCTAAAAAGGCAGAGAACAGCATGTAAAATTAATAAGCCGTTACATATGTTTTCAAACTTTTCTAGAAATGTACTCTCACCTGTATAACATGTAGTCTCAGATGGAAATTGGTATGCTGCTTTCATCGGTAGAATGAATTCCTGTACACCTGCGGGGAATGAGATTTGGATAACTTTTCTGATCACCTAGATACCTATCTCATTCATCCAATTTTGGATCGATTATTGACTGTTATTGAGTAAAAGGCAAACCCACATAAGATTAAATCAACCCCATAAACTGACGCAACTCTGAAGAACCACTTACGACTGATAAAGTTTAAAAATTTTATATAAAACCAAAGACAATTGTAAATACAATCCTCTCAAGATAAGATTCAACAAGTATACAGGAACTAAAAGGAACATACATTCCCTAAAGAATCTCAGTCTACAAAAGAAAACGATTAAAACCAATTCTAGAATTAGCAAATTGAATAGCATAGACACAAAATGAATCTGTTGCGTCATCTACAAAAAGAATAAACAAGTTAAATCTGTCCCTACTCTATGCTAGATGACATCCCTACTTCGCAAGTTCTTTACCTAAAAAGGTGTCAGCAGTTTGACTTACAAAGAAGTTCAAACTTTCTTAGTCTCTGATGGAAACCTATGTCGAGAAGAAGTACCCTTTCTGCCTACCCATACGCTCTCTAAGGGTCCTCGGCCTACTGCTCCCTTGCGCTCTGCTCTCTGATCTTCTGTTCTGCGTTCTGTCTTCTCCCCGGGGTGCTGTCCCTAAATACAAAATCACAGTATGGGTGGAACGCCCCTTTGAGACGCCCACCACGTACACATTTCACGTAGTCCCGCTTCTGGGTTTTTCCATAGCTTCATCTCTTCGCGTCGTCTGTTAAGTTGACCTTGCTTCTTAGGCGCCATCTTCGTCATCGTGCTGGTAACCTCATGACATTCCAGTTGACACTTTCAGAGCAAAGTCTATCACCTCAACAGAACTCTATTCATTACCGTTGTGATTATAACCTCGTTTGGTCCTGTGAACAGACACTTAGAAACAAGACCCCAAATTCCAAGCGTCCCTTATCTCACTTAAGCCATAAACTTCGTCCAGCATTGTCACTTTAAATTTAACAAGACCTTTGACTCTTGGCTCGCACGTACAGATCAAAGCTATCCCCCTATTCCTGTGAGCCCACTAAATTACATGCAGCGGACTACACTCTTGCGAACCCTTGGTCCGTTAGGTTAAAATCACATATGACCACACTATTCTAAAATTCCTACAACTCTTCTACACAGTATGACTTTTAACACACATATATATATAATCGAATTAGTAACTTATTCATTATAATCGAATCCTTGTTACATAAAATACAATGTTATACTCTCGTTCCTACACAGTGCTATATAGTCTGCACATTTCTTCACTTTACATTTCACCGCTTTCTCCGTCTAATGATTACATACATATATTCAGTTTAGCACGTTTAAGCATTTTCACATCTCTATATTAGCCCAACCTATGTATACGGGCCTTTCTAATTCTAATGCACATTCTAGAATACATACGAATACATTTCTTATTACTTAGGTTACATCGGCTAACTTTACGCTACAAGTGCTACTTCACGTTACAACTTCTAACTTTATGCGATATGCTTGTAAATATGGTACGGATATACTTTTCATTCAAATTGCGCTCTCTCAGTTCCCCCCTTTGATGACCTCTAGGGGTCATCACTAATTTCAATTTGAATGACACTTTACACAGAACTAGTTACAAGGTTCCCTCTTTTTATCGTCTCGAGAGCTCTTAAACTTTTATACTGTTGATCTTGTAAAGCAGCTAATCTCCTTTCTTGCTCTCTCATGGACCTTTGTAACCGGTTTGACCTATACCAATTGTACAGTCTCACTAAACCCAACAATGTGATTATGCAAATCAATATTATTAAGACAGGTTTCAATATGTACCAAACAACGCTTTTACCAAGATTGGCAAACCAATTTCCAACCTTTCCCATTCCATGACCTACTTTCTCCCAAACATTTACTTTTGTTAAATCTTCGATTTCTTGGTGTATCTCTGTAATGTTCTGTATGACTTTTTCAAGTGGTTTTGAATTGTCTGGAATGTAAGTACAACATTCTTGGACTTTCAAAGCCTTGCAGACTCCGCCCTCTTTTGCTAGCAGAACATCTAAAGCAAGACGGTTTTGAAGAACCATTGCCCTAATCGACTGCATCTCTCCTTCTACTAGCATCAATGACCTCGCAGTACTAGCAGACAATCTATCCACAACTGTAGCTAGTCTCCTGATCTTAACATCATTAAGTATTAAACCTAAAAGAGGAAACATTGCTCCAAATATGTCTCCAACTACTTCAGCATCTCCTACTTCCCTTTTCGCTCTTCTCGAAGCCTTTCCTTCTATGATCTCTAAATCCCTTGCATGATATATTTTGGGGAAGACAATTGCCAAATAACACGAACCATACCAATTGTCAGGCAATTTTACATAGGCATTTCTTCCACATACAAAATATACATTAGGAATCGCTTGCATCCCTTTCATGAAATCTTTCGTATAATACTCTAACCGAAAAGCATGTTCGCAATTAACTTCACCTACAAATACACTCTCATAATATGTCTTGCTTCGAGTTAAACATAACTTTCCTTTCTGCGTTCTATCCAAAGCTATTGGACCATTGCTACCCTTCTTCTTGTGTGCTTTTTCTTCTTCGGTCCAATCAGTTTTCCACTGTCCTGACATTTTTAGAATCTTCTGCCTTCTGTACTGGTCATCTACCTGTCCAATGAATTTTTTCTCTACCTCTGACACTTTGCAAGTCAGATTATTTCTGCGTGCATATGAAGTATCTAATGTATCCCAAGGAAGAAAGAATTTTGCTAACCTATCTTCCTTTTTGTGATAGTCCCACTTATTCATTTGTTTATAATTCGGGACTTCAGGCAGTACCGAATCATAATTTGAAAAGTAGTACTCGAACCCTTCTCTACCATAAAATATACGGAGCAATAAACTACATGTTATCCCATAAGTCAGTGGGAGATGATGATATCTGATGCCTTCATCTACAGAAGCCGGCAATTGCATGCAAACATAACAATCTTTGGCCTCCATGGCATCGATATACTCGTATAATAACTTGGCATATGCGTTCGATCTAAAATTTCCCTTTGACTCGTCTACGTGTAACCTACGAGCTTCATCTGCCAGTAACGCCTTTTCACGAATTACATTGCTCTCCTCCTTCTTCTCAACAAGAGCAGGTTTCAAAGTCGTTACAGGCTTTACATCTGTTGTCTCCTTTACGCTTGTATGTCCCACTATGTATGATATGGTAACTACTGTAATAATGAGAAAAATTACTACTGCTATTAGTGTACCTATTATGCATTTGGCTTTTCGGTTTGGGTTGCCATTCTCCATGTTATCAAAACAGCGTAGCTCTTTCTTTTTCGAGGAAAAGTTTTCTTTTTCAGGTCTTTGTTTTGCTTTATTTGATTTCTCAGTCTGTGAAGCGCTCTTAATCAATAAAAGTCTCTTTTTCACAACAATGTCCTTTATCTTTAGCAACATACAACCCTAACCCTTCTCCGTCCTCTAAATGTAATCCCTAATTTGATTCTTCTTTCCACTCGGGGCTAGGATATCTTCTTCTTTATATCTTAATTATAAAAGTCTTTATGCATCTACAACAATTCTCGTAAAGATCAGTAACTCCTCAGACTCGATTCCAGGAGTCAACATCCATATCTCCAATGTCACAATTTGATCGAGATTGGTCACCTGCACTTCTCTCACTCTCCCAGATCTCTGTCTCCAGGATATCTGCTAGATAAGTCCATTCTGGGGTGGCGTATCTTCTGCAGGGCACACGTACCCTTCTTGATCTTCTCGGACTCTCAGAGCCTGAATCCGTAGCTCCTTCGTCTAGATCTGAATCTTCAGAAATCGGGACAAGGGTTCTCTCTGAATTTGCTCTCAAGGTTGACCTTCTCCTTCTTTCCGGCCAACTAGCTTCTCCATTCCTTGTCCTCCTGCTCCTTGTTCTTGGACTCGTCTCTTGATCACTTACAGCTTGTTCGGTGTCTGACTCGAACTCCCAGCTGTTTTCTTCTTCTGAGGCAACTTCGGTCTCACTGGTGTCCTGACCGTCATCAGCCTGTTCCGACACAGGCTCAGCCTCTTCGATCACCTCTACAGCTTGACTTTCCCTCTCTGTGGCTTCTCCGCTTTCCGCTGGATTTTCATCCGAGAGAGGAGCTGTTTCTTCCAGAGGTGCTGGAACTCTTCGGGTGTGTGAGGCGTGTATCCAGTTGGGCAAGCCTCCACACTTTACTGCAGTGTTCGTAACTAGTATGACTTGGAACGGTCCTCGCCAGCGCACGTCTAGACAGTTCTTCCTGACATGCTTCTTCACCAGGACCCAGTCCCCCGGACACAGGTCATGGCACAAGTCTTGTGCTGATGGAACCTCTGCAGCCTGGACCTGGAGGGACACAGAATGAATGGCATCAGATAGTCCCTTGCAGTAGTCCAAGATCAAATCGTCTGTGATGTTCAACAATGCTGCAGTCGGAACCGATGGCAATCTCATAGCTCTTCCCATTAGCACTTCGTGTGGAGAGAGACCTGTCCTTCTATCTGGTGTGCTACGTATGCTCATAAGAACCAATGGAAGTGCATCAGGCCAACTCAGGGATGTCGATGAACAAACTTTGGCGAGTCTGGATTTTATTGTGCTGTTGATTTGTTCTACAATCCCCGAAGCTTCTGGTCGATAAGTACAGTGGAGCTTCTGGTCGATACTTAAGGCTGAACATAGCATCTTCACTATTTCGCTGTTGAAATGAGTTCCTCTGTCCGATTCCAAAGAGGCTGGCACCCCAAACCTCGGTATCAACTCTCTAAGCAACAATTTTGCTACTGTGAGTGTATCGCACCTACGTGTAGGGTAAGCTTCAACCCATCTGGAAAATATACAGACAATCACTAAGACGTATCTGAGTCGATTGCACTTGGGCATTTCAATAAAATCCAGCTGCATTCTATTGAAAGGCCCCCCAGACCTCCCTATGTGACTCAATGTGACTGGTGTTCTCTTTCCTACGTTTAGTTGCTGACAGATCGCACAACGCTGACATACTGCTTCTGCCGCTACTCTAAACTTCGGATTATACCACGTTTGTCTGAATACTCTCACCATAGCATCTCTACCTATGTGTGCTGGTCCATGCAATCTCCTTGCCATTGGACTAACAAGTTCGTTTGGTAAAACTGCTCTCCCATCTGCAGAAATCCAAAAATTCATCTCACTTTTGGTACAACCAGCTGTTTCCCATGCCTTTTTCTCAAAATCTGGTGCATTTTCCTGAACGCACTTCAATTCATCCCACGTATCTACAGTGTCTAACAGCATAGTCAACTCAGTTCTTTCCTGTATTCCCCCCACTTCTACATTGGTGTGAGAATACCCCTGTTCCGCACAGTAACGTGCAACTTCGTCTGCGTACCGATTACCTTGCGACACAAAATCTGTATTTTTTGTGTGCGCAGCACATTTAACAACCGTTATAGCTGCTGGACCTTGTAATGCCTCTAACAATAATCTCACGAATTCTCCATTCCTAATGGGAGAACCCGAGGAGGTCATGTAACCTCTTTGAGACCACAACTGCCCGTAGTCGTGAACTACCCCGAAACCATACTGGCTATCGGTGTATATGGTGACTCGAATTTTGTTGCCTGCCAAACAAGCACGGGTCAAAGCAATGATTTCAGCTACCTGAGCGGAATGTACTCCTTCCAGGCAGGCGGCTTCCACAACTCTGGTAATTGTACAAACTGCATATGCTGCTCTCAGCTGACCGATATCGTCTCTTACGCATGAACCATCAACAAAGAATATTTCATCGGGGTCAGTCAATGGTTCATCTATGATATCTGGTCTTGGTTTGGTGCATAGTTCAGTCACATCAAGGCAGTCATGATCTGTACAGATTTCATCATCAATATCATTTGGAAGTGGCATCAAAGTAGCAGGATTCAAGACAGAGCATCTTTTTAGGGTCACATTCTCAGCAGCCAATATGACTTGCTCATAGCGTGTGAGCCTACTATTCGTCAAATGCTGAGTCTTGGTCCTGGTCATTAACAATTCCACAGAATGCGGTACGTACACCACTAACTGATGTCCCATCACCACATTTTCACACCTTTCAATGCTGACACCCGTTGCAGCAACGGATTTGAGACATCCGGGCAACGCTGCGGCTACTGGATCTAAGGTAACCGAAAAGTATGCGACTGGTCTACGGGCATTTCTGTGTATCTGGGCCAAAACTGCTAAAGCACAACCTTCCCTCTCGCAGCAGTAAAGCAAGAATGGTTTTTCGTAATCAGGCATTCCCAAAGCCGGGGCACGACACAAGTCCTCCCTCAGCTGCAAAAATGCCATCAAACAATCTTTGTCCCATGGTACCGGATCACTCACCCCCTTGTGCGTCAGTTTTTGTAAAGGTTTTGCCTTCAGTGAAAAGTTGGCTATCCACTGCCGACAATAACCGACCATGCCTAGAAACATCCTGACTTCTCTTTGTGTCTTAGGCGCGTTCATTTTCATGATCGCCTCTATTCTGTCTGGAGACACCTTCCGTTTTCCCTTTTCAATCCTATGGCCCAAGTATTGCACTTCGGTCAGACAATACTGCAATTTACTTGGAGACACCTTGTGTCCGTTCTCGGCCAAGTGATTTAGTAAGGTGATGGTGTCTATTTTGCAAGCTTCCTCAGTTTCTGACGCCACAAGTAGGTCGTCTATGTACTGGACCAGAACTGAATTCATGGGCAGTACTAGACTTTCAAGATTTTTCTTCAGCAGCTGGTTAAAAATCGATGGGCTTTCTGTATACCCCTGGGGAATACGACACCATGTTAAAACGCGATTTTCCAGCTTAAAAGCGAACAAATACTGGCTCTCCTCATCTAAAGGGATCGAAAAGAAAGCCTGGCACAAGTCTATCACTGTGAACCATTCAGCTTGGAACGGTATCTGAAACAATATCACTGATGGATTCGGTACCACTGGACAACATGAAACACCGATATTATTAATCTTTCGAAGGTCCTGCACTATTCTGTATTTCCCACTAGGCTTCTGCAAACCCATAATCGGGGAGTTACATGGACTTCCCACGATCTCCTTCAGTATTCCCTGTCTAATCATGAATTCGATCACAGGCTTTATTCCTGCTATTGTCTCCGGTGTCAACTTATATTGTGGTGTTCTTGGATACTCGGCATTGGGTTTTACCATGATCTTTACCGGTTCTACCCCTTTGATCAGTCCTATTTCTTCTCCAGTAAAATCCCACACCTCAGCTGACACTGTCTCCTTCAAGTCCTGTGGAAGCTCCTCCACCGTTAGGGTAGGATATAGTTCCACGCATTCCTGCGAGTTTACAACCTTAAAATCAGCATCATCATCGTTAGTCTGCACTTCTACTCCTTCAGGTGTGCAATATATTGTGCAATTTAATTTACACAACAGATCTCTTCCTAGCAGACACACAGGGCTAGAATCACAAATCACAAACTGATGTTCATCACTGTACTTCCCTATCTTCACTGACACTGGTTCTGTCAGAGGATTCGTCATTCTCCTATTTGCGACTCCTACGACCTGAATCGTCTCTCCCGACATTGGCAGACCTGGGACTACCGCCGATCTCAAAGTGGATCGAGTGGCCCCCGTATCTACCAAAAAGGTCGTAGGACATCCAGCCACCTCAGCCTCTACGTATGGTCCTCTCTGGTCTACCTCCAGGGCTGCCCCTAGGGTACAGTCTTCTTCCCTATTCACTCGTTGTCCCGTAAGGGGATCAACGTAGTAGCATTCTTCTCCTCCTACGAACAGTGGCAGTTGTCTATAGGTTTTTCCTCCATTTGCAATCCGAGGCGGTTGAGGGAACTGAGCTCGAGGAGTCTGAGTCCCCCCTTTGATAAACTTTCCCTTCGGGAGCGCTGTTCCCTTTACCATGCTGTTCTGAACCTCATCCTCCTCCTGTTCTATTTCCCCCGTTTCGACATTATTGGGACACTCGCGTCTCCAATGTCCCACCTCGTTACACTGATGGCACCTCGTTGTCTTTTTCAGTGTCGCGATATCTACCCTATGTCTCGGTTTTTCCTCCTCATCTCTGCTTTGATTGACCTGTTTCTTCCCTAGGGTTCCTGTTCCCTGCTGTCGCTGTCCACCCTTTCCAGCTGACTGCATCTGCACCAACATCAGCTTCTCCTTAAGTTTCTTTGCTTTCGAATCTATTTCATCGCTACAGTACCTCGCATACCTCAGAATCTCATCTAAAGGTTTGTTTTGCCAACAAATCAAATGCTGTTGAATCATTAAGCTTATGTCTGATCTCAATCCCAGGACGAACTTCGACACAAACTGTCCTATGTCTTTAGGATCCATCACGTCCAATCCACTGTACTGTTTGAATGCTTTCAGCAACCTCTCATGGAACTCGTGAACGGTCTCTTTAGGTTCCTGAGTTGTTCGATCTATCTTAACCCAGTCTATGTCCTGCAACGGCACTTTCTCTTTTAACCATGCAATTACCCTCTCGTACTTTTCCATGACTCTCTCTGATGGACCATTCGTCCGGGCATCCCTCGTGGGTTCACAAATGGGCCATTCGACACTAAGTTTGCATGCCGTCCACAAATCTCCAGGTACTACAATGTCAAACAGGGTGTTCAAGTCGACCCACAGCACCTTAGAGATCTTCACAAACCTCTCTACCTGTTTGTACCACTCGACGGGGTTCTCCCTTAACTTTGGGAAAGAATTTGTAAATGCCGCTAGATCCCCCCTACTCCAGGGCACATGCACGTAGCTTCCGTTCGCGATTTCTCGCAAAGGGAAAGCTTCCATTCGCATTAGCTCTCCATCCGGGGACCTCGCAAGTGTACTCCTTCTGACAGATCCCCTCTTGGACCATCTTTCCTCCCATTTATCCAAATTCCTCCACAATCTGATACTCAAGATCAGTTCCTTTATGTGTACTTTCAGCCCAATCGTCCTACGCTCATCTAGATCCTGATCTGTGCAATTTAACCTATGGTTACCCTGTAAAGCTTTAGTTCGTGATAAGTCTATCATATACCTGTCTGCCAACTCAGATAATTTTTCATGAACTGACCTCGCTTTCCGAGTAACATCCTTAGATATAAACAGTATTTCATCCTGATCATACAGCTCTATCCTTTCCATTGGCAATGTGCCGTCTATTATTTCATCCAAATCTGACTTCAAACTGGTTACATCGAGCCGTTTTGCTTTTATCTCAGCTCTCAGTACCTCACTCCTAAGTGGTTCATTTACATCCCTCTCACCCCCACTACGAGTCCTACGTCTGGGCACAGGTGAGTTATGAGGCGTCCTCCTCGCTTCTCTTTGTTCCCACCTCTCTAGATCCCAAGCTTTCCCATCTTCCCTTGGGGTATGGTGGAACAGTGTTCTATTCCCCATCACTGCATCCTGCCTTTTCGGCTCTGTCTCTTTAGAGGCGAGATAGGATCCTCCGTTCTGTTCTATATCACTGCAACTCCCTTGCTGTCTGGTGTCACTCAATAAACGGTAAGATCCCTCACGGTCCTCCATTTTCCCGCGATCCCGTCCGTGATCACCGGATGCATGGCGAGACCCTTCGCGACTCTCCATATTCCCGTGACTCCAATGTCGCACATTTTCGTCCGGGGCATGGTGAGTGCACCTGAAACTATTTCGGTACTCCTGCGTCTTTCGTTCTCCCTCACTAAGGATGGGGCGAGACATCCCCCCACATCCTGTACTCTTGTCTTCACACAATTGTCTATTGCCACCGATGGTATGGCAAGTATCTCCTTTGCTTCCTTGACTCCCTCCCTCCCACTCCGGGCTGCTTTCGCCAGCTCCGCAGTGAGAGAGAATCCTGTTATCCTGATCTCTCCATTCTGCTTCTGTTTCTATTCTTTTATTCTGAGTCTCTTCGGCAGCATCCCATTCTTTCAAATACTCCCTTAATTCCTTAAAGGTTTTTGGTTTCGGTCCCCTCAGATCCATCTGTCCTCTCTGACCCCCTTGTTCTATCCAGGGACCCGTTACTGGATCCAATGGGGTACTCCGACTCCTTGGTCCTAGCAACTGCCTTTGGGAATTGATCGTATTATTCCTACTTTCCATCTCTGCCCTTTCCCTCTCCCACCGTGCCTGTTCCTCCTGCTGGGCTCCCTCCGGGTTGTAGATTGACACTATAGGACCTATGGTAACAGGTACTTGTAGAGCATCCGGCAGTTGATACGACCTTGCACACTGCGTTTCTGGCACCTTCTGGACCACGAATCTTCCTACTACTCTCTGTACGGGACTAGATTGAGGTACTTCCTCACCTTTCTTGGGATCCCACTCTGTTACTGGGAGCGGTTTATATTCCCCCCACCTAGCCCCGTCCCCTTGCTGTAGTTCGGGACTTTCGGCTTCTCTGTTGTACGGAGGTGGTCTGTCCATTAATAGCCTCTCTATCAGACCATCATCCGACTCGCTGTCCTCATCTTCTTCTAGAGGCTTTTTCCCTCCCGTAGCCTCTAGCATTGGGTACAATTTGTCTGCTTCTATTTTTTGCACCCTCCACTTTTTAGCTTCATCATCCCATTTAGCATCCTGCACTGCTTTTACCGATCGTCTCACTCTTTCCTGGCGTCTATTCAAGCTCTTGTCGTGTGCCGCCCTGAACCATGCACTAAGGGCTTCGAACTGTGTTGGCCTCGGTAGAGGTCTCGTTGCTAGCATTACCGCTTTCAGTTGATTCAATACTTCTAACCTAAACGTCCCGTATCTCGGGAACGTCAGTTCCTCATTTCCTTCTGTTAGCTTACTCCACTCAGAGATCCATAGTATTGAGTATAACCCTACATTCACAGCCATATAATAAGCTGGTGTGCCTTCTGGTGGGGCTTCTTCCCCTGCATACGAGCTTCCTCTATCTTTCTTAAAGATCGCCCTTAAACGCTTAAAACACTTCATTTTCAAAAATCTACGATTTTCCTTAATTCTCTTCCTTATTTACTTCCCGATGGCAAACAACCAATCCCAGCGTGGCTCTACGCTGACGTCACTCGTCCCCTCTGCAGCAGTTCCCCTCCTTTCTCAGCTCGTCTCACGGTCTTGCATGCGTTTTCATTCATACGCCGAAAAATGACTACTTCCGAACAAGCGATCACTTTTCTTGACTGTACGTCCACAGTCTAACTGTAATTGTCACCTCAACTGACGAGACGTCTTTCCTCTCACGTTCAGACGCTCGCCTTAACTGATAGGTTACTTACACACAGTAAACGTCCGACCAGCGTCCGTTACTCATACACTCACTCAGACATTCCCCCTATCACGGTCCTGCGGGCGATCAATGGTACCTCATGACCCCCTTTACAATGGTAGACAATTACTCTGGGTGTTCGATACACCCGAACCACTTAAGCCCTTCTCTGGACTTAAGATTTTATCCGGTTGCGCGCGCTCACAACCTTCCCACAATCACACTACAGGCATTCAACTCCGCTTGACATTACAACACAGGTACAACACAAAACACCGCAATCTGGCAACGCATGACCCTTATACTCACTCTCGACCGACTCTGCTGCTTTTCTCTCTCGCACCGTCAGCACCTTCTTCGGCAGGGATTCTTCTTCTGGTCGTCGATGACTAGGGACCTTGGGGTAATCTAGACCTAACCTAGGTTGCCTTCCTCGAGAAGCCAACCATCTTTCTCTGCTACCAACTGCGGGGAATGAGATTTGGATAACTTTTCTGATCACCTAGATACCTATCTCATTCATCCAATTTTGGATCGATTATTGACTGTCATTGAGTAAAAGGCAAACCCACATAAGATTAAATCAACCCCATAAACAGACGCAACTCTGAAGAACCACTTACGACTGATAAAGTTAAAAAATTTAATATAAAACCAAAGACAATTGTAAATACAATCCTCTCAAGATAAGATTCAACAAGTATACAGGAACTAAAAGGAACATAAATTCCCTAAAGAATCTCAGTCTACAAAAGAAAACGATTAAAACCAATTCTAGAATTAGCAAATTGAATAGCATAGACACAAAATGAATCTGTTGCGTCATCTACAAAAAGAATAAACAAGTTAAATCTGTCCCTACTCTATGCTAGATGACATCCCTACTTCGCAAGTTCTTTACCTAAAAAGGTGTCAGCAGTTTGACTTCCAAAGAAGTTCAAACTTTCTTAGTCTCTGATGGAAACCTATGTCGAGAAGCAGTACCCTTTCTGCCTACCCATACGCTCTCTAAGGGTCCTCGGCCTACTGCTCCCTTGCGCTCTGCTCTCTGATCTTCTGTTCTGCGCTCTGTTTTCTCCCCGGGGTGCTGTCCCTAAATACAAAATCACAGTATGGGTGGAACGCCCCTTTGAGACGCCCACCACGTACACATTTCACGTAGTCCCGCTTCTGGGTTTTTCCATAGCTTCATCTCTTCGCGTCGTCTGTTAAGTTGACCTTGCTTCTTAGGCGCCATCTTCGTCATCGTGCTGGTAACCTCATGACATTCCAGTTGACACTTTCAGAGCAAAGTCTATCACCTCAACAGAACTCTATTCATTACCGTTGTGATTATAACCTCGTTTGGTCCTGTGAACAGACACTTAGAAACAAGACCCCAAATTCCAAGCGTCCCTTATCTCACTTAAGCCATAAACTTCGTCCAGCATTGTCACTTTAAATTTAACAAGACCTTTGACTCTTGGCTCGCACGTACAGATCAAAGCTATCCCCCTATTACTGTGAGCCCACTAAATTACATGCAGCGGACTACACTCTTGCGAACCTTTGGTCCGTTAGGTTAAAATCACATATGACCACACTATTCTAAAATTCCTACAACTCTTCTACACAGTATGACTTTTAACACACATATATATATAATCGAATTAGTAACTTATTCATTATAATCGAATCCTTGTTACATAAAATACAATGTTATACTCTCGTTCCTACACAGTGCTATATAGTCTGCACATTTCTTCACTTTACATTTCACCGCTTTCTCCGTCTAATGATTACATACATATATTCAGTTTAGCACGTTTAAGCATTTTCACATCTCTATATTAGCCCAACCTATGTATACGGGCCTTTCTAATTCTAATGCACATTCTAGAATACATACGAATACATTTCTTATTACTTAAGTTACATCGGCTAACTTTACGCTACAAGTGCTACTTCACGTTACAACTTCTAACTTTATGCGATATGCTTGTAAATATGGTACGGATATACTTTTCATTCAAATTGCGCTCTCTCACACCTTATTTTTGGCGATAGGTTGATAATGGTTTCTTTTCTTCTATATTTCTCAGCCCCCAGACTGCCAATGTGCCAGTTGATCGCATTTGGAGCATGTGTTTGTTTTCTATGCCTTTAAGTTATGTTATGTTATTGAAAATTTGTTAAGCGCTCGTTCACTAACAGGTATCTTGGAGCTAATGTTTCCCATTGGAGTACCCGATTAGAGAGGTCCAGGTCTAGCTGTAAGCTTGGGTGAAAAGCCAGGTCTTCAGCATTTTCCTGAAGCGCAATTGGTTTGTTTCTAATCTCATGAGGTGGGCAGAGCGTTCCAAAATGTGGGTTCCTGTGTTGAGAAAAGCGACCCTCTCGTTCTTTTACGTCTGAACCCCGGAACCATCAATAGATTCATGTGCATGGAACTTAAGGAGCGCTGTGGAGAGTACCTATGAATTTTTGAGGATATGTACTTTGGGCCAGTACCATGTAAAGCTTCGAACAGGATGCATCCTGTTTTAAACATGGAGCGCTGCTCCACTGGGACCCAGTGCAGCTCTTTTAGCAGCGGCTTGACGTGACAGCATCTGACTTGTTGATAGATAATTCTAGCTGCCTGATTTTATATCAGCTGCAGACGGTGTTTCTGGTTGCACTGGAGGCCTAGGTAGATTGCATTAGCGTATTCGGTTTTTGATAGCATCAAGGCAATGATAATTTGTATGCTGGCCTCT
This sequence comes from Lissotriton vulgaris, assembly GCF_964263255.1. NCBI lineage: Eukaryota > Metazoa > Chordata > Amphibia > Caudata > Salamandridae > Lissotriton > Lissotriton vulgaris. Next base: position 907,707,544 of record NC_141689.1, on the reverse strand, counting down.
CGGCTGAAAAACTTTCAGATTTTTCTTAGGTTCCGCAGTTTCAAAAAACAAGCGGAAGTGACTGCCCCAATCTGCGTGTTCATGGTGAGGTCCGAGTCGATATGTATGCCTAGGCTCTTTATCGAATTCTTAGGGACAGGAGGAGGTCCTAACTCAGCAGGCCAATGGGCAGGGGTCCAGTGCTGAAGTTTGTTGTTGGGGATGATGATTTCAGTTTTTTCGGAGATCAGTTTTAATAGATTTTTGTTAATCCAATTTCTGATGAACATCATGGTATTGCTAAGGAACTCCTTGGAGTCTGTGGAGTAATTGATGGAGAAAATCAACTGCATATCGTCAGCATAGTTGTAAATTTGGATGCCCATCTGACGAAGCGTGACAATAAAGAGGCCAATATATACATTAGAGAGGTGTGGGGACAGGGAAGAGCCCTGCAGTACTCCGTATTTCAGGTTGAAAATGCCGGATTAGTAAGGCAAAAGCCACACTGACTGTCTATGGTTGATGGTATTGCACGCCGCAGACAGGTCCAGGAGAATCAAGGCTTGTGTGCAATCTTCATCAGCCTTTCCTTTTAGGGCATCCATGATGGATAGAATGATACAGTCAGTAGAGTGGGATGAGCCGAACACCTGCCTGATGTGAGTCTAAAAAGTTGGTGTCTTCTATAAAGGTGCTGAGAAGTTTGGCTACTTTTGTCTCTAATACTTTGGCCTGGAAGGGAAGGAGGGATATAGGCCTATAGTTGTCCAGCCTCTGGGGGTCAACACCTTGTTTTTCCTGCTGTGGAATGATTGCTGCTTCTTTAAAAACTTGTGGAACTGCCCCTTGGGTTAAGAAAAGATTCAGTTGAGAGAGAGTGGTCTCTGGGAATGCTGCAAATATTGATTTTTGTATGTGAGATGGACATGCATCATTTGGAGAGCCTGATTTTACATTTATTAGAAGTTCCAAGAACTGTTCTCTGCTTAGACATGAGAGGGTGGTCATGGAGGCGGTGTTGTTATTTCCTGACCGATCGTCCACTTACCTCAATCCCACCAGCCGAACTTTTGTTCAGCAATAAACTGTTTTTTTTTAAATATATGCACGTTACATAGTTTCTGTGTGGCAGGGATAGGAGGGGTCACATGATCAGGGTTGGATAGCTCCTGTACTGTGTTAAAAATATCTTTGGTTTTATTTGAGTTTAATATTTTTGGGGAATTTTCGCTCCATAACGACTTTTTTGTAGGCCATTAGGTTTGTCTTGTAATGTTATCTAGATTCAGTCGAGTAGGTGTTTCGCCATTTCCTTTCTGCCTGACGTGTTTTGAGTTTTGCTGATTTTCGGTCAGCAGTAAACCACTTGGATGCTTCATACCACCTGATACGAGAAGTTTGAGTTTGTAGAGGAGTATGAATGGTAATAGCATTCAATTGCCAGTTTGTAAATTCTCTCGCCAGATTATCTATATTGTCCAGGCTGACTCGCAGCTTACGGTTCAGGGTGTCACATAGGGATTCCAAATGTATGTGATTCCAATTCCTAGATGAGCTCTTTTGATAGGGCGCAGTTTTGGGCACAGTTATGTCACATACTGTAAAGCTTATTATGTAATGATCAGACCATAAGCAAGGGTGTAGTTCTAGATTCTGATGAGTGAGATTGACAGACCAGACTTGGTCAAGAAACAATTTACTACTTATTGCAGAATGTACTTTGTAGTGTATGAAAGTCTCTGAATACGACTTCCTTTAGGAAGATCTGTGTCATTTACAGTTTGTTTTTTCCCAAACATTCTTGATGCTCTACTTACAGGTGTGGAGAACATCTTGAGGCCACAACAAGAGTCCATCCTTCCCTTTGGGGGTCCTCCACTTCCTTATGGTTAGCATCTATGAATTCCTGAATTTTCTTAATTTTATCTAGGAAAAAGAGTTTAGATCATTACATAGTTTCTGTGTGGCAGGGATAGGAGGGGTCACATGTGACTAAAAATCGTCTGGGGTGGTAACTTTTGCTTTTTACATATCTAGAGAACATTACAAGACAAACCTAATGGCCTACAAAAAAGTCATTATGGAGCGAAAATTCCCAAAAAATGTTAAACTCAAATAAAACCAAAGATATTTTTAATACAGTACAGGAGCTATCCAACCCTGATCATGTGACATACTTGGAGCAGACGTGGTCTCACTGTAGATCCGCCATGTCTATGTAAAAAGCAAAATAAATAACTGTTATTGTGCCTTCATAAAGTTATTGAAATTGTAACCCATATTTTTCGATATCAGCACCCTGAAGCACTCTGCACGCAACATGTGTCGCTTTGGAGATCAATCACAAATAAACGGTTCCACCCAGAGTAGTGAATAAAAATCGTCTGGGGTGGTAACTTTTGTTCAGCAATAAACTCTTTTTTTTTAAATATATGCACTGGTGAAACATATTTCAGGACTGTTTAAATGGTGTAAGTGGTAATGTAGGTGGAGCTCAATTCCCATTTTAAACAAAAATTGTAAATGCAGCTTTGTGAGAGGTGGTAGCACCAACAACCATGTTAGGCGACAGGCAGAGGCCACGCGCGGCGGACATCAAAGGAAGGGTGGGAGGGGAAAAAAACTGATTAGCGAGCGAGAAAAGCCAGAAACACCAGGGGGGCGGGGAAGCAGATTGCCTTCAAGCAAGCCCCTTTAAAACTCTCGCGTTTGACGTGGCCAGCGAGGGGGGGGGGAAGGGAGTGAGGGGGAGCAGAAGCCTTTGAGCACTGGATAATTAATGCTTCTGCTGACGGAAGGCAAAGTGTTGTCAAAAATATTCAGTTTCTTGTTTGGATTGTTGCTTAAATCTGCAGCTATAAACCGGAAAAGCTTTATGATGAGTCCTGTGTTAACAGAGGAAGAAGTAGAAGTGAGGCCACTGCATCTTTGTTATATTCATAAGATCAGTTCTAAAAAGATTCATTGTTTTTCTCTGTATGTAACAAACCTGCGCATGGATGTCATTTTTCAGGACCTGGTCTTACTCATTGTCTACAGCAATATTCACGCATATGTTTGAAGTAAACTGGAAAATAAAGCGGCCCAATAAACCACTTCATTCGGAGCAAGTACGCAGAAAGGCCTAAATTCGCACCTTTGTTAAAAGTAACAAACGGGCCAGTGAGGCGATGCGAGAGAGAAGGCAGGCGCTGGAGAGGGAGGGGGTGGGCTGCCCATATGGAGAGGGAGGGGGGTGGGCTGCCTGCTGGGCTGGCTGCCTCTGATCATCTAATGCGAGTCACGGAAGGCAGGCGCTGGAGAGGGAGGGGGTGGGCAACTCGACCGACCATATGGCTGGGAGAAGCTGTGTGAGGGAGGCTGGGCTGGCTGGGCTCGTTCACGAGAGGCTTGTGGTCACGTGATTCTCGTGAACTGTTGAGAATCCGCATCATAAAAAAGTGGATGGATAGGAAAAGGTCTCTCTACGAGACCTAAAAAACACAGAAACTTGTAGTACAAGCACTGTAAAAGCACACTTTGATTTAGAAATAGAGTAAACAAGAGTTTGACTAACTTTCCAGCACTTCATTTTCATACAAATATTGAATTTATTAAAACGAATCATTCCTGAAAATGTATTTTCAGCATTTATGAAAGCAAAGAATTAATAACGAGTTAATGCGTTATAAAGCTTCCTTTTGATTGTTGTGTAAAAATATGACAAAATAGTAAAGTGTAAAGCCTTTCACTTTCATTGTACTGCATTATTGACCATTTGAAATAATGGTGCAGATCTGTCAAACGACGAGATAGAAATGTAAAACTTCGCACAAATGTTCTTTACCCTAGTAACATACATTCCTGAAAACAAATTTCTTATCTACATGTTAACATATAGTTGCTAAGTATAGACTTTGAATGTGGCAGTAGAACATAGTCAGTGAATATTTACATGAAACATTTATAACGTGTGACTAATGTATTAATTGAATCAAATTGCTTATTTCTGAAAGTACACATATCTATGCACTTTAAATTCTGATTAAAAAAGCTTTAATTTTAAATGCGAAGGCTTGCATCTTCTATGATTTATGGATACAACGACACTGCAGTTTCTTTCATGTAACTCTTGTTCTGTTCTTAAAGACATTCTTTTGACAAAAAGATACCTTTGTATACTTATGGGGAACACTCGTTCTCAACTTTCACTTTGGACAACAACTTTTACTATTTTCCCATGAGAAGGTTGATGGATCAGTGGACCATTGTGGATTGACCTGTGTGCCATGAACAGACAACTGGTTCCCATGCATTCTTGAACTATATATTTTACCTGCAACTTCTGCTCTTCGTGTGCGAATGATCATCACTGTGAATGTTGCACCATAATGAGGTGATTTCTGACCTCATCTCCGGACCTGTTAAAATATATTATCAATAATTTTGGCAGGATGAGTTGGCTTTTAGCTCTTCTTTGGCTTCCTTCTTGCCCACTTGTCTCTCTGCTTCCTGGGAAGACCAGACATGGACTTATTGCTTGGCGACACTCCTGAATGCAGAATAGGTACGAAGAGCATCTCCTTTTGAACTATGTGGACTTGCTCAGTAGTCTGCCTAGCCACTGCTCATCTTGGCCAGAGCAGTTGCTAACCCTTTGCCCTTGCTGTCCGATGGAGTTGTGCTAGCAAGCTTGACAGTATTTTAATTTTCCCTGGCCACTTAACTAGATCCCATGTTCTCTGAGAGAACCCATAGAACGGTCTTCTGCCATTGCTGGTGGCAGTATTTCTAGCTTAACAAACTTCGTATGGACTCCCTATCCTTTCTTCGAGCTTTCCAAAATCCCATTTTCGATCAAATTTGCTTGAAATTTGTATTTTGAAGTGTAGTTTAATACTACTGCTATATGATGCTAAAGTCTGACTAAAAATGCCTAAACCTATATTAATTGATGTGCCTGAATTTAACACAAAACTACTGGTGCAACTTTGCAGTAATACAGAAACAGAGTGGCATCTGGTGGCAGTGAACAGAAGTAAATTATATAGCACGTACAACATTATAGTATAACATCTCGATTTCTAATCCCACTTGTACCAGCACTCCTCTCACTTTACATTATTAGTTTCTATGTTTTTCCCCCAAAGTTCAAATCTTTTCCCATTTTGTGGGGCACCCTTCACTTTGATAGACCATTTTCTCCACCTGTTGGGCCCAATTTAGGTCACTTTCCGAGTCCCTAAATTTAGGGAGGCCAGTGTTCCCCCACATTCTCACAATATTTCTCTTAGCAACACCCGAAGCCATAATGAGCTAAGTTTTAGTGTATGTGGGCCAGTTTGTACTTAAATTCTAATTAATACCCCCTTGGCCAGACTGCGTGGTGATGTCGCTAGGTGAAAGTATTACCGATCTCCTTGTTGGGCTGCGCGGTCCTCTTCAAGATGTTGGCCCCCACGCTTTTTGTATGCTCTACAGAATTCCTTTGATCCAGTGCCTCCGTTGTATTTTAACGAGATTGAATCTTTGCAGCGCGGCCTACTGTGGGAGGGGAGGCCGCGTATCGCATTGTCAAATTTAATGTTGCCCTGGTATGACGGGGCATTGGTCTGCCTAATATCAGGAAATACTATTGGGCGTCCCAGTTGGCGCCCATCAATCATGCCATTTATGGCTCGCCGGTAGACCCGGGCTTTGCGATGGACCGTGGCCAAGTGCCCGGGGGAGAGTATACCAGAGTGTTGTATGCGAAGTGCGTTCGTTTCCCTTTGGTGGGTCCTCCATCTACGGCGACGAGGGTGTGGCATGAGGCCAACAGGGCCCTCAAATGGTCTGGGCGAATAACACTAGCTACTCCTTTGTGGAGCTCGGAGATGTTGGGCACTCTTTGGAAAACGAAAGGGTTTGACCGTTGGGATTTGATTGGTATTACTCAGCTGCGTGATGTGTGGGGTAAAGATAGAGTGTTGACGTTTGAGGAGTTGCAGGCCAAGTACCAGCTGCATGATACGGAACGGTTCAGATATCTTCAGGTCAGCCATGCTCTACATGCTGTAATCCCCAGTGGAGAGACACCTCCAGTAGCCTTCACGCTGGAAGACAGACTTTTGGATGGTTATCGGCCCACCAAAGCAATATCGTTGACCTATAGAAAACTCATTAATCATACTGAGGATCCCCTAGTGCAGCTCAGGGACCAATGGGTGGTGAATGGCTTAGTCCTGGATGAGGAAGATTGGAGGGAGGCGGTCTCATCCCCTAGAGTAGTGGCAATCCCAATGAGACTTCATTTGGTCCAACTAAGGATCCTGCACCGTTCCTACACCACGGGTCCTAGATTGTTGAGAATGGGGTTGCCCGTATCTGGGGATTGTCAGCAAGAGTGTGGAATGCCTGGAATGTTCCTTCATATCCTGTGGGAGTGTGAAAAGGTCCGTGATTTCTGGACTAGGATACATCGGAAGATGAGTGAAGTGTGGGGGGTGCGGATCGAGCTGGAGGCGCGTCGATGTTTATTGAATGTTTGGGAGCCCTCCGACCTTTCGAGTCATGGCAAACTCTGGGTCACTCTAGCTTGTGCGATTGCCAAACGCAATATTGCACAACTCTGGGATGCTGCTCGGGCGGGGAAGTGGATGGAGGACCTCGACTGGTGCATGTTTTGAGAGAGGTCTGTGTATGTGTCGAGGGGGCGACCCCCCTAGTGGGGCAAGATCTGGGGAGTTTGGAACGCTTACCGGGTTGACATCTGTACACCACCTGATCCAGATCCCGCCAGTGTGGATCCGGAGGACGCCTGAGCCCGTTCTTTATATTCTGTCCATTTGTTTTTGATGGAGGTCTATGTTCTCACTGTATATATTTGCAGTCACTCAATGCGCTCTGGTCAGTTTTGATTTGTGTAATGTCTTCCTTTTTTGTTCAATAAAAAGATGTTTAAAAAAAAAAATCGAATTAAGAGCATCTCAATATCATCAATGTTTTCCCTCTCGGAGAGTGTGTTTTATAGATATTAATTAGGGCTCCTAGTTTTATGGCGTTTCTTTTCTTACCACTATGTGTCTGCATTTATCCATATTTATTTTTGCTCATTTTATCTGTATTTATCCACATTTATTTTTGTTGCAAGCAAAAGAAGACTCTGCAGTTAGTATTTTTTCACATTTATGTAGATAGTCAATGCACACTTGCACTCTCTTGTTATAGGTTTAGATAAACCTATATATACGTCAAACTTAATAAACACAATGCATTCATCTGTGGTTTTTTTCAGTCTTTGATTATCTTAATTTGCCTACAAAAGGTTTGTTTGGGTAGAAATAAATTGTTATTACTAAGGTCAGCTCTAACTACTGTGTTACGTTCTGAATCCCGAGTTTATTTTTTCCAGACCAAGCACTCTTAAAAAATGCCTACCGGTATGGATAACCTGAATCCTACACGAATATAATTTGATTTATGTAATATTTTTATACACTGGGGGGTGGAAGGGGGGGAGAGAGGTAGGGGTGGTGGGTGGGTGGGTGTGGGTGTGGGTGTGTGTGTGTGTGTGTGTGTGTGTGTGTGTGCGTGCGTGCGCGTGTGTGTGTGTGTAGAGATTTTAAAGACTGCAAGCAGTTATAAAGTTACCAAATAAATTGATAACACTGAAAGATGGCACGTTCTATTTTAAACAAAAAGTGTGCATTTATTGTACAGATATCCAGGGCACATTAAGCAGGTAACGCTAAGCAGCATATTCTAAGAGGGGATGGTGGGGGATGCAGCCTCTCTTTTGGCAATGTTTGAAATATTTATTATTGTGATGGCATCGAAAATGCACTGCTTTACAAAATCTCTCATCAAGGTTACCTGCAACCTGTTTTAAGCCTTTGTGATGCAAAGAGCAAGCACAACATTATTGAGGAATGAAGAATGCATGAATGCAAATGGGAAGTTACTTTCACAAAGGCAACAGCAAAAAAAGGAAAGAGACTGAGCTCCACACACCTCCCGGGAGAGGGCTAATTGCACAGAAGCAGCTGGAATTCCACAGGCACACAGTTAAAAGAAAAAAAATGAAAGAATTTCATGTGTTCTTTAAATTGGGTCCCCATCATGTTTGTACACTGCCGGTATGTTTGTTTTTCAATTCCCCAATGCCTGCCATCAGCAGCTGAGCATGCCATTAGCTGCTAAAAGGCCTTGCCACCACTGATTGGTATTCACGGGCTACCTTATTAGCGCTGACCCCACCAGGCCCAGCCAGATGATGCATAAAGCTTTCTATCAGTGAGCCAGACTGCTAATGCACATATTAACACCTGTGCTCGGCTATTAGGCATTCTAGGAGGGACTCAGTGCTGCTTAAAATGTCAAGTACTTACACTTCTTACAGCGTCTCCCATCCCCTTAACATGCAACACCTGCTGACGTGCAAATGAAGCAGCTTGTCTTAAACAAGCCTTAGTGGTGTAGATCAGGAAGAGGGGTGAGGCGAGGTAATTCTGGGCGTGAACGGGGCTGCGCCACACAATTTGTCAGCATTTTCCCATTTCTAATTTATAAATACAGGCAAAGGAAAAATAGTTTTCCGTCTGTATTTATATGTAAAAATCTGTTTAGACAGTGAACCGGGAGCCTTAATCTTAATGCTTTTAAGGAGAATCATAGGTTATTTTCAGAACAGCAGGTTTTACTTTTATTGATTAGTACTGCGGTAGCAGAACTTCTGCTCTGTATGATTTTAGCGCAAATGAACTTCTTCAGGCGGTTCGTATTACCAGCAGTTATTTTATAGACCTACAGTCTTGTTTTGAGGATTGTGTACATAAATTTGATTTCCAATTCACAGATTGGTTACCGATTTCTGGTCCTCATTAGGTAACCAACATTGGGCTTCCAGAGTTCCTTTTCCTTTTAATGCAACAAGCATGATCCATCGGAAAACCAAGCTGATCGCACTTAATTATAAGTACAATAAATGTCTTATTGTGGGCCAAGTACAGATGAAGTGAAAGAGTTGGAAGCAGAGAATAGCGAAATAAGAATAAAATAAAAATGAAAATATTGGCTTTCGCTGTAACAAAACTTGGCAGCATTTGGATTGTTTTGTTAATTAACATAGGGATGTTTTTGGATGCTCTGTCTAAAGTTTGCCCCATAAAAAGTTCAGCCCAGGGTGCATGGCCAGGCAAGATGGCCGGGTGGATGTAAGCCATACCCGCTCAGCCGGAACACAACTATTTTCTGCAGATTTAACAGATACATGTAGTGTTTATGTATACCAACCTGAGCCAGACTCTATTCAAAACTAGCCGGGTCTGTGAAGAGCGATTTGGAAGCTGTGGGAACAATGATTGGAGTGAAGTTGCTAGACACTGGGACTGCCGGAGATGTTAAAGATGGCGCCTTCTAAGGAGGACGAGGAGTAGAGGATGGAAACGGTCCACAAGAACCCGCCACAGCAACAAGCCGCTCTCCCTCCCAGGACCACCAGCACCCGCAGCAGAATGGCAAGAGCCTCGGTGAGCCCGGAGAAGGAGGAATACGTTCGGGGTTCAGAGTCCCAGCCCCAACGACGCAGGAGACGCCGGAGCTCCTGCCTACACAAAAAGGGTGATGACTGCGGAGCAGATATGGCCCGCCACCGCAGGCTAGGTCCGGGGAGAGTCTTAGGCTCAGCACATTGTGAAGGACTTCTTGACCTGTGCACACAGTAATGGAACAGTGTGCCCGACTCCAATTTGAGGACCCCCACGGTGCAAGGAAGAAGCTCTAGTTAAGGGGAGACACATTTGTTTAGATGTGAGGGTGCAAATAACCAAGAAAGCGGGAGAAGCCACTGAAATGTCATTTGCCTGACCTTAAAATGGCCACCAGATGCCTTGTGCTTGACAAAAAAGGTAGAAGTCATAGCAGCTGAAAACTATACGAGGACAAACATTGCCAATGCATGCAACCGCAATAAGAAAACCCAGACCCTGGTGGCCAGAGGGGCATTGCGGCCCATAAGAGAAAAGGGAAGGCAGACCACTTATATGTCACCCAAAAAGTCCACTAGCAAAGTCACCAGCTTCTTTACCCCTACAGAGAAGAGGCCTCCACAGGAGCAGGGAGATCGAGCTGCTGAAATGGCCCTCACCAAAGATGATTTACTTGCCTCCCTTCTGGAATTTAAAAATGAGCTACGCACTGAATTAAAGTTAGATCGAAAGGCCTCTATGGAAGATCTCAAGGCAGATCTCAAGGAACGCATGTTCTCCCTCCAACAGGACGTTGACTCAATTGGCACAAGAATCCTGGAGGAAGAGGCTAAAACTCAGGACCTCGACAAGAGAAATTCGGACATGCACGAAAAAGTTGAAGATCTACAGGCGCAGCTGCAAATAGCATTACTGAAGAACGAAGACCTGGAAAACAGGTCAAGGAGAGACAACATAAGAATCAAAGACCTGACTCCAGATCATAAACAATGGTGGTTCGGGATGTTGAGTATGCAGCTCGGTGATGGGAAGCACGCAAGTTGACACGCCCTTTTTGTTACATATATTCATTGTTTGTATAAGTGGTTGTTTTTGACCACTCTCCTGACCTGGTAGTGGAGGGGGGTACCAGGAGAGCTTAAAGGGAGGGATGTGTGGGAGGGCGACAGGCCTTCTCCTACGGACAGTTCTGTCTTGTGATGGGATGGGACTGGATGGGGAGGTGGGGGGAAAGGGGGTTCTCATGTTCATTCGGGAGGGGGACGGGGAGGGGGGAGTTGGGGGGCGGGGGTAGCAGTCGGGATAAAACAGTTGTACACTTTGAAGCTCTACACCACATTTCCACAACGGAATTTAGCCTCAGTAACATATCACATACACGAATGGCTAGTACATTAGCGACACCGCAAGTGGGAAACAGGAGAGTTAGTATCCTGACATGGAACGTGAACGGGCTGGGCTCCAAAGTCAAGAGAGGCCTAGTGAACTCCTACCTTAAAAGATTAGATCCAGATATTACCTTACTCCAGGAAACACATCTTAAGGGCACGCACTGCGCCTTCATAGCCAGGGGTCGATTTAGAGTATTGGCGCATGTGGGCTACACGTCTGATTCCAGGGGGGTGGCGGTCATTATCAAAAAATCTTCGCCATTCTCCATTTCACGTACCTGGATAGACCCATTGGGGACATACGCTGGAGTTCAAAGGACGTGGACTAGACGTACATATACAATAGTTTTGGTTTATGCACCGCCTAAGCTGCAAGCTCGTACACTCAAGGCTCTTGCTAGCATTCTCCTAGACACGGCGGACACTATCCAAGTCATGGGAGGTGACTTCAATGATGTGATGAATATAGGACTAGACCGTTCAGGGGAGATAGAGAGAATAGGGACACGGACCACCCTGGCTCATCAGATAGACACTTTGGGTCTCACAGACATTTGGAGGTGGCCACATCCTACCCAGTGTGCTTACTCCTACTACTCAGGGGCTCTTAAGGTATTCTCGAGGTTAGACTACGTATTCATGTCCAGACAGTATTTGACGGTGGACGATACGGCGGAATATAAGGCCAGACGGATATCGGACCATTCGCCATTATGAGTGCAGACGGGTCACGTCCGGGGCTCTTCTGGGGCCTCCTGGCGCGTTGCGGCCTGGGACCTTCAAAATGCCGCTATTTTGCGCAGTTTAAGGGCGGACATCAAGGTCTATGTGGCAGAAAATGAGGGCACGGTGGAGTCGAAGGTCACCTTTTGGGAGGCCATGAAACCGGTCCTACGGGACAGACTGCGGAGTAGAAGAGGGAACGAACGCCGTAAGCTCCAAGCCGAGGTCACAGCCATGGAACAGAATATCCTAGCACGGGAAAAGGACTACCAGTGCCGGAAGGACACTGAAACTCTTAGGAGATTACTAGATGCCCAAAGACAATATAGAGAGCTGGTCACTAATGAGGCAAAGACCCAATCCCTTACCACCCTTCATCGTCTATATGATGTGGGGGATAAGTCGGGCAAACTCCTAGCGTGGCTCAGTCGAAAGGAGCAGACGGCCAGATGGGTCGAGGCCATAAGGAACACAGATGGGGTGCTCGTCACCTCTGATGTGGAAATCGCTGACACATTCGCCTCACACTATGAACTATTCTACGCAGCCAGAGACTTAGGAACATGCGAGGAGGCTGGCCATTACATGGCACGGGCGGACCTGCCCACATTGTCCCCTGAGGAACTCCAGGTCCTGGAGGCGTACATTACAGCTGATGACATATCGGAAGCGATAGCCAAACTGAGACCGGGGAAAACTCCGAGGCCAAATGGTTTTCCGGCCGAGTTCTTTAAACGTACGGAGGACCTTTTGGGTCGACATCTTAAGGGGCTCTTCACCGGGGCCTATCAGGCAGGAAGGCTCCCCCAGATCTCTCCGTGGCCACGATTGTCCCGATACACAAAGAGGGTAAACCAAAAGAGGACTGTGCATCCTACTGCCCCATCTCCTTCCTCAATACGGAGGTTAAACTTTTGGCGACTATCCTGGCGTGGCGCCTAAGGTCAGTTATCCTGAACCTTATACACCTAGACCAATCCATTTTTTTTACCGGACAGGGCCACCAAACTGAATCTTCGACGCACCCACAATTGGCTCCAGGAAGTGAGGGGCTGGGACGAGCGCACTGGTTTCTTTCCCTTGACGCCGAAAAGGCATTTGATGCGGTGCATTGGCCGTTTCTTACTGCTGTGCTCCACAAATTTGGGTTTGGTCCTAACTTCCGGAAGTGGATCCAGCTCCTTTACACTGCTCCGAGTACTAGGGTACGGGTCAATGGAAGGCTAGCCCGTGAATTCCCGATCCGGCGAGGGACCCGTCAGGGTTGTCCCCTGTCACCCCTCCTCTTCACACTTACTATTGAGGTCCTGGCATCCAGGATACGCCAGAATGAGGACATCTCAGGTATTAAAAAGACCGACATAGATCTCGTTCAAGAAAAGATATCCCTCTATGCAGACGATGTCCTTCTGTATATCACGAAACCTGAGATTACAATACCAGAACTATTCCGAGAGCTAGGACAATATGGTAGATGGGCAGGACATACCATTAATTGGCACTAATCGATGCTCTATGACCCGGGGGGAGGGGGCAGGTGGGTAGAGCTGCCTGACTAACTATTGACAACTACTGAAGGCTTTCAGTACCTCGGGATATACATCACATTAGATAAAACTCTATCGTTCCGAAAGAATCTGGAACGGATTATCGTGAGCTCGATGGCAGTCATGGAAGGATGGAGGCAGCTCCCACTCACACTCTTGGGTCGAGCAGCAAGTATAAAATGATCATCCTACCAAAATTTCTTTACGCATTACAAAATGAATATTACCCACTTCCAGCCTCGGTACTCACTAAAATTCACTCGGATCTGAGAACCTTCCTGTGGTTGGGTAAACAACCTAGGGTGGCGCTGACTACACTCCAAAGGCACCAATATAGTGGGGGGATTTAACTCCCTAATCTGGAAGCTTAATATTGGGCCGAACACATGGCACCGATTAATAACTGGCTACATGCCCCGGCGGATCACCCGACTTATGCCCTGGAAAGGCAGGAGTTGTCATCCAGAAACCTATTGTATTATATTTACGGAGGCTCTAGACGGGCACCGCTACTGCCTGCCACTACCCTCATGCTCAACGCGTGGACCAGGGCCACGAGGCGCATGGGTTGGGACAAAACGCCTACTCGGCAGACACCGCTGTCCGAATTTCACAAGCTACGTGGCTTCCGGGGTTGGGATGACATCGGCATTTCCACAATAGGGGGTGTGATCGCCAAGGGAGAGCTGAAATCTTTCCAAGCCCTTAGGACAGAATTTGGGCTGCACCATTCCCAACTCTTCAAATACACTCAGCTACGACATGCTTGGCGTGCACAGAAAGTCCCACTCACTGATATACCTGAATATGCATCTCTGGAGGGACAGCTCCTTCAAGAGCCGATCCCGGGGAAGGCGGTTTCCCTTACCTACAAGACCCTAACCAACAATATGCTAGGTGACCTGGTGAAGCTCCGACACACATGGGAGGGGGAGCTGGGAGGCATGGAGGACCTAGACTGGGAGATAGTGCTAATGCATCCCCGGAAAGTGGCAATTAAATCCAGACTATGCCTCATTCAATTCAATGTGCTCCATAGAACCTATTATGACAGAATGAGATTTCACAGAATGGGAAAGGTGGAAGACGCACACTGCCTTAGGGGCTGCCAACAGAATGGAGATTTTATTCACACTATATGGGCATGCGACAAGATCCAGACGTACTGGACACACATCTTTACAGAACTAGGAGAGGTTCTGGGGATCCCGCTTCAGTGTGAACCTAAGTTGGCACTGCTGGGCATGACCAACGAGGTAGATTTGCCCTGCCCACTTCTTATTTTCTTAGTGCTGGCACTGGTGGTGGCTAAAAGGGATATTGCAAAATATTGGGGGTCACCGCAACCACCAGGATTGGGGGAGTGGAGAAGGGGGTTGGACCTGTACATGGCAGCCGAGAGAGTGACGTATAAAGCAAGGGTGTGCCCGAAAAAATTTAGAAAAGTGTGGACCAAATGGCGGCACTACCATAGGTTGGATAGGGGGTTGTGAAAAGGGGGGCTCCTATGGAAATGTGTGACACTATAACAGACTGTGTTTTCTTTGTGGATATGCAATGGGTAGGGAGGGACGTGGGAGTGTTTATGCTGCTGATTCTCGACTGCATTGTTTAGTTTTTGCTGTACTGAAATGTTGGGGGTGGGAAGGGGGAAAAAAAGTAAAAGCAGATTCCCTACTGGATACTTAGATGCATACAATTGTCCTTTGAGTTTGTACTTCCAGCGCACTGATGATATTCGCCGCCCGACCTTCGGGGTGTGGGCCAAATGACAGTGTGAGAACTATTTACTTTTATCAAGTACCACATTGATGACTAGCTGGATTACTGATTAAATGCTGATAATTTTGGTGTTTCTGCAATAAAAATATAAAAAATAAAAAAAAGAATCAAAGACCTGGAAGAGGGAGAGGAAGGGCCAGATCTGGAGGCCTTCATAGGGGGGCTCTTTTTAGAGATTTTGGGACCACACCAACAGAAGATCAAAATAGACAGGGCTCACCGAGTGGGCACTCAATCTGTTGGAAAGAGGCGACGAACCCGCGACGTACAGGTCAAACTTCACTCCTTTAAAGTCAAGGAAGCCATATTGCAGGAGGACAGGAAAAAAGACACAATCTCCTTTCAAGGTCACAAATAAACGCTAAACCAGGGTCTGGCACAATCCACACTACAAAGGCGGCAACTGTTTCGACCCCTAACAGCAACATGTAATATCGGTGGACCTATTAATTCGGGTTGGCCTTTGAACTGCACAATAAACCAAGACATATTACAGGGCTCAAGGAAGGCCTGGAAATCCTAGGAGACACACGTCCAACTATCGTCAAAGGGGGCAGAAATGGAAAGACCGAAGGCCCTTCAATGGCACAGGAATCCAAAGGGGAAACAGTCCTAAGCGTGAGGCAACAGCTGTGACCAGTGAAAAATAGCAACGTTTATGAACGCACTCGACTCGAATCTGTGGAGAAAAAGATTTGTTTGCAGAGCAGTACATGCCGGGTGGGAATCTCTATATTTGGAGGATGAAGTAATGCAAGGTGACTATGAAAATGACTAAGATACAAATTAGCCACTCTGCGAGTACCAAACACAAAGGGACTGTGGCAGTGGGCCTGGCCCATGGCGTCTGCCAACGCATCCTTTATCCTGAGCGAATATGTCGCAAGGGACACGCGGGGTTCCAAGTGAAGGTTCAGTTATGTTTTTAGTTATGTTAGTTCTGGGGCAGTCATTAGACCTAGGTGGCTGTCACAACAGGGAAACAAATATTTATTTTGTGCACTGGGTCGGAGGGGGGAA
The DNA here is from genome assembly GCF_964263255.1 of Lissotriton vulgaris. Taxonomy (NCBI): domain Eukaryota; kingdom Metazoa; phylum Chordata; class Amphibia; order Caudata; family Salamandridae; genus Lissotriton; species Lissotriton vulgaris. The sequence goes on along the minus strand of NC_141689.1, from coordinate 907,691,653 downwards.
TTTTGTCATGCAATGCCGGAGGAGAAGCGTCATTTCAAGAGACAATGGGTGGGAGGAGGAGGGAGATGGAATAGGCTTCAGGGTGATTAGCATAGCGTCATGGAATGTTAATGGTTTGAACTCCCCTCAAAAGCGCCCAAAAATCTGAAAATATTTGGCAGATCACCAATTTGATACAGTGGTACTCTAAGAAACACACTTAAAGTGATCAGAAGAGCACAGACTTGGGCACAGAAGCTACCCTCTAATCTATAGATCTTCCACTGAGTCAAAACAAAAAGGGGTGGTTCTACTTTTCCACACTTCTACAAAATTCTTAAAGGGAAGACTATGCACACTCATCTCTGCCTATTCACCCAACACAGGCCAACCAGCATTTATGACATCCCTACTATATATGATGGGAGGATTCGCAGAGGGCCCAATAATTCTTATGGGAGACTTCAATTTAGCATGGCACGCTCTAGTCGATAGCACACACCCCCATAGATCAAATACGGGAAACTTCCCCAAGGGGGTGAAACAGAATTTTCAGCCTCTAGGCCTTCATGACACGTGAGATCCATTTTCCCACCCACCAGAGACTATACCTTCTTCTCTCACGTGCACTTAACGTACTAATGATTAGACTATATATTTTCCCAGCCCAAGCCCCTGGGGACCCTACAACCCGCAAAGATCCAACCAATTACAGTGTCAGATCACAGCCTCATTTACATATGCCTGAAGTGGGGCAGCCCGATGCTAGGTCCATTGAGATGGTTGTTCCCTGTCTCTTTGACTAGGATAGAGTGCTCAGAGATGAACTGAGGGCGGAAATTAAGAAATATTTTCAGCTGAACCTCTAAAGAACTGGGATGCATTCAAAGCAGCCCTGACAGGCAAATGCATTGAATTAAATGCCACCCTAAATAAACAAAGGGTAAAGGAACATGTAGCATTAGAAGCAGAACTGGAAGTCATAGAAAGGGAACACAAACAAACCCTTATCCGACCCTGCAGTGCAAATTAACTATGTTGAAAGGGAAAATTAATGCAATGTACACCAGCAGAGCAGAATACACCCTTTTGAGGCTACGCCACATATCGTATGCACAAGGAAATAGGGTGGTATCACACCTAGTCAGACAACTCAGGGGAAAAGAGGGTGAAAGAGTACATAGGAGGGATTAGCAATGAAGTTGGGATCTTAGAACATTCTGACACAGGCAAAGCTAATATATTTAGAGCCTACTACAAAGACCTCTATCAAGCAGCGCCCTTGGACCCGACAGCCCCCAAAAAATGTTTAGACACACTTTCGCTGCCCCAGATCTCCCTAGCTTGGAACGAACAATTAAACGCTGCGATCACCGAGGAGGAGCTGGGGTAGGCAATAGCAGCGTTGAAGCCTAATAAATCCCCGAGACCCAACGATCTGACAGTACTCTTCTACAAAACCTACGCAGCGGAAGTTATCCCCCAGCTAACGCTCATTTTTAATGCCATAGCAGAAGGACCAAAAGTGACAGCCACAATGGCTGAAGCGATGATTACGGTGATCCCTAAACCAGTGGAAAATCCCCAGCATTGCGCCGCATACAGGCTAATCGCTTTGTTAAATCTGGATGCTAAGTTATACTCAGAAATCCTGGCAGCCAGATTAGAAAACTTAATGCCTGATCTAATCCATCCTGACCAATTAGGTTTCATAAAAGGGAGGCAAACACATGACAATATATGCAGGACACTCCACCTGATAGAGAAAGTCTCCAAGCACAACATACCGGCGATCTTCATAGGGCTGGATGCAGAAAAGGCATTCAACAGGGTAAATAGTTCTTTTATGTTTCGCACACTGGAAAGTTTTGGATTTGGGATCCCCTTTCTTTACATGATCAAAGCAAACTATGCGCAGCCTTGCTCATGAGTACAGGTTAACAGGACCAGCTCCTAGCCATTGAAGTTAAGCAGGGGGAGAGACATGTCTGCCAGCTATCCCCACTGCTATTTGCCTTAAGCATAGAACCGCTAGCAGGGCAAATCAGAGCCAACCCGGAGATTCAGGGAGTTAGATTTGGGGGAAAGGAACATAAGTTATCCTTGTTTGCAGATGATCTCCTGATGACGCTTACCGCCCCTCACTCCTTGGTTCAACCCCTGCAGGAAGAGCTGAGGAGGTCGAAAATGTAGCGGGTTTTTGCATAAATCTAAACAAATCATGTATCCTGAACCTCACACTGTCAGATAAAGAGTCCACACTCCTACAAGGGGGGACCCCATTTTGGTGGGCCAAACACTCTCTCAGATATCTGGAGATCCAGTTCACATTAGCTTAGATGGGCTGTTTCGGGCAAAGTACCCCCACTTCTGCTCCAGCACGACCCTAAGCAGTGGAAACCATTATACATTTCTTGACTCGGGCATATTCACGTGCTAAAAATGACAGTCTTAGACAAGTTCCTTTACTTGTTTCAGGCCCTCCCAATTAAACTGGAAAGGGACTAGCTCCCCAGATTATGCTCTTTTATTTTACGTTACAATTGGCAAAACGGAAGGGCACGGCTCCCATTCCACACTCTCAGATGGTCAAAAAGCGAGGGGGGGTGGCCATCCCTGACTGCGGCCTTTACTAGAAAGAGGCGCAGCTAAGGGAAATAGTGGAGTGTCCATGAAAGAGTCAGATAAACAGTGGCTACACATGAATAGGGCAATAGCGGGGAGAACAATTTGGGATGTACTTTCGAAACACCTGAATGTCTATTTGAGCACTCTCACAAGGACCACTCTTAAGGTGTGGGACGACATCACTAAAAGTCAGGGATGGACGACATTTCCCTCCCCATATACTCTGATTCACTTTGAACCAGAATTTCCCACAGCATTGAGAGAAGGTCCTTTTGATGCTGGGAGGGAGGGAGATTGCCTCATGCTATCAACTATTTTTCACAATTACGATATACCTACATTCGAAAACTGTCTGAGAGATTTTCATCTGGCACCTAGCGAACACTTCCACTACCTCCAATTAAAACACTAGGCTATTCACCCACAAGTCAGAGAGGCAGCCACACACAACCTAACACCAGTAGAGATGTTTGTAGGAAAGGCGGGCTTTATGAAGGGAGTAATCTCCTTCTTGTATGGCCTGTTGCTCTCCACTCTACAAGCTCCTAGACCACGCTACAACACCTTTTGGGAGAACAAGATGGGGAGGGAGATATCGGAAGGGGACTAGAAACATCTATGGCCCGATATCATGAAGAATAATCACTCATTAGATTTAAGAGAGGTCCAATACAAAACGCTCTTCGATTGGTATCTATACCCTCCAAACTCCGGAAAATATTTCCAGGGAATTTTGAATTGTGCTGTAGGGGCTACGGCCTGCTCGGAGACTTTCACCACATATGGTCGGACTGTCCCACCATTAAGCCCTTTTGGGAAGAAATCCTGGCACACATGAAAGACACTATAGAGGCAGTTCTCCTGGGCCTTAGGGACCGAAGGTTGGAACACCAAAGCAGATAAGGTGATTATGTGGGCGTGTTGGCAGCGCCAAAAAACGACGATTGCCGAGGATTGGAAGAAGAAAGCTGCCCCGGTGTTAGCACAATGGCATTCCAGACAATGGAAATTACTCTCCTTGGAGAGGCTAGCAGAGATTTTCAGAGAAGAATATAAAAATGTTGAATATAAGTAGGGTCCATTAGTAGCGAAAGGGACTCCCCTTGGCATTGTGTCCCCCTACGTTGAGAGCTATGCACCTGTTTCAATTCTAGCCCAGGTAGGGCTCCGCAATTAGGTCCCTTAGCCAGGTCAAAGTTGCTAAACCAAACACACCACCCAGTCAGGCAATAAGATGATGCTTGATTTCCCATGTCACATCCTACAACCTCATGAGATAGTGTACAAAGGGTGATACCACCTTAGATGTTAGGGGGGAGGGAGGGTGAAAGGGCAGTTGGGGGCAAACATTTTATAGCTCGATAAGTGCATTATACCTACATGGACAGAAGGAAATGTTTCCGAAACAATGCATGAGGGCGGGACCCACACTTGAGGAATCAGTGTCTCCAAGTGATTAATTAATTTCCTGAAAACAAAGATTTCTCCTAAAGAAATCGATTGGCTAAAGATTTACAGAACGACACATGATCTCAAAGAAATGGTTCATGCTTCTTATGAAAGATGGATTCAGGTTTTCAGGCAGTACATTGGAATGGAAAATATGGCATAAAAAGAAATGGGTCACCTTGTTTACTGATTTGTACATGGTTTGAGACCTCAGATTTCTTCAATGATTCAACAGCATTTACTTTATTGGCCGAACATACCACTTGATGAAATCCTATGATCTCAAAATATTATGGTGATGAGATTGAAGTAAAATACAAGAGATTGAAGGGGAAACTGATGGTTGCACAAATGAAAGCTGTACAGAAAGTTCAGATTCAAACAGGCTTTGAAAACATGGTTTACTGGCATGGGAAATATAATCAGACTCCAATGATGCAAGGTGTTAATGGATTTCAGCAGCAGAATTTTCAGTCGCAGGGTAGAGGTCAGGGTTTTCAGTTAAATTGAGATTAGGTGTTGAAATGTCTATGTTGAAAAAGATGAATCCTTGTGAAGTGCTTGGCAACTTTGGGCATTGGAAATGAGAATGTTGATGAAATCCTGCAAATGTTATCATGGGTAATGGAAATCTGGTTCAGAATGGAGGAAATGTACAGTTTCAAGTGAATAACATGGTTCACACTCAAAAGACACGAAGACCAAGAGCTTAAAATCTGAATATTCAAAAAGCTCCAATGTCACAACAAAATGCCCCTGTTCAAAGATACAATATGAGTCAGGCTCAAAATGTAAACACGAATCTTTTTGTAAATCAAGGAAGTCCCAACTGCATTCAATGACTCAGACAGATGACTTCAGCTCAGACCAGTCAGTATGACGGTGCCTGAGGGGGGGGGAGGTGGACTTTTTGCTTCTTGCAGCCTTAGAGGTAGACAAGAATGGTTTCTATGTGGATGGAGAGTTAAATGGGACTCCTGTCTCATTTCGTGTTGATACTGGTGCTACTCGCTCAACTGTAAGTACAGCAGAGGTTCCCAACTTATCCCTCTCAGGAGAAAGAATCCAAGTTACAGGAGTTACAAATAAACACGTATCACCCTTGATTCAGAAGAAATTCCAGTCAAAATAGGGTCTTTCGAAGGTCAACACGGATTTGTGTTGTGCGACTCAAGTCCAGTGAATTTGCTTGGAATAATTTGCTATGTGAGCTAAATTGTTCTACATATTGTACACAAAATGGAATTGAGCTTCACACAAAGGATGAAGACGTCTTTAGGCTTGCCTAACATAGATCCAATGTTGAAATGTAACCGTTCCTAACCAAAAACGACTTACCCATTGAATTACAAGACTCTTTTTTATTAAAGGTTTGGGACTTCACAGAAAAAGACATCAGACTTATCAAAGGTCTAGAACCAATCTGAATTACCTTGAAACCAAATGCTGAGTTTACAGGAAACCCACAATAAAATTTGAAACCGGATACTATTGCTGGGATTTCTCCTGTGATTGACTCAATGATTGAGCAAGGCATACTGAAAGAAATCTTTGAAGTCCATGTAATTCACCTGTCATGGGTTTTCAGAAGCCCAATGGTAAATATTGCACTGTCCTAGATTTGTGACTGGTGAATTCCATTGTTTTTCTTTGTTGTCTTATGGCACTGAATCCAGCTATGATTTTATTTCAGATTCCATGTGAGGCCGAACGGTTCTCTGTTATCCATTTGTGTCAAGCTTCTTTTAAATACCTTTGCATGAGGATAGTCAGTTTCTTTTTGCTTTCCGTTTCGGGAGTCGTGTCTTGGCATGGTGCCGATACTCACAAGGGTAGACAGTAAGTCCTTCGATATTCTATAAGATACTTAAAAAATAACTTAGAGTCTCTGGTGATACCACACCATTCATAAGTGCAGTATATTGATGACCTGTTGGTGGCGTCCAATACAAAAGAGACTTGTGCAACTGATACTATTGCACAATTGAACCACTTAACTGAGAATGGACAAAGTATCCCCGACTAAGTTGCAATTCTGCAAACAAGACTTTCTGTATTTGGGACATCACATTCAGAAAGGAGCAAGGAAAGTGTGGCAAAAAAGAATCTCAGCAATTCTGAATATGAGCCCACCAATCACTCAGAAAGAATCCCGAATATTTTTAGGAATGGTAGGGTGTTGTCGATAATGGATCCCTAACATTTCCTTGACAGCAAAACCTCCAATGGTTGGCCCATAAAGACGTGTCTGATACTCCGCAATGAGATGACAATTGTATGAGTGCCTTCACAGAGGGTTGAGAAAGCCTCTGCAGTGCTCCGGCTCTGGGAAAGGCTTATTAAAGCAAGTCTTTTGTGTTATTTTGCATAGAAAGAGAAGACTGTGCACTGTCAGTATTGTCTCAAATGCATGGCAGTGCCCACAGAGCAGTGGCATAATTTTCAGAAACACTTGATCCTGTTGCAGCGGCATTGCCTGGTTGTCTGAAAGTAGTTGCTTCTACTTGTGTGTGTCTTGAATAGTGTGAAAGCATTGCCATGGGACACCCATTGACTGTGTTTGTGCCCCATTCAGTTGAGGTGTTGCTTACACATACTCGAACACAGTACCTCACCAACAGCAGATTGACAAACTACGAGCAAATTCTTTTGGGCTCAGAGAATGTCACCCTTAAAAGGTATACTGTATTCAATCCTGCTACTCTGTTGCCTTTCCTGGAAATAAAGTTGAAACTCATGAAGTTGAACATGATTGTTTGGATGTGACTGAGTTATGCACTAAGACCCGACTAGATATACAGGACGAACCATTGCCTGAGTCAGATCATGTAGATGGCTTATGTTTGCGAGATCATGAAGGAAGTCTTTGAGCTGCGTATGCGGTTTGTACAGTTGCTGGAGTTGTGGAAGCATCGTGGTTGCAAAGTGTGTAATAAGCTCAAGTAGCTGAGCTGATTGCCTTGACAAGGGTCTGCAAGGTCTCAGACAAACAAAGAGTGAATGTTTACAGAAAGTCAGTACAGAATTGGCGTTGTAGATGTCTTTGGGCAATTGGGTCACAGTGTGAGTTGATGACTTCCTCCGGTTCGCCTATATACAATGGTGTAAGTGTGGAGAACCTTTTCTCACAGGCAATTGCCTATTCAAATTGCTGTAGTAAAGTGCATAGGCCATAGGCAAGGCACTATGTGACAGGTGGTACTCACTACGCTGACTAGATTGCCAAATATTGTGTGTTGAACGCAGATACATTTAATTGAGACTTGGTTAATAAAACGTCAGATGTCACAAATTGCAACCTATTATTAACAGCTAGTTACACTGGGAAAGAGGTGAAAAAATTGCAGGAAGGGGCGCCAGAATCAGAACAATAGAATTGGATTAGAGATGGTTGTACCAAAAGGCATAAGGATGATGTTTGGGATTCAACTGATGGAATATCTGTGTTACCCAATAGTTTGTTACCACCTCTGTATGACATTATCATGGTCCAGCTTGATGCCATTTTATGAACATTCAAGCATACTTAGTTTAATCTCAGATTCAGATTAATAGCTGAGTCACTGCCATAGATTTGTAGTGCGTCAACAACAAAATGTTGTAAAGAAAACACCTGTTACAATGAGTCATTTGGGAAGATCAGGAGGTCCCTTCAACCAAATGCAAAAGGACTTCATTGAGTTGCCTGTTTGTAATGGGTTGAAGTACATTTTGGTATATTTGAATCTTTTTAGGATGGGTGGAAGCGTACCTGACAAGAAGACATGACAGCCTCACAGTAGCTTAACTGTTGTTAACCCCTTCGAAGCTAATGACGAGCTGGGCTCGTCATGGCGCTTACCTGCCGTGCGCGGATGACAAGGCCAGCTCGTCATGATTTATGGGATTTTTGTTTTTTTAGCGCGGGACGGGAAAACGCCTAGCAGCCATGTGGTTAAGAGAGTTGATTCCAAGGTTTGGCTTCCCAACTTCTCTTGAGTCAGATAGAGGACATTGGCAAAGATTTGTGCTTTTACATCTTTGAGAAGGCCTGATGCGTTGCCAGTGGTGTTTATTAGTGAAGTACCCGAGATAGGAGAACAGGATTATCAACTCATGAAATCATCATGGGCGATGGGACAGCCAGCTGTGCCTGCTAATGTCCTTGTGAACACAACCGATTATCTCACACTGGACTACGCGAATGGTTTGGCTGCTGTGGTACATTCTGTGTCTCACCAGGTTGGAGATGATACAGCTGCAAGACAGCAGGAACAGTGCTATGCCCTCAGTCCTGGTGACTTGGTAATGGTGAAGAAGCACATACAAAAGTCGTGCCTGGAACCCCGTTGGTGATTGCCTTATCAGGTAATCCTGTTTACAACAACCATTATGAAGTGTGGACGTCTTCTGAACTTGGTACACGCCGCCCACACTCACAGAGTCCCATGTCCCCTTGATGATATAACAGCACCTGTTCCTGATGTACCAGTGGTTACAGTGAGACAGAATGATCAGGCTAGTCAAGCTGCTGGGGACTAGCAAGTAGATAAGACAGCACTCGTTTGGCAGGAGGGGATCCGAGAGAGTCTACCATGTTGGTACAGAAGGGCCATAGCTAGTAGAGTTGACTGCGAGAGATAAAGACCCTAGCAAAGGGCCTAGTGCATTAAGAAAGCGAGTTGTGCTTGGAGCCCATTGGCCCAGAAGAAACAGTATACTAAGACGCTGTCTGACTGAAGGACTCGTACTGCAAACAATTCCTGAGGACTCGAACCACTCTGAACAAAGTGACAGTGATATCTCAGTCCAGCTATAAGGAGATCAAAAAGAGCCAAAGTACCAAGTTATAGGCATTCCTCTTTTGAATGGACTTACTTGGCAGCCAGTGGCTGGGAATTAGCATTCCATACCTTTTGCTATAACAATTCAGGTCCACCTAAACCTCCTAGAATCGAACTGTGTCCTAGAGCTGCATTTTAATCTTGCTGTCCCACTGAATAGACTGTCCACATTTATCCTGAAAGTATTCATCAACTAAGCTGGTGTGTGCTATTTTGCTTCAAAACTAGAGACACTTGAACTGAAATTTGCCATTTGTGCCAAAAGTTGTTCAACTACTACAAGCCAATTGCTGCTAATTATTCTTGATAAAAGAGTCTGACTTATCGAGAAATCATGGAGCTTGGCATTGCAATCTCTGTTAGACGCAAATGCGTATTCACTAGTATACTTGCTGTTATTTCATTCATTTTAGTGGTTTCACTTAGTTTTTGAATTTACCACATTACATGCCTATATATAATGACAAGTTTAGCAATTCCTTTAGAGTTTCTTCATCAACTAGTATAGGTTACACTGGTTTAAATGATGATACATTACACTTAGATTTAGCAAACATTGATAATTAATTTAATGTATATACCAGATTGTGATATGAATAGATACATACTATGAATACTAGAAATTGTTTTGCACCGGTTCCTGAAGGTGTAACCTACTATCATCATATTCCTTTAACATATGGTATTTCAAGTAGTTTAACAAGTTTATTTTATCGTACTGATCAACTAGAATTATTATTTAAATTATGACTTGATATTTTCAGAGGTTGCTGTAAATAAGGGTTTAAATCCACACACTGAGGCTACTTCAGCTGAGACAATGGGTTATTTCTTCAATCCATTCAATCATTAGATATGGCTTATGCACACAGAAATAATTTAAACTGTAGTATTTGAGATGTAGAGAAGAAATGTATAGAATTAATGGAAGAGAGATATCAAAAGGCTTCTAATAAAATTACAAAGCATTCGACAGAACCATCTTGGATGCTGGGAGAGAAGGAGTATAGAACAGAAGGTAATCTAGCTGCTTTGGCCTTAGACTGGCAACATAAAGGGAAACTATGTATATATAATGCATAATATTTTAATAAAAATATTTATTTAGGCAAAGGTGAGTGTGAACATACCTTTGTGGTTTATAAAAACTGGGGATGCTTTTTAGAAGGTGTAGATCCTGAGTTTCCTGGAATTTATTACATCTGTGGGGAAAATTATTTTTATAAATTACCTAGTAGATGTTATGGAACTTGAAGATTCCACAAGGGAATTGTCTGGGAGAATGAAAAGAAGTACGAGTGCAAGTGAAATAGTGGGGGGTATTTTTGATGCCTTAATACCTCTGTAGAAGTAGTACTAAATTCTAATGCAATTAGAAAACCTTCAACTGTAGTCGATAGATTAGTTATAAACACAGCTGGTGGATTCACAGTAGTAGTGGCAATTTCTCTATGAATATTGCTGTTACTAGTGACTATCACATTTTTTAGGTGTACACAAAGGAAACGAGAAGTGAAAGGATCAAGGACTGAAGTACAATTTGAAGACAGAGCAAATGTGATGAAGAAATTAAATCTTTGGAAGAATCTAGACACAAACTACTAAAAACTACAAAAGTGTGAACTGTGGCATATGAAGTGATACATTAATGTGATGGCTTGATTCTCCATCAGAGGGGGGATTGAAGCAGCGTAAAAGCTGATCTCTCCTTTCATTAAACATATCCTGGATGTGACAATGAATATCTATTCAAGACATGTGCACTTTGCATGACTTTTAAAAACAAAGAACCTTGTGGCTCATGCACCGTAAAAGTGGGCTTTGTTTTAGAAATAGAGTAAACAAGAGAGCTCCCAACATTCTAGCATTTCATATTCATCCAAAATTAGAATGTATTAACACGAATAACTTATCAAAATGTATTTTCTGCATTCATGAAAGCAAAGAATTAATAACAAATTAATGCATAATAAGGCTTCCTTTTGATTATTGTGTGAAAACCTATGACAAAATACTAACGTGTAAAGGCCGAAGCCTATTCTTTCACTCTCGTTGTAATGCACCATTAACTGTTTGAAATAATGGTGCAAATCTTTCAAATTAAAAGATAGAAATGTAAAGCTTCCCACACACGTTCTTTATAACCCTAGTAACAAATTCCTGAAAACAAATTTCTTATCTATATGTTAACCTACAGTTGCCACTTACTTATAGACTTTGAATGTGGCGTTACGTCATAGTTAACAGTGAACATTTACATGAAACATTTATAATGTGTGACTATTTTACAAATGTATTCATTGATTATATTGTTTACTTCTGAAAGTACACATATAGCTATGGACTTCAAATTTAGGTTTAAAAGCTTTAATTGTAAATACAAAGGCTTGAATCTTCTTCTCGGACTCATGGATACAGTGACAATGCAGTTTCTGTCATGGACTTCTTTTGTTCTGTTCTCACGGAGATTCTTATGACAAAAAAGTCATATGGGACCACAACTTTCACTATTTTCCCATGAGAAATTTGATGGATCAATGGACCATTGTGGATTGACCTGTGTGCCATGGACAGGTAATCGGTTCCCATGCATTCTTGAACAATCTACTGTACTTGCTAATGTTGCCCCTCGTGAACGGGTGATCATCACTTGGAATGAGGTACCATAATGAGTTGACTTCCGAACTCATCTCTGGGCCTGTTAAAATATATTAACTACACTTTTGGAAGGAGGAGTTGCCTTTTAGCTCTTCTTCGGCTCTTGGCTGCTTGTCCCTTTGTTTCCTTGGAAGCCTTCACATAGACATATTGTTTGGCAATACTCGAATGGCGAGCAGGTGCATTGAGCATCTTCTTTCAAACAATGTGGGCTTGCTGAACTAATAAGCCTAGCCCCTGCTCATCTTGTGCAGAGTAGTTGCTTATTCTTTACCCTTGCTGTCCTATGGACCTTCACTTTACTTTGCCACTTAGCTTGATCCCATGTCCTCTGAGGGAACCCATAGAACCGTCTTCTGCCCTTGCTGGTGGCAGTATTCTAGCTTAACGAACTTCTTATGGGCTCCTTATCCTTTCCAAAATTCCATTTTCGATAAAATTTGCTTGTCTTTATAATCTAAATCTGTATTTTTAAGTGTAGTTTCATGTTATGTTATGTTATGTTATGTTATGTTAAAGGGGGATTTCTATAGCGCTCAGCTACTCCGAGGAGTGTCCCGGCGCGTAAGATCCTCACAGGCAAGGGAATGGAGGGCGAGAGAGGCACCTACTGATCAAAAAGCAGAGTTTTAAGATTTTTCCTAGAAGCCAGCAAATTGCCATTAGTTCTAAGTGATAGAGGTAGAGCGTCCCATAACTGCGGTGCGAGGCGTTTAAAAGAGCGTTCACCACACCGAGCGTGCCGAATCGCAGGAACAATGGCCAGGGCCTGAGTGGAAGATCTGAGTGATCTGGAAGGAAGATAAAACATCATCCGTTTCCGGAGATACCTGGCGCCTACGCCGTGCAATGCTTTGAAAGCCATTGCTAGCGTTTTGAACACAATACGCTTTCTGATAGAGAGCCAGTGAAGAGTTTTGAGCAGATCACTGGCGCTGGCTCTCCTATTAAGGCCGAAAATGGCACGAGCCGCAGAGTTCTGGACGACTTGTAGGCGAGCCAGGAGGAACTCGGGAAGGCCCAGATACAAAACATTAGAATAATCGAGGCGCGAACCTATCAGGGCCTGAACCGTTACTCTTCTATGGTCCATAGACAGTAGGGGCAGAAATTTCCTAATCATCTTTAGGATGGCAAAACATTTGCCAGCCAGGCCCAGGACCTGGGTTTTGAGCGAGAGGCTGTTGTCAATCTGTATTCCCAGTTTTTAGCGACCACAGAGTCGCTTACAGGGGGAAACATGGCTGCAAGCCACCAGTCTTTCCACCTGGGGTCCGAGGGGCATCCAAAAAAGAGCACTTCCGACTTGATGGAGTTGCACTTAAGGCTGTTCTGACCAAACCAGTTAAAAACCGCTTCAAATGTTCACACCATCAAAGTCGGAGTCTCTATCGCACGTGAACAGGAGTTGGGTGTCGTCAGTGTACGACACGATCTGAGCCCCGTGAGCCTCTGCCAGTGCCGCCAAAGGGGTCATATAGATGTTAAAGAGAGTTGGGCTCAAAATAGAGCCCTGAGGGACTCCCACCTCCAGTGGCGGCATTGTAGCAGAGAAAAGAGGAGCCCAGATCGTTTGTTGTCGATTGGCTAGAAAGGACTTGAACCAGCTGAACACCGGCCCCCTTAGACCTATCTCCCAGAGTCTAGCCAGGAGACGGTCATGGGGGACGGTGTCGAAGGCCGCCGAGAGATCCAGCATTACCAACATGGCTTTCCCTCCCCGGTCCAGTGTTTCCTTGATGGCCTCAGTGACTTCCAGCAGAGCGGTTTCAGTGCTCAAATTGGAGTGGAACCCGGACTGCGACTGCTGGAGAATATCATGCGTCTCGAGAAAGTTAGCGAGAGTGTGATTGAACATGCTTCTTCACAACTTTTGCCAGTGCTGGAAGGAGGGAAATAGGTCTGTAATTTGCATGGACCTTCGGGTCTAAGTTGGCTTTTTTTAGGAGAGGCAAAATCAGGGCCTGTTTCCACGGCTGAGGGACCACCCCTGTACTGAGGGAGAGGTTCAGCAGCGGATTAACTAGAGGGTTAAGCACAGGAGCCACCTGAGCGAGGAGTTTAGCGGGGCAAGGGTCTAACGGGCAGCCTGATTTTAATTTAGAAAGCAGGTCCAGGGAGGCTTGAAAGGAGAACGGTGGAAAGTCCCAGAGAGCGGGACCTTCAGGGTTCGGGAGCAAGAAGGGCAAGGGCGTTTCCTGAGCTCCGACCACATCGGCTGCAGTGAAAGAGGCCTGGATGGTCTTTATTTTATTGGCGAAAAAGTTGGCAAGCTCAGTGATCCAGAGCTCAGAGTGCAGCGTCCTGGTGGTACACCAGGAAGGGGAGATGAAATCCTTTACTACCCTGAAAATTTCTTTGCAGGAGTTGGAGGCTGCATCTATTCTTTTCGGCAGATAAGACTTTTTACCTGCGGTGATGGCATGATGGTATTCTCTAATGAGCTCCTTATAGGCTTCTTTAGAACTAGAGTCATAGTGCCTGCGCCATGCTCTTTCAGCTTTTTTGCATTGTCGTCGCATCTCAGCAAGCGAAGAGGAAAACCAAGGGGCGGAAGCTGTTGTGGAATTGGTCCGATGGACCCGGGGGGGAGCCAATTCATCGAATCGTTGGGTAAGCCAGGTTTGCAAGAGCTCGAGATCCGTCTCCAGCAGCCCTGTCAGCTGGCATGGGTGGATACGAAGGGCCTGAGCCAACATGGCTGGTGAGACCCGATGGAAGGCTCTGACATCATGGTCTGGGCGGACATGCCCAATGAAGGAGCCCGTCACGATGCGAGTGATCTGAAATTCCGCTAAAAAGTGATCGGACCAAAGAACCGGTACGAGGGAGGACAAATTAATAGGGATCGTGGAGAATACTTGGTCTAGAGTATGACCCTTACTATGCGTTGGGGCCAGGAGATAGGGGATGAGCCCTAGTGAGGAGGTGATGTCATTCAGCTTGATGCTGTCTGGGGCATCCACAGTGTCCATATGGATATTAAAATCTCCTAAGAGGAGACAATGTTTTGATCTAAGAGAGAGCGTGGATATAACAGAATGGAGCTCATCGAAGAAGGAGCCCAGCGGGCCCTGAGGCCTGTAGACTTGGAGCCCTATACATGATTGGTGTGGCGACAGGGAGAGAGAGAATCCTAAAGTCTCGCAGCCCTGAATGTTATCCGTGGATATAACTGAGCAGGCCATGCGCCTGTCGACCACCATGGCGACTCCGCCCCCCTTCCCAGTGGGTCTGTCTTTTCTGAGGATTACGTGGCTGGGGGGGATTGCAGTAGCGATATCTGGACCTGAGCTCTCCCCCAGCCAGGTTTCAGTAAAAAAAAGACAAGAGGGATTTTTGTCTATCAGTAGATTGTAAACATCCAGCGCATGCTTCGCCAAGGACCTAGTGTTAAGTAGTAGGGCAATTACTCTTGTTGGACATGGGAAGAGGAGGAGAGATGGTGCACTTACCAGGTAGCCAGCTGCAACCAGGACAATGCCTGTTACTCTTGGGAGGTTTGGGGAAAACCGTGAGACAGTTGTTGCAGTGGTCCCTAAGAGCAAGAAGCTCCTCCTGCGTATATGTAATCATCCTGCCCCGCGCCCGGCCCCCTCCGGGAAGCTGACGGGCGCAGATGGGCTTTCCTTTGGCTCTCCTTAGGCGCGTGTGAGGCACGTCCACTGCTCGCGTCCGCTGCGCGGAGGAGGTGAACTCAATTTTAAGCGCCGCCGGCAATATGCAGCACAACTAGTCTGCCGCCCCACGGGCCTGCCTACTCCCAAGATGGCCACTGAGAAGTGCGCGGCCTGCAGGTCCCAGAACACCCTTCAGCACCTCATCGGCTGAATGGGTGAGGGACAGTGTGAGCAGTGCGACGTAGGGAGAGTGAAGTAGGAGACAGGTGATAGTGGAATGAAGATCGAGAACTCACCCGGCTATCTGCCTCAGGTAACCGGAAAGAGCAGCAAGGTGCAAAGTGCAAAGCAGTAAAAACACAGTAGAACACAGTAAAACGCTAGCAATCCACCAAAAGAATGCCCGCTAGTAGTCAGCAGCAGATAAAATGCACGCTAGTAGTCAGCAAGTTAAATGCAGTAGATAAAATACATCAATGTTTAAAATAGCTCGTAATCAGCGCAAATACATCCGCTCGCTCGCACCCGGCTTCCGCCTCAGTTGTCGTGGGAGGAATGAGGATCATACTACTGCTATATTACACTAAAGTCTGACTAAAATTGCTTGAACGGGTATTAATTGATGTGTCTGAATTTAATACAAAACCTACTTAAATCATAATTGACTGAGATCAGTTGTATTAATGTTTTCTCTCTCAGAGACTGAGTACATATTTCCTAGATCTTAATGCATACTTTTGTTGTTTAATACTGCGGTAGCAGAACTTTTTATGATTTTGACCCAACTGAACTTCTTCAGGAGGTTCAGATTACCTGTAGTTATTTTATATATCTACAGTCTTGTTCTGAGGATTGTGTACAGAAATTTTATTTCCAACTTATAGATTGGTTACTAATTCCTGGTCCTCTCTGGGTAACCAATAGTGGGCATCCAGAGTCCCTTCCCCTTAATGCGATGAGCATGATCCATCTGCAGACCAAGCTGGCCGTATTGAATTATAAGTAGAATAACATTCTTATTGTGGGCCCGATACTAATGAAATGAAAGAGTTGGTAGCAGAGAATAGAGAAATAATAATAAAACAAGAATAATACAAATATTGGTTACAGCTGTAACATAGTCTACCTTTAATCCATTGCCCACCACATTCCTCAGACTGTTCTCGGCTGCAGAATGCAAACCACTGCTTCGGACATGTTTGCAGTTTTCAGTTTCCTGCTTATTTCCAGACCTCTCTCTTCTAATCCAACTTTTGTAAAAGCCTTTGTGGACTTACTAGCTTCCATCACCCTGGAATACTATCTCCTTTGCATACATTTAACACTTGTTTTGATGAACCAGGGATGTCACAGACAGACTCACTCATCTCATACTTAGAAGTTCTCAATCAGCACCAGCCAATGAAAAGACCTCCACACTGCTAGACATACCCAGGATGTCATCCTCACCTAACTTAAACCTACATTGATCACCAACAACAAAATGTCCTCTAGTTCATTGATATTAGACAGAGCAACTCCAAAATCTGCAGTTCCACACAAGATTCACTTCCAGGGTAGACATGAGAGCTTGGAAAACGCTACATGAAAAGTTACTGAATGTCTTAATGAAGAGAATAGCCCACACAGAGGCCAGCACACAGCTTGAAGGCTTTGGTCTGTGGATGAAATGAACAAGTTACTTTTTCTGGTAGATACAATATCTGCCTGTGGATTCCTCACCTTGTGAATATCCCCTTGCATCAGCAACATTCGGAAATTCTTTCGTAGCTTAAGCGGCGACGTGGGCCGCGCGCGACTCCGCTGACGTCACCGACACATATTAGGCCCACGCCGCCGTGATGACATCAGTCCGCCCTTTTTTCCGTGCCTTCGAGTCACACTGGCGGACTGATGACAGAAGATATATATATATATATATACAGTATACACAGTACACAAATGTCATGATAAAACACACACATAGTGTGAAGCCAATGAAGGAAAACAGTTAAAAAAATAAACATTTCCATAGAAAATAATATACATATATAAAATACATTACAATAACTCTGGTATAGAAGAGTGGACAACGGGGAGGCGGGTGGGTCAGTGAGGAATCCACAGGCAGATATTGTATCTACCAGAAAAAGCGTTACCGAAGGTAAGCAACTTGTTCTTCTGATAGATACATCTGCCAGTGGATTCCTCACCTTGTGAATAGATTCCCACAGCAGTCCCCACTCCCGGAGGAGGGTGTCCACTCTGCTATACCAAGAAATCCTGGAGGATAGAGCGTGCAAAGCGGTCGTCCCCCCTCACTTCGGAATCTAAGCAGTAATGCTTCGCGAAAGTGTGGAGGGAGACCCAAGTCGCAGCTCTGCAAATGTCCTCTACAGGCACACCTCTAGCCAAAGCAGATGTTGCAGACTTAGCTCTAGTGGAATGATTCCCTTATACCCTCTGGAGGTTCCTTACCCGCCAGGGAGTAACAGATCTTGATGCATAAAATTATCCATCTTGATAGCGTGCGCTTGTGCACTGCCTTCCCCTTTCTGCAGCCAGCAAATCCGACAAACAGCTGGTCATCTGACCTGAACTCCCTCGTCCTGTCCAGGTAAAAGCTCACCGCCCTCTCAGGGTCCAGACGGTGAAGTCTCTCCTCCTCCTTGGAAGGGTGGGGGGGAGGATAAAAGGTAGGGAGGGTAACGGACTGCCCCAGGTGGAAAGGAGTTACCACCTTTGGCAGAAAAGCAGCCCTGCTCCTGAGAACCATCCAATCAGCATGAATGGATAAAAACGGGGGCTTTGAACTTAGAGCTTGAAGTTCACTTACCCTCCTTGCCGAGGTAATTTTTATCAGAAAAACAGTTTTAAAAGACAAAAGCCTCAAGGGACACTTGTGTAATGGTTCGAAAGGCGAACCCATCAGGAAAGTAAGTACAAGTCCCACTGAGGTACAATAAAATGAGTTGGTGGAAATTTATTGGTAAGGCCCTTGATGAACCGTAAAAAAATAGGTGACTTAAACAAAGAGTGCTGGTCCGGCAAACAAAGGAAAGCCAATAAGGCCGACAAATAACCCTTAATAGTTGCCATCGCAAAACCCTGCTGTGCCAAGGAGAGATTAAATTGAAGAATATTGGACAAACAAGCCCTTAAAGGGTCAATGGACTTCTCCCCACACCAAACAACAAACTTAGACCATCTATAGGAATAAATGGACTTAGTGGAGTCACGCCTGGCTGACAAAATGACATCCACCACATTGTGTGGGAGAGAAATGTAACTCAGGTTGCCCCGTTCAATCTCCAGGCATGAAGGTGTAAGGTCTGGAGGTGGGGGTGTAGAACCTGCCCCTCCATATGGGAAAGGAGATCTGCCCTGTGAGGGAGATGGAGCGGCGAGCACGAGCAGAGGTGGAGAAGATCTGTGTACCTCACCCTTCTTGGCCAATCCGGGGCGATCAATATAACTTGGGCCCGGTCTTGGCGAACCTTCCTCAGAACCCGAGGAATCAAGGGTATGGGGGGAAACGCGTAAAGGAGCTGTGAGTCCCAACTCAACTGAAACGCGTCCCCCAAGGCTCCCTGCATCGGAAACTGGAGGCTGCAGAATGACGGGCAGTGAGCATTCTCGTGAGTGGCAAATAGATCCACCAGAGGAGTTCCCCAAGTCCGAAAGACCCAACGAACTACCTCTGGATGGAGCCTCCACTTGTGGTCGGCCGAGAACTGCAAACTGAGAGTGTCTGCACGTACATTCAGTACTCCGGCCAGATGACTGAGGAAAATTAAATTTTGGCCATGTTGTGTTCCCTAGCGCGTACCCCACCGACTCCATGTACCAGCTTAAAGTGCATGGACTTCCCTCCTGTGCCAGCTATGAAGACGCAAATACATTTGCGTCCACCGTTAACTTGTCCTTTTTCAGATCCACCATGAATGGATTATGTAGTCCGTCCCTAAATATGCTATGCCACCGTCTCTTTGTAGTACACTTCTCATATTCTTCCTGCTCTAGCAAGAGTAGGCCCTGAATTCCTGCCATCTGAACCTCTTTTGTGGCTCCTGACTCTGCCCAGGCTACCTCTGTACCCGTGAACTCTGTCCTACTTTCAGCGCGGCCCCTCGCGCTCAGCTCAGCCTGCTTTCTGCCAAGACTGACTATAACCTTCGAGTTATCTGTTCCGTTCCTCGAGAATGCATTCCTGCCTACTAGATTCTGTAAACATCCTCCCCAGCTGCAGAGCCAAAGGGCCGACCTGTCTCAATGCAAGTAATTCATAGCCTCTGTTACCATGCTTCCATGGAAGGCCCCGTGCCCCACGCTTCACATGTAGACACTCAGGCGCTTATACACACATCCACAGTTAGCATAGAATAGCTTCTGCCCTAGAGACCTTTTCCGCCCAGATAGTATAGTTCCTAAACATCAGATATCAGATATGATAGAAGTACAAGTTGATCTGACATGCCAGACTTCTGTCTCTTTCCGTCAGTGTAAATGTCAAGTCCCTTGCACCTCGTCAATCACACGTCATGCAGCTGCGCGCGCATCCAAGCTTCCGATTTCTGCTGACATTGCAAAATTCTGTTAGCACCACCCCTTGGTGCCACCCACTTGCGTCACTTATCAGTGACGTTTCTAGCACACACCTCTGGTTCACGCCTAGTTTACGCCTCTTGATGATGTACTAGTACCACGTGTATACTGTTATCTTGTTTTCTCTCAGCTGTTACGCCTCTTACATTATTCTTTATGGTATAAATCAAGTATATAAGCTATGTACTGTTATTAAACGGGAGCGCTCTATCCCTTCTGACACCCCTGTGGTGGTCAGAACATGATATCCTGATTCCTTTATGAGGAATAAAACCCTTAGAAACTCTAACACCACGGACTCTGTCTTTTTTCATTCCGATTGAGTTATTATTGATTAAGTACTTACCTGCATAGAAATTAAGAGAGTAAATTAATTATTTACGTCATTTTGGCGCCCGAACAGGGACCCCTCCCCCACCTCACGCGCCGGTTGGTGCGTTGCAAGCTGTGTCCCCTGCCATCAGTTAGATGGAACACACGTGTACTGGCAGGATTTCCTGCATCTCCCTCTGACCCACGGAGGTGACGAAGACTGCGATCCGTGCCCAGACGAGGCGGTGAGGAGTGCGGAGGATCCCGACCAGAGCCTAGCCGAAAGAAGCAAGGTCCGAGGTGTGAAGAGGCCCACCAGTTTTCCGAAGTTTTCCGAAGTTTTCCGAAATTTTCCGAAGTTTTCCGAAGTTCCGAGTCGAGTCCAGTCGAAGTTTTCCGAGGCCTTCTGTTTCCGTGCTTCCCGGTGAGTACCATTGCTGGGTCGTATCTAGACGGGTTTGGGTACGCAAGTCCGGTCTGCACTGTTTTTAGGCAGTGTATCTGTACTGTTTAGCAGTATATCAAGTATTCCGAATTTCTGCACTGTTTTTAGGCAGTGTAACTGTACTGTTTAGCAGTATATCTAGCATTCCGAATTTCTGCACTGTTACACCAGTGTATCCGTACTGTTAAGCAGTACATCCAGTATAGGGGGGTAGTCATCTATGTCTTCAATGTTTTTATGTGATTAATGTTGTGGTATGAATGTGACTGTTTAAACGTGTATTATTGTGCTTCTCGTATAATCTAGCTGTCAAGAGTATTAAGGAATAAGGATCTAGCATTCAGTAATAAGTAAGCAAGATGCCGTTTTTCAACAAGTTAAAACAGATAGGAACTAGGAAGGGGTTACTGGAGGAAGAAATTCCTATTCCCCCTAGGGACACTCCAGGCAATTTTATGTACCAGAAGCATGGCATAAATGCCATATTATATCTAGATTTATGGGCCGATTACACCAAACACCTAGACGAAAGACACAGATGGCCTGTCACCGGAACATGGGATGCCGAGTGCATCATGAGGGTAGAAGAAGCATTATGGAAAAAGAAAGCTAGACAATCTCAGAAGGACGCCATAGAATTTTGGCGTAAGGAATCACGTAAGCGTGCTGACAAAGCACTCCGTAGAGAAGACAGACTTAAAGAATCAGAGAAAGACCAAGAAAACGAATTAGTTACTGAAGGGATCCGAGTAAAAACAGAACAAATAGACCGTGCCCGAAATAATCTTGTAAACGGTATGTATCTTGCAGCAGATGGCACATCTGAAGCCCAATCAGAAACACCGAAAAACTTACCGACATCATTAGTTCCAACTAAAGTAATGCATAAAACTACTAAAGACATATTCCTAAATTCATATCTAGAGGATGTAGTACCAGCTTACACCAATCTGCCTGTTCGTGCCCTGCCTACAGACAGGGATGGGGGTGGCACTGTGCCCCCAGATAATGTTCCGCCAGTATCACGACAGACCTCCCCTGTTCCGCCAGCTCCGCCACTTCCCGCACTCAAAACAGACCTACCGAAACCAGTCCTACCTGATCTCACTAAACGACAAATTCAGACTCAGATCCAGACTCCGCGGAGAGATAATGCTCAAGCATCCGCCTCAGGAGGTGCGACAGCGGGTCTACAGACCCCGCCACCGACACACAGATTGCATTTAAGGGACACGCAGAATCCTTTCCAGTCTCCCCACTTATCCCGGCTTGACGCATTTAAAGAGAAGATGTCAGTTTGCAGATATGATCCAGTACCCGGAAAAGACGATTTAATGATATTAGCATCACTACGATTAAGATCTGCCACCGATAGCTTGCTATGCTATGTAGGAATGCAGGAACGCCTCGACAGACTATATGAGTTTATACAGACAGGGAAAGACCCTGACAGTGTCAAAGATGCCATGCATAAACAGAAAGTTGACATTCAAGCACAGATATTACGATTTTTCATAAATTGTGTAATAAGAGAACGAGACAGGCCCGAGACAGACCAAAGTGAACTAGACGCATTAAACAAGTGGGGTCAAAATATAGCCGAAGGAAAGCATGATAGAGGGAATTGCATAGCCAGTATGTCCCAGAAAATTAGAAAGGCAGTATTGACTGCACACCAGGAAGGGAATGATAAAGCTTCCTCCGAGGAGGAAGAAGACCATGAAGCACCAGGAAGGTCTACAGATACTATAGCGTACGTAGGTAAGGGAAATTACCTTAGGAAAGGCATCCGTCCGGAAAGCAAGAGAGTTCTTTTCTCTGCTTTAACAAATCCGAATTCTTCTGAACATCAGTTCCAGGAAACTGATAAAAGGCTTCGAGACCGAGTGGGGTACCATGTACTCAATTCTATGGATGAACAAGAACTAGCCCGGTCAGCCGTGTTATGGGCCGAAAACGCAGACATGTATAATGATGACACATTAGTACAGACATTCTTGAACCTTTCCCCGGAAGAGCAGAAAATAGCAGGTGTATACATGATTCAGCACCTCCTCATCAAGTTCAGAAACCATCATTCTGATCCAGGTCCCTTACACGAGACATTAGAAGCACTACTCATGGATAGATGGAGAGGTTTTAGTACCAAATTAATACAAATAATTCTAGAACAACGATGTAAGTATAACACCTTCATAAACTCTGAATATGTTCCCGCCCCGCCTCCAGAAAGGAAAACGTACCACATGCAATGCGGTGGTGGCATTGAAAGTCAGAACCCCTTACGAGAAGTACACCCAGTTATGGGTACGGACCAACGCTTGAAGCGTGTGTATGTTCACACACCACTGACTAAGTTAGAACTGTTAGAAATGAAGAAATTAGTTCCGTGCCATGATAAAGACCCTGCCGGTTTTCACAGAGAGCTTAAAGACATGTTACTGATGGGAGATTACACGTATGATGATATAATGAAAATGTTAAAAGTACTGTTGCCCACGGGCATTTACGAGAAATTAAAGGAAAAGGATTGGGAGGTGGGAGAGTCAAAGATAGCATGGGCAGAAATAGAAGACGAAGAAAGCAAACGAGTCCCAGGGGTAGGCCTTGGGGACAAGACTAAAGCATTACCAGGTTTAATAGTACAGGTTTTGCCAAGATTATTGACAACTAGAAAGGAAGATTGGGACGCAATCTCGTCCTGTAAACAGAAACAAGATGAAGATACTAGTGACTTTTATTCAAGATTCGAGAAATGTTTCATCATAAATAGCGGCCTAAAGGTTAGCAGTGAGTCATATCCACACCTTTTTGTAACAAAATTAGTAGAGAATGCCCTACCATTAGTCAAAAATAGAGTGTACAAAGTTGAAAGTACTTGGCAAGCAAATACGCCATCCCAAATGTTACAAATGTTACAATACCACCAGAACAGAATTAGGGAAGAACAAGATCAGGAACAGAAACGTATGAAAGACACGAAAATGAAAATGTTAGTAGCTCAGACGATCCCAGCCGACGGTCATAGGAAAGGTGGGGCCCAGACCAATCATTCTGCCGCTCCCGTTAAAGGGACATGTAATTATTGCAAGCAGCCAGGTCACTACGTACATGAATGTCCAGTCCTGAAACATAACATCGAGACAGGTAAAACTAAAGAAAGACCGCGTCCGCCTAGACATGAACAGGGTCATCAACAGACCTCACAGAACGAACAGCCAGTGCAGAATACACAGCCCATGCATGATCAGTCCCACACAGTACAGACAGTAGCAGTATCGCAGCCACAACATGCCCAGACACAGCCCATTGCCGCAACTCGGCAAGTATCACAACAGATGTACCAGTATGCCCAGTCGGCATATCCAGATTATCCCCGTTATACATGAAACAGCCTAGGGAGGGAAAGTGATTTGCCTCTTATTGAAATTCCTGTAGATCAAGAAGGTCCTTATGTACACAGTCACGTATTGGGAGAAGACAGAAAGTTTTTAATTGACACAGGGGCAAGTCGCACTACTATCAGTCACAATGAAGTCCCAGGGGCACCCCTCTCAGGCTCACAGAATGTTTCCCTTGGTTTTTCAGGACAGCCTATTGTAAATGAAGTATCAGAACCAGTACCATTAGCTGTAGGTCCATTATCTCGAGTTACAGATTTGTTACTTACGAAATCATGTCCAGAAAATCTGTTAGGAATTAAAACACTGAAGGCTCTAGGAGCTATAATATGCTGTTCCCCGGAGGGAGTCAGACTCTTTCTACGGGATTTCAAGAGTCATTATGTTTTACGTGATTTTGATGACAGATTGAAAAATGTACCAGATCACTTATGGGCAAAAGGCCCAGCTGATGTAGGTTGTATGCATATCACTCCATACCGTGTTACACTCAAGACAGGAGTTGTCCTACCCAGAATCAGACAATACAAGTTACCACCCGATGCTGTAGTGGCTTTACTGAAAATCATTGAAGAGCTTATAGCCCAGGGGGTGGTCGTAGAGACCGACTCCAATATCTTTAATTCACCCATCATTCCAATTCTTAAACGTACAGACCGCAATGCACCGCCAGTATATCGGCTGGTGATTGATCTTCGAGAACTGAACAAATGTATTGTACCACAGTATCCTGTGGTCCCCGATATCTCTTCCCTATTGACTGCTATTGATTCAGAAGCAACGTTCTTTACTGTAATTGATCTCAAGAACGCTTTCTTCAGTGTACCTATTGACCCGGAGAGCCAATATCTCTTCGGATTCAGTTTAAATGGACGAAGTTTCAAATTTTCCCGCGCACCTCAAGGATTCACAGAAAGCCCCAGCATCTATAGTCAAGCACTGAAAAGACAACTAGATTGTATCCAAATGCCAGTTAATACAGCTTTACTACAATACGTCGATGATCTACTGATCACCGCACGAAGTGAGCCCGAATGTGAACAAGCATCGTTAACAGTTTTGCATTTCCTGGCCGACAAGGGACACAAGGTGTCACCTTCGAAGCTACAATTCTGTGTTCAGCAAGTTGTGTACTTGGGTCACTTGCTGTCCAAAGTGGGGAGACAGCTCACTCCCGATCGCATCCAGTTAATTGTAAATATGCCACGACCCCAGACACAAAAGGAAGTGCGGGCCTTCATAGGCCTCACCTCGTACTGCAGACAATGGATTCCTCAATATGCATTTCTAGCTAAACCACTCATTCAGTTAACGACGCAGGAGGCAGCAACTTCCATTGCCCTCCCTTGGACTCAGGAACACACACAAGCCTTTGAGGAATTAAAGAAAGCTTTATGCCAAGCACCAGTTTTAGCGACACCATGTTACAGCAAACCGTTTACACTTTTCGTTACAGAACGTGATGGTACAGCGTTGTCTGTCCTCACCCAAGATCAAGCAGGTTCACATAAGCCTTGCGCTTATTTTTCAAGTACATTGGATTCAGTAGCCCAGGCACTCCCTGCATGTTTAAAGTCAGTAGCAGCAACAGCGTTAGCAATCAGACAGAGCGACTCAATTGTTTTAGGTCATCAGTTAACAGTACAAGTTCCACACTCTGTAGAGGTTCTGTTAAACAGAACCCAGACTCAGCACTTGACTATAGCACGACTCACAGGTTACGAATTGACATTATTCCAGCCACACATAGAAATCAGACGCTGCAGTATCCTGAACCCAGCAACACTGTTACCTACAGTTATGACAGATCCAGCTCCACATGATTGTATAGAGATCATTAATGCAGTAACAAAGCCCCGACGAGATTTAACAGATGTTCCATTGACAAATCCAGACCTGACACTTTATGTAGATGGTTCATGCATGAGAACAAGTACAGGAGAGTTAGTGGCCGCGTATGCTGTGACCACTGAAACTGAAGTTAAAGAAACACACCGTATTGATACACTGTCTGCTCAAGCAGCAGAGCTCATCGCTCTGACCCGAGCCTGTATTCTAGCCAAGAACAGAAATGTTAACATATACACAGATTCCCGCTATGCGTTCGGAGTCGTACACGACTTCGGCATGCTGTGGCAAGAACGAGGTTTTCTGACCTCTCATGGTACAAAGATCCAACATGGTCCTCTCATTCAAGCACTATTAGAAGCAATACATCTGCCTTCAGCCATATCCGTCATGAAGTGTAAAGCACATACTAAAGCCACAGATTCTGTTTCCCAGGGTAACGACCTGGCAGATCAGACAGCAAAACATACAGCACTGACCGACACTCAGATAAATGATACGACAAAAATAACAGATCCGACAAACTGTATGACAGTCAGGGATCCCACACTAGATGTTATCGACATTCAGACACATGCTACTCCAGAAGAAATAAAGAAATGGATTGAACTAGGAGGGATCCAGACAGATCAAGGTTGGATGACGAAGGGAAAATCGACATGGTTTCTCCCTGACTCTATGGTTCAAGTCATGATAAATACAGCACATAGTCCTGCACATCTAGGAGAGAAAGCAATGCTAGACAGTTTGCAAAATCTCTGGAACAATAAACACTTACGAGCAGCAGCAAAACAGAAAGTGCGTACTTGCATGATCTGTTGTCAGTTCAATCCAGGTAAAAGCGTCCCTGTAGAGCAAGGTGGATTTCATCCTCCCGATCACCCTTTTGAAGTCCTCCAGATGGATTATATCCAGATGGACCGTTGTCGAGGTTTTAAATATGTTCTCGTAGTTGTCTGTGCTCTGTCCCGCTGGACCGAAGCATACCCAGTCTCAGATTACACTGCTCCGACCACTGCCAAGCAGTTGGTTCGTGAATTCTTCCCACGATACGGCCTGCCTCGTGTCGTGTACTCAGATAACGGTCAGCCATTCTCGTCTGCCTTAATGAAAGAAGTTTCCTTATTACTAGGATACCAGTGGAAGTTCCATTGTGTCCGACACCCAGAAGCCGCAGGCCTTGTTGAGAGGCATAACCAGACACTAAAGATCCGCCTTGCCAAAATATGTCAGGAAAAAGGGGTCGACTGGATAGTCGCCCTGCCAGTGGCACTATTCTATATGAGAATGGTCGCCCATTCGAGATCAGGGCTATCTCCGTACGAGGTGGTCTTTGGAAGACCACCGAATATGTGGGGGACGCCCATTCCCAAAAAGATTACTGATGTTGATTCTAATATGTTGACAGATTACCTTGCCTCCTTGATGTCTGCACTCCAATCATGTCGTTCACAGGTTGCCGCAGCCTTCCCTGACAACACTGATGTAAAGCCACATGACGTCCGTCCCGGTGATACTGTCCTCGTCCGCAACTTCGACAGGAAAAGTCCGTTGGAGCCCCGCTGGAAGTCTCCGAAGACCGTTCTTCTAACAACAAGGACGGCGGTGAAAATCGAGGGAAGAAAGGGGTGGGTACACACGAGCCATATCAAGAAATTCGCTGGACTGAAACCTGATCCAGACTCGTCCACCCCCACCAAAGACTGTGTTACCAAAGACTTTACCGAATCGCAACGAGAAAAGACTCCTCAAGAACAATATCGCATGAAATTACGATCTAGCAAGTCAGACAGTTTAATTGTTTAAGTCCTCCCCTAGGTGAATCGGTTAAATAGTTTCTGACATGTATCCCCTAGATCGAGATAGAGAGAGAGAAGCAAAGAAACGTACATATTGCAAATCACTTCGTAGTCACTGCATAGTGACACTAATAATTATGTTTATTATCAGCATTTTAATTATTATTGCTAGCATCTTGTTACCTATCTATTATCCTATTTTCAAGCGTGAACAATCTGTTTACAATGTTTCTGCTGAACACACTTTTAGTGAGTTACCTCCTCACGAGCTTTCCTACAGACTTGCGCTGCGCAACAACACATTCATTAGTATGTTACATCATTCTCATCAAACTAACAATGCTACAAATTGCTGGATATGTGGCCGACTCCCTCCCTATCAGAATTACAAGGGAGCTCTGCCTCTCTTTCCGTATCCGTTCTCTCACAATGGCTCCTGCGGAGCATGGTTTAAAATAATTAATTCCTTAGATCCTGATATTGCTGTTTTCGATGGGGGCTGGGTTTGGGGAAACTTGAACTTGGTCCTGCTCGACGTCTGTTACCCAGATAAGGAGGGACTCCCCACTAGAATAGGAACTGATCTAGAAAATGAAGTGTATGGATTAGGTAATTATACAATTAGCCTTATGATTCTTACTGTCGAATCCGAAGCCACACCAGTTCTACCTATTATGTCAGTACTGCCAGTCACTGGTGAATTATGTATCAAGAAGAAAGGTTCAGTACACTTAGGTCATAGTAAATGCACTACTGTGGTCGAATTCAGTGATCATGGAAAGTCATCTTTCAAAGCTATCAGTCATTCTTACTTTGTTTGTGGTCATACCGCATACATTCGTCTACCTCCAGATTGGGATGGTACCTGTTACATTGCATTCCTTCTGCCACCTGTTTTTCTAGCTCCTCCTGATTACCATAGAAATAGCAATATAGTAAAGAATAGACCCAGAAGAGATGTCCCACTTGTCGACTACACAGAAACGGCATGGGAACAGTACACCGATTTTAATAAAGGATTCTTTTTCTTTTTAGGACCTGTCCAGAATAGTAAATTAATACGCAGATTAACTAGAACACTTGAAGCAGTAGTAAATGAAACTGCCTCCGCCTTAGGTAACTTAACAGAAGAGCAGTCCGCTATGCGGGTTGTTGTCCTTCAGAATCGTCTTGTAATTGACGTCATCTTGGCAGATAGAGGTGGAGCCTGTAAGGTCATCGGGTCAAGTTGCTGTGTTTTCATTCCACAAAACGCACCATCAGTATATCAAGCTATCACCCGTCTTCATAATATTGCAAATCAGATACATCAGAATCCAGGCACCTGGACTTGGTCCGGTTGGTTCTGGACAACGTTAACAGCTTGGGGATGGAAGATCCTATCCTTCCTAGGCATTGGCCTAGTCCTAGTATTCAGTTGCTGCCTGTGCCTACAAGGTGGGCCAGCGATTTGTGGACTGTGTGCCACTTCTTGTATTGAACATTCCAGTTTTCATTCAAAACGTAACCGAAAGAAAGAAGAACAAATGATGTTACAAGAACAGACTGATCGATTCATGAGGATCGATATTTCATGAAGGGTCCGTAGGGAACAAGGAGGGAATGAGGAAAATTAAATTTTGGCCATGTTGTGTTCCCTAGCGCGTACCCCACCGACTCCATGTACCAGCTTAAAGTGCATGTAACTTCCCTCCTGTGCCAGCTATGAAGACGCAAATACATTTGCGTCCACCGTTAACTTGTCCTTTTTCAGATCCACCATGAATGGATTATGTAGTCCGTCCCTAAATATGCTATGCCACCGTCTCTTTGTAGTACACTTCTCATATTCTTCCTGCTCTAGCAAGAGTAGGCCCTGAATTCCTGCCATCTGAACCTCTTTTGTGGCTCCTGACTCTGCCCAGGCTACCTCTGTACCCGTGAACTCTGTCCTACTTTCAGCGCGGCCCCTCGCGCTCAGCTCAGCCTGCTTTCTGCCAAGACTGACTATAACCTTCGAGTTATCTGTTCCGTTCCTCGAGAATGCATTCCTGCCTACTAGATTCTGTAAACATCCTCCCCAGCTGCAGAGCCAAAGGGCCGACCTGTCTCAATGCAAGTAATTCATAGCCTCTGTTACCATGCTTCCATGGAAGGCCCCGTGCCCCACGCTTCACATGTAGACACTCAGGCGCTTATACACACATCCACAGTTAGCATAGAATAGCTTCTGCCCTAGAGACCTTTTCCGCCCAGATAGTATAGTTCCTAAACATCAGATATCAGATATGATAGAAGTACAAGTTGATCTGACATGCCAGACTTCTGTCTCTTTCCGTCAGTGTAAATGTCAAGTCCCTTGCACCTCGTCAATCACACGTCATGCAGCTGCGCGCGCATCCAAGCTTCCGATTTCTGCTGACATTGCAAAATTCTGTTAGCACCACCCCTTGGTGCCACCCACTTGCGTCACTTATCAGTGACGTTTCTAGCACACACCTCTGGTTCACGCCTAGTTTACGCCTCTTGATGATGTACTAGTACCACGTGTATACTGTTATCTTGTTTTCTCTCAGCTGTTACGCCTCTTACATTATTCTTTATGGTATAAATCAAGTATATAAGCTATGTACTGTTATTAAACGGGAGCGCTCTATCCCTTCTGACACCCCTGTGGTGGTCAGAACATGATATCCTGATTCCTTTATGAGGAATAAAACCCTTAGAAACTCTAACACCACGGACTCTGTCTTTTTTCATTCCGATTGAGTTATTATTGATTAAGTACTTACCTGCATAGAAATTAAGAGAGTAAATTAATTATTTACGTCATGACTTGCCATCAGAAAAAATCTGGTGGTCCTGAACCCAGTACCAGAGACGCAGACCCTCTCTGCAGAGACACTGCGACTCCACTCCTCCATGCTTGTTGACATACCACATCGCGGTCATCTTGTCCGTCAGAACTTGAACTGACTGACCGCGAAGGGAAGGGAGGAAGGCCTTGAGTGCCAAACGTATTGCCCGCAACTCTAGAAGGTTGATGTGAAGCAACCTTTCCTCTGGAGACCAAAGACCCTTGACCTCCAGATCCCCAAGATGAGCACCCCACCCTAGAGTGGATGCATCCGTTATCACCGTGGCCACCGATGGAGGTAGATGAAAAGGCTTTCCTTGTGACAGATTGCCTTCCACACTCCACCAAGTCAGATCCGCTGCAGTTTCTCTGGAGATCCTCACTGACTCCCTGAGATCCCTATTGTGTTGATACCACTGCCTGCGGAGGCACCACTGGAGT
This sequence comes from Lissotriton vulgaris, assembly GCF_964263255.1. Taxonomy (NCBI): domain Eukaryota; kingdom Metazoa; phylum Chordata; class Amphibia; order Caudata; family Salamandridae; genus Lissotriton; species Lissotriton vulgaris. Next base: position 907,660,830 of record NC_141689.1, on the reverse strand, counting down.
GCCCTCATGTGCCAGCGTGCATGGTTGACCAGCAGTATGCAAGAAGCCATCAGACCGAGCAAGCGAAGGACCTTCAGGACTGGAACAACCGCTCCATTGTGAAACAAAGGAATCATTTCCTGTATGTCACTAATCCTTTGGAGGGAATGCACGACATACAGTAGTGTCCAGTACCGCACCTATGAACAGGTTGCGCTGGGAGGGCACCAGGTGAGATTAGGGTACATTTATCGAAAAACCCAACCTGTGCAAGAACTGAGTAGTCTCCTGCAGGTGATGGAGCACCTACTCCGGCGACTCTGCTTTGATCAGCCAGTCATCCAGATACGGGAATACAGGTATACCCGACCTCCTGAGATGTGCTGCCACCACCGCCATCAACTTGGTGAAGACTCGTGGTGCAGTAGTAAGGCCAAACGGAAGGACCGCAAACTGGTAGTGTTGCGACCCAACCGTGAAACGGAGATACTTTCTGTGCGACTTCAAGATGGGAATATGAAAATACGCATCTTGTAGGTCGATTGACACCATCCAGTCTTCTTCCATCAGTGCCTGAATAACCTGAGCAAGGGTGAGCATCTTGAACTTCTCCTGCTTCAGATACAAGTTCAAGATCCTGAGATCCAGGATTGGCTGAAGCCTGCCATCCTTCTTGGGGATCAGAAAATACCGGGAGTAGCACACCTGACCCCTTTCCTTCTCTGGAACCACCTCTATCACACCTTTTCTGAACAGCGCCAGGACTTCTTCCTGCAAGAGAAGCAGGTGGTCCTCCGTATAAGCATGGGCGAATTTGCGTATTTGCGAATTCGCAATCCGCAAACTCTCGCGAATTTGCAGATTTTTTTTTGTGTTTGCAAAGGTTTCTGCCAGTTCGCGAGGGTTTTGTACCAGTTCGCAATTGCGAACGTACTTGTCGGCTCGCAACTTTGTTGTTTCTACGTCTGGTTCATCATCACAGGTTCACAGCACCCTCTGTTTCACCACTGCCATCCTCTGGTTCACCCATGCCACCCTCTGGTACATCACTACCACCCTCTGATTCATCACTGTAGATTATGGGGGGGAAAGCAAGCACACCTGCCCTGCTTCAACTGACATGAATTAATTTCTGGTTCATCACTTTAGATTATGGGGGGGAAAGCAAGCACACCTGCCCTGCTTCAACTGACATGAATTAATTTGGGGTTGATTAATGTGTCACTGAATTTAAACTTTCTGTCTGGCACCTGCTTCCTTATCTGTTATTTGCTTTCTGTTGCAGTGCAATTTTTTTCCCAGGACCTTTGTGGTCTACTTGTAGCTATTCTATGAGCCTGCTGTGAGCGTCAGAGCAGGGTCATAGAATAGTTGCAAGTAGGCAACTGAACTCTGGAGGGCCCCCTCAGGAAGCACTACAGGGAATGGTTACTCATGATGAGTGAACTTTTGCACCTGCTGAGTGCTTTCAGTTTTGCAAAACTTGTTTTTCTGTGGGGCACTTCCTTCCTCCCCCCCACCCCCAAAAATGGACTCCTTGCAAAAAAAGTGCAGGCAAATGTCAACCTGAGGAGTTATTCTGATAAAAATCATAATTTTCAGAAGGTTTATGCTGCTTGCTGGTGGATTTCTTGTGCAGAATTGCAAATTTTGTAATTTCGCGAGTGCGAGATTGTTGCTGCCCGCCGCATCTACATGTTCGCAATTGCGAACTCTCGCGATGCGTCGCCAAACTCCCGCGGGATCCCGCAGCAAGATCCAAAATGGCGCAGCACTCGCAAAATATCGAGAAAAACAACTCGGCAAACGCTGAATGACGGTAAGTGAACGCCGCTCGCCGCAATATTGTATCACCAAGGAAAAAAATCCGCTGCGTGCGAATTTGCGGATTTTCGGTAAATTTGCGAGAGTTCGCGGATTGCGAATTTACCGAAAATCCGCAAAATCCGCGAGCGGAACGGTATTTCCGCCCATGCTTACCTCCATACAATAACCCTGGCAAGGAGAGTAATTTGGGGGAAACTCCTGAAAGGGAAGAGCATACCCATTTCCCACGAGATTGAGAACCCAAAGATCCGATGTAATCAATTCCCAATCTCGTAGGAAATGGGTAAGCCGGCCCCTCACTGGGCCCGCATGATCCGGAATGGCGGAGCTAGGGCTGCTTTGCTGCGTTGGCAGGGGGCTGGGAAGGAGAAGAGGAAGAAGAGGAGGAGGCGACTTGACGACCTCTGGGGCGTGCTCTCTGTCTGCTTCTGTACGCCTTATACAGAGTGTTTTGCTGCTGCTGGGGCTGCTGCTGATTTGACTTGTAGGAACGAAAAGAAGATCTGTCAAACCCTCTAAAGCGTCTTCCAAAAGATCCCCTGGTCTGAAGGCCCAACGACTTAGCTGTCGCCCTGCTGTCTTTAAAACGTTCTAAGGCAGCATCTGCCTTTTCGCCAAACAGACCAGATCCGTCGAATGGTAGATCCATTATTGCAAACTGGACATCCGTGGAAAACTCAGAAGACTTTAGCCATGCAGCTCTCCTCGTAGCCACCGAAGAGCCCATGACCCTAGCCACAGAATCTGCTGTGTCCAAACCACTCTGGATTACCTGCCTTGCTGTAGCCTGAGTGTCCGAGATTACATCCTGGAAGTCCTTTCTATCATCTTCCGGTACCTTTGGCACCAATTGTTTCACAGTATCCATAAGGGCGTGGATATAATGTCCCATCAGGCAGGTCGCGTTTGTGGACTTCAAAGCCATGCTGGCAGAGGAGAAAACCTTTTTAGCAGCCTGATCCTGTTTTCTTGACTCCTTTTCTGCAGGTACCTGTGGGAAAACTCTCGTTGACCTCTTGGAACAGGCAGCCTGCACCACCAAACTCTCAGGCAGGTGAGTGGACAAAAATTCCGGGTCATCAGGAGCAACTCTGTATCTCCTGGCAACAGCCCTAGATACTGCAGGAGCTGACAAAGGTTTCTTCCAAACATCTAAAATTGGCTCTGCCAGTGCATCATTAAACGGCACAAAAGGGGGTGGTGATGGACGGAGCATCTGAATCAATCAAACACTCACACCCAGTCAAAAGATCTGGGTTTAATCCATCACCGTTCTTTAGCCCACTATGCCATCCCAGTTCAGACATGGCTATATGCAAATCAGTCTGACCCTGTGCCTCATGGGAACAGTCCAGCCCGAACTGCCAAGCCAGGTCTTCCCTGGACCGGAAACAAGCTTCCGAGGACCGGTTTCTGGCATTCCAGCCGTCTTCAGCCCGGCTTGCTTGAATCCAGTGGCAAAGTGAGCAAGGGACTCACGTCTGAGCATACCTTGCCACACTTATGGCAGCCAAAAGCAGTACAAAAGCTAGTTTCCGGTCCAGGGAAGACATGGCTTGGCACGTATTACAGACAAGTGCAAGCAACACCATAAATAACACTGCATGTAGAATAAAAACAAACCATATAAGCAAGTACCTAATGACAATCTATACAAACTGTCATTGGTAAAGCAACAGAAAAAGTGCAAATACTTTCAAAGTGCATAATAAAGCAATCACCAGTCCAGCAATATACAAAAATCAAGCATGTTTTTTAAAACAATCGACTTTCTTCTTGCATCAAGGTGAAAATACTTTCAAAGTGCATGGTAAAAATAAGTCCAGCAGTATGCAAAAATGAAGTCAGGTTAGTCGTACAACTCCCTGTTTGGTGTGCGCACAAGGGCACATATATTTCAAAGCAACTGGTAAACAACAACAACTACAGCACCATACAATAATCAAACCAGTTTAAATTAACAATTCCCTTTTTGAAGACCCAAATATTTCAAAGTGGCTAGCAAAGCAGTAACAAGTGCAGCAGGCAGCAGCATACAGACATCAAACAACTTTAGTCAACCAATGCCTCTTGGTTTGTGCATGAAGGCATAAATATTTCAACGTGCCTGGTAAAGTAATAACAATTTAGCAACATAAACAAAGTCTCGGCTGGCCCGTCCAGTCAAACAATGCCCCTTTAATAAAGAGAGAGCCCAAACCTTTAAGGCAGGTAATCTCAGGAACCACAGCACCAATCACAATGCCCAATACAGCGTTGGAAAGGGCAGCAGAAGGACATAGGCTATGCAGACGCCCACCATATACATTTAAAAGGTAAAAGAACCGTGCCAGCAAAGTAGTCCCTTGTGGGCGTGCCTGCGTTGTGCTGTGTGCGTGTGCTGTGGGCGTGTGCTGGCGGCGTGACAAACGCTGGGGGCATGTGGTACGTTCCGCCCTTCATGCCATGATTCATATCGTGTGCTAATCCCACCCTGCTCCCTTTAAATACCCCTGCACCCCATAATCATAACCCACCCTTACTCCTTAAAATACCCCAACACCCTTAAACACTAACCCATCTTAACCCTGTAAATATACCCTCTACCCCAAAACACAAACCTATCCCTAAACCCTAAAAATACCCCTGTACCCCAAAACCCAAACCCTAAAAATACCCCTGTACCCCAAAACCCAAACCTAGCCCTGAACCCTAAAAATACCAATGTACCCCAAACCTAGCCCTGAACCCTAAAAATACCACTGTACCCCCCCAAACCTAGCCCTGAACCCTAAAATACCTCTGTATCCCCCCCCAAACCCAGCCCTGAACCCTAAAATACTTCTGTACCCCAAAACCCAAACCTAGCCCTGAACCCTTAAAATACCCCTGTACCCCAAAACCCAAACCTACCCCTGAACCCTAAAAATACCCCTATACCCCAAAACCCAAACCTAGCCCTGAACCCTAAAAATACCCCTGCACCCCAAAACCCATACCTATCCCTAAACCCTAAAACTACCCCTGTACCCCATAACCCAAAACTATATCTGAACCCTTAAAATACCCAAACACCCCAAAACATATACCTCAGTACCCCAAAACATATACCCCTATACCCATACTTACCTCATCCAAACATAAAAAAACATGCTTTTACCATTCATCCATTTACTACGAATTTCGTTGTAAATGTATGCGTGGTAAAAGCATATAAAATGTAATGCCCTGCGTTATAATGGCATTGCGGAGTCCTGGTACTTTCTTAATGAAAGTATGTGGAGTGATGGTATGCGGAAAGAAAGTTGCGAAATAATAGGTGTTTACCCTCCCCCGGTAAGTACATTGGTGGCACGGCGGCCCACATCTCCAGCAACATACTCATATTTTTTCACCACCCATTTGAAAAATGCACAGGTCTCTCTCATTGATGGCCAGCACCGACATACACTTTTAGACACACCTCCCGCCACAAGTTCTAGAATTGCGAACTTTAGAGCTGGGCAGCTACGTTCGAATCTCGGCATCAGCTCAACATCCTGTGATTTCAGGCAAATCGCTTTGTCTCCCCGTGCCTACCACAAATGAATGTGTTCTTCTGTAATGTAAATTGTGCTCATGCCATGTTGTCGAGTTCGCTCTATATAATACTGCAAGGAAAAATAAAGTAGGGAAACTCGAGTTCACACACTACTGAACGCGCACTCTTAAGTGCATCAGCAGTGCACTGTGAATCGGAGGGTTTCACAGGCCTGTCACAGATAAGAAATGCTATCAAAATGATATACTACTGGCCGACAGCAATTCATACCCGGACAACGTCGGGATGGGCTGCTAGTCTGAAATAAAATCATAGCTGGATTCAGTACCATAAGACAACAAAGAAAAAAAAAAGGGAATTCACCAGTCACAAATCTTGGACAGTGCAATATTTACCATTGGGCTTCTAAAAACCCATTAAAGGTGAATTACATGGACTTCAATGATTTCTTTCAGTATCCCTTGCTCAATCATTGAGTCAATCACAGGAGAAATCCCAGCAATAGTATCCGGTTTCACATTATATTGTGGGATTCCTGTAAACTCAGCATTTGGTTTCAAGGTAATTCAGATTGGTTCTAGACCTTTGATAAGTCTGATGTCTTTTTCTGTAAAGTCCCAAACCTTTAATAAAAAAGCGTCTTGTAATTCAATGGGTAAGTCGTTTTTGGTTAGGAACGGTTACATTTCAACATTGGATCTTTGTTAAACAAGCCTAAAGACGTCTTCATCCTTTGTGTGAAGATCAATTCCATTTTGTGTACAATATGTAGAACAATTTAGCTTACATAGCAAATCATTCCAAGCAAATTCACTGGACTTGAGTCGCACAACACAAATCAGTATTGACCTTTGAAAGACCCTATTTTGACTGGAATTGCTTCTGAAACAGGGGTGATACATGTTTATTTGTAACTCCTGTAACTTGGATTCTTTCTCCTGAGAGGGATTAGTTGGGAATCTCTGCTGTTACTACAGTTGAGCGAGTAGCACCAGTATCAACACGAAATGAGACAGGAGTCCCATTTAACTTTTCATCCACATAGAAACCATTCTTGTCTACCTCTAAGGCTGCAAGAAGCAAAAAGTCCACCTCCCCCCCTCAGGCACCGTCATACTGACTGGTCTGAGCTGAAGTAATCTGTCTGAGTCATTGAATGCAGTTGGGACATTCCTTGATTTACAAAAAGATTAGTGTTTACATTTTGAGCCTGACTCATATTGTATCTTTGAACAGGGGCATTTTGTTGTGACATTGGAGCTTTTTGAATATTCAGATTTTAAGCTCTTGGTCTTCGTGTCTTTTGAGTGTGAACCATGTTATTCACTTGAAACTGTACATTTCCTCCATTCTGAACCAGATTTCCATTACCCATGATAACATTTGCAGGATTTCATCAACATTCTCATTTCCAATGCCCAAAGTTGCCAAGCACTTCACAAGGATTCATCTTTTTCAACATAGACATTTCAACACCTGATCGCATTTTAACTGAAAACCTTGACCTCTACCCTGCGACTGAAAATTCTGCTGCTGAAATCCATTAACACCTTGTATCATTGGAGTCTGATTATATTCCCCAAGCCATTAAACCATGTTTTCAAAGCCTGTTTGAATCTGAACTTTCTGTACAGCTTTCACTTGTGCAACCATCAGTTTCCCCTTCAATCTCTTGTATTTTACTTCAATCTCATCACCATAATATTTTTTCTATCATAGGATTTCATCAAGTGGTTTGTTCGGCCATCAAAGTAAATGCTGTTGAATCATTGAAGAAATCCGAGGTCTCAAACCATGTACAAATGATTAAACAAGGTGACCCATTTCTTTCTATGCGACATTTTCCATTCCAATGTACGGTCTGAAAACCTGAATCAATCTTTCATAAGAAGCATGAACCATTTCTTTGAGATTATGTGTCGTTCTGTCAATCTTTAGCCAATCGATTTCTTTAGGAAAAATCTTTGTTTTCATGAAACTAATTAATCACTTGGAGACACTGATTCCTCAAGTGTGGGTCCCGCCCTCATGCATAGTTTCGGAAACATTTCCTTCTGTCCATGTAGGTATAATGCACTTATCGAGCTATAAAACGTTTGCCCCCAACTGCCCTTCCACTGTCCCTCCCCCCTAACATCTAAGGTGGTGTCACCCTTTATCCACTATCTCATGAGGTTGTAGGATGTGACATGGGAAATCAAGAATCCTCTTATTGCCTGACTGGGTGGTGCGTCGGGTTTAGCAACTTTGACCGGGCTAAGGGACCTAATTGCGGAGCCCTAAAGTAGGGAAACTCGAGTTCACACACTACTGAATGCGCACTCTTAAGTGCATCAGCAGTGCACTGTGAATCGGAGCATTTCACAGGCCTGTCACAGATAAGAAATGCTATCAAAACGAAATCCTACATAACAATATACTACTGGCCGGCAGCAATTCATACCCGGACAACGTCGGGGTGGGCTGCTAGTTCGTGCATAAAGGTGCAAATATTTCAACACGAGTGGTAAAAACAAAAACAAGTTTAGTAGCATGAACATTAAACAAGTAGACAAAGTATGCCCTTTTAGTTCGTGCATAATGGCACTAATAGTTAAGGGACCGGCAAAACAAGAACAAGCTCAGCAGCAAAATAAACAAAGCTGTTTACTCAAATGATGCCCATTTTGTCTGTGCAAAATTAAGAGTCAAGGGGGGTGTATATAGTCAGGTTAAACTGAATAAATTTCTTCTTGCCTCTATAAACGTATGTTCAGAATATCGAAGTAGCCTATTTACAAGCAAACAATATGATATACTGGCAGAATACCATATTACTTGCTGCTTCCTCATGTGATTCAAAGGACAGATACATATAGAAAATCAGACTAGGAGTAGGGACAGTACTTGCAGGAGCCTGGTGAAATTGATTGCAGAGTTTGAAGGCTGGTACAGCAAAAAAAAACAAGTTAAACTATTGTTATTCTGGCATTAATAGGGATCGAGGGTGTAGGACATAATGTGCTGATCCTGCAACAAACTTCCAGTCTTATGATTAGGGTTGCCAGCTCATTTTAATGACCCATACAGGACAAAAATAAGCAGTCACCTAAAGCCGTATTTTCAGCACTTATCTGTGCATACTTCGAACAGGAAATATAAATAGAAAACACTTTTAATTGTGTTTTAGGGCTGCCTGAATGATTCATGACTGATATTTAAAGGGAAAAAAAACTGAAAAGTCACATTACAAATGAATACATAAATTTTTATTTATAACCCTATTTAGTGTCAAGACAAGGTCTTTCAGTGTCTTTAAACACATGGCTGTATTTTTCTTTTGACAACCCTACTTTATATTCATTCTTTTTCATGAAATGCCTTCTCGCTCTACTGCAGTAAATGTAAATTTCAAATGTAAGGAATAGGCCCAGGGGATACTGCCTGGAACCAGAAAAAACTAAGCCTCTAAATTCAGTTTTCAACGGTATGCAGTGGTGCACTACATAATGAGAAGTCGGTGCTGTGCACAAGATAAATATTGCATCCTGTGTATTCTGCGCTTAGCGCTCTCCGTGCATTCTTGTGCACATTGAGATGGGTGCCCTGTGCTGCACATTATAAGCCTTTCACCACTTGACAGTAACACTTACTGTGACGTAGCCAATGGGGAGAGTGACGAGGCAAACACCATATAGGCTGTCCACAGGGTACTGTTGCCACAGACAGCCTATCTGCGCTCACCAGAAGCAAATAGGGTCTGTTGAGTGTCGGCCACAGTGTCTATGAATGTGGGTCAACACTGTGATACCACACTATCAAAGGGTGTCTGATGTGACTTTCACTATCCCTGGCATTTTTGGGCATTGGCGTCCATGCTTTCCGCTTTAAAACATGAACAGCCTCACACAGCTTTCCTCTGATGACGCAGATTTGCCGATTTAGAGTGTGGGGCCTTCCTGCTCTACAGTTGCATCTCTGGAGTGTGCTGGGCCCAGGCAGTGTCACAATCCGAGGAGGTCAGCCACTCAAGCAGAGGGTGCAGCAGGTGCAGTGTAGACGGGGTTGCTGCGGGTTCTGTCTGCTTCGCTTGCCAAATTCTCTGGTGCAAGGCGAAAGGTAGTCAAACCCCATGTCAAATAAATAGTATCAATCCAAATAATAATATGGAAAGTGAAAGTGCTGAGCCTGGGAGCGGGGGCGGGGCGGGAGAGCGAGCGCTCCTGAATCCGAGCAGGTCTTTGTGGGGAGGGAAAGGTCAGAGGCATCGGGCGCTCCTCTGCTGTTGTTCATCTTGGATGGGAGTAAACCATACTGTGTTGTGTGGTTAGGTTTGCTGTAATTTCTGGCTTACAAAATAGCAAATACACGTTCAAAGCACTTAAAAAGTATTTTAACCCCTTCCCTGCGGGGCGTTTTTTCCTGCTGTGTGGGGGGGAGGGGATCTGAGCTCATCACGGCCACACCCCTTTTGGAACGTTCAGCACAGCGGGGAAATTATCCTCGCGTGCGAACGTTCCAACAGCCGAGACGAGCTCAGCTCGTCATGAGTGCAGCTCAACCGTGCCTCATGACGAGCTGAGCCCGTCATTAGCACGCAACGGGTTAAAGATGTGTAAACTAATTACATCGGTGGTACTCATAGTACGGCCCGCGTAGGAAGGGGTGACAAAAACAACAACGCCTCATTAACAAGCAAATGGAAGACCTGTGAAGTACTCGGGTGCGGCTGTGTGCTCGCCCGGGAAGCTGTCTCAGCCCGGGATGCCACACACAACGGGGTAAGTGGGGGAGGGGAGGCTGGGGCTGAAGCCCTTTGAGCCAAATGGGCGTTGCGCGCTTGGATGTAAGCACATTCAGAATTTGGACAATTGCGCCTAGAGACAGATACAGACAGGGACAGATAGGGACAGATACAGACAGTTAGGGACAGAGACAGATAGAGACAGAAACAGAGAGAGAAAGAGGAAGGTAGAGGGAGGGGGAGTGAGGGAGAGGGAGGTAGTGGGAGGGAGAGGGAGGGAGGGAGGGAGGGAGAGGGAGGGAGAGGGAGAAGGAGGGAGAGGGGGTAGGTGGGGACGGAGGGAGGGAGAGGGAGAAGGGGTAGATGGAGAGGGAGGGACAGGGAGGAAGAGGGAGGTAGAGGGAGATGGAGAGGGAGATGGAGAGGGAGGGAGATGGAGAGGGAGGGAGATGGAGAGGGAGGGAGATGGAGAGGGAGGGAGTGGAAGAGGGGGTAGTGGGGGGGGTAGAGGGAGAGGGAGAGGGAGGGACAGAGAGGGAGAGGGAGGGACAGAGAGAGGGGGTGACAGAGAGGGAGAGGGAGGGACAGAGTGGGAGAGGGAAGGACAGAGAGGGAGAGGGAAGGACAGAGAGGGAGAGGAAGATAGAGGGAGAGGGGGTAGAGGAAGAGGGAGGTAGAGGGAGAGGTAGGTAGAGGAAGAGGGAGGGACAGAGGTAGAGGGTGGGAAAGGGAGCTAGATGTAGAGGTAGAGGTAGAGGGAGTTAGAGGGAGAGGGAGCTAGAGGGAGGGAGATGGAGCTAGAGGGAGGGAGAGGGAGCTAGAGGGAGGGAGAGGGAGCTAGAGGAAGAGGGGGCTAGAGGGAGGGACAGAGAGGGAGAGGAAGAGGGGGCTAGAGGGAGGGACAGAGAGGGAGAGGAAGAGGAAGGTAGAGGGAGGGAGAGGGAGAGGGAGGTAGAGAGTGGGACAGAAAGGTAGAGGGAGGTATAGGGAGAGGGAGGGGGAGAGGGAGGGAGAGGAAGGGAGAGACAGAGCGATAGAGGGAGAGGTAGGTAGAGACAGAGCGGGAGAGGGAGGTAGATGGAGAGGGAGGTAGAGGGAGGGAGCTATAGGGAGAGAGAGAGACCGAGAGTTCGAGGGAGGGAGAGGTAGAGGAAGGTAGAAGGAGAGGGAGGGCGTGGGAGGTAGAAGAGGGAAATGGAGTGGGAGGTAGAGGAGGGAAAGGGAAAGGGAGGTAGAGGGAGGGAGAAGAAGGTAGAGGTAGAGGGAGGAAGGTAGAGGTAGACGAGGTAGAGGGAGGTACAAGGAGGTAGAAGGAGAGGGAGGTAGAGGAGGGGGAGGGAGGTAGATGGAGGGAGAGGACGGTAGAGGGAGGGAGGTAGAGGAGGTAGAGGTTGGGAGAGGTAGAGGGAGGTAGAGGAAGGGACAGAGAGGTAGAGGGAGAGGGAGGGAGGTGGTAAAGGGAGGGAGGGAGAGGTAGGGACAGGTAGACGGAAGGAAAGGGAGAGGGAGGTAGAGGTAGAGGGAGGTAGAAGGCGAGGGAGGTAGAGAGAGAGGGAGGTAGAGAGTGAGGGAGGTAGAGGGAGGGACAGAGAGGTAGAGGGAGAGGGAGGTAGAGGGAGGGACAGAGAGGTAGAGGGAGATGGAGAGGGAGGGAGGTAGAGGGAGGTAGAAGGAGAGGGAGGTAGAGAGAGAGGGAGGTAGAGAGAAAGGGATGTAGAGAGAGAGGGAGGTAGAGAGAGAGGGAGGTAGAGGGAGGGACAGAGAGGGAGAGGGAGGGAGAGGGAAGTAGAGGGAGGGACAGAGAGGTAGAGGGAGATGGAGAGGGAGGGAGGGAGGGAGACGGAGGTGGAGGGAGGGAGAGGGAGGTAGAGGGAGAAGGCGGTAGAGGGAGAGAGAGATAGAGATAGAGGGAGGGACAGAGCAGGAAAAGGAGGTAGAGGAAGAGGGAGGGAAAGGGAGAACGAGTTAGAGGGAGGGAGATAGAGGGAGGGAGAAGGAAATAGAGGGAGGGAGAGTATGTGCTACTCCTGTGGACATTGTGGACAGTGTGCAGCCTTTAATTTTAAACATTTGTGTGTTCTAGGAGTGAAGTTTAATGTTTTCAGGTAAGAAACAATGACTTCACCCATTTCTTCTCTACCCCCTCCACTTCCAGTCCCTCACCATCAAATAAATCCAATGGCAATATAAGAGATGCCAGTGTCTAAGTTATTGCTGCGTGCTTGATAGACTGTCTCTCCAATATCTTGCCACTTTTTTTTACATAAATGTCTTGCAGCGTTTTAAATAAACGTTCTTCCAAAGCTATTGCAGCGTTTTAAAATAAAGTTGTTTGCACTTGCCTCTCCCTCTCCTTTCTTTCCTCTATCTTTGTCACTCCTTTCTCTCTTTCTTCTTTCATTCTACTTGTTCACCTATCACCGATCTCACCTCACTCCTCTCAATCTTATTCTCTGTCAGTCTCCAAGTCTCTCATTCCATATTTCCTTTCTTCGGATCTCTCTCACTGGTCTGTCTTTTCCCCTCCCACTTACTTATATCTCAGCTTTTCCTTCTCTTTTTCAGTTGTGTCTCACACTTTCTTCTCTTACTCTTCACTGTTGCTTCATATCGCACCACTCTCTATTCTATCTCTCTTCCTTACGCAACAAACTATTACCCGGTCTCACCTCTGCATCCCCCGGCCCTCAACCCCCAGCTGCACCTCGAGGGCACAAACAATTGGAAGGCTGCTGACAAGTCTCTGCTGCAGCCAGCAATTCTATACCATGAGCTCATCCCCCCCGCCTTCTATGTAGCCCCAATAGTGCGCCCCCCGGCCAGATGCGCCAGGACCCCGGAAGCTGTGGTATCAAAAAAGAGAAAAGACATGCTATGCACTATAATGCGAGTGGAGTGTTTAGGTCTCCACGTTCCGGCGGGACCATCAGCCTATAAATAACACCAGCCCTATGATGTTTACATTCATCCATACTGCATTTCTTATCCAAGCAGCCCACTACCCTGAGCACTCCCTGCCCGCATCTAGCTACGCACATTATGCCACTCCTCCACCCAACAGCACCCTCACTGAGGTTCTGCCCTCTACACTCAGTTCGCCTGCGGACCCCCCCAGATAATCTCATCTCCTACTCACTGCACTCCTACACCTCCCCACCCATCGCACTGTGTTTCCTTAGAACTGTATCTGACTGATACACTATGTTTTCCTTTTATTACCGGCCGGGCCCCACCATAATGGCCTCCCTCTTTCCAAATTAACGTCGCATCCGAATCCCCACCCGCCACCCACTGAGACTCCACCACCCACTGACCACTCCTGCCTAGGCTCGAAGCCTCGGACGCATATTCACCTCCTGACCTGACCGCTGGGGCTGGACTGGCATGGCCCTGGCCTGGCCTGCAGGCAGCAGCTTCACTCTTCAGATGTGGGCGCGAGCGTGCCGGGCACAGCAGCAGAGAAGGCACTAGCAGCAGAGCAATAATTTAAGTTATTATTATGGTCGGTACGGGATGGTACTTCTCAGCGTAGTAGCGTCCGTGGCTGGGTCCTGGGATTGGATGTGCCATACCCAAGTCTGACGCACAGGCCACACCTTTAGAAACGCGCGTCTCGCATTGCGCATGATAAATTCAATCAGGGGCCACTAAGGCAGTTCATTCATTGGCCACCAGCCCGAGACCGCGCACTGTGTAGACTTATCGCAGAGACAACTGCGTGCCGCGTGCATCTGCCCACACCATTTATTTAATATATTATAAATAGGGTTCCCGGTTTTATGGTATTTATTTTCATTTCCGTCTGTATTTATCCATATTTATTTTTTGAGCATTTTCTCTGTATTTATCCACATTTATTTTTGTCACAATCAAAAGACGACTCTACAGCTAGTATTTTTCCACATTTATTTAAATTGACAATGCACACATGCGCTCAGTTGTTATTGGTCAACACTATACATTCATCTGAAAACTTTGCCATTTGCAGAATGTCCCAAATATGCTTAAAAGTGCTATCACAAGCCATTTGTCTCAGAGATTTGCAGTTTTTTTCATCGGCAGAGTGCCACATCCTCTCCCCGACTGAACACCATACTGCCCCACTGAGAGAAACTCACACTGCCTTCAGCTGCAACCCAATTGTGCCCCGTTATAAACACCTGGAATCAATTGAATTTAAATTACGCAATAGACTACAGTAATATGCTGCCTGAAAAAAAGAACATACTGGAATAAAGCAAACACTCATAGGGAATACAACGTAAAGCTTTTACACTCATTCAGAAATCAATGAGTGTTTTTTGCTTGAAAAGCTAACAACATGAAAAGAAAAGTAGGGCTTCACTGGCAAAATCTGTAAGGTGGCGCTAATGTGTTTTAATGTACATAAAACCATTCTGGCAACTTTGCGACTACTTGGTCTTGCTTTATTTAGTTATGTATTTATAGGTTGTATTTTAAAACCCTTTTTACTCTCCTCCTGAGGCTGCATTTTGGAGTAGAAAAATGTCAGACAAAGACATTTGCAGTAAAAGTGTTTCTTCTTTTTTCGGATCCATTTCATTGTGGTGCTTCAACCGACTCGCCTCTTGTCTCCTTTCTCAGCCCACACACAATAAAGCTCTTTGTTTGTTTCTCATTTTTTTAAATTCTTATCTCGAAAACTTCTCTTAATCCCCCACATTCCTGGTTGGACTACACTGAACGTTTGTCTATTCAAGGCTTCCCCTCCAGCACACAGGCAGCCCCTAAGACCCACCTCTCCGAGTGCCGGTGTGGGGATTTAGCCGACCTGGAGATGGAGACCCTTCCAATACCCATCCGTATATAGCACTCGCCAGGCTAGATGAAGATTTGCTTACTGCTATTGCTCTGGCTGTAACTGAAGCAGTCCTTTTTATCCTACAAACTGCATGTGCACGTTTCGCAAGCTGCTCTTGTAAAACCCAGTCTGCGAGGAAAAGATGGGTGCTGGAGCAATCGGCAGAGTGAAGAGGCAGGGTCTGAGGGGTGAAAGAACAACAAAGCCTCATTAACAAGTAAACAATCTTTCAAAGACCTGTGAAGTACTCAGGTGCAGCTGTGTGGGTGCCCGGAAAACTGTCTCAGCCCGGGCTGACACCTCTTAACCCTCTAAGGAGGGGGAGACACCAGATGGTTGGGGGTGTGATTCTATTGATGGCAATGATAAAATATACTAGTATTTCCCATTTTTTATATATAAATACAGATAAAGGAAAACATGTTTTCTGTCTGTATTTATATGTAAAAATCAGTTTAAACGGAAAACCGGGAGCCCTAATTATAAAGTGCAGCAGCAGAGCCTCACTGTTGTATCTGCTGGGTCGCGATGACATGTGACCTCGCCGGGTGATGTGGGTCACTTGGGGGCCTGGGGCTACTTAATAATGCTCAGAGGCTGATCTGCTGATTTCGTGGCTCTCGCGCCCTACTGGCCTTATGCATGCGCGCCACCGTTTATTAACCTTAGGGTCACATGAGCCAACGTAGCGTGCCAGTTACATCACTGGCACGACACAACATTCCTCCACAACAAACATAAAAAAAACAATCCAGTCACCATTGTGGCGTTCAGTGGTCCATGAGAGTCCCTGAGAGACGCGAATGCACAACGATCATCAAGTAAACTGAAACGTTCTACGTGAAATAACCATGCAACTTGTGAGTCGGCTCAGGGTTCTTACGAAGTCAATACTGGGGAATTACCATACCACTCCAGCTCTCTGTCCTCTGCCCCAGACTACAGGTCACTTTGGCCATCAGTGGAACTGTAAAGCCCCTCCACTGACGCAACAGCCGCAGATACTTCTGCTGGCATCGGGACATGGCCAGGAGTGTCGTTAGATCCCTGCACTCTGGAGGTCTCTGCCCCAGAGTCCACATTTACCTCCGTCACTCCAGGGAACTCTGATGGGCCTTCCAGCAGATCAGCCGAATTCGCCATTGAGGCCTGCTGGAACTTCTTGATGAATGACGCATTTCTTATTACTGTTTCTCTTCCTCTTCTCGTGATGATCCGGGTGCCGTTCACGTTGACAACAGTCCACAGGTTCTTCTCGTAGGGCAATCGAAACCTCCCACTGGTCACTCTGTTTTTAAGCAGCACCAGTTCGCCTCTCGCGAATTTCACAGGATGGGCCCGTCGCCTTCGGCTGATTTGGGCATGGGCACTGGTGCGTTGCGCCTCCCCTTGGAACTCATCCGGTGTTGCTGGACATCACTGGGGGTGGTGAGGAATGGAGTCAGTGATTACTCGCCCCATGAGAAGATGTGCCTTGGCCACCAAGTGGTGGTATGTGGCGTCTGGTGATAGCTTCGTAGGAAGGTGAAGATTGCTAGCTCCAATGATTGATGTTTTTCGTGAGCAATGAGTATCACCTTATTCAATGTGTGCATGAATCTTTCTACCTATCCATTAGCCTGTGGCCACCTCGGGGTGATTCTTCGGTGACATATGTCTAGTGTAGCAAGATAGGCGGCTAACTCCTGCCCTTCCTCTACCTCCATCTCCCTCCATTATCAGTCCTCAGCTCTCGAATGAGGCCATGTGTCGCCATGATTTTCTCTAGCTTTGGGATGTCCTCCACGGCGCTTGGGGAGGCTATGATTTCGACCTCCGGGTACTTGGAGTGATCATCGATGGCTACAAACAGGTGTCTCCCATCTGGCACCCTGACGAAATCTAGACTGACACACGACCAGGGCCTCAAGAGTCTCGGCTCGGCAATTATAGGGGCTGGACAGGGAGCTTCTCCGGTGACCTGACGCCACTGACAGGAGCGGACAGTGGCCTCCACAAGTTTGTCCACGAGGCGGAACCACACTTTGGTCCAAAGCTACGACTTGTTCTTGACCCTTGCTTGGTGTCCTATGTGTACTAGCTGAACCACCTGGGCAGTCAGGGCCTACAGTATCACTAGTCGGTGTCCCCGCAGTAGGCATCCAGTGGAGTCCTCGGTGAGTTCCTCTCTGATGCAATATAAACTATCCATGATACGCTGGGCCTCCACGGTAAGTATCTTCCACCCTTCTTTTGCCCAATGCCAGTTGCCTTGACTCAAGGCCATCTTTGCGCGTTGTAGGCATTCATCCTTACCCATTTCCTCTCACAAATCTTCCATGGAAAGTGGGATTGGGCATTACTGTGCTGTGACACACCTGACGTACTCCTAGGTATCAGCAGGACCCTCCTTTTCTTTGTCAGTGGACGCCCCCGGATGAGGCAACAGGTAGTCCGCTGGGTTTTTGAATCCTGGTTGATTCTCCACTCGGCATTTATAGTTCTGTAACTGCAACATCCACTTCTCAATTCGGGGTGGTGGCTTGGTGGATGTCCCGGAGAACAGGGCTACCAGAGGTTTGTGGTCAGTCGCCACAATAAATGGTTTACCATACACATATAGGTGAAAATGACGACACCCCCAGTGTATTGCAATGGCCTCCTTCTCAATCTAGGAACACCGTTGTTCAGTGTCCATGAGGGACCGGCTGGCGAAGGCCACCGGAGCCCAGTCTTCCGTGGTGTGTCGCCGTTGGAGCAAAACGGCTCCTAGTCCGGCCGGGCAGGCATCCACCGCAATCAGTGTCATCTTTCTGGGGTCGAAGAACGCAAGGGTGGTCGCCTGGGAGAGAGCATCCTTGATATCCTGAAATGCTTTGGCTTGATCCACATCCCATTCCCAGGGGACGGAGACCTTCGTAAGTTCCCTCAGTGGTAGGGTGAGCATTGTGAGCTCTCGAATAAATCACCCACAATAGTTCACCATACCAGGGAAACTGCGGACCTCGGTGACGTTGGTGGGGGCAGCTGCTTTCTTGATATCACGGACCTTGTCCGGATCGCGATTGACTCCTTCCTCCGAGAAGGTGTACCCAAAGAATTGTATTTTCCTTTTAAGAAACTCGCACTTCTCTCGGTGGAGCGTGAGTGCGGCGTCCTGCAATCTACGGAGTACCTGAGTCAGTCGGGAGTTATGTTCAGTGATTGTCTTGCCGTGGACTATGATGTCATTGCTCACCTTTATGACCCCCGGAATGTCCGTAATCAGCTCCTGGATCATGTTTTGGAAGACTTCGGCTGCACTGGTGTGCTCAGCGTGTGTATCTTCGGATACCCACGTAAGTGGAAAAGGTGATTATGTTGCGGGAGGCCTCATCTAGTACAATCTGATGGTATCCAGACCTCCGGTCTAATTTCGAGAACAGCACGCTCCCGCCATCTCCCCGATCAGATTGTCTATTGTGGGCGTGATGTGGCATACTCTTTTAAAGGCAACATTCGGCAACCTCATGTCCACACAGATTCTCACTGCTCCTGGTTGTTTAGGCTTCCGGGTGACAACAATTGGGGAGACCCATGGAGTAGGCCCAGTCACCTTTTCGATGATGCCCGCCGCCTCTAGCTTCTTTAACTCCTCTTCCACTTGGGGGCACTGGTGAAAAGTCAAGCGCTGGTGGCACAGGGCTATGGGTTGCACTGTCGGGTCAATGTGGAGATGCACTTCTTTGCATTTGAACTTCCCAATCCCTTCGAAGGTGGTTGCGAACTCCTCCAGGATATGTTGAACAGACTCCTGGGGGATGCCAAAAGCGAAGGTTACTACCCCCAGGTCTTCTGCAGCGCGGCAGCCTAGTAGCATGCCCTCTCCATCCTCTGTGACATACACATTGATGATGATGGAGTGGGCGCCATGGGAGATGGTAGTCTTGAACCGGCATCTTATCTTTAGTGGCGTATCCTGGCCATAGGCAAAAACCCTGATGGTGCTGGGGTGTAGCACTGGAGCAGAGTCCATAGTTTTGTACAGGGCGGCAGCCATGATGTTAATCATGGCGCTTGTATATAACATAGCCGTGACGTCATGCGAGCTCACCTGGACGTGACATTGGGGCAGTCGTCTGGCTTCTCGAATGGTAGTTTTGATCATGTGCACCTTGTGCACAACCCTCTCCTCTTCGTCGTCATCGTTCAGGTCACTGGGCTCGCCACAGCCTTCCGAAATTGTGTTGACAACTTGTCTGGGCTTCGGGTGTTTCTTCGACCTGCAAACCTTCTCGAAGTGATTATACCGTCCACATCCTGAGCAATGCTTGCCTTTGGCTGGGCCCTCTGCTGCCATGTGAGTGGGTCCACCGCAATATCCACAGGTCTTCGCCTGTCCCTGAGACGCAGTTCCTGCTCACTTCTTGTTTCACCTTGGTGTTGGCTTTGTCGTGACGGCATTCACCGGTTCCATCTTGATTGCTGACTGGAGAGCGACCTCCATGTGGGCCGCTCGGGCCTTCGGTAGCTCGTTGGTGCAACCAAGTGTTAGTATGTCCGCAATGGCTTTTCCAGATTCCTCTAGGATCCTCTCACGGAGCTTCGCTGATGCCCAGCCGTGGATTATTTGCCCTCTTATTTCCTCCATTTTGTCTCTGAACCCGCACGTGGGCGCTAGATTCTTGAGCATGGCATGGAGTGTGTCAAGGGACTCTTCATGGAGCTGGCGCACCGGACGAAATATGAACCGTTCGTAATCTTGGTTCGCCACAGTTCAAAATTTCCATTAAGGGCATTGATTAGCGTGTGGTGAGTCTCAGGCGTGGCCTCAGCGAGTGTCTTGGTTATGTAATGAATGTCCTTGCTACCCAGGTGCAGTAGCATGGCCCTCTTTTGGTCCTTGTGGACTTTCGTAGCCTTGAAGAATATAGTAGCCTTTCAACCCAGTCCTTCCATTTTGTCGCCAGTGCCGATGGGGATCCTTCTACCACCAAGGGTTCAATGGGGGGGAATGGTGGACATGGTGATTTCTTGCTGCCCCCTGCCTGTGGGTCTTCCTCACTGCTGTGCCTGACCGCGTGGACCTGCCACCTGATGCTGGGGAGAAATCCACCTCAGTTTCATAGTCGTGCTGCACTGCTTGGGTCTTGTGCAGATGACCCTGCTCTGCTCTGGCCTATTTGGGCCTTGGTCAGAGGCCTATGCAATGTGCTGGACCGCTTGTGCCTTATCTGGGGTTTATGCTCTGCTCCCACGTGGGTCTGCCCTAATTGCTGGTGCACCCCAGATACACACTTCACCCACCAGGGCCAGAACATGATGTGGTCAGCAAATGGGGGGAAGCTGCCATCAGAGATTACAGGAATTGCACCCATGAGGCCGGGCAGCACAGGCGCCGGGAATGCCCAGGGAGCACGCACCACCGCCATTTTGGTCTTTCGCCAACTGAGGCCTGCGCACGTGGCTGAAGACGGGCCACAGCGTCTGGGCTCTCATTCACCGGTGAAGTGCTGGAGAAGAGCACGCGGGCGGAGGCACACCGCCGTGTGAGCTGGAGTTGGTTCTTCCTCGCAGAGCGAGCGGCAGCACACCAGGGACTCAAACGTGCCATGGCACGAGCGCCGCAAGGTAAGGGTGACACCCCCGCGGCCGCCACACAGCGCAGAGATGGGGCACACGGGACACACCCACCCTCGTCGCCAGCTGATATATCGGCGAAGTCGCGATAACATGCGACCTCGCCGGGTGATGTGGGTCACTTGGGGGCCTGGGGCTACTTAATAATGCATGGAAGCTGATCTGCTGATTTCGTACACCCTACTGGCCTTACGCACGCCACTGTTTATTAACCTTAGGGTCACATGACCAAACGTAGCATGCCCGAGTTGTCACAAGCACAACACAACACCTCGCCTGCGCACCTATTCCTGAATGAAGAGGCTCAGCTGTCAGAGCAGGGCAGAGGCCTGGCTGGGACCCGCTCGTGCACTTGCGCACCATTTAATTATAATGAAAGAGAGGCTCAGACGAGCCTCTCTCCTGACCCTTGGGGCCCAGGCGTGCGTGCCGTGTGCAGTGCACCACTTAATTTATTAAGAGGCCGGGCGTGTTTTAATTCTCCTTGATGAAGTGAGGGGGCACCTGGAGCGCGGGGGTGTTGGGGCCTTTGTTACGCCCCTGGCGAGAGGAGTGATTGGGTCCCCACGTTCCGGCAGGAACATCAGCCTATAAAATAACACCAGCCCTATGATGTTTACATTAATCCATACTGCATTTCTTATCCAAGCAGCCCACTACCCTGAGCACTCCCTGCCCACATCTAGCTACGCACATTATGCCACTCCCCCACTCAACAGCACCCTCACTGAGGTTCTGCCCTCTACACTCAGTTCACCTGCGGACCCCCCAGATCATCTCATCTCCTACTCACTGCACTCCTACACCTCCCCACCCATCGCACTGTGTTTCCTTAGAACCATATCTGACTGATACACTATGTTTTCCTTTTATTCCTGGCCAGGCCCCACCATGATGGCCTCCCTCATTCCAAATGAACGTCTCATCCGAATCCCCACCCGCCACCCACTGAGACTCCACCACCCACAGACCACTCCTGCCTAGGCTCACAGCCTCGTACGCAGACTCACCTCCTGACCTGAGGGTTGGGGCTGGGAGGGCCTGGCCTGTAGGCTGTAGCTTCACTCTTCAGAGGTAGGTGTGAGCGGGCCGAGCACAGCAGTAGAGAAGGCACTGGCAGCAGGGCAAGGCTAGCCAGCGGCTAGCAATAATTTAAATTATTATGATCGGGACAGGTTGGTCCTTCTCAGCGTAGTAGCGACCGTGGCTGGGTCCTGGGATTGGATGTGCCACACTCAAGTCTCACACGCACGCCACACTTTTAGTAAGGCGCGCCCGGCATTGCACACAATAAATTCAATCAGGGGCCAGCAAGGCAGTTCATTCGTTGGTCACCAGCCCCGAGACCCCGCACTGCGCAGATGCATCGCAGAGACAACTACGCGCCATGCGCACCTGCCCACACCACTTATTTAATATATTATAAAAAGAAGCAGCAGAGCCTCACCGGGCCCGCGCACCTATTCCTGAATGAAGAGGCTCAGAGGTCAGAGCAGGGCAGAGGCCCAGCCGGGGCCCGCTTGTGCGCACTGCACTGCTGTAACTTGCGCACCATTTAAGTATAATGAGAGAGAGGCTCAGGCAAGCCTCTTTCCTGACCCTTGGGGCCCAGGCGTGCCTGTCGTGTGCAGTGCACCACTTAATTTATTAAGAGGCCGGGCATGTTTTAATTCTCCTTGATGAAGTGAGGAGGCCCCTGGAGCGCAGGGGCACCCCCGCAACCCGGGGGATATGGGGGCCTGTGTTACGCCCCTGGGAACTAGGCAGGGATGCCCCCAGTCACCCTTGCTCTTCGCCTTGGTGGTAGAGCATCTTGGAGTGTGCAATGGGGTGATAGATTGGTACAAGCTTTCCGGACAGAGTGGGATGAGATGGATCATGTGGCCCCATATGCTGATGGCCTATTGCTATTGCTAAGGTACCCCATATGAATCAGTGATCAATAATTACAGATCCTGGATTTGTATGGGAAACCATGGGTACTCAGGAGTAACTGGGGGAAGTCGGCAATTTTCCGGATTTGGGGCTTAGGCGTAACCAAATCCCAGAGAGTTTCAAGTATCTCGATGTCCAGGTAACTTTAGATTCTACATGATGTTGGGAGCTCAGATTGGTTTCTTAGCTGCCAAGCTTAAACAAAATGTTAGCTCTTAGGACACCTCAGCTTTAAGCACCCAGTCAAACAAAATAACTGTAAAAAAATTGGTTTATTAATCACAACCCTTGTAAGGGTTAATCCTTCAAAGTCACTAAATTAGCCTGATCCCAACCCCTTGGTAGCTTAACTTGGGGCAATGTGCAGAGTATTTAGGCAGTGCCAAAACAATAATAAATCAAAAGGGGCTGTGGGAGAACCCACAGTTGGGGGAATGCACAGCTATAAGACAAAATGTCTAAATCACAATTTTACCAATAACAGTGTACTAATCGTAAGAAATGCTCAAAGGCAATAAGTTCATCATTTCATCTGCAGTTTTTACTGATGTGACATTCTGCAAATCACATATGGTAAAGCATTATTGACATCTACAAAAAACAATGAAGTACAATATAGACTGTCCTTGTCTATTTTCAAAATAATATTAAACAAACACTAGATTTTAATCATCTACATTTAACTCCAATCACATGTCATCCTTTGTTTCATAAGTCCCAATGCATTTCGGGTTACGAAAAACCCTTCGTCAGGGGAATGAATTTTCATGAATATGGAGATCTTCACAATCAATGTCACCACTGAAATCTAAAACACAACAACATGCAGTAAGATTACTGCTAAGCTAATAGGATTTGCACCCCAGATTGTGCACTGAAAGGAAAAGTGTAAGCAAGAGTCCAAATAGTAGATGCATGCTATTGCTGAAAGGTATGTGCTCCAGAATATAAAAGGTGAAAAGATAAAGAACCTAAACCAGTAAAGTAAGGCTGTTATGCCTTGCCTGTACCTTCCAATATTCGCTGGCCGCAACAGTCAGTCAGTTGCTGAATCCAGCTGTGTTATAGGCAATATCTAAAGTAAAATCGAAAAATAATGCTAAGAAATAAGCACTAGTTAATGTGCTGGTCCCAAGCGGAAAAAGACTAGTATTATAAAGCTTACCGGAAAAATACCGGGGGGAGATTCTGGTGAATACTGCTAGGGATCGTACTGCAGCTACCCAAAAGGAAAGCGAAAGGCGTTCCTCAGTCGTTTCAGAAGACGGAGCTCAAGGCTGTAAGGGTAAACAAGGACGGACGCGGGATTAGTGTCCTCCGTGTTATAAACAGTAACTGCAGACCGAAGTCTAGAGAAAAATAAACGTACCCGAAAAATGAAGAACCTGTATCCAAGATGTACTCGCTCCGTGAACCGCGAAGTTCCTGGATAATGCCCAGAGTACTTTGCGCGACGGGGTAATGTTCTATCAATATGAAGCGAGGAGGTCTGCATATAGCAGAAAATGACCCTAATGTAGAAAACGATGTGGAAAACGGACTATAAAGTGATTTATTTTGAAAAAAGAGGAAAGAAAAAGAGAAAAGGGTCCCTAATGATTAATAAAATGGGAATATCCAGGGGTGAAGCAGAAATAACCAGAATGAAACAAAAAAATAAAAATTACAGAAGTCTGAAAAATAAACGTGTGTGAGTAAAGATGACCAAGCAAGAAATTCCTGGGAGTAGGTTAAACAGCTGAAGTGGGTGCAAATCCTGTACAATATTGAACTATACAAAATGGGTTATATAAAACATAACATCTCATAATGGTCGTTGAGCCCATTTGGGGCCAACGTTCTCAGTGTTTTTATCCAATGTGTTTCCCTGCGAGCCAGTGTGATATTAATGTCTGTGCCCGAAACCTTTTTGACTCTTTCTAAGATTGTGAACCGTATTTGCGGTATGGTGTGTCCCGCCTTATCCCAGTGTGTTGCCAATGGGGATGTGGTATTTTTATTCCTGATACGACTCTTGTGCTCTATGATGCGTGTCTTAATCTTTCTACTGGTTCTGCCTACATACACAAGGCCACATGGGCATTTGATTGCATATATCACTTCTTCAGTGTTGCAATTTGATGTGTGGTGAAGTTTCAGTTTTTTGCCCGTTTGTGGGTGCATGAAAATATCTCCTTGAATTACATTGCTGCATTGGCCGCAGTTGTAACATTTAGTCATTCCCTTGAAACCTCCTGTGGGTTTGTCTTCTTAACAATAATAAAGTCACAATGCAACACAATACAAATTTCAAACCAAATTAGATAAATAGAGTAAAATGTAAAAGGCAAAATGACACTAAAATGACAAACCATCAATATGATTTTTTTTTAAGTGTTAAGTAGCAATAGCACCAAGAAGAATTAAGTGGAAATGGGAGCCAATGGTTGCAGTAGACTGGGACAAAGGCGCAATTTGAAGCTGACTGCAAAAGAGTGTGGGTCAGATACACCAACCAGGTTTGTCTTGGTCAAAGATTTTACCTTCTGACTTTAGTCTTTTAATTCTGAATCTACCAAGGGAGTACACTACCAATTCAATTCAATTTTATTGATATAGATCTCTTACGAGATCAACAATGGTACATAATTCAATTTATAAACATAAAATTCTTTTATAAAATATTTTAAACTTAATATGCATATCACTCATTTAAAACCAGAACCAAACGCTTTTAAAAAATGTGTACAATTTATAGCACACAAATTCATTTAGTGGATTTTTAAAAAGAGTGAATAGATCAATGGAGGAGGAAAAGTTATGTCTAAAAAAACTATAGGTTTTAAAAAACAGTTTTGAGCCCCTACTACCTCCTTGTTAGACATAACCATAGTATATGTGCTAGGTCCTGGTTTCCGTGATTGCATTTATCACACACCCCACTATTGTTATTGAGGTTATTCCAGTGTCTAGTAAAAACCTTTAGAGGAAGTAGTCCTAATCGCAACATGGTAATGCAGCTCCGAATTTTATGTTCCAAAGTAAAGCTTGTGTATTGTTGAGGGGACTTAAACTCAATTGTAGTAGTGATAGCACTGTAATGAGATAATTTCAGGCAATATGCCTTATCCAAGTCGAAATGTAAACATTTTTCAGAAAATGTTTCAGGTGTGCTGGAGTCCAGGACAGAAGTATGGATTGAATACATTGGAATTATTGTAGAGCAGTCTTGAGATTTGTTTGAAATGTGTCTTCTTTTATCCCTTTACTAAAGCTTTCGTATCTCAATAGGGCCCTTAATGAACCTTCTTCCGCATGCAGAAGTTTGAAAGCCCATCTAATTATATTTGCTAAGGCTACTGAAAATGCACTTTTGATGACAAATTCCAACCGAAGAATCTGTACTGGGACAGCTTGGCTTAACATTAATTTACGTAAAAATGTACCTTCACTGATTTGCAAAACGTTCCATCTGGCTAAAGGGATATACTCTGTGGCGTAGGTTATTGTTGGTGCAATTTTGCCCCGTAAATTTCAAAAAGTGCTTGAAAATGCCTCTTGCCTGAATAATTATAAAATGTCCTTAGGATGTTAATATGTGCTTCAGCTTTTTGGTTCATGTGATGAAGATGAGACTGAACTTCTAAAGTTTGAGAAAAGACACGCCAGAGGATAGGTGTAGGATTTTACCACCTCAATTGTAGTGCCATCTAGTTGCCAATTATAGTGGAGGTGGGATTTCTGGCCCCTAAAGGGGAGTACCTTTTTTTTTAGAAATATTTACCTTTAGGAAATTAGTTTGTGTATATCTAGTGAGTGCATCTATGTTTCTCTGTAAGTCCAGCGGAGTAAGGTCAAGAATAACTATGTCATCGGCGTACATTAATGCATGTATTTTTTCATAGGCTACTTTTGGGGGACAATTACTTACATTTTAGAAGATCTTTGGAAGATCACTTCTATAAAGCAAAAACAGGAGGGGGGCTAGAAGGTATCCCTGTTTTAGGCCGTTATACATAGGTATTGTGTGAGTCAGGCCTTTGTCTTGTCCCATCTGGACTTTTCACCAAGTTGAGGTGTGAATAGCTACTATCAGCCTCAATAGTGTGTCCGGGATCCCTATTTTCTTTAGTTTTCTCCAGAGGCTTGGTCTATCAACCCTATCAAAAACTGTTGGGAAATCAACAAAAAGACTATATAGTATACGCAATTTCGAATGTACATAGTTGTCAATGATCGAGTTTAAAATACCCAAGTTATCAATCATGGATTTATTGGGAAGAAAACCTGCTTGAAACTTACACCTTTAGAGAAAGCCCTGTCCCTTACATGCTTGAGGATACTTGCTGCAAATATTTTCCACGAAGCATCTAAAAGTGCAATTTATCTATAATTCCCAGGGTTTAGTTGAGTGCCCTTTTTTAGTATTGTAATAATGTTACTCCCGGTCAATGAATATGAAATTTGAGCAGTTCGTAGAAATAATGAAAAAGGGGCCCCAAGAACACACTCCACTTTGCGGGGTCACTTTGTAGCACTTTAATTGGTATCAAATCCGGAACCATGGCTGCAGAGGGTCTCGCTTTCCTGATGTAAGACTCAATTTGTTTTTCTGAGGGGAGACATAAAGCTTGTTTAATCCTGCCAGAAGGGCTCAGGTAGGTGATGCGTCCCTGCTGTCCGTATACTCCGAGTTAGACTGATAGAGGTCTAGAAGGTAATTTTCCCACTCTGTCTCGGATATCAGTGTTGCTTTTAAAGATTTAAAATTTCCCAGTCCTTTAGCAATCAAGTGCCAGAATTACTTGGAGTTCTTCTTAGTAGCAGCCATGTGTAGATCTATTCAATGTTGGTCAGATGATGCTTTGTTTTTACCTTGGACAGTCAATGCAATTTTTCCTTCAAGCTAGTTATTTCTACTTTTCTTAAACTATAAAAAGTGACAAATTGGCGCCTGATTAATTGATTTAATCTTTTAGAGACATCCTCTCCTCCTGTGATATTTTTGGGCTGATGAGAGATATTGTACGTAGGAGCCTTCTTATGCAGTTTATTCACGATGACAGTCAAAATTTGCTCACTACCACAGATCCCAGAACCTCAGAAGAGGCGCTCAGGGATTGGAGAAGTGTGGCTCAGGGGTTAGAGGCGGCAGACCCGGAAGCTGAGATCGGCCCTGGACCAGGGTTTAATTCCCCGCCTTGGCGGGTCTTGGGCTAAAAATTCCACGGACTCGATAATTCTCGCTCCGGTGCCTTCTCGACTCACGGGTTCACACTCTGCGACTCTGGGCAATAGCTTGCTTAATCTCCACAACGGCCCCTCGCGGCGGGATGCCAGGCTTTCACCTTGTGGATACCCTGCCTGGGGTTATCTTACAACGGAATACCAGGACGGGTTCCCTAAGCAAGCGCCGGGAAACCCACTGCGGGTAGCTGTGCGCTATATAAGCTCAAATACATTTACATTTACATTTAAAGGTGCCAGACCAAACAGCAGGGGTCAGTCAAGACCCAGCTGTATTATGACCCTTTAGCTTTACCAGAAGGCCAGCCTTATGATCTTATCACCATTGGAGTCTACTTATTTGTACTAGGTGCATGAGGGAGAGCAGGTCGGGTCTTCCAGGCACTTCACTGGTCTCAGACAGCAGGTTCAGTCCTCTTCTGATGTTCAACATGTCTATGAATGTTCTGAATTGGGTGCCCGGAGGGTCTATATTAATTTATGGCATGAGCTAGTGGGTGGAATTGACCCCTGGGGACATCCTAACCAATGGGAAAAAGGTTTCCAGGGCTAACCCTTCTCACTTTTAGCACTTCAAGGTGGCCAAAATCTTCGGCCACACTAAACTTGGACTCTGAGGGGTGGGGGTTTGGGTGGGAGTATACTATGAAGAAATTAATGTCCTCCCACATCCAACACAAAATCCAGTTTAATGCAGTTGTTGCCTCCCCGACCAATCGAGGCTGAAGTTTGATAGACCAAAGCTGGGTGTTCCATCAACTAGACAGTGGATACGCTAGGATTATTTTGGCATCCTGTTCTTGCCCCTTGAAATGCACCACAAGTGCTGTATTTAAAACCCCAGCAGATCAATCAAGCAGAATTTGATACTCCCGCAGTATTTGACATTCTAATGTCAACATTAGGCCCTCTGTAATAGCCTTTTTGGCTGTGGGGACAAAGGAAGGGGCCTGCCAAGATGTCAACTAATATGTTCGGGGAGGGCTCTTTAAAGTACACCTCAAGTATTGTGTATAAAACCCCAGCAGATTGGTCAAGCCAGATTTGACATTTAAGCAGATTGACAACGTAATGTCAAAAAAGATGCTCACAACCCCACCCTGCATATTATATCAGGAGCATAAGGGTAATATCCTGCCCTTTCAGGTCAGCCTATTGTTTGCTCTTGAGACGCATTGCACACTCATTCACACCTATTGAAATGATAATTACTGGCAAGCAGAAGTGGTTGAACAAATGCAAATAGACTTTTCGCAAAGAAAAGGTAAGTTTATAAAAGTACTTTTTACTTGATATTTATCAAACATTTGATTTCACCATTGAATTGGATTTTTAATAACCATTAAAAGTAATTGTTTAATTATTTTTCTAGCTGTTGCCTAACTGAAATTAGAATTATAAAGATTAATAATAATGTAACGCTGTGTTTTCCTATGGAACAACTAGCCTTGCTACAATGAAAATGGCTTTTGAGGCTAAGGACAAGTTAAACATTAACTTCCTTCATGTCCTACTTTTAAATACCAAGCACCCTGCATTATTGAAAATAAGGCCTACATGAAGTGACTTCTAAATATTTAAAAAGGAAGGTTTTGATATGCAAAAAGGATTTTTTAGACAGGTCGAATTTGCAGTTTAAAACTGCAATTTGGAGACAACAAATGATAGGTTATCCTCTGAATCATCTTCCTCTTTGTGCGTATGATCTCTATCCTTCTGCTTGGTGGAACCGTAATCCACTGACATGATACAGATTCACTTCTTGTTTGAGTCTGAGGCAATGATTCAATACTGGGAGAAAGTTGATAATTTCCTTTTCTCCCTTTTTGATGACTTGGTTGGTTATTAATCTCCTGCAGGGATACACATACAGGTATTGGTTCTGTTGCATTACTGATCTTGGATTTCTAGAACTCACTTACTTTGGAGACCTCCATAGAGCAAGTTACTTACACTGTTTTCTCCAGTTTCTTGTGTTGATCCTTGGTTCTCTTTTGGATCGGGGACAGCTATTTGTTGGCAAAAAACGACTTTGTCCAGAAGGATGGTCTTAAGTACCGATGACATCTAAAGACCAAAATATTGACTGGATCGACATTTAAAAGCACTAAAATTACGAACACTTTTTCTATGTGCGGACTGCCACAAATCTATCTTTTGGATCTATATATATTTGTTCAGAATAGGATATGTATCTGAGAGTGCTTTCTGATGATCCATCAATAACCAAACCTCTAGATTTGATAGTGCTGAAAAATATTGGGTGCGAACAAATGAGTTTTTCTGAAGAAACATTGTATGCTGTAATTATTTGTGTTTTGCACTATTCAACTATCATATTTGATATAATTAGTCTATCTTGTTGTAGGTTGAAACCTATAATAACTGATCAAACTACACCAAAAGGGAAATATCCCTCATCGGTATAAACATAAAAACATTTAAAAAAAACACCCTGAGAATCGCAAACTAAAATGGCATTTAAAGAGAGGAAACCGAGATAATGAGTCCTTTTTATTTCATCCAAAAGGGACCAACAACGTACCTTTCTTTTATAAGACAGCAGCAGGAAACACTGGTCTAAGATTATTCTCCCTGAAAATTGTTGTTTATGGATGCCGCTAAAATATTGTTTCATCTTCCTTTGTTTCCTTCACTTTTGTGTGCTTGTATTAAAGGTGCAGGGTTTAGAAGCATGTTTTTAGTTGGATCTAATTATTTTAGTACAACGGAGAATCTGGGAATATTAAAATAATTTTGATCTTTTGGCAGTGTTTAACTATTTTGCAAACAGGTGAAATGGCTGGCTCATATAAATCCTGACCAGTATGCAGTGCCCCTGGGACAATTTTCAGAGTGCGGTGATGCCATCAATGTTACATCATCCAACTCATAGGGCTTGTGTAAAATCCAAGCATCACACAAAGAACAAGTGTAGCAAATGAGCCGCATCCATTCAACAGGAGAACGATAAGGAGTAGTCTGGACTCATTCTGGAAGACGCTGTCAAACATATATTGGGGTAATGCACTGCCATTTACAGACAGCACATTTTTTATTGCACTAAATTTGCACAGACATTCAGTTTTCCTGATATGGAGCACAAACAAGGTGTGGAAATAGGGTTTCAATTAATTATAATTTGCTCATCACCTAATTACAGTGTCTTGATTTGTTTTGTCCTACTACAAATGTTTGTTTCCGTCCCACTTCAGAATTCCAAAAAAAGTGCTGAATTTGTGCTTTCTAAACTACTGATATATTTTCAAACAGTTGTGCGGTCCCTTCACAGGTATTTAACATTTGCTGTGTTTGAAAACAATTATATCCTACAGCCTTTCCATTCACACTCTCTGTACTCTAGCAAGATGTTCACATAGATCTATTTACAAATTCCTCTCACTCAGTAGTCAGAGAATGAAAAGTAAATGCCAATCTCCATATTAGACGAATAAGAAGTGTTTGATAGCCTGACATTTGACCCCTCTCTTAAAATGCACCATAACTGACCAAAAAAAGAAAACATTTAAAGGAATATGTATTAAGCATCCATCTTCTGGACTCCAGCATAGTTATCAGGGTGCTGCAGCAGCCTCCAGACCTCTGCCTCCAGTGCCTAAGCCAGTAAGTATTATCACATTTACCCACAGACACATATTAGGTAATGCCCTTTAATGCATCAGCCTCATTTTCTAACAAGTCAGTTTTATAGCAGGTCAACTGCCAAACACCTAAGTCTTTAAACATTCAATCTAAGGTGTAGTGACAGGTACCTGTGAAAAGACCTTGGTTGTCAGGCACATGTGGTAGTGGTGAAGCAGGTCACACGATTTACCACGTAACCGCAAAATCCTAGCTGAAATGTGTCCCATTGTTTTGTGTGATGCCTTCAGGTAATCCTGGCTTTTTACTCAACTTCATTTTAATGTGATGGTTTTTGAGCCCATAGTTACAATGTTAACAGCCAATTCGGAATTGCGGGAATACAATTTGATTCCTGTTACAAGGTTAGGACTGATTTAAGGGTGAGACATTTGCCGTGAGAACACTTGACAGCTATGAATGTCAGCACAACAGCAGGACAACCTTAATGAAGTCAGGCAAAGAGTGCAGGAAAGCAGAGGAAAGCATGCTTAAAGCATCACAGTTCAGGTGCCTTAGAACACAGGGCTACAAATTAATCTGGTGTAATTCACAAGATTACCAGTTTCATAGGGGTTCTGGGCCAGATGTACAAACATTAGGAATATCTATATCCTAATTGCGATTTTCTCCAAATCACAATTAGGAAATCAGTATTCCTAGCAATTCCTAGTGGATCACAAATAGACGCGCATATTAATCAAGTAGGTCGCAATTTGGAATCGTAGCCATCACTGTAGAGATGAACTGCTGGGTCAGCAGACCACCATGTCTGTGATTGCTTTTTAATAAAGCAATCTTTTTTTTTTAAATGCAGCCCATGTTCCTTAAAAGAAAATGGGATGCATGTAAAAAAATAAAATAAAGCTTTGCACTTTCATTTTTTAAGAGTAGGCAATGGTCCTTGGGATCAATGCCTGCTCATAAGTTCTTTTTTAACATTCTCAAAGGGGTGCCAGGGGGACTCATTCCCCTTTGCGAACGGGTAACCACACTCTTATTAAATATTACAGCTTTTGCAACTGGAATGTGTTCGCAAAACATTAATACATACCATTCCAATTCAGTATTTGGAAGGTAGCAAAAGCAAATTGCGCTTCAATAAGTAGTTACTGAATCGCAATTTGCATTTTGCACATTGTAAAAAGCTTTTTTTGGTAGCATATGTCCCGTTTCTGTGAATTTGGCCATTAGCGATTGCATAAAAGATTTGTTCATCTAGCCCCAGGTTTTTGGCAAGGTTGACCACCGCAACAATGTCAATAAGGAGTCGATGACTAAGGTCCAACTGCATCCAGTAATTTGTTTATTAAAAGATTTGAATATTGCAGTCTTACTTTAATCAGTTAATGGTCCTGTTAACCAGACGGAGCTCCGAGGAGAGAATGGGAGAGGGAATGAAATATGAGAGAGGGTATTGAGATGCCAGTGCGAGTAGAAGCGCACTACATAGGCTTCCTATGCTTAAAACAATTTAAAATCAGTCTACTAGACACACTTCCAATGGGAAGCCACTGAATATAGTGCATTACTTCTCCTTTAAATTAAATATGTGTTTTTTACTAATCACTGCAAAAACAGATATTCTGGAAAAAACAGGCTTTATACATTTTGTGGGGGGTAGGCATCAGAATAAACATAGATAAGCGCTGATTTCAAAATGTTTTGAAAACACCACAACTCCAAAAAAAAGTAAACCTTGAAAACAAAACTGCCCAGAAATCATGCATGGCACCAATCATTTATTTCAGTCAAAAATTTAAAAGAATTTTAGATATTGAGGCAGTTTTGTGCTGCATAATATCTACTGGGCATTTCTAGGGCATGTGAATCTAATTTGAAAAGGCCCTGTATTTGGGCAAATATATGGGTTCTAGGCAGGTGCTGAGACAGGGTTTTGTCTTTTAAACTTGAATGAACCTTATAGCATGACACCTGACCTACTCATGGCTGATTACTGAGGAATTTCATCAGTGAAACAAGGAGTAGTGCTCTAAACCAGTGTTGAGGCGAGAAAAACCAGAAACACCAGCGTGCCAGTCAGTCCTTTTTAGGTCGAGCCTAGCGCAGCTTGCATGCGCTGCTCTAGGGGAAGGGCCTCTTGGAATCCCTCCAGACTTTAATAAAACATGTGCGTGTGGCTTTAGTTTTGCCACACCTTCAATTGGCCAAAGGTGGGTGCATGTCCCGCCTTCTCTCTAAACTTTGACTCCCATGGCCTAGGGGTCTCGGGAGCGAGCATCAGCGCAGCCTGGCTCATGTTACTCATTAACCCAGCGCAGTTGCTTTCACTTTCACAACCACGCTTGATTCAGTTCCATAAACGGCACCCCCACAGACTAAATGTAGGTCCTCGTACATAAGAAATCCTTTTATTGTTCTGAAGTGATAACTAGAAGCTACACACATTTTTCATTGTATAAGGAGGTACCGAAATTAGGCAACGCTAACAAAACTGCACATTGACTCTGCAGCAAGCGGCTTTTGTGTCTAATGCTGCGCTCGCCGTATACGGTCTTCATGAATATTTTTTTTTATTTACTTCTTTATAATGTGCGGTCCTTATTCCTAGATTCGGAACTGCCGTGAGTGTATGTATATTAGTAAGTGTGTGGTATTTTTGTAGCGCTACCCTAACAAAAGGCAGCATAAAATGCGCTATTGCATGTATTTAGATAGTGAAGGTGGATTAGGAAACAGATCACCTCCGCGTAGAACTGAAGCATTAATGGCAAAGCCGAAAGATCTCTCCTTTCGCTTGTTTTTGCAGACCTTCTGGCTATGCCTATGCTTTTCCGCATCAGCAGACAGGATAAATACTTGTTAGCCAATGCAGAGCAGAATTTCAAAAACAAAAAAAGGTTTCCCGTGCGATAACATGTGCATGCAATAGCCACACATGCACACAAGTGTAGTGATGTGGCAGCTATTTTTTCAGCTTTTAAATTTATTGTTGCACTGTTTCAGGATGGTGACAAACTTCAAAACGTAAACTGAAAAAATGTGCGTGCAAACACATTGCAGAGAAATTAGTGGCTCGCAAACAAATTGCAGTTGCTGGGCCCTTCTAAAAATGAAGAAAAAAAACAAATTAAACGATTGTCCTCCGGGCTGCCTCTGACACTGAAGCCCCCTCCCCCTCCTGCAGCCTGTGCCTTACATATCTAATTAGCCCCTGGGGTGAGCAAACACAGCAGGCTTGCATTAGTTACAGGACTTGAATTGTGTAGTGAACAAGTCCACTCAGTTCAGGTGAAGGTGGTACAAGATCACAGGGAGACCATAAGTAGATCAGATGAAGAACAAAGCAAGACCCCACCAGGAGCAGCCAGCAGGCAGCTCAGCCCAGTCAACTGTGACTTGTCTGACAGATCCCCAACATTCTGACAGCATCATCACATTAACATTCTACTCGTGGTAGAATAGGATTGTATTGACATTGGCAGGATATAACATAGCCCCCTTTCTTATACGGGAAAAAAAAGCTAGAAAAGGAGAACAAACATTGAAAGAAGAAGAACAAGAGGGAAATCATGAAACAGAGAAGAAAGGAAACCAAATTTAGAAACCATCCTCCCTTCTATACACAACAGAAAAGAAGAACAAGCATTAGAAATGCAATAGGTCTCGCAGCATTAGAGTTAGTGCTTTTAGAATTGTTAATGGTTTTTTTTGTAAATCTTTAGCATGAGGGTGAGGGTGAGTGAGGGTGGGTGAGGGTGGGTGAGTGAGTGTGAGTGAGGGTGTGTGGGTGAGTGTGGGTGAGTGTGGGTGAGTGTGGGTGAGGGTGAGGGATTGAGGGTGAGGGGTTGAGGGTGAGGGGTTGAGGGTGAGTGAGGGTGAGGGTGAATGAGGGTGAGGGGTTGAGGGGTTGGGGGTGAGTGAGGGTGAGGGGTTGAAGGTGAGTGAGGGTGAAGGTGAGTGAGGGTGAGTGTGGGTGAGTGTGGGTGAGTGTGGGTGAGTGTGGGTGAGGGATTGAGGGTGAGGGGTTGAGGGTGGGTGAGGGGTTGAGGGTGGGTGAGGGTGAGTGAGGGTGAGTGAGGGTGAGGGGTTGAGGGTGAGGGGTTGAGGGTGAGTGGGGGTGAGTGAGGGTGAGGGGTTGAGGGTGAGTGAGGGTGAGGGGTTGAGGGTGAGTGAGGATGAGGGGTTGAGGGTGGGTGAGGGTGAGTGTGAGTGAGGGTGAGTGAGGGTGAGGGTGAGTGAAGGTGGGTGAGGGTGAGGGGTTGAGGGTGATTGAGGGTGAGGCGTT
Organism: Lissotriton vulgaris; assembly: GCF_964263255.1. Classification (NCBI taxonomy): domain Eukaryota; kingdom Metazoa; phylum Chordata; class Amphibia; order Caudata; family Salamandridae; genus Lissotriton; species Lissotriton vulgaris. The sequence goes on along the minus strand of NC_141689.1, from coordinate 907,625,309 downwards.
GAGGGTGAGTGAGGGTGAGGGGTTGAGGGTGAGGGTGAATGAGGGTGAGGGGTTGAGGGGTTGGGGGTGAGTGAGGGTGAGGGGTTGAAGGTGAGTGAGGGTGAAGGTGAGTGAGGGTGAGTGTGGGTGAGTGTGGGTGAGTGTGGGTGAGTGTGGGTGAGGGATTGAGGGTGAGGGGTTGAGGGTGGGTGAGGGGTTGAGGGTGGGTGAGGGGTTGAGGGTGAGGGATTGAGGGTGAGGGGTTGTTGGGATAATTATATTTTGTACAGAACAGCGCAAGTGTGTGTTGAGGGTTTTTATCCCTCATCCCTATGAGAGAGGGGTTGGGAGGACGGTTCAAGCAGTGAAGAGGGCGTGGGGGGGTGAGCACGCAAATACAACTGTGTATCGAGATAGCATGTGCTTGCGGTTGCAGAAGGAACAGCTTCAATAACCCAGTGATAGTGCATAGATGGGCAGCCTTCCCAAGTACCACGCACGGCATCTTAATTGCAGCGAATACGCACAGCGAGCACTAACTTTTATTTTCAAGCCGCCTTCAACGCTCACGTCTTTCGGCAGCTTAATTTATGCTAATATCCACTCTTAGCTTTAAGCCGCCTTTGCTCATCATGTTCCCAAAGATATTTAAATGTAACCTAATGAAACAGGTTACCTTTATATATATGGCGAGTCAGCATTAAACTCTAGTTCTAAGCCGCCTTTAACATCTATGTCCTTGAGCACCCTCTCCTAAGCAAGTGTCTCTGCGAGCTCCGCTGTGTTAATGTATTTTAAACAAATGAGTTAGTTTAACTCCACTCGCACCTTAATTGCAGCGAGAACGCACAGTGAGCATTAACCTTTATTTCCAAGCCGCCTTTAAAACTCACGTCCCAGAGCAACGTAACTGATGTTAATATCACTTTTACCTCTAAGCCGCCTTTGCTTATCGTGTTCCCAATGATATTTAAATGTACGGCGGGAAGGGGAGGGGGCGGAACGGGGGCGAGAGGGGAGAGGTGCGAGTAAAATAAACAAAAAAAAAGAAGCCGGAGGGAAGAGAGGGGAGGGGGGAGGAGAAATGCGACACGGCGGGAAGGGGAGGGGGCGGAACGGGGGCGGAGAGCTGAAAAGTGTTGCTGCAACGTGTGGATGCTTGTGAAGGACATCATGTAGTGAAGATGCTCCCTTGGCGTAAGGAGCATAGTAGAGAAGACGTGGTGAGGAGGCTGATAGCTGGTGAGTTCAGGATTTAGCATGCGGCCTGTGCATGTATGTAGGGGACATGCAAAAAGACCAGAGATGTACTTCGATCCTAGGACAACAAGTGAACGGGGTAGCTGGTTAGTATTTTAGAAAGGGTATATGCTGGATCTGTGTCACACGGCGGGTAAAATAAACAAAAAAAAAGAAGCCGGAGGGAAGAGAGGGGAGGGGGGAGGAGAAATGCGACACGGCGGGAAGGGGAGGGGGCGGAACGGGGGCGGAGAGGGGAGAGGTGCGAGTAAAATAAACAAAAAAAAAGAAGCCGGAGGGAAGAGAGGGGAGGGGGGAGGAGAAATGCGACACGGCGGGAAGGGGAGGGGGCGGAACGGGGGCGGAGAGGGGAGGAGCGGGTAAACAAAGACGGACATGCACGCGCCCGTGACTTTTAAGGTCAATGCGCATGCGCATAAGCTTAATGCGCATGCGCATTGACCTTAAAAGTCACGGGCACTGCAAGGAATCGCCACGATTCCTTGCAAGTTAGAAAAGAGTCGATGAGCCCCTATAGTCTCGCTTGCTCGATGCGCATGCGCATCGACAGGCGAGACCTAAAAAGCAACAGCATCAGAGAGAAAAGAAAAGCAAACACAAAAGACTGCACCAAAGCACTTCAACTGGCCAGTACAGGGATGAATGGAGAATGAAAATGGAAAACCAACAAAACACAGGCTACAGGCTGCGATGAACACAGGGGAAGAAAACACGGCAAAAAAGCATAGGAAAGCCCAGAATCCACAAGAGACACGAGAAGAAGACACCAGAAGAAAAACAGAAAAGAAGAAAGAAACAAGTAAGACGAGGAAAAGTAAGGGTGATTTCCCATCTAAACACCATTATCATTACGTAATGACAAAAATGTAATGCATAGATAACAGTGAAAAGATAGCAATAAAAAACACAATATAAACGGAACATACTTAGCAATGAAAGCATGTAATGCACTCAAATAGGGTAAAAAAGTAAACTAAATATGTGAACTAGAATGCATGGGTGAGAACCCATGACTAATCTCTTGGGATAGAGATGCATTGTGCACAAAACAGGAAACACTCCCCATACACATCTAAGTGTAAGGACAAAATTTGTGTGGAAAACCCACACCATGCACTGTAGTAATGTAACTGTGTTAAACAGCACATATGAATAGGTTCTCAAGACATATTCCAAACAATAAACAGAACATTTGGGTAAGAACCCGTGCTAATGCAAAAGGACAGTGGCCTTTGCATGAGAACTGACAGTGTATGGGTGGGAACCCATATACGTAATGCAAAGGGGCTACACCCTTGCATAGCTCCCAGGAGGGAGGTAGAACAGAGTTGTGCACAACAGAAATACACAACCTATGTAGGGTAAACAGATAAAAAGAGAGGTGTCCGCTAATTGACAACTAGTGTGGAGCTTCCACACTGTGCAGTAAAACAACGTGAACGTTAGCCTTTCGGGTAGGAACCGAAAATAAATGGGTAGAAACCCAAGACTTATCGCTTAGGAAAGAGATGCATAAAAGATGCAATAGGACTGGAACCTATGCATAATTGCCCTGAAACAACACAATTAAACATAGAACAAAGGGCAAGAGTACTGAGATAATGCCTCAAAACCAACAAAGCAATATGCACAACTTTTGAAAAAAACAGACATTGTTACATTTTGAAAATACTCCTAGCTTGCGTACGTCAGGTGTATTCAGAGATAACATTGCTGCCAACCTAGATTTGACTGTGTGTGAGAAAATGGTACCAATAAACATGTACAAGTAAACATTTGAATGTCAACCAACTGCACCGTAAAAAAAAATATATAATGTTATAGTGACTGGTGTGCCTGTCATCGGAAAATGTGGCAGGCGAACGCGCTAAAGAAATAATGTTCGCCAGAGGTATCCTGAGTTAAAGGCAGAATCACTGAAGTTGTGCCACGACTGAGCGGAAGACAAAAGCGAGAAGCTGAAGTTGCAGGATAATCATGACCAACAGAAATGAAGAGAAAGGTGACGAAATGTAGAGATCCTGCGCTTTGTGTTGAAAAACGTGGTTGACTAACTGAAGAAATAGTAAAAACTTGAAGTATGCACAACAACCAACCAAAAGATGGCGGAACGTTTTTGATGTTCAGCTGAGTGACTCACATCACGTTTGGGCAGCAGAGCGTCTATCAGCAGCTGAAGAAGATGTCACGAAGGAACCCCAGGAAACAATGACGGAGGTAAGGTGCGGGCGCTGGAGCCAACTTGAAGATAATTTTAATGGGCGGCTCGAGCTAAAGAAAACGTGCATTTCCAACAGTGTAACATTTTTGAAATACACAGTGTAAAAAAACATAATCAGCACTAAGTCAGGAGAATTCTTCATGCCAAACAAACACATAGGCCTAACAATGGTGTTGTTTTCCCTCTGTCGTTCAACAGTTGGTATTCTGGCCACAACTGTAGACTGTATTTGAAAAAGTGGCAATAGATTGTTAATTAACACAGCAGGTTGCTGCAGAAAAAATACATGGAAGCACAAACTCGTCTTCCCGATTGCACGTTTGTACAAGATGTAGACGGGCTCAGGCAAAACACGAAAGAGCACAGTTTGAACCCTTCATAGAACTCTACAAATGCCAGTATAAACATCCCACACAGGTTAAATGGTGCCGGTTGTTGTCAAAATACAACTGCCAGTATTCTCCCCATAGGTGTTTAAAATGTAGTCAAATAAAGCATGCACACAAGCCTTCAATTTACTTCACTTGAGGCTTAAAGTGGTATAGAGTCAATGTGCGCTGAAACGGTAGTCCAAGAGACAGGGAAAGACAGCAGAGACCATGGTAATGGTATCAAGTACACACGCAGGATGTCCAAATAAAAGAACTTTGCAGACAGAAAGCACAGCATACAGCACTCTTCCTCCCTAGAGCATAGGACAGATACGTTGCAAAGCTTGGAGAGCATCAGGCTTACCTCCAGTAACAGCACAGCACAGGACACATGCGCTGAAGAATGACAGGCTTACCCTCTCCACACTGAAGGCAAAGCACAGGATGCGGACAAAGCACAAGATGTAGCCCAAGTCCATTTCACCTTAACTATTGACCACACAAAAACGGTCAGGGTCCAGCGGAGGGGAAACTTTCGTACCAGGAATGGGACAAGATTGATATAGCCGAACTGCATGCACAGCTTGGCGCTACTACATCAGGCTTAGATCAAGACTGTAATGTAGCTACAAAACAAGTAGATAATTGGATCAAATCAGCAGTTCTCTCAGTTGCTCCCATTAAAATTAAAAACCGTAAGAGGAAAAACTTCTCGGAGCCATGGTTCTCAGAGAAATGAAGACTACAAAAACAGACATGCAGGCGGGAAGAAAGGAGATGGAGGGCCAATCATGAGGTTAGGGAGAAAGAATCTTACTGCAAATCATTAGCCACTGATAAGAAACTGTTAGCTGAAGAAAAATCGGCATTTTTCGTTAAAAAAAAATCAATGAGGAAAAAAACTCCAGTAAAGAATGGTTTGCCACTGTAAAAAAACTCACTGAGCCTACTGCCAAACAGACAGAAGGTAGCTTGTTCTGTGTAACGAATTGGGGCTATTTTTCACTGATAAAGTGAGACTCATCTACGAATCCTTCATTCCTCCGCACTGCGACTCATATGCAAGGGGTAATCTCCAAGCTATTATGGGAAAGCCCTTAGTTTCAAGTCACCCAAAATTCAAGTTCTCAGTCCTGTCAGTAGAACAGATTAATCATCTTGTTATGTCAACTAAGTCTGGGGGCCCTGTGGACCCGTGCCCCCCCCCAAGGTCCTGCATATGTTCCATGAGATGCTCAGCACTCAACTCCAGCTGCTCCTTGCCAACATATTACAGCCCAATTGCTTCCAGAAAGCTTAAAAGGCGGACTCCGTTCTTCCTCTCCTTAAGAAGCCTAACCTTGACCCTTCTATCCCAGCCAACTATAGGCCAATTTCGAGAATCCCATTCCCGGCCAAGATCTTAGAAAAGCTGCTGAACTCTCAACTTGCTGGGTTTGTTAGGGACTCCCATGTCTTAGATAATTCCCAATATGGGTTCCGGGAGGAACTTGGGACTGAAACCGCTCTGGTGATGGCAGCGGAGGAAATTAAGATCATACTGGACGCGGGGGGAAGGCTGCCCTCATATTGTTAGATCTGTCGGCAGCCTTCTACACCGTTAACCATGATATTCTCCTAACCCGGCATGAGGAAATAGGCCTACATGCATCAGCAATCGCATTACTGGCCTCCTTTCTTGGTGACAGATCCTTCTCGGTTCAGCTTGGGGAATTTGTATCAAAGTCCTTCAGCTTGCCCTGGGGGGTCTCCCAGTGTTCTTCATTAAGCCCCTCCCTCTTTAATATTTATGTTGCCCCTTTAGCGAACATCATCAGAAACTGCGGCTTCGTCGCAGTCTCCTACGCTGATGACACCCAAATAGTGGTGGCCATTTCAAACAACACTACAGAGACAGCGGATAGATTCAGGCACTGCATGGACCAGGTCAGTCAATGGATGCAGGCTAACTGCTTAAAGCTGAATGGCGATAAGTCAGAGGTCCTACTACTTGGGGCTGAACCTAACATCTGGTCAAGCAACTGGTGGCCCGACAGTCTCGGCAGATGCCCGTCGCCTGTGGACAATGTAAGGGACCTGGGGGTTATATTCGACTCCAAACTTACTTTTAAGGCGCAAATAAATAAACTTGCCTCCTCTGTATGGTACACGCTAAAACTGATTAGGAAACTGCTGCCATTAACCCTGGGCGGAGTTGGTGGAGTGGGGCTTCGCTGAGCTACGCGAAGTGGGCGAGAAACTACGCCCACCTCCGCACTCCGCGTAGCCCCACTCCGCAAACACCACTGGCCGCCAGCCCCGCCACCCGCCTCCCTCCCGCCCTCCCTAAATACTTTAAATAAAAGGAGCCAAATAATTTAAAACGCACTTACCTTGCCCGCCGCTGCCCGCTGCGTCCCCGGGGCTCGCTATCTTCCGTCTTCTTTACTAATGCGCATGCGCGGGCGGCCGCGCATGCGCATTTCTCACGAGAAAATGCGCATGCGCGGCCGCCCGCGCATGCGCATTAGTAAAGAAGACGGAAGATAGCGAGCCCCGGGGACGCGGCGGGCAAGGTAAGTGCGTTTTCAATTATTTGATTCTTTTAATTGAAAGTATTTAGGGAGGGCGGGAGGGAGGCGGGTGGCGGCCAGCTACGCTCCGTCTGCGGAGCGTGCGTAGTGCCGCCTGGCTACGCCCGCTCCGCAAAATGCGGAGTAGGCGGCACTACGCACACTCCGTGCACGGAGCGTAGCTGGCCGCCCACCCCTAGCTGCCATATATTCCTCCTGACACCTGCAAAACCCTAGTAACCTTGCTGGCTCTATCAAAAATAGATTATGGGAATACACTGTACGTAGGGCTGCAAAAACAGCTAGTATTAAAATTACAGAGGCATCAGAACGCAGCCTCTAGGTTGGTACTGGATATTCCAGGGTGGAGAACAGCACTGCCGGTGTTCCTGCTCCCCATGCCACTATCCTTTTTGTTACACTGATGAAACTTTTTAGGCTTTTAAATGCGTATCCACAGTAGAAAACAACCTGATCCTATCATTAGGTCCCTTTAAGAATAGGCGTGCCCAGTCAACTTAGCCAATGAAGACCAGGCTTATATAAACCCATAGGAAACAGAGTAACAAACTGTTTCGATCCGGCACTGACCAGAGAAGAGGAATCACCAGGAGGCCATCATTGCCCCTTGAAGGTATGCTAGCTGTATGCACCTGCTTTTAAACAAATTTAGCTAACAGTAATCCTGTTCATTAGTAAGACCTCATTGTTAATATATTCTGCGCTCCATTTCAAACATATAAGCTTGAAATTGTCAACAGTGAGGCTGACCGCGATTCATCACTGCGCAGTTCCTTGGTATTTCGGCAATATATAAAAGCTCTAAAGGTCTATTTGGCCTATTAGAGGTAGGTTAGAATATAAACTGTAGCTCCCTTGATGTTTATAGCTAACGCGCCTTTAACCATTACTCTAGTTACTTACTGGCGCACTGTTTTCCTTACCAGATTTGTGCCCTTCTTTTAAAACGACAGCCAGAGTGCTGCACAATTGAATGTCCGACCAGCCCCGTTAACAGCGGAATCTCCGTACTAATATTTTTAGGTATGTGCTAATTTAATTCATGCAACCTTAACACAGTTGGTTTGGTTAATTTCTCCTTCTTGTATACACACTGTTGTTTAACCTTAACAGATAATATTCATGGTGCTATAGCGCATCTGTTAATCTGTAACGTCTCTGCTCAACATGAAGTGACCTGCCAGTGCGTAAGATATTTGTCTAAACATAATAGGGGACTCCATTGGCAAACTCTATTTTATTATTTGCTCTCTGCTAGGATAATGTTTGAACTTTATTAACCACATTGTTCCTGTAGTAAGAACAATACAAATGTTTTCCCCCCTCTTGCCTTTTATATAAACTTTATTCATTCATGTCTTTTTGATCTTAGCGTTTTCATAGTGATTAACACGCTCGCCCTATTACCACAAATATCACTAAGACAAATCAGAACCTGACGGTGCAGTGCCATAAGCTCAATTTTTCAGGTGAGATCACTTATAAACTTATAGAATCGCATCCTTGTTCTCTCTACCTCTAGTCAATTGGCAGGCATAATTGAAGCAGGGTTATAAATATAATTTGTGTGAAGGTTTTATAACACTGGCACATGCTCACCTTAATATTTAGTTCTTTTATATCAGAAGACATTTTTGCCTTGAACAAAATGGATATCGAAATGCGTTATTTTTACTGTTAGCTCATACAAAATTTTATCATGTAATAATTGGCAAGATACAGTCTTAGTCACCTTCATCTTGGGTATCTAGTTCTTGGCCTATATGCGCTATCTCTTTACTTACACGCTCTGTCTTGAATTCGGTTTCCTCGAAGCCCACTACAGGGTACTCCCTAACGTAAATTCAAAAACTGTTATGTTTTTTAAAAATTAGAACTATGACGATGTATGTACCGGCAATTAATAATGTACTTAGGTAGAAAAGTCTGTAAAAATCTGTATTAAAGACTGTCTATTTTAATTTTAATTTAGATTAATTATATGATGGTACTTTCCTGACGAAGACACTTGGTGTCGAAACGCGTTGAAGAAACAGTCACTATTTCACCCTTACCATCATTTTGAAATTTTATGTTCATGTCTGTTTTAATTATTATGTAAATGGTTTTTTAGAAAATATATGCATTTTTTGTGTAATTTGTATTAAGAAAATTTTTAAATACTCTGATGATTTTTTTAATAAAAATCGTTTTTTAGTAAAGTGTCATTTTTAATTTTCTGGTTTTCATTGCACTTTGGAATTTTGATTTGCCTGGGGTTGTTACTTGTCATTATATTGCTTGCCCTGACCCAGGAAATTGATCCACAATCAGGGGGTCCTTGTTATTTACCATTGTTTTACCCACGGTTAATCTGTGCGGGACCGTTTGTTTTATCTACAGTTGTTAAAATCATTTTTGAATTGTATTTCATGGGGAGTGTCTCATTTTTATCTGTTCTTTACTTTCTAAAATCTAGCTATATTATTTTCTGATATTATAATTCCTTTCTGTCACATATCATTCCCCCCTCCTTTACATACATTTGGCTCTTCATATAGATCAGTACTATGGCCCAACTTCAAACCTTCGGTTTTTCCGATGAAGATTTTGCGATTCTGGTAGGAACCAGCAGTTTTTTCGGTAATAGTTCGAAATCACACTTTCAGAGTAGTGATGATATACATACACTTCTCAATCTCAGGAAAAATTAGCAAGAGTAGAAGCTCACGGTGAGTTTATGTTAAGTTATCTTAAAGCAGGAGTCATCCCTCAAGGTCTCCGGGTACGCAATGTGTCCGGCTTATTTGTCGATCAGAAAGCATTTTTAACAAAATGGAGTATGATCGCGAGCAGGTGTCCTCGTGACCTAATGATTTTAATAATAGAAACCTCTAAAGATCTTGCCTCTTCCATGAAGAAAGAAATAGAAGAATAAGAAGAAAAAAGAAAAAATCCACCAGTGTAGAAGAGGCTAATAAACACCTTGAAGAAGTCAGAAAGATATAACATCCTTCACAGAATATCTAGCAAAAAGAAAACCAGACAAATTAGTAAAAGACAAAAGATTTCATACCCTTGAAAGAACTTACCCCTACCTTGGTGAGCATTTTTACAAATTAGATCATTATCAGAATTAATATTTCTCTAAATTCCAAAAAATAAATACCTTTTCAGATACGTCTGAATTAGATGGAGAAAGCAGTTCCAATTACGACGAACAGGAAGGCCCCTATAATCCACCTAATAATCATAGAAACACCCGCCAACTTTTTTTAGGACAGCGCAGCATAAAACGGGGACGCCAACGCGTGAGATTTCAACCCCAGTCCAGAGGGAGTTACCAGAACCACCAGTACTCGCCGGACCCTCACCAGTACTTGGAAACACACAGCAAACAGTACTGAAAATAAGGGATGTAATACCCATTTTCAATCTATCTTCTCATAATTTGGATAATGCTAGTATGTCTTTATTGTCAAAAGGACTGTCCTTCGTCCCACATACCAATGTAAATATCTTTGAATTATATCAAGACATTCACTAATTTTTTAGAAAAATTAGATTGAAAAAGTTTTTCTCCAACGAGGCAACTGTAGATGCTGATAATAGAATTGAAAATGTAGTCTCTTTACCCTCTTCCTTCACACCTACTTTGGAACAAGTAGGCCCTGAAGTTGCTATTTTTGAAAAAGTGGTTCTTAAACGCTTAGATCAAACTTTGATATTCATACCTACACCCCGTTACAATATTACCAAAGAAGAATTTCTTTCCCTAGAAACGTTTAAAAATGACCACACCCTCACCATCAAATGTTGTGAAAAGGGTGGTGGGATTGTTCTAATAGACTCGAAGGATTATGAAACTAATATGCGAAATATGTTAAATGACCATACCTTCTATAGTACAATTCGCAGTAATCCCACAGAAAGAATTACTAAGTCAATACAAAAAATAACCACTAAAGCCTTAGATTCAGGAATTATTACTAACAAAGAATATGATTATCTTAATCATTCAGCTAAAAAAAACTGCTTGCTTATATGGGATACCAAAGATCCATAAGAACCAACAAGACCCCATAACGTTCAATAGTGTCAACCATAGGTACACCCACTGAAGCCATATCCAAATCTATTGATAACATTCTTCGGTCCTTCATTCCTCTCACTACCTCATACATTAGAGACACAGGAGACATTATCTCAAAAGTAGAACATTTACCATTTGATTCATCCAGGCACATTTTAGTAACGCTGGATATTGAATCATTGTACAGTAACATACCACAACAGGAAGCATTAGAGGCAGTTATGTGGTTTATAGAAACTTACCAAATACCATGCTCTAAACCTTTTGTGCATGAATGCCTGAATATAGTTCTACGAGAAAATGTCTTTGAATTTGGAGACTCTTTATACCTCCAAACCAAAGGAGTAAGCATGGGGGCCTCTGTTTCGCCATCTATAGCTAAAATCTACATGTCCCAGTTTGAGGCTAAATTTATTTATAATGAAGTAGCCCCCTTTTATGAGTCTGTTTCCCATTGGTATCGTTATATAGATGATATCTTTTTCATCTGGACCGATGGGGAACAGACTCTGAAAGAATTTTTGTTATGGCTCAATCTGACAGATAGCAATCTAAAATTTTCAGCCCACACAAACACCACTCAAGTACAATTTCTAGACATCCTTATCAGACAGTCATGGCAACCTGGAGGTTGATTTATACATCGAACCCACAGCAAGAAACACATTGCTCCATTTCCAGAGCTATCATCCTAGATGCAAAAAAAATAGCATCCCGTTCTCACAATTTCTCTGAGTTCGAAGAAATTGTACCAACCTTAGAGATTTTGATGCCCAAGCCACTGAAATGAAAAAGAAATTCTTAGATAGAGGCTACCCTCATCGGCTGGTGAGGGAGTCTTATAAAAGGGCGCGTTATTTTGACAGAGATTGCCCATTAAATACCACCAAGAGCCATAAAGAACCTAAACTAGTGTGCATCACTAAACATTCCACCCTTGACTCCAACATTAAACAAATAATCAACTCTAATTGGCACCTTTTGAATTTAGATCAGAATCAGAAACGTATGGATAAACCTCTTTTTTCCCACAGTCGCAATAAAAATGTTAGCCTTAATAGTGCACTCTAGATATATCACGACCAACACTAACCGCCCCTTTATTCAGAAGTCAATAGATGGCAATTATCCAATAAAAGATACAGTAAGGTGTTCATCCTGTCAGTCCTGTTCCAATATTTTGACAGGCGAAGAAATGATGTTTAACCGTTTCAAAATTCAAGCTAAGGAACTGTGGAACTGCAATACAAAAAATGTTATTTATCTGATTCTATGCCCCTGTAACATCAGCTATGTCGGGAAACCTCCAGAGCCATTAAAGTTTGTCTAACCGAACATAGATCAGCAATAAATACATGCAAACTGACAGCCCCATTGGTAAAACATTACATTGATTTCCAACATTCCCCAACAGATATTAAATGGCGAGTATTGGAAAAAATAACCATTCCTAACAACAAAGGCGGAGACAAAATCCGCAAAAAAAAGAGAAGTGTTTTGGATTTTTTCTCTCGACACTTTTCACCATGGATTAAATAACGATCTTCCATGGGAAAACGCCATTATTTAAATATACTAAGGTTGGTTCAATTCTGGCCTGCCAATGTCTGGATTCGAACCGGGGTCCTGAGGGTGGAGAACAGCGCTGCCGGTGTTCCTGCTCCCCATGCCACTATCCTTTTTGTTACACTGTTGAAACTTTTTAGGCTTTTAAATGCGTATCCACAGTAGAAAACAACCTGATCCTACCATCAGGTCCCTTTAAGAATAGGCGTGCCCAGTCAACTTAGCCAATCAAGACCAGGCATATATATATGCCCATAGGAAACAGAGTAACAAACTGTTTCGATCCGGCACTGACCAGAGAAGAGGAATCACCAGGAGGCCATCATTGCCCCTGGAAGGTATGCTAGCTGTATGCCCCTGCTTTTAAACAAATTTAGCTAACAGTAACCCTGTTCATTAGTAAGACCTCATTGTTAATATATTTTGCGCTCCATTTCAAACAGATACGCTTTGAAATTGCCAACAGTGAGGCTGACCGCGATTCATCACCATGCAGTTCCTTGTTATTTCGGCAATATATAAAAGCTCCAAAGGTCTATTTGGCCTATTAGAGGTAGGTTATAATATAAACTGTAGCTCCCTTGATGTTTATAGCCAACGCGCCTTTAACCAATACTCTAGTTACTTACTGGCGCACTGTTTTCCTTACCAGATTTGTGCCCTTCTTTTAAAACGACAGCCAGAGTGCTGCACAATTGAATGTCCGACCAGCCCCGTTAACAGCGGAATCTCCGTACTAATATTTTTAGGTATGTGCTAATTTAATTCATGCAACCGTAACACATTTGGTTGGGTTAATTTCTCCTTCTTGTATAAACACTGTTGTGTAACCTTAACAGATAATATTCATGGTGCTATAGTGCATCTGTTAATCTGTAACGTCTCTGCTCAACATGAAGTGACCAGCCAGTGCGCAAGATATTTGTCTAAACATAATAGGGGACTCCATTGGCAAACTCTTTTATTATTTGCTCTCCGCTAGGATAAGGTTTGAATTTTATTAACCACATTGTTCCTGTAGTAAGAACAATACCAACGTTTTTACCCCCTCTTGCCTTTTATATAAACTTTATTCATTCATGTCTTTTTGATCTTAGCGTTTTCATAGGGATTTACACGCTCGCCCTATTACCACAAATATCACTAAGACAAATCAGAACCTGACGGTGCAGTGCCGTAAGCTCAATTTTTCAGGTGAGATCACTTATAAACTTATAGAATCGAATCCTTGTTCTCTCTACCTCTAGTCAATTGGCAGGCATAATTGAAGCGGGGTTGTAAATATAATTTGTGTGAAGGTTTTTTAACACTGGCACATGCGCACCTTAATGTTTAGTTCTTTTATATCAGAAGACACTTTTGCCTTGAACAAAATGGATATCGAAATGCAGCCAGCCCCCATCCTGGGTCTTGCTGCTATAACCACCTTACAGTACCGCCCTATAGAGAAGTGGTTATTTTTATTGTTAGCTCATACAAAATTTTATCATCTAATAATTGGCAAGATTCAGTCTTAGTCACCTTCATCTTGGGTATCTAGTTCTTGGCCTATATGCGCTATCTCTTTACTTACACGCTCTGTCTTGAATTCTGTTTCCTCGAAGCCCACTACAGGGTACTCCCTAATGTTAATTCAAAAACTGTTCTGTTTTTAAAAAATTAGAACTATGACTATGTATGTACCGGCAATTAATAATGTACTTAGGTAGAAAAGTCTGTAAAAATCTGTATTAAAGACTGTCTATTCTGGGGGGCGTGGTTTGAGCGCCGACCGGGATGGCTGTGTGAGCGTGCAGCTCCGCGCCGAGTCCCGATATTTATCCTGCTGTCCCTGCCTGTAGTACCTCTGAAGGCACGGATTCGCCACATGAGGTGATTGCTGAGTGGAGAGGAGAGTTTGGATGCCAGCGGGACCTCGGGGGACGAGCGGAGATCCAGTCCCGGAGCCCGGAGGAGCTGGGCCGAGAACAAAGACAAAGATGGCGGCGTGAAGCTCTGGAGAGACCCGGAGACGGAGAGCGCCTGGACTGAGCTGGTGTTCCGGTGGCTGCCCAGCAGAGCGAGCGGAGCGGGGGCACGACTGAGGGCACCTTCGGCGCCGAACGAGGGGGGCGAAGCTATCGTAACCCCGGGTCGTGGTGAGTGCGGCGCCCCCTCCCCCCCTGCTCCCCGACCTAGCGGCTGGTAAATGGCGGGCTGATCTTGGGCGGCGACGCCTGCAACCGGCAGCGGTCGCGTACACGGAGCGCTGGCCTAGGTCTTCTGGAGGGGGGCGCACGAGAAGGCAGACCCGGCCGCCCGAGGAGTAGACAGTGCAGGCGAGCAACGGACTCCGATACCGTAGCGGAAACGGGATCGGAGCATGCACATCTAAGGACCCACACCACCGGGGGGCAAGGCAACTTCCGAGAGCGGCTGGGAGTGAGAGGCACCCTGCACACCGGTGAGGACCACGGGGAGCTCGCAGTACCAGCGGACACCGCCTGCCAGACCCCTCTAAAAGTGTGGAGGTGGGGTAAACGTGGAGCGAGGGCTGAGGCAGCACCATTAGCCTACCGCAATATACTGGTTCGGGCAGCCAACGCGATCTGCCCTGTGGGGCGCCCGCCTACTTGCTTGGGGAAGTACTGCTGGCTCGGGCAGCTGGATTGGAAGGTGGCCAAGGTCCCTGATGGTGCTCTGGAAACACCACGTGGCATACAGCTCTGAACTATCAGTTGTAACCAGAGCCTGAAAGTGTGTTCTGGGGATACGGACGATAAGAGGAAGGGGCATGGACAATCTTTGATGATGTGTGTGGAGCCCTGGTACTCATAGACACCCCTGGGAAGTGGCAACAGGTGATGTGACTGATAGGAGCACTGTGGATTGCGTGGCCATAGGTGGTGGCCTAGGTGGAGCTTCTAACGCGGTCAAGATGGCCACAGCTGGCGGTGTTTTGAACACACCACAAGGACAAGATGACGCAACCACCTTGGTCCAAGATGGCGGAACCCGAGCCCCACAGGAGGCGTCAACGCCGGAACAGAGGTTGAACCTGCGTCTCGATGCCATCCTGGAGGCGATTACCGCGACGAAGGAATCGCTGCACCACGATATAGCGCAGGTTGCAACGGCGCTGGGCCTACTGAGAGCAGACCATGCAAAGCTCTCGGACAGAGTGAAAGAAAACTAACAATTACTCCAGGAGCTGAAACCTGCGGTGGTGACGGCGGAACACAAACTGACGGATATTCTTGGTCGCTTGGCGACTCTGGAGCGACGGGCGGAGGATGCTGAAAGTCGTAACCAGAGGAATAACGTGAGGGTGGTGGGCCTTCCGGAAAAAATTGAAAGAGATGACGCGGTGGCATACATGGAGAACTGGTTTAAAACTGTCATAGCACCGGAGGGTCTTTCTCCTTTCTTCTCCCTGGAAAGAGCGCATAGGGTCCCGGCTAGACCGCCCCTAGAGGGCCGACCACCTCGACCGATGGTGGTGAAACTACTGCACTATAAGGATCGCGACCTCTTGATACAAAGGGCCCGGTCTCAGGGCCCCTTCCAAGTGGACAATAGCAAAGTCACGATCTTTCCGGACTACACGCAGGAAGTTCAGAAAAACAGAGCGTCCTTTTTATCAGTTAAAAAAGAACTGAGGGAAGAGGGGATTCAGTACTCCTTGCTCTTCCCTGCCAAATTAAGGGTGATCCTCGATGACAGGACGCACTTCTTCCAGACTCCGGACGAGGCATGGTCGTGGCTTGAACTGTACCGTGCTGGAACGGACCGCACGAACAAAAGCGGAAGGGAAAGGCCAAAACCGGTCCGGATTAGGAAGTCGCAGCGCATTCGCACACGGAACAAACTCAAGAGGGCCATGCGAGACGCCCAGATGGCGGATGACAGGAAAGGGGCATTGGCTGCAACGGCGAGCATCACAGGATCACAGCAGGAAAGAACATCGGGGGGGGTCGGACTCGGAGGAGGAAGGAGAGAAATCTGGAGGAGATGAATCGGAAACAGGGAGTGCGAAGGGACCAGCGGTCAACCCGCAGACTTCGGATGGACTGTTTAACGAGTGACGTTTCAGAGACCCAGTAACTCCGGGGTACCTGTTGGGACAGACTCTCCAGACTTTTGGTGACCTATCAGGTATGGGGCTGTGAAGGCAGCATGGGACTGAGGGCGCGGGGTGGGAGCTCGGCCTACCCTGGATCGGCGCTCTATCACCCTCTTGTGGCCCTTAAGGCCGTCTGTGGTGACAACCACAGATTAGTGTATGTGTGTGGTTTTGATGGTTTGGAACGGGGCTGAAGCTGGGTTATTAGGTCCTGTCCTGGGGAGTGGGGTTTGGGGTGTTTTGTGGGGGGTTTTGAAGGGGAGACACAACTGCTGCGATGCGGGGAACAACTGTTTGATGGTGATACTGTACAGAAACGTCTATTATGGGGTCGTTACCTAATGTGAAATGTATTACATGGAAAGTCCGTGGACTTCGAACAATGGTGAAACGCCACAAGGTGCATGCTTATTTGGTGAGGCGGGGAGTGCAGATAGCAATGCTTCAAGAAACTCATTTGACTAAGAAAGAATGCGGAGCCTTACAGAAGAGGTGGCGGGGTCAGGTGATTGGCACAACATACTCAGCATTTGCCAGAGGGGCCCTAATATGGATAAGAGCGGGGACGCCATTCCAAGTCACGAACCAGCGGGTTGATCCCGAGGGTAGATATGTAGCGGTTGAGGGACGACTTTACGGTAGGGAGGTGGTCCTGTGTAGTGTATATCCCCCAATTCCGATCAGGCCCGCTTTTTTGATGGCTTAACAAGTTCGCTGGCCTATTTCCTGGCTGGTCCTGTCTTATTAGGGGGCGACTTTAACTCGATCACTGACGTGGTACTGGATAGGTCGCATCCGCCATTAGCCGACTCCCGAGTGCGCAGGCTGGCAGCTCACAGGAAAGATTGGCAGGAGAACTGGGGACTGATTGATGTGTGGAGGGAGCAGCATCCTTAGATGAGGGATTACTCCTACTTTTCTGCAATACACGAATTGCATGTTAGACTAGACTCGGTGCTGTGTAGTAGCACCTTGGCGACTGTGGTGACTCATACTGAATATCTGACCAGGACCTTATCGGATCATAACCCCTTATTGGTGTCAGTGCAGTGGCAACAGGCGAGGTCAGCGGTCCCATCATGGCGGCTGAGACCTGAAACACTAGAAGATCTGGTGTTCAGTGACACGGTTCAACAGGGCATTGACCGCTACTTTGCGGAGAATGAGGGCTCAGCCACGTCACGATCAGTAGAGTGGGATGCGATGAAAGTGGTGGTGAGAGGCGTGTGCATGGGTAGATTCTTGAATGCGAGGACGGCTGTCCTGAATGATCTGGCGAAAGCGGAAGAGGTGTTGCGGGGTCTGGAACGGCAGAGGCCTGAACGACCGGATCTACAGGAGCGACTGGTGGAAGCTAAGGAGGTAGTGGCGACTGAGACTGAACGGCTGCGGTGCTATGACTAAGTTGTACAATATTAAGGTGCATGAGGAATGAGATAAAGTGGGTACACTCCTGGCCTAGGGGGGGTCCGATCATGAGTATAAGAGCAGAGGGGGGGGAGGTAGTCTACTCGCAATCAGCAGTTCTGGCGTGCTTTCAGTCCTATTATACGGGACTATATGAATGCCACCTGGAGGCGGAGGGGTCTGAGATAGGCGACCACTTGGCCTTGATCCCACTACCGGTGCTGGACAGCGAGGAAGCGAAGGAACTGGGAGGTCCCATAACGCTAGCAGAGGTGAGAGTGGCTATTAAACAGATGGCTCGAAATAAAACCCCAGGGGTGGACGGCTTACCGATAGAATTCTATGCCAAATTTGTTGACACCCTAGCACCAAAACTATTGTTGGTGTATTCGGAGGCAAAGCAACTGGGATACCTACCTGAGTCAATGAGGGAGGCGCTAGTAGTACCACTATTGAAGCCGGGCAAAGATGCGTTGAATGTGACATCCTACCGACCCTTGTCTATGCGGACGGTGGATTATAAGATCTTGAGTCGCATCCTGGCCACCAGGTTACTGCCGCACATGACCACACTAGTGCATAGAGACCAAGCAGGATTTATCCCGACAAGGAATACCTCCATGAATATACGACGTCTGGTCCGAATTTTGGATGGTGCCGGGACCTCGGCTCTTGACTCCGTGGTGTTAGCAGTCAATGTCGAAAAAGCTTTCTATAGCCTTGAGTGGGAGTATCTAGATGAGGTGTTGCTGAAATTCGGAGTCGGGGAAGGATTCCGGAGATGGACAAGGGTGCTTTACACGTCGGCAAGGGTGCGCCTGGGGCCGCTCGTATCTTCGGCTTACCCTGTCTGTAGAGGGACAAGACAGGGCTGCTCACTGTCCCCCCTGCTGTTCGCATTGGCGATGGAGCCGCTGGCGGCACAGGCGAGGTCAGGCACTATGTACAGTGGGATCGCGCAAGGGCCAGAGTCGCATTATATATCATTATACTCTGATGATCTGCTGTTGTACCTAGCAGACGCTGGACGATCCCTAGAGGGAGCAGTGGATATGCTAGCTAGATTCAGTCGGTTGTCAGGCCTTAAGGTGAATTGGACTAAGACCTGTATATTCCCATTGCGGGCGGGTACGCCCTGTCCCCCACTAGCGAGGGAGGTAGTGTGGGAGCCCTCCGGCTTCACCTACCTGGGGGTGCGCATTTACCACGAAGCTGCAGACCTCTTGGAGGGGAATGTAGGGCATTGCATTCGTGCACTGAAGGGCAGCATGGAATTTTGGGCCTCCCTCCCTCTGTCGGTATTGGGCCGGGTGGCATTGTTGAAGATGGTGGCGCTTCCGCGGCTGCTTTATTGTTTCCGAACACTGCCGGTGTGGATCCCACAGCGGGTCTTTCAGGAACTGAAGATGCTGGTGACTGGCTTCCTTTGGGGCCATGGCCGGCGTAGGGTGGCGTTGGATACCCTGACTAGGCCTAAGTTTGAAGGGGGGATGGCAGTCCCCGACTTTGAACTATACTACCTGGCGGCACAACTGCAGATCCTAACGCAGAATGTTGCTAGAGAATTCAGGGGTCCTGAAAGTGACCGTGGTACTGGTATCCAAAAGTGTATCCTATCTTATATAATCATGCAACAGAAATTGGACTTGAGGGATCTTACGGTGGAGGAAAGGACGCTTAAATTGTGCTGGCAAAGGAGTCTGAAAAGAGCGAAAAGAGACCGGCCATATGCACCGGAGATACCGCTGGGGATGCTGACCGCGCTGCCGCATGGGGGCGATTGGTCCCAGCTTCTGGAATGGGAGGAGTTGGGCTTACAGATGGTGGGGGATCTGTACATTGATGGAGTGTTGGTTCCCTATCAGACGTTGCAGGAGCAGTTTGGCTTGCCAGACGGTACCTTTCTATTGCACGCGGCGGTGGTGGCAGCGATGCAAAAGCATTGGAGGGAAGGGCTTGCCGAGCCGGAAGTGACCATGGCATGCCAATACGTGGTGATGGCCGCGGGCACTACTAAAGCGGTAACTTGCCTCCACACGAGAATGTTGAATGAGGGGCTGGTACCGCTGCTGGCTCTGAAGTCGCGATGGGAGGACAGTATAGGCAAGCCCATACCGGACACGGTCTGGGGCCATGTCCTGAGGCGGACGTGGAAGGGTACAAGAAACGCACGATTTCAGCAGGTGCATTTCTCTATAGTACATAGGGCATACCTGACCCCGGAGAGGATAAAGCGATACTTCCAAGTGCTGGACGCAATGTGCCCAAGATGCTTGGCGCCCGAGGTTGATTTGGATCACCTGTTATGGGGGTGTCCGAAACTGGGGACGTACTGGCCGGAAGTGGGGGAACTCTTGAATGCAGTAACAGATAGGGAGGTGGACTTTGATATGGCAGCATGTCTACTGCTCTGGTTCCCTCATACTAAGAAAACGAAAATTACGAGTACATTTATTGATCTGGGACTCATGTTAGCTCAGAGAGAGATAACTTGGAACTGGAAATCTAGAGAAGGCCCATCAGTGAGGAGATGGATGAATGAGCTGTTGAAATGGTTATGCTGTGAAAGAATTATCAGAATGCGGCAGGCTACTAGACTTGGCAAGGAGAGCTGCTTGGAAATGGCGAGAGCTTGGGAGATGGTGGTTCAGGCATTGCATGATTACATGATAGGGGATGAAGTGGAGAAGCAATAATCGATGAGGATTCCATGTACACTTAGTGATTACAAACAACTCCTGATGAGTAGCCAGCCCCAGAGTTAGTACGGATTTAGTGTGCCCGCATTAGCAGCAGTTGAAGGGGGGGGAGGGGCGTTTTAAGGGAGGTAGTTCAGCATAGCGACACGGATTAGAATCGGAGGATAGAACTTAGGACTGACCCAGGATGTGGGGGGCTCCCGAGAAAGTAGGCAGGCACCCTGGCAGTACTACTAGGGGGATCCGGGAGGAGGACTCTGGAGTGATATGGGTGGGACTGCATCGGAAAGGGTAAGAGCTGTTGACGGTGTCCCCATGAGAACTCCGAGTCTGCTGGTTGGTGCATGGAGGGGGGGATTTTAGGGGGGTAAAAGCAGATACTGAACGGTGAAGCTGACCGAATACCTGGGAAAGGAGTACACGGAAGCATCTTCTTGAGAAGGGTAGACCTGGCGCGCCGCCCAGCCTCCGGGATGTGGGCTAAATGGCGATATACCTGTCACTTTCATGTTTGTGATGCTATAAGTGTACTGGTTGGCCTATTCTGAGGTCTTGTCTCTTATTCTGCAATAAAAATAAATTAAAAAAAAAAAAAGACTGTCTATTCTAATTTTAATTTAGATTAATTAAATGATGGTACTTTCCTGACGAAGACACTTGGTGTCGAAACGCGTTGAAGAAACAGCCACTATTTCACCCTTACCATCATTTTTAAATTTTATGTTCATGTCTGTTTTAATTATTATGTATATGTTTTTTTGGAAAATATATGCATTTTTTGTGTTATTTGTATTAAGAAAATTATTAAATACTCAGATTTTTTATAAAAATCGATTTTTAGTAAAGTTTCATTTTTATTTTCTGGTTTTCATTGCACTTTGGAATTTTGGTTTGCCTGGGGTTGTTACTTGTCTATATATTGCTTGCCCTGACCCAGGAAATTGATCCACAATCAGGGGGTCCTTGTTATTTACCTTTATTCCGAGGTTCGAACCAGTGGCCCATAAAATGAGAAGTCTCCACTGGCTCCCCGTAGGAAAAAGAATTCAATTCAAGTCAGCTTGCCTGGCTTACAAAACCTTGCATGGATCAGGCCCTCACTTTCTGAAAAGAAACTTACTACATTATGAACCTCCTAGGACTCTAAGGTCAAGTAGTGCTAAGCTTCTCAAAACTCCCAGATATAAACAACTAAGATGGGGGGGGGGGGGGGGAGAAGTTTCCTATTGAACACAGCAAAAACCTGGAACAAGTTACCTGTAGAATTAAAAAAACAGGCCCTCACTGTTGTCTTTTTGTAAGAATCTGAAGACTTGGCTTTTTTCAGCATAGTCCTGTCTGGCTGTCGCATGGCTCTTTCCACTTCTGCAGCATAGTCATTTAGCGCCAAGACGCCCTCGGGCACTCGAGTGCTCTACAAATCCAATAATCAAATCAAATCAATCAAATCAAGATGCAGGAGTTGGTAGATGCAGACGTTGGCAGGCTTGAAGAGTGCCAGGCTTACCCTCACATGAAGGCACAGCACAGGCTGTACGGAGATAGTGGGGAGTAGAGGCCCAAGTGTGAATGGGCAGCTCTTGTAGGAGCTCTTCCTCAGACTCAATTGGCAGGTTGCAGTGGGCGACCGATGGGAGGTCGCTGGTGGGGTCGAGAATGCAAGTCGAAGGTAGATGTTAAGCTTGAGAGACTGTAGAATCTGTAGATGGAGTTGCTTGAAGTTTGATGAGGGGAAAGATGCAGGCTCTTTTGAAGATCGTCGCCAAAATTCTGTAGTGATCAAGTCCACTCAGTTCAGGTGATTCAAGGAGGTTTTATTGAAGATGGTACAAGTTCACAGGGAGACCATAAGTAGATCAGATTAAGACCAAAGGAAGACCCCACCAGGAGCAGCCAGCAGGCACCTCAGCCCAGTCAACTGTGACTTCTCTGACAGATCCCCAACATTCTGAAAGCATCATCACATGAACATTCCACTAGTGGTAGAATAGCATTGCATTTACGTTAGCAGGATATAACAAATTGTTTGTGTTTTTTTGGCAGTAGATGACACAGTGTCCCTTTAACAATCCTCGTGAAGCCCCCTCCCCCACCGGTGAAAGGCCAGAGAGCACTTCACAGTTAACTCGCCAGCTTTGGCCTCACCTCAAATTTCAAGAACAGGTCTGTTTCTGGCCAGTCCCCAGTGCTTAATTTGAGCCAGTGCTTTCCGGTACTCCGCACCGGCACCCAATTTTCAGCACCATCCTTAAAACAGTCTACCACACGGTGGCGCTGCTCATCAAATTTAGAGATGAGCAGAACAACATTTTTTTGGGAATACAATATACATTACCATAATGCGAATACCTGCCTCCCCGCCATTCCTTTAGCTTTGGGGACCTGGAATAATCTGAGCTGTAGCATTTACATACGAGAGAGATGGTTAGCAGTTGATTTGGCAGTGATGACAAGGGCGATGGGTGGTCCAAGCTGCAGTGGCCTTCAGGTTAGAGCCCTGGCACTTAATATTTTACAAATTAAGCACTGCCAGTCCCAGTCTCTCTTGCCGCTTGGAAACACTCTCTCCTCACTCCCTGCTCAGCACATCCAACTCTTCTAGTCCACGGCACAGAGCAGCTGATTTAAAGGGTGGCGCCACTTTTCCACAGAAATTGCTTGCACTTCTCCACGGCTCCGGAATTGGACTTGGCAGCAAGATTTAAAACAAAAGCAGGCCACAGACAAGCCTCATAGCTGAAAATAAAACAAATGAAAGTCCAGTCTGGTCATTAGATTAAGCTCTCTAACAAGTTTTATTGTTGTAGTCCTTTCCATGGATGTTTTGCGAGAGCCATTTCAATCAAATGCTAGATTTGTACTTTGTTTTCAGTTGCAAGAATTTCCCTGAAACGTGAGCCTAAAGGTGTCTGCTGCATGTGGGCACTGACAGGGCTGATAAGGAAGAGTGATGGTGGCAATAAAGGAGGCCAATGCGCATTCTGTAGCCTTCACTGCTTTGATAATCACTTTATATGCTTGCTCTCCCCATTACTTTTGAACATGTATCCATTTATTAAAGTGTCTGAAATGGCCGCAAAGGAGCTCTATAAAGGAGTGCTCCGGAGTAGCACTCATTTCTGTTATTTGTTAACAAAATAAACAGATATACATTTGCGTAGCACCCAAATCAGATGTCTTAGAAACTGCCCTCTTGAACCCTCTGACTGACACATCTGAAACACCGTCCACAGCACACTGGGACACACACACACACTCACTGCACCCCGGGCAGCTGAATCCTACACACTTAATAAACATCTGCAAGTCATTCATACAGTGGCACACATGAAATCCGTATTGAAAGTAAAGCACAACATATTGTAGCACATAGAGCATACACACATCCACTTGGCTTGCAGACACTACATCTCAACACCTTACTCTAACAAACGGCAAACAAATACACATGCCTATGCCACCTAGAACCCAATGCATACCACACACTCCCCCATATGTCCTAGCTGCACATGAATTCAACATTTAAAGAATACACAATTGGGAAGCTTTTTGACAACTATCCTTGTGCATAACTATTCCACATACACCTGCCTAAGACATCACAAGCACGTTCACGAACTGAATACAGACTACTGCCAGGTGAAGCAACAATATAGTTACTTAAGGACTACATTAATGTTGTAGAAACTGTAGCCAATGTGCTGCAATAAAATTCAGCATTTTTTTAAATACAAGTATATAATGTAAAGAGATTCAAAACGTGGCAATGCAATTTCAATTTAACCTCAATTGTGATTGTTTAAGAAAGGAAACGCAATTTAGAAAAAGAAAACATTACAATTGACTATGAGAAAAGACACACATCACTTAAATACAAATCCAGAAGAATGTAAAGCAGACAAATCCCAGGAATAACAATCACACAAAAATATAAAATGCTAAGTACCAACATGTTATGCAGAATGGAAGGATATTATACCTGGCTGTAAAGGACGATGCGCAAAGTTACTTTTGTTTATTTGTTTTTTTTAGAACAAGTAAAGTGTTACTATATTTCCTTTTAAGCACTTTCAGAAAGAGATCGAACGTGTGAACGGGTTAAAGTTGCTCTAAATTTTGATGTTGGTGATGGGCTTACATTTAGCCAGATCTTGCATTTCACTTGTGTGGGATAGGTAATGAGTCATTATGACAGTGCCTAGTTTTGGTGTGCTAGGCATTTGCAGTCTGTTAGAAGTAAGGGTTCTTCATTTGGTTATGGCATTGTGGATCGTTTGTTTGGGCATTTACTACTGGTCTGCTGGGCCTGGGGTCGCTGGGCTACAATGCTATGGAGTTCCCCATGTCAAGACTTGGCTGCCTAAAAGAGCGGGTTCTTTGGTTTGTCCTGGATAAGCAGGGGCATAGTTAATGCGCTGGGGGAGTTGGGCCCATCACTAAGAAGTCAGTCTCTTCTTTACTTTTAGTGAGTTCTAAAAATGTATACGTGTGTGGTTATACATTGCGCATGATGAGCCAATGCTGATATCCGAGAAGGAAAATACAGCCATTAATGAGTCACTGGCTACTGGTCCCCATGAGGGAGACTTCCTCCTTCACTGAAAAGAGCAGCCCTGCAATCTGTTAAACGATTTCACGACCGGAGTTGTTAAATATTTCCACACAAACGCACACACACTAGTGCCATATGTGTTCATTAGATTGACACACGCTCTCTTTTGATCATTGATATGTTCTCCAGGGTAGCCCAATACTGTGCTGCATGTATGGACTAAGCTGCAAACCAGCTAGGGCTTAGAATGCTGCCTTCTGTAGGGATATGACAGCCTGGACTAGCCTGAGAACCTTAATCTACGGACACTACAATTGCTATTTAACCACCCTTCTAACATCTTTGCCCCTCACTAGCACCAACAGGGCAATTAGTGTCTGTGGTTGTTGACGGTTTTAAAAGACTGCTTAGATTTTAGGTAGACCCATGCCTGATTATGTGCTTCTTCTGGTTCTGTTATTTGTAACCAACAAGAGTAGTCCTGGTCTATTCACTTTTCTTCCTATAAGATTGGCCCTACTGGTCCCAGTGTGCTATGTGTTGGAGTATGTGAGCATGTGAGTGGGAATAATGTGCTGCATGGCTAAACACTTATAAGGTCCCAAAGGCGAGACCTATTGGCTATGCCAATGGTTGTTCAGTCCTGCTGGTGTCACATTTTGGCAGGACAAAGCCGCAACTAAAGCTGAATAATACCACCAGTTGATGCTGGAGAGCTATTGCTGGGCAAAATGTTTTCAGGATATAGTCTGGTGCCTGGAGAATATTCGTACGGTTAGGAATCTGTGGGAAGAAGTATCCATCAGAAAGTGTAGAAAATGTTTCATTAGTTAAGTTGGAAGATTACAACTGCTTGTAATCAGGGCTTATAAGGGAACTGCACGAAGGTAAATGCACTAATGGCAAGATTACTCCTACCAGTTCCATTATTGCAAAGATGTTGTGCCAGTCTGAGGATAGCACTTGACAATGTGGTGAGAAAAGATAATTTAAAGAGTCAATCAAGCACTAGACCTTGAATTCTTTTACAGGGGATCAGGTCACATTTAATAGCGACCACTCCACCTTTCACAGTTTTTGTTCTTTATGTGATGTCAGTATGGAGGAAATTCCTCTTGTTGGGGGTGGACAGATAGGAAAACAACTTCTCTGTAAGGGCCAAAAATGTAGAGGTTTCTGTGTTGTGAATATTAAGAACATTCTTGGCTCTCAATTTAAAAAGAGCGACTTTAAAAGTATTCTTGGCCTAATGTGTATGATTGTGAGAGGTTTGAGAAGACTTAGTAGTGCCAATTGGTGGAACTGGTGAGACTCCAAGGTTTGCAGTATAATCTGGGTGCCAGAATACTATGAGTTCCAAAGTTGTGGGGTCTGAGGGAGTAATACTGGACTGCAAGTGGCCGAAAGAGAAGTTGGATGAAAATAGAGCAATGTGGACTTTGGTTGTCACTGATCACTTGGTAGTGATCTTTGGTACAGTGTGGAAGGGGCACTAGTTACTGCCAATTACAACATAAAAAATGTAGACAGTAAGTCGTCTCATTCCTTGGCTATGCTGAAGTTGTAACTCTCCTCTAAACAAAGAAGGTCCTTCAGACCTCCCACTTGGTTAGCGTTTCTGTGAGATTGACAGAGGGTTTGTTTATTTTATGTGCATCTTTCCTTCAGAGACTCAAATTTGCGGTCAAATGTGGCCACACTGTAAAGATTGTCTTGAACAATATTGTTCCACTGCTGTAGGTTTGTGTTCCATGTGAGGCCAGGGTGACAATAGATGAAGATGTTATTGAGGCAGAAGATACTCCTCAGTATAGTTAAAATTTCCTAATTGTTTATATTAGCAGCCCACAGAATGACGTTGGGAACAGAGAGGAGGTCTGCAGTCTTAGCAGAGCTAAATGTCAACCACTAAGAAGCAGTACAGGTCATGGCCAAAGGGAACAGGTTGTAATGAGGAGAGCATGTATGGTGGCTTGCCAAGCATGGAGGAGAAACATAGTGGACTAGGTTGCTGGGTGACATTAAGGGATTTTGCAGCAGGATTAGGAAGAATATATCCAGAAATAATGTTAGAAAGGATGCTCAGGATGAGGCACCAGGTAAAAGGCAACGAATAGCTTTAGGCACATCATAACCTTTGACTCACTATTAGGAAAAATGTTGTCAGCAATAGTTAGAAAAGCCTCTTTGCATATTTGTCTCCTTACTCTACCCCCTTCTGGCGGTAATGATAAAAGAACTCAAGGGAGAATTCACAAGGATAGGTGATCACACTGCAGCCTCTGGAAATATGGAGTGAAATAGTTAGCATAACGCTGCTTGCAAGGAATTCCATAAAAGAGGCAACAGCAACTGAAGCCAGCAAAAGAAGCTCATAACTCAGTATCATGGTGCAAAGAGGAAAAACGGACTATAAGCTTGCTAAGATCCTGTAAGTGTTGAACAATAGGTTGTTAGGTGAGAGTGTATTCCAAGACAGAGAAAACATGAAAGAGAGAGATAATGGCTTGGTTACCAACCATAGTCAACAAAGCTGCTCACAACATGGTGGATCATATGACAGAAAAATGAAGAACAAAATATAACACCATATCTCAGTGATGACGAAGATGGGCCCAAGAAAGGCCATATATACACAATGTAAAGCACTCCAGGGCATTGTTGGTTCTTCTCCAAGGCTTTGTCTTGATTTCTAGGTAAAAGCCTAACATCGCAAAGACATCTTGGGGACATTCTGAAAGCTTCCCTGGGAAAGCATTCTGCCCATTGCTTACCAATGGCTTTGCGGTTTGTAACTGACATTTCCTTACTTTCTGTTTGTTTTAGGCTGTCCAGCATGTCATTGTACCTCCCGTGAAGTATAGTCCATTGTGCGTTGTATTTTTCCACGAGCGCTCGCTTTGTATAAACAGGCCTCTAAATGTTGTTCTTCTCTGGTCATATTTGCTGTGCGTTCAAAGACAGAGGTCAAATGTCTGACTGTCTCTTCTGAGGGAGCTTGGGGTTTACTCTTCTTTTTCAGACTTCAAAGTAAGGGGATTTATCAAATAATCCAGTTAGGTACCCATATGGGAGGTTATTTTTTGTAGCACACAACCAAATTTGAATGTCTGTAAATAAATTGGGCAAATAAGTCTGAATATATCAGAATTAGGACAGCACAAATTAAGAACATTTTTTTTATTCTGACGCGGAGGAAACATATTTTAATACAATCGAAACAAACCAATACACTTGGTGATGCCATTTCCACACATTGTTTGTGTGCTGTATAGTTTTAGCACTAAAACTATATATCTGTGCAAACGTAATGGTCATATCAATTGAAATTGTGTTTACTGTAAGGGCCGTGCGCTACCACATCATGAGTACTCCACTCTAAAACAACCTACTCTATATCAGGGGCGGCTCCTCCGCAATGGCGGAGGAGCATTGCCTCACTGGCTCAGAGCTATTCCTCCGAGCCAGCTTTTGTAGGGTGGGATGGAGCCGGGGCTATGGGATGGGGGAGGAGGACTGATTTGTGCACTTTTAAGTGAGCATGTGTGTTTGGCTGGCTGTTCAAACACACATGCATACTTCGGTTTCTCCAACCAGGCTGTATTTAACAGCTGGGTTGGAGAAACAGGTTTATGGAAGTGGGTGACCCAATATACCCTTGCGAGCTTGGGCTAAGATAGAGTAAATGCAAATTGCTTGCAAGGGTTTTTTTGTGTGTATTGAATTAAAAATGATTTGGAAACAGGAAATTGATCAAGCTCGACTGGCAGTGATTTTGTGATCAACTTAAGTTAATTAAAGAACCTGTTTTTAATCCGATTCCACATTCATTGCTTTGACAAAGTAGTAACAACTCACTATAGAAAATGCTACACGGGAAGTAGTTTTCTGAAAAAAGTTTTATATATCAAATTTCATTTCATGGGGTACAGTTTTTAAAAAGCAATAAAGAATAATCAGCAATGTACAAGTGGACAAGACCTATTCAAATTGTTCTTTTGAATCCACTTGCGTCGTAGTCCACTCTTTTTTAAGTTGTCACACAACGTAACTATGTTACTGTAACCAAAGATAACGCTGTATAGAACTTACTCAATATGAATATTTTATGATGGTTAAGATTCCCAAGCTGCTGTTAGTACCAACGTCAATGCGATCTGCAAGAGCTGTGCACTTGGAGTTCCATATCTTCTGGTGGTAGCATCTTAGGAATGATATGAAGAGGTCTTCTTTATCTGTGGTGTCTTGCCTCAGTCTCCATTTACGCTCCTATTGCTTGCAGGGATGTTCCCTCTGTGTACCAGCTGGCATATGGTCCGGTTCTTGTAATTGAGTTGCACTTGAGGGGAAGTCAGGATATTGGCACATGCGGTGGATCCACCTGTTGAGGTTCTTGGTGGCTTTCAGCAGGTTGCTGATGTGGAGAACAAGGATTCCTGGCACTAGGTGCCGTCTGGGCGCAGATGGGCTTGTCTTTGGCGTGTCCGTGTTGCAGCTGCCATTAAGTAGGTTCTGGGAGTGGGAGGACTGCAGGGTGCCATGGGCAGGAAACCAGTAATGTCACTTCCGGTGCAGATGGATGATGAGAAATCTAGTGAGGTGCACTTACTGGCCGTGTAAATGGCTCTGTTTCCGACTTTTTTTTTATACCTTGGGGAACTCTGAGATGGCTTCTGTGCTGCTCTCGAATGGCCCTCCATAGGAGCTTTGATTTGGAAATGTACATCTGCTTTATCAGCCTATAATTATAAAGCAAGCACTTAAGGACACACCTTTTGGTACCGGACACCAAAAGTATGGACCACCTTGATTATCTGAACCTAAGGATTGAGAATCAACTTGTTTTTTGGAAAACACAGAGAACTTATGTTGACCTAGTGAAATATGTCTGTGGTATGCGCTTCATAAATAATAAATGAATGAATGGATGGATGGATGGATGAATCAGCAGTTCAAGGAAGGTCAAACTATTCTAATAACTATACAAGGTGAAAGAGTGAAGAAGAAACTGCAGAGTCAGGATTCTATAGCAGGAAAGCAAACTGACGCAGTTAACCCCTGAGCAGGGCTATTGTTTCAAACAAGATGAAAATAGGAACAGAGACAGATGCACATAGGAGAATCCTTGCTTAAAACAAAACAACCACTGACAAATTGTATTGCAGCAGTAGACGCCTGCCCAAGTCGGGGGGAGGGGGGGGGAGGGGGTCAATAGGGCAGGGGGGGGGGCAGATTAGGGAGGTGGGCAGGGTTTGGGGGGCAAAAAAATAAAAACAAAAATTAATTTACCTGGTGGCGTCCGCGTCTCCCGCAAATTGCCTTGCCCTCCTTCTGGTCCCTGACACAGGCTCCCAGCCTGCCCTGCAGCCAATCCTGAAGCTACTCTCACATGAGAGCAGCTTCAGGATTGGCCGGAGCGCTGGCAACTTGCGCTCCCAGGCACACTGGGAGCCTGTGCATGCTCTCTCCAGCCCCAGCAACGCAGCTGGGACTGGAGAGAGCTTCACAGTGCAGGAGGTGTTTGGTCGGCCTGAGACGGCCGGCTAAACATCTCATGCGCAGTGGAGGGAGTGCCCACTACTCCCCCACCAGCAGTCATCCCCTGGACCCGCCCCCGAGACTCATCAGAGTCCTGGGGGGCGGGTCCAGGGGATAAAATAAATGGTTTAATTTTCTACTGGTGGCGGCGTTCCTCCGCCATAATAGATTGCCTGCCCCCCCCCCCCTCCCCTGCCCGGGACTACGCAGTCACAAGTGGGAGAGAGGAAGGCAAGGAATCAAAAGTTCAAGGACAACAGGTTAGTGCGAAATAAATTCAACAAGCTATTTAGAGGCGAAAAATCAAGGAGTGAGTCTGCCTACCATGCGGGCAAACAGACATGCATGTCACAGGCTCTCACAGCCAGCAACAACATTGCAAACCCAATGCCGCATTAGCATTGAAACCCGGCTCCACATAGCATAGACACTGGGTGGCTCACGAACAGAAAGAACAACATTGATAAGCAGTTTACGGTATTCATTCCACCCTTCATCTTCCCATAAGAACCGAAAGTGAAGGTGTGTGATTGTGGGAAAGGGGGTCAACAATTCACATAGACACATGAAGAATAAGTTTCAATTACACACTAGTGCATGTTTACATCATTAATTTATTTTCATTAGCCTTTATAACGTTTCGAAAATATTAAAATAATTTGTACAGCACGATTATATTAATATGAAAGAACTCTTCCTTTGAAACAGCACCATCATATATAAATATGCTAAGTTTAGGGATAAAAGAAGCAACCTATGAATTAGAAAACAAAAAGCCTCTACAGTGAATACACAGGTACATGTTTACATTTAGAAATCTCTGTTACAGAAAACTGTGACCAGTTGCACTGCACATGACAGACAACATTACACCTTATAACTGCTCTAAAGGAAGGCACTTCAGGTTATGTATAAAACACTTTATGAATCTTCCTTGTTTTCAGGTATCTTTTTATCAAGAATCTTAACTTCAAACACAAAGCAGTGTATATCGTACAAAAGAAAGTAAGGTAAAACAGGACATGAGAAAATGCAAAAGTGTACATTTTGTTTTGGTCCATGAAACAAAGGCAACAGTGTTGAGACCCCGCCAGTGAATACATTTTCTTTATACAGTAACAAAAGCCTTCCCCATCCCCTTGTAGTGTGCAACCAACACCTTCGGTGCTGACTAGACAACACAACACAGTACCACGTGCCAGCCGGAGGATATTAAAGATCATCCATTTCAACTGAGCAAGAAGTACACATGGTATACATAGTATAAAATCAGTTTTCATAAAACATCTGTAACAAACACTGTGCAGCCTACAGCTCTGTATCCCGGTATCTTGATGGCTGAGCATAATAACCACGCTTGGACTGGTCTGCTAGCTGACGGCGGTACTCTTCCTCCTCGTCATCACTCCCATAGCTGCCCCTTTTGTCTTGAGGGGTCTTTGAGGGGGGTTTCTGGGGCTCTGGAGGCCTGGAACTATCAGAACAGCACTTCGTTATTAAGAATGCTTTGTCAGATTTTCACACATAAGTACAGAGGAAAAAAAAATAGTTTTCACGCCTACAAATATTTTTTAAAACAGATAAGTAGGTCATTTAAGTGACTATCCGTGCTATCTGTCAGGACTGCCAAAGTACTCAAAACAGACAGACATCCAAGTGTGAGTGTACTTTTAGCATTTAGAGAAATGCTGGAACATACTAAACTGCAGCCTAATTGTTCGAGTAAACATAAATAAAATGCGATACGATGAATGAAAAAACTGCAGACTAACAAGTTAAAACAAGCACTGGAAAAATCAACTTTGCCAACAGCCTTTTAGCTCGACCAATGCTGGTTTAGTCATGCTTTTTCAAAAACTTTGTGGGGGGAGGTGCGGAGCCCTCATGAATCTAGCAATTTGGCAAAAAGCAACAACAAAAACATGTTTTTTTTACATCAAGGACACACATTGCTATCGTGATCCTGGGCACCTAAGGGAACTTCTTTGTGTGTGGCTATCCTTCCTGTGAAATGCCAGATGCCATCACCCACAGCAAATTTAGCCAATGGCTGACGTGGGCAGTCCCCCTGCCCTATGCTGCAGTATGCAGTTGAAAAATGCGAATGAACCAATATCATACCAATGTACGATGAGGGTTTGCTGAAACTTCATTAATGTGAATAGATTATAAAGATAGACTTTATTAAACAAAAGGGTCTTGGCTAAAGCCAGACGTATTTTATTTTTAAATAAGTAATAAGCACTATAACGTTGGGAGGCCTTCATGTAGTTAGTCCAATATAAGCATGGCATGCAGAGTTTGAAAATACTAATGATTTTTTGTCTAAACTAGGTTTCTTTTGGCAAGGCCATCTGTGAAATGGTCTAATCTGTGCTGATCACCTTCACGATTTCTCTTGACAATGTGCACACTCCTCAGAGATAACAAGCATTTACAATGCAACGGTCTCGCCTTCGGAAACGTTAGAGCTATTGGCATTGTAAATGACTTTTTATTTGTGTGTTCGTTTTGAAAACATAAATAAATGGCATTGTCCTTTACAATCCCAATAGCTTAATCTCTCGCAAATACGAGACCTATTGCATTTGCACCCACACCCACACACAGAGAGCCACACACACACAGAGCCACACACAGACACACACACACACACACACACACACACACACACACACACACACACACACAAAGCCACACACAGAGAACCACACACAGAGCCATATACACAGAGAGCCACACACACAGAGCCACACACACACACAGAGCCACACACACACAGAGCCACACACACACAGAGCCACACACACACACAGAGCCCCCCACACACACACAGAGCCCCCCACACACACAGAGCCACACACACACACACACACACAGAGCCCCCCACACACACAGAGCCACACACACACACACACAGAGCTACACACACACACACACACACACACACACACACACACACACACACACACACACACAGATCCACTACTTGCTTCGAATTCCTCCAAAACCTCCATCTTAACCACTCTTATGGGACATTCAACTTGTGTGATACATTTTTGAGGAATGTTAACTGATATTGCAAACTTATCGATGGTTGTCACTTCAGTCCTGAGAGA
This sequence comes from Lissotriton vulgaris, assembly GCF_964263255.1. Classification (NCBI taxonomy): domain Eukaryota; kingdom Metazoa; phylum Chordata; class Amphibia; order Caudata; family Salamandridae; genus Lissotriton; species Lissotriton vulgaris. Next base: position 907,591,850 of record NC_141689.1, on the reverse strand, counting down.
GAGGCGACCAAGAGACCAAAGACCCCAAACAAAAAGAATCTTCTTTGAGTCACTGTGCTTACAATGGCTCATTGGCAGCTGATCAATTAGAGTTTACACCACCGCCCACTGTGGATAGGTGTTCCATTGTAAATTAACCCTTACTGATCTGTTGTTCAAGCCCTGGCTAGTACTCCACCGTCCACGTGGGCCAGAACAGGCTAGGCTACCTATGAAAATCAGGCCATATGTTCTTTCCATTATTAGCGCTTGGACGCCTTCGGGCAGCAGTCGCGCTCTACAAAACCCCTTCACTTCACATATGTTCCTCTTGCAAGCCTATTGTCTCAATTTAGCAAGGAACCCGTCTCTTGCTACTTCCTATGTTCACAGAGCCATGAGGAACCACAACCCTCCACACACGTGTGATTTCCCAGTCCAGAAACCCACCATCCTGTGCAAACTTCCATCGGTCTTACTTTATACCTACTTGTAAGTCTAAACATTTGTTACTTGACTCCGAGCAGACGTTTTTCTCACACTGCCCATCATACCCATTTCTTTTGCCAGGATATTTTCTGTGCAGGAGATGTAACAATTTTGGCTGTCAAAAGTCTTCTGCTTTATCATTCATTTTAGATCCACTTGTGGTACTTCACTGCTTTTAAAATCTTTGTTTGCTTTTGCCATTAGCCTTACTCCGACATTAATCTGTTTTACGTCCTGCCTGATAAAGTAAACTATCCTTCTTCTATTTCACCGGTACTTGTATTTTATTATTGTTTGCCTGGTTTGGGACAAGTTGCAGTTTATTTATTTGAGAAGTCCCACACAGAGCCTTTCAATTTTAGAGTCTTGACATGGTAATGTTCAGGGGTTAATTCATAGTCAGGCATTTTTCCAGTCATTTAGTCGATATCGATTCCATGCACTTGGTGACGCAGTAGCACCTGATCACTCGTTTGATAGAGTTGAACTGTTTTACTGTCACTCTTTGATACAAGACAAGAGTCTGCTTTGTGTAATGTCCTATGGTGTCTATATTCCCTTGCAAGAGTACAGCATTGACCCGGTTGATAATGACATAAAACTGAGGTATGGGGCAGTCTGTGGGCAGAAGGAACAGGGTCTTCGGCTAGACTTAAGTGGTAAGTTTGCAGCCTTATGCTTCATCATATCTCATCTCATTCATCTCATTTATGTGTGTGCTTTCTTCTAATTCCCTTTCGCTAGTTTTAGTACTGTAACTGCACCAAAATAAACATGATAATTATGTTTGTGTTCATTTATTCTATGCATATCGCTCTATCCCGGGTTACAATTGTAATTCCATCCTACTACAAATATGGCATATATGCAGGGCTTTAAGTGGGCTGGGTCTCATCGGTAAAGAGGATCGGCGGTTTTTTAAAGGAGGCCTCAAAAAGAGTCTCTGTCTGGCTCTGTTTTGTGCCCTGGCGGTCCGTTTTTTTGCAGTGACAGCAGGCACATCGATGTCCGCTGCTCACACTGCTCACTTCTCTAGAAGTCATGCCAGATGAGCGTTGTAGGGGAGGGAAATCCTTTAAAGAGAGTCATTTTCTCTCTGAGGTTCCCTTCTCGTTTTTAAACTCAGGAGCAGCAACATTGTCGTGGTGTCACCAGGGCTGTAAGCAGAAGCTTTTTCAATATTACACACAAGCCATAGTTGCTGCTTATCTATCTTATGCAACTAACAACCATTGACAAAGCAATAGTCCTGACTTGTTATAGGTATGATGTCACTTGTTGTATCATATCTGATGCAATAACAAAAATAGTGAAATACAAGTTGAGCGGCACACTATGCTAAGCACAGATTTTTAGCGTGTTTTTAAGGCGCGCCCTTAATTAAATTGGTCACGCCCCTTTGAGGCCCCCCAGTTTTTTCAGCCCACTTAAAGCCCTACCTAAATGCATGTGTTAAATAAATTTTTTCTAAATTTAAAATATTACTAAAAACAATCCACGGTGTAGCTGCTGTAGAGGCTTCAGCACCTTACATCTTGGGTTACAATTTGAGGGGAGCGAGCCTTTCTTGCAGGAGAACTGTCTCCAGAAGTGGTTTAAAGGCTGGATAAAGCTTCATTTAAGTTGTCGTATCTTTGTGGTGTTCTGACAGGCTGGACGACTGGGTTCGTTTCATAAAGTGCGGGTCCAATCACTCCACAGTGAAAGGTCCAGAAGTCCTATGTTTCCAACTCAGTACCCTTTTCAATTGGATGTGGCTTCACAAATCACGGAAAAACTAGTAAACAAAAAACTATCGCAATATCTGGAAACCAACAACTTGCTCAGATGTTCACAAACTGGATTCCGCCCAGGGCAGGGCACCGACATCGCCCTGCTCGCAGCAGTGGAGGAGGCCAGAGCCCTGCTAGATGCAGGAGGACAGTGGCAGTGATCCTCCTGGACCTCAGTGCGGCCTTTGATACTGTCAACCATCGGGTGCTGATCGAGCGACTTAAGAACATTGGTGTTAAGGGCACGGCTCTGAACTGGTTCAAATCATTTCTCGACCACCGCTCCTTTCAGGTCTGGGAGAATGATGCCCGCTCCCCCGAAACCCTCCTCCAATGTGGTGTACCCCAGGGTTCATCATTAAGCCCGACATTGTTTAATATCTACTTGTCCCCTTTAGAGGAGGTTGTCACCCCGTTCGGAGTGAGAATCATCAGCTATGCCGATGATACACAATTAGTGGTGTCTCTATCTCACCCGAACCAGGAACCATCAGACTTGTACAACTGTCTGGTAGAAATTCAAGGATGGATGAATAGGTCATCTTTGAAACTTAACGGTTCAAAGACAGACATTCTCCTCCTTGGCCAGAAAGGGCTCTCTCTCCCGCAGAACATCTGGCCCCCCAGTTTGGGTGAACCCCCTACCCCCAAGTCTGAGATTAAAAGCTTGGCAATATGGATTGAAAAAGACCTGACCTTCAGGACACAAGCCATAAAGATAGCTGGGACCTGTTTTGGGCTCCTTAAAGCTATCAGGAAGATTCTGCCCTTGCTCCCTTTTATTTCCCAGAAATTACTAATCCAGGGCCTTATTATATCAAGGCTGGATTATAGTAACGCCATATATCTTGGAGCTCCCGAGGCAACTTTAAATAAACTGCAGAGAATCCAGAACGCTGCAGCAAGGATTCTCACTAACACCCCGGCCAGATCCTCCACTAAACCAGCCCTGAGACAGCTCCACTGGCTCCCAGTGAGAGAGAGAGTGGCATTCAAAGCTCTTTGCCTGTCACACAAAATTTTACAGGACAAAGGACCCCCTATTCTAAAAAAATTCATCAAGCCCTACAAAGCCTTGAGAGCCCTCCGTTCGGACCATGAAAATCTGAAAATCTGGTCACTATCCCCAGAGTGAAGAAGGTGTGCACGGGTGGACGACGTTTCTCCGTCAATACGGCCCGTCTTTGGAACTCCCTCCCCCGGGACCTCAGGATGGAACCAGATTATCTCCGTTTTAGGAAACGGCTGAAGACAAACCTGTTCCCCTGATTTCCCCCCCCCCTCCCCTCCCTCCTTAGCTCCCCTCTGGACTGATCGGATCTTAGCGCTGGGATACTTACGGGTGACTATGCGCTTTACAAAACCCAATAATAATAATAATAACAAATCAGTTCAGAGTTTCCGGACGTGAGATAGCAAAGAGGAGTGAAGTACAGTCGAACCTTCTTGGTGTATTTTGGACCTTTTCTCTTGCAGGCTTTGTAGATATTACACTGTAGCTTGAATGCAACCCCTTGTGCCCCATGGGAGCCAGTGGAATGCGTTTAAAGTCCAGGTCATGTGATCTCATTTCATTATTGTCGAACAGATTGGCCCACTTTCTGTAACCTTCAGAGCTTCTGAATGACTTTCTCTGGTGCCTTAGCATAGACAAAGTTGCAGTAAGGGAGCTGGGGCTGGACTGACTATTCTCAGCATCAAGCGCCCATAACTGGTCTTTCCTTGACGGCAGACATTAGAGGGGTGAAAGGGCGATTCGTCTTGAAGAGGTCAGACACGTCCACTCTCTGTCTGGGCAAGACTGATAGTAGGAGCAGCCGAGCGTAAAGCTCTTTCAGAGTTCGGGGGTAGAAAGCGGCGGCATCAGGAAACTTTGTTCTTTTTTTTGCAAATTGAAGTGACTTTGCAATCTAGCTTGAAGAGAGGGAACGTGTGAGTCGTTGTGAAGTATACCCTCTAAACTCAATTGAATCCGGGTCCTTAACAGCTTAAGAGACACTGCCTCTCGCTCTGCCATGGCTCATCCTGTCCACCGCAAACATTTCCATCTCCGAGTCTCCAGCTCTCTCTCTCTTTGTCTCTTTCTCAACTCTCCAACTTAAGTGGAACTGCGAGCTAATCAATTTTATATGAAATCGGACTTTCCATTAATGCGCCGGCCTCTTTCAGCTGCGCAGATAGCAGGTGAGGCCGGGAATCCTATCTCCTGTCTGAATGCAGGCACCGCCTTGGCTGCGGTAATGAATTTGAAAAACATACTTTCCTCTCCAGCCGAAGAGAGCCGAGGAGCAGCGTGCTAATGCGCGCGCCTATCCATTATGAAAGTAAGTGTGCGCCGCATCCAGAATCCATACAGCACGTACTGATGGCTTCTGAAGGATTGTGAGCAACGCTGGAAAAAAATACACAGGTCATCATAACACAGCAAACTTACACATCAGCAGAGTGAAGGGTTTATTAGGACGGAGTGACTGTGGCACTATAGTCACCTTACATTCTCCCGCAAGCCCTTTATGAAAATCCTGCCAGCTTAAAAGGTAGTGCGTGATGCTCAAAGACATTGGGGACGCCATGTTCATATTAATTTCTGTAAGCCCCGTCCTTTTCGGATTGAGGAGCGTGTTTTTCGAGGAGAGAAAGAAATGAAAAAAACACGCCCCTCAATCCGAAAAGGACGGGGCTTACAGCGAGACAATGATGTAACAGAGACCTCTTCTCCAATGGCTGGCCGCTGTTTAGGAGGCCAGCCAATGGAGAAGAGGGGCGGGGTTTACCCTCGCTACTCTGAGACATGAACTCTCGAAGTGAGACTGCGCATGCGCAGCCTATGCTAGTCTCGACCTAAAAAACTGTTGCCTTGCTCTGCTGGTCTCTCTCTCTCTCATGGCGGTGGCACATTGTTTATCCACATGGGGGTCACCTGACAAGATAACACACAATTGCACCACTGAGCACGTTCACTAACAAGCATTTACAATGCAATGGTCTCGCCTTTATTAAAGTTAGAGCTATTGGCATTGCAAAAGTCATTTTTTTCATTTATTGTTTTTTTTTTTAAACCGATAAATATATGGTATTGTCATTTACAATGGTAATAGGTAAGCATTAGGGAGTAGTAGAGGGTAATAGCTTAATCTCTCGCAAATGCGAGACCTATTGCATTTGCACACACACACACACAGAGCCCCACATACAGAGCCCCCCCACACACACAGCCCCCCCACACACAGAGCCCCCCCACACACAGAGCCCCCCCCACACACAGAGCCCCCCCCACACAGCCCCCCACACACACAGCCCCCCCACACACACAGCCCCCCCCACACACACACAGCCCCCCCCCACACACAGAGCCCCCCCCACACACACACACACACACACACACACACACACACACACACACACAGAGTCCCCCACACACACACTCAGAGCCCCCCACACACAGAGCGATTGGCTTTGTTAATGCTTGCTCATTTAGTTGGCGACTGTTGTGTCGCCCATTGCGTGTTGTGAAGGGGTGGTGGGGCGGACCGGATGAATACATTTCGGTTAATACTGTACGTTTTGGTAAGCGATCCCGGAGTCAGACTTCGATTTAAATGGCCTGTCCGTGCACGGTGGCTCGCATGCTGTGGTCACAGAAGAATAAACAGGGACACAATTAAATAAAATAATTAATGGCGCTAATTAAGGGGGCCGAGAAGGCCCAGCCGTGTGCATCTGCCGATCTCTCGCTGTTCTCTCCTGAATGCGGGAGGGGGGCACGGGGACAGCACCCGAGGATAGAGCCTCACTGACAGACTTGCTCACCTCCGCTGTCCTGTGCTGCGAAACCACAACCAACAGCACTACCGCACCACCTGGAGGCGCCGGGCATGTTAGAGCCACTGAGCCACTGAGCCACTGAGCACCCCCTCGCCCCTCATCCCCTCTCGAATGCCGTTACAAGTAGCGCAGAAGACAAAAACGTTGCACCCTCCCCTCACACACACTCCCCACAGTGAGAATCACAAGTAGCAAGCGGGGGGTGCATTAGTATTCTATTCAGTTAACTTATGTTTCACCGACTTGCAATGCGCCAATATCTACTGCGACCTACACTTCAAGAGCTCAAATCCTGGCCTGGCCTAATCAGCATGCCATCCTTCGGAAGTCGGTGTATAGAGTACCATTAAATGTAGGAGTCAGAATTTACTCGGGGTTGTGTACAGCGTTCAGGAATACCTTGCCTCATGGTACAGACATGAGAACGAGGGGGCGTAGGCTTCCTCGCTGATCTGTCCCCCCATCCCCCCTCAAAAAAAGGCGGCAACAGGCAGCGTCTGGCTTGAGTCTCAGTCGTGTTGCGCTGCCAATGGGAAGAGGAGAGCAAGAACCTAAAAAACACCCCCCCGAATCCAAAAAAGACAGGCTTAAATGGACAAACGCCCCTCTTCTCCAAAGGCTGGCCTCCGTTTAGGAAGCCAGCCAATGGAGAAGAGGGGCGGGTTTAAGCCCTATACTCTAAAACATAAAATCTTGCCAGCGAGACTGCGCAAGCGCAGCCTACGCAGGCCGAGACCTAATAAGCACAAAACCAATAGGTCCGGAACGGACTGCCACCCTTTTGGCTGTCAAAGCTTGATTTGACATGGTTTTAAAAATGTATTGTAGGGAGAGCTGTCGAGCACTCACTAATATAACAAAATAACATTTGCAAAAAGCTCAAATATGTGCTGAGTTTTAAAAAGCATATATTGCTTTAGAAGTCCCTGGCACATAATAGAACTAGTTTCTGTGCATAGGTGCTCCTAGTGAAAGGGTAGAAATGGACCGACTCATTGTCCCATGCTGTATACCTTAGTTGGTGGAAGAAAAATGTTAATGACGCTTAGGAGTCCAAAGGATGAAAAGGGCTATCTGAAAGACCCTTTAGGTAAGAATATATGCATTTGTTGCCAAGTCACATCATCCATGGCAACGAAGTGTGCTCCGCTTTAGGTGGCTGTGTGTGTGTGGTGATGAAAAATGCAGTCACACACAATGCAACACGGTTAACTATGAAAAAAGAGGATGTGTCGCCTAATGGTTTTGGCTGGAACTTTTGGAACACAGAGAACAAGGTCAAAATCCCAACCTCAGCTCAACAGCTTGTAATTCTGTGCAAATCACATAATTTACCTATGCCAAAAATATGTAACAGACTTGTTCTGTTGTATGCTTTGGTGGGTGGAAGCAAAATGTCAATGACAGCTTAACCGACCAACGTATAAAGAGAGATGACACAAAGCTGCTGCATGTATGTAGATATAAATTTTTAATACCTTTTTTTTTGTTGAAAACCATTGGAATGGCTAGATCAAGGCCACATCTAAAAAGGCAAAGAAAGGTGTACAACGTACAATGGGAAAAACGGAACTGGCTGCGAATTACCTTGTTGGGCTTCCTAATTCAGGAAGCATTGGTAAATGCTTTTTATGTTAGGAAGCCCAGCACATGCGTCTGGATACATTGAAATGAGCTCAGAAAGTCACTACAGGTTTACAGATTTGCAAAAGTTTACACAAGTGTAAAGCAGGGAATAAAAAGGCATCACAGCACAGTCCAGATGAAGGATCATGTTGGCGGTAGGCATTAACACACAAGAGTGGAAAGCAGTCTCAATTGGGGGATCGGGTGATGTAAACTCTGCAGCGAGGATAGAGGCGGGCAGCTGGGGAACTAAAAAGCATGAGATGACCCATTGCATCTCAGATCACAGAGACAACAGGGTGGTTGCCTATGTTCTAGGGGAAGAAGAAAGACTAACAGCCTGTAAACAAAAGTAGCAGTTCACTGGAAATGTTCTCGAGCTATTCCCTCACATCATACAGATGTATCCATACACAAGTGTCTTTTTTACGGGAAATGCAGAGACAACATCTTTCTGGTTACAAGGTCCTTTTTTTAGGGCCGGCGGCAGCAATCCAATCTTGGATAGCCATCTTGTACTCAGGCAGCAGATCATCAGTGCAGGAGTCACAGTAGTACGGCATTAACAGTTCTGCAAGGAGAGCTCAGACAGGCTCTTGCTGCAAGAAAACACAGCCCCTTCTTTCTCAGTACTGGAGTCTGGTCCACACTCTTACATGAGGGCAGTAAAGATCCCTGTCCTTGTCCTTTTGTCTGTGGTGGTGCTTCGCCAAATTAAAAAGGTTAGGTGTTGTCCTGGCTCACAGCGCCTATGCATATGCAGCAAATGTATATAGAAAAAACAATGTCCCAACAGGTAACAATCAAAAGGCAGTTTAGGTATGTCTGCACAGAGCATTACATTGGAAGGAGACAAGGAGGCTCGAGTGGTTAGTGCATGGTTTGTAATTCACCAGTTTGTTGGAACATTTACACATGGAAATACAGTTAAAGGCAGCACTGTACAAGAAAATTCATGTGACATCCCAAGGACACTTGGTGACAAGGTGATATATACAAGTGAAGGGTGACGACGCAAGTCATAAGGTGAACAGCGTGAACGGCGCAAGGTGACAAAATTATATACAAAGGTGGCTCAATAATCAGAAGGTTTTTTGTCAGTTATAACACATTCAATCACAATTATGAGCCAAACGCTAAAGTGCGCCAAACAGTTGCGCTGTGGTGTCGACGGCGTTTCGATCCCCAATGGTTTGGGATCTTCTTCAGGACCGGGTTGTCGAGTTGGTATGGTGCTGAGGAAACTTGAGGGGGCGGACGCTGGTACAGTTGGCCCCAAGAGCGTCAAGGCGCGATAGATTCACGGATATATTGAAATGTTGTTAAAGGCACGGATCTCAGTCAGTTTGATCCCGTCTCAGGGTCGGTATATCTGTGCTGATGGATGAAGGCGTCTTACTTAGTGTGGACGTCCCAGCAGCGTCTGTATTAATCTGAGCTGCTGCGAGGAACTGAATCTCCCGAAGTTGTATCAATCCGCGGCGAGGTAGACTGTTTTTTATCACTATGCAGCAAATGTGGCAGCTGAACAAGAATAACTAGCTACTGAGGACATGTGGAGTACTTGACATGTGGGTGGTACCAATCACACTCAAGTCCAGTCCAGTGACAAATAGCTTTCCATAATGTTTAAAGTTCTTCTATTTTCATGTGCAAGCAAGGCATTCTATATCACTAGTAGGAATACATACCTCTTAATTTCAGACATTATTTTAGCCAATCAGGTGGTTTCTCGGTTTTAGCAAGCTCTGTGATTGGAGCACATTAAACAGGGGAGAGGCACGAAGCATATCTCTTTTTCAGGTAAGAGGAATGGCCATGTCATTGTCCACTTTGTTTGTAAATATTGCCTCTTGCAGATCAGATTGGACTGGTACAATGGGGGTGAACACTGCTCCACTGAACCTCCTGTTGATCTGTCCAGACATAAAGAAGCCCAGCAGCAATGGCCTATACAGGGCGCGGCAGAGTAAGTGGCAGCACAGGGACGACCAAGAGGGAAATGAAGGGAGAACAAGTTACTTGTCGTTTGGTGATGCTCTTTCTCATGGACACTATCTTTCTCATGGACACTATCGGGCCACCGATTCCTCGCCTTTGAATTTCCCCATGTGCCAGACTGGATCTGGAATTTTATTCTGTCATAAACCCATTGTATTAGAAGGGGGCACCATGGACTTCGCCATAGATTTACCAGCCCCCTCCAGTAATGGTAATGAAGAACCACATACAGACATCCCTACTGCATGTTGACAGAATTTATTTGTAAATAACCACCGCGCTATTAGCAAGGGCAACACACATATTGGTAATCAGACAGGGTGCTGAATCTACATTGGGACCTTATGACAAATTAGAAGTCCACTCCAAAAAACTGCTTTTAGAAATCTAGTTTGATAGACTTTCCACTACAATGAGAATTACTGAAGGTAAGTAACTTGTTATTCTAATGGATACATCTCACTGCAGATTACTCAATTTTTGGACAGATACCCAAGCAATACCACTAAACAGAGATATGTCCTAAGAGTGGACTGAGCATGTATAATGGCCATCTGTTCAGACCTAAGAACCAATACAATATTGTGTGATGAAGAAGTGAACGGACGCTAAAGGAGCAGCCTAGAAAATGTGCAGCACTACTCCTAGCAAAAGCTGTACTGGCGGCTTGGCTTTAGGGGAACGAGCCTCAAGGACCTTAGAATGTTCCTTCTTAGCCAAATTATAACACATCTTGATACAGAGGACGATCCATGTCTATCATTAGCTCGATGCTCATCTATCGGATCAATTTATGAACTAAGAGCACTCTTCTGATCCACCAATGAAACCTCTCCCCCCTCCTCAGAGTGGTGGAGCAAAGAGAAGAAAGTGTAGAAGACAGAATGTTCAGAAGAAAGGACATCACAGTTAGATGCGCAAGATACTACTTGTGCAACGATATACCTGTAAGAGACATTAGTTAGTGATAGATTCCTCACCTTAGAATATCCCCAGGCATCAGACTGGATACGGAAAGCTTTGCTTAGCAGTACCCCTGCGCGTCAGTAGGTGGCGTCCTGCGGCTCCGCATCAGTCAATGGTGTCGTCAGCACCGAGATGACGTTACGGTGAGTACTTGGGCGCCACCCATGCACGCTGACGTCAGTTCTGTAAACGACTTTCCGCGCCAGGAACGCAAAGCAATGCAAGATACTGACCATTGGTGCATAAAACTAGGGCCCTATAAAGGGGGTGACCTTAACGCACAAGTTACTTACCTTTGGTAACGATATATCTGTAAGAAACAGTAGTTAGTGTTAGATTCCTTACCTTAGAATATCCCCTGGCGTCAGACTGGATTCGGAAAGTTTTGCGCAGCAGTACCCTTGCGCGTCGGTAGGCGTAGTTCGCGGCTCCACGTCCATCGTCATGATGACGTCGTCAGAGTACTTAGACGCTGCCCTCGCTCCGTGACGTCAGTTCTTATACATAGCTTTTCCGCGCCAGAAACGCAGAGCCATGATAAAAACCAACACTGGTGCCATGAAACTAGGGCCCTCAAAGGAATAACCTTAACCCTAGATATCGGTTTGCAGAACAGGGAGGATGGGTGGGGCGGTAAGGAATCTAACACTAACTACTGTTTCTTACAGATATATTGTTACCGAAGGTAAGTAACTTGTGCATCTGAAAGAAACAGGTTAGTGTTAGATTCCTTCACTTAGAATAGATACCCCAGCAATACCAACCCCGGTGGTGGGTCTGCAAACCAAGATCACACCAGAAAGTCCTTGAGAACGGAACGCCAAAGAAGCCATCTCTCCGGACTTGGCTGACCAGGCAGTAGTGTCTAGCAAACATGTGCAGCGAGGCCCACGTAGCTGCCTGACAGATGTCCTGCAAGGGGACTCACCGACCCAGGGCAGTAGCAGCCGCCGTGGCACGAGTGGAGTGGGCACGCAGCCCCACTGAAGGCTCCTTCTTAGCCAGAGAATTACAGGCCTTAATGCACAAAACGACCCATCGAGAAATGGTGCGTTTGTGCACTGCCCGTCCATTCTTAGCACCCACGTAACCAACAAAGAGCTGGTCGTCCACCCGGAACTGGCGTGTGCGGTCCAAATAAAATGAGAGCACACGTTTTGGGTTCAGACGGTGGAGCCTCTCTTCCTCTTTTGAGGGATGCGGAGGCAGAAAGAAGGTGGGCAAGGTAATGGACTGCCCGATAAGAAAGGCTGTAACCACCTTGGGCAGGAAAGAAGGACGTGTTTTTAAGACAACTTTGTCGGGATGGACAGAAAGGAAAGGAGGCTTAGAAAAAAGAGCCTGGAGCTCGCTCACTCTCCTGGCAGAGGTGATGGCAACCAGGAATGCAGTCTTAAGAGTAAGAAGATCGAGAGGACAATTGTGAAGTGGCTCAAAGGGAGCGCACATCAAATAAGTTAGAAGAAGGTTCAAGTCCCACTGAGGCATCACAACAGGAACAGGAGGAAACATGTGAGTAATGCCCTTCAAGAACCTATTTACAACAGGGGACTTGAACAGAGAAGGCTGATCAGGAAGCCTTCTCCACGTATGGAGGTGGAGGCTGGACAGGTTCGGGTGGAGGACCGTCCCCTGATGCTGCGACAGAAGGTCCTCCTGAAGAGGCAGACAAATCGGGGGATCCACGGACACGCTAACTAGCTCGGGATACCAGTATCTTCGTGCCCAGTCCTGGGCCACAAGGATGACTTGGGGCCCAGTTGCGCCGGATCTTCTTCAGCACTCTGGGCAGAAGTGGTATAGGCGGAAAGGCGTACAACAGACCGCAACTCCACTCGCAACGAAAAGCGCCGCCCAGCGAGTGCCGCCTTGGAAATTCCAACGCGCAGAACTGATAACATTGCGCATTCTCTTCTGTGGCGAATAGATCTAACCAAGGCTCTCCCCACTGCCGAAAGAGACCTTGTGCCACGTTCGAGTTCAGACGCCATTCATGATCCATCATGCACCGACGCTGAGTTTGTCCGCCCTGGCGTTCAGGGAACCTGCCAGGTGTTGGAACCACCAGAGTGACACCCTGGTGTTCCAGCCATTGCCAGAGGCGCAGAGCCTCCTGGCAAAGGGTCCACGACCCACCCCGCCCGGTTTGTTGCAGTACCACATGGCGGTGGTGTTGTCCGTGAACACCTGCACCACACTTCCCCATCAGAGGGAAGGAATGCCTTCAGTGCAAGCCGGATCGCCCGCAGCTCCAGAAGATTGATGTGGAACCGGGAGTCCGCCGGAGACCAGAGGCCTCTGATCTCCGCCTCTCCCATGTGCCCCCCCCAGTCCAGGAGGAATGCATCCGTCACAACTACATGCTCTGGTTGGGGTAGGGAGAGGGATTTGCCGCTGACCCAATCGAGGTCCGTGAGCCACCACTGCTACTGTCTCACAGTGCCCTCCGAGATCAGGACATGGTCGGACAGGTTGCCCCGATGCTGGGCACACTGAAACTTCAGGTCCCACTGCAGAGCCCGCATCCGCCAACTGGTGTGATGCACCAGAGCGATGCAGGAGGTCATCAGCCCCAGAAGCCGCAGTGTCAACCTGACTGAGACCCGGGATAAAGGCTGAAAGATCAGAATCAGAGCCTGAATTTCCCGAACCCACAGTTCGAGAGGATAAACCCGAAACTAAGCCGAATCTAGTACCGCTCCGATGAAGAGGAGCTTTTGAGAGGGACACATGTGTGACTTTGGCACATTGATGGAAAACCCAAGCAAGGGCAGGAGGTCGGCCGTAGTCTGGAGGTGGCTGACGACTGTCTAGGGCGAGCCCGCCTTCAACAACCAGTCGTCGAGATAGGGAAAGATTGATACCCCTGATCTGCGCAGATGAGCTGCGACCACCGCCATCACTTTCGTGAACACCCGTGGGGCGCTGGTAAGGCCAAAGGGGAGCACAGTGAACTGAAAGTGCTTGTGGCCTACCGTGAACCGCAGGTAACGCCGGTGGGCCCGCAGGACGGGGATGTGGCAATAAGCATCCTGAGAGTCCAAGGCTACCATCCAGTCCCTGGGGTCCAGGGCAGCTAAGACCTGAGCCAAAGTCAGCATCTTGAACTTCTCCTTCCGGAGGAAGCCGTTGACGTTCCGCAGGTCCAAGATAGGGCGTAGGCCCCCTTAGCCCTTCTTAGGAACCAGAAAGTAGTGGGAATAGCAACCACACACTACTTCTGGCCCAGGGAAGTGCTGGATGGCCCCCTTGGCCAAGAGGGGCGATACTTCCTCTTGCAGAAGTTGCAAGTGATCCCTCGACACGCGGTGGTACTGCGGTGGCATGGCTGGAGGGGACACCTCGAAGGGGAGGGAGTAGCCTCTTCGGACGATTTGCAGCACCCACCTGTCCAAAGTGATGCCGCGCCAGTGGAGGAGGTGATGGCGGACCCTGCCCCCCACTGGCATCAAATTGGCCTGAAAGCTCGGACTAGGAGGGCTTTGAGGTAGATGCTGCGGGGATGGATGTGGACTGGCCTCGCCGTTGTCCCCTGGCACCGCCACAGCGGTTACCACGTCTGCCGCCGTGCTGGATGTTAGACTGCGGCCCGTGGCTGGTAGGACGTGAAGGGGCACTCCTTCCTTGGCCACGAAAGGCAGAAGATGGGCTGACACTGGCCCGACAGGCCCAAGGACTTGGCCGTAGCCCAGGAGTCCTTAAAACGTTCAAGCGTATGATCTGCCTTGCCACCAAAGAGGTGGCTGCCATCGAACAGCATGTCCATGAGGGTGTTCTGGACATCAGCCGAGAAGTTGGCGGACCTCAACCAGGCGTGGCGGCGAACCGTCACCGTCATTGACATCGTCCTGCCCAGCGAGTCTGTGGTATCCAGCCCACATTGAATGGAATACCGCGCTGCGTTTAGTCCCTCCGCAAGGGCTTGAGCGAGCTTTGCCCGGGCCCCCTGCGGGTACTCCGGCAGCACGGCCGCAACCGTATCCCACAGAGAGTGGGTGTAACGGCCTAAAAGGCAAGCGGTGTTGACTGACTGCAACCCCAAACTGAGGGAGGAGAACAGTTTCTTGCCAAACTGTTCATACCTTTTGTATTGCCGATCTGGAGGTGCAGTCGGGAATGCGGACTGGGAAGTAGAGGCCTGGATGACCGGGCTCTCGGGGGTGGGGTGGGTGGACAGAAAACTAGGGTCACCTGGAGCCGGGTGGTGGCGCTTGGCGACGTTCCTAGCTACAGGGGAAACTGTAGCGGGCCTGGACCAGGTGCCCAACAGGATGTCCGTGAGAGCCTCATTAAACGGCAGTAGAGGCTCCGGAGAGACTGCCTGTGGTTTAAGGACCTCAGTGAGGATGTTAGACCTCACAGTCGCGACGGGGAGCTCAGGAGCCACGGCCTTGACCGACCTCGTCAGCACCACACTATAAGCAGCCCCCTCCTTCGTAGGCACGGTAGGAGGGGAGACAAAGCCAGTGTCAGGTGAAGTGTCGAGACCACTGGCTTCCCGTAGCTCGTCTGTCCAGACCTGAAATGACTGACACATTCGTGTCAGAGGGTCCTCAGACCCCCTCCCAGTCACCCTCGCCGAAGTTCGAGTCGCTTACGGGACCGCTCCCGTCTAGCCTTAGACGTCAAGGCCCGGCAGTCGGAGCAGGACTTGTCGTCGTGGTCCAGGCTCAAATAGTGCAGGCACTGGCGATGGGGGTCGGTAACTGACATCAGTCGGCGCAGAGTTTGAACCCGGGCATCCCTACCGGCACTGTCGGAGTCGATAGACTTCGAAAAATGGATCAAAAAGGATCTCAAAAGGTTAGTCAAAAAGTGACATGGGAACAACTTTTTCCAGATCTGCGCTAGCTGGCGCATGGGTACTGCTACGCAAAAAATTTCCGGATCCAGTCTGACGCCTGGGGATATTCTAAGGTAAGGAATCTATCACTAACGTGTCTCTTTCAGATTTGCTCTTCTGCCGGCGTGAATGCGGCGTCGAGTGACGCGGGTCCGACGCCAGATCCGGACCGAGGGAAGAATCAGGGACAGCGCCGTCCGGGGATGGCACTGGGGCGACACCCTAGGGGTCGACGCTGGCAGGGTCGACCAGCGGTGACCCGGAACCGGATCAAGCGGGCCCTGTGGTGCCGCGACCGAAGCACCCGACCCGCTTGGGCTCCCAGCCGGGACCGCGGGGCACGAAGGCGCTGTGGAACCAGACGGAGGAGAGAGCGACCTCATGGCCATGAGGAAGGCATCGATCTCCTCGGAGTCACGTTCGGCCCAGGGACCGGCGGGTATCGAGCAGGCCGCGACGCATGCGGCTCCGGCGGAGCAGCGTGGGCGGTGTCGCCCAAACCCCCGGCCGCATCGCGCAATCGTCGGGGGCAGACGGAAGAGCGATGTCACCTCTTCGACTTCTTGTGCCTCTTACCTGAGGACTTGGAGCCCGACCTATGATGACGACTCGCTGAGCTTCGACGACTGTGGCCGCGCGACCGGTCCCTCGACCCCCTCATGGACCGGTACTGTGAGCGGCGTGGGGCTGACTGCCGGATCTCGAGGCGTTTACGGGACCGCTCCCGCCTAGCCTTCGACGTCAGGGCCCGGCAGTCTGGGCACGACTTGTCGTCTTGGTCGGCCCCAGGGCAAAAGAGGCACCGGCGGTGGGGATCGGTAACCGACATCAGTCGGTTGCAGTCGGTACAGGGCTTGAACCCGGGCATCCCTACCGGCACAGAGAGTCGTAAAGACTCGAAAAGTGATCAAAAAGGATCGAAAAAGTTCAGTCAAAAAATGACAGAGTACTGCTTTTTCCGGATCTGCGCTTGCCGGCGCGGAAAAAAAGAATAACTGACTTCAGCGCACGAGGGCGGCGTCCAAGTACTCCGACGACATCATCACGGCGCCAACTACGCTGACGTCGGACGCGGACGACGCCTACCGACGCGCAAGGTTACTGCTGCTCAAAACTTTCCGGATCCAGTCTGACGCCTCGGGATATTCTAAGGTAAGGAATCTAACACTAACCTGTTTCTTTCAGATCCTAGTAACCAGTTCGACAAACGGGGAGGATGGGCGGGGCGGTAAGGAATCTATCACTAACTAATATCTCTTACAAATATATCGTTACACAAGTAGTAACTTGTGCATCTGAAAGAGACACGTTAGTGATAGATTCCTTACCTTAGAATAGATACCCCAGCAATACAAACCCCGGATGTGGGTCTGCGAACAGGATAACATCAGAAAGTCACGGAGCACAGAATGGCCAAAGAAGCCGTCTCTCCGGACCCGACTGTCAAGGCAGTAATGCTTGGTAAACATGAGCAGCGAGGCCCACGTAGCAGCCTGACAAATGTCCTGCAAGGGAACACCACGTCCCAAGGCAGTAGTGGCTGCAGTTGCCCTGGTCGAATGGGTACACAGCCCCACAGGAGAGTCCTTCTTGTCCTTCTTGCTTTGATGCACAGACCAACCCACCAGGAAATGGTCCGTTTGTGCACAGCCCAACCTATTTGGCGCCCACGTAGCCACAAAGAGTTGATTATCCACCCGGAACTGTTGTGTACGTTGCAGATAGAAAGCAAGCGCACGTTTTGGGTCCAGACGGTGGAGCCTCTCCTCTTCCCTGGAAGGATGCGGAGGCGGAAAGAAGGAGAAGGTGGGCAAAATGATGGTCTGCCCGATGTGGCATTGCGTGACAACCTTCGACAAGAAAGAAGGATGGTTCCTTAGAACCACCTTGTCCGGAGGAACTGAAAGGAAAGGAGGTTTGGAAGAAAGGGCCTGGTGCTCACTCACTCTTCTGGCAGAGGTGATAGCAACCAGGAAAGCAGTCTTTAGAGTAAGAAGACGTAAAGGTTAGGAAGAGGCTCAAAGGGAGCGCACATCAGAAAAGTCAAGACAAAATTTAAGTCCCACTGAGGCATCATGAAAGGCACGGGAGGGAACGTGTGTGTAATGTCTGAGAAAACGGTTAACAACTAGGGACTTAAAAAGAGAAAGCTGATCAGGAAGCCTCAGGAAGGCAGAAATGGCACAAAGATATCCTTTAATAGTGCCCAGAGCAGAGCCCTGCTGGGCCAAAGTCAGAAGAAACAGAAGAACCTCAGAAAGAGGGGCCGAAAGGGGATCCACAGCCTTTGCTGTGCACCATGCCACAAATCTGTTCCACCAGCAGGCGTATACCGTTTTACTGGAGGGACGCCTGGCTGCCAGAATGACATTACAGACCTCAGGAGGAAGGTCGAAAGCTGTCAAATGTCACAGCTCAATCTCCACACATGGAGGTGGAGGCTGGACAGGTTTGGGTGGAGGACGGTCCCCTGTTGCTGCGACAGAAGATCCTCCCGAAGAGGCAGTAGGATCAAGGGATCGATGCTCATACTGAGTAGCTTGGGATACCATACTCTTCGAGCCCAGTCTGGAGCCACAAGAATAACTTGGGCCCGGTCGCGCCTGATCTTCTTCAGCACTCTGGGCAGAAGTGGTATAGGAGGAAAAGCGTACAACAGACCACAACTCCACTCGCGATGAAAGGCGACACTGAGCGAGCGCCGCCTTGGAAATTCCAACGCGCAGAACTGATGACATTGCGCGTTCTCTTAGGTGGCGAATAGATCTAACCAAGACTCTCCCCATTGTAGAAAGAGACCTTGCGCCACGTCCGAGTTCAGACACCATTAGTGATCCATCAAGCACCGGTGGCCGAGTTTTTCCGCCCTGGCGTTCAGAGAACCTGCCAGGTGTTGAACCACCAAGTTAATGCCTTGATGTTCCAGCCATGTCCAGAGGCGCAGAGCCTCCTGACATTGGGTCCAGGACCCAACCCTCCCTGATTGTTGCAATACCACATGGTGGTGGTGTTGTCTGTGAACACCTGCACCACACTTCCACGTACAGAGGGAAGGAATACCTTCAGTGCAAATCGGTTCACCCGCAGCTCCAGAAGGTTGATATGGAATCGGGACTCCGCCGGAGACCAGAGGCCTCTGATCTCCGCCTCTCCCAAGTGGCCTCCCCATCCCAGGAGGGACGCATCCGTCACTACTGTGTGCTCCGGTTGGGGAAGGGAGAGGGATCTGCCATTGACCCCATCTCGATTTGTGAGCCACCACTGCAAATGTCGTGTATTGCCCTCCGAGATCTGGACATGATCGGACAGGTTGCCCTGATGCTGCGCCCACTGGAACATCAGGTGCCGCTGCAGAGACCGTATATGCCATCTGGCATGTTGCACTAGCAGAAGCCGGAGGGTCATTCTGACTGAAACCCGGAATAGAGGCTGAAAGATTGGTATCATATCCCGGACTCACTGCTCAGGGGGATAGACCCGAAACTACTTCGAATCCAGAACTGCTCCGATGAAGAGGGAGCTTCTGAAAAGGACTCCGGTGCTACCTAGGCACACTGATGGAGAACCCCAGCAGATGCAGGAGGTCGGCGGGTGCTGACTGCCTGGGGCGAGCCTGCCTTCAACAACCAGTCGTCGAGGTAGGGGAAGACTGACACCCCCAACCTGCACAGATGAATTGCGACCACCGCCATCACCTTCGTGAACACCCAAGGGGCACTGGTAAGGCCGAAGGGGAGCACGGTAAACTGAAAATGCTCCTGGCCCACCATGAACTGTAGGTAACGCCAGTGGGCCGGCAGGACGGGAATGTGAAAATACACGTCTTGCAAGTCCAAAGCTACCAACCAGTCTCCAGGGTTGAGGGCAGCCATGACCTGAGCTAGAGCGAACATCTTGAACTTCTCCTTCCGGAGGAAGCGATTCACGTCCCGGAGGTCCAAGATAGGACGCAGGCCACCTTTGTCCTTCTCGGGGACCAGAAAGTAGTGGAAATAACAACCACTCCCTAGTTTCGGCCCAGGAACGCACTTGATGGCCCCCTTGGCCAAAAGGGCCATAACTTCTCGAACCCTCCTGAGGCACAGCCGGGAGTTAGATTAATTGCGAACTTTGCACATTTGTTAATTTTAAAACTTGTTTGCTGCTTTTAAACTAAAACCATTACCTTACACCCGTCTTTGCCGGAAAGCACTCCTACCAGCGGATCTAGCGCTGAGAGGGAGAGCTCGTGGGCTATCTGCCAGCCGCCATCTCCCACGCTGAAACGAGGGACACGCCCACCTCGAGGCCACGCCCCCTTCAGCTGAGCTAAAAGCGCGCTGATCTGCTAGCGCGTTAGACAACTCGAACCCTCCTGAGGCACAGCCGGGAGTTAGATTAATTGCGAACTTTGCACATTTGTTACTTTTAAAACTTGTTTGCTGCTTTTAAACTAAAACCATTACCTTACACCCGTCTTTGCCTGAAAGCACTCCTACCAGCGGATCTAGCGCTGAAAGGGAGAGCTCGTGGGCTATCTGCCAGCCGCCATCGCCCACACTGAAACAAGGGACACGGCCACCTCGAGGCCACGTCCCCTCCCTGCCCCATAAAAATGTGCATTTACCGGAAGCGCAGCGGATGAGCGCAGCGGGCACGACGATTGCTCGTCCGCGCCGAGTCCGGGCCTAGGGCCAGCCCCCCTGCAACTCGGCCATCAGATCCCGTATATTACAGCGCTGAAACCCTCCATAGCCTCAGGCCATCTGCCAGCATCTGCATTCGACATAGTTATCAAGCTGACACCCTGCCTCAAGCTTGCCCCAAATGTTATCACCCCCTCAAACCCAAAATAACTACTGAACTTCCGCACGAACTTACGCATGACTTCCGCATATTCTTGTTGAACTGCCGTTCCCTACCAAAACGCAGGGCCGAAATCGCGCTCTTAATAGAGGAACACATGCCAGACATACTGTTTTTAACAGAAACCTGGCTCTCCTCTGAAGCCGACCCCGCGGTCGTAGACGCTCTTCCGCCAGCCTTCCAAATTATTCGGCAAGACCGACCTAAAGGGAGAGGAGGAGGCCTGGCAATTATTCATAAAGAACAGCTTCACTGCCGAGCTGTCCCTGAAACCATGCCGGACTGTGAGAGCCTTGCCTTTAACATTGAACTCTCACCTAACAGCTGCTTCTCAGGCACTCTTATCTACCACCTCCCCCGGCCCCCCGAAGCAGTTCCACGTTAGTCTACCCTTAAGTGTGGCCGAACGAGTCAGCACTACATCCAATTTTACCTTGCTAGGCGATCTTAATCTTCACTTCGATTCTTCTTTAGACCACACAGCCTCGACCTTAGCAGACGATCTAGCAGCACTGCAACTTACCCAACGTGTTACTACTCCCACCCACGTGAAGGGCCATTTGCTGGACCCTGTTTTCAGCAACTGCTCTGACCTTCTAACAAGTCCACCTATTCCTCTGCCTTGGACAGACCACTTCCTGGTTCCCATCAGTTGGGCAGAGCTTAAGCCCTCACCGTCTGTACCTACCACGAGATTCATGCGAGCCTGGTCTCGCCTAGCAGTTGATAACTGGTCGATCAAACTTACTAGTAATCAACCCCTCATCAACGATGATCCTGGCCTAGCCAACCAGGCATACGTTAACTGGATTACTCAAACCCTAGATGACACACTTCCTAAAAAGAAAATTACGCTCAAGCGCTCCCACAAAACTGCACCGTGATACACGGAGGCTCTCAGGGACAAGAAACGCCTATGCAGTGAATCGGAAAGACGATGGCGTTCAGATTACTCTGCAGATAATAAAACCCACTACCGAGAATCCATCAGCGAATATAAAACTCAAGTAAAAGCGGCCCAGGCCACATATTTTTCCGAGAGAATTCTGCTTGCAAAGTCAAAACCTAAGGAAATTTTTCAAATCATTAAAAAATTAATGAAACCCTCCCCCAGCCTGCAGGCAGAAAAATCCACCACCCACTGTAATAATGTTGCTGAGTTCTTTCACCAGAAAGTAAACACTATCTACTCAGCCTTCCCCCAAAAAAACCTCACCCCCTTAGCCCTACCCATTGATCCCACAGCTCCCCCCTCGTCAACATCAATCCACTTTGACTCACTTTCCTCCTCTGGATCTCACTACCATTGAATCCTTAGCGCGGAAAGTAAAAACCGGATCCCCTGACGAGCCAGCCCGCCAGATATAATAATGGCAGCCTCTCAGACCACTCTGCCCACAATCAGGGAGGTCTTAAACGCATCCATCTCTTCTGGCACTGTTCCGACCGTCTGGAAGCAGGCTATGGTCAGATCATTATTGAAAAAGCCTAATCTAGACCCGACTGACCTGGGTAACTATCGACCCATCTCCCTGCTCCCATGGGTGAGCAAGATCCTGGAAAAATATATACATCAACAGCTGGTAAACTTCTTAGAAGACCACCACTTACTAGACCCCACCCAGACGGGCTTCAGACCGAAACACGGGACTGAGACCGCCCTCCTCATGGTCACCGAGGAAGCCAGAAAAATCTTGGATCAAGGAGGATCAGTGGCTGTGATCCTCCTTGATCTCAGTGCGGCTTTTGACACGGTCAGCCACGACACCTTGCTGCGCCGTATGTCCCAAGCCGGGATCAAGGACAAAGCCTGGTCATGGTTTAAGTCCTTCCTAGAGGACAGATCCTTCTGAGTGTTCGAGGGTGAGTCTGTCCACAAGCAGACCTCGAAGTGCGGAGTTCCCCAGGGCTCCTCCCTTAGCCCCGCACTTTTTAACCTGTACATGAGGCCACTGGCTGAGGTCGTCCGTCCATTTGGGGTTAAGATCATCTCTTATGCGGATGACACGCAGCTGGTGTTCTCACTGGCGCAGGAAGCCAACCTGCCTGCACCAGGCGGGCTTAGAGAATGCCTAGAAGAGGTGAAGATCTGGATGTCCTTATCGTCCCTCAAATTGAATGGGGACAAAACGGAGCTGATGCTCTTAGGCCCCCCCAGATCTCAGCCTTCCTGCCTCTCTGTGGCTGCCCTCTCTGGGTCCCCCTCCAACTCCTAAAAACAATATTAAGAGTCTCGGAGTCTGGTTGGACAGATCCCTGTCTTTTAACGTGCAGGCCACAAAACTCTCAGCCACCTGTTTTGGCATCATTAGGATGTTAAAGAAAATCCTCCCCTCCTCCCCATGGAAGCCAAACAGGTGGCCATACAGGGTTAATACAGTTACGCCTTGACTTCAATAATGTGCTCTACCTCGGCGCCCCAGAATACACTCTGCGTAGGCTCCAGACAGTGCAGAATTGCGCAGCACGCATATTGCTCGATCTCCCCCGCAGACAATCAGTGAGGGCCAGGCTGGTAAGCCTTCACTGGCTACCGGTGCGCCAGAGAGTTCTGTTCAAGGCAATGTGTATAGCACACCAGGCCTTCTGGAACACTGGTCCTAGGATTACCCGTGACCTAATCACCCACTACACTCCTAGCAGAAGCCTCCGCTCCAGTCAGACCTTCCTAGCAATGGCCACAAGAATAAAAAGGTCCAGATATGGAGGCAGGACGTTTTCCCATAATGCAGCTAGGTCCTTGAACTCCCTCCCACTGCATCTCAGGGCCAACCCCAATCTTTCTGCATTTCGTAAACAGCTGAAAACCTTCCTATTTAACCTGCCCAACTAACTTAACCTAACCTCCCTTATAGGCTCTCTCGCGGGATTCTGGTTCTCTCTTAGCGCTTGGACGCCTCCAGGCAGCAATTCGCGCTGTATAAATTCACATCCTATTCCTATTGGAGAAGAGCCTAATGATCCCCCGACATGCGGTGGCACCGAGGTGGCATGGCTGGGGGTGGGGACTGAAAGGGAAGGAAATAACCTTT
Organism: Lissotriton vulgaris; assembly: GCF_964263255.1. Lineage (NCBI taxonomy): Eukaryota > Metazoa > Chordata > Amphibia > Caudata > Salamandridae > Lissotriton > Lissotriton vulgaris. The sequence goes on along the minus strand of NC_141689.1, from coordinate 907,568,472 downwards.
GCAGAGTATTTGCAGCACCCATTTGTCTGACGTAATCGTGCACCAGTGGGGAAGGTGGTGGCGGATCCTGCCACCCACAAGCGTGGGGTGCTCCTAAGAGCTCAGATTAGGAGTGTTTTGAGGCGGAAGCAGCGGGGGTGGAGGTGGACAGACCTGCACGCTGGTTCCCTGACCCGCCCCTGCAAAAACCGCTCTTTCGCTACGGCTGGTTCTGGACAGGCCTGGTGGAAGGGCGCCTCGACCCTGGCTAGTAAGGGAACGAAAACCAGGAGCTGTCAGGTTCTTAGTAGGAAGACCCAGGGACTTGGCCGTATTTCGCGAGTTCTTAAAGCGCTCCAGTGCACTGTCAGCCTTGTTGCCAAACAGGCGGGTGCCATCAAAAGGCATGTCCATGAGTGAACTTTGCACATCGAGCAAGAACCTGGTTCGTAAGCAACCCGGCGTGGCGCCACAACGCCGTTGGCGAGTCGGCGATGTCTAACCCACACGGAATGGCGAACTTAGCTACATCTTTGCCCTCAACAATTGCTTGAGAGTATGGTAGTAGGGTAGCCTGCACCTCCTCAGGACACTGAGGCAACACCTGAGCAACGGAGTCTCACACCGCGTGGGAGTAGCGGCCCAACAAGCATGCAGTGTTCACCGACCGCAGCCCGAGGCTGGCCGAAGAGAACAAGGGCTTCCCAAACTGGTCCAGCCTTTTAGAGTCCTTATCCAGCAGGCTGTGGGAAAGGCACTCTGCGACTTCGATGCCTGAATGACCAGGCTCCCAGGCGTAGGGTGAGTAGTCAGGAAAGCAGGGTCACCAGGCGCCGGTCGGTGGCGTTTGGCAATGTATTTATCCATCGGGGCCCCATGGCCGTCCTCGACCAAGTGCCCAAGAGGACCTCTGTAAGGGTGTCATTAAAGGGACGGAGCGGCTCTGCCGAAGTAGACGTGTCTGGAGCACCTCAGTGTGGAGGATGGTTTTGAAGGCCACAGTGGGGAGGTCAAGGTTGAGGGCTTCAGCAGCCCGACGGAGGACCATCATGTAGGAGGCACCCTCCTCCATAGTAGGCGGAGGAGAGGCGAATCCCGGATCAGACAAGACATCGGGGTCGCCTGCATCCTCCAAATCGTCCACCCAATCGAGCTCGGAGTCACATTGCCGAGCAAGCGGGTCCTTGGACCCTTCCCATTCATCTCTGGCGTAGAGGGGGCCTGTTGCTGTGGCAGGGCCGGAGCCGGAGAGGGGACGAACGGCTTCTGGAACAGCGCCGGCCAGGGCTGGGCCGGCTCCCAATGAGGATCCTAGGCCGGAACAAAATGGTCTGGGAACCAGGGAAAGAGCAGGATGAGCAGCACCCAGTGCGGCGCCTGTGGCGGAGCCCGGGCCGGAGCAGAGGGAGGCGCTGGAGCTGAGGCCGAGGGTGGCGCCGGAGCCAGCATCGCAGGAACCTGTGGCTCTGGGGCTGAAGCCAGTGGTGGTACCGCTGGACCAGCAGGACCTTGACACGGGACCGTGGGGCCCATAGGCACACCGGCAGTAGCCCGAGGCCTGTTAAGGCGGTCCAAGGGAGCAAGGACTTCTTGCATCTGTTTGGGAGTCGCCGACGGACCCGGGTATAGGTCCGTAGGCCGCAGAACTCTCCGGCTCCAGAGGAGCCGCAGGGGCGTGTCCCCCTCGTGCGCCTCCAAGGAGCGACGGGGGAACGTCGGAGAGCGAACACGCTTCTTTGACTTCTTTTTATGGTGACGTTTACCGGAATCCGAAGGAGAAGACTTGGAGTCCGAGGAACGACAGCTCCGGTCACGCAAGCGGTCCCGGGAGCAGCAATGCAATGAATGCTGGACCTCCAGCAACTTCCGACGCCGCTCCCGCAAGGCCTTGGGGTCCATGGCATGGCAGTCTCAGGAGTTGCGATCGGCCTCCAGGCAGTAGAGGCTAACAGCGTGGGGGTCCGCTACCAACATGTTGCGGCGACAGGTCCCATAGGGCTTAAAGCTGGGTATCCCTACGTGCACCAAGACAAAAGAGGGGAGACAAAAGTCTCAAAATAGTGGTCAAAAAGAGACCAAGGTACGTGCTCAATCCGGATCTGCACTTACTGGCGCGGAAAAAGAAAACTAACGTCAGCGCGCATGGGTGGCACTTATACTCTCCGTGATGTCATCTTGGCGCTGACGACGCCAGTGATAGACACAGAGCCGCAGGACGCAACCTACTGATGTGCTGGGGTACTGCTAAGAAAAGCTTTCCGGATCCAGTCTGACACCTCCAGTCTGACACCTGGGGATATTCCTAGGTAATGAATCTATCACTAACATGTCTCTTTCAGATGAAAGTGTCAACATGTCTGGGATGAAGATGGTACACAATAGCCGTGCCTGCAGTTTAACGACGATCATTATGAGACCATAGTGTTAAGGGTCGGAAACTACAAAAAAAAATATATGCATGGGTTGAAAGAATGTAAGGACCAAATAAACAGCAGCATTAGAAAATGCACAAGAGGAAACATACATATGCTGTTTCAAAAATGCATTGCAATTGAGGACTTAAAGAGGCTAATCAAGCAAATGCAGGAAAAACAGAAGTACATCAAAAAGTTTAACTTGAGGGGGGATCAACCCGATGGTCCTTGCACCATGTCACAAATGTTTCCAGAAGCCAGAATTGATCGACCTGGTGAGCTATAATAATTGATGACTTTAATCACATTCATCAGTTCTGCAGGCAGGTTAACACCACTCAGCTGGTTCTACTGCATCGCCACACACATAGATATAGGTTTTGAAGGTTCAAACCAAACACAGGAAAAGGCTTTGAAAGCCAAAATGTCAGGATAACGCCTAGAAATGTACCGGTTGAAGATGGGATTTCAGTTTGTTGATAGAAAACATCAATGGACAGCCATCAACAGATGGTCAGAGACTGAATATGGCATGCCTGCCTTCACCAGTCAGTTGGACGATGTACAGGAATACGTAATGTATACCATTATCCCTGTGAACACCTTGGATCGAGATGAACACCCCAAGCTCCACACCCCCCACCCACAAAGTGGAGGGAGTGCCTCTGGGAATGCAGGATGGGCATGTGGAAATCAGCATTCTGCAAGTCGAAGGACACTATTTAATCCCCAGGGTCGAAAGCAGAGAGGAACTGCCCCAGCCTTTTGAATTTGTCCCTCCAAAGGAATAGTTTCCAAAAATGAAGATGTAGGATTGGGTCTCAGCTTCCTGTCTTTCTTGGCCTTTAAAAGAAAACAAGAGTCGTAGCATATCCCTCCTCAGCCTTGGGGACTCTCTGTATTGCCCCTTGGGTAAGCAAAGTCTGCACTTCCTTGGGGAGGATGACCGCATGATTCATTGAAGTACGGGGGGCGTGGCTAAGGCGCCGATGTAGGTGGAAGCGGGACACCGGAGCTCCTCCGTGCCCGCCTCGCACCACCGCATATCCTGAACCCCGACTCGCACCCCGACCCCTCAAAAGTACATAGGAGGGCAACGGGGGCACGCAGGGTGAGTTTGGAGGACTGGGGGCCCCTGTGTACACCCCCGCTGGACTTTGCACCTCGAGCGCGGCTCCCGGAGAGGAGAGCGCCCAAAATGGCGGCCGCCGTCCTGCCCTGATGCGCCTGGTGGCGGACTTCGGGAGGCGAGGAAGAACCCCCTGACGCGGTGGCGGCTGACCGCTGGCCGGCGGAGACCCCCGGAGACCGGGCAAAGGTGAGGGGAACTGGCTGGCGCACTCGCGGGTGACGCTGGAGGACGGGAGTCGGCGGCCCTGCCTGACCCTAAAATGGCGCCGGCGGAGACCGAGTGACCGCATTGGCGGCCGACAGCGGAGCCCTTGGAGCTGCGTGGACCGCTGGATCAGCGCGCAACACACGACCCGCCCTCCTAGTGGTGGCATTGGGGGGTGCGCGAGGACAGTGGACGTCAAGGAGAGCGGGGTTTGAGGGACTGGCTACCCTCCCCCCACCCCACGAGGCGCCTGCCTGGGCTAGGTGGCTGTCCACGGAGCTGTGGGGACCGAGTGGAGGCCTGGGCCTGCGAGGGGCACCTGTCCCGTTATCCCGGTGACGGTCTTGCCAGGGAGCCTGTGCCACTGGGGATTGGCAGCACGCGCACAAGGGGGACGAAGGGGGGAACAGGGGACGAGGTGCTGACTCCCCACCCCCACGAGTCACTGAAGTTCCGGGCGGGAAGAGGTGCCTACCTGGCCGGGGGCGCCCGAGCACAGCGGACCAGGTACTCATTGGTGAATACCCTGCCTGAGCCTTCTAGGTGCCCGGACCAGGGGCACTGGTGTCACACGACGCCGGCGGAGGCTGGCCCTTGAACTAGACCCCACGAGACGCAGGCCCAGAGGTCGGAGGGAACGGCGAACCTGAGGCGGACCAAGGACGAAGAGGGGGAACATCGGCGACCACCGCAGGGGCGCTTGACGATCACTGCCCGCCAGGATGGTACGGGGCAACAACAGGAAGAAAGGCTTCGAGGCCCTGAGACAGGACGACCCGGGGCACCTCGTCGAGGACGTCCCGCCGGGGGAAGGGGCCGGGAGCTCGTCCCGCCCGCGGGATCCCTCCCTGGGGGACATAATGCAGGCGATTGTGGCGTCACGGGAGGCTCTTGAGAAGCGCATGGACACCATTGGGTCGGACCTAACCCTGTTGAAGGACGACCACAGGAAACTGAAGGAGCGGGTGGCGACCTCAGAGGTGGCCCTGAAAAGCTTGCCAGGGGACGTGGCGGAGCTAAAAACGACACTGGCGGAAATGGCGCAGAAGGTGCGGGTCCTGGAGCTCCGAGCAGAGGACAGTGAAGGGCGCTCTCGGCGCAATAACCTCCGCCTGGTGGGGGTCCCTGAGAACGCAGAGGGGCGGGATGCGGTCACCTACCTGGAGGGCTGGCTACGATCCGAGGTGGCCCCGGAGGGACTCTCGCCGTTCTTTGCCATTGAACGCGCACACAGGGTCCCTGCGCGTCCCCCCAAACCGGGGGTGCCCCCGCGCCCGATTATACTGCGGCTTCTGCACTTCAGAGACAGAGACCATATACTGCGGAGGGTGAGGGAAATTCCGGACCTGAGAATAGACAACAGCAGGGTCATGGTCTTTCCGGACTTCACCAGAGATGTGCAGAAGCAGCGGGCCTCCTTCCTGGCGGTCAAGCGGAAATTGAGGTCGCTGCAACTGCCCTACGCTATGCTGTTCCCGGCGCGGCTGCGGGTGGTCGATGGGGAACGCACTCACTTTTTCCTGACGCCGCAGGAAGCTTGGAGCTGGTTGGACGCGAGGGGGGAGCCGGGCACAGGCCCTACGCCGCAGACCCCCCCCAGGAGACACTCCACGGAAGCGACACCGACGCGACGATCTGGCTCCCCAGCGGGCTGGCAGCAGGAGTGAGCCAAGGCGGTGCAGGCGGTCGCGGCCATCAGCCAGGGGGACGCCAGCCCCTCCAGCAGCGCGTCGGAGCAGTCGAAGGACAGCACTCCCAGCCCTGGCTCCAGCAGTGGGCACGAACTTTCAGAGACGGACCTGCCGGTGGTGACTCCCCAGACAGCGGAAGGTATCCTTGGTTGAGACGGTTCGTGAGACCCTGGCCACACAAGTAAGATAATGGGGTATGCAGGTGGGGGGGGGGGGACCGCTTCTGGACGCTATGCGGTGGGATGCGAATGCCCCCCTGGGACTTCGCACTGACACCATGGGGACGGGGAGAGTCGGGGGGTCTCTCCTGATTGTTGTTAGGGGTAGTGGGGCGGGGGCGGGGGGCTTCGGACCTGTCTGGAGCCGGCATCGCTGCCACTCCAGCCCTATTATGTAGTGATACGCTCTTTGATACTTGAGTTTGGATGGGGTTTCCACGTTGGTTGTCTGTCCGGGGGTGTGGGAGTTGGGGTAGTTTGAATATGCAAGTTGAGGGGGGGACGGGGGGGGGGACCTAGGCGTGCTGGGGGGGTTGCCGGGAGAATGAGTGGAATGGATGGGGCTTGGCAGACTTCGCCATGGGATCCGACTTAGGCTATAGATGTCTCACATGGAACGTAAGGGGGATGCACTCGATGCATAGGCGTCATAAGATCCACTCTTATCTGGTCAGGCGGGGCATACACATTGCCTTCCTTCAGGAAACCCATCTGCTGGATAAAGAAGGGAGGGCACTGCAGCGGCGCTGGAGGGGGCAGGTCTTTCACACCGGTTACTCCGCTTATGCTAGGGGGGTGGCCATCTGGGTACGGACGGGGATACCCTACCAATGCACACAACAGGTGATTGACCCAGAGGGGAGATACATAATGGTGCGTGGCAAGCTGGACGGGAGGGACCTTAACCTGGGTTGCATATACGCCCCAAATGTGGACCAACCTGCATTCCTCGCACTACTGTCCAACAAACTAGCTCAGTTTCTGGTGGAGCCCTTGCTCCTGGACTTTAACAGTGTGGCAGACGTTACCCTGGATAGATCCCACCCCCCCCTTCCGAACGCACCAGCTGGTAAACTTGCACTCGCGCGCTCGGCCTGGCAGCGCCAGTGGGGACTGGTCGACTCCTGGAGGGCTAACCACCCGTCGGACAGGGACTACTCCTTCTTCTCCGCTCTCCACGAACTACATGTCCGCATTGACGCCTTCCTATGCTCGCAAGACGTGCACGCGGAGGTGTGCCACAGTGAGTATCTCACGCGCTCGATCTCGGACCACAACCCGCTCCTCGTGCGGCTGCGCTGGTCGCAGTTCCGCCCGAGGATCCCGGCTTGGAAACTCCGCCCTGAGGCACTGGACGATCAGCTCTTCCGTGCCACGATTGCCTCGGGCATCGAGGCATATTTCCAGGAGAACGCGGGCACGGCGGGGTCAGCCGCGACGGAATGGGACGCCTTCAAATCGGTACTTCGGGGCCAGTGCATCGCAACGGCTTCGGGAGTGCGGAGAACGCTACTGGAAGACATTGAGAAAGAGGACGAGACCCTACGGAGGCTAGAGAGGGCGAGACCTGAGCGGCCGGACACTCACGAGGCCCTGCTAGGGGCGCGAGAGGCGGTGGCGGCGACAGTGGAGCGTCTCCGATGCTTTGACTACAAGGCCTACCTCACGCGAGCGCACTCGGAACGCGACAAATCGGGGGCTCTCCTGGCCTGGCTGGCCAACCCGTCCCGCCGAAGCTCGGTCATTCTTGAGCTCAGAGACCAGGCGGGGGCGGCGAGGTTTGATCAACAGGGAATTAACGCATTGTTTTATGACTACTACACAGAGCTCTACCGCAGCAGGGTCCTCCCGTCGGCGGAGGAGTTTCGGGCCTTTCTGGAGGGTCTTGACCTACCGGTGCTGGAGGAGGGGATCGCAAAGCAACTTGGGGACAAGATCGAGGAGAGGGAGGTGCGGGTTGCCATCAAGAGCATGGCAAGAAATAAGACGCCGGGCACCGATGGATTCCCGACGGAATTCTACCTCACCTACGCGGATCTCCTAGCGCCCCGGCTGACGTGGGTATACAACGAGTCGAGGCGTCGGGGCTGCCTCCCTGCGACCACGAGAGAGGCGCTGATAGTCCCCCTACTGAAGCCGGGTAAGCAGCCATGGGACAGATCAGCGTATCGCCCACTGTCCATGCTCAACCTGGACTATAAGATTCTGAGCAAGATCTTGGCGACGCGTTTGCTCCCTCACATGGCCATGCTGGTACATGCGGACCAATTGGGTTTCATCCCGGCCCGCAATACGGCGCTTAACGTGCGGCGACTCCTGCACATACTAGAGGCCGACACTTATGACGGCGACGAGGCAGTGGTGTTTGCTGTCGACATGGAGAAGGCCTTCGACAGCCTGGAATGGCCGTATCTCTTCGATGTTTTGCGAGCGCTGGGCCTTGGCGAAGGCTTCGTAGATTGGACGAGGCTGCTCTATACGAACGCGACGGCGAGGGTCAGGACGGGGAGGGTTATCTCTGAGATGTGCGGAGTGGGCAGGGGCACCCGTCAGGGTTGCCCTCTTTCCCCCCTGCTGTTTGCCTTGGCCGTCGAGCCACTTGCGGCGCGGGCCCGGCTGGGGCAGGCGTATCGGGGCCTGGACGTCTATGGCCAAGAACACCACATCGCACTATACGCAGATGATCTGCTGATGTTCCTGGCGGACTCGGCGGACTCCCTGCGTGGAGCTAAGGCCCTCCTGCAATCGCTGGGTAGAATCTCGGGCCTCTGAGTGAACTGGGAGAAGTCCCACCTATTCCCGGCCCGCCCACGGAGTGCATGCCCGCAAACTACAGAGGGAGTGACCTGGGAAGAGAGGAGCCTGCGATACCTTGGCACCTCGATCTTCCATGACAGAGCCGATATCCTTGAGGGAAATATCGGTACGGCGATAAGGCACACTAGAGGGAATTTCGACTTTTGGGGCACGCTCCCATTGTCACTCATGGTCAGGGTGGCGTTGCTCAAGATGGTAACCCTCCCGCGGCTGCTTTACTTCTTCGGGACCCTCCCGATCTGGATCCCGGCGAGCTACTTTCGGCGGCTGCGATCGATGGTCATCGGCTTCCTGTGGGGGGCGGGCAGGCGCAGGGTGGCCCATGCCACGCTTCTCCGCCCAAGGGCGGACGGAGGTCTAGCGGTGCCGGACTACGAGCTCTACTACTTGGCGGCGCAGCTGCAATGGCTGACACAATGGGTGGCGCGGGCCAGGAGAGGGGAGGACGGAGCGGGAGAACCGGCGGGTCCGGTTCAGGTGTTGTCCCGGATTGTCCTGGGACTTCCGATGGGGGATTTCCACCTCACTCAGGAGTTTGCGACGGCCCGGAAATGCTGGAACAGATATCGCCGGAGATGCGGTGTTACGGTTCCATACGCACCAGAGATCCCACTTAGACTCTGCGGGGCGCTTCCGCACGGAGGCTCGTGGCGCGGGCTGGACGGCTGGGACCAGCAGGGGCTGTCAACCATGGGTGATCTGTACGAAAACGGGGTGATGTTGCCCTTCGACCTCCTGCAGGACCGCTTCGAGCTGGCGGGTGGGGACTTCCTCCTTCATGCGGCTTTAACGGCGGCGATCCGCAAACACTGGGGGGCGGGCATTTCAGAGCCACCATTGTCCCTGGGCTGTCAGTACGTCGTGATGATGGCAGGGACGGTCAAAGCGGTAACGTGCCTGACTCGACGCATGGTCTCGGAATCCACCGCTCCGCTGCTGACCTTGAAGACAAAATGGGAGGCCGACTTGGCGACTGAGATCCCCGAGGAGGCCTGGAATGGTATACTAGAGGGGGCCCGGAACGGCACGCGCAACGCAAGGTTCCAGCTGGTGCACTTTTATGTCCTACATAGGGCGTATCTGACCCCTGATAAATTACATAAGTACTTCCCGGCACACCCAGCGTCCTGTCCGCGCTGCCCGGCGGATCCCGCAGACTTCCGACACATGTTCTGGTCCTGTCCTGAGCTGGGGCCCTTTTGGGAGGAGGTGGTGGAGGTTCTGAGGGAGGTGACGGAGAGGGACCTGCAACTCACCATGGCACATTGCATACTACACTGGTTCCCACACACATCAAAGAATAAAGTCACTAGCAAGTTCCTGGACTTGGGGCTTCTCCTGGCGAAGCGGGCCATTACGTCCCAGTGGAAGGCGTCCCGGGGCCCCGTGGTAGAGCGCTGGAAGGCTGAACTGCTTAAATGGGCTAGATGTGAGGGTGAGCTTCGCCTGCGAGCTGCGCTCAGGATAGACAATGACATGGCACTGGAGAGAGCCAGGGCGTGGGAGGGGCTGGTCCTAGATCTCACGCTCCTGGACGTGGAGGAGGAGGAATCCCCGGTGCATAGCCCGGCTCCAGAGGGACGCCCGCCTGACGGGGGGCGGCATAGACCCGCTCTGCTTTTACACTGCCCTTGCGTTCCATCGAGATGATTTACGGATGATTGCAGATGAATCCTGGTGCCATGCTTCGGATCTGATCTTGGTGGCAAGGTTGAGAGCTCAGTTAGGTGATACTCTGGCACGTCTGGGGGGGTAGGGGGTCTGGGCAGGGGCAGGAAGAGTTGGGGGGGGGGGAATCCTAGACAGGGGAGGCGGGGTAGGAAAAGTTGAGGGGGTTAAGGGGAAGGGGAGGGGGTATGTTCAAGGAGGTTGTACAGAAACTCTTGGCTTAAACTGGACTTGGGACAGGGGAGAGGGAGTGTTAGGTCCGAAAAGCAGCGTTGCCGTTTCCCATCCGCTTGGTGGCTGTAGCCATGCACAGAATGCTCCAGCGCAGTTTCTTATGTACCTGTGACATTGCCGCTCGACCTCCGGGGTGCGAGCTGAATGGCTGTGTGATACAGGGGTGTGGGAGCGGAGCTCACACTGAGCATCAAGGGGAATGGCATAAACTGTACTGTATGCTTATCTGTCTTTGCTGCAATAAAAAGATATTTACAAAAAAAATGATTCATTGAAGTACGAGCAAAAAGAGGAAGAATGTGAGGGGAGTAAGCAAGAGCGGGAGCTTAACCATACTGAACAACCGTTAAGACCATCTGGTCTGAGGAACCTGCATGCCAGCAAGGCACACAAACGGATCTTGCCCCCTACAGTACACAAATGATCACTGGAGGGGAACTAAGAGGTTCGTCAATGGCTGTGGCAGGCAATTAAGAGTAGGGGGTACTGCTGCCATTGCTGATGGTCACAGCCTCTGCTCCCACTTCGTCATCCTCAGCTACAAATGGGCTGCTTTTAATTTTCAATACTCCTGATGAAAGTCTTTAGCAACAACAAGAGCAAGGAGTGCCTAATTGTGTTTCTTTGTGCTTTCTTTTCCCAAAGATAATTTCACTGCGCCTGATGTTATAGGTCTTCAGAATGCTTCAAGATGCAATCCCTCCAACTATACACTACCTTTTGAAAACTTGTGTTAAAATACACCTTACCTGTGGCACATGAACATATTTCTATCCCATATAGCATCTGCCTTGGCGAAAGAATGGCTCTTATTAACCTTAAGAACAATTACCTTATTACATAAAACCTTCAAATAAGGCGGGGCAGGGAAATTTCCATTTAAGACGCTGATAAGTATAATAAACTAGTTACTTACCTGTACACTAACGTTCTCCAGTATTGATATCTTTCATAGATTCACATTCTTGTATCTTTCCCGTCGTCATAGTGGGAGTCTCACGGTAAATGAATAAAGCATTTTTGAATTGAATAACAATAGCAGTAAAAGAAAAAACTGCATAGAAAAAACCTATAGCGAAGTATATTGTTTGGTACCCAATCATCATTATTATGTGGTCTAAAACCCAGCCAATCAGCTGTCGGCCCTGACATCACACTCCCCAGCAGAGCCACCATACTTCAGATTTCCAGCCCTGAGTGAGAGCCAAGGAAGTATCTAGAGATAAAAATGGTCTACCTGAGAAACGGGGAGGTGGGCGGACCTCGTGAATCTATGCAATATATCAATACTGGAGAGCCATAGTGTACAAGTAAGTAACTTGCTTTTTCTCCAGTATTGAATCTTTCATAGATTCACATGCTTTTATCAGAATAGAGAGCAGTACGTACACAAAATGGCGTTTCCAGGATAGAACCCTTTTTACTCATGGCTCTGCTCCTTACCAATAGGATAGGACAAGTACGTATCACTAAGCAAATACACACATATACATATATATATGGACGTAATCGCCCTTTATACGAACATTGACAATAACCTGGGCATGCAAGCCTGCCAATATTACTTGCAAGATCGGAATATCCACTACACGGACCACAACAAAATGTTAATGGACATGATTTCTTTTTGTTTAAAAAACAATGTTTTCTTATTCGGAGACAAAATCTTCAGACAACGAAATGGGGCCGCTATGGGTTTTTCCTTCAGCCCAAGCTATGCTTGCATAGCAATGGGATGGTGGGAGGAAACAGTGGCTTGGAACGAACAAAATCATCACTTCACCCGCAATATAGTGACCTGGAAAAGGTTTATTGATGATCTTTTCATCATCTGGAGTGGAAGTGCAGCAGAGTTCCAACAATATTTTGAATATATGAACACCAGCACACCGTGCCTCAACTTTACCTATCAAATGAGCAACAGCAAAGTAACTTTCTTAGACACGGAGGTTTATGTTAAAAACAATCAGTTGGAATCAACACTTTATCGAAAAACCACTGCAACAAATGCAACCCTAGAAGCAACCAGCTTCCATCACCCTTCCTCGATTTCGAGTATTCCCTATGGGGAATTTCTCCGTCTAAGACGAATATGCAGTGAAGACCTGGAGTGGAAAAAACACAGTGCAGACACAATCAAACGTTTTCAACAGAAAATATGGCACACGGCTAATCAACAAATGTTGGAAACAAGCGGCAGAAAAAACCAGAGAGGATTGCCTCAGAAACAAAGAAAAGAAAAATGTACTGGAAAACGAGCCAATAAGACTGATATTGGATTATAGTCAAGAATCCAAAAAAATCTCACAGATTTTGGAAAAAAACTGGAAGATACTCCAATTGGACCCCATGATGGGGGAAAAGATGGGGACCCACCCAGTAATTACTTACAGGAAAGCCACCAATTTAAAAGACCAATTGGTCCACAGCCATTTTCACAGCAATAAACCGAAAACTTCTTGGCTGAAAACACAAGGATTCGTAAAGTGTTTTAACTGCAAAGTTTGCGAGATTGCCAAACCAATGAAAGAACTAACAATGGCCAACCAAAAAACTTGCAACTCAGCATCGTAGGAAGTGTAGGGAGTCCTGGTATGATGCGTCTTTTATGAGCCAATCGTCGATATACGGATATATCTGATGGCGTTGTTGTCTCAAGTGCTCTGCTACTGGCGCCATGCATTTTGTGAAAACCCTTGGCGCGGATTTGGGACCGAAGGGTAACACATTGAATTGGTAGTGGCGCCCTGCCACCGTGCATCGCAGATACTGCCTGTGTTTGATGTGAATCAGGATATTAAAATAGGCATCTAAGAGATCCAGGGATGCCATGTAATCTCCCTTGCGTAGTTACAGGATAATTTCCTTAAGACACAGCATACAAAATAATATTTTCCTGATTAATTTGTTCAGGTCTCTCAGGTCCATTACCTGCCTCCGTTTGAAAGATTGCTTTTTACTTATCAGAAAGAAATGAGAGTAAAATCTTTCCCTCGCTGTTGAGGTGGAACTTCTTCTATCGCACCTTTCACAATAAGAGACCAAATTCCTGCCTTGAGGGCTGAAAGATGTTGTTGATTCGGGGACTTCTGAATGAATTTCAAGGTATGGCCTTGATGTCCAGCACCCATCTGTCCGTTGTTATTGACAGCCATTGACGATAGAATAGACAGAGGTAATGGTCTTGACTGAGGTATGACTAGGTGGTTGGCGTCTTGGCAGTGTCACTACCTCAGATTGGAGTTCTGTGCTATTCCCCGCCCAGCAGACTACCCCCCGGGCTGTTGCTGGTAGGATATGTTTGCAGAACGAAACTGTTGGTTGTTGGAAAACTGATGGTATTCCCTGTTGATTGTAAGGTTGATACCTATTCGATTTCTAAGGAGATCTCTGATTGTATTGTACTCTAAATCCTCTTCTGCAAAAGGATTGAAACCTATTTTGTTGCAGAGAACCGAACGCTCTTGCTGTGTTCGTGTCTGATTTGATTCCTTGAAGAGCATCGTCTACATGCTTGCTGAAGAGATTCTCCCCGTCAAAAGGCATATCCACAATTTTTGCCGGAACCTCCGTTCTGAATGACGTTGCCTTTAGCCAACCTTGTCTTCGGAACACCACTGCTCCGGCCATCTGTCTAAATATCAATGGATTCGGAGGCTGCCATAACCCCATCCTGCTAAATAGTGATCGCTTCTTCATTTTTGTCATCTGGCAGTTGAGACAATAATGGTTCTATGTCCGACCACATCTGCTTATTGTATCAGCTGAGAATAGCCAGAGCATTTTAGGCTTTAATCGAAGCCGCTGCCATCACTGCAAAACGCTTCCCTGCGCCATCCATCCTTCTTCCTTCCTTGACGGAGGAGCTGAAGTAGCAGAAACCGGGTTTTCTGACTGTCTGTGCGTCGCATGCATTACTACGGATTCCGGGCGTGGATGCCCAATTAGGCATGCTGGAGAAGACTCTGGGGCTCGATATTTCTTCTCTATTCTGGGCACCGAGGCTGCAACCAAGGCTGGATTTTTCATGATCTTTAAACCCTCGTCCCAGATATGACTGATGATTGGAATTGACCTAATAGACTTCCTGGATGATTCTTTGAAGTCGTAGAGGAAACAATCCGTTTCCTGCACTGGGAAAGGAAGATCGAATCTCTTGGAGGCTTTTTCCATGATATCGTGGAATCCCCAAATATCCTCCGGCAGAGAATTTGCCGGAGACGATGAAGGTGTAGTAGGTAAGACATATTGATGCCATTCGTCCCCAGCTGGCTCTTCCTGAAGAAGCTTCAATCTTCAAAAGAGAGAGTTTCCCAGAAAACCAGAAAGGACTGGGTATTTTTTGTCTTTATATTTGTTGTCATAATGTTATGACATTTTAATTTTTTTTGCGTATTGATTATCTGCAATTTGATTTAAATACAAGCATAGGGATTACCATTTGTATTAGATAGTCAATTTGTGTAGGATTGTTTGAAAATGTTATGGAATAAATGAATTCACATGTTTAAACAAAATAAAAACAAAATAAACTTTGAGAGACAAAAAATACCCTAGTCGTGTGCAGATATAATAATCTGTGTCATATTGGAATACTAAAAGTTAAATTAGTATCTAGGCCTTATGGTCAGAACTCTAAAGTCAAATAACACAGAAAGGAACCCCCCTTTTTTTCACTCTTCCTGAAGAAGCTCCCCTTCTTCTGGCTGTTCTTCTCCATCACTCTCTGCGAAATCGTCTCTAATAGTAATTATTGGAGGGGTGCACACTTTCTGCACCGCTGGCGTAGGTTGAACCACCGAAGCTTGTGCTCCAGAATGTGACCCGCTTAAGGTATCCTTAGCAGGGGCGTTAGCATCCGGAAAACAGCCTTAGTAGTCATTGATTGTGTGTCGCAAATCAGACACTAGAGAAAGAGGCATAGATATTGACTCTTCCCTCACACTAGGATTTGCTTAGTCTTCCTCCTCGTACTCATATGACTGTTTGAAAAGACTCATCTTTTGGATCCCGACACTGGACGGTCTTTAAAAGAAAATTCCTCCTGCTCTTCTTGGCATTCTTAGTTTGTATACTGACTTTTAATCCGAAGTTGTGAGGGACTATCGGCCACTCCATACGACCCCTCATCTTCTGACTCCTGCATATCTAGCAGATTTGAGGGAGGAAGCTGTGACATTTTTGTCCATGGGGTGAATTCTGTGTTTTTCTTGTCGGTCGACAAGCCTGTCAACGGCGGAAGCCTCATGATTGAAATCAGCATCATCGATTGTGCCATTGGTGATATGAAGGTCGTCGTCGACGGTGCTCCCGTTGATGAGGTCGTCGATGGAGAAAGCAGAATGGTAGTCAACGAAGTATTCAGCACACTCGTCGTCGATGGTGTCGTCGACTATCTCGTCGTCGACGATCTCTCTGTTGACGGTGTCGTCAACGAGCCTTTGTTCTACAGCGTTGTCTTTGTAGATGCCGTCGTCGACTATGTCGTCATTGATGTCTTCATAGAAACAACTGGTGGAGATGCTCCAGTCGTCGTCAACGGGGATGAAGACACTGCTCTCGTTTCTGAAGACTTTTTTTAGAGGCGTATGAGGCAGAGTATATGAAGATGACCCTTTTTCTTTTATCTTCTGCTTTTTTGCATCTATTACCTCCTCAGAAGTTTCTGTCTCCCGCTTTTTAGAGGAGTGGGCCTTGGAGTCATCCTCTGAACCAGTCTCTGAGTTGGCCTTCTTTTTCTGAAGTCACAACAGTAAACAAGCTTCTCTGTCCTTCAAAGTCTTAGCAGAGAAGGTTCTACTATGCTTGTTGTCCTTAGGCACATGTTTTGAAGACAATACAAGCAATCTTTGTTGGGGTCTTCAGAATATAATCTGGCCTTCCCACAAGATCTGCACAGTCTGAAAAGCCTCTTTTTATAGCCTTCAGACATTTTGAGGCAGAAGGTGAAAAACAGTACCTTCATCCAGAAGAAATAGGCTGTAACCAAAAAGTTCACCAAGGAACAAACTGAGCAAAGGCTCAGGGAGACTCCTTCTCACACGATGGCGGTTGGAAATCTGAGGTATGGTGGCTCTGCTGGGGACTGTGATGTCAAGGCCGGCAGCTGATTGGCTGGGTTTTGGACCACATAATAATCATGATGGGATACCAAACAATACACTTTCGTATGGGTTTTTTCTATGCAGTTTTTTCTTTTACTGCTATTGTTATTCATTTACTTTGAGACTCCCACCATGAAGACGGGGAAGATACAAGCATGTGAATCTAAGAAAGATTCAATACTGGAAAATGAAGAGATATACTGTTAAATGAACAATACCACCGACTACATTCACATTGATCCCAAACCTCTTTCTATTATTCAAAGAAACATTCTATCCATCATTGAATAGGACAAAATCAATGGTTACATTAGCGCTTACTAATTTATTTTCCTCACCAACAAGAATTTGGGAACCACTGTCTTGTACACTTTCCCCAAGGTTCATAAAGTTACATTTAAAAACCTAAGCGTAGGCCAAAATTATGTAGGCTCGGCACTGTTCTCGAACTTCAAAGGAGGTATGTTGATTTCTTCCTAAAGGCATTTGTACCTTTGACGTAGACCTAGGTCAAGGATAGTTCCCATTTTATCAATTTGATTGAAAACCTGAATTTATATCCTATAAATGAAATCCTGGTGATTCTTGGCAGAGTCCTTCTATACAAATTCCCACAGTATTACCGTCTAGCAGTTAAGGATTAGGTTACTTACCCTGAAAGCATCTGTTCTTGGCATGCGTAGTGCTGTAGAAAAAATATGCTTTACATAAGTCCGCCTTCTAGTGTTGGGCTCGGATGATTATAAGTGGTCTTTGTTCCAAGACGTTTTCTACAGTCATAAGGCTATGTGATTCCTCCTCTTGGTAATACTGTGCATGGTCATCAACCCCATCTTCAGACTGTTTTGCCGTAGGTAGGTGAGAATGTAATAGTGATATGTATTAGCAATGTGATGTACCACCAGAAGTATGATGTAAGTATATAACGTAATGAACTGCAACCTACACAGGGTTTTGTTTTGAGAGGAGGGATGGTGCATGTGAATCTACTGCACTACATGACAAGAACAGATGCTGAACTTGCTTCCACCAACTACTCAGAATTACTCCACAAGGCTTTCAGTTCCTTGGTACCACTTAAAAATTCCTCCAAAAATAGGAAACCCGTTCCGCCCCTTGGTTCTTAGAGGCACTAAGACTTGAGAAACAACATTGTAGGGACCTTGAAAGACGCTGGTGTAGAAATTACGAAAACACTGGAAAAATTGTCTACAAGGAAGCACTGACCAAGTACAAACACCTCATTATCTCTGAGAAAAGCAAATTCTACCTCAGACAAAATAGAAACCGTCCAAGACTATGCTAAGCAGTTGTTCCAGGTAGTGACCAAGCTATCGGGGCCGGCGAAGAATTCCCCTAACGACGCCACTCAAACTCTCTGCAACTCACTGGCCAACTTTTTTCAAGAAAAGGTTAACCAAATATATGCCAACTTCTCAGTCCAAACTAAAGTTGACTACCAGACTGACTTACCCAACGAGGTAGAAACTACTTTTACTTTCTCCGAATGTAATCAGGTTTCACCACAACAGATAACTGATTTAATTTTCACTATTAGGTCGGGATCTCCCAACGACCCTTGCCCCCCTTTGATTTTGAAACTGACCCTGACCTAATAGCACCCAAACAAGCAAACATCTGCAACGCGATGTTTCTCACAGGTAATTATCCTTCCATCTGGAAAAAGGCTATCATCAAGCCTCTACTAAAGAAGCAAAACCTTGACTCTGCAGAGACTAAAAACTACAGACCTATCACATGCCTTCCATTTCCAGCAAAATCTTTGAAAAATTATGAACACACAGTTGGCCAAGTTTATTGACGACAACAACCTACTAGAGAGCACACAATTTGGCTTCAGGAAGGGCCACGTACCGAGACAGCCCTCATCAAGGCAATCTGATGAAATTAGGATGGTATTAGACCAAGTCGGGGCTGCGATCCTAGTGCTGCTGGACCTATCAGCAGCTTTTGACACAGTCGATCACCCCACCTTGATCGATAGTGTCTCAACCATCGGCATCAGACATAGGGCCAAAGTCCTCCTATCATTCTTCCTCTCCAATCGCACCCAACTAGTGAGTCTCAGCAATTTCAACTCGCCACCATTTGCCATCCCGTGTGGTGTTCCACAAGGTTCATCAAACCTTATTTAATATCTACGTGTCGGAGCTGGCCAGAGTCATCAAAGCCCACGGGATGGGCCTAACATCTTATGCCGACAACACACAGCTGGTGCTTGCAGTACACAACGACGGAGGAGCAGTTGCTGCCAGATTTCAAGAAGGAATGCTGGCCATCAGTACATGGATGACTAACAACTGTCTAAACTTAAACTCAGACAAGACAGAGGTGATGATTTTCGGCAATCTCTCCCCTAGCTGGTCATCTACATGGTGGCCAGCGAAATTGGGGTCACCTCTGTCCCCCGTCAAAAAGGTCACAAACCTGGGGGTGTTATGTTCGATGACAAACTATCCTTCATAAAACACGCAAACGCAGTTGTCTCCTCATCCTTTTACGTCCTCAGGATTATAAAAACAACTCTTTCCATTCCTTCCACCCAGTGCTTGCAAAACCCTCATCAGCACACTGGTAATGTCAAAAGTTTACTACTGTAATGGTCTCCTAATCAATTCCCAGGAAAAGGTCCTTAGTAAGCTACAACTCGTACAGAACTCGCCCGCCAGGATTCTGTCAGGTACCCCCAAGTACAAGCCTATATTCAAGGTGGTACAACAGCTCCACTGGCTGCCCATAAGAAGCCAAACCAAATTCAAGGCACTATACATTGTATATAAAGCCAACCATTTCTGAAAAAAACTGTGCATAAATACCAAACAAACCCATGCGCTCATCAGCAGCCAACCTTCTGACGGTCCCTCGGACCAAGAAGGCCTTATGGGGCGATAGACGATTCACTGTCGCTACTGCCAAACTGTGGAACCCTCTCCCTCTCCACATTAAGCTCAGTCCCATCCTGTTGGCTTTTAGGAAACAGGTAAAAACCTGGCTTTTCAACCAATAGTCACCCGCTCCATAGCTGTTTCTTCCCACAGTCCGCAGCGCTGAGACACCGAAGGGTATTTGCGCGCTTTATAAGTTGCTTAAAATAAATAAAATAAAATGCTTGCAGGGTAAGTAACATGATCCTTTTGAAGCGGGTTCCGTTCCCTATTAAGTGGTTAACTCGTGGGTGTTGCAGTAGTTTGAAAAGTTCTTAGGACCACTTGACCAACATTGGCTTGTTGGCATGCAAAGACATCCACACAATGTTTTGTGAAAGTGTGTGGTCCATGTTGCTGCTTCGTAAATATCAGCAATAGGAATGTTCCCTAAAAAAGCCATGGAAACTCCTGTTTTACTAATGGAGTGAGCTTTAGGAAGGACAAGTAAAAGTATTTTAGCTTTTGCATAGTAAATCTGGATGTATTTAACTATCCATCTTGAAATGCCTGATTTTGAAATTGCTTTTCAATGCGAGGAGATGAGAAGGCAATAAACAATTGTTTTGTCTTTCTGGAAGTTATAGTTCTGTGAATATAATACATTAGTGCTCTCTTTACGACATCTAAAGTGTGTAATGCCCTTTCAGCAACAGAATCTGGTTGTGGGAAAAAACAGGTGCGTCAATGGATTGATTAATATAAATATTGGAAACTATTTTTGGGAGGAACTTAGGATTTGCTTTAAGTACTACCTTGTCCCTACGTAGTTGGAAGAAAGATTCTTCAAGGGTTAATGCCTGAATTTCACTGACCCTGACAAAAAGTCTCTCCAAATTTCCTACATTCCCTCCTAAGTTGGCCGAACAATACCTCTTGAAAACTCACGCAGGACCACCGTTACAAGCCTGTCCTCCTGCAGTTCTCCATATGGTGGCCAGTAATATAGCTGACCAACTCTGTAAGCTAATAAACAAAGTGATCCTATCTGGATCCAACCCACAGAGCACAAAGCAGGCTATTATTAGGCCCCTCCTACAAAAACAAATTTGGATATCACGGACTGTAAAAACTATTGTCCTATCTCTTTGCTTCCTGTTCCCACAAAGATTTGGGAGGTGCAACTTAATATCCATCTGATGGAGTCTGCAGAACAGCAACACTGGTTCAATGACTCCAAGTTTGGTTTTAGAAAACATCATGGGACAGGGAGTGGTGCTCATACCCCTGGATTTGTCTGCAGCGTTTGACACCATCTCACCTACTCTGCTGCTCCACGACTCCAGGGTCTGGGCATCTCGCATCAAGCCTTAGCCCTCCTTTCCTCCATCCTTGTGGAATGATCCCAAAAGGTGAAGTTATGGCACTTCTACTCAAAGCTTTTCCTTGCCTTATGGAGTGATACATGGCTTATCTCTAAGCCCCACGCCTTTTAATTTGTATGTGGCATCCTTCGAGACTATTATCCACTTTTGCATTTTCTCTGGTTGAAAAGAGATCTATTTGTGGGAACCCCCATCTTTGGAAGTATGGTACGGACTGTGAAGTGGGGTTCCCACTCGTGGACTTGTTGGGCTTCCTGCTTAGAAAGTGCGCAACTTGGTTGCTTTTCCCTGGGACATGTTTTGCTAGGAGATGAATGGTGTGATGTATTGCTATGCACCATATTTTCTGTGCTAACCAAGATAGGTGGAGAGAGTGCATCCTCCGCTTTTATATATAACTCATATTTGTCATATTGGCTGTCCGAATTAGTACGACTGTGTTGTAGGTGAGGTCGGAAGGCTTTCACTGCTAGGTGAACAGCTTGGAGCTCTAGGTGACTGATATGGAAATTCTTGTGTTTGGAGTTCCATACCCCCTGAATTGTAAGTTTTTGGATAGGAGCTTCCCAACCAATTAGGGAAGCATCTGTTGTGAGCATTATTTGTGAAACTGGGTCTTTCAATGGCTGCCCCTTGGATAGGTTCTGCGGATTCCACCATTGCAAAGAGTGATGTGTGCTGCTGTCTACCAACACCAGATGGTGAAGTTGACATAGCGATTGTGTCCACTGATGAGAGACATTCAATCAATCAATCAATCAATCAAGGCATTTATAGAGCGCCCTACTCACCCGGAGGGTCTCAAGGAGCAGGGGGGGGGGGGGGCGCTACTGCTCGAACAGCCAGGTCTTGAGCTTCTTCCTGAAGGAGAGGTGGTCTTGGGTCAGGCGAAGGTCGGGAGGGAGGGTGTTCCAGGTCTTGGCGGCCAGGTAGGAGAAGGACCTTCCTCCTGTTGTCGCTCTTCGGATGCGGGGGACGGCGGCGAGGGCGTGGTTGGTCGATCGGAGGTGGCGTTTGGGAGCGTAGAAGTTGAGGCGGTTGTTGAGGTAGCTCGGGCCTTGGCCGTGTAGGGCTTTGTGTGCGTGGGTGAGGAGACGGAAGGTGATTCTCGTGTTGACGGGGAGCCAGTGCAGGTCTCTCAGATGTCCGGAGATGTGGCTGCGTCTGGGATGTCGAGGATGAGTCTGGCTGAGGCGTTCTGGATCCGCTGGAGTCTCTTCTGGAGCTTGGCGGTGGTTCCAGCGTAGAGGGCGTTGCCGTAGTCCAGTCGGCTGGTGACGAGGGCCTGGGTGACCGTCTTCCTGGTCTCTGTGGGGATCCACCGGAAGATCTTCCGTAGCATGCGCAGGATGTTGAAACAGGACGCGGAGACGGCGTTGACTTGTCTGGTCATGGAGAGGGAGGAGTCCAGGATGAAGCCCAGGTTGCGTGCGCGGTCTGTCGGTTTGGGTGCGGTGCCCAGGGCGGGGGGCCACCAGGAGTCGTCCCAGGCGGAGGGCGAGGAGCCCAGGATGAGGACTTCCGTCTTGGCTGAGTTCAGCTTCAGGCGGCTGGTCGTCATCCACTCGGCTACGTCTTTCATCCCTTCGTGGAGGTTGGTTCTGGCGGCAGCGGGGTCGTTGGTCAGGGAGAGGATCAGCTGGGTGTCGTCGGCGTAGGAGATGATGTTGAGGTTGTGTTGGCGTGCGATGGCCGCAAGGGGGCTCATGTAGATGTTGAAGAGGGTGGGGCTGAGTGAGGAGCCCTGAGGAACGCCGCAGATGACTTCCGTGGCTGCAGATCTGAACGGTGGTAGGCGTACTCTCTGTGTCCTTCCAGCGAGAAAGGAGATGATCCACTCCAGGGCCTTTTCCTGGATTCCGATGTTGCTGAGGCGCTGCACTAGGGTGCGGTGGCAAACAGTGTCGAACGCCGCGGAGAGGTCTAGGAGGATGAGGGCCGCTGTTTCACCGTTGTCCAGCAGGGCTCGGATGTCATCGGTGGCAGCGATGAGGGCGGTCTCGGTGCTGTGGTTGGCTCGGAAGCCAGACTGGGAGGGGTCGAGGGATCCATTCGTCTCGAGGAAGGCGGCCAGCTGCTTGTTGACGGTCTTCTCGATGACTTTAGTAGGAAACGGGAGCAGCGAGATGGGGCGGTAATTCTTGAGTTCGGTGGGGTCCGCAGTTGGTTTCTTTAGTAGAGCGCTGAGTTCGGCGTGCTTCCAGCTCTCAGGGAAGGTGGCGGTGTCGAAGGAGGTGTTGATGATGTCCCGCAGGTGGGGTGCGATGACAGCGTCGGCCTTGTTGAAGATGTGGTGAGGGCAGGGGTCGGTCGGAGATCCGGAGTGGATAGAGTTCATCGTGCAGATGGTGTCTTCTGTGTTGATCTGGGTCCAGGCGCTGAGGGTGGTGGTAGGGGGCGTTGGTGCGGTCGTGGGGAGCGTTGTTTGTGGGCTGAAGCTGTTGTGTATGTCAGCGATCTTGTTGTGGAAGTAGGAGGCGAGGGAGTTGCAGAGGTCTTGCGACGGGGTGATGTCGTTGATTCCGGCGTTGGGGTTGGAGAGCTCTTTCACGATGTTGAAGAGTTCCTTGCAGTTGTGTGCGTTGTTGTCCAGCCGGTCCTTGAATGCTGTTTTCTTGGTGGCGCGGATCAGTTGATGGTGCTTCCGGGTGGCGAGCTTGAGGGTGGTCATGTTGTCCGGTGTTGGCTCCCTTCTCCAGGCTTTCTCAAGGGCTCTGCAGTTCTTCTTGGAGCTCTTGAGTTAGT
The DNA here is from genome assembly GCF_964263255.1 of Lissotriton vulgaris. NCBI lineage: Eukaryota > Metazoa > Chordata > Amphibia > Caudata > Salamandridae > Lissotriton > Lissotriton vulgaris. The sequence continues at coordinate 907,545,215 of NC_141689.1, read as the reverse complement.
CGGTGAACCATGGGGCCTTCTTGCTGCCGGGTCTGCTAGGCGGGGTCCTCAGTGGGGCGAGGTCGTCTGCGCAGTTGCTGATCCACTTCGTGAGGTTGTCGGCGGCCTGTCTGGGGTTCGCTGAGCTGGCGGGAGGGTGCTGGCTCAGGGAAGCGGCGAGCTGGTCTGCTGTGATCTTGTTCCAGTTTCTTCGAGCAACCTGTTGCTGGTGGTGGTGGATCGTGGATCTTCTGAAGGTGAAGTGGACGCAGCTGTGGTCCATCCAGTGGAGTCCGGTGGCGTGGCTTAAGACGATGTCCTTGCTGGATGAGAAGACAGCGTCGAGTGTGTGTCCGGCGAGGTGGGTGGGGGTGGTCACCAGCTGCTTGAGTCCGAGGATGGCGAGGTTGTCAAGCAGGGTGGTGATGTTGCGGTCGTTGTTGTTCTCCAGGTGGAAGTTGATGTCCCCCAGGAGGATGAAGTCAGCGGAGGGGAGGGCGTGCGGGCTGATGAAGTCGGCGATGTCTTCGCTGAATTGTGTGCGTGGTCCCGGGGGTCGGTAGATGAAGGTGCCTCTGAGGGTGGTTTTGGGGTCCGTGTGGATCTGGAAGTGCAGGTGTTCGGCGGTTGTCAGGGTGTCGTCGGTGTTGGTCGCGATGCGGATGGTGTCTCTGTAGATGATGGCGATGCCTCCTCCAGTCTGGTTGCCGCGGTCTCTTCGGGTGATCTTGTAGCCCTCTGGGATGTCGATGGCGATGTCGGGCGCTGAGGAGTCGTTCATCCAGGTTTCTGTGAGGAAGGCGACATCAGGAGCTGTGGTGTCGAGGAGGTTCCAGAGTTCGATGGCGTGTCTGTGGACGGAGCGGGTGTTGAGTAGGATGCACTTGAGGAGGTTGCTGCTGGTGTTCGGCTTGGCGGGTGCTGGTGCGGGGCAGGTCCGGATGCAGGTGAACTTGCAGGCGTGGCAGCTGAAGGGTCCGTGGGTTCGTCTCGGGGTGGCTCGGTAGCATCCCGGGATTCGGCCGATGTTGAGTGCGTTGAGGGTGGCGGCGTCGTACGTCCGGCGGGTGGGCTGGGGTCTGCGGGGGCCAGGGGTCCTGGCATGGGCGCGGTCCAGGCGCGGACGGGCGCAGACTGGCTTACCTTTGGGCCCGCCTTCGGCACTCAATCGGCGCTCCCGCTGCGCGCGTCCGCTGCGCGGTCGCTCTGGGGACGTCATAAAAAGGGAGCCGGTCGGGAGGGTCTGCGGGGGAGCGGGAGCCAATCGGCTGGCGGGGGCGGGGCTAGGGCGGCGGGAAAATCTGGCGCGGCCTCGGCGGCCCTCGGGTGGCTGGGGTGGCTGGGGTGGCGGGAGGCTGGTGTGCTCGACGGTCCTCGGGGGCTGAGCAGGAAGGCACAGGAGCGTGGGGGTGACCAGGCCAGGAGGCACAGTGGTCACTCCCTGGCTCTGGTCGGGCTCCCCTTGATAAGGGAGCCGGTCGGGAGGGTCTGCGGGGGGGCAGGAGCGGGAGCCAATCGGCTGGCGGGGGGCGGGGCTAGGGCGGCGGGAAAAGCTGGCGCGGCCTCGGCGGCCCTCGGGTGGCTGGGGTGGCGGGAGGCTGGTGTGCTCGACGGTCCTCGGAGGCTGGGGCTGAGCAGGAAGGCACAGGAGCATGGGGGTGGCCAGGCCAGGAGGCGCAGTGGTCATTCCTGAAGAGGTCTCATGTGTAGCCTGGCATGTGGGACTATTGAAATACAAGAAGCCATTATGCATAGAAGCCACAGAATTGTTTTGGCAGGGATTTGACTCCCTGTTTGTTACTGTTGAATTAATGTTACTATACTGTTGATCCTGTCTAGATGTGGGTATGGCAATGGTATATGGTTTGAGATGTGACTTTTGTCGGTTGATGGTGAACCCTAATCAATGTAGGAGAGTTAGGGTTTGTTGAGTATTTTATCTGCACAGAACAAGGCTGTTTGCTTTTATTAACTAGTTGTCTACAAATGGAACAACATGAATGTTTTGTCTGCGGGGATGCACTGCTAATACCGCAAGACATTTTGAGAATACCCTTGGTGCGGTAGTAATTACAAAGAAAAAAACTTTGATTTGATAATGGTTTCCTTGGAATTAAAAACTTAGATTCTGTGTGTGCGGGACAGATAGTTATATGTAAGTAGGCATCCTTTAAGTACAAGGCAGTCAAGAAACCTCCTTTCAGTAGCAAAGTAATAATTTCCTGAAGAGTGGCCATATGGAAGTGTTCGGATATGATGCAATGATTTAGTGGTCTGAGTTCAAGAATGGGGCATAAAGACCCATCTTTTTGGGGAATAAGGAAGTATAGTGAACATAACCCTGTTCCTTGAAATTGTTTTTGAACTGGTTCTATTGCTCCTTTTTACAATAGAACTACTAATTCATATTATCAGAAATGTAGATGCTGTATTAATAGTGGTTGCTTGCGAGGTGGGATATCTGGAGGAGTGTTACAAGTTAATATTCAACACCCATTGATCTGTTGCGATTGATTTCCAGGTCGGGAGAAAGTTTTGAAGACGACCCCTGACAGGTGTTAAGTGGTCTGGGGATTGGTAAGGAAGTCATTGTTTAGTGTTGTTGTTTGAGGTAAGGGTATTATTTCCACAAACTCTTCCGTTAAAACTGTTTCCTCTGTAGTAACCTCTTTAAAATGTTTTTGGAGTGAAAATTTCCCCCTGGTTTTTGTATGCTGACCCAGTGTTGTCTGAGGAGGCAGATCTTTCACCTTGCTTATAGGTGGGCCTTCAAAAGGAACCACAGTATGTGCTTGTTTGCAGAGCCCCTATTTATTTTGAGACCTCTGTGTTCTTTTATCATTTTTCAAGGGCTGTGTCCACTTGTGGGCCAAAAAGATGTTCTTCATCAAATGGCAGTTGTTCAATTGCCTGTTCGACTCATGCTTGAATCCTGAGACACAGAGCCATGCATGTCTACGCAGTAGGAGGCTAGAGTTTATGCCTCTAACAACAGTGTCAGCTGCATCTAAGGCATATTTTAAACAGCTGTCAGTGATGAGCTTTCCTTCTTTCACAGTTTGCTGCCCCCTTTTCCTGTGTTCCTCTGGCTGGTGTTGGAGGGGCCCCTCCGTTTTGCCCCAATAGGCCCCATCTTATCTAGCGAACCGAGCCTGGCTGTTGGCTATGTGCCAATGGTTAGCTGCTTGCGCAGCTACACATTTTCCGGAAGTATCTATTACTTTAAGTTCTCTCTCTGGAAGAGTTGCATCTCCTGATGTTCGGGAGTTGCCCTCTTTCTTGCATTGGAGATGACCAGTGAGTCTGGAGTGGACTGACCTCTAATATATATAGGATCTGATTGTGCACCCTTATATTTTTTTTCAGTGCGTAGTGCTTTAATTCTTGCTTTGACAAGGTCCTTAAAAATCTCCTCCTTGTGACGTAACATGCCCTTAAAGAGTGGCAGGTATTGTGCCTCCCTCCGAGCATTGGATAGAGTTTAAAAAAGGAAGTTCTCACCCATTGTGTCCTTATGTAAGGGGACCTGATGGAAAGCTGCTGCCCTTGCTATTAAATCCAGATGCGCAGAAGCGTCATCAGGTGGTGATGAGCATGTGAAATATAGATCAGGGTCTGTATCCCCCTGTGGTTCGACATCATATTCATCTCAGGCACCATCTTGTGGTATCTCATCCTCTATTAAGGGTGAGATATGTGAGGAGATATGTCACCTACCTCTGAAAACGCTGTTGAGTGAGGTGGTGAAGTGAATAGTGGTGTTGGTGGGTTAGGTGAAGGAATAGGCACGAAAAGTTAAAAATTTTTTTTTTGGAGAGTGAGATTTTGCAGGCTGAAGCACTATTTTCTCAGTTCAAGGTTGAATCTGGGGCGTTTTCTGCTTTGAATCAAGTCGTTCCTGCATTACTTCAAGGATCCGCTCCGGTGGAGATTTCAATCTGAAAGTTAAATACTTCAGTGAAAGAAGCTTGGACTTAGGTGGAACTGTGGTTGGACTGAAATAACATGTTTTTGTTTCTTTGCCAAAACTGAAGGGTTATATACCCAACTGTGGAGAAGGTGGAGTCCCCTGCTGCATGCTGAACTTTTGGAGCCGAGCCAGAAGGCAGGGCTTCTTAGTCAGTTTTTTGGTGCATGCTGTGACTTCTTTGCAGTGGTGGACTGTGAGAAGTCTTTTCGGCTGGAACCAATGTTTTGGGCTTTGGATCAGGGGTCAAATTGCTCACTGTCTGAGTCCTGTGCTGTCTGAATGGCGGCTGAGTCCTGGTCAGACTGGTACTAGGAGTCATGGACAGATGGTGCTGATGAAGCTTCTTTGTCTTTCTCCTGTTGCCATCCGGTACAGTATCCGTTTGTTTACACTGTATTTCTTGGAATCAAGCACGTTTATCTCAAAGAGTCTTTCTTGATCAAAGGACTTGCAGATCTCACAGCAGTCCTCTTGATGACCAGGCGGGAGGCATAGGTTCCAAACAAGAGTTTTGGTTGGTAAGGGGATACTTAGAGTGACATCCTGGACAGAAGCAGAACGGAGTTCGTTCCATTAGTATGTCATTCTCTGAAGGATGTTGGAAGTGGAGAAAGAGAGGCCTGGCCAGGCGGGGTCTGTGGGCCGAGGAAGACCCACTATGAAGAAGGGTGATTGCTCTGATGCAAAGAAACTACGTGATTGAGACAATACTGTTATGTGGAGATCTACTAGAGGACCGAAGGGAGCCCGAAGGAGTCTTGAACTGAAGCGCAAGAGATTACATTCAAACCCTTCTGAGGAAAAAACTATCTGAAGACTGAGTCGATGAGCATGCACGGTATTACCAAGACGAGGAATCAAACTGGGTTGTGAATTGAAGAAAAATTCTTGGAACAAAATTAACTTGTATTCATACAACATTAGTAATACAAACATTAATTACTTTAACTGGACTATCAAGATAGAGGATAATTCCTTGTACAACGCCCTCTATAGAAAACGGATTGAGAGAAATTCTCAGCTTGAATGTGACAGCCATCAACCTATAGCTCTTAAAGACGCTCTTCCATTTAGACAATTCCTTAAACTTTGCTACAACTCTAAAATAAAGAAGGATTTGTTTAGGGAAGCTAGCCTTCTTTGTAAGAAACTTATAGTGAAGGGATATCTTGAAAGACCAGTGAAATGTTCCATGAAAAGAGCATGGTATTTCCCTAGAGAGGAGAAGAGACCTCATGACAAACTCGCTACTTTGTCCTCCTGTATTGGGTGGTGAAGAAAATTCCAAAAAATTAATATCTTGAAAACATATAATCTCGCACATAACATATTACTGTTCTCTTTTCTTGCTCTTACTGGAGTCCTGGACGGCATTTTCTAGACTTTAAAATTGCATAGTATACATATCCAGATATTTTTCATTCCTCAAGGAAGTGGTAGTGGACTTTTAATGGGCGGAGAATAAAAGTAATTAATAGTGCACACAGTAGCTAGGTTTCTATAAAGATGTTATTGGTGTAAAACAGGGGTCTCCAACCTTTTGTGTAGTGAGAGCTACTTCTGGTCAGTGAAAATCGTCGTGAGCTACCAAACCCCAAGCAACTCGCGCATTTTTCCGAGAGACCTCTCACGCCCAGTTTCATTGACATTAAGGTTAAAAAACCTATTTTCTTCAGAGCCCACCATACTGTGGTATGAACACAAGACTTAAAGTTCCCTAGAAACACTAAAAGGATTGACTTTGGATTTGTGTTTTGTTGTCAAACCACTTTACGACCTTTCACAATAATAGCTTCAAAATCAGGACCTTTTAATACCACGTGGACACCTTTAGAATGTTATATTGCAGACCATTTGTGAGTAGCAGCCATGCTCGTAAATTAAACAGCACAGTTTGAAAGTGAGATAAGTAACCCACCATAGCTATGTGTAATTATGAGCACAGGAGGACTGCTTTTCACAAATGACCTGACATTTCATTAATTTTGACCAAAGCAGACTTCTGGGCTTGTATGGTCTTTAGTCGTCTTCTATAAATAGGAAGAGGGTTTAAAATTGTACCACACACACCAAGCGCCAAATTCACAAAGATGAAGTTTTTGCAAATCAAAATTTGATTGGGTTCTCCTACATTTGTAGCAAACATGGTTGGACTTTTTTCAAATTAAGAAAAGCTTTCAAAACTACTCCACGTAATATTTCATGACAGCAGCAGACTTTTGTGACATAGCCCTGGGACCTCAGGCTTATGGTGACTGATATCACCCACACCACAATATCACCTTCCGACCTAAAAAATATTATTTCTCCAACCAACCATGATTACCCTCTTAAATGCTTGTCTATTCCTGCCCTTTATCTTAGCGCAGCAAGGCGGCTAGCTAGCTATGCTGTGTGAAAGTTGGCTAAATATACCCCCCAGACCCAGAATAAAGTACTAACTATAGCCCTAAAATTTGGCATTTAAAGCATTTTGCATGATTGGACCTATTTTTTCCAAAATTTCACCTAATTGCGTGAATGGAAATTACGTGTTTTGCACACACCTACTAATAACCAGAAGCAGACATTGCAAGATATCAAGTTTAGCCATTTTAAAGATCGGGACAGAATGTGGCCAAACGGCTAGGGCGGTGGAACTCTGTGGTGCGCAACCAGGTTCGGTTCTCGCCAGGGGCGCTCAACGTTCTGTGATTCTGGGGCTGGGCAAATTACTTAATCTCACAGTGCCTAACAAAAAGTAATGTGTCCGTTTGTAACGTAACTGGTGCTCATGTAAAGCGCTATGATACCTTTGGTTCTAGTTTGCGCTATAAAACTGCACACAAAAAGAAAATGACAAAGTTCCCCTTGAAAAGTACATTCCCCAGGGCCCAGCCTGAAGACCATCACTGCTGTTCAAGACAAGCTGGCATACTATAGCAGCCATACAGGAAGATGATGGGTACTGGGCAGCATGTGTAAGCCTTGGCTCCTGGCCAATAGGTGGGAATGTAATAAATAGGTAGGGCCATGACATGCCACATTACTGACATGTGGCCCATATATTAAGAAGACTCACAGACACAACAGTGAGACAACAAAATAAAGCACACGCCACAATAGTGACAACACAAGACGTGAAAGAGGAGGCCACTGCTTGTCGGAATGGGAAAGAAAAGAGGCCCAGGCACACTATTATGGAAACTAAACAATAATATCCATGGAAACAAATAAATATCTCAAATGACCCATAAATGAGACATGAAAAGTTCAGGCGAAGCCCTGAAACTGATGTAAAATCCCGGAAATGGAAGGTCACAAACCACACTGTCTGACCTCAAAACAGAGCAGGCCTCGAAAATGTTTAAAACTATTATCTAGCCTGCAGTTTAAATAACTTCAATTGCATGCTCTCCCTTTAAAGAGGAAAGTCTTTTTTTTTATTTAGTGGCAAAATAAAATACTTTGGTCATATAATTAAATGCATCACCTTGTGTACAATAGTAGAAGGCAGCACTGTTTATTTTCTTTTAAAAATATGGGCTAAATGCAGGTTGAGATGCATACAAAATAACCATTTTGCCAGTCAAAGACGTTTCAAATAAAGGTTCAAATTGGACAAACATTGTCATTACCTCATTCGACAGGTCATTCGTTTTATCAGTGTGCAAAACGGTTCTTAATTGTACAATGTTTTATAGATAGAGATACCGCTCTGTACAGCACAAACTACACAGCGACCTCAGGTTGAGAGTAAATCAAAAATGATTACACATGTAGGCTACACCTCGTGGCCGCGGTATTTCGAACTACTTAATACTTGTTATTAACCAAACATCCGACACCCCGATTTAGTTCACAACAAAGTGCACCCAGATAATTATTTGTGGGCTTACCATAACGTGGTTTTACTGCTGGTGCTTGCTGTGCTGATCCGTTGGTATCGCGCGTACAACAGAGACAGAGGCTCTCTCACATAGGGGCATGCTCTTGTAGGTCGAGTGGTATCAAGGACACTGCTGGCTGCAGACATAATTCGTCCCTAATTGACCTCGGTCAATGCTGATGCTTTGCTTTTGGCGTCACGGTAGGCAGAAGTTGCGCAGGCATCTTTCTTGACTGAGCCTGAGGCTCAGGAGAGTGCACTCACTGCATGCTGCCTGCAATGCTGGTTCATAGTGGCTGCAGAGAAGTATTTTAAACGCCTGTGGAAGTCTTTTAAAAACAGTCCAGTGCTGCTGGGAGCAGCTTGATTACACAACAGATGTATGAAGGAGGCCGTGGCAAGGTTCCGTGAGTCTCCGCTTTGTTGAATCATGCAGCAAGCTCAAAGGCTCTAGTGTAGCATGTGTACAAATTGTAACATGCTGTGTCTCGCGTTTGCATTACCTTCACTTCATATGCTTTGTAAATCCCTGGCGTAGGCAATCTAACACTGCTCAAGCCAAGCCGACATCACTCGCTTCTCCCCGCCCCAGCTAACTAATAGCCAATGGCAGCAGTGCGATCCCGGAAGGAACTCCAGCAAGAACAAACACGAGGCTAAAAAGGCCCAAAAATAAACATAACGACAGTGATAGGGAACAAAAGTGGGCACCGGGCTGCGAGCTACTAGAAGGTTGTTGGCGAGCTACCGGTAGCTCGCGATCGACCGGTTGGAGACACCGGGTGTAAAACAATATAAATATTTTTTAATATGCTAGACTATAATAAATGCTTACAGACACCACTATTTCATAATAGGAATCAGCAAGACTACAAACATACAGTTTTTATAGAAAATCTAGAAAGCATAATCAATCAAACCTACCTGATGGGCTGCTGCCAATTCTGTTCTGGCTTTTGCACTTTAATTGGCACAGCATAGATATCAGGATGCTTCTGTGCCAGCTCCAGCTTTGAAGAAAAGATGCATTAAAATGTTAGAAATAAATTGCACCTTTATTTGAATGTCATCTACTCATTACAAATTGGTAACAAACTTGCAATTTCGTACTTGGGGTAGCTAGGGCAGTCTTTCGAGTACAGAAAAGTGATAGATATCCACAAAATCCACACCACCAGACCTAAAGAACAGAATCCTTCAAACGTATGCACTAATTGAGCCCAAAACATGGAAGACATAGAATGCGAAACTGCATATAGCTTACAATGTTCCAAATTTGCTGTATTTTAGCAGCTGTAGCCCCCCCACCCCCATTTCGATGTTTCATGATTATTAAAGCACTTCAAGAACTCACTACTTACAGTACAGATTGACAGCAGCTGGAGTAGGGTTGGGGGGAATGAGGCTGATCCAGGGCCGATCAATTTTAATTTAGATGAACTAGGAAACTGGTGTTCAGTTTACTGGCTATGTTTGGCATTTTCGACTGTCAAAAGTTCATCAGTTACACATGACGGTCTGATAAAGTAGGTTGAACGTCCCCTCGCATGTTATTGTACAGCTAAAAGTGGCATCTCACAGGTATTCATTAGAATTAGGCAGAAAGGAGGGGCCCACGAAGGGAAACAGAAAGCAATAGGACTTGTAAAACACTTGTAGAATATTTCAAGGCTAGGAGGATGACCTTCAGCTTTAATGTTGAAGCGCAGAGTCAAGAGAAGGTTTTTATATAGGTTCCATCAGCACAAAGCTAACTGGAGATATCATTTCTCAAATCTCAAGGAAGCGAAAAGCTGCCATGCGTGGGATTCTTTATAAAAGTGGTACTCTGTGGCATTATTCTGACATATACCATTTCTAGTCAATTACGGTCATCACAATGTATGTGTGCAATTGTTTACCGTTCTCAATCATTGTGACTACAGATCATCAACCAAACTGCCCTCTATTATCACACAGAAGTTGTTTAATTAGAAACAATTATGCATGGCGCAGTAAAGAAATCTAGATGTCGAAATTGTAATGAATACTCAAAAATGATCTTCGAGTGAAAATGAAAGAAAAGGACGCACACATTGAAAATATGCAGGAGGTAGGGCAGTAATGCTGTAAGAATGCAGCTGCACAACTGACATTAGGGATGTGGTTAGTCAACAGTCCATGTCTATGAGACACAAGAAAACAGGCCTCTTGCCGAGCAATATGTCTTCATTCAATGACATCTACACAGTACATATATCTCAAAGGATCAGTTGGCTCTGCCTCCCCGTGGAACCAATTGACCGGGCTGTAAATCCAGAAACCCCTTTCCCTACAATTCAGATCCAAAATCTTGCTTGAATGGTGATGACTTTTGCACTGCTTGATGAGGATACCAGGATAAACCCAGAAGCTTAACACTTATGCCTTCTCAAGCAATTATACCACCATTTCATCATCAATAGTTGGACAATTGTTTAATGTGATTACTGTTCAAATATTTCAATAGGTCTTCTGCCTTCGGTTCTTGTATACATAAGCATTTTGTAACGTTTCATTTTCAACGTCCAATCAAGTTGAAAGCATCTAGCACCATTTCAGTGTCTATGTTCGCTCAATGTTTGAGTTCAACTATTTTTTGCACTTAATACAATGTCTATGTAGCTTTTTGGATGATTCATCTTTTTGCACACTAATTGACAAGGGTAATTTTCATGAATAAGGAAGGTGCACTCGATGTGAAGTCAATAAATCAGGCCTGATGAAGTTCCTCCGGCAACCGGGAACGAAACGCGTTGGCTGTGTGCCAGTTTTTATGATTAACTTAATGAAAGAAGAAGTTTTAGATAATATTGGCCTGATTTATTGACTTCACAGAGTGCACCTTCCTTATTCATGAATATTTCTCCATTATCTGCATCCTTCGACGGCGGGTGCTGGAAGTGTAAATATATTGTACATGTGGATTTGACGTGCTTAACCTTGGTCAGCCGTTTGTTCTTTTGCTGTTACTCTTTGACAAGGGTAATTTATGGACCACGGAAATTGACATTACCCTAATTGACTATAAATGTGATAGCTCAGAACAGTGCCACAATGAACACACTTGGGTGTTTGCATAATACCCTTAGTTTCTGTTTAGTAAATAGGGTTACTCCTGTTGTGTTAAGTAAGGAATCTTTCAAAGCAGACGGTATTTGTTAGCCAGGATTTACAGCAACAGATATTCTAGTGCAATGAAGCTCCCAGATAGGAAAGCCATATCTGAGAGGTATGTAGAACAGCCATTGTATAATAAATTTGCAAAAAGGGGTTGGATTGATTCATGGCGTGCCCAGGGTAGTATTAACAACTAGATGGAAAAACGTATCTGTAAAAATGAGGATGTACATACATTCAAACATTGTAGGTGAGATGAAACACAGCTAGGGCTCTTAATACATTTGGTTTGCTGTAAGTGACAGGTTCAAAATGGTAATGCTTACCCTTAAGTGGCAAAACTGAAGAATTTGTGAAGTCTCCCCTGTTATATAGAAGGAGATATCCTACTTATTGAATGCACATAGGAATTTGATACGCAGTCGCCACCCTAAACCTCTCCAGTCTGAAAAATAATTAAAGCATAAACTCTTCCGGTCTTTCAAGTATCAATGAAACATGAGAGATTTTCTGGCCTTAGGACTCCTCAGTTGAAAGCTCCACAGAGTGTAGCAGATTCAGGCTTATCACTGCCTGCTCATAGGCAAAAATACAGTTCTTATGCGTGTGGTAAAATAATTAAAAATAAGATGAGGCAGGGGAATCAGTGGTGAGGCCCTCCACTAAATATACAAAAGAGGAGAGCCAGCGGAATAAGGAGGAGAAGTGCTAAAGGGAGGCAAACTACTGTAGCTAAATACTGAAGCCACCCCAGTGTATGCTGATCTTCGAGCAGTGATAGAGATGGTAACGGGGGTAGAGGTGACGGAGGATCCACCAACAGATTTTACATTAAAGCCCAGTGACCGGAATTTCATCATGGTGAAGGCTATTCCATACTTTACAAGTGTAGACAAGCTTTCTATAGCGAGAAAAGATCGAACAAGTCTGTAGGCAGTCATCCAAAAATTCAATTAAGCCCAAGAAGATCAGAGTCTGGTGAAGAGAGAATCTGGCTATCTTCAGTACGTCAGAGTGTCATGAAATTACCACCAGCAGGAGAAATATAATTCTTGAAACCCAGGGCCTGATTCAAGGATGTCTCAATCAGCCGGCAATGATTTTTTTTTACTTGCAAGTACGTCTTTTAAATACAGGTTGTTATTTAGATTTTTAGTATTGTAGAGCGTTTAAAACAGATATAATTAAAAAAACTGGGTACCACCTGGAGGACAAGGGGCTTGTGAGGAAATTGTCTTTGATTAGGCACTTTTCTATGATGGCAGTATATTCAATTTTTAGTAAGGTTTATTACATATTCAAGATAAAGGAGCATTATATGAGGAACATTTACAATTTATAAATAACCAGAGACATTACTTGTGCATTCTTATCTGGAAGGACACCGGAAGTTTCTTTAATGTATGTAAACTGCTTTCCTCAGAAACAAAGACACTCACTTTTACACTCCACGATTGACACACCTGTGAACATTCCAACATTAATGCTGCACTCTTAAAAAGCAACAGTCACGAAGTTAGACTTGCAGAAAACTAACAACTTGAAGAAAACCGCTCTCTCTCAAACCTCAAAGCAGTAAGGACCACAAATCCGTTCACCCGACAGGTGTGTTTAGATAGCATCTTCTCATGTTCAAGGATTCTAAATCTTTTGTCCGAACTCTTGTACCCAAAACAGGGGAGCATCCTCTTTATGAGACTTCACTGACTAAATTAATATCTGCCTTGCAGCAAGGCTAGTCTTAGCTATAGGAGTCTAACAATAGAGAATACCAATTCTTCTAACTGGCACCAGTGAAAATAAACGCTTTGGCAATCATGGATAAATAAATCTAGATGTACTAGATGTTGATCTACTCATTGAGTCTAGGAGAGCTTGTTTAACAGTGCATTCTCAGAATACTGAGCTAGAGTATCCTGAACTACGGCAGAAAGTGCAACAGCGGTTTGTTTAAGCAGGTGGCATCGACCTCTAAGAGAAAGGAAAACGGTTTCACTTTTTGTTCTAACAGGCACAAGAAGGTGTTTCCAGAAAACGAATCTCATGCAAGTACGCAATAACTATGCCATCACCAAGATAAATCAAGTCTCCACATTGTTAGAATCAGCAGGGGGGAGCACATTCTGTAAAGGTGTCAGTGGTGGAAGGGAGAGCAGACCGTTTTGGAATACAGCTACAGCACCAGAGACCTCAGGGAGATGCCCATTATCCGAAAAGCCAGCAGGGAGAAGAATTACAAAATGTTTTTCAAGACTTGGGCCTTAAATGAAGAACATAATATCAATGTATGTTGATGCCCCGGACAGTGATATTAAATGAACGTTAAACGACAAATCCTGATCAGAACGGGTAAGATATGAGCAGTACAATTCAATCTCAGTGCACTGCAGGCCTTTATTTATGGTAAAATAACCTAGTCAGAAATATAGCTTAATGGCCACAAAAGAATAATTAAAAATAGGTGCCCGCCCCTTTACATGAATGTCAATGTCTGCCAGGAAGGTAAGAGACATGTTGGACTACTGGAGAGTAGGAATGTAAACTGGTGCAGCAGAAGTACACTGTAGTAAGTTTATAAACAATGTTAGTAATCTGCGCATACGGAGACACCAATGGCATTGACCCAACTCCCGTGGGGGAAGATGATTTAGACAAATTATCACCTCACACTTTTATTTAGTTGTGTGTCTTCTGAACAGACAGGGATGTGAAATTCCTAAAGCCCGAGCCCATTACATATTATTTGGAGTCAAGGACAACACGTTTTCATGTGTAATTTGTCCTTGGGTCAAGTAGGCACAACCCCCTGCAGCACAAACCAGTACCACATTATGGATCAGGGAAGGGCACTGTCTGCAGTTAAGATAATATTTTTGGCCATATGTTAATGTTGTTCAAACTAGTATTTATGGTTCATTAATTGAAAGACTTTATTATTAGAGTGAGCGCTCTAAGTAAATGGTGTAAGTAAGCTCTGACTGCACTACTGACAGTGGTTCCAGTATAAAAATGTGTACACTTGTTTTCAAAGTTTAGCAATATGACGCTATCTGTATAATGCTCCCAGAATGCTCTCTGATTTGATGCAAATATTTGCATAAGCTTGAAGTAAGAGTTACTTACCTCCAGTAACAATGTATCTGGTAGAGACGATTCTAGCCGCAGATTCTTTCCCGTAGAATTATCCCCAGGCGTGAGACTGGATCCTGAAACTTTTTGCCACAGCATCCCTGCGCGCCGGGGGGATGGCATCACACGACTCCGTCCCTGCGGCGTCCGTGTACATGACATCAGCGAGGTCACATAAGTCCCACCCCGGCGCGACTACATACGTTTTCTTCAGAGAACTTTTCCGCCCCACAACGCGGAGCCAGAAGAGAAACCGTGGAAGCATGGGAACAGTGTGCGAAAAAGAAAAGGAAAAAAAGGAATGGTAGGGAAGAACACCATAAGGAACAGTGCCAACACGGCGGTACCCAAAAGCAGGGAAGGGAGAAGACAGAGCACAGCCCTGAGCAGCCACTCCGCCAGTCATGAAAGCAGCACCCCCCTTAAGACAAAGAACATATGCCAAATGTCATGACACCAGGCAGCGGGACTACAACCCCAACCAAGACCCATGGAGGGAAACCAGTTCCAAGACAAACAGGGAACGACAGACCTCCAAGGCAACCCCAGCACAGAGTGTGACCCTCATACTCGTACTTCTGATAGAGACTACTAGCCGCAGATTCCTTCCCGTAGAATAGATACCCTAGCCATACCCACAGGGAAGGAGGGCCTGCGGAACGACCCCAGCAGCCTGGACATAGCAGGGAGGCCCATAGGGGACTAGGCCAATGGACAGGGCGAAGAGCCCCCTCCTCCCAGGCAAGGAAGGGGGGGGGACCCCACAAGCAGAGCACCACCGACCCCAAGAGGGATGTGAAAGAAAAAGGATTGAAAGAAGCCTGTTCACTCACAACTGAGGAACCAAGGACAAGGAGGCCGAAGTACCCCACGCCCGACAAGGCAACAGAGCTTCCATCCAATGCCAGGGCAAGGAAGAGGAAGAAGAAGAAAAAGAAGCCTAGAGGGCCCAAGGAAACGAGGGAAAAGAAGGCTAGCCCACCATAAACAGGAGGCAACAGCCAGACAGAGCCGCGCCAGCCCTTAAAAACTGTCAGAAGCAGGAAGAACAGCCCAGAGCCCAGGAAGACCGGGCAGCCGACGCCTGACAAAGGAAGAAACACAAAACCGTCCCAGCCTCGAGGACAGGAGCAGGAAGGCGGAGGAGCGCCGGGACAGACCATTACCAGGTGCCCCCGCACACGGCCTAAAGAGCATCTGCAACATACATAATGCTAAGCAGAGCAGAAAAGAATCCTAGCAGAAGGCTCATCAAGCAGCCCAAGAGAAAAAACAGAAGGCCTAATCTCAGGGTCACTCTTCGGGGAGACGGCAGTCCCTGAATGTAGGCGCTGGGCGGGGAGTCGCGGGCGTATAAAGGACGCTGCGTGAATATTTCCCAATCCGTCCTGACCCAGGAAGTCAATGTTTTTCTAATGATCTGTACCTTTTGGCTACTGTACTCTACAGTGTGCCGGCACGGTTATTATCCGTGAGTAAATTCTCTTTTACTACTTAATTTTTGTATTTTTCACATTAAGTGCCTCACGGGAGGGTGTACCTTAGCGCGTACATACCACCGGAGTACCATTTAGGTGTGGTCCTGACGAATGCTGCGCGATCCCGCTTTTTTGACAGCAGAAAAATGTTGACTAGTTATTGCAATTAAGGACACAGGTCTCCTAATATAGAACCATTGGTTGTCCGACCTTCACGTTTTTAACCTTAATACGGGTTGGCCCGCATTAAATATTTTGTTTGGGTTCTAACCTTGTATTTTTTAACCTTGCACTCACTTATTTTGCACATACATTTGAGTTTAATCACTAGTACACTCACCATCAACCCGCTCCGCTGTAACTCAGGCGTCGTAGCACGCTGGGGCGGCATTCGGCCACCCCAGCGGGGAACCAATGATGATGCATGTCACCAACTAGTGGTGAGTGAGGATCCTTCTAAACAAAAGGTTATTTGCCTTGCCTTGCTGGATTCAGTCATTCTTGTCCACAGGGTGGTCGCCTCCTGACTATTAGGACTGGACATGCTAAAACCTAATTCTACCTGATCCAGGTATGGGTCCAGGAATAAACTGTCACTTTATTTTGCTTTAGTATTTGGATGTTAAGTTGCACATAAGCACTCCTTTGTTGTTTCTAATGGCCTAATCTCAGGGCCAAGTCTGTGCAGACAACTCTAGCAAAAACACACAGGCAACAAAGGGCCGTCCAGCAGCCAACAACGCCACAATCCTAGTAGGAGGACTCAAGTGGCCATAACACACACCCCACAGCAAGGGCAACCGGCCCTGGAAAAGAAGGTCCAGAACAAGATCAACTCAGCAGTCACTGAGGAGAAGGAGGAGGGTGGGGGTGGGGGTAAGGAGGAGGAGGAGGAGGAGGAAGACGCAGCCCTGCCAAGAATCTTTGGACGGCGGAGTCTGCCGGGGCATGGAATAACAGGGTGCCATCGAACATTTTCGGGGAATACACTGTCCTGAAGCCAAGCATGGTGGCGGAGGACAACTGAGGAAGCCATAACTCGGCCCAGCACCTCTGAGATGTCTAGAGCAGAGCGGAGAATAAACGCCGCAAGCTCCTGGCCATCTAGGGCATGATGCGGTAAGTCCACCTGAACATTCTCCTATGAAGCGGCGGATCCCAAGGACTCCGCCGAGTCCCACAAACAAGAGGAGGCCCTTTCTAGCACACAGGATTTAAGAGCCCGTAGGGCAGTGCTAGTCGAGGCGAACATGTTGCGACCCCAAGCGTTCAGCCAGCAGGCCTCCCGAGACGGTGGAGACAACAGTGGTGGCCGGGAGGGAAAAGTAGTCCGCAAAAGTGGACTGGAGGCAGAGGGGTGGAGGAAAAGACATGCCGGGTCACGCGGCGCAGGTGCAGAAGGTGTTGAAGCACCGGATCCCCTGAGGCGGGGCACCTTCAGGCACCCATCAGGGAAGAAAGGAGCGAACCTTCAAAGGAAAGCAATAGCTCCCTCCCACTAGAGCCCTGGTGGAGAACCTCCAAATACGGTCCGCCTGAAAATGAGCAACCGAGTCACCATTGCGCAGAATACCCACAGCCATACACATTGTGTGAGCGAAGGCCGCACTTGCTTCTGTAGGACTCCGCGGTGGAAAAAGTAGCTCCTCCGTGGGCGACGGCTGTAAACTGAGGCGGCTGTCCCCGAAGCTGAGCGGGGCTGGCAAAGGCCAGACCTGGAAGGTAGAAAGAACCGAAGAGTGGGGGACTTGTGGCTCCCCCGGCGAACACCTTGGCTTTGGGAATGGCGGGGAGCCTCCCTTTGATGACGCCAATGAAAAAGCCACCACCCGGCGGCCTGTCTCCAGGGAGGATGACACCGGTATGCACCGAACCTCCGGAGAAGGAGCGTATGAAGACTAATCCGTGACTCAGCGCCTGTCTGGTGCTGTAGAGTCCTCCGCCTGAGGCAGGACATGATCACCATCCAGCGCCAAAGAAGACGCCGAACAGGGCTCCTTGAGCTGTAACCGAAGTGGCCAAGGGGCGCTGACTCAATCTCAGACGAGCCAGCCGCCTGCGTGGGGGAACGAGAAGGACCAGGAGAGGGACACGAAGCCCTTCGCCAGCCTTGGCCCACAATGTGACGAAGGTGGACCGTCAACCCATGCCATGCCGCCAGGGCAGATTCAACCTCCAGCTTGCCCTCCGACAAGGCAGCTGCCTGCGTGGAGGGACGGGCTAGGCCCAGAGGAGGACGAGGGGTCCCCATCCAGCCTCGACCCAGAGCGGGACAAGGAGGGTCCACCGAACCCTGTGGCGCCGCCCGGTCCAGCAGGTGCTGGCGCCGTGGCGTCGTCAGCTCAGCCATGGACGAGGCCGCCACCTGTCCAGAGGTCGGAGCGGGCTCTGGGAAGCGCCCCGAGCCCAGGTGAGCACCCGCGTCACCACAGGGACTCCCGCGAGAGTTTGCGGCAAAGCAGAGCCGCCGTGGTCTGTAGGAGGGACCCCCGAAAGGCCGCACCCCAACAGCACCAAATCCTCCAAGCCTGGAGCCGAGCCAGTCGGCGGCGAAGGGCCCCGCACAATGCAAGGGATCTGCTGATGCCCCAGGAGGGGAAGGAGAAGGAGGAGAAGGATGAGACCCCATCAAGGACGTCGAGTATGTCTCGGTCTGGACTATCAACGCCCTTTCACTGGGAAACGGTGGATAGGAGGGCGACACGCGGGGCCGCATCACCTGCAGAGAGTCCACGGCCATGCAGGCCAAACACCAGCCCCAGGTAACAAGCTGCGACACTTACCCACCGGGGAACACCGCTCTCTCGACATCAGAGGACGCCAACGACGACCACTTCTTAAAACATCTGCCGAAGCTGAACCTTGAAAGACGCGCCAAGAGCAGTTTCATCCAGCGCTCCCGCCGCGACTTCGGCTTTAGCTATTGGCACACCTCGCAGTCAGTGGTGCTGTGATCCTCCCCTAAACACCACATGCAACTGAGGTGAGTGTCTGTCGCCGACATAAGACGCCCACAGGACGTGTACATTTTGAAGCCTGAAGGCATTCGCACACTGTTCCACCAAAATATAACACAATGATGAAAGAAAAAGGGGCCCGAAAAAAGACCGTATCCAAAAGGAAAAAACTGACGTAGGCGTGCAGGGGTGGGACTTATGTGACCTCGCTGACGTCACGTACGCGGACGACGCAGGGGCGGAGTCGACTGATGCCGTCCCCGCGAATCCAGTCTCACGCCTAGGGATAATTCTACGGGACGGAATCTGCGGCTAGTAGTCTCTATCAGATAGCAAGATTGATGATTCTTTCCTTTCAAAATAAAAAGTTCATTAAAAAAATTAAAGAAGGAAAAAAAAACATTTTACTAATCTACTGTAGAATTTCAGGTTCCATTTCTTTGCAGCATCATTTAGTAACATTTGTTGATGCATGCTAGAATTTCCCAAAAATATTCACAATGGGCTATCAGTGTAACCGGTTTCAACAAGATTAAGGGAAACACAAATAAACAAACATTGGCAAAGCCTGTAGGCCTGAAATTGGTGGTCAGCTTTTTAGATTTGTCAATGTGACTTGCTTAGGCATGGTTTTTGCAAAGCCTTATTGGTGTGGGAGCCGGTGGGCCCTCACCGTTACAAAAAACATTAGCAAAAGCAATAATAGTTTTATGTCTCAAAAAGCACACACTGCCACAGTAATTACTGGCACTTAACAAAACTACTTTGTGTGCTGCTATGCTCCCTGTGAAAGAGCAGAATGCGGTCACTCACAGTGAAGCCAGCCAATGCAGAGACAGACAGAATTTTGATAAACGCAAAAGGTCATAGTCAACGTCAGACCAAATTAGCGGCCCAATTATTTAAGAAAGTCTCAAAAGTGCACCCATGGTATATGTCCTTGCATTAAGTGCAGCTATAAGTCTTTTTTATGAATTCCCAAGAATTTACAGAAGTAGGACAAGAAATTGTATTCATAGAAAATATTTGTGAACTACATTTTAGCATGAGCAAATATGCATGTGTAGATTTGCTCATGTGAAAATCTGAGTGTTCGGAAGTTCACTTTCCCTCCATCCACTTTTTCCCAACTCTGAAAGAAGGTTTACGTCCACGATTGTAAGGAGTAAATTTCCAACATTTTTCAGTATGGGAAAAGATTACAGAAGAGTTGTTGAAAACCCTTAAAACATGCAAGTTAGTAGGTTTGAACAAACTCAAAAGGGCATTCTAACCCTGTAACTATTGCTTACCACTACCTTCAGCCCTAATGCACAAGTTTCTACGTGTGTAACGATATATCTGTAAGATACATTAGTCAGTGATAGATTCCTTACCTTAGAATATCCGCAGGCGTCAGACTGGATCCGGAAAGCTTTGCTTAGCAGTACCCCTGCGCGTCAGTAGGTCCTGTGGCTCCGCGTCCGTCATTAGCGTCGTCAGCGCTGAGATGACGTCACGGAGAGTACTTAGGCGCCACCCATGCGCGCTGAAGACAGTTCTGTACACGACTTTCCGCACCAGTAACGCAGAGCCATGCAAGATACTGACCATTGGTGCATAAAACTAGGGCGCTATAAAGGGGGTGACCTTAACCCTAGTAACCAGTTTGACGAATGGGGAGGATGGGCAGGGCGGTAAGGAATCTATCATTAACTAATGTCTCTTACAGATATATCGTTACACAAGTAGTAACGTTAGTGATAGATTCTTTACCCTAGAATAGATACCCCAGCAATACCAACCCCAGAGGTGGGTCTGGGAACAGGATTACACCAGAAGGTCACGGAGCACAGAACGGCCAAAGAAGCCGTCTCTCCGGACCTGACAGGTCGCCAAGGCAGTAGTGCTTCGTAAACGTGTGCAGCGAGGCCCACGTAGCTGCCTGACAAATGTCCTGCATGGGAACGCCACGTCCCAAGGCAGTAGTGGCTGCAGTTGCCCTGGTCAATTGGGCATGCAGCACCACAGGAGGCTCCTTCTTGGCCAAGGAGTAACATGCTTTGATGCACAGAACGACTCACTGGGAAATGGTCTGTTTTTGTGCACAGCCTGACCTTTTTTGGCGCCCACGTAGCCAACAAAGAGTTAATCATCCACCCGGAACTGTTGTGTACGCTGTAGATAGAAAGCAAGCGCACGTTTTGGGTCTAGACGGTGGAGCCTCTCCTCTTCCCTGGAAGGATGCGGAGGAGGAAAGAAGGTGGGCAAAGTGATGGTTTGATCTGATGTGGAAGGGCGTGACAACCTTTGGCAAGAAAGAAGAACGGGTCCTTAGAACTACCTTGTCGAGATGAACTGAAAGAAAAGAAGGTTTGGAAGAAAGGGCCTGGAGCTCACGCACTCTTCTGGCAGAGGTGATAGCAACCAGGAAAGCAGTCTTTAGAGAAAGAAGACGCAAAGGACAGTTATGAAGAGGCTCAAAAGGAGTACACATCAGAAAAGTCAAGACAAGATTTAAGTCCCACTGAGGCATTATGAAAGGCACGGGAGGGAACGTGTGTGTAATGCCTTTGAGAAAACTGTAAACAACCGTGGACTTAAGAGAAGGCTGATCAGGAAGCCTCAGGAAGGCGGAAATGGCAGGAAGATAACCTTTCATAGTGCCCAGAGCAGAGCCCTGCTGGGCCAAAGACAAAAGAAACAGAAGAACCTTAGAAAGAGGGGCCAAAAGGGGATCCACAGCCTTTACTATGCACCATGCCACAAATCTGTTCCATCGGCAGGCGTATACCGTTTTAGTGGAGGAATGCCTGGCTGACAGAATGATATTACAGACCTCAGGAGGAAGGTTGAAAGCCGTCAAATGTCGCCGCTCAATCTCCACGCATGGAGGAGGAGGCTGGACAAGTTCGGGTGGAGAACCGTCCCCCTGCTGTTCCGACAGAAGATCCTCCCGAAGAGGCAGTCGGATCGGGGGATCGATGCGCATACTGAGTATATCGGGATACCATATACTTCGAGCCCAGTCCGGAGACACAAGAATAACTTGGGCCTGGTCGCGCCTGATCTACTTCAGCACTCTGGGCAGAAGTGGTATAGGCGCAAAAGCGTACAACAGACAGCAACTCCACTTGCGATGAAAGGCGTCGCCGAGCGACACCGCCTTGGAAATTTCAACGCGCAGAACTGATGACATTGCACGTTCTCTTTAGTGGCGAATAGATCTAACCAAGGCTCTCCCCAAAGCAGAAAGAGACCTTGCGCCACGTCCGAGTTCAGACGCCATTCGTGATCCATCAAGCACCGGCGGCTGAGTTCGTCCGCCCTGGCGTTCAGAGAACCTGCCAGGTGTTGAACCACCAAGGTAATGCCTTGATGTCCCAGCCATGACCAGAGGCGCAGAGCCTCCTGACATAGGGCCCAGGACCCCACCCCGCCCTGTTTGTTACAATACCACGTGGCAGTGGTGTTGTCCATGAACACCTGCACCACACTTCCCCGGACAGAGGGAAGGAATGCCTTCAGTGCAAGTCGGATCGCCCGCAGCTCCAGAAGGTTGATATGGAGCCGAAACTCCGCTGGAGACCAGAGGCCTTTGATCTCCGTCCCTGCCAAGTGGCCTCCCCATTCCAGGATGGACGCATCAGTCACTACTGTGTGCTCCGGTTGGGGAAGGGAGAGGGATCTGCCATTGACCCAATAACGATTTGTGAGCCTCCACTGCAAGTGTCGTGCAGTGCCCTCCGAGGTCTGGACATGATCGGACAGGTTGCCCTGATGCTGCGCCCAGTGGAACTTCAGGTCCCACTGTTGAGCCCGCATAGGCATTCTGGCATGTTGCACTAGCAGGATGCAGGAGCCCATCAGGCCCAGGAGCCGGAGGATCATCCAGACTGAAACCCGGGATAGAGGCTGAAAGATCGGAATTGTAGCCTAAATATCCCGGACTCGCTGCTCAGGAGGATAGAGCCAAAACTGCGTTGAATCCAGAACCGCTCCAATGAAGGGGAGCTTCTGAGAGGGACTCAGGTGCGACTTCGGCACATTGATGGAGAACTCCAGCAAATGCAGGAGGTCGGCCGTAGTCTGAAGGTGCGTGACGACTGCCTGGGACGAGCCCGCCTTCAACAACCAGTCGTCGAAGTAGGGGAAGACTGACACCACCAACCTGCGAAGATGAGCTGCGACCACTGCCATCACCTTCGTTAACACCAGAGAGGGGCACTGGTAAGGCCGAATGGGAGCACGGTAAACTGAAAATGCTCCTTGCCCACCGTGAACAATAGATAACGCCGGTGGGACGGCAGGACGGGAATGTGAAAATACGTGTCCTGCAAGTCCAATGCTACAATCCAGTCTCCGTTGTTTTCTCTTTCTTGTAAAGTTATGAGTGTGAAGTCTCTGCTCTCAGGAGGAATCTCTGCACTGCAGTGCTCAGTATGGAAATTCCGCCCTGAGAGCAGAGACCCCGTACTCGCAACTTTACAAGTCACAAGTCCCTTTGTGAATCGGACCTACATTTGCCAAATTCAAAACACTGCTTTATAGCAAATCCCCAGACCACAGACTTAAAGGCAAAATGTAATTGGATAGAGTAAAAGGGAAGATTAGTGTATTAGTATCAAAACCTGCAATTAAATGCACACCTTTCTAGAGTTTTATCTCGTCTATGTTTAGAGACGGGCCACTAAAGGGGTGTGGGAATCTGCTTTTACCCCCCAAAAAGAAGTTTTGAATTCAAACTAAACTGAGATTTTTTTTTAAGGCTAAGAAGACTATCAGTAACCGTTTTAATAGATCTATTGTAGATTAGATTTCTCCTTCCTGATAGTGAATTAACCATAAGTGGACATTCTGCTGCATCAATGTATCATTAGTGAGTTCATTAGCTTTGATTTAATTATTATGTCAGAAGCCCTGCCACAACTGATTTCCGAATTGAAAGCTACCACTCTCTGGGGGGAAAGAATCATTGACTTGTGGCCTTACAAGTCGTGCCTCTGGATCAGCAAACATATCAATCTCTCAAAACAAAATGAACTCTGTTGTAGGTTACTAAAAATGGCAGGCAGTAATTTAAGTTCCACTAAGTGGTAAAACTTAAATGAAAAAGTCTTACAAAGCCTCATCATAAGATTGCAGTGCTAAGTCTACATGCATCCGATTCAGACAAAGCGTTTACCCTGGCCGGAGATATTTCACAACATGAGAAACCTTCCCCAAAAAGTTTCCTGCCGATTTATCTGTGGGCGGAGGAACTTTTTTTTTCCTGCTCTCCGTTACAAGTATTTCTAGCAATTTTGGCGATTTTGTCTATATGCTTTGTTTTCCAAAAATGTAAACTACATAAAGCACAAGTTACTTACCCATGTAACGATATATCTGTAAGAAACAGTAGTTGGTGTTAGATTCCTTACCTTAGAATATCCCCAGGCGTCAGACTGGATCCGGAAAGTTTTGTGTAGCAGCACCCCTGTGCGTCAGTAGGCGTCGTCTGCGGCTTCGCATCCGTTGTCGGCGTCGTTGGCGCCGGGATGACGTCATCGGAGTACTTAGACTCTGCCCTCGCTCGCTGACGTCATTTCTTGTACATAGCTTTCCGCGCCAGGAACACAGAGCCATGCCAGAGACCGACACTGGTGCCATAAAACTAGGGCCCTCAAGGGGAATACCTTGACCCTAGATGTCGGTCCGCAGAATGGGGAGGATGGGTGGGGCAGTAAGGAATCAAACACCAACTACAGTTTATTACAGATATATAGTTACCGAAAGTAAGTAACTTGTGCATCTGAAAGAAACAGGCTAGTGTTGGATTCCTTACCTTAGAATAGATACCCCAGCAATACCAACCCCGGTGGTGGGTCTGCGAACCAAGATCACACCAGAAAGTCCTGGCGAACGGAACCGCCGAAAAAGCCATCTCTCCGGACTTGGCTGTCCAGGCAGTAGTGTCTAGCAAACATGTGCAGCGAGGCCCACGTAGCTGCCTGACAGATGTCCTGCAAGGGGACTCCTCGGCCCAGGGCAGTAGTAGCCTCTGTGGCCCTTGTGAAATGGGCCCTCAGCACAACAGGGGGCTCCTTTTTAGCCAAAGAGTAACAGACCTTGATGCACAACACAACCCACAGAGAGATGGTATGTTTGTGCACCGCCCATCCTTTCTTCGCGCCCACGTAACCAACAAATAGCTGGTCGTCCACCCGGAACTGGCGTGTGCGATCATGGTGGAAGGAGAGCGCACGTTTTGGGTCCAGACGTTGGAGACTCTCTTCCTCTTTCGAGGGATGTGGAGGCAGAAAGAAGGTGGGCAAGGTGATGGACTGTCCGATGTGAAGAAACAAGTTACTTACCTGTAACTTTAGTTCTCCAGTATTGGTAACTTTCATAGATTCCCATTGCTTGTATCATTCCCCGTCGTCGGAATGGGAGCCTCGGTAATAATATATATATATATATACCTAGGTAAATACACCCTAATAGGTGTAAAAAAGGTAAAAAATTAGGCCTAGGCCTCATTATCTTTTGCAGCCTATTGCTGTCATTATGTAAAAAGACCCAAAGTCCCCTTAGCAACCAATCAGATCAGCCTCACCCTGTAGAACCTTCCTGAGAAAGCTCAGAGCCTCAGATTTTCGTAGCCGTTGCTTTGCCACATAATCACCTAGCCCTAAAGTGAGCTTTCCCAGGGGAGGCGGGTGGGCGCATGGGAATCTATGAAAGTTACCAATACTGGAGAACTAAAGTTACAGGTAAGTAACTTGTTTCTTACTCCAGTATTGGAACTTTCATAGATTCCCATTGCTTGTATCAGAGTAGATAGCAGTTAGCATACCTCAAACATTTCGTGCACAGTATAGAATCATTATCAGCCAATGACCTCACAGATTATAACAACTATAAAGCAGTAACAAAGCATAATCAACGAAATGTTTGAAAAAACAGGAGGAGGGAAGAGAGGAAAGCTCACCTCTTATTGGAAGAGATTTCTCAGGACTGCCTGTCCTACAGCCGAATCCTCCTTCGCAGCCGCCTCCAGGCAGTAATGTCTCGTGAAGGAGTGCGTACTGCTCCAGGTGGCTGCTCTGCAAATGTCCTTTATGGATACTCCAGCAAACAGTGCCGCTGATGCTGAGACCGACCTTGTGGAATGTGCCTTCACCTGTCCTTGTAAAGGTTTGCCTGCCGCCTGGTGGCAGAACCGGATCGCACTAGTTATCCATCTAGATATCCCTTGTTTTGACAAAGGAAATCCTTTCCTTGGGGCTCCGAAAGCCACAAACAGTTGGGGTGTTTTTCGAAATCCAGCTGTGCGTTGTAGATAAAATTTCAAACATCTCTGAACGTCCAGAGAATGAAGTGTCCTCTCAGCCTGGGTTGAAGGCCGAGGAAAAAAAGATTTCAAAACCACTGGCTCGTTAAGATGAAAGTCTGTCGGTACCTTCGGAATGAACTTGGGGTTCATCCGCAGGATAACTGTATCATTCTTGAACTGTAAGAAGGGTTCTTTGATGGTTAAAGCCTGAAGCTCTCCTACTCTCCTTGCAGAGGTGAGTGCCAAAAGAAGCGCCACTTTCCATGATAGGAACTTCAGGTCCGCTTTATGCACTGGCTCAAATGGCGGTCTCATTAGCTGAGCCAGGACCACATTCAAGTGCCACACCGGAGGTGGGGGCCTAACTGGCGGGAAAACTCTAAACAGTCCTTTCAGGAATTGTTTGATTACTCTCGCTGATAATAGAGAGGGACCCGATCTCGTTCTCCTATACCTGGAAATAGCTGCCAAGTGGACCTTGATAGAAGCATGAGCCAGACCTGCTTGTGCCAATGAAAGAATATATGGTAAGAGTTGATGCGGAGCTGACGAGAAAGGATGTACTTTTTCCCTCTGACACCACAAATGGAACCTCTTCCATTTCGCTCTATATGTCTTATTAGTGCTAGGGGCTCGTGCCTGTGCCAAGATGGTCCTGCATTCTTCCGGGATGTTTAAATCCTTAAACTCTCTGTATTCAGGAGCCAAGCCGCCAACTGAAGCGAGCTCGGGTTCGGGTGAAGAACTTGGCCGTTGTACATAGACAGAAGTGTCAGTTTGGGTTGCAGATGAATGGGTGGTGTCTCTGATAGGAGAAGCAACTCCGTGTACCAAAACTGGCGAGCCCAGGCAGGCGCTATTAGTATCATCCTGCACCTGTCCATCTTGAGTTTCTTGAGGACTCGAGGAATTAGGGGAAATGGCGGAAAGGCGTAAACAAACGCGCCTGACCAGGACATCGAAAGGGCATTCCCCAGTGACCCTCGATGGTGTTCCCTGCTTGCGTAACACCGGCATTTCTTGTTCCCCGGTGTTGCAAACAGGTCGATCGCTGGGGTCCCCCAACGGGAGAAGATGTCCTTGATCACTGCGTCCTCCAATTCCCACTCGTGCGAGACTGCTCTCAGGCGGCTTAGCGTATCCGCCTTCGTGTTGCATACTCCTGGAAGGTGTTCTGCTACGAGTGTGATGTTCTGCGCTATCGCCCATTCCCACAGTATTTGGGCTTCCTGTGAAAGCAGTGGCGATCTTGTGCCTCCCTGCTTGTTGACGTAATGCATTGCGGTGGTGTTGTCCGTCCGCACCAGGATTGCTGAATCTGTAATCCTTGGGAGGAAAGCCAACATTGCCAGTCGAATAGCTCTTAACTCCAGAACGTTGATATGTAGATGACGTTCTTCCTGAGTCCAGTGACCACTGACCTGGAGGTCTTGCATGACCGCTCCCCAACCTTGAAGAGAAGCGTCCGTGGTAATGACCTGAGGAGCCCTTGCAGCCTTGAAACTGAGTCCCACAGTGAGGTGAGATCTTTTCATCCACCATGAAACCGACCGTTTCATCCGCTGGGTTATCGCCACCCTGTCGTCGAACGAACCTTCCACTTGTCTCCACTGAAGGTCCAGCTCCTCCTGCAGGGGGCGCATTCGCAGTCTGCAATGCGGAATCAATTGAATACAGGATGAAATCGACCCTAGAAGAGATTTGTACATCCTGACTGTCATCCAACTTCTCTTTTGGCAACGGGTGGCTGACGATATGAGTTTCATCTGTCTCTCTTCCGATGGGAAGGCTTTGCACTCCTGAGTATTGAGTATCGCTCCCAAGAACTTCACCGTACTTGCAGGCTGAAGAACTGACTTTTCCTTGTTGAGTTGTAAACCCAGATGAATAAAGAGGTTCAAGCACGTGTCCACTGCCTTCGATGCCTCTTGCAAGCTTGGGGCCTTCAGCAGCCAGTCGTCTAAGTACGGGAATACTTCCAGCGACTGTCTTCTCAGAAATGCCGCTACCGGTGCCAGCACCTTTGTGAATATCCGAGGAGCGGACTTTAATCCAAATGGGAGCACCATGAACTGGAAGTGACTCTTGCCTACTGTAAAGCGAAGGAAACGTCTGTGAGCTGGATGGATCGGGATATGAAAATAGGCATCTTCCAGGTCCAATGTTGCCATGTAGTCGCCTGGGTTCAAGAGGCGCAATATGTCCTGGAGTGAAATCATCCGAAACGATAGTTTCGTGAGATAGGTGTTGAGCTCCCTCAAGTCCAGGATAGGACGCCACTTTTGTTTTGTCTTTCGGATCAGAAAAAATCTGGAATAGAAACCTTCTCCCCTTTGTGATAGGGGAACACGCTGGATCGCCCCTTTTTGAAGCATTTGTTGAGCTTCCTCTTGAAGAAGGTTCAGATGGCTGGAAGTAGCGGCGTGGGGAGCTCTTGTAGGTGGAAAGTCCTGGAATTCTAGAGTATGCCCATTTCGGATGATATTTAATACCCACTGATCCGATGTAATCTCTTCCCAGCTGCTCAGATGTTGTGATATCCTGCCGCCCACTGGAGATCCCAGAAGCGGAGGAACAGTTGGCAGAGTCGGGAGGCCGCTATTGACGCTTGCCAGCGTCCTTGCCCTGACGCCCCTGTCGTCCACGAGCGTTCTGGCGAGAGAAAGACTGGGATTGCGACTGCCTCTGATAGTATTGATTGCCGTACTGGGGCCTGTAAGACTGCGACTGCTGTGAATATCGCTGTTGCTGATAACCTCCTCTAGGTGAAGAGAAACCTCTTCCTCGTGCTCCACGGAACGGTGTCTTTCTATATTGCAGGTTCCCCAGAGCCCTTGCTGTCTCTGTGTCCTTCTTTATACCCTGTAGGGTATCGTCGACATGTTTCCCAAACAACATGTCCCCGTCGAAGGGCAAATCCAAAATCCTATTCTGGACCTCTGGCCGGAAGTATGTAGCTCTCAGCCATCCTTGTCGCCGAAGAACCGCTGCACTGCCTAGGGCACGGAAAGAGATGGTGGCGATGTCCATCGCGCAGTCAATCATTTCCGAAGAGGAACGTTGTCCCTCTTCCAGAAGTTTCTGTGCTTCTGCCTTCTGGTCATCCGCTAGCAGATTCACATAGTGTGCCACATCACTCCACATCTGGCGGTCGTACCTTGCTAGGATCGCCAAGGCATTCGCCGCTCTGACCAGCAAGCTAGCCATCGACGAAAAACGCTTCCCAGCGTTGTCCAACCTTCTACCCTCCTTATCCGGCGGAGTCGTGAGGGTGGCCGAAGGATTCCGCGATTTCTTCTGTGCCGCCTGCGATATGACCGAGTCAGGTCTAGGTTGTCCAATCAAACAGGCGGGACTGTCATCTGGAGCTTTATATTTCTTCTCCAAGCGCGGAAGAGTTGGAATGACCGTCGCTGGGGTCTGCATCACTTTCTTCCCTTCCTCCCATATGTGCTCCACAATGGGAATCGAGCGCACGGCCTTACGGTATGCCTCTTTGAAATCGTATAAAAAACAATCTGTAGATGTTGTCGGCATCGCTAACTTAAAGCGCGCTGTGGCTCTTTCCATCAGGCTGAAGAAACCTCCTACATCAGCCGGAGGCGAATCGACCGGGTCTGGCACTGGTGAAGCCGGATCCGGAGCAATATATTGGTTCCATTCACTCTCTTGATCTTGGTTTTGCCCCGTTTCCTCTTCATCCGAGGTATCCACTTGGACTTGCGGAGGATATGCCCTCTCATGTTCTTCCTGTGCAGGCCGCACTGACTGTGCTGCCACCACCTGCGGTTGAACCTGTGCTTGACCTTCCACAGGTTGCGACCCCTTCTTGCTCCTATACTCCTCCAGCATAGCCCTCAAGTCTGTCAAAAGACTTATAGGCATCGATACCATGCCCTGCTGTGGTTGGGTATCTTGGTATGCAACCTGTCTCTCTGGCCGCTGTTCCTTTTGATAATAATATTCCTCATCCAAATCTGAATCATGGTATTTCAGATTCAATTGTGATGGACTGTAAGCGTCCCCATACATCTCATTTTCCTCTTCTGAGTAGTCATCTTCATCCAACAAAAGGGGTGGAGGTAATGATGGTACCTTCCTTGGAGAAGTCATATCTGGGGTTATCCTCCTCCTTCTGTTGTTCTCTGGCGCTCCTGTCGCCAACGGCGTTGAAAACAAATCCACCGTTTCTATATTCTGAATCGTCGTCGACGGCATCGTCGACGAGAGTCCCTTCACCGTCGACGGCATCGTCGACGGAACCATCATCGTCGTCGGGTTCACCGTCGACGGGATCGTCGACGGAACTGTCATCGTCGACGGGTCCATCGTCGACGGGCTCGTCGACGGAGCTGTCGTCGTCGACGGGCTCACCGTCCTCGTCGACGGGATCGTCGTCATCGAGATTGCCACCGTCGACGGAATAGTCATCGTCGACGGGATGGTCTTCGTCGACGTGGTGGTCACCGTCGACGTGGTCATCGTCGACGACGCCGTCGTCGATCCAGTCTTCGTCGACGGAATCGACATCGAGGTCCTCGTCGACGCTCTCGTCGTCGTCCTCGTCGTCGCTGGATGGCTCGTCGACGACTGAGGAGACAAAATCACCTCAGATGATTTAGAGTCCTTCTTGACCCCTGTAGAAGCCTCTACAGTCGGTTTTTTGACGGACTTGGCTACTTTAACCTGGTGGGAAGGCCCAGCCGAGCTCTCATCCAGTTTAGCCTTTTGCACCTGCAGTGCCTGCCTTTCCCTCTCCTTTACACTCACGTGAGGAGATTCGATAGGCCCTGGCTTGCCAGACCTATCAGAGGTCACACGCACAGCCTTTAAGGGGGGTTCAGTTGAAGTGTCCACAGACGATCCGCCCCTCTTCAATGAAGTCTTTGAAGATGTTGATCTGGCATCTTCCTCATCACCAGACACTACTTCCTCCCTCCTTTCCAACTTCCTGAGCCACAGAAGCAGCCGTCCTTCACGATCACGGAGGGTTTTAACAGACATTCTCCTGCATATACTACACTTATCGACCTTATGGTCTGGGTATAGACAGTAAATACAGTCTTGATGTTGATCCTCTGTATAAAGTCGTTTTTTGCCACAAGTGGCACAAGACCTGAAAAGGCTCTTCTTTTCCTTATCAGCCATGACAAAGCTGAAAGAAATCCTTAAAGAAAACTGTTAAAACAGTACCTCAAGTTGAAGTTAGAGCAGAGCTCTAAGGAGACTCCCTGTCACCAACGAAGCGGTAGAAAATCTGAGGCTCTGAGCTTTCTCAGGAAGGTTCTACAGGGTGAGGCTGATCTGATTGGTTGCTAAGGGGACTTTGGGTCTTTTTACATAATGACAGCAATAGGCTGCAAAAGATAATGAGGCCTAGGCCTAATTTTTTACCTTTTTTACACCTATTAGGGTGTATTTACCTAGGTATATATATATATATATTATTACCGAGGCTCCCATTCCGACGACGGGGAATGATACAAGCAATGGGAATCTATGAAAGTTCCAATACTGGAGTAAAGGCTGTAACCACCTTGGGCAGGAAAGAAGGACGCGTTCTTAAAACAACTTTGTCTGGATGGACAGAAAGGAATGGAGGCTTAGAAGAGAGCCTGGAGCTCACTCACCCTCCTGGCAGAGGTGATGGCAACCAGGAATGTAGTCTTAAGAGTTAGAAGACAAAGAGGGCAAATGTGAAGTGGCTCGAAAGGAGAACACATCAGATAGGTGAGAACAAGATTCAAGTCCCACTGAGGCATCACGAAGGGAACAGGAGGAAACATGTCCGTGATGCCCTTCAAGAATCTATTTACAACAGGGGACTTGAAAAGAGAAGGCTGATCAGGAAGCCTCAAGGAGGCAGAAATGGCAGAGAGTTAGCCCTTAAGAGTGCCCAGAGCAGAGCCCTGCTGGGCAAGAGAAAGAAGGAAGAGGAGAACCTCTGAAAGAGGGGCAGAGAGGATCCACAGCCTTTGCTGTGCACCATGCACCAAATGTGTTCCACCTGCAGGCGTTTACCGATTTTGTGGAGGGGCGCCTGGCTGCCAGAATCACATCACAAACTTCAGGAGGCAAGACAAAAGGCCTCAACTGCCGCCGCTCAATCTCCACGCATGGAGGTGGAGGCTGGACAGGTTCGGGTAGAGGACCGTCCCCTGCTGCTGCGACAGAAGGTCCTCCTGAAGAGGCAGATGAATCGGGGGATCGACTGACATGCTGAGTAGCTCGGGATAAAAGTACCTTTGTGCCCAGTCTGGAGACACAAGGATGACTAGGGCCCGGTCACGCCTGATCTTCTTCAGCACTCTGGGCAGAAGTGGTAAAGGCGGAAAGGCGTACAACAGACCGCAGCTTCACTCGCGACGAAAAGCGTCTCCGAGCGCGTGCCGCCTTGGAAATGCCAAAGCGCAGAACTGATGACATTGCGCGTTCTCTTAGGTGGCAAATAGATCTAACCAAGGCTCTCCCCACTGCTGAAAGAGACCTTGCGCCACGTCAGAGTTCAGACGCCATTCGTGATCCATCATGCACCGGCGGCTGAGTTCGTCCGCCCTGGCGTTCAGAGAACCTGCCAGGTGTTGAACCACCAGGGTGATACCCTGGCGTTCCAGCCATTGCCAGAGGCGCAGTGTTCCGATGCCGACTGGCCCAACACCGCAGGAGTGAAGAACGTCCCAATCCTCTACCCTCACCGTGACCCCCAACACCCGCAATCAAAACGGATGGTGGAGAACACGACACCGGGAGAAGGTGGGTAACAAAACAAGGGAACCCAATGTCTTGGGGAACACAGCTCGTCTCCTCTGGCTTCTTGGCAGCTGACAGCTTGACACAGACGAGTCCGCTAAAATGAAAAAAGGGGACAAGATTAAACACACCCCTACTACTATTACCAGTGCCAAGTACACACACGAACTACCGACTTCCCTGCTTAGCCCAGTTAACAAACGGGAGTGGCTTGATACGAAACAGGAATCTTCCACTGCAATCGTATTGGTTGTTTCTTGCGTAACCCCAGACCAACCACACCCCCTCTGGAAACACCGAGAATTTCAAAGGGGGTGGAATTCACAATTCTTAAGACAAAAAGGGACAGGGGAAAAAAGGCATCAAGGGAATTCGAAAGACACCCAAAAAAAACCTGGAATCTAAAAAAAGAACACAAAGGTAGCGCAAAAAAACGGCTGTTATTCAGCTCCTTCGTGAAACCACCCAAACACAACGTACAACAAGATGGTTTGGATACCAACGGGACGCCAGAACTTCATAGGAAACGCAGCTGCGAATCCCAGAACGTCACCGAAGATCAAAAACAGGCCCCCACAAAGGTTTCAGTAGGTATGCACCTGTTACAACGCATTTTTTACTCCGCACTACCACTACAACGCAGGCATTACAACGCATACCATTACAACGCATTGCGCTGGGGGGCGCTCTAGGATAAGAGGTAAGTTTAATTTACTATCCAACACCTTCCCTAGGGTCCACGGGGACTGGAGTTAGAATAGTAAATTATACTTACCACTATCCAGCACCCCAAAGCGCTATGCGTTGTAACGGTATGCGTTGTAAATACCGCGTTGTAATGGTATGCGGAGTAAAAGTATGCGTTGTAACATCATATATCCGTTTCAGTAAAGCCTAATGGAATAGGAAAACAGGGTAATAGGGAAAAAAAGGGATCAAAACCCAGCACTGGAAAAGACCACTGGAACAGAGCTCGAAAAAAGGGGAACAAGGTAGAACCACAGGAACAGGAAACACACGGCAAGGGACCAATAAAGAAACCAAGCACCTGTTTCCTGTTGGCAACCCCCTTTTAAAGCGAGCCCTAGGGAGTGTCCATAAATTCACATATGCACTTGGCACTTTAAGAAAACCAGCTGAACGGGGAACTAGACAGAAGGCACCAGGCCCCCTTGAATCCCAACACGAAGAGCCTCCTGACAAAGAGTCCACAACCCCACCCCACCCTGTTTGTTGGAGTACCACATGGCGGTGGTGTTGTCTGTGAACACCTGCACTACACTCCCCCAGACAGAGGGGAGGAATGCCTTCAGTGCAAGTCGGATTGCCTGCAGCTCCAGAAGGTTGATATGGAGCCGGGACTCTGCCGGAGACCAGAGGCCTCTGATCTCCGCCTCTCCCATGTGGCCCCCCACAACCCAGGAGACGCATCAGTCACAACAACATGCTCCGGTTGGGGTAGGGAGAGGGATCTGCCGCTGACCCAAACACGGTTCGTGAGCCACCACTGCAACTGTCTTGCAGTGCCCTCCGAGATCAAGACATGGTCAGACAAGTTGCCCTGATGCTGGGCCCACTGAAACTTCAGGTCCCACTGCAGAGCCTGCATCCGCCACCTGGCGTGATTCACTAGAAGGATGCAGGAGGCCATCAGCCCCAGAAGCCGCAGCGTGAACGTGACCGAGACACGGGATGAAGGCTGAAAGATCGGAATCAGAGCCTGAATCTCCCGAACCCGCTGTTCGGGAGGATAAACCCGAAACTGCGCCGAGTTTAGACCCGCACCGATAAAGAGGAGCTTTTGAGAGGGGCACAGGTGTGACTTCGGCACATTGATGGAGAACCCCAGCAGGTACAGGAGGTCGGC
Source organism: Lissotriton vulgaris (assembly GCF_964263255.1). Classification (NCBI taxonomy): domain Eukaryota; kingdom Metazoa; phylum Chordata; class Amphibia; order Caudata; family Salamandridae; genus Lissotriton; species Lissotriton vulgaris. Next base: position 907,510,785 of record NC_141689.1, on the reverse strand, counting down.
CGTAGTCTGGAGGTGGCCGACGACTGTCTGGGGCGAGCCTGCCTTTAATAGCCAGTCGTCGAGATAGGGGAAGACTGACACCCCCAATCTGTGCAGATGAGCTGCGACCACCGCCATCACTTTCTTGAACACCCGAGGGGCGCTGGTAAGGCCAAAGGGGAGCACGGTGAACTGAAAGTGCTTGTGGCCTACCATGAAAAGCAGGTAACGCTGGTGGGCCAGCAGGACGGGGATATGGAAATAGGCGTCCTGCAAGTCCAACACTACCATCCAGTCTCCAGGGTCTAGGGCAGCTAGGACCTGAGCCAAGGTCAGCATCTTGAACTTCTCCTTCCGGAGGAAGCCGTTGAGGCTCCGGAGGTCCAAGATAGGGCATAGGCCTCCTTTGCCCTTCTTGGGTACCAGAAAATAGTGGGAATAGCAACCACGTCCTACTTCTGGCCCAGGAATGCGCTCAATGGCCCCCTTGGCCAAGAGGGCCGCAACTTCCTCCTGCAGAAGTTTCCAGTGATCCCCCGACATGTGGTGGTACTGCGGTGGCATGGCTGGAGGGGTCGCCTCGAAGGGGGAGGGGGGGGGGGGGGGGGGGAGTAGCCCCACCGGACGATTTGCAGCACCCACCTGTCCAATGTGATGGTGCGCCAGTGGAGCAGGTGATGGCGAACCCTGCCCCCCACTGGCGTCGAGTGGGCCTGAAAGCACGGACTAGGAGGGTTTTGAGGCGGATGCTGTGGGGGTGGATGTGGACTGTCCTTGCCGTTGTCCCCTGGCACCGCCACTGCGGTTCCCAAGTCCGCCACCGTGCTGAGGTTGGTTTTGCGGCCTGTGGCTGGTAGGACTTGAAGGGGCGCCCCTTCCTTGGCCACAAAAGGGGCGAAAAGCAGAAGTTTGCTGGCGCTGGCCCAACAACCCCAAGGACCTTGAGTCCTCGAAACGCTCAAGTGCACTGTCTGCCTTGTCGCCAAAAAGGCGACGGCCATCGAACGGCATTGTCCATGAGTGGCCTGGAGATAAGCCAAAAAGTTGGCGGACCTGAGCCAGGCATGGCGACCAACCGCCACCGTCGTGGAAATCGCTCTACCTAGTGAGTCTGTGGTATCCAATCCACATAGTATGGAGTAACGCGCTGCATCCCGCTCTTCCACAAGGGCTTGAGGGAGCTTTGCCCGGGCCTCCGCCGGACACTGCTGCAGCACGTCCGCAACCGTATCCCACATAGAGTGGGTGTAACGGCCCAAAAGGCCGGGGGTGTTGAAAGACCGCATCCCCAAACTGAGTGAGGAGAACAGCTTCCTACCAAACTGGTCATACCTTTTGGATTCCCGATCTGGCGGGGCAGTCGGGAATGCGGTCTGGGAATTAGAGGCCTGGATAACCAGACTCTCAGGGGTGGGGTGGGTGGACAGAAAGCAAGGGTTGCCCGGGGCCGGGCGGTGGCGTCGGGACACGTTCCGATCTAAGGGAAGACCTGTAGCGGGCTTGGACCAGGTGCCCAGCAGAACGTCCGAGAGGGCTTCGTTAAACGGCAGGAGTGGCTCCGAGGAGCTTGCCTGCGGTTTGAGCACCTCAGTGAGGAGGTTAGTCCTCACGGTCGCGACGGGAAGCTCAAGAGCCAAGGCCTTGGCCGCCCCTGTCAACACCATGCTGTAAGCAGCCCCCTCCTCCATAGCCACGGTAGGAAGGGAGACAAATCCAGTGTCAGGCGAAGTGTCCAGTCCACTGGCCTCCCCTAGTTCAACTGCCTAGTCCTGATCCAACTGGCACTCCTGTGCCAGACGGTCCTCAGACCCCTTCCAATCCTCCCCGACATCCATCTCCTGATAGTCAGGGTAAAATGATGAGCCGGATCGTAGATGCATTGCTCATCCCTCGGCGTCGAAGCCGGCACCGGATGGCGCCGGTCTGACGCCGGTTCCGGACCGGGGACCGGTGACGAGGTTGTCCGGAGACTGCGTCGGGGGCGACACCCTTGGTGACGGCGCCGGAGGAGGGGTTGTGAGGTCGACCGGCGTCGCCACAGATCCAGGCCTGGATCCTGAGGGGCCCTGCGGCGCCGGGGCAGGAGTCGTCGACGGCGCCGGGGCCGAAGCACCCGATGGCGCCGGGGCCAGAGCCCCCGGCCCGCTTGGGCTCCCAGACGGATCCGCAGAGCCCGAAGGCGCCTCAGCGGAGGGAAGCCCGACCTCATGGCCGTGAGGAAGGCAATGATCTCCTCCGGCGTCGCGTGCAGCTCAGGGACCGGTTGGTATGGAGCTGGACGCGGCGCTTGCGGCTCCAGTGGAGCCGTGTGGGCGGTGTCGCCCGAACCCCCAGCCGCGTCGGGCGAGCGTCAGGGGGGAGTCAGAAGAGCGATGTCGCTTCTTCGATTTCTTGTGCCTCGACTTACCTGAGGACTTTAAACCCGCCGAGTGGTGTTGACTCACCGAGCTGTAATGACTGCGGCCCCGCGACCGGTCCCTCGTCCTCCTACTGGACCGGGACCTCGAGCGGCGCGGGCCGACTGCCGGAGCTCGAGTCACTTACAGGACCGCTCCCACCTAGCTTTTGATGTCAAGGCCCGGCAGTCGGGGCACGACTTGTCATCATCGTCGGCCCGAGGCAATAAAGGCACCAACGGTGGGGGTCGGTAACCGACATCAGTCGGCTACAGTCGTCACAGGGCTTAAACCCGGGCATCCCTACCGGTGCCGGAGTCGATAAATGACTCGACAAGATCCAAAATAGATCGAAAAAAGTTGGTCAAAAAGTGACTAAGGAGTACTGTTCTGCACTTGCTGGCTCGGAAAAAAGAAGAACGGACGTCAGCGCGCGAGGGCGGCGTCTAAGTACTCCGACAATGTCATCCCGGCTCCGTCGACAGACACGGAGCCGCAGAGGACACCTACTGACGCGCAGGGGTACTGCTACGCAAAACTTTCCGGATACAGTCTGACACCTGGGGATATTCTAGGGTAATCTCTATTCTACTGACAGCTTATCACTCTGTCCATGGATACATCCGGACCTCTTCTACAGCCAATACTACTCTGTCTCTCTCCCAAATGTGTGTTACCATACTATACACTGTACTTTTGACATTTCCACTGCTCTGATGACATTCAGAACTGACTATTTAACAGAACCTCAAAAATCTAATAACTATAATGGCTATTCACATGAAAAAAGAACTGACTGCGATTCAAAAGGTACAAGATGTTGGGTGGAAGAGAAGAAATGCGTGCCTTCTTTGACAGTGGGTACATAGATCGGGTATAGCTATGTACACCATCATGCATGTTCTGGAAACTTTGCTTGCATCCATTGTAGCAGATATATTTTCTACCAATTCTTGGCTTAATTGGTACAACTGACAAGGAGGAGAAGGGAAAGAGGGCAGAGACTGAAAGCAGGGCTTTGTCATTTGATCATAAGTAAGAGATGGTTGTATCTACTGCCATTTCCACAGAAAACCATACCGGCCGCTCTGGCCTACCACAGATTACTGTTGCTATCCTGGGACTGTAAAGGCGTCTGGTGGGTCCTTGGCCCAGACTGGTAAGTCCTACAATATTAGCAAGTCCTTTAGAATCTACATCCTTAATTGTAGCCAGAAGAGAACCATTACAATGCCCATGGAGCTGTTTTTGGATGCCAGAGTTGCAATGAGAGTAGTGGAAGAATGACATCAGTTCTATATTTAGCGTACATGGTGCTAGTGGGAGGGGTGCATTACTGCAGCGTGACAGGAGAAGAACAGGTTGTAGATTGTGAAGGGATATAGTAGGCACACCAATGTAACATAAGTGAGCAGGAGCCATGGATGCAGAAGTCAACTGACAACCTTTATCTCGAGGATATTCGAAGCACCTCTGTAATTGGTGAAATCAGTTCTATGCAGAAATTTAGAGGTCAAAAACACTGATGCAGAAAACATACTTTTTTATAATTATTATTCTTTTTTTTTAATGGTTTAGGAAACATGGTTTGTCTCAAACCCTTCATTTTGTTTCCTCTAAGTGAGTTTAGACATTGTTTTCTGGGTGGGCAGTGCCATACAATGCAGACTAACTTTTCAAGACTGTCCATGCGTATTTCAATCTGGAGAATGCTAATTTGCATTTGTCCCACCGAAATACAACAAAAACAATGATCAATGTCTTTTACGCAATGTTTTTGATTCAAATGCTTTTTCAGCAGTAACACTGCCACCATAGAAAACAAAAATTGCTAATGACAACCATGTTCAATGCCTTACAAAGGCTGAAACAGCTCCTATCATAAAATATATATTGGAAAGATAGTCCTAGGAAGCCCTTCCAAGAGGTTGTATGATTTGAACCATTATTGGAGCGTGGTAGACTGGAAGGAAGAGATAAGGCTTCCAAATCCTTCCTCAGTGCAAGGAGAGCATGTTTGGCAATCCCTCAAACGCTCATTGAAATAGCTTCATCCTTCACAAATGTTTAACTTTCTTTATAGCAAACAGTTACATTAAATGTTCTGAGTCTAGTCTTTATCGTCTTGTTTAAAAAAAAAAATTTAAAAAAATTGACATCACCAGGAGATTTATCTCGCTATGGAATGCCCCTGGCATACCTTTGGACTCGACTGGAATGTTCAGAAGCGAAGTATAGTTTTTATATATCTTTCCTGCCGAAGTTCGTTGCAGAAAGAATAAAGGACTCTGCTTTTCCAGTCTTTCTACAATTTGACTTTCTCTGGCTGTGCATGTTGAAGGGTCATGGTGTAGTTCAGGAACTGTGTACAGATGGAACTAGGATTCATTGCATAAATCTTGTGCTGACTGGACCCAACGAAACAGCAAATATTTTCAAAATAATACTGCAAATCATAGCAAAAGAATGGTGTGTTATCACGTCGGTCTATTAGCCAAATTTCTAAGATCCTATGTCCAGTACCTAAAAAAATTAACTTTAAGGGTGGTTTGTAGAAGGCAGCACTAATATGGAGAATGATAATATCAGAGTGTGTCTGTGAACCTGTAGTGCTTCAAGATCCTCCACAGTGTAAAGATTTCTGAAGTTCACTAAATCCAACTAGAGGTATTTAAAGGAAATTGGGAATCTTTAGGACAGCATGCATGCATGAAAATGCAGACATCACACCTTTTGTCAATGTTAGTGCTCATGATATTTGAAATGCTTTACAAATACTATGTGCAGTAGTAAATCACACGTGCATGTATGCATCTTGCAGATTAAAACCTAGCTACAAAGTAAAGGAGTAATAAATACAGATAACTGAATAAACATTTAGGATTATGTTTACTGATCACAGCAACTCTGATCGTATTTTGCAAATGCTTCTCACCCTTGCATTCTGTGCTTCTTGCAGCTCCTGAATCCTCAGCGCCTTTGCCTTGTGGTCCATTTTCTCAAATATTTTAACCTTTCCGAGTACAGATTTTGGAGCATTGCTGTTATCCACTGCTTTCTCTGCTGAATCTTCATCCTCCTCTGGTTGGAGGTTAGTTTGAGGTGCAGGCTTTAGTATGGGTCGTCCAGCAACAGACGGCTTCTGAGCAACAGGTGGAGGGCCCACCTTTCCTGATCCTACAGAGGCGTCACTGCTGGCAATACTGGGGCCACTTGGCCTGGATTCAGAACTTCGGACCGATTCAAATGAATCTTCTTTGCTCTGTAGTTTGACCTGTGTACAGAGAGAAATGTGTATTTAAATCAAGACAACACATTTATTACTTTATTAACACTCAGTCTTGCAAAACTGCAACTGCTTGGTGAAAGACAGCATTTTATGACTACGAAATATGGATTAAGCCTACTTTTTCATAATCCCACATCACATTCTAGATAGCCTTTTCAGTATCAAACATACCTGTGCTTTGGTACTATTCAGTGCAGTCCAGTTCTGCAAGGACAACATGCAGTTTTCAACATCAACATTATCACCTCATGCATCTCAACCATTAGCAAAAAGAAATTTATAGTACACATGTTTACATTGTCCCTTTATTTAGCCAAAAGACATGGGGTTAAGTGAGGAGCCTTCTATTCTCCGTGATGATAAAGTATGATGCAGTCCTTGAAATGAGAAAAACAAAAAGAGAGGAACTTAAATCTTACTAGCTCTTTGGCGTATCTTTAAGTAAGGTCATAAATATATCTTTCTTTGAAAGCACTCAGTAAGGGATCAAGTAGGATCTCTGCTAAACTGCAGGTAAATAAGCAATCATGACTTTGTTTCAAGGACTGTGCATAGTACATGAAGTCAAAGTATACTAGGCAGAATAAAGTAAAACCTGAAAACTTATTGACTAGTTCTCAATTTCTGAAATTTCCTGTAGTATGCGGCAAATCATTCTCCAACTCTAATGGAGAGTTAACTCTTACAAGTATGTTTTGGTGCCTCATATCCTTCCAGAAGCTAATTAGCCTCTTCTCTTTCCTTAACACTGCGTCATCTCAGCCTCTGCTCATTCTTCCATTCTCAAATCAGGAAAACTGCTAGTAGACTCCCGGTTTATAACAAAAGTGCATAGATTTTTGTTTTTTATTTTACGAAGTTTTATAAAGCGCAAACCCGAAGGTATTGGGTATAACATCGCTTTACATAGCACCAGTGGCATTACATGAGGTCACATTCATTTTTGTTAGGCACAGGGAGATTACGTGATTTGTCCCGAATCGCAGGGTGTTCAGCATCATTGCCCAGACTTGAACCCGGTTCCCCAGATTCGAGATCGGCCGCCCTAGCCATTAGGCCAACTCCTCTCCACAGAGATGAAGTGTGATTGAGTCGGCCAGCATTGACTTAAGCCGGGCTGAAGCCTTGTGCTGTGTGCACCTTCCTACCAAGAGTCTTTAAGGCAGGAAGCCAAGTGTTTACAGACTGAAGACCTTGTGAGCTAGTGAAGAGGACCACAGCACATCTGTGGATGAGTAATATCTTAGGGAAGAACCATCTTCTTGGTTTGCACTCCAGTTTTACAGGTATTCACCAAGCATGCAGTTACTGCTTTAGACAAAGTTAGTGGTTCTCACCTGGAGTGAACCTTGGTCTGAGAAGTATTTTTGCTTGGGCTCCTGAGAAAATGGCAAAGACATCTAAACATATTAATCTTTATAGTTCTGTGGGCTACATAGTGCAGCCATACACTCTGTATGTAATTTGTAAAATTAAAGAAAAAAGAAAAAAATGAATAAGTGCAGATGCCCCCAAATGTTCTTACAGGGTACAGTTTAAGCCATCACTGGCCCAGGGCCACATATTACCAGCTATTTATTTCTGTTAACTTGCTCTGAGAGCCTCTGTACCTCAACAAATCATTGCCTGCCTCCAGAAACTGCAACTCACACAATGACTTCCTCCACTCATCAATTTTTAACTGCCCTCCAACCAGGTACCAAGCAAAATTCCTCTCCCCTTTTCATTTGCAACTGAACTCTGCAGGGTAAATGGGATATCTGCAGCAGGAGCATCAACTCTGAGCGGTGTCTCCAGAGATCTGCATTTTGTTGCAGGTGACTCAGGTCACAGACTAGATCATTGCTTTGACTAATGCGAGTTTAAAACATATTTCTTTTGGAATGCTTTGCTATCTTCACCAAATTAAGAGAAATGGTTAAAAAACAGAGGTCGCTGAATTAGAACTTGCCTTTGTCGTCTTGCCTCAGTCTGTCTCATGCTCTTTCTCGCCCAACACTCACTCTCCATGGATAAGAGTCTCACTCGATTCCCCTCTCTAGTCCATGTCTCTGCTGCACTTTTAACTTATTGTATAATTACATTATTGTGTAAACCATGGTAAGATTCTGCTTTGTTTACAATTAGCTTTAAATGATGGACTGACCTCACACACTCCTGTTCTGCCACGTTATCTGGGAGGTTCTGTGAAGTCAAGTAGAGGCAGTGCTCTGGTGCAAGGGATAAGGCGATGTGTCTCTGTCAGAGGGGGACTGCTGTGCAGAGAGACTTGTGCCAGGGCTAGATCTGGCCTAGAGCAGCCTAACCCTTGTATGGCACCAGGTAAGAAAAAGCGGATACCGTGCATGTTTTACAACACTGTGATATACATTAAAAATGTTCAACTCCGCGCAGTGAGCCTCTACTGTGCTTGAGCAAGTAAAAGGTATTTTTTAAAACAAAATGCAGGAATCGTCACTGAATAGATGCAGCAACATCATTGAGGGCCAAGCACTGGATCAAGTGCCAGTGATCCAAAGTAAGTTTCGGTGGTGGTGGTGATAAGCACCCATCACCTTAACTACTGCAGACACCAAACTTAAGTTAATGTAGTGAGTTGAATGCTCTTGCAACTGAGATCTCTATGCTGTTTGGTTAAGTGTGAAATGTTTTACTACCTTGAACCAATGGGAACAAGGGCCACAACTCCCGTCCATTGCACAAACATCTCCTACTCTCCCACTACACTTGGTATCAATGGCTAAATTGGCATGTCGCACCGACGTGCACAATCTCAAGCATACCTCCCCTTGTGTAATGCACACAATAATCATTCAGAGAAAATTATGTGTTCTTCTAGCAATCTTAGATTGAAAGTGATGCGAGCAGTATCTAGTCAAATAATTAATTGCTGGATACATCATTAACATTTTGAGCTCACAATCAAATGGCCGGCCTATTGAAATCTTAAGGTGACAGATCAGACCCCAAATCTGTTTGTGTTAATATCTTCATTGTTATTCAAAGACCTTCGTTAAAAGCATAAGCAGCAATATTCCCAATTCCACATGCTTTTTCCAAGGACAACAATTTAATAAATGCTAATGAGAAACTTTGTGTTCTTAAGTAGCAATAACAACAGACCCACTTACCAATATCAGCAAGTACGCAAAATTAACCCACAAATGAAAAATGTATAGGCAATAATAGCCAAATATAATATTAATCTCTTAAATTCCTTTTTATGCCTCAGAGAATGCCTGCCTTTGTATGGTCAGTCAATGCGTAATGCAATGGAGTTAGAACACAGTTTTGGGGAAATATATTGAGCGCTGTCTTGCATTTTAAATGGGAATAGACCATTTTGATTGGTACACAACAGATATATAGACTTGTATTACAGCTCTTACTATATCTATGCGTCACAAAACTCTTTCACAGCCTACAACAGCGATTACATTCAGTACACCTAGACTCAATTTGCTAACTATGGTAAAATACAGTACACAATTTAAAAATTGAGAACCTTGCTCAACTTGAGGTTACATGCAAAGACACTTTAATGCTTATGGTTATCCCAGAAGTAAGTACTCTTAGTGCATTTATGTTATGTTAAAAAGCCAGGTTTTCAGCAGTCTCCTGAATAGAGATAGGGAGGGAGCTGATATGAGATTGAGTGCAAGGAGATTCCAGGCTGTCACAGCTCTAACCACAAAGCTGTTGCCACCCCATTTAGATTTTTTAAATCTGATAGTATTTGCTCTGAAAGAACCTGCTGATTTTAAATTTCTTGAAGGAGTGTACCATGATGAGCTTCCTTGAGAAACCAGGGTCCTGAATCATGGCAATTCTTATATGTCAGGCAACGGCCTTAAAATTTGACCCTGTTTTTGACTCTCAAACAATGGAGATCCTTGAGAGCAGTGGAAAACAAATGATGCCTAGGTACGCCCAGAAGGAGCCTGGCCGCCCAATTCTGAAAGACCTGCAACTTATTTAGATATTGAGCTTGTAGGCTGATAGAGACCGTTACAATAATCAATTTTAGATAAAACAAGAGTAGAAAGGACTTACTTCCTGACTCACAGACAAAAATATTAAGATTTTTTTGAGTATTCTTAGGATGTTATATGGGGAAGACAGCACTGCGTTAATTTGGTTTCCCAAGAGTAAGTGGTCATCAATCATGACACCCAAACTCTTTGCTTTCCTTGTGGGTGCAGGAAGGGGGCCCATCACACTTGGCCAACACTGGGCAAACCAAAGGTTAGGGTTGTTGCAGAGTAGGATCACCTCAGTCTTCCCAGCATTAAGCTTAAGATGGTGTCTGTTCATCCAACCATTGATGCCTTTCAGGCAGTCATGTATGCGGGCACCAGTATTGTTGGCATCCTGGGAGGCTGATAAAATAATGTGCGTATTGTCTGCATATGAGGTATGGGAACACATTGCAAGGCGCCAACCCCCTCGGGGAATGGCGTCGTTAGTGGCAGCCAAAGGGCCGACCCGGAGTAGGTCCACTTCCGGGTTAGGTGACCCGGAAGTGGACGCGGTTCCAGGACCAATAGGAACAAGGGACGGCGGAGCGCCCCGGAAGTAGTGGTAGGGCGCGAGGCATAAAAGCCCGCGACCAGCTTAGAGACCCCCTCTTTGTCCGCTGACCGCTCAGGAGTCGGACCTCTCCTAGAGAAGACATCGCGGGACCATCGCGTAGGAGTATACAGCGAGAGTTAATCCGACTCGTGATCTAGGTTAGCGGGCCTTGCAGTGTGTTATAGATTACGTTAAGCGTTTCATGCGTATTTTCTTGATTTGCACATTTGTTGTTGGGGGGGATCGCGTCCTCAGGTCTAGGGGGCGGGTGAGCGCTGTCGCTTTCAGCTCAATCTGATTCCGGGAGTACAGGCCCAACCGCGGCGCGGTGGGCCTAAAGGCGTGGAGTATCTATGATAAGTTTTAACGTTGTTTTCTTTAAGTGCAGGATGCCGCCGAAGAGGGCACCGAAGGGCAAAGAACCCGCAGCCAAAAATGACGAATACCTCGCCTTTACGGAGCTGCTGGAGTTTACAAGGGAAAAAGGCATGGATTGGGTACTAAAGAATATGAGAGACGGGGCTAGAGCAGATGCGAATTCTCAGGAAGAAAGGGGGAGAGGCAAAAGAGCGAAACGTACCCCAGAAAAACTTAAAAGTGCGGCAAAAGGCAAGCGGCCTAGGCCGGCCGATTCACGACCAGCATCACCAGGTGAGGAGGAGGTGCCAGAGACAATTGACTCGAATTCAGGTACAGATAAAGACGTAGATGATACCGAAGGGCAGCACGAAGCGACTAGGCCCACGCATATAGGAGGGTTCCCCGTCACTTCTGTGGGGGGGTCCGGTCCGCAAGGTATGTTACCGCCTGTGGTGGCCCAACCGGGTAGCGGAGTGTCTCAAGTTTGGGTCCAGCCCGGGGGGGTCGCCCAGTTACCAGGGATGCAATTATATGGGTCGCACGGTCAAGCGATAGGTAACGGTCCCATAAGCTCGATGCTTCCTGCCATGGCCTACCCGACAAACGGGTCCCCCTTAGTGATGAATGCTTACTCTAGTTCGGGGGGCCTAGCACAGGGCTCAATGGCGAACACCGTGGTTGATGTGGCTGGTCCCTCTAATGGCCAGATGCAAGGGGGGGCCGGGGGGCAACAAACAGGTCACCCTTTGCTAGCATTCAGCCCGTTAATGTTCGGTTCGTCCTCAATGACCTTATCGCCGTCCGCGGGGATCACGTGGCACGTGCCAGCGGACATGAAGGAAAGAATACTCAGAGGTGAATATGTAGAAGTGTTTGACCTTATCAATGCAGGGGTGGCGGCGGGAAAGCCCAAAGGCGGGAAAGAAGGGGATTACAACCAAAAGAAATCGTGGGTGGAGTGGTCCATGAAGAATTGGATCACGGGATTTGCGATATATGCCGCTGTTATGTTAGAAAAGTATCCGATGCTAGGTCCACAAATGATGAGCTATATATCCCTGATTCATGGCGCGGCAACAGAGTTTCCGGGCCAGGGGTGGTTGAAGTATGATAAAATGTTTAGACAGATGAAAGCAGTTCACCCGGGCATAGCATGGGACCAGCGGGAGATCAATTTGTGGCACACAGTGTTCTATTCCGCCCCTTCAACGCCTACCCCTGCTCCCTCTACTCAGAATCAGTCCTTTCGGATTGACAAAGGTGTCGGTGAGAAAAAACAGGCCTGCTGGCAGTTTAATAGAAATGAGTGTACCAGGGGGGTCTCATGTAGATTCAAGCACTGCTGTTCCTATTGCGGTGGGACCTCTCATCCCGAGGTTAGGTGTTTTAAGAAAACCGGTAACCCCAAGGAACAGTCCAACAACGTCGCCCCAAAGGGAAAACCAACTAAAACTCCCGACAAAGCTACCAACTCCCATTAAACAGCATGTCCTGACTCACCTCCTCAGTAAATACGATAACCTCGTGGAGGCTCAATTTCTACTCCATGGTTTTACTGTTGGCTTCCGTATCCCGTCTTCAGCCCTCCCTACCAATGTCCCGCCCCGTAACCAAAGCTCAGTGTTACGAAATATGGAGGCAGCGCGAGAAAAAATCATGAAGGAGGTATCATTGGGACGGGTTGGGGGTCCTTTCAAAGAGCCACCTACCCATAATCTGGTTTGCTCCCCGTTGGGTTTAGTTCCGAAAAAAGAGGAAGGTAAATACCGTCTGATTCATAATCTATCAAGTCCTCCAGGGCTATCGGTCAACGATAAGCTAGACCCAGACCTTTGCACGGTGAGGTATACCAAGTTTGATACGGCTATTGAGAAATTGCAGGCATTCGGGGAAGGAGCATTAATGGCGAAAGCGGATATTGAATCGGCTTTTAGGCTATTGCCTGTTCACCCCGAAGATACCAGGTTCTTGGGCTTCACATTTGATGGTAGCTACTTTGTAGATTTATGCATGCCTATGGGGTGTTCTATTGCCTGTGCAGTTTGAGACTTTTGCAAGGTTCCTGGAATGGGCGGTGGAGCAGTTTCTGACATCGGACAAGTCACATTCAGTAGTCCACTACCTGGATGATTTTCTGTTCATGGGTCCCGAAGGTTCCCAGTCGTGCAGGAAGGCCCTTCTGGGCTTCCAGCGCTTGGCTGAGGCTCTTGGGGTACCTCTGGCTGCGGAAAAAACCGAAGGCCCGACCACGTGTTTGACCTTCCTGGGCATAGAAATTGATACAACGGCAGGGGTGTGCAGGTTGCCAGAGGCTAAGGTGGATGCCTTTAAGGCCGCTATTGATAGCTGCCTGGGAGCAAAGAAGGTAACCTTACATCAGCTGCAAGTTCTTTTGGGCCAACTGAACTTTGCTCTGCGGGTCATACCAATGGGCAGGGCCTTCTCCAGGAGTATAGCGAGGGCAATGTCCGGGCTGCGGGCTAAACACCACAGGGTGAGGCTTTCAGCCGAGGTAAGAGGGGATCTTCTGATTTGGAGAAGTTTTTTGCAAGATTTCAATGGCACGGTGTTGTGGCGAGCAGCTTGCTCCTCTAATACGGAGCTTGAACTTTTCACTGATGCTGCAGGGAGTATTGGCTTCGGAGCTATATTCGGCCGAAAATGGTGCATGCAGCCCTGGCCAGACGACTGGTTAGAGCGAGGCCTGACTACTAACATTTCCTTCCTTGAGTTGTTCCCCATAGTGGTAGCCTTGCACTTGTGGGGGGATTTGCTGGCAAACAAGAGTATAGTATTCTGGTCGGACAACATGTCTGTAGTCATGGTAATTAATAACCAGAGGGCGACCTGTACTTGGGTACTCAGGCTGTTGAAAGAGTTAGTTTTGCAGTGCCTGAGCTATAATGTCCAATTCACTGCTAAACATGTCCCAGGCGTAGAAAACAAAGCGGCTGATGCATTGTCTCGTTTTAAGTTAACAGAATTCCGGGAGCATTGGCCCCAAGCGGAGACGTCAATGTCAGCCTTCCCAGCGGAGCTATGGAAGTTTGGTGCCCCACAGCTGCCGAGTTGATATCTGCATCCCTGGCCCCCAAGACTAAGAGTATGTATCAAAAGTCATGGGATTGTTATATGGCATACCTGAGGGGTGTGGGTGTAGCGGACATCTTTGCCCCTCAGAGCGTATTAGGCTTCATTGTACAGCAAAAAGAGAAGGAGAAGTCGGTAGCATTCATGAAAAGACAGTTGTCGGCGTTAGCATTTTATGCAGGGCTACAGGGGGTGTCTGATCCGACCAAGGACCAGAGGGTTAGAAGGGCAATGAGAGGTTGGGAGCGCTTGACACCTGGGGAGAAAGATTCCAGGAGACCGATAGACGTAGGGAAATTGATTAAAATCTTAGAGGCTCTACCGCTCGTTTGTTTTTCCCAGTATGAGACGCAACTATTCCGGGTGGCTTATACCTTAGCCTTTTGCGGGGCGTTACGAATCTCAGAATTACTCCCGGCGTCCAGGACGGGTAGGGAAGGGGGTCTAAGGTGCTCAGATTTAATTGAGTCCAAAGGTGTCCTGAGTCTTAGAGTGCGGAGATCGAAGACGGACCCCTTAGGTAAAGGGACCTGGTTACAACTAGGTAGAGTAGAGGGAGAGCCCTTCTGTCCAGTCAATTTGCTGAGGGTATTCCTCCAAGTCAGGCCCCAGGGTGCGGATGATAGATTGTTGATTCACGAGAGTGGGTTACCCCTTACCAGGTTCCAGTTCACACGAGTAGTAAAAATGACCCTGGCAAGGATCGGGGTTGATCCGGCCGATTTTACATCTCATTCGTTCCGAATTGGAGCAGCGACAACGGCTGCGGGCTTGGGTCTACCCGAACAGGTAATCAAGAGATTGGGTCGCTGGAAATCAGCATGTTATGAACGTTATGTCCGCCCGCAATTAGTCTAACAAATTGGTATCATTCGCTTTCTGTCCCCTTCGTTTGGACTCGGTCTTACTGTATCTCTTCATGTTTACTTTAGGTACCTCCCCTAAGAGAACCCAAATCTGTTGGTGCGGCCACTCCTTCATTCGCAGGGCCGGGGCGCACTTCGAAAAGACACTCAGGGACAGGGTGACCATGATGCGAGGTTGTGACCATCATTGGGTGGGGATAGGCGGGCAGCGCCTAGCGGACGTCCCGAGGGATGTTAAAACGGCTTTGGCTAGAGGCATGCCTTTCCCGGACGTATTCGTGTTGCACTGTGGAGGCAACGATATGATTCCGGGGGGAAGGAGAGAAGTGAAGGAGTCCCTGTTCTCTACTTTAGCAGCAGTCAAAAGCATTTTTCCAGAAGCCATAGTACTATGGTCGGAAGTCATTCCGAGGCTCGTGTGGGCACGGGGCGCACCTATGAAAGCAGTGAACAGATCTATTAAAAGGTTGAACCAGTCGGTGGCGGAAATCCTACAGAAATCTAGTATAAAAGCTATTCGTCACAAGTTGATACAGACAGACAGGCCGGAGTTATACGCGGAGGACGGAGTGCACCTGTCGGAGGCGGGTATTGAGATATTTATAGAAACAGTCCTAGGGGCCATCTCCGAAGCCCTTGAGCGCAGGGGGGGGAGGTCGAGTCCGCCAGTAAGCTCCTCGCCCTGTGGCGGGGTTCCGGACAAGAATACCACGGGAACTTCTTGTCCAGTGACAGTTTTTAACTCTGAACAGGTTTGATAAATCATTATGGACTCTGGGCTGGCGGGAGACTTGGGGCTGACCTGCTGGTGGCCTTGGCTCTTCAGCCCTACCCCGGAGGCCGCTGGTTGCCCAAGTGGGCGCTTTCCTCACCTGCGGCTCTGTTGACCGGAAGGGGGTTTAACGTTAAGGGAGCAGGTGATCTGGATCGTGGCCTGCTGGCGCAACCCTGAAGTCAAATGAAAGGCCCATTGGCGAATGGGCGGTAAATGTGTGTATATTGTATATAAGTGCAAGTTTACTCTTAAATACTGTGAAGGAATATTTTTACGAATAAATAAAGAGAATGTTGGGTCAATGATGTAATTGACCTGTGAACTTAAGAAATGCGTTACTTACCTGTAACAGCAGTTATCCAGTATTGGTGTCTTTCATAGATTCACATGCCTGAATCATTCCCCGTCGCCGAGACGGGAGCCTCCGGTACATAAAAAAGTAATGTCCTGAGGACATACATAGAGAATATAGGCCGAAGGGCCTCCCCTTTGGGGCCTTTCCACGTCCTTATGTAAAAAGGACCGAACTCTCATCGTTAGCCAATCAGCTCCGACCTCCCTCTAGAACCTTCCCGGGAGGAGCCTCAGTCCCTCAGATTTTTGTACGCACCCAGATAGGGTGTCGCAATGTAGACATAGAGGTACGTGAGTCCTTACCGGGGAGGCGGGAGGGGTGCATGTGAATCTATGAAAGACACCAATACTGGATAACTGCTGTTACAGGTAAGTAACGCATTTCTTATCCAGTATTTGGGTGTCTTTCATAGATTCACATGCCTGAATCAGAGTAGTTAGCAGTTATACATGCATAGTGGTAAAGCACATTCCCACAACCAGCAGGCCTGTATAAATCACAGACAATGTGAGAGAAACATGGTAATATACAGTCATGCATATAGCAGAGATAAACAAAGACCATGAAGAATGTGCATACCTGGATGGCGGGACGAGGTAAGGCTCACCTTATTGGAAGAGATGGCGCAGCACCGCTTGTCCCACTGCAGCGTCCTTCTGCAGTTCGATGTCCAGGCAGTAGTGCCTGGAAAAGGTGTGCGGGGACTTCCAGGTCGCCGCTCGGCAGATGTCCAGGATCGTCACTCCAGCGAAGAGCGCCGCTGACGTTGACATCGCTCTGGTAGAGTGGGCAGCCACTCGGTCCGTCAAAGGCCGTCCGGCCTGATCATGGCAGAAAGCAATCGCTGAAGAAATCCAGCGGGAGATGCTCTGTTTCGTCAAGGGCAACCCCATGCGCGGGTTGCTGTAGGCTACAAAGAGTTGAGAAGACTTCCTGACGTCTTTGGTCCTGTCCAAGTAGAATTTGAGACACCTTTTAAGGTCCAAGGAATGCAGCGCCCTTTCCGCTGCTGTGGAAGGGTCCGCAAAGAACGACTTGAGGACAATTGGTTCGTTCAGATGAAAGTCCGACGGCACCTTAGGAATGAATTTAGGGTTGGGCCTGAGTACCACTCGGTCGTGCCTGAATTGGAGATACGGTTCCTGAATAGACAGCGCCTGAAGTTCGCTGACCCGTCTGGCTGACGTCAGGGCTAGCAGGAGTGCCGTTTTCCAGGAAAGATGTTTGAGTGAGGCCCGGTGTATGGGCTCGAATGGGTGTTTCATGAGTTGGTTGAGCACCAAGTTCAACTGCCAGGTTGGAGGGACTTTCCGAGGCCTCGGAAAGGATCTGTAGAGCCCTTTCAGAAATTGCTTTATCAGTCGACTGGACCATAGGGAGGGTCCAGATGGGGTCCTGGTGAATCTAGAAATCGCAGCCAGATGAACCTTAATGGAGGCGTGAGCCAGCCCCGATTGAGCCAGGTGGAGGAGGTACGGTAGCAGCTGTACCGGGGTGACCCGGAGGGGGTGTAAGTCGTGTTCCGAACACCACAGGCAGAACCTCTTCCACTTCAGCGAGTAGGTCTTGTTCGTGCTGCCCGCCCTCGCTTTGGCTAGTACTGCCCTGCAGTCCTGCGGGATCTCTAGGTCTCCGAACTCTCGGTGCTCAGGAGCCAGGCCGATAAGTTGAGCGAACGGAGGTTCGGGTGGTGTACCTGGCCTCCGGACATCGTTAAGAGGTTCGGGTGTTGTCGCAGGTGAATCGGGGGCCTGATGGACAGGCGAAGCAGGTCCGAGAACCAATGTTGTCTCGGCCAGTACGGAGCAATCAGTATCAGGGTGCACGGTTCCGTCTTCATCTTCCGGAGGAGCCTCGGTATCATCGGGAACGGAGGAAAAGCGTACGCAAACACGCTGAACCAGCCGATGGAAAAAGCATTTCCCAGCGACCCCCGTTGGGGATGCCAGCTTGCGTAGCTTTGGCATTTGGCGTTCCCTGCCGTCGCGAAGAGATCGATCCTCGGGGTCCCCCATTGCGAGAAGACGTGGGCTACCGTGTCGCCGTTCAGCTCCCATTCGTGGGAGAGAGAGGTCTGTCTGCTGAGGGCGTCCGCGATAGTGTTGTCCTTCCCGGGAACGTACTCCGCTTTGAGGGAGAGCCCGTGCGCCACCAACCAGTTCCAGATTTTTTGCGATTCTCGTGAGAGAGAGAGAGATCGCGTTCCCCCTTGTTTGTTCAGGTAGTGCATCGTCGTGGTGTTGTCTGTTTTGACGAGCACCGGGGAAGTGCCGATACGTGGCAGGAAGGCCTGCAGAGCCAGATACACTGCTCTCAGTTCCAGTAGGTTGATGTGTAGTTGTTTCTCCTGGGCGTCCCATTTTCCGCTGACTCGAAGGTCCAACAGTACTGCTCCCCAGCCTTCCAGTGAGGCGTCTGTCGTGATGACCAGTGGTGCCGGTGGCAGGAGGAACTGCAAGCCGGCCGTCAGGTGCGTTCGGTTTCTCCACCACAGAAGGGCCTTTGTGATGGCCGGTGTGATCGTGATAATGTCCTCGAAGGAGCCGGAACTCTGTTTCCATTGTCTCGCCAGCGCCTCCTGCAGGGGACGCATGCGGAGCCTGCAGTGTGGTATGAGGAGAATGCATGAAGACATCATCCCTAGCAAGGAGGTGAATGTCCGTACCTTGATGCGAGGCTTCTTGGCCACCGCCGCGGCCAGGGACAGTATTTTGTTGGTCCTGTCCTCTGAGGGGAAAGCCTTCGCGCGCTTCGTGTCCAGGGTAGCCCCTAGGAAGGTGA
The DNA here is from genome assembly GCF_964263255.1 of Lissotriton vulgaris. Lineage (NCBI taxonomy): Eukaryota > Metazoa > Chordata > Amphibia > Caudata > Salamandridae > Lissotriton > Lissotriton vulgaris. The sequence continues at coordinate 907,492,322 of NC_141689.1, read as the reverse complement.
TCCTCGTTGATGGGGTAGTGCAGGATTTTTTGAGGTTGATCGTCAGACCCAGCTGTTGAAAAAGAGCGCTGCAGGCGTTGGATGAAGCCGTCGCGCCTTCCGGGGAAGGCGCCTTCACCAGCCAGTCGTCCAGGTAGGGGAACACCTGGTGACCCCTTTGCCGCAGGAAGGCTGCCACTGGCGCCAAGCACTTCGTGAAGATACGTGGCGCAGATTTGAGGCCGAATGGCAAAACCTTGAACTGGTAATGTCTGCCCGCTATTTCGAACCGTAGGTACTTCCTGTGCCTTACGAGGATGGGGATATGGTAGTAGGCGTCCTGTAAGTCCAGGGAGACCATCGAGTCTCCTCTTTCCAGTGCTCCCAGGATCTCCTGGATTGTGACCATCCTGAAGGATTGACTCCGCAGGAAGGCGTTGAGCGCCCGGAGGTCTAAGATCGGCCTCCACTTGTCCCCTTTCTGTTGGACTAGGAAGAAGTGGGAATAAAAACCCTTCCCCTTCTGGGACTTTGGGACTCTTTCGATGGCTCCTTTGACCAACATGGCGGATACTTCCTGGAGAAGGAGGTGCAGGTGTTTGTGAGCACGCTTCAGCGGAGGAGTGTTGGGAGGGGTGTTGACCAATTCGAGGGAATGTCCAAATTGAATTATTTGTAGTACCCACCGATCCGTAGTGATTTTTTGCCAATTTGAGGAAGTGGGTCAGTTTTCCCCCAATTCGAAAGGATTGAGACGGTGGTGGGACTGGCTGGAGTAAATGGTCACTGGCGGCCGCCAGTGCCCTTCTTGGCGGATTTGCCTCTGAAGGACGACCTCCCATAGGACGACTGTCGGGACTGTTGTTTGTGCTGGGGCTGGTTCCTGTTGCCGTAGGAATAAGACGACCGATTTTGGTAGGAACCTCTGTAGGAGTACTGACCTCTGGAGCGGCCCCCCCGAAAGGATTGGTTCCAGGACTGGAGGGAGCCCAGAGCCCTCGCCGTATCGGTGTCTTTCTTGATGGCCTGGAGTGCTTCGTCTATCTTCTCCCCAAAGAGGAATTGACCATCGAACGGCATGTCCAGCACCTTAGATTGGACCTCCTGCCGAAAGGACGTTGCTTTGAGCCAGCCTTGGCGGCGGAGCACGGCAGCCCCGGCCAACTGGCGGAATCCCGTCATGGCTGCGTCGATGGCGCAGTCGATGATTTCTGCCGCGGAGTTCCGTCCTTCCGCTAGAAGAGCTTTCACCTCGTCCTGGACCGCGGCTGGCAGACCTTGTAGATAGGGGGCTATGTCTTCCCATAGCTGGCGGTTGTAGCGGCCAAGGAGGGCGATGGAATTCGCCACCTTGATGGTCATGGCGGACGTGGTAGAGAACCGTTTGCCTATGGTGTCCAGCTTCCTTCCTTCCTTGTCAGGGGGCGCGGACAGCGGCGAGGAGGGGTTGCGGGATTGTTTTTGGGCCGTCTGACTCACAACCGAGTCCGGTTTGGGGTGGCCGGTCAGGCAGGCAGGTGCGGTGATCGGGGCCCTATATTTCTTGTCTAGGCGCGGAACCACCGCAGGCACCGAAGCAGGCGTAAGCATCAGTTTCTTGCCCTGTTCCCACAGAAAGTCTATAAGTGGAATAGACTTGGTCAATTTCTGGCTGTGTTCCTTGAAATCATGGAGGAAGCATTCCGTTTCCGTGGATTCCACTGCCATGTGAAACCTCCTTGCAGCCCTGTCCACTAGTTTGTGGAAACCTCCCACGTCCGCCGCCTCAGAGTGGCGCGGTCGCGGGGATGCCGGGGTAGACGAATGGTGTGATGACGCAGCATCGGCATCGTCGTCTCTGTGGTCCGAGGCGACGTCTTGCACCTCGCCTTCCTCTAAGTCCGTCTCCTCCTCCTCGCTTTCCGATGAGTCCTCCGCCTGAGTTTGCGGCCGAGTGCGAGGCTGGGGTTGGTTCCGAGGACGGGCCTGGGGAGCGGAAGGTTGCGAGGCCGATGGTTGCGCTTGGGTGACCGGCACCTGGGTACCGCTGTCGGCGTCCGGGAACCGTTGTTTATAGTCCTGCACCAGGGATTTCAAATCGTTGACCAGAGACAGTGGCAAACAGATCATCGGGGTGTTCACCGTGTCGACGTTCAGGGAGCGCCCCTGATACATAACTTCGTCCCGGATTTCGTGGACGTCCTGGTGTTCCTCGTGAACCTCCTGTTCCTCGTCGGACTCCTCACTCTGGAGTGTCTCCTGTTCTAGCTCGGGTGCCAAATCCACCGTTGGGTGAACCGAGGGCGTTGGAATCGAGTGAATAGAGACTTCGACCAATCTCGATTCTTTCCAAGATGGCGCCGGGGTCTCTTCCGACGACGTGCGTGAAGATGGCGCGCCCGCCGTGTGTGTTGGTGACTTGAGCACCTCCGTTAGGGCCGATGGCATCAAATTTTGCGGGGATAAGAGATTCGCCGTCTTACTGGTGGTAGGGCCTTCGACTTGAGATTTCTTGGTTGAAGGCGGACCTTTTGAACTTGACCTCGACCGTTTAGGTGACGATCCTTCGGTATGAGATGTTTTCGGCGAAGGCGTACCTGTAGATTTAGACCTCTTAGGTGACGAAGACGCAGCCAGTTGCGAAGGTCCTGTATTCGTACTGGACGAAGGTTTCAGAGGAATGGTCGAGGAGACCGGTGCGCCTGAGGACGCAGTGGTGGTCGTTGTGGCCGTCGCGGAGGGCGATGAGGCCGTAGTGGTCGACACAGTGGTCGTGACCGAGGTGGTCCGCTTAGTAGATGGAGCGGGCTTCTTGAACCTCTGGCCATCCTTAACAGACACGGAGGAGGTGGTGGAACGTGCCTCCGAAGGTTTCCTGTGCGCCTTCTTAGGAGGAGTGTCTGTCTCTCCAGGGGACTGCACCCTGGGTCTCTTCTTGGAGACTTTGGAGGTCACGGAGACACTACCCTCGGAAGATTCCAGAGTGTCTCGGACCTTAAGCCTGTCGAGCCATTCGAGAAGGCGAGCCTCTCTTTCCTTAACAGTCTTCTTTGGGAAGGCTCTACACACCCTACACTTGTCAGGGACGTGGTCAGGGTACAGGCAATATAAGCACAGATCGTGCTTGTCCTCCGCTTGAATCCGCTGCTTGCCGCAGGAGGAACAGGCCCTTAGAAGGGCTTTCTTCTGCGAGTCCGCCATGGACGAAGCTTTCTTATTTGATTCCGACATGTGAGACTGTAGTCGAAGATAGGATATGTATCCTTCCCGTACAAAGTGTACTTCCAGCGAAGTTTGAGACTTCGAAGCAAGGAAAACCTGAAGAGCTCAGGTTGGAGACTCCCTAGCACAACGTGCGGTAGAAAATCTGAGGGACTGAGGCTCCTCCCGGGAAGGTTCTAGAGGGAGGTCGGAGCTGATTGGCTAACGATGAGAGTTCGGTCCTTTTTACATAAGGACGTGGAAAGGCCCCAAAGGGGAGGCCCTTCGGCCTATATTCTCTATGTATGTCCTTAGGACATTACTTTTTTATGTACCGGAGGCTCCCGTCTAGGCGACGGGGAATGATTCAGGCATGTGAATCTATGAAAGACACCCAAATACTGGATAATTTTAATAAACAAGCACACTGCGAAAAATCAAGCACGACTCCGGAGTTTGATGTTGAATTGGGTCCATGTAAAGCATGCAGTGTGGAGGGGGGGGAGAATGCACTTTGTCTGCCATCTATGCAAGGCGCCAACCCACTCGGGGAATGGCGTCGTTAGTGGCAGCCAAAGGGCCGACCCGGAGTAGGTCCACTTCCGGGTTAGGTGACCCGGAAGTGGACGCGGTTCCAGGACCAATAGGAACAAGGGACGGCGGAGCGCCCCGGAAGTAGTGGTAGGGCGCGAGGCATAAAAGCCCGCGACCAGCTTAGAGACCCCCTCTTTGTCCGCTGACCGCTCAGGAGTCGGACCTCTCCTGGTGGCCTTGGCTCTTCAGCCCTACCCCGGAGGCCGCTGGTTGCCCAAGTGGGCGCTTTCCTCACCTGCGGCTCTGTTGACCGGAAGGGGGTTTAACGTTAAGGGAGCAGGTGATCTGGATTGTGGCCTGCTGGCGCAACCCTGAAGTCAAATGAAAGGCCCATTGGCGAATGGGCGGTAAATGTGTGTATATTGTATATAAGTGCAAGTTTACTCTTAAATACTGTGAAGGAATATTTTTACGAATAAATAAAGAGAATGTTGGGTCAATGATGTAATTGACCTGTGAACTTAATTTTAATAAACAAGCACACTGCGAAAAATCAAGCACGACTCCGGAGTTTGATGTTGAATTGGGTCCATGTAAAGCATGCAGTGTGGAGGGGGGGGAGAATGCACTTTGTCTGCCATCTATAAGGATTCAACCAGAGGGGCTAGGTCTGTGACGTGTAAGTTAAAAAGAATTGGACTGAGCGAGGAGCCCTGTGCACCACAGGGCGGGCGAAACGAGCTTGAAGAGAAGGCATCTAAATTGTGTTTTCCCTGTTTGAAAGGAAGGATGAAAGTAATTTCAGGGCAAGATTTTTTATTCCATTTGCTTCTAGACGGTGTTTGAGGGTGGAATGATCAACCGTGGCAAAAGCCGTTGAGAAGTCCAGCAGGATAAGGGCTGCTGATCCCCCATAGTCTAAAATTAATTTGAGCTCATCGGTTGCCTTAATCAGAGCAGTCTCTGTACTATGTTCGATCTGAATCCAAACTGAGTGGGATCCAAGCAGTTGGAATCCTTGATTAACTGACTTAGTTGCATGTTCATTACCTTCTCTACAATTTTCGCTGGGAAAGGGAGCCTGGAAATGGGTCTGTAATTGGCTGGGTCCTCGGGTTCCAAGTTGGCTTTTTAAAGTAGAAGCAGTATTGAGGCTTGTTTCCATTGAGAAGGAAACAAACCAGTTCTAAACATATTATTAAATACGTCTGAAAGATGCGTAGCAATGATGTCAGGGACTAGCTTTATAATTGAAGGTGGACATGGGTCATCTGTAGAGCCTGACTTGGTAGTTAAGATAAGGCCTTTTGTAAATGCAGAGGATACAGGTGAAAAACACTCAAAGCTTTAACTAGAAAAATCCATGTAGAAAGCAGAGTCCACTTTATCTTGACCAGTGACTGACAAAGAGTTATCATGGGGAGCAAATGAGTAAAAAATGTAGTTGACTTTACCCCTGAGGTGTGAAGCATTGACATTGCAGAAAGACTGATTGACCCAGTCTCTTTTTTGTTCAGGTTGTTTGGTTAATTTATAAATAACTTGATAAAGTTCTCTGGCTGAGTTTTTAGAGGATTCAATTTGCGAGGAGAAATAAGTTGCTTTTTCTGTGACTAATAGAGCTTTATATTTGGTTAAAGAGTGTTTGTAAATTTCTCTCTCGTATATATCATATTTGACTCTCCATTGCCTCTCTGGACGTCTACAACCTTGTTTTTCTCTGCAGAGTGATCAGAGGGAGGACTTCAAGACTTGAGATATCTTTATTGTTTGACAACAGTGCATCCAGAGTATGGCCCCCAAGATGAGTGGGATCCGATCTGAGAAGTTTGAGACCACAATCATCCATAGCTTCTATTAATGATGCATTTAAATGCTACCGTGGTAGAGTTTCTTACAGCAATCAACACGTTCATTTTTTTGTGAACAGACACTTAGTGAACCCCACTCACCTTTGGTGGTTCTGGCTTGAAAGATGGTGGTGGACTGGGATCTCTAAGTACTTCTCTGCTGCCTGCCCTCCTCATCTGAGCTTTTGGTTCTGGGCTGGGTTTCCGTAAGGACTATTTAAAAACATGATGCCGACAATTACATGAAAAGTTCCCAGTCTTTAAAAGGTGTTTTCAATTTATATTCAGATCATAGTTGGCACAGTGTGATGCTGGGCATTTTATACTGAGTTTGTTTTAGTGCCACCACATGAAAGAAGTGACACATTAACATCAAGTTCAGGTCCTTGATTTATTTATTTAATAGAAAGTTGTTTTATATAGCACACCCTTAACCCATTTGGGGTTCAGAGTGAAGTACATTCAGCTCACGGCACATATAGTGAGTGAAAGAACTCAAACTAGCATTTCTCTATTCAATTGTGTTTTGAAAGGCTAGTACAAGTTTAATCGGTCAACAGTGCATCAATTTCAGTTTTAAGTTTGTTCAATTTAAAAATCTTATACGCAGAAAACGCATAGGCAAATACTATATAGTCTGCAAATTGCATTATGTGTGTACATTTTTAAGCAAATTCTGTTCCTCTCAGTCGCATACACAAATATTGTTATTTTGCATTATAACCTATAGGATGTCTCATGGACATCTAGAAGGATAGATGCAGAAACCTAGCTAATAAAATATTAGAAGTTGGTACCTAGGCAATTTTAAATCCTTTATTGTTGCTTTCTTTTATCAACTATTAACTAACAAATTCTGGATGAGTGACAAACACATTCTGGGTACTTTTATAGTACCTATTGCAAAAATCACACTTTTTAAATGCACATTATTCCCTCAGAGAGGAATTAGTTTTCGCATCGTAACCAATAAAACAGAATGACAAAAACAGGTTTATTTGAAGTCATTAGTGATTCTTTTTAAGTAAATTCATGAAAACATCCTAATTCAATCTTTTCACTCTGCCATTAACTAAAATTTCTGATATCTCACCTCCTTAGACAAAATAGTGTTAAAGGCAATTGAAAAAAGTGATCTTTAATTTTTTCTTTCACTTAGATCAAGTTTGAGATTTCTCACCTCCTCAGATCGAACAGGCTCAGATGAGCGGCTAATGGCTGAAAGTGGTAGTGGGTCATCCACTAACTCATCCAGTTCATTGTCTGTGTAGGCGCCCCCTTCACCATCTGTGTCCTCAAAGTCGCTCACTAACCGGCTGTCGCAGCTTAGGTAGTCCGCACCCATCGCTGTCAGGTAAGACATACGATCGTCATCTTCATCCATTCCATCAGCCTATAGAAAAAGGATTTTTGCAAAGCAAAGAGACAAAAATAAAACATAAGCAAATGAGTACTATACTTACATCATTCATAATCCAATCACTATGAAGAATTTTCAAAGCAAAAATATTAAATATCTGAAGGTATTGACATGATGCATGCCCACAGTCTGAAAGTGTGATAACACAATGTAAACGTCAGAACTCCACTTTTCAAATGAACAGAAAATAACAAGTGCTCTAAAAACACGTTAATATCTATGCTGGTGGGAATAGTATTTGTGTGGTCATAAATCCACTTTCACAGCCTCCAATTGCCGCAGCTTCAATCACTCAGTTCATGAGAAACGCTGTTTTTTTCCAATTACATTTTGATAATTTCAGCAACAAAAATTGCTAAACTGACATGAACTTTAGATCATTTGAAATAGTTATGGCTCGCAAAACATAGAAATTTTTCTAATCGAATGTAATCAAATATTTACTCTAATGTTGCAACAGGTGATTCTTATTGGCAAAAGTTGATGACTTCGTAGGCGTTTAATGCCTTATGGCTGCTAGCAGCAATGAGGGAAGCATGTGAAATTAAGTTACAGGTACAGCTATTTGAGCTGTTCTGAAAATACAGGCCAAAGGTTTAAGTTTCCCAAAACTTAAAAAAATAAAAAAAGGATTACTATGACGTGAGCATCTTGATGGTGGTGATTAGAATAGGCTATGCGCTCTACAACGATGAGCCCTCTGCTTTAATAGATAATTATTGTAAGATTAAAGTAGTATCCCTTCTTATGAGACACATATTTAAGGCTTGGATGTATTGCTGACAATGTACAGGGGAAGCAAAATTACTGCATGCAAAGTCTTTCACTTTTAGAAATGCAGGTATTACGAATTAAAATACAGCTCTTGTGTGGAAATGTTGGATTGTAGCAAGGATCTTAAAAGTTGTTCAAATATGGGTGGACGTGTTTTGGTTAACTGAAATTTAAGTTTAGGATTTTACATGACCTCTTAGGCTAGAGACAATCGTCCCAGTGTAAAGTAAATTAACAATAGGTGGCATTCAGATAACAGCAGCAGTCTAGTAAGACTTGTTCTGGCAAACATGCCGTTGAAATGCAAGGGACTTATAAATGTACCATTACCAGGGAACAGGATCAATGCAGCTAGCTTAGGTTTCCATCAGCTATATAATTTATATTGTGTTTTTGAAGTGAAAATGCTATTTTAGTTTTAGACTTAGGCCCTTGTACATAATGCTGATGCTTGATTTGCCTGAATCTGTGCTTTGTTAGCCATGTCGACCGGACTCAAGAATAAGAAGTCCTATCTAATGAGATTGCAGGGAACAGACTCAGTTTAAGGAGCTGTGTTTTAGTCATCCTGCAAGTACAAAAGATCTCAGACTTTTGGGGTTTCTTTGACTTATGGGGTACCTCTGATCCATATTTCTCTCAAATGATGTGGCTATTAAGAGCCTTAATTATTACAAGAAAGCAAATCCTAAAACAATGAAAGGATCCTTCAGCATCAAATGTGAAAGGATGGGTACTGAACTGGATAACATGATATATTTATGAGGTGATGTATCACGGACCCAAATGTAGGACTAGGGTGTTAAGCTTTCAACCTGTTTTATGCATAATGATAGTGGTTTTGATTAGCCTGTGTTCAGGTATGCCCTAACGGTTTAAAAAAAAATCTAAAATAAACAAAAAAAGAGGAATTTTAAAATGTTGCAAATAACATATCAGGGGTGCAGGTATATTTTAAACTCTTGTATTACTATTTGTATCATTTTCGTCAATGCACTGTTACAACAAACCTTAGGCAGCAAACTCTCACCTGAGAACTTAAGGAAATTCAGGGTCGCAAGAGTAGTAGAAGCAATCTCACTAACTAGATCTCCTAAAGAAGTGACCTAATCACTAGCGCATCACTGACAGAATATCGACCTACAAAATATCGACCTACAGAAATATCGATGCAGGAATATCGAAGGCAAGAAAATCGACATCCTATCTACATTGTAAGTACAAAAATATCGAAACAAAAATATAGCAGTTAAATATATATTTTTTTCTGTAAAAAAAGGTGTAAAATAAAGTAAATAATTATAAACAGTTAAAAATATCTAATGTTTCAAATTAATACATAATACACACATAATAAAACATTAATTAAAAATATACATAAAATATATACTTAAGATGTTAAATAATTATTTTAATTATTAAAACATATTTTAAATTACAAATACATCTACAGACATAAAACAATAAAAAAAACTAAATAATTATATTGAATACATTAAAAAAATTAGATATACTTTCAATATTTAAAAAATGAATTATATACTACATTATCTAAAATAATACAACAAATATTAAATAGCTAAATAAATAAAACTACTATTCAAAGTCCCAAAAAAACTACAGTAATGAAAACATTGGATAGCGTAGAACTTAAAATTACTATTCCCACTTCAGAGAGTGCAACAGTAGGGAAAGCATTGGATAGCTTAGGGGTAAAAATTACTATTCCCACTCCAGGGAGTTCAACAGTAGGGAAAGCGTTGGATAGCGTAGGGGTAGAAATTACTATTCCCACTCCAGAGAGTGCAACAGTAGGGAAAGCATTGGACCCAATGAAAAACTTTATAAATAAATAGCTTAGGAGAAAAAATTACTATTCCTACTCCAGAGAGTACAACAGTAGGGAAAGCGTAGAAGTTAAATATAACATACTTATAAATAATTTTTGTATTTAAAATAATTAATAATTTAATTTTTAAATAACTCTACACCATTTACAAACACCCATTAATAATTATTAAAAACATAATTACAATTGAATAATTATTTAACTATGAATTAACAAATACCAAGAAGCACAAGTTACTACTTGTATAACGATATATCTGTAAGAGACATTAGTTAGTGATAGATTCCTTACCTTAGAATATCCCCAGGCGTCAGACTGGATCCGGAAACTTTTGCGTAGCAATACCCCTGCGCGTCGGTAGGCGTCGTCTGCTGCTCCGCGTCCGTCGTCGGCGTCGTTAGCGCCGGAATGACGTCAGAGTACTTAGACGCAGCCCATGCGCGCTGACGTCAGTTCTGATACACAGCTTTTCCGCGCCAGATACGCAGAGCCATGATAGAAGCAACACTGGTGCCATGAAACTAGGGCCCTGAAAGGGGATGACCTTAACCCTAGATATCGGTTCGCAGAACGGGGAGGATGGGTGGGTCGGTAAGGAATCTATCACTAACTAATGTCTCTTACAGTAGTAACTTGTGCATCTGAAAGAGACACGTTAGTGATAGATTCCTTACCTTAGAATAGATACCCCAGCAATACCAACCCCGGTGGTGGGTCTGCGAACCAATAATCACACCAGAAAGTCCTGGAGGACGGAACGGCCAAAGAAGCCATCCCTCCGGACTTGACTGTCCAGGCAGTAGTGTCTTGCGAACGTGTGCAGCGAGGCCCACGTGGCTGCCTGGCAAATGTCCTGTAAGGGGGACTCTACGGCCCAGGGCAGTTGTTGTTGCCGTGGCCCGAGTGGAATGAGCCCGCAAACCAGCAGGGGGCTCCTTTTTCGCCATGGAGTAACATGCCTGAATACACAAGATGATCCACCGCAAGATGGTCCTCTTGTGTACTGCCTTTCCCTTCTTCGCGCCCACGTAACCAACAAAGAGTTGGTCATCCACCCGGAATTGGCGTGTGCGATCTAGATAATAGGAGAGCGCACGTTTTGGATCCAGACGGTGGAGCCTCACTTCCTCTTTCGAGGGATGCGCAGGCGGAAAGAAGGTGGGCAAAGTAATGGACTGCCCGATGTGGAAGGCCGTGACAACCTTGGGCAAGAAGGAAGGTCGTGTACGCAACACCACCTTGTCTGGACGAACAGATAAGAAAGGTGGAGTAGAGGAAAGAGCCTGGAGCTCACTCACTCTCCTGGCAGAGGTGATGGCAACCAGGAAAGCAGTCTTCAGGGTAAGAAGACTGAGAGGACAGTTGTGGAGCGGCTCAAAAGGGAGCACACATTAGATAAGTGAGTACAAGATTCAAGTCCCACTGGGGCATCACAAAGGGAACAGGAGGGAACATATGTGTGATGCCCTTCAGAAATCTATTTACAATGGACTTGAATAAGGAAGGCTGATCAGGTAGCCTTAGGAAGCGGAAAGAGCAGAAAGGTACCCCTTAAGAGTGCCCAGAGCAGAGCCCTACTGGGCAAGGGAATGAAGGAAGAGTAGAACTTCAGAAAGGGGTGCAAAGAGAGGATCCACAGCCTTTGCTGTACACCATGCCACAAATCTGTTCCACCTGCAGGCGTATACCGACTTTGTGGAGGGACGCCTGGCTGCCAGAATGATATCACAGACTTCAGGAGGCAAGTCAAATGGCCTCAACTGTCGCCGCTCAATCTCCAAGCTTGTAGGTGGAGACTGGACAGGTTCGGGTGCAGGACCGTCCCCTGCTGCTGCGACAGAAGGTCCTCCCGAAGAGGCAGACGAATCGGGGGATCGACTGACATGCTGAGTTACTCGGGATACCAGTATCTTCTTGCCCAGTCCGGAGCCACCAGGATGACCTGGGCCCGGTCACGCCTGATCTTCTTCAGCACTCTGGGCAGAAGTGGTATAGGCGGAAAGGGGTACAATAGACCGCAACTCCACTCGCGACGAAAAGCGTCTCGAGCGAGTGCCGCCTTGGAAACTCCAACGCGCAGAATTGATGACATTGCGCGTTCTCTTCTGTGGTGAATAGATCTAACCAAGGCTCTCCCCATTGCTGAAAGAGACCTTGCGCCACGTCCGAGTTCAGACGCCATTCGTGATCCATCATGCACCGGCGACTGAGTTCGTCCGCCCTGGCGTTCAGAGAGCCCGCCAGGTGTTGAACCACCAGGGTCACGCCCTGGCGTTCCAGCCACTGCCAGAGGCGCAAAGCCTCCTGGCATAGGGTCCACGACCCCACCCCGCCCTGTTTGTTGCAGTACCACATGGCGGTGGTGTTGTCGGTGAACACCTGCACTACACTCCCTCGGACAGAGGGGAGGAATGCCTTCAGTGCTAGACGAATCGCCCGCAGCTCCAAAAGGTTGATATGGAGCCGGGACTCCGCCGGAGACCACAGGCCTCTGATCTCCGCCTCTCCCATGTGGCCTCCCCAACCCTGGAGGGACGCGTCCGTCACAACTACGTGCTCCGGGTGGGGCATGGAGAGGGATCTGCCACTGACCCAATCGCGGTCCGTGAGCCACCACTGCAGTTGTCTCGCAGTGCCCTCCGAGATCAAGACATGATCGGACAGGTTGCCCTGATGCTGGGCCCACTGAAACTTCAGGTCCCACTGCAGAGCCCGCATCCGCCACCGGGTGTGATGCACCAGAAGGATGCAGGAGGCCATCAGCCCCAGAAGCCACAGCGTCAACCTGACCGAGACTCGGGATAACGGCTGGAAGATTGGAATCATAGCCCGTATATCCCGAACCCGCTGTTCGGGAGGGTAAGCCCGAAACTGCGCCGAGTTGAGAACCGCTCCGATGAAGAGGAGCTTCTGAGAGGGGCACAGGTGTGACTTTGGCACATTGATGGAGAACCCCAGCAAATGCAGGAGGTCGGCCGTAGTCTGGAGGTGGCTGACGACTGTCTGGGGTGAGCCCGCCTTCAACAACCAGTCGTCGAGGTAGGGGAAGACTGAAACCCCCAACCTGCGCAGATGAGCTGCGACCACCGCCATCACCTTCGTGAACACCCGTGGGGCACTGGTAAGGCCGAAGGGGAGCACGGTAAACTGAAAGTGCTCCTGGCCTACCGTGAACCGCAATTAACGCCGGTGGGCCGGCAGGATGGGGATGAGAAAATAAGCGCCCTCCAAGTCCAACGCTACCATCCAGTCTTCCGGGTCCAGGGCAGCTAGGACCTGAGCCAAAGTCAGCATCTTGAACTTCTCCTTCCGGAGGAAGCCGTTGACGTTCCGCAGGTCCAAGATAGGGCGTAGGCCCCCTTTGCCCTTCTTGGGTACCAGGAAGTAGTGGGAGTAACATCCACACCCTACTTCTGGCCCAGGAACGCGCTCGATGGCCCCCTTGGCCAAGAGGGCCGTGACTTCCTCCTACAGAAGTTGCAAGTGATCCCCCGACATGCGGTGGCATTGTTGGAGGGGTCTCTTCGAAGGGGAGTGAGTAGCCCCTTCGGACGATCTGCAGCACCCACCTGTCCGAAGTGACTGAGCGCCAGTGGGAGAGGTGATGGCAAACCCTGCCTCCCACAGGCGTCACATGGGCCTGAAAACTCGGAAGGTTTGGAGGCGGGTGCTGTTGAGGGAGGTGTGGACTGGCCTCGCCGTTGTCCCCGACCGCCGCGGCGGTTTCCACGTCTGCCACCGCGCTGTTGAACATTTTGCGGCGCGTGGCTGGCAGTACGTGGGGGGGCGCCCCTTCCGTGGCCACAAAAGGAGCGAAAGGCACCCAATTGCTGGCGTGGGGCCGTGAGGCCCAAGGACTTGGCCGTAGCCCTGGAGTCCTTAAAACGTTCCAGCGCATGGTCTGCCTTGTCGCCGAAGAGGCGACGGCCATCAAACGGCATGACCAGGAGTGTGGCCTGGACATCGGCCGAGAAGTTGGCGGACCGCAACCAGGCGTGGTGTCGAACCTCCACGTCGTTGCCATCGCCCTGCCCAGTGAGTCCGTTGTATCCAGTCCACACCGGATAGAAAAGCGTGCTGCATCTCGGCCCTCCGCAAGCGCTTGGGCGAGTTTAGCCTGGACCTCCTCCGGGCATTGTGGCAGCACCTCCGCAACCGTGTCCCACAGAGTGTGGGTGTAGCGGCCCAAGAGACAGGCGGTATTCACAGACCGCAGCCCTAAGCTAACAGACGAGAACACCTTCTTCCCGAACTGTTCGTATCTCTTGGATTCCCTGTTGGTCGGGCCGACGGGAATGCGGTCTGGGAGTTGGAGGCCTGGATGACCAGACTCTCGGGGGTGGGGTGGGGTGGGTGGACAAAAAGCATGGGTCGCCCGGGGCCGGGCGGTAGCGTCTGGCCACGATCCTATCCACAGGCGGACCTGTGGCGGGCTTGGACCAAGTGCCCACAAGAACGTCACACAAGGCCTCATTGAACGGCAGTAGAGGCTCACTGGAGCTTGACTGCGGTTTGAGGACCTCGGTGAGGAGGTTAGTCCTCACGGCCGCGACGGGGAGCTTAAGGTTTAAGGCCTTAGCTGCCTTCGTCAACACTACACTATATGTAGAGCCCCGCCTCCGAAGCCACAGTCGGAGGGGAGCTAAATCCAGTGTCTGGCGAAGTGTCAAGACCACTGGCCTCCCCAAGCTCATATGTCCAGTCCTGTTGAGACTGGCAATCTAGTGCCAGAGGGTCCTCAGACCCCTCCCAATCCTCCTCCTCGTCACCCGTACCCTGCAAAACAGGTTCAGTAGACGGGGCCTCCTCGTGGAAATAAAAATCTCCATAGGCCGTCGGAAGCGGCGCCCAGCGGCGCCGTTCCGGCGCCAGAGTTGGACCGAAGGAGGCGTTGGGGACGGCGTCCACAGCGGGCGTCGGTGGTGACACCCGTTGGGCCGGCGCCGGTGAGGTCGTAAGGTCGACCGGCGACGACCCGGATCCGGAAGCGGATCCGGTGAGGTCCTGCGGCGCCGAGACCGAAGTCACCAGCGGCGTCGGGCCGAAGCACCCGGCGGCGTCGGGGCCGAAGCACCCGGCGGCGTCGGGGCCGAAGCACCCGACCCGCTAGGACCTCCGGTCGGGGCCGCTTGGCCCGAAGGCGCCACGGAATCCGACTGAGGAGGGAGGGACCTCATGGCCATGAGGTACCGCTCGATCTCCTCCGGCGTCGCGCCGTGCCCAGGGACCCGAAGGTGTGGGGCAGGCTGCGACGCTTGCGACTCCCACGGAGCCGCATGGGCGGTGTCGCCCGAACCCCCAGCCGCATCGTGCGAGCGTCGGGGTGGGTCGGAGGAACGATGACGTCTCTCCGACCTCTCATGCCTCTTACCTGAGGACTTGGAACCTGACGACCGGTGTCCACTCCCGGAGCTTCGATGACTCCGACCTTGCGACCTGTCACTCAACCTCCCGTGGGACCGGGACCGGGAGCGGCGCGGGGCCGACTGCCTCAGCTCGAGTCGCTTGCGGGACCGCTCTCGCCTAGCCTTCGACGTCAGGGCCCGGCAGTCGGAGCAGGTTCGATCGTCATGGTCGAGTCCTAAGCACTTCAGGCACCGACGATGGGGGTCCGTGACCGACATCAGTCGGTCGCACTTCGAGCAGGGCTTGAACCCGGGCATCCCTACCGGCACCAATAGAGTCGAAGACTCGAAGAAAAAGAGTGATCAAAAAGATCAAAAGTTCAGTCAAAAATTGACTGGGGGTAGAGCTTCTCCGGATCTGCGCTAGCTGGCGCGGAAAAAAGAAGAACTGACGTCAGCGCGCATGGGCGGCGTCTAAGTACTCCGACGACGTCATTCCGGCGCTAACGACGACGGACGCGGAGCCGCAGACGACGCCTACCGACGCGCAGGGGTATTGCTACGCAAAAGTTTCCGGATCCAGTCTGACGCCTGGGGATATTCTAAGGTAAGGAATCTATCACTAACGTGTCTCTTTCAGATATATTAATGAATAAATATTAGTTACCAAATAATAAATATTGAACACTAAAATATTCTTCATAACAAAAACATTTAAAAATGGATTAACAATTAAAAAATATTAAACCATAAAATTATTTTTTATACCCAAAAATTATTTTTATGAAACAATTACCAATTAATAAAAAAGAAAATCCAATTAATAATAAAATATTTACCAATTGAAAAAATGAATTACCAATTACAAACATTAATTACCAATTTAAAAAAGTTAATTACCAATTAAAATGATTTGTCAATCAATAATTAAAAATAAAATAAAGATCAATACCAATAAATAAAAATAAATCATTACTTAATTACAATTAAATTACTTCCCAACCAATTCCCTTATAAACCCACAACCCGCTACAGAACTTAAACGCAAAAATTAATTAAAATTAATTTACAATTCCTAAATATTAATAATTACTTTACTATAATAAAATTACTTCCCACCCTATTCCCCTATAAACCCACAACCCGCTCGGGTACTAAAACATAAAATTTACTTAGAAATAACATTATTAATATAAAAAATAGTACACATATAATTTAAAACAAGTAAATGCTTAACAAAAAACATACAACACATACATATTAAATACATAACCCAAATATCGATATTAGTAACATCGAGATTAGTAACATCGATATATTTGATATCGATATTACTTACATCGATATAAAAAAATCAATATTACTTACAACGATATTCTTGAACTCGATATTCTGTACTTTCGATATTTCCAACTCAATGTTACTATAGGTCGATATTTAGGAATCGCTATTTAGACTGTTTACCTCACGAGCATGTGTGAACCACCTTACTTTCTCTCTTTCAGGTTCTTGGACTCCTAGCTATCAATGAATGTCCAAGTGTACAAACTAGCAAGATCAAGCTTTGTTACTATAAAAACTGTGCAACGCATCTTCCCCCACCTGGGATTTCCACACAAGGTACAGGCTACTTTCTCTCTTTTTTTTGTCTAAACTCGATTACAGCAGTAGCCTCTACCACGGATCATCTTTAACAACTGCGAAAAGACTACAACGGAGTCAAAACTCTGCTGCCAGACTACTCCTACATATAAAGCCACAAGCTCACATCTCCCCTGCCTTGAAGGCCTTATATTGGTTACTGGCTACTAGAAGTTCACATTCAAGCTGCTCTGTATCACCCACAAAGCCATACATGGAACAGGACCGCTTATCACCAGGAATAAAATCACTAAATACATTCAACAAAGGAACCTCTGCTCTAGGTTGATACCTCGCCTCAAATTCCCTTCTCAGTTCAAGCATTCTATTCTATAGAACTCTTTACCCCCAAACATAAGATCCGCAGATAATTGCCTTATCTTCAGAAGACTACTCAAGAGTTCGATCTCCCCCACAGATCCCCGTGTACATCAGCATTTATTTGGACCATATATGTGTACCTACATATGTGTATTGCTTTGTATAAATGTGTATAATAATCATGTTTACAAATATATAGATATTTGTTAGTTCTGCTTAACAAATGTACATATTACTTATGGTTAAATTATTTTCTGTTTAACATGTGTATAGGTGACTGCATAAAGAAGTAAATCTTTATCATAACTATTTACTATTGAATTACAAAAATAAATCTGTTAAGAACAAATACATTTAAAATACTGCAACACTTGAAAGTCTGAGTTTTTTTAAATACTACTTAAATCTACATATATTATCTTCCTTATACATATACACCTTCCATGTACTTATGTATTTTTATATTTATTATTTCCCTTCCAATTCCGCATCTTCAATCCACTACCCTATATCTCACCAAATACCTCTCAATTTATCATGTACCTCCACTCTCAGACTCATCCCAAACCCCATTCTACTACTATGATCCTCAAAATAACCCTTTGTAGACTCTTCCCTCCTCTACCACTCCTTACATCATCTCATACCAAAGCAGATCTCCCTAACAAGCCATTCTAAACCCTTACCTCGGACTCTTACCCCCTCCACCGCCCCTTTACTCATCCCAAACCTCCTTCTACTGCTTTTAGCATCAACCAAAAAAGAATTTGCTGGACCTTTCCCTCTTCTATACCTTCACTATCCTTTGCAACAGGTCAACCGCTCAAATTAATTTAATATTTCCTCACTAATCCTGTTTGGGTTCCGGAGTAGCGGAAGGAGTCTGTTCCATTCTTACATCAAGAATAGTGTTGGATTTTATGGGATAATGGGTGTTAGACGTCACAGGCCCCTGAATAAAGACAACAAGACCATTCCTCACACTTGGGAGCTGCTGGCTACCTGTGAATAAGTCGACACAAAGGTAGAAGGCTCTTGAGGCCATAATGATAACTGCACTGCACTTGTAGCTGTTATGCTGCAATTTCAAATACCACGTACAACGTTTAAGGGTATCAGTCTTTGGCATTATCTTTTTGCAGTTGCTGAAACTTTCGACACATCAACAAAAGCAGGACGACAGTTTAACAATGCAGCATTCGACAAATGAGCAAACAAAATGTACGGGATGAATTAATTGTGCACTGTACTATAAACCATAAGGAAACTGCTAACAGGAAACCAAGTATAATACCAGTCTGCAGTTAGGCCCATGTATCTACATAGATAACATACCACACAAGAACTAAAAGAACAATCTCGGAGACTTCCTTACAACATGATTCTAACGAAGGCCAGGCATTGATAATAATATAATCAGAAAGAGGAAACATGGCAACACCAGATAAAGGCATGAAGTACAAAGGGATCTAACAGTGCACTGTTGAAATTACAGAAACAAAGTTCACATCAGTAAGAGGCTCACCCTGTTTTACCTCAAATAGCACCTATTACGCCCATTCTTTCCTTCACCCAATTTCACATTTAATTTAGAAACTTTATTATTAAATTCTCCAATTGGAATATTTATGGTAATTTAAGCAGCAATGGGTGACACCGCCGTTATGTAGTAAAAACCTTAGGGGCCAGGCGACATTTCACTCCTTGAATACTAAGGACAGGAGATACGCAGAAACACAATTACGCACAAAAAATGACCTGTAGGATAAGTCCAACCACAAGAGCAGACCTTAGCTTTTCAACATTCTATAAACAGGAACTTAGAAGAGACAAATGACCAAGATATGTCTCACGAGGAGAAGGTTGAGTATCAATGGCTTAAATGAATAAGGATGTTTTTACAGTATAAAGATTCTATTCCTGTGCAGACCAGTTATCTGTTAGTTTGCCCATATTACTGTTCTGCACAATCTTGGCTTCTACATGACAAGTAGAAAACCGGTCATGAAGCATTAACAGTTCACATATCTTCTTCCACACTCACACGGCTATTTCAAAAAGGTAATCTAAATATGAAAATATTCATTAGCAGATATGTAAAGAAGAGATATGTAGACACATTAGTTTAAAAGGCTATTGGTGAATTCGAATATGCTGGATATATGGTAAAATTATAAAATACCTTTCCTTCTGATACCCAGACAGCTTCACTTTGCTGGTCTTTGATTAAATCTTTAAGGCTGCCATACCAAGCTTCATTTGCTGAATTCAAATTTACAGTACCTTTGAAAGTAAAAATGTGTATACATATTATTTTTTTTTCTTCCAACAACAGCCTTGCTAGTCATCTGGCAAAAAGAATTCGGTTCAATCTGAGGTGCATTTTAAGCATCCTTTATCACAATGGAATTATAGTCAGTAAATGCATTAGTAAAGCAAATATCTTCAAACTTTCTCACAGGGTACATCAAACCAGATTATGAAAGCACCCTGAGGTCACCAAAGGATTTCACATAGGCTACCAACAAAATCATCAGGTTGTAATGGACCATAATCACAACTGACTGGGACAGGTTTAGACCCTAGCAGGCACAATCCATTGCAAATCTTGAACCATGCATCAAACTGGAGCACAATTTCACAATGTAACTAGTTGGCCATGTTATCAATCCCAATGTAATCTCAAAATGATAAATTAATGGCACATTAAAAAAATTAATTATGAATGCACGGCATCTAACCTGTGATGAGATGAGGGTATGTCTTCTTAAGCTTATTTGCCTGATCATACAGCTTTCGTGAGCTCTTGTTGGAGGAAGGACACAGTCTCTGCCTCATGACTTTAATACCAGATTTACTGTCTGGGTTTAATAGGATTACAATAGGGAACCATTGAGTATAGTTGAGCAGATCTACAGCTTTTGGCGTGACATCCAACAGTGCATGTTTATCCTATTGGGAGACAGATAAATAAAAACATCCAGATTAGAAGACAAGTAGTGAATGGTGAAGTACATGAGCAGATGAGCTGTATAATGTATCAATGGTGGAATCTGTGACCATCAATAAACACCTGAAACCCTTTCTAGTGACGAATTACATTCAATTCCATTTCAGCACAACAATGCAATATTTTGTAAAGTCGGATTTGAATGAAAAATTGTTGGATGGCCCACAAGCTGTCCCCTGGGATTTCCCGCCTCACTTAGAGTGCTGGGCAATGCGGTATTCACAATGTTGGAATCATTGCCTGTTCAACCATCAGGAACATTCATGTAACACGCTCAAGACCATTGCCACTTGTGTCCTTGCTGCAGATACCACAATGTAAACTGTGGCAATCACAGACCCAAAAAGTGCAGAAAACTCCCTTATAAACTGGATGAAAATTCAAGTTGCATAAAGGAACATTAGTTATCTTCCTTCTAAAGATTACCTACCTCCTCTCCCCCATTGGGTTTCTACCTTCTGGAATAACAATAGAAATAATGACAAGTTTCCCATCGCAGACCTATGGTCAAACCTTTTTATATGTAGGTGGTAGTGGCTAGGGGAAGGAAGGGAATACCCACCAAACCAGCAGACAAATTTTTATTCGACCGTACGTGGAATAAGAAATGTAATCGGTCCCAGGTTCCTGTATTCAAATGAACCTTTCCAGAACTGTGCATGTCTGAAGACACCACTTTTCTTCCTTGGAGAATGCTTACCTGTCAGTTGTAAACTAGGAATAAAGGGGGTGAGATTCATTTCTAAAGTTCTAAGGGACGTCACTTCATGCAAATGACAGAAATCCAGGTGTTAAGAATGGAGCTCATGCTGCCTTATCGACGTGTAATGGATATATTATGGATCAGTGTTACACCTCCTTGCCCAAACTATCATAAAGAAACTATCTGAGCTGATAAAGTCTCACAATGCAATTTACTTTAAAGTATAGGTTTCATTTCTGTGCTTTTTTTTTTTAGATGAAATACCATTAACCAATATCATGGATTGGATGATGGTCTGCTCTTTTTGTGATAAAAAGTTAAACAACTTATCAATGCAGCAACTAAATGTTTAGGCAAATGCAGATTGTTGTGTGGCTACTTATGCTCACTCACATTCAGGGATCATATACTGCTGCTCTTATACCTTCCATCTTTGGGGAAACGTGAAGTGTTTACTCTGAGGCACGTTGTGGGTTGCATCAGCTTAATTACGAAACAATGTTTGAGCACTGGACAAGATAGCAAGTTACTTTACCTGTTCAATTATCCTCCGAACAGTATTCAAACGCACCACACCACTTGACTTGTCTGAGCCAGCATCCTTGGGTTCTGTTTCTGCAAGGAAATAGTAAAATGTTGTACTACAAAAACCAGCAACTGTATTTTGCCATGTACACCTATCTTTATTTACTATTAAGAGCAAACGGCACAGCCTACATAAAAGGGAGTGAAATGTTGTGTGTGACAAACAGTGCAGCATAACATTAGAAAGCCTCAATGCTTCCATGCATCACGAAATAATAGAATTCTAAAGCAGCAAGTCTATAATAATCAGATATGCTTAACAAACTTCCCTGACTAAATGGACTTGTAAGTAAGCTTCTTCAATATACAAGGGGTATGGCTTACTGGTTCTTTGCAAGGAAGTGATAACTACCAGAAATACTACCTTCCCTAATGCAGGAATACATCAGCTAAAAAGGTGCCACCATAAAGTTTAAGTACCACATTTAGGTCACAAATAGGTACATGGAGAATCCTAGGGGAACTATCAAGATCTTCCATTGAAGGCTGAACTGCAATTTTAAAAATAGAGATGTATTGTCTGTTTTGTTAATAGACTGCAAATGCTGTCAAATGTAAAAGTATGGGGTATGTAAGCAAAACCACACTTTTGTGAAGTATGAAAATATTGTATAAAGTTCTATACAGAAGCATGGTGTAGTTTAACAATGTATACGATAGAAGTGTAGCTCAAAGTAGAAATATGGCAGGTCACGGTTCAGTTCAGAGTAACACACATTGATTTGTGAAGCAGTGGAAGGCTCTCTGGAACACAGAATGTACTCTCAACAGTAAGGCCTACCACTGCAGATCTCAGGCAAACGTAATCCACACAGGCAACCCCACCGACTCTCAAAGTTAAGGAAGGAGGACCAAGACAACCTTGAGGCCAAGTTGGAGGCAGCTGGCGACATGCACACCTCACACAGGTTTGGCGTAAGGACTCACTACAGTTTCCTGCAGGGCTTATCTCCACCTAGGCACTGCAGTGTTGATGGCGTACATGATTTCTTGATGAGTTCTCGTCTCTGGGAAGCCTATCCACTAGGTAGCTACTGCTGGGTGATTCCCTTGGCAGTCTTTTCCTACAGGGACACCTACAGTGCCTCTCTCTACACAGCAAAGCAGAATTCTAATACAAAGCAGAATATCCAGCAGAAAAGGATGTGTTACCCTGTAAATATCGGTTCGTGGCATGTAGTGCTGTAGATTCACATGCATTGCATTCTCCTGCTATTTAGTGTTGGGTTTGGAGTTGTGCGACAGATTTTTCTTCTAAGAAGGTTTTCAGGTCACGAGGAAGATTGACTCCTCCTCTCGGGGATGTTGCGCATGGGCATCAACTCCTTTGTTAGACTGCATTCACGCAGGCAGGTAAGGAAGGAGTGTAAGTAAAGTGTCAGTATAAAGATGTCCATGCTAAAAGAATTGTGTAAAGTAACTGCAACGGCCACAAGCGTTCGGGGTAGAGGGAGGGCACATGTGAATCTACAGCACAACATGCTTACAGGGTAAGTAACAATCCAGTAGGTGGCATGTGTGGCTGTAGATACACATGCTCTACACAGAATGTACAGCAGTCCCTCCTAATTAGCAGAGGCTAGCGTGTGGGAGTTACAGTAGTTTGAAAAAGTGTAAGTAGCACTACCTGACCTACATTGGCTTGTTGGTGAGCTAACACATCTACGCAGTAGTGTTTAGTAAATGTATGCAATGTAGGCCATGTAGCTGCTTTACAAATTTCAGCTATGGGGACATTTCCTAAAAATGTCACTGTTGCTCCCTTCTTACAAGTAGAGTACGCTCTGGAAATGAAAGGTAAATGACTTTCAGCTTTAATATAGCAAGTTTGAATGCATTTTTCTATTCATCTGGCTATGCCTGATTTGGATATAGGGTTACCTATATGTGGTGGTGAAAAAGCTACAAATGGTTGTTTTGTTTCCCCGAACGTTTTAGTTCGGTCCAAGTGAAACTTGAGTGCTGTTTTTACATCTAAGGTGTGAACAGGTCTTTCTGCTACAGAAAAAGCGTTAGGGGAAAAAACAGGCACTTCAATGGATTGATTGAGTTGAAATTGAGAAACTACCTTTGATATGAATTTTGGATTAGTCCGAAGTGCTAAGTTTTGTTAATGTATTAGTAAAAATGGTTCTTCTAAGGTTAATGTCTGAAGCTCACTAACACTCCTGTGTGAGGTAATGGAAACTAAAAATACAATTTTCCATGAGAGAAATTAGTGTAATGTTAGAAAAGGAGGACCCATAAGCCTTGTAAGCACAATGTTTAGGTTCCAGGAGGCGCACGAGGTGACTCGTTTGAGTACTTCAATGAATACTTTAATGACAGGAATTCTGAGGAGTGATAGATGCTCTCTACTTTGAAGACAGGCAGCTATTGCAGCAAGATGTCATTGAATGGAAGTGTATGCCAAATTGGACGTTTCCAAATGAAGAAAATAGCAAATAATGTACTGCACAGTGACTTTGATAGGATTAATGTGTTAGACTGGCAATAGCAAACAAAACACTTCCATTTTGCAGCGTAGCAGGCTCTAGTTGTAGGTTAGCGTGCATGCATTCTGATGGGAAGTTTAAATAACCAAACTCTAAGACCTCAGGAGCCAAATCGTTAGGTTGAGCATCTTGGGGTCTGGGTGCCGGATTTGTCCTTGATCCGGAGTGAGAAGGTCCAACATGTTGGGGAGCTTCTCATGTGGGACTACTGAGCGATCCAAGAGCATTGAGAACCCAGGCTGACGTGCCCATGTTGGAGCTTCTAGGATCATGGTGAGACGTTTGCCTGAGTTTCCGCACCAGAAATGGAATGAGAGGGAGGGGTGGAAAAACATAGGTAAATATCCATGACCAACTCATCCATAGTGCGTTGCCCTTGGATAGTGGGTGTGGGAAACTGGATGCTAAGTCTGGGCATTTTGCGTTTTCTTTTGTGGCGAAGAGGTCTATGAGGAGTCGCCACTATTGAAAGTAGGGACAGATGGTTGTCTGTTCCCGGTAGATATTCTGCCAACAAATGAATGTGATGGTGAAGAGCCCAGTTCCATATGGTCGGAGAGAGGCTTCACAACTGGAAAGACGGTCTACCCCCCCACCCCCCACCCCACCCCACCCCACCCCACCCTCCTGTTTCTGTACCTAGTACATGGCTGCTGACATATTGTCTAGTCGGACTAGGACAACCTTGTGAGATAGTTGGGGAAGGAATGCTTTCAGTCAAAGGAATATTGCCGTAAGTTCGATGTAGTTGATGTGTAGGGACTGGTGTTTGGCATACCACAGACCTTGTATTGTGTGGTTGTCGAGATGTGCACCCCAGCCAGTCTCTGAAGCGTCTGCAGTGAAAGTGATTTGAGGAACAGGGTCCAGAAAAGGCAGTCCCTTAAACAAATTGAAGGGGCTCCACCATTGCAGAGAATGGTGAATCTGGCTGTCTATCAACACTAGATCCTGGAGGTGACCCTATGACTCAGACCACTGACAAGAAAGATTGGTGTAGTGGGCGTACGTTTAGTCTTGCGATGGGAACTATGGCAATGCAAGACGCATCATACCTAGTAGAAACAGAACCGTTCGAACTGCGAGTGTACTGTACATCTGAAATTGAGGTAGGAATGCCTGAAAGTTTTGTATCCAAATGGGATTGGGGTAAGCTAATCCTAAATGTGTGTTGAGGACTGCTCTCAAGGATGGCTGAATTTGACGAAGTTGAAGGTGAGACTTGGGGACATTGATGGGGAGACCCAATTTGTGTAGCAGGTCTATTGTAATTTGTATGTGTTACTGACACTGCAGATGTGTTGGGTTTGATTAGCCAATCGTCCAAGTACGGGAATACATTAATGTTTTGTTAACGTAAGTGTGCTGCTACTACTGCTAGGCACTATGTAAAAACTCTTGGTGTGGTAGTGACACCGAAGGGAAGAAATTGGAATTGGTAGTGTTTTCCTGCTATGACAAACCTGAGGTACTTGCGAGAAGCAGGATGAAGGGGTATAATGAAAAAGGCCTCCTTTAGGTCCGAAGTGGCCATAAAGTCGCCCATCTGTAGAAGTGGAATGACATCTTATAGAGTAATCATGTGAAAGTGTTCTGATAGGATGTAGGTGTTTAGAGGTCTGAGATCTAGAATTGGTCTCAGTGACAGGGCTTTCTTTGATATTAGAAATTACAGGGAATACACCCCTGTGCCTTGTTGATGAAGGGAGCTGGTTTAATAGTTTCTTTGGGAAGAAGGGCTTGTAACTCTTGTTTCAGAAGTGTTAAGTGATCCTGCAATAGTCTGTGATTGCGGGGTGGAATGTAAGGTGGTGTGGAAATGAGCTCCAGACAGTTGCCTTCTTGGATAATGGCAAGTACCCATTGGTCTGTTGTGATAGTTTCCCAGACCAGGTAAAAGGACTGTAGTCTTCCCATGACAGATTTTATGTGATCAGGGGAATGAGAGGGCAGTCATTGTTTGGGGGCGGAGGCTGCACCACGTGTTGAAAAACCCATACTTCATCCCCTATTATTATTCACTCTAAAGGAGCCTTTGTAAAATTCTTTAGTTTAAGTGGATTGCCCTTGCTTTTGCTGGTAGGTGAAGGCAGCTGTGGCAAAGGATTTGTATCCACCCGTGCAGCCTGAGCGGCTAAAAGAACTGCGAGGTGTAGGTGTTTGCAGTGCTTCCATTGCTTTTGCAGTGGCTTTTTTCATTTTGTCTAAAATGGAGTCCACTTTAGGGCCAAATAAATCAAAACTGCTTGTTGAACGTCTGGTTTAAAACCTGAGTCAGACACGCATTCTGAGCAATATACTGGTGTTGATGGCCCTAGCGGCTGTGTCTGCTGCATCTAAGGCACATCTGATTGAATTATTGGTGATGGGCTGACCTTCGCTAACTAGTTGTTGACCCCTTTTTTGTGTTCTTCTGGAAGACACTGCCGCAGTTCTTCCCTTTCATCCTAGTAGGCCATATCCTAACGTGCAAGTAGGGCTTGGGAGCTAGCAATATGCCAATGATTGGCTGCTTGAGCTGCGACATGTTTCCCAGCAGCATCAATGCATTTGCTTGCTCTCTCAGGAGGAGGGTATCTCCACTTGCCTCACTTTGCCAGTTTTTACAAGCTGTGGGAGGCACGATGAAGTCTAGTGGGACCTGGATAGATATAAAAAGTGGGTTGGAGGGAGCCGCTTCACATTTTTGTAATCAACCCGTGGGGTTATGGCACGGGCATGGACAGGCTCTTTAAATATGTCATCGGTGTGCCGTAACATGCCTGGAAGCAGGGGAAGAACTTATGAGTGGATGACAGCACGTAGGACACGATGTCCTGTTCTAGAGATTCTCTATGAAGTTAGATTCCATGATAGGTAGCTGCCCTGGCAATTACTTGTTGGTAAGTACTAGCATTCTCTTGTGGTAAAAGGCAAGATGGGTAAAGATCTGGGTCATTGAGAGTTATGGGGTCTGTATCATAAATAGACCAAGGATCTGGTTCACCTACTGGTTCTCCTAAACTCCCACGTTGGCAAACCTGCATGTGTATGGTCTAGAGGGTCCTGATGTGGCGAAGGAGGAGATGGTGGTGAATCTGGAGGAGGTTGTGTTGTTGGAGGATGATATGCAGGGATTGTAGTCTTGTCTTTTGTCTTCTATTTGGAATGTTCAATTCCTCCTGTAATGCCAAATGTCTTTTAGGAGAGGAGGCTATGATTCACCCGTGCCTTCATGAATATGGATCTTTCTCTGTTTAAAGTTCATCTTTTCAAGAATTGGCTCGACCTAAGACAAAGAAACTGAAGAGAGCTTCGAGTGTTTGAGGTCGGTAGATTTTGAAATCAAGCCGTCAGATTATTTCTACTCTGGCACAGACGGAGATGGAGTTGGTTGCCATGTTGGCTAGGTGGAGACTCGATCCAATGCGCTCAGTGCTGAAGCAGAAGGCTTATGTTTAATGGCAGTTTTCGGAGCCAGGCCCGAAGGTGGGGCATCCGAAATCTGGATCCAAACATGGGCGAAGGCATTGACGGTCTGGTGACCTGTAGAAGTAGAAGGGGTGGGTATTTGGAACTCTTTTTCAGTGAAGAAAGGTTGGGGGCAGCAGTACTCATGAGCTGCTCAAGGGGGAAGCAGTACTCATGAGCTGCTCAAGAGGCAGGGTGTATTCAAGCTCTTCCTCCACAAAGGAGCTGGAGATCTCAATGGAGAACGCTGCATCCTCCTCCTCACTTTCTGGCTCTTCCTTGGTGTGCTCTTCACCGAAGATGTTCTGAGTATCATCCTCGGTGCAGCAAGACGTTTCCAGTCAACTTGCCCTTCGTGCTCGAACTGTCTTTTTTGATCAGAAAGATTTGCAAGTGTCGCAGTCAGCTTCACTGGGGTCTGGCAACAGGCAGAGGTTACACACCTGGTGCAGGTCGGTGTGTGGATATTTGGCGCAACATTGTGGACAGAATGGAAAAGGTGTTCGTATCATCAGGAGCACATCTTCCGTAATGAGAGTGCACGCGGAAAGATAGGCCCAAGACAGGTGGCACCCCTAGGATCAATCGATCGAAGTCCGACACAACAAAGATTATCGGCAACGGTTTGGAAAAGAGCAAATGAGATTCCCTACACTGTCAAAGACAGGATAGAACCGAAGACTCGTACAGCATGGAGTTGAAGAGAGGCACACGTCAGAACCCGACGGCAGAGAGAAAACAATCTAACAAAGGAGTCGATGCCCATGCACAGTATCACTGAGAGGAGGAGTCACTTTACCTCATGACTCAAAAGAATTCTTTGAAGAAAAACCTGTTGCACAGCCCCGAACCCAACACTAGATAGCAGGAGTATGCAGAGCATGTGTATCTACGGCCACGCATGGCATCGAACATGTTGATTTTTCAGAAGATGTCCCCTAGCCTGGCTGGGATGCTAGCAGTCAGTGTCACTGCGCTAGGGCGGGTGTCACTGAGAAATCTAGGAAAACTGCAGGCACATTCTTGGTTTACTCACATAAGCAGGAAAATATTGTTACAAATATCCTGCTCAGAGAAATCCAAAACGTAGGCAGAATAGGGAAGGAAGCCTTCACACTTTACACGCATTAGCAGCATGTCTTAGGCCTTTGCAAAAGGCTATCCCTGCAATTCTAAATAAACTGATGTCTCCAGTTCTCCAACAACTTAGTCTGGATCAAAACATAAACATCAGGAATGCTAGCAAAGCACACTGCTCATTTGGCA
This sequence comes from Lissotriton vulgaris, assembly GCF_964263255.1. Classification (NCBI taxonomy): domain Eukaryota; kingdom Metazoa; phylum Chordata; class Amphibia; order Caudata; family Salamandridae; genus Lissotriton; species Lissotriton vulgaris. The sequence goes on along the minus strand of NC_141689.1, from coordinate 907,463,920 downwards.
GGCTAACTCCAACCTCCATTTTGTACATCATCTCCACAGTGGCAATCCCAAATGGATCCCACTGTGTGCCAAAGCAATCCATCGCCTATACAATCCTGCTATGTCCATGCACAAGGGAAACTATGAAGGATCCAGCTGCGGAAAACTGACTAGACAAGTTCCACTGGAAAGGCCAGCATACCATTCGCTCTCCATCGTTAAAAGAAATAAGGCCTGCTGTGCTGTTTATAATTCAGAATTGCCCCAGAGTTTGGTCTAGGGACGGCGTACAGCAAAGTAGGCATTGTGTTTCCTCTGGACCACAGATTTTTGCTTTGCAACACAAACCATAACTATAGCGGGCATCACCGCACATGCATTATCATCTTGCTGACCAAGGCCAAAAATAGGTCAAATATAGTAGAGACTCACTTCAAGGTTAGTTCAGGGTAAGGGTAAACACTTGCAAAATCACGCTGGGGACCTTCGCCACCTCTACGCTATGAAATTCACTGAACCTTAGTTAAACTAAGCAACAGGTGATGATGAAGGTTAGTTAAAAATCAATTCTAAAAAGAAATCTGTTAGTTGTTATGCTTATGATCTAATACCAAAAAACCACTGACATTTGCCAGTTATGGTAAGTTACAGAACGTTAAAAGGAACAAGAACAGATTAACAATGGTACATGCCAGTTGCAATCACAAACAGCTTCATGTAAGATATCCCTGAGAGGTGACAGCATATCGATTTGTCAAAACATTCTGTGGTTAGTGGAAACACAAACTTTATATTCTGCTATAAAAGAAGCAAGTAGACAAAACCTGAAAAGTTTCCACGTTATAAACAACCTTCTTAACTCCCTACTTAGCAGTCAGATACAGCATTCACTTACAATTTCACCTAGTGTACGGCATACATGCTTTCTTACTTTGCAGTCGACATCCAGAACTAAAGATTGAGAATTTCATGATAAAGATTATTGAAGACTTACTGGCAAGTTGATAGAGTTCAGGCAAATCGTGAGCCAATTTTTCCATTGCCACGTCTGCAATAGGGCCAAAGACTACAACAGGTCGTTTAAAACCAGCTGCAAAGTAGAAAAGCACTGTTTAAAGAAACGCTCATTTAGCAGAAAAAGTTCAGCGAAATCACACTGACAAGTGAATTCACTGTAAAATAAAATGATTGGCATAAAACTAACATCATTTCTCTTATCATTAGATTAAACAAGTAAAAGCAGGGTATTTATTCTGACGTACCGCAGAAAGAAATAGGAGATTTGGGCACACTGAAGAAGCTTGCAATACGTGTGTATTGATAGGACCTAGAATAGTTTACTTTTTACACAGTACTTGACGCAGTGAAATGAGGTACATTCAAACTAGCCACAACTTTCCCAACTACTAAGGGTCTTCAGCAATCAGAGTGGGGCTTTTTAGTTTTTAATGTTTTACATGCTGAAATTTAAATCAAAATTATCTAATCACATTTTTAACATGGGTACATGGGTGACATGGCAGATTGGGAAAGGAGCCAGAGAGAATGAACTGAGGGTCACCAACAACAGCAGGGTTTGACATGACACATAAAAAGAAGTTACAGACACTAACATTAAATCAAGATGACAAAGAGTCACAGACCGATGATAGCATGGACACTGTTATGCAAGGGTCACTGGCACAGGGGATTAGGGACATAAAAATGGGAGTCACAGATATGGCGTTTGCCAGTTTGGAATTTGTAGGTGAGGAAGGGGATCTCCACAGAAAACTTGAATCAAGGCGTATTTGCACGTGTTAAACACACACAGGATACTGCAAGATTTTTTTTTTATTAACAGGCACTTAAATCCTGGATAACACAAAGGTCATCTATGAGGTTAAACAGGTGAAGTTTCAGTAATTCTTGGTACAATTAAGATATAGATATTGAACTAAGGCCCAAAGTATGCTCAAGATATAACAAAACTACACTTGAAATACTTTTGTCGGCTTAAGGTTGTTCACCTTCACGTAACGTTATCCTTTCATAGGCTGGGAATTTTGTGCTGACAGCTGTAATAGCAGCCTGGTCGTCTCGACTCTTCTTAGCATTCTTTTTCATGCCAGTCCTTTGGCCACGACTTCTGTAGAAATCTGCTCTGTCCCCAGCGGCTGCTCTCTGAGCGTTTTGAACACTAGCCATCTGCTCTGCCCTGAAAGATACAAACACCATATTTCTAAAGCAGAGAGAAAGCAACATTATGAAACAAAGTACAGCCAGACTAAGTAATGGCGCAATTTCCATAAAGCTAAACATGGGAAAAAGAACATAAAACAGTAAATATGATGTGTGAATTTATGTGCTGAATCAACATTGGCATTCTCCATGAATCTACATTTTTTCCTTTCTGAGTACAACGTTTCGACCAAGAACTCTGCAAATTCTAGCAAGGCAGAACATTAGGCTGTAGGGGAAAGGAAGGTTAGAAAGATCACTGGTGGAGTGGATCAGTGGTTGAGTTGATTAACGGTGGAGGAGATTGGTGATGTATGGGATAGTTCAATGGTAATACATTGCTTAAAAAGTAAATAACATACCCCTCAACCCCCCAAATATTAATTACACAACATTGAGTAATTTTTTCAGAATCACAAAGTTGAAAGGGATGTTGAATTGGTTGCAGAGGAAATGCTATCTGTTACTGAAGGGATCCAAAAGACCATCTCTCCTTAGGGTCCCCTCATTATTGACAAGCTCAGGAGTTTCAATCCCAGCCGCCGTCCAAGCCCTGAGGTGTCTTAGCTGTGAAAACCCACCTCTCAAGGGGAGTAATCCCATTAGGAATATTGCAGGCGCAGAAAGCAGGTCCTCAAGGCACCTACGCATCGCCCATTTAAAAAAAGCGCAAGCCAATGGCCAAGTGGTTAGGGTTCCAGGCCAGGTTGATTTTCACCCCCATCAGGAGCACCACCAAAGCCCCTTTCTCTATACGGTTCCCCAAATTCCTCCAGTTCATGAGCGCTCCATACCACCAGCCATCGGGCAGGGAACTATAATTGTGCAGCTAGGTAATACAGTTCATTGTCTGGCACTCCAAATGATTGCGTTGCATTGGGCTTGGAGCACAGTCCTGTGGTTTCCCCCCATCCCAGATAATTTCCCTGAGCAATATATTAAGAGACTTGAACCACTTCTGCGGGACCCAAACTAGGAGGTTAGCAAAATAGCAAAGCACTCTGGGTAGCACAATCATCTTTGACAGGGTAGTCTTCGCCATTCCTCCCGAAGATGACCCTATCTGAAAGATAGATCTTGACTCTCGCATATTTAAGGACCCATGGCTCCAATCTAATACCCGCTTGCCACACCATCACCCGAGGAGCCTGCTGCTCATGATTTACTGGCAAGGTGAAGGTCTACTGTGCTCTCCAGATCTCCCCCGCCCACTCCTGCCTAGCCGAGCTATAACTGCTCATCATCTGCATACAGGGAGATTACGTGTTTTGCCATCTAGTAATGGAATGCCCCTCCGGGGCTCCTCGGTATGGAGTATAGTAGTGAAGGGTTCCACTGCAAGGGCAAATTGCAGTAGGGAGAGAGGACATCCCTGCCTGGTTACCCGGTGTACCTCAAACATTTCAGACATGCACCGACTCATCAGCACTCAGGCCTTTGTGCCTGAGTAGAGCTGGAACACCGACCGGTCCTATTCCACAAGCTAGGTTAGTTTTGCGCATATTAGCCCTCAGATACCCCCAGTGCAGAGAATGGAAGGCTTTTCGTACATTAGCGGACAACACTATTGCATCCGGAAAAGAGTAGCTAGCAGTCTCATCTGGTACTTAGTACAGTCTATGAATATTTTTTGAGGTGTTACATTATGAGCAAAACAGCTTAAATCCTCACCGTATTAGCTGTTGCATGTGAGGCAACAGGTGGATGGGTAGCACTTTGCTTAGAACCATATAATCCGAGATTCAGCATAGAAAGAAGTCTGTAGGACACCACTCCATGCACATCACCAGGTAGTTTAGGCATCAACACTATAAAATGCTCTCCGGTGGTATCAAGGAGGAACCTTTGGTCTAGTGCCCCCACATACATTTTCACAAGTTTCAAAGCCAGGAGGGTGACATAAGGGAGGTAAAATTCATCTGGTAGGCATTCGTACCTGGTGTTTTCGCCCGGGCTAGCTCATTCACTGACCCCCTCACCCTTCCTGGGTCTCCTCATCAAATGTTGGTAGTTGCAGATTGGTTGCCCGATTGAAAAAGTCTTCAACCATTGCTAAAGCTGGACACAGCTAACTATACAGCTCCTGAAGTGGGAGAACACTCTGTGGATTAACCGTTGTGTATATTCGAGAGCACCTGCCAGTTTTGCAATACGGGAGATGGGACGGCTCTTCCTGGCCAGTTGAACCAACCAGGAGAGTAGTCTGCCAGCCTGTTCCCTGTCTGCATGTGTAGCAGTCAAGAGTTTGTATTTTTTTCTGGCATAGTGGAATACTTTTACTTCTCCTTCAGCAATCTATGTTTGATTCCTGAGTCCACCAAAAGCACCACCTCCAACCATCGGATACTGTCCTCCAAATAGGACAAATCTCCCTCTAGTGATTTTCGGGCCCCCAGGAATGCCCAAAACAATAGCTCCACACCACCACCTTGAACACGCCCCAGTCAATGGTAGTGTGTGGGGCCCTACACTAGTTATGTTCAAAGTAGTTCCTGATTGTGTCGGCCAGGTGGTGACATAACACGGTCTCATGCAGGTGGGACATGCGGAGCCTCCAAGTGTGGATAGGAGGTGTCTGTCTCTTCCAACTGAGACTCATAAGTAGGTGAATATGTTCCAAAAGTGTGTGGCTCAAATATTCCTATATGAGCAATAAATTAATCAAACTCCGGGGATCATTTCAATCTGTCTCGAAGGACATGGAGATCATGCCCCGTCTCCCGTCGAAACTCAGCCTACAGCCGTTGGCCAGTCCCAAGTGGCCCAGCTGCTCCTGAAATCCCCAGCCATCTGGACACTAGGGGAGTCTGCCAGTGGGGGCACCAACCTTCTTAAGTCTGTATCTATAACGCAGCTATAGTCTCTTCGGGCCACCACACCCTGAGCCTGTCCATGCATACTACCCAGTGTCAGATATGTGCCACTGAGTCTCCCCCACACTAACACAGATCTGCCCTCCTTGCCAATATTAACCCTCAGGGGTTCAAATGGTGTCCCAGGGTGGACCCATATGAGCGCACCTCTAGCAACGGAAGAGTAGCCTGTTGAGTGTACCTGCCCCGTCCATCGCCTCCCAAATTTAGGTATTTACCCATCAATCGAGTGTGTTTCTTGCAGAACGGCACATTGCCCCGTGCATTTCAGCAATGCCAGTATATTGTGACATTTGCTGGCCTAGCTCAATAAGCGTACCACCAGATGCACCACTGCTGATACAAAATGCTGGCATGACTTTTCCTTTCCTTATGTGAGAACTGCAGCTGCTGTCAATGTGCTGGTGTCAAGCTTCTGTGCCACTCAAAAAGTTATTAAAAGCCTTATTTCAAACTAGCTTATTGCACACTATGCCGGAGCAATATACAGAAGGTAATATAAAGATGGGATTTCTGAAATTCTTTTCGCAAGACAATGTGTGCACACACACACACACACACACACACACACTGTGCACCATATTCAGTTGACCAACTTTTGCAAGGTCGGTTGAGCGTTCATGCAAGCATATATTAATCAGAAAATATTTTGGTACTTCTTTAATGTTGCCACAACATAAATAGATATTGTTACACCCCAAACAAATTACTTGTATATCCTACCGGCTTTTGCTTGGAATGATGCCTTTTTCCAGTTCATTGGCAATTCTGACAGCCAGCCAGCTTCCAAGTTTTCCATCATACAGTGTGTCCACCACTCTGAAGATTTCCCCTCTGGTGAACCCCAGTGTCTGTGGAGCCTCCTTCTCATATTCAAAATGAGTCCTAATAAAGAATGAGTCACCCCTTCCACAGGCAAGAATATTCTTGTAAACTAAATAAAAACACAATATGTGACTATTATGACAGTCAAAAAGGCAAAAACGCTTGCTAGTAAACAACAGTAGACAAAGTGCATATAAAAGTGGCATGGAAGTAATATATGTATGAAGCGAAGCCTACTTAGGGGGTCCAAGACTTCTTTGAAAATTAAATCATTTAAACAGATTAATAGTGAATATAAATGAACATGCAAAATTTCAGGTAAAACATTAAAAAACATTCTGTAAATGTGAAAATTTGAATTTGAGGCAAACAATTAAGTTGGTGTCGTCAGATTGATTTGTGGGAGCAGTGGAAGTGCATCTAACATACTATATTGCGGATGAGTGGACTAAATTGAATTTACAACAGCTCCAGCCTTCGCATTAAAATTAAAACAGTTTTTTATATTTCTTTGTGAATTAAATATATTTAATCATTTATGTATTTGTTTGATGAATGCTGTTTTTGTATTTGCTGTGGATTATTTTGCACTTCAAATCACCGAAAATGTTTATGCCAGGGACCCTTGCTTCCAGTAATGACTCAGTGGGAGTTCTCGGATTCCAATATTGATTCAGTGGGGTCCCTTTGTCCCGTAATGATTATTGGGTGGTCCACAGTAGTCAAAATGTTAAGAAACACTACTTAAAGTGATATAGCCATAACAGCAATGTGTTCTCTTGCTTCCTTTTAGGATCAAGCTGCAAACCAATCATTAGTCTGAGTTCCTAGGCCCTGCCACCCTCTTCATTGTATTCGGCGAGGATCATCAACTTTGCAGTCTATGTTTCATAACCTTTACTCTTGTATTCCCCTTGTAACACTACTTGGCAATCTTCTGAGGCTGCCAGGGGATTTTGTGTGTGGATGTCTGGTATTTTCATCCTTCAGTGTATCCTCTTTTTGTGTACCTGACACACATCTTAGTATTTTGATTTGGTCACAAGAAAAAATGATTAATGCAGAGGAATGGAAGTGATATACTTAAGACTTTAATACATATTTTAAAAATTGTTCTGCAAAAACACGCTCATAAATTGAACAGCCCTGGGGTGGGACCCCACCTGGATGATAATCTGTGTTAAGGATTCTTTCTGTGAGAGGCAAAAGAAGGTGCTGGTAAGCAGGGTCTAATCATAATAAAAGAGGATTATATGTGGGCTCATTTCTTAGCAGCAGACATTATACAGAACCTGGAGGGTGGCATATACTCTGTAATTACCATGAAGCACTGTCGTAGGGGTGCGAGCCAAGAGGGAGTAGAATACATGTTGCAATTTAAAAAGTGGGCTAGGACAGACTTTTAATTTGGGGTTCAGGACACCTACTCAGGCAGTACAAAACTGCTTAAAAGTTAAATAGTATTAGCAATTAATAAATAATATATACTTAAAAAGCAAAAAACTTTCAAATGATCAGTAAAAGGTGAAGGAATTTGAAATTGGAGGCTGAAAGTTAAGTTGGTATCCTCTTATCTTAATCCATGGGAGCAGCCTAAGTCCAGCAAAGTGAAGCTAGAATGGACGATTGGTGTTCTCGACTGAAACACTCTTAACCACTGATAAAAAGAAAGCATGACTTAAGAGCAAAACGAGGGGGGGCGTGGCCTGGAGCCGTTGATGGTGGACGTGTAGTTCACCAGCTCCGTCCTGAGCCCTGAACACAAGCTGAATATCCTGCACTCCCCTGCCTGCAACCCACCTGATCCCTTCACAGGTTGTCTCCGGGAGCGAGTGGCGTGAGGCGGTGAGACATAACCCCTCTCGGACCACTCCTTTGGCGAGTTCCGGCGACGGAGCCTGTTGCGGCCTACGGGTCGAAGTGAAGCCCCGGCCTAAAGTGATCGGCCTGGCCGGCCTACCCCCAGCCTCCTTCGCGGTCCAGTCGGGACCCGGGAATGGACATCCCCTGAATTGCCGGACAGAACCACGGCGTGAGGTATGGTGCCCCACCCTAACTGAGGCTCCGCTTCCCCCCGCTTGGCCGCTTCATCACCGGCCGGCCGCCCTGCTGCGAGGCCCCGCCGGGGTGCGGGAACACTCCCGGACCATCCCCCCGCCTGCCCACGAAGCTAGCGAGACTCCGGCATTCCGCCGCGGGGACACGGACCGAAGAGCGGGCGGCACGCATAATTCATTGGCGACACTGCGAGACCGGCTTCGCCCTGCACAGGCTACTAGCACCGCAGCGCAGGTCGGCCCGACCCGGATAGTATCCTGGCGCCATCTTGTCATCAAACCGGGGCTTGGTAGAGACGCTCGGGCCCTGGCAGTCTCGCCTCGCATGCCCCCGAACCGATAGACGGAGGACCTGAGACGGTCACGCAGCACAGAGTGGCACACATCTGAGACACGCGGACCTCAGGTACAGGGGTCTGAAGAGGGGTAGTGCGCCACGCGCGTTGGCGCCTTATTACAGCGCTGCAGCCCCGACCCTTGCCTCGCTCCCGACAGCCACGACGAGCTCACTCTGCAGTGGCCTGGACCCTTCCGCCTCTACCGCCCCATCGCCTCTACGGACCTGGGGTCATACCTGCCTATGGAGACGCCGGAGGCGCACCGACCCATTCCACATTAACGCCTCGCCTAAGTAGCCTACGCTGTCCCTGCCAGCCCTGGGGTCCTCGCTACATCCGCCTCTACACAGCAAGTAGTGGTCCTTCAAAAACCACTACCGGACACTCAGAGGGACTGCGGCGGTCTGCTGCATCTGCTACAGCGCCACCCTGCTAACTAGATCTATGGGCAGAAACAGGGGCAAACCTCAGGACCAGGGCGCCCGGACGGACGTGCAGTCCACGGGCTCTGAAGACCCGCTGGCCTCCTCCAGCATGGACATCATCCCGCCGACCGGTAAGGGATCGCAGGACGCCAAGCTAGATCTGATCCTGAATGAAATACGCGCGACGCGCGAAGCGCTAGAATCGCGCATAGACAACATGGCGACTGGCCTGTCCCTACTGAAGGCTGACCATAACAAGTTGGCGGATCGAGTGGCAGAGCAGAAAATAGCGCTAGATGACCTTATCCCGCAGCAGACGGAACACTCCACAAAATTAGAAAACGTAGAGAAGCAACTAAAGCAACTATGGGGTAGAGTGGACGATGCTGAAGGACGCGCCCGCCGCAACTACGTCCGCATCCTGGGCATTCCGGAGAGAAGCGAGGGGAGGGACCCCACGCAGTTTGTGAAGGATTGGCTAAGGAAGCTGGTGGGCCAGAGAGACCTCACCGCCCTCTACAGTGTGGAGCGGGCCCACAGGATGCCATCACAGCCCCCTCAACCAGGGGCACCCCCTCTCCCCCTGATCGCTCGTCTCCTCCACTTCAGAGACCGAGACACGGTCCTGCGAGCGGCCAGAGAGGAAGCGCCAATACGCTTCGAGGATAAGAATATATCAGTCTACCCTGATTTCACGCCCACAGTACAGCGGGCCAGATCCAACTTCATGGGGTTGAAACGCAAATTACGGGACAGGGACATGAAATATGCACTTTTGTTCCCTGCTCGGCTCAAAATCCTACATAACAAAAAGTCCCATTTTTTCGACTCGCCTGAGGAAGCGGCAGAATGGATGGAGGTCACTCTGACCCCGCCGGCATCACAGGACCCGTTCACAGACCACCACAGTGACACCCACCGGGGCTCGCCAGGCCGACGGAACAACACTCACAGCCCCAGCCATCATACATCCCATGGAGCATCGGCGGCGTCGCATCCCACTGGTCGCCAGGCGGCGGACCACTCGTCATCATCCCCGCAACAACGTCTAACAGAGGAGGCACTGGCCGCCCACGACGCGGGAGCAACCGGAGACAGACTCACCGTCACCACCGACACCCACACTGAGGTGTCTGGTTCAGTTGACAGCTTGCAGCTCTTCCCGAAGATCACGGCCCAAATGGCAGAGGAGTTCTGAACCACGACACGATTGATGCTCACCGGGTGGTAACGTATGACTAATCCCCCTCCTTCACATATGGTGGGTTGTATGTTTAGGGGCCCATTGTATTGTGGGCTATCATGCCCACGCTGACCGTTCAGTGTCAATCGACGGAGGCCTACTACCCCCGGTATGCACACGAACTTGACTGACTTGTGCCCACGTTGGGCACCATGGTTTGGCTCCTGGGTACGTTGGCTCAGGGACCTTTTTGTTCAGGGGTTACTTGTTTGCGAGACACTCTCACCTTTTAGCACAACAGGACATGTGGGGTCACCCAGTTGTTTTACATTGCCGCACCACACAGATGGTAATGGGACCTTTTAACAATTACCAATTGTGCACCTGGAACGTGCGTGGCATGGGATCAGTGCACAAACGACATAGAATCCTTGCACAACTCAACCGCAGGGGGACTCAGATTGCTTGCTTGCAGGAGACACATTTAAACACTGCTGAAGCGGTGAAATTGCGCAAGAAATGGAGAGGGCAGCTCTTTGCTACCTCATATTCTGCATTCTCAAGGGGGGCGGCGATTTGGCTCCGTGGCTCTCTTCCCTTTCAGATGCTGGAGCAACGGATTGATCAGGAGGGTCGCTATGTATTTGTACAGGGACTGTTGAATGGGGAGGCGGTTGTCATTGGATGTGTGTACTCACCTAACGCAAACCAATCGGAATTTTTGTAAACTGTCAACGGGGTACTTGCAGATTGGGCCGACCATCGCTGGATCATCGGGGGTGATTTCAATCCTGTACTTGATCTTATGCTAGATAGATCACACCCCCCCTTACAGGCTACCGAGAGCAGGAAACAGGCTGATGCGCTTGCGAGTTGGGCTGAGGGCTGGGATTTGGCAGATGTATGGCGCAGCATACACCCTCTGGAAAGGGAATACACTTTTTTCTCCCCTCCCCACCAGCTTCACACCAGAATTGACCATGTTTTCTGCTCCCGTTCCCTTACAGCAATGATTGTCCAGACCCAGCACATGGGGAAAACTCTATCGGACCATAACCCAGTGGAGATTACATGGCAGTGGGGTAGGAAGCTAGCTCCCATTCCGACTTGGCGACTGTCTCCTGATCTCCTCGAGGATTCGGTCTTCCGGTCCTCCCTGTCCGACACTATAGACACCTACTTCTCCACGAATGCGAACACGGCCAGCTCCCGGCAGATAGAATGGGACACTTTCAAAGTCTGTCTTAGGGCGGCCGCTATGACTACTAGGGTGGGAAGGAAGCGGGAGGTGATCAGCCAACTGAAGGAGGTGGAGGGCTCACTCGCGTCCCTAGAGAATGAGGCAGCGGGCACCAACGCTCCCTTTACACCACTGCAAGAGGCACACATTAGGCACGCTGAGCTACTGGAAGACCTGCGGCTAATAGACTATAGGGAATACACAAACAGACACCATACGCAGGCGGACCGAGCCGGTCCCCTATTAGCCCGCCTCCTACGGGACTCCCCGATCAGCCACCCCATTTTGAGGGTCTTGGACCAATCTGGCCGCTCGGCTACCACCCAAATAGGGATTAATACGGCGTTTAAGGACTATTACACCACGCTATACGGTCCCCCCAGCCCTTATCAGAACCCGCGCTTGCGGCCTTCATGGAGGGTCTGGATCTTCCACAACTTTCTGCCAACCAGAACAAAAACTTGAAACGTACTATTTCAGTGGCGGAAATTAGACAGGCGATACGAGCCCTTCCGAAGGGTAAGGCCCCCGGAACGGATGGCCTACCAGCTGAATTCTACGCAACATATATAGACCTCCTGGCCCCACGGTTACACACTGTGTACCTGGAAGCCCTCCGTACAACCTCTCTACCGCAATCATCCATGCAAGCACTGATCACGTCCCTCTTGAAACCGGCCAAAGATGGCCTGCAGATGGCCGATTACAGACCCCTGTCCCTTCTCAATACTGATTCTAAAATATTGAGCAAGGTGCTGGCGTCGAGGCTCGTGCAGAATGTGCCTCAGCTGGTCCACCCGGATCAATGCGGTTTTGTAACGGGCCGTAATACGGCCATGAACCTTAGGCACTTGGCCCAGCTCATGCTTGGAGGCAATGTGGACACGGGCTCCGAAGGATGCATATCACTGGACTTAAAACAAGCTTTCGATTCCTTAAGATGGGATTATATGTTCGCCACACTGTCAAAATTCGGGATACCGCCCGAATTTCTCGCTTGGGTCAGATTGCTATACACCATCCCCACAGCCAGGGTGCGCACCTCCAATCAAATCTCAGGTCCCATAGCCATTGCAAGAGGCCCCAGGAAGGGCTGCCCGCTCTCCCCTCTCCTCTTCGTCCTTGCCCTCGAGCCATTGCTCTGTAGGCTAAGGTCGATGGCCCCCCGCTATGGCATACAACGGCATGGTACGGACCACATTGTATCTGCGTACGCGGATGATATCATATTATATCTCCGCGACCTGAGGGGTGACCTAAGCCCAGTTTCCCAGGTTTTTGAGGATTTTAGAGAGATCTCTGGACTCACCATCAGCGAGTCTAAGTCCTATGGGTTCACCTTTGCAGCCACAGATGGGTCGGCCCCCCTGCCTTTTGCCCCCCATGAATTCCAGATGGCGGAAACCTCCTTCCGATACCTTGGGATACAGATATACCGAGAGGAGGGCATGATGCTAGACGGCAACCTGGGGAGGGCCATTAGAACGCTGAAGTCACAAATTCAGTTCTGGCTAACATTGCCGCTCTCGATACCCGGTAGAGTGGCAATATCCAAGATGGTGATGCTCCCCCGTCTCATCTACTACTTCAACAATTTGCCATTCCAGATCCCAGCGGCGACATTTAAGACCCTCGACTCCCTACTCACCGAACTTGTGTGGGGACATGGCCGCAGGCGCATAGGTCTGGCCAAGTTGCAGCTCCCCTCCAACTCCGGAGGCATGGGCTTACCGGACTTCAGAGCTTATAATTATGCATGTCAGCTACAGTGGCTAGCTTACTGGGTGGCGGGCCGCAATCTTTATGAGATTAATGTTTCAAAGGACGACCATGCTAAAGGGAGGGTACACATCTTGCTCCTACCTGGCTCGGATCTACCTAGAAATGCCCCGCCACTTCTCAAGCTGGCGGTGACATACTGGCGGAAGGCATTAAAGTACACGTCCCCCGGGACACCTTATGCCCCCACGGTTCCACTATTGGGCATACCACTAGGCTCGGGCACACTCACGGCGACCATGCTGGAGCCCTGGCATGACGCAGGTGTGACACACGTGGGTGACCTGTTTGCGGAAGGGCACCTATTATCTTTCGAAGACTTCAGAACCACGCAGGGCGTCCCCAGCGGCTCCTTTCTTCTGCACGCCGGACTCCGACACTATATCTTACGCAAATGGTCGCCTGACGGGTGGGAACCTGTTACGAACCCTCTCGTCACAATGCTCTACCTCATGGGAACGGGCGGCCATCTGACCAGGTGGCTCACAACTAGCATCAAAACGGGGAGGGCACATACACTGTCACCACTGCGGGCGACGTGGCAGGTAGATATTGGGAGGCCACTGCGAGACAAAGAGTGGGAGCGCATACTTCAGTTCCCCAGGAAAGTAGCTAGGAACCCCAAATACAAGTTCATCCAACTGATGTTACTACATAGAGCCTATTTGACTCCGCACCGCCTCCATGTGATGTTCCCTGCATCCAAGAGCAACTGCCCCCGATGAGATGCAGACGACGCATCACTGGTACATATGCTGTGGCAATGCCCTAAATTAGGATATTTCTGGACCACTGTCCATGACTCACTCGAGAAGGCTGGCACTCTGCCCCGATCACCTACACTGGAACATACACTTCTAGGGCTGGGGCCATCGACACGCACCAGAACCGTGGCGACGCGCTTCTCAGATCTGGCCCTGTTGCTGGCGAAGCGTGCCATCACGATGAGATGGAAATCATCTAAACCGCCCAACCCTGACCTATGGCGGGCGGAAGTGATGCACTGGGGTAAGGCTGAGGGTGAAGCACTACAGAGAGAGGAGAGTAGGGGCCTCCGAAAAACACCGATCTCACTAGAATGGTTTGACACGTTAGGGACCTTTGAGGCTGGCAATGACGAGGATGAAGGAGATACAAGTGAATAGCCACTTGGGGTATCACTATGCACTGACTCACTCTCCCATGCACGGCCACTGCCTACGGTGCACTGCGATGGGATACGGGTGTCCCGACCCATCGATCACGCTACCCCACCCTACCTGTGTGTTCAACTTACGCTATGTATCAATGCATTGGGGGTGACCCACATGTCGATATTTCAATTATGCGCCTGTTGAGAGAGTGTTGGGTGGGATTTCCTAGGGGTGGAGGGTGGGATCGGGTGAGAACGAGGTTTGTTAGTTTGTTCTAGTTCATCGACAAAATGAAAATCGAATTCACTATGTTTCTATATATGCTGTGAGCGTAGACATGCATGTACCACCGGGGTTAATACTGTGCTCGTATATATGAAAATGTATGCATGTTCTGCTGTAAACACTATGCTAATAAACAGATTTAAAAAAAAAAATATAAGAGCAAAACGAGCATTGGCATAGCCAACAGATCTCGCCTTTGGGACCTTATAAGTGTTTAGCCATGCAACACTTGATGATGTTTCACCAAGGATATTGTGCTGGATAACTAAACACTTATAAGGTCCCAAAGGCGAGACCTATTGGCTATGCCAATGCTTGTTAGAAATGTCTGGGTTTAGAACATTTTCCTACTTGGCGGCTGAGACTGGGCCCAAATAGTCTGCTACCCACAGTACCAAAATGGGTTGACTTTAATAATTAACATTTTGTCTCCAAGTTGCATTTTAATGTCTTTCTAGGCCCAACCGGACAGACTTGGTTCATGCTTTTATCAAAAACGTGAGGACACTGACTAGTAGAAACTGAATGTATTAAACTTGATCGCCAATCGAATATTCCTTGGCTGAACCACATACATTATTGGTATAAAACATTGTATGGTCTGGACATTTTTAATGTTTCTATAATGGATCCTATATTATCAAAGCGGGAGTTGAAGGTCTCGTTTCTGAATCATACAGCAGAGACTAGGATGGAAAAATACAATAAACCGAGTACATTCAATCTCTATCAACAATATAACATCAATACAGGTTTCCAATTTTATCTTGTAATAGTTAGTATTCCCTCCCATCGATTTGTGTTAACCCGTCTCCGCCTAGGAATTGTGCATCACCTTGTGGCCTTCCCTGTGCCTAGAAAACCTGGAACTTGCCTGTGCCCATGTGATGGCAAATCAAAACAGAGCACGTGTCACTTTATGTTATCTTGCACTTTTTATACCTCTTTTAGGAAATATTATTTGAAACCCATCTTTTTAAAATATAATACGCATCATTTACAAACAGCAATGAAACTAGTGTTTAATCTAGAGTCCCCAGATGTATGCTTTTATGTGCCCACCTATATCTTAAAATGTATTTTTGCAAGAAAATCAATTATTACATGAATTTTTCCAGCTGCTAAATGTACTATGCACTTTAAAACAAGATGCTGTTGACATCATATATTATTATGCTAAATTTGCACAAACATGTTTGTTGGATCAACTGCTGCTATTGTATAATATCCATTGTTGGAATGACCTAGCACTTGCACTTTGTTACACTTACAATCATTCCGCGTGAATAGCCAGACTAGGCGCTGTTAACTGCATATTGCACTTTAGGAAGGATGCTGTCGAATTTTTCCCTGGAATTGCCAAATTTGCACATATACTAACCGAGACGATACTTAGCACTTTAACTGCTTATTTGAATACAACTAAATGTCGTATAAATGTCAATATTACAGTTAAATGCATTTTTTTGAATGGCCTAGTGATTTTGTACTATTAATGCTGCTAAATGTCGTTACTTTTTGAGGCTATCTTGTTACATTGTTCTTTTGGTAGCCTGCTTTAATATTGTGTAAACTTTTATGTCTGTTGCTATATGGTTGTATTTTCTTTACAAACCGAATAAAGCATCTTTGAATTGAATTGACTAGTAGAATATTTGTTCTTATTAATTGAATTTCTCTTAGTAGTTTTGGCTTCCATTTGCAAGTCAAATTCAGGAAAAAAAAGGACTTTAGGAATAATGTGTGTTTTACCCATTATTCCTGAAGTTATTTTTTTTTACCCATTATTCCTAAAGTAAATTTTTCAGGAACATTTAAAAACGTATAGGTTTACGTCATAAATAGCCATTCATTAGATTTTATCATATGAATTGATAAGCTGAGGCTCAGTTGTTGGGTAAGTATAACTTTTTTTTTTTACATCCATCAAACACTTGTAACCAGAAAAGTCTTACATCTAATTTTTGGGTGCAGACACAGTATTGCCTTCAAGGGTGTGTGCTGTTCCTCCTACATAATTCAAGACCGACTTCAGCCTCTCCTTTGTGTTAGCAGAAGTTTGTGTCTTGTGGGTTTGCTCTTGGGAACCCATAGTTAGCTAAACACTGCTTTAAATTAAAACGCTGTTCATAGCAGTCCTGTTAATTTTGCGTTCGCTGGCATTGTAGCTAATTGCCTTTTAACATCTGTTCGTTGTGAATTGAAAGTGGTGACGTGCCATTAGTTCTAAGGCGCACAAATCACTCAGATTGTGTTTTCTTAATATGTTACCACCTTGCTTCTCATCTTCACTACTAATAGGCATGATATAATCAGTATTCTTGATGTCAGCAAGAAGTAATATTAGTTAAGTAAAATAAACAAACTGGAGCTTTCTGATAAAGTTGCATATCGGAATCTACATGGTGTGATGAATACGACTTGAAAAATGTAAGTAATGAAGTTACCCTGCAATCATTTGCCCGACTCTACGAATTGAAGGTATAGTGAAACCTTCCATCTCGATTCGTGTAGTTGATTAACATTTGGGATTATTTTCTGGCTGCTTTGTTTGACTGTTGACATTCCCTAATTTCCTGTCTGTCGTGCTTTGTTTAAATATCGAGTTATACAGTTTACCTCGATCTCTTACCCGGCTCCTTCCCTCTCTCTGGGCTGAGTAAACTAGGATGCCCCTGGTGGCTGGCTCAGTACAGGTGGGCAGGCTCCATCTGGCAGGCGGAAGCGCTGTTTGTTGGCACTACTACCCCAGTCCTGCCAAGCGTCACGCAACACGTGTGACGCCCACGCATTTCAGTGCGGTGATCCGCATCACCGCACTGAAATGAAATGTCACGCATTTTTGCCCTGCCAGGCGAGCCAACAGCGCCTGTCACTGTGCCCATCACCGTGGCTTTCTCTGCTGCTCGAGGTGCCGCCTGTGCCCCGAAACAGTTAACAGCAGCAGACTGCGCAGCTCTCTGAGAGCCAACGCGCTACAAATGTATCGACTGGGCTGGGGATTGTTAATCAGATGTGACCTCATCACGTCCCGGCTGCCTACAGAGGAAGTGAGGTCCCTGACCCTGGTCCTTAGAAGCGGCGGGGGACTCGAGAGAGTTGAGTCCCTCCTAACGTTTGACTCAAGTCCGTGGAGCCTGCCGCTTCTCGCATCTCTGTTGTGCTACCCTCTTATCAAGGAGCCGCTTGCCTGCTCCGGAACAGAGTTAGAGAACCGCAATCACTGCAGTGCTGAGCAAAAGGGTCAAGTGGTGCCTGCAGCCTCTGTTGATTCTGCGCGAATCCGGACCGGACCACGGATGATGCAGCCAGTCGAGTTTGGGGCCTGCAGACTCTCATGCGCTGGTCGGGTTCCGTGCTTCACTCTGAGAGACTGCCACTTGAATATCCGGCTCCTGAGTAGCGCACAGACTCCCGGCTGAACCACGGTAGGAAGTGCGCTTCGGTGCTCGGTTTCGAAGTCTGCCCTTATTTTGGTCCTGGTATGGGGCATATAGAGGTCACGCTCACTGACACGGAGGTTTAGAAATTCCTGCAGGCCCAGCACCGTCCGCCTGCCTCAGCACCCTTTCCCTCCCAGGCAGATTGCCGTGGCTTGGCACCCTGGCCAGATTGAGTGTTAATATTATGTGAGGGGCCAAGGGGACACGTTTTTTTTTTAACAAACTAGGGGCCAAGGGGACATATAATTGGCCTGGAGAGCAGCACAGCTCCTCTCAGAAACTCGGCAGATTGACAGCCTCCCTTCTCGGACCACAGGTCGACAGATTTACAGCAGTACTGCAGAGCTTAAACAGAGTGTCTTCTGGGCCGTCTACAGCATTCAAACACCGTTAAACACCAGCATGGGGGACACAGGCTGGAGCTAACACTTGTAAGTATGTATAGCAGCAGTTCCTTAATTGCTGTTAGTTTCTCTTGGCATTTCGCCTCTTGGCAAAATATACATGTAAGAGGAGCAGTTTTGATGTACCGATGATTGGGGTTCCTTGTCAGTATGCTATTATGAACAATAGTTACTTACCTGTAATCTGTGGTTCTCCAGTATTGGTGTCTTTCATAGATTCACATGCCTGAATCATTCCCCGTCGTCGGAGTGGGAGTCCCACGGTACATAAAAAAGCAGTAATATGCCATTTGTACATAGCAATTAACAGTTATACCCAACCAGGAAGTAAAGTAGCCCCAGCTACAGTGGAAAAAACTTCCACATTAGTGACTATCCAAGTCATTATGTATAGACCAAACTGCAGCCAATCAGGCCACAGCTCCCACCAGAATGCTCTCCCCAGAGACCCAGGCTCTCAGATTTTGTAGCACCGGAGTGTAACTGAGTATATATATATATATATATATATATATATATATATATATATATATATATATATATATATATATCCATAGTCTGAGTGAGACTCTGAGGGGAGGTGGGTGGGTGCATGTGAATCTATGAAAGACACCAATACTGGAGAACCACAGATTAAGGGTAAGTAACTATTGTTCTTCTCCAGTATTAGGGGTGTCTTTCATAGATTCACATGCCTGAATCAGAGTAGTTAGCAGTAATACAATACATCGCTCTTGGACGCCAAGCTACACAGTTTTCATGCATGAACATAAAGTAATGCAATAACATATTAAAGCGTCAAAAGAGCAAGAGGAGGTGGGATAGATCATCAGAGGCTCACCTTATTGAAAAAGATTACGCAGGACTGCTCTTCCCACCGAGGCATCGGTATCACTTGAAGAATCCAGACAGTAATGCCTTGTGAATGTGTGCCTGCTGGACCATGTTGCAGCTCTGCAGATCTGCAGGAGAGGCACACCAGCAAACAAAGCAGTTGAAGAAGACTGCTCTCGTAGAATGAGCTCTAGGTAAGGTCTGTAAGGGTTTACCTGCTTGTTGATGGCAGAGCCCCATCGTTGATGAGACCCACCTAGCGATAGTCTGTTTTGTCACTGCACAGCCTTGTCTCAGTCTGCCATGCGGTACAAATAGCTGATCCGTCTTCCTGATGGCAGCTGTCCTTGAAAGATAAAACTTAAGACATCTCCTGATATCTAATGAGTGTAAAGTCCGCTTAGCTGGCAACTGCGGATTCGGAAAGAATGTCTTAAGTATCACTGGCTCATTCAAATGAAAATCCGATGGTACCTTGGGCATGTACTTCGGGTTGGTGCGCAGTATCACAGAGTCATTCGTGAATTACAAGAAAGGTGGTTTAGACGTGAACGCCTGCATGTCCCTAACCCTTCTGGCTGATGTTAACGCCAGCAGTAATGCGATCTTCCAAGTGATGAACTTCAGATCAACTTTATGGATCGGCTCAAAGGGATGGCGCATGAGCTGAGCTAGTACTATATTCAAATGCCAGGATGGAGGTGGCCGACGTATTGGTGGAAACATACGAAATAAACCCTTAAAGAATTGCTGGATTATTCTTGAGGAATATAGAGAATTCGTACCATCCTGACGGTATCGGGATATAGCCACTAGAAACACTTTAAGTGTTGAGTGCGCCAAACCTGATTTAGCAAACTGCAAAAAGAAGGGTAAGATCTTTTCCGGTTCAGCATACATGGGATGTAAATTCATAGTTTGGCACCAAGCACAAAAACGCTTCCATTTAAGCTTGTAAGTTTTGTTCGTTGAAGGCGCTCTAGCATTGGCTAGGACTTCTTGACAGTCTTGTGGAATGTTCAAGTGTGCAAACTCATGGTGTTGAGGAGCCAAGCCGATAATTTTAGAGAATGAGGGTCCGGATGATATACTCTGCCTTCTTGAATTGTCAGAAGATTTGGAATTTGAGGCAGTTGGACTGGTTCGCGTTCTGAGAGAAGAAGCTGTGTGAACCAATATTGTCGTGGCCACCGTGGAGCCATCAAAATTATTCGACACGGTTGTCTTCTCATTTTCTTGATGACCTTGGGAATTAATGGAATTGGCGGGAAGGCGTAGGCAAATATCCGCTCCCAATTCATTGACAGAGCATCCCCGCAAGATTCTCTGTGGGGAATCCAGCTCGCAAAGTGTGTACATTTCTTGTTCCGATATGTTGCGAAAAGATCTAGATCGGGGTGACCCCATCTCAGAAAGATCCGATCCAGCGCTGGTTGATGCAGTTCCCACTCGTGAGTGCTGCTCTTGCATCTGCTCAGGGAATCTGCTAGCACATTGGCTACTCCTGGAACATGCACCGCTGACAAGTTGATGTTGTGATCCAGAGCCCAATTCCAGATCTCTTGAGCCTGCTGGGACAACCGGGCTGATCTTGTGCCCCCCTGCTTGTTCAGGTAATGCATGCTTGTTGTGTTGTCTGTTCGAATCAACACTGTTGAGTCTTCCAGTATCGCTTGAAAAGATTTCATGGCGAGGAAAATGGCCCTTAATTCCAATAAATTGATGTGCCATTTCTTTTGCTGTCTGTCCCATTTGCCACTGATCGTCATCCCTTGAAGGTGAGCGCCCCAACCTTCTAGCGAGGCATCCGTGGTTACGATGAATCTGGGGACTTCTGCGAGGAAAGCACAGCCCACCTGCAGGTTGTGTTCCTGACTCCACCACAGGATTGCATTCTTCATTCGAGGCGTTAAGGTGATGATATCCTCGAAGGAACCTGATACCTGCACCCATTGGTGACTGAGTTTCTCTTGCAAGGGTCTCATTCTCAGACGACAGTTTGGAGTGAGAGGGATGCACGATGAGATCATCCCTAGGAAAGATTTGAATTTTCGAACAGAAACGCACTCTTTTCTGATGAGTGCAGTCGCCATCTTTTGAATCTTCTCCTGTCTTTCGCTTGAAATGAAGACCTGAGCGAGCTTGGAATCCAGCGTTGCTCCTAGGAAAGACTTCCTTTGTGATGGTACCAGATCTGATTTCTCGAAGTTCACTGAGAAACCCAGGCTTTGAAGCAGGCAAAGGCATATCTGGACATGTTTGCTTGTTGTGGCGTAGGAATTGGCCTTGATAAGGCAGTCGTCCAAATATGGGTATATCTGAATACCCTGTAATCGTAAGTGGGCCGCTACAGGTGCCAACATCTTTGTCAATACCCTCGGGGCTGAACGTAGTCCAAAAGGAAGCACCTTGAATTGGAAATCCCTGCCAGCCACTCTGAACCTTAGGAACTTCCTGTGCCTGGGGAAAATGGGTACGGGGAAGTAAGCATCCTGAAGGTCGAGTGTTGCCATGTGGTCCCCTTCTGTCAGAAACTGGAGGATCTCTTGGAGTGTCAACATTCTGAACGTTAATTTTTTGATGTATTTGTTGAGGGCACGCAAATCGAGGATGGGGCGCCATTCCCCCGATGTTTTGCGTATCAAGAAAAAACGAGAGTAAAAACCTTTTCCTCTCTGATGTTGAGGTACTCTCTCGATTGCCCCCTTTCGAATCATTGTATTGATTTGGATGAACAGCTCCTTGAGATGTGCTGGGGGTGGTCCTTTTGGGGGTGAATTTGGAGGGTTTTGACAAATTCCAATATGTGGCCCTTGGAAATCACATCCAGGACCCATCTGTCTGTGGTAATTTTTGACCATTTTGAGCAATGTAGGGATATTCTTCCTCCAATTTGTTTCTGGCTGGGACAAAGTGGTGGTAGGATGTGTTTCTCACTTTTTGTTAGTGTTGTCTCTGCCCGATAAGTTGTTTTCCCTCGGGCTGTGAATAATTATTTCTTCTTTGGCCATAAGGTTGTTGCTTATATGGCTGGTACCTCTGGTTATTTTGGTTGTTCGTGTATGATCGTTGTTGGTAATATCCTCCTCTATTTGTGAAGTCACCTCTTCCTCTAGCACCACGTAAGGAAGATTTCCGGTACTGCAGAGTACCCAACGATCGTGCAGTTTCTGTATCCTTCTTGATGGCTTGCAAAGCCTCATCCACATGCGAGCCGAATAGGTACTCGCCATCATAAGCCATATTCAGCACCTTGGCTTGCACCTCCTGCCTAAAGGATGTAGATTTCAACCATCCCTCTCTTCTAAGGACTGCAGCTCCTGCCAACTGCCTGAATCCTGTAGCTGCTACGTCCACCGCAGCATCAATGATCTCCGACGAAGCACACTCCCCTTCCTGCAGAATTTTTGTGGCTTCGGTCCGGTAAGGTTCAGGCAGTTTTTGAATGTATGGCGATATGTCTGACCACATCTGCCTATCATACCTGCCGAGAATTGCCAGCGAATTAGCAGCCCTAACTGTGGTCGCTGCAATAGTCGATACCTTTTTCCCAATGGTATCGAGTCGCCTCCCATCTCTGTCCGTAGGAGTGGAGATCTGAGATGACGGGTTCTTTGCTCTCTTTTGAGCTGGTTGCGCAATGACTGACTCCGTCTTGGCCTGGCCGATCAGGCTAGCAGGTGAAGAAGTTGGTGCCCTGTACTTTTTATCCACTCGCGGTAAAACCGCAGGTAAAGAATTTGGTGTGGCCATGATCTTTAGACCTTCTTTCCAAATAAAGTCTATAATAGGAATAGACCAACTTTGCCTCTGAGACAAACTCTTAAAGTCGTACAGGAAACATTCGTCCTGTTTAGCCTCCATGGTAATGAGAAATCTCTTAGTTGCTTTGTCCATAATCCTATGGAAATTTGCAATATCCACCGGTGGTGATTCAGCTTTTGGTTGTTCATCTGGAGAAGGTGTGTAAGCTTGATAATCTTCGTACTCCGACGAGTCCGTTTTATCTAATTCACCTTCTTCATGAGCTTCCTCATCAGTATTCTCATCCTCCGTTTGGTGGTAGGACACCGGTGTTGATGGCCGGGCATGCTCCGCTTCTTCTGTCATTGTAGCCATTGGAGTCGGGGTTACTCGAGGCCGTGGAGAAGAGAGTTGTGATTCGCCTGACTCTGAAGGCGGAAAACGGCGATAATAATCGCTCAACATATACTGCAAATTTTGGAAAAGTTCCATTGGCATTTGCATCCCTGGTGTTTGTTCAGTCTCCAACCTAGGCGGTTGTATCACTTGCTCCTCTTCCTCCTGATCCTTTATTTGTGTAAGCAAATCAGATGGGCTCTTAGCTGCTTGAAATAACTCATCACCAGATTCATCTTCCTCAGAATCCAAGAGCCTGTCTGGCATTTTTAGTGGCGACATAGATGCAGACTGTGATGAACGCCTTTGTAATAGTGCCGCAGTGGTGGCTGGAGATGGCAGCGGTATCACATTACTCCTTGCAGACCAAACTTGAAGATCTGTGCAAGATGACAGCTTTGGTGTTGTTGGATTCTCTTGTGCCATTGTTAATTCTGTTTCTTGTGGCTTTGTCTTCGTCGTCGACGATGTACTCGTCGACGACTGTGGCTGTTTAGTCTTAGTCGACGAGATGGACTTCGTCGTCGACGAGGGAACTATCGACGGGACTACTTTCTTCGTCGACGGGGCCGTCGACTGGACTATTTTCTTACTCGACTAGGCCGTCGACGATGACTTCGTCTACGGGGCCGTCGACGGGGTCTTCTTCGTCAACGATGGGATAGTCGACGGCAGCTTCGTCGACGATGATGACGTCGACGGCAAGTTCTTCTTCGTCGACGGTAAGGCTGTTGTCGGCGGCAAGCTTTTCGTCGACGCTGGTATTAGCTTCGTCGACGGAGGCTCGTCGACGAGAGGTGTGACTATTTTAGTCGACGAGATGGGACGAACCTGGACATGTACAAAAGTTGGAGAGGACGCTGAGGACATCACCATAGAAGGTTTTGGTGAGGAAAAAGTCATAGTAGAAGTCACTGCAGTGGCTGCCTGACAGGAAAACGGCAGAGTAGTCGCTGCCTTGGTCACAGGCCTCTGAGGTGACAATAAAGACGCAGTCTTTTTTGATTCTGTTGGCCTCACACATTTCTCAGAGGATTTTTTCATTTTTGAGGTAGAAGGCTCACCAGCGTCTTCAGTGAGCTGGGCCTGTCTTGCCACCTTAGCCTTAGGAGTAGTCACCTTACTCTCAGCCATCCTCTTTCTAGATCCCATAGAAGACCCTGAGGCCAAACTTCCTTTCTCAGAGAGTGGGTTATCCTTATCTTTAATCCGCTGTATCCACAGCAGCAGGCCACCCTCTCTGTCCCTGAGGGTCTTTGGAGGAAAGGTGCGACAAATCTTGCACTCCTTAGCCTGATGATCAGGGTACAAGCAGTAGATGCAGAGAGTATGCGGATCCTCCTTAAACAGCCTTGCTTTTCCGCAGGATTCACAGGCCCTGAACAGGGACTTAGATTTAGACCTGTTAGAAAGTGAAATCTTTCAGAAATAGAGAAAAACTGAGCAGAGCTCAGAGAGACTCCCTATCACACGACGTGCGGTGAAAAATCTGAGAGCCTGGGTCTCTGGGGAGAGCATTCTGGTGGGAGCTGTGGCCTGATTGGCTGCAGTTTGGTCTATACATAATGACTTGGATAGTCACTAATGTGGAAGTTATTTCCACTGTAGCTGGGGCTACTTTACTTCCTGGTTGGGTATAACGGTTATTTGCTATGTACAAATGGCATATTACTGCTTTTTTATGTACCGTGGGACTCCCACTCCGACGACGGGGAATGATTCAGGCATGTGAATCTATGAAAGACACCCCTAATACTGGAGAAAGTAGAAGTATGCTGCATCAATATCTAGTGTATTGTAATTTGAGATTACCGTTTCCACATTTTATGGGAGAGGCAGCCAAAATAAAGCAATTTTTGCTTTAAAAAGCGGGAGTCTTTAGTCTGATTCGGATCGATTGAAATGTATGAATCATCTACATTTATTTTAAGCATGGCTTTTTTGTCTTTGTTTACTTTGTCAGTGAAGGATCATTATTGCAGCTCCAACACATTTTTTAAAACTTTCTTATAATTACAGAGGAGTGTAAAAAATACTGACGCCTGGTGATAATGTTACTTTTTGTTGAGTGTTTAAATAGATATCATGAAATGTGCATAACGTTACTGGAGAGTGCTATGCTCAGTGACTCATGAACCCATGTACTACTCATATAAAACGGTTGTTACAGTCATGTACCTAGAGCGTAAAAGAACTATGGTTATATTTAAGATGTTGCTTACTACTGATTTAGCATTTTTTGATTACATAGTATCGTAGGAGTCCTTCTTCCTATGTAAAGAAATCCCGCCCACTCAAATGAATTTCTACATTGAGATGTTCACAGTGCCATGGTCCTTGTGAGATCTTATCCACCTCATCCCTTTTCCCCTACAAGTTAGACATGGACTTACATTTGTTATAATGTGGTTAGTTTAGCTTAACTACGTGTGTTTGAACACAAGGGCCTACAGACCATCTCATTGCTCAAATGGGTGTACTTTCTAATATATGTTTCCCTCGTCATCATTGCTTGATTTTGCTCACGAGAAAGTGTCACTCATAGTCATTGAAATGTCACTCATAATTGCTCTGAAATTATGAAAATGTCACACATTGCAATCTGAAACCTTGGCAGCTATGCTACCCGCTTGTACTGCGCGGGCTGGTTATTCAGTAACTCAAACAATGGCAGCGCTTGTTCATGCACAAACCTCTCCGAAGCGCCAGCTCTTTGTGGTATGGGCGCAGGCTTCCCAGCACCGGCTCAATGCTGAGGGTGTGATATCACCCCCATCTGGTCGCGTGCCTCGACCTCATTGTTAGGTGCCGCCTGTGAGACAGATGGAAGTCCTGCCGGAAGGTGGACTATTCTCCCCTTGTGCGGGGTGAATACACAGCGCAAGGCGCGTTTACCGTAAGCCGTTTTCAGTCTGCCGAGAGGCTTTCCCGCATCTGCCCACAGCGGACTTCGGGTCTCGTGTAACCGGGCGCCCACACCAGTCATCAGCAGTGATCTCACTTTCTTGGCACACTTAATCCCGTTCTGACTTCTTATGGCGGGTCACAAACGCTGATTTTATATGGTTGACTTCCACAGACATGTAATATAAAAATAAATATTTTAGGATTGTGCACATTCCTGATTTGGAGATGATGGTCCCTTAATTTTAGCTTTCGCCTCCATCCACTTAAGTGCAAATCAATATGGTAATTAAATTCAGTATTTTTTATCAAAATCTGTCTGTTCAAAGATTTTGGCATTTGTGAAAATCGTATTTCATCACATGAATAATATAAAGCAGTGTTTTTAAATCCTTAAAGTTTATTTTAACATGCATTGTCTCGCGTTCTACCATCTCTTTACACCTCCGTCAAAGATCTTTCAAGATATGACACCCTGCAATCATTGCACTCCAATGTGAGATTCTCATGTAAAGGATTCTCCAAGACGGCAGTTGAAACACATGCCTGCAGCTCTACCCCTTTTCTCTTCTGACCGAGACCTGGTTGCTAGTGGAATGAGTTATCACGTGCTGCAGGCAGCTTGAAAATACCCGTGTGATTGGTCTTTTGGCCCTGAGGTTCGTCTCTATTAATGGGAACTAAGCTGGCCTTTTTAGAAGGTTAAGTGAACGTTTGGCTAGGTTTATTTGTTGTTGGACTATTTGGTCCGACTGCAGAGTGGGGCGGTAGTATTACTTTTGCGGGTACCACACCTATGTATGAATCTTAATACGCTCAACTAGGCACTTTGCATTCTTTGGCATTTTACTCGTTTGGAGGCTGTCTTCTTTCGTCAGGGCGTGTCTGAAATATGACATTTACAGCAGAGCTCGTGGAGTAGTGGGCGCAGTTGTTTGGGTTTCGCGTTAAAAACGGATGTAGTACGAGCCTGCTTTACTTAGGGACTGCGATTCCACAGCTAGTGCAGCTGCCTGGTTCCATAGGCTGGTCCATAATTCTGACAAAATCAAATACTTTTTTTTAGATGCACAGTTTTACTCGCGGCGTTACTTTAAGCTCCTTTATAGGTGCATGCGAGTGTCGTGGAATCAAAGGAGATGGATTAAAAGAAGAATCCTTTAAGGATTAAAAGAAGAATCCTTTTCTAAATCTCAGTTGGCCTTTGTTACCGTTGGTCACTGGAGCATGTTTCACGTATGGGTTGCTTAGACTTCAAAGTACTTGCCTCTGAGCTGCAGCTAAGACGAGGAGAAGATGCCTTTCTAGCCTATGTTATCAGATTATGGAAGGCAAGTGTTTTGAAATGCTGATGGCACTAAGGCTAAACTGCTGTTCCTCTGTGTCAGTGCTGAAGAAAACAAGTTACTTACCTGTAACTACGGTTATCCAGTATTGGTATCTTTCATAGATTCACATGCCTGAATCATTCCCAGTCGTCGAGGCGGGAGTCCCACGGTAAAAATATATACAATAGCAGTGCCTAAAAACTTTCTTGTAGTAGGCTGGAAAAGCCTAAGGCCTAGCTAGGCCCAAAACTTAGCAGCCTATCTACCTCATTATGTAAAAAGACCTGAAATAGTAGCCTCAGTGTGAGAAGTTGGCCTGATATATGATGTTTCCAATTCTGGAACCACCTTGTATCAGTCCAAACAATCCCTTATGGTGTCTGGTTGTAAGTCAACCTTATTAGACAAGCTATCCTAGTGGTAGCATGGACTAAGCAGCCATAAAGGCTAAACTCAAGAGGTCGTGTTAAGCGAGCTGTTTTACCAATCACAATCCTGTAATACCAAATGAAAGGATACCACACAAGTATATATTATAAAAATATATGTGTTTATTACTAAAATAATCCCCAGTACTCTTTATGAGCAAAGGGGCACACTCGTTAAATCAAAAGCACAGTATAACATATGAAAGTTGCACAATTATGGATGAGGGCGGGTGGCCACTCAAACCATATATTAAGAAAGTAGTATAAGAGATACCAATCGAACAGTGGTTAGGCCTAGGGCATCGCTGGGAGCAGTCGGGACAAGCAATGCTGAAGTCGGGAAAAGCCCGCGGGATTCGGGTGCAGCGCTTAAAGCACACGCATGCACCAATGTAAAGTCAATGGTGCGTAAAAGTTACACAAATAGAGTTCAAGGATACTTCCGCTGAACCTAGAAGGACAAAACTTTAGACACAGACCCTAGCGGTGTGTACCAGTGTGGGAACACCGGCGTTGCTGAGTTACCTCACCCACAGGAAGCGGGTGCATAGGGTCGAAGTGGCGTGGGGTTTCGTCACGCAGGTTGTTGGTGCTTGAAGCTGAAGATGCTGCAGGCGATGTGAAGGAGAAGTGTCCGGTGTGATCCAAGGGTGGATCAGAGTTGAAAAGTACCTGAAAGCAGAGGGGACAGAGTCTGGGTCACTCAGCAGTGACCAGGACGGAACCAGGCAATGTCGGGGTCAATCAGGTGGTTGTCGAGGAGCTTCTCTCCGCTGCCACGTGGGCTCTGGGGCATCTGCGACGTCCAGGAGTGGGTCACCAGCTGTCCCACGCAGGCTCTCACCGTCGGCGCTGTCAGCTTCAAGATCGGAGCAAACAACACTTGGCAAGAGCAATTCTCGCGGGATTGGAAGATTGCTTCTCACTCGGACCAGGAGGGTCAGAGTGGGTGCTCCTTTTCAGAGGAGCGGGTGCAAGTCTGGAGCAACCAGAATCACAAGTCGTATTTAGGTTTTCGTCGGCACAGGGGCCACAAGCCAGCTGGCAAGTGACCGGGCCAACGCGTCGAGCCAAGGAAAGCAGAAGAGCCCCACGCAGCACTCGTCCAGTGTAGAGGGGTGAGCTTCGATGCAAAAGTGGCTCAGGGTTGGGCCTTCTCAAACCCCGGTGTACAGCTTCGAGGGTCAATCGTGGGCTGCACAGTCAGCGTCTCGTGGTCTTTTCAAGATGGCGTGCCCCACGCTTCCGGTCGCCTCCACGGGTCTCAGCTCTGCAGGGACTGTGGATCGGGCTGTAAGAAGGCAGGCAAGCTTGATCTCGTCGATCTCTGTCGCTAGAGTTCCGGCGGGAACTGCAACAAAGCAGACGTCGAGGTGCTGGATGGTGCCTGTTTGCACAGGGTGCTCACTCCTTGACCACAAGGGAGATTCTTCAGTCTTCTACGTTGAGTAGGATGTCGAAGGGTCCAGAGTTTCGTTTCAAATGTTTCATCAGGATAATCTGAGTGCGTTGGCACTGCTCCCATTCTTATACCAATCTAGGGGGCTGGATTACCTGCTAGGTCCCCTCCTATGGGTGGGACCCAGGAAGGGGGTGGATACACCCCTTTCCCTTTGATCCAGGCCGCGCTGGGACTGGGGCTGGTCTGCCCCAGAACTGGTTTGGCCGGATTATGCAAGGGGAAGCCATGTGCTCCCCAGGCAGTGTCTGGTTTCTTTTAAACCTCCCTGCTACAATCCACAATCTCCTGTCTGGGGTGGTGTAACACCTCCCTGCGACAGGAAAGCCTTTGTCCAGGCCTCCTCTGCTGAGTTTCGGTCAGCAGCAGGAGGTCAGACTCGTGTCTGTGGCAGAAGCATCCATTTTGTGGATCTGAGGCGCTTTTAAAAATGAACCGCGTTTCAGTAAAGTAACATGTCTTCTCCCTGTAGAGGGGTGGAATGCTATCCCCATCGACAGACTGTCGAGGGGATAGTATTCCAAATCATATGACACCTTACACGACATGTTTTAATAAAGCCAAACCAAAGTTGCTATATAACCGCGAGGATTATAATGCACCTTAATAGTATATGGTATGGCATTATCCCGGAACAGCTTAGGGAGTTGTTCCCGACAGCTGCAGACAGGCTCAGCTCATGCTCGAGCTCCATCTCACATTAAACCATGCACTCTGCCTCCAGGATTGATAAGGCCTTCCATAGGAGTGGCTCACAGGTTTATATGTGTCCAGATATAGGTTTAGATATAGGTATACTATATCTAAGCAAGGGGTGATTACACCCACTTGCCCCAGCTGAGTGATCAGCCAGTTGTGTCAATTTAAGAACCAGCCAGGGGTGGCAAAAGCTATGCTTCAGCCCCTGGTAGGCCTTGGTGGCACCTATGCCCTGAGCACCTATAGTGCATGGTACAGGGGCTGACAAGGAGTCCATTTTCCAATTGGGTTATGTACCTCTAGTACATGTATGTGAATTTAGAGAGAGAACAGCAGGCTGGGGGTCTGATTAGCAGGCCCACAGCCTCAGTAAGTCGAAACCAGTGAAGCAAAAAGCAAAAATTGTGGTGACCATAGGATAGCAGACCCTACACTCCTACACTCAGCCTATCAGCTGTCCTCACCCTCTAGAACCTTTCCAGCTCAGGCAGTTCTCCTCAGATTTTTCCCAGCACAAGTGAGAATAAGTATCCATAAAACAGAACTGCCCTGCCGGGGAGGAGGGCTGGGTGGCATGTGAATCTATGAAAGATACCATACTGGATAACCGTAGTTACAGGTAAGTAACTTGTTTTCTTATCCAGTATTGGGGTACCTTCATAGATTCACATGCCTGAATCAGAGTAGCAAGCAGTAACATCATGTCTGTCGTTAGAGGAAGGTGGGAGACAAAATAAATCGTATACATCCCCACACAACCTGGAAGGTTATAGAGCACAAATTTTGTTTACATAACATATGCATCAAAAAACCTTCATAAAGAATATTAAAGAATAAGACAAGCGTTCGAAAAGATTAAAACATCATAATAAAATACATATGGGTAAAACAGTTAAAAGAAAGATAAAAGACTATAAAGAGTCTAACCTTAGTGAAGAAGATGCTGCAAACACCGCTTCTCCAACTGCAGTATCATCCAGATTTGCCGACTGCAGACAGTAGTGCTTCGTAAAAGTGTGCACACTTTTCCGCGTAGCAGCTCGGCAAATGTTCTCCAGCGTCACTACCAGCGAAAAGGGCTGTCGACGCTGACACTGTTCTGGTGGAATGCGCTTTAACCTTTCTTGCTAAAGGTTGAGGAATATGGCGGCGGCAGGCTAGCAGCCGCGATACCCCGCTCTGGGCTCTAGCGGGCGTTTTCACCCTAAACCTCTCTACTGAGGGCTCAACTTTAGAGTTTTGACTGAATCAAGTGAAGAAGCGAAGAACACTACTTTGTTGTAATTTTCTCGCGAAATGCTGTTGTCTTTACCTGTTTACGGAGTTCACGGATAGCGTCTGTCAACCTTCCATGTTTGGGATCGCTGGGGGCGTGTTTTGCTCGCAGTCTCGCTCGGCGATTACACACGCGCTGCCGACCCAGTCAGCTCTACACTCGCTGACCATTTCCACGTCGGCTTTCTGGAGGTGGGACCGAGCGCCCTGGAGTAACCGCCGAGAGAGGCGGGCTCGCTCTCTCCGAAGAGACGCTCTATCGACGGTTACAGGAGCGGACACAGAAGAGCAGCAAACAGCGGTGGATGGAGGCGGAGGCGGGGATACCTCCGAATATTCCTCGACATTGGTCTCAGCGCCACACAAGGAGTCTGGTGGACAAAATTAGCCTACGAACGAGGTGTAGGGGTTTCAAAGGGCGGGGGAGGAGAGGAAAAGGTGGTTGTTCAGCAGCTCGAGACTAGTTTGGTAGTACAAGCTAAGAGCCCTGCTGTAGTTCATTCTGATCTTGAGGGTGATCTAAATTCAACGACTACAGAGCAGGCTATTAGTCCTGTAAATAATCTATACTCTCCTCAGGAGTAGAGCCACTACTCATTCTAAGTAGTAACCATTTGACCCCAGTAATATCTAGAAGAGGTCGGAGAGGCAAAAAAGCAGCTAAAGTAGGAAGCGCACTATATAATCAAGGGAGGCCAATTTCAGAAAAGTCTAACTTGTTCTCTCCCTCAGTACTGGAGGCTTCTCAGATATCCGAGCAGGAGGTTCGGGACAATAATGCTGAGGTATCCCCCGGGATTACTGGCACTAGCGGTGGTATAAAAGAATCGCTTTCCAAGCCCTCTTTATACCTCTCAGTAGAAGCTAAACCTAAACGATCCAGAGGTCCAAGGCAAAAAAATCAGTGCTAGACCCTGGTACAAAGATAACACCTCTGCGCTCTTACTTCAAGGCAATTCCCCAGGTCTTGAATCTTGCACAGTCCTGACCATTTCTCTACAGTAACTTCTTCTGAGGCAATTTTTAGTCCAACATTAGCCGGAAATATGGCCACTGTCTCTGTTTCTCCAATCACGGAAAGCATACACATAGCTGCAGAACTTGAAAACCTTACAGTCTTTGAAGGTGACAATGACGCTATAATGCCCTAAAATCCAACACGAGTAACACAAGACAGGCAGACCCTGGCCTCCCTGATAGCAGTAACACGTTTGAAACAAATGAAAACCGGACATCAAAACCAGATAATCTATCTCAGGGAACTTGAAGCTCTTCAACTTCGGATCAGTACGCTCAGGGCACTATACAGCATTAAGTAAATTTTTCTAAATCTCTTAGTTCCGAAGAGCAATTGCTACCAGAAGTTGCCGTCTCTACTCCAGCTTCAGACCTCTCTGCAATATTAACTATGATTACAAATCTGACAGTCGACATTAAACGTGGATTTGAGGAGTCATCTAAATCCAAAGAGAGATAAGGTCCTACTGTGAATCACTAGACAGCAAAATTGACGGGTTATACTCAAGGACGGGAGCCTTGGAAGAGACAACAGCAGTAATGTCCATAGAACTTGACAACGCTAAAGAGGAGATATTGAAGCTTAAAAGAGAAGACACTGCACTGGTGGAAAGAATAGAGCATTTGGAAAATAATGAGAGGCGGTGTAATATACGCATCCTAAATGTACCAGAAGCAAATGAAGGCACTAACATTAAGGCATACATTATCCAACTCCTAATTAAAACCTTAAATCTAAAACACACAGAGGAGGAGCCTAATCTGGACATTCAGCGGATTCACGGGGATCCATTCAGGCGTAATCCGCAACGTACAAAGCCCCGCAAGATACTAGTGAATTTTCACACGTTTCAACTCAAGGATCATATCTTAAACTTAGCTTTAAAACAAAAATCCTTCACAGGTGATGGTTTTTCTTTCCAAGTGCACTCTGACTGGTCGCGAGCGACCCTGGATAGACAATGGGAGCTGGGTCGGAGGATGGAGGCATTCAGAAATCTGGGAGCATCTGTCCAGTTGAACTTCCCTGCAGCTCTTAAGATCATGCTAAACAACAAAATGTTTACCGTCCACACTGTCCAAGCAGCAGATGAACTATTGCTAACTTTAGGTACCTCTAAAAAGTAATTCCAGCTGCTTCTATACAATCAAGCTCATAGAGTTTATAGTGCTTACTCTTGAGTGAGAGCATAAAAATCTTAACTCAACATGATCCTGCCTAATAGAAGGAAAATAGAAGGTAAATTTAATAGTTCAATTCAGAAAAGAAGGAAAAAAGGGAAAGGGGGATCACTTTAATATCACTCTACTATCACGAAAAGCTTTATTAATAAAGAAAAAAGAAAAAAAAAATGGGAGGTAAAAAAGGAAAAAAAAAACAAAAGCAAAAAAAAGAACACATACCACATATTAAAATCTATAAAAATCAGGAGTGTATGAACTCCTTTCTCCTTGCACAAAACCACATATAGACACCACTTTAAGTTATCTATCTAGTCAAAACTCCACACTGAGGCTCATTAGATTTAGGCATATTCGGTCCTCCACTATCCTAATCTAAGAACGTCCCGCCCGAGCCTAGATAGAGTATCAGGGGTATCACAAACCGGATTTCTTCCGGTTGGATAATCAAGGGTTCCTCAGGGGTGGGGGGGAGGTGATCACGAGGGAAGGGGTTAGGGGAATAGAAAAGAAAATGTTTCTCATTTCTAAAATGGCGGTTGATAATTGCATAAATAAAAAATGGGCGAATCTAGCTTATTTTAGCAACATTAAGGGGAATGTATTGGCAGGACTCTTAATCAATATCAGTAGATACGCCAAGTATGAGTACCATTAAGATTCTCTCCTGGAATGTTAATGGCCTGCGCACCAAACCTAGAGCTAGCACAATAGTACAATATATCCGAGATTTTGGTGCCCAGGTCATTATTCTCCAGGAGACACACCTGGTTGAAGCAGAAATATTAGATTTGGTAAAAAAGAATAGATGGATAGACCTATCAGTCTCTACTTCTCAGACAGTTAATACAAGAGGGGTTGTCATTCTATTTAAAAAAAACATCACTACAAAACTCTAGAAACAAAGGGTCGATCCTCACGGTAGATGGGCAATCGCGACTGTTATGATTGGGGGGGTCAAGCATTACACTGGTAGGCTATTATGGGCCTAATTGCGATGACCCATCTGTCCTGGCCACGTTGTTCTCTGAGCTGTTACATTTTCCAGAACCCATGTTAATAGCGGGAGACTTTAATATTGTGCTTGATCCGAAGTTGGACAAGTCTACTTCTAGCAGACAACAGGTACATTCTAAATCTAGAGATCTTTTAATTAAAAATATGCATCAATATAGATTTATTGATATTTGGAGGGTAATGTCAGGTCTGAAATCTGGCTTTTCTTTTAGAAACTATAAGTACCGTCATAGATCAAGGATCGATTTTATATTGGTTAACAAGCGTTTGGAAAAAGTCAGTAAGGGATATAACTTATTTACCATCACACCTGTCCGACCACTCGGCAGTACTTTTGGACCTTGAACTACAGTCCCAAAACGCGACAAGGTCATGGACAATCAACAGATCCTTTCTTACTTCTCCTGAGGATCTGGACTATCTTAAGGGGGAGACGCAAGAATTCTTTAAAATCAACATTGGCTCTCCGTCATCTAGTTTAGTATGGGATGCTTTTAAATGCTCTTTGAGAGGGATCGTCAAGAATAAAACTTTGTATCGTAAGAAACAATACACCCAAGAGGTTACACTGATAGAGGCCAATATACAAAAAGCTCAATCAGATTTAGAAAACTCAAATAATTGTCCAGACCATGTTATACAGACCAAACAGGAGGAGCTTACGAAACTTAAAGGTCAAATGGCTTCTCTATTAAATCAGCGTATTTTGCAGAGGTGGGAAGCTAGTAAACTAGCTAATTTTGAATTCGGTGAAGGGGCAGGCAAATTATTAGCCTGGAAGTCCAGAACAGACCAAACAGGCAATAACATTGGCTCTATAATATCGGATTCTGGTACAGCATCTTCGGATCCTGAAATATGGTAAGCTTTTAAAGATTTTTTCCAGGCTATTTATAGAGAGGACAATAACATTACCTCTATTGATGTAGAAAACTGGCTTAACAAAATTACCCTACCGGTACTCTCTAAAGAACAGGCGAACCTATTAGACCACCCAATTACGGTGGAGGAGGTATCATCTGCAATATTAAACAGTAAATCTGGGAAGGTGGCAGGCCCGGATGGTCTTCCGGTAGAGATCTATAAATATATTGCAGCCGATATCGCCCCTTTTCTTACCAAGCTATTCAGCCTGATACTGGTAGAAGGCAATTTACCTCCTACATCGTGGAGCAAAGCTTCCATTACGTTAATTTTGAAACCAGGCAAAGCAGCTACGGCCTGTGGTTCATATCGCCCAATTTCAGTTCTCAATGCTGACTATAAGATTTTTGCGTCTATATTAGCCAAACGATTGGGACAGGTGGATCCCTTAATCTTACATCCTAACCAAAAGGGTTTCGTTAAGGGCCGCCAACTCTACGAGTTAATATATGACCTAATAGGTGCAATAGGCATGGCAACTAATTCATCACTGCCCTTGGCCATTCTCACCTTAGACGCTGCCAAGGCCTTCGACAGGGTTAATTGGAAATACCTGTCGGGGGCCTTGGAAAAATTTGGGGTGGGCCGAGCTTTTCGTAGAGCGGTGGAACTATTATACCACGAACGTTCAGCCTCGGTCTTGGTTAACGAGGGACTGTCGGAACCTTTTACAATCACAAGAGGCACCCGGCAGGGTTGTCCGCTTTCGCCCCTACTCTTCGATATCTATATGGAGCCATTCGCTTAATTAATTCGTGAAGATATTAATATCACTCCATTTAGTTACAGAGATTGGGAAAAAAAGTATCCCTATACGCTGATCTCATGATCTTAACATCTGATATCAACACAGCGTTTCCGTCAGTCATTAATCTGGCACAAAAATTCGGCAATATTTCTGGCTATGAAATTAACACCACGAAGACTGAGATTATGGCATGGAACACCACTAATACGCCACTTCCAGTACAACCCTGTGATAGTATGAGATATTTAGGTATAAAAATCTTAAAAGATATCAATCAGATCGCCCATACAAATTTTACTCAGGTAGCCAAAGACTGCAGGAACTTAATGAATTCTTGGAGACATCTTCCATTGACGCTCTTAGGTCGATCAAATTTGGTCAAGATGTCCATTTTACTTAAGTTGACCTTTATTTTCAATAGTTTACCACTTTACTTTGAAAAGAAAACAATAGCAAAGATGCAGAGTGACATTACCTCATTTATATGGAGGAACAAGATAGCAAGAATTTCTTGGAATAAGCTAAGGCGTCGCACGGAGAAGGGGGGTTTGGCCGGCCCTGATATTCAAATTTATGCCTGGGCATTTCAGCTGACATATGCCCGAATCTTATTTTAAACTCCAGCTGATCAGGGTATCGGCCTTATGTTTTTAACACTACTAAAATGTGAAGATTTAAATCAGACGGGATTTTTATTCAAGTTTGGAGATCCCAATTTTTTTAAAAAGATTAAGTTGAAGATACTACAGGGCCTAGCAAGAACTTGGTATAATCTGAGAACAATTACCAAAATAGGTTACTATTCTAACGGTTCTCCAATATAGGATCTTCCGGATCTACCTGAGTGGTCTAAAGATGCATTGATAAGCCCGATAAAAGAAGCTGGGATCTTAACTTGGGGAGATCTCTTTTTTGAAGGGGAAATGCTCTCCTGGGAACATCTAGTGAGAAAGGTAGGCCCCAATCGATCAAGACTTAAATTTCTCCAGATCTCTAGTTGGGCGATTGCACAAAAATCTGACTCCACTCGTCGTCCAAAGCGATTACTGGGAGACAACAGTCAACTAGAGTCTTCCTTACTTGACAATGCCCTAAAAACTAAAGAGGTTTCCCATTTTTACAACCTAATCCTAGAGGAAATAGACAGAGTATTCCACCTTCCAGATCAACTTTGGGGTTCTCTTTTGCCGACATTAAATGTGAATGAATTATGGGAGATATCCTTCACTGTGCTATGGGATATTGTTAAACCAGCTTGGCTGTGAAGAAACCACTTTTTTACCCTTCACAGGGCTTATTATTCTCCTCAGAGGTTGTCCAAATTTTCATCCGGTACACCAGTAGCTTGCCCCCAGTGTGGTCAAATTGCTGCCTCTGACGCACATATGTTTCATGATTGCCCACATCTAACATCTTATTGGCAATCAATAAGCAACAAATTAACATCTTCTACAGGCACCACTGTGAATATAGACCTAGGCCTGGTAATTCTTGGAGTAAAGGACAAAAAACGCACTGCAAATAATAACCTTTTGTTCTACTCAATCTTGGTAGCTCGACGTGAGATTTGTAGGCGTTGGAAAGAGGCCTCTCCCCCGACACTACAAGACTGGAGTTCCTCCATGCTCTATATATCAAACCTTGATCTTTCCAGAGGAGGAAAACCAGAAAAAAGAGCTTTCTGGTTGAAACTCGATTGGTCTCAATAACTAGAAACTGTTTTTTTTTTTCCCCCAGTTCCAATGATTACGAAGCCATGTCGTACTCATTTCGCTTATTCATGTCTGTCTTTGATATTTAAGGTCAATTTGTGGTATAAGCAGTGGTGTAATTTGGCTAATGGCAAGTTCCATCTTAAGAGTACATAAGGGTCTGTGACCAAGTGTGAAACTGACCTGGCTGTAGGGTCCTGGCACTCCTCCATAACGATTGACCCCTACCAGTCCTGTACTGAGACAGCATGTCTGTTTTTTCAAGTCACACGTTTTTCGAGCCCACGATACTGATGGGCCAGCCATGGTTGAGATGAGGAACAAAAAAAAAAAAACAAAAAAAAAACTTTCTTGCTAAAGGTTTGTTAACTTTGTCATGACAGAAGAGAATCGTAGCTGACAACCATCTAGCTATAGTTGCCTTTGTTACAGCCTGACCCAAGGTGGCTTGACCATAAGCAACAAAAAGCTGATTAGATTTGCGTATGTCCTTTGTTTTTTGAAGATAAAACTTTAAACACCGTTGCACATCCAGGGAATGCAAAACCCTCTCCGCCGGAGTTTTAGGATCCGGGAAAAAAGTCTTGAGTTTGACAGGCTGATTGATGTGAAATTGGGTCGGCACCTTTGGGATGAATCTTGGGTTGGTTCGAAGCGTCACAAAGTCTCTAGAGAATTGCAAGAAAGCGTGAGCAATCGTGAAGGCCTGTATCTCACTGACTCTGCGAGCTGAGGTGAGAGCCAGTAAAATCGCCACTTTCCAAGTTAGAAACTTCAGTTCTGCTTTATGAATAGGTTCAAAGGGCCTTTTCAGAAGTTGGGACAAAACAATATTGAGATCCCATTCAGGAGGAGGACGAACTGGAGGAAAAGCTCGGAATAGTCCTTTAAGGAATTGTTTGATCAAAGATGATGAACATAAAGATGGTCTGTTCGAACTCTTTCTGAATCTGGATATTGCCGCCAGATGTACCTTAATGGACAAGAGAGCCAGTCCTGCCCTAGCTAAGGACAGCAGATAAGGAAGGATGTCCACAGGTGGAGCTTGGAGTGGATGAACATAATTTTCTCCACACCAGGAACAGAACCGTTTCCACTTAAAACGATATGTCTTGATGGTACTTTGCGCACGGGCCTGTGATAAGATCGCCCTGCAATCTGAGGAGATGTTAAGATCCTTGAACTCTAAGAAGTCAGGAGCCAGGCGTGCAAGTGCAGTGACTGAGCATCTGGATGTTGGATCAGACCCCCTTCTCTTGTTAACATTGACACTGTCGGTTTGAGACGAAGTGGAAGCTGCTGAGAGAGTAGAAGAAGTTCCTGAAACTAATACTGCCTAGGCCAACGGGGAGCAATGAGGTTGAGAGTGCAATGCGCTCTCTTCATTTTTTGAAGTACTTTCGGTATGAGCGGGATCGGAGGATAAGCGTATGCAAATATCCCGGACCATCTCATCAAAAGGGCATTTCCCCTTGACCCCTGTTGAGGACACCTGCTGGCATAAAATAGGCATTTGCTGTTCTGTTGTGTGGCGAACAGATCCAGTGTTGGTGTTCCCCATGTTTGAAAGATCCTCTCCACTTGCTGTTGTTCGAGTTCCCATTCGTGACAGCCTGTAAAAGCCCTGCTGAGGTTGTCGGCTAGAGAGTTCTGAATACCTTGTACATGTTATGCTCTGAGGGATATGCCATGGAGTATGGCCCATTCCCACATTTGAGCTTCCAGCGACAGGGTGAGAGATTTCGTTCCCCCTTGCTTGT
Source organism: Lissotriton vulgaris (assembly GCF_964263255.1). Classification (NCBI taxonomy): domain Eukaryota; kingdom Metazoa; phylum Chordata; class Amphibia; order Caudata; family Salamandridae; genus Lissotriton; species Lissotriton vulgaris. The sequence goes on along the minus strand of NC_141689.1, from coordinate 907,424,309 downwards.
TTATATAATACATGCTGGTGGTATTGTCCGTGCGCACCAGCACTGACGAATTTGCAACCGTTGGAAGGAAGGCTTGTAGGGATAGAAAGATGGCTCTCCGCTCCAGGCTGTTGATGTGTTTCTTCCGGTACTGACGAGACCATCGCCCTTGAATCTGAAGGTCCTGGAGGTGACCTCCCCAGCCTTCCATGGAAGCGTCTGTTGTAAGGATGAACTCCGGTATGTCTTGGAGAAATGTGAGGCCGGGCGACAAATTGTGCGCCTTCGACCACCAAAGAAGGGCTTGCTTCATCTTGGATGTTACTTTGATGCGATCATCGAACGATCCGTCGACTTTCCTCCACTGTCGAAGTAATTCCTCCTGCAGTGGCCTCATTCTGAGTCTCGCCATAGGGATGAGGCTGATTGCAGACGAGCACATCCCTAGAAGGGAAGCAAATGCTCGAACCGAAAGTGACCTTCTTGCAAATATTTGGTTTGCCAGCTTTAACAGTTTGTTTTGCCGTTCCTGAGTTAAGAACGCTTTGCACTGGCATGTGTCCAACACCGCTCCCAGAAAGGTCAACTCCTGGCGAGGTTGAAGCTGAGATTTGCTGGAATTGAGGGTCAGTCCCAGATTTGAGAATAGGGAGAGGGAACTGTTGACAGCCTCCATCGTGGATTTTCTTGATGGCCCTGTTAGCAGCCAGTCTTCGAGGTATGGGAAAACTTGTATTCCCTGTGACCTCAGCATGGCTGCCACCGGGGCCAAACATTTGGTAAATATTCTTGGCGCCGATTTCAGGCCGAATGGAAGCACTTTGAATTGAAAGTGGACGCCAGCCACTGCAAATCTCAGGTATTTGCGATGTTTTGGGTGAATAGGAATGTGGAAGTAGGCGTCTTCCAGATCCAGAGAAGCCATAAAGTCCCCTTTGTTGAGACAATGCGAATGTCTGTTAACGTTACCATGCGAAAACTCTGTTTCTTCAGATATTTGTTGAGTTTGCGCAGATCTAATATTGGACGCCACTCTCCTGAATTTTTCTCTACGAGGAAGAAGCGAGAATAAAATCCTTTCCCTTTCTGAGAGGCAGGAACTCGTTCTATCGCATTCTTGTGTAGCATTGTTAAGGCCTCTTTGAATAGTAAGTGAAGACGAGGGGGAGGGGGACCCCTGGGTGGAGCTGTTGGTGGTTTCTGTAAAAACTCCAGAGTGTGTCCATTCCTGACAAGATCTAGGACCCACTGATCCGAAGTTATTTTCCGCCACTGTTGGTAAAAAGCGGAAATTTGGGCGCCCACGGGAAGGGGAGGATAGATGACTGGCGTCCGGCAAAGCTCATTGGCGCTTGTTGGAATCACGCCCTTGATTGTTTGAGCGCCGTTTCCCTCCCTGACGAGAGAAACTACCAGAGGCAGGTTGTCTGTAGGATGACTGATAGTACGGTTGTTTGTACTGGGACTGGTACTGTCGATTTTGCTGGTTGGAATAGTTCCCTCTTGAAGAGTAACCACGGCCTCTTGCTCCTCTAAAGGACCCTCTCTTGTATTGTAGGGTACCTAGAGATTTGGCAGTGTCCGTATCCGTTTTTATAGCCAGCAAAGCGTCATCGATGTGTTTTCCAAAAAGTGAATCCCCATCGTACGCCATGTCCAAGATCTTCGTTTGGACCTCAGGTCTGAAGGTGGTAGCCTTAAGCCAACCTTGGCGCCGAAGGACTGCTGCTCCCGCCAACTGTCTAAAGTTGGTGTTGCAAATATCAAGGGCACAATCAATGATTTCCGATGCCGCCCTTTCTCCCTCAAGTACGATTCTGCGTACCTCCTGTTGACTATCCTCAGGGATCAGATCAAGGAACTCAGACAGATCTGACCACATTTGCCTATCATAACGGGCCAGAATTGCTTATGAATTAGCTGCCTTAATGGAGACTGCTGCATTAGCAGAGAACTTCCTCCCAATTGCATCCAGTCTCCTGCCTTCCCTGTCAGGTGGCGTCGAAATTGGATTTGAAGGGTTCTTGGACCTCTGCTGTGCTGCCTGAGATATGACCGAGTCCGGTCGAGGGTGTCCAAATAAGCAAGATGGAGTATCAGGTGGAGCTCAATACTTTTTCTCAATTCTTGGAAGGACTGTCAGAATGGAAGCAGGTGTTTTCATGATGTTTTGGCCCTTCTTCCATATGTAATCGATAATAGGTATCGCTCTGGTGACTCTGCGATACCCCTCTTTAAAGTCATGCAAAAAGCAGTCAGACTGCTCAACTGTGACAGACAGTTCAAATCTACTAGCAGCACGGTGCATAAGATTGTGAAAGCCGCCAATATCCTCAGGCGAAGAATCCGACGGGCTTGGAACAGGCGGTGAAGGCATGGGAATGACCTAATCATCCCACGGATCCATAGGTGTATGATCCGGCAACTCGCCCTCTTCCCTGCCCTCATCATCATCCTGAGAAGAGGTATCAGTATCAGCTTAGGGTGCAGGGCCAGTGTCCTGCCTTGGTGACAATGAAGCTTGCGGTTATGGAGGCCTTGGCATGTCAACTGGGAGAGGCTGCACCGAAGGTGTAACTGAAGCTGGAGGAAATCTCTGGCGATAGTCTGCCAGCATAGCTTGCAAACCTTGGATCAAAGTAGGTGGGAGATGACTTGTGTCCTCTGAACGAGAGGGTCTGGTATGGGGCGAATGGTATGGCATTGACAACTCTTCATTCGCATAATGCTCTTGGTCATAGTCCTCATCATCCTCATGATATTTGATGTTCAATTGGGAAGGGTGGCGGGCAACCCCAAAAGGTCCCCCATCCTCTCCGTCGTCATCAGATTCTTCTTCCATATAAGTCTCCAAAAGATGTGATGGAACGAGTGGAGAAATGTGAGAGTAGTCTCTTTGATAAGTTTTCATCTGAAAATGAGTATATTGCACCCTCTTTGGAGGTGTGCTGTGCTGCAGATGAGCTGATGTCAATGCTCTCATATAATTAGTCAACGATTAACCTGTCGACATTGGAATTGCAGATGACATTTCCGTAGACGGAGCTGCCGTTGACGGTATAGATGTTGCCGTCGACGAGACCGTCGATGATGTCTTTATCGACGAACACTTCGTCGACGAGGTCGTCGATGGTGTCTTAGTCGACGAGTCCTTCGTCGACGAGGCAGTCGATGGTGTCTTCGTCGACGAGTCCTTCGCCAACGAGGCCGTCGATGGAGTCTTCGTCGACGAGTCCTTCGTCGACGAGGCCGTCTATGGTGTCTTCGTCGACGAGCCCTTTGTCGACGAGGCCGTCGATGGTGTCCTCGTCGACGAGTCCTTTGTCGACGAGGCCGCTGATGACTTCGTCGACGGAACTGCCGTCGACGGGCCTGAAGATTTCGTCGACGGGGCCTTAGTCGACATGGCTGATGGAATCTTCGTCGACGGAGCCGTCGACGACGGGACAGTCGACGATGATTTCGACAGCAAAATTTTTGCAGACACCACAGGAGAAGTGATAGCCGAAGTGGTGACCGTAGCAGAAGAAAAAGAAGAAGTAGAAGTCACAGTAGTAGTACTCACAGTGGACGGTCCTGAAGAAGATGCACTCTTTGAGGGTTCTGAGACTCTGAGAGGATTTAAGTTTTTTCTTCCTCTCAGGAGAAGAGCTCTCTCTGGATCTGGCTCTCTTGCTGGAGGTAGAGGCCTTGTCCTCATCATCTGTGGAAGATGATTTTAACCACAAAAGAACCCTTGCCACTCTATCCCTGATAGTTTTTGAAGGGAAGGTACGGCAAATTCTACAATCCTTCACAACATGTGAGGGGTGCAGACAATAAATGCAGTCAGAGTGCTGGTCGTCCACATGGACCCTCTTCTTATAGCAAGTTCCACAAGCTTTGAAAAGAGCCTTCTTTTCAGACATTTTGAAGAGAAAAAGACAAAAACTGAGTAGGCACTCAGGGAGACTCCCTTACACACGAAGTGCGGTGAAAATCTGAGGAGAACTGCCTGAGCTGGGAAGGTTCTAGAGGGTGAGGACAGCTGATAGGCTGAGGCTACTATTTCAGGTCTTTTTACATAATGAGGTAGATAGGCTGCTAAGTTTTGGGCCTAGCTAGGCCTTAGGCTTTTCCAGCCTACTACAAGAAAGTTTTTAGGCACTGCTATTGTATATATTTTTACCGTGGGACTCCCGCCTCGACGACGGGGAATGATTCAGGCATGTGAATCTATGAAAGATACCCCAATACTGGATAAAGTACAGTGACCCATCAGTAATGCTAAACCACGTTTAGTACAGTGGGCCATCCCCATTCTTTAAACAAGCCACTGCCCAAAGAAACGAGTGGTGCGCGGGCAACAGCGAGCGATCTGTTTTTAATTATCGCGCCCGTGTCTGGGCATGATAATTCAAAACAGATGTCGCCCGTGCGGGTAACCGCAAGCAATAGGCTGTGGGCGGATCAAAGGCGGGACATGCACCAGCCTTTGCCTAATTGCGTGATGTCTTTCTTAGAAAGACGCACGCAAAGCCCCATAGCTTGTGACAAAAACAAAAACACACGCACAAGCGTGTAGTGAGATTTCTAAAGCCCCTTACTAAAAGTCTCGCAAGCAGTGCATGCGCGCTGCTTTAGGCTCGACCAAAAAAGGTAAAGATACTACAATCAGTATGCGGCTTCATCATTTAGAAATAAAACTAAATTAGGAAAAATTCCAACATTAAAAATACAATTTCGATTTTGGGATATTTTTGTATGGGAACAAATTCATATATTTTATAATTTGTGTATTTGTTTGATGTTTACTTGTTGCTATATTTTTGTGCGTTGTTTTGAGGTTCAAATTAAAGACACTGCTCAGACCAGGGTCTCTGGCTTTCAGAATTGATTCAGTGGGTGTCCACAGAGATTATTAGTATAGGAACTGGTGGACTAGGATGTGGCACATAAGCTTAACATTACTGAAATAACATATTTAGGGTGCAGCATATCTATGGGAAAGAACCTGATAGAATGTGCAAATGAGGGCCTATGTGAGCTTTCAAGGACTGGGATGGCAAGCAATAGAAGGGCTGCTGAAAGATTCCACTCTAAAAGGGTATCATGTTGTACCCTAAACAGGGAGAAAAATAAAGACAAACAATGGAATGTTGGAGCAGAAGGTCGAGGTCTACACTTGCCATTATTGCCACTCCACTGCCTCCAGCGGAGTTCCCAACATTCCTATGTACTAGGATTTTCCGAACTAAGGCGGGTCATTATGATGGCTGGCGGACATTAGTGCGCCCACCATCATAACGGTGATGGGACCGCCCGCCAGACGTGCGGCGTCCCACCAGCTCAATTAAGATGGGCGAGCCACACAGTGGCGGGCGCATCGTGGCCTTTTCACATTGCGGACGGTGCTGCTGGCTGCAGCATCGTCCTCAATGTGAAAAGGCCACAATGTGCATTTCCGTGCAAAACGTGGCAGGCACCACGTGATGCCTGCCACCTTGTGCATGGAAATGTAGGGGGGTACCCACAGAGGGGGCCCGCAATGGGCCCCCAAAGCCAGTCTCCGCCTGTCTTTTTGCAGCGGAATATCCGCCGCAAAAAGGCAGGCAGATAGGCTCATCCTAATCACTACGGCGGTGCCTGCACAGCACGGCTGCTATGATGCCCTGGTTCCGAGTTCCGCAAGGCTGGTGGGAAAGGACCCCCTTGCGGTACCATGGCGGACGCCACAGAACCAATGCGATTCCCACCGCCATCCTAATTTGGCAGTGGGTGAATAACATTGTGATGGGAGGAGGATCCTCCCGCCATCATAATGAGCCCCTCAGTGCGAATTATTAATCTGACATCTCTTTGCTGGAAGCCAGAGCAATGTAGATGTGAAACTGAGAGCTACAACCAGCAGAAAGGGAGGTAGTATTAATGTACACATGATTATTAAGGCATACCTTAGAGAAGTGCATTCAATGAAGGGGCCAGATCTCCAGAAACAAGCGAGCAGATCTCAGATGGCACAGAGAAAGGCCACCAAAAGATTAAATAAATAGAAGTACTATGAGCAGAGCTTCAATATTGTAAACAAGCTTGTACAACAGATTTGAAGGCTGGTGGTTCTTTATCTGTGAATACATTTAACATTTCTTTGTAAACACTTAGAAATCAAAATGGATTGCAGTGTGGAAGCAACAAAATAGAATCTTTATAGATTTAAATGTGTTTCGCATGATTAGTTGGGATTGATATGTAACATGAAAATAGGAACACATTAACAATGGAAGGAAAAAAATAGCTTGACTGGTTTTCAAAGCATGCTTACCATCAAATCTACTTTGGGCCAAAATGGTCACATCTTCGCCTTTTGGAATCTCCAAGAGATAAAGCACTGCGTCTTCCCGAACGATGCACCGAAAGTCCTGGTCGTTCACCTGAGTCAGATTTAAAAGAAATCATGTATAATTTGTTCATCATCCTGCATATTTCAGACCAATCTAAGAGGCAAATTTAAGCATTTCACATACACAATGTTTTTTATCTGAAGAATCGCCTGTATGTGTGAATATCACATACTAAATTACTAAATATCTACATTTGTGTCTAAAAGTCTTTCAAACCAAATACCCTACATTAAGAAGCACATTGATTATCAAACATACTGCCCTATGAATTAAAAATTCACAAACTACAAGAAAGGCTGTATGTTTAAGCATTCATTATAAAGTTATAAAACTCTATAAAATCCTTGGAGTAAATACAAATCTTGAGGTCAGTATACATTGAGCTAAATTGAATTCCCTACTCATAAAAGAGACACTTACCTTAAGTAGCTGATCCCCCTCCTGTAGACCCTCCAACTGTGCAGCACTGCCATCTTGGAGTCCGGCAACAAAGATCCCAACATCATTTCCACCGGCCAGTCTCAGACCAACGCTGTCACCTTTTTTGAATTTCATCATTTTCGTGTTGGGACTGCAAGAAAAAAAACTTAATGTATGAACGTACTGGCTTGTTTAAGAGTAATGGTAAGCATTTTACACTACATCAGACTTAATGTAGACTTCAGCCCTTTACTCCAAATATAGTCTAACAGTGACTGCCAGAAACTATTGTTAGTTAGTGGATCTAACCATCTGCCACTTAGGTCGTTTTGTTGCCACTTTACTATGTCTTCTACTATTCAGAGGGAGCATTTAAAGGTCAGTAGACAAGTGAAAACTTGTTTTTTTCCAAGATTATTACATCATTCCATAATGAAGAGCTAGAACCCGGAAAAATAATCACTTCTTTAGGTAAATTCTATAGTCCACAGATATGCAACGGCTCACACACTCTCCTCTTGTTGGCAAATGCTGAGTTTTATATCAGGTAAGTTAAGAAAGGCAGACCTGTACTTGCCTGGTTATGATATAGCAATTTAAATTCCTATATAACCTTCCTGGGCCTCACTAATACTATAACACAGCAGTCATTCAGCCAATTGTAGTTCAAACAAGCTGCATAATTATTAACTTAACTGCATGGACCTTTTAAACTTGCACATGACAGAACCACTACAGGTCATGTTCATCACCCAGTACTGTACCACTCCAGAGTGGTACATCCTTCCTTAGTGACCGCTGCTTTCAGGTTTTCGAGGGGGATGCGGTGTCCTCTAGACTACCTCTGAGCTGTGGGGTTCCACAGGGCTCTGCCTTGAGCCTGACGCTCTTTAATATCTACATGAGGCCTCTGGCAGGGGTAGTTCATCCGTTTGGCATTAAGAACGTCAGCTATGCAGACGACACCCAGCTAGTGGTGTCCTTACACCACGCTGAGGGGTCGTCTAGCTTCCTGGGCCCTTGCCTAGAGGCAGTAGCTGGGTGGATGGAGCTCTCTTACCTCAGAATCAACGGAGATAAAACAGGGATAATGCTGTTGGGTAACTCATCACCCACTGTCTCTGTCCACCTGTGGCCGGCATGCCTGAGCCCCGCAGCCCCGCGAAACCACAGATAAAGAGCCTTTGTATGTGGCTTGACAGCTCTTTTAATTTCGCGCATCAAGCAACCTCACTTTCAGCAATTTGCTGCGGATTGATGAGGATGCTTCGCAAAATTATTCCCCTCCTTCCCTTCCAGGCGAGAAGGATAATGGTTCAAGCACTTCTACTGTCTCGCCTGGACTACGGGAATATTTTATACCTTGGAGCTCCTCAAGCCACAATAAACAAACTGCAAGTAACGCAGAATTGTGCTGCATGGATGCTTCTTCAGATCCCACAATGGCAATCGGCAAGACCAGCATTGAGACAGCTACACTGGCTTCCGATCCTAGCCAGGATACAGTTTAAAGCTATGTGTCTGGCACACAAGGCCATGTGGAAAACGGGTCCACCGATTATGCACTCACTAATAACCCCATATCTCCCTCATAGAACTCTATGTTCTAGCTCTATACATCTGGCTACCACCAAGAAAATAAAGAAGGTGAGATGGGGCGGACGCTCTTTCTCATTCACTGCTGCAAAGTTGCGGAATTCCCATCCCCAGGCTTTGCGGGGGAACAAAACTCTTTTGGTCTTCCGTAAACTTTTAAAAACCCATTTGTTTGGAATGCTTGTATAGCTATGCGGACCGGCCCTATTCTGTTCTTCCTTTCTTCAGCGCTACGAGGCCTCCGGGTAGTTCGGCGCTATAGAAATAAACTTTCATTTATTCATTCATTCAGAGCAATAGATCACACATCATAAATTGAACAGGCCGCCGAATAACGTATGACATCTGCTACATACCTCGGCCTACCATAGGACTCGAGTTAGGTCCAAAACAGCAGGTCTAAGCTACCTGCCTACTATAAACCCTTCTTAACATCTCACAACGACAGTCACATATGGAATAACACTTACAAAGTCCATCATAGCAGATCTCCTGATCATTTCTCCTTCCAACCAATGCCTGCTCAGTACGATAAACAATTTCAGAATAGACAACCGAGTAGAATATCCTGCATGAAAGGAGAAAAGGGGCGATTGTTCCCGGTAGTATCCGCCCTAGTGTAATAGGTGTAAAAAAGTGATATCCAGATGTCCAAAATAGGAAAACCCCATACCCATTGAAAACGATGACTTGATATAGATGCAGAACAGCTATGTCCTGGATCTAATTCCAGTATAATAACCGGTTTAGTGGACTGTAATCATAAGAAATACCATAAAGGGGACCTGCAGAGCTCAGCAAAGCTACTGGCTTACTAAAAACCATATACTGCACGCCTATCTTTCACTTCTTATCCTAACACAATAGTAAGCGATGCGTCCCATAACAAGATAAACGAACCTCGGCGGTCATCATACACAACATGGAAACACTTTCGACATAGAATCAAAACAAAGACAACACACTTCCAATCACACGCCCTACAGAATAGGTTGCTACCCAAGTAGGTAATTGATTCAACATCCCACATAGGGAAAGGAAGCACTACATAAATGTTACAATACAGTCAAATCTCTGCACAAACAGAGCTTTGCACAGGGATCAGAATTGTGAGTTGCGTGACTAATATTGGGTCCTCCTTCCCGCCAAACATTTTTTTGGGGGAAAACCCCCATTAAAAAGGCTGAACATGTATTATTCTTGTACAATAAATACTGGCCCATTATGTTATGCCTTATTTCCAGGGTCTAAAACTCAAAACAATATTGATTTATCTCTGTCAAAAATACCTCATACCAGTGTACTGGTATTTGTTGGATATGGCAAATCCCAATCTCCATTTAGACATACTCTGTGGATGCCCTCTGCATCTCTAGAATCCCAGTATAGTTTTACATGCCAATCCTTTTCATTTACTTTACATTGGATTTAGGGAATGGTTTCAATGGGTGAGGTAACTGACTCCTGTGAGAAGTTAAGAGTAAAACTAATGCAGCTCCATTTCCTAGTAGAATATATTAGACAATAATTGTGTATGCGTATACACATATATATATATCAAGTACAACTTGCCCTTTGCATTAGGAAGGCACACTGCAGTGCTCGGCCATCCAGCTATCACGTGCTTCCTGCTTTCTCCTCTCTGGTAGTTAATAAGTTTTGCCGACGCGTTTCTGGGCACCACGCCCCTTCTTCATGGGCTCGGAAGTAAGCACACCTGATTCCTGCATTTATTAACTTTATTCAGCAGAATGTTTACCAAAGCATTGTGGCGTCGGCAAAACTTATTAACTACCAGAGAGGAGAAAGCAGGAAGCACGTGATAGCTGGATGGCCGAGCACTGCAGTGTGCCTTCCTAATGCAAAGGGCAAGTTGTACTTGACATACATACATACATACATATATATATATATATATATATATATATATATATATATATATATATATTTATATTACCTACTGGCGGTCGCCAGTAGGTAGTTATAGTTAAAACCTAGTTTCCTTAGGAAATCCGCAATATTCTATTTGGAATAACTTTGGCGCTGGTAGACGAATCTTCGCAAATTTCTCCAAGAAAATGGCCTGCTCCGCTCCGCTCCTTCCCTGAAAGTTTAGGGGAGATTCGTCAAGTGGGGGCTGAGAAAAAAGGGGGTCCCAAAACGTGTTTTCCCCATGCAATTTTCTATAGGGACCTTTAGCCAGGGCTACAGCCCGAACAGCTGAACGGAATTACACCAAATTTGGCAGAGAGGTAGAGTTTGGTTCGCAGATTGTGCGTTTTGTTAAATGGTGTAAATCCGTTCAGTAGTTCCTGAGAAAATCAAAAGTAAAATCATAGTGATAACTAGAGACGTACCCTACCGAGCACGGGCTGCATGCTGATTGGCTGTCAACTGTCTGTCAACACTCCAAACCAGGAAGTGTTGGTAGCACTCTTGTGCCTCGGTAGAACCGAGGCACAAGAAAGCAGTGAAACAAACGTGCCAAACCTGCAAAGGGGGCAGGGTAGAAACGCCCTGACCCCCTAGGCATTTTTTTTAAATTGCGGGGTACGAAGTACGGTACTCTGTACTGTACTCTGTACCTTCCCAAGCGCATACTGGAGGTTCCTGGTGGGCTAGTTGGCCCCCAGGGACCTCCAGTATGCAAGGGAAATTAGTTCCCCCTCTGCAAACGCGCCAGGGGGCTGCGTTGCAGAGAGGTGTAAGAAGGGGCATGGCCTCATTGCACCTCTCTGCAATACAGCCCCGTGGCGCATACTGGAGGTTCCTGGTGGGCTAGTTGGCCCCCAGGGACCCCCAGTATTCAAGAGGAATTAGTTCCCCCTCGGCAAACGCGCCAGGGGGCTGCGTTGCAGAGAGGTGTAAAAAGGGGCGTGGCCTCATTACATCTCTCTGCAAGGCAGCCCCCTGGCGCATACTGGAGGTTCCTGGTGGGCTAGTAGGCCCCCAGGGACCTCCAGTATGCAAGGGGAATTAGTTCCCCCTCTGCAAATGAGCCAGGGGGCTGCGTTGCAGAGAGATGTAATGAGGGCACGACCCTTTTTACACCTCTCTGCAACGCAACCCCCTGGCGCATACTGGAGGTTCCTGGTGGGCTAGTTGGCCCCCAGGGACCCCCAGTATGCAAGGCGACTTAATCCCCCAACTTATAACACGCTACAGGGCACGTTTGCACAGTGGTGAAGGTAGGGGGCGGGGCTTGAGGTGATGTGAGTGAAACCATGCATGTGGCGCATTTCAAGTTGAGGAATTAATTCCTCTTCAATCCAGAGGTCCCCTAGGGGGCAACTAGTCCAACAGGTATCTCCAGTAAGAGCCACAGAGCTGTGTTGCAGAGTGTTGTAAAAAGGGGGCGTGCCATCTGAACACCTCTCTGCATCACAGCTGCCTGGCGCATACTGGAGGTACCTGGTGGGCTGGTTGGCTCACAGGGGACCTCAGGATTGAAGAGGAATTAATTCTGCAATCTAAAACGAGCCACAGGGCGTGTTTGCACACATGTTACCTCAGGCCCCGCCCCTTCCTTCACTATTGAGCAAAATATTCCTGTAAAATCAGCCTAACTACGAATTCCGATTTACTCAACTGTTCTCACAAGAAACGTCAGTGCTGCATCTTTGAGCGCACTACTGATCCTGAAAAGTAATTCTAACCATACTTACAGTAACTTGAATTTCCTTCCATAGGCTAACTTTTTTTTTTTTTTTTGAAAATTTTTATTGTGCAAGTAGAAGCATACAAATACGGGCCTACAACCAATCAGGCCGGCCACGACATATTATGAGCGCACGAAGTCAGCATTGAAATTCCTCAGCAGTATGTAAACAAGTAAGCAATAGTAAATGGGCGAGTATAACCGCTAGGAACAGGATTAAAGAAGGTTAATTTTTATAATATAATAGGAAGTATAGCAGGATCAATTGCAACTTTTGACATCTGAATTCCCATGGCGGGCAGTTGGTAAAGCATCAATACACAGGAACAGTAAGAGGCGGAAATAATTGCAGCAATTGGCAAAAGTCAACTTACAGTCGCCCCGTTTCAAAGCAGGTCCCACCGCTGCCCACCATCCACCATTCACCATCTGAGTGTGTGCTGGTACAAATCAAAAGGAATCAGAACAGCAAAGCAAAGATAGCCATCCACTATACTAACCCAAATAAAGGGAAAAAGAGGGGAAGGGTAGAAAAAGGAATATTAAAAGACAGGAAAGAAAGAACGCAGCGCCGATATACGCGTCCCATGGCGAATAAAGCACACAGGACTAGAGACCCACAACCGGGGTCGAAGCAAGTAAGACTTGATACATATGCTGTCATTATCATGGACGTGAGGAAGTCATACCCTACATTGCCGGCTAACACTCCATGGAGGACGCGCGCAGAGACAGCGTCCCGATAAAGGGATACAAGAGAGCCATAGAACTAAGGAAAAACAAACAATATTAAGACCCCATCCCTCCCACACCACCCTGCACCCCTGCAGAAGGCTACGGCCTACCCCCCCAGCAGCGTGCCTGTCGCCCTAAGTAGAACCCGAAATATAGAAGAATCAGAAAGTAATGAAAGAATACAACAGACAAAAAGAGGAGGGAAGGGGGAAAGAAAACGAGTGGGAGAGGAGATATGCAATCGAACATTCAGCTCCTACTCCCCGCCTTAACACAGCTGAAACCCACATCGAGACGAGATCGACAACTTCGAACATCAGGAACATGAAGAGGAATCGGTCATAATGTTACAGCTGCGAGCAGTCCTCATCTCCATACATTAAATTGGCAGTCCACCGAGGCAATTCCGGCTCACCCCTGTCCTCTCCTGATTATAGCTTCAGTACACAGTAAAGTAGAATACAGCAAGCAGTTCGTCATGGAGTGTACACAGGATCGGAACAAGGCAGGCCAACGGTGCAGAACAGGGGATCCCAGTCCCGAGCAGCAAGGCAAACAATGGCGGCAGCAGACCAAACTGTCAAAAAGCAACAGCAGGAGCAGCGAACAGTCTGGGTGCGGACCCGCCGCCCAAAGGGGCGAGGTATCCCCCACGGGGCAGCCGTGGGATCCCATCAAAGCAGTTCGAGTCAAACAGCCACCGAGCTCCCCAGCCAGACTAACCTGGACGGGCCCCGACGTGGTGCCCTCACCCATGTCCGCCACAATCAAGACTTCCTGGAGGTTCGGGGTAGCAGACATACGTTCTCCAAGAGGAACGGCGGCAGCACTCTCTGCAACAGCCGAGAGAGACAAAGCAGCAAACTCCTTCAGTCGGGCCGCATTCATGGGGGACGGCCCAACAGGCATGGCGGCAGAACCGCTATCTTGTACAGCTGCCTCAAAGGCCATGGCCGCACGCCAAGAACACAGGGCGGCGAAGACATCGCCAATCGTGGGCTCACTCCCACAAGCTTCAGCCATCGTGCATTTCGACAGAACAGATTCGCCGCCCCAAACAGGTCCGAGACCCAGGGCGTCGGCCGCCATTTTGTCAGTGCGGCAGGGACCCTCCTTTCCTCAACCCCCGGGCCGGGCCGTCGAATAAGGCCCACCGGAGTCTCGTCGAGCCCCGGTAATGGCAATCTCAGTGCAGAAAGATGGGCCACCAAAAAACCAAGGGGTCGCCGGCGCCACCGTCTCACGGGCGCCACCCGCCGATTCCGGGCGAAGGGCTTCAAGATGGCCGGACAGGACAACAAAGGGGGGACAAGCCTCCTGTACAGTCTACCCCCATCCGAGGCGGGCCGCGCCCCGCAGCAGAGCCCCGGGGCCACCAGAACGGGCCCGGTCAGTCGCCACCGGTACAACCGCACAATGGCCTCTTCAGCCGACCCCTCTCCTCCACCGGGGGCCGGCGTCGACACCCCACTCCGGCCGACCGTCACAGGCGAGTCCCCGGCCTGCACGCTGCGGAGGCTCCGGAACAAACAAGGGCACAACTCAAGATCCGCGGCACCCAGGAGCCCCCGGGACAGACGGTGAGTGCGAGCAGTGTTTCACCTTCCCGTATTTTGTCTAATGTGTCGGGGCAGGATGAGATACAGGATATGCGTTTCAGGCAGGAAGGTTGATGGAGCTGAGCTACAGTGCGGCCATCACGGTCGCGAGCTTGGCTCCTCCCCCCATAGGCTAACATTGACTGGTTTAACTTGAAAAAATTTCCAAGTGTGGAGTTTTGGAACTTTAAAAAATTCCTCTAAAATCAGCCGAACTACAAATTCCGATTTACTCATCTGTTATCAGGAGAGACCTCAGTGCTGCATCTTTCAGCCCACTACTGATCCTGAAAAGTAATTCTAATTGTAGTTACAGTAACTTGAATTTCCTTCCATAGCCTAACACTGACTGGTTTCACTTGGGAAATTTTTCTAAGTGTGGAGTTTTAGAACTTAAAAAAATTCCTCAAATATCAGTCGAACTACGAATTCCAATTTACTCACCTGTTATCAGAAGATACCTCAGTGCTGCATCTTTCAGCTTACTACTATTTTTAACTGTACTTACCAGTTACTTGAATTTCCTTCCATAGGATATCATTGCCTGCTATATAAAATATATATAAATTAAAAAAATATTAAATAAAAAAATATATATTACAATTTCAATATTTTTAAAAACCTTTTTTTTCAATTTATATTAAAAATATGTAATGTAATTTAAAAAAAATATCTAAAAATAAATACTTTAAAACAATGTAGTAAATTAGTATAAAAAATATAAGAATTAATAAATTTAAAAATTATTTACAAAACCTTTGAAATTCACTGAAAAAACCATAGGTTTCAGCCACGTTCTAGTTAGGAATTAGCATTTAAAAAACCTTGGAAATTCACTGAAAAAACCATAGGTTTCACACATGTTCTAGTTAGCTGGACATTTCACTCATACAAAACCATTGAAATTCCCCCGTTATAGTTAGTGCAGCTAACTATAACTCGCACGCCCACACTGCTGATGACGTCTCATATTACATCACTCATGACATGGTCAGTGACATCACTCATGACATCACTGATGACACCTCACTGGAAAAATCAAAGATTAGAGTGATGTTATAGGTGTTGCAATAATATAAAAACCAAGGTTTGAAAAAAATAAAAATGAAATTCGCAGGTATACTTTACTGAATGACTATCACTTGCACACCCACAAGCACTGCTTATGACGCTACATATTACATCACGCATGACATGTCAAATGACATGGCGGACATCGTTGATGACATCATCTACCAAATATGACAGTTTGCTATAAGCTTCTCATACTGGAAAGTATTCAGCAAGATACATGTATATTCAATTTTCATTAACATCTGTAGTACTAATGGGTGTGTTTCGTAACAAACAGAACAAGAAGCATATCTAGGAAATTCAGTGTTTTTATTTTTAGATTTTAGATTAATACAACACTTAACTATAACGTCACTTTAGCCTTTGACTTTTTTCAGTTAATTTATTAGGGTTTTTTAATGTAAAGTAAGATTTTATTACCCTACCTAACTATATCATGACTTTAAACTTTAGTATTTTCAGTGAATTTTATCATATTAACCCAACTTCCTCACTGAGCACAGTGTTTAGACTGCCCTAGCCTGCAGTCAAGCCCTGTACCGACCCTTACCCCCCTCCCCAACCCCATTGGAGGCCAACCACTCACATGAAACTAAAGGATTCATTGAAGAGAACCCCATCCTCGACCTGTCCCAATCCGGATTCCGAAGCAACAACAGCACAGAGACCACCCTACTCGCCGCCATAGACGACATCCGCAGCCTCTTGAACCAAGGCCACTCCGCAGCCCTCATCCTAATCGACCTATCAGCGGCCTTTGATACCGTCTCCCACCGCACACTAGTCACCAGACTACACGACGCAGGCATACAAGGAACAGCCCTGGACTGGATCTGATCATTCCTCACTGAAAAAAGCCAAAGGATCAGACTCCGCTCCCCCCTTCCTCTCCGACCCCACGAAATTCACCTGCGGAGTCCCACAGGGTTCAGCACTGAGACCCACTCATTTCAACATCTACCTGGCCCCCCTCGCAGCCATCGTCCGACAACACAGCCTCAATATCATACCCTACGCCTACGACACCCAACTCATCCTCTCCCTCACCAAAGACCCCACCACTACCAAACTCAACTTCCAGAAAGGAATGCAATATGTCGCAGTCTGGATGACCAACAGTTGCCTGAAGCTCAATGCCGAGAAGACAGAAGTCCTCGTCCTTGGTACCACCCCTTCTGCACGGGACAGCACCTGGTGGGCAACCACCCTCGGAAATCATCCATCCCTACGCCCTCAGACCACACCAAGAACCTCGGCATCGTTCTGGACTCATCTCTCACCATGAACCAACAGGTCAACGCCATCACCTCCAGCTGCTTCAACACCCTCCGCAAGACCTTCAAGTGGATCCCCCCCTGAGTCAAGGAAGACAGTCACCCACGCACTCATCACCAGCAGACTAGACTATGGAAACGCACTCTCCGCCGGCATTAACAAGTCCCTACTCCACAAACTCCAGACATTACAGAACATCGCCGCCAGACTCGTCCTCGCCATCCCCCGACACGAGCACATCTGCCAACACATACAAAGTGTCCGCTGGCTCCCCATGGAGAAAAGAATCACTTTCAAAATCCTCACTCATGCCTACAAATGCCTACACAACAATGGACCCAAATACCTCAACGACAGAATCAACTTCCACGTACCCAAAAGAAACCTCCGATCTTCCAACCTTGCACTGGCCGAAACCCTGCACATCCACAGAGCCAGAGCAGGCGGAAGATCCTTTTCTCACATTGCAGCCAAAACCTGGAACGAGCCACTGGCAGACATCAGACGCGCCCCCTCCCTTAACACCTTCAGGAAGACCCTCAAGACCTGGCTCTTCGGCTAAACAGATCTGCGGACCCCCCCCTCCTCTCCCCTCAGCGCCTTGAGACCACAATACAAAAGGGGGTAGTGATGGACGGAGCATCTGAACCAATCAAACACTCATACCCAGTCAACAGATCTGGGTTTAATCCATCACCGTTCTTTAGCCCACTCTGCCACCCCAGTTCAGACATGGCCATATGCAAATCAGTCTGACCCTGTGCCTCATGGGAACAGTCCAGCCCGAACTGCCAAGCCATGTATTTTCCTCATCCACCTGAGATGTTGAAGTTCACCTTCATATTGGTCAATCAGTTAAAGGGTTGTGTATTGTCAGATTGATGTCTATCACTCCTTAAACTCTTTCAGTTTTTAGACCCTCTGATACTCGTAGTTGTTCGCCATAAGTACCCCTTTTGTACTACTACGCATCATTGACAGTATTTACACACGCTTAAAAACGCTTAAAAAATAACCCAATTTCCATATTCATGCACAGTTTAAAATAAATACAAAGAGGAAAATAAATACTTTTCTCTTTGTATTTATCTGTAAACATCAGTAAAAACATAAATCAAGCAGCCCACATTATAATTTAAGAATATTTTCAACTTAATTAGCAGTAATTAACATATAAGTGTGGTAAAAGTATGACACAGCATCTATAATACCTGACTTTCAACAACACCATTCACAGTTCGATTCAATAGTCCATCAGCATCTTAGCCCACCACTATCCCACTGTAAGTAATACCTTGCTTAATCTTCCCAGCGCCCCAAGCGCCAGCACACCTTTCCGAGGGTAGGTTTACGATTTACAAATGCTAGCATTTTCTAAATTAAGAAGCATAATAATAACAAATATTAATCGTTTTTTTCTTCTTCTAATGTTAACGATTTTTTTTTTACGTCTTCCATTTAGATGTTTTCAATCATGAAAATGCAAAGAACACAGTTTACGGAGTAACACTTTTTAAACTCTCCAACGTATGTATATAATAATACCTTATACGTGTTACTAACGAAATCGAAACCTTTATAGCTTCACAGTTTGTAACTTTTCCCAACACGTGCAAAAGTAAGACAGTTAAAACGTGAGCATGTGTAAACTGCAAAACGTGCCATCTAAATAGGCGGAGCCACATCTTCCTTCCGTAGACTACTAAACAACCAAAAATGATATAAACCACACCTACTGTGCCATTAGTTTAGTTTTCAGAAGTTATTTCTGAGTCGCCAATCTGTGTTGCAGGTTCCGTTTTCTAGCATCGGATTCTCTTTTTGCGTCAACAAACATATTCTGGAGTTGTAAGTTGTTTCAATATGGCTTAGGCATAGTACTTAGGTATAATTTGTGGCTATTTGTCAATATTTAAACATTTAAAGCTAGAAAAAAATGTTATGCATGTTTTTCGCTTTTTCTCTGTAACGTCAGCAGCTTGTTTTTAAAAACAGATAGATTACAACAAACATTGCTCCTTTTAGCTTATATATTGTGACTTTTTATATTATAATATTGACACTGTACTTTGCTTGAGAGGTGTTGGTGTCCCGTCGACGCAACCCCTAAACATTTACAATCAACGTCGCCATCTTCCAGTTGTTATCGTGTTTTCCCCTAGAGATCATATATTGTTAATATGTATATTATAACATTAACAGTTATGGTGATCTCAGTGGAGTTCATGATCCGTCGTCACAAAGAGTAACGATATGTAAGCAACGTTACCGGCTTCCAGTTTTCAGTCTGTTTCCTCCTTGTGATCATGTGCTGTGAGAATATATACATATTATAATTCTCACCGTCATGATCTCAGAGGAGTTTATGACCCGTCGCCACGAAGATCAAACTTTTTCACCACCCGGAGAAAAGAAGTTCAGTAAATAATTACCGCTCGAAAATATTTCATTATGGATGTTCTGTTAAATACATAATTTTATTTTCCTTTTCTTCTTACTGTAACAATGGTATCAATTGTTATATTGTAATAGATTGTCCTATTGCTACAGAAGAGGAATGGGAGATTTTTCAGCGCCATCTGTAATATAACTTTCAAATATTAAAAAGTACATGATCAGATATTTTTTTCAAGAAACATTTTACGAAACTGCAGAACAAAAAAAAAAAGATATCATGCATACTTTGTTACTTTATATATTTAATAAACCCTACATTTCTGAATGTTATTTTCTAATTTCTTTTCTTATTTGCGGTTCCTATTCACCTTCTCCGTAAAGAATAAATAGGACCTGTACTATATATTATAAGAGTACCATCCTATATATTCTTTAATGAGTACGTGATTTGTTAGCGGAACAGTCTGCAACCTCTAAGCACTACGACAGCACGTTCCTGAATTGTACAGAATACAAATTTGAAAAATAATAATGCATACAATTCTATTTAATATGAAGTCACTGGTATTTAACTGTTTTTTTACTTGTTCTCTTGATCTCAGATAATGTAGTGCAGGAGTGTTTGTTGTAGCACTTCTATTCTACTTTATCTAAAAGTAACTGATGCCCTATTACATCATCAAGAATGTGGGGCAACACTTTTACAAACTGTAGCAGAAAAAAAGAATGATAAAGCCACGCTTAAGTGATATTTTATGAAATCCCATTTTTTATTGTCACCCCTTTCATATGTACAGCAACAGTTTCTGAAGAAAGTTTATTTGTATTTGCTTAATAAAAACTGTTTCAAACCTAGACTGAATATTTTGCTGCACAACCACACCTTCCCATCAGGAAAGTAAACACCACATTATAAGTAAATAGTACTCCTAAGAAGTATGTCACCCACAAACTTGATTAAAAAAAAAAACAGCGCAAGACACTGTCATTTTTCCGCCGTGATTTATACATCACACGGCAATTATATAAATGTCCCTTGAAACATAAAAACTATTTTTGCCCTCATAATCCCTCTCCACCACCTTATGGGCACTGTACAGAGTTAGTGTTCCTAACCAGCCCTCTCCTACTTTCTTTTCCCATACTCCTTTGGAAATGCATCACAATATCACTGACAACAGTGAACCGTTCCCACCCAATAAGGAGCAAACTTGTGCTTCGAAGACTTTAGCCAATAAAATGTCCACACAGGAGGAAGGAATGACTGCCAAAACTTCTACTTTTAATAATTCACAGCCAATGAACATTAAGCTTCGTAAAGTCCAGCTTGGAACACGTTACCCTAATACTCCCAGAACAGGAAGAAATCGCTTACAAAACTTTCCCACTTACTTCTTCTATGACTAACGGTTCCTTTGAAAAAATATATATCTCCAGCACAGTAACTATATCAATTAGCAACATATTGTGGTAAACTTCTAACCTCTGTGCTCACGCGAGTGTTCCATGAACTGTTACTATGGTAACAGGCAGAAAGCCGTTTGAGAATAGCGTTGAAAGGTACTGGCTGTACAAAAACCGTTATATTTACCCTGGATCCTCTACAAGACAGAAAGGAAAGCCAACTAAAACAAAACACTGTGTACCACATTTACAACCCCCTTGCGCCACTTGCGCGTTCACACCCCCTCTAACAAAATTAAAAGTGTGTGGACCTCAAACCCCGGGAACAACCACCCCCGGAGATTTCTGTATTGTGTGACAGGGGCTCAGTGACCCTCCACCTGGTGCCCTCGAGAGCCCTGGAGACCACCACGCCCAGAGCCGGTTCCTGCAGAGTCCCGGGGTGCCTACCCCCAGGATACTGCTGTTTACTATGAGAGGGCGGAAGTCTTGCAGCTCCCGCCCTCCCATAGCAAACTTAGTTTGAACTTTGAAAGACATAGCAGTGAATTCTGTTCTCACTTTCAAAATCCAAACAAGATTGCATTTCCACATGCAACTTAGCATCTCCCCATGTGTAAAAGCAATGCCAGCTCCAGAAGGACACGAGGAGTCGGTGGGACCGTGGGGGCATTGTACGCTCCGTCTTTTTTATAGATAGGGTCACGTGTGTAGTGACGGATGCGCTGGTTCTGAAGACGTAGCTTGCGATCGTGTGACAAGAATGCTTTGCACGGGACCGTGTCTAACTGTGCTCCTAGAAAAGGCATGACTTGGAGAAGACAGAACTGTTAATGCTCTCGTTGAGGGTCAGTCCCATAGAAGTGAATAGATGTATACATTCTTCTGTGGCAACCTTGGTTTCGTGCTTTGAAAAGGCTTGAGCAGCCAATCGTCTAAATAAGGGAATACTTTTATTCCTCAGGATCTCAGCGCTGCTGCTACAGGTGCCAAGCACTTCGTGAAGATTCTCGGAGCTGATTTCAGCCCAAAAGGGAGCACCTTGAACTGACAGTGGGCGCCAGCCACTGTAAAGCGAAGATATTTGTGATGTTTGGGGTGGATAGGTTTGTGGAAATATGCTTCTTCCATATCCAGAGAAGCCATAAAATCTCCTTTGTTTAAGCAACTTAAAATCTCGGCAAGTGTGACCATTCGGAAACTTTGTTTCTTGAGGAATTTGTTGAGCTTGCGGAGGTCTAGAATCAGTCGCCATTCCCCTACCTTCTTTTTGTTCAGGAAGAAATGAGAATAGAAACCTGTTCCTTTCTGAGATGATGGAACTTTCTCTATGGCATTCTTGATAAGCATCATTAAGGCTTCCTTGCATGATAAGTGAAGACGAGGGGGAGTGGGACCCCTGGGCGGAGTAGTAGGTGGCTGTTTGACGAATTCGAGGGTGTGCCCATTGGTCATTAGGTCTAGAACCCATCGATCTAAAGTTATTTCCTGCCACTTGTGAACAAAAGCTAAAATCTTCGCGCCCACGGGTAGGGAGGGTAAAATGGCTGGCACCCTGTGGAGATCACTGCTTCCTGCTAGTGTCTCTGCCTTGATTTTGTGATCTCTTTCGATCTCCTTTGCGAGAGAAACTTGCCGTGGACAATTGACGGTATGAGGACTGGTTGTAAGGCTGTCTTGTCTGTATGGAGACTGATACTGTCTATTCTGCTGAGTTTGGTATCCTCCTCTTGATGAAAAACCAGACCCTCTTGCTCCTCTGAAATTTCCGCGTCTGTGATGAAAGGTGCCTAATGATCGTGCGGTATCAGTGTCAGTTTTTATAGCTAAGAGAGCTTCATCAATGTGCTTTCCAAACAAAGACTCTCCGTCATAGGCCATATGTAGAATCTTTGTTTGCACCTCAGGTCTGAAAGTGGTGGCTTTAAGCCATCCCTGGCGTCTGAGCACTGCAGCTCCTGCTAGCTGATGGAAGTTAGTGTTTACAATGTCCAAAGCGCAATCTTATGTTTCCGATGTGGCACGTTCTCTTTCCAGCAGAATCTTTCTTGCTTCCTGCCTACGGTCTTCTGGAATGAGGTCAATGAGACCCGCCATGTCTGACCACATCTGACGGTCATAACAAAATATAATGGCTCGAGAGTTGGCCGCTCTGATAGAGGCCACTGCCATGGTAGAATTTTTTTTGCCTACAAGGTCCAGGCGCAGTCCTTCCTTATCTGGTGGTTTGGTGATAGGTGTTGCCGGATTCTTAGATCGCTGTTGGGCGGCTTGTGAAATCACGGAGTTTGACCGTGGGTAACCAATGAGCAGGATGGGCTGTTGGCAGGGGCAGGTTCTTTTTCCTCTATGCGCGGAAGTACAGCTGGAATAAATGCAGTCGTCCTAACCCCTTCATTTCAAATATAGTCTGTAATAGGGACAGCTCTCGTGATTTTCCTGGACTCTTCCTTGAAATCATGAAGGAAACATTCTGTCTGTTCGACTGTTACTGGCAGCTGAAATCTAGTTGCAGCCCGTTGCATTAATTTATGAAAGCACCCGATATCCTCAGGGGGGGAATCAGAAGGCATAGGAAAAGGCGGAGAAGGCATAGGGATTACGTAGTCATCCCAGGGATCCGGAACATTAGTATTGTCAGGCAATTCACCCTCTTCAATCTCCTCTTCGGAGGAGGTAGTGTCATGTTGCGCCACTTCCGCTTGATCTGAAGGAGGGGCCGGTGTCACAGGGGCTTTAGGTTGAATCAATGGAACAGGAACCGCCGTTGGTATGTGTGGGTTCTCTGGGACTGCCTGTTGCGGGGGAAAACCTCTGTCGATAATCCGCCAGCATGGCCAGTAAGTCCTGAATGAGTGTTGGAGGGAGGTGACTCGTTTCCCTCTGGCGCGCTTTCTTGTGATGGTGTCTATGATGTGGTACAATAATGTCTTCTTGATAATATTGGTCTTGGTAGTCATCTTCGTCGTCATCCTGACACTTGATGTTTAATTCAGACGGATGGTTAGCTGTACCAAAGGGTCTATCATCTTCGTCATCAGTCACCCTCCTCAACATACGTGTCTAGGAAGTGTGAAAGCATAAGCGATGGGCTGTTGCTATAATCCTGCTGCCTTCGAAAAGTTTTAAGATAGTAAAGGCCTGACAAAGGCGCAGGTGCAATATCGAGACAACAGCCAAACGTAATGGCGGGAAGAGGACCCAGACATACTACGGCACAATCAAAGCTGGAGAAGTATGCCTTTGAAAAAAACGCCGTGCAGCACCCGGAGGGCCACCCGTCCACGGGCAAAAGTCCAGAGGGAGATGGCTCCAAAAAAGTGACATTAGAGGATTTAATGACGATGCTATCTTGCGTCCAGGCGACGGTGGGATCTATCTCAATGGACGTTGGCCTACTGAGGGCCGACCTCCACAAAATGACGGAGCGTGTGGCACAGGTGGAAGTGGTCACCAAATCCTTAGTGGAGGACACTTCGGAACTACAGCTCGCTGGGGAGCGCATGGAAGCGGTCACCAGAAAGCTACAGGAACGACTGGATGATCAGGAGGGACGCTCACAGAGGAACAACGTCCGAATTCTATGCATTCCGGAGTCAGAAGGCAAGCAAACTATGGATCTGTATTGTGGAGGACTTAATCAAGACGAAACTGCAACCGAAGGGCCTCTCCCATTTCTTCTCTGTCGAAAGAGCGCATAGAGTCCCCTGGGGGGCGCCTAAACCGGGGGCACCACCGCGACCAGTACTGGCTAGACGCTTTAATTTCCGTGACAGGGATGCCATACTTCAAACAGCCAGGATCTCTGCACCTAATAAAATACTGAATTCCACTATTGCCTTCTTCCCGGACTATACAGCTGAGGTGGCCCAGCGACAGAAGACTTTCACAGATATCAAAAAAGCTTTGCGAGCCAAAGAGTTACCCTACTCTATGATTTTCCCGGCGAGACTGAGAATTGTAGATAATCACAAAGCATGGTTCTTCGACACCCCGGAGGCGGCAAGAGACTGGCTGGATGGTTGCAGGCGTGCGGAGGCTCCGCGGCGGAATGGCAGGGGCCAACGCGACCAAAAGACAGCTACTCAGACGAATCACCAGGCATCACAAGGACATAGCCAGGACCTATTTGCTGAATCAGGTCTGGAGGAAGGAGAACATCCGGAAGAGTGAACACCAGAAGGCATGACCTCTGAGCGAAACTTCTTCAGAAAACCGACTATGAGACCCTTGAAATTCACTCTGTGTTAGGCGGATGGGGTCCCATGGAGCTGCTCGTGAGGTCACAGAGCTACTTACCCCTTGCAAGCAAGTACTATGGGTTGGGTTGGGACTACGCGCTCTGCTAAGTTGGGGAGGCGGGCGGTTTTAGGCCTGTGTAGCAGGGAGGCGGGGAGGGGAATGTTTGGATGTTTTAGTTCTTGTAATATGCGGCAAAACACGACATGTTCTACACCACACGAAGGAGGCAAGTTTCTTGGTAAAGGTGCGCTGCGGGACCCGTCCCCTATCGATCTGTACGAATTCACACACTTGCCTACATGGCAGCACACGTGACGGATACACCTGACAATCATACACCACATCCCTCTCACGCATCGACCTTAACAGTCCTCACATGGAGTGTCAGGGGACTGGGCGACAAGGTGAAGAGGGGCCTAGTGCTACAATACCTGAAACGATGCAACCCAGCGATAGTCCTCTTACAGGAAACTCACCTTGTTGGCTCGGCCTCGAGGGCGATGGTTAGATGGGGGTACAAATTCATTGCACATGCGGCTCCAGAGGGACGGGAATACTTATTCGAAAGAACTTTCAGATGGTGTGTCAACAGACAAAAATAGACAATCAGGGCCGCTTTGCAGCTGTGGCGATACAGTGGGAGGGCCAACTGTTCAACTTTGTATCCGTGTATGTCCCTCCTGGCCTGCATGCCACAGCACACACGGCCCTTGCGACCTTTCTACTGTCATTACCGATGGCAACGCTGGTAATAGGGGGCGACTTTAATGACGTTCTAGATTATGAGATGGATAGACACCCACATACCACAAAAGTAGGGGGAGGCAGGCCACTCGGCGGACTACTGGATGCCCTGGGTCTAACAGACTGCTGGCGACACAAACATCCCTACGACAAGCAATACACTTATTACTCAGCAACACATCACTGTCTCTCACGGATAGATTACATTTTAATGTTCGGAGACGGGCTGCACGGCATTGAGGAGGTAGACATCCGTCCCAGGGGAATCTCAGATCACTCTCCGCTGCGACTCACATACACAAATCACCGTTCCCGTAGAAGCCGTATTTTCCACGTTCATGCGGGCTATTTGCAGAGCGCCCCTTTGAGGAAACCCCTTTCCAACACTGCTAAACACTACTTCCAGGAAAATTCAGGCTCCGTAGGCTACCATAGTACCCTATGGGAAGCATATAAAACGGTCATACGTGGGCAGGCAATTGCATCCATTGTCGCTCAAACGAACTCAGCATCAAGAACTTAGCGCCCTCGAGGACGCTCTTAAAGATGCCATTTCTGACCAAGAGACCCATCCGTCCCCGGGAGCCGCCCAGGCAGTCCGACTGCGACACATTGAATGGTTGACATATCAAAGAGAAATGGTACAAACTACAATTCAGGCCTCCCGTCATAGGATTTACGAGTTGGGCGATAAGGCTGGAAAGATGCTGGCTTGGCTCGACAAAAAAGAAAAAGCAGGCAGGGTCATTGCACAACTGACACTACCTGAGGGACATTCGACCTCGAACCCTGGGGCCATAGTCGAACTGCTGGCTGATCATTTTGAAACAATATATGCCCCCCAGGCGACATACACGACAGACGAAGCTTATGACTATATTAAAGATCTGACAATCCCCTGCCTCTCACCTGAGGCAGCACTTTTGCTTGAGGCGGACATCACCGTGGAGGAGGTACGGGAGGCGACCGACTCCCTGGCGTCCGGCAAGGCTCTGGGACCCAACGGACTCCCAGTAGAACTGTATAAGCACACAGCTCACATAACAGCCCCCCCATCTACTCAAAATGTTCGTGGACAGCCTAGAAGTAGGAGAACTCCCTAAAGATCAACGCCTTGCCACAATCATCCCGATCCATAAACCTGGTAAAGCACCGGAGGCATGTAGTTCTTACCGCCCCATCTCCTTACTAAACACTGAACTAAAGATCCTTGCCAAATTACTATCACAGCGTTTGGCCCCTCCACCTTGCCACTCTGGTGCACCCGGACCAATCTGGTTTTATGCCAAATCGTAGTACCTCGCATAATCTGCGCCGTCTACAGGCGGTGCTGGCTCTCCGGGACTACATTTAGGAACCGGCGGCGGTACTTCTCTCTCTTGACGCCACAATGGCGTTTGACACCGTGGAATGGCCTTATCTATTTGCGGTGCTTCGTCGCATGGGCTTCGGCTCCAAGTTCTGCGCGTGGGTCCGCCTGCTATACACCAGGTCCCTGGCCCAGATAGCAGCTAATGGTCACATCTCCAGAGATTTCCAGCTCGGTCGTGGGACGAGGCAGGGCTGCCCGTTATCCCCCTTACTGTTCACGCTAGTCCTTGAGCCGTTGGCGATTTGGGTTTGGTGGGACCCATCCATCAAAGATATCAGGTGGTCGCCATTGTGGGAGGATCGGATAGCTCTCTATGCGGACGATATCCTGCTTTATCTCACCTCCCCTAAAAAATCAATCCTAGAACTACTTAATGTCTGCGAAAAGTTCGGGAGAGTCTCAGGATATAGAATTAATTGGACTAAATCGGTCTTGTACGTTCTTGCCGCTGTCCGCCCTCGCTCCCGGTGGACTGTCCGTTACGTTACACTAACACCCCTTTTAAATATCTGGGAATCTATGTTTCATTCAACCCGGACGAATTTCAAGCCCTAAATCTGAAACTCCCACTGGAACGGTTCAATCGGGACGTGAAGGTGTGGCGTTCCCTCATTCTCACCCTCCTGGGTAAAAATTATGACATTGCCCCGTTTTCTTTACCTCCTTGAGAACACACCGTTTCCGGTCCCCTCATCCTACTTTAAGGCCATCGCAGCAGCGGTTTCTACTTTGCTGTGGGACGGAAAACCGGCACGGATTGCGCAATGCAAACTGGTAAAGGACTGGTATGATGGGGGTATAGCACTCCCTGACATTGAACTCTATTACTGGGCTGCCCATCTTAAACAAATCAATTACTGGCTACACGCCCCACAGACAGAACCCGCCTTTTTGGCAGACAGGCAGGGCATTGAGTCCAGGGGACTGTTAAGAAACCTCTATAGTCGTGGCGTCCCATCTGATCTCGTAGGTCCGACCCGTCACACGGTTCAACTTTGGTATAAGGCACATATACACCTTTACTGCGCAAACGTTGTTACACAAATAACACCCCTGTGGGACTCGCACAGATTGGGTTTCATGGGTAATACCAAAGGGTTCCAGGCATGGGACACCATAGGTATTTCAGTGGTGGGGGACCTCTGGCGAAAGAACAACATAGTAGGCTTCACTTTTCTGCAGACCAAACACGATATGGCCCAGTCAGAGTATTCTAGGTATATGCAGATACGGCATGAGCTTCTGTCAGCCATCCCGGCGGGAACGAAACTACAGGAGTCCACCCCTCTAAAGGACAGGCTGCTGACAGAACATATGCCCCACAAAGCGACATCCTTCACATATCGGAAACTGGTCAATAACCTCCTTGACATGCTATCCAAATTGCGCTTGACTTGGGTAGGTGATGTTGGTGACCTTGATGATTCGGAATGGCAGGATGCTCTCTCGTCACCCCGAGAAACAGTGATTCCTTCCAGACTTAAACTGGTTCAGTTAAAAGTACTATACCGCACATACTAGACCAGAACGGTCCTTTACAAAATAGAGAGAGCCTCTCACGAATATTGCCTCCGCGGACGCGGAGAAAGGGGAACATTCTACCACACCATTTGAGACTGTAACCGGGTGGCCATGTACTGGGCAGCGGTAATGCGAACCATTTCCCAAACCACGACTGTTTCCCTGATACCCAACCCACGTCGCTGTCTATTAAACATTTGGGATGCAGAGGACTTAACCCATTGTCAGCAGGACAGGGCCATGCTGGGAATGTTGGTGGCAAAACGCAATATTGCTAGACTGTGGGGTTCTAACGTGCTGCCTACACTGAGGGAATGGTGCAGAGACATGGATGAAGCAATGGTGGCCGAGAAGGCGGTATTTGTCCATCGGGGTTGCCCTGAAAAGTGGGGGCAAATCTGGGGGGCTTGGAACAAATTTAGGGGGGACATATGTGAGCCACCGCGAGTTGACTCAGATGAGTGCCTCTCGGATTAAGGGTTGGGCCGGAAATCTATATAAGTCGGTGGTTGAGTCTCCTGCTGTGATGAACTCCGTCCTACTCCTGGACAGAGACCATAATGTGGAGGGTGGGTCGATGGTTGCACTGCCAACGTTAGTAATGCTGTAATGTATGAACATTTGTTTTGTCGCCTTTGAAGAATTGAACGTAGTTAACGTGAATTTACATTAATGAGCAGTTTTGTTACTTGGTTTAAACAAAAATCATAGACCTAAGCCATATCGTATACTTGAAATTTTTTGAATTACGGTGCAACATGTTTCCTTCGCCGCCGGGCCCCTGGGTTATCAGCTACAAGGCTGTGTTATCCTGACAACGATTTTTTAGACTGTATTGCTATTGCGGCCGGCCCAAGAGGTTGTAGGCTTTACGCTGTGTTATACTGAATATGTACAATAAAGGTCTTCAAAAATAAAAATAAAATAAATAAATAAATAAAACACACTGCACGCCTTCTGCTGTGGGCTCAGAGACGAGAATGGACACGGAAGGAAGGCCCGGCAGAAGAGCTGTTATGTCTGATGCTTATGGATGGCTGACGCTTGTGGATGTCTGATGCATGATGTTTGTGGATGTCTGACGCTTGTGGATATCTGACGCTTGTGGTTATCTGACGCTTGTGGATGGCTGACGCTTGTGGATGGCTGACGCTTGTGGATGGCTGACGCTTGTGGATGGCTGACGCTTGTGGATGGCTGACGCTTGTGGATGGCTGACGCTTGTGGATGGCTGACGCTTGTGGATGGCTGACGCTTGTGGATGGCTGACGCTTGTGGATGCCTGATGCTTGTGGATGCCTGACGCTTGTGGATGCCTGACGCTTGTGGATGCCTGACGCTATGCCTGACGCTATGCCCGACGCTTGTGGATGCCTGACGCTTGTGGATGCCTGACGCTTGTGGATGCCTGACGCTTGTGGATGCCTGACGCTTGTGGATGCCTGACGCTTGTGGATGCCTGACGCTTGTGGATGCCTGACGCTTGTGGATGCCTGACGCTTGTGGATGCCTGACGCTTGTGGATGCCTGACGCTTGTGGATGCCTGACGCTTGTGGATGCCTGACGCTTGTGGATGCCTGACGCTTGTGGATGCCTGACGCTTGTGGATGCCTGACGCTTGTGGATGCCTGACGCTTGTGGATGCCTGACGCTTGTGGATGCCCGACGCTTGTGGATGCCCGACGCTTGTGGATGCCCGACGCTTGTGGATGCCCGACGCTTGTGGATGTCTGACGCTTGTGGATGCCTGACGCTTGTGGATGTCTGATGCTTGTGGATGTCTGATGTTTGTGGATGTCTGATGTTTGTGGATGTCTGATGCTTGTCTGTAGGCGAAACATAAAAAGAGACAGAACAGAGGAGGAGCTTAGCGAGCATCCAAGATGGTCGCGTGAGCACAGGGCTCCCCGGACCCTCGCCACTCCTCGCAATTTATCCTGAGGATATCCTGATTTCTTGGACGGATCTTCGAAGATGAACCTCCACTGAGTCCACAACTCTTTTCGGAATTGAAATCGGACTTGGGTAACCGAAATTACGGCACTTTGAACTTTCGAGGCCCACCTGGAGGCTGTGCCGGGGACTTGGCGACTTGCGTTTCCGGGACGGAGTTGAACAACAACGGCAGTGGGGCCTCCTTGGTGGCCGTATCTCCACTTTCGATTTCGTTTCCGAATCCTCGCAGGGTCTGATTGAGAGACCGTTTCGCCCGGCTGGGGACCACTCCAGCCTCCACTTAGTGTCAGCACTGCCTCCTCATTTTATCTCTTTTGTGTCAAACTGTGACTTTTTCTTGCCATACGAGCCAGCCCTTGTGGTTTGTTGACGCCCGGACTGCCGGCGGCCATTTTCACCAGGTCGCGTGGGCCCCTCCGGGGAGCATTTTCCAGTATGGCGGGTAGGGGTGACGCCGAGAAGCGGAAGACCAAGACGTCTCTTCGTGGGGGACCGCCCCTACAATCTCCTGCAGGTTTGTGCCCCCAGATGCCGCCTAGAAAGTTTACTGCCTTAACTTCCGTTTTGTACGTGGAGGTGATGTAAACATGCCCCCGTGTTTGACTGGAGTAATTGTGCAAACCTTATTAGAAATATGCATATTTACTGTAGCGCTGTCCGGCAGTAAATGACTTCGAATGGATATAATTACCGCCGGGCGGCACGGAGGCTGCTGGGTGCGGAGCTGAGGCTCACGCGTTGTGGGGGGGCTCTTTGAAAAGCAGCCATTCACCTTTGAGTGTCACTCTTCCATGCGCCTGGGGGGCAGGGGGCTGGCGAGAGGGTGTAAACCGGGCTGGTCTGTTGGTGCTTGAGCACGTGGTGTCTATGTAGTACATCAGCGTGGGTGTGGAATGCGCGGTCACTTCCAGGCGCTATACACAGAAGTGTGGGGCTCTGACCTTCAAAAGAGGTGCTGTGACACTGCAGAGGGCAGTGCCCCTACAGGGCCTTTGGTGACCATAGGGCAGAGCCTGAAAAGCACGCCTGGGCACCTGTCAATCAGCCATACTTTGAGGCAGACACAACCGGGTTCGTATTGCTCAAATACGTTTCAATTACAATATACACAGACACACACAAGTACATAAAGGCGCATGTGTTTGTAACAGTATGCGATAAAGATGTCCAGTGCTCAAACAATACACACAGATAATGTTTATACATATCAGGTAAACAGCTACACATGCACAATAAACAAATAATACGCAGATAGTATAGAAGCACGGAAAAAGTACACAGGGCGGCACATGTAGTGTGAGTGATGTGCGTACATGCCTGCTCGGACTGCCATGCAAAAAGTGTGTGTGTAAGCAGCAGTGTCTCATTCCTATGTAGTAATGCTTCTAACAAGAAAAGGGCGCTGTGAAAAAACCTGCCACTAGCGGAGGAGTTCGTGAGCCATACACTCTGGGAGCATGCAGCCATGTGACGCAAGCCGGAGTAACTTGGCAGAGCAACAAACAAAACAAGTTGTGAATGAAAGAACATTGCGGACAGAAGCTTTTAGGGGCGGGGGAGCAGATCCCTTTAAAGCACGGCCTCGTGGCCGTGCTAGAAGTGTGTGTTAATTAGGGGGAGGAGAAGTGAGGCCGAGTTGGCTGGGGAAGCAACAGATGGCTTTAATTTAAAGCTCTCGGAGGCAGGCGGCTTGGATAAAAGCGCGGTCACGAGAACTCATGCACTCGTCAAAATCCGCATCGTAAAAAGTCAGTTTTGTGGTTTGGTTGCAATAGGTCTCTCTGCGAGACCTAAGAACACCGAAACAGCAGAGGAATTTAGATTTATTGTACAGTCCAGCCAACAACATAGACCGCTCCAATCAATCAACACATAGAACTGGCCAATGGTACTGAGTGACCCAGTCACTGGGGGGAGGTTGCCAAGTCGTCCCTCCATTACATTCAGCAGGGGTTCCTCATTGCGGGCTGAACTGGTGAAAACCAGCCCAGACGTCGTAGACAATACAAATTGGTTACAGACACACAAGGGTTTTTACAGATGTAGATCTAGTGCCAGGATGCCTTCAAGGTGATAGTGCGCTTTATAAGTTAAATAAATAAATAAATAAATAAGGCATGCCAACAAGGGGAAAGTCGAACAATGTACTCACCACCATTCAGTGCCAGAAGTATTAAAATATCCAAATGTCTGACATGCAAAACTGAATATGCTGTATACATTTTAATTTGCCCGTGTAACCTGCAATATGTAGGTAGCACCAAATTACAGGTGCATAAACGAATTTTACAGCACCTTAGGGCAATATATAATCAGGACAATACTTTCCCGGTGGAACGCCATTTTAAAAGTGCCCATGGATCAAGGAGTCAGGACCTCAAATACTTTATGATTGATTCGGTCCCACCCAGTAGAAGAGGTGGGGACAGGGAACAATGTCTGCGCCAATTAGAGACCAGATATGTTTTGGAGCTAAATTCTAAACATCCTACAGGACTGAATGTTATGGAAGAATTATATGCCTGCTTGTAAAATATTGATTGATAATTCTTAATATTTTATGTCTTTTATTCTAATTTAATTGAATATCAAATTGTTATTTACCTGGAAACTTTAATGCGAGGGTCTTCTGGCTTGTGGTTTTTATATGCATTTTATAAGCTTGATTGACGTTTTTTCTGTGTATAATGAAAATATAATCTAGGTATTTTACTGTGATTTTATGATTTTATCTATATACATTGAGTACTGTCAAAAAAGATCTTATTAACAATGCATTGACATCAATTTGCACATGTTGCGAATGTGATTTAAATAGACAAGTAGCATTTGCACTTTATTTTTTGTGCAATTTGCACATTAATTAAATGACAGCACACGAGAACAGCGATTTGACCCGCTTACACCAGATAGACAAAAGACTGAGTATTTGTATTAATATAAAGAAGTTTGACTTGTATAAATTGAACTAAATCAAATGCCTCATTTGGGTCAGAATTCGTCATTTAGTAGTAAACAATCTTCCACCGATTGAACACATATCACCGGATTTGTACTGGGGCTCCAGTATATAGACAGGAAGAAAACCAAAAGAATGATACAACTAGGACTTGATGTGTCAACCTATATTTTAATTTCACACTCGGGGATTTGGGTGATGCAGCACTAAGCACTTTAAATACACTAAGCACTTTAGTTAAAAATATGTGCAGATATACCATTGGATACAAAGGTATCAATAAAGTTATATGATGGTATTTGAAGCAAGGCTAAAAAGGTATTAACCAAAATTATATCAGATTTTTAGGACTGTGAATTATTGAGGCTTTGCTTTTACCATGCTTTCACCACAAGTTATCAATTTTACCTTTGTGGATATTCAAGCCGATATTTGTGTATTATATAACTTTTAACAGTAACTTATCCATGTCTATTGCACAATTCGCACAGGTGAATGTTGTCACGCTTGCACAAATCACTTCAAATACACCAATGATAACGCTGAACTTTTTCATGTGATCTCGGCTCCAGAGAGAGCTGAAACTCGTTATGACGTCTCTCTATTCATTGTCTCCGAAAGAAATAATTCCATTAATTTCTTCCAGTTGATTTGTGGTAGATGAACATATTACAAGATATATATGGTTATTACTGGTGGGTATATGAGTTCATGGATTGGTGGAATGAATAGACAGACTAGAGAAGATTAGGTACTGTTAAGGAGCAGGGGTGTGGTTTCAAAGACAGAAAGGCTGTTATCAATAAAATGAGATGTGCCGCACAAAGATGTACAGATTCAAGAAGGTCAACTACAATAAAGGTGTCCCATGTTTCACAAAAGTACTCCAACCTGGTACCAGCAAAAGCATGGCAGGTCCTATTTCAGGTAAGACTAGTTCTCCAGCATACTGAAGCCACTCATCACCGGCAGAAAACTGGAGGGAGCCAGATGTTTTAAGTGACCCATCAGCTGTTATCCTGTTTCATTTGAGTGCGAAGATTTCCTTGCGCCTTTCCTCATAATACCTAGGCAAACCTACTCTCTCCTGACAGAACTCATCACCTTCAAATCGCTATACTGAGGCTAGATGCAGAATTTTTACACTGGAGTTCCTCTCTCTTTAATAGTGGATCCCCGAGTTCTTGAAGATAGTCCACCAGCTCCGATTCCGCTTTGAAAGAAGTCAATGTCATATCAATGGGAAGCAGGATTCAGTGTCATCTGCCAGAGAAACATCTATTCTGAACTGCCTCAGTACCCCTAGGATACTGATGGGATACAACATAGTCAGCTGAATCATCTATGTAATTGAGACAATTAAAGCTATGCACATAATCTAGTCCATGAGTCATCACGTGGTCATCATTAAAGCCATTGATTTCATTACTGAACAATGAACACTTCATTTACCTGTAACAGTTCTTCTAGCTTTGTCTCAGGGACGGGAGTAAATCTCAAAATAAATTATCCATTAGATCCAAAGTATTAGGAAGATTTAGCCATAGTTGATTGTGACTGCACCCAAGAAACTATCTTGGATGGCAATAAAGCACACCCTCAAACACAACTTCTGAAAATGTGCAATGTATATAAAAACAAATTTCACCATTTTGTCTTGCATTGTCTATCTCCGCCCTATATAATTGACACAAAGCAATACATCACATTTATCAAACACCAAATTGTATCATGTTAACATACCCATATATTTCTTCGTCTTCAGGACTAGGATGGAGAAAAATTTTGGGGATCGGTTTTGGCTGATAGTCTGTAATAAAAAAGAAGGGTTTGAGGAATAAATATTAAGCAGAAAAAAGTGAAGAGAGATCATTTTGCATGTTTAAAAGTTAGCAACTACAATGTAATGTAAACTAGGTCTGTCCTTTGCTGTTTATTGCCCAATATTTATTCACCAGTTAATTAAATGCACCACAAAAGTGTCACAGAGCAAACAAGCACTGACAAAGCTAAAAAGGTCTATTGTGAGACTGAGTATTTGTTAATCATAGGGCGAGTTTGTATGTACTGCACCTAGATGTTCTAGAAAGAAAAACGTATTTGAAGCAACATTAGAACCCTCAAAAAACTGTGCTAATGTGAGAGTATTTGTTGTCTCATTTGGAAATCCTGTGTCAACAAAAAGCAAAGCTTTACATCCAACATATTATGACAGCAAAGTAGAGCAAATGAACATGAAAGTAGATTTGTGAACAGAGCCCTATAACAGGCTAAGGTAGCGAACATGTACGCACTTCTTGAATAAAACCTAGATATTTAACCATTGTAGAAAAGTGACCATTTTTGACATGCTCACCCCCAATTTTTGCCTGATATATGGTGCAATTTTGAAAGGAAGTACACTGGGTCCCTGCTAACCAGGTCCCTAGTGGCAGATCACTTTCCCTAAACTGTGCAGTTGTTTCCCCAATTGGCAGCACCTTTAGCACCCTCTGTAAGCCCTTAGTAAATGGTACCTGTGGTACCTAAGGCGTGAGGTACTGAAGAGGGTCCCTAGGGGCTTCAGCATGAATTGTGCCACTCTAAGGGAAACCCACGCAGACTGCCTTGCAGGCTGCCAGTCTGGGTGCAGATAAAAGTGAAAACACAACAAGGCACACAGACGTGTGTGCAATGCCTACAGACACTGCATGCAGTATAGGCAAAGTACACCTACCACAGGCCTAACAGCCCTAAGGTAAGGCACACTATACTACATGTGTGGGCATAACTGCTTGAGCAGATATGCCCCTGTGCTGGCCAGTAAAATTAATGACAATACAAGTAAATAGGGAAGTAATTTTATGTACATGTGATGGGCACTGGTAAAAAAAACTAGTTCCCCAGCTACATGATGGCTTCACTGAAACGAAAGATGTTTTGTATCAAACATCTTGCACTAATAAGTCCACACTGATTCCAGTGATAGATTTATTAGTAAATGCACCCAGAGGGCATCTTAGAGGTGCTCCCTGAAAACCTACCAACTACTAATGTGCTGGCTAACTGCTCTCAACCAGCCTGCCACCACCAACTAATGAGTTTCTGACACCATGGGTGAGGGCTGACGTTCTCAGGAGGTCAGGAGCAAAGCCTACTCTGGCAGAGGGGGGGGGGGGGGGGGGGGTTACAACCCCTCCCACAGGATGACTCATAAATTAGTATTCCAAGGCAGGGAGCTTCAAAGATCCCACTGCCTTTGGTACGCAAATCTGAATTCCTTCAGGAGGGAATGCCAACCCCCATCACCAAGGGCATATTTAGAGCCTGGACACATGGGAAAATTAGTAGTCAGAGGCGTGTCCACCTTTAGGCTAGTGACACCCCTAAGGTGGGCTAC
Source organism: Lissotriton vulgaris (assembly GCF_964263255.1). Lineage (NCBI taxonomy): Eukaryota > Metazoa > Chordata > Amphibia > Caudata > Salamandridae > Lissotriton > Lissotriton vulgaris. Next base: position 907,387,619 of record NC_141689.1, on the reverse strand, counting down.
CTGATGTGCATACAAAATTGGAAAGCCTGCCATCTTGGTGATGGAAGAATTAGGAACTCTGAGACACTCCTGTGGTCACTACGCTCCCTATATGACCACTTCCTAAGTAGCCCATTGGCTATTACTGTACACTTCCCTACAGCCCCTTAATCTAGTTTTTGGGGGAGGCCCTCGGACCACGAAATCAGATCCTGTCGACCTAAAAGAAGAAGACAGACGCTGAAGAGTCACAAAAAGCTAGAACAGAAAAAAAGCAGCTGACTTGGCGCCAATCCTGCCGGCCCGCCTGCCTACGATCAGCATTGGGTACCTGATGCTATATTGCACCCCTGCACCTGGACACCCTGAGGTGACCTGTTGGTGCTGCATTGGACCTTGCCCGCTACTTACCTTAAATCCAGACGATTTGACCTATTGCTGTGAGAAACCTGTATGTAGTGTATGTCTTTCCTTCGTAGGATAACATTACCGCTTCAGAAATGTCACTCAGTTGCTTTTTGAAAACTACAAATATTTCTATTTCGAAACATACTTACCTGATCGTAATGATTTTGGTACATCAATATACATAAAGATATGTGTTATTTCTATAAATTGGTGTGTATCTCATTATTGATCCGTATAGTACCATTTATTGACTGTGTGTGTATTGTAGATGTCTAACACACCTCTCTGAGAAGCCTAAAGCTGCTCAGCCACAATATCCCGTAAAAGAGAGTCTTGGAATTGCTAGAGAAAGCGTCTGTCCACTTGTAAGGGATACCTCGACTCTTTAGATAATTTACTTCTGTTTGGTATACGGTATAAAGAGCCAGCTTCCTATAACCATCAATTAAAATGTTCTTGCATTGGCAAAGTAAATGATTCAAGAATAAACACGGACTCAATTACACTGTATATGTCGTATCACAAGTGCGGTCTATAGGAGCCATTGATGTCTCATTGCCAAAACATATTTGAAACCATGAAAACACATGAAAGCCACGGACTAAAGGAGACTGTCGCATAACTCTGTACTTTCTATTATACCTTTTGAAGAACTGGTAACATGAGGAAACAGTAACCCGACTTAAAAACAAGCACTGGCATTGCCAAGAAGTCTGACTTTCAAATAATGTTGTATGGTAATTTGAAGTATTACAAGTAGAGTGGGAATAGATATGTATTTGTATAGAAGCAAAGAACAGTAGAATAATATTGGTGAAGGTGTAAAGGGCAGGTAACAGTTGTACTGTCAAGCCAGACCTAGGAATGCATTTAGTTTACAGACTGCCCCCACCCACGTGTGCTGCTGTCGCTGAAAAACACCATAAAACATCTAGTTATTAACGACAATTTAAAATAGTGTGTGTCCCTGAAAGTTCAACCTCAGACAGCTGGACAGATAAACACAATGGTCACAGCTCTGTGGAGAACAAGCACTTTTTGTGGAAAACACAAATTCTGCCCAAGCAAAACATGTACTCCCAAATCCCAACATGCCGTTGGAGCCAAAGCACCTTCTCTTGGTGATTCAAGCATGGGAATCTATGAAAGTTTCCAATACTGGAGAACTAAAGTTACAGGTAAGTAACTTGTTTTCTTACTGGCTCTTTCACCATCGTCAACGACAACTTCGCCGTCACTGTTGACCCCGCATCAGTCGTCTTTGGAGTTGACGATGAATGCTGCACCGTGGACGATGAAGGCAAGGAAACTCATTGACGATCCCGTCAGAGAAGACGGAGGAGACTGTACATTTTCGCTGCGCGTCGACGAAGATAGTTTCTTTGCCGACGGTGTCGACAGCATCATTGACAGTGGAATTTTCTTAGCATGTTTTCCTTCAGAAGGTACAGAGGAGGGCTTTTTGAAGTCCTCTTTTCTGTCAGAAGGAGAAGATGGAGGAACAGAACTCTACTTCCTCAAAGTAGACTCTCCTATAGAAGGTCTTTCCCTCTCCTTTACACCTCGGTGAGGAGATTTGCTTGGACTTTGCCTGTCAGACCTATGAGAGGTCTTTTTAGAGGCTTTCCCAGGACTGTCTTCAGAAGAAGAGGGGTCAGATCTCGACCTTTTCAGAGATCTCCTGGAAGACTAAGCTGGTGAGCCCTCATCACTATCATCACTGGATATTGGATCCCTCCTGGACTTTAGCTTTTGGAACCACGTCAGGAGACGTCCCTCATGGCCTCTTAAGGTTTTGGTGAAAAAAGTATGGCCAACCTTGTAATCTTTAGCCTGGTGATCTGGATAGAGGCAATAGAATAGATGCAGTCCTTGTGAGGGTCATCCATGGAAAGCCTTTTTTTAGATAAGGTTGCACAAGCTCTAAAAAGGTCTTTCTTCTCTTTCTCAGTCATGTTGACACAAAGCTGAAGAAAGCAGTTGAAAAAACTCAAGCAGTAAATGTAACAAGGAAACAACTGAGCAGAGCTCAGTGAAGACAACCTAGCACAACGTGCAGTAGAAAATCTGATGGTCTTAAGATCTCTCAGGAGGGTTCTAGAGGGTGAGGCTGATCTGATTGGTTGTTAATTTTATTTGGCCTCTTTTACAAAAGGAGGTGGATATGTTACAAAACTAGATTGGGTCTAGGCCTAGTTTCTATTTGTAATGGTTTGTATTAATATTTTTTATATATACCAGGGACTCCCATCTCGACGGGGAATGATTCAAGCATGGGAATCTATGAAAGTTTCCAATACTGGAGAACTAAAGTTACAAGTCAGCAACTTGTTTTCTTACTGGCTCTTTCACCTTGTTGGTAAAGTAATTTACCACTGGTGTTCCAGGGCCCCAATTCTGGTGGACTCCAAATTGGATAGCCAGGATACTTTCTCTAGGCATTTCACTCTGGGATGATTATGAGGGTAAGCAGGCAAAGCTTATTACTTTAAGAGATAGAGGGTTTTAGAAACTTAGATTTAATATCACACAGTAGATAACACAATAGCGTCTGTGTGTAATCAGTACTTTATATAAAGAAAATGTCTAGCACCAGGTCAGTCAGGTTTGTAAAATAGTAGGCTTAAAATATGATACTGAAAAAAAATAAGTAGGTAGGTCCTAGCCCATCTTGGACTAACTTTAAGTGCAAAATGTTGTTGTAGCTGCCTCATGCTATTCACTATGAATATGGGGTGATTGTCCACATGAGGGCAGGGCTAGTATCTCTAAGAATTTACTTTGAAGTAGATAACTTTAGTGCCAAAGGGCGTTGTTCAGCCCAGTGGAGAAAAAAAAAAGTTACTTTCAAAAAAGAGAGTTTCCCAGAAAACCAGAAAGGACTGGGTATTAAACAGTATCAAAAAGAATTCCTTTCTGTGTTACTGACTTTATATTTGTGACCAATGGGCCTACACACTAATTTCACTTATCTAGTGTTCAATAGTGACACAGGTAATTATTTCTGCACAACACTGGGATTACTTTTGTCTCTCACTTTTTTATTCTTATTAGGTTAAAATCATTTTAAATTCATTTATTACATGACATTTCTTACAAACATATGCTCTACATTCATTTGTCATTATTTTTTATGGTTCATTGTTTAAATTCATATATTTGTATATGATGTACATTGTATTTGATCACGCGTATAATAGTCTTCACGAATCACACCGTTGGTTTATAACTTTAGTCAACACGTCACTCTAATAACACCGTTGGTTTACAACTTTATTTATCACGTCACTCTAATGACACTACCCGTTGTCGGCCTAGTCTTTTGTCGATGTTACTGGAAATACATCGCGCATGCATCATTTAAGCACGCCCCCAACAATCTTGTTCTTTATCCTGAGAGATCGCTCACGGAGAAGATAGCACCACGCTGCGAGGGGCGTTTATATTCTATCATCACGACTTATCGGTAAGCATTATTGTAACACGGTATTCAACCCGTGCACGTAACCATCCGCACGTTTGGCGGTAACTGTTTAACTGCATAGTTTCACTTCGGAACAGACTACACGCTGTACTTTTAAAGTTTTAATTCTGCATTTGCACTTTATATAAGCACAACCTGTCGTGGTTTACATACTAGAGATAATAGTCGTCATCATAGACTGCACGTCTCAAGTTTAAATCTTGCATCTGCATGTTACTAAACACTACCTTCCGTGGTTAACGGATCAGTATTAATAGGCGTCAAGCGAACGTTGACCAGAAATTCACAACTTGCCATTAGGTTTTAGATTTTTTTCACCATTTCATCTATAAGTACTTAACCTTCACAAATGCTGCACCACCAAACCTTTATAACTAGCGTTTCACCACCATTCGTTTCATGAGCACTATCACCAATGGATGTTATAGAACTTATAACCTATGTGACTTCTTCATGTTCACAAACATCTCTTGATTATATAATATTATTGCTTTCAGAAAATCCCCAGATGAAGGCATTGTTTATGTCGAAATGCATTGGGATGTATAAATAATCACAAGGTTATATACAATGCACCCTGGGAAGAAAATGTACTGAGGATATAACTTTGGTTCCCCAGTATTGGTAACTTTCATAGATTCCCATGCTTTGTATCATTCCCCCGTTGTCGGAATGGGAGCCTCAGTAAATAGAAAATACCATAGCAGTAGGTACAAAAGAGAAAACTAGGCCTAGGCCTCATCTCATTTTGTAGCATATCCATCTCTTTTTGTAAAAGAGACCAAAAAAGTTGCAACAACCAATCAGAAGAGCCTTACCCCATAGAACCCTCCTGAGAGAGCCTCAAAGCTTCAGATTTTCATAGTCGTTGTGTAACAGTAACTACATCTGTAAAAGGCTGAGCTTTCCCAGGGTAGGAGGGTGGGCGCATAGGAATCTATGAAAGTTACCAATACTGGGGAACCAAAGTTACAGGTAAGTAACTTGTTTTCTTGCCCCAGTATTGGAACTTTCATAGATTCCCATGCTTTGTATCAGAGTAGCTAGCAGTAAGCCAAAAAAGCACATTTTGTTAACACGAGTATCAATACATTCCTATTATACTTATTCTCATAGGAAACAAAAAGTTAACATGTAACCATAGAAAAGAATATAGTATCTGATACAAAATGTGCAATACAGGAAGGAGGGATTGTAGGGAAAGATCACTTCTCAATGAAAAAGATTTATCAGGACTGCCTGTCCAACATTTCCATTTTGCATGGTAAGTCTTATTTGTACTTGGTGCACGGGCTTGAGATAGTATTTCTTCACACTCCATAGTGAGGTTCAAATTCTGGAATTCTTTGTGCTTAGGAGCCACACTGTCAATTGGAGTGAGCTTGGATTTGGATGCAGCACTTGACCCCAAGACATTGTCAATAGAGACGGAATGGGCCGTAGGTGAATTGGCTGATCTTGAGAGAGTAGGAGAAGTTCAGTGAACCAGAATTGTCGGACCCACGCTGTAGCGATCAAAATCATCCTGCAAGGTTCTGCCTTGAGTTTCCTGATCAGCCTCGGAAGTAGGGGTATCGGAGGAAAGGCGTAAACAAATGCACCGGACCAGGCTATCGAAAGAGCATTCCCCAGTGAACTTCGATGGTGATCCCTGCTTGCGTAGAAACAGTATTTCTTGTTTTCTGGCCTCGCAAACAGGTCTATGGTTGGAGTGCCCCAACCTGAGAAGATGTTCTTCATATTGCCCTGATCCAGTACTCACTCGTGACTGATTAATTTTAGACGACTCAGTGCATCCACTGTTGAATTGAGTGTAACTGGGAGATGTTCCACCGTGAGAGAAATCCTGTGGAGGATTGCCCAGTTCCATATTTCTTGGGCTTCCCTTGAAAGAATCCGGGATCTTGTCCCGCCCTGTTTGTTTATATAGTGTATGGCCATTGTATTGTCTGTACGAACCAGCACCAAGCCATTCTGTATTCTTGGAAGGAAAGCTTGTATAGCTAAATGAATGGCCTTGAGTTCCAGCAGATTGATGTGGAACTTGCGCTGCTCGGGCATCCAATGACCGCTCACCTGTAAATCCTGAAGCACTGCTCTCCAGCCTTCTAGTAAGGCATCTGTGGTGAGAACCATGGGAGCTGGGGAGAGCCTGAAAGTGAGACCCTTTGAAATATTTTCCTTTATCGTACACCAGTTGCTTGCGCTTTTCATTCCTGGTGTTACTGTTATTTTGTTGTCGAATGAGCCTTCTGCTTGGCACCACTGCCTGTCTAGCTGTTCTTGCAGTGGACGCATTCCTAGCCTGCAGTGCGGAATTAATGGTATGCAAGATGAGATCGATCCTAGTAGCGATTTGCACAGGCGGACCAACCGAGATTTCCTCCTTTGAGAGAGACGAGCTGAAAGAATGAGTCTTTTTGGTCTTTCTTCCGAAAGGAAAGCTTTGCAGCGATTTGTATCCAGAATGGACCCTAGAAATCTGGCCGCCCTAGATGGTTGAAGGACCGATTTGGATCTGTTGAGTTGAAGACCTAGTTGTTTGTAAAGTTGAATACATCTGTTGACCGCCTTGGAAGCCGCTTGAAAGGATGGAGCCTTTATCAACCAATCGTCTAGGTAGGGAAGAACCTCCAGAGATTGTCTTCTGAGAAACGCCGCCACTGGGGCCAATACCTATGTAAATATCCGTGGTGCGGACCTGAGACCAATCGGAAGCACCTTGAATTAAAAGTGGCTCTTGGCTACTGTAAAGGGTAGATATCGTCTGTGAGCTGGATGGATTGGCACATGGAAATACGCATCCTCTAAATCAAGAGTTGCCATGTAGTGCCCTGGATTGAGAAGACGTAAAATGTCTTGAAGAGTGACCATTCTGAATGACAGCTTTATGAGACAGGTGTTGAGCTCCCTTAGGTCTAATATTGGACGCCACCTCAGTCTTGCGAACCAGGAAAAACCTGGAATAAAACCCTTCTCCTCTTTGAGAGTGATGTACCGGTTCTATTGCCCCCTTGATGACTAGTTGGTGGGCTTCGAGACGTAGAAGTCGCAGATGTTTTGACTCGGTGGGACGAGGAGCTCTCGAAGGAGGAAGCTGTTGAAATTCTAACATGTGGCCAAATCGAATGATATTCAAGACCCACCGGTCTGATGTAATGATCATCCAGCTACGCAGACAATGCGAAATCTTATTTTGCACCTCAGGGCAAAACCAGGTAGCCTGAAGCCAGCCGTGTCTTCTTAGTACAGCCGAACCTGCCAAGGCACGAAAAGCAGTTGTGGCTATGTCCATGGCGCAGTCAATTATTTCCGAGGAAGAGCGCTCCCCTTCCTCTAAAATCTCCTTTGCATCCGCCTTAGCACTCTTCGGTAACTGATCCACAAACGGAGACATATCGCACCACATTTGGCGATCATATTGTCCCAAAATTGCGAGTGCATTGGAGGCACGAACGAGGAGACTTGACATTGATGAGAATCTTTCGCCCACATTGCCAAGGCGTCTACCCTCCTTATCAGTAGGAGAAGCCAGAGGGGCCGAAGGATTATTTGACTTCCTTTGCGCCGCCTGGGGGATCACAGAGTCCGGCCTCGGTTGGCCAACCAGGCATGCGGGACTACCATCAGGGGCCTTGTACTTTTTCTCCAGCCGTGGTAGAACCGAAACAACGGTTGCTGGAGACTGCATGACCTTCACACCCTCAGACCAAACATGCTCTATGATTCGAATAGAGCGGATAGATTTCTTGTATGGCTCCTTGAAGTCATAGAGGAAGCAGTCTGATTGCACCATAGAAACTTTCCATGAGGTTATTGAAACCTCCTATGTCAGCAGGAGGTGAGTCTACCGGATCCGGTGAAGGAGAAGGTGGATCTGGAATAATGTAATCATCCCACTCTCTATTCGGATTTGGAACCTCCGTTACATTTCCTCCATCATCAGAGGAACCGTCATCATTGTCACCATACACCTGTCCTGAGGTGCCACCACGTCTCTCCTCCGCAGGTTCTTGTTCCCTTGCCTGAACCTCCACAGCTGAAGAGGAAGGTGGCGGTGGTGGAGGGGGTGGCTGAATGGATTTGGAGGCTTGGGAAGGAAATCTCCTGTAATCCATTAACATGATCTGCAGGTCATTTATCAAAGAAGAAGGCATAGAAACCATACCCTGTGGAGATTGATCCTGCATTCTCTCTCTAGGAGGAGGCTGTTGTTCCTTCTCGTAGTAGCCATCAGAGTCAGAGTCCTGGTATTTTACCTGGAGCTGAGATGGGCTATAAGCGTCCCCATATGGACTATCATCATCATCCGAATAGTCCTCCTCTAAAAGTAAGGCTGGAGGCAAGGGCGTCACTCTTCGTGGGGATGTCATGTCCGGTGTGATTTGGCATCTTTTTATGGAGATCCTGACCTTTTGTACCGTAGACGGGTTCGTCGTCGACATCGCTGGCAATGGAGTCGTCATCGACGAGAGCACCGTCGACGGAGAGAGAGTCATTGTCGACGGAGGGGAAATAGTCGACGGCCTCGTCGACGAGCTCGTCGTCAGTATTACAGCAGCCATCGTCTTTGCCGTCGTCGAGGTAGTCTTAGTGGTCGTGGACACCACTGTCGGTGTCATCGTCTTGTCGACGACAGAGAATGAAACTCCAGCCGTCGACGCAGCCGTCGTCGAGGCAGCAATAGCAGTTTTCTGGATTTTCGTCGTCGCCGACTTACCTGAAGACGTCACCTTTGACGAGCGGGTTTTCTTGTCCGATTTTGGTTCTTGAGGTAGGGAAACAGGTTTTTTAAAACGTTTTGCTTTCCCAGGTGGTGAAGAGATAACAGAAGGCACTTGAGACTCCTTCCGAGAAGAAACCACCTCAGACACCAATCCCTCTTTCTCCTTTGCACCTCGGTGAGGAGATTTTCGGGGACTAGACCTACTAGACCTATCGGAGGTCTTTTGAGAGGTCTTAGATGGAGGCTCAGCAGATGTTGAAGGGGAAGGCTTACCTCTCTTTTTAGATCTTCTTGGGGAGGAAGCTGAAGAGGAATCTTCGCTGTCGCTGGAAATTAGCTACTTTCTAGACTTCATCTTTTGCAGCCAGGTCAGAAGTCTTCCTTCTCTGTCCCTTGATGTCTTAGTAGAGAAGGTCCTGCAGATTTTACAATCAGTAGCTTTGTGGTCCGGGTACAAGCAGTATATACAATCCTTATGCTTGTCCTCCACATAAAGTCTTTTCTTTGAACAGGTAGCACAAGCTTTGAACAAGGCTTTCGTCTCTTTATGCGACATCTTGAGAAAAAAAGGTTGATTTTTCAAGTTGTAGAAAGAAACACCGAGCAGAGCTCAGAGGAGACTCCCTTAGCACAACGTGCTGTAGAAACTCAGGCTCTGAGGCTCTCTCAGGAGGGTTCTATGGGGTGAGGCTCTTCTGATTGGTTGTTGCAACTTTTTTGGTCTCTTTTACAAAAAGAGATGGATATGCTACAAAATGAGATGAGGCCTAGTTTTCTCTTTTGTACCTACTGCTATGGTATTTTCTATTTACTGAGGCTCCCATTCCAACAACGTGGGAATGATACAAAGCATGGGAATCTATGAAAGTTCCAATACTGGGGCAAAAAGGATGTTACTCAACATAACTGTGACACAACAGTTTAAATAAAGTGAATTTTGAATACCAAGGAATGTGTTCACATTAAACTTTATTGACAAACCTGAAGAAACCTTTTCAATAAGGACTACTCACCTGTTGCCTGGGGGACATTCCCTATAACCATAGGGATGCACCGTTAATCTTTGAAAGTTTCTAATACTGGAGAACTAAAGTTACAGGTAAGCAACTTGTTTTCTAACTCCAGTATTGGAACTTTCATAGATTCCCATGCTAGAATACGAGTAGCTAGCAGTCATGAGCACGATTCTTTGCCTGTATCACTTTCAATAGAGATCAATAATGCGTCAATAAAATTAAAGATTGGAAAAAACATATAGCACATTTCGCAGATTAGACATCATTCTTTTTCCTTTAAAAAAAACAAGTTTTTAAAAGCAGGGAAATAAAATATTACTAAAACTCAAATTAGCACCAAATACCCATATATGCATTTAGAAATAACAAGAAACAATCAATTGTATCAAGGAATGTGCAAAGAAGGTATGAAGGAAAAGGAAGGCGGGATGAGAGGGAAAGTTCACCACTTATTTAAAGAGGTTCCTCAGGACTGCTTGGCCCACTGCAGTGTCGCTGAGCGACGAAGAATTCAAACAGTAATGTCTTGTGAAGGTATGGGTACTTCAGGTCGCTGCTCTGCAGAGGTCCCGGATTGGTACCCCAGCAAAGAAGGCCGCAGAAGAAGAGATCGCACTTGTTGAGGGAGCACAGACTTTCCCTTCAAGGGGCTTACCAGCTGCTTGATGACAACATGGAATAGAGCTGGAAATCCACTGTGCAATCCCCTGTTTGGAAAGGGGAAATCCTTGACGAGGGGTGCTGTGAGCAACTAAGAGCTGAGGTGACTTTCTAAAATCCTTAAATCTCTGAAGATAGAACTTCAGGCAACACAATGTCCAATGAGTGTAGTGACCGCTCAGCTGGAGTTGTAGGTTGAGGGAAAAAAGTTTTAAGTATCACAGGTTCATTTAAATGAAAGTCTGAAGGTACATTCTGGATGAACTTTGGGGTTGGTACAGAGTACCTCTGTATCATTTTTAAATTGAAGAAAGGGTTCCTGAATGGTGAGTGCCTGCAACTCGCTGACCCTTCTAGCTGATGTCAAGGCCAGAAGAAGTGCCACCTTCCAAGAGAGAAATTTCAAGTTCGCCTTATGCATAGTCTTGAAGGGATGTTTCATGAGCAGGGTCAAGAACAGATTAAGGTGCCACAGTGGTGGAGGAGGCTTCTCTTGAGGGAAGACTCAAAAAAGAGCTTTCATGAACTGTTTATTTATACTTGCTGACCAGAGCGAAGGGCCTGAGGATGTCCTTCTTAAGCGAGAGATGGCCGCAAGATGAAATTTAATAGACAAATGAGCCAGGCCCTCCTTAGCCAAGGAAAGAATGTAAGGAAGAATTTCATGCGCAGTGGAAGAGAAAGGGTGAACTCCCGGTTCCCGGCACCAGTGACAAAACCTCTTCCACTTCATCCGGTAGGTTTTGTTTGTACTTTGAGCAGGAGCCTGAGACAGGATGTCCCTACATTCTGCAGAGAGCTTTAAGTCGAGAAACTCTCTGTGCTCTGGAGCCACCTTGATAATTGCAGGGATCCGGATGCAATACTTGGCCCTGCAACATCGTCAGCAGTGATGGAATCGGTTTCAAAGGGACCGGATGCTCCAAGGATAGGAGAAGAAGCTCTGTGAACCAGTAGCGGCAAGGCCAAGATGGTGCTATTAGGATCATCTTGCAGGGTTCGGTTTTGACCTTTGAGCAGTCTCTGGATCAGGGGAAAGGGGGGGGGAAGCGTAAACAAAGGCGCCTGACCATGCCATCGAAACCGCATTCCAAGAGGATCCCGGATGGTGATGCCAGCTTGCGTAGAACCAGCATGTCTTGTTCTCCGGTGTAGCAAAGAGATCTATGGCCCGTCTGCCCCATAGTTGAAAAATCTCCTTCAGTGTACTCTGGTCCAGTTCCCATTCGTGACTGACTGACTTAGTATGCTTAGTGTGTCTGCTGTCTCGTTGAGATTCCCTTGGAGATGCTCCGCCTTTCGTAAGTCTCCATAAAGGACTGCCCATTCCCAGACAGCTTGAGCTTCTGCCGACAGCAGACGAGGTCTTGTGCCGCCCTGCTTGTTGATAGAATGCATGGCCGTAGTATTGTCTGTTCTTATTAGAACAACAAATCCTTTATTCTTGGAAGACAAGCCTGTAGGGCTAGGCGAATTGCTCTGAGTTCCAGCAGATTGATGTGCAACAGACTAGGGTGATGTAGCCATCGACCACTTATCTGGAATTCCTGCAAGACAGCTCCCCAGCCCTCCAGAGACGCATCTGTTGTAATAATCGGACGAGCATGGGTGACCATGAAGGAGAGATCTTGATAAATGTTCTCCTCGCGAGTCCACCATGAGGCGGCTTCTTTCATTGGCACAGTGATAGTGATCATGTCCTCGAAAGACCCTCCTACTTGTCGCCACTGTAAGTCCAGTTGTTCCTGAAGAGGATGCATTCATAACCTGCAGTGAGGAATTAGCGGAATGCAGGATGAAATGGATTCCAGAAGGGACCTGTAGAGGCGAACTGAAAGTGACCTTTTTTCAAGTAGATGGGCCATCGACATCAGTTTGGTTTGTCTTTCCACTGACTGAAAATCCTTGTTGAGGGATGTGTCCAATATGGCTCCCAGGAATTTGGCATTCTTGGAAGGGCACAAATTAGATTTTTCTCTGCGGAGGGTAAGACCCAGACTTTTGAACCGATTTGTACAAGCTGCCACTGACCTCTCGGCTGCAGTCTTGGTAGGAGCCTTTAGCAACCAGTCATCCAGGTAAGGGACACCTGGTTCTGTTTCCTTAGAAAAGCCGCTACCGAAGCTAGTATCTTTGTAAATATCCTTGGTGCCAATCTGAGGCCGAAGGGGAGGACCCTGAATTGAAAGTGGCTCTTGGCTACTGTAAAGCGTAGAAACTTCCTGTGGGATGGATATATGGGAACATGAAAATATGCGCCCTCTAGGTCCAAACTGGCCATGAAATCTCCTGAATTCAAGGATGAACAAACTCTGTGTGGACAAATTTGATTATATTGAGAACCCAATGATCCGATGTTATCCGTTGCCAATCTTTGAAGTAATGTGAGATCCTGCCCCCCGCAGGTGTTAAATGATGAGGAGGAACAGAAGACGGAGCCAGCAGGCCGCTATGGACACCTAGAGGACTCCTTCCCTTGGCATCCTGCTCTTCCTCGGTTTGTCGATCTTGAATATGACGAGTACTGAGCCTGTCGCTGGTTATACTGCGGGCGGTAAGATTGCGAGGCAGGCATATACGAGGAGTACCGATATTGCTGGTAACCTCCTCTGTATGAGGTAAGACCTCTGCCTCTTGCACCACGAAAAGGGACCTAGTGGTATTGAAGCGTCCCTAATGATCTTGCTGGGTCCATAAATTTCTTAATGTCCTGAAGCGCGTCGTCTATGTGTTTACCAAAGACCGCCTCTCCATCAATAAGAAAGTCCAAAATCTTGTTCTGAACATCAGGTCTAAAAGAGGTCGCTCAAAGCCATCCCTGGTGACGAAGGACTGCCGCTCCAGCCGGGGAACGGAACGCAATTGTTGCAATGTCCATTGCGCAATCAATCACCTCAGAGGAGGCCCTCTCTCCTTCCTGAAGAATCCTTTTCACTTTGGCCCTGCTGTCATCAGGCAGCTGCTCTAGGTAGGGAGAGAGGTCACACCACATTTGGCGGTCGTAGCGCTCCAAGACGGCTACAGCATTAGCCGCTTTGACGAGTAGGCTTGACATCGATGAAAACCTTTTGCCTGCATTGTCCAAGCGTCTGCCTTCTTTATCTGGAGGTGTTGTTAGAGGAGCCGCTGGATTTAATGACTTCCTCTGTCCTGCCTTAGATATCACTGAGTCCGGTTTCAGCTGACTCACCAGGCAGGCCGGGTTATCCTCCTGGGCTTTATATTTTTTCTCTAAACGAGGAGGCACCGGGACAACTGTAGCTGGGGTCTTCATAACTTGAGCTCCTCTTCGCAAACATGACCAATGATCGGAATTGATCTCACAGAGTTCCTAAAGGGCTCTTTGAAATTGTATAAGAAGCACTCAGACTGTACCGATGGTATAGGTAGATCGAATCTTTCAGCTGCCCCCTCCAACAAATTATGGAAACCACCTATGTCCCCAGGTGGAGAATCCACTGGCACCGGTGAAGGTGAAGCAGGAGTAGGAATATTATAAGCATCCCATTACTTGTCTGGATCCAGGAGAACTGCATTTTCCTGGTCGTCATCCGAGGTATCATCCTGGATAAGTGGAGTTGTCAATCAATTACAGTGGTGGTGGTGGCAGCCGAGGGGTTGAAGGCTCTGCAGGCGGAACAGCAGGAGCTGAAACCCGAGATGGAGATGGAAATCTCTTTTTATAGTCTGAGAGCATGAGCTGTAATCCGAAATCAAGGAGGATGGCATACAAACCATCTCCTCCTGGTAACCTACCTGATAGTCCTGGGAAGGATCATATCCCTGCTCTTTCCCATATCCATCTTCCGAATCTAGGTCTTGGCACTTAACGTGCAGTTCAGAAGGGCTATGTGCGTAGCCATATGGACCTTCATCCTCCGAATCCTCCTCTTCTAGGAGGTGAATAGGCAGCAGAGGTGTCACTTTGCTGGGGGAAGGGAGCTCAGGAGTAATGCGACGTTTCCTTTTGATTACCTCAGGAATTTGTTCCGTCGACGAGGTCATCCACGGTGTCGTCGACGATGTAGTTGTTGCCGTCGACGGTACCGTTGCCAATACCGTCGTCATCACTGTCGACGTCCTTGCCGTCATCGTCGCTGTAGTCGCTGTCGTCACCACAACTGTCGTCATTCTCGTTGGAAGTCATCGACGACATCGTCCACGACAACTTCGCCGTCACTGTTGATCCCGCATCCGTCGTCATTGGTGTGGACAATGAATGCTGCACCGTGGGCGACTAAGGCAAGGAAACTCTCATTGGCGATCCCGTCGCCAGAGTAAGAGAAGACTAAGGAGACTGTACTTTTTCGCTGCGCGTCGACTACCAGTTTCTTTGCCGACGGTGTCGACAGCATCATTGACAGTGGAATTTTCTTAGCATGTTTTCCCCCAGAAGGTACAGAGGAGGGCTTTTTGAAGTCCTCTTTTCTCTCAGAAGGAGAAGATGGAGGAACAGAATTCTACTTCCTCACTGTAGATTCTCTGTAGAAAGTCTTTCCCTCTCCTTTACACCTCGTGAGGAGATTTGCTTGGACTTTGCCGATTAGACCTATGAGAGGTCTTGTTAAAGGCTTTCCGAGGACGGTCTTCAGAAGCAGAGGGGTCAGATCTCGACCTTTTCAGAGATCTCCTGGAAGACTAAGCTAGTGAGCCCTCATCACTATCATCACTATCATCACTGGATATTGGATCCTTCCTGGACTTTAGCTTTTGGAGCCACGTCAGGAGACGTCCCTCACGGCCTCTTAAAGGTTTTGGTGAAAAAAGTATGGCCAACCTTGTAATCTTTAGCCTGGTGATCTGGATAGAGGCAATAGATGCAGTCCTTGTGAGGGTCATCCATGGAAAGCCTTTTTTTAGATAAGGTTGCACAAGCTCTAAAAAGGTCTTTTTTCTCTTTCTCAGTCATGCTGACACTAAGCTGTTGAAGAAAGCAGTTGAAAAAACTTTAGGAGTAAAGGTAACAAGGAAACAACTGAGCAGAGCTCAGTGAAGACAACCTAGCACAATGTGCGGTAGAACATCTGATGGTCTGAGGTTCTCAGGAGGGTTCTAGAGGGTGAGGCTGATCGGATTGGTTGTTGATTTTATTTGGTCTCTTTACAAAATGAGGTGGACATGTTACAAAACTAGAATGGGCCTAGGCCTAGTTTCTATTTGTTATGGTTTGCATTACTATTTTTTTATATATACACCGGGGGCTCCCATCTCGACGATGGGGAATGATTCAAGCATGGGAATCTATGAAACTGGAATAAATTCTGATTAACCACACATTAGACGAGTTGATTAGGGACATTATGAGAGAAAGAATAAAAATAGGTATGTAGGTTATCTTCATGTTTTCCAAATGGGATTATTAAAGACATTGAACTCTGTTTTGTGATTCTAGCTGTGTTGAGTATTAATATGATGAAGTTAAAGAAGGAACTGTACTAATAGTAAGATAAAAATAAAACATTTCAGTGAAAGCATACTCTGAAAGTGATTATTTTGACACCCCACTAGATGGCTCTGTAACTGCAATTTTTTGCCTTTGATGCCTACTAAACTTCTTTGTTTTGTTATGTTAACCTGCTCTCAAATACAGTGATGAAACACTTGTGTTGTCTAAGGAAAAGTAATTGTTATATCAAATAATTATGTTTGTTTTTGGCAAATAAGCCATGTTTGCAGGAATTGTAACTGATCATTTATGCAGTTTTGAAACAAGAAGAGTAACAAATAAATATAACTATTTAAATCTTGTTTGTCAAACAAGAAAGGTTTTTTACTGCATTTTGGTCAGAATTAGAGATGAAAACTAAATAGGAGATCTATAATTTCCACAATGTTTGAAACTTTAAAAAACAATTAAATAAACAATTGTTTTTAATGAAACTTTAAGACAAAATGATGCCTATTTGTGGGGTAGAGGGCACTTTGGACTGCATGCATCTAGTAGTTTACCATACAAGATGCATTTAGCCGCAACAAGATTTGAGTGGAATGTGAAACCATACACATACTAGGAGGCACAGTGGGTAGGAATAGCGAAGTTGTAACATTAAGCACATTTTGGTTTCATTCACAGAATTACTTTCATACATTGTAACTAGTGAAAGTATCGCATTGCCCTTTTGTCTATTGCATGTGTAATTTTGCGATAGGATATTCTTTATGGTGCAATAAGAAGGTAAAGGTACATTCCCAGTGGAGCTTACTCTTGTTTAGCCATTAGAGGTGTTTACTCGAAAGGGATTGAAAGTATTAATTAACGATCTATTCAATATTGTGAGCTAATTCAGGTTTATTTTACCCAGCGAGGAATACAGTATTGTCTATTGTTATTTAGGGACAGTCATTTGAACCTTTCACCTAGGGGCTTCCATTATATCCCACTATTTCTCTTGTGAATTCTAGTGACTCCTCTCTCCATGTAGACTTTTAGTGACCTGCACAACATTGAACCCCTGACACCAAGTTGGCTATCAGCATGGGTATCGTTCGGACACAGAAAAGGAATAGACTTCCCTGGGGAACTGTCCAAAAAGATAGAAATGAGTCATGGGCTGAAAGGCTATACACAGAACAGTAGGAATTACTGACATATTTCATACTACCTCTATACAAACTATTATTTTAACATTACACCATAATTTCAATGAACAATAGTTTGGTTTAACAAAAGTAAATAAAAACTGAAAAAGACGGACCTGGTACATCATCTGTGTATTTCTGCTCCTTGCTCATCTCCGTGACTACTGGTGAGGTAGGAACAGATGGGGTGTCATCAGTCATCACGGATTTGAAAGGGGTAGGCAAGGCTCCCATTCTTGCAAGCCTACTTGGTGGTGCCTCCTCTTTGGAGCTGAGATTAAAAAACAAACTCTAAACAGTGCAATCAAAATGTGGTTTAACAAAGTTCACTGCTGCACAAGAGCTAACTTGAGTACTTCGAGCAGCAGTTAAGTTTACAAATAATATCTTTGATTAAACTCTTTACATTATAATACGGTTTAACAACTAAAGATATTATAATGTTCTCATACTGCTAGGGTTTTTTCAGCCATGTGGGTGGACACTACTGGAGATTCTGGAAGATGGCTTTCTTGATTTGTGTTGATCTGCTGCAGATATTCTGAAGCTCTATCTCTGAGCTTCAAGGTGAAGCACACAAGATAATAACATGTTGGCCACTTCTCCCTACATCCCATTAAGCCAGATTCATAACATCATCCTACATAACTGGACACGCTAAGCCTAGAAAATAATGCCCCTTTCAAACCCAGGGGAGGAGCAGGAGTCATTTTGTTTATTGTCCCAGTAACATAAAAAGGTGTACTTTGGAACCCTTTCTTGGGCTCCCTTTCCCTCTCTCCTTCCACCACTCCCTGAATACTCACCAGCTCATTACCTTGGGCAGTTCAACCCACTCTTTCTTGATCTGAAGTCATGTTTTAAACAGTGTTTAAAAGATTGCCCACTTAGACTTTTTGAGAAATCAGACGTTTGACTTCAAAAATGTTCATCAGTAAAGTTTAGAGAGATATGCTGCCTAGGGACAAGAATCAGGCAAACCATTTAAAATGAGGTTAGCCCAAGCATAGCTATGTGTGATCCTGTGCAATTATGAAGCATTAGTGCTACCTGGAATATCGCTTGATTCTCTTCATGGAACATTTAATCTTTATCTGTGAACCTGTTCAATGACTACCAAACCAGATTTGGGACTAGGCGAGCACCTAGGGATCTGAAGGTAGGAGATTGGTGCTAGCATGTGGGGGCACAAGTGGGTTGTCACCGGACTCTCCACAGAAACACCAAGTCATTTTGTGTAGGGGCGAAATAAGATGATACCCAGGATACGGAAATTAGATTTTTACTTCTCTTAATGTTGCTTTATTATTACGGCCACTTGAGTGTTACCCATTAATATGGATTTGCGGCATTTTCTATATAATCCACCCCCAGTCAACTTTAACAAAAAAAGCACAGGTCTAGCTCAACAGCTAGAAAGGACAAACACAGAATAACAATTCTAAAGAAAAAAATGGAAAAACCCAAATTATGAAGTAAAGCAGAAAAAAGCAAAAGCAAAACCAAAAACTGCAGAGCAAAAAAAAAACTGCGATTGACAAATACTAAACATGGAAAAAAGTAGAAATATGCCCATGCATCCGTAATTCTCTTGTTGCTAGCTGATTTGAGCAGTATCAAGTTAATCAAAATAATGGCTGGCATTTTTATGAAACTCTCAGGCCTTTGACAATACCAGTGATTCATTTTTCCAGTGTTCAGCAGCAGTTCAATAGATTTTCAAACCAGTGGTTAAAATGGGGGGAATTGATTGAGCCAGCCTTGAGAAATAGACATGCAGTTACGTGAAACCACAGACCTCATTTGCAGATTTATCATAGCCTGCCAGAATGCTCTTGGAAAAATGTATTCATAAACTATTACAAATGTCCATTACCTTGGCGAAAAATAAGACTGTGGACAGTATTGCAAAGAAGTCATGTCTTTATCCTACCCAGTATGAATATTTAATCTGCAAATTGTCTGCAGGGTCTGCTGCGTAGCATTACACCCTAGTCTCCATGCAAAGCAAAAAACTGCTATTCTGAAATTCACTAGTTAATTCTTAATATCTGTACTCGGCTAGTGCTCTCAAACCAGTACTAGCACACACAGCAGAGCAAGCCAAATGTTATTCCAGCCTGCTGTCAAATCAAAAACAATTGCAGACTGCACAATTTTATTTCGAATTGTTGTTAAGCACTACTAAGCACCCTGCAGTGGCCTCAGAGAGCGTTAGGGTATTGGGTAGTGAGCTACAAAAAGTACAATGCTGGAGTCAAGTGGGGATAAGTGATCATTAAGCAGGTATGGGCTGTGCCTGGCGATAGCCAACTACATAATGGCCAACCTTTGAAATAACAAGAGTACTGGGTAAATAGGCAAAGCTGGATTTAGGTGTCTGATGGAACAGAACTTCGGAAGCAACTAGATAGAGCCACAGTGACGACGATTTGCAAATGTGACTTTGGTTTTTAAGGTTTATCCTGAATTTAGGGTAGGCAGTTTCAACTTAAGAGGCAAGGACTTTCCACAGGGAGAAGCACTGAATGTGAAGAGACTGACTGACATACTGAATGTGAAGAGACTGACTAACATATCTATAAAGTCTGATGGACAATGGTCACAGACTATCAGACCTTAGATTTCTGGTCCTTAGAAAATGAACAAATAGTTTCTCATGATACTTCAGTGATTGGCAGTTGAGGGCATTAGTTTCTTTCTTCTAATGAGGACTAGTGTGATGGGGTTGTTGTCTTACACCAAAGAACTGATAGCTGCATAGTTTTGGGTGGTGCAGAGGTCAGTATATAGACTGCAGCAACAGTACAGGGGTGATGTAGCCAAATGGAGCATTCGGGCAATGTCTTGATAAGAGAGGAGCGCCAGCCAAACTTCTCTATGGATAGAGATTGTAATATCTCCTAAAAACGTAAGGCACACAATTTCAGAAATTGAACAATCAACCAATAGCACAAGGAACAGAAGAATAAACACAGGTATAAGAAAAATAAAATGTTACCTTGATTTTTCTTTCAGCTTCTCATTTGAGGAATGAGAATCAAAATCCGAGTGATGCAATCTTGTGTCTTCATGAGGAGAACTAGATCGGTTGGACTCTATTTCAGATATATCTGTTAAAAAAAAAGAAAAATCAAGGAACTGCAAAGCTAAGCCTGTGTAAGACGTTAAAAAGTAATGCGAGAGAAACCTATAGTGTGACTGGTAAAGGGAGGTAATGAGCTTTTAGAATTACAGTGTTCATACCCTTAGCATTGCAGAAATAGGTTGATCAGGAGAAATGAGGTTCAACAACGTTTTTAGGTTTAGGCTCTTCCTTAATGTCTTTCTAAGTGTTACAAATGTATTATTGACAAATATTTAATATTTATTTATTTTTAACTCTAACCGGTCTCTATGCCAAGGCCTTTCACGCCACTATGTATTAAATGTGTTGCTTCAAAAGGGCAAAAGAGATTTTATATATATATATCTCAATCAAACAATTAAACAAATGCCACATTCAATTAAAATGTGTTTCTCAACATTTACCCTCTTTTTCTTGTGTTATAGTGCATATTGCATTTATCACACTGTTCAGAACCTGATGTTGGGTTCGTAAAGAAATTCTGAAGTAGTAAAGTATATTATTTCATCAGGTGTTTGTGTTTAAAATCTCAATCATAGTACATTACTTATCCATCAGTAGTTCTCCTTGCCTTGCCAAAGATCAGGCTCGAAAGTCCTATTTCTTTAATTAATAGCCAGTTTGACACGTTAGTAAAAGTCCAAGATAAGACTTTATGAATAAAAAATGTCTGAGAATTTTGTATCAGTATTGAATAAAACAAATATCTCTATGTTCAATGTGAAAATGCAACTGGGGAGATACAGATTAATGTAATCACTCACCTACACGAACGGGTAAAATGCCCCACTTCTCATGTTTCGGTCAGCTCATAATTGGAGCCCACATAAAGTGTTACTTATAAAGTGGAAGCTATATTGGGTGATTCAACACATGGTGGTGGTGGTGTCCTCCCTTTCTATTTTTGTCTATACCCTATGGTTACATACAGATAATGAGGGTAGTAATCCAGAATGGTAAAACTGCTAATTGTATCTATTTTTTAGGGGTTAGTTTAGATTAAAACATTTTAAGTTCATGTTCTCTTCACTTTAATTGGTAACTGTGCTCTGGAGAGAAACAAAGATAGGGCAAAAGACAACATTTTCGTTAAAAACCACAACCTAGAATTGAATACCCAAATAGAAAAATTGGGTAAGACTTGTAAAGCAACAAATTTTGAAGACCATTAAATACAATGTACTAGACACTAAGAGGGGCTAAGGGATAATTATTGCTTTCAATCAGGAACAGATAAACATATCAGTTATTTCTACAAAAAGACAAAACAGATTGGCAGCTGAGTAGCTGAGTGGGAGCCATGCCCGGTGTTAATCTGTCTATACAATTTAGGTATTAGAAACATGCAGTTTTACTATTGTGTTCTCTGTAAAAGAAAATGCTGATAGATGCGCTGAAAAATGTAGAAGAGAGGGAGGTGCCTGTGTGGCAGGTTCCGACCAATGAATATGTTTAATATATAAGTAAGACAAGAAATAATCTGAGGAAGGAAAGAATCGAAAGGGACCATATAAACTTGCAACCATCTGGATCTGTTGGACTGAGCCTATTCTTATGAGCTGCTCCAAATCAACTGGAAGACTAGTGTGTATATGAAGACAGACAGGGCATAGAATGAGAAGATGGCTTTCCCATCTCCAATCTCAAGTTAGATGAGGCTGGCTCAACGTAGTATGTGGGCTGGAAGCCCTCACAAGGTTTTAATGTATGACTCATTAGTGAATCAATTAAGAACCACATTTTTGTTTAGACTTGCACTGACATGCACAATGGCCAACTAAAGTTAGGGATGTCTCGCTCTAATGGAGAAAGGGTATACAATTTCAAAAATTGGTTCTCTGCAGGCTGTTCATAGTTCTACACCCCCCCCCCCAGCCCCCACCCGTGCCCCCTGAATAGAGACAGTCTGAGGATTGGACAAGGGAGTGGTGGTTCAGCGCCTCTCCTCAGTTAGCAAGCTCTCCCGCCTATGTGGGAGACTCCCTGTTATCCTAGCCCAGGGACAACATGTTCCTTGCTGTGAAGATTCTCAGTTCAGAGAATCATACACATCTTTGGAAGATAGGCTCAAGGGAGGCCTCATGAATAGGGAGAACTAAATACATGAATAGAAGAGGCACTAATGCCACAATTTCTCCAAGAATCATTAACAACATTAATTTCTGCAAGAGAAGGCATTTTTAACATCTGGGAGTCCAGACGTAAAGGTATTTATTTAGCACACAAAGTGCAGCACATCCGAGGAAGGCTGCACTCTCTAGAAATGTTTGATGCCCCTTCCCCTGCCATAAATGCTTTCTTCCCTCCTTGCCAATGGCTTCTCTTGATCGTACAAGTAAGGGCTGCACCAACAAGCAAAAATGAAAGAAGATTAAACCAATGTAAGGCCCACATGATGAAACAAACCTTTGATGTGCACATGAGTAAAGGTCTAGCATAAACAGGCATTTCTGATGCCATTTACTTTGAGCAAAAAATATAAATGATGGTGTTCCCTGGTGCAAGAATCAACTCTGCTCAGATATTGGTGTGTCATTCCGGCATGGTTTCTTTTATAGAGTAAGGTGGAGAAAGGGGTGAGAAGGAAAGGTGGGTCAGCTAAAGGTGCTGAGAAGACCTGTAATTAATGTATCTACAAATCTGTAAGCCTAGTTGTCTATTTAGCAATCATTTTAACTACTCTTTTTAGTGTTGTTGTTTTTGTAATGAGCTACACATTATTAGGTACTTCAAATGTATGTTGGTACTGTTTATGTATTTCTGCCTTCTACAAGCTTTCAGAAGTGGATTTCAGCAGTAGGTTAGCACTACACAATCAAATCAAATAACCCCAAATTAATAGAAAAATCGAGTACAACTCTTTTTCCAGAAACACTCGGGTGACAACAGATATGATGGTTGGAGGGGAAATAATCTTCTCTGGCTTTCTGCTATCATGCAGACAAACAAAATGCCTCAATCTAAAGATTTAGAATAGCATCTCAACAAGTAACTAGATTTCCGCACTGACACATCATAGAGAAGACCCCGTGCTGGAAAGAAGCTATGACTGTTTTTAGAGCCATACAACACAAATATATCAAGATAATGAGCATATATTCATTGATGCTTCTCACCTTCAATGTCCGAGTCGCTGTCATGCAATGATGGGATATTGATTAGAGTTTGCCTGCTGTCCCTCTGCACGACCAACTGAAGTTTCCCCCTTGACTTCTCAATTAGTTTGCGGGCATCAGTTAATGACATGTTCTCAGTGACAGTGCCATTGATCTATTGATAAACACAAACAGTAAAGTGTTAACCCGGTGGAACATTTATTTTTAGAAAAAGGGACAGAAATTTCATCTTTTTTGCATCAACTTTACCGGTTTTGGTAGATAGAGTGAAAGATGATCATATAAAGGCATTATGTGACTTTACAGATCACTGTTCATGCTTCCACGAATATAACTCACGAACCGAAAATGCACAAGGAACATCCCAATAAATATCAAGAAACAGAATAATAGGGTCGTCTAATACTATGTTATAACATAGAATAACATACCGTGTTATTTCAGAACAAAATTCAATTTCCAGATGAAATTTCTTTAGAGGGCATCCTCGCATACCAGACTTCATCTCTCAAAACATCTGACTGCTTTCCGTACTTTTACAGTTACTATTCTATTTTTTATACTTTGTTTCAAATGGGAAATCCACTTAGGATTCAGCGTGTACATAATAATATTCAGCATTCACATAATGATAAACGACAAAATAATAAATACAGTAACAGAACAAAATTAATCTTCATGGCTTTCTAAACAAATGTAAACTGTTTCCCTCGGCCGGGATGAGCTTTGACTTACATTGTGATTTATTAAGGCTACTTTTTTTTTATTTTTTTAAATCTTTTTATTGCCAAGTTTTTCCCACTTTTACATACATACAAGGCACAACAATGGATTATACAGTACACATAGCGAGGCAGGTTAACAAAGAAAAATACAGTATTTTTAAGTTACATATATATCAAGCAATATTAATGCATTCTATCCAAATCAATCCAAACCATACAAATAATTTAATCACACCTTTCAATCCACCCTCTCTTCTTTTCAACGAGTAATAGGGCCCCAAATCTGTCTACCAATTGTCCTACCCTTTTTCCCCTTCCTTGCATAGATCTCGATCTCCAAATTATAAATTGACAGTAGTTTAGCCAGCCATTAATGGTATGTCGGTGTTTTAGGATCTAGCCATGCCGATGCAATACAGAGTCTTAGTACCGACATAGCTAAGAATAAGAAATATTCCCATCTCTCGTTTGCCCTGGTGTTACTCTGCTGCTGTCCCTCCTCCTCTTCTTTTACCCCCAAAAGAATAGTTGAGGGAGTTAGAAGAGTATCTATTCCTAACCCTCGATTTATAAAGTCCTCAATGCCTTTTATAAGCGACTGCAAGTGAGGGCATGTTGCGAATATATGTATTAAGTCTGCTTCTGAGCCCCCACATCTGTAGCAATTAATTCCAGTTGTGCCGCCCCATTGGGCTATTTTAGCAGGCGTATGATAGAGGTGATACAGTGTTTCATAATGTTGCGCCTGTAGAGGCGCTGAGCATAATAATGTGTACCCCATTTCTAGGGATATATAGAAACTTTCCTCACTAATTTCCAGATTATGTTTCCACTTAGTTGCCCATTTCTCTATATCATCCTCTTTTGAGATCAGTAGCTCTGCATAAAATCTCTTAATGGTGCAATCCTCCCCTGCTTGTATTACTTCCATAATTGCATTTTTATTAAACCCTGATGGACCACCTTTCTTATTATGTAGAAAACTCCTAATTTGTAAATACTTAAAACATTGTCTTTTATCTAATGCAAACTTAATTTGTAGTTCAGAAAACTGGTAGACTCCCTGCTGCCCCAAGATGTCTCCCACCTTTCTAAGCCCTTTTCTTTCCCATTCTGCCAATATAGGCCCAGACACAACTTCCGCGGATAGATTTGGGTTTCCTTTCAATCTCGTGTATGCATTATACTCCCCCAGCCCAAATCTTTTAGTGAAAGCTTTCCAAACGGTATGTGCAGCAGTGAGCATCTTAAATCATGTCCTTTTGTAGTAGCTGGGTTCAGTATATTTTTTAAAAAAAGCCAGTGATCCCAACTCATTCCCCCCTTCGTCTTCTCCCCCACCCACAAAACCAACCATATTTTGTAAAGCTGCTGCCCAGTAATAAAACCTTAAATCTGGCAGTGCCCACCCTCCCCTCTCTCTTGGTAATGTCATGAACCTGAGTGCTCTCCTGGTTTTTCCATTTGCCCCTATAAACCTATTAATCATATTTTCTATCTTCTTAAATAGGTTGTTCTCAAATAATAAAGGGATTGCTCTAAACAAATAAAGAAACTTAGGTAACACCAGCATTTTTACCACGTTAGTCCGCCCCAGAATTGACAAGTGCAGGTTGTCTATTCTATCTAGATCCTTCCGTACTTTGTTTATTAAAGGAGTTATATTTGTTTCCACTAAATTATCCAATTCAGTCGATATAATCACTCCCAAATATGTTCCAGATTTAGTTACTCGGCTATCTGTACAGGGGGTATGCGGATTTTTAATAATCTGTGTCTTAGCAGTGTTAAGTTTATAACCCGAGACTTCTCCAAACTTCAGAGCTTCAATTTCTACTTGAGCAATAGCCTCCGTTGGAGCTGGTGTAATTACTGCAACATCATCAGCATACGGCAATATTTTACAATGCCCAATTCGTGTAGGTAATGATTTTATTAAAACGCTCATCTCTATTCTCCGGATTAGTGGATCCATGTACATTGCAAATAACAATGGGGAACAGGGACACCCCTGCCTTGTACCTCTCCTTATCCCAAATTGCGTAGTAACCCCCGCATTCACCCGCACAGAGGCCACAGGGTTTACATATAGCGCCTGGACTGCTTTGATGAACCCCTGTTTGACTCCTGCTCTTTCCAGTGTATACCACAGGTAGTCCCAGGAGACCCGATCAAATGCCTTTTCTGCATCTAATAACATGATCGCCATCGGGTCCCCTGAGACTGCTGCAGCATCAAACAGTGTTATCACTTTACGCGTATGATGGGTGGTGCCCCTCCCAGGTATGAAGCCATGTTGATTTTTGCTCACCACCCTATCTATTATCTTAGCGTATCTTGTCGCCAATGCCTTAGAAAAGATTTTAGTGTCCGTATTCATCAGCGTGATAGGCCTATATGACCCAGGTTCTTCTGCTGGTTTCCCTTTTTTTAATATTATAACTATTTCAGCACCTCCCCATGTCTTAGGAATTGAATTACCAACTTGCGCCTGCTGCATTGTCCTAAGCATATCTATTTTTAGAACATCCCAGAATATCTTATAAAACTCTATTGGGATCAAGTCCGGACCTGCGGCTTTTCCAGATGGGAGGTTTGATATAGCATTTTTTATTTCTTCCTCCTGAAAAATCTCCTCTAAACTGTCTGCCTCCTCTCCCGTAAATCTAGTCACCGGAATTTCCTGTAGGTATTCTCTAGTTTTCCTAGCATCACCCCTTATCGGCTCCTCATATAACTTTTCGTAAAAAGATCTGAAAACTTCCCTTATTTCCTCAGTCTCTGTGTGTATCCTACCAAAAGAGTCCTTAATCTCCCTTACAGTGCCTAATGCTTCTTGTTGTCTTGTTCGAACTGCTAAAGTTCTTCCCACTGCTTCACTAAACTCATGACATTTTTCTCTTTTAGTAATGTAAAGTTTTGCAGCCCTTCTAGCAATATCTCCCTCAGCTTCACCTTTCGCTTTTAGTAGTTCCAAATACACATTTTCTAAAGGGGACCCGGTCATGATGCATTCCTCTAGTTTCTCCTCAGCTTTAAGTACTGCCTCTGCCAGTTCCGTATTTTTCCTTTGTTCCTGTTTTCTCTTATAAGAGCTAAAACTCAGAGTCTCCCCCCGTACCCCCGACTTGAATGCATCCCATACCACCCCCACAGAGGAGCTATCTCTATTGTTCAAGGAATTCTTTAATCCATAATTTCATGTGCTCCACATATTTTTCTTCCAACAGTAATCCTCTCTCAAAAGTCCATTGCCTTTGCGGTTTAGTATTTATTGATTTTCTTAATGTGAGGATTAGGGGATTATGATCGCTTAGGATTCGGGGGAGTCTATCTATCCTAGATTCTGTTAAGATTTCATTTGAGACAAAAAAGTAATCCAATCTCACGCAGATTTTGTGTGGGGCGGAATAGTATGTAAAGCCCTTTTTCCCTAACATTCTTTTTCCCCAAACATCAGATAGAGCATTATTGGCCACTAATTCTTGTAAGGCATGACACATTCATTTTTTTTCTACCACAATATTTACCAAATGAACCTAAGCCTAACCCATCAGCACCATTAATATTCAAATCTCCTGCCATTATAATTCTGGGAGCCCAGGTGGTTAATTCCACATCTAAGAATTGGAAAATCTCTGGATCATCCTC
Organism: Lissotriton vulgaris; assembly: GCF_964263255.1. NCBI lineage: Eukaryota > Metazoa > Chordata > Amphibia > Caudata > Salamandridae > Lissotriton > Lissotriton vulgaris. Next base: position 907,360,148 of record NC_141689.1, on the reverse strand, counting down.
GGTTGACCCATATACACTTATCAGCGTTGTCCACTCCCCATCAATCATGCATTCAACCATTGCCCATCTCCCCCATTGATCTTGTGCCTTTTTTCTCAAGCGTACCTTTTTATCTCTGGATAGTATAGCTACCCCTCTTTTTTTAACATTTTGCTGTGAAGTTACTAGTACTTGAAAACCCAAATGTTTCAAATAAAAATCTTGTGAGTTCATAACATGTGTTTCCTGAATAAAAATAAAATCTACATTCATTTGCCTTAATAACAATAATACCTTTAGCCTTTTTTGAGCCTCATTTAACCCACACACATTCCATGTCGCATATCTAGTTCCCATGGGTGGTTCCTTATATTACTGTTATGCGCACAGCTATACTTATATTCATACTCATACTTTTTCCCATTATATCTTCTTTTCTCACCCTTATCAAATATATTTCTCCTTCTTTTCAACCTCATATCTCTTATCTTATATCTTATCTCGTTTTCCTCCCACCTCTGCCCTTGCCTCTGTAAATAATTCTGCCTTTTGCTGCCTTGTCGTGCCCTGTCCTCCCCTCCCCCTAGACCCCTTCCCTCCCTCCCACCCTTCCCCTCCCTACTGGCAAAGAGGTCAATGTTGACCTCTGTCTGACAGCCGATCCCCCCCCAGAGAGCCTCTCCATTCCCACCCTCCCGAAGTGTCAATATCTTTTTATACACCCTGTATCACCAGTACTGTTTAACCGTGCTGCTCCCACCCTTGATACTTATTTTCTTTCATTTCATTTTTTCTTTTTTTGTGTCACATACTCGGTTTGTCTTATGGCTACAGCCCTCTCATTTTGTGCTTTCCCATCTCTTTGTGCTTTCGCTTCTTTTAAGTAATTCAAGTATTCCTGTGCTACTACTTCCGAAAAGAAAACCCTGAATTGGCCATTATGGCCAACTTTAAGTCGGCAAGGAAACATTAAGTAGACTTCACATCCCAAATTCTGAAAGGGTGTTATTAGTTGCCTCATGCGCCACCTTCTCTCCACAGTAGTGTGGCAAAAATCTGGGCGGGTAAAAAATGTTATATCCTTATATGAGCGCTTAGCCATAGGTTTTGCCTTTTAAATTATTTCCTCTCTCAGCAAAAAATTCCCCATATACACTAGAATAGCCCTTGCTTTCGGATTTGTGTTTTTTTTCTGCGTTAAGGGAAACCTGTGTGCACGCTGCACCTCCTTGTCCCAATCCCATTTATCAAGCTCTGGAAAAGCCCCCTTCAACAGTTCTACAACAAAGGCGCGTATGTCCGACCCTTCCTGCCCTTCCTCAACACCAAGCAGTCTTATATTATTGCGCCTCTGCCTATTTTCAAAGTCTTCAAGTTTCCACAAGACATCGGATGATGTTTTTTCTTGCTCTTCTCTGTACTCCTGTAACTTTACCATTTCGTCCTCAACTTTGCCTGTCCTCTCCTCGACTTCCGCCAACCGATCGGCCATTTCTGTATACATTTTGTCAACCTTGCGGAGAGACCCTTGTATTTTTTTGTTCGCCTGCTTAGCTCTTTGACTCTCCTGACGGGCCTCTCCCTGGATCTGTTTTAAGGTCGAGAACAAAAGATCAAAGTTTGCTGCATAACTATTTTCTGTGTCTGTGGACGTGCCCGTGTCTGGTTTTGCGATTTGTTTGGTTGCTCAGAGCCACCAACTGCACCCTCCTGATACAGCTGCGAAGTGGCTGCGTAGTCCCAATCCAGTTTTTTAGCCACCCCAGATTGTACTACACTCCCTCTTTTCTTTGTTCTTCTGCAAGTCCTTCCCTTAGCTCCCTTGTTTCTACTTGGCTTAGACTCCAGGTTTCGTTTTAGTATAGTGTTATGTTCTGGATTTGACTCAGTCTCTAATTCTGAGGTATCTGTCTGCGAAGTCTCTGAATCACTTTCCGTATATATTGGTGTATCTTCCATATCAGTGGATAAGTTATGATTTGAAGCCGAGTCTTCAGACTCTTCAGTCTCAACCTCTTCCTTATCATCATCATTTCCAGTGAAGAAACAGTCATCACTGGGTGAACCAGTAGCTGCTGGGAGGCGATCAGTATTTCTGTCAGCATGTTCTTTATCTGCCCCCCCCATTATTTATTTGAGAGCCATCTGGAATGCCCTCTGAAATATTATTGGTGGTATTGCTAGCTTCATCACTTTTACGCGCTAGAGTGATTGAGGGGTTATCTTTTGGCAAAGCTGAGCTGACCGTAGATACAATTCCCTTATTGCTATTAGACTGTGAAGGTAATTCAGAAACGCTCTTAGTTAGCTGGGATTCCCCCTCTTGCTCCTTACCCAATTCAGCTGAAGTCTGTAGTGTGATTACTGCCGGGAGAAATACGGGCTCTGCAAGGGCCTCTCTCATATCTGTTTTTTCGTGTGCATCAGTTTCACCCGTTTCCCACTGATACAGGTCTGCAGTTCTATACTTGTATTCGATTGTACATTCACATTTTCCAATCCTGAGCAGGGATTTCCCGTGTGATCTTCCTTATGCGTTGTTACAAACTCGCAATCCACAGTTAGCTCCTTATTTTCATTCGCCCCTTGCTGTGCGCTGCAAGTATCTCCTGAGGCATCGTCCCGTTCTTCCGCCTGACTCTGGGCGGCTGCTTCTTCAAAGAACTCTGCGCTCCTTCCTTCGATAACGTCATCCACTGGCTTCATTGCGGCCTCTGAATGGTCAGCCTCTGTTATATCCCTCGCGCCAGGTAGCCGCTCTGTAATCCCATCCAAGCCGTCACAGCCATTCAATCCGCTAACATCAGCTATGTCGGGTACGCCCTCGGTTCTCAGTCCCGGGAAGGATTGAAACAATGTCTGCTGTCGGAGGGAGGCTTCTTTTGATGTTTCGGAGCCAGCATCTATACTCTTGGTAAAACCTTTTTTAATTGTCTCTTTCTTCTTCTTTTTTTCCGTATCTTTATCCTGCTTTCTCTTTTCTGCAACAGATATTTTCACTTCCTCACGTGCTTTAGCAGCCTCCCTTCTTAGCTGGGCTCTATGTCGTGTCTTCGCTCTAAGTTTTACCGATGGGTTCTCAGCCTCACTTGTTTGTGGGTCATCATCCTCCGTCCCGACCATATCCTTAGGTGCTCTTATTAATTTTGGGGCCATATGCTGCTTTCCGACTTGCCACGTACTCTGGAGTCGTTGTAGTGCCTCTTCTATCGATGTACCAAATGACTGCCACAAGACACGAGGTTCTTTCTCCAAGCTGATAAATATTTGTAATGTGGGCCACTCTATCGAATTAACCCAGCTCGCTAGGGCCTTAAGCATCCCGCAATATCGCGCCTTGAGCCCCCTTTTCTTACTCCACAGGTCGCTCCCTTCTTCCACAAATCCTTTATTATCCGCAGGTGTTGGGTAGTGCAGCTTATTTTCCCAACTTCATTCCATTCTCAAAATTTCAGCATTCACCTCGGGAGAGTGGACAGGAGCTGCTGCCTCCTACGGTCCGTCGGCGGCCATCTTGCCCCTGTCCATAATTACACTGACAAATTTCCAGTGCGATTTATTAAGGCTACTAATTACTGGGCATCATGTACTTGGCATTTGCTTAGGTAAGGAAGGTGGGGTTTACAGGATGGTGGTTCGGGGACGTGCGGAGTTAAGTTACTATTGTTTTTATCCTAATTTTTCCTCTCAGTTTGCCTTATTTTATAAACTGAACAACACTAGGTGTAATACTATTTGCATATTGTTGCTACTGCATCGCTACCAACAATTAGCAGTTTCCACCGGACGTGTGATGTAGGCGGGTATCTGTATATTGAACTCCAATACAAACAGTCCTAAAAGTAAATTGCTTGAGGTTCCCAATAGTAGAAGTTTTGGATCTAGAAGTGCTGCCTATTAGACAGCCATAACGTAGATAGCACAGGTCACTGCCTTTTAAGCCCCGCCCCCCAAATACTAATGAACTATTTTCCTGCACACAACTGCATTTTAATGTCTTCTAGTTTAAATGTAAAGAAAAAAAACTTTTTTTAAATTAATTGGGCCTGGTGCCAGAATGTGGGAGGCCTATGCATGAAGGAAACACATTTCTCACGTTGAGGAGGTATGTACTTTCTGGAATATGCCAGCAGCCAAAGGCAGGGAGAACAGCAGCATTTTGCACTTGTCAGAAGAAAGTGTGATTCTTGTTGTACAGCAACTGTAATTACTGCTTTTCTCAGGGATCGTTCCTTTAGACAAGGGAACACTGTGCTGCCCTCTTCATCACACTGGTCAGATCCCCAACTGGGATCCAAAATGCTCCTATTACCTCAGCAGAGAGATGGTGTGTGTGTGTGCCAGGCCTATGGCATGCTTGATGTCTTAAAAACTAGGATTTGGCGAGGCGGGGGAAGGGAATGATAGGCATCTACTTTAGATCCGACACATTTCCTTCGCCTTCTACAACAACCGCTTTTCATTTGTTCGGCTATGAGAAATGCAAGCAATGAGCACATCCTTGATAAATAAGGGTAAAAAATTCATGTATTTAAACAAGTAAATTATAAGTGTCTTCTGACATGGGCTTCACACCAGGCATCACTATCTTTACTGAGTCCAAATAAACCCATCACTCATGTCAATGTCTGAATCAGCACTATTCTCAATTATTCTCATCACTTAGATCCATCACTGGAAAAGAGAGGTCAATATGTAATCTTTTATTGTGTTCAGGCTTGAAACAATGCTCAACAATGAAGTCATCAAGTCTCTGAGCTGAATAAGACGTGGCTCCCTAATCCAGAAACTGGAAGGGCCCTCCCCTCGCTATGCACAGCATCTGGAGGAGCCTGCGCAGAACTCACCTTCAGGACGATATCACTCTCGTGCAGGTTGCCATTCTTTGTCGCCAGCCCGGTGTCAGTCATTTCTTTGATAAAGATCTGACTGCCAAGTCTCAGGCCATACTCTGCCAGAAACAGAAAACACAAATTTTCAGGAAAAGGAAACTCTGCCCAACACATTGAGAATAATGACTGCTAGGGGAATACAGCATCACTTTTAAGGGGAGCCCATTGTGGAATAATCTCTTTAAATAGTGCAGTGTACACAGCTCCAGTAACATGCCTCAGTAAGTATGCCTGACCAGTCTAATGAAAAGGAGGGAGGGACAGATTTCGGCTACAATTACACAAATTCAAACAAACTAGTTCTGGTTGTAGCCTTTGGCTCTTGGTAAAGGTTACATTGTGTCAACGAACATATTTCTTATGATCAAATATTACATAAGGTGATGTTTAGTGACTTACAAAAAACTTTAGAGACATGGAGGTCTTTTTTGATTTCAAGGAGAGGGTAACAGAATAAGGCAGCATTAAATGTCAGTAAAGCGTTTGACGTGCCACAGTCAGCTTGTATTCCACACCACATATATTTGCTATGCCGGTATTTACAATCTAGGTGGCAAATGGAAAATTAATCGAGATTACACATTTTTCACTGAAGTGCAAAAAATGGGATTATCCCCAGTGTTCATGCAGAGAAAGTAAACCACAATGCGACACCAAATCTTCTCCCTGATTTTACATTGTGCTTTGCTACACAGGAGTGTAGGATTTCATCTGTGATGCAGACATTTGCTCTGTTTTAGTTATTGTGTCCGTGCAGCAGGTGCATGATCCCCATGGACGACCAAACTATTATTATACATTACCCTACTGATTATGAGTTTTCTTCTGGTCCTACCTATCTTGCTGTCCGACTCAGTCTATTGAGATAGCATCCGCTGACAAAAATGTATTTTAGGTGCCATGAGTTGGTATAGGGAGAATGTGGAATATAGTGCACACCACACACAATACACCGTTAATAGCTACAAACATAAAACAAATATGTACTTCTACTTCATTATGTATAAATGAAATGTATTGATAGTTGTTAAAAATTGGGTTTCTGGCTGGTAGAATATGCACTCAGCCAAGCAGGAACCACAATCCTAGTAAGGGTGAGTGCAGTACACACTAAAAAGTTTATCTGTGCTCACTGTGTGGTAGCTTGAAACAGAGCAGTCTAGCTGTAGGACTCGGGGCACTTTTTCAATGCTGGCCAGTACTAAATTGCAGGTTCTCTCTCCCTTAAAACATGGTAGGATTGGTTTCTCCATGATTGGCATATTTGATTTACTAATAAGCCCTTAGTATAGTGCGCTACAGGTGTCCAGGGCCTGTAAATAAAATGTGATTTTTTCGCAGTTCACCATTACTAATGGAAGTAGAAATGAGGTTCTTGCCTCATAATGTTTCCTGGGGCACAACTGGCCTGTTTCCTTCGCTTTCCTCCCCTTACATGATCCCTCTCTTCCCTCACAGGGGAAGTAGGCCAAAACATATGCGCAGTGTTATTGGTTTATTTGGCCCACCGTTTCCACCCCCCAGAGTTGATGTTAACCCCCCTCCTCCCTCGTCTGAACAAATGTGTGTGTCTCAGTTAACAGAATGTTGTCTGAGATTTGTCGTCATCAGAGCAAATTCAGCAAGCCTGGGTACGTGCCAATTACAGAGTGAATCTCTGAGTGAGGTTGTGGCTCATTAGAAGTAGAGCAAGAGTGTGCTTGGGAAATATTGAGATAAGAGCTGAATGACTGAGAATTTAGGGTAGATCTTCGTGATTCTTGGTATTATCAGGGGCCCAGCTTTAAGGGACTCTGAGGTTTTTAGAGCAAAGTTCTTAGTTTTGCTCAGTAGTAAAATGATTTGCTAACATTTAGGCAAAAAAAACAAGCATTTCATATAATCACTGTAGAGTGTGTGACCATTTTTCCGAACTAAAATAAGCATAACACACAGGCAGAATTTCCAAAATATTTCAACATTCGGTACACTGAATTTCGACTATTATATTTTGTGAGCACTCACCTGGACTTACTGAAGCTAAAGAGGGAGTTCTCCTCAATAGAAATGTGCATACCTATTCTTTTTGTAGCACAATTTTCGAATAAAAGATGAAGGTGCAAGTGAGATCAAGGTACAGCTTGCTATTTTATCTGTTGTTACAAATCGAGGAAGACATGTATTGCAATTTGTGCCTCGTTACAAGTTCTCTGGAGGTAAAGAGGAGATACTGGGGCGAAAACCGAGAGGCAGAACTGGAATATGATTCTGGCCAGTTTCCGCACACCTACAACAAGGGAATGCAAGGTATCTCCCCTTGAGTGAATAGTAACATGCAGACATGAGAATACTGGGTCCAAATTTGCATGTTGACACCCCCCACCCCCGCCCACCTCCCTCACCCCCAAAGCCCTCCGCCCCCCACAGATATGTCTTTTTCTTTTCTGATGGACTAGGTACCTCGTCAGTAAGGTATCCTTCTAGAAAGGATATAGGAGCAGATTGCCCAGTACAGCGTACTGTTGGCACTACAGGCTGTCTCTCTTGGCACTTCCTAGAGGAAGGAAAATTGAAAGGGGGTGCCTAGGTCGCCTGAGGTAGGAGGCAAATGGGTGAATTGGGAGGAAGGAGGCATAGCAAGTTTCTGGGTAAGGTGTAAAGCAGGAGTATTTTAGGGGGCGTGTGAGTAGCAGAAGTGCACAGCACGTTAGGGGCAAGTGGGCAAGCAAAAGTGCATTGAGGGTAGGGGGACACTAGTTGGGCTTCAGTCAGAGGGAGAAGAACTGATGGACTGTGCTTCTCTGGGGGCGAGAGACGCAGAAAACAGGTAGTCACAGGAGCTCTTGGGAAAGGTAGAGGAATAGATCCCACCAACAGGAGAAGATTTTGCTCTGCCAACAGCTGCCCCCACCCAACCCCTCGCAGAGGAATTGCTCTTTTTTTCTCTCCCATTGCTAGAATGGCTAACAGGAGAACGCTCTTCTTTATGTTCTGTTTCTACAGGTAGAAGGCACACAACTTCTACACAGACCACTGTACTTAGTTTTGCGACAGTGTCAGCAGAGGAGTTCCTTTTCAGGAACGTTGGCATAACACTTCACTTAAGTTTGCCTCAACCCTAGAGAACACTTAAAACAGTAGTATGATCACAGAAATTAGCACCTACAGTAATGTATAACAAATAAATCAATAATCACTACTTTATTTGCTGGTATTGCTGTCTTCAGTAATCACATTACCAACTGCTACAAGAATACTATTTTACAGGACTTCTAACCCAATGGAATACAGAGCATAATCATTAAATATTTATGCACTAACCAATTCAGAGATACAGACCCCTTCACCTACCCTCAGATGGCTTGGTTTTTGCTAAAAGAATGCTGATTGGTTTCCGGTCATCGTCCTGTTGGCCACGAGGCACTTGATGTCGATGAGGCGCGGGTGATGGGCTGCGTGACTGAAGTCTGTCTCTGCTGTGACTCCGTTGTACTCCCTTTTCAAATCTAGAATCCACAGGTTTTCGGCCATAACCTCGTTCAGGGCTGCAGTCATAGTTACGATCATAAGTTTCATCTCTGTCAATACTCCGTCCACGATCCCTTCTATACTCCAGGTCCAACCCCTTTTCACTGCTCTGGTCACGAATTCGATCCCTATCTCTGTCAAAGAGGCGACCTCTGTCCTGGTCCCGTCTGTAGCTTCTATCCGGGCTTTGTTCATGGCTGTGGCTTCCATTGCCGCTATGCCAGCTTGTCTCACTGTAGCCACTTCTGCGGTCGAACTGGCCATCATCATTCGCAATATCATAACCTCTGTCATCATAATCAAGAGATGGGGATTTTAAAGCAGCAACTTGAACTTTTCGCGGCCTTTTCACTACCTGTTGATAATAAAAAATACCTTAATATATACCATTTATTTATTTATAAAGTTTTATATAGCGCGAACTTGATCCCTAAGGATATCCGAGCGCTTTACAATTTGAGGTTGCACTGGAGTTTGCATTTGCTTAACACAGCCACAATTTGTTAGAGTGAGGGCGATAGATAGATAGATAGATAGATAGATAGATAGATAGATAGATAGATAGATAGATAGATAGATAGATAGATAGATAGATAGATAGATAGATAGATGCATGTAATGTTACCTAGAACTTTACGAAACACTTTGTAAACGATTAACTATGATTCATTTTTCACCAATATTTGGACAAAGAAATAGAAGACTGATTTTTATTTAATCTTAGAAATCCGAGTGGAATTAAAATGATAAAATCTATATTAGGTCTGGGTGTAATTCAAATTAGGGCTGCTTGGCTGGTGACATGGTTCACTGAGTTGGCACACACATACCTGTCCATTGGCTGGATCAGCCTTGAGAAAGAAGTGTCACTAGTCACGCTTTGGCCAACATGAAGCAGACAAGCAACCTTGTGGACAACTTGAAACCTGATAAACCCTTGCCCTGGTTAGGGAAGGTTGCCCTGCCCTGTGCCTGTGATCATGGTCTGCAGGGAACGGGTCTCCGATGCAAAATTAATGCCTTCACTCACCTGACACAGAGGACTACAGGAGCTGTTCAGCCCTCGGGAGCCCCAGGCGCCTCCTCAGTCCGATGCCACCCTGCCCTCGATAAGGAAGGTGTCCCTGCCCGGTGCCCTGGCCTGGGGTGACTTGGCCACATAGGTAAAATTCATGGTTTCCTCCTCCTCACAAGCGATTAAGGGATATGTACAGCTTACAGGAGGCCCAGACTCTTCCTCAGTCTGATGAAACCCTGCCCTGGATAGGGAAAGTGGCCCTGTCCGGTGCCTGGAGCTCTGCATGTGGGGACTGGACTTCCCAGGCGAAAGCCATGGCATCGCTCTCCTCTCATTGGGAGTTACTGGACCTGTTTAGCCTGAAGTAGCTCCAGACTGCTCTACTGTCTGTCCAACCCCATCTTGCCCTGGTCAGACAGTGGTTGGGCCTTAACGGGGGTCCCAATTCCACTTCACACCCCAGAGGGACTCAAGAGACTTGCCCAGGCTGTATGGGCTGTAAACCCAGTTCATTGGCTAAGGGTGCCTCAGGTCGGTACCTTCATGGTGCCAGAGTATTGAGAACTAAAGATAAGCTCTTAGGCCAACCCCTCTCTCACCTTGGGCCTGCCTGTGAAGCACTTTTTTCCTCAACTAGTACAGAGGGGAAGACAAATGTTAGAGTTAGATGTGCCAGCTAGCCCACTGGCCATCTGGTCAGACAAACATCAACCTGTCATCTGTTTGGTCAGTCTAGCGACCAGATGACCTGGGCCGACCCGACAACCAGTGTGTCCAGGTTGCAGCAAACGACAAGGTCAGTGCTCAGGAAGTTCCTTCCCAGAGTCACCTCATCGGCTTCTTGCCTGTGGTCGTCTCCGATGGTGCCCGCTCTGGCCATCTGGTCAGCCTGCTGACCTACAAGGGAGCATGCCCCAATCATTGCAGCACAGGGGAAGAGGGAGAGGTCCCCCATACCACACACGGCACAGTGGAGGGTGCCACTCATGGGCCTGCACCTCGTGCCTCCCACCATCCTAGGTAGCTACTCTGCTAGTAATGAAACCCTGACCCAGAATCAGGTTGTCCACAAAGAATTAAGCATCATATACCCCACGAACATGCACTGCACTAAGGGCGATGAAGCCAGCCCCTTCCATCCACACTCTGGTCTTTAAGTGAGCAACTCTACACACTGGTCCAGAGGCCTGGTATCCCAGGCTAACCGTGGCTCCACAGCACTACGGTACCGTTACAGTTAAGTGGGGATTCTGACTTAAAGGCATTCAGCCATAATCCCACAGATGACAGCTTTGCCCAATGGCTCAGCATCCAAGCACAAACACCAAATGTCTGAACCGGTTTATATTCGCTCGTAATGAGCAGGTTTACCATTGCAAAAGCACAGCATCAGTAGGGTAAATCTAACCTGTCACAATGATCTAAAAATAGCTCATGCTCCCTATTAGCGGGTGAACAATCAAACACTTGGTAAATTCTGCTTCACAATGATGGGAAGAGGTGACAATGAAGGATCAAAAAGAAACGTCTCTATGAACGATTGGCCGTCACAGGCTTGTTGACCCTGTGGTAACTTTGCTGACACATCCTGCTTGAAACCCAAAAAGTCAAAAGGATCTCGAGGCCCGCTTTCACGGTCTGTATTCATACTGAAAATCAAGATCAAGCGAGCCTTTGCCTTCTGATGTGGGGACACTGGCAGGTGGGGAGATGGACTGGGGAAGTACAACTGTCAAACAATAACGCAGGTGTCCTAAGGCGAGCTCGGGGGAGAGAAACCCAAATAATCGGGAGTAATGAAATGGAAATGCTGCTGTACATTAGTAACATTATATATATATATATATATATATATATATATATATATATATATATATATATACACACACATATATATATATATATATATATATGTTATTTTAAACTAAACTCCACATAAAATACAGCCTGTCAATGAATTATGGAGATCAAAAGTCCAAGGTTATAAAGTTTCACAAAAACGAAGGGGACGTCATGCACAGAAAAGCATAAATATGACTAGCGGTACTCACAATTGTGGCTACTTTCCCACATTTTCTTAACTGCTGCACTGCAAAGGAATGGGGAACATTTTCTAGAAGAGTTCCATTCACCATAACTACTCGATCAAGATCTCTGGAAAATAAAACATTTGACTAGTTAAAAAAAAAAACGAAAAAGATATGCTTATGTCCGGTGAGTAGAATACATTATGAATCCAAAAAAACAAGTGTATAGGACTTCAAGCTGGAAATAAAACAATGCTAAAATAGTTACAGTAATTAGCATCAACGATAAACTAAGATCTCTAGGGTCTGGGCAGGAAAGCCCTCAGTTTCTACTCTAATAAAAATTAGCAGAGAGCACGGAATGGTGCAACTCACCTACAACCTCCAGCAAGCAAGGAAAGATTGGCAAGTAAGTCAGACACAATGTACTGTAAGAGACATAATCAGCCTTAAACATTATTAACTACCTTTCCCCGAACACCATAGCCAAATATGGCCCCATATGAATAATCATGCAGTGAAACACTATTCACCCCTAACAGTGTTGCTTACTACATTTAACTTTTCCATGCTGATATAATTATCAGTGATATACCTACTAGTGTGATCTGTAGTACTGGAAGATATTTAGGTCCGGTATTCTTGCTTAGGTTTGTTGAAAGATATGTTAGGAAGTGTCCGTTCTAGATCGAACCTATATTGAACTCTTTCCCTTTTAGTTCCAGGGAACACCTTGGTTTCCATTATTCCATTCCATTATTCCCAGCAACTACCAAAGTCTGAGGTACTATTCTCCCTCATCCAGCGCTTGAGCTTTTCCTCAGTGAGCAGTAATTGTTTGTGTAGTTCCATCTGATTAGTAGGGTGGATATTGTTGTGCATTAGGGGGCCATATAAGTGTGTAACAGGGAATCCACAGGCATCAGGCATCTTAATTTGTCCATAAGATATGTGCACCCACCCATGGCCTTGCCATTCTTAAGATTCTCCTGTAGCAAAAGCCAGCAACAGATGTATGACGAAACAACGAATGGCATTACAACACAGGTATTACAACGCAAGTGCCATTAACACGCATTGCCATTACAACACAATGTTTTACCATGCATAGGTCTCTACCTCGCATATGTAAGCATTTTACAGGTAGCTCTGGCAACATACGACTACTTCATATTGATGCAAGCTATCCCCTCCTAACTTTTGTTTTACACATAACTCCGACTTGCTCTATACTGAATGGCAAATGACCATGACAAGCAGAGAAGTTATTTTCCTGTTTCTCAACTCCACCCCTTACCACCCCAGCAAATGAAGCATTTCACCACTCTGCTAACTTTTATACAGGTATACTGAAAGAACTGAATGAGAAACTAGCAAGCCTATCTGTGGTAAGTGTAGGAAGGTACATCCTGACTATGGTTGCCCCCAACTTTTTGCCCTGTGTTTTAGCTGGTTTTGGACATAGTCGACCTGGGACCCTGCCAATCAGGACCCCAGGCCTACTGCTCTCTCTTTAAAATGGATTCCATGTACCCTAGGTGCATTTCCAATTGGTACTGGGCCACCTTATCAGACCCTGTAACTCAGGGCGTAGGTGTACCCAGGGCCGTCAGGGGCTGCAGCATGTATTATGCCACCCCTGGCTGGCCTCCTAAATTTGACACAACTGGCTGCATGACAGCTGGGGCGAAGTCGTGTAATCACCCTTTGCTTTAGATATAGTAGCTCTATATCTAACCATACAATGGACACCCGAGTCCCTATCAGTCACTCCTATGGCAGGCCTTGACAATCCTGAAGGCAGAGTGCATGGGCTCGCGTGAACTGTGTTCTGGCCCGAGCCAAGCCGGTTGCAGCTTGCGGAGAAAAGACCCAATGGCTGTTCCATGATAACGCGTGCCACATCGGTAACTTCGGTGTCGCGTTATCAAGACATGTCGAGTAAGGTGTCATACGAATCGGGATGCTGCCCTCTCACCAACTCTGGCGACGAGGTTAGCATTCCGCCCTTCTAGAGGGACACGACATGTACGTAACTGTGAACCCCGGTTAAAGTTAACGAAAGCCTCAGCTCCACAAAATGGATGCTGCCACCACAGACACGAGTCTGACCTCCTGCTGCTGGGAGTCCTTCCAGCGAGGAGCACTTGGACAAAGGGTTTCCTGTCGAGGGCGGTGTTCGCACCGTCCCAGACAGGGTTTGTGTATTCTGGGTAGGTAGGGCTTTTGCGAGAAGGTGACTGCGGAGTGGCACCCCGGTGCTCACTACGCATCTGCCGGTTAGAACCAGTTCCAGGGGCGACAGCCCTGGCCTGGGGAAAGCCCGGCAGGGGAGAGGGGTGTAACTACCCCCCTTCCTGGTCCCACCCTTAGGGCAGGACCTAGTCATGTACCCACCCCTTTCTTTAGGATAAAGGCCGGAGCGGGGACCCTTCCAAATTAGATCATCTTTGAATCAAGAATACTTTCTACGAAAGGACTTCAAGACTCTTCTCAAGATTTCTCCCTTGTGGCTAAGGAGTAGTCACCCTGCATCAGCGGGCACCATCTAAGAACTCTGCGGTTTGCTGTAAGTCCTTCCTCAAGGAATCCGACGGCCCAGCTCGACGAGAACCGGCTTCCCTGGCACCTCTGACCTCTACCCACGTCATCAGCTCAGCTGTGATCTGTGGGTGCGACGAGACCTCGAGGGACCGGCCATCATCAGAACCTGCACGCTCTTAAAAACCAGCACGACCATCGAGGTAACTCTCTGGTGAGTGCTCTGGGGTCCGAGAAGCCCCGACCCTGAGCCGCTCCAGCACCGAAGTGCAGTCTCCCCAGCATCTCCACGATCTGCGTGGGGCCCTTATGCTCGCTGCTCAGCACGTTGTCTGGTCACTAGCCGCTGGCTTGTGTCCTTCTGTGACGACATCCGAGAATCATCACTGCCGGTCTGGTTGCTCCAGACTGGCCCTTGCTTCCATCTTTTCGAGAAGCACCCCGGACCCTCCTGGTCCACTCAAGACGCCGACAGCGACATCCGTCGTGGGACAGCTCGCACCTCCACCGTGGTCGCCGACAACGCCTCCTGGTCCGTGAGACTGCAGAGCCTAGCGTCGCCCACTCACCTGGTCGAGGTGACGGCCAACCGGTGCCTTCCTGGTACCCTCTGACTACTGGCTAGTAGTACGAACTTGGTCCCCTCTGCTTTCAGGTTTCATCAATCTCCGATCCAGGCTTGGATCTCTACGAACTATTCAGCACTGGTCGCCGGCCAGCAACTCCTTTTCTTCCGGCTCCTGGCTCGTCAGCGAAGACCCCGACGCCTGTAAGACTTGTTCAGCCACAGCCCTCGTGGCTAGGTAACTCGGCATTTCAGTGCCTGCATAGCCTCCTTACTCTAGGGTCCCGAGTCCCTCGCTTCCGACTTGCCTTAACCTTTCCGTGTCCTCGGACACTTGTTTTAACTGTGCACTTAAAGTATTTGCTAAAGAGATTTGGTTTGTGCTAAGTACCCTGTCCTCATAAAGAGTACAGGGCTGTTGTGATTCTTAATAAATATACTGTTTATTTTCATAACACTTGCGTGGTGTCCTTTCACTGGGTGTTCAAGGGGTACATGTGTGGTAAACAGCGGGCTTAACGCGCCCTCTCGAGTCTTTAGCCTTAGACTGCTCGTATCCACGCTACTAGGATAGCTGGTCTATAGGTTGACTTACAACCAAACACTATAAGGGTCGTTGGAACGATACATAGCGGTCGCTAGAATAGCGAACGTTGCATATCGGGCCAACTTCTCACAGTAAGGACTCAGATTTTATATTCATAATTTAATTAAGTTAAATGTAATAATTTTCAGTAACTTGTCTATCGGGAGCATAAGAACTCACCCCCCAGTGTTGTTCTCTTACAAGACGCTCCCTTTATAAAGCTACATCTCGAAGATTCAGCAAGTACTGAAAGCAAAGGCAGGCACTGTTCAAGGGGAAAGTGTAGGAGAAACATTATTTCCGGGGTAAGCAACAAGTTCACTCTTTCTTACAACAACTGTAAGACTTTAGATAAACACAACTTTCACATAATCTGTGTACGTTTCGAACCGCTCACAGTTAAAGGTATTACTACAGGAGCACCAGAAAGAATTAGACATCCAATACAAAGCCATATTACATTTCAGGTGAATAAAGTTACATAGTCACCACTAAACAAAGAAAATAATTTCTCAAAGACATATTTGCCTAATTTTGTCCATCAAAAACATTTCAATGCAAGTATGAATCGTCTTGCTTGGCCTTGTAAGCCACCAACTTCTCACTTGATATAGCATAAAGTTGTGCCTAGCCTGAAGTCTGAGATATAATGAAGCATTAGTGTAAAACAAGCACTGACAAAGCCAGTAGGTCTCACCTGTGAAAGATGTAGGGTTTGAAACTGCTTTATTCTTCTTGTAAATGGAAGTTATGAATGAACATGCATCTGTGAAAATGTCTTTGAATGTATTTTCTTATGCTT
The DNA here is from genome assembly GCF_964263255.1 of Lissotriton vulgaris. Lineage (NCBI taxonomy): Eukaryota > Metazoa > Chordata > Amphibia > Caudata > Salamandridae > Lissotriton > Lissotriton vulgaris. The sequence continues at coordinate 907,344,231 of NC_141689.1, read as the reverse complement.
TAACACATATTAAATAATTATAGTCGCAGAGGGACAAGAATTTGTGACGAGCATCTAAAAGTGGCACAGCTACCCCTGTTAAAATTATATGTAGTGAGCATGATCTTCTTTAGCCACAGTAAGTCTATTAATGAAAAGCGAAATTTAACGATTGCAAATAGTAACTTTTTAAACAATAGGATTGTTGAAGTCAAAATTCCTGAACATAAACTTCTGCAACATTTAAAATAATACTTAAAAATACAAAAAAATAAAGCTGCTGCTAGAAAGAGGATTAGATCCCAGGTCTACAGATTACATTTCCACTGAACGCAGCACCTTAAACCACTCGACTACCAAGACTTGGAAAAAGAATTGCACAAATATTACTGTTATCATTAATTGTTATGAAGTACAAACAAAGTATCTAAATGCCCCATGACCGTAATATGATGCTTTAGGAACATCCCAAAAGAGTTCTTAGAGAATGTAATACAAGTGCAGCTGTTTTCTGGAGCCACTGTAAGTCTGTCAATGGAAAGTGAACGTGAGCTATTGAAAATAGCAAAGTTCTAAACAGAACTCTACCAGTAGATGACCCACAATGATGAATAAATGTAGCTAGCACTAATCGGCTTATGTTACACAGTTTAATAGTTTATAATAAGCAAAATTAGTGAATCAGGTAAATGCCACTGAATATAAAGGCACGCTCAGCACTCAGTGGTTAATAAAGGTGGCTCCTCTGAAAAATCTAGCATGAGCTTAAGCGGTCACCTCAAGTATCGGCCCATCTGCCATAAAATGCATTGACTAGTACCAGCTACATGTATTCATTAATGTTGGTCATCCTGAAACTCCCTTAACTTTTATGGGCCTGAGGATGGTCTCACGTACATGTGACATACGAGACCAACACGTCGATGTTGTTCCACTTTTTATCACATGTTTATGATTGAATCTCTGGATTTATGGATATGCTCAAAGGACTGATTCCAGTTATCAAGAGAGTGGACTTGAAATGCATTAATCTATGAGGTTTTAACAGTTCTCTATTTGGTGTACATGGTTAATGTATGATGGGTTTCGATTTTGAATGTACTCTACAATTCTGATTTATTTACAATCAAACAATATGCTTTTTGTTTGATTTGCTTTGTATATGCCTGTTTCTCCTTGGGCTACCCTATTTATTTGATTAATCAAATTGGTATATCTTTGGATTGAATCCCCTTGACAACCATTAAAACAATGCCCACATAACTTCATAAATGATCCCCTTGCTAGCATTTACCTTATATACAAGCATAGCTCTCACATGCAGTTGGCAAGAACAACGTTGCAATTTCTGCTTAAAGACATTTCTATAGGGCCACACAGCAAAATATTTAGACAAGTAACAAGCACTGACTGAAATATGGAAAGTCAGACAAGAACTGAGCCTCACAGGGAAAGTAACCCTTCAGAATAGTGGTACAATTTCGATTCTCAAAGGCCTCCAGAACCACACAATTACTCTGGCCCATCATGGACATGAGGGTATGCCTAACAGAAAAGCCTAACTACAGGAAACAGTATGGTTTCCACAGAAAGATAAGCTTACAGAAACAATGTTCACGGCTTACTTATCTTTACCAAGCCATAAACACGGAAAATACCTGGCCCCCATCATCACAGAAGGCATATGTAGGGAACTTTGGGTGAAAGTGCAGACATCTGCAGCCAGCCAGATAGATAACTGCTTATCATCCTCATGGACACATGCTCCAAATATCCTCATGTCGACATTCAACTAAATCGAGCATAAAATGCACAAGATCTTTGTCTTAAGGCAGGCAGGGAGGCCATAGCGTGCAAACAATTGTCCACCCTCTAAGGGACTGATCTTTAAGGTATACATGCAGGAACTATATATCCAATATCACGAGATAACACCAAGTTGCAACAATCCAATGGGGAGGTTGAGCATTTAATTCCCATGTTTAACAAGACATTATGCGAAGCTGTAGAAAGTGGCGATAACAATGGTGCTCCACAACTTTCTGTGTGGCAACAGATATACTTCACATTCCATGACCAAATGCTCACCGGAACAGTTTTGCTTGGGAGAGCTCCTATGGACACCAACCAGACAGCCCTAATTTTGCTCTCTCAGTAGACTGATCACAATGGCAAGCATGAATCAACACAGGTTCAACTTCGAGGGCCACAAGCAAACAGAGGGCCATTGACCCTGACATACATATTGGTGATCAAGTGATGGTTAAAGACCAGCATCCTGGTAGCATATTTCAGCTGCCACGCCAGCAAGCACAGTAAATAGCCACTGACAAAAAGTAGACAACCGTCTCTGCTAAAAGAGGGAATAAAAATGTCACTAGCAATGTATCAGTATTTAAGAAAATCCTTACAGATGGGCATTTCTCAACAGGAAAGGATAGCATACAGGGGGGGACAAATACACAAGAGTCTGAAGCGGTCTCAGGTGGAATGGTGACATCGCCACAGAGGTTCACCAGGCTCATGGTAACAGATTCTAGAACATCACCAGCACCCCACAGCCTGAGAACCAGATTTGCCCTCAGAGAAAATCCAAGACCCTCACAGAAACTAAGATTTCATATGTTTCATTATACAGTTGGTTAAAGATGCAGAATAAGGCACACACAGTGATAATAGTGGTTTACATCAGTGCTTAATAAAACAGAACTGGGCACATTCGGACATCAGTACCAGACAGCACTCCCAGTGTCAGACCCTCATTCCAGCACTGCTGCCTGGCGCCTCTAAAGCGGAGGGGAGGAAGGGGGGGAGGGGGGTTTGGGTGGGGGGAGTTGGTAGCAAGGCGGCAAACTGAAATTCCTTCAAACAGACAGGACTTTCTAGGTCCAGCATCGGGAGATGCCACTAAGCAGACTATCACACAGGACACCAGCTATGAGTAATGCACATATAGTAGATCACAAATGATTCCTATCACAGAGTCACTGCAACGGAGAGGGTTGGAAGTGCTCAGTTGCCAGGGTGGCGAAACAAGACCCGACTCGGCTGGCCCACAAAAAGACCTCAATATGAATGGTCTGCTGAGAAGCAACTTTGATTTCATTAAAAATTGCATTTGTCCATACATTTATGACAATAGAATTCTGCAACAAGTAGTACAATCAAACTAAGGACGTTTTAAAAATGATGCAAAAAGAATGTATAACTACTGCACAGTGTACACATAACATTGGTCTTACAAGTATCGTACAACCTAAAAGGATGCAAATTGTTAGCAACGCTTCCTTGTTCTCTTATGCAACTCTAACAATTCATCAGATGCAGCTGCAAGTACCGGAAAGTCAACGCAGATTTAACACACACAGCTGTCTGCAGGGCAGAATTAATGAAGCCAGAATAACTAGACAAGAAAACATAGCTCCTTGTTGCAATATATTTTGAGATTGCTACTTTTTAAAGTTTAGGCAAAAACAATATAACTGCCTACCCCCTGCCCCTCATCGTCAGTCTCATTTGAAAGCATGGACATTTGGCTAGCAAGGTAATAATTGTTGGCAGGGGACAAAAGGAGCGAATTTCTTTTGACACAGACTCCATATTACTAAACCTATAGCATCATTGCACAACCCAACTGTTCCAGCAAGTGTATTCTTCACGGATGCCATTCTGATATAGAAGACACAGATCTACAGAGTTATATGGAATGTTTTCTTTGCCTTGCAAATGCCAATCTGGTTACCTGGGAAAACTACTGGAATGCACACAAATTACTGTTCCAGACCATGCAAATATAAATGCTCTACAGAGTGCATAATAGTATAAAATATTTGATGCTGAAGTCTGGTAAGTAGGAGCACTTATGTTTAATACAAGTCTGATAGGTTTAAAGAACACAAGGTCCTTCAAGCAGAACTTCTCTTGTCAGAATCTAATCTGGAAAAGTCTTGCTATAATCCAAAGGAAACACAAGATGCTAACTAGTTTTGATTCGCAGACAAGAATTTATGACTAGCTCCAAATAGCAAAATGACATTAGAATTATCAATTACCAAGTACTCTTAGGACAACCACACCACATGGTGAAGCCATACTAATCTATGAACATATTCAATTTTGTGTTCCTACCTGCTGTATCATATTAGCATAGGTGACATTTCCAGATAATACACATGTTACAAATAGTTTTTAGTCACTCGGGTCTTACAAAGTACTAGTTCTCAATTAAGCTATTAAAAACAGAGCTCTCCTAAAACAAAAAATAAGATAGTAACCTGAAACTATAGTTTTACTGTGCAGGAGTTTTTCAGATTATAGATTTGTTTAAATTATTCTCTTACATTTGGCTAAAAATCCCATATACATTTGCAAAAACAACCCTAACAATATGCACAAGTTAAGTATTATGAGTGACAATCTAACTGATCTTGTTATCTTAATTTCAGCCAGCAGTGAGGTAAATGTGCTTGCAACTCCACTCTCCTAATAGGGTAAACCACAGATATCTCAATACAGGTTAGGAGGCAGAGCATCAATCTGTATAGAAGATACTAACAGAAGATAGATATGGCTACAGTAGAATAACTTTATCCATTAGCACCGGATTTATCATAGATTCATCAGCTTGAAATCTAGACTAGAAAGCAGTTATCAAGCAGGATGTGGCTCATCTTATTACAACGATTCTTTAGCATGTCTCAACGTGAATTAATTTTTGACAAAATTCGGACATCACTGCTCTGTCAATATCTCCAAAGGGAACTCTGGTGAAAATTGCACCAAGTCTTCTTTAATGTTTCATAAACTTTTTTTGAAAGTCTTTAAGCAGCCTTCTCATGACAAAAGATAATTCAATCTTACGACAAATCGTGTTTATGGATAGTCTGCCACTTGTAAAAGTGCCTTAATAGTAAACAAACAAAAAAAATGCTACTGCTTTGTGGAACCAGAATCAAGGCCCATTTTGATGTCCAAAAAAGCATGAACCTTTATGTTGGAGTTGCCTGGGAAGAAACCGGGATAAACCCTAAACTTATATTAGCATTTTAGGGGCACTTGGGATAAACCTTTGGTATGTGTTCCCATCTATGTCATCCTCAAAGAAGTATAAAAAGGCTCTTCAGAATGGAACACACCTACATTTCTACCACTCCTTTATTAGGTGTGATGGCAAGAAGACCAGGAATTTCCCAAAAATGTATGTGAATTGGTCGGAAAGGGGGACCCATGAGTTTTGAGATTACAATATGAAGGTCTCAGCTGAAGTAGACTTATCCACTGGTGGTAAAGAGTGCACAAACTCCAACTCCTTAATTAACTACTGAGCGTGACAGAACAACGATGGGGATCAAGGCTTTCACCCACATTAAAAAAAGGTGCAAAAGGAATTCCGAATGCCAAATATTTGAACCCTGTTTGAGCTAGAGACAGTGGGTATTTAGTGCATTAGGATGCCTGATGTAGACTTGGCACCAATGATAACATCTGTTCCAATTTAGCAAATATGTTTTAATTGTTGCTGAGGCTCCGAATACTTCTAAAATGACAATAAAATCTTTTGGTATGTCTAGCGCTTCATATTTAGGCATTTTAGGAGGTAGATTAACAAATGCAGGTATGCTGGATAATGATGAAGCAATAGGGGCAAATATCAAGTTTCTTGTATACCCGGTATACGGGCAAAGATGGGGGAATGCATCCATTTTCAATAAAATCCTGCTGTCTCCAGAGTATAGCTTAACTCAGGAACTTCAAGTACTTAGAGTATGAGCTGCAGAGAGCATATCTCAGAAACACTGAACAGCAACCACACCCCTCTGTAATTCCGAGTGGTGCTATCTGCATCTTATACACTAACTCAGCGTCTGAGTTAGTGCATATGCTGTAGGCAGCGCAATTTGTTTACCAACTGGCACATGGCACCATTCTTCACCTATGTGCAGGTGCAGAACAGATTCATGATAAGGCCCATGGACAGTTTCCATTGTTGGAAGGACTGCATGTGTTGTCTAATCAACAGCTTCATGAAAACTGAACTGTCAGGCGCATACTGAGGCCATCAATCATTGTGCAAGATTTTCTCTTCCCCTTGTCAAAGAGTCACTTTGGATAAGGGCAGTAGCTGGAAAGGTGTGTGTAAAGAGAGGAGCTCCTGGCAAAGAAACAGCCTATTTTTGGTCTTTATCCAAATACTTCCAAAAGGGTAGTGTCCCATATCCGGATGGTAACTTCTAGCCGACAGCCTTTTAACCCCCTTTCATGGTAATGTTCTCCTTTTCTGCTATTACGAGAGTCTGGTGTAAGGTCACTGGCCTAGCACAGTAGATTTTGAATACTAATGCATCCTTTATGATCAAGAGCAGGACATTACAGTATCTGAGCCCCTGCAGAAGGAAGCAAAGAGTTGTGCCACACTATTTCAAAGGATAATAGAGTGATGTCATGTCAACATTTTTATATTGACAGTGAAACCTTAAATCTGTGACATGCAAGCTTGAAGTGACAGGCATAGCATGTTGACAGGTACCTATTTTCATGAGTGGATCAGTGCTCTTGAGTCAATAATTCCTCGAGGTCTACACTCCTGCCTTCCATACAAACATCTGTAGCCAGGGTAAAGCGTGGAAAGAAGACTTCATAATGTTTGTGACCATCCACCATGTCATCACTAACATCCACAATGATGTGACCTACATTCTGCCCTTCCAGCATCCCGTTTCCGAAAATGGTCAAGATGATCTTGAATAGTTTCATAGGGAGGGGCCAGTGTGTCACTAGCACCATGCAGGAAGACATCATTACTTGTAGCACCTTGTAATGATAAGGCAAACCTTCAGCCGCTGAATAGATCTGATCATATTAGTATCACATGGGTTGGATTCTAGCTCTTGACTAAGGCTCAAATAAGATGCATCTTTCCTCAGACAGAAACCCAACTGAACCTTTTACACGGACCATTCCTTTAGCAACCAGCTGCCCAAGAATAAGAAAGTGTGGTTATTAAACATGTCAGATCTGCTTGCAACAAATCCATTAATTCTGTACACATTCAGAGGGCAGGTTTTAGGTGACTGATGGAGTAAGATTCCACAACTGGTAAAACTGTTGTGTACAAATAAGCATAGAAAAACCTGTGATGTATCTGGTTCAGCAGAACATGAAAATACAGATCCTGAAACTTGGCATGGCAATTATCCAGTTGCAGGTGCAAGATTTTGTTTTAAAGTGTCACCATCCTAAATGACTGCTTCTAAGTAATTGATAAGCTGGCCTAGATCTAAAATAGGTCTATAACATCCTAACTTCGTTTTGATCAAGTAATAAAATACCTGGAAAAGAAACTCTTCATGTTTTGAGCACCTATCACTCCACATCCACGCTAGTTGAATTCTCCTTCTATGCTGAGATTTCTAAAAGCCCCTTATTCATGACGAGCTGGGCTCGTCATCAGCGTGCGAGGAGGCTACACCATGACGAGCCCAGCTCGTCATGAGCCTGGAAGGGGTTAAGAAGATGAGAAGAATACTCCCTCAAGCAGTCAAATGCTTGTAGTTATCTGTTTTCATTGGGTTTTTGGGGTTTAGGTAACCATTCTATTGTGTCGCCTAGTTAAATAATCTCCTAAACTAATTTGGTCGACATTAGAGACTTGCACAGTTGTAGATGCTAGATGATCCTGTCTAACACTGGCATGTTAAAGCTGGGGTTGACATAAAGCATCTAATGCTGATGGTGAACCAAGTCCAGAATTGCAAAAACCCTTTTCATCTCTCAGCCAGTTGGGTGTTCTGCACCTACTGCTGGCAGCATTGTTGGCTATAACTTTACTAATAAGGAAGCTGACAAGAAATGTTATAGCACTGGACTAAGTATCCTCCGCCATAAATTGACTGCAAACACTGTCTGGTGACCTAAAAAAAACATTCACTTCTAGCCTGAATGGTCATAAAGGACAGGTCTCTCTTGTATTTGCTTTGTAAGTTTGGACTTCACACCCATAATTCCCAAAAGGCATTTGGTAATGAAAGGGCACATCAGTGATTTTGTACTGTACTGCATGAGGAAAGATACCCTCTGCACGCATCCCTGACTCCAGAGGACCACTACATTAATCAACTATTTAATACTAGTTGCTGCGAAGTCCATTAGTGTATATATATTTAGGCCCTCCAGAAGCCAGCTCTCCTAAACAAATATTCTTTGATTATGTAGCTATAAGCTTCTATGGTAACAACCAAGCCAGTGTTGTTTTCAGCTAGTCAGGCAGCATGGAGAAAAGGCTCGGAGCTTATTCAGGCATATCTTTCGGATCCACAGAACTCATTCTGCCCAAAGCATCAGGGTACATTTGAATGATTGAAATATTGTGTCTCTAATAATGTCATTGGACAAGACATTTTTTTCTTCTGGTGAGGAATTCTCGAATAGAAGTACAGCTGGGGAGCACTCCTCAGGCATAACATGATCCTTCCATTTGTCTTCATCGCACAGAAATCTCGAATAGCTTCATTCTGGTCATTGCTGTTATCATGCTTAATAGCATTGTTTAAAAGTTCATCCTTTGAGACTCCCAACAGCATGAAGGGTGGAGGACTAGGGTGGAAAGTGCTGGTTGTGATGTTGCCTCTGGCAGAGGCTGACACATGGATGTTCCTGGGAACCTCTTGGGCACATCATCCATCATAGTTTGAAGTGAGTGTAAACTGCCCACTGGGACTTATACAGAAGGTGGACTCTGGATTCTAAGGGTAAAATGTGGATAATCCTCTTCTTGGTAAGGATGATGAAAGAAAGTTTCCCATTTTCGTCTATCCTGTGGGTAGACACTTTCTTCACCATCATTGTGTTTGCAATAGAAATCAAACTGAGCGGGATCCAAGACATGAATATGCTCTCCTCTAATTTACTTGCCCTCCAAGATCTCTACCTACACCTTGTATCAAAGGCATAATGAACATCATAAGCCAGAGAGCATACGCACATGGTCATCAATGAAAAGATCATTCATAATGTTTGGCTTGAACTTAAGAATTCAGCAGTATTTTCAGATAATTTTAAAAATTCATGTTCTATCGGTTTTTGAGAAACAAGAGTGGCCTATGGCCAGTCCCAAGGCCTATGGTATGTTTGAACAACATAGAAACATTCAATATGAGGGCGATTAGTAAAATTTCACATTTAGACATTAAGATGGCCTCCTAGGTCTCGAATCCCAGCAACAAACAGGTTGGGCCACGGAGCTACAACCAGATATGAAATAAATTGCCAGGAAGGAAAATATGTAATTCTTCTCACAGCTTACAGTAAGAACAACATTATAAGTCAAAGATCAATTTGTAGATTTTTTGCAAAATTATCTCAATTGGATAGGTCTTGTCTGGGATTTCCTTCCACATGATGGGTGGTACAAAAAGCTAACTTTGGGGCATCTGAAGGGCGAAAGATGAGGAATACACTACCACCCCCCAACCCCCGGACTGAAATTACGACAAAAAAAAAACGAACAAGTGGTGTAATGCTACTAACAGTGTTGTATTAAATGAGTGCATACTTATACTGCGTTTTTTTATGTACTTCGTATTCCCTGCCTGTTAATGGGAAATTATTCAATGATGGAGAGTTTTATATGGCTCAACAATGGAACACACAGAATGTGAGTAAGCATTTACTTTTTGTTAAATTTGCAATTGCCTTGATTTGCTGTAGGGATTAATATTTGTATGTTTTTCAATTGGCTGAGACAATTTGACCTACCACAGTGGGTGCATGATAAATCTACAAGGCACAAGGCGTGTCCTGCTGTGTTTAAAACAAATATGGCAATAACTATTTTTGCCAGACAGCATTAACTATAATAGTAACACAATGACCTTTACTGTACAGAGCTTTAAAAGGCATTACAATATGTACAATAAAAAATATGATATAATACTAAAACCAATACAATAACCAGTAAATAGAATGCAATAACTCATAGCTGTGGGGCAGTTAATCTCCAGGCTCCCCAAATATATCCGACTTCATAAACTGATTTGAAGGTCGGATCTATAGTACAAGGCAAGGGCCAGTTTATACAGGGCCTTGTCCGTAAGGATAGAGATTTACGGCAAAATATCATGATGTGAAGTATTGGGGCTCTGCTGCCTGTGCCAGTGTCACAAATGACAGTAGTAGCTGATCACAGAACCAAACAATAAAATGATACTGTGTAGATACTTACAAAAGTAATCCATCTGCTGGGCCTCCAGGTAACACGTCTGAGATGACTATCGATGTTTCGCCATTTTCAAAATGGGGATTGTCTTTTCCACCAGAAACTGCTATCCCAAATCCCTTTTTGGAATCCTTAAAATGTAAAAATCAGTAAAATGTAAACCCTATCTTTGCAATGAAAAAGACAAATAAACAAGGTTAGCAGTGGCATAGCACATACCTGTAGAATGCAGCGGGGCCAAACCGTATCAGGGGCATCTTACTGGCCATGCCCACCTAAGCACTGGCATTAGGCCAAAGTACCAAAGTCATTACAACTGTAGATGTTTTTTGGGTAGGGTTAAGGGAAATAGGATTATAGCCAGGGCTTTAAGTGGGCCAGGTCTTTCCGATGCTGAGCTTTTTTAAGGGGGCCTCGAAACGGTTCTCTATTGGGCTCAGTTTTGTGCCCTGGCACAGGCGGTCCATGTTTTTTCCCCGGACTGCAGTGACAGCAGGCACCTCATGTGGGCATGCTCACACTGCTCACTTCTCACTAGTGGAGACGTTACCGCATGCCGTCATGCCAGGGGAGCGTTGTAGGGGAAGGGAAATCCTTTAAAGAAAGTCATGTTCTCTCTGGATGTCCCTTCTCTTTTTAGGTCTCGCGTGGGTGTGGCAGCGAAGCTGCTCCGCCTCTGCGAGAGATATTGTTAGAAACATTTTTCTAAAGGGGACTCAAAGCCCGCCCCTCCTTTCCATTGGGTAGCGTCAGCGTTTATGGTACACGCTGGCTTCCCAATGGAAAGGAGTGTTTTCGGTGCCACCCTGTCCGTTTTTCGGACAGCCCCTCCGGACAGACACCATGGCCTGGTTTGCCGCTTGTCGTGAAGGCTTTTCTTATCTGCTTGTTTATTAAAACAAGCATTTACAATGCAATGGTCTCGGCATTCTTAAAGTTAGAGCTATTGGCATTGCTCATGACATTATTTTTATTTATGCTTTTGTTTTTAAAACATAAATAAATGGCATTGTCATTTACAATGCCTATAGCAGGTCATAAGCCTCCTTTTGTTGGAGTCTCCTGGCTGTCAGCAGTCAGGAGCCTCACACCTGATGCAAATGGAGCGGAGGGCTCTGTGCGTGTGTTTGGGGAGCTCTTTGCGTGTGTGTGGGGGGCTCTTGTGTGTGGGGGGCTCTTGTGTGTGGGGGGCTCTTGTGTGTGGGGGGCTCTTGTGTGTGGGGGGCTCTTGTGTGTGTGGGGGGCTCTTGCGTGTGTGTGGGGGGCTCTTGCGTGTGGGGGAATCTTGCGTGTGCGTGGGGGGCTCTTGTGTCTGTGGGGGGCTCTTGCGTGTGTGGGGGCTTTTGCGTGTGTGGGGGCTCTTGCGTGTGTGTGGGGGGCTCTTGCGTGTGTGTGTGTGGGGGGGGGGCTCTTGTGTGTGTGTGGGGGGGCTCTTGCGTGTGTGTGTGGGGGGGCTCTTGTGTGGTGTGTGGGGGGGCTCTTGTGTGGTCTGTGTAGGGGGCTCTTGTGTGGTGTGTGTGTGGGCCTCGTGTGTGTGTGGGGGGCTCTTGTGTGTGTGTGGGGCTCTTGTGTGGGTGTGTGTGTGTGCAAATGCAATACGTCTCGCATTTGCGACAGAGTAAGCTATTGGCATTGTAAATGACAATGCCATATATTTATCTGTTTTCAAAACCAACACATAAATAAAAAGTTTGTCATTTACAATGCCAATAGCTCTAACTTTTCCGAAGGCGAAACCGTTGCATTGTAAATGCTTGTTTTCCCTTTGTTGATGAACTTGCCTGCTGGACTATTTGGAGCTGTCTGGTGGGAGACCAGACTTGAACTTTCCTGATTACAGCTCCATTCTCCTTGCCATCAACTTTTCCTTAGTGGTCTCCAACTTGATCCCTTTTCCCATGCTAAGTGAACTCTATGGAACCATCCTCCTGCTTTTGTTGTGGTAGCAAACTCAAACCTGAACCATCCTCTTGGTGGATTCTTTTATTCAGATATAGATTTAATTTGGCTAACTCTGTGGCTTTATACTCCGAGCTGTAAGACTCATGACTGAACTGCTTATAATGTGACTTATATGTACTGATTTTGGATCTTTATTACAATAACCTAATTATCTAAATGTGTCTGAGTCTTTTATTGTGTCTTAATATTTTTTCCATGGAAACTGTGCTAATAATTATCTGATGTCTAGTGCATGTCAGAGAGTGTTATAATCTGAGAATAATGTACTTAAACTTGATCACTAATTTGTGAGTTGGCTACTAATTATTGGTCCTCACTGAGTGGCCAACAGTTAAACACGAAATTCGTTTTATTTATTTAAATGTTACCTACCTCTAACCGGCCGTAATCTTTAGTTTACTGAACCCCCACCCTGCCCCTCCCCCTCCCCACATTAGCGCCCGCAGCACTCCCACCACAGGCTCCTACTGTTGGGTTGATAGGGAGATGTAATGTGATAACGAGGACTATTTTTCCCTGTTATTTATACCTATTTTGGTATACACTGCTTTAGCTCCCCAAACGTTTTTTTGTAAGATCAAGACCAGTTGGCAGAAGTTTATATGGTCTTATAAGAAAACCCAATCCCATTTAAAAATAACCAACTATACTACAAAAAAACTACAGGGTGTTTTCTGTATTTTTTTTTTGGTCTGGTGGGCTAGTTTCTACTGTTGATTTTCCAGATGTTACCACAAATATTGCCTGCTAAAAGCACAAATGCATATAGCCTCCCATACTTTGCAAAACAGAAATGCAACGTGTCCGTAGCGTACAATTCCAAAACTGCCCCAGTTTTCAAATGGGAATCAGTTTTCCAGCTATCTGACTATCTATTTGGGACCACTTTTATTTGCAGCCCTTATCTGTTTTCTGTCCTAGTCACCCTCGCTAATAACAACACCTGAGAGGGAGACCTCGGCCTTCTGCTGCTCTGGTCGCTGTCTGATATGACGAATGGGCGCGCGCAGCAATGAATGTCAGCGCCTGGGGCGCAGCAGGTGACCCTGAGTCTGAGACCGGCCCTGGCCTCTGCTGGCTCTGCCCATTCACTATTTGTTGATGGTTTATGAGAGGGGCGATCTGCTAACATCGCCGCACCTTTCGCCACGGGGGGAGATGAAATAAAAATAGACTTGTCGACTCTCCTAGTTTAAGCTACCGATGATGTCACTCAGCGATTAAGCATGCTAAGCAAAAATATTTCTTGAGTAACATTTGTAGTAAAATGAGGCATTACATCATGCCATTGGGCCTATATGAAAGACTTTCATCCTGCTATAAACATGGACAAAGTACAATAAAATCTCTATTATCGCTGCGCAGGGAAGAAATGACTTGATCTCACTTGCGATTAATGTTGTCCTTCATCGCTTTCAAATATGTTTATAACACATTATTTTTTGTTTATATGTTATTGCCATGTTACTTGTGCATACAATGTTTCGTTACTTCATATTCTTTCATCTCTATTTTCCTCTTAGTCGCCATTATTTTTGTTTTTTATTTGAACTCCTGCTTCCTATGAAGCAAACGGTAAATAATGTCCTATTTGTTATATGTATGCATTCTGATTTGTGCTGAAAGTGGTGGACACATGCTGATAAATGTGTAACTATCCACGTTCTGTAAAGTGTTCTAATGCACTCTTTGCCTAGATAGAAATCTTTTTTAACCTAAACAAGTAACTAAGCTTGCCACGTGGGGCATGGGTCTAACGGTAATTTAACCCCAGTTTGATTAAATAAATAAGTAAATTATAACATAGTATAAGAGAATACCTTTGTAAACCAGTAGGGTCGATAAATATATTTTGTTCAGTATAAAATTGCTGCGTATTGAGCAAAAGGGCAATTGGATGGGAATGGTGAAATGTGCAGCAGACATTCATGCAACTCCTTTCATTTCTGAAATCACCTCGATCTTATTGAGGATCAGACTTCATTCTAGAAAAGAGAGAAAAGATGTTCCTGCATTAGCATCCCCCTGGACAGTCTCACACGCTGTCATTACGGGAACTGCACTTGTGTGTGCCACGGCCTGGCGAGATCTGTATTTTAATAATGGTCAGTTTCATAGTTTGTATCGCTAAGAAGTTGCCTGATTTCTCTTAGACAACCCTAGCCACCAGTATTGGGTGTGTGAGAACTGGTGTGAGGCAAGGTTTCAGCAACCAAAGCACTAAGCCAGCATCATAATAAGTTGATCATCCGCGCCTGGACTGAACAAGCTTTTATACCCAACGAGCTGCAAGCGAAACCTAACGTGGGGCGGGACTGAGAAAACGAAACCTATCGTGGGGCGGGACTTCCGTTTTGTGAAGCCCGCGCCCACGGAGTGCCTGGAGGAGCACCGAGGGAGAGCCCCGCGGTCGGAGGGCCTTTGACCGGTGAGCGGAGCGGAGGGGGGGGGGGGGGGGGAGAGAGAGAATGCCTGTATGTCTGCGTGTCCGGAGGGCCTTTGACCGGTGAGCGGAGCGGGGGGGGGGGGGGGAGAGAATGCCTGTATGTCTGCGTGTGTGTGTGCGCGACGGCGGAGGGGTGGGGGGCGGGGTGCGACGGCGGAGGGGAGGGGTGCGACAACGGAGGGGTGGGGGGGATGCTCGGTGCACGTGTGTGTGTGTGTGTGTATGCATGCGACGCTGGGTTCGCTGTATGTGTGGGTGCGTGCATGAGCGCTCGTGTGTGTCTGTCGCTGTTTCTGCGCATGCGCGTGTGGTGTAGCTGCTTCCCAGGAGACAGCAGCTGAGCGCGTTCGCGAGCGCGTGGCCAGCGGAAATCGCCTCCAGAGAGGCAAAGCGCGCGACAGACCCTGTCTCCTGGGAAGCATCGTCCCTGACATAAGATCTCGGCGGAGACGCGCTTACGCGCGTCTTTTAGCCGAGACCTAAAAAACAGATAAGAAAATTCTTCAGTACAGCCGTGAAGCAGGCACGGAGAGAGGAGGTGCAGGGGGGCACAGGGAATGCAGCTCTCGCCCCACCCACCCTGGCTGGGCTCTCCCTCCCAGCGTCTGCCGGCAGCCATTGTAGCAGGGGATAGTATCTCCCCGCCCTCCCACCTTCAGCCTCTTTCTGGTCTTTCCTCCCTTCCCCCCTACCCAAAAGTAAACTTCCCTGAGTCGCGCTCGTCAGTAGGTGGGTGTCAGAAAGCTCGAGGCGCTTGCTCGCTACCAGTGCCGCCTCCTTCCTCGCTATCTCTGGCTGCCATTATCTCTCCCCCATGCATGGAGTAAAGATAGCGCCACTCCCGCCATACCTCTCCACGCACTGGTACATGGGGTGTAATAGCAGCATGACCCCCTTAACTCCCGCTCTTGCTGGTGCATGCAGTGTAGATAGTGCCACCACTGATGTACCTCCTCGCACCGTGCATGGGGTGTAGACCGCGCCACTCCCGCCATGCCTCCCCTCACACTGGTGCATGGGGAGTAGACAGCAGCATTACCCCATACCTCCCCCCTCTCGCCGGTTTATTGGGTGTAGATAGCACCTCCACCCCCATACCTCCCCTCACACTGTGCATGAGGTGTAGATAATACCAACCCCCCCCCCCCCTTCGTGGTGCTGGTGCATGGGTGGGACAGCACCATTCCCGCCATGCTTCCCCTCGCACTGGTACATAGGTGTAGCAGCATGTACGTGCCAGAGCTCCACATATCACGGTTTGTGTCCATTTCTCGCTTTTGTTGTGTACTTTCTAGCCTCGCTTATCAAGCAGGCGTGCTACAGAGTCGGGGTTGTCGTTTAATTTACACGGGTTATGTTTTACCGGTTCCCAGGTATTAAACTGCTGCACTATTTCTTTATGTGAACCCCCGCTACTGGTTTCAGCTGCTTTTTTTCCTAACAGCTTTTTTAATCCGAGCAGCATTTTTTTACTGTTAAAACGAGTTCTCTTTAAAACGCCCATTTTGATTTTCGTGGTAAATGACGGTGTGTTGAGTGACTGTGCACCAGTTTCACCGGAACGGATGCGGCCCTGCTCCTCCTGCTGAAGCCGTCTCATGGGCCGTGCCCGCTGCCAACTTTCTCCGCAGGGCTAGCACGCACAGCTAGTTAATGTGCCTGCTGCGGAGATGTCTGCCCCAGCAATGAGACATAGTAAATTTTAATGGTGGCGGGGCAAAGCCTTTTATCTTTCGGGTGGAGGATGAAATGAGTGCCCTTGACTTCAGTTCACGCTAATGGATGCTATTTGACAACTAGGCACTAGTAAACCGGGCCAGGACAACTGGTTCTTGACTCTATAGTGAATGTTTGTGTTTTTGCTTTCTGGTGTGGTTTTGAGGTATTGCAGCATTTGCATAGCGCCTCGTACCCCCAGTTCGCTTCCGGGTGGGCGGGTAAGATATTACCCTGTTCCTTGTGCACTGTTGGTGTCGTGGGGGTTTATAGTTTAAGGAATATGTGATGTGTCTTTGTGCGTCACATCCCTGTGGGACGGGTCTTTATGTGTGGGTTTCGGCGGGTGCTCAATATGTGGTGGGAAGCACGTGCTGGTGCCCCAAAGCATGGAGTAAAGCAGCCAGATGTGGGAGATAGTGCTGCGATGCATGCCCTGGACATACTTGGGCAGCTGGGCAGTGGCGCTTGTCAGCTGCAAGAAACACTTCTTTTTTAATAGGGTAAAAAGTATGCTTACACCCCTTTCATGAAAATTTTTTGTATCATTATCCATGCAAATTTATTGTCACACCACAGTCGCTCTTTTCAAAGCAATAAACAACAAAATTAATGGAAGGAATGCTTAAATGTATCTCAGCTGCTGATGATTGGTTGGTGCTGCATTCTTGCTCATAGTTTTTCTGCCTCTGTTCCACTTTGAACAGAGACCAGCCATAAGCAAATCTGTCCTGCACCTACAGGACAGTGCAGCCCAAACTGCCCTGCTAGGACCCCTCCAGATGAGAGCACTAGTAGCTGCGCATCCTTTCATAGCACTTCTTCTAGTGAGGGGGTGCTCCTAGTTTACCAGAGCCCCAAACAAGCCGGAGCTTAGAGTTTGGATGTATTGAATATGAAACTTTCCCCTAGTGAGACTTGTACAGATCAGAAATGTGATGTAATGCAATAAATCTTAACATGTGATAGGTAGAGAACAGCAGCAATAACTGTGGTGCATAATTTGCCCTTCGTCACATAATATGGTGTATAATTGGCATTTCCTTCCCCACATCATTAGTCTTTTTCTTAGCTGCACATTTTGATCTATCCTGATGGCCACGAGAGCAATCACATCCCCTGAACAGTGAGAGGAGTGCAAGAACTGTTAGTGTCCCAGGCAGAATAGCATTTTGTTATTGGAGCACTCCCACCCACTAACTAAAATGCCATTTGGGGTGCCATTTCTTGTAATTCAGCACCACTTAGTCTCCCTCATTTATCCCACTTCTGGAAGTGCAAGCCTCACAGCAGCCAGGCACCCGGGACACGCGTGCATTGCTCATGGATGAGTAATGTTAAGCTTTCACTAGGCTCTCCTTGGCAATGTTCAGAGTTTCTACTTTCTCACCTCAGTGTAGGGGGCATGCAGGGGGTGGGAATGAACATTTGGTACACTCTGCCTTAGTTTCAGGCCTCCAGTTGTGCTCCAACAGGTACCGCCCGTAGAGATGTAGTGAGGGGGAAAAGACAAATAAAACTATCACTGAGCAACAGTTTCTAGGCACGGCTCGGGCACCAAAATAAAAGACCCTGATTAATGAATCAAAGAGCTAAAATAAGGTTGAAAAAGGTCTATAGCCAAGTACTCAAATCTTATAAAAACAGTGTGATATTTCTAATAGTAAGTTTCCAGTGTTATAAGTGAAAAGGTCTCCAACAGAGCCAATTTAGAAACAAATTATTTTATTTATTATAGAAATTAGTTCCAAAAATATATAAATCTTTTTTAGTAATATTTTTGTAGATTTTTTAAAAATTGATTTTTCTTGTTTTTTTTTATACAATTTGTTAAATCATTAATAATACATATACATTCATTCTGCAAATACTTTTGAATACACAGTGAAATAGAAAAAGACAAAAGATGTTAGCAATACGGCAAGGTGGATCACGACGCGCGTTTCGGCCAAGTAGCCTTCTTCAGGTGGCCGTGTATTGCTTTGGAGGCTATTTTAACAGGTCTTGGAATAGCCACACTTTATTGATTGATGCGTTTTCTATTTCTGGTTAAAATTATGTACCTATAGTATCATGATGGTGCCAGAAAATATGGAAATAGTCGTCCCAGCAGTGAGTGTCCAGGTAGAAAACTGATTATATCATTAGCTTGCTTCAGAGATAATCTTTGATCGTTGTTGGCTTCTCTTTATAAGGAATTTACTGGATAGGGTAGCTTTCATGTAGTTTCCACTTAGGGGTTGATTCCTTTAAAAAAATATACTAGACATTCAGGATTTCAGGCAGACAAGAGGCTCAGTTCTATCGTTTTGAGGTCCGTTTCTTGGGCCATCCAGCAAGCTATCCCACATCACGCCAGACCAGCCGAGATGCAGCACTAACACCAAGAGGCTCCTGTCCATCTCCCACGCTGTGAATCGCCCAAGAAACGGACCTCAAAACGATAGAACTGAGCCTCTTGTCTGCCTGAAATCCTGAATGTCTAGTATATTTTTTTAAAGGAATCAACCCCTAAGTGGAAACTACATGAAAGCTACCCTATCCAGTAAATTCCTTATAAAGAGAAGCCAACAACGATCAAAGATTATCTCTGAAGCAAGCTAATGATATAATCAGTTTTCTACCTGGACACTCACTGCTGGGACGACTATTTCCATATTTTCTGGCACCATCATGATACTATAGGTACATAATTTTAACCAGAAATAGAAAACGCATCAATCAATAAAGTGTGGCTATTCCAAGACCTGTTAAAATAGCCTCCAAAGCAATACACGGCCACCTGAAGAAGGCTACTTGGCCGAAACGCGCGTCGTGATCCACCTTGCCGTATTGCTAACATCTTTTGTCTTTTTCTATTTCACTGTGTATTCAAAAGTATTTGCAGAATGAATGTATATGTATTATCAATGATTTAACAAATTGTATAAAAAAAACAAGAAAAATCAATTTTTAAAAAATCTACAAAAATATTACTAAAAAAGATTTATATATTTTTGGAACTAATTTCTATAATAAATAAAATAATTTGTTTCTAAATTGGCTCTGTTGGAGACCTTTTCACTTATAACACTGGAAACTTACTATTAGAAATATCACACTGTTTTTATAAGATTTGAGTACTTGGCTATAGACCTTTTTCAACCTAAGTTTCTTCCCTATGTATAGCAAGTAAAATTTGTCCAATATATAGGGGTCCCCTACTTTCAAAAATAATCAAAGAGCTAAAATAGTCATCTATATTTGCGAACAGGGGCAGTTTTGAACTTGCAATGACACGTTCAATCAACTTGAATGATTTCCGCCTCTTTCTACTCTATCAACTATCGATATATATCTAACTTTCTCTCTCTCTCTTAAGTTCTCTATTTCTCTCGCTCTCTCTAAGTGTGTGTGTTTTAGTTACATAGTGGTGATTGCCATTGTGTCATTAAATTTAGGTCTGAGTTTCTATAGTCATGGCGTTTTTTGTTTCCCTAATAACTTTGCTCTTTGCTGCAGTTTGAGGAATCTGCAAAAAACTTTCCAAAACAAAAGTTCATCCACCTCAGCTCCTTCATGGAAAGTTTTAGGCTGATCCATTAAGTGGGGCAAGAAAAGGTGGGGTGTCTAACGTGTGATTTCCTATGCTATTTCTCATAGAAATCTTTGCCGCCCCCCACCCCAATACAAAACAAGCATTTGCGAGACTTTGAGCTAATGGCATTGTAAATAACAAACCTTTTATCTATGTGTTGATTTTGAAAACCTATAAAATGAAAGGCATTGTCATTTACAATGCCAATAGCTTAAAACTTGGCAAATGCGAGACCTATTGCATTGCAAATGCTTGTTGAAACTCAGGAGCAGCAACATCGTTGTGGTGTCACCAGGGCTTTAAGTGGAAGCGTTTTCAATATTATAAACAAACTATAGTTGCTGCTTATTTATCTTATGCAACTTACAACCACTGGCAAAGCCAATAGTTTTGTCATGTTGTAGGTATAATGTTACTTGCTGTATCATATCTGGGTGTAATAACAAACAGCAAAATACAAGTCGGGCGGCACACTATGCTAAGTAAGCACAGATTTTTAGCTTACGTGTTTTTAAGCCACACCCTTGATTACATTAACCAAGCCCCTTTTAGAACCCCACCCCAGTTTTTTCATCCCACTTAAAGCCCCGATTATAGCTGTAAAGTTGTGAGGGGGCGGTGAAAATCTCAGTGGTCCCTCATTAAAATTTGCAGGGACCCGAGTCACACGACCATCAATCTGTGCAGCACCACAGAGCATTGCATGTTCGCAACGGCAAGAGACTGGAAAGTAGCACAGGAAGTTTTATTTGTTTGATCATTTTGAGTCATCTCTTTGAATACTGAGATGCTGACTCAAACAAGCAATGCTCATCAGCACAACCTTTCTGATGCCTTCCTATGTTTTGCTAAATAAATCAGAACAGCAACTAACAATGCTGAGAAAGTTCCAAAGAGAGAACTGATGAGATTTCACAGTGGCGCTTGTTCTTTGTATGTAGCACAATAGCTCTGTTATGTGGTTATGTGTTTTACGAATTTCTTACTCAGCACTAACTTCATTCCACTATCAAAACCTTGCATTATTTACAAGACGTCCAACCAAACCACAATTCAACCGCAATGTAATGTCTTACACAATTAAATGAATGAGTCAGAACCGTGTACTCCACATGACACAATTACTCTGTATTTCAGCACTAGAGGCAGTGATTCTCACCTTGTGTAAGGTCACAGTGAACTGTTCCCATATCAGTTCTTCCATGACTGGGGCCTGTTAAAGAAAAACACGTTCAATTAGTAAAGACAATGCAGCAGTGCAAACAAATCTCAGACAGTACTTCTTTACTGGGAGGCAGGATGCGTTATAAAGAAACCTTCAATCTAAAGTCTTTCACCTTTATTTGGGGTGTACAAAAATCTAATCACAGACGGGGATGGGTGGAAATGTTTCTCCTCTTTACCACATTGCTGATTTGAATGGTATACATTTACTGTACGTAGCATTAAAATAACGTGCAAGCAAAAAAACAAAAAAAAATATATATATATATATATATATTTCTGCTTTGCTAACCACTATTCCCGTTGTTTTAAAACGCAACGGCAGTTAAGCTTTGAGAAATCTGCTTTTGAGCGGACACAATTAATGACAAGCTGTTGCGCACGGTTAGCTCACTTGAAGGATTAGCCACAGTTTAGAGGGAGCAGAGTTAATCTGGCCTTGGCTTCTCTGACAGAGGGATCATCTCTTCAGGGAGCGAGGCGGTCACGAGAAGTAATTGCTCACACCTGCCAGCGTCAGTAAACTGAAGCACAACAAATGTTTAAAATAAGAAAGGGAAGCCACTTTCCAACAGGGAATAAGGGACTTCGCAAACAAAGCACGACACTATACAACTCCGTTTGCGCCAGTGGACGAAAGCAGCCTATATTAAATGCCAAGTTGCATCGACTCAATGACTGTATGGCCCTGCTTGTCATTTTACAAATACACATATCTGGATGTAGCTCCCTAGCAGCTCTAGCGAGTCACTTCCCTCAACGGAATCTATGTAGAGGGCCATACATAACAACCACCGATTGGCCAGGAGAGGAGAAACAGGCCTGTAGCTTGGGTCTATACCTCGAGGACAAGGCATTTTCAACAACCACTATAGCCAGCGGACCATAATGCTATAATAATGCCTTATCGGCCTTCAATTCCTCCCCATGCCTTAACTGTCCCCTTACAAATCAATCAATCAGTGTTTGGTAAGCAACCACCTAAGAATAAAATACATTTAGGGGTATAAACAAGAACACATTACCCATGATGCATGAAACACATTCAGAGGAGTAGTAAAGGAAAAACACATGATGCCTAAAAACATTCAGTGGTGTAAGCCAAGGGAAATACATGATGCATAAACCTACACATTCAGCGGTGTTCAGAACAAAGCACATGATGCAATAAAATACACTCAGAGGTGCAGCGCAAGAAGACACATGATGCCTAAAACATTCAGAGGTGCAGCGCAGGGAAAAGGAAGACACATGATGCCTAAAAACATTCAGAGGTGCCAGAACAACACAATAGCGCAAAAACACACAGTAGGCATTTACTATTAAAAACATAGAAATCACATTGTGCAGAAATCACATACCAGCCCCCATCTAATAAAGGGACTAAAAGAGCCCTGTGTCCAGAAAGTCAGGGCGCGCTGCCATGCAGCGCCAGTCAGGCGTGCGCCACTGGCGCAAAGCCTAAACGTTGCAGGTGCCCACTGCTTGCTGGGCACCTGGGAAACACACAAGACCTAAACGGTGCAGCTGCCCACTAATTACTGGGCAGCTGGTAGTCCACACTGCGACAGGGTCCTCACTGACCCTTAGGCCAAACTGCGCCAACTGTTGGAGCCACACAGGCTCTGGGCATATCACACATGCCCCATGGTGCAGAACGTTGGAGCCACACAGGCTCTGAAACACTTGTGTCCCCCAAGAGCCTCACTGGGCTCTAAACATCAGGTGGGCGGTGAGCCCCTCTGGACTCAAACAATAATGTGCCCCCCTAGAGCCTCCGTGGCTCTCGAAACAACTGGGGGAAGACACGGGCCACAGGGACCATTGACAGAACGTGGGGGCGGCCCACTGCCATCTGGAGCTGCCCGGAATGTACCCCTGCCGTGGCGGAGCTCTCAAGCTCCTAAAATCATGGCCCAAAGGTTGGAGCGGCCCGCTGCCAAGTGGGACCGCTCTTTGCCGGCACTGTGCCTTCAACAGGCACCCACAGTAGCCCACACGGAGCCCCCCAGCCCTTCAACTCACCGGGCTGTTCTTCTCCTGGCGGGGGCTCCTCCGGGCAACGGCGCTTCCTCTTCGGGGCTTCACTCGAGCAGCGCGGAGGGGCAGGCTCTGGCATTGCGCCTCCCGCCCCCTCGCAGGACGACAGGCTGCCCGTCTTCTCCCGGGGCTCCCTTCAGCACACGGGAGCCCCGACGACCAGCCGCCGAGCCCGCAGCAGCCGCCGCCATAATTCTTCCTCTTTCCCCGGGCCGGCAGCCAATCACAGCGCGGCCCGGGGAAACATCACCAAACAATCCCCGACAGGCTAGCCAATGGCAGCGCGGCCCACCGGGACGAGCCCCCAACAGCGGGCCAATCCTAGTGCGGCCCCTTCGGTGCTTCGTCCCGGGCAGCGGTGGCGATTCAGAATGCAGAAGCAGCAAATGCCGGGTGGGCACCGGCCTTAAAAATAAAGCGCTCCCAGCGCTCGGGAAGTCCTCGGTTTCGCTGGCAATGCCGGGTGGGCACCGGCCTCTGCAAATAAAGCGCTCTTAAGCGTCAACGGGCAATCCACGGCGCTCCCAGCGCTAGCAAACAGACAGAGCGCTCCCAGGCGCTCAGAGGGAAACACAGCGCTTCCAGGCGCTAGAAATACGAATCAAGCGCTCCCACGCACCAGCAGGCAACAAAGAAGGTTCAAGTAAAAATAAAGCGCTCTCTGCAGGGAAATGCAGGTTCTCCATGCTGCCAAAGGTCCTAGAGATTCCAAGGGGCAAAGCAAAGTCCCCCCAATCAGCCCAGGCAGGGCAGAGGGGTCCCCCAGAAGTCCTCCAGGCATCCAGGAAAGTCCATCAGGTGTCCAGGGGCTGGGCAGGGCCCAGGGATTCCCCTGGGCCCAAGCAGCAGCACGCCCCTGGCAAGATTCAAGTCCAAAAAACAAGAACAAATTGGAAGGGTACACAGCCCCTTCTTATACAGAGAAAAGTCTTTGAAGTCTTTGTGCAGGTAGTGTGAGAACCAGCTAGAACTGGTTATAGGGAACTCTCTTTAGTGTCAGGGACAGAGGTGACAGTCGCCCAGCGGGAGGTGGAGCCAGCATTGTGGTCAGGAAGGCACAGCCCTAGTCACTCCCAGGTGCCATCTCCTCCCACTTCCCTGGCAGCAGATGCAGCCTTTCATCCACGGGCTGACTCAGACAACCTCCTGGGGCTCCCCAGCCCCTGCCATCCTCAAACCAGACAGTCAATCCACAAGCAGTCCCAGGCACTCCTGGGCCAGGCTCACCAGCCAATCACACGCCAGACACAAATTACACAAATATGCCAACTTCTAAAAGTGGCACTTTTAGACTAGACACAATCATGCCGCATATACCATTTCACAGCATTCAGTCTCACGATTTCTCTCATACCAAACTCGCCCCTGCACTCCCCACACATCAGGAACTACCATGGGCATACATATTCCCCATTCATTCCTATGGGAGGGCAGGTCACTCACCACACATACACAGAGAGCTCAAGCACTTTACAATGTACCACAGTGAAAAAGTGCGCAGAGGCCTAAAATCACCAACACCAGGTCACAGAAACTGGCTAGGAAAAAGCAAAAAGTCTCGGGGTGAACCTGCCAAAACGGCCGGGTCCAACAACATCTTTTTAATAATTGGCAGCCATCTAGTTGAAATCACTAGCACATTTAAATGGAGGAAAGTCAGCAGGGCTGACATTTAAGTTCCCTTCACTGAGATCCTCTTTACTCCAAGTAGTTTTGGCCTACAAATGTTAAACAAACAAAGCAGGTTACAATATTGGGGACAATCCTGCAAAATGTATTGAAATCCTGTTTGTTCAGACATTGTCCTGCCTATAAGGTGCATGAAAATTGATATCTCCAATCTAGACACAAAGACCAGCAATGTGGGGTCACAATGTGGGCATACCCATTGAGATCTCATTCAAGGACGAAACAAATCAGCTCTCAGATGATCAGTGTTGAATGAAAACTACCTATCGGATTTTTAAGTTCGAAGCATTGATACATATGGTATATTAACGGGTTCCTTGATCAGAGGAGTGTGGAGTATTCTGCAAAAGGAACAGGATATAAATAGGTGATTACACAAGAGTTTAAAAAAATAGGCAAATGAAGTAACTTTAAAAGCAGATATATTTTCTCTTATATAAAAGGAAATTCAATAGGATGATCTCACTAATACATTTTCTCAGACTGATCAGTTCATAAGTTTGTTAAAGAAATGTATCCCTAGACTTGAAAAGTGGCACTCACATAGAAGGACCCATTAATATTAGTACTCAGCAACAACAGTGGTTGCCTCAGGTTTAACAAAGTAAAAAGATGAATCGCTTAAGTAAGAGGCCAAAATGCCCAAACCCCCAAATAACTTGTACAAAAGAATGTTTTATGCATGTGCAACTTGTATTAAATGCAATCCGTTGTGAATTTGATCTTATAAAAACGTCAAAGTAGGTGCTCCAAGTGATGGAGCAGTGTAGGTGACCAGTGAAAGAAAATGTGAATGTGCACTGTAGAACAATAAAGAAAAAGACAATACTGGCTGTATACATCAAATTTTATGAAGCATAGACTACAGTATCAGCCCTGGCTACAAATCGTATCCATTTATTTCAGATAGTGTTTAAAATCATTTAAACTCATGAAGATCATGCAGCTAACTCAATACTTGGATTAGATCACTGGCGGAGCAGGTGAGTTTATAAAAAATAGAATGTGTAAACAGGGAGAAAAAGATCATTATTCTCAAAGGTAACATGCTGGCTGACATGAACGTTTTAGTGCCCGCTTGTATAGTATCCATTTAAAGAGCAAGTAGGGATTAGAGTAGAAAAAAGAATATGGGATGGACCAGAAAAATAAACCCCACTAACCAGAGTCCCTTGTTGCACCTCAATTATTTCCACATGTGCCACTGATTCAGTTAACTGAGCAACAGCATGCACAGTGTCAGATTCACCTCTGCTTCTTAAATAAAACTGGGAACCAACTGAAGTTCACACAGTGTTTGAGCTACTTCTATCTTTGGACGTGAGACAGGTTCCTGTGAACCAGGCACACAATAATGTCAATATAAGCAGAAGGAATCCACCTTTTGGCCTCCAGCCTCATGAGCACCCCAACACAATACACTTTGTAAAAAACCTGGGAAGGCTGGGTGGTAGTAATTATATGGTTCCCCACAGATTTCAGAACCTTCCCTGCACTGAAATATGAGGAAACTATGTGATATTGGCCAAAATGTGAAGTTTGCAGCAAGTCATTCTGCATAAGAAAACCTAGTGGGATACAAGCAAGTCACAATACCTTGGGCAACACAGATTTTTAGTTTTAAGAAATTAATGGGTTTCGTACATTTCCCTGAGTGGCAGCTGATCCCAGGTCCGTCCAAATACCACAGCTAAACACACAAGAGTCTGATAAAAATGCCAACACTCCTTACCGATAGATTCGGGATAACAAATAGATATTTGAAAAGATGAAATCTGCTAGTACTTAAGAAATAATACGGATTCCTATTCATTCCTTTCCAGAACACTATAGTAGAAAACGCTTCCAATAAATGAATTTGCTATCTTAAATTTCACGGACTGCCATGAGAGCACTGCAGTAAAATATCTCAATTGTAGTGGTTCACAAAGGCACAATTCTTAAGCTTTAATGTAATTTTTTTGTAAACCGAAACATGCAGAGATTATTTATGAGATGGAGCACACCTCAATTTAGATAACAATGTTAAGTCCCCCACTTCTTGGATGGTTTAAACATGTTCACCACCTTTGCCTTTTTGTGCACTCTGACAAAATGTTTTGGTTATATCAGAGATATTTATTAACCCAAGACCTCTATGGATCTGGGTACTATAAAAGTGGGTGTAAACATATTTCTACTTTGTGGTAAAGATGTTCAATATTGTGTTGTTTCCTTCCGACAGTCTAAGAAATTCAAAAACGAAAATCAAGGGCGCTTTGTCCTAAGTATTCATAGGTGGCAGTGGTTTTTGTCATGTCTTGTTAAAAATATATATGAGTAAATTGAGTTGAAATCACAGTGTATGGTGTGATGTTGTATGCGAGTGTGTGACACGTGACTAATAGACCATTAAAAAAACTAATTAAAATAATCTTTCACAATTTTCGTCCTTTCAGTAGCACTACCCAATGCTTCCATTTTGAAGTTAGTGAATAACTAATAATCTGCAAATATTTATTGATAACTAAAGTCATTTGGTACAAGACTATTGTTTACAAAATCATCATCTCTTAGGTGTATTGTCTTATCATTGGTGTTATTTGGTACGGAGTAACAACCAGCAGAATGGCACAATGCTTTAGAAGGCTGAGGAGGATCTGCAGGTCAGAGGTTCAAATCCGGGCATGGCTGACTCAACCTTCGGTCCTTTGATTGCCGTGAGGGGAACGGCAGTCCGTGGCAGCATTTTCACCCCTTCCTCCCTTTGAGCGTCGTGAGGGAAACGGCAGGGCGAGTGAGCAAGGACCACACATCCCGGGTGCCCCGGAGGCAAGAGGCGCACCTGGAGCGTCAGCGGCAGCGCCCGGAGGCGCGATATTACAGCGGAGCTCCTCTCGCCAAGCGAGTCGCGCGCGGGAGCGCCCAGGCGAAGCCCGGGCAAAGGGCGGGCCCTCTGTGGCCCTCAGAGGCCTGAGGAGACTGGACTGGGCCAGGGACTCTACACCTTTTAATCTTGACTTCTACTGTGTACTACCTACGTGAGACTTTATTTCTTTTATTTTCGTGTATTTGTGGTAAATATTTTACCGTATACGAGTTTGCCATATAATTTCGGAAAAGTAAAGAAATAGCTCAATCAAATGAGAGGCAGAGTCCGTGGTGTCTGAGTCATAAGGGCTTTAATCATAAATGATGACTCGAGCCATGGAAATCTGTTCCATCAATACAAGGGTTCGAGTATGCAATGATGGCAGGAAAGATGTCAACGATTTATTCACAGTACATTGAATACAGTAGGCGTGACAAGTGAAATGTATATGATAAGAACACATGTGCGTAGCAAAAAGGCGTGAACAGGGGTGTGCACAGAGGCATACACTAGAAACGTCACAGAAAAGTGTCACAAGTGGGTGGATGCTTAGAGAATTCTTGCAGAGTCAGCTGAAACCTGTGGCCTGAATGCGCGTGCAGCTAATATGACGTGTGATTGACGTGCAACTGGAGGAAGCTAAGGGTCTGACATTTAGCACTAGTAGAAGAGACAGAAGTCTGGCATGTCAGATCGACCTGTCCCTATAACATATCTGATATCTAATATTTGGAGGATGTTTAATCTAGAGTAAAAGGTCACTTGGGCAGAGGCTACTCTATACTGAATGTTAGTGCGTGTATAGGTGCCTGCGTGTCTACGTGCGGGGCCATGGGCCTACTCTGGTAACGGGAACTGTAAATTACTTGCACGGAGACAGGGAGACTTGCTCTTTGCTCTGCAGCCGGGGATATGTTTACCTAAATCACTAGACAGGAATGTGTTTCCGAAGAGCTGAGCTGGCTACGCTGATAACTTGAAGGTAAAATACTGTTTTTGGCAGGCAGACCAGGCCGAGCCGGGCACCGCTCGCTTGGCAGGAAGTAAGACAGAGGTCAGGGATGCATCTCCATCTTGCAGTTTTCAGAGGCAGAAACAGAAGTGGCTTGAAGACAGGAATCAGGGCCTAGCTCGGCAGAGCCAGGAAAAACGTGAAAGTGCACCATGTAAAGACGGTGGCACGGCATACTTAGGAACTGAATTATCGATCCATTCATGGTGGATCTGATAGAGGACATGTTAACGTTGGACGCAAATGTATTTGCGTCTTCAGATTCGGTTGTGGAGGGAAATTACATGTACTTGAAACTCGTACATGGAGTCGTTGGGGTACACGTTGGGGACACATTTGACCATAAAAATTTCAATTACCTCATTCCCTCCTTGTCCCCTACGGACCCTTCAAGATATGTCGATGTTCATGAGACCATCAATCTGTTCATATAACATCATTTGCTCTTCTTTCTTTCTTCGGGAATGGGAACGTGAACTTGAATGGGGAACACAAGCTGTGGCGCACAAGCCGCAAATCGCGGGCCCACATTGCAGACATAGACAACAACTGAACACTATGGCCAATATGATTCCTAGGAATGACAGTAGCTTCCATCCCCAGGCTGTGATTACGCTCCAGAGCCAACCGGACCAAGTCCAGGAGCCTGGATTCTGGTGTATCAGATGGGCAATTTCGTGAAGTCTGGTGATAGCTTTAAAGACCGATGGCGCGTTATTTGGAATAAACACGCAGCAACTGGATCCGATGACTCTACAAGCTCCGCCCCTATCGGCCAGGATGACGTCAAGGACAAGGCGGTTCTGAAGAACGACAAGTCTCATAGCAGACTGCTCCTCTGTTAAGTTGCCCAAGGCAGAAGTAGTCTCATTCACTACGGCTTCAAGTATTCTGGTTAATTTGCGTATCAGTTTACTATTGGAGACAGTGCCTAGATAAGGAAAGAATCCTTTATTGAAATCTGTATATTGTTCCCATGTAGTTTCAGTCTGATCAACTATTGGGAGGTCTCTCTTGTGCCTGACAATATTAAGGCGGGAATTCCTGTGATAGTCAGATGGGGCTAGGAATACTGGTGGCAATAAGAATGCAATGAAACAGGTACCATCCCAGTCTGGAGGTAAACGTACATAGGCTGTCTGACCACAAATGAAATAGGAATGTCGGGAAGCTTTGAATGTAGATTTGCCTTTATCACTGAATTCGACCACAGTAGTACAGTCACTGTGACCTAGATGTACTGAACCATTCTTTCTGACACATAATACACCTTTCGCTGGTAAAACTGATATGGATGGCAAGTCTGGACTGGTTTCTGACTGAACATTTAGAATCATGAGGTTAAGTGTAAAATTGCCTAATCCATACACTTCATTTTCTAGATCTGTCCCTGTCATTTGCGGAAAACCCTCCTTGTCTGGGAAACATGTCTTGTTCATGACTGTGTTCAAATTTCCCCATATCCAATTGCTTTGGGAAACTCTAGATTCGGTGTTTATAGAAGATATTAAACTAAACCATGCACCACAAGAACCATTATGTGTAAACGGATAAGGAAAGAGGGGCAGAGCTCCCTTGTAGTTCTGATAGGGAGGGAGTCGGCCACATATCCAACAATTAGTAGCATTGTTGGTCTGGTGAGAATGGTGTAACATACGAATAAATGTATTGTTGCGCAGAGCAAGTCGCTAAGAATTCGTGTGGAGGAAGAGCACTAAACGTGTGCTCGACAGTGTCATTAGCAAAAGAATGTGCAAGAGGAAAATACATGTATAACATCCAACTTATTGCAATAATCGTAAGACTCAGAAAAAACATAATAAGTAGTGTGCAGACGCATCTGCTCCGGAGACTTTTACAATAATGTTGTTTCTTGGTCTCCTGTCTATCTCTCTCTCTATTTGGGTCTAACTTGTACATTGTCAGAAACTGCCTAACCGCTTCACCCGAGGGGGACTTAAACAATTAAACTGTCTGACTTACTAGACCTCAATTTCTGTCTGTACTCCTCTTGGGGAGTTTTCTCTAGAAGGGGGAGTTTGGTATCAGTCACTGGTACGTGGGAGTTCTGTGATTCAGATTTTGGCGGAAGTCCAAAGAATCTCTTAACGTGACTGGAGTGCACCCAACCCTTGCGCCCCTCCAGTTTCACGGCAGTCCTGGTTGTTAACAAAACGATCTTCGGCTCCTTCCAGCGGGGCTCCAAAGGGCTCGATCTGTCAAAATTCCGAACGACCACAACATCGCCCGGGACCAGTTCATGTGGCTTCACCTCGGTGTTGTCTGGGAAGGCTGCTGCGACCTGTGAACGACATGATTGTAGTGCAGACATCAAGGAAGCAAGGTAATCTGTCAACATAGTACTATCAACATCGGTAATTTTTCGAGGCAGAGGCGTCCCCCACATATTAGGAGGTCTACCGAAGACCACCTCATACGGGGATAACCCTGTCCTAGAGTGGGCTACCATTCTCATATAAGAAAGAGCAACTGGCAAAGCTACTATCCAATCTACTCCCTTCTCTTTACACACTTTGGCAAGGCGAGTTTTCAGAGTCTGATTGTGCCGCTCCACGAGACCTGCTGCCTCAGGATGCCGGACACAGTGAAACTTCCACTGGTACCCCAATAGAAGCGAGACCTGCTTCATGAGTTCGGATGAGAATGGCTGACCGTTATCTGAATACACGACATGGGGCAAACCGTATCGCGGGAAGAACTCATGAACCAACTGCTTGGCAGTGGTCGGGGCAGTGTAATCTGGGACGGGATATGCTTCTGTCCATCGGGATAGGGCACATACAACTACGAGGACATACTTGAATCCTCGGCATCTTTCCATCTGAATATAATCCATCTGGAGGACTTCAAAAGGATAGTCGGGAGGATGAAATCCACTTTGCTCTACGGGAACACCTTTTCCTGGGTTGAACTGACAACAGATCATGCAGGTACGCACTTTCTGTTTGGCTGCTGCTCGTAAATGCTTGTTGAACCAAAGATTCTGTAAACTGTCTAACATGGCTTTTTCTCCTAAATGTGCTGGACTATGTGCTGTGTTAATGATAACTTGAACCATAGAGTCGGGGAGAAACCATATGGTCTTTCCCTTTGTCATCCATCCTTGATCTGTCTGGACCCCTCCTTGTTCAGTCCATTTCTTTATTTCATCTGGAGTGGCATGTGTCTGTATGTCGATGACATCTTGTGTGGGGTCCCTAACTGTCATAAAATGTGTCAGTGAGGTTACATCAGTCTTTGTCATGTCCGTTGTTTGAGTATGAGTCAGTGCTGTATGTTTCGCTATTTGATCTGCAAAATCATTGCCCTGAGAAATCTTGTCGGTGACTTTCGTATGTGCTTAGCACTTCATGATAGCTATAGCTGTAGGAAAATGTATTGCTTCTAACAGAGCTTGAATGAGGGGACCATGCTGAATCTTGGCTCCATGAGAGGTCAAGAAACCTCTTTCTTGCCAGAGGACACCGAAATCGTGAACGACTCCGAATGCATAACGGGAATCTGTATATATGTTTACTTTCAAGTCCTTGGCTCGTATACAGGCTTGGGTCAGAGCGATGAGCTCTGCTGCTTGGGCTGACAGGGTGTCAATGGGATGTGTTTCTATGACTTCAGTTTCAGTGGTTACTGCATATGCGGCCACTAACTCTCCTGTACTTGTTCTTAAACATGAACCATCCACATAAAGTGTCAGGTCTGGATCGGATAATGCAACATCTGTCAAGTCTTGTCTGGGTTTCGTAACTGTGTCAACTACATCCACGCAATCATGTGGAGTAGGGTCTGTTGTGCTCGATGGTAAGAGTGTAGCAGGATTCAGTGTATTACAACGTCTGATTTCTATGTGTGGCTGGAATAATGTCAATTCATAACCTGTCAGTCGTGCTACAGTCAAGTGTTGAGTCTGTGTTCTGTTTAGGAGAACCTCTACAGAGTATGGAACTTGTACTGTCAATTGATGTCCTAATACAATGGATTTACAAAAGGGGGTGGTGATGAACAGAGTGTCTGAATTGAGCAGACCACTCTTACCCAGTCCAAAGATCAGGGCTTGATCCATCACCGTTATTTATCTCACTGCCCCATCCCAGCTCAGAACCTGGCTATATGCAAATCAGTCTGTCCCTGGCCCAGTGCATCATGGGAACAGGGCAGACTAAACTACCAAGCCAATTCTTTACCAGAAAGGAGACAAGCTACCGGGGACCGGTTTCTGGCATTATACTCAGATGTGAGTCCCTTGCTCATTGCACCATCAGGATTCAAGCAAGCCGGGCCGAAGAGGCTGAAATGCCAGAAACCGGTCCCCGGTAGCTTGTTTCCTTCCCAGTGTAAGAATTGGCTTTTGTAGTTTGGTTTGCCCTGTTCCCATCATGCACTGGGACAGGAACAGACTAATTTGCATACAGCCAGGTTCTGAAACTGGGATGGTGCAGTGAGCTAAAAAACGGTGTTGGATCTAGCCCTGATCTCTTGACTGGGTGAGAGTATTCTGTTTAATTCAGAGACTCTGTCCCTCACCACCCCTTGTTGTAAATATTTTTGTCCACCCTAAGCGTGGAAGGGTATACTCAGATGTGAGTCCCTTGCTCATTGCACCATCAGGATTCAAGCAAGCCGGGCCGAAGAGGCTGAAATGCCAGAAACCGGTCCCCGGTAGCTTGTTTCCTTCCCAGTGTAAGAATTGGCTTTTGTAGTTTGGTTTGCCCTGTTCCCATCATGCACTGGGACAGGAACAGACTAATTTGCATACAGCCAGGTTCTGAAACTGGGATGGTGCAGTGAGCTAAAAAACGGTGTTGGATCTAGCCCTGATCTCTTGACTGGGTGAGAGTATTCTGTTTAATTCAGAGACTCTGTCCCTCACCACCCCTTGTTGTAAATATTTTTGTCCACCCTAAGCGTGGAAGGGTTTACTCAGATGTGAGTCCCTTGCTCATTGCACCATCAGGATTCAAGCAAGCCGGGCCGAAGAGGCTGAAATGCCAGAAACCGGTCCCCGGTAGCTTGTTTCCTTCCCAGTGTAAGAATTGGCTTTTGTAGTTTGGTTTGCCCTGTTCCCATCATGCACTGGGACAGGAACAGACTAATTTGCATACAGCCAGGTTCTGAAACTGGGATGGTGCAGTGAGCTAAAAAACGGTGTTGGATCTAGCCCTGATCTCTTGACTGGGTGAGAGTATTCTGTTTAATTCAGAGACTCTGTCCCTCACCACCCCTTGTTGTAAATATTTTTGTCCACCCTAAGCGTGGAAGGGTATACTCAGATGTGAGTCCCTTGCTCATTGCACCATCAGGATTCAAGCAAGCCGGGCCGAAGAGGCTGAAATGCCAGAAACCGGTCCCCGGTAGCTTGTTTCCTTCCCAGTGTAAGAATTGGCTTTTGTAGTTTGGTTTGCCCTGTTCC
The DNA here is from genome assembly GCF_964263255.1 of Lissotriton vulgaris. Taxonomy (NCBI): domain Eukaryota; kingdom Metazoa; phylum Chordata; class Amphibia; order Caudata; family Salamandridae; genus Lissotriton; species Lissotriton vulgaris. The sequence continues at coordinate 907,310,094 of NC_141689.1, read as the reverse complement.
CATCATGCACTGGGACAGGAACAGACTAATTTGCATACAGCCAGGTTCTGAAACTGGGATGGTGCAGTGAGCTAAAAAACGGTGTTGGATCTAGCCCTGATCTCTTGACTGGGTGAGAGTATTCTGTTTAATTCAGAGACTCTGTCCCTCACCACCCCTTGTTGTAAATATTTTTGTCCACCCTAAGCGTGGAAGGGTATACTCAGATGTGAGTCCCTTGCTCATTGCACCATCAGGATTCAAGCAAGCCGGGCCGAAGAGGCTGAAATGCCAGAAACCGGTCCCCGGTAGCTTGTTTCCTTCCCAGTGTAAGAATTGGCTTTTGTAGTTTGGTTTGCCCTGTTCCCATCATGCACTGGGACAGGAACAGACTAATTTGCATACAGCCAGGTTCTGAAACTGGGATGGTGCAGTGAGCTAAAAAACGGTGTTGGATCTAGCCCTGATCTCTTGACTGGGTGAGAGTATTCTGTTTAATTCAGAGACTCTGTCCCTCACCACCCCTTGTTGTAAATATTTTTGTCCACCCTAAGCGTGGAAGGGTATACTCAGATGTGAGTCCCTTGCTCATTGCACCATCAGGATTCAAGCAAGCCGGGCCGAAGAGGCTGAAATGCCAGAAACCGGTCCCCGGTAGCTTGTTTCCTTCCCAGTGTAAGAATTGGCTTTTGTAGTTTGGTTTGCCCTGTTCCCATCATGCACTGGGACAGGAACAGACTAATTTGCATACAGCCAGGTTCTGAAACTGGGATGGTGCAGTGAGCTAAAAAACGGTGTTGGATCTAGCCCTGATCTCTTGACTGGGTGAGAGTATTCTGTTTAATTCAGAGACTCTGTCCCTCACCACCCCTTGTTGTAACTAATACAATGGAATCACTTTGTCGGATTGCTAGAGCTGTCGCTGCAACTGACTTTAAGCACGCAGGCAAGGCCTGGGCTACTGGATCCAATGTACTCGAAAAATAAGCACACGGTTTGTGTTTGTCTGCTTGTACCTGAGTGAGAACCGACAACGCTGTGCCATCGCGCTCTGTGACAAAAAGTGTAAAAGGTTTGCTGTAACATGGTGTCGCTAAAACTGGTGCTTGACATAAAGCTTTCTTTAATTCATCAAAAGCTTGTGTATGTTCCTGAGTCCAAGGGAGGACAGTCGAAGACGCTGCCTCCTGTGTTGTCAACTGTATAAGTGGTTTAGCTAGAAATGCATATTGTGGAATCCATTGTCTGCAATAGGAAGTGAGTCCAATAAAGGCTCGTACTTCTTTCTGTGTCTTGGGTTGTGGAAGATGTGCAATTAACTGAATTCGTTCAGGTGTCAGCTGCCTACCCCACTTGGACAGCAAGTGCCCAAGGTACACCACTTGCTGGGCACAGAATTGTAGCTTCGAAGGAGACACCTTGTGTCCCTTGTCCGCCAAGAAATTCAAAACTGTCAGTGATGCTTGTTCACATTCTGATTCACTACGGGCGGTGATCAATAGATCATCGACGTATTGGAGTAGGGCAGTGTTGGCAGGCATGTGAATACTGTCAAGTTGTCGTTTTAATGCTTGGCTGTAGATGCTGGGGCTTTCTGTAAATCCTTGAGGTGCGCGTGCAAATTTGAAGCTTCGGCCATTTAAACAGAATCCGAAAAGATATTGGCTTTCCGGATCAATGGGGACACTAAAGAAGGCGTTCTTGAGGTCAATTACAGTAAAGAACGTCGCCTCAGAATCAATAGCAGCCAATAGGGATGAAATGTCTGGGACCACGGGATACTGTGGTATAATACATTTATTCAATTCTCGTAAATCGATGACTAAATCGATAAACAGGAGGTGCATTTGGATCTGTACGTTTAAGAATTGGAATGATAGGGGAATTACAAACATTTGAGTCGGTTTCTACAACCACTCCTTGTGCAATGAGTTCGTCAATGATTTTCAGTAAAGCCACTACAGCATCTGGGGGTAACTTGTACTGTCGAATACGGGGTAGTACTACTCCTGGCTTGAGTGTGACACGATATGGAGTAATGTGCATACAACCTACATCAGTGGGGCCTTGTGCCCATAAATGTGCAGGAACATTCTGTAACCTGGGGTCAAAATCTCTTAATACATAATGGCCTTTGAAATCACGAAGAAACAACCTTACTCCTTCCGGAGAACAACAAATTACAGCTCCTAGAGCTTTCAGGGTCTTTATACCAAGCAAGTTTTCTGGACATGATTTCGTGAGCAATAAGTCTGTAGTACGGGATAATGGACCAACTGCTAGGGGAACAGGTTTCGATACTTCATTGACTATAGGCTTTCCTGAAAATTCAAGGGAAACATTCTGTGAGCCTGAGAGGGGTGCCCCTGGAACCTCGTCATGACTGATGGTCGTTCTGCTTGCCCCTGTGTCAATCAAAAGTTTTCTATCCTTCCCTAATACCTGACTGTGTACATAAGGACCTTCTTGATCTACAGGAACCTCAATAAGGGGCAAGCCAACCTCCCTCTCTAGGCTGTTTCATGCTGATAATCGGGATAGTCAGATTGTGCATACTGGTACATCTGCTGTGTAACATGTTGTGTTGCGGCAATGGGTTGAGGCTGTGGTACTGCTACGGTCTGTTGTGGAACCTGCATAGGCTGGACATTCTGTGGAACGTGTTGTTGGACCTGGTCCTGTCTAGGAGGACGCGGTCTCTCTTTAGTTTTACCTGTGGCTATGTTGTGTTTCAGAACTGCACAATCGTTCACATAGTGACCTGGCTGTTTACAATAGTTGCATATCCCTTTAACAGGAGCTGCTGAATTTGAATTATTGGATAGTGTCGTACCCCTTTTATGACCATCAGCTGGAACTGACTGAGCAACTAGTACTTTCATTTTCGTGTCTTTCATACGTCTCTGTTCGTGATCATGTTCTTCTCTGATTCTGTTCTGGTGGTACTGTAACATTTGTAACATTTGGGAAGGCGTATTAGCTTGCCATGTGCTCTCGACTTTCAGTACACAGTTCTTAACCTGGGGCAGGGAGTTCTCGACTAATTTTGACACAAAAAGGTGTGGGTATGACTCGCTACTTGTCTTCAGGCCACTATTAATAAAACATTTCTCGAATCTGGAATAAAAATCACTAGTGTCTTCGTCGTGTTTCTGTTTGCATGCTGAGATTGCATCCCAATCCTCCTTTTTAGTTGCCAACAACCTTGGCAAAACTTGTACTAATAATCCTGGTAATGCTTTAGTTTTCTCTCCAAGACCTAAACCTGGGGTTCGACCAGTTTCTTCGGTTTCTAATTCAGCCCAATTAATCTTTTTGTCTCCCACCTCCCATTCTTTTTCCTTGAGTTTCTCGTAAATAGCGGCAGGCAATAACACTTTCAGTATCTTCATAATGTCTGGATAGGTATAATCTCCCATTAGTAACATGTCTTTTATTTCACGGTGGAAACCTGCAGGGTCTTTATCATGACTGGGCACTATTTTCTTCATTTCTAATAATTCCATTTTAGTTATAGGCGTGTATACAAACACGCGTTCAAGGGTATCGTCGGCTTTCCTGACTGGATGTACTTCTCGTAAAGGATTCTGTTTGTCTAGGTGATATGGTTGCCTGACTGGGGGTGGAACAGAAACAAGATGTGGAGTCAAGAAAGTTCTATATTTATGACGTTGTTCTAAAATAATTTCAATTAGATCGGTACCTAGACCTCTCCATCTTCTCAGGAGTAAGTCTTGCAATAAATTATATAACGGACCTGGATCGGATGCTTGGTTTTCATACTGTATAATAAGGTGTTGGGTCATGTATATACCAGCTAATCGCTGTTCTTCTGGAGTAAGACTTAATAATGTTTGCACTACTGAATTGTCTTTATATATGCTGTCATCCCCGGCCCACTGTACTGCGGACCGAGCTAGTTCCTGATCACGTAAGGTATTGAGTTCGTGATAACCTACTCTTTCTTTCAGTACTTTATCAGTAATTTGGAATATATGTTCAAGGGAACATCGCTCTGGTATCGGACAAAGGTAAAGTTTCTTGTTTTCTAAACGAATGGGTCTGTCGAAGGGCCTATCAAGAGTTTACTGTCTAGGGAGTTTCTCTCTACCTACATATGCCACCAAGTCTCCCCTTGCCTGTTGCGAGGTTTCTGCTGGATTCTCTGGTTCTTCCTCATCTGAGGTTTCTTTATCGTCTGACTCAGAACGCCTTTCAGATTCTCGACGGGCATGTATTGCTATTATTTCTTTACGGATCTTTCTAACCATAGCATGTATACTTCTCTCTCTATCATGTTTGCCCTCGGCAATATTCTGACTCCATCTTGACAATCGCCCCATCTCTTCTTGTGGAAAGCTAGGCTGATCTTGTTCCCTTATCAGACAATTAACCAAAAATCGCATTATTAAACCCTGTGTCTCGACTTTCTGATGTGACATGGCTTCACCAACACACTCGGGTCTTTCTCCTGTTCTAATAAAATGATATATATTGTCTAGATGGTCTGGCATTTCTGGTAATAACACCAAGTAATCTGTAACACGTCTCAAACGTAGGGATGCTAACAACATGGGTCCTGTTTTACCAGGTACTGTGTCATATCTGCAATCTGTAAGCTGTTCTTTAAGCTTTTCGGCTGGGGCTGCTTTAGGCGTACGCTGCATTGCTAATTCTCTCATTGTCATACGTTGTAACTGTGGCGGGGTGCGATAACCTCCTGTAGCACCTCCCGAGGCGGAGGCTTGAGCATAACCTGACTGTAGGGTCGTTATCTGTAAGGGAGTTGGAACCTGAGCAGCGCCAGCCCCAAAGGGATTAAGCGGATGAATACCAGGGAGAACAATAGGGGAAGTGACAACAGGTGCGGGAAGTGGTGCGGGAGGGATCTGCTGTTGCGGACCTGGGGGCAGATGATCAACAGGTACAGGTGGTATGGTTATATTGGTATATGCGGGAGCTACGTCGTCTAAATAGGAAGAGAGGAAAATATCTGCTGCGGTTTTGTGACGTGATTTAGTCGGAACCAATGGAGGGGGCAGATCTTTCGGTATTTCCGGGGTTGCCTTGGGCAGGCCCTCGGCCAGGACTGGATACAGTCCTGTCATAATGGCATTACTCTTTCGTGTTGTTCTATTCTGACTCGCTGTCCTTCTTCTAGTAGTTCTTTCTCTTTGGCTTTTTCAGGAATCTTCTCTACTTTTCTCTACTTTTCTGAGTGCTTTCTCTGTCCGTCTATGTGATTCTTTACGCCATAATTCAATGGCATCTTTCTGTGACTGTCTGGCTTTCTTTTTCCATAACGCTTCCTCTACTCTCATAATGCACTCGGCATCCCATGTCCCTGTAACGGGCCATCTCATAAGTCTAGATATAATATGGCATCTAAGCCGTGCTTGTGGTACATAAAATGTCCAGGAGTGTCCCTGGGTGGGATGGGAACTGCTTCTTCGAGTATCCCTTTCCTAGTTCCTATCTGTCGTAACTTCGAAAATAAAGGCATAGCTACCTCGATCTAGACACAATAAACACAGTAAGAAAATGCAAACAATCACTCATACCACGACATTAAAAACACATTGAAACATTTCGAAACGAACAATAATAACTGGATATCTGGATACTAGATGCACTGCTAAACAGTACAGATACACTGCTAAAACAGTGCAGACCGGACTTGTGTACCCAAACCCGTCTTGACCGGACACAAATTAATGCACCCGTCTTGATGCGTCCCCAGCAACGGTACTCACCGGGAAGCACAGAACGGAAGGCCTCGGAAACTCAACTGGACTGGACCGCTACGACCTCACTGCTGCTGCTGCGCACTACGCATGCGCCTCAACGCTACAGGTGGGCCTCTCGATACCTCGGACACTGCTCTCTCGGCTGGGCTCTGGTCGGGATCCTCCGCACTCCTCACCGCCTCGTCTGGATGTCGACGCAGTCTCTGTCACCTCCGTAGGCCTGAGGGAGATACAGAAAAACCTGCAGATGCGCATGGGGTCCGTCACAGCTGTAGTCGGGGGCAAAGCCTGCGACGCATCACCGGCGCGTGGGGTGGGGGAGGGGTCCCTATTCGGGCGCCAAATTATGTGGTAAATATTTTACCGTATACGAGTTTGCCATATAATTTCGGAAAAGTAAAGAAATAGCTCAATCAAATGAGAGGCAGAGTCCGTGGTGTCTGAGTCATAAGGGCTTTAATCATAAATGATGACTCGAGCCATGGAAATCTGTTCCATCAATACAAGGGTTCGGGTATGCAATGATGGCAGGAAAGATGTCAACGATTTATTCACAGTACATGACATATATAGTAAAATGACACAATAGCATTGAATACAGTAGGCGTGACAAGTGAAATGTATATGATAAGAACACATGTGCGTAGCAAAAAGGCGTGAACAGGGGTGTGCACAGAGGCGTACACTAGAAACGTCACAGAAAAGTGTCACAAGTGGGTGGATGCTTAGAGAATTCTTGCAGAGTCAGCTGAAACCTGTGGCCTGAATGCGCGCGCAGCTAATATGACGTGTGATTGACGTGCAACTGGAGGAAGCTAAGGGTCTGACATTTAGCACTAGTAGAAGAGACAGAAGTCTGGCATGTCAGATCGACCTGCCCCTATAACATATCTGATATCTAATATTTGGAGGATGTTTAATCTAGAGTAAAAGGTCACTTGGTCAGAGGCTACTCTATACTGAATGTTAGTGCGTGTATAGGTGCCTGCGTGTCTACGTGCGGGGCCATGGGCCTACTCTGGTAACGGGAACTGTAAATTACTTGCACGGAGACAGGGAGACTTGCTCTTTGCTCTGCAGCCGGGGATATGTTTACTTAAATCACTAGACAGGAATGTGTTTTCGAAGAGCTGAGCTGGCTACGCTGATAACTTGAAGGTAAAATACTGTTTTTGGCAGGCAGACCAGGCCGAGCCGGGCACCGCTCGCTTGGCAGGAAGTAAGACAGAGGTCAGGGATGCATCTCCATGTTGCAGTTTTCAGAGGCAGAAACAGAAGTGGCTTGAAGACAGGAATCAGGGCCTAGCTCGGCAGAGCCAGGAAAAACGTGAAAGTGCACCATGTAAAGAAGGTGGCACGGCATACTTAGGAACTGAATTATCGATCCATTCATGGTGGATCTGATAGAGGACATGTTAACGTTGGACGCAAATGTATTTGCGTCTTCAGATTCGGTTGTGGAGGGAAATTACATGTACTTGAAACTCGTACATGGAGCCGTTGGGGTACACGTTGGGGACACATTTGACCATAAAAATTTCAATTACCTCATATTTCTTGTGAGTGAGTAGTGGTCCTTAGACGACCTTACATACTGCTTTATAACCAAATAAAAGATGTCTAAAACCAAAAATGATAACCCTGCGAAAGGCCCCGGCACCATTGATAATTATATGGTGAAGAAAGTAAGCCAGATTAATAACGAACGGCGTGCATCTTTAGGAAAGGGGACTCTGATACAGGATTTGCCTGAGTTGTCTTCGCAATGGGTAACCACAGAGGCTGAGGCAAATACGAGTGGAGTAGTTACAGTAGATCTGCCGATGCAGACGCCCACTACCGTGAGTGTTGAGGTACATTTAGGCCAACACGCCCTGTCAAGCGAAGAATCAGGAGAAGCTATGCCTGTCATTAGGCCGATGCGAACCTGTAGGAAAGTACAGCAAAAACGGGAGGGGGGGGGGGGGGGGGAACACAGTACGAAAAGAAGGGATCTGGACGGGAAAGAAACTAATGGCCCTGTCATAAACCCCTTTGTGTTCAACGGTAACAATGATAGTGGTCTTAATATAAATGCTGAGCAGTTTGCATCTCTTATTAAAAATCTAGAGGTAAAATTAGAAGCAAAAATAGAGGAGATGATTAAACCGCTGACTACGCAGATAGACACCCTGGTTACGGAAGTGGGTAGGCTTGGCGGCCTGCTGTCTACACACCTGGCTGCAGCCACCAGTGAAAGGGCTAAGTCTGGGGGAGGAGGGCAGGAGGCGACGAGTGCTAAAGTTCATCAGAACACTCGTAATACTGTTGCAGTAGCTACTACTGTGAATGAGGTACTAAGTACACCAGTCGCTCCAGTAGTACCTGCTTTGTTGACACAACCCAATTCAGCTCCAAGGAGCGGACTAGATCCAAGGCCACCTAGGAGCATTCGATATTTGAACTTACCACCTTGATTGTGCCCCGTTTGTGGCGGTATTAACCAACGACCACCTTGTGGTACCCATCCTGCCTCACCCTATGATGAATCTCACGCCTCACTGAAAAACAAGACAGTCGCCTGGCTTAACAAAAACTGTGGTTTTCCTATTTCTTACTCAGATCAGATAATGGCAGTAAGGAGGGTTAACTGGGTAGGCCCGTCCAAAAAACTGGGAAGCGGGGATTGTATTGTTGTAAATTTTAAACGCCCCCAACATGTGGCAACTGTCCCCTTAAGAGCATCTTCATTAATATATAATAAGAACAGTATATGTGCGCGCCCATTGGGGTACTTTTACGCCCATCTGTGCAAACCCCCCCCCACAAAGGATAATTAGGCGGGTGTTTGAACCTCAGACCCCGGTCTTGGACACACAATTTTATATAATATTGTTAATCCATGCGGGCCCGGAAACACGGCTGAAACTCACAATAGGATTACTAGTGCTGGACGCTACAATCATGGGTACAATGTCAACACACAGAATAGATATGATGCTCTGTCTGGCCTTGACATGTGTGATTGACGTGAGGTACCTGTGGCTCAGGGCACTGCGGCTTCAGCTGAACTTGTACCCGTAGAGAACTCACAGGACATAATACCTGGATGTCTGGTTGTCTCGTGGAATATTGCGGGTTTGGCAGCTAAAATGGCTGATGGAAACTGGGTTAACTATATTAAGCAATTCAAGGTCATCTGTTTACAAGAAACTTGGTCGGTAGAGTGTGATCTCTTCTTGGAAGGGTACAAGGCCTTTTACGTCCCAGCTACACCATCAATAAGAGGCAGACCAAAGGGGGGACTTGTGATTTTTGTTTCTATTTTAGTCCCTTGTAAAATTCGTATAATTGAATCACAGTATTCTGGAGTGATGGGTTTAGTTTTAAATGGAGAAAACTGTCTGGCTGGTTTGGTGAATTTTTATATTGCGATTAATGTTAGTGCAGCGTCTAATCAAATATCTGTACTGAATGCTTTCATTACTACTTCTATGAAGGATTTTAGTCATAACCTCATGATCATGGGTGATTTTAATGCGCATCCGTGTGGTGATCCCTTGAAGAAATGTCTAACAGACTTGCGTTGTGAGCGCTTGGGTGGTCTACATATGGATCATACAGTGGATGGGGAAATTTGTAATGATCTAATGAACAACTTGGACCTCTCACTGGCTATGACTCTCAGGTACCCGTTAAAATGCTTTGATATTCCTACTTTTAAAGGGCATGGAAGGGGCACTTTAATTGATCATATGTTAGTCTCACTGACGATGCAGACTTATTTGGATTCGTTCAGCATAGATCATAGTGAATTCAGCGATCATAACCCTTTAATAATTCGTCTGAAGGGACCTTGGGTTAACAAGGAAAACCAGAACTGTAGCTCTGGCAGGCTGTGTACAACAGATGGGAGGCGGCGACTTAAATGGTCAATGGTTACCCCAGATCTACTATATAAAAAAATTGTGGATAAATGTACTGAGGATATTAAGAATTGTACACATGACGGGGGAGATCCCAGACAGGTCCTTATTGCATATCAAAACCTGTCGGAAAAGGTATCAGAACTGATGACGGTTCCCGCGAGGAACTTAATGAAAGGGGGACCTAGGTGGTTTAATCACGATTGTTCCAAAGCAGCACGTAACCTAAGGTTAGCTCTGTCAGTTAATCCAAGAAATCGGGAGGATGTAAAACTGCGTCGGAAAGAATATAAGTCTGTTATCGCATCCCATAAGGAATTTTTAAGAAAAGGAGGCTTGGGACGAGATACTTGACCCCTCCACCTTAAAATGTAGCTCTAAATTCTGGGCTTTAGTTAAAAGACCGTTTTTGGCTGAAGACCCGGATGATGGTTTAGATTGCTGTATAACTAAGGAGGAGTGGGAATTTCATTTTAAACAACTGTACCACTCTGTGGACCCTGTAACAGTTGATGTATCACCTTATGACAGGGGAGTCACCATTAAATTTGATATAAGTGAGGTAATGGAGGCCATAGAAGGACTCACAGCTAGGAAGGCCCCAGGACCTGACAGAATCCCTCCGGCTCTGTAAAAATCTGATCCAAGTTTTTGGGCACCTATTCTGGTAGCTGTATTTAATGCAGCTGCTATAGCGGGCTGTCCTTTGTACTGGGGTCTATCAACAATTGTCCCCGTGTTTAAGAAAGGAGACAAGGGCAGCCCCCTATGTTATCGTCCAATCTCATTGATCGATTCCATGGTCAAGATTATGGGGAAAATCCTACTGCAGCGAATGTCAAGTTGGACCTCGGACAACAATATTATGTCCATCTCCCAGTATGGCTTCTGTAGAGGCCGTTCCACCATAACCCAGTGCCATAATCTTTTCCTTATACTGAGTAAATATACTGTTGTACAGAAGGGAACTGTCCACCTTGCCTTCATGGATCGGTCATCAGCCTTCGATTGTGTCAACAGGGGAAGGCTGTGGCAGATCATGAGGGAGAAAGGTGTGGACATAGGGATTGTTGATTTTTTGGTGGACATGCACAGTAACACCAGTGCAAATGTAAGGTACTCAGCAAATGGAGACACCACTGGCAATTTTAACATTAAAAAGGGAGTGCGTCAGGGTTGCATTCAGGCCCCATTTCTTTTTAATTTTTACATTAATGATTTAGACGCTGCTTTACAGGAGGTACAATCAGACTGCCCCAGAGTTGGCAGGCGGAGTATTCCAGTTCTTGTATACGCAGATGATGCGGTTTTAATCTCTAGAACGGAAAAGGGTCTCCAGGCGCTTTTGAACGCTTTTAATATTTTTATGACTAACAGAGACCTATTGGTCAACAATTCCAAATCATATATCATACATGTGGGCCGACAACCGAAAAATAATTTTCTTTTTAAACTAGATGATGTTTTGATCCCCATTACTCAAATGTTTTCATATCTTGGTGTCGTATTTGACACAAAGCTCAGCTGGGGTCCTCACCTGGCTAGAAAGAAAGGGGAAATGACAAGGATAAATGCCTCTATCTTTAATTTTGCAACGAAATTGGGGAAGAAGCCAAATACTGCAATGATGAAACTCTAAACTGCTAAATCTATAGCTACCGCTGTATATGGCAGCGAGTTATGGGGCTACGTAAATGGAGAACAGTTACAGGTCACTGAAAACAATTTTCTAAAACACCTTCTCTGTGTTCCAGCCAGTACACCTAATCTGGCGGTATACGAAGAACTGGGGACACAGTACCTATCTGATATATTTGCCATAAGACCGCTGATATGTTGGGTAAAATTATGGTTAAATCAAGATATACTGCTTACCCACCTGATTGTGAAAGACCTTGTGTCTCAGGATAACTCAATGTGCGTGCCCTTGCTAAAATACCTGAAATCTTGCTTTTCAAGGCTTGGATGTTTGAAATTGTTTGAAAACCCTTGCGGGATTGTAAAGGGGGATGTGGCAGCAATCAAGCGGGCCTTTCATATGGACAGGATGGCTAAAAGAGAAGGGGAGGAGCTCAAGAAACCTAATATTAGGAAATATGTTATGCTAAAAACCTGTGACACTATGGAACCATATTTAACATGCACATTCACTTCTCATGAAAAATTTCTGTTGACGAGGTTTAGGTTTAATATTTTTCATCATCTTTTAATTAGACCAAAGTCGCATATTTTTAATAAATCTGTTGCTCGCTGTGGCTGCGACGGGAAGTCTCCACAGGATATGCTGCATTTTATATTTTTATGTAGGTTTTATGAATACCCGCGTAGACGTTACCTTGTTGCTTTTTTTAAAAAACTAAATTTTAATCAAATAAGACCAGCACTTATGTATTTACAGCTTTTGCACAGTGACAGTGTTCTTCATGTAATAGAATTTTTTTAATTAACTGTCAAACTGAGGAATTGCCTGGATCTGTGATTTTATACCTCTCAGGAAGATGAGCTTATCTATTGAATGATCTTATATCATATTGTAAAACCAGTATTATTTTCACTTCACTGTTGATCCGGTCTACTTACTCATTAATGAAATACGTATAATATGTCTTTTTTATGGGATTATGATTTTTAAAGAATGAAATTTTCAATGTATTTATGTGTACTTTTATGGTGTGAAACAAAACCGAAATAAAGTCTCTATTGAATTGAATTGATTGGTAAATAAAGTACCACTGAATTAGGTAATATAACACAGCCCTAAGAAAAGGCAGAACTGTGTTATGAACTGCTACATAATAAATTAAATAGGATTGCTTCGTTTCATTCACTTCACGAACTATCCCAGGCTGATGCCCATCTTCTTGCCCAGAAAGGTTCTGATCGCCAATGTGAGGTACATTCATGCCACAAAATATCACAAGATTGGGGTACCCTGAACAACTCTTCCCTTAAGGAAATTTAATTGGGGGTTTATATCACCAACAGTGTAACAAAAGAGTGCTTTACACTCGATAGAATCATGAACATATTGCACATGACGTTTGAGTATATAAAGGATGACAAATGAGATAGCTGTCTGCAGTAGTCCAAATGAATGCACATTTGCTGTTCTTAGTTAGACAGGTTCAGAATAAATAGCTAAGTTAATTAAAAGACCTTATTCATGGGATAGAAATTCGTTCATAACTCCTTTTAAGTCTAACTAAGGAGGGGGGGGGGGGGGAGCATGCTTAGCTCCTCCAGAAAGTTATTCCAAATTCTCAGCGCTGCCCCAGAGAAAGCTTGGAATAGTGGTTTCTGCTTGTTGTATTTCACGTACTGATCCTTCTTTGCTTCTGGAATTTCCGTTTATCTCCAGGATGTTTGGTTTCTGTGCTAGGTATGATGGTGTGTTACATGTACAGCAACCCGCCTTGAACGTGCATCGCTTCTCTAAGGGAAGCCTGTTAGGGAACGGAGAACATACAAATACTTATATCATTCTCTATGCATTAACAGTTTTGATTTTGTTGGTTACTCCTACTTACAGTGACCTGAAGCCTTACATTTACACACTGTTTAATGCACTATTGTGCTATCTCTTACTGTACACTTAGCTCAACTGTCCTAAGAGAGAACTACCGAAAATAGTTAAGTCGGCCATTTTAGTCCAGAATATTGTAACGTTGTTTTGCTTTCTTCCCATGAGGGGAGCCTGGCACCTACACTTCAGGGCCTTTCTGTAGTTTCCGTTTATCAAGTGTTCCTTTCGCCTGCATGGAGAACAAGCATTGCAAAGCCAATAGGTCTTGCCTAAATGAGGTATTAGCTTTGTCAATATTTTAGTCAAGTTGTACAGCAGCCTGGCTCACAGTAAAAAAAAACAGTGCGATGATGCAGCTACTAGAATGGTAGGGGCAAAGGAGAAGGGCGAGTGGGAGGGAGGGACAACAAGGACAACAGTGGGAGGGTGGGATGGTTGGGAGTGGCAACACTGACAACGTAGGGAGGGAATGGGTGGCAGGGGCAACATGGACTAAATAGGGAGGGATGGGTGGCAGGGGCAACAGGCAATGGAGGGAGGGTGGCAGAGGCAACACGGACAACAGAGGGAGGGAGGGTGCCAGGGGACAACATGGACAACAGAGGGAGGGAGGGTGACTGGGCAACACTGAGAACAGAGGGAGGGTGACAGGAGCAACACGGACAATGGATTAGGGGCAACACGGACAACGGAGGGGGAATGGGTGAGGCAACACGAACGAGGGAGGGTGGGTTGTACAACAAGGGGAGGACGACAAGGACAACGCGGCAGAGAGGGTGGGTAGGACAACGGAGGTGGGGAGGACAACAGAGGCAGGGAGGGTAGGTGGGACAACATGGACATTGGAGGGAGGGAGCGGTGGGTGGATGGGGCAATATGGACAATGGAGGAAGGGTGGGTGGGGCAACACGGACAACAGAGGGAGGGCGGGTGGGGGGCAACACGGACAACAGAGGGCGGGTGGGGGGGCAACACGGACAACAGAGGGAGGGCGGGTGGGGGGCAACACAGACAACAGAGGGAGGGCGGGTGGGGGGCAACACAGACAACAGAGGGAGGGCGGGTGGGGGGCAACACAGACAACAGAGGGAGGGCGGGTGGGGGGCAACACAGACAACAGAGGGAGGGCGGGTGGGGGGCAACACAGACAACAGAGGGAGGGCGGGTGGGGGGCAACACAGACAACAGAGGGAGGGCGGGTGGGGGGCAACACAGACAACAGAGGGAGGGCTGGTGGGGGCAACACAGACAACAGAGGGCGGGTGGGGGGCAACACAGACAACAGAGGGAGGGCGGGTGGGGGGCAACACAGACAACAGAGGGAGGGCGGGTGGGGGGCAACACAGACAACAGAGGGAGGGCGGTTGGGGGGCAACACAGACAACAGAGGGTGGGTGCTCGGGCAACAGACAGAGGGACGGACAACAGAGGGAGGGCAGAGGGAGGGGCAACACAGACAACAGAGGGAGGGCGGGTGGGAGGAAACAGACAACAGAGGGAGGGCGGGTGGGGGGCAACACAGACAGAGGGAGGGCGGGTGGGAGGGGCAACACAGACAGAGGGAGGGCGGGTGGGAGGGGCAACACAGACAGAGGGAGGGCGGGTGGGAGGGGCATCACAGACAGAGGGAGGGCGGGTGGGGGGGGCATCACAGACAGGGAGGGCGGGTGGGAGGGGCATCACAGACAGAGGGAGGGCGGGTGGGAGGGGCATCACAGACAGAGGGAGGGCGGGTGGGAGGGGCATCACAGACAACAGAGGGAGGGCGGGTGGGAGCAACACAGACAACAGAGGGAGGGCGGGTGGGGGCAACAGACAACCGAGGGAGGGCGGGTGGGGGCAACAGACAACCGAGGGAGGGCGGGTGGGAGGGGCAACAGACAACCGAGGGAGGGCGGGTGGGAGGGGCAACAGACAACCGAGGGAGGGCGGGTGGGAGGGGCAACAGACAACCGAGGGAGGGTGGGTGGGAGGGGCAACAGACAACCGAGGGAGGGTGGGTGGGAGGGGCAACAGACAAAAGAGGGAGGGTGGGTGGGAGGGGCAACAGACAACCGAGGGAGGGCGGGTGGGAGGGGCAACAGACAGAGGGAGGGCGGGTGGGGGGCAACACAGACAGAGGGAGGGCGGGTGGGAGGGGCAACACAGACAGAGGGAGGGTTGCACAGACAGAGGGAGGGCGGGTGGGAGGGGCAACACAGACAGAGGGAGGGCGGGTGGGAGGGGCATCACAGACAGAGGGAGGGCGGGTGGGAAGGGCATCACAGACAACAGAGGGAGGGCGGGTGGGAGCAACAGACAACCGAGGGAGGGCGGGTGGGAGGGGCAACAGACAACCGAGGGAGGGCAGGTGGGAGGGGCAACAGACAACCGAGGGAGGGCGGGTGGGAGGGGCAACAGACAACCGAGGGCGGGTGGGAGGGGCAACAGACAACCGAGGGAGGGTGGGTGGGAGGGGCAACAGACAACCGAGGGAGGGTGGGTGGGAGGGGCAACAGACAACCGAGGGAGGGTGGGTGGGAGGGGCAACAGACAACCGAGGGAGGGTGGGTGGGAGGGGCAACAGACAACCGAGGGAGGGTGGGTGGGAGGGGCAACAGACAACAGAAGAAGGGTGGGTGGGAGGGGCAACAGACAAAAGAGGGAGGGTGGGTGGGTGGGAGGGGCAACAGACAAAAGAGGGAGGGTAGGTGGGAGGGGCAACAGACAACAGAGGGAGGGCGGGTGACAGGGGCCACAGACAACCGAGGGAGGGCGGGTGGGAGGGGCAACAGACAACCGAGGGAGGGTGGGTGGGAGGGGCAACAGACAACCGAGGGAGGGCGGGTGGGAGGGGCAACAGACAACCGAGGGAGGTTGGGTGGGAGGGGCAACAGACAACAGAGGGAAGGTGGGTGGGAGGGGCAACAGACAAAAGAGGGAGGGTGGGTGGGAGGGGCAACAGACAAAAGAGGGAGGGTGGGTGGGAGGGGCAACAGACAACCGAGGGCGGGTGGGAGGGGCAACAGACAACCGAGGGAGGGCGGGTGGGAGGGGCAACAGACAACCGAGGGAGGGCGGGTGACAGGGGCAACAGACAACCGAGGGAGGGCGGGTGACAGGGGCAACAGACAACCGAGGGAGGGCGGGTGGGAGGGGCAACAGACAACCGAGGGAGGGCGGGTGGGAGGGGCAACAGACAACCGAGGGAGGGTGGGTGGGAGGGGCAACAGACAACCGAGGGAGGGTGGGTGGGAGGGGCAACAGACAACCGAGGGAGGGTGGGTGGGAGGGGCAACAGACAACCGAGGGAGGGTGGGTGGGAGGGGCAACAGACAACCGAGGGAGGGCGGGTGGGAGGGGCAACAGACAACCGAGGGAGGGCGGGTGGGAGGGGCAACAGACAACCGAGGGAGGACGGGTGGGAGGGGCAACAGACAACCTAGGGAGGGTGGGAGGGGCAACAGACAACCGAGGGAGGGCGGTGGGAGGGGCAACAGACAACCGAGGGAGGGCGGGTGGGAGGGGCAACAGACAGAGGGAGGGCGGGTGGGGGGCAACACAGACAGAGGGAGGGCGGGTGGGAGGGGCAACACAGACAGAGGGAGGGCGGGTTGCACAGACAGAGGGAGGGCGGGTGGGAGGGGCAACACAGACAGAGGGAGGGCGGGTGGGAGGGGCATCACAGACAGAGGGAGGGCGGGTGGGAGGGGCATCACAGACAGAGGGAGGGCGGGTGGGAGGGGCATCACAGACAACAGAGGGAGGGCGGGTGGGAGGGGCATCACAGACAACAGAGGGAGGGCGGGTGGGAGCAACACAGACAACAGAGGGAGGGCGGGTGGGAGGGGCAACAGACAACCGAGGGAGGGCGGGTGGGAGGGGCAACAGACAACCGAGGGAGGGCAGGTGGGAGGGGCAACAGACAACCGCGGGTGGGAGGGGCAACAGACAACCGAGGGTGGGTGGGAGGGGCAACAGACAACCGAGGGAGGGTGGGTGGGAGGGGCAACAGACAACCGAGGGAGGGTGGGTGGGAGGGGCAACAGACAACCGAGGGAGGGTGGGTGGGAGGGGCAACAGACAACCGAGGGAGGGTGGGTGGGAGGGGCAACAGACAACCGAGGGAGGGCGGGTGGGAGGGGCAACAGACAACCGAGGGAGGGCGGGTGGGAGGGGCAACAGAGGGAGGGCGGGTGGGGGGCAACACAGACAGAGGGAGGGCGGGTGGGAGGGGCAACACAGACAGAGGGAGGGCGGGTTGCACAGACAGAGGGAGGGCGGGTGGGAGGGGCAACACAGACAGAGGGAGGGCGGGTGGGAGGGGCAACACAGACAGAGAGGGGCAACACAGACAGAGGGAGGGCGGGTGGGAGGGGCATCACAGACAGAGGGAGGGCGGGTGGGAGGGGCATCACAGACAACAGAGGGAGGGCGGGTGGGAGCAACACAGACAATAGAGGGAGGGCGGGTGGGAGGGGCAACAGACAACCGAGGGAGGGCGGGTGGGAGGGGCAACAGACAACCGAGGGAGGGCAGGTGGGAGGGGCAACAGACAACCGAGGGAGGGCGGGTGGGAGGGGCAACAGACAACCGAGGGCGGGTGGGAGGGGCAACAGACAACCGAGGGAGGGTGGGTGGGAGGGGCAACAGACAACCGAGGGAGGGTGGGTGGGAGGGGCAACAGACAACCGAGGGAGGGTGGGTGGGAGGGGCAACAGACAACCGAGGGAGGGTGGGTGGGAGGGGCAACAGACAACCGAGGGAGGGTGGGTGGGAGGGGCAACAGACAACAGAGGAAGGGTGGGTGGGAGGGGCAACAGACAAAAGAGGGAGGGTGGGTGGGTGGGAGGGGCAACAGACAAAAGAGGGAGGGTGGGTGGGAGGGGCAACAGACAACAGAGGGAGGGCGGGTGGGAGGGGCAACAGACAACCGAGGGAGGGTGGGTGGGAGGGG
The DNA here is from genome assembly GCF_964263255.1 of Lissotriton vulgaris. Classification (NCBI taxonomy): domain Eukaryota; kingdom Metazoa; phylum Chordata; class Amphibia; order Caudata; family Salamandridae; genus Lissotriton; species Lissotriton vulgaris. The sequence continues at coordinate 907,292,004 of NC_141689.1, read as the reverse complement.
CAACAGACAACCGAGGGAGGGTGGGTGGGAGGGGCAACAGACAACCGAGGGAGGGTGGGTGGGAGGGGCAACAGACAACCGAGGGAGGGCGGGTGGGAGGGGCAACAGACAACCGAGGGAGGGCGGGTGGGAGGGGCAACAGACAGAGGGAGGGCGGGTGGGGGGCAACACAGACAGAGGGAGGGCGGGTGGGAGGGGCAACACAGACAGAGGGAGGGCGGGTTGCACAGACAGAGGGAGGGCGGGTGGGAGGGGCAACACAGACAGAGGGAGGGCGGGTGGGAGGGGCAACACAGACAGAGAGGGGCAACACAGACAGAGGGAGGGCGGGTGGGAGGGGCATCACAGACAGAGGGAGGGCGGGTGGGAGGGGCATCACAGACAGAGGGAGGGCGGGTGGGAGGGGCATCACAGACAACAGAGGGAGGGCGGGTGGGAGCAACACAGACAACAGAGGGAGGGCGGGTGGGAGGGGCAACAGACAACCGAGGGAGGGCGGGTGGGAGGGGCAACAGACAACCGAGGGAGGGCAGGTGGGAGGGGCAACAGACAACCGAGGGCGGGTGGGAGGGGCAACAGACAACCGAGGGTGGGTGGGAGGGGCAACAGACAACCGAGGGAGGGTGGGTGGGAGGGGCAACAGACAACCGAGGGAGGGTGGGTGGGAGGGGCAACAGACAACCGAGGGTGGGTGGGAGGGGCAACAGACAACCGAGGGAGGGTGGGTGGGAGGGGCAACAGACAACCGAGGGAGGGTGGGTGGGAGGGGCAACAGACAACCGAGGGAGGGCGGGTGGGAGGGGCAACAGACAGAGGGAGGGCGGGTGGGGGGCAACACAGACAGAGGGAGGGCGGGTGGGAGGGGCAACACAGACAGAGGGAGGGCGGGTGGGAGGGGCAACACAGACAGAGGGAGGGCGGGTTGCACAGACAGAGGGAGGGCGGGTGGGAGGGGCAACACAGACAGAGGGAGGGTGGGAGGGGCAACACAGACAGAGAGGGGCAACACAGACAGAGGGAGGGCGGGTGGGAGGGGCATCACAGACAGAGGGAGGGCGGGTGGGAGGGGCATCACAGACAGAGGGAGGGCGGGTGGGAGGGGCATCACAGACAACAGAGGGAGGGCGGGTGGGAGGGGCAACAGACAACCGAGGGAGGGCGGGTGGGAGGGGCAACAGACAACCGAGGGAGGGCAGGTGGGAGGGGCAACAGACAACCGAGGGAGGGCGGGTGGGAGGGGCAACAGACAACCGAGGGAGGGCGGGTGGGAGGGGCAACAGACAACCGAGGGAGGGTGGGTGGGAGGGGCAACAGACAACCGAGGGAGGGTGGGTGGGAGGGGCAACAGACAACCGAGGGAGGGTGGGTGGGAGGGGCAACAGACAACCGAGGGAGGGTGGGTGGGAGGGGCAACAGACAACCGAGGGAGGGTGGGTGGGAAGGGCAACAGACAACCGAGGGAGGGTGGGTGGGAGGGGCAACAGACAACAGAGGAAGGGTGGGTGGGAGGGGCAACAGACAAAAGAGGGAGGGTGGGTGGGTGGGAGGGGCAACAGACAAAAGAGGGAGGGTGGGTGGGAGGGGCAACAGACAACAGAGGGAGGGCGGGTGGGAGGGGCAACAGACAACCGAGGGAGGGCGGGTGGGAGGGGCAACAGACAACCGAGGGAGGGTGGGTGGGAGGGGCAACAGACAACCGAGGGAGGGTGGGTGGGAGGGGCAACAGACAACCGAGGGAGGGTGGGTGGGAGGGGCAACAGACAACCGAGGGAGGGCGGGTGGGAGGGGCAACAGACAACCGAGGGAGGGCGGGTGGGAGGGGCAACAGACAACCGAGGGAGGGCGGGTGGGAGGGGCAACAGACAGAGGGAGGGCGGGTGGGGGGCAACACAGACAGAGGGAGGGCGGGTGGGAGGGGCAACACAGACAGAGGGAGGGCGGGTTGCACAGACAGAGGGAGGGCGGGTGGGAGGGGCAACACAGACAGAGGGAGGGCGGGTGGGAGGGGCAACACAGACAGAGAGGGGCAACACAGACAGAGGGAGGGCGGGTGGGAGGGGCATCACAGACAGAGGGAGGGCGGGTGGGAGGGGCATCACAGACAGAGGGAGGGCGGGTGGGAGGGGCATCACAGACAACAGAGGGAGGGCGGGTGGGAGCAACACAGACAACAGAGGGAGGGCGGGTGGGAGGGGCAACAGACAACCGAGGGAGGGCGGGTGGGAGGGGCAACAGACAACCGAGGGAGGGCAGGTGGGAGGGGCAACAGACAACCGAGGGAGGGCGGGTGGGAGGGGCAACAGACAACCGAGGGTGGGTGGGAGGGGCAACAGACAACCGAGGGAGGGTGGGTGGGAGGGGCAACAGACAACCGAGGGAGGGTGGGTGGGAGGGGCAACAGACAACCGAGGGAGGGTGGGTGGGAGGGGCAACAGACAACCGAGGGAGGGCGGGTGGGAGGGGCAACAGACAGAGGGAGGGCGGGTGGGGGGCAACACAGACAGAGGGAGGGCGGGTGGGAGGGGCAACACAGACAGAGGGAGGGCGGGTTGCACAGACAGAGGGAGGGCGGGTGGGAGGGGCAACACAGACAGAGGGAGGGCGGGTGGGAGGGGCAACACAGACAGAGAGGGGCAACACAGACAGAGGGAGGGCGGGTGGGAGGGGCATCACAGACAGAGGGAGGGCGGGTGGGAGGGGCATCACAGACAGAGGGAGGGCGGGTGGGAGGGGCATCACAGACAACAGAGGGAGGGCGGGTGGGAGCAACACAGACAACAGAGGGAGGGCGGGTGGGAGGGGCAACAGACAACCGAGGGAGGGCGGGTGGGAGGGGCAACAGACAACCGAGGGAGGGCAGGTGGGAGGGGCAACAGACAACCGAGGGAGGGCGGGTGGGAGGGGCAACAGACAACCGAGGGTGGGTGGGAGGGGCAACAGACAACCGAGGGAGGGTGGGTGGGAGGGGCAACAGACAACCGAGGGAGGGTGGGTGGGAGGGGCAACAGACAACAGAGGGAGGGTGGGTGGGAGGGGCAACAGACAACCGAGGGAGGGTGGGTGGGAGGGGCAACAGACAACCGAGGGAGGGTGGGTGGGAGGGGCAACAGACAACAGAGGAAGGGTGGGTGGGAGGGGCAACAGACAAAAGAGGGAGGGTGGGTGGGTGGGAGGGGCAACAGACAAAAGAGGGAGGGTGGGTGGGAGGGGCAACAGACAACAGAGGGAGGGCGGGTGGGAGGGGCAACAGACAACCGAGGGAGGGTGGGTGGGAGGGGCAACAGACAACCGAGGGAGGGTGGGTGGGAGGGGCAACAGACAACCGAGGGAGGGTGGGTGGGAGGGGCAACAGACAACCGAGGGAGGGCGGGTGGGAGGGGCAACAGACAACCGAGGGAGGGCGGTTGGGAGGGGCAACAGACAGAGGGAGGGCGGGTGGGGGGCAACAGACAGAGGGAGGGCGGGTGGGGGGCAACACAGACAGAGGGAGGGCGGGTGGGAGGGGCAACACAGACAGAGGGAGGGCGGGTTGCACAGACAGAGGGAGGGCGGTGGGAGGGGCAACACAGACAGAGGGAGGGCGGGTGGGAGGGGCAACACAGACAGAGAGGGGCAACACAGACAGAGGGAGGGCGGGTGGGAGGGGCATCACAGACAGAGGGAGGGCGGGTGGGAGGGGCATCACAGACAGAGGGAGGGCGGGTGGGAGGGGCATCACAGACAACAGAGGGAGGGCGGGTGGGAGCAACACAGACAACAGAGGGAGGGCGGGTGGGAGGGGCAACAGACAACCGAGGGAGGGCGGGTGGGAGGGGCAACAGACAACCGAGGGAGGGCAGGTGGGAGGGGCAACAGACAACCGAGGGAGGGCGGGTGGGAGGGGCAACAGACAGAGGGAGGGCGGGTGGGGGGCAACACAGACAGAGGGAGGGCGGGTGGGAGGGGCAACAGACAACCGAGGGAGGGTGGGTGGGAGGGGCAACAGACAACAGAGGAAGGGTGGGTGGGAGGGGCAACAGACAAAAGAGGGAGGGTGGGTGGGTGGGAGGGGCAACAGACAAAAGAGGGAGGGTGGGTGGGAGGGGCAACAGACAACAGAGGGAGGGCGGGTGGGAGGGGCAACAGACAACCGAGGGAGGGCAGGTGGGAGGGGCAACAGACAACCGAGGGAGGGTGGGTGGGAGGGGCAACAGACAACCGAGGGAGGGTGGGTGGGAGGGGCAACAGACAACCGAGGGAGGGCGGGTGGGAGGGGCAACAGACAACCGAGGGAGGGCGGGTGGGAGGGGCAACAGACAACCGAGGGAGGGCGGGTGGGAGGGGCAACAGACAGAGGGAGGGCGGGTGGGGGGCAACACAGACAGAGGGAGGGCGGGTGGGAGGGGCAACACAGACAGAGGGAGGGCGGGTTGCACAGACAGAGGGAGGGCGGGTGGGAGGGGCAACACAGACAGAGGGAGGGCGGGTGGGAGGGGCAACACAGACAGAGAGGGGCAACACAGACAGAGGGAGGGCGGGTGGGAGGGGCATCACAGACAGAGGGAGGGCGGGTGGGAGGGGCATCACAGACAGAGGGAGGGCGGGTGGGAGGGGCATCACAGACAACAGAGGGAGGGCGGGTGGGAGCAACACAGACAACAGAGGGAGGGCGGGTGGGAGGGGCAACAGACAACCGAGGGAGGGCGGGTGGGAGGGGCAACAGACAACCGAGGGAGGGCAGGTGGGAGGGGCAACAGACAACCGAGGGAGGGCGGGTGGGAGGGGCAACAGACAACCGAGGGTGGGTGGGAGGGGCAACAGACAACCGAGGGAGGGTGGGTGGGAGGGGCAACAGACAACCGAGGGAGGGTGGGTGGGAGGGGCAACAGACAACCGAGGGAGGGTGGGTGGGAGGGGCAACAGACAACCGAGGGAGGGTGGGTGGGAGGGGCAACAGACAACCGAGGGAGGGTGGGTGGGAGGGGCAACAGACAACCGAGGGAGGGTGGGAGGGAGGGGCAACAGACAACCGAGGGAGGGCGGGTGGGAGGGGCAACAGACAACCGAGGGAGGGCGGGTGGGAGGGGCAACAGAGGGAGGGCGGGTGGGGGGCAACACAGACAGAGGGAGGGCGGGTGGGAGGGGCAACACAGACAGAGGGAGGGCGGGTTGCACTGACAGAGGGAGGGCGGGTGGGAGGGGCAACACAGACAGAGGGAGGGCGGGTGGGAGGGGCAACACAGACAGAGAGGGGCAACACAGACAGAGGGAGGGCGGGTGGGAGGGGCATCACAGACAGAGGGAGGGCGGGTGGGAGGGGCATCACAGACAGAGGGAGGGCGGGTGGGAGGGGCATCACAGACAACAGAGGGAGGGCGGGTGGGAGCAACACAGACAACAGAGGGAGGGCGGGTGGGAGGGGCAACAGACAACCAAGGGAGGGCGGGTGGGAGGGGCAACAGACAACCGAGGGAGGGCGGGTGGGAGGGGCAACAGACAACCGAGGGTGGGTGGGAGGGGCAACAGACAACCGAGGGAGGGTGGGTGGGAGGGGCAACAGACAACCGAGGGAGGGTGGGTGGGAGGGGCAACAGACAACCGAGGGAGGGTGGGTGGGAGGGGCAACAGACAACCGAGGGAGGGTGGGTGGGAGGGGCAACAGACAACCGAGGGAGGGTGGGTGGGAGGGGCAACAGACAACAGAGGAAGGGTGGGTGGGAGGGGCAACAGACAAAAGAGGGAGGGTGGGTGGGTGGGAGGGGCAACAGACAAAAGAGGGAGGGTGGGTGGGAGGGGCAACAGACAACAGAGGGAGGGCGGGTGGGAGGGGCAACAGACAACCGAGGGAGGGTGGGTGGGAGGGGCAACAGACAACCGAGGGAGGGTGGGTGGGAGGGGCAACAGACAACCGAGGGAGGGTGGGTGGGAGGGGCAACAGACAACCGAGGGAGGGTGGGTGGGAGGGGCAACAGACAACCGAGGGAGGGCGGGTGGGAGGGGCAACAGACAGAGGGAGGGCGGGTGGGGGGCAACACAGACAGAGGGAGGGCGGGTGGGAGGGGCAACACAGACAGAGGGAGGGCGGGTTGCACAGACAGAGGGAGGGCGGGTGGGAGGGGCAACACAGACAGAGGGAGGGCGGGTGGGAGGGGCAACACAGACAGAGGGGCAACACAGACAGAGGGAGGGCGGGTGGGAGGGGCATCACAGACAGAGGGAGGGCGGGTGGGAGGGGCATCACAGACAGAGGGAGGGCGGGTGGGAGGGGCATCACAGACAACAGAGGGAGGGCGGGTGGGAGCAACACAGACAACAGAGGGAGGGCGGGTGGGAGGGGCAACAGACAACCGAGGGAGGGCGGGTGGGAGGGGCAACAGACAACCTAGGGAGGGTGGGAGGGGCAACAGACAACCGAGGGAGGGCAGGTGGGAGGGGCAACAGACAACCGAGGGAGGGCGGGTGGGAGGGGCAACAGACAACCGAGGGTGGGTGGGAGGGGCAACAGACAACAGAGGGAGGGCGGGTGGGAGGGGCAACAGAGAGAGGAATGTAGCTGGGCAGGAAGAACACAGTATGGGGAGAAGTACACGAGGGAGACTGCTAAAAAAGGTGCACTGTTGTACAGTGCTTAAACAAAAAGGAAAATGTAATGCCTAAAAAAATGAACGATGGAAGTACAAAAGTAATGCCTCTATGCTCCTGGGGAAAGAAAAACACACAAATAGGGAAAAAAAACTATGGCAGCTGGCCAATAATTGTAATTGTACTTATATTGCACTTGCGACCCCTGACAAGGCGGCAACACGCTTTTCGGAGAGTAGCAAAAAGCAATCAAAGGAGAGTGACAATAAAAACCAACCAATGGTAAGCAATGGACGGCCTCTAAGCCCACTGTTAGAAAACAATATCTTGAACGAGACAGTGAATTGGCAAAACCTAAAAAAAGTGTATAAACTCAGCCGAGACGTGTATGGATTTTAGCATGAAGTGTTACAACTTACAACTGACCATGGGGCAATGTCTTTTAACCTTTGACTACTTTAGATGCCTGCTGGTTATTTTGCATTAACTATTTATATGATTTCTATGTGCTACCACAAATGTCCGTTTTCTCTTAGAGTGCATACAGCAGGTGCAATGTGTTCTGTCTCTCATTGTCTGTGATAAGTCTTGTAAGGTTGTATTTCATATACAGGGCCACAAACCCTCTGTGAGACTAGTAAGCGGGATCTCCAGTTCTCCATCTAATTTCCCCACTAAAGTACCAAGCCCTCATGCATAATGTTTATGAATTACAATTCCATTACTTCGCAAAAATGTATCTGTTTAATTCCCAACATTAGAAAAGTCTTAGACTGCCATAAGCCTTATCTTTTTTAAGTATTTACTATGTTCAACAAACTACATGGAATGAAAAGGCATTCCTACTAAAATGCTGCTAGGTAACCAAGAAAAGCAATCTCTTGACAAGGCCAACAGTGAAAGCAATTCAGAACGCTAGTCACCTGTAAAGGTCGCCGGGCAGAAGAACACTGCTCCCAGGTTATACGTGCACCGAACTGATCTGTTCATCGCTTTTTACGAGGTCCTTGGGTGTCGGACGAAGGAGAGGGTTGTGACGAAGGAGAGGGTTGTGGCGAAGGAGAGGGTTGTGGCGAAGGAGAGGGTTGTGGCGAAGGAGAGGGTTGTGGCGAAGGAGGGGGTTGTGGCGAAGGAGGGGGTTGTGGCGAAGGAGGAGGGAAGGTCGGGTCAAGGTGCTTCGGCTGTTTAAAAAAGGAGAACATTCCTAGAAAACACCAACAGGCAACTCACGTGGTGTCTTGAAAAAATGCTGATTTTTTTCGCTGCACGTGCCCACATTCTGTGCAGAGCCTGCACGGGCTTCATAGCGCCGCGGCATAATCCGTCTGGCGGCCTCCCGCATCGCTGTCCACTTATCCGAAAGCCGTTACGTAATACTAATACAATACTGTCCTACATATGCGCGGCGGCTCGAGCTGTCCTGTGGCACGACCCGGAGCACAATACATTAGGAGCTCAGTAACCATGCTGGACCAATCTCTAAACAAAAGCCAACGTGGGAAAAACGGACTCCCACAAACGCAGCAGAATAAACAATAACTTAAAATTATCATTTATAGCTTTTCATGCATTAACATTTTCCAAATATACAGCAGAATCCTACCGTGGCCCGTTAGACTCTTTTACATCGTATATGTATATTTTTTAATTTCAAATGAAAACGGCTCAAAACAAACCAAAAAAGCCGCTGTTGATTCCCATTGTTCACCCAAAAGTGCCAGTCAGTTAGTTACTGCAGTGACCCTCGTGGCTTTACAAAAGTGTACAAGGACCTCCTATATCCTGTCTGACCACGGGGTGTCGCTGCTGCATGACCATTTCGGTTTTTGAAAAGAGAATATGTCCGTGTTGCAAGCCTAATTTAGTAATAAAAAATGAGCGTGTAATATCCCAACCAATGAATCTACAGAGCTCCAACCCACGTCTACACGTTATTAGTTACAGAACATGTTTGGTAAGAGCTGGTGCACTCCACGCCCAAAGGCATCCCTGGCTAGGAAAAACGTACCTGACAAGGATGCCCTATTGGAATTCTGTGATCATCCAATCCAAGGCTGTTCTCCCTTTCCTTGTTAATTATATGACTTTGGTTACCGACAGGGAATGTACCTGTGTACAGATCCGTTCCCACTAAAATAGAATTAGTTGAGCCGGATGCAGAACATCTTCACAGTACACCTCAATTGAGATTTATATGAATCTTTTTTTCAGATCGATCTATTTCCAAACTATTTATAAAAACCATCTAGGCACAAACATCACCTTCTTAACCATAATCATGATCAAGTTTAACTACATAAACTCCTGGCGTCTGTTTTACCGCTCCGCTCTTCTAAGCCTTAGGCTTAGGGCTCCAAATCCACAAATCGCCATGGACACCACAATTCAGTCAGGTTTAATTCCTATTAACCAATGTAATTAGCACTTGTCAGCTTTGTTCACCTGCGATTAGCTACAACTTCCAGAATGCAGTAGGTTGCTAAAGAATTTCCAGAACTGGAACATTTGAGTACCATACTGATCCTTGTGAAGTAGTGAAGTAGTGTGGCTCACTGGTTAGAGGCGGCAGACCCGAGAGCAGAGGACGGCCCGGGACCAGGGTTCGATTCCTGGCGCGGCAGGTTTCTGGACCAGGGTCAGCGGACTCGATAATTCTCTCGCCACTCTGATCAGCGATCACACTCGGCAACTCTGGGCATTAGCTTGCCTCATCTTCACTAACGGCCCCACCAGACCGCCGGGGATGCCTGGTCTCACCCTGGAGATACCCATTAAGGGACCATCTCTCAGGGAAGCCAGGAAGGGTTTCGCAGCGGTCGAAGCGCCTTGGGACCCTACGGGTAAGTAGTGCGCTATATAAATGCCTATACACATACACATTCTTCGCTAACAACCACCACTAAAAATGCAAAAAACAAAGTCGCTGCCCCAAAGAAGCAGTGTACTTTAATTATAAACAAATAAGGCACATGGAAAAGGGAGGATGTGAAATTTGACAGCATCTGTATCCCAACTCTGAGATCTAACCGGATTGATGGTTTGAAGACCAGATTTGAAATTTTCAATCATACCATTTGCAAAATGTTATCAACAAGAAATGTATTAAGTAGATGATAAGTGTAGGAAATCTGCCCTTTCTACAAGATCTCCATGGATTTTTTTGCCGAACCCCATTTTCCTGGCTATATAACTCTGTGAATTCTCCCCTGCTAACCTGTGGCAAAGTGCATGTGCTCCTCCTTTCATTGTGACGAAATTGTAACACACCTGACTGCCATATTAACTTATGTATTAGTTTCTAGTATATGGTGCAAATTGTACCCAGGGCCTGTAATTTGAAGGTCATTAGAACACTGGAATGGTGAGTAGAAGCCTGGAAAGCAACATTCCAATGTTGTTTTTCTCTCACAGCTGCTGCTGTGAACAAAGGCCGCTTGGAGCCCGAGGGGATTTAAACCCCACTGGGCCCCGAGTGGCCTTTGTTTTTACTAATTAGGGCAAAATGTTCTAATAGCCTTGGAGACCTACTAGATGGCTCAACTGGCCATTTAAGGCCCATTCCCTTGTTAAAGGCCCTTGCCTTCGGCTCGGGCCTTTAACGATGGATGCGGGCCTTTTAATGGCCGGTAGAGCCTGCTAGGTTGGGCTCCAAGGCTATATTAAAACATTGGAATGTTGAGCGCTCGGTGGAAGACAATGGAGTGCTCCGGGCTACTAATGGCTGGCAGACACACACTTGTGAAGAGGGATATAAGGAGGAGGAACTCACCCGTACCAGTACAAATGGGCGATAGAGTAGAGTGCTTTGTGGGACATCAGACTTCGCCAAACTGCGCACTACATCTTCAGCCCACATTAATTCCATGACACACTATAGTCAAAATGCATATAGAATAAGTAGTTCACAAGGCCTATTTGCATATGATATCAAGATATAAACGGCGCTTAAAATTCACTCAATCTGCCTTAGTTCCAACGTAAATAAAGTCTACACTCTCTGTAGGAGCAATACCATCACATAAGTGTGAAACTTTAAAAGTCAAAAATGAAAAGCCTGTTATTTCAACCTGATTTTCAAATATGTATCTCTCTTAGCTGCAGTTTTTGGAAATTGGCACTCAACAGGCAACGCTTCTGAAGTCCCACCACCCTACTAATCACCCCTCCCTTTGTACTGTTTCTAGATTACCCTATGCCTTGCATTGACACATGAATAAATATTTTATTTCATTTTAATTTTTCAATGTCCACGTGAAACTTCCTCTACGTAAGTGTTATCTACCACCTGCTGGATCTTGTACACACTACAAAACAAGCATTTACAATGCAACAGTTTCGCCTTTGGAGAAGTTAGAGCTATTGGCATTGTAAATGACAACATTTTTATTTATGTGTTGGTTTTGAAAACAGATAAATAAATGGCATTGTCATTTACATTGCCAATAGCTTAATCTCTCGCAAATGTGAGAACTATTGTACCCTACCGACGAGCTCAGCAGACAGCAATTACTACCACACACACACACACCCAGAGCCACACACACACACCCAGAGCCAGCCACACCCAGAGCCACACACACACACACACACAGAGCTCCCCCCACACACACAACCAGAGCAGTCAGATACACACACCCACTGGAGCAGTCACACACACACACACACACTGGAGCAGTCACACACACACACACACTGGAGCAGTCACATACACACACACACACACTCTGGAGCAGTCACATACACACACACACACACACACACTCTGGAGCAGTCACATACACACACACACACTCTGGAGCAGTCACATACACACACACTCTGGAGCAGTCACATACACACACACACACACTCTGGAGCAGTCACACACACACACACACACACACACACTCTGGAGCAGTCACACACACACACACACACACACACACACACACACACACACACACACACCCAGGAGCAGTCACACACACACACACACTCTGGAGCAGTCACATGCACGCACACACTGGAGCAGTCACACACGCACACACTGGAGCAGTCACACACGCACACATTCTGGAGCAGTCACATACACACACACATACACACTGGAGCAGTCACACACACACACACACACTGGAGCTGTCACACACACACACACACACTGGAGCAGTCACACACACAGACACACACTCTGGAGCAGTCACACACACAGACACACACTCTGGAGCAGTCACACACACAGACACACACTCTGGAGCAGTCACACACACAAACACACACTCTGGAGCAGTCACACACATACACACACACACTCTGGAGCAGTCACACACACACACACACTCTGGAGCAGTCACACACACACACTCTGGAGCAGTCACACACACACACTGAAGCAGTCACATACACACACTGAAGCAGTCACATACACACACTGGAGCAGTCACATACACACACTGGAGCAGTCACATACACACACTGGGGCAGTCACATACACACACTGGGGCAGTCACACACACACACTGGGGAAGTCACACACACTCGGGATCAGTCACATACACACACACACACACTGGAGCAGTCACACATGCACACATTCTGGAGCAGTCACATACACACACACACACATACACACACTGGAGCAGTCACATACACACACACTCTGGAGCAGTCACACACACACACTGGAGCAGTCACACACACACACTGGAGCAGTCACACACACACACACTCTGGAGCAGTCACATACACACACACACACACACACACTGGAGCAGACAGAAAAAGGGGGCCTGGAGAAGGTTCATGATGGATGGACTGAGGCATCAGGCAGTAGTTGGGGGGAATCTGTTAGCGAAGGTTGAAAGTGATCACTGCCCCATGTCTTGTGCCCGCCAGGTCGTCCACCAGCCTCTGCAGTGTGCATGTTGACGTGCATACATCTAGGAGCCTATATCGCTGCCGGACTGTGCAGTCTCCTCGGCACGCCGGTGGTGATGTTCCATGGTTGGCCTTTTCTGCTCAGTAAACAGGCTCCACGGGAGGGGGCCGGGGAGGTGTGTGGCTCGCTGCCGGCGTGTGCTTGTAACTGCCGAGCCTCCTGCCTGCCTGCTCTGAGAGCCAAGCCAAGAGAGACAATTCGTTGGCTTGCCCGCCTGGTTAATGGTTCAGTGTATCCACCTCAATCGGCACTACATTCAAATCTGGAGACAAGCAAGAGCCAGTCTGTCGTTCCACTTCCATACAACACGGCTCTTCTTTAGCGGATGAGATGGCGAAATGAATGAATAGCTTGCCACTCCTATCTGCGGTGGTCGGTGGCTTCTGTATGCGCTTTGGCAAGGACACCGCAGCATTCGGTCACCTCAGATTGAGTCTGGGTACCACTAAATAAATGGAGTGGTAAAACATAGCTTGCTTAAAATAATGATATATATGTATACTGTTTTGTAAAGTGTAGTACTAAATCTGTGAACACATTTTTTTAAAAATCTGATTAATGTTAAATGTTGGTTGCTAGGGACTGGAAGTATTCCACAAGCAATTAGCAACAGTCTGATTCACACAGAGAAAACAAAGACTCTGCTGGTTCATCGGGTCGCCATTGAAGAACTCAGCAGAAGGGATCATTCACTCAGAGCCAAGACGATGAGCCCACCACGGTGAGGGAACTGGGATTCATCGGACACACAGACTCAGTACAGAATATCTGCTTTTTCAGAACGGATATTTTACGGAACATAAAACTACTCAAACGATTCCAGTCTGCATCAATTCGTTTAGGAAAAAACATGCTGTGCCTGCAGCCACTGTATAGTTGCTTCGCAAGCTGGACATCACAGATGTCAAGTTAGTATTTGCCACCGAGTTAGCTATCGGTTTGTCATGGTGGGTTTTAAACAAGAAATGTGCAACTGACGCAGCATCTCAGCGGCACGTGCATTAATCAATTGATGGTAACTCAGCAGCTTAGACAACAACAAAAAATCCAGTAGGAACTTTACTGGGTAGAGCGCTTATATCTTGCGCACGTAATAGATCGGTCCTTAAAAAACAGACATACTGAACTAGCTGAAGAACTGTGCTTTTTTGTGGCCATTTATATCATTCTCAAATGTAATCAAGGCAACGTGAATTATGGCGTGAAAACCCACCCTGACCTACAAAATGCATTACCATCTTCCACTACGTCTGAGATATAATGTAGGCATGAACTATTATTTATAATTGGTTTCAATGTAATTCCTTACATCTGACCACATCACAAAAAGAATCAATGTGGGCTGTCGTCTGTGTGCTCGTAGTGTTCTCTGTGTGAGCAGAAGCCCGGGATTGATATGCTCTCCGTGTGTGCCTGAAGTGACGCTCGTCTTTCCGTGCCCTATGACAAAGGCCCTGACGCACGGGCCTCGGGGGCAAAGCCTGTTAAAGAGCAGGCAGGGAGGACGTTCTGCTCAGTGACAGTCTCCTTCCTAAATGAAACACATGTCTAAAGCCTGTATTAGATCAGGAACTGAGGAAATGGTTTGTGCTTATATTAGATCAGGAAACAAACGTGATAACGCATGTGAAGGAGGAAAAGCTGAAGATGACTCTACAAACGAAAACAAAGAACACGAGAACACTGAAATCTGCACTTGGACTTATTTGAAGCCCTCTGCGCTTTAAAAATAAAACTTCGAAAATAAGCATCACGGCACACGGACATCGGGAGGCACACGGACAGCGGGAGGGGGCGGGAACGGGGACAAGAAACACATGTCTAAAGCCTTTATTAGATCAGGAACTGAGGAAATGGTTTGTGCTTATATTAGATCAGGAAACAAACGTGATAACGCATGTCAAGGAGGAAAAGCTGAAGATGACCATACGGCCCGACTCTACAAACGAAAACAAAGATAAGCACACGCACAAGATCATTCAAACATTTTGCCATTACCAGGAGAACAGCACCTCAGCGAGTAACATGCATACGCAGATGTCACACAACTATAAAAAGCGTTCAGCACTCAGTGGGACATCTGCAACTCGGAGAAAGGATCTGGTTGTTTCCAGAACCAACAGGTTTTGTGTGAACGTTGCCACGAGAACACTGAAATCTGCACTTGGACTTATTTGAAGCCCTCTGCGCTTTAATCACGTTCCATGCTGATGACGGAACCGCTCCGTCATCAGCTGCGGTTGGGCTGTGCTGATGACGGAGCGGTTCCGTCATGGCCCGGCCGCCGCGCCTGCGTGGCGCGTTCTATTGAGCGGGGCAGGCCATGACGGAACCGCTCCGTCACCAGCATAGCTCAACCGCGGCTGGTGACGGAGAGGTTCAGTCACCAGCAGGCGGCGGCCGCCCCGCCCTGTTAGCGCTGCGGCGGAATAGCCGCCGCAGCGAAAGGGTTAATAATAAAACTTCGAAAATAAGCATCACGGCACACGGACAGCGGGAGGCACACGGACAGCGGAAAGGGGCAGGCAGGCACACTGGCAGCGGGAGGGGGGCGGGAACGGGGACACGAACAGCGGGAGGCGGGGCGGCAGGAACGGGAAGACGGACAGCGGGAGGGGGGTGCGGGAACGAACGGGCACACGGAAAGCACTCACCTGGACCTGGACTTCCTGCGGCGGTAAGCCGCTGAATGACGAAAACAAACCTGGACGCCCACAAAAAATAAACCCCGCCCACGGCCGCGATGACGACGCAAAAAGGGTGGAGAGGGAAGAAATCGCGGGAACGCCCACGAATCTAGTCCGGCCATGACGGACAGATCTCTGTTCCAATGGCTAGCCTCCATTTATGGAGCTGGTCAATGGAACAGAGGGGCGGATTCCCAAGCACATATTATTCTCATTAGGTTTTCACCTGCGCCGAAAAGCTGCGCAGAGCGCAGCCTTCGGCGAGGCAAAACCTAAAAACTATTAAATATGTAAACATCCCAAAATACAGCGAAAAAAAAAAGACAATGGAAATCACAGGGGTCACCTTGCTGAATGATAACATTGACTAAAAGCTGATCTTAAATTCTTGCGAGTTTTGTCAAATTAAAGTACCACTCAACTGTTTCAACAAATGAATGATGATTCTGAAAACACAGGAAACGATCTTATAGTTCACATAAAAATCAGATAAATTCTTATATTGAACTTCAGGAGGATTTTTTGCTATAACACTCCCTCTGTAACAACACAGTAATGCATTTCCAATATAGACAAACTTTCCCCATGTCTTTGCAAACCAGAGTTGAGACACAGGAGCAGTAGCACCCAGATGGCTGAGGACCAACCACAAAAGGAGGTGCTGGTTTGCGTCGATCGCTTCAGGTCGAATTATAGTGCTATCCCAAAGACAGCCTGAGTGTGTAATAAATAAGTATCCATTCACTCCGCCAACATCTGCAGAAGACTTGTGAGAAATGAACTAAGCTTTGCTTATGATTAGATGGCTTGATCTCTCCATGAAAATTGTGCTTGTGTGGAATGCTGCAGTTAATGTTAGCTGGCAAAGCGCTGCTCAATGCCTTTTCTGAATCTCTTTGCATTGTGTAAACATATTTAAATACAAAACAAATAAAATTTTCCATAAACAAAGCACATAATTGTAATGTATATTTAGAACACACGAATACAACTGAAAAATATTTCCTTGAGATGTCCCTATTAGAAATCCCCTAAAGAAGTGTTACTTGCTAACATTTGAAAAGTCCATTCAGAAACATTTTGAAATTGTTAATTCTGCCATACTGTGCATCATAAACAAAACTTGGAAAAATAAATAAGCATAAAAAAACTGGTCATGACGAAAGAGCTATGTATGAAAGAAGGGTATGTCACTGATTGCCCAAAGTCTGTGCTGGCAAGAGAGCTCATTGAATTAATTACATCATCGCAGAAATAGGTGAGACACACGAGACAACTTAGCTCAACTGTCTACCCAGGAAAATTACATGTGCACCTCTAAGTAGTGTAGCAGTAGCATCACTTACAGTGTGCTAAATAGCACTCAATTTGTAGAATGATCAGTATGGGTACCAAGTCTCATCATTGTCACGCATTCTAACATGAAAATAATCATGAGTAAAGTCTTACTAACCAACAGGTCTCCCAAATTTGGATGTTCGCCGTCATTCACCTCAATGGTCCGATATTTGAAGGGAAAAAAAGGAAATATGGCTCAGTGAGTTAAAGACTGGCTAGAACATTCAATGTGACCTTCAAATGGTGAGCCAGAATCCCGGGAAGGCTAACTCAGCCTTTCACCCTTGAAATGTCAGTAAAGTGAATATATATATACTACAGCAGAAGAGCGATCCCCCAGCAAGTGTCCACCCACTAGACACAAGGGATACTTGTACTCCCCAACCCTGTTTAAAATGACCAGTCTTTCTGCCTCTCTGGGGGGCAGAGGTGTGTAATTACCCTGGGGGGGGGGGGCACTAGACACCAGGGACTTATTTTGTTTTATAAAAAATATAGGGATAGGACATGACCTTGCCCCCACCCAAAATGCATAGGGCAACAGTCTTTCGATCCTCCTCTGGGGGGCAAACGGGGTAATTACACTTGATCTACTAGGCATGGGGCAGTAATACCACAAGATGCCAGTGAATGTTTTTGGTTTCTTTTAAATATAGGCACGGAGGCTGCCCAGCATGAGCATGCCCTCACCCCCAAATAAATGGGGCAACAATCAATCTGTTACCCATGGCGGCAAATGAGGTAATTACCTCGATCTGCCCCGGGGTCGGGGCAGAAAGCTCAGTAGATGTCAAGTAAAGTTTTTTATTTATAAAATGTAGGGGTGTTTTTAATGTTTTGAAATATTATGTGGGGGGCTACCCAGCATGGGCATGGGGCAGGGCAATGCCCCTACCCCAAGTAAATGGCCCAACAGTCTTTCTGCTCCTCTTGGGGGGGGGGGGGGGGGGGGCAGATGGAGGTAATTACCGACCATCTGCCTACCGGAGAGGGGGGCAGAAAGCTCAATATTATATTATTTTATATATATACATACATATACATATATATATATATATATATATAGTCATGTGATCAAGGACGGGGCGACCCTGCTGAAACGCGTCATGTTGTGTGAAGGCTACATTAAACTGCACTAATTTCTAAAAACCTTTGTGGTGGTCCGTTCCTGTGGAAGTGAAGGAGTTTGCTTTTCTGCTCAGGATTTGAGATATATATATATATATATATATATATATACCGTAAAGCTCGCACAATTCCTCGGATCAGAAAAGAAACGAGCGTAGACCCAGATTCAGTGTCAGTTTAATTTATTTTAAAACACCACCAGCCGCCATCACTATATATATATGTTTGGGTTAGGCCCACCCACCTTCACCCTGGGGCCAAAATAAACAAACGTTTGGGGAAACTTACTCTGGTATCGAGCCATACCCCTGATCCAATGGAGTCAATGTTATCTTTCCTCCCCCCGAAGGGCAAATATGAGCTTGTCTCAATTGGGGAGGTTGCCCCAAACTTGCCCCCAGGGGGAAAAATCCACCTGCGACCAAGGATTTTGACTGAGGCAAAAGAAATTTGTGCAGGTGTTGCACTATGGCATTGGCCTCACTCCTCCCCAAAAAGGTACAAACCGGTCTTGTCCATCCTAACATTGGGCATCACACTCACCCCTAAAACACAAAAGACTTTCTGCTCTCCTGCAGACTAAAGCATCCCTTTACAATGGCAAGCGAGAGGACACTTGATGTGAAGTACCATTTTTATCAGGAGATTTGGGGGAATGTTGCGAAGAAGGAGCTTTGTTGCTCCCTGCATATCACAGAAATTAGATCAGAATATGTTTATGCTAGTCCAATTTTTTGGTTTGCAATGAATTATGGGTAACAAAACCTGGGGAGAGCCACACAAGTCACTACACCCTGGATTCCCCCGGGTGTCTAGTATTAAAATGTGTACAAGTTTGGTGCTGGTTGAGCTGGTGCCCAAAATCCACAGCTACCTACCTTGCAAAAAGGATCAATTTTGAGAGGAAAATGTGATGTATTCATGTTGCTTTTTAGGCCGTTTCCGGTCATGGGCACTATGCCTACCCACAGAAGTGAGGTACCATTTTTATCAGGAGACTTAGAGAAATGCTGGGCTGAAGGAAATGTGTGGCTCCCTGCAGATTTCAGAATTTTCCAAAACAGAAATGTGAGGAAAACCTGTTTTCTAGTCAAAGTTTATGGTTTGCAGGGGATTCTGGGTAAAAAAAAACAACCTCAAATAACTAAACAGGTGAATGATGAGCACAGGCATCGATAGTTGTAAGTGCTCTGGTGACAGAGGGTACAGCCCCAGCTATGGCCACGGTCTCTTACCTGTGCTCAAGTGAACGAGAAGGAGGTCCGGTCATCTCTTCTTCCAGCAGTCGGCACTGTCCGATTCGGAGTGAAACGCAAACCACAACGTTTAAAAAAAATTTGAAGTCAACCCGAAGGTAGTACAAGCATTGGCCGCAGTGCCGGGCCGTGAAATATAATAATAAAACCAGGTCCCCCTGGGCTCTCCCCGATGCCCAGCGCAAGAAAGCCTGCATGATGGCGCTAGGATGCTTCCCGCGGCTGAAGAGGGCCGTCTTCACATGCTGGCAGCCGGGCAGCCGGGCAGCAGCTGGCAAACTGGCGCACTAAGGGGAAGGGTGGGCTGTAATAGCGCAAAGGGTTCCACGGTTCTTATCTCCCTGTGTAGTTGCGGTCTCACCTTCTGGCTGGCTAAAACCGGAAGTTCTAGAGCGTTCCGTTGCGGGGCGGGACTTCCGCCTTCTGCGGGAAGCCTGCGCTCACCGAGTGGCTGGCCCAGAGGAGCAGCGGTGACGCGGGGTTCCCAGGCCTGAGAGAAGCCCCGCGTGTGGTGATGCGGCGGAGAAAACACCAGGGGAGTGCGGAGTCTGTAGCAGCGCAGCGACGTGGCAAAAGAGCCCGGTGAGTAGAGTGGGGGGGATGTGTGTGTGTGTGTGTGTGTGTGTGTGTGTGTGTGTGTGTGTGTGTGTGTGTGTGTGTGGGGCGGGGGGATGGCTGAGGCTTGCAAGGGAGACAGGAGATGAACAGCGCGTGACTAAGTCACGTGGTGAACGCGCGCGACCCGATCCCGGCCTGCAGCCTACGCGTGCCCATCTCCGGTCTCCCTTTTAGGGCCCTTGAAGCAAACACGACGACTACAGGTTTTGCAGGCAACAGCGCTTTCGCGCTGTGTCACCAGGTCGAGACCTAAAAAGGGCTAGCAATTGGGGAAGGGGGCAGGAGTGAATGACGGGTAGTCCGCAGGTGCCTGATGCTTGCACACCAGGCTTAAGTAAAAGGCATCTATAAAGTGAGGCTAGATGCGGTGGGCCTTGTGGTGAGAAGCTGGTCATAGGAGCACACCAGGGTCATCGGACAGCCCCTATCCCGCCACTGGGTGTACGTACAATCTTGTCCATCACAGAGTAATGCAGCAGACGAAGTGCCTTTTATTAACACTATCCACCCTAATTGTGAAATACAGTTCTTTGTGTAAAACATATGGCATTGCACTTAAAGAGAAAGCAGAGCTTCACATGCACTGTCCACATAACATCTGATATTTATTTTATTATGCACCCTGCAGTTATAATTTAGAAGTGATCTTTAGTTTTGTTTCCACTCTGGAAGTGATTCTTTTTTGGTCTCGTGTGGCGTACTGCGCACATGCGCAGTCGAGCTCGCAAGATTTTATGTTTTGAGTGTACTTCACTAGCAAGGGTTAAGCGCCGCCCCCTCTTCTCCATTGGCTGGCGTCCTAAACGGTGGCCAGCCATTGGAGAAGAGGTCCTAGTGACGTTCTTCTTCCTCACTAAGCCCCGTCCTTTTCAGACTGGGCTCCTTGACTTACTGCTGAAGTAAAAGGTTTCTTATCTTCTTTATGGGTCCAGATGGCCCCATGAAGAAGATAAGAAACCTTTTAGGTCAGCAGGAAGTCCGGGCGCCCAGTCTGAAAAGGACGGGGCTTAAAGACAAAAGAGGCTGTGTCATGGCGAGGGATTGTTGCAAACTGTTTGCAGTATTCTGTGCATTTGATGAGCACCTAGCAGCTTTCTGATAATTTTTGCTGTGCCATTTCCATGTCGTGTACATTGTGAGAAATTCTTTATTACATCCATTCCTCTGTGTGGATTCCATTAGTATAATACGCTTGTGTCTTCGCAATGTAGCGAGCTTTTCTTCGGATTCAACTAAAACAGTGTTGAATTTTTTACGTTAAGTCGCGCAGTAAACTCTGTAATCAGCAGCTCTGGATGTTATTACATCCATGTATGTGCACAGTTGCAGTTTTTGTGCTCCTAAGAGTTTTATTTACAACCAGTATTTAAGTAGAGTTTCCCCACGAGTCGCTACATTGTGAAAGAGATGCTCTTGTGACTCATAGCTACAATTGAATTGACTGTTTCTGGGCAGAAGGTGGAGCCGGGGCCGGGCCGCCAGGGCGAATGCTGATTGGAGCCCTGCATTTTACGCACGAACCTGCTACGTGTTAGCATGCGTACTGCTGCTGAAACAAAGTAGAGCGAGGAGGCAGGAGCGGACGCCGGTAGCAGCAGGTTCACTTAAGCAGGAGCTGCGCGTGCTAGAGGCTGTGGCAAGCTGGTGGGGTCTGCTGGCGCCGACCAGCGTTTCCTGCGGCCCATCTGTGGCTGCCCTCATCAGGTAAGGGTGCTAGAGCGGCGCGTGCTTTTTTGTGAGTGGTGAGGTGGCGCTGGAGCAAGCTCGCAGAACCCATTACCATCATTGGACTTGATGGAAGGAGCAGCACGCGGCTGGATTGCACGAGGACAGTGGCTATAAAGGCCACCTCTCTGGGCGGGACTTGTAAGAGGTCGAACTGGTTGCCCTTTTGTGCGTGAGTCTAGGGTGTATAAAGGCGCCCAGGCCAGTTATATCATGTTATAACTGGGACCTTACGTGCCGTGTTACTGACGTATTTTATTGGGCATGGTCTGTGGTATTACTCGTGCCCGTGAGGGGGTCAGCTCTGGATTTTACGTGGGTTCTACCAAGGAGCCATTTCTGTGCGAGTTCTTATTGGGGACAAAGTGGAAACGCAAATTTTAAGCCTCCATTTTGGGTGTGGTCGGATGATTGTATTATAAATACCCGTTGTGGTCATTTGAGGGTCATTTCGTCGTCTTGAATGAATATACGTGTCATTGTGCTATCTGTTAAATGGGGGTAGACTTTAAATAGGGACGGACCTGTCGGGGCTCTGACAGAGCTGTAATTTTAAAACAAAAAAACGGATCTTGATTCGGGACCGGGCCCTATGTTCCTGTCCTCCACTTGTAGTCAAAAACACTGATCGGTTACTCAACAAAGACTGTAAAGCCCCTTCATGTAATACACGTTAGCAGTCTTGTTTTAATTTTTTACCTGTTTTACTTTATCTTGTATACCTCGAGTATTGGCTGTATCCAGATGCTACTGTAGTCTCTTTCATGCAAATTAACACTAGTGTGCAGTGAACTTAATTGATGCCTGTTTGAGTAAGTTTGTGATGTTGGATGTTTATGATGAGCCACAAAAGAGGGCTCTAGAGCGGAGGGTGAAAGGAGTGAGTTTCATGCACTGCTTGGCCTATCTACAGAATTCACAGTTACATATTCGCATGTGTTAACTATAATTATCATTTTATGTGAAAGTGTGTGTGAATGAAGTATACAGCTTTAAAATAAGGACAACAAATGAGAAGAAAATATGCTTCCAAGTGAGGTAATAGGTTGTCTATGCGGAGAAGGGTGAAATGAAGATGAAAGAAGATACTTGCAGACAGAGTTTAAAAAGGTGGTTTTAAAGAGGAAATATGTGTGAAAGGTGCTGGCAGAGTATTTCGGAAATGTCTGGGTAGAAAAAAAGCAGCGTCTAAAAGAGTGAGAGGTTGTAGAGAAACATGGTGTGAAAGGGAAAATGGGAGTGACTGAGACATTGTTAAGAGTACTACCATTTAAACTCATTTATTCTACTCCTCCTCAGTGCTGTTATCACACCAGGCAAGGCCCTCCCGATTTGGTGAGCATGGTAACTCAAATAAAAAATGTTGTCATTTACAATGTCAATAGCTCTAACTTTTGCAAAGGCGAGACCGTTGCATTGTAAATGCTTGTTTTATTAACAAGCAACCATGTGGAACAGAGTTTAACACAAAGGTAAAGTTAAAGGTGAGCCCCAAGATTTAGGGGCTACTGCAATCACCCCATCTCACTGTTGCTGTGAAAGGGCATCTTTATGTACATCCTATGCCAAATAACGAGCTACCAACTGAAATCTGCCCCACTCTCCTCAACATCACCTACTCAGTTGGTCCTCGTTTAGATGCACTTTTAAACGTGTGCCTTTCTACCTCCCATCATTCAGTTTTTCCTTCTCTTCATTTACATCTTTCTCTTCATTGCTTCCTGCCCTTTCCTATTTACTCTGCTCTTTGCTTAGCACATGCTGGCATTTGCCTCACTTTTCTCCAAAGTATTTTCGGCTTGTCTAACCCCGCCTGTACACTTCTTTTCAGCCCACCATCCTCTTGCTATTGCATTTGCTGAGTAAAATGCAGCTCTTCCCTATCCTCCAATGCCCTCAACCCTTTCCTACTGTACATTCCCAGAGAGGTAACCAGGTGATGTTTCTAGATTTACTTTTAAACATGTTTACAGACGACATATGAAATGCCCAAGAATCTGCCACCTTGGTTTACAGGGTGGTGTCCACGCAGGCAGCAGGTGGCCCCAGCGGTGAAAGTGGGCGCATAC
The DNA here is from genome assembly GCF_964263255.1 of Lissotriton vulgaris. Classification (NCBI taxonomy): domain Eukaryota; kingdom Metazoa; phylum Chordata; class Amphibia; order Caudata; family Salamandridae; genus Lissotriton; species Lissotriton vulgaris. The sequence goes on along the minus strand of NC_141689.1, from coordinate 907,268,705 downwards.
ATGCCAGCATTTCGGACCAGGAAAAGAATGATCAGGGGAATGTATTTCTTCTTTGACTTCTATTGAAGCAGAGGCAATTTCCGGCGGGAGGCAGCTAAAATTATGCAATTTTTGGCTTAAAAAATCAAGAGTCTGTCCCCTAATTTTTTTATGGTAAAACTAGGACATGAAACATTAAACTAAGTTGTTATTGCACTTTTACAGAGTGCACTTATAATAAACTGTAATAAAAACACAGTATAAAAAATGCTGCACTTTTACGCACAAAGTATTTATATTCACTGTAAGGCAGAGGTCTTCAAACTGTGGGGCGCGACCCCAGGGGGGCCCTGGAGTCCTGGCAAGGGGGTCGCGCATTCCCCAGCTTCACTTGTCTCTGCAATTCAAAACGTGCGCTTTCCTCCATCAGTAAGTACTCGGCATTGTCCGGCTATAAGTTAAACAAGGACAAATCCGAAGTTAAACCCCTTAATGTACATACTACCAAAGAGGTCCTTGGAAATTCAGGTCTAGCCTGGCAACCGGATGTCATTAAGTACCTAGGAATAGAATTCACCGACAACATACTAAGTACACTCAAGCACAATGAATCGACCACACTAGCGAAAATTAAAAGAATCTTGGATGGTTGGTCGCCGCGATTCATTACATGGTGGGGTCGGATAGAGACGATAAAAATGATGATCTCCCCATTGGTCAATTACCTGAGCTCGATGCTTCCCCTAACGCTCTCTAACGATTTCCACTCAAAACTGGATAAGGTAATTACCTCCTTCCTCTGGCAGGGGAAAAAAGCCAGGATCAGCATGAAAAAGCTACGACTAGATAAATCCTTGGGTGGCGTCAATCTGGCCGACTTTAGACTCTACCAGACCGCCTTCCTGGCCAGATAAGGTGCGATCTGGCTCACACCACAGCCTGATTACACACCTGTGTGGTTACACATCGAAAAATCCCTAGTGGAAGGCCTTGACCCCTCCTCCCTCCTTACCATCAAAGTGCGTCCCGATATCGACTCTAATATCATATTTAAAAACACTAAGAACTCCCTCCTCCATATAAGTAAATCTCTACCCCATCAATTTCGCAATTCAAAGTGGGAATCTCTATGGCGGAATAACACTATAACATACAAAGGTAAACCGCTGTATAATCCTTCTTGGATCAGGAAGGGAATACACTTCCCTCACCACCTCTACGAGGGCCAAACACCACTCACATTCAAGGAATTACAGGATAGATTTCAACTCGAGAACATTGACTTCTACTATTTTCTACAAGTTAAGGTGGCCCTAACCAAAGCAAACTTGGGCAACACATCCCCCTCACTCCCTGGCCTTTTATCCACCCTTAATAGACTTGGCCACCAGGTATCCAGAATGTACAAAATGATCAAACCACAGACATCTAACCTGGTCTCTGCATTACAATCCTATTGGGAATCATATTCCTCCACTCCCACATCTGATAACGAGTGGGCCAGAATTTGGGAATCGACCACAAGACACAAAATTAGCCCAACTCTATCTCAAACTAAATTCTGGCTCCTACACAAAGCCTTTTGGACCCCCAGGAGACTTTTTCTGCACAACATCAAAGACAATGACTCCTGCTGGAACTGTTTGGAAGCGGGAGGAGACCTTGAACATCTAATATTTAAATGCCCCCGGGTTGCCACATACTGGGACAGGATATTTGACTTTGTTAACAAAGCCCTGCACGTTTCTCTCCCGAGAGAATTTGCTACTCTAGTTATGGGTTCTTCCAAAGCTGTCACTTTAAATGAAAATGACAAAGCCCTACTTGATCTTTTACTGACGGCGGCGGTTAAAGTCATAACGTCCAACTGGAAAAATACAGCCAAAGCCTCCTTCCCCCATTGGCTCAACTGGGTTTCTAACCTCAGGGGTGCCGATACCATTGCACTTGCCTCTCACCCCTGGCGCCCATAACACAGGAAAATATGGGTCTCACTTGACGCTCACTTTGATCTCTTCAAACCTCCGTGAGACACCTAAAACTTTGTTGTGGCAAGCAATTTCTCAATATGTCATTTGATGGTTGTGATTCACCCTGCTGTGCTATATGACCGATCTATCTGCCTGCTGACATATCCCTTCGTGTTGTACGGACTTGATGCTTAATTGTCATTTTCTTTATTTACCTGTTTACTTTTTTCCCCCCCGCATGTTATGTTTACTCCATATTATGTTACTTCACCGCTTCTCGATTTATTATGTACTTGTACCATGGACTTTATCTGCTATTATTTGTTCTGTTCATATCACTACCAAACTCTCTCAATAAAAATTTTGTGAAATGAAAAAAAAAAAAACGTGCGCTTTCCTTTAGAAAAAAGAAAGCCCTCCTGGGATGGTGATTTAGATCGATATCAGCTGCTCTCTGAATGAAATGAAAATGTAAAAGTGTAAATGATGCTTGGGAGTAGTTCTGGCTTATTTCTCTTGTTGTTAATTTGTTACTTCATTTAAATCTATTTTCATTTATAAGCCCCGGGCTAAAAGAGGAAGCCTTCCTGGCAATTAGGCATAAGGACAGACGGCGAGCCACACTAGATGGTAGGGACTGCCACAAGAATTCATTCAGTAAGATCTGGCTTTAATTAATCAAATCACTCCAAGCTTTGTGATAACAAAGATTTGGTTTTTGTGAGTGGAAGTGCAAAGCGTTACCAACTGGGCCTGAGAAGTGCTTGCTTTAATTTTAACTGCATTTAGACAGCCCTTAGTACCCCTGAGGAGGTGTTGAAGGGACAGCTATGGAAAAAAATGCATTACAAACTTTGGCATTATTAAAGTCTGCGCTTTGAAGGCACCATTTTATCCTAAAACCATTTCCACCTTTTACAGCATTCTATCTGACACTGTGTAATATAAGTATGAAATAATGACTTACATATTCACAGTGCTTTCTGTCACAGGCTGTGACCTTGTAGCACTAATAATGCACATCACTAGTCTCCACTGAACCAACCAATATGTAATTCTGTGGCTCTCTGGTTACATGCAGACCTCTGCAGTGCTTTAACTAATAGAGATTTCATAATGTACTGCAGTGCATTTCCCACTGAGTAACAACTTTTTTATTTATTTTCCATTTACTACACTATTTTTATGTCGATACCTAATGGTAAAATACCTCAAAAACGTAAAGAGGGCCTTATTTATGAAAATTGTTGCATCGCTGTGACAAAACAGCGAAGCAACAGTTGTTGATAGTTGTCAATAATGAAGAGTACAAATTTTTGTCTGAAGGGGGTCCTTATGCCTAAAAAAGTTTAACAAGTGGGTCTCGACATCAAAAAGTTTGAAGACCTCTGCTGTAAGGGCATTTTTATAACTGCTACACTACAATGTTGAACACATCTCTGCGTTTCAAGAATAAAACTCAACATGAATGAACCATGCAGGTACGTATTTTCTGTACCCATTACTGTAACCAAAAAAAAGTTGTCTCTGGGTAGCAATGCTGTTTTGTTCAAACTTACGTTTACTAAAACATCTTCAGGCGAAAGAGGGTGGGGAAAGGGATTATAGCAACTAACTATCCATGGGGACCTGGGAAGCTCCAGCTTGCTTCAGGGCCAATTAATAGTCCATTGTGACATAATGATGCTCAAATGTACGCTCGGAATTTTATTATGTCCCATGTCCATATACAGAGGACTGAACAGCGAACTACTGCAAGCATTTAAGAACATGCACTGGCATAGGTATACGGTCTGGTTTTGGCATGTCTGTGATTCTTTTGCCAATAAGTGCAAGAGGCTTTTCAAGTATACCAGTGATAAACAAATAAAAACGCTGCCATCTAAAGGTGGCATGTATGTGCTTGCAAAAGTAAAACAAAAATGCAGTAACAAAAATAAATAAAAAACAAAACCAAAGCAGATAATAAAGATTTTGACACTAAAGTGGACTATTAGCAGACAGCCAATGGATGAAGCAGGTTGACCCACTGCCGCCTGATGTATGTTGTGTGGGGTGGGTGGAAGTAAAATGTGATTGACACACGAACAGACCAATACCTGAACTGATTTGATTGAGATCTCATTTAGGTAGGTGTGTGTCAGGAATTTTTAGGAAAACCTAAGGGTAGCGAGACAACTAGCACCAAGATGCCCAAGGCTTTAGAAATTAGATCGTTCATTCACTGCAGAGACTTAAAAATTCCTACAGGCCTGTCTCGAATGAAAGATGTAAAGTGCAGCACTTTCATGTATGGTGCAACTCAGTATGCCTGTTGGTATTGAAGTTACCTATTTGTAGGGCGTAGCACTGTTATAAGTAATGCTGTACGTATGCCAGTGCTAAAATGACTGCAGTGGATGATCCCATCAATGTATTGGTGATGGGGATAGGATGCTTGGGAGCTCTTGGCTGAACAGGCAAGCAATGAGACACAAGATGGTGTCCATGAGGTGTCGCTGGACACAGGTCACCTGATGGTAGCGATAGTTCAGGGGAGGTCCTTGGTTCTTTGTGGGGGTCCTCTTGGTCGTGAGGTGTGCTCTGAAAGACTTCTTGGAAACCGAAGAGGAGGAGTGCTTAGTATCCACTGGGAGGAAGCTCTGCTGAGTGGATAAAGTGATACAGGAGCACGGTAAGCATTTCGCAGCATCCTCCACAGAGGTGCTCCCCATAACAAACTGCATTCACAAGCAAAAGCAAGAAATCGATGAAGTCCTACACATCAACAGAAAGATGAAGGCTACTTTATCACAGGAGTTCTCTGATATTTAAAAAGAGCTGACGAGGGGAAAGGTAAACATTGATCTGTTTTAAGGAAGAGGAGCCCTAAAGGAAAGCTGGCATTTTCTGAGTAGCTGAAGAAAGGTGTGCACCTCGCATGTAAAAGCTATTTCAAATGTTTATACTGTTTGCGAGGTACAGAAAGGAGTTACTGATATCGGTTTATATTGTACACCTACCTTCATTTTCTCTTTCCTGTCAGACAAATAGTATGACCTGGTCCGAAGTGAACCAGCGCACTCAAAATTGTGATCAAGCCATCTGGCTTTATAGTTTGAAATCAAAATATAATAAAGGGCAGAGAGGATCATAGAAAGCTTCTTAAAAGATCACTGCCCACACAGGACACTTCTATTCATGTGCCTGCCGCAATTAATTAAGCAACTATTTGCACTGGGGCTTGACTGCACAGCATATTCTGCATGTGAGGAAGGAAGAAACAAACATTCCCATCAACAATCCATAATCTGATTATTAAAATACAGCAAGAGCTGTGCCTTGCCGATGACTGGATCTGAAGTCTGGACTGAGTTGCGTTTAGTTCAGCAAAGTAAGGGGGAATAACCACCTCTTTCTTATACGTAAAGTGTACTAAAAATTATACAATTACTTCAAGTAGGGGTCCAGCGCTTACTAATAATACTTGTGGGCCACAGACAGCAATAATTCTGGAATGCAGAGGAATGTACATCTTTTTGAATAAAACATAGCATATAAGACAAACATTAGAATGCTATTGTTTTAATGAGTTTAAACTGGAGTGACATTTAATGAGAAGAGATAACCTACAAATATGCTGCACACAGAATATCTTACACTTGTGTTCACACCGTCAGAAGCCTTCATATATATACAAATACCACAACCACAGCACTGAGTTGGCACAAACTACAACCACACAGCTGCGGCCGGAATAGCCACCTAGGCCAGACCAAAAAGGAACTTGTGGGATTCCTCAGAGGTAAATCTGGCAACAGTTGATGATACTATTACCTAACTGAAATAAGTGGTGCCGTGAAAGATCACTAAAGCCCAGAGTCAACCATCCAAATTTGGAGCATGGGTCAAACGGGCTCTCAGGATTCCCATCGGGGGACACAGCAGCATCGTAACAAGTGCACCACTAAACAAAAAAATTATTTAGCAACCCAGTCACTTGCTACAGCCCTGGTACCACCTGTGGCAATTAACTGCTACCACCTTAGACACTATACCACCTCCTGCAGAGTGGACCCTTCTGGTGCTGATGAGGATTAAAGAAATGTCTGAGTCACAGATAGCAGGATCCAATATCCCTGGAGTGCACAGCCTCCTTAGGACTGCGCTGGGATGAATTCCCAAGGATTCTCTATGCACAGGCTTGTCAATCTCCCCAGCCATACAATCTTCTTATTGACACTGCCTGTGACAATATTCTAGCACTCAGTTGATAGAAATTAATAAAAATATATTTTTATTTCTCTATTCTTTTTGTTTTTATTAAGCAATTCAATCATCGAAACAATACAAATATAGGCGTTAAAACATTCCAAATTAGTCAAAATGCAGCATGTTTGCCTAAGTAGCCTAAGGATCTTCTGGCCGGATCGATCCACGGCTTGGTGACTCATGTGGATCGGAGGACTGACTATTAGACTATTAACATAACCCTGTACAAGTGCACTGTGCATTATAGAGGCCCAGCCACCTCACATAAGAGACCTGAACATAACTTCTGGTCTTGTGGCAATCACAGTGGCAGTCCTAATAAGATTTAATGTGGCAGTCTGGCACAGAGGCCTACAAAGGCAGGAGTAATCATGGATGTCGGATATTCAGCTGTGAGATTGGCAGGGCGACAGGAGCCAGTCATCATGACCTTTTTAGGTTTTGGCTAGCGTAGGCTGCACACATGCCCATTCTCGCTGGCGGGATTTAATAAGTTAGAGTACGTTTCACTAGCGAGGTTAAGCCCCGCCGCTCTTTTCCATTTGCTGGCGTCACTGTTCATGCTTAACGGTGACCAGCCATTGGAAAAGAGGACCCAGTGACGTACTTTTTTCTCTTTTAGAGCCGTCCCACTTGGACTGGCTTCCTTGACTTACTGCTGTTGTAAAAGGTTGCTTATCTTCTTTATGGGTCCAAACAGATTGCCCCATAAAGAAGATGATAAACCTTTTACGCCAGCAGTCCAAGTGGGACAGCTCTAAAAGAGAAAACTTGGCATTGTGGCAAGCGCACTTTGGGTATAATCCCAGCACCCGCGCTTTACTTTTAACATTAATAGTAAAGAGCGGGTGCCGCGATTATACCAAAAGTAAAGAAATAGATGTTTTTTTCTATTTCTTCACTTTTGGTATAATCGTGGCACCCGCGCTTTACTATTAATGTTAAAAGTAAAGCGCGGGTGCTGGGATTATACCAAAAGTAAAGAAACAGAAAAAACATCTATTTCTTTACTTTTAGTATAATCGCGGCACCTGCTCTTTACTTTTAATGTTAAAAGTAAAGCGCGGGTGCCGGCTGCCTGGCGAGCGCTTGTCTTGTTAAGTTTACGCTCTAGTTGTTTCCTCGAACTAGCTGGATAGAACCATTTTTATTATGGTGTCTATATCAGCTCTCCCTCAGCGGTCTGCCATCGCTTAGGGGAGCTGTGAGACCTTGACCTTCCCAAGATGGCGGCGGCCGGCTGCTTCCGCTTCCGGCGCAGTGTGGCTGTGGCTGCAGGAGCAGGGTCTGAGCTAGCAACAGTGAGAAGCGATGATGGCGGAGGCCTGTAGTTGGAGCCGCGGGTGGATACTGGGGTTCTACGCCTTCCTGATCGCGGCTGTCCCTGGCAAAGCCACCAGGCACAGGATAGTGACGGAGGACGACAAGATCAAACAGTAGGTCAGGTGAGGTAAAAAATGCCCATATGAGAGAAGAGAGCGCTGGGGCACAGGGGACAAGGTCCAGCCGAGCGATGTCACAGCCCATGCCGCAACGTAGAGTGTGCCTGGCTGGGTATACAGGGGGGGTGGCCTGTTCAGTTGTAGCCCGGGGTAAGGGACAGGATGCTGCTGAGGGACAGAGTGGATTCAGGGAGTGGACTGGTTAAAGGAAAGGGGGATTTTGATACAGCATATGTTCAGGCATTGCGTGAGCCCGGTGTGGGGAGGGACACAAATGTGACAGCAAACTGACCCAACGGCTAATGATCTCCTGGAAGAGGAGATGCCAATGGGAAATACAAAGTGATCTATTCAGTGTGTCCCTAGATAGAATGGCATAATGAGGTACTCAATCTCCAGAGACCTAATGGTATCTCACTGCCTTCTAATATAGAAAATAAACTAGGTATGTACTAAAATAAGGTAATGACTTTCTAAATGTTGTTTTGTAAGAAATGACTTTACAAATGTCAGGTTATATTGTAAGGATAAACCTGTTAGAAAAGTACCGCTTGCCCTCCCGACAGTCAACCCGCCATAATTTATAGCTTTCCGATGTTTCCTCCAGTGTTGTCTAGTTTTAGCATTCTATTACATGAAACCAGTGATAGTACTCACTTGGTCCGCATTAGGACCCTTTGCATTCTTGTTTAGGGATGTCAAAGATGGGTGGAAGCCATTACTCTGCAGTAACTGTTCCATGCATGGTTTGGGGCGGCTTTGTATGGCTTCTGCGTGCCGCTTCCAGAGCACTGCCGCCAAAGGAGCCCCTCCGAACTGGGTGTCGTCAGAGTCCCAGGGATGGAGCGGGTTTGGGATATGGGATGGTGGGTGTTGAGTTTGGATGGTGCTTCTTTTATTAAGGGGTACATCCGATTGTGTGCACATGGGTAAAAGGTGTGGCTCTTTAAAGTTAACGGCGCTGCACTCCGCGCAGATGAAGATACAGGCCTGTCCCTTCATGCACACATTGTTTTCATGGAGAGGCGCAGGGGATGGTTAGCGCCAGGGGCCACACGAAACGTAGGAAATCACATTGTGCTAGCTTTTGACAATAGTTTGGAGTAACATTATTGGTCTGGTGCCCTTGCATCGGAATCCGGAAACTCAACAATTCGTTTGCAGGCTAACTGCGATACATAAGCACTATAGTTCATTAATGTGAGCTCCCGGCTGCTTCACATGCAGATGGGAGAGATGACAATGGAGGGGGCGGCTGCATTACCGAGGCCGGTGACTACGTGTAACTAACGGACCTCAATACGTCCAATCGTGCTCTCCATGATTCCGTTCTTAGGAGAAGCTGGCATCACTTAACCATCCGCATATCTTCCACCTTACTGTGCTCTTAGCTCCTTAAAACCACTCTTAGCATATTCACTGCTTACTTAATATCCCCAGGAGATGCACCAACGGACCCCAATACGTCTGATCGCGTTTAACGCGATCATGTTATCAAAGCCCTTCATGAGAGACTCACAGAACTGCAACTTTGCCATTGCGGTTCAATGTGACTTTAAAACAAGCAATTATAAGTACGCCAGCGGCATAGCAGGGCCCCTGAAACTCCTCATGTATGTTTAAAATCCCCAGGAGGCAGACTTATGGATCTAAATGTGTTTGAGCGCATTCTACATGATAACCATTGTGAAAAGTGGACTCTAACAGACTGTCCCCATAGCTCTCTCTTCACCATGATTTAAATCCCTCACTTCTGGGGAGAGGATGTAGCCTTACGGCTACAGCTATTGACCTCGATGCTGAAGAACCGGGTTTGAGTCTCTGCCATGACGCTCAACATCCTGTGATTCTGGGCATACCACTTAATCTCCCTGAGCCTATTATTAAAAATGCAATCGGTCTCGCTTTTTATTAAATTAAAGCCATTTACTTTGCTATACAATACCATTAGCAAAGCAATTGGCTTTAACTTAACAAAAGGCGAGACCTGTTGTACTTTCAATGCTTGTTAGCTCTGGCTACAAAATGCGTAAGCCATCAGTTCTTCAAACAAGTGCTAAAGGAAATGTAGAGAGAGAGAGTGTTTTACGGGTCAGCCACCCTTCCCATCAGCCATTGGCTTTCCAGCTATTTCAACACTAAGCATTGCTTGGTTGGCCTGTAGATCAAGTCTATGGCATTTTCTGGACATTTACACTGTGTCATTGAACTTACATTACAGGTCTGGTGATTTTGCATAAAGCAGTTCCTTTCTGTGGCTGACGCGGTTACAGTGGAACATGCGGATATGAATCACTGGCACTAACTGGGGACAGTGCCCACCTCTGAACTGACAATTACTACCACAGTGTTGCTACAGGAAAATGCGTACAACAAAAGAGGCTGATGAAGTCAATATTCACAATGCTAAGAGACTGGTCTCCTGCATGCAGCATGGACTCAAAGCCATACAAGGTACATAAGCACTGTGCAAAGTAAGAAAAAGCCAATTGGTGTCGTTTCTAACAGAAATCGCATGCCTGATGTATTAGCTTTATCAATGCTTTTTACCAGGGTTCTCCATAGTTGGTCCTGGAGGGCCGGATTCATACCAGATTTTTTGCATATCAACTTTTAGATCAATGTAGTTATCTAAAAAATTCAGCATGGATCTGGCCCTCTAGGACCGACTTTGGAGAACCCTGCTTTTTAGGTCTCGGAACGTAGGCTGGGCTTGCGCAGTCTTGCTCCGAGATTTAATATTTCTTAGTATGGGGGCTTTAACCCGCCCCTCTTCTCCATTGGCTGGCTTCCTAAATGGAGGCCAGACATTGGAAGCGAGGGGCGCCACTCCGTTCAAGCCCCGTCTTTCGGATTCAGGCGTGTTTTTTGCAGTTTTTAACTCTGTGACGTCATCCGTCACTCAACAGAAAAAACTACGCCCTCGAATGCGAAAATGTCGGTGCTTTTCTGACGCCATTTCTGCCCGACCGCCGCAAGAAATCGAGAAGCTGCCGAGTCCTCCGGTGAGTGCTTGCTGTCCAGCCCCCTCGTTGCTTGTGCTTGCTGTCCTGCCCCATCACGTTGCTCGTGCTTGCTGCCCTGCCCCCTCGTTGCTTGCGCTTGCTCTCCTGCCCCCCCTCGTTGCTCTTGCTTGCTGTCCTGCCCCCTCGTTGCTTGCGCTTGCTGTCCTGCCCCCCTCGTGATCATTGTTCGTGCTTGCTGTCCAGCCCCCTCGTTGCTCGTGCTTGCTCTCCTGCCCAACCCTCGTATGTGCTTGCTCTGCTCTCTTGCCCCCCTCGTTGCTTGTGCTTGCTCTCCTGCCTCCCCATTGCTTGTGCTTGCTGTCCTGCCCCCTCGTTGCTCGTGATTGCTGTCCTGCCCCCTCGTTGCTTGTGCTTGCTCCCCTGCCCCCTCGTTGCTTCTGCTTGCTCTCCTGCCCCCCCCCCTCGCTGGTTGTGCTTGCTCTCCTGCCCCCCATTGCTGGTTGTGCTTGCTCTCCTGACCCCCCCTCGTTGCTTGTGCTTGCTCTCCTGCCCCCCCTCGTTGCTCGCGCTTGCTGTCCTGCCCCCACGTTGCTCGTGCTTGCTGTCTTGCCCCCTCGTTGCTTGTGCTTGCTGTCCTGCCCTCTTGTTGCTTGTGCTTGGTGTCCTGCACACCCCTCGCTGCTTGTGCTTGCTCTCCTGCCCCCCCTCGTTGCTCGTGCTTGCTGTCCTGTCACCTCGTTGCTTGTGCTTGCTGTCCTGCCCCCTCGTTGCTTGTGCTTGCTGTCCTGCCCCCTCGTTGCTTGTGCTTGCTGTCCTGCCCCCTCGTTGCTTGTGCTTGCTGTCCTGCCCCCTTGTTGCTTGTGCTTGCTGTCCTGCCACCTCGTGCTTGCTGTCCTGCTCCCCTCGTTGGCTGTGATTGCTCTCCTGCCCCCCCCCCTCGTTGGTTGTGCTTGCTCTCCTGCCCCCCCCTCATTGGTTGTGCTTGCTCTCCTGCCCCCTCCATGTTGGCTGTGCTTGCTCTTCTGCCCACCCTTGTTGGTTGCGCTTGCTCTTTTGCCCCCCCTTGTTGGTTGTGCTTGCTCTTCTGCCTCTCCCTCGTTGGTTGTGATAGCTCTCCTCCCCCCCCCTCGTTGGTTGTGCTTGTACTCCGGCTCCACCCCTTCGTTGGTTGTGCTTGCTCTCCTGCCCCCCCCCCTCGCTGGTTGTGCTTGCTCTCCTGCCCCCCTTGCTGGCTGTGCTTGCTCTCCTGCCCCCCCCTTGCGTGTTGTGCTTGCTCTCCTGCCCCCCCTCGTTACTTGTGCTTGCTCTCCTGCCACCTCGGGCTTGCTGTCCTGCCCCCTCGTTGTTTGTGCTTGCTGTCCTGCCCCCTCGTTGCTTGTGCTTGCTCTCCTGCCCCCCCTCGCTGGTTGTGCTTGCTCTCCTGCCCCCCCTTGCTGATTGTGCTTGCTCTCCTGCCACCTCGGGCTTGCTGTCCTGCCCCTCGTTGCTTGGGCTTGCTGTCCTGCCCCCTTGCTGCTTGTGCTTGCTCTTCTGCCCCCCCCTCGCTGATTGTGCTTGCTCTCCTGCCGCCCCTCGCTTTTTGTGCTTGCTCTCCTTTCCCCCCTCGTTGCTTGTGCTTGCTCTCCTGCCACCACATGCTTGCTGTCCTGCCCCCTCGCTGCTTGTGCTTGCTGTCCTGCCCACTCGTTGCTTGTGCTTGCTGTCCTGCCCCCCCTCGTTGCTTGTGCTTGCTCTCCTTCCCCCCTCATTGCTTGCTCTCCTGCCCCCTCGTTGCTCGTGCTTGCTGTCCTGCCCCCTCTTTGCTTGTACTTGATCTCCTGCCCCAACCCTCGTTGCTTGTGCTTGCTGTCCTGCCCCCTTGTTGCTTGCTCTCCTGCCCCCCCTCCTTGCTTGTGCTTGCTGTCCTGTCCCCTCGTTGCTTGTGCTTGCTGTCCTGCCCCCTCGTTGCTCGTGCTTGCTGTCCTGCCCCCTCGTTGCTCGTGCTTGCTGTCCTGCCCCCTCGTTGCTTGTGCTTGCTGTCCTGCCCCCTCGTTGCTTGCTGTCCTGCCACCTCGTGCTTGCTGTCCTGCCCCTCGTTGCTTGGGCTTGCTGACCTGCCCCCTTGTTGCTTGTGCTTGCTCTCCTGCCCCCCCTCGCTGGTTGTGCTTACTCTCCTGCCCCCCCTCGCTGGTTGTGCTTGCTCTCCTGCCCTCCACTCGCTGATTGTGCTTGCTCTCCTGCCCCCCCTCGCTTTTTGTACTTGCTCTCCTTTCCCCCCCCTCGTTGCTTGTGCTTGCTCTCCTGCCACCACGTGCTTGCTGTACTGCCCCCTCGCTGCTTGTGCTTGCTGTCCTGCCCACTCGTTGCTTGTGCTTGCTGTCCTGCCCTCCCTTGTTGCTTGTGCTTGCTCTCCTGCCCCACCTCTCGTTGCTTGTGCTTGCTGTCCTGCCCCCTTGTTGATTGCTCTCCTGCCCCCCCTCCTTGCTTGTGCTTGCTGTCCTGCCCCCTCGTTGCTTGTGCTTGCTGTCCTGCCCCCTCGTTGCTCGTGCTTGCTGTCCTGCCCCCTCGTTGCTCGTGCTTGCTGTCCTGCCCCCTCTTTGCTTGTACTTGATCTCCTGCCCCACCTCTCGTTGCTTGTGCTTGCTGTCCTGCCCCCTTGTTGATTGCTCTCCTGCCCCCCCTCCTTGCTTGTGCTTGCTGTCCTGCCCCCTCGTTGCTCGTGCTTGCTGTCCTGCCCCCTCGTTGCTCGTGCTTGCTCTCCTGCCCCCCTCGTTGCTCGTGCTTGCTCTCCTGCCCCCCTCGTTGCTTGCGTTTGCTGTTTTGCCCCCTTGTTGCTTGTGTTTGCTGTCCTGCCCCCTCGTTGCTTGTGCTTGCTCTCCTGCCCCCCCTCCTTGCTTGTGCTTGCTGTCCTGCCCCCTCGTTGCTTGTGCTTGCTGTCCTGCCCCCTCGTTGCTCGTGCTTGCTCTCCTGCCCCCCCTCGCTGGTTGTGCTTGCTCTCCTGCCCCCCCTTGTTTTCGTGCTTGCTGTCCTGCCCCCTCGTTGCTTGTGCTTGTTGCTTGTGCTTGCTGTCCTGCCCCCTCGTTGCTTGTGCTTGTTGCTTGTGCTTGCTGTCCTGCCCCCTCGTTGCTTGTGCTTGCTGCTTGTGCTTGCTGTCCTGCCCCCTCGTTGCTTGTGCTTGTTGCTTGTGCTTGCTGTCCTGCCCCCTCGTTGCTTGCTGTCCTGCCACCTCGTGCTTACTGTCCTGCCCCTCGTTGCTTGGGCTTGCTGACCTGCCCCCTTGTTGCTTGTGCTTGCTCTCCTGCCCCCCCTCGCTGGTTGTGCTTACTCTCCTGCCCCCCCCTCGCTGGTTGTGCTTGCTCTCCTGCCCTCCACTCGCTGATTGTGCTTGCTCTCCTGCCCCCCCTCGCTTTTTGTACTTGCTCTCATTTCCCCCCCTCGTTGCTTGTGCTTGCTCTCCTGCCACCACGTGCTTGCTGTCCTGCCCCCTCGCTGCTTGTGCTTGCTGTCCTGCCCACTTGTTGCTTGTGCTTGCTGTCCTGCCCCCCCTTGTTGCTTGTGCTTGCTCTCCTTCCCCCCTCATTGCTTGCTCTCCTGCCCCCCCTCGCTGGTTGTGCTTGCTCTCCTGCCACCCCTTGTTGCTCGTGCTTGCTGTCCTGCCCCCTCGTTGCTTGTGCTTGTTGCTTGTGCTTGCTGTCCTGCCCCCTCGTTGCTTGTGCTTGTTGCTTGTGCTTGCTGTCCTGCCCCCTCGTTGCTTGTGCTTGCTGTCCTGCCCCCTCGTTGCTTGTGCTTGCTGTCCTGCCCCCTCGTTGCTTGCTGTCCTGCCACCTCGTGCTTGCTGTCCTGCCCCTCGTTGCTTGGGCTTGCTGACCTGCCCCCTTTTTGCTTGTGCGTGCTCTCCTGCCCCCCCTCGCTGGTTGTGCTTACTCTCCTGCCCCCCCTCGCTGGTTGTGCTTGCTCTCCTGCCCTCCACTCGCTGATTGTGCTTGCTCTCCTGCCCCCCCTCGCTTTTTGTACTTGCTCTCCTTTCCCCCCCTCGTTGCTTGTGCTTGCTCTCCTGCCACCACGTGCTTGCTGTCCTGCCCCCTCGCTGCTTGTGCTTGCTGTCCTGCCCACTTGTTGCTTGTGCTTGCTGTCCTGCCCCCCCTTGTTGCTTGTGCTTGCTCTCCTTCCCCCCTAATTGCTTGCTCTCCTGCCCCCTCGTTGCTGGTGCTTGCTGTACTGCCCCCTCTTTGCTTGCTCTCCTGCCCCACCCCTCGTTGCGTTGCTGGTTGTGCTTGCTCTCCTGCCCCCCTTGCTGGTTGTGCTTGCTCTCCTGCCCCCCCTCGTTACTTGTGCTTGCTCTCCTGCCACCTCGGGCTTGCTGTCCTGCCCCCTCGTTGTTTGTGCTTGCTGTCCTGCCCCCTCGTTGCTTGTGCTTGCTCTCCTGCCCCCCCTCGCTGGTTGTGCTTGCTCTCCTGCCCCCCCTCGCTGGTTGTGCTTGCTCTCCTGCCCCCCCTTGCTGATTGTGCTTGCTCTCCTGCCACCTCGGGCTTGCTGTCCTGCCCCTCGTTGCTTGGGCTTGCTGTCCTGCCCCCTTGCTGCTTGTGCTTGCTGTCCTGCCCCCCCTCGTTGCTTGTGCTTGCTCTCCTTCCCCCCTCATTGCTTGCTCTCCTGCCCCCTCGTTGCTCGTGCTTGCTGTCCTGCCCCCTCGTTGCTCGTGCTTGCTGTCCTGCCCCCTCGTTGCTTGTGCTTGCTGTCCTGCCCCCTCGTTGCTTGCTGTCCTGCCACCTCGTGCTTGCTGTCCTGCCCCTCGTTGCTTGGGCTTGCTGACCTGCCCCCTTTTTGCTTGTGCTTGCTCTCCTGCCCCCCCTCGCTGGTTGTGCTTACTCTCCTGCCCCCCCTCGCTGGTTGTGCTTGCTCTCCTGCCCTCCACTCGCTGATTGTGCTTGCTCTCCTGCCCCCCCTCGCTTTTTGTACTTGCTCTCCTTTCCCCCCCCTCGTTGCTTGTGCTTGCTCTCCTGCCACCACGTGCTTGCTGTACTGCCCCCTCGCTGCTTGTGCTTGCTGTCCTGCCCACTCGTTGCTTGTGCTTGCTGTCCTGCCCTCCCTTGTTGCTTGTGCTTGCTCTCCTTCCCCCCTCATTGCTTGCTCTCCTGCCCCCTCGTTGCTCGTGCTTGCTGTCCTGCCCCCTCTTTGCTTGTACTTGATCTCCTGCCCCACCTCTCGTTGCTTGTGCTTGCTGTCCTGCCCCCTTGTTGATTGCTCTCCTGCCCCCCCTCCTTGCTTGTGCTTGCTGTCCTGCCCCCTCGTTGCTCGTGCTTGCTCTCCTGCCCCCTCGTTGCTCGTGCTTGCTCTCCTGCCCCCCTCGTTGCTCGTGCTTGCTCTCCTGCCCCCCTCGTTGCTTGTGCTTGCACTCTTGCCCCCCTCGTTGCTTGCGTTTGCTGTTTTGCCCCCTCGTTGCTTGTGTTTGCTGTCCTGCCCCCTCGTTGCTTGTGCTTGCTGTCCTGCCTCCCCCAGTTGCTTGCGCTTGCTCTCCTGCCCCCCCTCGCTGGTTGTGCTTGCTCTCCTGCCCCCCCTTGCTGCTCGTGCTTGCTGTCCTGCCCCCTCGTTGCTTGTGCTTGTTGCTTGTGCTTGCTGTCCTGCCCCCTCGTTGCTTGTGCTTGTTGCTTGTGCTTGCTGTCCTGCCCCCTCGTTGCTTGTGCTTGCTGTCCTGCCCCCTCGTTGCTTGCTGTCCTGCCACCTCGTGCTTACTGTCCTGCCCCTCGTTGCTTGGGCTTGCTGACCTGCCCCCTTGTTGCTTGTGCTTGCTCTCCTGCCCCCCCTCGCTGGTTGTGCTTACTCTCCTGCCCCCCCCTCGCTGGTTGTGCTTGCTCTCCTGCCCTCCACTCGCTGATTGTGCTTGCTCTCCTGCCCCCCCTCGCTTTTTGTACTTGCTCTCCTTTCCCCCCCTCGTTGCTTGTGCTTGCTCTCCTGCCACCACGTGCTTGCTGTCCTGCCCCCTCGCTGCTTGTGCTTGCTGTCCTGCCCACTTGTTGCTTGTGCTTGCTGTCCTGCCCCCCCTTGTTGCTTGCGCTTGCTCTCCTTCCCCCCTCATTGCTTGCTCTCCTGCCCCCCCTCGCTGGTTGTGCTTGCTCTCCTGCCACCCCTTGTTGCTCGTGCTTGCTGTCCTGCCCCCTCGTTGCTTGTGCTTGTTGCTTGTGCTTGCTGTCCTGCCCCCTCGTTGCTTGTGCTTGTTGCTTGTGCTTGCTGTCCTGCCCCCTCGTTGCTTGTGCTTGCTGTCCTGCCCCCTCGTTGCTTGCTGTCCTGCCACCTCGTGCTTGCTGTCCTGCCCCTCGTTGCTTGGGCTTGCTGACCTGCCCCCTTGTTGCTTGTGCTTGCTCTCCTGCCCCCCCTCGCTGGTTGTGCTTAGTCTCCTGCCCCCCCTCGCTGGTTGTGCTTGCTCTCCTGCCCTCCACTCGCTGATTGTGCTTGCTCTCCTGCCCCCCCTCGCTTTTTGTACTTGCTCTCCTTTCCCCCCCTCGTTGCTTGTGCTTTGTTAGACGGACCGGGAGGGTCGGCCGAGATTACGGGGAGAGGTCTCCAGGGAGAGCCGTCTCCAACGACTGTACAGATAAGTAACTTCCCCCCCACAGACGGACACCACACAAGATTGAAGGTTAACGAGATTTTATATGCACTTCTTAGGTTACGTTGATATAATACAAGGAGGTCTGGACTCGGGGGTCCCCTCGGTTCTGATCTCTGGTTGAGGAAAAGGGTAGCGGGACAGTCTTAGTTACCAATGAGTTCAATAGCTCTCAATCCTCGAGCTCGGCGTGGTTGCTGATCGGGCCGTGGAGGAGCCAAGCAGGTCCCGAGATGGATGAAGGGTGGTCGGCGGGCTGTGGAGAAGCCAAGCAGGTCCCGATATGGATGAAGGATGGTCGACGGGCCGTGGAGAAGCCAAGCAGGTCCCGATGCAGATGACAGTTACAACGGTCCGCGGCCTCGCCAGCAGATCCGGACGACGGTGAAGGATGAAGGTTACGACGGCTGTGGCAGCGCCAACAGGCAGGATGATGGTGCACAGGACAGAGCTACGGCAGCGCCAGTAGTCCGTCCAGGATGAGTTCTTCTTTCGTCTCTCGACTCCAAGATACAACTGCCTTCCTGTTCTGGAGCTGCCCCAGTTATAGGGCTGGCGTGCTTTGATGTCCGGACCCTCGCACTTGGAGGTCGGGAGGTCCGGGATGAGGGAGTCCAGACACCCAGCAGGGGGGTGGAGCCAGCGCCCGGGGAGGCGATGGGCGAGCGGCACTGGCCGGGGGAGAACCATCGACACCTCTTTCTCCCATTGACTGGCCAAGTAGCTCGCTCGCCTCCTGGGTGGAGGGTGGTGCCGGAATGTCTGAGGCCGGGCTAGGCCCAGGGTTGAGGTCGATCGGGGGCCAGGCGGCCTCGTGGCGAAGTGTCCAAGATGGCGGCCCGGGCTGGGCGCGTGGGTCGGCCGTGGATCGGACCCACGAGGTTATCATGCTCGAGGGCAGGTGTCCCTGAGGGGACGTAGGACGTGCAATGGTGGTGTGTGGTGCTTGTATGACTGGCTCGGGCTTGGTCGAGCCGGGGGAGAGCGGCCCGTCATGTGGCCTGTCCAACATGCGTCCCCCCCAGCTGAAGGCGGGGAGAGTTACCCATCCTCTTGGGGACTCTCTTCGTCGAGGCGGAAAAACCGGGACAGGCCATCCGCGTTGGCGTGGTCAGACCCAGGCCGGTGTTCAACGGTAAAGTCCATACCTTGCAAGGAGATGGACCAGCGTAGCAGTTTTGGGTTTTCCCCCCGCATATGCATCAGCCACTGCAGGGGTCGGTGGTCAGTCTGCACCCGGAAGTGGGTGCCAAAAAGGTAGGGTCGGAGCTTCTTGAGGGCCCATACCACAGCGAAGGCTTCCCTCTCTATGGTGCTCCAGCGTTGCTCCCGTGGTAGGAGTCTCCGGCTGATGAAGGCCACCGGTTGATCAAGGCCTTCGGTGTTCACCTGGGACAGGACCGCCCCAATGCCCTGGTCGGAGGCATCCGTCTGGACGACGAACTCCCGGCTGTAGTCTGGGGCCTGGAGTACAGGAGCGGAACACATGGCGGCCTTTAGCTGTTCGAAGGCCGCTTGACACTCTGGGGTCCAGTTCACCTTCTTGGGCTGATTTTTCGACGTGAGTTCGGTGAGAGGCCCCACGATGGTACCATAGTCTTTCACGAACCTTCGGTAGTAGCCCGTGAGGCCCAGGAAGGCTCGCACCTCAGTTTGAGTGTTAGGGGGTTGCCAGTTCTGGATGGCGGCAATTTTCAGTTGAAGAGGGGCCACTAGACCGCTTCCCACTTGGTGTCCGAGGTAGGTCACTGACCCTTGTCCAATTTGACATTTGCTGGCCTTGATCGTGAGGCCAGCTCGCTGAAGGGCTTGCAACACTGCTTGGAGGTGGTGGAGGTGCTCGGTCCAGTGGTGGCTGTACACAGCGATGTCGTCCAGGTAGGCGGCGCTGAACTCTTCGAGCCCCGCCAGGACCTGATTGACGAGCCGTTGGAACGTCGCTGGGGCATTTTTCATGCCGAAGGGCATGACCGTGAAGTGATAGTGGCCATCGGGGGTGGAGAAGGCAGAACGTTCTTGTGCTCGGGGTGTGAGGCCGATCTGCCAATATCCTGCCGTTAGATCGAAGATGCTGAGGTAGCGGGCAGCGCCCATTCGGTCGACCAGTTCATCTGCCCGGGGGATGGGGTGTGCGTCCGTTCTGGTGACTTCATTCAGGCCCCGGTAGTCGACACAGAACCGGAGTTCGGGTGTGGTTCCGGGGGCGGCTGCTTTGGGGACCAGTACGACCGGGCTGGCCCATGGACTGTCGGAGGGCTCGATGACCCCGAGCGTGAGCATCTTAGTTACTTCCGCCTGGATGCAGGCCCGTACCCGATCAGGTACGCGGTAGGCCCGGTGGCGGATAGGAGGGCTGTCTCCGGTGTCCACATCGTGCACACACCAGGAAGTGACACCTGGGGTGAGGGAGAACAGGCTGGCAAACCGTGATAGGAGGGCTTGGCACTCTTGGCGTTGTTCTTGGGAGAGGGTCTCCGAGAGTCGGACCCCCTCCACGGAGCCGTCTTGCTCCTGGGTCCGCAAGAGGTCAGGGAGAGGCTCGGAGTCGTCCTCAACCCCGTTGTCTGTGGCCATCAAGAGGCTGAGTTCTGTTCGTGCAAAGTGGGGTTTCAGTCTGTTGGTGTGGAGGACTCGGAGCGGATTCCGGGCGGACTCCATATCGATCAGATAGGTGGCGGGTCCCTTGCGCTCGATTACTTTGAAGGGTCCCGTCCATTTGTCTTGGAGAGCGCACGGTTCTGTGGGGGACATTACCCAGACCTGTTGCCCCGGCTCGAATTCAATAGATGAGGCGTTCTGGTCACACCATCTCTTCATGTCCTCTTGACTGGCCTCTAGGTTGGCTTTCGCTAGGTCTCTGAACCGCTGGGACTGGTTGCGGAGGGTGAGGAGGTACCGGAAGACATCTGGAGGACTCTTGGCCGGAGGCAACTCCCAGCCTTCTTTGATCAGGCTGAGTGGCCCCCGTACTGGGTGCCCATAGAGCAGCTCGAATGGGCTGAAGCCTAGGGACTTCTGTGGGACCTCCCGGTAGGCGAAGAGGAGGCACGGCAGCAGCACGTCCCACTGGCGACGGAGGGGTTCTTCCAATCCCCCGATCATCCCTTTTAGAGTGCGATTGAACCGCTCAACAAGTCCGTTTCCTTGGGGGTGATAGGGGGTCGTGAAGCGGTAGGTGACCCCACACTGTTGCCAGAGGGACTTCATGTATTTGGAAATAAAGTTCGTGCCTCTGTCACTGACGACTTCTCGGGGGAACCCCACACGGGAGAAGATCCCCATCAGGGCCCTGCCGACCACTGGGGCTGTGACGGTCCGGAGAGGAATAGCCTCAGGGTAGCGGGTGGCGTGGTCCACTAGTACTAGGATGAAGCGATGGCCTTGTCTTGTACGTGGGTCTAGGGGTCCCACAATGTCTATTCCGACCCTCTCAAATGGGGTCGTGACTACGGGAAAGGGTTGCAGGGGGGCCTTTAATTTGCGGCCGCTCTTCCCACTGGCTTGGCACGTGGGGCAAGATCGGCAATGCTGGTGCACATCGTTTCTCATTTTTGGCCAGAAGAAGTGGGTCACTAGGCGGCTGTAGGTTTTATCTTGTCCCAGGTGCCCTGCCAGGGGGACATCGTGGGCCAGATTTAGCAGGAAGTCTCTAAAGCGGAGTGGCACCACTAGTACTCGGTTGGCCCCCAGCTCGGCGATTCGTTGCTCGCTGTACAGTAGGTCATTGTCCCAGTAGACCCAATGAGTTCCGGAGGTATCCCCTGCGCTTTGGGCGAGCGCTTGTTGTCGGAGTCCCTCAAGGGAGGGACAGGTCTTCTGCTCCTGACGAAATTGTTCTTGTGTGGGCCCCCCTTCTTGAGCCCACTGGTCGAGATTAGCAAGGTCGGAAGGTTGAGCAGGTTCGAGGGGGATGCCCTGGTCGGGGGTCTCGGCGGGGGCGACCGGAGGCGGAGGCGCCGGCCATTCTGGTTCTTCCGGGTGATGGTTGGCACGGGCGGCCATAGACCGGGTGGTGACGCACGCCCAGTCTGGGACGCCCAACATCCCCAAGTGTTCTTTTCGCTCCACGGCTGCCCACGGGGAGCTTTCCAGGTCATTTCCGAGGAGGCAGTCCACGGGGGCGTCGTCTCGGACCGTTACTTTCAACATGCCGGAGACCCCTCCCCACTCAAAGGGGACGCAGGCCATCCGACACAGACTCTCCGAGTTGTCGGCTGATCGTACAGGGCAGAGAATGTTCGGTAGATATTGTTCTGGGGTCACCAGATGACAGCGGACGGCTGTCACACTGGCCCCGGTGTCTCGAAGGGCTTCGGCCCGTTGTCCATTGATGCTCACCCATTGGCTGTACTTCTGGGTGTTAGCGGGTAGGGGGACCCGCGGGACCATGTCTCTTCCCCCTAAGCACGCGAGAGTCATGGCGGCTGGCTCCCACCCTTGATACTCTTGCTCGTCTGTTTCTGGTTCCTCGGAGATCTGTTCTTCCCCTAGTGCCGCGGCGGCCACCTGGCGGGGTCTTGGGCTCGGATACTGCGGGCAGCTTGGGTCATTTGCATAGTGGCCTACTCGTTGGCATCGGTGACATGTAACATTGGCTCTGTATCCCGGTCGCGCCGGGGTGCTGCCCCGGTTGGCCGGGGGGGTGGTGCTGGTAGTGGGGGCGGCCGGAGTGTTGTCTCTTCCTCGTCCTTGGCCCCCTCCTCCTCCTCTGGATCGGTGGTGACCATTGTTGTTCCTGTTCTGCTCGTAGGACCCATTCCGGCCCACTCGGGTGATCTCCCACCGGTCAGCTTCGGCTGCGAGCTGCCGGGGATCGGTTAACTTGCTGTCGAGGAGGTGTTGGCGTAGTTCAATGAAGCAGTTGTTGGACAGATGCTCCCATACCATCAGATTGAACAACTGCTCGTAGGTCGTGACGTTGTTCCCTCTGATCCAGCCTTCGAAGGCTCGGCTGAAGTACGTTACATAGTCCACCCAAGTTGTACCTGGAATGCGTGTGCAGTCTCGGAACCTCTGACGGTACATCTCGGGCGTGAGGCCATAGCGAGTGAGGAGGGCCGCTTTCATATGGTCGTAGGAGGTCATCTGGTGGTCTGGGAGCTGTAACAGAGTATCGCGGCCCTCATTGAGGAATTTGCCCCATAGGCCGGCTCCCCAGTCGGCTCTATCGATCCGGTGCGCAGTCATCGCGATTTCATATGCCTTAAACCATTGCTGGATGTCGTCTTCTCGAAAATATTCTCGGACCACATCCTTGGGGATGTGCACTTTTTTGTCCGTGGTCCCGGGGGTGGACGGTCTGTCGGGCACCCCTAATTCTTTATTCTGTTTGCGCAGGTTGATCTCGGCTAGGTTCCGCTCGTGCTCGTACGTTAGTCTTTTTTCCTCGAGCTCCCTTTGCCTCTGTTTCTCCTCTCTTTCTTCTCGGAGGCGAAGGTGCTCTAAGTTTATTTTTTGCTCGGCCAATTTGAGTTCTATGTCCATCTTGAGTCGGGCCATTTCAAGTTCGTGTAGTCGGGCTTTTTCTCTTTCTTGGATCTCGTCTTGCGAGAGACCCGTTCTTTGCTCTTCAGGGGCCGTGTTGGTCTTTTTCGCGGTGCTTTGCTCCGGGGCTTCGACATCCCCGGTCTCTGCCCAAGATTCTAGGGCATGCTTAAAATCGTCCTTGGTACTTAGTCCGGTGGTAGCGATACCTAGTTCGATGCAGAACTGCTTTAGTTCACGATGGCTGTATTCCTCTAGCTTTTCCATTTGGAACTTCTCAGTTGATCCGCTCTCTTTAGTCGACATTGTTGTTCGTTGTGGGGTGAGCTACTCTCTGTACGTTATGCGGTGATTCGGATCGCGCCGCTGGCCACCAATGTTAGACGGACCGGGAGGGTCGGCCGAGATTACGGGGAGAGGTCTCCAGGGAGAGCCGTCTCCAACGACTGTACAGATAAGTAACTTCCCCCCCACAGACGGACACCACACAAGATTGAAGGTTAACGAGATTTTATATGCACTTCTTAGGTTACGTTGATATAATACAAGGAGGTCTGGACTCGGGGGTCCCCTCGGTTCTGATCTCTGGTTGAGGAAAAGGGTAGCGGGACAGTCTTAGTTACCAATGAGTTCAATAGCTCTCAATCCTCGAGCTCGGCGTGGTTGCTGATCGGGCCGTGGAGGAGCCAAGCAGGTCCCGAGATGGATGAAGGGTGGTCGGCGGGCTGTGGAGAAGCCAAGCAGGTCCCGATATGGATGAAGGATGGTCGACGGGCCGTGGAGAAGCCAAGCAGGTCCCGATGCAGATGACAGTTACAACGGTCCGCGGCCTCGCCAGCAGATCCGGACGACGGTGAAGGATGAAGGTTACGACGGCTGTGGCAGCGCCAACAGGCAGGATGATGGTGCACAGGACAGAGCTACGGCAGCGCCAGTAGTCCGTCCAGGATGAGTTCTTCTTTCGTCTCTCGACTCCAAGATACAACTGCCTTCCTGTTCTGGAGCTGCCCCAGTTATAGGGCTGGCGTGCTTTGATGTCCGGACCCTCGCACTTGGAGGTCGGGAGGTCCGGGATGAGGGAGTCCAGACACCCAGCAGGGGGGTGGAGCCAGCGCCCGGGGAGGCGATGGGCGAGCGGCACTGGCCGGGGGAGAACCATCGACACCTCTTTCTCCCATTGACTGGCCAAGTAGCTCGCTCGCCTCCTGGGTGGAGGGTGGTGCCGGAATGTCTGAGGCCGGGCTAGGCCCAGGGTTGAGGTCGATCGGGGGCCAGGCGGCCTCGTGGCGAAGTGTCCAAGATGGCGGCCCGGGCTGGGCGCGTGGGTCGGCCGTGGATCGGACCCACGAGGTTATCATGCTCGAGGGCAGGTGTCCCTGAGGGGACGTAGGACGTGCAATGGTGGTGTGTGGTGCTTGTATGACTGGCTCGGGCTTGGTCGAGCCGGGGGAGAGCGGCCCGTCATGTGGCCTGTCCAACATGCTTGCTCTCCTGCCACCACGTGCTTGCTGTCCTGCCCCCTCGCTGCTTGTGCTTGCTGTCCTGCCCACTTGTTGCTTGCTGTCCTGCCCCCCCTTGTTGCTTGTGCTTGCTCTCCTTCCCCCCTCATTGCTTGCTCTCCTGCCCCCTCGTTGCTCGTGCTTGCTGTCCTGCCCCCTCTTTGCTTGCTCTCCTGCCCCACCCCTCGTTGCTTGTGCTTGCTGTCCTGCCTCCTCGTTGCTTGCTCTCCTGCCCCCCCCTCGTTGCTTGTGCTTGCTGTCCTGCCCCCTCGTTGCTCGTGCTTGCTGTCCTGCCCCCTCGTTGCTTGTGCTTGCTGTCCTGCCCCCCCTCGGTGCTCGTGCTTGCTCTCCTGCCCCCCCTCGTTGCTTGTGCTTGCTCTCCTGCCCTCCCTCGCTGCTTGTGTTTGCTGTTTTGCCCCCTCGTTGCTTGTGTTTGCTGTCCTGCCCCCTCGTTGCTTGTGCTTGCTGTCCTGCCCCCCTCGTTGCTTGTGCTTGCTCTCCTGCCCCCTTGAGGCTTGTGTTTGCTGTTTTGCCCCCTCGTTGCTTCTGCTTGCTGTCCTGCCCCCTCGTTGCTTGTGCTTGCTGTCCTGCCCCCCCCTCGTTGCTTGTGCTTCCTGTCCTGCCCCCTCGTTGCTTGCTGTCTTGCCCCCTCGTTGCTTGTGCGTGCTGTCCTGCCCCCTCATTGCTCGTGCTTGCTGTCCTGCCCCCTCGTTGCTTGTGCTTGCTGTCTTGCCCCCCCGTTGCTTGTGCGTGCTGTCCTGCCCCCTCGTTGCTCGTGCTTGCTGTCCTGCCCCCTCGTTGCTCGTGCTTGCTGTCCTGCCCCCTCGTTGCTTGTGCGTGCTGTCCTGCCCCCTCATTGCTTGTGCGTGCTGTCCTGCCCCCTCATTGCTTGTGCGTGCTGTCCTGCCCCCTCATTGCTTGTGCGTGCTGTCCGGCCCCCTCATTGCTGGTGCTTGCTGTCCTGCCCCCTCGTTGCTCGTGCTTGCTGTCCTGCCCCCTCATTGCTCGTGCTTGCTGTCCTGCCCCCTCGTTGCTTGCTGTCCTGCCCCCTCGTTGCTTGCTGTCCTTCCCCCTCGTTGCTTGTGCTTGCTGTCCCCTCGTTGCTTGTGCTTGCTGTCTTGCCCCCCCCTCGTTGCTTGTGCTTGCTCTCCTGTCCCCCCTCAGTGCTCGTGCTTGCCGTCCTGCCCCCTCGTTGCTCGTGCTTGCTGTCCTGCCCCCTCGTTGCTTGTGCTTGCTGTCCTGCCCCCTCGTGCTTGCTGTCCTGCCCCCTCGTTGCTTGTGCTTGCTGTCCCGACCCCTCGTTGCTTGTGCTTGCTGTCCTGCCCCCTCGTGCTTGCTGCCCTGCCCCCTCGTGCTTGCTGTCCTGCCCCCTCGTGCTTGCTGTCCTGCCCCCTCGTGCTTTCTGTCCTGCCCCCTCGTGCTTGCTGTCCTGCCCCCTCGTTGCTTGTGCTTGCTGTCCTGTCACCTCGTGCTTGCTGTCCTGCCCTCTCGTTGCTTGTGCTTGCTGTCCTGCCCCCTCGTTGGTTGTGATTGCTCTCCTGCCCCCCCCTCGTTGGTTGTGCTTGCTCTCCTGCCCCCCCCCCCCTCGTTGGTTGTGCTTGCTCTCCTGCCCCCCCTCGTTGCTTGTGCTTGCTGTCCTGCCCCCCTCGTTGCTTGTGCTTGCTGTCCTGCCCCCCTCCTCGTTGCTTGTGCTGGCTGTTCTGCCCCCTCGTTCGTTGTGCTTGCTCTCCTGCCCTGCTATTTGTTTATATTTTAAAAACATAAATAAAAATGTCATGAGCAATGCCAATAGCTCTAACTTTAAGAATGCAGAGACCATTGCATTGTAAATGCATGTTTTTGTTTTTTTTCTATTATCTGGAATTTTTTACATGGATTTTGTATTCCCTACTTTTCCATTAATCTGTGGATGGCACGGCTGCAAGGTTGTTACCCAGTTCGCATGACATGTAGTACTTTGTGTGGGATCTTAGCTCCAGTCTCGAACTCGCTGTACCACTGTGGACCTTGTACGGCTCTTGGCAAGGCACACAGTAGGTCAGGTACAGGGGTCTCGAGGGAAGAGCAGTGGAATCATCCTACAGTTGTATGTGGTGGGTGAGAACTGTGGGATATCTGCAGGACTACTAAAACAAGCATTTGCAATGCAATAGGTCTCGCAGCATTAAAGTTTGAGTTACTGGCATTGTAAATGACAATGCTTTGCATTAATTTTTTTACATTTGCAATTGGTATATAAACATTGTTTGTGAGTAGTTAGCTGTTGCTTATGCTAAGCTAAGTTGGCAGTAATATAGAGTGCTAGTCTTGCTTGTTATAAGCATGCTGATTTAAAGCGCTCGGATACCTGCGGGTAAAGTTTGCGCTATATAAAAGTGAAAACTAATAAATAAATAAAAAACAGCCTACCTGTACCACGTCCGTTCTTATGACAGAAGCATGCACAAAGAGAGAAGGGATAGAGGTGTGCACACACAAGGAAGCAGGGACGTGCACACATGAAACAATGAAAGCGCAGAGGTAAGCATAAACGCAGGGCACGGGGAGGCAGAGGGATGCACACAAGAGAAGCCGAGAGGTGCAAGCGGGGATGGGGAGGGACATGGATGTGCACAGCACAAAAGAGACAGGGAGTGTACAGGTGCACAGAGAAATGCATAGGAACCCTCCCTTCTCAGGGGTGCAGCCGCATCCATTATGGGTTAGTGACTTTGATATTTTTTATTCTATTTATCTCTGGTCTATTGTAAAGCGCTCTGATACCCGCAAGGGTTATGTTGGCGCTATAAAAAACTCTAAATAAATAAGTTGCCAAGTTTTTTAGAACCCTGAAAATGGCAAGGGCATCAGAGTTACAAACTTATAAAAGTCGTCCTCTCTTCAAAATGGCTTCTGTTGTGCAAAGTTTAGAGCACACAGCAAGCACTGTGAGGTAATGGAAACAGAGGATACTGTGCAGCCACCAAAAATGCACACAAAACAGAACTACTAAACACCAGCTCAACTTGGTCCATGTTTCATCCAAGTTGGAAGGATAAAACACCAGGTCCAGGACATGAACCTATGATCGTGAAATGACACTGAAATGCCTGCAGCAGACTTCTTATTAGTAAGCTATCTCAAACACCAATGAGTGACTTTACTTACAAAAAAAAAAACAGATCCCAAACATTTATTTCCAGCCAAAAACGTGCAGATCCAAGAGAGTGTGGCTGGGAAGTAATTGCAACCGGTTGTGGCCGAGCCCTGCCTCAGAAATGCCCACTTAGGGCCAAAAACAGAGTGTCCAGCTCTTCAAAACTGCAGCTGGCAGAGAGCCTTCAGCGCAGCCCAGTGACATTATCGCCTGCTCTGCCAAATACTGGCGCTTCGCACACATTTAAACCCCAAGAGTCGGAGGCGGAACAGCTCTTCCTTTAACCCTTCCACAGGCGGCAAAATGAAGGGGTAGAAATGGTAAAGTCATCCCGTCATTTGCAGCGCCAAGAAGACAACGACCTCAAATGCTATACCGAAACACATCTTTTAAATGTATTTAGAATTTATATTTAAACATGTTTGGCAGTCGAGATGGGAGGTCATCTTACGCTCCTATTCAAACCCTGATCTCCTCGCTGAGAAGCATTTTGTGCTGGTTTAGTGGGGGCTTTTGGTGAAGGAGGGAATCCATAGGAGAGAAATCAGCAGCTTTGCTTTATTTTCGGTCCCGGGTCTTATTGGCGCTTAAAATCTCAGCAAACAAATTTAAACAAAAGCAAATGAGTGTGGAATATTTGTTTAAATGTTTAAACCGAGCTGACACCGGCCCAGCAGACAGACGAGCTGCATGCGAAACCCATCGTGGGGCGGGACTGACAAAACGAAACCTATCGTGGGGCGGGACTTCCGTTTTGTGAAGCCCGCGCCCACAGAGTGCCTGGAGGAGCACCGAGGGAGAGCCCCGCGGTCGGAGGCTGCACAAGTCCGGAGGGCCGTTGACCGGGGGAGGGGGGGGGGATGCGTGTGTGTGTGTGTGTGTGTGTGTGTGTGTGTGTGTGTGTGTGTGTGTGTGTGTGTGTGTGTGTGTGTGTGTGTGCGACGGCGGAGGGGTGGGGGGGGCGACGGCGGAGGGGTGGGGGGGTGCGACGGCGGAGGGGTGGGGGGGGTGCGACGGCGGAGGGGTGGGGGGGATGCTTGGTGCATGTGTGTGTGTGTATGAACCCTGGGCGACATTGTGATCCAGAGTACTATAATAAGTGTAGAAGGCACGGTTAATGTCTGATTGGGTGCAAGCTGCCTCTCCCGAAGCCAAATAAATGCAGGAGAAAGTGGCACCAGTGAGATGAAGATAAACCAGGTGTACAAGCACATCATCCAACTTGATTTATCCCCCTCATTGTGAACTCTAGCTTGATATGGTTATGGTAATTATAGGGACACAAGCAGCGTCAGGGCTGAAGCAGTCCTCTCAGAATCATCCGTCAGTGAGCGGATTCCGGTACTCGGCGAAGGGAGGGAGGTGGGTGATTTAGAAGAGTTCGCAAGGCCCGTACAAGTCTGAGTATCCCCCTTGGGGCACCCCAACATACTTTAGTGGTGTTCTGTTGAGACTATTAGCCACCATCGATATGAGTGAGGCAATGGGGATCAGGCCTCAGTGTCGAAGTCCCAGGGTGGCCTGAGGTTTAAGGCTCCAGATGAAAGGGGCCAGTCCAGAAGCCAATTGTCTTAGGGCCCCAATGCATACTCGGCAGGGGGGTTGGTACCAGCCTTTTATCGCTGCATAGCAATGGTTGTTGCGGGCCAGCAGAGTTTAGCCGAGTAAAGTTCCCAGCGGTATGGAGGCCACATGAAAAGTCACTCACAGATAAGGTTGCCGGCACCCAGTGACCACTGCGGTTGTCTTTGGGGTCCTACAGGGTCTCTGTATGTGTGGGTGCGTGCATGCATGAGCGCTCGTGTGTGTGTCTGTCGCTGTTTCTGCGCATGCGAGTGTGGTGTTGCTGCTTCCCAGGAGACAGCAGCTGAGCGCGTTCGCGAGCGCATGGCCAGCGGAAATCGCCTCCTTGAAGAGGCAATGCGCGTGGCCGAGGCTGTCTCCTGGGAAGCACAGTCCGTGACAAAAGATCTCGGCGAGTACAGCGCTGACGGGCTGTATCGCTACGAGACCTAAAAATGTTGCTTTATTAAGTGTAAACATCTTATAGGCTATTAATAAAGATTATTTCAAGTCATGGGCATTTCTATATGTCCAAACATAGTTCACCTCTTTTTTGGCATGCAGCGCACTATGGCTAGTACAGATGTGGTCAGACGTCAGGTTGCTTGATAGGTGACTGAATCTGCATCAGCCCTAGCGATCTTTCAACATTCAAATCCGACGTGTGGTGGCTGGCTGTTTCTCAGCCCAGTCAGTCTCTCAGATATATTAGGGATGTGTGATCAGCCGTGCCCTAACCCTACCGGACTTTTAAAGGAGCACTGGACTTTTTAAATCCAACTCCCGATTTCCTTTTCAATATGCAACAGAAAACTACTTTATCAGCACAGCAAGTGAAACCACTAATGTCAAAGCCTGCATTTTCCTTGAAGGTGGCTGGACTGGAGGCATAGAGAGAAAATGTCACAAGTCTGGGAAAGTTTGGCAGTAAGATGTAAAAATACATATGCACCTACTTTGATGCTCCCCATGGGATTCCGTGTAAAGGTGGAACTTGTGTAGTGCTTGGCACATTATACATCTTCGCCTGCACAGAGGGATTGTCTAAAGATCACAGCAGAGACTGGTCAGCAGCTCACAACCACAAAAGCTATGTCCGCAGACCGATCCCGCAGAGGCATCTGTCAATAAGAAACCTGTGAGCTCAAGGCCACCGTAGCTCTAAACTCTGCTAGCACTCAAATTGTCTCAAATATCAAAACAACGTGCTTGCCAATAATATCCTACGCAGGAGTTATTTGGGTAAAATGTCAGTGAATCACACTGCACAGAAACAGCCAGCTAGTGATACTTGGGCAGAAATCTTTCGACACTTCCTGTTCCCGCCATCCCTTCCACAACCTCCCACTCCACATTCCCAGCAGCACACAACAAACTAGCTGGAATCTAACAGCTACTAAGAAGCAAAAATATTACGAGGTCTTACTGGCATGTTATCAGCTTTCCTCGAGTTAAATCTTCCCTCCTTAATGCGACCCTTTTCCTCTAAATCGGACAGTAATCTGGAAGATGTCCTTGACAGAAATTAAGAACGTCTCAGAGCAGTTTAGCGACAAAAGTATATTTGTTTGACAACACTAAGCTGAACTTCCCCCTTTATTCGCATCTTCATCCTATCACAACGCCCTTTAATTTGTCTCTCAGTTGCCCAGCGAGATCGCCTACAACAGGTCCAAATGCTGTCTGTGGACAACGTATGGTGTTAAAAACAAGAGATCACAATTTCTACTTCCTCCATAGTTTCGATTGCTTCCACGTAGAGCACTAGAACATCAAACCCCTGTGCCTGAATCGTGGAAGCCTCTTACCTACTAGGCAAAACTGTGCTCTATTCGCCCCTCACGAGCCATCTCTAGATTCGTGGGCCAAGGCAATACATCTCTCTCCATCACTGTCCCAAAGCTTTAGAACCGGTGCACTTTAATAAAAAAGTTATTCAATTTTAGTGATGAACTTCAACATCCCTTTCGACGTAAAATACAGCATAACGTTTTTAGGAGAGTGACTTTTATTCAATGTTTGCTGTATTGTGACATGTCAATCGTGTAAATGTCTATACGAACTTAAATGTAGCAAACCGAATATTTTAAAATGATTTGAATCATTACATAAATACCTAGGAATGGTTGCCTAAAGTGGGAATCTCCATTTTCTCCTCCAATTGGCGAGGCACCATCTCTCAAAGAGGGGTGCTACACATTTGGATTGTATGTGCAAAACTCCTAAGTTTTGACCTCGGACAGGCAAGATTTCATGCTTCAGACACAACAAAACTGCCCAAATTAATTTCCCCTTCCGAATCGAAAGTATCCTCCAGAAAAATCAGCTGCAAATGCAAATACATAGTGTGATCTGCAACCATCTATGATGTCTCCAGTCGTTGCAAATAAGGGAGGTTCCGTGCCACCAAGTCAGTTAGTACATCAAAGCTGTTTTGAACGCCAATGATACTGGGCTTCAGTCTTCCCACAGGACCCAGGTCAAACAAGCAACAAGGCCTCACTCCCAGGCAAGCAAATACATGTTGGTGGATTCAGCGAGCCCCCCGATTAATGCTTTTATAAATCCAGGTTTTTCTACAGACCTAACTACGTCCACCAGAAGTCAAGACAGACACTTCCTCTTAGTGATTCGAATAAGAGCGGCATAAGCATATAAAGCTGCAAATGGTTCCATCTCGGAGGTCATTGCTGTTTTGGTTGACTATGGACTGGACCTTTATAACAGTCATCTTGTAGGACTTATATCAACAAGTCACGATTATGCAGAGTCCCTTAAATTCTACTCGGAGGCTTATGGAACACTGAGATCCAATGGCTTTCAGTCAGGTAAGTGAAAAACTAAACATACCTTTATTGCATAGTTTTATTTATTTATAAAGTTGTATATATCGCGAACTTGAACCCCCAAGGATATCAGAGTAAAACAAAACAAGCAATTGCAATGCAATAGGTCTCGCATTAGGAAAGTGTGAGCTATTGGTATTGTAAATGACAAATTTTTAAAATATGTTTTGGCTTAGAAAATATATAAATAGCATTGTTTTTCACAAAGCCAATAGCTTACACTTTCCTAATGCGAGGTCCTATTGGCTATGGCAATGCTTGTTGGTAGCAAGCAAGGACAGTGCTGTTGTGGTGCTCAGTGATGATGTGGTTGGACTGAGTGATGTGGTTTTGTATTAGAGTGATGTGGTAGAGTCCCAGAGTGATGTGGAGGTGTCCCCGAGTGATGTGGTAGAGTCCCAGAGTGAAGTGGAGGTGTCCCCGAGTGATGTGGAGGTGTCCCCGAGTGATGTGGAGGTGTCCCCGAGTGATGTGGAGGTGTCCCCGAGTGATGTGGAGGTGTCCCCGAGTGATGTGGAGGTGTCCCCGAGTGATGTGGAGGTGTCCCCGAGTGATGTGGAGGTGCCCCCGAGTGATGTGGAGGTGTCCCCGAGTGATGTGGAGGTGTCCCCGAGTGATGTGGAGGTGTCCCCGAGTGATGTGGAGGTGTCCCCGAGTGATGTGGTGGTGTCCCCGAGTGATGTGGTGGTGTCCCCGAGTGATGTGGTGGTGTCCCCGAGTGATGTGGTGGAGTCCCCGAGTGATGTGGTGGTGTCCCCAAGTGATGTGGTGGTGTCCCCGAGTGATGTGGTGGTGTCCCCGAGTGATGTGGTGGTGTCCCCGAGTGATGTGGTGGTGTCCCCGAGTGATGTGGTGGTGTCCCCGAGTGATGTGGTGGTGTCCCCGAGTGATGTGGTGGTGTCCCCGAGTGATGTGGAGGTGTCCCCGAGTGATGTGGAGGTGTCCCCGAGTGATGTGGAGGTGTCCCCGAGTGATGTGGAGGTGTCCCCGAGTGATGTGGAGGTGTCCCCGAGTGATGTGGAGGTGTCCCCGAGTGATGTGGAGGTGTCCCCGAGTGATGTGGTGGTGCCCCCGAGTGATGTGGTGGTGCCCCCGAGTGATGTGGTGGTGCCCCCGAGTGATGTGGTGGTGCCCCCGAGTGATGTGGTGGTGCCCCCGAGTGATGTGGTGGTGCCCCCGAGTGATGTGGTGGTGCCCCCGAGTGATGTGGTGGTGCCCCCGAGTGATGTGGTGGTGCCCCCGAGTGATGTGGTGGTGCCCCCGAGTGATGTGGTGGTGCCCCCGAGTGATGTGGTGGTGCCCCCGAGTGATGTGGTGGTGCCCCCGAGTGATGTGGTGGTGCCCCTGAGTGATGTGGTGGTGCCCCTGAGTGATGTGGTGGTGCCCCTGAGTGGTGCCCCTGAGTCATGTGGTGGTGTTCCTGAGTGATGTGGTGTGTGAGGGGGAGGGTGTGTGGGGTGTGAGGGGATGAGGGTGAGTGAGGGTGAGAGGGTGGTGAGGGGTGTGAGGGTGTGTGAGGGGGTGTGAGGGTGAGTGAGGGGGTGTGAGGGGGTGTGAGGGGGTGTGAGGGGGTGTGAGGGGGTGTGAGGGGGTGTGAGGGGGTGTGAGGGTGTGAGGGAGGGTAAGGGCAACGGGGTGAGGGTGATGGGGTGAGGGTGTGTGAGTGTGTGAGAGTGTGTGAGAGTGTGTGAGAGTGTGTGAGAGTGTGTGAGAGTGTGTGAGAGTGTGTGAGAGTGTGTGAGAGTGTGTGAGAGTGTGTGAGAGTGTGTGAGAGTGTGTGAGAGGGGGTGTGAGGGGGTGTGAGGGGGTGTGAGGGGTATGTGAGGGGGTGTGAGGGGTATGTGAGGGGTATGTGAGGGTGTGTGTGAGGGGGGTGAGAGGGGGTGTGAGTGTGTGTGAGGGAGTGAGAGGGTGTGTGAGGGGGTGAGGGGTGTGAGGGGGGTGTGTGAGGGGGTGTGAGGGTGAGGGGGTGTGAGGGTGAGGAGGTGTGAGGGTGAGGAGGTGTGAGGGTCTGAACTAAATGGTGGCAGGGCAGACATCATAAGACAGAGAGAAGAGACTGCATGATGACTGCGTTGGTCAGAATCAGGAGGGGCAGAGTCAGCACAATCTGCGAGGGATCAACGTGTCTAGAGGTAAAGCATAGCGGATGTAGCATTGCAGCTAGCAAGTCGAGTGTTTTCAAGCTGAGTGTCCCTAGAGAGATGGCAACACAGCAACAGCATCTTAGGAGCAAGGCTACTGTAAACAAGCATGGTTGGCTTTCAGTTTCGTCCAGAAACAAGCTCTCGGCATTGCTGTGGCGGGGGAGCGGGAGCGCATTCATTTGAAGTCTGATGCGGGGGTGGGGGCGGGGGAGCGTCAGCCTTTGAAGTCTGATGCCGAGGCACAGACAAATGGTGGTGTGTTATGTGGCTGGCGATGGTGTGCACGCGCATAGATCACATGAACTGTATGCGATCGGCAGCCGTTTTAGTAGACTTTTTTTTTCCGCATACTATAATCTCGCCAGAGCAATGCAGGCGAGACCTAAAAATATATAGTGCATTTCTGTCTACGAGTAGCCCAAAATTTTGACAAACTGCAACAGCAAGTACCAGTGGTTGAATTGCACACTCTTGCTTTATCCACACAACATTTTATAAGAAAGATGCCAATAGGAAATAGATCTACTGAAGAGACTTAATTTGACTAAAGCAATTTTTATACCCTTCACAAAGTCACTTGCTAGATGACATGTTTTTAGGGCTCAAACATTCTTGATCGCCGGAACGCAGATCAAATCCCCAATCATCAAGGAGAGGAACTAATAAATTAGCATGGTCGTTTATCAAACTTTTACAGCAATTAATGACACGAGCAAAGGATTCTGCTTTACAATGATGGTGTGTACAATGTTCTGTGTAAAGGGTACCTGAATTGTACCCTGTTATGTTTGAATGAGGCATGACCCATATCGTGCACTCGAACCAAGACCCCCTGCTGATGGAGTTCGCCCTGGCCACCCGTGATGTTTCCGTTGTACAGCTTAAATATGTACCATATATTTCTTGCATAATTATATATCCGTTTGCCTGGGATTTGGCTCTTGATACATTTAAATGCCATACTACACTCCCTTGAGTGACGTGTGTACTCTCAATTAATGTGCATGTCATAGCACACTTGTGCATACTTGCGTCCCTCAGCTCTACTTTAATTTATCTTATTTTTATCTCTCCCAATACAAATGATCAGTCTTTTTGTTCAATGATTAATGTTTATTCTCTGTAAAGAACTCTGTCACCCTCTAGGTCTTGTCCGTTCTATATAAGACTACATACATACATGCAAAAATGAGTACATCATATTCCATGGCCACTAAGTACTTCAGGTGCTGGGTAACTTGACATATAGGGAGCGGAGTTTGCGAAGCCAATAGTCTTGTAAGAGACAGCAGAATTGAGTGTAATGCTCGCTGATTGGATGGGAGAAGAGGCTGTCACATCATCATCCACCTCACGGGCGTTCTGCTTCAGCAAGTACTGATGCGAGGTTGGGGAGGCTGAGGCTGTGACGCCACGATGCAATTGAATGCTGCTGTCAGAGGAGCAGCTGGGGCACCCCACAGAGTTTCAAAGTCAAGGAAGCTGGCGAGGCTGCATTTTTGGGGCACCAAGGCCCTTATGTAGGTACGGTAGCAAAAGGTCCAAGGATTTCAAGGCTTGAACAACGCTTAAATAAGCTGTGTTGGTAGGTGAATGGAGACACACTCGAAGCTCTGGACCTCTTGGGCTTCAAGTAAAAAGACAGGTTTGAGGAATGGTAAGTGTGTACTCCATAGAAATTCACATCAGTTTTTCAGGATTAGTATCCGTTCTTTCAAAATTGTAGTAAAAAGGACAGAACTATTTTTGATTGCAGTGAAGTGTCTTTATTATTTTTTATTATTTTTCATAGAACAAGGACAGCTGTCCTTGCTCTATGAAAAATAATAAAGACACTTCACTGCAATCAAAAATAGTTCTGTCCTTTTTACTACAATTTTGAAAGAACGGATACTAATCCTGAAAAACTGATGTGAATTTCTATGGAGTACACACTTACCATTCCTCGCATCAAGGCCCTTACACTTGGATTAGCAAGGATCATGGCTCTCTAGTGAACAACTGCCTCAGAAAAGTAAGGAAGAAAAAAAATAATTTATGATTCATATCTTCCCCTTTTCCCATGGATGCACAAATTGATTCTTAAATTATCCCTGCCCAAAAGTAAGATCTTCCACTTATAAGGTAAGTTTCTGGAAACAGAGGTGATGACTGGGATCTGGAACAGGACATCAGCACTAAGGGCCCGATGTAGATATCGAAATACCGGTCGGAAACGGCCGAAAATACCGATTTTCGTCCGTTTCCGACCGGTATTTGGATATTGATATGTAGGAGCATTTCAAAATACAGAATCGGTAATTTTACCGATTCTGTAAAATACCGAATCGGTAAAAATACCGAATCTGTATTTTGGAATGTAGGTAGCACTGAAATCAGTGCTACAGGGGTGTAAGAATCCATAATTTACCACCAACTAGAAGTTGGTGGTAAATAATGAGAACCCTCTAAAAAGCATTTTTTTTGCTTTTTAAACGGTGCCATGTTGCAGACATACATGCCCTTAGGGCATGTATGTCTGCAACATGTGCAACTATACATAATTGAGGGGTGCAACAGGGTGTCAAAGTGACACCCTGCCACCCTTCAATGTTTCCTTCAATTACCGAATCGGTAAATACCGATTCGGTAATTGGCATTCATTCCTATGGGCCTCCATGCCCATAGGAATGAATGGCAATTACTGAATCGGTATTTACCGATTCGGTAAATAATTCAGTAAATATACCTACATCCCAATTGCCAGTTCTTAAATACCGAATCGGTATGATTTGGTATTTAAGAATCGGTAATCTGGGATTACATACATCGGGCCCTAAGTGTCTACATCATATGTACTTTTGAGTTAATAAAAATTACCTTTGCTTAAACAATGCCAATAGAGAGTTAATGGTACGAGGCAGTGTGTCATGGATGGAGACCTCACATCCTAATGGCCTACAATGTAGGGAATTCACTTCAATCATAGTCCAGAATGCAAAAAATGTGGGTAGCCTCTTTGAACAAGATCCCTCTTTAGCAATATAAGTTACCAAAACAGTCAAGAACACCAATTTAAATCTCTTCGTGCTGAAGACGACCTGTACTTTCTGGAACCAGCAGAGACAACTATTAGTAGCCCTCCTAATGGCTCGGTGAGGCAATTATAAGTAACATAGTACAACCTGAAATCCCACAAAATACTCGGACTATAGTAGGCACAAAAACCAGGCAGACAGACCGAGAGTCGAACTTACTCTTAATCATCAAACCAAAATTAAGGAGGTAAAAACTCTGGCTCCAAGGACCAAAACTTTATTACACCAAGTGCATTGCTGACCCATCCCCAGTTTCGGAAGGCCCTGAAAAAGTATTGAAGGTTGCTTTGGCTTACCCTCAACAACAATGGAGGGAAACCAGAACAAGCACTGGCAAGGCCAATAGGTTTTGCCTTTGTGAACTATTAGCTTTGCCAATGTTTTTTTAACAACACTGCATAGCATTCCCAGTGCTACGGAGCCTGCTAAAGTTTAAAAAAACAAAAATAAACTGATGCAAGCACCGGATCATTTTGTAAGTACGTGCTCTATGCATGTGCATGTCTACAAAAGGACACAAGCACTTTTGTTACCGATCCAATTAAAAAGAAAAGAAAATGTGTAATGTGGGGAAAGCCAAGACAACACAGGAAAGGGAGGGAAAGACAAAACAACATCGGATGAGGGCAAGAGTGAAAGCCATAGCTGGCAACTTTCCCAGGCCCATGTGTGATGTGCTGCTCCAGTCCAGATATTTTCCTTTGAAATAGGGGATTTGTAGTCCTGCTTTATAATGGATTAAACACGACTACGCAGAGCCACACACGCAGAGCCACACACACAGAGCCACACACACACAGAGCCACACACACACACAGAGCCACACACACACACAGAGCCACACACACACACAGAGCCACACACACACACAGAGCCACACACACACACAGAGCCACACACACACAGAGCCACACACACACACAGAGCCACACACACACACAGAGCCACACACACACACAGAGCCACACACACACACACAGAGAGCCACACACAGAGCCACACACAGAGCCACACACACACACACACACACAGAGCCACACACACAGAGCCACACACACACACACACACACAGAGCCACACACACACACAGAGCCACACACACACACACAGAGCCACACACACACACACAGAGCCACACACACACACACACAGAGCCACACACACACACACAGAGCCACACACACAAGGCATGAAAAGCGGCAAACTTAGCGGGCAGAAGGCAAGAAAAACGGCACAGTCAGGGGGGCAGAAGGCAAGAAAAACTGCACAATCAGGGGGGCAGAAGGCAAGAAAACAGTGGTCCATGCATTGGTCACATCTCACTTAAACTATGCAAACAGCCTATGCTGCATACTTATTGCGCAGACTACAAATTGGCCAAAACTCTGCGGCAAGGCTAATCAGGCAGGTACCTTTGCGCTACCACATCTCTCCGCATCTGAAACAACTTTTGGCTCCCTATAATCAGGAGAATAGAATTCAAGTCACTGACCCTAGCATTTAGGACCACCAGAAGCTTAGGACCTAGGTACCTCAAAAGAGGCTGCTGCTGTACCATGAAAAGCGAGTATTGAGATCCAACTATCTGCGACCCCTGAAAGTTTCACGTTACCATAAAGCATGACTGGGCGGTAGATCCTTTGCGGAGCAGTCATCTAAACTATGGAACTCTCTCCCACTTCACCTGCGCGTGCTGGAATCAGAAACAGAATTCCAGAAAGCTTTAAAAAACTTGCTCTTCAGGCAGGAATAGTTGGCCCACAAGAGCGCTCTCCGCTAGTACCGGGACAACTCTGCTAAGGTGGCTGTGTACTCTTGAAATCCTCATTCATTCAGACTAAGATCACGCTCACCCCTGCTATTAGCAAATACTCCCCAAGATCACTTACATCACAAGCCACTTTACAAACTGGCCCCGCTCTGCCACCCAGAGAAAAACAATAGCAAATCCCCATGCATTTTTGGTTTGAAAAGACTGCAGACATTTGCGTTAAGACCTGCATTTACGATCTAACGTGGCTGTTTTTGCAGACTGTTGCACAACAGCTGGATACTTTCTCAGACATTTGTATACACAGCCATGCTACATGCTATTGTGCCCTTAGGTCTTATCCTAAATACTGTCTGGTTCAGCCATGAAGTCTTCTATGCCTCTTTTTGCATGAGGTCAGTACAGCTGGGTATTTAGTTATATAACTATTTACATTTAACATATACACCCCCCTCCTCCCTCCCCAACCAGGCGTAAATCCTTTTAGGAATTGTGCCACCAATGGGGTGTTTATGCCTTTTTAGTCATTGTATTAATTTTAATTACAGTTGCACTACACTGTTCTCGCATTGATTAAATGGATTGTTTAGATAAAGTATGATTGAAACTAGAAGCCAAATTCAATACATTTATGTGCTGTGGGAAACAGGCAAAACATAAGTACACCAAAATGTGTAAACGAATAGGTAGACAGGAAACCTGGTACCCCAGTTGAAAGACACAATGCCACTGCCCTTAGGTGATATCAGTCTTCACTTGCCGAACAACAATTGTGAGCAAAGACGTGACCCCAGTGCTCTCATCAACGGCTACTCCGTCCCTGGCACTTGGAAAGTTTCTATTATCCTCCGAGGATCGGTGTTGCAAAGAAGGTTGGAATGGGTCGTGCCTCTGCAGTATCCCAGGAGGAGGCCGCAAACTGTTAGTACATGCCTCAATGCAGCAGCGTTAGCTGTATAGATAAGGCGCAGGTAAGCTGCCCACTTACTCTCTCCCATGCCCACGACACCGGCTGCAGCCTCACTGTGCGTACCTGAAAGTGGTCAGAGAGAAGCTGTAACTGCGCTCCGCTGTCATCTTCTCAGCAGTAGTGAATGTGAAACACCCGTTAGCTGTATAGATAAGGCGCAGGTAAGCTGTCCACTTACTCTCCCCCAAGCCCACGACACCGGCTGCAGCCTCACTGTGCGTACCTGAAAGTGGTCAGAGAGAAGCTGTGTTTCACCAAATTACGCTATATTTCACCAAATTTACTCCTCCTCCACGGTCCATACCTGAAACGTAAACCGGTTGCTCCATATACTGAACGCGATCTGTGCCTCGCTGAAACGCCGATTTGCCACTTGCTGCGATTCAAGATTTAAAACTAAACGACGGACTCCGAAATAAACCCTCATTGCTCTAATTCAATAACGGTGGCCATCTTGGAAAAGTAATGTATTACTAAAGTCGCAATGCTGCATCACCTTAGTATTAACGAGGCCTCCTGTTATTACAATTATGCTATATTATAAGCAGGAACTGGAGGACAGTGAATATGATTACCATATCTACTGCTAGAGGTGAGCGAGCCCCTGAAAGCTCAAGCCAGGCTCGAGCCTGAAGCCTAGCTCAGGTTTTGTTGGACCCTTGAGCCCATAAAGCGCGGAGGCTTACGCCTCTTTTAATCCAACAGGATGCGGTGTTGGCGCCAGAGCTGCTACATTGGAACTCGGGAACCAAATCCGAGTCCCACTTTAGGCTGAACATCCTGTGAATCTGCGCAAATCACTTAATCTCCCCTTCCCTTAAACAATGCACGTGACCATGTGTAATGTAACTAACTGGTATTGATATAGAGTGCTCCAGGTCGAGTTTGTGTTTTATATTAAATAACTGCAGAAGAATGCCGTCGAGTTGGTTGGTATGAAGAGATCAAAAATGTCTATATTATATTTTACTAAGGATCGGGAGCTGAGATACACCACCTTAAGAGAACCTTGGTGTTTCCTGGTATGTGTATTTGTTTTAAAGCATTCAGCTCCGATTATTTTACCTGGTTCAAAGCTTGAAATTTTGCGGTGGAGTAACAATATGAACCATCATAGTGGCTGTCCCCGGCCTGGTGCAAATGAGCTTGCCTTTGGCATACCAGTGGCATACCCGCTGTGTGATCGCACAGTCAGCATGCTTATATATCCCCCCAGCACATTGATAGAACTAACCATTCAAGATGGCGCTCCACTTCCTGTTTCCGATAACAGGGTGAGTAATATCAACCTTTACCACCACCTAAGAGAATATACTAGGTTTGATGAGAACCCCTCAAAGGACCACGCAATCCGCCCTACAGTTAAAATACTTAAAACAATTCTAATAGCACTGAATAGTATCGTAATAAACTAAACATTTTACAAAAATCACACTATTTACTGGAAAACTAAAGTGCAGGTGCAGCAAAGAACAAGTCAGCAATTGAGTCGGTAATGCAAATATTCAAGGAAACTGTGCTCTGCATCCATCCATAATGCACCACAGATCACTAACATATGAGGCTGCCGCACAGCCTACATGCTTCAATATCCCCCGTGACACATCTAGAGCACTAACCGTTCAAGATGGCGCTCAACTTCATGTGTCCAAACAACCAGCTCGAGGTGATAAATTTGAGTTTTTCCCCAAATACAAACTCCACAGGGAATATGGCACAGCCCCGGGAACAATCCACCTCAACAGCGCCTGTGTCCAAAGTGCTGTACATGACACAGAAAAGTGAGTCAATTGACTGAGTAGATCCAGAGTGGGGGAGGGGGTATAGTTAACACAAAGGTAAACCCTAGGATGGAAGGGAGTGACATGAGAGGCCACTAACCACTAATGTGGATGTTACTGTAAGGACCGTCGTCATTAGCGAGAGGAAATACTGTACCATTGCTGACTTATTGCAACAGTTGTCGTTAGTGTGTATGTTTTCTGCCATGCCACACGTGTTGCTGTGTGTGCATATACGTGTGCGCACACCCTGCTGCGGTCTATGTTTCCCTGCTGTATGTAAGGGAAACGCGTGCTGCTACTGCCATAATATACCAGCCTTTGTGCAAGGGAAGCTTGTCCTCGTTCTATCCATGTTGTTCCTGTTTTGTGTGTCATTTTGAAAGAATAAGACCATATTTGATACCAAAAACCCGAAACCCATGGGTTAGTCAATGCTTAAGTTTATTATACACAGCAATGCAACTGATATCTAGAAGCGGAAAATCTTGCTATTATCTGGGACTAATATTCCCAATATGACCAATCCACAAACATCAGAGACATACAAGTGCTGAGAAGTGCAGAGACTCTCCTTTTAGAATTAAAGAAGTGCAGGACTCAGTACTGGACAGCATCTGCCCCTTTAAAGCACCGCTTATAGGAGAAATAACAGGCACCACAGTGAGGGGTAGAATCCTTGGGCGGGGCCCGGGGTACTTACAGCAGGGCGGGCCTGGCGCTGGGGGTTTCCTCGGACAGACTGCCAGGCTCCAGCAGGTGTTCTTCAGACCGGGACCCCTCGGGTCCCGGCCGCGGCTCCTGGACGATCTCAGGCGTGTATTCCGGTCCCTCAGGGCCTCCTTTCTGCCCCACAGTCCGAGGGTGAGATATGTTGAGGCTCGTCTGTTCCCTTCGCAGCTCCGCGCTGCTCTGGCGAGAGGAGGGAGAAACTCACAGAGTAACCTGAACACGTCACAGCCATGAAAGTGAAACTCCGCGGCGCAGGAGGGCGTCACCCAGGTGAGTAAAAGTTTAACCCGAAGAACTAAACAAAAAAAGTCAATGTATGCATTTCAAGCTAATTGATCGGCGGGGAGAAGCTACCGAAGTCTTTTATCTTGTGGGAGCCCCCTCTTGTCACTGCAACAAACTGACAGTGTGAAAAAACAAGCACATGCAAAGCTATGGAGGGGGGTGGTAACGGAGACACGGACAGCGCGAGGGGGGGCGGGGGAGGGCAGGACAGCAAGCACGAACAAGGGGGGTAGGACAGCAAGCACCTATCTCCCCTACCAGCGTACCGATCTCCCCTTTCAAATCCTATCCCTACCTACCATTGCCACCACTGAATTTTTAGTGATCCGCACAGTCTCCACTTCTCCCCCCCTAACCTGCTTCCTCACTTACCGTCCCCCCCAGTCCCCCCTACAGTTCCTCCCCGACTTTCTGGATGTCCTGGCCACTATTACTGTCAACAATTCTTCTATCTTACTCCTTGGCGACTTTAATTTCTGGCCTTCTGATCCCGCCGAATGTCCTTCTTCAAAGGAATTCTCCGAAACCCTCCACTCCCTCAACTTTACATCCCATGTCCACTCCCCCACCCACACCAAAGGTCATCGGCTTGACCAGATCTGGTCCTTGAACTGCCCTGTGGAATCACTCTCTATCTCCCCTTGCCCTTGGTCTGACCATCACCTGATCTCCTTTCTCCTGCCTATTCTTCCCCCAGCTAAGCCCCTCCGACCCAAAAACACCTGGGTCCGATCATGGAGCCGTGTCAATCTTGAAAATTTCTCCTCCCTCCTAACTAATTCTCTTCCCTCTCTTCAGGGCCTCACCACTGCTTCCCAGGTTGATTCCATAAATCAATGGCTCACTCACAGCTGCGACTCTGTTGCCCCGCTCAAACGCATCACCTCTAAACGCGACAAAGACACCAATCGGTGGTTTAATAATGAGCTTAAAACCACCAAATTAACAGTCTGTCGCGCGGAGCGGGCTTGGAGAAGAAACTATTGCCCCACTTTGAAACTGGAATACACCAACATCCTGAGCCAGTACAAAAAAGCCATCTTGGATGCTAAAACATCTTACTTCTCTTCCAAAATCCTAGCAGCAGAGAACCAGTCCAAAGAGATTTTTTCCATCGTCCACAACCTGGCGTTCTCGGACAGAACTACTCTCAAACCAGCCCCATCCGAAGATCTTTGACTCTCTCTTAATGACTATTTTATTCACAAAATTACCACCATTAAGGCCAACATCCCCCCTCCCTCCCCATCTTTTGTTGAT
This sequence comes from Lissotriton vulgaris, assembly GCF_964263255.1. NCBI lineage: Eukaryota > Metazoa > Chordata > Amphibia > Caudata > Salamandridae > Lissotriton > Lissotriton vulgaris. Next base: position 907,224,963 of record NC_141689.1, on the reverse strand, counting down.
CCTCAATGCCCTCCCCCAAAAGGCGCACTGACCTCCTTTCCCCCTATCACCCGGGAAAGTCTGACCTCTGTGGTGCCACTGATCAAATCTGGCTCGCCGCTCGATCCCTGTCCTGCCCACATCCTCCGTCACGTCTTTGTCTCTTGTCCAGACCCTCCCCTCCACCTTCTCAACAGTTCCCTTTCTCAAGGCATAGTTCCCAACTCCATGAAATCCGCGGTCATAGTGCCCATTCTGAAGAAACCGGGGGCAGATCCTTCTGTCCCAGCCAATTTCCGCCCCATTTCCCTCCTACCATTCCTGGCCAAGGTGCTCGAGCGCCATGTCACCTGCGCTCTGAGTTCCTTTGTAGAGAAGCACGGTGCCCTTGCCCCCCGTCAAGCCGGCTTCCGCCCCGCACACTCTACGGAGTCCGTTGTTATGTCGGTCCTTGACACCCTCAGGGAGGGTATGGACACCAATCAGCACCAGGCGCTTGTGCTCCTAGATCTCTCAGCCGCTTTCGATACGGTGGACCAAAACACCTTACTTTCCCGTATCGCAGCGGCGGGGATCGGGGGGGAGTGCCCTGGTCTGGTTGTCCTCCTTCCTGAGAGACCGCACCCAGGCTGTCCGCCTGGGTGACTACACAGCGGACACCCGAAGAGTTCAGTGCGGGGTTCCCCAGGGTTCCTCTCTCTCTCCCCTCCTGTTTAATCTGTATATTGCCCCTCTTATTTTCTCTCTTCAACAGATGGAGGTCACCGTATTTAATTATGCGGATGACCTCCAGCTGGTCTTCAATCTCTCTTCTCCCTCTGCTGCACTTAACTTTCAAACTGTCATGCTTCATATCAGGGACTGGATGAACCACAACCATCTCAAACTCAACCCTGATAAAACCGAACTGGTGTTGACGGGTGGTTCATCCAGCCCCTGGTCCCCTCTTTTCTGGCCCCGCTCTCTTGGTCCTTCTCCTGTTCCCTCTCCCTCAGTCAAAACTTTAGGCATAAAACTTAACTCTCAACTCACCCTTCACTCCCAGGTTAGCTCTGTGGTATCTTCTTCCTTTCTCTCACTGTGTACTATTCGCAGGGTGTCCCGCTTCTTCACTTTCTCTGCACTTAAACTCATCATTTTGGCCATGGTGGTGTCCCGCCTGGACTACGGGAACGCCCTGTATGCCGGCATTCCTGCATACAGCCTGCGCCGCCTTCAGCAAATACAGAACCAGGCGGCCCGCCTGGCCTTCAATCTCCCTAAATTCCACCACTCTACCCCTTTTTTGAAATCTCTGCACTGGCTCCCCGTGCGAGCTAGAATTCAATTCAAGCTCGCATGCATTACTTTCCTGGCCCGATCCAGTTCGGCGCCAGCCTTCATCTCCTCTGAGATTGTCCCTTATGTCCCCACTAGGGCTCTACGATCCTCCACTCAGTCCCTCCTTACCATCCCACGCTTCCGGAGAAAGAAGTGGGGTGGATCTAAATTTGCTTGTCTTGCCCCTACCCTCTGGAATTCCCTTCCCCTTGAACTCCGCTCCATCCCCCTCTATTCACAATTCCGTAAGAGCCTTAAAACCCATCTTTTTACAAAATCCTTTGACTAAATGTCCTGTCTGACCTCCCCACCTCCACCCTCAGTCCCCGTTAGCAATAGCGCCAAGAAGCCGCTGGTAAACGTGCGCTCTACAAGAACTTTCAAACTCAAACTCAAACAAACAACGAGGGGGGGGGCAAGACAGCAAGCACTCACCTGAGGACGACTTCTTCCGGCGGCGGTCAGGGGAAATTGCAAAAGAAAAGCGCCGCAAAATTAAAAAAAAGTAAACGCCCACCTCCGAATGATGAAAAAAAGGGGCGGGGCTTAAAAAAAAGCAAGAAACGCCCACGAATCTGCCCAAGCCCAGAGTGACACACATCTCTTCCAATGGCTAGCCTCCATTTGCGAAGCTAGCCAATGGAAGAGAGAGGCGGGTTAAAGTCCCACTGTAGAAGTCATAAAAACTTCGGCTCCCCCCACTGCCTCTCAGTGCGACGGTAGCCTCGACCTAAAAATGCGGAAGAACAGGAGAACAGAAAAACCAAAGCAACATTGAGGGGGGACCAGAAAACAAAGCAACACAGGGGAAAGCAAGAAGGGCGAGAAATCCAATGCAACACAGTGGAGGGCACGTGGGATGGGAAAACCAAAAGCAACAAGTGGGAGGTACAAGAAAGCCAAAGCAACAAAGGAGAGGACAGGAAAGACAAAGCAACAAAGAAGAGGACGGGAAAGCCAAAGCAACAAGGGAGAGGACAGGAAAGAAGTAGCAACAAGAGAGGGAATGGGAAAGCCAAAGCAGCAGGGAGAGGGCTGGGAGAGACTGAAAAGCCAAAGCAACAAGGGGGAAAGCGGAGGGATGGGAAAGCAACATGGAGGAGCAGGTGGTGAGAGAGAAAGGGGAGAAGCATACAGGTGAGTGCAACAGGCAAGGGTATGGGGAGAAGCAATCGGTTGACAGAAAGCAACACTGAGTTCAGGGGAAAGAAATACACTAGGTCGACAGTTTGAAAACATATGTGCTCTCATGGAGTGCTTAATAGAAAAACAAAGTACTTGAAAAGTAAGAAGTGGAAGCAGAGATGCCAGCCAATCAAAGTGATGGAAAAGAGGCAATGCTCCATGGGAGGGACAATCACAAGATTGGCAAGCTGAGACCAGAATAAGAAGCAGGCGTATGAGAGTGACAGAAAAGCGAGCAAATGGTAAGCAATGGGGGGGGGGCTCCAAACCCCTCTAGGTTTTTGGTAAGTCACAATAAGCCTTACAGCAATGTCTAAAAAGTTCAACATAAAAGGAAGGCATCACTAATTCCAGGAATACTAAAAACCAAGCAATAAGAACCCTATTCAACTATTCAAACTGAAAGGCCATCCAGATTGGACAAAGTGAGCCCGACTCAAGAGGATTGGGTGGACAGAGGATTTTAAGGCCGTTGGCCTAAACCAGCTAGTCACTACAGCCACGCACAAAGCAGGTCATGTTCTTGATGGCCTATTTACAAATAACCAGGCCATTACCTCCCCCACTGTTTTCCCTATTGTATGGTCAGACCATGCAGTGGTGGTCTTTCACGTCCGTGTTAAAAATTATAAAAATCAATATTCAGCCAAAAAGCAACTTAGAACGTGCAGGGACTGGAAAATATGTTATGTTATGTTAGTAGCATTTCTAAGGCGCGCAGCTGCCCCAGCCAAGGGGCGTCCCGGCGCCTGATCGGGTACCACAACACAACAGATCGATGCTGGGAAGGAGAATAGGAATCATACAGCAATAGGGAACAGATAAGTTTTTATGGCATGCCTAAAAGAAGTGAGGCTGTTCAAGGCTTGAATATGGACAGGGAGAGAGTTCCATAGTCCTGCCGCTAGCACTTGAAAGGAGCGACCTCCCATCCTACTCAGTCTAAACCGTGTACTGTCCGCCAGATGGAGAGATTCCGATCTAAGAGACCGCGTAGGAACATAGGAGGTAACAAGCTTAGCAAGGGCAGGGGGAGAAGAGAGCTTCACGATTTTAAATGTCAGGCAGAGAGCCTTAAATTTAATTCTCTGTCTGACCGGCAGCCAGTGGAGCGAGGTCAAAACTGTAGAGACAGAGCACTGTCTAGGAAGGCCGACGATAGCACGCGCCGCAGCATTCTGCACCCTTTGCAGTCTAGTAGCCTCCGCCTGATTCACTCAGAGCAGCAGCGCACTCCCATAGTCCAGCCGAGAGAGAATGGAGGCTTGGACCACCAGTTGCCGAGTAGGGGGGGGTCGAAGAATATAGATATAAAGACACTATCTGAGAAATTGGAAAATAACAAACCATCTAGAACGCCATACTCTCAACTGGCAGCAAATAACTATAACCAATGGCTTACAGATACATTTAATCAAGTAACGCCTTTTAAGAAATTGCGCCCAAATCGCGCAACACCATCAGCCCCTTGGTTCTCCGAAACTTTAAGATTAGAAAGACAGAAATGCCGCAATCTAGAAAGGTGCTGGCGAATTAACTACGACAACAATGATAAAGAGAAATACAAACAAGCATTATCAGTCTACAGGAAGCTGTTAAGACTGGAAAAGAGCAAATATTTTACCGAACAGATAGAAAAAGCCCAGAATTCCAGTAAGCAATTATACCAGGTAGTGGCAACATTAACAAATATACCAACAACGAATACTACAGATGTTACCCAAGAGTTCTGTAATCAGATGGCTGATTTTTTCAGGACCAAGGTCACAGAAATCTTCAATAAATTCAACAATAATATAATGGGGGAACCATCAGAGAGCTACAAGAACACACAGTTCATATCCTCTTCTCTGAATGAATTCATCCCTCCATCACTTTCAGAAATAAAAGATCTTATCAAAACAACTATGTCGGGCTCCCCTTTGGATCCCTGCCCACCGACCATCATTAAATCAACAACCGAGGTAGTAGCTCCAATTTTAGAGAATATCTGCAGTACTGTTTGCGAATCAGGTATTTATCCTCAAAAATGGAAAACTGCCATAATAAAGCCACTGCTAAAGAAACCCACTCTTAACACCTTGGAATTAAAAAGTTATCGCCCTATAGCAGCCCTCCCTTTTCCATCCAAAATACTTGAAAAAGTTATAAATAAACAGCTTGCCAGTTACATTGATCACAACAACCTGCTAGATAACACCCAGTTCGGGTTTAGGAGAGGCCATGGAACGGAGACGGCGCTTATAAAGGCTTCCGAAGAGATCAGACAGATCATGGACCAGGGTGGCACGGCAGTCCTGATCTTGCTGGATCTCTCGGCGGCCTTTGACACGGTCGATCATAACATCTTGATCGACCGTGTCACAGCTATGGGCATACAGGGCAAAGCTGTGGAGCTCCTGGTCTCTTTTCTGTCTAACAGAGAACAGTCGGTAAAGAAGGGGAATTTTTATTCACCTACATTTGTGCTGCCTTGTGGAGTCCCCCAGGGATCCTCGCTAAGTCCGACACTTTTTAACATCTATGTGTCGGACTTGGCGAGGGTCATTAAAATCCATGGAATGGGAGTGACTTCATATGCCGACGACACTTGGTGTTAGCAGTGCATAAAAACGGGAGTGAGGTAGCGGCCAACTTTCAGATAGGCATGAGAGCCATTAGTCACTGGATGGACAGTAATTGTCTAAAACTAAACACCGATAAGACCGAGGTAATGGTGTTTGGAGACCTAAAACCAGCTTGGTCCCCGGTCTGGTGGCCACCAGAAATGGGTAATCCACCTACTCCAGTTTCGAAGGTGAGAAACTTAGGAGTGCTGTTTGACAGCAAACTAAGTTTCACCAATCATGCTAATGCAGTGGTCTCCTCCTCCTTCTACACGCTACGAAAAGTGAAAAAGTTATTACCTTTCCTTCCCCTGTCTGCCGGGAAAACACTTATGTCCTCCTTGGTGTTATCCAAGGTGGACTACTGCAATGGGCTTCTGTTGAATGCCCAGGAGCAGGTCTTTAAGAAATTACAAATGGTGCAGAACGCTGCTGCACGAATCCTGACCAAAACTCCTAAGTTTGCGCCCATTTCCCACATTGTCTACCAACTTCATTGGCTTCCAGTGAAAAAAAGAACCAAATTTAAGGCATTGTGCATTATTTACAAAGCGTTGAACAGCCAAGGACCTGACTTTTTTAGGGAATCACTGCTGGTTTATGTCCCTAAGAGAGCTTTAAGATCTGCCTCATCTGCATCCCTTTGTATTCAACGGGTTAGAACAGTCACATGGGGAGACAGACGCTTCTTGGTAGCTGCCTCGAGGCTCTGGAATACCTTGCCCCATCAAATAAAATGCAGCCCGTCACTGATGATCTTTAGAAAGCAAGTGAAGACCTGGCTATTCAGTCAATAAATGTAAAGGAGTGGCCTCTTTGTCTGCCTCTCTGTCAGCCTAGCGCCGAGACACCATTCGTGGTATTTGTTTGCACTCTATAAGTTTAAAAAATAAATAAATAAATAAATAAAACCGAAAGGGGAAAGGTATTTGACAAAAAAACGAACCCCCAGGCTGAATGTATACACAAATGCCAGGGGACAAAAAATGGCATACAGCATGAAGAAACTCATAAAAAAATATACCACTTTATCAGAGTTTAACTTGACCCGAAATGCTATAGACAGATTATACTGGCCTACCCGTTCTATCCCCTTTCGAAGATCTTGTTCTCACCCACTGTTTTTGCACTAAAAGCAATGATGCCAAAGAAGTAACCCAGTTCCAGGGATCCCCTGAACTATATTATTGATGTAAATGTACTAATGCTTTTTTCCAAAGGGGGTGCTTATACCAGATGCAACCAAACTCACTAAAGAGGCCAGACATTAACATGTCTGCACAGAACAAAACTCCTGTAGTCAATGAATAAATATGCTTTAGTCAAACTTAATAATGTACAATCCTTCTGACAGATCCCCTCACTGATCTTACAGATCTTTTTCTCTGATACTCTCTGCCTAATAAGGGGCAGAATTATCAACCAAAGACAAGTTATAAGGGTATAAGACTTCAGCTCTGGTGCCTGAGGAGAGGCCCTCTGTTACCTATCACAGCTGGTATATAAGAATAGTGAGAAAACTGATGACAAACTAGAGCCAGACAAGTTGTGTGCTAGTGCATGGCCAAGGGGAGTCTATATTTTTATTGTTGCCTTCTAAAATGAAACGAACTTCACATGAAGGCCATTCATTACTGCCTCCAAGCAAAGCATGTCTAACTCGAAATAATACTGCATGGTATTGTTTGTGGATTAACTTAATTTAATTCCTTTTTTTGACAATGGACTCCAACAACATGTTGACAAAGAACAATAAACATTGAATGCTGACCAATCTAAGGATGGACAAGATATTGCGTCACTGGTACCAACTGCACAATAATTCTCACAACGAATTATGTACTGGATCTTCCAGTAAATTGTTTATATGTATTAAAAATGTGCTTATTCATTAACAAGGATACGTTTTAGGTCCAGTAATGTACTATTCAAAACTATAGGAGGGGAAATCCCATCCAGTTTGGTCCAATGGAGAACAATATACTTTTCAGTGAATGATACTGATCTGAGGTTCTCACCGACCAATAAGTTACTCAAAGAAAAACAAGACCTTCACCTTTCAACAATCGCAAATTTGTCACTCACTGTCTAGAAAAACCTGATGGGATAGATGTAAAGTGATATTTCAGAATCTGACTGTACAACACTTACACTCATAAGCACAAGTGCACATACAGTAAGAACAAAAAAAGTTCTACAATTAACGATCCATTCTCTAGCATTTTCAATTAACGTCTTGAGGAAACAGAGGACTTTAACCTGTAGCTCTTGAATTCAGCCTGAAGATGTCCACTGTGCTGACATCAGGGACCACTTTGCCAACAGAGAGCACAAATCTTCACTCAGTGCACCTGATAATAGTTTTGGCACTTACCATCAATAGATCCATATACCCTTCTTCATGTCCTTCCTAGATCCAATAAATATACAAGACCGTGATGGATGGAATGCTTGAATTAATCTCAGCCACTGGTAGTCGGGCCACATCCCAAACCATCGTTTTATAGCACATCATGCCACCCATCTATAGCAAATCAGTCTTGACTCTGCTCCAATAGGAAAAGTCCAGCCCAAACTGCCAGATCAAGTCCACCCTTCCTTGATTCAAGGCATCGGAAGAACATACTAAGCAGTCTTAAAAGCTAAGTCCTTTGCAAGATCCAACGAAGATAGGATAATTTTGATATGAAAGAATACAAAATATTAATTTAAGCCATCTCCCTTGATTTACCATTGCAGTCGATTTATCAATTACTAGGTCCTCCCAGACATTATGCATTCATTTGCTTGTATTGGCTCGGCAATTAGACAAAAAAAAGCTTGCTATGCACATCTGGCCTTCCAGCTAGAAATTAGATTTATTCTGCAGCTTTTTAAATTCCAAATATAAGTTGATCACTAAGCATATACAGTAGCAAGCAAATTCACAGTTCAGCTTGTACAATTTTCTTAATTCACCCTATAACTTCCTTCGAACCCCACAAACCTCTTCTCTGCACCTTTTTCAAAATGTATTAGTTGCAGTCCTCAAAATTTTGAGTATCGTCTATGGAGTGTTTACATAGCAGTTATTTATATGTGTAGTTTATGTATAGTGTTAAATAGTTTGCATGAATAAACTGGAACAAAACTTCCTAGAATTTAATATACGTTGTAGTATGTACACACAGGTGGCCTTTGTGGGTCTGCATGCATTTATATCACATCTACAAAGGGGTAATGTGCACGAGAGCTTTTTAGGTTTCGCCTGGCGTTTACTGCGCAAGCAGTATCGCGCAGGCGAAAACTTTTGTTTACAAGTATGGAGCTTTCACCCGCCTCTGTCTTCCATTGGCTAGCTCCATAAATGGAGGCTAGCCATTGGAAGACAGATCTGTCCGTCATTGCCGGAGCAGATTCGTGGGCGTTCCCGTGATTTTTACTCATCCCACCCCTTTTTGTACGTCATGCGGCGGTGGGTTATTTATTTTTTTTGGTCTGGTTTGTTTTGGTCAGTTCTCTGAAGATGGCGGCCGGGCAGTAGCCTTCATGGCGTGGTCCGCCTAGAGCTGTCCGCACCGAATCCGACATCGCAAGAAAAGGTATTGTGCGCTTAAAACTAACTCTCAACGTACGCCGGGGTAGCGGAGGCTGGTACGCCTCATTGTGCGCTTTCAACTGAGTGGGAACGTTCGCCTTTGCACCCGAGGCTGGTACGCCTCCCTGTGTCCTCCGAGCTAGTTCGCCATGTTCGCCTGTGCACCCGAGGCTGGTACGCCTCCCTGTGTCCTTCGAGCTAGTTCGCCACGTTCGCCTGTGCACCCGAGGCTGGTACGCCTCCCTGTGTCCTCCGAGCTAGTTCGCCACGTTCGCCTGTGCACCCGAGGCTGGTACGCCTCCCTGTGTCCTCCGAGCTAGTTCGCCACGTTCGCCTGTGCACCCGAGGCTGGTACGCCTCGCGCTTCACTGGGCACCTGTTGGTAGCGTACGCTGGCTCTCCTGAGGCTGGTATGCCTCGTACTGCTGAGTTCAGTGTTCGCGTCGTATGCCGTCTCACGCGTGAGGTTTAGCAGGGCACCTACCGCGAAGCAGCACAAAGCGTACTAGAGCGCTACGAAGCGCATAGAGGGACTAAGGAGCACCAAACCGTCAGGGAAGTGGGCAGAAGGCCCTAAATATTGCCATAAAGAACTGTGGCACCCCTTTATAAAGAACGGTGACATTCTAAGCTGTGCTTGCTTCCCTGCCCCTTGGCTGTGCTTGCTTCCCTGCCCGTGCTTGCTTCCCTGCCCCCTGGCTGTGCTTGCTTCCCTGCCCCCTGGCTGTGATTGCTTCCAATGCCCGTGCTTGCTTCCCTGCCCCCTGGCTGTGCTTGCTTCCCTGCCCCCTGGCTGTGCTTGCTTCCCTGCCCCCTGGCTGTGCTTGCTTCCCTGCCCCCTGGCTGTGCTTGCTTCCCTGCCCCCTGGCTGTGCTTGCTTCCCCGCCCCCTGGCTGTGCTTGCCCCCCCCGCCCCCTGGTTCCCCTTCCCCTGGCTGTGCTTGCTCCCTGCAACCTGGCTGTGCTTGCTTCCCTGCCCCCTCGCTGTGCTCGCTTCCCTGCCCCCTCGCTGTGCTCGCTTCCCTGCCCCCTCGCTGTGCTTGCTTCCCTGCCCCCTCGCTGTGCTTGCTTCCCTGCCCCCTCGCTGTGCTTGCTTCCCTGCCCCCTCGCTGTGCTTGCTTCCCTGCCCCTTGGCTGTGCTTGCTTCCCTGCCCCTTGGCTGTGCTTGCTTCCCTGCCCCCTGGCTGTGCTTAATTCCCTGCCCCCATGGCTGTGCTTGCTTCCCTGCCCCCTGGCTGTGCTTGCTTCCCCGCCCCCTGGCTGTGCTTGCTCCCCCGCCCCCTGGTTCCCCTTCCCCTGGCTGTGCTTGCTCCCTGGCTGTGCTTGCTTCCCTGCCACCTGGCTGTGCTCGCTTCCCTGCCGCCTCGCTGTGCTCGCTTCCCTGACCCCTCGCTGTGCTTGCTTCCCTGACCCCACGCTGTACTTGCTTCCCTGACCCCTTGCTGTGCTTGCTTCCCTGTCCCCTCGCTGTGCTTGCTCTCCTGAGTGTGTGTGTGGCTCTGGGTGGGTGTGTGTGGCTCTGGGAGGGTGTGTGTGGCTCTGGGTGGGTGTGTGTGGCTCTGGGTGGGTGTGTGTGGCTCTGGGTGGGTGTGTGTGGCTCTGGGTGTGTGTGTGTGGCTCTGGGTGGGTGTGTGTGGCTCTGGGTGGGTGTGTGTGGCACTGGGTGGGTGTGTGGCTCTGTGTGTGTGTGTGTGTGTGTCTGTGGCTCTGGGTGTGGGTGTGTGTGTGTGTGTGTGGCTCTGGGTGTGGGTGTGTGTGTGTGTGTGGCTCTGGGTGTGTGTGTGTGGCTCTGGGTGTGTGTGTGTGTGTGTGTGTGGCTCTGGGTGTGTGTGTGTGGCTCTGGGTGTGTGTGTGTGTGTGTGTGGCTCTGGGTGTGTGTGTGTGGTTCTGGGTGTGTGTGTGGGGCTCTAGGTGTGTGTGGCTCTGGGTGTGTGTGTGTGTGGCTCTGGGTGTGTGTGTGTGGCTCTGGGTGTGTGTGTGTGGCTCTGGGTGTGTGTGTGTGTGGCTCTGGGGGGGTGTGTGGCTCTGGGGGTGTGTGTGTGGCTCTGGGGGTGTGTGTGTGGCTCTGGGGGGGTGTGTGTGGCTCTGGGGGTGTGTGTGTGGCTCTGGGGGTGTGTGTGTGGCTCTGGGGGTCGGGGTGTGGCTCTGGGGGTGTGTGTGTGGCTCTGGGGGTGTGTGTGTGGCTCTGGGTGTGTGGGGGGGTGTGTGGCTCTGGGGGTGTGTGTGTGGCTCTGGGTGTGTGGGGGGGTGTGTGGCTCTGGGGGGGTGTGTGTGGCTCTGGGGGGGTGTGTGTGGCTCTGGGGGTGTGTGTGTGTGTGGGTGTGGCTCTGGGTGTGTGTGTGTGTGTGGCTCTGGGTGTGTGTGTGTGTGTGGCTCTGGGTGTGTGTGGTGTGTGTGTGGCTCTGGGTGTGTGTGTGTGGTGTGTGTGTGGCTCTGGGTGTGTGTGTGTGTGGTGTGTGTGTGGCTCTGGGTGTGTGTGTGTGTGTGGTGTGTGTGTGGCTCTGGGTGTGTGTGTGTGTGGTGTGTGTGTGGCTCTGGGTGTGTGTCTGTGTGTCTGTGTGTCTGTGTGTCTGTGTGTCTGTGTGTGTGTGTGTGTGTGTGTGTGTGTGTGTGTGTGTGTGTGTGTGTGTGTGTGTGTGTGTGTGTGTGTGTGTGTGTGTGTGTGTGTGTGTGTGTGTGTGTGTGTGTGTGTGTGTGTGTGTGTGTGTGTGTGTGTGTGTGTGTGTGTGTGTGTGTGTGTGTGTGTGTGTGTGTGTGGCTGTGTGTGTGTGGCTGGCTCTGGGTATGTGTGGCTGGCTCTGGGTGTGGGTGTGTGTGGTAGTAATTGCTGTCTGCTGAGCTCGTCCGTAGGGTACAATAGGTCTCACATTTGTGAGAGATTAAGCTAATGGCAATGTAAATGACAATGCCATTTATCTGTTTTCAAAACCAACACATAAATACAAGTTTTGTCATTTACAATGCCAATAGCTCTAACTTTTTCAAAGGCGAAACCATTGCATTGTAAATGCTTGTTTAAAGGTGTTGTCACGTGGAAATTATGGGTACTGGGATGTGCTTAAATGTTGCCTGCTTGATGGTCGCTTGTGAAGGGTCTCAACAAGCACTGAGGTTGTTTTATGCAGTGAGGCAAGTATCTGCTGTCTCTTTGAAAGTTAAAGTGTCTCTAAAAAGACAGTTAAAATCTGCATTCCTTTAGAGTACAATTTAAAAAAAGTTTTTTACAGGTTTACATCCACAGATTGCATGCTATCTCAAAAAATGTCCATGTGCTATATTCCTAAAATCCTGCATGAAAAATGGACCCCGTCTAAAACTTTCCAGCTTTCCCTTGCTCATTTTTTTTTTTAAGCCTCTCTTCTACATGCCTCTTGTGGATGTAGCATACTCTAAACAACATGCCTTTTCTTAATCTGTCCTTCATGAAAACCACAGCACTGCAACCTAATATTATCTGTTCATTCCATCAACCATTTGCTTCTCACACCCCCTCTAATGATCACACCCAAGGCATTAATGTTCTACAAAGAAACCAGAGAAAATGCAGGATGTGGTTTCTTTGAGAGCACGAGACTAATCGCAATAACCAATGGATTGATTATGTTAAGGCTTCCAGCTAGTGTTACTCGCTGTAAATCACTTCCACCCCTAGTCTGGGCAGGGTCATACGCCCTATTAATGCAACTTCAATTCAAATCATTGAAGCTATCAAACACGATGTGGTGCCCTAACTTTACGAACCCGTGACCACTTACGAGAGTACACTTAGCTACTCCTGCACAGTCTGCCAACAACATAATGTTCAGAGATCGGCTTTTATAAACCAGACAAGTGCTTCTCAAAGTTTACTGTTTGCACCACGCTGGGAGACTCAGAAGAATTCACATATTATTCTCAGCAGCTTGCCTAAATGAAAAGTAAAAACAAAAAAAACGTCAGCTCTTCAAAACCACAAAGCAGGCGATGTGGTTGACCTCTGTCCGGTAGTATGTTTACTTTGGATAGCGAACGTAAAAACACACACACATTCCTACCTGGTCTAGAAATCTGACCGCCATCTTGAAAGTCCTGCAACCAGGTAAAAGCTCGGATTTCTCCCACAGAACCAAGGGGTTTTATTTACAGATACGATCCGGCACTTCACGCCTGTCATCTCCTCCACAGGCACTGGACTTTCATCCGGAAAACCTTTCCAGGAGATTTCCGTTCAAATATGTCATTGTTGAAGAACGCTGTCTGTGCGTTAAACGCACTTTGCAACAGAAAGTGCAGCTGTGCCAGTGCAGTAGAGCAAAATACGAGCCTCACGCCGCGCTCTCCAGTCCGATGAAAGCTGTGAGAGGCGAGGCCAGCCCAGCCCACCTCACCTGCACACAAGAGGACGCCCCACTCCCAACAACTCAGTAACCTGATCAGCAAGACTCCAGAGATAACTAAAGCAACTACGATAGCTGTTTGCAGTTAACAATAGATGGACGGAGCCAACTTGTAAAGCGCTTGAAAAACAGGTGAAATTGCAAAATCACTACTCCTGAATTTTCTTTCGGAATCATTGCAATGAATTTCTGCAGTCCAAGCAAATATGATAAAAAATGCTAAAAGAACAGACTAATAAAACGCCACTTTACAGGAGTAATTAATGAGGAGAAGGCTTGCTTGTGCACCAGCGCCAGCTCCTAAATTGAGTGATATGCAGGCGCGTGGGACAGACGGGCAACCAGGGCCACATTTCGGGGGGGGGCTAAAAAAATGTTTCAGGGGGGCTAATTCTTTAAAACAAAGACAGAGGGGCTGTAAAAAGGGGTGAACACAAAACAAAAGCCTCATTTACACGTAAATGGTCTTTAAAGACCGGTTAACTACTCGGGTGCGGCTGCAATTTAGATGCTCGCCAGCCCGCGAAGCTGTGTCAGCTCGGGCTGACACACACGAGGGAGGGGAGGGGGGAGGGGAGGGGGGGGGGGGGGCTGAAGCCCCGTGAGCCCAATGGGTGTTGCGCGGGTGTTGCGCGCCTGGCGTGGGATATGGGGTGCGTGCAATGGAACACTCCTACAGGATATGTATGTATTTTTACAGTGTTGGTCCTTTTTTCCCCCCCTCTTGTTTCAATTCAAATAGATTGTTTAAGATAAAACAGCTTTCTGTAAAAAATATTCGTTTCATGTATTTGAGAAAAAGATGTTTTTCTTAATTTTATTTTTATTATATTTTATGTTAGATACACTGATTGATACTGAATAAGGAAGGAATATCTTGGTTAGTCCTGAAGAAGGTGGTCTTATCTATTTAGTTCCACCGAAACGCGTCGCCACAGAAAGTTGTGTTAAATTTTGAATTGGGACAAGAAGCATAGAGATCAGAAATAATTGATCTTTGCCTTGTTTACATTCGCTTCAAATTAACTCTGTAAAGGTATACTTTGACTCCCTATACATGCTCCTTCCATGTGGTATTGTTTTTCAATTATGAGATTTTTATTGTAGAAATCATGTATTTTCAATGTGTTTTTCAATCTCTGTGGGGCACTTTGTTACCCTTTGAAATGTTTTTATTCTGTATTTTTATGTGATCTTTCAACATTGTGATTCATATTATGAATATATAATAAATCCCTTTTTTTAGTACAAGGACAGCTGTATTCTGAATGGAGTTGTTCCAAGTGTGACAGTGCTGATTGAGTGTTATAGCAGTTGCTGTTTTGAGTTAAACGAAGCATACTAGTTCAAAGGGAATCTTTACAACTAAATTGTGTATTTTGGTGCTCTCTCCCTTTGGACTTTAAGAGCCCCTCTCCTTGTTTACAAGATCTGAGGAAGAGACCTACAAAAATGGTTAAGTCACACAACATCAATGTAAGTAGTCTTACAGCACAACAAGGCTTGTGAAGGTGAGGGCAGCATCAAGAAAGAACACCACAAACGTCGGAGGGTGATTAGAAGTTGCTAGACACTAGCCAAAATCTTGGGAAGCTGTGCCAAGGTGCAGGTAAGCCAATTCATGAAAGGAAACTATCTGGTCAACAATTCCCATCCCAGATTCAGGGCTGGTCAGAGAACAGAAATAGCCATTCTGCAAATAACCAATGATGCACTCTGAATCTTGGCCAATAGGGACTCATGCCTTTTTATTCACTGTGATCTCTCAACGGCTTTCGATACAGTCAACCATGAAATCCAAATCCACACCCTAAAATATAGCCCAGGTTTTGGAGCAAAAGTACAAACTGGTTCACATCTTACCTAGAGAATTGCTTATGCTTGGTGAAGGTGAGGCGTGCTCTGCCATACACTGTAGATGTCTCCTGTGGTGTCCCACAGGACCTGTGCTAGGCTCCACTCTGTTTAATTTCTACCATGACCTGCTAGGCACTCTCTTTATGGACTTTTATGTATCTTTTCACCAATAAGCCAATGACACCCAACTTTACCCGAAAGTTGCAGCCTCTGCCGACACAATTCTTGGTAACAACGCTTGATAAATTCAGTTCTGGATGAATTCCCACTATCTCAAGCTTAAGCCACATAAACAGAGTCCCTTCTCTTTTCACCACAGAAATCCTCTTTGCCTATTCTAGTGTGGCTATGTTCCTCTAATATCCTTGATCTGGTCTTTGACTGCAAAGTATACCAAATCTATTGGTTTCACTCTGAATAGCAGTCAGAATCTCACTCATCACATCAATCTTGTCAGTAAAAATGCTAACTACAGACTTAAACTCGTTTGTGGGCTCAAACCTTTCCTTCCCGAGCAAGAACTTAAAAGGAGTTATAAAAGCCTTGGTCCTGTCTAGACCCAACTACTGGAGCACTACTCTTCCTGGCATTTCTAAAACTCATCTAGCCCTCATCAAAGCCCAATTGAATACTGCTGCTCGCCTGTCCACAGAAACAGGTTGTAGAAGTGAGATATCTTATCTGTCTCACTGGTGCAGGGACACCCTTTGTCTACAGGTTCAGTACATGAGGATCAACACTGGAGTGGAGCAAAACACAGGTTTATTACATTTCATGAGATGAGTCATCACGCAGACGCTGCAAGTGCCGGAGGGAGGGGGCTAACATGTACAAGTTCAAACATGGCATTTATACTCTTTGGTGCCTCATGAACCACATTGAAACCACTTCCTCATTGTTACATAATGCTTACCCAACCCCTTGCATAACCCCTTTGTATAATGCTTGCATGCTGAACTGTGGAATCCTGTTAAACCCCTACCCACATCATCTTTAAAGACAGGCAAGGGAGGTTACAAGCGTTGGTGGGAAAACAGATTAGACATCTGTGCACGTAGGCCCTTCGGCAGGGCAGGGCTGCTTACTCTGACATGCAAGCATTATCAGTATGACCAGCTTTCAGTGACCACGTAACTTCTGACTTTATGAAAGTCCCTGCAGAAACACAAAAATGGGGGCTGGTAGACAAAATGGAAGAGGAGGAGAGGCTAACTAACAAAATATTTTTTGTACAGTTCAACAAGGTTACTGCAACAATAACTCTCCCCAGTCGTCTCTAGGCTGAGATCTTACGGAAGGTACACCCATGTACAAAAAGACCTTGATTGTTCACCAGACAATCTACATACTTGGGCAAAAATCTGAAGCTTTGCGGCAGGTTCATCAGTTTCGGAGCACTGACTCTTCTTTAAGTCCCTGCATTCAAGAAAATGTGCATCTTAAGTCATTCATTCTAAGGCTCTGTGCCTAAAATTTGGATATCACTTCCCTCTGACATCTGCAACATATCCTCACATCCACAGTTAAAAAACCCAAATACTTTTAGGATTAAACTCCCAAAAAACCCTGATGCCTAGTTCGGAGCGTAGTTTCAGTTGTTTCAACATTGCACAGCATTGTTTGACCATTGCTAGATATCTCCAGTACATGCGTATGCTCTCCTTTTATAGATATATTGCAACTTATGAAGTTTCCAGCTCTTCAGGGTCTTTTTCCTCACTGCTGATCTTTTTCCTGTATGGACTGATTTTCTTTGTATACGTCTGCACTTATTTGTGAAGTGCTCCGACGCTTAGTGCCTTTAAACACGCTTTATATAAATCGGTATAAATAAATATATAAAAGATCACTAGGAAATCAGGAAGCTAAAGTACAATTTAGTTTTTGTGCAGCCTGTCCCTTTTGCATTATATCTCCAAGAATACCAGCTGTCATTACATCAAATTTTAATGGGACTTGTTTTTCAGTCAGTCATAAGCTTTTATTCGATATGCAAGATATCTTATAAGCACATATACAATACACACAATGACATTGTACAAAAAATACACTTTAAGAAGTCAGTAAGAAACTCATGTTAAAAAAGATAAAAGGACATGAGATGCCCGTAATAATTTATCTAAAAAAGGATTAAACCGCTACTGACAGTCTCTTGCAACGAATGAGCCAAAACTGTTTTAAAAATGTAGCTATTCCACATACAACTGGGGGGGATGTGTCCGTCATTAGGATGCGTAAAGCTACTAAGTAGCTGCGAGTGCCCATGTTTCGACAAAGAGGTTTCAACCAAAAACTCCTGGGCTTTGCATAGTCCGGGCATTCAAACAGGACATGCGAGATGGACTCTATCCTACTCGGACAACAAGCACAGTTGGGGGACAATTGAGCCGCTGATTTCCAGTTTGATACCACAGCTCCAAGTGGTAGAGAACCAACTCTGAATTTAAAATATAAAGCTCGGTCAAAAGGGAGGGTAATAAGGTCCAGGTAGGGCTCAAATACCACAATGTCTTTAACTAGTAGAAAGGCGGCAGTAGACTTACAATGGTTCGGGTTTGTAATTAAGTGCTCCGCCGTCCATTTCCAAAAAAGGCTCTTGACAACCTCCTTCGGAGGGGCTGAGCGTGATGTCCAACAATCCCCCAAACCGATTTTCTCCAGTAGTTTTTTGGTGTCTCTCAGCCATCTTATTTTGGCCCAACCACCCATGCTCATTATTTCCCCCAGGCCATCCGCGTAGGATTTTAGGTCTTCACCTCTCCAAATTCGTGTCCATAAGAGGAGAGGACGAAGTTGGGCTTGATCTGTGATGCTTTTGCAGCCTGTGTCCAGCAAAACTGGTATGGACGGTGTGCTCAGGGGAATGGCAATGATGGATTTTAATAACTTGCTCTCCGCTGTTGCCAGGGTGTCCGTACGACAGTGTCCCCACAGTTCTGCCCCATACAAGGCTGATGTAACTACCTTGGCCTTGTAAATGTCGATTACTGGGGTAAGCGATCTCCTGGGTGAAGCCCGAAACTCCCTCAAGAGAGCTCCTCCTGCTCTCTTATGGTTAAGGACCATCTTATCGATATGAGGTGCCCACGTCATTCTGTCCGTTATCCGAATTCCGAGGTAGTCGAATTCGGATACTTTCTCTAGGGCAACAGAGTTAAGCATAGGTGGGCGGCCCAGTTTCTTTGGGGGGTTTAGAACCAGATATTTTGTTTTGTCCACATTAATTAGTATAAGTATAAACCGTTTTGTAACGCGCTCTGTTACTGGAGAGTATCCTGGCGCGGGGAAAAAGACAGATCGGCAGAGAACAAGACATCGGGGGATCCTCCTAGACTGCACTCTTGAATAGGTGAGTTTTCAGGTGTTTTTTGAAAGCAGCCACTGTCGGCGTGGAGCGTAGATGGAGAGGGAGGGCATTCCAGGCCCGAGCCACCACAACAGACAGCGACTGGCCGCCCAGTCTGACACGTTTAAAACGGGGAAGGGACAGTTTAAACAGAGAGGCGGATCTCAGGGTGCGTGCCGGGATGTACCTTGTGAATCTCTTTCTCAAGTACGAGGGGCCCTGGTCATGAATTGCACGAAACGCCAACACCAAAGATTTAAACAGAATGCGTTGCGCTACGGGAAGCCAGTGAAGCGAGCGCAGCTCAGTGCGAACGCTCTTCCACCTGGGAATGTTAAATAGTAGGCGTACAGCCGCATTCTGAATAATTTGGAGGCGTTTCACCAGGTATGCCGGAATGCCACTAAACAGTGCATTCGCGTAATCGAGGCGAGCCAGTATGAGCGCTCTGGCAACCGACTCTCTGGCCTCCCTAGGGAGCAAGGGGAAAAATTTGCAGAGCATTTTCAGAGTGGCAAAACAGGTGCCTGTAAGTTTTTTGATGTGATGCTCAAATCTGAGATCCTCCGTAAACCAAATACCGAGATTTTTTGCTGGTCTCCCCATCTCTATTGGGCAAGGAATGTTAGAAGGCCAAAGTGTGCTCTTAAATGAGGGGGGGAAGGAGCCATAAAAGAGCACTTCGGACTTGTCCTCATTGCACTTCAGCTGGGCCTGTGTTAGCCAGCGAAATACCGAGGACAGACACTGATGGACTGTAGACGTGTCCAGATTGTCGTCTGGCCAGGTAAACAACAATTGGGTGTCATCAGCATACCCTAAGATTTTAGCCCCAAACTGTTCAGCTAGGTATACCAAAGGTGTAATGTACACATTGAACAGTAAGGGGCTAAGTGTGGACCCCTGCGGGACCCCTGTAAGCAAAGGCTTTTGCTCAGAGGCATGCGGAGGCATCCAGACCTGCTGGGTCCTATCAGATAAAAAAGAGGACAGCCATTCCAGCACCACTCCCCCAATACCTATGGCAGACAGCCGACCGAGAAGGAGATCATAGGGGACAGTATCGAAAGCGGCAGAGAGGTCCAATAAAATTAGGACCGCTCTGCCACCTCCGTCTAGACATTCCCGAATTGCCTCGGTCATCTCCACCAGGGCCGTCTCGGTGCTATAAGCAGCCCTAAAGCCCGATTGGGCAGGGTGGAGGGCATTAGATGTTTCGACGAAGCTCTCCACTTGTTGAAGAACTACCTTCTCACAGATTTTTGTGAGAGCAGGTAGAAGGGAGATGGGTCGGTAGTTTCCCGGAACCGACACGTCCAGTCCTGGTTTCTTCAATAGTGGAAGGAGTTTGGCGTGTTTCCAAACCTGGGGAACTGCGCCTGCGGCCAGGGAGAGGTTCACCATCTGCGTGATCTCACTGCAGACTGTAACCGCCACCTCCGAGAGCACTCGGGCAGGGCACGGGTCGGCAGGAGAGCCCGATTTTAGGGATTGGAGAAGATGGAGAACATCACCCTCCGCAACTTGTACGAAGGTGGTAAGTTGGTGCCCAGAGGATGAGGGAGAGGGCGAACAGGGGCCAGCTACAGAGCAGTCGGCAGGAAGTGCCTCTAAAAGGCCCTGCTGAATCTTCGCTATTTTAGTTATAAAAAAAAGTGGATAACTCCTCGCACCATTGCGCAGAGGACGGGAGGGGCATAGCTTCCGCAACAGGGGACACAAAGTTTTTAACAATCGCAAAGATCTCTCTGCTGTTGTTATTGGCCTTGTTAATGCGCCCAGCATAATAGTTACCTTTTGCATCCCTAATGGCTGCATAGTAGTCTTTTTGAGCAAGCCGTAGGGCGGACTTAGCCTCGGGGCTGTACTCTCTCCTCCATAAACGTTCTAATTTTTTGCAGCCCTGTTTCATCTCTCTTAGTTCAGGGGAAAACCAGGGTTGGGAGGGCAAGCGTCTGGCTCTAGTCAGCATAGTTTGCTTAGTAGAGGCAGTCGCCGCCTGCCGTATCCATTCATTAAACTCCCCAACTACTTCGTCCAAACATCCCTTAGGTTGTGGACGAGTGTTAGACAGGGCAAGTCTAAACGCGGGAAGGTTAATTTTTTGAAGATGGCAAGTGGGGGGCGGGGGGCTGGGCTCTGCCATCTCCCAGCTGAACCTGACCAAGTCATGGTCAGACCAGGATGTTTTTTCCACAAACACTGACTGGATGGGGAAGTTCGTGCACACCAAGTCAAGTAGATGGCCACCCGCGTGCGTAGGACCAGAAATTACTAAACCCTTTGCGGCACAAAAATCCTGGAAACGGGTTAGCAATTTCTGGAGGCCTTGTGGGGACTTCGAGATCAAAAGCGTGTCGTCCGCAAAAAGCAGGGTGGGGATCCACACTCCTCCAAGACAGGGGGTATCAGCTGGTTCTAATTGGAGATATTCTACCACCCCATTCACATATAGTGAGAATAGGGTGGGCGCCAGAACACAACCCTGTCTTACACCCCTGGACACCGGTATTTTTTCAGTGAGCTCTCCGTTTTTTCCCCAGCGAACCTGTGCGAAGGTATGGGCATGGAGGTTAATGAGGAGGGACAGGATGTAAGGGGGTAAACCCAACTCGTAAAGTACCCTCCATAGTTCTTCCCGGGGGACTAGGTCAAAGGCAGTCTTCAGGTCTATAAAGGCCAGGTAAAGACTGCCCTTGCCTAGTTCCACCACCTTCCACCCCAGAAGTGCCAACCTAAACACCTGCTCTATTGTCCCCATTCCTGCCCGAAAACCTGCCTGAAAGTCCGATAGTATTTTATTTTCCTCCACCCACTGGAGAATCCTCCCAAGAATAGCTTTACCTGCTATCTTTTGGGTGGAGTCTATCAGGCTTATGGGGCGGTAGTTCCCCGGGGATTCTCTACACCCTTTTTTGTAAATCGGAACCACCACCGCCCCTTTCCAGGATTCGGGTACAGGCCCTCCCATCATGATGTCATTTAGCAGAGCAGCGATAACCCTTCCCCACTCCACTGGGTAAGCCCTCATAAGGTCCCCCGGGAGACCGACTGGGCCAGCTGCCTTGCGTGGGGCCACCCACCCTATTACTTTTTCAATCTCTAAGGGAGTAAAGAGGTAATAGGTGTGAGGTTCAGTTACTAGTTGGAAGTTCATCCTGGCATTCAGTTCCCCTTCTGGCGGAAGGTATAGAGCCCCAAAGTGTTTTACCCAACTTTGGGCCGGGATGTTACAGGGTCTAATAGCTCCCTCGGGCCTATCCCGCTTAGCTATAGCGTTCCAAAAAGCTCTTGGGTCCCTACTTTTACTAGCTTGGAGCAGGTCATCCCAGAATTTGTCTTCCCACTCCTTCCTGGCAGTTTTGAGGGATCTATTATAAACCTTTCTAGCTTCCCGTATGTCACTGCGGGATTTATGTTTCACTGCCTCTACTAGCTTTGCCTTATGCAACCTACATGTTTGGGTATACCAGCCAACCTCTAGATTTTTAGATTTCTTATTGCCCGATTTACTAGAGTGAGTGGTAAACACGTTTGTCAGGGCCTCCACTAAGGAAACAAAAAGTCTGCTCACTCCACCCACCCCTACAAGGGGGGACCCCAGGGTTGACATCGCATAATTTAAGAGGAGTACAATTTCCCCCACCCTCGCCTCAGAGAGGACCAATTTGGCCCATTTTAAACGTCTACCGCAGGGCGAGACTTCAGACTCGTCTGGAAGTACAGCTACCAAGTTGTTATCACCCTTTCTTACTGGCCGCCACCAATGGTCCATGGTTAGTGAAAGTGAGTTGTGGTCACTTTCTGTCGTGGTGACCACCAGCATATCCCTCACGTGTTTCCATAGATGTACATCTATTAATAGGTAATCTATCCTGGAGGTATGTCCTGGTCTATTGTATGTATGGGCCCCCCCCCTGTCAGAGATTGTCCTCCCATTTGCTGCCCTTAGATTAAATTCGAGGGTCAGGGAGTATAGCTGAAGCGCCACTTCTGACCACCTCCTGACAGGAGGGATGTCCAGTACGGGGACCCCAGCCTAATATCCTCCTCATCTTGGTCGATGGCAACGTCCGAGCCCAAAGGCTCGAACGTGCAATTCATATCACCCGCTACCAGTGTACACTTCTTGTGTGGGGATTTATTTAAGAGGGTTTCAAGGAGAGATATTATGGGTGACTTTCTCCCACCCTTGGTCCCACGGGCATAGACGTTATAAACATTTAAAATCAGTCTTCCCCTTTGATCTGTTAAGGTGATGTTTTAGATGTCCGGGCAGCCTGTGTAAAGCTCCTCTACACTGCAGTCAAGGGAGGCTGCAACCCAAATGAGCAGGCCGCCCGAAGGTCGCCCTCTCCCTGTTTCCGAGGCTCGTGCAGGGACGGAATGAGAAGAGAATCCCACCCTGTGTACCGGCACCAAGCTCCATGTCTCTTGGAAAATGCACAAGGAGTGCTCATCCACCCAAGCGGTAAAATCGGGTAGAGCCAACTTTCTTGCAATCCCTGCGACATTCCAGCTGAAAACCTTAAAGACTAGGTCCGTCACAGCTGGAGTGTCGGTGGACGCAAGAGAATCCCTGTCTATGGCTCTCGTCAAGGGTGCCTGAATCGGGCAAAGCTCTTGGGGAATACCTTTAAAGATTGTTATCTCACTAAGGTCTTCAGTTGAGAGAGAGACAGTTTGGGGCGATGGTACTCCAATTGGATCTACTCCACTCATAGATTTTTTATTCCTACATATCCTGGGATCAACCTCCTCCAGTCAGTGGGACCCTGGCACCCACAGGGGATTCGCCTCTGGGCCCCCAACAGCTCCTGCCCAACATGTCTCCCAATTTTGGCCGAAACTGGAGGGGGTCAAACTTCCTCCAGTTAAGCTAACAATATGTCTAGGGTAAAAGTAAGATAAATCTACTACTTTGACCCCCGGTGTCCCCATATTTCTAATTGGAGTACAGATGGAAGGCACTACTCTAGGGTCTTGGAAATTTATTATTATACAGTCCCCTAGGGGGCTTCACACAGGCCGTATGAGCGCACTAAGGTTGGATAGGAAAGGGACGTGGCCCAGCCCAGCCTTGACAGCCCCTGACTGCCACAGACTGCCCGCCCTTTGCTCGGGCTTCGCTCGGCGTCCCGCTAAGCGTCGAGCAGTTCGTGAAGTAGTGGGCGTTGCAGGCGAGGGCGTGTCTGAAGGTGGGCGCATCAGCTTGCAGACCTGGGGAAGCAGGGACTCCTGGTCTTCTGAGTCCCTGCTTAGCGCCTGTGAGTTGGTCCTTCCTGGCGCCTCCCAGTGTCAGCGCACAGCCTTCACCTCTCCCTCCTCCAAGCCGCGAAGCGGCACCCGCGGAGCGGGTGCGGCGAGAGGCAGCGGCAGCAACACAAACCAGCACGGCTCAGTCCCGAGGACGTGGGGCCAAGCAGCAACCTTCCAACACATTCAGGTGGGTCCCAGTGGTTAATGCAAACACGCGCCTTTTCTCCTGGTCAGGCGGGGGCGTGTCTGAAGGTGGGCGCGTCCGCTTGCAGACCTGGGGAAGCAGGGACTCCTGGTCTTCTGAGTCCCTGCTTAGCGCCTGTGAGTTGGTCCTTCCTGGCGCCTCCCAGTGTCAGCGCACAGCCTTCACCTCTCCCTCCTCCAAGCCGCGAAGCGGCACCCGCGGAGCGGGTGCGGCGAGAGGCAGCGGCAGCAACACAAACCAGCATGGCTCAGTCCCGAGGACGTGGGGCCAAGCAGCAACCTTTCAACACTTTCAGGTGGGTCCCGTTTTTGTGCAGCCTGTCCCTTTTGCATTATATCTCAAAGACTACCAGCTGACATTACATCAAATTTTAATGGGACTTGTTTTTATCAACCTCAGAATACCAACAGCCTAGGAGGATCCACCTAGTTTAGAATCTATGATATACAGATCTCTGCAGTGGATGCATTAAGATTAAGAGTCCAAAAATCTTCCTTACCACCTACTGGAGTGGAGAAACACGGAAACATCAGATGGCCTTCAAAGTTTTTGGGCGGTGTTGAGAATATACACTGAAATAGCAAACACTACAAAACTAACCAATGCTTGCCGCAGGTAACTGTATGGCTCCCCAAACACAACTTGGTAAATTATGAAGTCCTTTAAAGGACCTTCTGGATTTGAAATGATTGGCCTCGCTGCACATATCCTTGTGTCAGGAAGTAATGCAGGGTAGGGGCCCCCTGCAGAGAGATGAGCCCTTGTAGAGGCGCATTTCACATAACCTTATGAGCAAGAAAGTGGAGTAGGTTTTTCTAGAGGGTCTTGTGAATGAGGACCAGGACTTTAAACCAACCACTGTAGTGATAGATAACCATGCTGCCGAATGCATGGTGCATTTTGAAATACATTTACTAAATAATGGACCAGTCAAACAGCCATTTTCTAGATCCTTTAAGTTAACTGAGAAGACAGCCAAGTAGGCCAGCCTATTGAGAGCTTGCATTGTCAAGCCATGCAATTCACCCAGGCTCCCACCACTGTGAGGGTACAGCCAGGCCCTTGGGCTTCATGAGGAGGGAACGAGAAAGACGAACGCAACACACCTTTGCAGTTTGAAAATGTCAAGAAAAGCTGAAGTAAAAAGACATATTATAGCCTTATAGCCCGCCGTAGCGGGCTTTACCGGCTATTAAAGGCCCGCTGAATCGTTAAAGGCTCGAGACGAAGGCGAGGGACTTTAACGAGACAGCAGGACTTTAATAGCCGGTATAGCCCTACTACGAAAGGCTACAAGGTTATTAGAACATTCTGCCACTAGAGGGCAGAATGTTCTAACAAATTAAACAAAGGGTTCTCGAAGCTCGAGGGGATATAAATCCCCTCGAGCTTCGAGAAGCCTTTGAAGAACATTAGAATGTTGCTCTGCGGGCCTGTACTGGCCCGTAGAAGCAGGGAGCACTCCATTGTCTGCAATGGAGCTCCCAACATTCCAATGTTCTAATAAATAATAAAATCTACTTGGGAAGTAATTTACGAGAGACTAGGTCTGTGATGAATACATTTCTATAGAAGATGCTCATCAAAAATGTTCTCCTCAACTACAGATGCCCGTCTGTCCGCTTTTGCCAGTGATGAGGCGCAATCTAGGGGCAATGTATCTGTGATGAAGTGTGATGCAGACGAATCAAGCAGTCCAGCGAAAAACACTGACTGCCTTATGTGCAAGGCTGCATTTCCCATGATTCCATTCTACAAGTTACGACGACTTCATGAAACTAACAGAAGCACACAGTGCTTTAAATGTGTCCCATTAATAAGACACAATGCTACAAATGCTCCATAGTGACTCAAGCGCCTAGGACGCCTTTGAAACTCCAGCTATCAAAGATCAGCATAACATCAACTCGGACATCAACATTTACATTTTAATTTAATGACAATTTTTGTTCCATTCACATATTGTTTAACTTTGATCTCCTTTCTTCCACTGGTAAAACTATGCATTTAGGGTAAATCATAAATGTGCACCAGTTATTCTGGTGCACAGCCTGATTGACAACCTCTTCTTCCATTTCGACTCAGGAGATACGCATACCCTCAAACTCACACTGGTGCATGCTCGGCTGTGAACTTTAGCAGCCGCTAGTAACTATGGCTCTGCCCCACAACACAAATTGTTAACATGATTGGCTGTCTCTGCAGCAAGGCCAAGGACTGGATGATATGATATGATATGATAAAAGTTATTTATAGAGCGCACGTTCACCAGCGGTTTCTTCGTGCTTGGGTGGAGGGGCTGAAGACCGCAGCAGTATGACGGAATTAGTTGTATGATTGGGAGAAAAGCCAGGTTAAACGAATTCCTGAATTGAGAATAGGAGGGTATTAAGCAGAGTTCTGGAGGGAAAGAATTCCAGAGGAGAGGTGCTTGGGTGGAAAATCTCAGACCACCGTGTTTCTTACGTTTGAAAGTGAAAGGGGACAAGAGGTTCGAAAAGGAGGAGCGTAGGACGCAGGAGGGACATATCGATGGATTCGGGAAGCAATGAAAAAGGGTCCATGGGATGAAAGGGCTCTATGGATCAGGCAGCCAAGTTTGAAGAGACTGCGCTGAGTCACTGGGAGCCAATAAAGGCTCCTGAGGAGGGGCTTGGTGTGGCTGAACTTTGGCTGGCCATGGATTAGCCTGGCTGCTTGATTCGGGACTAGTTGAAGTCGGTGGGATTGGTAGGCGAGAATTCTGGCATACAGAGAGTTGGCATAGTCGATTTGGGACATGACTAGTGCCAGGGTGACTTGGACGAGAGCTTCATGTGAGAGAAATCTACTGATTTTCCTGATTCTGCATAGGTGGAAAAAGCAGACCGAGATCATCAAGTTGATTTGGGCCCTCATGGAGAGGTCGCTACTGATGGGGACACCTAGGCTCTTGACAGAGTTGACTGGGGAAGACAGGCAGCCCAGGGAGAGGGGCCAGAAGTTGGAGTTCCAAGGGTTGCCTGGGGGCCCTGTGAGAATCAGCTCTGTCTTGTCAGGATTAAGCTTAAGCTGGTTAGCGTTCATCCAGCTGCTGATGAAGGTCATAGTATATTGAACGTGCTCTATAGAAGAGGGAGAGGGATCGATGTTGAAGATGAGCTTAAGGTCATCGGCATAGCTAAAAACGACTACAGCTCTTTTATGGAGTTCGGAGATCAGGGGGAGGATGTACAGGTTAAACAAAAGCGGTGAAAGGGAGGAACCCTGAGGGACTCCGCAGGTAAGTCTTTTTTCCTCTGAGGAGAAAATGGAGAGGCGGACCGCTTGATATCGGTCTTTGACAAATAAGGTGAGTCATCTCATCGGTGGACCCCGGATGCCGGTGCTCTCGACCCGTTCGAGTAGAAAAGCGTGGTTGCCGGTGTCAAAAGCCGCCGACAGATCCAGGAGCACCAATGCCTGCGCGGTGTTCTGATCGGCCCCCTTTCTAAGTCCATCATGGACGGCCAGGGCGATGGACTCAGTGGAGTGTTGGGGCCTAAAGCCAGCTCGATGGGGGTCTAAATAGTGGGAGTTTTCAACAAAGGTGCTTAGGCAATTTGCTACAAAGGCCTCCAGAATTTTGCCCAAGAAGGGAAGTAACGAGATAGGGCGTAAATTGCATAACGTAATCAGCCCCTGCTTTTTAGAGAAGAGGTGAGACTACCGCAGTTTTTAAAGAGTTGGGGAGAGGGAATTATTGAGGAGAGAGGGGGGGTGGTGGTCAGGGATATTTAGAAAGATCTCTCGGGCAATGTGAGGGGGAAAGCTGTCCCGTGGGGAGCCGGAGCGAACTTTTCTGAGGAGGAAGAAAAAAACCTCCTGAGTGATCAGAGGGAAGTGGGAAAAGAGAAAGGAGTTACGGGGAGTGTCACTGGGATCAGGGGGTGAGGTGGGCTTGGGGATACTGGTTTTGATGTTGGTAATTTTCTCAATAAAGTAAGTGTTAAGGGAATCACAGAGAGATTGTGATGGCAGGGGTTTGACAGTGACGCGGTCGGGTTTCACAAGTTCGTCCACAATGGCTAAGAGGTCTTTGGTTTTACTGGTCGACTCCAAGATCTTTGAATTAGTAGGGAGAAGAGTGCTGAAGCTTGCACTACCGTGAAGAACTTCAATGTCTAGTGCTTCACAATCCTGCACCAGTTTTGGTCAGATCAAGAGCTGGCTAGATTTCGACAGGTAATATTACACTGCAGCATCCAGATTGTGCCGAAGCCCTGTACTCCAACGCCGGCAAGCAGTGCCCCAACATTTTCTGTGGCTGCTGTGCTGAGCTGCAGCCTCAGTTGGGGGAGGGATCCAGGGGAGTTTGATACTCTAGTGCAGCACTAGAAAGGTGCAATATCATGAAGCTCTGCACTCAAGATTCTCCGTGCACAAGCCATAAAATGAAGTGTATGCACACTGGGGGACTGGGTGCAGGGCACGCTCTTTTTTTAGTCCTGGCTGAGTATGGTCAAAGGTTGGGTCCTGCAGGTCTACGGCGAAGGAGATCAGACCTATCGCATGACTAGAGGCCATTCCCACTGTGGTGAACTCAGTCAAAGGCTTTAACCCGTTTACTTGGGTTGAGGTGGACCGGCCACAGGTAATGCCAAGTAGACACTTTGGGCAAAGCCAATGTATTCCATAACAAAAACTCAAAAATAACAGACACAGCTTTGCTAATGGACAGTCATGGTGATTTAGCAAAATCATAAAATCACTTTAAAAAGCCATGCAGATTTCCCTAAATGTTCTTCACTAAAGGATACAGAACCTGAGAAATAACATAAGTAGTCCACATATGGCAATATATGCAGCTAGAACGCCGAATGGACTACTCACAATTTCACATCGCAGATTACATCATTGGCATCATTAGTGTGAACACAAGACACTGTGGACATAACTGAAGACTTCACTGAATCCCCAAACAATTTCTCTTTCAAACATTTGCTAAGCAACAGTGGAAATAAAGGATTATTTCTAGATCTATGCTTTGTACAAGGATGGCAATGCAAACGTCAACTATAATAATGTGTTGAAGGGAATTATAGCTCTTAAGTAGATTTACATTTTGCATGTACAGATTTGCTGAAATGACGATCAAAGAGATCGCTGGAAACAAAGTATTTCATCATCACGGACATCAATGACACCAGAGATGCTACCAGTGAGTACCACTGTCCACATCACAGCCTTTTTAGGTCTCGTGGTGTTGCAGTGCGAAGCCGCCACGAGTCTTATAGCTGCTGTCTGTGCCTCCAAGGGAGGCAGAGCTAGCTACAGACCTGTGCACGAGCCGATTCTACTAGGGGCACGAGCCGATTCAGGTCTGTGAAAGCGCTTCACAGTGGATCAGCTCGCGCTCCACAGTAGATCGGCTTGTGCGCGTTAATGCTCACTTTCAATGTTGTGATCGGGAGCAGGGTATTACTGGCGCCACTGCCACGCCTTCATGGGTCATAAAAGCTGCATAATTAGGGCGGCATGTTTACTTAGTGCTATTAGTGATATCTATTTAAAGGTGCAGCACTGAACATTTACAAAGAAGGCGAATCAGCGACATTCATTGGAGACACGACCTATTTGAAGACGACCTATTTGAAGACGCTTGTTTTACTGGGGTAAGTTCTGTGAACTGTTTATTTTCTTTTTATAGTATAACTGGCAGGGTTGGCTAAATTATACGAGAAAAAGAAAAATATGCAGGAGATGATGGTATGAGGCAAGTGTGGCAAATGTATAATTATGTGTGATATATAAAAGCAAGTTGCAAAATGTCCTGTGTTGGAGGTTTGTTTTTTTCATTCCAATCAGCTCAGAGTAATGCCTTTAAAAAGAATAGTGTTAAGTGGCCATAACAGAGTTCCTTCGTGTTAACAATTTATTTGCCGCCGAGTAAAAAAAGAAAAAAGTGTAAACCAACTGTCAAACTTTGCTTTTCAGATTTCCCTTGTGACACAACCCCCTTTAGGCTTTCTCCGCTTACCACCATTTTATGGGGGTCCAGATGAATTTTTTTCACTTCTAGCACTGCTTCTGGAGCACCATAATTATCATGCAGAAAAACTCTAGTCGTGCTTGCCACTTTCGTAAGACAACGAGGCGTGGCACTAAGAGAACTCCTTCTCTAGTAAGCCTAGTAACCTTACTAAATAAAGACACGGGCTCCAAAACCAGGCGGCGTTTTCGTTAGCAGCACCACGTTCTGATCTTCTGCTTCCGTGGCAGGCCCCACGAGATTAAGACACTGGAGGTGCGGTAAAAAGGCAGAGAAGATAGCCGCAGATGTCCTATATCAAGTGACATAACTGCCAGTTGTGCTGTGCACGTTAAAGGCCAAACCGTCGTGCTGGGTGAAATGTACACAACGGATAAGCTAATGCGTCTGATAGTTTCACAACAGCCTCCCCACAAACACCCTGAGAAGCCCCAGTTCTTACCTCAACGCAGAGAAAATACCAACACCAACAATTACAATCACCGCCTTTCTATTCCCCGGGTTTCCCAGTGTCACTAATTTAAAAAGCCCTCTGTCATTGGTTAGACGGTTCTGAGAGAACTGTTAACGCTGATTGGTTAATGCGTCACATCCAACTCTCCAGTGGATGCGTTTTCTTTGGGCAAGTAATTTGTTCCTACTGGAGTCTCTAGTTTGAAGTTTGCGATTGGACACTGCCGGCCGTATGCAAGCAGGTCACAGTGCACGAGCCACCCGACCGGAAGCAAAATAATCTTCTCGTCAGAGTTCTTCCTTTGATATGTGTAGAGTGCGCATTTTGTTCATCTTGAACGTATAGAAGTGAATAGAGCTAAAAAAAATAACAATTATTAGGTCTCGTGGCGTTGCACTTGTGGCTAAGAGCTGCCAGAACTCAACAGTAACAAGCATTAAAAATGAAATAGGTCTCACCTTTCATTAAGTTAAAGCCATTGGTTTTGCTATACAATACCATTAGCAAAGCAAATGGCTTTAACTTAATTAAAGGCGAGACCTGTTGCATTTTCAATGCTTTTTTTTCTACATGTAACCATTGAGGTTTAAAGGGTTAATTTAGTCTTCCTTCTACAATTCATGTCTACGATAATGACTTTCTCCATACTTTTGTTCAAATGTCATCTAATTGCTAACAAATGCATTAGTTATTTAGTCCTGGACAGTGCTTAATTTGTGAAAGAGCACCAGCACCTGAAGCTCTGCTCAGATGCCCGCAGTCAGTGCACTTAAACATCAACGTGCAAAATGGCAAAGCTTGTAGTCTTAAATCCACATAAGGCTTTTATAATACACTACCTGACACCCACTGACCCTATATAACTCTTGTAGGTGCCAGCATTCTCCCTATGTGACTTTTTTTCGTCTTTCTCAGTCTCTGTATTTCAGATGTGTGTGTTTTTCCTGCTCTTACGCACAGTATGTATGTGATGCAGGAAAATCAGTGCTGGTCCCCACAAATAAGAGCTCTTGCCCCCACCGCAAACACCAGCTCAAATTAAGCATTGGTCCCAGACCTTCAGGTCTTCTGGGCACAGTCAAAGATTCTGCACTGTGGACTTTGGATAACGGTGCAGGGGGCCCGTATGAAGACTGGAACCTGTGCCCACAGCTCGTTGTACACGGCTAACAGCCACATCCAGTGCTTGTGATATAAGGTGCATTTTGCACTTTCAGCATAGTCATGAACCGAATCAAAGAGGACACATACATTCATATTATCTGTGGTGCCATTTGTGAGAAGAAAAGTAGTGAATTAGGGAGATTTATGGCTTCACAACTGTCCATACTGGACAATTTTAGTATTTTTTAGGTTTTGGATTGTAAGCATAATGTTGCTTCTACTGAAGTGATACAGTTTTCTAAAACACGATATTTTAATATGGGTAGAAACATTCAACTTCATTTTAACACAGTTTTTCAGTAAAGTAAAGATGTAAAGTGCTCTGACACCCTATATTGGTAGGAGAACTCTACCAATTTAGAGTATAATAATAGCGCTCTAAAAGAAATTAAATATTTGTGAGACGTCTAAGGAGTGATTAGAGGTACCGTTGAAGGTAGTGGTGAGGGAATCCGGGGAGAAGGAGGTCACTGGAGGGTGCCAACAACGATTGTCACAAATGGCACCACCAGCACTAAAGGTGGCCCTGTGTTGGAGATTACGGTTTTGTAAAGTCTCGAAAATGCATTCTTTCTTATGCCATCTATGATTAATATTGCCTCCAAAAGGGCTATATTCCAGGTGTTAGGTGTTTGCTTAATTATGGAAGATAACTTTATCAAAGACAATACCAGCTTCACCAAAACAGTTCCCAAATAGGGATTCGGAAGCTTAAAGCTCTATATAAGCACAGAGAAGGTTGTATTTCTCAATATAGATACTCTAAAAAGCCATGGCATCGCCTGTAGATGACGGAGGATTTTCCAGTTCGAAGCTCTTAGGACGGGCCCGGTTCCTCAAAATTGTATTCAATGTCTACGGTATATTCTCAACCTCTGGTATTTTCAATGGGTAACTATCTTTTAGGAAATCTGCGGAAACATTACCTCCCAAAGTGTGGCTGTGCGACTTACAGGTATCATTCTGCAATGTGACCCCTCTTTCTCTGGGACATGTTTGGCTAAGAGCAACGATTTCCCACCCTTCGAGGGAATGAACAGAGCAGAAAACATTGTTTAGGTAATATCTCAGGGTATGCATCATGAAATGAAAAGTAGTTTTATTAAGCGAGACTGCTGCCCTGGGGCGTCTAAGCGCTAAGAACCAGATTAGTGCCTCTCATTGTGGTCAGCGCAGGGGTTAGTCTGCTTTGTTGAATAGAAATGTTTTGAGCTGTCTGCGGTAGGTCATCAAGTTAGGATTGGATCTTAAATAGAGAGGGAGTGAGTTCCATAACTTGGCTGCATTGTAGGAAAATGACTGACCTCCCGCTCTAGATCTTCTGATGCGGGGGACTGTCGCCAGAAAAGCGTGAGTGGAGCGAAGCTGCTTGGTAGGGTGGTAGGGAGTAATCAGGGAGTGACTGATTTCTGGGCCGGCTTTCCAATATGCTTGATGGGAAATGCACATGGACTTAAATTTAATTCTCTCCCTGACAGGGAGCCAATGTAGGGTTCTCAAGCCAGGCTCCGCCGGGACTCTACGTGGAAGGCCAAGCAAAGTCCGTGCTGCGCAGTTCGGGACCCGTTGAAGTTTTTGCAGACAGTATTCAGGTGCCCCTAGATAAAGGGAGTTACTGAAATCGAGGCGGGATTGGATTAGTCCCTGCGTAACAACCTGCTTAGCTTCAAAAGGTAGAAGTGGAAAGATTTTCTTCATCATTCTGATGAGTCCAAAGCAGGTCGCTGAAAATTTAGTTGCTTGGGTATTAAAAGGTCAGAGTTTTATCCAACCACACCCCGAGACTTTTGATATTGTCTCTGGGCATAGGAGGTGCACCCATGCTGATGGGCCATGAAAGGACCATAGTGGGCGAAGCTAATGAACCGAGGAGCATAAGCTCGGTTTTATCCCCATTAAGCTGGAGGTGCGACGCAGTCATCCAGCTCTTGACCTGTTCCAGACAGGCCATTAGACTGGTTTGTGGCAGCTGGCAATTCTTTTGCGTGAGAGAGACCACTAGCTGAGTATCGTCCGCGTATGTAACGATCTTAATGCCATATGGGCGGACGATCTCAGCCAGCGGTCTCATATACGCATTGAAAAGCGTAGGGCTCAGTAATTAACCCTGCGGCACCCCACAGCCCAGGGGCTTGCTTGAGGAGACAGAGGCTCCCTCAAAGACCTGAAAGGGCCTACCACTCAAGACGGACTTGAACAAAGCCAGAGCTTCACCTGACACTTCTAAGCTATGGAGACGGCGCAATAAGGTTTCATGATTTACCGTGTCAAACGCGGCGCTTAGATCAAGGAGGATAACTGCCACGGATCCTCCCCGATCCAAGATCCGCCTGGCCTCCTCTGTGACCGCCAGCAGGGCGGTCTCCGTCCCATGCTTGGGTCGGAAGCCTGTTTGAGTGGCATCCAGTAGATGGTTGACCTCGAGAAATGTAGTAAGAAAGATGTTTATGTGTTTCTCGAGGATTTTGCTCATCCAAGGAAGCAAAGAGATTGGACGGTAGTTGTTAAGATTGCCAGGGTCGAGGGTAGGCTTCTTCAGGAGTGCTCGCACCATAGCATGTTTCCATGTAGACGGTACGGTACAGGTCAGTATGGAGGAGTTCAGTAGCTCCATAATCAAAGGATGAATGGTCTGACTGGCTGAAACTGGCGTGGATGGGGGCGCAGGGTCACATGGGGAGCCTGATTTCACTTGGCGTATCAAAGGGTCAAGAGTTTCTAAATCTAGTAGGGGAAAGTGCTCCAAGGTGTTTTGACGGGGATACCCAACGTCTGTGAGAGGGTATGGTCCTTGAGTAGGAGAGTCTAATTCCAAATCTGGGAATGATAGATAGATCTTATTTATTTTTTGATAAAAAAATTCCGCTAGGTCGTTGCATCGGGAGAGTGAGTTGTGGTTAGTGGCCTGGGATGATGGCAGCCTAGTCAGGTCTTTTACTATTTGATACATCTCTTTAGATTGAGATCTAGCGAACATAATTCTCACTGTAGTAGGTCGACTGTGTTGTTTTTATTTCTGATTTATAGGCTCTGATAGCCTCCCTATATGTAGCTTTGTCTGTAGCGGCATATCCCAGGTGCCACCTCCTCTCGAGCTTCTTGCATAGGCGTTTTTCTCTCTAAGCTCTTCCGAATACCAGGGAGCTGTTTTTCACTGTCTTTTTAAGCTGGTATTACGAAGGCGAAGTATGGAATCAAGTGATTCCAAGATCCAACTGTCATACTCCTTGTTGTCTAAGGAGGGATCCCCAACAAGTGGGGGTCTGGAGGCAGCAAGAGTGCTAGTCCACTGGTTCAAAGGAAGTCTGGACCAGTTCCTCATTCTCCGCAGGGTAGGGGTGCAGAATAAGCGTTTATGTAGCGCCTACTTTGAGAAACGTACAATTGCTAAACACAGGGTCCAGGAGGTGACCTTTAACATGGGTAGGAGATGTAACAAGTTGCACCAGCTGGACTGCAGCCAAACTCGCCGTCTGCTCGACAGCGGCATTATCTGAAGGGTTGTCAAAATGTGTATTGAGGTCGCCAAGCAGAGTGAAATTAGCTCGGGACGTAACCAGGTCCGCCACTAAGGAGGGTAGGGATATATGGAACTGTTTAAGTGGACCAGGGAGGCGATAGTTAAGAATGCCCGAGAAGCTGTCATTGGGGGAAAATTCAATAGTAAAGGCCACATTTTCACAATCATTAACGATCTCAGAAGAGCAACGACACGTGTCTTGGTCCTTGTAAATGATAGCGAGCCCACCGCCTTTCCCCTGAATGCGATCTTTGCGGGCAATCTGGTAACCTGATGAGAGGGCTTGCACTACTCTGCTCGCTGCTGCATTTGTTTGGCCGTGAACTCTGTTTGTGGAGAGGACGCTACCCTGTAGGCGCTATCTGGCAGCGCTGGTGCCTATCTCTGTTCGAGGTGTAAACGCTGCCCTGAAGGCGCTATCTCGCAGCGCTGGTGAATAACTTCGCGCGTTTCCCGCTTCGCGGGAAACACTCGCAATTGTGGGGCTGTAGGCGGTCTTTGGCTGGAAGAAACATCATTGCCCACAAGCCAGTTGGGCCTGGAGCACCTCACCGCCACGCCCCCCTCACCTGCCTTTAATTCAGCTGGAAGTCCACGCATCGCGGGATGCGCGCGGGCGCCGCCGGGCAAAGGGCGGGCAAAGGGCGGGCCCTCTGTGGCCCTCAGTGGCTGAGGTAGGCAGGGCTGGGCCCCGTTATTTTGATCTTCCGCTTCACCCCCCGCGCTCTTTGTCATTACAAAGAGCGCGCTTCACCCCCCGCGAAACTCTTTTGCAAGTACGTCCCAAACCTACACTTGAAAGACTGGTCTGTGTCACCACTTTTGGGCCAGATACCCACAAACTCAGAAAAGCTGTACTGAGCAATTGGCACCTAATGGCGAACTTGGAATGCCCACTTCCAAAACCCCTGTTCGCGTATAAGAGAAACCAAAATGTAGGACAGCACATCATGAGAGCGGATGTATCTCTACCAAAAAAGAAAAGTGATCTTTTGAGTCAGTGGAACCTCAAACCGATCACGGGACACCACAAATGTGGGACCTGTGTCGTGTGCCCAAACACTATTGAGGGCGACGAATTCCAACATGGGTCCACCAGATGGAAACATTCGGATTTTTCGAATTGCAAAACCAAAAATGTGGTGTATCTGGTCCAATGCCCCTGCGACCTTATTTATGTTGGAAAAACCACACAACAAGTTAACAAACGAATTTGCCAACATCTATCTAGGATCAAAAATAAAATCATGACCGCCCCCATGGTGGAACATTTTGTTAATGTCAACCATGATGCCAATGATTTGAAGTGGACGGTCCTGCATACAATACGTTCATCCCAGAGGACTGTGGATTTTGACAAAATGCTCCTTAAAATGGAAGCATATTTAATTCTGAAATTTAATAGCGTCCAGAGGGGCTTGAATAGCCTATCTGAAATCGCCAGACTTTGACCTAACAGTGCCTTGGCGCCTGATGACCGGACGGGTCGCGCCTCAGTGATGTTCATTTCTCTCTATAATGGATCATTTCCATTTAAACAACCACCTAGCACAGTGCGAACCACAAATCCCACAAGGCCTAGCGCCTTCCCAAAAAGCTTATTGCCATGGTTACACTCACAGTACCAGCCTTGGCGATTTGACAGAGCACAGGGAGCCCAGAGCAAGAGACACGAAGGTAAGCGGCGCCTCAGCGGGACCTGCCGCCGGCTTCTGCTTCACTCGCGGTTGAACGCGGTAATTATGTTAACATCCCGCTCCGTTTTTCCTTAGCGGAAACGGACCCCGGTGGAATTCTCACACGCCGGGTTTTTACAAACAACGCTTGTCCAGCAACTAGGACGGCTTCGCATCAACCTTTAAGGTATGTTGCATGCAAACTATCACACCACCCGTGTAATTTTTTTTAAAAATTCCCGCTCCCGGCTTTAACAACACCATTGTTTGTTCCTAGAGTGCCACAGGCCGCTTGAGGTTTAATAAATGTGCCAATGAGCCTGCAATCATCGTAGAAAGAAAACAACCGTCTACACTAACTTGAAAACGTTGACGGTATGTGCATTTTCGAACAAAGTATTTCGCACTCCCCAGCCATTAGCTTTTTAATCGGTCTAATGCCAATTCATTTTGTCATAGGTAGTTCCAATTCCTGGATTCCCTCTTCAATCTGCACTGCCACACCTTCAATGAATTAGTTTCCTTCAAAAGCGGTAGGTCCCCTCTGAGTGTCACAATATAGGGAGACTGTCGCTCTGGTTTCATGAAGTTTACATAATCTTTCCTTCTCTTTGGCAAACTTACAGACAGAATAACCATGCCCTGATGAGAATCTGGAAAGTAATTCTCTGGATTCGAAACGCGTCGGCTTATTAGAAAAGGATAATTCATTCACCAGCAACCACTGGTTATACAAGATTCACGAATTCATTTTCGCGTCTCTTTTTTCCAATTTCTTTTTGCTTTATTTCTCTTTTGCTTCAATCAAATGCCTAATTGTATTTACCATTGATTGCAATGTATGTTGTAATGTTATTGTCTGTATTTCATATATTGTTTGTTTAACCAATGACTACATTGAGTTTTTGCTTATATTTAGTTTTGACACTGTGGTGTATTTCAAAGTTTCACTTTGGTTTGATTTCATGTTACGCATAGGTCTTGTCTGCTCATAATACGTTTTGTTTGACAATTGAAGTATAAATGTCCAATTAAGTGGTATAAATAAAAGTACCTGCTTGGAAACGACAGCTTGCGTTTTCAATGTTCCATAAATATGGTTGTAATTGAGTTGTGGAGAGGCACTCTTTTTTCTAATCACAAGTTTACTCATAGGTCATTTAGGGGTGAATCTATCTTGGATTATGTGATTACGGACTATGATTCGTTTTCCTTTATTCAGGATATAATGATTTCTCAGTCCTCCTTAAGTGACCATAATATGATTGAATTAACTGTTTCTTTGCAACCCCCAAATACAGATTCCTGGTCTATAACTAACAAAGGATTCTCTATTCATATTAAAACTGGTAGGTGTTTTTGGGACCCCATTAGCATGAGGGATGCCCAAAATATACTACCTCAAACCATTTTGGAATTAGAAGACTGGCAGGGTAGAGAATTTGTTAAATTTGAAGAGTTTAAAAATAAGATTATCACCTTAGCCAAGAAAACAAAATTTTCCAAAAAGTCGCATTCCCTCCCTAGTATACTAGTACCCTTAAATAGGGAGATAAATAGACTTGTGAGGTCGCAGTATCTGAATAGATCTAAGGAAACTGCACAGCAATTAGCCCTGCTCCGTAGAAGGAGGACTAGACTGAAATTAAAATTAAAAAGAGAAAAGGAAGATTCTCTCTGGATCAGGTTAAGAGAAGCCTCGGCCTCTCATAACTCCAGAGAATTCTGGTCAATAATAGGGAAGGGATGTGGAGTAAGAACTACCGCTACTCCCATTTCTATTGCTGAAGATATCTGGATAAAATTTATAACTGGCTTATATGGCTCCAATGGTATAGTAGGTGATAATGGGGATGTAGTTCAGAATTGTACAAATAGTATAGAGCTTCCAACTGAGGAAACCATAGCCTCCGTGTTAAAGAGTATGCGCTCTTCAGGAGATATGGGTCCTGATGAACTACCCATGTCTTTATTGAAACAAGACGTCACCTCTTGGAGTAAAATTCTTATCCCATTATTTCATGCATGTCTCCTTTCTAGATCCGTTCCAGATTCATGGAGAGGAAGTATATTAATCCCCCTATTCAAAAAGGGAGAACGGGAGAATCCAGCTAACTACCGTCTAATAGCTTTATTGGATGCAATAGGAAAAGTGTTCGCTAAATATCTTTTAACTTTGATTAACGATTGGATAGAA
The DNA here is from genome assembly GCF_964263255.1 of Lissotriton vulgaris. Taxonomy (NCBI): domain Eukaryota; kingdom Metazoa; phylum Chordata; class Amphibia; order Caudata; family Salamandridae; genus Lissotriton; species Lissotriton vulgaris. The sequence continues at coordinate 907,186,233 of NC_141689.1, read as the reverse complement.
TCCAATTATATTTTACCTTTGGAACAAACAGGATTTCGTAAAGACCATGGAACTTTAGATAATTTAACTGCCCTGCAGGTGCTTAATGATAAATATGTCAGTGTTCGAGGGAGTGGAATATATGCGGCATTCATAGACTTCTCCACAGCGTTTGACAAAGTGGATCGTCCAACGCTGTGGAGAAAACTTGCAGTTTTAGGTATGCCAACACAACTCCTTGAACTTGTGAAAGCCCTTCACTCGAACACTTGGTGCAGGGTGTTATATGGTGGAGAGAGAGGTCTCTCTCAATCTATTCCCTCCCCAAATGGTTTGAAACAAGGGTGTATACTGGCCCCAACATTATTTTCTTTATATACGGCAGACCTTCCAAAGGTTATCTCTGTATGCGAGGGGCAAGCCCCGAAACTAGGAGAGTTAGAGATATCTGTCTTAATGTACGCGGACGATATCCTTGTCCTAGATTTAACACCAAAGGGCTTGTCCAACCGTCTGCAGGCACTAAATCAATTTGCAGAAACACATTATATGAAGATTAACGTCTCGAAAAGCAAAATAATGTGTATTTTTGGAAAGAAAAAATGTAGGTCTGTAAATTATGGTTGGGCCATAGGAAGACAAAAACTTGAAGTGGTTAAAACTTATACTTTTTTGGGTAAGATCATTTCATCAAACTTAAGTGAGAAACCCCATATTGAGCACATTACTCATAAAGCTTTGGCTCATGGTATGGGGCTAAGATCTATGTATAATGCCACAGGAAAGAGACACTTCCCTCTATTTTTAGAGGTTTTCAGAGCAAAGATCCCTTCCACGTTACTTTATGGATTAGAACTAGTGGAATTAAATCATTGGGGATTCCTGCATAAAGTAGAAGGAAGGGTGTTAAGAAGTATTTCTTCCCTAAATACAGCCTGCTCAGTTTCTGTATGCAGGCTGGAATTCGGACTTCGTAGCAGTTGGGTCCAGGGGTTAATTGCCCTCGTAAGATGGGTAGCCTGCTTAGCAAGAAGTAACCCGGTTACCTTACGGGATGCTATTAAAAAAGAACTTTTGGGCCACTTTAATGAGTTCTCAAAGTTGGTTAAGAACTTTAGGAAAGCTGTAAATTTATTGGAGTTGGATGAGAGCTCTCTGTTTCTGCTTACTCCTGCCGAACTAAAGTCAAAATTAAAATGTGCCTTTTGGGAACTTAGTTTTAAGATGGATATGCTTGCTAAACAAGGGAATAAAGATCGGCAGCTACTGCTAAATACATACACACTAAAACTGACCCAACAATACCTTACGTGGAATATTCCCCATAGTGTCCCAAGATTGTGGTACCTTCTAAGACATGACTTGCTCCCCCTTAATGTCCTTATTGCGAAATGGTATGGTGTATCCCCTATTTGTAATCTTTGTAGTAATGCCATACAGGATCGTAATCATGTCTTGTTTTCGTGCCCTGCACTGCGCCCTTTGCGTTCTAAGTGGTTAAAACCTATCTGTTTACAACTGGGAATTTTAAATGTTGAATCTTTTTTCCATGCACTTTACTGTCCACCTAATGAAATGTTCTGTTTTAGGATTTTTAACTTTTTCCGGGGGTTTTTAGATATTTATTAATAATTCTCAGGAGAAGTGCTTTACTACTTTCCCAGTGATAAAACTATGGTTCTTTAATTTTGTAACCTATGTTTTCCTTTTGTAATTATTTTTTGTATAATTGTATGTGTTTTATGTGGCCCTCAATTGAGAGCCGAAACATAATAAAAATAAACTTGAAACTACGTCAGGATCAGAATCCAAGGTTAGCCATGTTTCGGTCAGAAAAACTGCATCAGGCATATATTCGTCCAGCAGCAGTGAGATTTCCAAACTGTGTTTGGACAGGGACCTACAATTTAGCAAGTACATTTTAAAGTCCCGCATGTCGTCCTTGCTTAGCGGAGTCGTAAGTCATGTATTGCAGTGAGGACGGACCTGGGGTAGCTCCAGAGAGTGGAAGGAATGACAGCAAATAGTTGCTAACGGGGTCCGCAGTTTGTGAAGAGATCCTGTGCTGTAATACATCCTATGTCCCAGAGGAGAGACAGGGGTCATTGCCCCTAGCCCCGGTCTGCCGCGGACGGGCACAGACGGGCTTGCCTTTGGCGCGCCCGCTGCGCAGATGGAAACCGGAGTACATTTTGTAGGAGTAGACTAGGGCGGGAGGCAGCCCAACAACTGGTGCGCTCGCCTGGTCAACCCCCCCCCAAGATGGCGGCCAGCCCGGTCTCTGACCGCGTCCGAACCTGATCGTTCTGAGCGGGGAGCAGGGTTCGAATACTGCGAGGGACCGGTGTAGGTTCCTGATTAAAATAAAGAATAAGTATTCCAACAAAACTTAAGTCTTAAAAGGTTTTTAACATTTACACGCAGCCTAACCCCCAGCTTTCCGCCTCAGGGGAGATAAACACACACACACACTAATCATGCATTTACACAACACCACAGATGCATCTCAAGGCCCCAGGAAAAAACGATTTCGTTATCTCAAGCTTGCACATTTATTTATTTTTAGTTTCTCTATTAAAAAAACGCTGCACAATTAAGGAAAAGGGTTTGTTATCTGCACTGCACACAGTGTAGAGCCCATTGTTTTAGTGAAACGGAAAATTAAGTCGGTGCCTTATGAATCAGTCTATATTAATGCCACACATTGATGTGTCATTTTATAAAATAAACAGCAACGTACGACTCAAAGAAATAAGTTGCCCTGTATCAACTTGATAACTGAAAAAACTACTGTTTCTCTGCAACTGATCCTTCATCTATAGAAATCCAGAGTCACTAGAATGCACCCCTCTGTAAGAGCTTTGCATCACACTATAAACACTTTATCTGGAACCTACAATGTACAATAAATATAAAAGAATACCACACAATACATTCATCTTCCAGCCCCCGTCCTAGCTTCCTACACAGAGTGAGAGAGAGAGAGTTCAGCTTTTGCCCATTTACTGGCAACAGAAAACACTGTGCATAACTACCGAGCTAGGAGCAGCTACTGTGTGCGCTTCTGACTGCGTTTTATCTGTCCTCAAAAGGCCAAAAATCCTGACGATTCAAAAAAGAAAAACAGTAATGCATCCGAGGAACTGCTACATTGAAACACAAAGTATAAATAAACACTGTCAGCTTCCAGGAGACACAACTAAATAGAGGCTGCAGAACAATAACACGCATTCACAAAGCCAATCGTCTGACAGCTTTTGGGTTTTGTCAATGCTTTTTTTGTCATAATTTTTAAAACCTTATTGTTGCAGAAGCCGTTGGGACCTTTTCGATATAAAAATTAAAAAAAGACATGACTAAAATCACGTATATATTTTGGGTCGCAAACCGCACGCATTGTAGCCCCAAGCACTTAGGAGTAAATACTTTGTGTGGCTGTGCTCCTAGTGAATGCCATCACTCATAGTGAAGTACGCCTCTGGCTGGCTGAAGCGGGTGAACCCTTTGCTCCATGTTGTATGCAGCTTCGGGCAAAGAATAATCACTGGCAAAGCCAACAGTTCTCGCCTATGTCTAGGTCTTTTAACCATGCTGTAGGGCAGGGCTGCTGCTTTGCAGCAGGGCTAAAAGTCAGAAAAATGTACAATGACGTGATCAGTGTTGATCACATCATAGCACTTTTTTATCTCCATACAGCGGGTGGTGGTGGGCAACATTGACAATGGGAGAAAGGATGGGAGAGTAGGACAATGGCGACAACCGGAGAGAGGGAACCTGCAACATGGACAAAGAGAGGGTAAAAAAATAAGGGAGGGAAGAAGTAACCCGGCAAAAGGGAGGGTGGGAGGGAAGAAGTAACCCGGCAAAAGGGAGGGTGGGAGGGAAGAAGTAACCCGGCAAAAGGGAGGGTGGGAGGGAAGAAGCAACCCGGCAAAAGGGAGGGTGGGAGGGAAGAAGCAACCCGGCAAAAGGGAGGGTGGGAGGGAAGAAGCAACCCGGCAAAAGGGAGGGTGGGAGGGAAGAAGCAACACGGCCAAAGGGAGGGTGGGAGGGAAGAAGCAACACGGCCAAAGGGAGGGTGGGAGGGAAGAAGCAACACGGCCAAAGGGAGGGTGGGTGGGAAGAAGCAACATGGCCAAAGGGAGGGTGGGTGGGAAGAAGCAACATGGATAAAGGGAGGGTGGGTGGGAAGAAGCAACACGGCCAAAGGGAGGGAGGAAAGAAGCAACACGGCCAACGGGAGGGAAGAAGCAACGCGGCCAACTGGAGAGTGGGAGGGAAGAAGTAACACAGCCAGCGGGAGGGTGGGAGGGAAGAAGCAAAACGGCGAGCAGGAGGATGTGAGGGAAGAAGCAACACAACTAGGGGGAGGGTGGGAGGAAAGAAGCAACACGACCAATGGGAGGGTAGGAGGAAAGAAGAAACACGGCCAACGGGAGGGTAGAGGGAAGAAGCAACACAGACGAAAGAAGAAATGATGGCAAGCAACATGGAGAATGACAAATGGGCGAAGAAGAAAGAAAAATAGCACCTCAATTTCAGCGCAAGCAGCGGAAGGACACTAATCAAAATGAAGCAATTAGTACTTGGTCCATGCTCCACACTAAGAAGAGGAAGTGAAACTGGCACACACTGGCCAAATAGGAGGCAGCAAATAAGATGGATAATGAAGCCAACAAATGGTAGGTAATGGGCAGGGTCAAAACCCCCTTTAGTAAACAAAATCTCTTGTGACAGTGCTTGTGTGCTGTCTTAGGTGAGACCGAAGGATATAAATGACCATTACAGACCCATGTATCAAGAAGACTTGATGAAAGCCCCAGCAAATAAGCATATGTTACATATATATTCAGTAGAATCAAAAAGTCTTGGCTCAGATCTGACCTAACAATGGAAAAAAATTCATAACACACAAGATATTCGCTATTGAGAAAAAAAGTGGCAGGACAGAAGTTAATGAGAAGCCAGTTCCAGTGTGCAAAACTAAAGCACGCCGACTGGGGAAAATAATTAAGGGTTAGGTCATAAACATGTGTGTGACAATTCTGAATTGAAAATGAAAATTACTTAATTTAGTTAATGCAGCCACTGGATGCTTTGCAACTTTGATTAAACAGTCACATACGCATTACTTCTCACAAACCTTCTTAAACCACTGTGTTTCGGAGAAACTACATCCAAACCTTAAATACAGGATAAATAATAAACAGGGCTTAATAGAAATGGGACTTCCCTTCTGCCCCTTCCCAACATGAATGGAGAAACCGGTCTTTCCAGCTAAGGAAGGTTGCACAGGTGTGTTCTATCTTTCTTTCCAGGATAAGCTTGTTTGTTGTTAGTGTATGGCTGTTCATACAATGGCAATTTGGACATCCCTTGCTATTCTTTCCAGGCAATTGCCCTACAATAGCTAAATGCGAGACAGGCCTTTCTCTTTAGCTGCAACAAAACGGCCATTTCTGTTTCACACACTGTAAAATGCAATTAAAGTAAGTAAAACAAGTAAATGCATATTAATGAATTACTTGCTTTTATCAAACTTACATTTCCCTCTCTAACAAGTACTGGCAATGCCAATAGGCCTGGCTTATAACTAAAGTTGCCTCTTCAGAGACTGATAAGTATAGGAAATAAAACTCTAAGTCATTGTACAAGCCCTCTATCACTCATCATTGCGCTTAAACATACATTCACCCACCAATTGACTAATTCTAGCATTCAACCACTAACCAATCCACAGTAAAACAGACAAACTCAACAAGGATTAGCAAGATAAATTAAAATATTAAAGATAAACAAGCATAGGTAAAGCCAATAAGTATTGCCTAAATATGTTTTAGCAATGTTGTACACCAGAGTGGTTGCTGTTCTGCATGGCTAAAGCTTAGTAGGCTAAAGGGGAGTGGCGTGGAGAGGAGTTTCAAAGTGGAGTAGAGTGGAGTGATATGGAGGTGCGTAGAGACGCGTAGAGTTGAATGGCATAGAGAGGAGTTGAGTGGCGTAGAGAGGAGTGAAATTGAGTGTCATGGAGTAGCGTACAGTGTTGTGGGGTGTTGGGCAGGGAGTAGAGTGGCATAGAATGAAAGGGCATAGACTTGAGTGGCGCAGAGGGGAGCACAGTGTCAGACTTGAGTACACTGTTGTAGAGTCGAGTGGCATAGAGTGTCTTGAAGTGGTGTAGAGCAGAGTGGAGTGGTGTAGTAGAATAGTGTACAGCAAAGTAGATTGGCAAAGTGGCATGGTAGAGTGGAGTAGTGTAGTGTCCATAGAACAGAATGGAGAAAAGTTCATGGAGCAGCAAAGAGGGAGTTGGGTAGAGCTCTAAAGTGGAGTAGTGTCGAAGAATGGCATAGAGTGGAGTAGAGTGTGGTAGAATGGAGTGACAGAGTGCAATAAAGGGTCAGTGGAGCAGAGTTTAATAGAAAGAAGTATCGTGGAGCAACGTGCAGTGGAGCATCGTAGAGTGTTGTATCGTGGAGCATTGTAGAGTGCCGTAGCGCGGAGTGTCGTAGGGCGGAGTGCAGTGGTTTAGAGTAGATTGTTTCAGAGTAGAGTGCAGTGTTGCAGAGTGGTGTGGAATGGCCAGCTGGAGTTTTGTAGAGTGCAGTTGGGCATAGTAGATTAGAGTGCCGTGAAGTGCACTGGTGCAGGGTGGCGCAGGGTAGAAAGGCATAGAGTGCATTGGTGTAGAGTGCAGTGGTGCAGAGTAAAGTGTCAGAGTGCAATGGTGTAGAGTGGCCTAGAGTGCAGGGTCGTAGAGTATAGTGGCATACAGTGGTGCAGAGAGTATTGTAGTGTGCAGTGGCATAGAGTGCAACGGTATAAAATTGAGGGGCGTAGTGTGGAGTGGCGTAGTGTGGATTGGCACAGAGTGGAATAGAGTGACGTAGACTGCAGTGGCATAGAGTAGATTGTTTCAGAGTATAGTGAAGTGGCGTAGAGCGGGGGCGCTGAGTGAAGGGGCGCAGAGTGGAATAGAGTGGTGTAGACTGCAGTGGCATAGAGTAGATTGTTTCAGAAAAGTGTGAAGTGGCGTAAGGTGCAGTGGTATAGAGTACATTGTAGTAGAATGCAGTGGTGCACAGTAAATTAGAGTGTCTTAAAGTGGATTGGCGTAGAGTACAGTGGCAGAGTGGAGCGATGGAGAGTTCAGTGGCGTAGAATTCAGTGGCAGAGAAAGCAGAGTTGCACAGTAGAGTGACGTAGAGTGAACTGGAGTGGAGTGTGCATAGTAAAGAGGAGTGGTGCATGATTGAGGCTGCTACCATGGAGCATTTAACAACAAGGGGTGGTGATGGACAGAGTTTCTGAATTAAGCAGAATACTCTCACCCAGTCAAGAGGTCAGGACTAGATCCAACACCATTTTTTAGCTCACTGCACCATCCCAGTTCAGAACCTGGATATATGCAAATTAGTCTGTTCCTGTCCCAGTGCATGATGGGAACAGGGCAAACCAAACTACCAAGCCAATTCTTACACTGGGAAGGAAACAAGCTTCCGGGGACCGGTTTCTGGCATTTCAGCTGTAGTCGGCCCGGCTTGCTTGAATCCTGATGGTCATTTTGGAACACAAGGAAACCCGAAAGGGGCCTTCGGACCATGGGTTCAATTACTTATTATAGGGAACAAGGGTCCTAAGGAGTTACAATTTAACAAGAGATAACAATATAGACCACAATTAGTACTATATTTTTCGACGCCCAGCCGGGCGAGGAGTAGTTTATTCAGGAATAACACAGAATTTCAATGACCTGGAGAGGGTCAAATATGAACATCAAGATAGGGTACAATCCTGTACCTATCCCAAGAAGGTAGAAAAACCAAAAGAATCAAGAAAGGTAGAAGGAAGGAAAGAGGTTTTGCAGGCAAGAAAAAGTTCTTTGGAGCCAAAGAGTGGCTTGCGATTTCAATAGACCATTCCGCAAAACACACTCAACAGTGTCAACAATTGAATATATACACTAAGTTACATGTTACACTGTTTTAAACAGTGTAACATGTACCTTAGCTAAACTACCAAGCCAATTCTTCACCAGAAAGGAGACAAGCTACCGGGGACCGGTTTCTGGCATTTCAGCCGTCGTCGGCCCGGCTTCCTTGAATCCTGATGGTGCAATGAGCAAGGGACTCACATCTGAGTATACCCTTCCACGCTTAGGGTGGGATGGTACAGTGAGCTAAATAACTGATGGATCAAGCCCTGATCTTTGGACTGGGTAAGGGTGGTCTGCTTAATTCAGACACTCTGTTCATCACCACCCCCTTTTCTGAATCGTTTTGGCCACTACAGGTGTGGCAGGGTATACTCAGACATGAGTCCCTTGCTCACTGCACCATCAGGATTCAAGCAAGCCGGGCCGACGACGGCTGAAATGCCAGAAACCGGTCCCCGGTAGCTTGTCTCCTTTCTGGTGAAGAATTGGCTTGGTAGTTTAGCCTGCCCTGTTCCCATGATGCACTGGGCCAGGGACAGACTGATTTGCATATAGCCAGGTTCTGAGCTGGGATGGTGCAGTGAGCTAAATAACGGTGATGGATCAAGCCCTGATCTTTGGACTGGGTAAGAGTGGTCTGCTTAATTCAGACACTCTGTTCATCACCACCCCCTTTTCTGAATCGCTACCATGGAGCAAGCATGGCACACGCTTGTGAGTGTGCCATTCCTAGGTCAATATCTGAAACCCCATTTTTACGCTACAAAATTACTTGCGCTCTGCGAGCAGTGCTGCGCACTGTAACGCTAGGCGTGTGATTTAAAAAAAGGCTAATTCATTGCCTTACTCAGTATGCAGTAATGCAGAGAAGCAAACCTGCAGAATGGGCTAAATGGGGCCCCCGCCCTCAACGGTTGCCTTCCCCCCTACACTGCAGGGGCCTCTTGGTAAAGCAGAATGTTTTACCAAGTGATTAAATGTTTCCTATTCCAGGCTACTTCATGCCATGCACACATTCTGCAAGACATGCAATGGCATGGCTTAGAAGGCGATCCCCCCCCCCCCCTCCAAACCAGGAAACCCTGGAGGAGGGGGGGGGGGGGGTCACACCACGGGAAATGCAGGGGCCTCCATTACGCCTCCTGCATCTATGGAGGAGGCAACCGTCAAGCTTAGCTCTATAGACCCCTGTGACTGGTCTGACCAGCACGCCATTGCCTTCCTTATACCTGGCACCCACAAGAGAAGGACACCACAAACGGTGCTTCCCAAACGCTGGGTCAGAGACACCAAGAACCTGGACCGCAAGGAACTTGAGGTCTGCTGCAAATCCCCCTCCCTCCACATATCACATCGGTCAGTGACCTCAATCATCACTACTCTGCAACTATGTCAAAAATTCTGGATGACCTAGCCCCTCTTAAACTAAAAAGAACTCAAGTCAAAGATAGAAACCCATGGTTCACTGGTTCCCTCAACAATGAGAGAAGATCCCTCCGACAAGCCGAAAGAATCTGGCGACAGCACCCCTCGGCCGCTCACCTAAAACTTCTCCGCCAGGCCAGAAATACATACAACAAGAACATCCTCAACTCAAAAAAAGAGTTCTTCAGAGCGGAACTAGGAAATGCCCAGAACAGACCACGCAAACTCTGAGTTGGTCAAACACCAATCGAACAAATTGGCCAAAACATCGAGAAAAAAAAAACAAGTTTCTCATCCCATCCGAGGAATTCTCCTTGTTTTTCGAAAATAAAATCAAAACCTTAGGTAACGAACTTAGTTCTGCCTCACTCTCTCTACTGAACCCTGACCTTCCGTCTCCTCCTCCCTGCCTCTACAGTCCGCACCTAAGAATCAAGCACACTGGACCGACTTCTCACTACGACGATGACTGTCGCCAAAATCCTTTCCACCTTAAACCTGAACAACCATTTCAACGACCCGCTCCCCCCAAACTGTCTTGCGACCGCCGTCCAATCCATTATTCCTAGCTGGACTGCGATAATTAACGCCTCTCTCCGGGAGGGATCAATCCCTGACTCTCTGAAAATGGGCCACGTCCTTCCCATTCTGAAAAAGTTGTCGCTGGATCCAGCCTCCCCAGAAATTTCAGACCAATTTCCAACATTCCTGTCTTAGCTAAAGTACTGGAGAAGTGTGTGTAACTGCAGCTAAATCACCACATCAACAACTTCGACCTACTCGATGACTGCCAATCTTGTTTCCTAACTGGACACAGCACTGAAACCACCATGCTCCACATCATCGATGATGCCCTAGAAGCTCTTGGCCAAGACAAAACCAGTCTCCTAATCCTCCTAGATCTATCCTCGGCCTTCGACACGGTCAACCACAGGAAGCTACTTGAACGCCTAAAACTTGGATGGGATTAGATGGCCCTGTTCTTGACTGGTTTAGATCCTTCCTCCAAAACCGATCTCAAAGATTCCTAATCAACCGTAACCTGTCTGCTCCCTCCTTGGTCACGGTTGGAGTCCCTCAAGGATCAACGTTGTCCCACACCCTTTTGAACCTTTATATAGAACCTCTTACCGAAGTCCTTCGCACCGCAAATATCTCCTACCATATGTACGCCGACGACACTCAGATCTACATAAAAATCTCATCTCTCAAGGAGATTCTCTCCCTGAATGAGGCCCTGAGGCTGACCGTCCAATGGCTCTTCTCTAACCAACTCAAACTCAATGCAAAGAAAACTGAGTTCCTTCTAATTTCCCTGCCAAACAGCAACTCTGAGATCCAGACATGGATCAAAGCCATCACAGCCTTAAACTGTCCCCCGACCATTGTGGACGCGGCCAAATCTCTGGGAATAACCTTGGATTACAACCTAAACATGCGAGACCACATCAACTCAATGGCCAAATCTGCCAGATTCCACCTGAGCTACCTATGGAAACGGAGACCCTTTTTTGACGCTCCCGAACTAAAACTTGCAGTCCAAGCACTAGTCATCTCTAGGCTGGAATATATCTGCTACACCCTCTCTGGTTTACCCAAGATCTCCCTAGCACCCTTAAAAGCCAGCCTCAAGGCAGCCGCCAGGCTACTCACCAGCACTAGGAAATTTGATCACATCACTCCTCATCTAAAAGCATTTAACTGGCTTCTACTCGAGGCCAGAATTCAACTCAACTGGCATGCATCATGCACAAGGCCCTACACTACTTCCCCGTGTATCTTACACAGAAACTTGTGATATCTGGAGGTAGAAGAAACTCACGATCGGCCAGTGCCCTCCTACTCCAGCCTGCACACTTTCGGGAAAAAAAACTATAATTGGGCGTTCACTTGGGCTGCACCAAGAATATGGAACTCCTTCCCACCCGCCATCAGAAGAATCCCCTCTCTGGCCCGCTTCAAAAAGGAGGCTAAATCCTTCCTCATGGGCTCATGGGTAAATTCCTCAACTAACCCCGTCCCACAACCACCTCAGAGACTATTGCCATCCTCCTTCGACCCCGCCCCACCAAGAAACCGGGGGCCTATCTTCAGCAACTGTAATATTGACTACCCTCGTTTACTCCCATTCCTCTAATATTCAGCACCCCCCTCCCTAATGTACAGTATACTCTTGTGTTATCATGCCTCCTGTATGACTCTTTGACTCTGTAAAGCGCTCCGATACCCAAACGGGTTAAGTTCGCGCTCTATAAAAAACTAAAATAAAATAAGCTCTAAAACTGAGAGTTTGTCAATGGAAGCACCGACACCCTTAACTACTACAGTACTCCATGAAATTCATTTAACAAAATGCCAGTCTACAGACTTTAACACAATGTAGCAACAAACAACACTTAAAGGCATGTTGGCATATGATTCTCACAATCACAATAGCTTATTGAATTTGCTGTAATTTTTCATTAAAAAAAACAAATTGGATCTATGGCATGTGACTTAACTTTCCCTAAAGAAACAATTTGGCCCATTAATCACTGGCTTCTCATCATAACCAATTCAGGCCTACTATATCGAGCACCTGCTTTCTGACAAGGCAGCCATCAGGCAAACATTTACGAAAATTCAAAGTATGTGTATAATTACAGTAGGCAAAACAATACACAACCCCTTTTAAGACAGTGTAACAAGGATTATCAAAATGGACATCATTTGCGTCATCGGTTTATCTGAGATGGTAACCTACAGTAATCCCTTGCTTTATAAATTAATCTGTGAAAGTCCAAGAAACGCAATGCCAGCCCACAGCCTTCATCACAGTGTAATAATAATTCCTTCTTAAAGGCCTACTGACTTTAATAAGGGAATTTCATTAACTAAGACAGGCCTAACACGTTTGTCATACATTTTCATAATAAAAAGATTAGACCAAAGACCTCTCATATAACTTTTTCCAATGAACCAATTAGGCCTATAGCCTTCATCAATTGTTACTATAACCATCTCAAGCCTATTGTATTCCAAACAGGTTTTCCCACAAGACAACTAAAAACCCTTGGTAACAATGCAGATATCCGAGATTCTATGTAGCAAAATATTGGTCTACAGATTTTAAGGTTGGATTGTCTTTACAGTGTCTTAAACAACTATTGGCTTTTATATAGGCTTTTCACATTAAATAAGCCAGGCCTACGGCGTTCATTATAATTTTTCATAATAATCAGATCAGACCTATCGCTATGATCATTTCCTTGTCAGCATAATCAATTCAATCTGCTGTACTGAGTACAAGGTTTACCACACGACAAAACTTGCAATATAGCCCTCTTTTTTTAGTGGCAGTACACAACTTCTGCCCAATCAAAACCTGTGCTGAAGGGTTTGGACATTTGGGTGGAGCTAAAGGACCGCTCTCAGTAGTACTTCTCAAAGCTTTTTTCTGATGACAACATAAGGTAAGGAGACAAATGCATTGTCAGACCTTAAAGAGGGGGGGGGTGGGGGGATGGGGGGCGGGGGAGGTGCTTATCACTGTATTCTTATTTCAGCTGAGAGATGACACGGCCAATGTGACCCTAAATACAGCCACCACCAACCAGGAGTTATCAATAAAGCATCATCCCAACAAGCTAGCAAGGTGCACAGTTTACTTTTGGTGTTACAAATATGTAGAAACAGAAAGTTGCACGTTAACCTCATAGATGCTATTAAACATTCCTCCCCAGTGCTGCGCTGTCCATTGGAACTAGTGCTGAATGGACGTCCAATGGTCGTGCGCAGCACTGGGGAGGTAGTGCTGCCGTCAGCCAATGCACCGAGGCAGCACTTAAGGGGTTAATCTCGTGTGTTCTCTCCTCTCTGAACAAACTGCACGCTTTCATCTTATGTTTGAATGATCATAAAAGGTCAGCTGGGTTTACAATACTACTAATGTATTGCACACAATAAACAGTATTAAGAAATATGGAGCAGGTGGTTTCTTAAATTATGGTAAACTAATGGACAAAGAAATGGTTTAAAAATGTACGTCATACGGGGGCGTGGCTTGGACGGCAGGAGGAATGGCCGCCTAGACCGAGTGCTCCGCGGAAAGGGAGAGCGAGATCCGTGATTCTAGTGTTTCCGACGGCGCGATCCGGCTACAATCGTAGGTACCTGCACCGGGTCCTTCACTGCGCCTATCGATGTCCTGAGAGCTGACTGTGAGTGCTGTTTGGGGGATTTACTGCCCTTAGGACTTTCGCGCGTCCCTCACTCCGGGCTCAGCCCAAAATGGCGGCGCCTAGTCACGGCCGGGGTGCCTGACCCACGCGAGCACCATCAGTGCGCTGTATGCCATCGATCTGACACAGCCGGCGGTAAGGACCCATCTGCCCTGAAAACCCGCCCTAAATGCCCATTTGCCGTCAGGAGAAAGTAGCAGGAAGGCAATGCGGACTCAAACCGGCTCATAATGCCTGACCCTAAAATGGCGGCGACATTGCTCTCGATCTCCACGCAATCCCTACACTCCAGCTCTCAGAGAGCTTCTTGAGTCGCCTCGAGGTTATCCACTGCCATCCTGAGCCCTGACCTCCCTCCAAGCGAAGGGATGTGCAACCCCAGTCTGCCTCATCACCAACATCTGTGTACAGCCTGCACCTGAGCCACTGTGACCACGCGGTGTGCCTAAACCGACCTCACTACCGCATGGCTGCATCCTACCACCCATAGTGGCTTTTCTCACTCTGGAGAGAGAACATCACACCTCACCAACTACGCAGAGATCATCCCTTGCGTCTACACGCTATTCTATGTACTTCCTGCCTGTCTGCAAGCAACAACTGGTGCCACTCACGCCTTGGACCCTGGCCCCACCACCCCATCGCCTCAGGCGCTCCCAGTCGCATAAGCAGCCCTGCAGCCGACTCTCTTGTCAAGTGAGAGCTCACCCTTATCAGCCAGCGGTGTCCTTCTACAACACCTACGATCTGACTGCTTCAGGACAAACGCGAGCACAATCCTGACGGGGCCGGCAATCCTGCAACCCTCTCATATCGCAAAGGTGCTCATCCGTGCCATCCAGGAGAGTTCTCCACCAACACTATATAGGGTCAGACAGACTCACTGCGAGCGAGCACACTCACCAGGCAATAATGGCGAACAGAGAAGACAGGAACAATCCTAAAAAGGTGAAACCAGACTCTCTCTTGGACTCACCCATCAAAGGAAAAGCCGATATGGCAGCTAACATGGAAATGATCCTCAGGAAACTGGCAGATCTACATGAACTCTCAAAATCCACCAAATCCAACACCGACTCAATGCAACTTGAGCTTACCGCGATCAGAGCTGATATAAATGTAATTAACACAGGCCTGGGCGCGGCGGGACAGCGAATAAGCGACATGGAGGACATCTCAAAACAGTCAGTCTCCAAAATCAAATGCCTAGAAAAGACAACGGATGAGCTGAAGCGCCATAACGCGGAAATGGAGGACAGGAATAGAAGAGGTAACATCAAAATCTTTGGTGTTCCGGAGAATTCAGAAAAAGATGCGGATTCCTGCGTGGCATTCCTCGAAGCATGGATCCCAATGGTCACCAAACTGGACTTCCCACACGGCCTTGAATTGGATAGGGCACACAGGATCCCCACTTTCGCTACTAAGAGCTCAAATGGTCCCAGACCACTTATCTGCAAACCACTCAGATTCCAACACGTCGAGTTGATCCTCCAATTCGCAAGAAGAAACCACCCCATCTCGTGGGACGGCCATAGAATCATCTTTACTCAAGATTACTCAAGGGACACAGTGGCAATACGAAAAGGTTTCCTGGAACTCAGAGAAAAGCTAAGGTCCAAAAGCATTCCTTTCTCCTTTGCTGGTCCAGCGAAATTCAGGATTGTAATCAACGACCACCCGAGATTCTTCACGGACCCCAAAATCCTTGCTGATCTTCTGGAAGACCGTCAGGAACAGGAAATGGAACTGGCGTCCGGCCTCTCGAACAAGAGGAAGACTTGACCCCACTTAAAGTCCATGAGCAATCTGTCAGTCTAATCTCGATTCCATCCTCACTGTTATACTTCCACAAATGATGCCGTGTTGTCATCCTCCAGCGCAATATGCCGAACTATGCTTAACAGCGGACATTTTGTTCCCTTTGCAGGTCTCTTCCACGTGGTATCGGCACTGTGAGTAGGCCTTAAGCCCTGTTATTCTGTTGATCCTTCATGTATAACGTTGTATGATTGTCGTAATAGTGCCGATTATACTTAGTCAGCAATGTTCTTTATAGCTCACCGTTACAGATAGTTATAGGTGTAATAGTTATATCCTGTTCGCACTACTGCCTTCCATTCATCGCCCATGTCATTGTTATTGTTATGGTTAATAAGTCGCTCTTTCCACCACCTAGGCAGTTTGAATTAGTTAGATGTTTGTAAAATTGCAGGTACTAATGCCAACATTATCTTACATTAGCCTAAGGAAGCTTACAGCTACCACATATGTATCCCTAATTTCCGCCTTGCACGGGACTGCCGTCGCACTCCCGATGTACGTATAGGGGGGGAGGGGAGGGAGGGACTGTGGGAGGGGGTGGGGAGGGGAGGGGTGCAGGGGGGGGGGGAGAAAATGGAGCTACAAGAGTTCAAAGTGCCTTATATTTTTTTGTCTATGTTTTGTTTTGTTCATATGTTTTCCTTTTCCACACTTGTCAGTTGCATTTCATTGCAGTCTACTGTACCTTCACGCAGGGGCCCTCACGTTGTCTGTAAGGAGCATTTGGGGGAGTCGCTGATGATATCCCTTGAATCAGAGCGCTTTCTCTCAACGCTGCTTCTCAACCCAAATGGCTAAGACAAACTCTCTAGCTGACGATCTTACGATTGTCTCCCTTAATGTTAAGGGCCTCAACCACCCGGTAAAAAGGAGGAAAGTTCTTGAGTATATATCCAAATCCAAGGGGGACATAATTTTACTCCAAGAAACCAAACTGTCAGAGGACGATCTCCGCTTCTTGAACATCCACTGGGCATCACATATCCTATCCTCACCTGCTTCTCATAAGAAGGGAGGGGTTATCACCATCCTAGCGAAAAAAGCTAACCTTACTCTAGTCTCACACTCCCATGACGATGCTGGCAGGCTATCTATCACTAACCTCCTCGGGGAAGACGACCCTTTACATATACTAAATATTTACGGCCCAAATGCAGACGACCCAGAATTCTGGAATTCAATCGGCCGCTCATTAGAACCTATCCCTTCAGATGACTTGTTGATAATGGGAGGCGACTTTAATCTCCCCCTTGACCCAATTCTCGATAGGCAATCCAGATGTGCCTTCCACCCCTCCCGCTCACACGAGGCCCTCCTTCGTCTATGCGACAGATATCACCTGAAAGACTCATGGCGCCTACAACACCCGGACGGTAGGGATTACACATTTTATTCTGCTCCACATAACTCCTATTCCCGTATCGACTTCATATTGATCTCAAGCCCCTTCACGCATCTTATAGAAGAGGCCGTTATAGCCCCAAAATTAGTCTCGGATCACGCCTGTATCCACACCAAACTAGCTGGTTCTAGATCGATCCTCCCCCCGAAGAGATGGCGCTTTAATGAGGAGACACTCTCAGACCCCGCAAACAAATTAATAATATCAAACGCAATTGAGGAATACCTTTCCCTAAACGACAACCCCGACACCTCACCTAGCACCTTGTGGGATCCGCTGAAAGCCACAATACGCGGGGTCATCATCGCCATTAGGACCAAATCTAACAAGGCACTTAATAAGGAACTTGAGTCTCTGGAACACCAGATCGGTATTCTAGAAGCTCAGCACAAATCCGACCCGCTTGACTCAGGTGTTCTAGACACGCTAACCAAAAAAAAATACGAATACAATACCATCACCAGTAAACGGGCGGGGGTTTGGATTAACCGCTTTAAGGCCCTGAAGCTATGCGAAGGCAACAAAGCCGGGAAACTGTTGGCTTCATACCTGAAACACAAACAGAAATTGTCCACCATATCGTCCATTAAAACCTCATGCAATGTCATTCACACTAAACAGTCAAACATCCTCGATACCTTCAAGGCATTTTATGAAGATCTGTACAAAAATGACAAGGTATTAGACGAATCCGCCTGCAAGGACTACCTCAATTCACTCCGCCTTCCAAAACTTTCCGAAGCAGACAGCGCACAGCTGGGCTCAAAAATCTCTAGTTCAGAATTCAAGGCAGCAATCAAATCCCTGAAGAATAATAAGGCCCCAGGCCCAGACGGCTTCACTGCACCCTTCTTTAAGGCCTTTGCAGACCAGATTGACCCTCCGCTTCTTAAACTTTATAACTCTACTGCGGCCTGTGGCGGTGTTTCCCCTTCAATGAGTGAGGCCACAATCATAGTATTACCCAAAGAAGGGAAGGACCCACTACTCACTAAAAATTACCGTCCAATATCCCTGATAAATATAGATTGCAAGATATATGCTAAAATATTGGCGACCAGACTAAATACCATCCTTCACAAATTAATTAGCCCCTCGCAGGTAGGTTTCCTGAAAAACCGGATGTCTAACGACAACACTAGATTACTGTGTCATATTATAGAAAAGGCAAAATCCACTTCTGTACCAATGGTGGCGATAACCTTAGATGCAGAAAAGGCATTTGACAAGGTCTCGTGGTCTTTTCTACGCCAATGCATGCTCTCTTTCAACCTTGGCGACCCATTTATCAAGATGGTGATGGCCCTCTACTCTGCCCCTTCTGCCAGGATAGCTATTAACGGCTCCCTCTCGGATCCCTTCCGTCTGTACCAGGGGACCAGACAGGGCTGCCCCCTATCACCAGCTCTCTTTCTTTTAGCCCTTGAACCACTCCTTACAGATATCAAAAATAACAGGGACATTGAGGGTATCTCCTTTGGAAACTCACGCATCAAATTAGCAGCATACGCAGACGACATCCTGATAGCGACCGAGAACCCTGCCAACTCCATTGCCGCACTAATGTCCTCAATAGATAAATATTCCTCCCTCTCCGGGTACAAATTAAACAGGGATAAGTCCGAAGTAAAACCTCTTAATATCCACACTTCGAGAGAAGTGCTGGGCAATTCGGGCCTGTTCTGGCAAACGGGAGTGATTAAATACTTGGGGATCGAATTCACTGATGAGCTTTTGAGTACCCTTAAACACAACGAGAACAAAACCCTAGACAAAATCAAAAGTCAGTTGGACGGATGGTCACCCCGCTTCCTCACCTGGTGGGGCCGGGTTGAAACTATAAAAATGATGATATCCCCCCTGGTTAACTACCTGGTCACGATGCTCCCACTTCTCCTTTCTAATGTATTCCACTCCAAACTGGACAAAGTCATCTCGGCATTCCTCTGGCAGGGCAAAAAAGCCAGAATCAGTTTAAAAAAACTTCGACTAGACAAGAAATTAGGTGGGGTCAATCTGGCAGACTACAAAACTTACCAGATCGCCTTCTTAGCAAAACAAGGGTCGCATTGGATTTCCTCCCAATCTGACTACACCCCAGTGTGGCTCTTTGTGGAAAAATCTATTCTTGAGGGTCTTAACCCCTGCGCCCTACTCACCGCCAAACTCCGTCCCAGCCTAGGTCCGGGGCCCATCTTCAAAAATACTAAATTGGCTCTGCTAAAGATCAGTAAATGCCTCCCACATCAATTCCGTCTCTCCTCTTGGGAATCTCTATGGCATAACCCCAAAATTGTATACAAAGGGAAGCCTCTCAACTACCCCACCTGGATAGACAAGGGTATCTTATTCCCACACCAACTGATCGAGAACTCGCATCCACTAACCTTCAAAGAAATTCAGGATAAGTTCCAACTCCATAACGTTGAATTCTATAACTTCTTACACATTAAAGTAGCACTAGCGAAGGCTAACCTGACAGTTGTCCCCCCCTCCCTCCCGGGTCTATTTACCTCACTTAACAAATTGGGGCACCAAGTCTCTAGACTGTACAAACTAATGCGGCCGCAATCGTCCACCCTAAATGCACCTCTCCAAAAGTACTGGGACTCATTCTCCTCCACACCTAACTCAGACACTATCTGGGCCAGCACTTGGGAATCAACCACCCGCCACAAAATTAGCCCTACACTCTCACAGACCAAGTTCTGGCTGCTTCATAAGGCCTTCTGGACTCCCAGGAGGTTGTTCCTTCACAAAATCAAACCCGACGACACATGTTGGAATTGTGCGAATATGGGAGGAGATCTGGAACATCTAATCTTCAAATGCCCCTGTGTTACCTCATATTGGGACAGGATCTTTGATTTCATACACACAGTACTCCATATCACCTTACCAAGGGAATTTGCAACGCTTGTTCTAGGTTTTGCCAAAGCCGTCACACTCAATGATGATGACAAAGCCCTACTGGACCTGCTGCTGACGGCTGGGGTCAAAATCATCCTTAATAACTGGAAAAGCACGCACAAAGCTTCCTTTCCCCACTGGCTAAATTGGGTCTCCCACTTAAGAGGTGCAGATAACATATCTTTAACTTCCACCCCATGGAGGCCGCCGCTCAGGAAACTCTGGTCCGCACTAGATGACCACTTTGACGCATTCAAACCCCCATGAATCTGAACACTTGGTACTCAGTGCACTTTTCTACATAAGCTGTCATGTGCATCCTCCCATTGTATACAGTGTAGATCTACACAAATGCTTAGCTCATGTTGCCTCTGCTACCCATTGTTGGTGTTCTTTTCTCCACAGGTCGTGTCATGTGATAATGGTCATGCTAAACAAGTCACCGTGTTACTTTGGACGCAACTCGTCTACATCTGCTTATTAGACATTGAGTGTGGACATTTTGTTTTTTGTTTCTGGTCTTATGTTTTTTTCTGGACTTATTTATGATTTCATTATAGCAATGTATGTATATCCACGAACTGTTCTTATGTACTGTCGTATTTCTTGCAGCTCCAAATAAAAAAGCTTTGAACACAAAAAAAATGTACGTCATACAAAATGGCTGCAGATCCCATGTTATCTCGATCCCTTGAATGTCTCTTTGAAGGCTGAAGCTGTTGGGATTTAAAAAGTCTTTCCTAAATCCTGCCGCTCTGCTTAATCTGGAAAAAGCAAGATTTTCAATTTCACATAGAAGGATTCCCACGTAATGAACCGGATAACAGCAATGTGAAAACTCACTTTTTTCCTATTATCCGCCTCTCCTGGACCCAGCTCTTGCTCTTGCTCTTTTACTGGAAGTGGAAAGCCAGGAGCAAGAGGGGCTGTTTGTTATTCTGCACGGCAGGTCTGCATATTATTTACATTTCAATTCCATTTACATACATCGGAGGGGAGCTACCTGCATGCCCTTAAGTACTGACAGATCTCTTTGGCAGCATTAAAAAAAACAAGAACAAACAGCAAGAGCAGGGTGCAGCTTGCAATGTTTTCCCAAGGATTCCTAGACCGCACTACCCTGCAGGGGGCTGGATATTTCAATGTGTGTTGCTTATGCTGAAGTTGAATTCATCTCTAAACGTATAGGGCACAACGTATGGACAGGACTCGTTATTGGACAGGGCTTTACTGACACTTTTGGAACCACCGAATACAATAAAGCATGGTTCATACACGCCGTCCCTCACCAAAATCCCGGCAACCCAAAACACTGCTGTTCAGCCAAGAGCAAGTAGAAATTGGAACAAATGTATCCTGCAGCCCTCGCGGCTGTGGGCCAGCCCCTTAAGAACGGTACATTGAATCTGGCTTTATAAGAGGGAAACAGCAAAATTCAACCACAAACACCTGTATAATCTGGACGATGGCCTTAAAACAAGCTCACAGCCTGAATACAGAGAGAAATCAAATGTTTAGGAGTGGGTGTGTTGTACACGGACATGCATGTTTATTTACACTTAACACCACAGTGTATTGCACTGCAGACTTTATATGGATAGTGCTTACTACCCCTACGTGGGGGCCATGTTTCCACAAACAGGTAGCAGCATGCTACACTGTGCAAGTTGTGTGATTTTAGAGTGTTGTCTTTGGTTTGATGAATTCTCCCCACTGTCAATTGGCGTAAAATGAATATTGCTTTTTTAGTGTCCTTTTTTAGGTTGAGGACTGAAGGCTGGCTTGCCAGCTTCCGGGAGGAGAATTAATGTTTTTTAGACGGGGCTTGAACCCGCCTCTCTCCTCCATCTCTCTTCCATTGGCTGGCTTCCTAAACGGAGGCCAGCCATTGGAGGAGAGAGACATCACTCCAAACAAGCCCCGTCTCTTTCGGATTTGGGGGCGTGTTTTTTTTGCGTTGTTTCCACCTGTGACGTCATCTTTCACTCAACGCCAAAACACGCCCCCGAATCCGACATTTTTGGACGTTTGCGGCTGCCATTGTTGCCCGGAACAGCCTCGCTGCCAGAGGTAAGTTTTCTTCTTCCCCCTGATTGCACTTGTGTTTTTCTTGCCTTCTGCCCCGCTGTCCGCCCCCCCTTCCCTGTGCCCGCAGCTTTCCTTCGTCTCTCCTCGCCCCCCGTTCCCTGTGCCCGCAGCGCTCCTTCGTCTCTCCTCGCTCCCCCTTCCCTGTGCCCGCAGCTCTCCTTTGTCTCTCCTCGCCCCCCCCTTCCCTGTGCCCGCAGCTCTCCTTCGTCTCTCCTCGCACCCCTTCCCTGTGCCCGCAGCCCTCCTCCGTTCGTGTAGGAGCATTACAACCAGAGCCCGCACTAATGTTTGTTCTGTACCACAGGTTAATTTTATAGAATGGTGTCTTTTCCTTTGCCTCGATCACCACACGATCCACAGGCTATTCACCTTTTACTCGGGATAAAAGCCATAGAAACGAGCCATTTCAGCTGCCCGTTTGTTCGCCCAGCACGGTACAGCATCGAAAGTATTTAGTACATAAAGAGTGTAAAGAATGAACTGCCGGAATACCTGCTCTGACCTGGCGAGGTTATTTACATAATTGCTTGATTGCAGCCCGGTAGCGTTGTGTCGCGCTGGCCTGTAATCAGTAAATTATGTAGAATGCAGCAAATTATATGATTAGCGTCCGATTAAGACAGTATCTTCGGTAGCCAGTTGCTGGGCAGGGCCTGCAACCTAGAAGTGGGGATGGCCTTGGAGCAGCTTCTCCTCTTTCACTTCTCCGCAGGTTTTAATCATTTGCAGAACTCTTTGGTGTGTGTTTGCTGTCTCTTTGTGTGCAGTACCCTGGAGGGGTTAATGATGGCCTGCTATACAAGCCTTCAGTTTCACTCTTTGAAATTCCATGAAATCGAAGTTGCTTGTTAAGTCATTTAATGTGTTCATTTGGCGGGCATGTTGTACTGTTATACACAGGGTCACTGTAATTGGCTTTTTTCCACGTAAATTTGGATCTACTGCAATTGAAACATAATCTGCCTTCTGGTTACTGTTATACACAGGGTCACTGTAATTGGCTTTTTTCCACGTAATTTTGGATCTACTGCAATTGAAACATAATCTGCCTTTTGGTGTGTAATTTGCAGATCATAACCATAAACTTTGTTTCTTACTCACAGATTTAAAGTTACTACAAAAAAAGAAAAGTGCCACACATGATGCTGCCAGTGGCATGCCACATAATTTAGTTCATCCTGCCACACAAGGTGGTCAGTCCTCTGTTGCCATACATTTCTTGTGGACTAAATTTCTGCTATGATTCATCCATTTTTTTTCTCGAACGGTTTCCCTCACATTCCTCTCACCCTCATTATTCGAACAGCAATCATGAAAAAAACAGCCACACACACACACACCAAAACTCAGAGAGAGAGAGAGAGCTAAAGAGACTCAATTCAATTCAATTCAAAAACTTTATTCGATCATTGATTAATAATCATAAAAGTACATACATACATAAGTAATAAAACATGAGGGTACAGCAGGTTTTAAGTTAATCACATATCAAAAAAGGGTGCTTTTCCTCAAGCTTATCGATTTTAAAATATATACAGCAGTAAAAAAACAGATGTCCTGTGAATTAAGTCCAAATAAAAGCCCCATGGCCGATACAATAGTGGATACATTATATTTTTTGAAAAGCGGTTTCAGATATACTTTTCGAAGGTGGAGATAAAGAGGGCATAACAATAAAAAATGCTCCGTACTTTGCTTTGTGGTCCCATCACACGGACAGGGGGCAGTAGTATAGGTCTTCATTACAGGATACGCAACAAGCAAATGAACAATCCCCATCCGTAATCTTGTCAATACACATTGGTGGGATCGGATAGTAACCAATTTAAGGTATCCTGAAAGCCCCATTTCTTCCTTAGTGTATCTGTCGTAAAAAACATGTGAGGAGAACTGAGCAGTAGCTGCGTTACGCTTCACCATGCTAACCCTCAGAAATTCATGTTTAATCTCACTCTTCGGGATATCTAAAACACAAGAAGGGTTATCACGCACCGTGAGATTAAAAACATCATTAAATGTTCGGATAATATAGTTAAGCCAGGGGATGCGGGAACATTTGTCCATGTGAAGACAATCTAAAATAATCTTTCTTGTAAAACCCGTCTGTTCCTTAGCCCATATAGATCTCCATACTAACAGGGGTCTTAATCTGATCAAGTCAGATAGATGTTCTAGACCAACCTCCTGATGGATCAGCTTTGTTGAGGCAGAAGATGGTAAACACAGGAGTTTTTTGACAAATTTGTTTTCCTCAACCTGGAGCATGTTGTTATTACAATGGCCCCACACTCCTGAGCCATATAGGGCCAGAGCAACACATTTATGGCGATATAGGTACAACATGTCTGGTATCCGTCTTGAGCCTAACTTGGATGCAAACCTAAATATGCCAAAAGAACACTTGGCCATTTTGGCTCTTACATTAATCATTTCAGGTGTCCACATCCCCCCACTGTTAAAAGTGATACCCAGATAACAGAATTTGTCCACCACTTTTATAGTTTGGTCCATAACTGTGAAGGGCCTTAAGTTTTTAATTTTCTTCCCACAGGGCATTATAAAAGTTTTCGAATTATTAATTTTTTGTTTTCTCCCATTAATAAAATCTGCAAATTTATTCATAAGTTTTTGCAGCCCTAGAGGGGTTTGTGAGAGCAGAACCGCGTCATCCGCGTAAAGCAATATTGGGATGGAAAAGCCGCCAGCAGTCGGTGCATCTGCACTGATGGTCCGTAGTTCAGACTCGATTGCATTAATAAAAAGGGAGAAAAGAAGAGGTGCAAGGACGCATCCCTGCCTAATTCCAGAACCTACTTTAATACTGGATGTACACTCCCCCGATTGCCCGTATCGTATCTTAGCCGTCAGATTCCTATAAAGTTGGGCCAAGAAATAGATAATATCCTGTGGAGCACCCATGTCCAACAAGGTTGACCACAGAAGGCCATGGTCAACCAAGTCAAAGGTACTGGTCAGGTCGGCAAAGCAAAGGAACAACGAGCCTTGTTTAGCCCGTGTATATTTGCATATAATAAGGTCTAAATTAATGCACTGTTCTATGGTGCCTAACCCCTTGCGGAATCCGTACTGAGAATCCGCAAGGATCCCTTTATCTTCTACCCATTCCTCCAGGCGACTCAGTAATACCCTACTCATAATTTTTAGGGAAGCAGTGAGGAGAGAAATCGGGCGGTAGTTTTTTGCCTCACCCCTCTCCCCTTTTTTATACACCGGGATAATGATTGATTCCCCCCAAGTCTGTGGGGCCGCAATCATTGCAGCAGCATTAAAAACCTTTGTTAACAATGGGCTCCATATGGAAACCTCGGCTTTATAAAGGTCAACGGGTACCCCATCAGGGCCCGGCGCCTTTCCCCCCTTACTGACCCGGATGGCAGCATCCACCTCAGAGACTGTGATATTAAGAGGTATGGGGATAAAAGCCAGGGTTTCCCTATCACCCCCTACAGCTAGTCCTTCGGGGTTAAAAATACTAGTAAAATGAGCCACCCATTGTTCCTCAGATACCTGGGCAGACATTACCGGGACTTCTTCATTTTGGAGGAAGGGACTATTGACAGTGGACCAGAAGAGCTTGGTATCCTTAAGATCCACTGCCTTAGTCAGGTTGTTCCAGGCCTCTTCCCTTAGTTCCTGTTTCCTATCCCTCAGATGAATTGAGTATTCCCTTCTGAGGGTTTTAACTGCTTCCTTATCTCTGGGTTTACCCTTAAGAGCAACTTTGAGTCTTTGTAAGGATTTAGTACATTCCCTGTTAAACCATCCCCCGTTAATCCTAGGGCCCTTTGGTTTTCTTCCAGTTAAGATTTCTGCAATGTTTTTATTAATGATGTCGAAACTAGCTAGAATATCAGCATTATCCTTTTCGGGTTCGAGACAGCATTCCACCTCATCTATACAAGCAGACACAATGGTACATAGTAAATGTTCCTCATTTTGCCTACCCCATTTAATTCTAGGGCCATTGGGTCTATGTGGAACTACATCTGTCACTGCACCATGTAACGCCTTTACTTTATCCCCCCACAAGGAGAGATACATTGTTAGACAGTTATGATCGCTTAGGGCTGGGTCTACTATTACGGGTAAGGAACACAAAGCTGTAATACTGGAGGAGACAATGAGGTAGTCGATAACCGTGGCACAATTCCTACCAATAAAGGTCGGTACCGAATTGCCCTCACTGTCTACGCCAGGTAACATAATGCATAAATCCATTTTAAGAATAAGAGTGTTTAGGGATTCCCCATAAACCGAGTGTAAAAAATGGGTCTGATCTTCCCCCACCTCATCCCCATACCCACACACCCTTTTGCCAACAAATGGGCACATGTGAATGTTGAAATCTCCGCCCCACAAAATATCAAAAGACACATCACTGCGCCCATATAACCTTTCCACCTCCGCTTCAAGTTCATCAACCATATCTGTTTTTGAGTGGTTAAAGACATTGTTGTAGTGGTTTATAACTAAAACATTTCGCCCATTCCTGTGTTGTAACCACAACAACTGAGAGTGCAGACCGACGGTCCGGTGGTTTTTTACTCGAACCGGTAACCTCACAGAGAGCAATATCACCATTCCACCACTGGCTCTCCCCATGTTGGATGGCTGAGCATGGCAATTATAGGCAACATACCTATCAAGATAGACATCTTCGGCCGCCCAAGTCTCCTGGAGACACAAGATGTCAAATTGGGTTATAAATTCTAACCATCCTAGACGATCTATCTTGTTATTCCACCCAGCAATATTCCAACTCGCCATCTTATATCCCCGTTCTGTTAGACTAACAGCCTCAATAGATGGTGGGGGTAAGGTGTGGACGTGGGTTACTTCCCCTGGCACGGGGTCTTCAGATAGTCGGGTCGGACTTGTACTTCCACTGGCCGGGGTAGGAGTATCTGAGTTACAGTGAAGCTGCCCAGAATTACGTGTATTACCCCCAGAGCTACAAGTAGCATTGTACCCATTGGGTGGGTTAATATCAGTTGAGCCTTTTTCCCCCGTGCCTACACCCGTGTCTCCCCCTGTGTCTCCACAGAATTCCTTATCCCCCTCCCCTGTGGCCCGATGGCATCAGTCACAGTCTTCCAGGCCACTAAACACGTCAAACCTGTTGGTGGTATCTAGGGGTGTAAAAGGTTTGAGATGATCCATTCTCCTGTGTGTTAGGGAGTTGTACCTTGGGCCTATAGTATTCCACCCATACAGATCTACAGCTATAGGTGGTTGCTTGTCGTTAAATATAGGGCCATTATTGTAGACAGGTGGACGATATGGGTTTAAGAGCATTTGCCTCAATAACGGGGGCGGGGGGGCTCGCTGTGATTGATGATTAGGTGGGAACACCACTGAGCGAGGATAAAAATATGTTAGGGGACGGGGGGTAATAGATTTACTTCCGTGGTCAGACGGCCAGTTAAGTATAAAATGGACGGCATTCTGATCTCTAAAATTAATGACCACTATGTCTCCCTTAATATCTTTAGGTCTTCCTCCCAGCCAAGGAAGGCGGCGGACATGGACAATTTCTCCATTGATATTATTTGCAATAGGTCTGTGTAGACTTAACCAATGCGATATTTTATTTTTCAACTGGGCAAAACCCTCCCGTTTGTTCTTCTCCAGCTCTGGTACCCCAGTAAGGACTACTACAAAGGGTACAGCTTCTGGTGGAAGTTCTGGAAGGGGGCCCTTGTTATAATTACCTCGAGCCGGCCGCTCGTTTCCTCTCTCTCTATTTTTATTCCCTGGGGCTTGACCAAGATTATTCCGCTGTCCATTAGACGTTACAGCCAGGGACAATGTGGGTTTACTGTTAGGTCCAACAGGGTTACTCCCTGATGTACTTCCACTCATATTATTTGAGGATTGAGGCAGAATGGTAGTCTGAACAGGGGTAGGTATAGTAGTTATAGCAAGAATACCTGATGAAAGGTAAAATTGGGGTTTGTATAGGGGGATTAGGCAACACTTTATTAGTCACTATCTTGGTTCCCAGTTCATGTTCTATCTTCCCAAGTCTGTCTTCTAATTTACTAAGTCTATCTACGATAGCCAGAGTATAGGTCCTCATTATAGACTCTATGCTATCGATCAAGGCCCTGTTAGAAGGTTCCTGTAACGTCACCACCGCGGGGGGCTGTCGGCGGTGGAGATGACAGGGTCGGTAAGGGGAGTTACACATGGATGCGTAGGTGATATAACTATCCTTCCTTTGTCTGTTACTTTAACCCGTCCTCCCCTAGTACTGTCGTCCTTTTTAATGCCAAAGTCTGCATGATTAATTTTCCTCTTTGGAAGGTCAGATTTTTTACGCCTTTTTGTCGGAGGAGGGCCATAGATTTTAACTGGCGTGACTTTTTTTGCCCTACTTTTAACTACTTTTGTTTGTTTAGGGATAGGGGTAATTTGTGCTTTGGTTATAACAATAGATTTGGTTGTACTGGGAGTGGTAGCAATGGTTGACAATTTACTAGTAGTGCCTAAGGGTTCAAATTCGCTCGTAGGTGTTTCCTCTCTAAATATTAGAGGGATGCTGTCCTGCGAGGGGGTGCAGATATTTTCACTAAGAGTTCCGTCCCCCGTAGAGCTAATTAACACTGGTGACACCGGGAATGGTCTATTCTTTAGGCTTTCAACCGACCGCCGTCGCTCAGCCCGAAGTTCTTCAAGGGTGGGGGTACTTGGAGAATCCAAGAGAGTTTTCTTAAAGTAATTATCTAAATTTCCCATTTATCAAACTCACCGGCTTCTCAGGGCCAGGCAACTCCGGGGTTAGTATTTCGATTGACATAATGATTGGTAATATAATGTACCCCCCAAGCACTTACACAATAGTCCTAGGCTGTTCAGTAATCGACCAGGGATTCTGGCCCAGTCCAGTCTCTGTGGGCCTCTGAGGGTCTCAGAGGGTCCGCCCTTAGTCCGGGCTTTGTCCCGGGTGATGTCCCGCACACGCGTCCCGCTGACGCGTAATAACTTCAGGTCTTATGCTGACTGTGGATAGAGGGGGTGGAGTCACGGGAAGAGGCGGCAGGTGTGCTCGATGGGACACGCACAGCCTGCTGGGCCTCGCAGTCCCGTCCTCCTGCACAGCAGCTCCCCACTCGATTTCCAATGCCCAACGGGGCTCCTTGCACACAGGTTCACAGGTTCCAATGCCCAACGGGGCTCCAGGAGACAGCAGGCAAAACGGATCCAAGACTCCTCTGCGAGCGAGGGGTTATCAGCAGTCAGCAGGTCAGCAGGGGGCGGGGTCACGGGTCAGCAGGGGGCGGAGTCACGGGTCAGCAGGGGGCGGAGTCACGGGAAGAGGCGGCAGGTGTGCTCGATGGGACACGCACAGCCTGCTGTGCCTCGCAGTCCCGTCCTCCTGCACAGCAGCTCCCCACTCGATTTCCAATGCCCAACGGGGCTCCTTGCACACAGGTTCACAGGTTCCAATGCCCAACGGGGCTCCAGGAGACAGCAGGCAAAACGGATCCAAGACTCCTCTGCGAGCGAGGGGTTATCAGCAGTCAGCAGGTCAGCAGGGGGCGGGGTCACGGGTCAGCAGGGGGCGGAGTCACGGGTCAGCAGGGGGCGGAGTCACGGGAAGAGGCGGCAGGTGTGCTCGATGGGACACGCACAGCCTGCTGGGCCTCGCAGTCCCGTCCTCCTGCACAGCAGCTCCCCACTCGATTTCCAATGCCCAACGGGGCTCCTTGCACACAGGTTCACAGGTTCCAATGCCCAACGGGGCTCGAGGAGACAGCAGGCAAAACGGATAAAGAGACTCTCTCTCTCATAACTCCACAAATCTTGATCTGTTTGATACTGTGCACCTTCCCTGACAAGCCAATAACAAGATCGGCTAGCAGAAGTGTCAATCAGGAACACAATTATAACACTGTTATTCTTCTGTTTGAGTAATACTGTCTACTACGGGACATGTGCTTCTGTCCTAATAGCTTGGCAACTCCAGTTTACATTAATTACGGACAGTGTTGTGCACACAAGCTTTTGTGATTTTCCATGTATGCTGTTTCAAGGCTTGTGGTTTTGGCATGAAGATGGGGATGGTTTATTGTTGAACACAGTGACCAGGTTGTTGGCAGCTGGCGCTTGTGTGTCGAAAAGTGATCATTCTGAGATAGCTAGTGTGTGATTTGTCGTTTATCCACTTGTGTGCTCGGATTGATGATCTAAAGCAGGGGTCTCCAAACCGGTTCTGGAGGGCCGGATCCATGCCAGATTTTTTGGATATCCCCATTGAGATACATGTAGTAATTGTAAATATCTGGCATGGATCCGGCCCTCCAGGACTGGTTTGGAGACCCCTGACCTAAAGCAAGAACACTTTGGACCGCTTTTATGAATCTTGAGGTTCTGGGCAGATGAGGTAGCCTTAGTTGTAGTACTTAGCATTGGTGCAGTTGGATGTCTGGGTAGGTTCGCTGTCGGGAATGCAGGCTTGTTGAGTTCCATGAGATCAAGAAGTAGATCTTCGGCCAGATATTAGGCCTTTCACAGAGCCAGAGCGGGAGATCTCCGGCCAAGCAAACCTCTGCTGGCAGCTGCCCCCTGCCTGTGCTTGCTCCCCTGCCCCCTGGCTGTGCTTGCTTGCCTGCCCCCTGGCTGCGCTTGCTCCCCTGCCCCCTGGCTGCGCTTGCTCCCCTGCCCCCTGGCTGCGCTTGCTCCCCTGCCCCCTGGCTGCGCTTGCTCCCCTGCCCCCTGGCTGCGCTTGCTCCCCTGCCCCCTGGCTGTGCTTGCTCCCCTGCCCCCTGCTTCCCCTGCCCCCTCACTGTGCTTGCTCCCCTACCCCCTCGCTGTGCTTGCTTCCCTGCCCCCTGGCTGTGCTTGCTTCCCTGCCCCCTCGCTGTGCTTGCTGCCCTGCCCCCTCGCTGTGCTTGCTCTCCTGTGTGTGTGTGTGTGTGTGTGTGGCTCTGTGTGTGTGTGTGTGTGTGTGTGTGTGTGTGTGTGGCTCTGGGTGTGTGTGTGTGGCTCTGGGGGGGTGTGTGTGTGTGGCTCTGGGTGTGTGTGTGTGTGTGTGTGTGTGTGTGTGTGTGTGGCTCTGGGGGTGTGTGTGTGTGGCTCTGGGGGTGTGTGTGTGTGGCTCTGGGGGTGTGTGTGTGTGGCGCTCTGGGGGTGTGTGTGTGGCTCTGGGGGTGTGTGTGTGGCTCTGGGGGTGCGTGTGGCTCTGGGGGTGTGTGTGTGTGGCTCTGGGGGTGTGTGTGTGGCTCTGGGTGTGTGTGTGTGTGTAGCTCTGTGTGTTTGTGTGTAGCTCTGTGTGTGTGTAGCTCTGTGTGTGTGTGTAGCTCTGTGTGTGTGTGTAGCTCTGTGTGTGTGTGTAGCTCTGTGTGTGTGTGTAGCTCTGTGTGTGTGTGTAGCTCTGTGTGTGTGTGTAGCTCTGTGTGTGTGGCTCTGTGTGTGTGTGTAGCTGTGTGTGTAGCTCTGTGTGTGTGGCTCTGGGTGTGTGTGTGTGTGTGTGTGTGTGGCTCTGGGTGTGTGTGTGGCTCTGGGTGTGTGTGTGGCTCTGGGTATGTGTGTGTGGCTCTGGGTGTGTGTGGCTCTGGGTGTGTGTGTGTGGCTCTGGGTGTGTGTGTGTGTGTGTGTGGCTCTGGGTGTGTGTGTGTGTGTGTGTAGCTCTGTGTGTGTAGCTCTGTGTGTGTGTGGCTCTGTGTGTAAGTGTGGCTCTGTGTGTAAGTGTGGCTGTGTGTGTGTGGCTCTGTGTGTGTGTGTGTGTGTGTGTGTGTGTGGCTCTGTGTGTGTGTGTGTGTGGCTATGTGTGTTGGTGTCTGTGGCTATGTGTGTTGGTGTCTGTGGCTCTGTGCGTGGGTGTCTGTGGCTCTGTGCGTGGGTGTCTGTGGCTCTGTGCGTGGGTGTCTGTGGCTCTGTGTGTGCGTGTCTGTGGCTCTGTGTGTGGGTGTCTCTGGCTCTGTGTGTGGGTGTCTCTGGCTCTGTGTGTGGGTGTCTGTGGCTCTGTGTGTGGGTGTCTGTGGCTCTGTGTGGGTGTCTGTGGCTCTGTGTGGGTGTCTGTGGCTCTGTGTGGGTGTAAATGCAATAGGTCATGCATTTGCGAGCTATTAAGCTATTGGCATTGTAAATGACAATGCCATGTATTTAACGATTAAGCTATTGGCAATGTAAACGACAATGCCATTTATTTAGGATAAAAAAAATGTCATGAGCAATGCCAATAGCTCTACCATTAATAATGCCGAGACCATTGCATTGTAAATGCTTGTTTTAATATAGCGATGACTGCACTCAAAGGTATTTGAGAGCTTTACATTAGCATGAGTGATGTTACACAGGGACATCATTCATTTTTGGTAGGCATGGGGAGATTAAGTGTTTTCCCCGAATTACAGGATGTTGAGGTGACGCAGAGACTCAAACTCGGTTTTCCCAGTTCCAAAGTCGGCACCTCTGGCCCTCAGGTCACATTTTGTATGGAATGAAAAATGTTAACTCTGGAGTAATGGGATTTTTTCAGAATCACAGCTCAGAAACTGGTCCAATTTTGGTGCCTGCTCTGCCACCACCTTGTACCCAGCAGTATACTGCAGCTTTGTACTGACAGTAAACAGACTTTGAAGTAACCCCTTTAATGGACACCAAAGCAGCGTAAATATGGTCACTAGCAATATGCACCCATTTTATTATTTTACACGGATACAGCTGACTGGGGGGGGAAATACCAGATAATCACTGGATTTATACTTTTAAAGGGCAGTTCATGTCTCTTTAGCGCAGTCCAGAAGTCCAGCAAATATGTTCTCAATGATCCAATTAAGCAGCACCACAGTCTCATGCTGGTCCCAGCTGGTCACACACAGAGCAGTTCCAGGAAGTGGAAGAAAAAGCTTCCCCTGCTGAAACTTACATTCCCACTGACCTTTCTTCCGCTCAATCCTAACTCTGCATGGCCTCAGGCGAGAGAGCCTGGGATTTATTTACATTGGAGCATATGAAGTTCACATGGAAGTGCTACTGGACAATATCAGGGACAAGATAGCTAAGCAGGCCTATTCATTAAAACACTGGTGTGCAGGGGAAAAAACTAGGTCAACGTGGACAAAACACCCTGCTCTATTCTGTATCAAGACACTAATCCCATTGTCCATTGTGTAGCTGCCTGTGAGCCCCAATGTCAGCCGCCCAACTGCTGGCCACTGTAGCAGGTCTCGGAGCCGCACAAGGGGCTAGCAGAATGCCGAGCGCAACTGGAGCATCCGCTTTCAGCAGAGCCATTCAGCTACTTCAACACAATCACTAACCAGCACAGCAGGCTTGCTTACCATTTAACTTGTAATTAAGCAATTATTATTATCCATAAAGTTGTATTAAAAAGTATTTAAACCACTAGGCCACTGCCACCTCACAGAAATGTAATTGTTTTAGCAGTATATTATGTAATAGTTTATTATGTACATTACAAGAGTAAACAAATAAAGGGAATAAAAACGGAAAACTATTTTGTCTGAAAGAGTATTATTATTGGCACCAAGAAATATATTGTCTGATTTTGGATCAAGTGCAAACTAACCGCACAATTGGTTGAAAAACGAGGATGGTCTGGCAACAGAGACCGTAGCGGGGTACAAGGAGAGCTAAGAATGACTCCGCTCAAGAGGTGTAGTTGGGAATGCAGGTCCTGTGGCAGCAGCTATACAAGAGCCAAGCAGCACTAGGAGGTGGGCATGAGCAGGCCGGACTGGCAATTCATGCACTTTGGCATTTACCCAACGGGCTGCAAAATAGGGGGCTGCTTTTGCTTCCAGGGCAGAATGGATGGTCATGAAAAAGCACCTAAAACCCTTTTATTTTGTAAAGCTAAGGAATCAGGCCCTAGGACATGGAGTGGGCTGGACCTTATTAATCAGGAAAATACCAAAAAAATGCCCACACCAAATGTGGGCATTTTTGGGGTATTTTCCTAAAACCCTTTTATGACATTTTTAAAACTGCGATTTCGTTTTCATATTTTGAACCTATTTTTCTAATTAATTCTTGGGGGGGGGGGGGGGGCTGACACGGTCAAAAACAAGTCAGAGAGAAATGCAATTCACTCCACTTACAGAAAGGAATGGAGGGCTGATTTGAACATTTTTCCAGATCTCCCCCCGTTCCTGAAAATTGACCTGTTTGGCCTGCCAGAAGCTACAGACAAACCTGTGAGAGCCACAGCACTAAGCGAGAGTATCCACATGAAAGAGGTGCTTCCTAAACAGCTTCATTTCAAGGCACAAAATTCAACACACTTTTCCCAAAACTCCATTCAGCTTTTATAGCAAACTGAAAAATCGGTATCATCACCACATGGTCAATATTCCTGACCCATCACTCAATCATTCAAGACAGATTTAGCAGCTTTGCCAATCTCATGTAATAAAAAAAATTACAACTACAGTGTAGGAAATTTTATACATATACATACATACACATATACATGCATACATACCCATGCATCCACCACTTACGCTTACTACTTGTGCTGCACTAACAACCACAGAACAGTAGGAATACATCTTAAAATTAGTAGGTCGTTTTGACTGGGGTCCCTTAAGAATGAGAATACTAGCTAGTAAACAGGTGTGCACAATGTGCTACTTCACACATTAAGATCTTTGCAAGTATTAAATAAACTGAGGAAAGAACAAACGTGGAGGCAAATATGAATGCAACAAATATATTTCTGACAGCTGCCCCCACAAAGTGCGCCATCTATCCAGGAGCTCCTGCGGCAGCTCTGCAGATTATACTGATCAGTAAACGGCCAAGGAAAATGCCTGAAGCACCCTGAGCTCTGACAGACTGTGTTGACGTCTGAAAGAGAGGCCACCTCAATGCCTGAATATCAGATTTCATGAACACGCTATTAAGAAAAATATACCTTTCAGGAAAGAGTGCTAAGGCTTTTCCATTCTTATCAGAGCAAGATGAATTAATAGTGTCCTATGCATAGTTTTGAAGAAATCTTTTAAGGTAAAGTTAAGGGACTCTTTTCACCTAATGGTGCGAGGTCTATAGGAGAAGAGAGTTTCCCACACAGTGAAACAACTCTAACTTCCACTGCATTAAAGCTATTAACTAGGGAAATCTAGAATAAGGAAGAATACTTTAAGTATTATATGAACTTTGTGAAAGACTATATAAATGATGCTGAAAGCGACTGCCAACTACTTGCTGACATGTTTCGGTAATCGACTGCTATTAAGTTTATGTTTTTTGCCAACCTATTGAATGTCACGGGCTTCTAGTAATTCAAATGGCAGATTTACCAACATGTTCTAAAGGAAGTTCAGATGCATCTGAGCTTGGAGTTCCCTCACTGGGACAAAACATCAATAAGCTATATTGCGGTTGAAATTGCAAAAACTGAAACTGCTTTAATCACACCAGAAGTAATTTGCTGCTGAATAACAGTATCACGGTCTGTAGCCCCAACCACTTTTAAAATAATAAATCCCTACACCTGTCTCCAAGCAATAGCTCAAGTAGATATCGATTAACAAGGCCTTTGGGAGACCGGAAATAAAATGTAAGACTTTTGTAATAAGAAAAGATGGGGTTTCATCCGACTGCCGGAGAGTCAACAATTTCAGAAAATGAATAAAGTTATACAAGGAAACAGTCCCTTCAGTTCGGCATCGGAGGATATGGGTGAGGAATAAGACTAGAGATCACCACCCCGAGGAAGTTACAAGGAAAACAAGACACTGCCCAATGACAAGTGGTCTGGTAGCCCAGTAGGTTTGTGCCGCTTGGAGACATTCCAAATTATGAAAGATACTATTGTGGGAAGGGGTTTGGCCTTTTAAGGAAGGCGCAGGTGAGTAAGGAAGGCTAAATAATGAAATCCTTAAGTAACCTCCATTCAGCCATAGATCAAAATACTTGTTTTAAAAAATTGGAGTCAACTACACGGACTTAATTCAAGTGATGACTGATACTTTTTTGTTTTTTCTCAGGAAATCACGTAACTTAAAACGTATGAGCTGGTGCACAAACCCCACTACGGCTTCCACTAATGAGCACATATATTTTCTTTTCTGCTATTGTGACAAGTGTAAATCTAGGAAATACTGCCGAAATTCTCATACATACAAATCTAGGCAATATTGCAGATTGTCACACTTACTTTACTTTAATTGTCTGTATGTCTCATACAAAAGATTCAAGGTGCAGGGAAAACAAAATAGGTACAAAAGATCCAAGAAGTGAATTAAGAACATACATTTCTTAATGTTCTTAGTTAGAATAACTTGGTTACAAATATATTTTTTTATTGACCTTTCAATTTTGAGCATACTGGTGAAGACTTGTATCAAACAAAGATAAGAGGCAGGCTTCATATTGGCTCTGTAGAGCCCACATTGCACAACTCAAGAGGTTCCCACTTCATTTAGTAAAAATGTATTTCCGTTCTCTACACAGTCAATGTGAACTCCCCCCCCCCCCCCTGCATGAGTGAAGAATGGTGTCTTATACTGTTGTCAGCACCTAGTTGTTATGTGGCCTGCTGTGGGCCCCTGCACCCCCAGGGAAATACTACCTCTAGTGAACTACTGTAGGGGTGAGGCCAGCTTGTGAGATCTGAAAGCTAGCCCTGGTGTGCTCGGTGGCCTGTTACCTGCTGTCAGTCCCTGCACCAGACCATCACCCAGTGACTGACCTTCAATCACCTACGGAGAAGCCGGATAAGAAGTTTTGGCCCCCTAGAGCCACAGCAATCAGCACAGAGTCCAGGGCTGCAGAAGTGAGTTATGTTCTCCACCTGTGGATCTTGAGTGACTGTTCAACGAGCAGGAAGAAGTGCTTGAATTACCCATGAGCACCACCAGACATCCACATGTGGGAGCAAAACAGCATCTCAAAACCATGGACGCCCCAAAATGTAACTTATTTGGTTTTCCCACAGTTTACTGAATTGGAGACAGTGTTGAACCTCAGTTTCATAAGGCACAGTGTCCCTGCAGTAAAGCACCACCCCAAACATCAATTAGTAGAGTAAAACAGTTCATTACGCAATGAGGTCCACTTAAAAAGTTCTAAATTAATGAAAAGTAAAAAAGATTACTAAAAATCAAAATAGGCAGTACAGAGTCAATGCCAGGAAGGCTCTGAGATGCAAGGTTGTACTGAGTATGCAAAATCAGAAATTATTCTAAGTCTCAAGGGGCAGAAAATCATAAGAAAATCAGGCAGCAACCACAGTAGAATAGGAAAGACGTCTGTCTCACCCCCAAATAGGGTTTTTTATACACAATTCTTGCACAGAATTATTAAAATTTTGCAAATTCACCATGGTCAGAGTAAAGGTATTTCTTTAGCAAATCAGAACATAAAAATAATACACATCACTACCTTAACACAAGCGCCATTCCCATACTAAAAACAATATTTCAACACCCTCTACGCTGTCATACTGAGATATTCAAACAAATATGAAGCATTAACAATAAGCCTTTTTCACAATGTATGG
Organism: Lissotriton vulgaris; assembly: GCF_964263255.1. Classification (NCBI taxonomy): domain Eukaryota; kingdom Metazoa; phylum Chordata; class Amphibia; order Caudata; family Salamandridae; genus Lissotriton; species Lissotriton vulgaris. The sequence continues at coordinate 907,148,953 of NC_141689.1, read as the reverse complement.
TCCCAGTAAAAAAAAACAAGTGAGTTAGATACCAGTTACAATCTTACAACTGTACCATGTTTACTTGCAAGTTAAACACTAGTGGAGTACTGTAATTCTGGATCCACCCTTACATGAAATAAATACGCAATACATACATGCACTTAGCACTCAAACTTGTGTGTCCAAACCTTATTAATGTACGGTGTTGCACTGAAATGCAGTACTTAAGTGCATTCGGTGTAGAACTAGAAAACCATATACACTGTGTACCTTAACCTTATTAAAATGAAATATAGTCTTCAGAGTTATATAAAATCACCTTAACACTATTAAAATGTATTTACTTCAGAAACTAGAGAGAGTTATGTAAATGCATATTAGTATTCATAATGTAGTTCTTAGTCATACCTTTATTTGTGCATTCAAAGTTAAGCATTTGCTTAAAAGTGCAATTTGAATTTAATGCTGAATTTATGTAGAAGTGTCACTTATTTATAGTTGTATGTGCACAAATAACACTTAGTAATGAGCACCATTGAAAATGTAAATTGACACAAGTAGGCCTGTATTTCTTTCAGCATAACATAGTTTTCCATTTCTGCTTGCAGGTCTTATTCCTTACAGGTACGTTCACATGGTTTGTTAGTTTGAGAATAGATGTAACTCTACACTAGCGGCAGAAAGCCTTAGAAGAGGACCTTGACAAAGAACACGGAGAGCCAGAGTGTTAATTGTAGTAATGTATTGAGGTGTCGCAGGTGCCCAAGGACGATGTTCTCAGGACTTACCTGGACTGGGAGAATCTGCTTATGTTGCAGCTCACAACGTGAGAATGGAAAGGACAATGGAGCCCCTGATGGTGTGAACAAGGGAGGAAACCCAGAAGATTTGTGTGTTATTAACTAGTGATCTCACAGGTTAATGTTGGCCACGTTTCCTTTGGGACTTTGAGAGGTGCAGAATTCTATGCTTGCCTCTTTGATACTTTGCAGAGTGTGGCTCAGGCCAAATAAACACTTAATTCCCTATCCTTAGAAGACGCTTGACCGAGCTTCTGAAATGCCAATACCTTAGTGCATACTTCCCACAATTCACTCTTTTCCGCACTTCCAACTTTTTATGACTCCTTTAGATTAATCACCTTTAATAATTTTAGATTCTAAACTAGATGACATTAGCTATTGGGAAACATCATTTACCACGAAGGCATTACCACTAATGACGTTTTCCACGTGACACTTACCACGCAAACGTCTTTACAACGAGGGTGCCTTCCACGACCGTCTTTACCATGGGCTGGGGGGGGAGACGTGGTATTCCGTCAAGTCGTTCTGCGTGGGCTTGGGGGGGCACAGGGGGGCTGGGGGGGGCTCGGAGGGGGCTGGGGGGTCTCCCCCCCCAAAAAAAAAACCAAAGGAGCGGATTACTCAAATTAAAAAAAACGCACTTCAGTACCACTGAAGTAAAAGGAAAGTGCCTCCCCCAAAGACGTGCCGTGTACGTCAAAAAAGCAGTCCTTTTTTAATTTTGGTTGCCGTGTTTTGACGCTTGTTTCGATGGTGGATGGAAGTACGGGATGCTGGTGAAAGACAGGAAGGTGTCAGGTAAGAAAATAATTGTTATCATTTGTGCTTAAAGGACGTTAAAATGCGTGGTATAATCCTTGTTTGCAAATTCCAGCGTGGTAAAGCCACTTGCGAACTAAAATTCGCGTGGTAATGCCATGCGTGGAACTTGTAATCGTGGTAAAATCATATATTCTTAGCTATTACTCATGTTTAAGAGAGAAAATTGAAGACTATTCCCTGAGCAACAGATTCTACTGTTCATTCTTTGTACTGATGTGACTGAACTGCTTGTTTGTCTCATACTGATGTGCCTGAACTTCTTTAGGAGGTTTGGCTATCCAGCTGTTATTCTGCATCTTTAAAGCATGGTATAGAGATTAATTTACATTAACCTAACTGCTAACTTGCAATAACACTTCTTGACTTTATTTACTGATTCCTGGTCCTCATTGTGTAGCCAAATGTGTTACATTGTTAATTATATGTGGTTGATCAAGTGCTAACTCCCTTAACCTCTGTTGTCAAAGAAAGTCACCCTTCAGATAACCAAAGGCAACTACTGTAGTGAAAATAAACCATGTCATCAGTTTAACTGTGTGCTCTACAAAGCCTGTGGAGCGAGGATGTGTGCAGGGGAGGAAACAGGCGTGAGTGACAGTGATGGCATCCACCTTGTTCAACATGAAGATTTATGCAGGCATGTGGCCTTAGTAAGACATATTAATAACTTCACTTCTATACATCACAAGAAATGTGTTGCAATTGCAATTATATTAATGCAGCATATCATATAGTTGAGATTAATAAGGCACTGAGCCAAAATAACCAACATCAAGAAGAATTTAATACACAGTGGATAATTGGAAGCAACAATGTTTCCTACCCTCAAAGGTAAAAGTAACTAAACCGTGGAGTCACTGAGACTGTCACGCAAAGGAAAGATAGAAAAACAAGATCATATCAATATTTTTGCACTATACTAAATATGTGAAAGAACTGGTTGTGTTAAAAAATCCCAAACAAATATGAATATGTGGCATCATGATTCAAATAAAAACATACTTGTTTTTAATGCATGAATTTATATAAAAAAAAGTGACTTTGGCACAGATGAAAAATCACATTAGCACAATTGGGGTGTGATATAAGTTCTGTAAACTACCATTCCCACAATGCATCTTAAATTGCTAAGTGGTGGATAGGTATAAAACACTGAAACAGAAAAAGGACTGATGATATTTTACAACGTGATCAAGCCCGGAAGGGTAAAACGCGTTGGTGAAGGGGGATAATGGCACTGCTAAAAACTAAATAAATCGTTATTTTGAGATCTGTAAGAGTGTGCGTGTTATTTTGGGCGTTTTTGGTGAAAGAAAGATTTACGAGGCTTGTCCTGCCTCGACACGCGCACCAGCTGTGCAAAGAGCGCATTTCAAATTCAGGACAGTTTGGTGGAATATATATATATATATATATATATATATATATATATATATATATTCCTTCAACCTTCGCTCCTTGCAAATCCCCTTAATCAGGAAGAACGAGCGCAGACTCCAATTCACAGGTGCTTAGTATTTTATTAAACCATTACACCGCCATGAATTGTTCATCCTGGGAAAAGGTTCACAGGAATCAGCAAGGCAATTTGTGTCGGCACTAAATGATAACTAATTCTTTTAATTTACACTTCACCGCACCATCAGCGAATCTGAAGTTTGCTTCTTGGACCTTGAGGGGTTTGTAAAAAACAACAAATTACATATAAGAACCCTAGGAAACATACAGCAGGGAATTTGATCTTCGGCTCTCGTAGTTTTCACCCACAGAAACGTAAGCAAAGTACTCCATACGCGGAACATCTACGGATGAAAAGAAACTGCAGTGAGCCAACCTCTTGAGGGAAGCACAGACTAAATTCACAGAGATTTACAGAGAGGGGATATAGTACCCAGGTTCTAAAACAAGCCCGAAACATGGTGGAGAGAATTACTAGAGATTTGTTATTGTTCTCAAGTAAGACAGGAGGAATTGAAAAAAGAAAAGTCACGGATGCACTATGTATGATCACTGGGTACAATGCTTATCATGCTAAAGTGAGAGAATCCATGATTAGACTTTGGCACTTAGTGAAGAGTGACGCTATATTAGGCGGTATTACATCTAGTAGACCTCTTTTAACATTCATAAGAGCAAAATCCATGAGACAGGATCAGGTAGTGAGTAGCCCAGAGAGGATCGATATGGAAGGTTGGTTGAGGGCCAGTCATGTCTTTGTAAAGTGTCATTAGTGCAAAGCCTGTAAACACCGTCTTAATAAGAAAGAGCTCCAATCAACCTTACTAACCCCTTGCGTGCTGCCGTTGGCAGACGGGAGCACTACCTCCCTAGTGCTGCTGTCAGCCGACGGAGCCCCGCGCACCCCTTTAGAACGCCCGCACCGCGGCGGAAAAACCGCCGTAGTTAAGGCGTTAAAGAGTCCATGGAAATGTCACCACTTTTACAACTGCAGAAGCGAATTTGTAGTTTACATCCTTCAATGCTCTGGTCCAAAACTGTATGTAGGGAGCACTATCCACATGGCACACGTGAGAATTCTCCAACACCCGAGGGCGGTAAAGATTAGTGACAAAAGCTATCCTGTGACCACACATATTAATGAGGTACATGGAGGAAATGTAAAGGAGCTATTCTACTATGTGATTGATTCAGTTCGATAAAATAGAAGGTGTCTACCGAGAACTAAAATTCAGACAGTTAGAATCAAGATATATCATAATTAGGCCTCCCAGTTTTATGGTATTTATTTTTTTGCCATTTCCGTCTGTATTTATCCATATTTATTTTTTGCGCATTTTATCTGTATTTATCCACATTTCTTTTTGCCAGAAGCAGATGACAACGCAACAGCTAGTATTTATCCACATTTATTTAAATGGACAATGCACACATGCATTCGGTTGTTATTGGTCAACACAATATATTCATCTGAAAACGTTGCCATTCGCCAAATGTCCAAAATATGCTTAAAAGTTCTATCACAAGCCATTTGTCTCACAGCCTTGCAGTTTCTGTCACCAGCACAGAGTGCTACATCCTCTCCCCCACTGAACACCATACTGCCCCACTGAGAGAAACTCACTGCCTTCCGTTACAACCCAATTGTGCTCCGCTATAAACACCCGGACGCAACTCAATTCAAACTATGCACTAGACAAGAGTAATGTTCTGCCTGAAAAAAATATCAACATTCTGGAAAAAACAAACACTCATAGGGAATACAACTTACAGCTTTTACACTCATTATTTAGAAAGCTAAGGAAATGAAAAGAAAAGTAGCGCTTCACTGACAAACTCTGTAAGGTGGCGCTAATGTGTTTGGGTGTGAATAAAACCAATCTGGCCACTTTGCGACTACTCTGTCTTGTTTTATTTATTTGAGTATTTATTGTCCATATTTTAAAACCTTTTTCTCTTCTCCGGAGGAAGAGTTTTAGAAGAGAAAATTTTCAAAAAGACATTTGCAAGAAAAGGGTTTCCTTTTTTTTGGATCCATTTCACTGAGGAACAAATGATGGATAGGAGAGGACAGAACAGTCACTGTTTTCTGCAAGTGAGCAGGAGCGCATCAGAAAGAGAGCGAATAAGAAGAAGAAAGAGGGGGCAGCAGAAGTGGACCCTGTCCTTGTCTTGTTCGGGCAAGAAGGAAGAGACAGCAACGGTTATGGGCTATACACTACGGTCACAAACTCTGCAAATACTCCAGTCAGTGGCGTAGCAAGGCTTTGCAGAGTTTGTGGTCGGACTGTTCTTGCAGCACACATACCTAGTGTACTGCTCTGCAGTCCGGCCACAAACTCGACAATCACTACACTGACATAGCTAGGCTGTGCCACCCCAGGGGAGGTGTGGGGGGGGAGGAAGTTGGCATCCAATTCCTGCTTTTGCCGCCCCCAAAACTGCATACGCCACTGACTCCAGCCCCCTCCCCCTCCCCCGCACTCACCTTTGTTTTGAAATGGCTGGCCAGAGCTCACTCGAGGGGCTGAGCGGAGCCCCGGACATGGCTGGGGCAGCTAACAAAAGGCCGACAGGAGCTCAAAAAGACCCATCATTGGAAGAAATTTCCAGCAAAACTGAAGCTGCTGTTTCGTGTTAATAGGGGCAGCCACTGCCCTAGAATCAGGAAGAGGGTGTGCCAACTCTGCTGGAGCACGGCAGCGCGGCAAAATGTGCTAGGATTTTCCCATTTTTACATATAAATTCAGAGAAAGGAAAACTTGTTTTCCGTCTGTATTTATATGGAAAAATCTGTTTAAACTGAAAACTAGGAGCCCTAATCATATTACTCAATACTAGAATTCCGCATGGCCTCAATTCTGATGAAGATCTGCATGTTCACATTTAAGGATGAGTTGTCTCCATCTCTCTTGAATAGCCAAATGAGATCACATGGGAGTGGAAAATAATAAACACATTTTTAAGGAAAATATAATCTAAGAGCACAAAAATGTAATGTGAAAAGAAAAGGAATTTTAGAAACAAGCACTTGCACTTTTTGAATTAGATGTTCATGCAAAGTTAAGATGTGTTTGCAATAAATTAGGAAGATCGCACTACAGAAAGTTTCAGTATATGAGGAGGTGTTATGAGCAGCAAGGTATAAGCAGAACAGCACAGGGCATGTCAAATACATAATAATAAGGCACTTGCCAAGAAGTACTTTTACATATATGAATATTTGCACTAACAACTTGCCTAATTTGACCACATGAATTTTGGCACTTGCACTTTGAGAGTCAGATTATGTTTAACTAATGCACATGCACTTCACTACAATGAATTTAAAACACCATAATAGTATACATACAATGAACTTTGCAGGCACAGAATTTATGCATGAGCACTTTATTTTAATGTTAACACTCGATGTAGGCAAAATGATTGTGTTAAATATCTGAGATGTGGTTGAGTATGACTAATTTCAATATAAAAGTCAAACGGTGATAGTAATTTGACATTGGTAACAAACATAAAAGTAACAAAAAAATAAAATAAAAAGTACAAAACGGATAAAGAAAATTAAAACAGACAATAATTTGTTGAAAGGAAAAGGCAAAAGCAAGAAGAAGCAATGGAGACAAATTGTGAGTAACACAAGTGTTTTTTTTAAATCTTTTTATTTGCAAAAATCAAATTCAAGTTAAAGCAAACATACGGGTCACGTCCAAGGTATGCAGAGAATTTACAGATATGTCAGAGAACCATCTGGGTTACAGCATCGTCAAGGGTACATTCAAAAGGTAGGATAAACAGCAATTACAATGTTTACATATCAGCCAGCTCTACGTCACGTGCAATACAGGGAAGCTCACAAATATTCAACACAAGTGTTTTAACTTATTTGCCTTTTGGTATGTTTTCTATGTCAATTGTTAGTGAAACCATGTGGCCTATTGTTTAAAACATGGGAAGTAATGGGGTCTAGTGTGTGATCAAGGAAGTAGGTACTGCCGAAACGGGTTACAGCCAGAAATAAAAGCCTGCTGTGTTGGTGTCCGGTAATTGATCACGAACTTCAAATTGGTGGTGTATACATATATAAATACACATATATATAAATAAAACAATAGCCAAAAATAAACGCTCATTCAGGACACAGTTGAATAGTCGTGAATATTTACTGCACACAAAAGTGAGTTTTCGTGCAGTAAATCATCACAACTATTTGACTGTGTCCTGGGTGCGCGTTTATTTTGAGCTATTGTTGATGTGTCTGTCAGCATCACGCTTCACCCCTAACGGTCCTGGAGGAGCTGCTTCTATTCTTAGAAAATTATATATATATATATATATATATATATATATATATATCCATCAAAATCGGCGAAGAAGAGACCAGCGCCTGCTTAGTCAAGGCGGGCCACAGCGGGGTTCACCAACCCCCATAAATCCACAAACAGTTGTCCTTTCCAATGATAAACAACACGCTTAGGCACAAAAATAGCTCCTTAGTGAGGTTTTATTTGGCACAATCCACCCGACGCGTTTCGCAGCGTCCGCTGCTTGTTCACGAGTGATAAAGATAACCATGCCCCCCACCTCTGCATGCCGAGCCACATTACCTGCTATGTGAGAAGTGAAACAATTTCACCTAGCAGAAATACTGCAATGTCCAGTACATTTGTTATTTTTCATTCTTGATACCACTAAGAGGACATCAAAGGAAGAAATTCTCTCCTGACCTGTACTGCAAAATAAACACCTACATTAATCGGTAAATCGATCCCACTTTAGTATATCAGGCTTGACGGGATAAGAGAGCTATGAAAATAGAGTCTTGTGTCTTACGGGGCCTGAACACTTTGCAGCTGGGCATAGCTGTCAAAGGAGTTCAAGTTTTACATATTGTCGCTTATTCAAGGCTTTTTAGCCTAGAGGATTCTGCATTCTAAGACATGGAGCTTTGCTTTTTCCATTGTAATTATGGGACTACTCATCTCAGCAAGAGAGGAGTTGTGGGCTGAAAACCCAGGACTAGGCGAAGATGCCATGTTGGATATGGGGTTTATGGAATCTTCGCGGTTCTTCATTTTACAGCTGTTCACTGACATTTTCTTTTATCGCAGCCCGACCCTCTGGGGTATTTTTTCCCCTATTTGGCTTTTCCTCCGATGGGAAGGTTGCTTGTGTTTCTTTTCCTACCCTGTATCGTTCCACTGAGATGTAAAGCTAAGGAGGGTGTTAATCCCACAAGAAGATGGCAGCCCCAGCTACTTTGGAACCCTTCCTTGATAAATTGCAACACTAATTCTCACAAGAAAAAACAAGTGTCATACCCACTATGTACAGACTACAGATAATACCCTGACTCAAGAAATGCTAGCTTTGACCACTGAAAATGCTCCTTTACATCAGTACCAGTTCGGCAGACCTCCAACAAACTGTGACTGCTCTCCCCTTAACTACCATAACTAAACAGAAATTTGATGGCAGACCTTGAAACCTAAAATTCTTGAATGAATGCCGTTTCATTTCATTGTTAAGCCATACATAATTTACCAGCGATGGCGATAGGGCAGGAGAAAGTAGCAGCAGATGGACATGCTCCTTATCCCCACCCTCCCTCAGTTTGCAGGCTTGGTTGCACAAGGTACAGTCGAATAAGCAAGCAGGGGCAGACAGGCACTGCTCTGCTCCCCCATGCAACCTCTCCCAGATCACTAGGTTCATGCTACCAAAGTGAGAGGGCCCTGTGTGGCGGGTGGAGATACAGGGGGTTAGTAACAAGTGTCATATGCTGGTGGGGAGATGGCAAACAAGATACTGGTAAGGGGGTGCGAGATGGAGCCACAAGTACTGTTTAGGTAAGAGAGCAGAATGCAATGAGGGAGAGCTGAATAGCACACAGGTGTAGCTACGGGTCAGTCCGGAGTATCAAGGCAAAAGAATGAGGCATAACCAAACGTTGCGGGTTTAGCACTGATATCAACTCAAATAGTCATATTTTTAGGAGTTTGAAAAAGTCTCCAACGCTACTTTCATAACATATATGCTAAACGATTGTATGAACTAACAGTTGTTTTATATCTCGACTTATATTGTGATCTCTTTTAAAACCATTTTTTATTATGTAATATCTGTATGTGTTTATCTGCTTTTATGATTGTTTGAATTATCAATCAAATAAAGCTGTGATTGAATTGAGATTGAGATATGCTAAATGTTTATTTGGTTTTAATTAAAATATTTTCTGGCCCACGAAATAACCAAACTTTTCACTGCCCACTACAGACCACGCCTGTACTAGCCTGCTGCAAAGCTGGCCTTTCATTACGACGTAAATACTGCGATTCACTCACCAGTCCTCCCTAGGCTGGACACTCTTGCAACTCACCTCTAGCTGGCATACTCAGAGTACAGCTTACCACATAAAAATGTAGCCCTTAATGCTGTGGCCTTGCTGGTTTCCCGAATTCAGGCGACATTACCGCAATGCCGGTCACTCTAAACTTGCTTCATATAGAGGATAGAAGCTTTTTGAGGTATGCATGCATAGTTAACAGAGTTAACCATGGAGAGTCTACAAATTACATAACACTCAAACTGGTCCCATGAAATATCCAGCTCCAATGGTGGGTCTCGCTCGTGCTTATGCAACACGGAAATAATTAAAAACCTGTAAAAATTATGCATAATATCCGTTTATCTGAGTAATACTTTGCAAAGCTACAGGTAAAACAAGATGCGACGCCTCGTCAAGGGTAGTAAGCCCTAAATAAAACAAGCATTTACAATGCAACGGTTTCGCCTTCGGAAAAGTTAGAGCTATTGGGATTGTAAATGACAAACTTTTTATTTATGTGTTGGTTTTGAAAACAGATAAATAAATGGCATTGTCATTTACAATGCCAATAGCTTACTCTGTCGCAAATGCGAGACGTATTGCATTTGCACACACACACACACACACCACACAAGAGCCCCCCACACACACCACACAAGAGCCCCCACACACACCACACAAGAGCCCCCCACACACACCACACAAGAGCCCCCCACACACACCACACAAGAGCCTCCCCACACACACCACACAAGAGCCCCACACACACACCACACAAGAGCCCCACACACACACACGCAAGAGCCCCACACACACTTGCAACTGCAATTATAATCACATTAGATGCACGATCGTGTGTAACTTTTATGTGTTCATCGTGCAAAACCCTGCTGGCAAGCATTGTGTTGTGCATTAGAGCATGTCATGCAACAGGGTCAGATGCGCCAAAGGTACTCGAAACATTTGGAGAAACAACAGAACGAGTATGGTTTTCCGATAGACAGCAAGATATCTTCAATTCGCTCGAAGTGTATTTGTAATGAAACATCGTGTCAGAGTACAGAAAAACACATTTTATTGCATGTTATTATTCACATTCTATTGCATGTTGTTATTCACAGCGGATCCAATGCAACAGTCAGCCAATCGTGTATTTAAAAAAAAAATAAACTTGCACAACATCACAATGTAAAAAAAAGCTACACATCTTAAAGGACGGATTCGTTATGCCCTGGATTACAAAAAATCTTCTATTAGTAGAGGTCTTGGCGTCTCGTCATTCTGATTTTCTGAAAAGGATATTTGAATTGGGGTATTTGAAGTGCTTTCTTGAGTCTACTGTTAAAAACGGACACCATAAGAAATTCAGACTAGGCCTGTAGTAAAGCTCCGACTCAAAAATTGCCCGCAAATGGAAAGAAAGAATGTTAATCAAGGTTACCACCGGATCATTTACTGAGTTGACATTCACTCCAGTGGTGCATATGGGTGGCCAAGAATATGACCAGGAAAAGAAACAAGTGGTAGTCAAGAGCAAGAGAGATCCACAGATTTACTGTGATGTTCGACTGTCTGTGGGAGGTGAAGGGTTACTTATGTCATGAAGCATTTCCGGCAAAGTCTGCTGACATTATTGTGACTGGAACTAAAGAAGAGAGACGGAGAGAGGTCTGACCATTATTAAGTCTTTTTTTACAGCTTCTTTTTTAATTTTCTTTTTTAATATTATAGTGGGGTTGGTTGTCCTGATTGCTGCAGTGTTAGGACGTACAGTACAGCCTAGTATCTGTGGACACCAGCCGGTGGTAGGGGAGCCAGGTATTCTGCATACAGTGGTATTCTGCCTACAGTTAGCGTCAGCAACTACCACTGTAGTAGTCAGATAACCTGATTCAGAGGAGCGAGACCAATCTTCACCCCCAGAGCAGCCAAGTGTGTGTTCAGGAGTGGATGGGGTGGAGCTGGTTCAATCTTAGAAGGCATCCAGGTATTTTCTATTTGTTATGGTTAGAAGGCTAAAACACAGTTAAGCAAAAAGCTCCACAGCTCTTAATGAAATATCAACAAACATGAGAAGCTGCCAAACATATGGAGTCCACCTAGAAACACTGCCTTATGCCCACTCTATTGTTCACATGCGCAACCAGATTACCTGAACATGACAAAGCGGGGGCAGAAATGCTTCTGAACAACCAAAGCACTCATCAGGCAATTGCGACATGTTGTTAGTGACTACATAATACCAGCATTGCTCTAGACAGACAAACTAACATGCAAACAAAAAAAATAAGGAACTATATAGCAGGCAAGAGGATACTGGTATAAAGATGTTGAAAGCAAAATAATGCAGTGTTTTGCTCTGCACTGTCTGCAAGCCAGAGGCGGTCGCTCATGTCCTACCTAACATGGCAATATTTTCAGAGCTGCAAGAAAGCTGGCCAGTCTCGATCTAGGTGCTTATCAGGTGATGTCACCTACCACAACAACGATGACAGCCTATACCAGTGTCACTCATGACGTCTTCAAAAACTAAATGCTTTGCTTGGGTTTCATTAGCACTCAGCTGCTTTGCTGGTGCTATTGCCGAGAGAAACAGCAACACTTTACTCACATTTAATTCAATATGAGGTTTACAAAGGGTTCCTAAGCTTTTGATAAAAAGGCAGGGCTACTCTTGGTTTATGGATAGGCGAGTTCGCCTCTCATGACAGTAAGGTTAGAATCTGGAATTATGGAGAATTACTGTTTTTCGTGCAAGGCTTGATCTTATCTCACTCCTGTAGATCACTGAAACCTACGACATGTGGTAACGAACACTCTGTAACGTCTTTAACCCGCTGAATATCCCTTTAGACGCAACTATGCAAAAACTAGAGGTTTTGGTAATCAGCAAATCCACGGCGTCCCGCTGAATAGATATGCTTAAAAAGTGATTACCTGCATTACATGCTAAATTTTCGGATTTATTAATTCTAGACTGCAGCGCTCTACACTTTGCACAATCCCTGCGACTCCTCTAACCCATTGAACACTAGGCGTATGGTCTGCAGAGTGCGAATAAGGGCTGGGGGAGGCTGGCTGCACAAGTTCACCATGAAACTAATTGTACAGAATAACCACAATGGGCCATGTGTGGACTTTATACACAGGTTGCTTTCTGACCTCCAGGTTGGGAAGGATTCCAAGGGGCACCGCACTGACCCCCACCCAACCTCGACAGGGACTTTACCTGCAGCTGCTGGAACTCGTCCTCCAACTCCCCCCAGTCCGCCCGACATCTCTCCAGAGACATGGCGGGGCTGCAGGAGGACATCCTGCACCGCTAGAACCCGGCCTCCGCAACAGCTGCTTCAGCGCGCGCGAGGCGCGTCACCATCGCTCGCGTGCACACCCCGTCTCATCGACAGACGATACACCACATGGCGGTGCCTCAGCAGAGCATAGCGCCGCCATGTTAGAAACACCGCACGGCCATTGGTTGGGAAAAGGCTTGTCACTTGAATCCATATTTTAGTCGAATTTGTATGTTATTGATCGACTGAAATCTATAATAATTTTTATTTTAAACATTAAATTAAAGGGAAATTTAAAAAACACTTCATAAAAGAATGCCGAGTGTATTACACATTTTTTCGCCATGAATATATGTGCAATATTAAAAAGTAAAACATTTTCTATTATACCAATGATACATCTTTGAGGGTATCACAATAAAAATGATTGAACAGTGTCGCCTTTCAAGCATGGCTGAAAGTTTCGTGACATCAAATGAGGCTTTTCAGGAAGGTTGCGTGCTAATCTTTTTGGCAAGTTTTCAATGATCCAATGAGAATCTTGCACGAAGGATCAGGTCACTCTATGCATGCAACCACAATTGTAGATTCTTCTAACCTCTTTATATGGAAATTAATGCTTTTATGTATTCAATTTATTTGTGGCCCTCAAGGTCCACTCTGTAATGGGCCTATTTTTTGCTGCTCCCTTCCTGAAAGGAACGGACAGCGGGAGGGGGCGGGAAAGACACAGAAGCGGGAGGGGGGCGGGAAAGACACAGACGGGGGGGGGGGAAGACACGGACAGCAGGAGGGGGGGGGGGAAGGAACGCACTCTCCTGGACTTCTTCCGGCGGCCGTGGTCGGCATGAAATGAGGAAAACAAACACCAAAAAAGAAAAAAAACGAAACTCCGCCCACCGCCCAATGACGATGCAAAAAGGGTGGAGAGGGAAAAAAATGCAGGAACGCCTACGAATCTGGTCCGGCCATGATGGACAGATCTCTGTTCCAATGGCTAGCCTCCATTTATGGAGCTAGCCAATGGAACAGAGGGCGTATTCAAGTCCCCCATATTGAAAACTAAAGATTTCTCCTGGGGGCGGAGCTAGGAGCTCCGTGCCCCAGGCAAAACCTAAAAATACTATTTAATTTCCACAGTTAAATGTGCCTCTGTTTCCCTGTTCTCATCCGTAACATCTCAACCACCCTTCAACAAGTCCTAGAACTATCTTTTTTAGGTCGAGCTGGAGTTGCATCCGAAGGACGCTCCAGCTTGACAACTTTAGTCGTCCGTATCGGGGGAATTAGGGACAGGAGGGTGCCACGCGCTTCTCCTGCTGGATTTGCCTGCGTGAACGCGCACGTCGGCTCCGTCCACATTCCCAGCAAGTCAGCCTAACGCGCGTGCATGCAACAGACGCACACACATGCGTGCACACGCACTTACACTTACACACACACACACACGCACACACACGCGCGCACGCACTTCCTGGGAACTCATTGCCCAACACACCCGGAACCCATGGTCACCCTTCACCGAGGCAGAGAGGCGCTGCCACTTACAATCCCTACCGGTGAACAGACCCGTCACGACAGCCTTGCCTGCTCCGGGCCTACCCACGAGCACCCCGAAGGGGCTGACAGGAGGACCCTCCACCCCCCACACCCTGGAAACTACCAGAGAGCCCCATGCCTCCCCCCGAGCCCAGCTCCAGGACCTGACCGATTATCCCCACTGCCGTCCCGGCCCCCACACTCACCTCGGTGCCCTCGGCGGACCCTCAGCTCCGTCCTCCCCGAAGGCTGCTCCGCCCGGACACGGGTGAAAAGAACGAGAGGGCTGCGAGCTCCGGCACAGGCTCACCGCGCCTGCGCACACTAACAGCTCAGCGCGCTCGCTGCGCCTGCGCACAGCAACAGTGCCTCTGCCCGGCATGAGCTAAAGAAGGGACTGAGGAAGCAGTAGACCTGACAATAGTAGTGTTGTTATGCAGATGACGAAAGCCATATTTCACAGAGAACTATGGCATATTTTCAGTATTTGCGCTTTTCCTGTGAAATATATATATGTTTTTAATACCAAAGCATTATGTCCAATAAAAGCACCCAAAGAGAGTGTGTGCTCGTTTTTTTTACTGTTTCATTTTCGTTTTCTCACTCCCTCTCGCTCCAGCGGGCAGTCACTTCCAGGCACAAGGAGACCGCCAGTAGTCAAGAATGAGGGGTGTGTCTCTCCTACTGAGAGGGCCCTGCCTCTGGTGCAGTGAAACTGAGGCCAGCAGCGGTCTGTATTTGGTCATATTATTGCCAGGGCGAGGAACAGTCATTTCCCACAATTAATCACCCCTTCGGTGGCTTTGAAGGACATCTCGGTATTGACAGGGGGTGATGTCGGGTGAACTCTTAATAAAACAGAAAATGAGTCATGCCGTTAAAAGCTTGCCATTATGCAAATGGTTCGGGCATTTTTCTAAAGAATATAAAATTCACTTGCGGAAAAAACAAACGATTTTACATGATTTACAGCCAGGTGCACCCACCTTTACTATAGACAGAGAAGAGTTCCGAAGGACGTGATTAAGAAACAATTCACAATAGGCGGCTGTGTTACACTCACCCAGCTCAATGCTGCTGCTTGTTTTATCGACCCCAGAAGGATGGAGGGTCCAGTCAACCCCCCCCCCAGTAATGTCTTCATTTACACCCAAGTGTCAGCAGCACATGCTTTTAACATATCTATCTAGTGACCTAATTTTTTGGACGGAGACTGTCAGGACAGAGTTTACAACCCATGCTCACGGCTGTAAAAGAAGGAATGCCTGAAAATAACCATTGAAGAGATGGGGGTCAGTGGCACCGGATGATTTGTTCACAGATTGAAAACTTTATTGTACCATGTTGGGTATTCTCGCTCATTTTGGATTGACACACTGGAACTTCTTTCTCTCACATTCGGTTTAAAGTGCCTATTGCACTCGGTAGTCAACTTCCGGTTTTGATCACTATTTACTTCCAGAGTATTATTTTTTCAATCTTTTCACACCGCGAAGACTGAGCACGCTCAATTCTGAGTTTTTAACATGTACGGATTCACTCTCGTTACTGCATGGAACTGTGGTCACTTCAGAACGCTGCACGTGTGCGCGTTTGTTTTACGTGGGCTTTCTATTGTTTTAATCACCATTGAACTCGTGCACTAGTTCGTCTAATTCCTGTTCGTTGATTTGATCACAGGCACAAATTTAAACTTTCATTGCATGGAACTGCGGTCACTTTGGTGGGATGCACGTCTGCTCGCCAGTTTTACTTGTTCAATGATCACCGAACATGTGAATCATTTCCTTCTTTGCCTTATATTTGTTCATTTTTTAACGTGTCTACAGCATCGCTTAATTATTCGGCACTGCTGGTTAAAACACCTAACGAGCAACTTTCAGTTGTTCCAAGCATGTTTAAACCATACTGCACATTTATATTCTTTTTGACCTTATTTACTCTGTTTTTATTTTTGAGCACTGAGCACACCGCTTTCATTTCGTTCATTTTTTTGTGCCTTTCTGCTCCCTGTTAGACTCGTTTTTTGTGCCCTTCTGCCCTCTGTTAGACTCGTTTTTTGTGCCTTGTTTGACCACTGCATCACCACATCACTCAGCGCTACCCCAGCATCACTCAGCACCACCCCATTATCACTCAGCGCCACCCCATTATCACTCAGCGCCACCCCATTATCACTCAGCGCCCCCCCAGCATCACTCAGCGCCACCCCATCATCACTCAGCGCCACCCCATCATCACTCAGCGCCACCCCATCATCACTCAGCGCCACCCCATCATCACTCAGCGCCACCCCATCATCACTCAGCGCCCCCCCAGCATCACTCAGCGCCCCCCCAGCATCACTCAGCGCCCCCCCAGCATCACTCAGCGCCCCCCCAGCATCACTCAGCGCCCCCCCAGCATCACTCAGAGCCCCCCAGCATCACCCAGCGCCACCCCAGCATCACCCAGCGCCACCCCAGCATCACCCAGCGCCACCCCAGCATCACCCAGCGCCACCCCAGCATCACCCAGCGCCACCCCAGCATCACCCAGCGCCACCCCAGCATCACCCAGCGCCACCCCAGCATCACCCAGCGCCACCCCAGCATCACTCAGCGCCACCCCAGCATCACTCAGCGCCACCCCAGCATCACTCAGCGCCACCCCAGCATCACTCAGCGCCACCCCAGCATCACTCAGCGCCACCCCAGCATCACTCAGCGCCACCCCAGCATCACTCAGCGCCACCCCAGCATCACTCAGCGCCACCCCAGCATCACTCAGCACCACCCCAGCATCACTCAGCGCCACCCCAGCATCACTCAGCGCTACTCCAGCATCACTCAGCGCCACCACAGCATCACAGCATCACTCAGCGCCACCACAGCATCACTCAGCACCACCACAGCATCACTCAGCACCACCACAGCATCACTCAGCACCACCACAGCATCACTCAGCACCACCACAGCATCACTCAGCACCACCACAGCATCACTCAGCACCACCACAGCATCACTCAGCACCACCACAGCATCACTCAGCACCACCACAGCATCACTCAGCACCACCACAGCATCACTCAGCACCACCACAGCATCACTCAGCACCACCACAGCATCACTCAGCACCACCACAGCATCACTCAGCACCACCACAGCATCACTCAGCACCACCACAGCATCACTCAGCACCACCACAGCATCACTCAGCACCACCACAGCATCACTCAGCATCACCACAGCATCACTCAGCGCCACCACAGCATCACTCAGCGCCACCCCAGCATCACTCAGCGCCACCCCAGCATCACTCAGCGCCACCCCAGCATCACTCAGCGCCACCCCAGCATCACTCAGCGCCACCCCAGCATCACTCAGCGCCACCCCAGCATCACTCAGCGCCACCCCAGCATCACTCAGCGCCACCCCAGCATCACTCAGCGCCACCCCAGCATCACTCAGCGCCACTCCAGCATCACTCAGCGCCACCCCATTATCACTCAGCGCCACCACATTATCACTCAGCGCCACCACATTATCACTCAGCGCCACCACATTATCACTCAGCACCACCACATTATCACTCAGCACCACCACATTATCACTCAGCACCACCACATTATCACTCAGCACCACCACATTATCACTCCACACCATCACAGCACCACTAAGCACCAACACAGCACCACTCCGCACCAACACAGCACCAACACAGCACCACTCAGCACCAACACAGCACCACTCAGCACCAACACAGCACCACTCAGCACCACTCAGCACCAACACAGCACCAACACAGCACCAACACAGCACCAACACAGTACCAACACAGCACCACTCAGCACCAACACAGCACCACTCAGCACCAACACAGCACCACTCAGTACCACCACAGCACCACTCAGCACCACCACAGCACCACTCAGCACCACCCCATTATCACCCAGCACCAACACAGCACCACTCAGCACCAACACAGCACCACTCAGCACCAACACAGCACTACTCAGCACCAACACAGCACCACTCAGCCCCACTCAGCACCACCACAGCACCACTCAGCACCACCACAGCACCACTCAGCACCACCACAGCACCACTCAGCACCACCACAGCACCACCACAGCACCACTCAGCACCACCACAGCACCACTCAGCACCACCACAGCACCACTCAGCACCACCACAGCACCACTCAGCACCACCACAGCACCACTCAGCAGCACCACAGCACCACTCAGCACCACCCCAGCATCACTCAGCACCACCACAGCATCACTCAGCACCACCACAGCACCCCTCAGCACCACCACAGCACCACCACAGCACCACCACAGCACCACCACAGCACCACCACAGCACCACTCAGCACCACCCAGCACAACCACAGCATCACTCAGCGCAACCCCAGGTTATGGGTGTCACATTTGCAAAAGTTAAAACTATTGGCATTGTAAATGACAAAGCTATTAATTTAGCTATTTTCAAAACCAACACAAATAAAAAAATTGTCATTTACAAGACCAATGGCTCAAACTTTCCTAATGCGAGACCTATTACATTGCAAATGCTTGATTAAAGAGTGAGGAATTCGAAATGAGAACACTTCTGGCCAAATCAAAACGTTGACGTCCTTCCAACAAAAAATGGGCCTTGTGGGCACAGGCCTAGAGCAACTTTTTTTTCTTTTTTCCAGCCAGACTTGACAAGCTATGAAGCAGGTTTATTATTAAACAAGCTCTTCTAAAGCATGCTTCTAACGAATAAACAGAAAAGTTGGCTTCAGGAGCGGAGTGGGAGCAATGTTTTGTTTGTGAGTCAGCTGGACTGCACAGGCACCGCGACGGCTCTCTCCACAGGAACTCGGCCGTAATCCGAGGCCTGAGCACCGAACATGGGAACGCGCAGGCCCGATGCACGCAGAATGGCAACAATTCGCTTCCCATGGCTTGCTTTCAACAAGTCCCTCTGACACCGCAGCTGAGTGACGGTGAAAGGCTAAAACGGCACAGCCTCGCCATGGCGGGCTCTGGAGCACTAAAATAGATGCTCTACGGAGGCTTGGTGTTTAACTGGAAGAGACGGGGGAGCAGAGCGACAGGGCGCCGCGGCACAAACTTCTATATTATTTACAACCTTCCTGAATAATGAATTAACTCTGCACTTTCCACAATCAAAATATCTGGATAATTTATCATAAGAGGAAGCCCGAGCCGCGGAGGGTCCGAAATCTTTACCCCCTCCCCCACCGCAAGCACTTCACTTAGAAAGGCTTTGCACTTCAGAACCAGAAACACGCGACATTCCCGACACATCTGAATTAGCCTCTCCGCAGAGTCATTGAAATTCCCAAATAGCAACGCTTCGAGCCGTAACGAAAAGAGTTTGTTCAACCAGTGCTGCCAAAATTGCACCTGAAAAGAGGCTTTCTACAGCAGGTGTAAAACTGCCCCCCTTTCCCCCCCAAAAAACAAACAAGTTTCTTGCCCTCCTGCCGTTAACAAGTGAAGAGCAGCTAATACCGATAGATTTCATAAGTCTAACATGCATTCGTTTCCTAACGCATAAAAGATAACTTCAACAAATAAACACAGACTGAAAACGGCCGTGGCAGTGCATATCTGGACCACTGCCAACGACCTAGCAAGTTATTTTTGTCGCAATCAATAAAACACACTGCTTTTGCCAGCTGGGCCACTTGGAACTAAAAGGATCTTTAGTTTGCATACACAGCATTGAGACTTTAGGCCCCAATAAACAAAAAAATCGAAAATGTATTCACATAAATTTCCTCCTGCGCTTGAGGGTAAATTTACATATTTTATACAATTAACAAAGGAGTATGGTTGTTGCAGGGTTCCGAGAGCATTTTTGGAATTCTGTTTTATAGCCATGCAAAAGTAATTTAACATACTGAACACAGCGTATAGCTGCAGTTCAATTCCCCATACAACGATTTTATTTTATTGTGCTCCCCAAACCATTCGCTATCACCCACTATTTCAGTGGTTGTTTTCCTACAAATTCCAATCCTGGACACACATTTACACATGCACTTAATAGGGCGGGATTGCTTTGCTGAAACATTTGTGAAAAACCCCATGAGCATTTCCAGCCCGAGACATCATCTTCCTGCCTCAGGGGAAAAAATATACTCTCCCGGAAAAAAAAGACAGTGTATGTAGCTTTTGATTATATAAAGTGTGGATTTACACTCCTATATCAAAAAATCTGCACACCTAATTTCAGCTTATGCATTCAAATAGCTTTGTGAATCAGGGCCTAAGATTCCACAGTCCAAGGGGACCCACAAAGTTATCACACTGATTGTTGGGAATGAAAAGCCATAACTACATAAACAGATTTTAGGTGTAGTAAGCTCTGATCGTAAATGTAGAAACCTCACACACGGCTTAACTAAAATACCGGGCCGGCTATAGGGCGGAGTGACTGGTGCAGCTGCACTGGGCGCTAACTTGGAGAGTGTAGGGTCTTGAGTCCTAGGCCCGCATGGAGCATCAAGGCCCACGCAGACACATAACTTACAACGTATAAGCACCTGCTGCAGAGTTCCTTGTGCATGCAGCTTTCAGGCAACAATTAAAATGTCAAGATAACTCTTGCGATTATGGTCCTGCTAGAGAGAGAGAGATCAGAGTTTTGTCTAGTGGCATTTTTTACTCGCCATAAAGTAGTACAGAAGGGTAATGTGCCTCTTCCAAAGAACAGATCTGTATTATATGTGGAACGCTGTGTGGATTAGAAAAGCCAGCCGTTTCCAGGGCTTTAAATCCAATGAAGTGCATGTGAGAGAGGGGTTAAGGAGAGAAAAGAGGGCCTTTTGCCGAGTAATAGTGAGGGAGTCTAGAGGAGATGGGGAACTGAAAAAATTGTCACCCCAAACCCCCTCCCTCCCACTCAGGAGCAATTAGCGCTAAAGCCGGCCCTGACTGTAAAACACCACTATGCCATCTGGAGAAAATATCAGAGCTACATATGCAGGATTATGCCGAACTTTGTCAAACGTTGAATTTATTTAAAGTCCATAGTCTCCAAGTGGAGTGTCAAGCCCTGAAGGGCCACAGGGAAAAAAGAAACCCATGATTCGGTTTGGCATGAGCAAGAACTTGCAGCAAATTAAATAGAAATAGTTAATACTGACTTCAACAGGTCAGATCCAGACTCGGAGACGTGTGTATGTCTGGACTATGGAGGCAGTGACCGAAAGGAAGAGACTGACAGAAGGACTGGGAAGGGTGGGAGTGACCAGAGGAATGAAGGGTGGAGAGAGGAAAGGAATGAAGGGTGTCGACAGGAAAGAGAGTGACAAAGGAATACATGACGGAATAGTGGAAAAAAGGAAAGTTCTAAAATGAAATAAAAGAAAGTATAGGAGAGCAGAAGAGAAAATGAGACTGTGGGAAAAAAGAAGGTAAACAGTAGGAGACATGAAGGCAAAGGTTGGGAGGGAAAGAGGCAACAAAGGAAAGTAGTAGTTTACCTCTTCACCTGTTTCAACGATTGTGATGCTTTGGAAGTGATCCACTGTTGGCTCTGAAAAAGGCCAACTCCCTTTCCATGGAATGTGTCAGATGGGATGGAGGAGGCGGGAAGTCAGTTCAAGCCAGGAGGCGTACTCTTTACGGCATTCCACAGAGGTGTATGAATCATCTTTGGATGCTTTTCCGAGGCCATCACTGACAACCGCACCAGTCTGCCTCATGGATGTTACCATCTCCTTGCCAAATTCAAGTCATGTGACTTCTACTGACGCTACTCTGCTTGTATGTGTGCACAATCAGTGACTGTCCAAACAGGCAGCAGGTGAGGAGTACATAGTTTTTGACTGTAGGCGTAAGAAGGATCAGAGATGACTGTATGTAGGAGCATGGGGTCAGCATCCTAGACCAAGGGGGATGAATTGGACCAGGGATGGAAGGAACCCGTCCCCCAGCACCAGGATGACCACTCACTAAAGCTGCAGGGCCAAAACTTCAGTAGCTCAAGCTTACTCCAACATCCCAAAATGCTTCCCCGTTTCACATCGTCCAAACCCAGCCTCACAGCATTCACTGCAACCCAACAGACCCATGGAGTCCGCAAAGTAGACTGGCTGATGAAGGCAGCCGGCTCCCCCTGGCAGTCGTTTTTGGGGAGTCTCCTAAGATGGATCAACATCCAAGGCACCGTCTCTAGTAGATCATGGTGGACCACCCCCTTCATCCCGCTCTTCTGACCTCTCAGCCTGCAGGACCTTGGAGGCTGATATTCAGGATCAGGGGGTTAGAGTCACTGGAAGGACCTCCACCACAACCTGAGGTACCAAAGGGGATGGATAGCTGACAAAAGGCATGCAATGCCGTCCTGGCAGCTGCTTATGCAGCACTCTCCCTTTGCAAACAAGGAAGCTTGACAAGATGCTGCAATCTGACTCGGATTTATAAAAGAGTGGTCCCAGACAAAATCTTCAACTAGATCAGGATGAAATAGTAAAGGTGTACTATGCTTTGCCAGTTACAACTGGAAAGTTAACTCAGGAATAGGATACTGATGAACATCTAAGCTACAATGAATAACTGACGGGAAGGGATCTCACATATGTGAACAGGAGGAGAAGGATGGAAGCAACAGTCACGTTGACGACTGCAGAACGAGGCATGAACCTATTTATCGTTTTGAATTACGATACTTAACCCCTTGGGCGCGGCCGCGATTCTGCGCAGCGTTTTTTGAAGTGGGCGGGTTTATGACGGCCCCCAGCCGTCATCAGCACATGCCCACCGTAGTGCATGACGGCTGGGGGCCGTCATCAGCATCGAAGGTGTTAAAGAGAACAAGCCTATTAACAGGGCAATGGGGGACTTCACACAATTCATTTACAATAGAACATCGTGCAACATTAGCTAACTTTCAACAGTATTCTAGAGGAGCCAGAGCAGCTGCTGACAATCAAGTAGGTGGAAGTGAATTACGATAGGAAACAGTATGAAAAACAGACTTTTTCAGGAAGTAAGATGTTTTGATAGAGTTCTTTTGGATTTTAATATCTGGTTCCAAAGTTTGGTGTCCAGGCAGGAAACGTGTCTACCATAGTATTCCACTTAAGTTTTCTGTCTCAGTGTACGATAATATTAAGATGGAACTCGAGGGAAGCAAGGAAGGTTAAAGGTCTGGTTGATCAGCAGTAGATGAATCCTATTGGACTGTGTTCGCATTAGAAGGTGCAGAACAGTTCCCTATCCAACCACCGCAAGGCAAGTGGTGGGGATTTTGTGAGGTGAGATGGCTTTGACAATCTACTTGGGTAGCTTGGATAACGCCATTGGTCGTCCTGGGATCAAAGAGGTAAAATATCACAAATTGAGAGATTTTGTTATGAGACTCATGGATGCCCAAAGGCAGAGGGGGGCCCAATAGATAAGGGAACGTAAATGCACTCAGAATGATGGACTGGCCAAGTAAGAAGTAACCCGGAAGAACTCAGCGCATGGGAGGCCCAGAGCAGACTCGGCAGACCATATAAAACCATCTGCATTATAGGAGGCAGGAGTCAAGGGAAAAAGTGAGGAAGACAAGTGTTTGTGGTGGGGATGTGGTGAAGACGTCTGAGATGTGACTGAGTACCGTCTTGGGGAGGTGTAATCTGTGAAGGACTGACTGCAGCGGTTCATATCCAATACTGTTGGAGGGAGGTGACGATAAGACTGTTGAGTGCTAGTCATTCGAGGATTTCGGAGTCATGAGAAAGATTAGAAAGTTTAAGGGCAAAGACATCTACTAAGCAGTTAGTGGGGACACAAGCCATCGTGAAGCAGGGAGGGTAGTTGCTAGCAAGAAGCAAACTTATGTAGGGAAAATGTAGTTGCAGGGAGAGTGATTTAATAGTGTAGGGTTAAAATATTTAGTTGGACAGAGGAAGCCCGAGCTAAAAAGGGGGTGAGTAGGACTCGTGACGTGATGGTGGTTAGAGGTTAGGGTAAGGAAGAGGGATAGAAGGATAGGAGATGGCAAGCAGCAAGAATGGACAAGAATGCTCATGGTTGACTTTAAGAGAATGAGGTTACAGAGTGACTGGGGGAAGCGAAGATTGTGTACATGACTGCATAAGGAGCATGTAGAGGATCAAATAGCACAAATTGGTAGGTAGCGAGATTAGCTCGGAGTTTGGATAGCGGATGTGGTTGCTATTCCATTAAAGTTGTAGTGAAGGTGTTTAGTTCTGTAGGAGCGTGTTGCAAAAAAAAGGTACAAAGTTTAGCGAGTATGAAATCAGCATACTCCAGTATGCTAAATACATAGACTGAAGCTACAGACTTTTAGCTTAGGTGGTAAATTGATGCAAGCTCCTGAAAAAAGCACGTCGATTAAAATCAAAGTACCACCGCGTTTTTGGGTCTTCGATTTAGTTTGGGTTCTGGTGCCTCAGTTGAATAGCATACAAATAGCAAATGCAGCAAAGATTATGCATGCATTCACTAAAGGGGCAGCTCAGAGGCATAATGCAGGCCCTTGCGGAGTAGGGGGACCGCAACCCCTCGGGGGACTCGCATTGAATATTTGAGATATGGCTGACTCGAGGGCCTTCATGACATCTTGCAGGCGGCGTGGGGGGACTTCATTTCGTATTAATTTATTGGGGCTGACGAATTATGTTCTTTTTTTAATCTGTTTTTAGGACAAGACATGAAAGTTCCTCATGTGGTTTTCAAAATACACGAGGCGAAACACTTTAGTTCTTTACACCCAGTCACAGGGCCTGTGACGCAACTGGGTCCACATGTGCAGTTCCAGCTCCCACTGTCTGACTTTGCGTTGCCCTTTTCACAGGGATATCATCACAGTACGTATTATCTCTGACGCAACTGTTCCCACAGAGAAGCACTGCATTCAGTGAAATCTTGCTTTTAACTGGGAGTAAATGGAAACTGACTAATGTCACACTGATTAATGCTTCATAATAAAAGAAAATCAATTAATAGCGCTCGTTGTTTCCGCTTTTTTGAGGTACATATACGATCGTTAAGTGGTCAGCCCTGGATTGTCACGTTTAAACTGCAGTTTTACTAATATGCTGGTTTCGCTGGATGCATGTGCGGGCCACTTTGAGAGTGAATTAATAGCCATAACCAAAATTTGGTGAAATGGGTTTGAGAATTCAGTTCAACAATATACCAAGTTAAGCCAAATCTGTATCTAGAAACGGAGAAAATACACATACTCCCCCCTTCCCCCCAATAAATGAGCACAGCAACAGAAGTAAGAAGAGTTCGCATATACAGTTCTGGTACAGCAGTCCTGCTTAGAAGGGCCGATACTGAAAAAAATGTAACACCGGCACTGCATGCTCAGTGGAGCACAGTAGAGAAGAGCCGGTACTTTGATGGTAAATAAAAGGGGCTACCGTATGACAGACAGCACAATTCAAGTCAAAATGCATTCCCATCGCGGACTTCCCCAGTGACAGGTATTTCTTTTAACATTTAGGAACAAGCGTGAATGTGCTTCAAAAGCGAGATCACGCACTACATGTCAAAGCGACGGCAAATGCGACCTAAGTCCCGACCTGTGCGCCCCACCCGGTTGTATGCGCTATAAAAGTGCGCCCAGCGCGAGCCGCTCCTCAGCCGGTGCCTCGTTCACTGACTCCCAACTAATCTGGGTCTCAGAAACCGAGCAGATGGCACCCTCCGTGAGTTTGAAAGACAAACTGAGGGGAAAAGGCCAGACAATAAACACTTTGACAACTGTAAATAAATATGGAAGCGAGACGCTCTTTTTTTTCTATCAGAAATACAGGTGATGGGCAGGAAATAAAGAGGCGCACGTTCGGCGAGCACCTGTGTAATTACTCAGCACTCACCATAAAATGACAGGTCCGAAGGCGTTATTCAACACCTAAATCGAGCTCTAGATCGACATGGTAAAGATTAAGGGCGCAGTCCAATTCAATTCAATTCAAAGAAAACTTTATTCGGATTGTAACAAATCCATAAAAGTCACATAAGCATAAAAATACATCTTTGAAAATAGTTATACACAATTAACATAAAATAATTAAAAGAAAGCAGCAATGGTCATGTAAACAGTTAAAATAATGTTAATAAAGTGCATTCCAGTGTACATGATAGGTAACCAAAGTGCTGTTGCATAGGAGACAATCTTTTGGGTGGGAGCATTTCAGGGAGATTCCATAGATTTCCGTGCATGGAATACGATTTTCAAAAATGAAGTGGCACGAAAAATTAGATCTACATTATCTAGGTTTAAGAACATAAGATATGATTGATTTAGGGAGACTGGCCTTTGTTTTTTAAAATATGGAGCTAAAAACCATTTGATGTACTTCATAAAAAATTTACAATGAAAAAAGAAATGCAGTTCATTTTGTCTGCTGTAACCATCACAGGGGCAGGGGTTTAGCTCGTGTCCAGAGTTCAATGTGCTGTAGCCCATGGGGAAGCAGAGTGAATATTTTGCAGATCCAGCTCTTAGGCGAAATAACAGCGACCTCTCCCAGTTGGTCAGAGGGAGTCTGAGGTATAAAGGTAGACGTTGAGGAGATAGATCATTATTTATATTGGTCACATAAGTTTTTACAGTTTGTTTTTGTAGTTCTATCTCCAACCTCTTTTCCCTAAAGAGGGCATAAAGTTCGATTTGTGTTTCCTTCTTATCCGATTTTTTAATCTGGGCAGGGTCGTTGAAAAGATTGATTTTCCCAATACTGTCCAGGCTTTCCTTTGTGGCCCTAAGCCACGGAATGTTCATGCCTTTGTCACAGTTTAGGCATTCAGACACAATGTCCTGTGTTAAAGTGGCACATTCATTAGCCCAGATCGATAGCCAAAATATTGCAGGTCGCGTAGCAATGAAGTCGGTTATGTAGGGCAGATTGAGCTCGGCGTGACAAATATACCCAGAAGAGGCAATCGGGGCTCCTAAAACTTTTCTACACAACCGATTTTCCTCTATCTGCAGGCTAGATGGATTCACTATCCCCCAAATTTCTGCTCCATAGGTTGCAACCGGGACACATTGCAATTTATAAATTTTCATAATTGCCCCGGTTGTTTCAGACCTTGTTGGTCGTGGCAAGGCTAAGATGGAATTTATGGCCTTTGAGAACTTGCCTGTGGCGTGGGCAAGATGCCCACTCCACAGGCCGTTCGCAGGAAAGACCATGCCTAAATATGGGAATGATTTGGTGGAGTATAGCTTCTCTGATCCAATTGAGATGGAGTTCAATTGTTTAGCCCCTGGCCCACAGGTCATAACAAATGATTTATTAAAATTCACCTTTAGGTCCAGTTTCTCCATAAAAAGGGAAAAGCTCTTGACCAGGGCACGGAGAGCATTCGGTGTTAAGCCCATGATCACCGCATCATCGGCGTAGAGGAGTGCAGGTAGCGATTTCCCTTGGATTTTCGGGACATCCGTTGTCGTCTCTTTCAGGGAGTCGCTCAGGCCATTTATGTAGATAATAAATAACAGGGGTGCTAAAACGCACCCCTGTCTGACGCCTCTTTCTACCTTTATTGCCCCCGAAATTTCACCCTCCATTCCGATCCGTACCCGGGCTTTAGTGTCCGCATGTAGATAGGCTAAAAAATGTACCAGAGGTTCATCAAGCCCATAGGAAAGAAGTGTCGCCCACAATTTCGACCTATTCACAAGGTCGAATGCGGACGACAGGTCCATAAAGGCTAGGTAAATGGGAGCAGCCTTGGCTATGGTGTATTTGCCTATTATAAGATTGAGATTCAGGCATTGTTCTGTTGTCCCGACCCTGCTTCTGAAGCCCATCTGACATCTATCTAACACCCCTGTCTCTTCTGCCCAGTCATTCACTCTATTGTACAACACCCGGCCCAAGATTTTCAGGGTGTTGTCTAGGAGTGAGATGGGCCTGTAATTAGCAGGGTCAGATCTTTCACCCTTTTTATAAATAGGCACTATTGTGCTTGTAGACCAGGTAGCAGGGATGGTACCCAACGGTACGTTGTTGAAAACATTAGTCAGAATTGGCCCCCAAAATTCTGGTCTGTGTTTAATTAAGTCAGTTGGGAAGCCATCTGGGCCAGGTGCCTTGTTCCCCAGGCTTTGATTTATGGCCAGTAGGACCTCCCCCAGAGTTATGTCAAGTGGGCTCAGCTTATCAAAGTTTAAGTTTTCTACTGGAGCAGCGGGATTGGCATATATTTTGGAGAAATGCTGCTCCCAGTTCTGACTTGAGATGGTGCAGCTTAGTGGTGACAGTTGTTTCCCCATGTCCCGCATCTTCCTTACAGCGGGCCAAAAGGTTGCGCTGTTTCCCATGGTAGCAGAGACTGATAGTTCTTTCCACTGGTCCTCTACCATTGCAGCCTTCCTTATCCCTATGGCTGTTTTGTAGGCCTGCCTGGCGGTCCGTACATCAACAAGGTCTCTCGGTTTGGAATTTAGTGCCTTGCGAAGTGCCTTGTTTGCAGCTGAGCAGCGACTATCGAACCATCTGGGTTCGTCATCATTTTTCCTGTAGGGGACTGTTAGGAGGGTTTTAATGACATTGCACAAGTTTTCAAAATCTTCAATTATCCTGTGATGATTCCCATCCATAAGTAGGCAGGAAGCGACTGTTAGTTGGTGGTTGTTTATGATTATGTCCATAATGGTTTCACAGTTCACCCCTTTCCATTTTAGCCTAAGGTTATCTGTTGATGTCGTGATATCTCTTGCTCCCAGAATACGGGGAGGTTTTTGGGTCGGGCCCATTTTTAGGCTGAATTCAAGTGCGTTGTGGTCGCCAAAAGCTGTTTCTACTACTCCAGCGTGGATGACTTTGTCTAGTAATTCCACAGAGGTAAAGATATAGTCTACTGTGCTGGAGAAATCTCTCCCTCTGAAAGTTGGAATATAAGCAGTATCACTGTGTATGAATGAATCCATTATATTTGATAGGGTATGGGTGTTTATGAAATTTTCCAATTCATTCCCACGTTCAGTGGCCCTATCTTGTTGGTTTGTGCCTGCTTTAGTTCTTGATAATTTAGCATTAAAGTCTCCAGCTAGGATAATCCCGTTGTTTGCACAGTTCTTAGTTGATTCAGTTATCCTTGTTATGGTCTCGAATAGCTCTATATAATTTTTATTGGGGGTCGAGTGAAAGTCATTATTATAAAAGTTGATCAGATGTACCGATGATCTGCAGGTAAACTCGATGATTTGAATATTTAGGCTCTTAGTTGGTATTGGCCTGATGGTCCCCCCTAGAGTTATTCTGAACCCGATCAGCAAGCCTCCCATGGGACGGCCAAAGGCTGGCTTTTGAGCACAGATACTATGACATTCAAAGCCCTCTATGGTTATTTCCGAAGTAGCCCATGTCTCTTGGAACATTATAATATCTTTATTAGATATGGATTTTAACCATTCCTGGTCCATTACCCGTTGTTGGAGTCCGGCTACATTCCAGCTAACAATCGTTAGTACACTATCAGGGTTTTTATGAATATGTGGGACTGGTGGGATAGTTGTTTTGCATCCTATAGTGTTTTCCATTGGTTTGTCTTCCCTTACTAGAGGCAGTGGCTGGTAGTTTAGGCCCAGTTGGGTGCCTAGTGTTTCCTTATCAGACTTCTCTGTGTTATTATCCAACTCAGCCGGACAGCCCTGTTTTATTCCCTCCTGTTCAGTGGTCAGCAGTCCCGGTGAAGATGGGGGGAGTCAATCGACCATATCGAGACTGCTGAATCTATTAAAAACTGGTATACCCCAATAGGCATCTCTGCTTGGCATGTTCCTGTGGGGATGTCTATGGTTATTGTCTGATCCCCACTCACCCCAGTTATTTCCCTCAACTTCTTGCCCCGTGTGGCACCAGTTTCTCTCAAAGGCATTATGATGGTGAATGGGTCTCCTAGATGGATAGAAGAACGAGAGATGTCTTGTTTCTATGCCTTCGCTATACCCCTCATTTCTCCAAGAACAAATATGTTCTACGGTGCGTGGATCGTCAAAGTTAATAATCACACAGTCACCGTGTGTTTTCTGTATTTCTCGGCCCACCCATGGTACTCTTCTGACTGTTAGGATTTTACTCCTACAGTATACAGGTAGGGGTCTGTTGTTATTCAACCAGAAGCTAACTTTATTTAATAGAGACCAGGGCGGCTCTTCGGTGTTATCCGGTATCTCAGGGACACCCGTCATCACCACTACGTATGGGCTAGATCCGGGTGGCAAATTAGCATGGAATCTTCTTGGATTGCCTTTATTCCTGTCCTTAGAGTTGCTAGTGGTATCCCCCTTTGATTGTGTTGGGTTGGGTTGTTTCCCCTGTGTGATTGTGTTTGGGGTGGGTATAGATGTGCTTGGCTTATTCGTGCCTCCCTTTGGGGGTGAGTTATGCTTATGTGTGGTACTGGGGGCTGGGGCTGGTTTTTTCACGGCTTGCCCCGAAGGAGGTTGATTGTGTGGTTTTGCTACCACTAAAGTCGGAGTAACTTTGGGTAACGGGCTTTTGACTAGGGCACTTAATTCATTAAGTTGATTTTCCATATTCCCTAGTCTCTTTTCGATGGTGGCAAGATGGGCAGATATAATTTCCCCCACTTTTGTAATAAGTTGATTTGTTGAAGAGCAGTCTTTACATGACCCCTCCTTAAAGGATGGGTCTCCTTTGTTACTTAATCCTACGTTAGATTTTTTACAAGCCTTTTTTTGGTTATTATTAGGTGGGTTTTTCCCCTGCTTTCTTTGGGGAAGAGGGCTTCTGTTGGGTGTGAGTATGTTTGGGCCTTGCGGGGGTTTCTGCTTCTGTATCGCTCCCTCCCTTAACCCTCGCATTGCTCTTAAGTTGGGGGTTGAATCCACAAGTATGTGTGTAGTAGCTGATGCTCGTGGAGGGGAAGAGGTTGTAGCCATAGGGCCGGGGTCTGTAGACAGAATTGGGTCAGTAACATGATCGTGTATGGTCTCAGTTGGTGAGGTAAGAAGTACTTGAGACTCTGCAATAGATATTATGTCCAAGTTCTCAGGAGGACTCATTGCGGGAATGGAATTTGTAACACGATCCAATTCTGTGTTGAAATTATCAGTAACATCTAAGTTAGGTGATTTCTCCAGACTCCGTAAAGAATCAGAGAGGAGTTGTGTGACTGATAGGTCCACGGTGTTAGGCATGGTGTGGATCTCTGCACTAGCACTAACTACAGAGACGCCATTGGCAAGGTTATTCCTGTTAGGTGTGTTTGCTGTGGCGAGGAGACCCAAGGAGGAACGTTTGGCTTGGGCCAGTTCCAAGGATACTCTGCGCTCCAGTAATGAAATGCCATGGTCGATTGCTTCATTGGCTTTAAAGATGAAATTGTCAATTGGCCCGCTAACTTTTCCAGCTCCTGCGGCAGTCTTGCTGCGGCTGCCCCTTGTGGACATTGTGGGGGAGTGACGATACACTCTCCGATAGAGACAGCGCGTGTAGAGGACTTACTTGGGGAATGTTCTGCGTTGGTGGATGTCAGCGGGGTGGCCCGTCCCGTCCTCAGAGGTCCTCGGAGGGCCACAGAGGGCCCGCCCTTTGCCCGGGCTTAGCCCCGGGCGTCCCGCTCGCGTCCCGCGACGCTGAGGGCTCTTGCTCTTGTACTGCCCCTCCCGGCGCTTCAACTGCGTCGGGGAACGCGCCGCCGCTGAGCCTGCTGGGAAACGTAGTCCCTAGGCGGCGGCGCGACTGGTGGCGGGATTCTGGGTCTGCTGTTCGTTGTCCGGTCTGCGTGGCTCTCCTAGCTCTCTCCCCACACTGGGACGCTCTGGTAAGGCTCCAAGGTGCTCTCGTTAAGGTTGTCTCCCACCCGCTCCACCGAGGGCTCTTGCTCTTGTACTGCCCCTCCCGGCGCTTCAACTGCGTCGGGGAACGCGCCGCCGCTGAGCCTGCTGGGAAACGTAGTCCCTAGGCGGCGGCGCGACTGGTGGCGGGATTCTGGGTCTGCTGTTCGTTGTCCGGTCTGCGTGGCTCTCCTAGCTCTCTCCCCACACTGGGACGCTCTGGTAAGGCTCCAAGGTGCTCTCGTTAAGGTTGTCTCCCACCCGCTCCACCGAGGGCTCTTGCTCTTGTACTGCCCCTCCCGGCGCTTCAACTGCGTCGGGGAACGCGCCGCCGCTGAGCCTGCTGGGAAACGTAGTCCCTAGGCGGCGGCGCGACTGGTGGCGGGATTCTGGGTCTGCTGTTCGTTGTCCGGTCTGCGTGGCTCTCCTAGCTCTCTCCCCACACTGGGACGCTCTGGTAAGGCTCCAAGGTGCTCTCGTTAAGGTTGTCTCCCACCCGCTCCACCGAGGGCTCTTGCTCTTGTACTGCCCCTCCCGGCGCTTCAACTGCGTCGGGGAACGCGCCGCCGCTGAGCCTGCTGGGAAACGTAGTCCCTAGGCGGCGGCGCGACTGGTGGCGGGATTCTGGGTCTGCTGTTCGTTGTCCGGTCTGCGTGGCTCTCCTAGCTCTCTCCCCACACTGGGACGCTCTGGTAAGGCTCCAAGGTGCTCTCGTTAAGGTTGTCTTAGTCAGTTCTGCAGGTACACAACGGGTCAGTGCAAGGTTCCCAAAGTAATTCTTTAAAAACACATGCACGTGAACGTCACCTCCATAGACTTCTACATAAGGCAGCTGGGTGCTTCAAATAAGTTTAGCTGGAGCCGTCTCTTTCTGAATACTAGTTTTTCATCCCAGCTGAGAGAACTGCACAGACCACTTGCCGTCTCACGAGCCGCAGCCCTGCGCAGTGGCTGTCTGTCCTGCGCTGCAAGTTTCATGGCAGCGTGGGAACACTTGTTCGGATCACGCCGACCAACAGAGCTCCCTTAACCCCACCCCCCTTCCCAAACACAGGGCGACACCTACCTTGAGCGGGGGCCGGGGCCCTCCACTTCTTCGGACCGGCATGTTGGTGGCTCCCGGCGCGCTGTACACAAACGAGAGGCCCGGGGCGGCGAGAGCTACCCGCGGTGACAGGCAGCGGTCCGCCGGCTCCCTTCGCTGCTCCCTCGGTCTGTCCGCATCGCCCCCCGGCGGCCCCTGACAGCTCCTGCCGGACAGCAACGAAGTTTCTCCTCAGCGGCCGCCTCCATCCACCATGGAAGGGGGGAGCAGCGCTAACATCGGAGCGCCCTGAAGGCAGTATCACCTGCTACCCCTAACGGCACATGTAAAGAAACATATCGCACCATGGTTAAAAGCCAAGAAATTCTAAGTGTTAACAGAATGCTCGCGATGGTCGTTTTCATGCAACGTTTTTCACCGGAACCCCCATTTGGAATAGTTGGTTCGTGCCAACCGTAGCTTCAATCACAGAGGAGTTTAGTATGTTCCTAGGCTCGTGTGACTTGGACAGCAGGACTTTACTACTCTTTGTACAAAAATAAACCCTGCAAGGGACAGATCATTAGGGGCAAAACTCCCGACCGTGGGAATATTAGCGCTTCCGTATTTAAAAAAAAAAGTTTACATAATAGCTCAGAGATTCAAATCTCACTCCTCAGGCCAAGAAGCAGGCGATTAAAGTATTTTTTTGCCTCTCAAGCCATACCTGCCAGTTAATGATGACCTCGGATAGATATTTGCCAACTCTTAAGAGCTTTCAGTCGGGACACGTAATTATGGGCTGAGTGATATTTAGACAGTTTCAGAGGACAACAAAAGGAAACAAAAAAATACGACATCGTTGAACGAGAATACAAATATAATAACCTGCATTGGCAAAGCCAGTAGGTCTAGCTTGTATTTTGAGTCCTAACCAAATCATTAAAAAGCCCACTACAATGAAAGCACAAAACCCAATACATTTTTACTTGCTGTATACAATGCATCAATGAGGCAGAAGCCTTATTGTCTTATTCATTCAATGCTCTGTTAGGATGGAAACTAGTCCCTCATATGTTGCAATGTACGCATTCCATACGAGGCGGAATGATGCATAAAACCGTCAATGGCATGACATGAAAGAATTGTAGCATCACCTCTGGGTAGAGTTAACGCCCACTACATTTTAAATTATTGCAGCAACAAGTCCATATTTAAAAGCAAATGGCAACATGGTGTTTATATGCAGAATGAATTGCAAATGCTACCCCATATGCTGAAATATCCTTGTAGGTAGTGTATTTATACAAGGAAAATAGTCGTTGAGGACACTAACATCATAGATCAAACAATGTAACGAGAAGGGGTAGGCGTCCTAGCTCATAAATGGGCCTCACCTCCATTCTGCATCATTGAATCTGCAAATTAAAGGCACAGCTCACTATTGTATCACAGCAGTATGCGTTTTCAAATTCTGCTAAATACACGTAGGCGAATCAGAGGCCATTTTCCAAACGATGTATTATTCAAAAAAATGAACTACGCTATCTTACAAGAACAGAATCACTCCCGACAGCGCACCCCGCAGCATTTGCTCACTGGACAATTTTCTGTTACAAAATCCCTCACTGAAGTTAAGTAGTTTGTAACGTAAACTGATTTCAATGTACATTTAATTCTCAAAAACAAGATTGTCAAATTATAAAAACATTCATAATTGACAAATATAAAAGATCTTTGGCAAAATATATTTCCAAAAACTTAAACAAGTGAATGAATGAATGAATGAATTATTTATTTATATTGCACAGTTACTTAAAACCATTTGCAATACATCTTGAATGCCGGTTGAAGGGAAGTTAAAAACAACAATTATAAAAGAACGACATTTGTATGCAACACTCTCAAAGAAATATATTAAAAAGGACTATATATGGGAGTATATATATATCTATACATTGGTAAAACAGCAAGAAACTACCAGTGCGTCCTTTTGCTAAGTTTCTTGTGTAATCTAAAACATTTTTAATTACTAAAATAATGTTTTCACCGACTGGTTAGTGGGGGCACGTTTACTTATTGAACCAAATTAACTTTCATCTTGCCTGACCCCTCTTCTTCCATAAGCCTATTTCGAAGCTCGGCCATGTATTTCCCAAACCTGGCCAGGTCCGATGGAAGAGTACAGGAAAAAAGTACCGAAACTGCTTCTTTTACTGTTCGAACCCCGTGTCGCAACCAAATTTGTTTAAAAAAAACGTCTGACAGGGCAAAAGCTTAACAGGACAGCAACAAATCATGTGTAGCAGAGATTCGTGTTTATATTTGCAGAGTCTGCATCTTGTTTTATGTTCAAGGGACTTCCACTGGGGGTTTAATTCTTTGATTTGGAGTCTGGCCCATATAATGTTTTTAAGTGCTTTCCTTCCCAGTGCTTGACTAAGATAGGGCTGGTTTTTATGCCCAGTATATGATGTTGCCAACCCGGGTGACCCTCTTCCTATTTCGTATTCTGCTAGGTCATTTATGCGTGACCGGTAAAAACATTGTTTTTTGTTTATTGCATTTTTAATCGCCAGGTAGTTTATTGATCCTTCCTGCCAGTTTTCGATTGCCAACCCCAAGGTTTCCACTGCTTTTTCCTTGTAACCTTGCCACAGGTTGGTGGTTTCTCCGTAAATTGTCTTAAGCATACTTTTTAAATTTCCGGCTGGGGCTGTGAAGACTTGATAGAAGTATTTTGCATGTGTTCCCCAGCATTCCTTACTTTGTTGCCTTAGGCCAAACTCCAAACGAATTAGGCTGTTACGAGTATATTTGGGAAGTTTAAAAATGTGTTTGTAGGCCAGGCATTGCACTTTATCCAACATTGCCTCCATTTTGCCTGGAAATGCCTGTTGTGCATAACCTGCCGTTGCCCTAATTTTGGCTTGTAATACTTTTCTAATAGGTGCTGACGTTGGACTGTGCATTAGCTCATTAAATTTGCATTGCGAAAAGATTGTTGCCTGTGCTCTGGCCTACATTTTGTGCATGTGTGATGTTGCTTTGCCAGTTTCACTTAGCCAGCACCCGAGATAATTGTACGAACGCGTGCTATTGATAATTTCCTTACCCACGTGCCATTTCAGTAAGGCTTTTTAGGTCTCGACCTCTGCCAATGCGCTTGCGCATTGCAGATGTCGAGACATATAGAGGTGGAAACAGGAAAGCTGAACCAGGCGGATTACGCCGAGTGCATGTGCCCATGCACGCGCTTGCCGTTTGCTCCCCGAGCCGCCTCCATTATCGCATCAGACCCGCCACAGCAATGCAGAGAGCTTCACACTTCAAAGGAATGCTCCCCCCACCCCCTCTGTGCAATGCCTCTTCTCTCACCCTTTCGTTATCTCCCCCGCCCTCCCACCTTCAGCCTCTTCCTCTACAGCGCACTCTCTCCCCCCTCCCTCCTCCTCACCCCAACATTTGTCTCTCACACCACAGGCTGCATTCCGGCAATGAAAACATCTAGCTCGGTAGCCATCTGATTTTGCGCTCACAGTGCAAAACTTGTAGATCAAACTTTGAAACCCCGGTCATCTTGTTTTAAAGGTCTGCTCCGATGCCCTTTATTTAATCGCATTCCAGAAACTGGCAGTAGAGGAGCCGCGCTGTCCCCACGCTGCTGCTTCCCAAAGCTGCCCTCTGACCCGAAAGCACAGCCCCAGACACCCTGAGCCGGCAACACCGTCATCTGACTCAGCTCGATCAAAGCAATGCAGCAATGGAGTGCACCGCGACACCCAGACACACCGCCCACTAAGGCCCCACTCCCGCCACTATAAACTGCAATGTAGGCAGGGCTCACAGTACCACAGCAGATCACTCCGTGCAACCCGCTTCCCCTTCAGTTTGAACACTTGCTCCCCAAGAAATGTCCAACAATGAAACGTCCAAGACCTCACCCTACCTTCCTAACACTGAAGCCTGACTTCCCACCACAACTTTCCCAAAGCCCTCCGCCACCCATCATACACATGCCTTTTCCCCAAGTAATTTAACAGTAATCCATTCCTAATCTTACTGCGTCACTGATTGTACCAGACCCCTTCCCAGGCTCACGCTTCTCCAGCGCGCGCTTGACCCATTCCCTCCCACTCGCGCGCATCCCGCCCCCCCACCAGGCTCACGCTTTTCCAGCGCGCGCTTGTTTGTTCTTGTTTTTCATTGCCTGAATTTCTTTGTACCTATACTTGATTGGCTCCACTTCCTTTGCTTTTTAAATGCGGTACGTTTAAGCGGTGTCTCTGTTTTTTAAATTTTAATATGTTTTGTGCCTCATGCTCCTTGCATTATCTGCAGTCATTGTGGAGGTTTCTCCTAATATCAGTGCTGCATACAAGACAGAAGGTATTTTTCGATTTCTTTTTTTGTGTCTTTTCTTTCCTTCTCGGAGTATTTATGTATATGTTTTACTGTAAGAGGATAAAAAGAGAGCTAAAGCGGTCTCTAGGCCAGATCTTAAAAACAGTGTCAATTGTTCTGCTTGTCAAGTAACTGGCTAATGGGCAACAATAAATCAGATTCAAGACAATCTCTCCCACTAAGTAACTTCGGGTAAATTACAGTACATTATGAGAAGCAAAGTCAGTTGTAGAGCAGTCTTTACGGAAACCAGTCTGATAGTAGGGGAGGATTTTGTTCTCTTTAATCCATTCATTTAGTTCCTTCAGTAAGGTACTAGCATAGGCTTTCCCTTCAACGCCCAGAAGGGCAATTAGTCTATAATTTTTTGGATCTGTATTGTCCCCTTTCTTAAAGATTGGATGAAAGAAAGACCCTCGCCATGAGTCTGGTACTTTTGCTTTTAGTCTACATTCAGTGAACAGTTTAGAGAGAATTCTACCCTAGTAGATTGGATCTTCTCAAAATATGGCCCATGGGAGGCCATTAGGCCCAGGAGCCCCGTCTCTTCTTATCCTTTTTATCACTTGTTTAACTGCGATACCGTCTTGATCTTTGCCCAGTGATTCCACGGAAGCCTCCGTGTCTGTATCTTCACTAAATGCACGAATGACATAGTTGTTTTCATGGTCTGTAAAAGCTGCTTTCTCAGTATAGATTAAAGCAACGTGCCTCATCCAGGCATCTGCGTGTACTGAATTGCGCCTGTCCACCCTGCCTTTCTCCAGGTTTGCAATGTAGTTGTCGTTTGTGGGGTTTTGCGAGCTCTTACTCTAGTTTTTCCTGTTTGACCGACCATAATAAATGTCTCTTCATCTTAGATAAGTCTTTACATCTCTCCCTTGTTTCCTGTGTTCCTCTGATTTTGTGTAATCTTTTTTCCCTTTTTAATTTACGTGTTATTTTTGTTAGTTTTATGTTGTTGTATGTATCTAAACCGTGGGGTATGCGTTTTGTTACCCGGTGCACTGACATTGAGTTTGTTAACCAATTTGGCTTTTAGGTTTCCAATCCACTTTGTCCAGTTTTCCATGGTGGGTTGATTTCCCGGACCCTTCTCTTGTTTTTTTTCCAAACATTGAACCGCTTTGCTTGGTTCTTGTTCCATTTTATCCTTTTAACTAGAGAGTATTCTTCAGTCCCTGTTGACTGCGATACTGCAACTGCTTGTGTCCTCTGTAATAAGCCGATGTTTAGGTCCACCTGCAATAATTTGTGGTCACTAGTTTCGTGTGCTTTTACTTCAAAGTTGACAATTTTCTGGGCTAGCAGATTGCTTAGAAATATGTAGTCTATTGTGGAACAATTCTTAAATGTGGCCGTACCCAAGAGCTTGGAATCTGGAGTTTTCCGGATATCCTTCGCGGATTTTAGGTCGTAGTTTTTTAGGAAGGAGTTAAAAACCCTTTCCAAGCTCGTTAGCCCAAACCTGTCATTCTGATTTGTTCCCAGGTGATGCAGGTTAAAATCTCCTACAATTACTTTGGCCAAAAGCGCATTAGAGTATAAGATTTCCTTTATTAGTGTAATGATATGTTTAGTAGCATCTAATTTATTCTTACCCTGTACATTTAGATATAGGGTTATAACTAGAATAGGAACACTGTAATTTCTGACCCTGTCGCCCTCTATTATGAGTGCCTGTAATGCGTCGGAATCTATTTTTACCCTCTTTACTGTCATCTGTTTTTGATGTTTTACATAGATCGAAATGCCCCCAGATGGTCAACCATTGTTTTTGGTTGCTAGTTTGTGGAAACCAGCGTAGCCTTCGAGGTGTACATGGTCTGTGGCCCAGGTTTTTTGTAGACATACAATGTCTCCTTCCTGCAGAATTTGTGTGACAGTTTCATGCTTCAGTGCTTTATGTATTCCTGCCACATTCCACAAGATGATTTTGAGATTGGAGAACAATTTGTGATTAATGTGGAATATACTGAACGATTCAGGTGTTACAGGTTTTACAATTGGAGACCCTTGTCGACACCCTATAGATTCTGGTGTGCCCCCTTGGACATCAGGAATATTGAGTGCTTCTTTGTGGCTCTCTGCTTATTCTATTAAGTTGGTCATTCGTTTGCATACTGGGTGAACCTTCATCTTTTACACTCCTACTTGTAGTCGTGTCCACCTGTCTCCTGACTGATATAGTCAATTTGTTGTAGTTTTTGTCTACATGTATTTTTGATGTTCCTCGGAGTATCCTTGGGAGCACTCTTTCCTGTTCTTTGTTATTGTATTTACTGGCTCCTGAAGAATTGATGGGTACTTTTCTTGTTCTGGTTGACTCACCCCGATACCCCAGTTTTTGGAAATATCTTTTTCTCTGAGCACAGCTTCCATCGTCAGTTGATTTAACCAGGTAACTATGGTATCTTCTTTGTTGGTATCCTCCTTCTTTGATTCAAATTGGATGCAGACTATGTCCTCACGTTTTATGTGCGACAGTGCGGGTATGTGTTGAAGGAGCCGTAGGAGATTCCCCCGGTTTAGAATGTCGTGTCTCCCCTTTGATTTATACATCGGTTGTAGAATTGTTTTAAAACTATTTCTAACATCTAGGGGAATTGATGTTATTCTAGACGAAGGTTCAGTGCATGTTGTATCTTTGAACTGTGTCACCTCTATTGCATGGTCCGAAGTATTTTGCCCGATTCTTTGGTTTTTGGTTCCCAGACCTATTGTTTCCTTGGCTGACCCATGGTCAGATTTGTCTTTGACCCGTTTGTTTATTATTTGTGCGATTTCCTTTGTTGTACTACCATTTTCAGTGCGTGATGTGACCTGCAACATGGGTGGTCTTGGTGTTACCGTGTATATGTGCTCGTCTTTACTCAAGGAATTATTTTGTTTTTGGGTTTTAGTAAATATCGGATACAATTTGCTCGATGTTGGCCTTTCCTGTATTTGGGGTGAGTTGTTTGTAGCCTTTGTAGGGACATACGTGAACTGACCCAATTAGTGCCTGCTACTGCTCACTACTGCTGTCCATTGCTCGCATTGTAATTGTGCTAGTCTGACCATTGCTCGCATTTAAATCTGTGCATATTTAGCGCTCGCATTGCTTGATTTTAAATTTATAATTAGCGCCTGTTTGTGCCGGTGCCACTGCCCTTTGTGCCCCAATCTCGTCCTGTTTCGGTTCTGCTTTCACTGCCATTTGTTGTTGTGCCTCGTAGCCAGCCTCTCCACCCCGCTCCCACCTCTCAGCTTCTCCTCCATCGCCCCACCCCCTCCACTATCCGCATATGACAGATGCTTTTGCGCGCAGCGTTCACGCGCAGCGGAAGCGCCCCATGCGCGCCAAAGGTAAGCCCGTCTACGCCCGTCCGCGCCTGGACCGCGCCCAGCGCCATACCCCCTGGCCGCCGCAATATCCACTCCGCCTGCATAACGTACGACGCCGCAACCTTCTCAGCCCTTAACCCCGGCCGCCCACCAAACT
Organism: Lissotriton vulgaris; assembly: GCF_964263255.1. Lineage (NCBI taxonomy): Eukaryota > Metazoa > Chordata > Amphibia > Caudata > Salamandridae > Lissotriton > Lissotriton vulgaris. Next base: position 907,108,027 of record NC_141689.1, on the reverse strand, counting down.
GCTACTAAGCCGCCCCAGGACACACCCATGGACCCTTCACCTGCCACTCCTGCAAGTTCGACTGCATCAGGACCCACACCAAATCCACAAACTCCAAACAGAGCTCCGATACTAACCACCTAAAATGCATCCTACTCAACACCCGCTCGGTCCACAGACACGCCATTGAACTCTGGAACCTACTCGACACTACATCGCTGGATGTCGCCTTCCTTACAGAAACCTGGATGAACACCTCATCAGCACCCGACATCGCCATAGCCATCCCGGGCGGCTACAAGATCATCCGAAAGGACCGCACCAACCAAACAGGAGGAGGCATCGCCATCGTCCATAAGAACACCATCCGCATCACGACCAGTTCCGACGATTACCTCGCAACCGTCGAACACCTTCACTTCCAGGTCCACACCGACCCCAAGACCACACTCAGAGGCACCCTCATCTACAGACCACCAGGACCCCGCACACAATTCAGCGAAGACATCACTGACTTCATCAGCCCACACGCCCTCCCCTCCGAGGACTACATTCTACTGGGAGACCTAAACTTCCACCTGGAAAAGAAAAACAGCAACACTACCACCCTTCTGGACAACCTGGCCAACCTCGGACTCGAACAACTTGTCAATACCCCCACCCACTATGCCGGACACACGCTCGACCCAATCTTCACCTCCAGCAAGCACATCTCCTTCAATCACACAACAGCTCTCCACTGGACTGACCACAGCTGCGTTCACTTCAACTACAAAAAGACCACGACCCACAACCCCCCACAACCTATTTCCTGAAGAAACTGGAACAAAATTACCACCGACCAGCTCTTCACATCGCTTCACCAAAACCCTCCCGCCAAATCATCGGACCCAAACCAAGCAGCCACCAACCTCACACAATGGATCACCCACAGCGCCGACGAACTAGCACCCTTGAAAACCATCAAATCAAGCAAGGTAGCAAAAAAGCCCCCTGGTTCAACAATGACCTTAAGAAATCCAAGAAGTTCTGTTGTACCCTCGAGAAAGCCTGGAGAAAAAACCCAACCTCTGACAACGTGACCACCTTCAAGAACGCCACCCGCAAACACCACCAACTGATCCGATCCACCAAGAAATCAGCATTCAAGGATCATCTTGACAACAACGCCCAAAACAGCAAGGAACTATTCAACATCGTCAAAGAATTTACCAACCCCACCGCCGGCACCAACGACATCACTCCCTCCCAAGACCTCTGCGACTCCCTAGCCTCATTCTTCCATACAAAAATCGCCGACATACATAACAGTTTTGGAAACCAGTCCGAAGACCAGTCCACTCCACCCACCTCCGAACCAAAACCACCCTCTAACGTCCTTTGCGACTGGAACCCAATCACCACTGATGACACCATCCGCCTGATGAACTCCATCCACTCGGGATCGCCAACCGACCCATGCCCCCACCACATTTTCAACAAAGCAGACTCCATTATCGCACCCCATCTCCGTGACGTCATCAACTGCTCCTTCAACTCCGCTACTTTCCCGGAAAGCTGGAAACATGGCGAACTCAGCGCCCTTCTAAAGAAACCCACAGCAGACCCCACTGAACTTAAGAACTACCGCCCCATCTCGCTCCTCCCATTCCCTGCCAAAGTCATTGAGAAAGCCGTCAGTCAGCTTGCCGCCTTCCTCGAATCCAACAAATCCCTCGACCCCTCACAGTCCGGCTTCCGAGCCAAACACAGCACCGAAACCGCCCTCATCGCAGCAACAGACGACATTCGAACTCTACTGGACAACGGAGAAACAGCTGCCCTCATCCTACTTGACCTCTCCGCAGCCTTCGACACAGTCTGTCATAGCACCCTCATACAACGCCTTAGCAACATCGGAATACAAGGAAAAGCATTGGACTGGATCATCTTGTTCCTCGCCGGAAGAACCCAGAGAGTCTGCCTCCCCCGTTTTAGATCAGAGGCCACCGAAGTCATCTGCGGCGTACCACAAGGATCATCACTCAGACCCACCCTCTTCAACATATACATGAGTGCCCTCGCATCCATCGCACGCCAACACAACCTCAACATCATCTCCTACGCAGACGACACCCAGCTTATCCTCTCCCTCACCAAAGACCCAAACACCGCCAAAACCAACTTACATGAAGGAATGAAAGAAGTAGCTGAGTGGATGAAGAACAGCCGTTTAAAACTCAACTCGGACAAAACGGAAGTCCTCATCTTAGGTGCATCCCCCAGTGCCTGGGACGACTCATGGTGGCCACCGGCCCTGGGAACCGCACCCATACCTACGGACCACGCACGTAACCTGGGCTTCATCCTGGACTCCTCCCTCTCGATGACCAGACAAGTCAACGCCGTCTCATCATCATGCTTCAACATCCTACGCATGCTCAAAAAAATCTCCCGCTGGATCCCCACCGAAACAAGAAAGACGGTCACCCACGCACTGGTCACAAGCCGACTGGATTACGGAAACACCCTTTACGCCGGAACCACAGCCAAACTACAGAAAAAACTCCAACGCATCCAAAACGCCTCAGCCAGACTCATCCTAGACATCCCCCGCCAAGCTCACATTTCCGGTCACCTGAAAGACCTCCACTGGCTCCCCGTCAACAAGAGAATAACGTTCCGTCTCCTCACCCACGCACACAAAGCCCTCTACGACCTAGGACCCGAATGACTCAACACGCGACTGTCCTTCTACACCCCCACCCGCCAACTACGATCGTCCAATCAAGCCCTCGCCGCAATTCCGCTCATCCATAGATCCACCATGGGGGGGGGGGGGGGGGGAGATCCTTCTCCTGCTTAGCGGCCAAGACCTGGAATTCTCTCCCCACCCACCTCCGCCTTACACAGAACCACCTCTCCTTCAGAAAGCAACTAAAAGCTTGGATATTCGAAAAGTAAAGTACCCCACCCTCCCCCAAGCGCCTTGAGACCCTCTGGGTGAGTAGTGCGCTATACAAATTTTCGAACTTGAACTTGTAGTATTTTCTTGGAGGTGTTGTTTATAGGCCCCCATTTTTGTATTGCTTAGTGTTTGAGCTGTTTGAATCTTCAATTAAAGTGTAGAGCATTTCTGGGATGGATACTAGTTTATCAATTGTTGGCCCACAAGCGCAGTCTGTATTTAAGGCATTTTCTTGGGCTCGTGTTATCAGCTTGTTCAAGTTAGCTAATTTTAGATCGACCCCCGATATAGTTGTTGCCATAATGATTAGCAGGTCCACTTGGACATTCATCTTATTTGACTGATAATTCAATGCTTCAAGTGTGAGTTGAGATGTTTTAAAGAATATGTCCCATATTGATCCTGCGTCTGTAATTGCTTTGGGGTGTGTGCTCTCAGTATTATGGCCGTGGTTAACCCTAGCCAGAGAGTTATTACAAAGGGTTACACTTTAAGCTGTTAGCTGCGTCGGGTGACTTAGTATGTTTTCTTTGCTGTTTGGTACTGTAGATTCTGGCATCTGAATCAGCCTATCGTTGGCTTCCGCTCCATCTCCGTCATAATTTGACTCTCTTGGTCCCTCGTTTCTTACAATGTTTTGTGGGCTCTGAGACGATCCTGTGTCAGTTGTTATTTGTGTGTTAAGGGCTACTGCAATTGGGGCCTCGTGTTGATTCTCGTATTATAAGACATTTGTGGCGGGCTTGATGATTTTTACCTGTACCTCAATTGGTTGTTGGCCCGTGTTGGTGTAAAACTGACTTTGCAGATTTTGTGGCATTTCTTTGGCGGGGCTTTCAGGCGGGTCCCATTGAGACAAGGGATCTTCATTTATTACTAGGTCCTGATCCTTAATTGATCCCCAGGATTGGTTGATTTGTTCCATGTGGACGTGAACCCACTGAGGTCCAGCTATTGTTATGAGCTCTGGGTTGATTTGGTTTTTCTTCAAGTTGAAAGCCCCTACATGCGTAGAGGGTAAAATCAGGTCTGGTAAGCGCTGCTCTCCTTTTAAATACTCGAAGGCGGATAACATTACGTCTGCTGGATCTTTTAAGAAGTTGAATTTGTTTGGTATACTGGTTGATTTGGCAAACATTCTGTACACAGGTGCAATTAGAGGTTGCACCCCACCTTCTGCTTTAGCTTTGTTGTTATTTTTTACCGTTGATCCTTGAGTTTTCTTTTTCCTCTTTGTTAGTGGGAGAGTCGCTCGCTCTCTTTCTGATCTCATAGCGGTTGTGGAGAGCACCTTTAGTTTACTTTGCGGTCGATGTTCTGATCTGTTGCTTAGGACCGCCGCAGAATTGTATGGATTTTATATGTCCACAATCCACCATCCGGAAAAGACACCCTCACGACGTCCTCACTCTGCTACTACTCTGCTATTACTGCTGTTACTGCTCCTCTGCTAATGCCTGAAAATTAATAGTGGCTGCCTCCTCGTGAGAGGATCACTCACTGTTTTCTGCTGCACTCAGTTATGCTTTTGCAGCCCCCTGCCGCATTTGGAATCCCACACAAACCTGTACTCAATCCACGGCACCCTTTGCGCAGGAGTGCAGGCGAGCAGTTCACAGCTGCACCGGAAGGCTGCTCGCGGCTCCAGCCACACGGGAGAGAGAAACAGGGGGAGCACTCGTGGCTCCTACTGCCCTACCCTGCACTGGATAACTGCTGGATAACCACTCGAGGTTAGACAAGCCCCCTGCGGCTCCTGCCGCGATGAAGGGCACTTTGCAGCTGCTTGAGAGGCAGCTCCTGCAGGGACCAACAGCACGCGGAAGAGAGCACTCGGCCGCTCCTGCCGAGAAAGCTCCCGCCGCACTAGGGGGCCTGCCGCTGCTCACCGCTGCACACGTCCGCTGCACCGGAGGAAAAATGGCGGCTCACTTGCTGCGATGCCATGATGCCCTGATGCCGTGTGAAGAACACACTCGGCACAGTCGGCACGCTCTACTTTCTCCGCTGCCTCTGTTCTGCTGTGACTGCTGTGACTGTTCGTGTTCGTTCACGAAACAACTCACTATTACCGGTTCTCACTGCGGCAGCGGCTGCGGCTGCTCTCCTCCGCCCGGCCTCTCAGTCTGCTCGGCACTCCACACTGCGTGACTACGTGGTGATGTTTGATATAAGTCCAAAAACGAAGTGGTAAAATAAAAGTTTGTTACCAACTCAATGTAAAAAAAAAAAAAAAACACCTCTTTGAGGACTGACGTTCTAATATTCATTCACAACCAATATCAGCAAATTGCTCAACGACTGCTTTGTAAGTGTGGATATACAATTTGCGATAGGACCACATTGCAAATTTTAAAATCAACAATAATGATTAGATGGTCGCAATTTGTGATTCCCCTTTGTTGGCTGCAAATGCACAGATGGTGGTCTACAACAGGCAAATTGACGTCTGTTCCTGCATTTTAATTCCCAATTGCAATAAAAACCATTGATATATCACTGTGATCGAAATCAAAAGTGGGTGTTTCTGTCATAACCCCTTCTAATTACCATTCGGAATAAGGCGTAGAACCCATTTTGCGAGGGGAAAAGGCCTTTGAGACTCACAAATGGAGTTTCATACATTCTAAAAAGGCATTTTTGAAGTTACCCCACCCAGTGACTTTGCAAACTGCAAAGTACAACACCTGTGAGATGGGGAGGAAATGTGACATCTTGTGAATGTATCTGGGAGGTTGGCATTAAGGTATTCTGGCAGCTCCCCGGGAAACAGCTGCATTACTAGAAATGTCTGAGGCATCCAAAGCACACCCCAAAAATAACAAGCATTTGCAATGCAATAGGTCTCGCATTAGTTAAAGTTAGTTAGAGCTGTTGGCGTTGAAAATAAAAACATTTTTACTTTCGTTTTTTTTAAATTGTAGTGGAGTTATTATATGTGCACAGCACTATTGCTAATGGTATAAAAGGCAAAAGTAAACAAGGGGGCATATTAAGCATCTGAAACGGGCTCAAAGTAACTAAATATTTTTGAACAAAGTTTATTAACTCAATATAAACAAGTCTATTGGTGAGAGGTCTGCCCTCATTAGGATTTATGGGCTGTAAAGTGATGGCATGAACCCAAGTCAGCCCTCCTGGACCAGGACTACCACAAATGGGTTGTTACAACAACCTGTATAGATGAAGCAAGTCATAGCCACTTTCAGAGCACATTAATGACATAGAGAGCTCCGCCTTTTACCAACTCAAGCACAGCTTTGTTTGTTGCGTTATGAAGCAGAGATTCCCCAATCTCAGAACAGGTCCACAAAGATCTATTTGTTTGGAGTTTATAATCATTAAAAATGCTTAAGCCAGGGTCCCCAGCTTCCTGCAATGACTCGGCGTGGGCCCCTGGATTTCACTAATAAATAATCGAGGCTCCATGAAAGTCATGTTAAGAACCTCTGCTGTAATCTACTGCAGCGGACCAAATGCCAAGCCCTGTGTAAAATAATCATGCCTTGGCAAGTGTTTTCCTTATAACTGAAAATAATTATTTAAATCCTGCCAGTTTGCAGATTGAAACTATCTGGAAACTTAAGCCATGTAATTTATAAAGCTAGAAAATAAAGAATTCCATGTTCTATTTTGAAATACATTTAGATATACTCTTCCTCCAGTATCTTGAAAGATTTCTACTTTTAAAAAAAAACAAACGGGCGAATGCAATAGCGTGACACTTTTTTATAAAGGCAAGGCCTATTGGTTTTGGCTGTACTAGTTTTTTAAATCAAAGTCTGACCCAATTTGAATGTAAAAAATACAGAAGCAGCTTTAGTGGGTGCACTACAGGCTGATTTGGGAGGACCCTGCAAGGCTGCTATTGGTTTACAGACCCTAGTCAGAAGGTGCAGGCCAGATAACCTGGATCAAAGTCCTAAAATGCTCTCTCCTCTGAGGCTTCTGACTAGGAGGAGGAACAGTCTTCAAGGGCACCAGATATACTTGCACCTCAGACACAGGCGTCTTGCATGCCATACGATGACTGACTCAGGTTTTTGCCCTTAATACCAGTCTTGCATATAGAGCAGGCATTCTCTTGATGGGGCCAAGCTTCAGTCCAAAGATTTCATGAAGAGGGGTTGACTGTCTACTGCTGTCGCTGTGCCTGAGCCTGTTTGGTTTCAGGAGCCCATTTAGGTCTTGAAGAAGCACCACTATAGCCTATACGCCTCACGGCCGAACAACCCCTTCCCAAGGCAGTAAATCAAAACTTTCTGTGCCAAAGTCCACCCTGAACTGGGCTTCCACATCAGGAGACTGACCCAACAGCTCAAATAAGAGGAAGTAGACCTTTGAAGATTTCTTTCTGAAGAATTCGGTATGTTCCCCATACCACAGAGACTTAAACAGAAACACGCCCACCCAGTTACTCAGCCTCCACCCAACCCCACGCGCACGCCATCACCACAGCAATCACCTTGGTCTCAGGGCTCACTTAATTTTAATCTTGAATCTGGTCAGGATATTCACTTTGACCCACAAGACAACCACTTGGAGCCTGTTTCACCAAATGATAGGGGAGGATCCCCGACAGGACTATAACCTACATCATCAAGGAAGATGCCAACATTGAGCCATACCTAGAGAAGGATTCAACAACAAACAACACCACAGCATACCAAGCTGTTATGTGAAGAGGTAATAGCATAAAGGGCATCCCATTACCATCCTGGACTGTGGACAGTCAAAATGAATAGGCATACAGTGGTTTCTTACGTTGTGTATTCTATATATTTGAAAAACAAATGTTGCAGGGAGTCAAGCGTTATCAAGCAAGGCCATATGTTGAGATAAACAACAATTTAAGGCAATATATATATTAAAGGGGAGAGGAGTTGGCCTGACGGCTAGGGCAGCTGACCTCGAATCTTGGGAACTAGGTTTGAGTCTCGGCAATGCCGCTGAACATCCTGTGATTCTAGGCAATCACTTAATCTACCCGTGCCTAACAAAAACGAGACAGAGAGGCAGAGCGAGGCGCGCGTTAGTACTTCTGCTGTACACTACTTTTAGAGTGCCAATTAAATGCCTGTGCGCGGAAAAGCCCAGTACTGTAGCCGCTCACATTAGCATTTGGAAGGTAAGCTTGCCCTGCATATTTAAAACTTTAAGGAAGATCACATCTTTCTTTCTGCGGATGTCGCCCTCCCAGCCTTGGGAAGCACCAGCTGGCATTTCAACCACCGTCCAGTTGCAATACAACCAGCACAGAGCTCGGCTCGAGGGCGGTTAACTTCCCTAAAAACAAACTAAACACATGATCGAGATGCCCTTTTTAAAGGGAGAACAAATGGAGTCTGGCCACGAAGCCTTGGGACAAGGTGGCAGGAGAGGTTCGTGGTGGAAACTGACTAATCTCTGGAACTCTATGCAACTTCTGAATGAATGAATGAATGAATGAATACAAGGGAGCACACACCAACAGCCAAGGCTTCACCTGCAGACGTGTCAACCATGGCCTCCACCTGCTCTCAGCCATTCTGCATAGATAGTGCCCAAGAACTCGGCTTTAGCTTAGGGAAAGGCGGGGAGGGGACGATAGGTAGCACGATGCATTTACACATTCCCCTGAGACCACCACTGCCGCAACCCTACAAGTTAACAATTGAAGGAGACGTGCGTTAGGACAAAGCATGTGAGTTTCACCCGAAAGCACTGAAGGCTCTGTCCCCCCATAACTTTCCCGAGGACGACCTAACATTTCCCCTTTGCTGAAATACGAAATATCATTTTCTTCTTAGAAATTGCCTAGGATCATAGTTAAAAACGCAAACAGGCCTGTTTGCCCGACACAAACACAATGCCTCCACTGGTGAGTAAGGGTGGGGGAGGATAGAAACTACGAAGGTGAACCAACAAGTAGGAACAATTTTGCTAAAGAAAACCATTCACAAAATGTGTACCGCAAACGTGAAAACAAGGCCCTCGGAAAAACTCTGCTCTCACAAAGAATGCATTAACGAAAACTCAGAAAAGAAACGCGGGCCTACGCATTTGTGAAGGGAATGTTTGTAGTACAGAATTAAAGTTACTCGTAGTAGTGATTACCGAAATCACAGTAAACTCCTGTATTATTGTGCTGCGTGTCGTTTCTTGACTTCCGGCAAACAGAAACCCTGGAGGAGATTTGGCTATGCCCGAAACAGCTTGTTACCTTCCAATATTCCTGTCGGCTCAACCGGACGCAAGCATTTTACTTTGAGGAAACGAAAAAACTAGTGGTGCGCGCACACCACAGAGGAGCAGGGCCGGGAATCGAAAGTAGTAGTGCGTGCGCACCACAGAGGAGCGGGGTAAGGGAGCGCGGTAGCGAGGCGAACGCACACTGCTGCGCGTGCTAGCCACCATCGGGAATGGATGTTGCAAAGGTGGGACATGCGCCTGCCTTTGCCCAATCGTGTGCCGTTTTTTTTTTTTTTTAAGGGATGCGAAAGCCAATAGAGGACGGCAGGGCCGGACTGGCCGTTGCGGGCACTGGGCAATCCCCCGGTGGGCCAGAAGGGTGGGGGCCGGTTTTGGGCCCCTGAGGGCCGTTTTTGTACAGGGGTGTTTTTGCAGCAAATCGGCCCTGTAACAAAATCCCGGGGGATGGGGGGCGGAGGGGGGGAGAGAGGAGGGGTTTGCCGAGCACTTTGCCAGGGCTGGTTTTGGTTCCCAGTCCGGCCCTGAAGACAGGGAAAGCAAACCCACACGCACAAGCTTGTGTGGTAGCTTTCTGAAGCCCGTACAAGAGGTTTCGCGCTGCGCGAGCATTGCTGCGCACTGCAACGCTCAGCGCAAGACCTAAAAATGGTTTCAAACTGCCTTTTTTGGGGTTTGGGAGAGGACCTGCCATTTGACCAATCACTAAAAGCACGCTAGAAACTTAAGTCTTCCTCTGGATCAGTGGAGTCCCCATGGTTCAGGGTCTACTGCAATGCAGCCTAGCTGATCTCAGTCTTAACTCCTGCTTGGAAGTCTCTCAGCATCTTTAGCTTCTCTTTCCCAACTATTTGGAGGGATGGAAACAAAGCACTTAAAAAGTTTGCAGCAGTCATTTTCGCTTTGAAAAAATGCTTGCGCCCATTTAGATTTTCACAAGGTGCATATCGTTCAGTTATCACAGGCATAATTGTAAGGCTCTTACACAAATTTTGCCAAAAGAAGGAACCCATTCATGAATGTACCAAAAAGAGACAAATATTAACTAACCTAAGAAGTATCATAAAAAATAAAAGTAGTATCTGTTGGGCAGCCATGACTCCTAAGATTCCTCATTTGTGTAGTGATGTCCATTGCTGAATAGTTCTGTGAGACTGGTTTGTTGAAAGACCGCCACAGAGAGTTGTGCTCGAAGGGTAAATAAGATGGCGTCTCGTTATGAATGTGGAAATGATTGTGCATAAAAAAAGAAAAACAACAACAATCTGGTACTAGGCACAAACCATAGTCTCCCATCTCAGATGGAGGGGTCCAGCTGCACCTTCTTATGAATAAGTGGGTTGTTCAATTAAAGGGGGTGGTGGGGAGGCAGTATTTCTTCCAAGTAAATGGTAGCCATGTTTAATAGACAAGCTAAGGTTTTGTAGGAATCTGTCTAACCAATCAGGGGGTTTCATTGGGGGGTGCATCTGAAAACCTGTTTGCTTTCATTCTCCGGCCAGCCCTGAAATGGTTGGAGGAGACTGCTTTCATACACATTAAAACATTTCCTTAAGGGTCTTGTAAAGCACTCGCCCACCTGAGGGCACATTGACACTGAAGGTTCAGGATCTAATTGAAAAGGTACTTTTTGTAAGGGTATAGCAGGGCCCTTAATACTTTTCAGAATTCCATGGGGTAGGGCTCGCTACGAGGAGCTGGTGGAAGAAGGTTCTGATGGGAGGCCACAGCCACCTAGAAGGCACAGCCACATAGCATGGCTCTCCCTCTTTTGGAAGCTGAAGTAGACCCGGATACTTCGACCTAAGCACACCTTGAAGGCCAAGATTAGTGGAAACATGAATAGGTTTGTTCATCTTAGTATACAGGATTTTATGCACTAAACAAAGTAATGTAAACATTATGCTTTGTTTGACTGGTAACCAGTGTGATTAGGCTAGGGCTGGGGTCACATGTTCCAGTCTTGAAAAGCCTGTAATCAAGCCGGTTGCAGTGTTTTTGACCAGTTGCAAGGAGCAGAGATGGCAGTCCGGTAAGAGGAGACAGAGAGCATTGCAAATTGTCCAGGTGAGAGGAAATGAAAGTATTCATAATTTGCACCATATGAGATAAGGAACAATGGTACACAATTCTTTTCAGATCACTAGCATTTCTAGGTCTGGATTTTGACAGTATAGCCGTCTAATAGACCTATTGCTAACATACATAGAGTGCGTTTTGGGGCTGCCCCTTTCATTGACTTTCCTCGACCTGCTTCTTTCAGCTACTGGCTTGCGACTTCGTCAGTCCTGTCTTTGCTAGCTCAGCAGAGTATTCATTGCTTACCTAATGCTGTTGGCTGTTTGAGTATATCCTTTCATGTTCATTCGACGGCTTGCACTAAATTGCGTGAGTGTCTACTTCACAACTATCACCCTCTCTGTCTGCTGGTTCCCTGCTGCGTGTCTTGCTCTAAAGTGCGATGTTATGAGGTGAGATGTTATGAGGTGAGATGTTATGAGGTGAGGTGCGAAGAGGTGAGGTGCGAAGAGGTGAGGTGCGAAGAGGTGAGGTGCGAAGAGGTGAGGTGCGAAGAGGTGAGGTGCGAAGAGGTGAGGTGCGAAGAGGTGAGGTGCGAAGAGGTGAGGTGCGAAGAGGTGAGGTGCGAAGAGGTGAGGTGCGAAGAGGTGAGGTGCGAAGAGGTGAGGTGCGAAGAGGTGAGGTGCGAAGAGGTGAGGTGCGAAGAGGTGAGGTGCGAAGAGGTGAGGTGCGAAGAGGTGAGGTGCGAAGAGGTGAGGTGCGAAGAGGTGAGGTGCGAAGAGGTGAGGTGCGAAGAGGTGAGGTGCGAAGAGGTGAGGTGCGAAGAGGTGAGGTGCGAAGAGGTGAGGTGCGAAGAGGTGAGGTGCGAAGAGGTGAGGTGCGAAGAGGTGAGGTGCGAAGAGGTGAGGTGCGAAGAGGTGAGGTGCGAAGAGGTGAGGTGCGAAGAGGTGAGGTGCGATGAGGTGAGGTGCGAAGAGGTGAGGTGCGATGAGGTGAGGTGCGATGAGGTGAGGTGCGATGAGGTGAGGTGCGATGAGGTGAGGTGCGATGAGGTGAGGTGCGATGAGGTGAGGTGCGATGAGGTGAGGTGCGATGAGGTGAGGTGCGATGAGGTGAGGTGCGATGAGGTGAGGTGCGATGAGGTGAGGTGAGGTGCGATGAGGTGAGGTGCGATGAGGTGAGGTGAGGTGCGATGAGGTGAGGTGCGATGAGGTGAGGTGCGATGAGGTGAGGTGCGATGAGGTGAGGTGCGAAGAGGTGAGGTACGAAGAGGTGAGGTGCGAAGAGGTGAGGTGCGAAGAGGTGAGGTGCGATGAGGTGAGGTGCGATGAGGTGAGGTGCGATGAGGTGAGGTGCGATGAGGTGAGGTGCGATGAGGTGAGGTGCGATGAGGTGAGGTGCGATGAGGTGAGGTGCGATGAGGTGAGGTGCGATGAGGTGAGGTGCGATGAGGTGAGGTGCAATAAGGTGAGGTGCAATAAGGTGAGGTGCGATGAGGTGAGGTGAGGTGCGATGAGGTGAGGTGAGGTGCGATGAGGTGAGGTGAGGTGCGATGAGGTGAGGTGAGGTGAGGTGCAATGAGGTGAGGTGAGGTGCAATGAGGTGAGGTGAGGTAAAATGAGGTGAGGTGCAATGAGGTGAGGTGCAATGAGGTGAGGTGAGGTGCAATGAGGGGAGGTGAGGTGCAATGAGGTGAGGTGAGGTGCGGTGCGGTGAGGTGCAATGAGGTGAGGTGAGGTGCAATGAGGTGAGGTGAGGTGCAATGAGGTGAGGTGAGGTGCAATGAGGTGAGGTGAGGTGCAATGAGGTGAGGTGAGGTGCAATAAGGTGAGGTGAGGTGCAATAAGGTGAGGTGCGATGAGGTGAGGTGAGGTGCGATGAGGTGAGGTGCAATGAGGTGAGGTGAGGTGCGGTGAGGTGAGGTGCAATGAGGTGAGGTGAGGTGCGGTGAGGTGAGGTGCAATGAGGTGAGGTGAGGTGCAATGAGGTGAGGTGAGGTGCAATGAGGTGAGGTGAGGTGCAATGAGGTGAGGTGAGGTGCAATGAGGTGAGGTGAGGTGCAATGAGGTGAGGTGAGGTGCAATGAGGTGAGGTGAGGTGCAATAAGGTGAGGTGAGGTGAGGTGCAATAAGGTGAGGTGCGATGAGGTGAGGTGAGGTGCGATGAGGTGAGGTGCGTTGAGGTGAGGTGAGGTGCGATGAGGTGAGGTGAGGTGCGATGAGGTGAGGTGAGGTGCGATGAGGTGAGGTGAGGTGCGATGAGGTGAGGTGCGATGAGGTGAGGTGCGATGAGGTGAGGTGCGATGAGGTGAGGTGCGATGAGGTGAGGTGCGGTGAGGTGAGGTGAGGTGCGATGCGATGAGGTGAGGTGCAATGAGGTGAGGTGAGGTGCAATGAGGTGAGGTGAGGTGCAATGAGGTGAGGTGCAATGAGGTGAGGTGAGGTGCAATGAGGTGAGGTGAGGTGCAATGAGGTGAGGTGCAATGAGGTGAGGTGAGGTAAAATGAGGTGAGGTGAGGTGCAGTGAGGTGAGGTGAGGTGCAGTGAGGTGAGGTGCAATGAGGTGAGGTGAGGTGCAATGAGGTGAGGTGAGGTGCAATGAGGTGAGGTGCAATGAGGTGAGGTGCAATGAGGTGAGGTGCAATGAGGTGAGGTGCAATGAGGTGAGGTGAGGTGCAATGAGGTGAGGTGAGGTGCAATGAGGTGAGGTGCAATGAGGTGAGGTGCAATAAGGTGAGGTGAGGTGCAATAAGGTGAGGTGCGATGAGGTGAGGTGAGGTGCGATGAGGTGAGGTGCGTTGAGGTGAGGTGCGATGAGGTGAGGTGCGATGAGGTGAGGTGAGGTGCGATGCGATGAGGTGAGGTGCGATGAGGTGAGGTGAGGTGAGGTGCGATGAGGTGAGGTGCGATGAGGTGAGGTGAGGTGCGATGCGATGAGGTGAGGTGCGATGAGGTGAGGTGAGGTGCGATGAGGTGAGGTGCGATGAGGTGAGGTGAGGTGCGATGAGGTGAGGTGAGGTGAGGTGCGATGAGGTGAGGTGCGATGAGGTGAGGTGCGATGAGGTGAGGTGAGGTGAGGTGCGATGAGGTGAGGTGAGGTGCGATGAGGTGAGGTGAGGTGCGATGAGGTGAGGTGAGGTGCGATGAGGTGAGGTGCGATGAGGTGAGGTGCGATGAGGTGAGGTGCGATGAGGTGAGGTGCGATGAGGTGAGGTGCGATGAGGTGCGATGAGGTGAGGTGCGATGAGGTGAGGTGCGATGAGGTGAGGTGCGATGAGGTGAGGTGCGATGAGGTGAGGTGCGATGAGGTGAGGTGCGATGAGGTGAGGTGCGATGAGGTGAGGTGAGGTGCGATGAGGTGAGGTGCGATGAGGTGAGGTGCGATGAGGTGAGGTGCGATGAGGTGAGGTGCGGTGAGGTGCGGTGAGGTGAGGTGAGGTGAGGTGAGGTGAGGTGCGATGAGGTGAGGTGCGATGAGGTGAGGTGCGATGAGGTGAGGTGCGATGAGGTGAGGTGCGATGAGGTGAGGTGCGATGAGGTGAGGTGCGATGAGGTGAGGTGCGATGAGGTGAGGTGCGATGAGGTGAGGTGCGGTGAGATGAGGTGAGGTGCGGTGAGGTGCGGTGCGGTGAGGTGAGGTGAGGTGAGGTGAGGTGAGGTGAGGTGCGATGAGGTGAGGTGCGATGAGGTGAGGTGCGATGAGGTGAGGTGCGATGAGGTGAGGTGCGATGAGGTGAGGTGCGATGAGGTGAGGTGCGATGAGGTGAGGTGCGATGAGGTGAGGTGCGATGAGGTGAGGTGCGGTGAGATGAGGTGAGGTGCGGTGAGATGAGGTGAGGTGCGGTGAGGTGCGGTGAGGTGAGGTGCGGTGAGGTGCGGTGCGGTGAGGTGCGGTGAGGTGCGGTGAGGTGAGGTGCGATGAGATGAGGTGCGATGAAATGAGATGAGGTGCGATGAAATGAGATGAGGTGCGATGAGATGAAATGAGGTGTGATGAGATGAGGTGCGATGAGATGAGGTGCACATTTCAATTCCAAGCAAGCATGAAGCTTTACTCCTGGGGTGCTGCTCCAGCATGTCATTCTGCACTGGTAGCGACTGGAGTTGCAACAGGAACCATCGTGTAGTGGGTAGATGACATTTTCCTTGTTGGAATTCACAGATAAGTCAGGTACTGCCTGTCACATATCTCTACCTCGCAGACAAGAAAAAATGTATTCATTCTTGCAATCTTACACAGTGGTGGAACACTGCACTGGAAAGTAGAGACCGCAAACGGAGGGGAGGAGAAAAGTACAGAAATCATTTTCTTGACGTTAGAGTGAATAACATGCAGCATTCTTCCTACTCTCCTTATGACACATGGGAACCCTAGCCTCAAACCCCTTTACACTAATGGGAACCAGACAATGGTACGTTCTGTCAGACTTGAACAACCATCACACCACACCCCATGATAGAAGTGGGAGATACCAAAATTAAAACTGGGAGTACCTGAATTTGGGTGGCTCAGAGTAGTCGCTTTGTGGTATACTATTCAGAAAAACCTGGATTACAGGTATACATGGCCTTCAGACCACAGATTGTTTCTCTTTTATGGAACGGAGCAGGATTTTAATTCAGGAATACTCCGAGTCCTACATAATGAAGTTAATAGTGTAATTTATTTTAGTGGCAAAAACATAAATATCAGGCATTTCACATATTTGTGTCAGTAGCAATGAAGCAAATGTGTGTTATTT
Organism: Lissotriton vulgaris; assembly: GCF_964263255.1. Classification (NCBI taxonomy): domain Eukaryota; kingdom Metazoa; phylum Chordata; class Amphibia; order Caudata; family Salamandridae; genus Lissotriton; species Lissotriton vulgaris. Next base: position 907,092,152 of record NC_141689.1, on the reverse strand, counting down.
CTAGATATTGTTTCTAGGGAGTAGTACGTCACATTATTGTGTTTATAATCTCGACCTTGAAAAATATCAGCTCAACATAATCAGCTACCTCTATAGTGTTAAATTAGTTTTACATATGAAAGTATAGATTCACTATTCTTTAGTCGGCATAAATCTATTTACCTCAAGATATAGTGGTAGCTGATAATTTGGAGTAGATATTTTCACAGGTAGATATTAGAAACCATGACATCATGGAGTAACACCTAGTTTCATATTTGTGTTGAATGTAACCTATGCTATCAGGCACTTAATATTTAGGACAAAGTTGCACAATGCACAAGCCTACTCCATGGTTTTCCCACCATACTAGTTACCAATTAAGTTTGAAACAAGGTAAACATTTACATTTTTGTTGGACAAAAATGTACATGATTGAAAACAATGCACATATTCATGAATTCAAGTAGCCTACATTAGAGTCATAAACCTGCTGGTACTGGATTTCCAATGAATGTGAGCATGTTTCCTAAACTTTGGAATCTCTTGTAGCATTCTGAGCTCATATTTGTAAGATATTGAACCCCTAAAATTTACTTTATTTGCCACCCAGAGCAGTGCCCCCAAATGTATAGACTGAAAAGCAAGGCAAAGATGGTACTTAATTTACCTAGACTGGCCTCAGCCTCAGCAGCTCGGAGAAGCCTTCATTGGCTCCCCATTGAGTCCAGGATTTCCTTTAAGATTCTTTGCCTTGCCCATGGGGCCCTCCACGGTACAGGTGCTGAGGGTCTTAGGTCACTTATCCATCTCTACTCTCCTAGTCGATCCCTTCGTTCTGCAAACAAAAATCTTCTTGAGGTCCCTAGGTTTGTAAGGGCCAAATGGGGAGGCAGAGCTTTTTTCACGGTTGTACCCAGGCTATGGAACTCCCTCCCCCCTGAACTCAGAGGGCAACCCTCTCCTGCTTTGTTCCGCAAAGCATTGAAAACATGGCTTTTCATTGAAGTGTATCCGTAAAGGACCTCATCGGTGCATACACATTACATGACCAGCTTAGGCGCCTTGATTCCCTTGGGCTAAGTTGTGCGATAAAAGATTAGCTTCATTCATTCATTCATTCATGCCACATCAAAACGAGGCTGTGCAGCAAAGACAAGCCAGCAAAGCTTTCAGAGGACCACGCTGATCGATAGAGCTTTATGCTCATGAGATTAAGAAAACTATTGCATCGAAAACTTCAATCAAGGCGCCAGAGAATCTAGGAATGTCTGGAGCATGGACCGCTGTGTAGATTTCAGACGACTTCTACAAATTCCACTTACTATTGGCTAACTGTGCCAATGTATCAATATGGTTCAGCATGGACTGAATTTAGTTATATCCTGTCCGCAGTTTGCACATTATGCAGTAGAAGTCAGATTTTGTAACACATCGAACTTAAATCATATATTCATCGATCAGTATTTTGCTTTTGAAATATTCCATTTGCTGTATAAATAAGCGCATTTTCTTTCCTCGTCCACACAAAATGCACGAGTTCAGTTCTGTTCTTTTCATTCCTTTATTGGTTTTCTTTCACCAAACAAAGCTCACGCAGCTTTACCTTGACACCTTATAAAATAAATTATCAAAATGAAATCTGCTTCATGGACACGTTTCATATAAAATAGCACGATTCATGCTTAACAATCCAATACGTTAGAAATACTATTAGAATAAAACAATCATTGCTATAATCTAACATGCCTTCAAAGGGCTGAGCATAATGTCAGATGAGTGGGATTTCAGGGCTCTAAACCATTGAAGTGAACATCTTGAACCCAGCTCCTAGAAGCCGAGCATAATTCCCTCCCAAAAATCTAGAAATGATCCAGGGGTCATAGAAATACATAATATTTTTTTTTTAGGTTGAATGTCTTTTTAAATGGAAACAAAAAAGGTACAGTTCATGAAGCAAAAGTTTCTAATCCTGGCTGAGTGACGACACACTGCCCTAGTTTCACTGGCCTGAGCTTCACATCTCCCGGATACGAATGCATTTTTTATTCACCAAGACTCGGCAGTATAAAACCTGTGTGTGTCATTTACAAACACAGCTGGAGACCTTAGCCCTGCACTGACTTTAATGACTGAAGATTCTATTGCAGACATCACTTCCCAGAACAGGAAGTAGGTCCTTGGGGCGTCAGAGAGATGGGAGGCTGTGAGCCCAAGGCATGTACACAGTTGGTTCACACGATAGAGAAAGAATAAAGTGGAGATAAGAACTACAGTCGGATGGGAACATTCTCACAAGTCACAACTCCGCAAATGCCGTCATGTTGAAACAATCAAAACTGCAAGACTCTGCCAAAATTCAGATTAAAATAAATCTATCAGGCAGATTAAACTTTATTTATTCTAAAATGAATTGGATGCTGATCTTGTTCCCCAACTCCACAATTAGATCTCCAGGATTACCTTGCATGTCACCCTTGACAAAGACGTAAATTAAAAACGGAGGCTGTGGTAGGACCACCTGGAACCGGGAGAAATCAAGAGAATAAAAAACAATGGTTCCGAGACGAATAATTAAACTAGGCAATGAAAAAATGTACTTATGAATCACTGATATAAATTATTAACAACAATTGAAGCAGAAAAAATAGGGACATTAGCCATAAAACCACTTATGTTTGTAATATTTAATTCATTGTGACAATGCAGTGCCAAATTGATCACGCAGTGCAAAAGAACTTATAAGGATAAAGGTGTGTATAATACAAAAGAGGTAAGGGTCATACAAATAATTGTTTTGTTGTTTATATAGAGTAGATCATAGATATCCAAAGACAATGTTATGAAGTTCATTTAAGTAAAATCCAGTTGTGCAAAGCATTGAGGGTCTTACAATCCATGGTAGTTTAAGTGATCATCATCGGGAAAAGGAATGATTGAGCATAAACAACTGTTGATGCCAGCTGTCAAAAGGATCATAAAGGCAAGGACTGAAGAGAACCTGAGAATGCAACTGAAATAGAGCGTCAGGGTTCACCTGAGAGGAGGATCGCCAAAGCAGGTTTCAACCAGTATTGAAGGTGTGTATAGTGCACAAGGGGGAATGGGCCAAATAAATATTTTGTTTTTGTTTGGGCTGAGTAAAATAAAGATATCCAAACACAAGGTTATGAAGTTCATTCAAGTAAAGTCCAATTGCCCAGAGCCTCAACTGCATCTCGACCCATAGTAGTTTAAGTGGTCTTCTCCAGGACAAGGTATTATTCAACATATACAATAGTCTCTGGATTTTAAAAATGGTGGTGGAATTTAGCCAGAGAATTGGTACAAAATATTTTGAAAAATATTAAGTATATTGAGAAGACTTTCACCAACAACCAACAGAAATATGGGTTCCTTACAAAAATTAAAGTGAACTAGAGGATGCAATTGAAATACAGCATTAGGAGAACGGCTACAAGAAAATGACTATTCAAACAAGCATTGGCAAAGCCAATAGGTCTCGCCTCTGCAAGAGATATTGACTTTAGCAATATGTTTTAGCCATGTTGTACACTAGTGTAGCTTCTATTTGGCATGGCTAAAAGTGGGAGTGGTGGGGTAGATTGGAGTGTGGGGAGGTAGATTGTAGCAGATTGTGATAAGGGTTGGTTCGGGTGAGGAAATACTGGGGTGAGAAAGATTAGAGTAGATTGGGTGGGTAGATTACTATGGGGAGGTTGGGGCTGATTGGGTTAGATTGAGGCAGGGTACAATGGGGTAGGTAGATTGTGGTGGGTGGGGTAGCTAGGGGTGGGGTAGTTTTGAGGGGGGTAAATGGACTATACTGGAGTAGTTGGTGGGATACACTGGGGAAGATAGAAGTCGATTGAAGTGAGGTAGTTCAGGGTCAATACGGGCAAGAGCCTGGTGTAGAGTGGGGTAGACTGTAATGGAGTAGACTGGAGTGGGGTGGATTGGAGTCGAATGGGGTTGATTGTGGTGGGGTAGATTGAGGTGGGGTGGGTTAAGTTGGGTGTAGTAGATTGGTGTAAATGAGGGTGTGGCAGATTGGTGTAAATTAGGGTGTGGTAGATTGGGGTAAAATAGGGTGGGGTAGATTGGGTTGGGCAAATTGGGGTGGGATAGATTGGGGCAAACCGGTGCAGACTGGGTTGGGGCAGGATGGAACCCCAACATTGGTTGGTAGATGGAGGTAGATTGAGATGCTGTACTTTGGAGGGGGTACATTGGAGTGGGGTAGACTATGGTAGATTGGAGTTGGGTGCATTGGGTTAAATTGGAATCTGGTTGTTTGAGTTATATTGGAGTGGGGAAGATTGGAGTGTGGTAGATTGGAGTGGGGTAGATTGGAGTGGGGTAGATTGGAGTGGGGTAGATTGGAGTGGGGTAGATTGGAGTGGGGTAGATTGGAGTGGGGTAGATTGGAGTGGGGTAGATTGGAGTGGGGTAGATTGGAGTGGGGTAGATTGGAGTGGGGTAGATTGGAGTGGGGTAGATTAGAGCGGGGTAGATTAGAGCGGGGTAAGTTGGAGTGGGGTAGAGTGGGGCAGATTGGGGTAGAATGGAGTAGGTTAGATTAGGTTAAATTGGAGTAAGGTTGTTTGGGGTGGATTGGAGTGGGGTAGACTGGAGTGTGGTACAGTGGGGTAGATGGGGTGGACTGGAGTGGGTTAGATTGGGTGGTGTAGATTGGGTGGTGTAGATTAGAGTGGGGTAGATAAGGATAGAGTGGGGCAAACCGGATTGGGGTTGTCTGGGGAACACTGGAGTGAGGTAGATTGGGGTGGGGAAGAATGTAGTAGGGTAGATTGTAGTGGGGTAAATTGGGTTAAATTGTAGTGGGGTAGTTTGGGTAAAACTGGAGTAGGGAGACTGAATGGATTGGAGTGGATAGATTGGGGTAGATTGATGTGGGGTAGATTCTGGTGGGCAGATTGAGGTATATTGGGGTATGGTAGATTACTGTCGGTTATATTGGGGCAGGATGGGTGAGTTACATTGGGGTGAGGTACATTGGTGTGAGGTACACTGGGGTGAGTTAGATTGGGGTAGACTGTCGGAGTAGAGTAGAGTGCAGCAGTTAGTGTTGCAGATTGGGGTAGGTTAGATTGTGGTGGGTTTGACTGGAGTAGAGTGGGGTAGATTGGAGTGGGATACATTGGGGTGGGCAGATTGGTGTGGGGTAGATTGGGTGGGTAGATTGGGGTGGGGTAGAATGAGACATATTGGTGTTGACTGGAGTGGGTAGATTGGGGTACAATGGGTGGGATACATTGGAGCGGTGTAGATTGGAGTGGGGTAGATCGGAGCGAGGTATATTGGGGTACTCTAGAGTGGGGGTAGGTTGTCGTTCAGTAGATTGGATTGGGGTAGAGTGCAGCAGATTGGAGTGTGGTTGATTATGATGGATTGGAGTGGGGTAGATTGGGGTTGACTGTAGTGGCGTAAATTGGGGTTGGGTGGATTAGAGTGGGGTAGGTTGGGTGGGCCAGATTGGAAGCGCTAGGTTCAGGTAAATTGGAGTGAGAGTGAGTGGGGCAGATTGTCATGGAGAAGGCTGGAGTGGGGTCCGTGTGGTAGACTGGGGTAGATTGGAATGTAGTGGATTGGTGTGGACTAGAGTGGGGTAGGTTGGGGTGGATTGGAGTGGGGTAGATTGGGTGCGGTAGATTTGAGTGGGGTAGAGAGGGGGATACTGTAGTAGGATAAAGTGGAGTAGATTAAGGGGGGGTGGACTGAAGTGAAGTAGATTGGGTTAAATTGGAGTAGGTTAGCTTTGGATAGATTGGAGGGGGGACAGTGTGGTAGATTGGTGTGTGGTAGATTGAGTGGGGTAGAGCGGGGCAAACTGGAGTGGGGTAAATTAGAGTTGGGTAGACTGGGGTGGGCTAACTGAGTGAGTTTGGGCAAACTGAGGCAGGCTAGGGTAGATTGGTGTGGGGTATATTGGGGAAGGATGGGTGGGTACATTGGAGTGGGGTACGATGGAGTGGGGTACGATGGAGTAGGGTCAATTGTGCTAGATTGGAGTGAAGTAGATTGGGGTACATTGGAGTGAGGGTAGATTGTAGTGGAGTAGATTGTAGTGGGGTAGAATGTGGTAGATCGGGTAAATTGGAGTGTTGTGGATTGTATTAGGGTAGACAGTAGTAGGGCAAAGTGGGGTAAATTGCAGTGGGGTAGATTGGAGTGAGGTAGATGGAGTAAACTGGAATGGGTTAGGTTCAGTGGAGTAGACTGGAGTGGCGTAGGTTGGGTTAGGTAGATTGGACTGGGATAGATTGTAGGGGGTAGGTTGGGGTAAATTGTAGAAGGGTAGATTGGAGTAGATTGTGACAGGTTGGGTGGGGTAGATGGAGGTATATTGTAGTGGGTTGAATGGGGAAGATTGTACTGGAGTAGAGTGAAGTAGACTGAGGTAGGGTAGATTGGAGTGGAGTAGATTGGGTTAAACTGGAGTGGGGTAGATTTGGATACACTGGAGTGGAGTAGTTTGGCATAGATGGGGTAGATTGGAGTGGGCAGATTGGGGTAGGATAGATTGGGGTGAGGTAGAGTGGGGTTTTATGCATCAGGGTAGGGTAGATTGGAGTGGGATAGAATGTGGTAAATTGGAGTTGATTGAAGTGTGGTGGATTTGGTTAATTTGGAGTGGGGGGTACGTTGCAGTGGAGTAGATTTAGATAGACCAGAGTGTGGTAGATTGGGGTGGGGCAGATTGGGGTGTGATAGATTGGGGTGCAGTAGATTGGAGTGCTGTGAATTGGAGTGCTGTAAATTGGAGTGTGGTAGATTGGATTTGGATAGATTGGGGTAGATTGTCGTGGAGTAGATTAGAGAGGGGTAGACTGTCGTAGGTTGGGTGGGGTAGGTTGGAGTGGAGTAGAGTAGATTGAAGAGGGGTAGATTGAGGTAGGTTGGGTGGGGTAGAATGTGGTGGAGTAGATTGGGGTGGGGTAGATTGGAGTGGGGGAGAGTGGGATACATTTGAGTGTGGTACACTGGAGTGTGATAGGTTGAGGTACATTGGAGTAAATTGGAGTGGTGTAGATTGGTGTAGTTTGAAGTTTTGTAGATTTTGGTGGGGTAGATTAGAGTGAGATAGATTGTAATGGGGTAGATTGGAGAGGGGTAGACTGGGATAGATTGGAGAGGATAGATTGTTGTGGAGTATATTGGAGAGGGGTACAGTGTGGCAGAGTGTGGTAGATTGAGGTTGATTGGATTGTGGTGGATTGGGGTGGGGTAGATTGGAATGGGATAGTCTGAAGTGGGATAGATTGGGGTGAGTTAAAGTGGGGTAGTATGGGGTAGGTTGGGTGGGGTAAATTAAATTTGTTGGAGTAGTGTAGATTAGAGTGGGGTGGACTGTGATGCGATGAGGGAGAGCAGTAGTACATGGAGCAAAGGGGAGAAGCGGTGCCATGAAGATGGAGGAGCAGTAGTGCGATGAAGAGGGAGAGGCAGCGGGCCATGAGGAAGTGGGAGCTTTTTTATGATGAAGTGCAGGCTCCTCTCTATTATCAATAGCTGTGTAGGCAATTTCTTTTGAAAAGTAAAAAAATACTTTTCCGCCCCAGGACACTTTTAGCCCATTGTAGGTACAGGAAAGTCTAACTATCAGTTTCAAATGCTTGGAAGCTGTTTTAAGTGTAGACATTTTGGTACTAAAAGTATTAATTTTGTGTAATTGTTTGTCTTTTTGCATAAAATGTTTGTTGCTTCAGTCGAAAAACAGCAATATTGACAACTTCAGTTTCACTGCATATTAGCAGTAATTCCTTACTAGTCTGTAACTGCAATGTGGAGAAAGCAGTTGCAGGGTTCATTTGCATGCTAATAACAATAGACCTATTTATTGGAAAAGCTGGAAGACGAAAGCATTACAATGGGTTAACCAATAATCGATTGCTTATTCAAGATTCTCTTATCTCCTTTGAGTAGGCCCAGACATTTTTCGGACTCTCACCATCATTTCACAATAAATTCTGACTGCTCCCAAGACATTGTCTTCAGCACATATACCGACTTAAAATCAGACATCCCAACCATCACACCACCCAACGCTCATCTTGTGGATCTCCTCTAAACAAATTCAAAGGCTTCTACCATTTACTCACACTTACATAGTGTTACTAACAATAGAGTTAAAACAGTTGCAGAATTATCCGGGGAGCACGATTTGGATACAACTTGGCCCATCTTCATATAGAAGCAGATTTGGTCACAACTGAGGAAATCTTCCAGAGATGCATGCATGCATACATACATACATACATACATACATACGACTCCTACACACCCTGCATCTTTACACAAAATCAACCCAGATCTCCCTGATACTTGTTGGACATGTTCATCACCGCATTTCGATTTAATATATTTACTTTTCAGATGCCCTCCCATTTCTCATTATTGGTCACAAATTTCGAAGCACATGAATTCCATCTTTCGTTGGAATGTTCCCTATTATATTTCTAATATTTTCCTAAGAAGCATAGCCGATGGTTGCATAAACACTACTTCGAACAGAAGAATATTAAATCTACTATTATAAGTTGCTTTCCAGAAAATAACGAGAAACTGGAAAGATCTCTCTCAATTCTCATTCAAAAACTGGTGGTATATGGTATGCCATAATCATAGCTGAGATACTGCTTATAAGCACCCCATATCATTGGTTTAAACATGAAAGAACTGTGGACCCCAATTACAGATTTTTTGGACAAACATGCACAAACATCCTTTTCCTGCCCCCTCATGAACAATAAGTTCTTCAACCTCCTTGACTTCTGTCTCTGATATTATGAACCATGCGTATAGCCCTCCTTTTTTCCCCTCGCCTCTTTCCACAATTGTATTTTTACATTTTATTTTCATTTCAGATGTACAGCATTGCTTGATTGCATTTTATTCTAACATAATAAACTTATATTTTCAAACTTTTTTTTTTTTATAATTTAAAGAGCCTAATACTGTGTGTGAAAGCTGTAACAAATATAAATACATTTAGAAGACTAACAATTAATGCGTAAAAGTAACTTCACTTAAACATATCAAAACTATGATTTGAACATTCAAATTATTTTCAGATTTTTTTACAATGGCAAGAGATGAATCTTGCTTTCTTTATATGTACACAAGGAAGTTGCCTTTGCTTGGTTCACGCTCAATATGGTGCATATTCTACAGACTGGCTCCATGTGAATTAACTAACATCTCATGACTTAAGTAGAGAGTGTGGAAGTGTCTTACCTGGTAAGATGACGTGCCCCTTGATACCCTCCTTCTGCGCCTTGAGTCGGGATGCGAGTAGGAGTTCCAGCTCGTCCGCCTGTCCCACTCGTAAGTGGATGACAAGGTCTGTGTTCGCTCCCTGTAAAACAAATTGCTGGCTTAAAATAAATAGTACCCTCTCGTGAGAAATCTAGCCTACCATAGTCCATTAACACAACTGAAAGGCCACATGCCCCATATTAGACTATTTTGGAGTAACTGGAATCACCATTTCAAACTGTTGGCATCCACAGTTCACCTCTACCAGTTTATTACAGAGGTAATGGCCTCATGTGATTAAAAGTAGAGTTCATGGGAAACAGCACAGCTCATCAGCAATGTAAGGAAAGGGGCTATTAGTTGTGAGTCCTGCACCAAGAACAGGTCCACAATTTCCCCGTCACTGGTAACCACACATCCCATTGTAGCACTTGACTACTCAGGATAGCGGAGCAGAGCAGTCCAAGGAGTACTCAAGGGAGGTGGTGTAGGCTAGTAACCACCATTCGCTGGCATGTTAGAACACTCAATAAATGAATATCCAGTCTGTGGTTTTTCTTTAGTTAAGGAAAAGTACATTTATTACACACACAATACAACTTAGTAAAGTACAAATATACATAACTGGTGGAAATATATTTCATATTAGAACATTGGAAAGTCGAGCACTCCATTGAAAGCAATGGAGTGCTCCATGCTTTGCTCTCTGAGCCAAAGGGGATTTAAACCCCCTCGGGCTCCGAGAGGCCTTTTTTTTATTTGTTAGAACATTCTGCCCTCTAGTGGCAGACAGTTCTAATTGCCTTATAGCCCTTCGTAGTTGGGCTATACCGACCAATAAAGTCCCGCTCACTTGTTAAAGGCCCGAACGGAAAGCTGGAGCAGGCCTTTAATGGCAGTTGTAGCCTGCTATGGTGGGCTACAGGGCTATAACATTACATTTAACCCCTAAAGAGTAATTACCTCAAAAATCACACTTTTAACTCACTTCACATACACTTGCACAAAATCAACCAGCTCCGCAGTAATTCTGGTGTCGAAGCACACCGGGGAAGTACTTGACCTTCCTGGTGGGGCCCGATGGTGAAGCATGTCACCAACTAGGTTGGAGAGTGAGAGCTTTCTAAAGAATCAAATTTGATTCTTCAGGTTTGCTCTGCTCTTCTCCTAAGAAGGCACACTCTGAGGTTATTATGGCTCCATAGTCCCTCCTCCACACTACTACATAGTGCTTTACTGTCAAAAACTTGCTAGAATACCTGGCGTGGAAATATCTTCCCTTCTTCAGATCACTAATTATTTGTTGCTGACCTGCCAACATCGAAACACTTATCAATATTAGAAAATGTGATCAAAAGCTGAGCACATAGCTTTCGTTAAGGTCAAATTCGTACCTGCAGAGATACTATGTATCCCCTGCTTGAATACGACACCGCAAATAGTCACTACACTGTCAGGTATCTGAAAAATAAAATGACCCATGTTGTTCTCCCGGAATTCCAGCTTAAAATGTAATGGTAATCTACTGCGCAAAATTCTCATAAAAAACGCGTACCTGAAAAGCGTGCTGCTGCTCTCAGCACATTCATTATTTCTCGATTTCTTCCTATCACTTGTAACTGTAAACAATAATTCACAATAAGGATCTCTATTCTGTTTTGTTCCGTTTTTTCTTGGAACAAAACAAACAGTATGCGCACCCTTACCTTTGACTAGGAGTAGACTCCCACTAAAGTGTCTCATTTGTTTACTGCATCCGGCCGATCCTGTCGTGTCACATATTACTGCAAGCAGGTACGAATTTGATGTTAACGCAAGCTATGTGCTCAGCTTTTGATCATAATCTCTGATATTGATAAGTGTTTCCTTGTCATACCTGCCTTGCCTGCCGTCTGGATTTCTTGCTGCCTGCACACAAGTCCGAGCTCACCTTTCACGACACCCGCTTCGCGGGTGCCGTTCACCTCTTTGCACCGACCCCGTTGTCCCTGGTGTGAGCGTCCACAGTCGGTGGATAGGAAACCTCGCTCCCAGGTCGAGTACAGCGGGGGTTAACAGCGGGGCGAGCCTACCGGGGGACTGCGAGGACCAGCAGCCTCTGCTCCTCACAGCTGGTGCCTCTTCCCCCGGCGGCCACGCCCCCAGCCTTCGGTGTTATCTGTGCAGTGACTCCAGTTCAGAGTGGGCGTCCTTGTCATACCTGCCTTGCCTGCCGTCTGGATTTCTTGCTGCCTGCACACAAGTCCGAGCTCACCTTTCACGACACCCGCTTCGCGGGTGCCGTTCACCTCTTTGCACCGACCCCGTTCTCCCTGGTGTGAGCGTCCACAGTCGGTGGATAGGAAACCTCACTCCCAGGTCGAGTACAGCGGGGGTTAACAGCGCAGCGAGCCTACCGGGGGACTGCGAGGACCAGCAGCCTCTGCTCCTCACAGCTGGTGCCTCTTCCCCCGGCGGCCACGCCCCAACCTTCTAATACAAACTGAAGAGTCTCATACCGCACCGCGGGACGCAGGCTGGGGCGAAGACTGGGCAAAGACAGGGCCGTTTGAGGCCGTTAGAGTACGTGAGAGTCCGGTCCGGGCCCCCTCTCTTTGCCTGTCACTCCGAGACCACTGAAACACTTGTGAAATGTGTACACGGGAAACTAGGAGTAAAACATCTTCCCTTGCCGCGGCCAGAGCGGTTAAAGGCCCAATTGACACTTACTTTGCCAAAGCTGGCTCCCTCCTGATTGAGGAAATCCAGGTCTTGGAACGCAGAATATCCCAAGAAATAGACTGGGTAAGGAGATCTTCTATGGGCCCTATGGCCCAAGCTAGAACCCCAGAAAACAGTTCGGCCAGACCAAATACTTCTAGCACAGACCAGGTATTATGCCCTCCCCCAGATACTATAACTGCTACTCCAGAACTCACTATTGATCTACAGAGTGATTTAGATGACATGAGCCTCATGGTTCTACCTACCATCCAACCCGTCCAGCCCACACTATCAGAGAACACAGAGATAGCTCTAATCACAGATGCCAATATAGTTAGCAACAAGGGATCCAGAGAGGGGGCTATCCCAAAAAAGAAGCATGGGCTGCAAAACCTAGAAGAGCTTAGGTCCAAAACTCCGAAATCTAAACAAGTCAGAGGCAAAGGGGGGAAAACAGCCACATTTGCCCCCGTGGTGGAGAGGCCGGGAACGTTAATTACTTCTAGACCACCCAAACTAACCTCACCTTCACAATGCATTAATAACACGCAAGCAGACACCTCCTCGGATGGCATCACATTAGAGGATATAGGCACACTGCTTAGGTCCCTATTAAGTCCCCTTGAGGCGAGACTGATTAAGATAGAAGCAAGATTAGTCACTATTGAAAAGGCAACTGTGCAACTTGCCGATGCAAGGAAATCCGACATTAGTGGGACCAAAACAATAAAGGAGGGTCTAGGTTCTAAACCTAGTAAAGGTAATAGTCTTCTGGCACTACCAAATAACAAGCCCTTAGACTTAAAACCCAAACCTCCACAACCCCCAAAAAATAATGCATTACAACTTACAGCTGTAAATAAGGCTCCGATGCCCACGCAGCAACCAAATACTGCTTCCCCAAAACCAGCTCCCCCTCCTAAAGAAAATTCTATGCCTTTGGCAAAAACCAAGAACGACCCTCCCCTGGATGGAAAGAAACCATACACTAAACGTAAATTACAGTTTGTAAACCTCCCCCCAGAAGCCTCTCCTTACACCGTAGTCATGGCAGGGGTGCCGGAACTCAATCCCCCCATATTCGAATCAATCACCTCACTTAGGAATAAAGTGATAAACTGGCTCTCGGTTAATAGACCACTTCCGAGAGGAACAGCGAGTGACATAGCCACGACCAAGAGAGTAGCATGGGTGGGGCACACTAGGAAATCTATAAGAGGAGATTGTATCCTGGTTTCCTTTAGAGACCCCAACACAGCTGCATACATTTGCTCTTGTGTTTCTGATGAGGACTTTGGCAGTACTATACAAACACTTCCCCTCGCCTTCTTTTACCCCTCCAATGTATACAACTCAGAGGATCATAGATGGGGGTATCATTAAGAGCTATTGGAGGGTTGGGAAAACTGCCCCAGGGAGACCAATAACTACCCGCTACATAGGGAAAGAACTAGAGAGTACTTCCCTAGTCATGGGGATGAGGCTGGCTGGGAAACTATCACTAGGAGGAGGAGGGGGGGGGGTGGTGGACATAAGAGGGGAATTCCCGGGCCATATAGAACACACTATCCTGCTTACTTATCCACACAGAATCGATATAGTAGCCTAGAAATGGTAGATTGACAGGCGGCTGAACTGGGGAATGTTGCTTGTGCAACTTCCCCAACTGACATCATTACATCTACAGACCATTCACCTGACACCATTACATCTACAGCTCCCGATTTATACCTTAGGGCAGTTAGCACAGTCGAACCTAGCCTGACTCCAAGCTTGTCGCACCCCTCTCCACCACCGGATATTAGACCATTGGGTAAGAACCACCCCACTTCAAACCAAAGGGCATACCATGAGTCTACTGACATCAACTTGGTTCCTATGAGTCCACCACACAACCAATCGATAGTCATAACAGTAATCTCCTGGAATGTGGCAGGGCTCTCCAATAAATTAGACTGTTTAGAGTGGGGTTCCTATATTAGATCCAAAAACTTATTACTACTACAAGAAACTTGGGCGCGAGAAGAGATAGAATTACCGGGTTTTGCTTCCTTCTTCAAAGCAGCCAAATGGGGGGGAAGGGGTAGGCCATCAGGGGGATTAATGATAGCGGTAGCAACGGACTTAGGTTGCCAAGCTACCTACTTGGAGACTGCTTCCGACGATTTGCTGGCTGTCCTACTTGAATGGCCAGACTCTACGAAGCTACTAGTGATCAGTATCTATTCAAGGCCGACACAGATGCACAAAGAGTCGAGCACTGTAGATGAGTTAGCTAGGTTCCTAGAGGGCATTCCATGTGAACTCGCCTGTCTGGTTGGGGGCGACTTCAACTCTCACTATGAACCACTGCCTGGACTACGCGATGGTCCTTCCCTAGATGAAGATTCCTGTTGGTTTATACCGGAGACGGCGGCACCACCCCCAAGGGCTTGGACTCCCCTAGCCCTGCAGATAAACGCCCTCACTCTTAATCTTGGTCTCAGGGCGTGTAATGGCCGTTGCAAATCGGATATACCTAGTAATCCCACCTACAATAACGCTGGTAGTGAATCCAGACTGGATTACATTATGGTCAAAACGTTTATGTGGCCAGCAATAGTCGACTTTAAAGTTTGCCCAAGAACGGATAGTGACCACAATTCCTTGGAATTGACTTACTCCCTTCCCGGGAGTGAGGACACATCGCAGGGACTGGGCAAAGACAAGACAGGCCTCCTACTTGAAAACAACCGTAGGAAAGTCAAGTGGGAGAAGTTGGCTAATAGTATGGATAGAATACCCCGCCTATATGAAAGGTTAATCCCCTTGTTGGAGAATGCCTTTCATCTAGGAACCAAAGACCAAGATGAAGACACTAGAGGAGAGTTAGCACAAATACATAAAAGCGTCATCGCCTCTCTAGAACAGGATCTGTTCATAACCTCAGGGAAAAGGAATGCCCACAAGCCGAAAACCTCTTGGTACAATGCCACGTGTAGGGAGGCAAAGGCCCATTTGTTATCTGCCATCAAGGGACACCTTAGCAAGGAAGAAATCCGCGCTAGGAGAAAAAAGTATAAATCCCTTCTGGTGAACGCGAGGGCGGAATGGGACTATGATTATTGGGAGAACCTCGTCAAAGCACTGGCAATTAGAGACTCCCGAAAATTTTGGCGCATAGTGGCGAATGTCACGGAGGACTTATCCTCCGCAATAGAGCCCAATATAGCCCCCTCAGTATGGCAGGCCCATTTTGAAGCGTTATACGCGGAGGGAGGTTGGGAATCAAACAGTGATGGACCCTCAAATATATCCAGCCTCCCAGATGTCCCCTTCACTGAAAAGGAGGTGAGGGAGGCCATTAAAGGCCTAGCTGCCGGAAAAGCACCGGGGTTGATCGGGGTCCCGGGGGACCTGTTTAAACAGGAACCAGGGATATGGGCACCGTACCTCACACTAATATTCAATGCCATTTTGGGGGGAATGACGGTGCCTGATACTTGGAGGGGAGCAGAGGTAGTCCCAATTTATAAAAAGGGATCCCCCCTGCTCCCTTCCAACTATCGACCCATCAGTCTGATTGACATATCCCAAAAACTCTTTGGCAGACTGATCTTGAATCGTTTGCAAGTGTGGATTGAAGAAATGGACATCCTGTCTCAGTATCAGGCAGGATTTAGGGAGGGAGTATCCACCACAGATCAAATCTTTAGGCTACACCTTCTCTACTGGAGAACAGCGGTAATCGAGGGCGGCAGTCTATATACCATCTTTGTAGACCTACGTGCCGCCTTCGATTTGGTCCCCAGAGCAAGGCTGTGGAAAGTCATGGAAGAGCTGAAAGTCCCCGCGGATATTTTGGCAATCCTGATGAGACTTCACTCCAACAACTACGCCCGCGTAAGGTGTGGCAAAGGTGGCAAATTAACCGAAAGGTTCCCCGTTCGCAGAGGTGTGAGACAGGGGTGCGTGCTCGCACCCACCCTGTTTTGCATCTTTGTGAACGGGGTTGTTGCTCACCTAAACAGGATTGCCAACTCCGACGCCCCAAAGTTGACTGGCAACAGGGTGCCTGCAATTATGTTTGCAGACGACACCCTGTTGCTTTCTAAATCCCCGATGGGGAGCCAACGCATCTTGGATGGCTTTTTAGACTTCTGCTCTGACCGGGGATTGGAAATTAATCCCCAAAACACAAAATTTATGATTTTAAATCCCAAATCTCGAAATCGAGCCCCTCCCATGCTAGGCACCGTCCAACTAGAATGAGTGCATAACATCGAATACCTGGGGATCACCTTAAACGAACATTTAACCTGGACGTCGCACCAGGCTAAAGTGACCATCAAACTGGCTCAGTTGGCGGGTGGCACTTTGCGCCTGGCAAATAAATCACGTCACCGACCACTTACCCCAATTATTCATATATATATAAAACACAAGCCCGGGCGGGGGTTACATACGGGGGTGAGTTGTGGGGCCACATCCAACATTCAAAGCTACAGTCCACTGAAAACAAATTTTTGAGACAAGTAGCTGCCCTCCCCCAGAGCACTCCATTACTACCCCTTAGATTAGATCTGGGAATTAAACCCATAACAGAGGAGCTTGGACTTAAACCCTTAACATTCTGGAGGCGTTTGTGGTGTAGCCCAGATCTCGTAACTTATAGAGAGGAATTACAGGAATTCCTGGAACTACGGAACATAAAGAAGATTCCGTGGCTAATGTATGTAAAGGGGAGGTTCGAGGAATTGGGCTACCCGGAATTATGGACGGACCCTCCTAACTCATGTACCAAGATTCCAAAAAAGGTACTTGTGAGTGCTTACTACGCTTTGATGCTCACAAGAGCCACTAATGACACTCGAGAGGGGTCCTTGACAAACTTATTCCTGAAAGTGAAAGACTCCTATTCCCTCGAAAAAACTCTAGATGAGATCGCCCCTCCATTAACGAGGAAATTGTTTTTACAGTGGCGATACGGATGCCTTCCACTAGCTTCATTCACAGCGTCCTGGACATCCTGCTCCACCGTATCATCTTGCCCAATGTGTGCACACCCGAAGGAGGATGACGTGCACGCGGTCTTCTTCTGCAAGGGCTACGAGCGGAGCAGGAAATACTGGTTAGTCCCGCTACTTAGGAACCTGGGATTCAGATCTTACCAAACTGCCTACAGAGTTTTAAAATCAGACCTTTCTCCCACTGTAGTTTTCGCAATCTCAAAATTTTTAACTTCATTGTGGTTCATCCGCAGCCGAGCTATGAAAAGACTGGTATAACGGACCCCACTGAATTGATTTGCATTTACTGTTTTACCTGTACTTAAACTAAATATCTTAACTACTGGATCACATTAGGTTTAATAAGTTTTTAATTGTATATATTGTTATGTATCTTTTATGATCTGTGATCGAAATAAAGATTTTTGAAATAAAAAAAAGTTTCAATTTTAGCAGGTCAGCAATTAATAATTAGCGATCTGAAGACGGGAAGATATTTCCATGCCAGGTATTCTAGCAAGTTATTGGCAGTAAAGTACTATGTAGTAGTGTGGAGGAGGGACTATGGAGCAGTAATAACCTTAACACTGTTTTTAATATCGTTTTAGAGAAAATACCATTGCACGTAGGATTGAAACAGTGCAAAGCTAGAAATTCAGAAGCCCTGATAAGCAGGGGCGGCCTTAGGCATGTGCAAGCTGTGCACCTGCACAGGGCCACCAAACCCCAGGGGCCACCACACCAATATATATCCTTAATATAATAATCCTCTGTGGATAAATACATATTTGCGTGGCAGAGATTTGGCGGCCTCCAGCTGTGTTCCCCTTCCAAACACCCTGACCCCCCTCTTCACTGGCCTCTGCGCTCCGCCCCGCCCGGACCCCCTCTTCCAGGGCCCCCTACCTAGGCTCCCTGCCCAGGGCCGCCATGAGCCTAGAGCCGCCCCTGTGAGAAGTCTTTTTATTATGAGGATTAGGACTCGAAACGCGTTGGCATTTTCTTCATTGAGGAACTTCAAATTGAGTATTTGCAGATGAGAAGGGTGTTGGATTGTTTCCCCCATCTGCTAGATATTGTTCCCTTGGATTATAAAAGATTACTCTGAAATGTTGATAAGTTATACACTGAAAAGATCACTTGTGTAATTCCATAAGAAATGTTGTTTAATGTGAATATTGCTATGTCCGTTTGCATTTGTGTTTCATTTTGCGCATTGTCATATGTGTATTGTTTACCACGTGAATTAATTTGCGGATTGTTTTTGATTATTGTATGTTATCTTCCAGAGAGGATAGTGTGCCTTTTTTCAATGACTTTTCTGAAAATGAATGAATTTTTCACAAAACAATAAGGGTTAATTAAAACTTGATCTAACAAAAATAAAGGTTGCTGATCATTTCAGCCAATAAATCACATGCTGAAACTAGTTTAAAGGTTCAGGTCACCTTTTGTTCCTTCAAATTTAGGGCCCTACCTGACCCTTGTCCTACTGGGATTAACTCCACTTTTTTCAATAATATTATAAGGTCAATATCTAATCCTGCAGAGTCCCCTCTGGGTCAGACTACCATTGCGCAGTTACTGAACTGCGCATGACTATAGTCTCATGCGTGTAACCAGCCAAATGCCAACCCATACCCTCGCTGCGCCACAGCCGACTAATCTAAACCCTAGGACACTAGCGGTAAACATGTGCACTCCGTTTACGATGTGATTACCGTGAGCGAGACACCAGTTGGGAGGCTCACCGACAAAAGAAGTCCAAAACCAGGTGATCCAAAAACCAAAAAATCTGGGCAGAACCCATTTTGCTACAAACAACAAATTTTAATTCATGAAAAAATGGGCAAACCTCAAATGAAACTATCATCACCTTGACTTATTGCTAGCTGTGGCCCGATGGATAAGAGCATAAGGATTCAGGATCCTCTCACAGCACCCAGCTGCTATGGGCAGAAGGGTTAGGGGCAACTTATTGTAGTGCTGTATCTGTTTCAGCCTTTTGGGACCTGGAACTACCTTAAACAGAACGCCTGTTTCTTCTCCTTTCTCACACACCGATAATTCCATAACATCCCTTTATTTCTCTTTTTCTCATCAACTATTTCTATTCCTTTGACAGCAGAAACCCTCCTATTAACAAAATTACTTCTTTGTGCCACAAAGGGGAGCTGTGCTGGGACCATCTCTTGTATGCGGTATACACCCGTTACAACGCATCTGTTACTCCGCACTACCATTACAACGCGACTTTCACAACGCATACCATTACAACGCATTGCGCTGGGGGGCGCTCTAGGATAGTGAATAAGTATAATTTACTATCCAACACCTTCCCTAGGGTCCACGGGGACTGGAGTTAGAATAGTAAATTATACTTACCACTATCCAGCACCTCAAAGCGCTATGCGTTGTAATGGTATGCGTTGTAATGGTCGCGTTGTAATGGTAGGTAGTTGTAACGGTATGCGTTGTAACATGGTACATCCCTTGTATGCATGTATGTATATGTAAAGACTTCCAGTGAGCTGCTCCACTGACACTCCTGGTTAGACTTTCTAGAACATATTCAGTCAATGCCTGCAACCAATGTATTCATGGTTTTGCTCCTCAGTCACCCACACCTACCTACTTATGTAGGTGAAATTACTACCTCTCAAGTATGTTAGGTAAAACGCATGAGCTTATGCGCCATGAGACCTCTCATTAAGATGTGCGCTTTCCAAGAATATTTGACATTGACATTGACATGCCTCTTGCTTTTTATTATTCCACATAAAGCATAAGTGATGCTACAAGGTCGCAGACACAAGAAGGGCATTCCACTGGTCATCATGTACAGCACCAAAACTCTTTTAGAAACAGGCTGCACTTACAACAGACACCATATCAGCAAGACACAATAATAAACTAATAAAAAGCCCACCCTTCTCTTCGCCGCACTACCCACTTAAGCACAGTGACCGACATCACAATAGGAGCACCATTATGGTGATACAAACATGCAAAGGCATCCCTCATAGGTCACACTATAATTCAACAATATATTAACCATAGAGATCCGTCAGTTATAAGAATATTGGTGTATTGTGATTAACGGTTTAGCAGAAAAATTCAGAGGCTCCACTTAGAGAGTGAAGATGATGGGGGAAATATTGAATTCTGGAGGTACTGGCTGATTAAATCTGGAGGTTTTCACCTGCACTGCCTAGTGTCAGACAGAGAGATAGTTGGAAACCCAGCAAGCAAGGTGCTTCGAACTCTAGGAATGCTGCTGGAAATTGATACAGGTTTGATGGTTGACAGTGTCAAAGGCGGTCATGCAGTGAAGTATAAATAAACAAGCATTAGTAATGCAATAGGTCTCGCATTTATTTGAGTTGGAGCTATTGGCATGGCTCAACAGCTACCGGACAGAAATTGCAACTTTTTAGGTGCCGAACAGAGCATTGCTCCATGAATTGGCCTGAAAGCCTGAAACGATGTTGATAGCCTATGAAAGAAAAGGCAGATCAGGATGACCAGGGAGAACCGCAGACGTTTAGGGATGGCCAACGCAAGCAAACAATGAGTGAAATCGCCTATGCGTGACACAAGCACGCAAAGGCAGGGGAATCAGACCCAATAAAAACCCAGTATTTTTAAGTGGCACAACAAGAAACAAATGGCAATTCATCAGCACGCCAAAAGCTGATAGAGAAGATAACAGCTCTTGCAGACAGCGCATAGGCACTGCCTAGGGTCGACCTAAAAATAGGGGTCCCTGTTTCCACTGATGAGTATGGTGCCATCCTAATCTTGGTAACAGGTCTTAGACGCAAAGCGGCAGCCAGTTGAGGGCTGGCATAAAGATACTATATATTTTTTTATAGTCTGCACTATTTCACCAAATCTATTAGGGCAGTGCCCATAAAAAGGCTACCATGAGAATTAACCTCCTGGCTGAATTTCACTTGACACTTGGGAAACACAGTACATGGGAAAGCCTTCTAAAACCAATCGGTCTGCATCATTCCACCCCCCCTCCCCCCCCCAAACTCTGTTGCTCCCCATTTGCCTTCTCCAAATCACCACTTCTGTTATTGGCAAAAGAGCTGTTCAATCTTTGACACCACAGTGCAAGCCATAAACACGATCACTAATCGTGTTAATGGTAGTTCAGGGGCATCTAACATCGATGCCTACTTCTCGATTCCTCAACACGTGAGGTGGTATCTTCAGCCCCCAATTTTGTCCCTATCCTATGAAATAGCAAAGGACAACCATAGCACAGGGAGTGTGAATGCAGTGGCAAGAAACACGTGCTTGTGGAAAGGTTTTTCAGCTAAAGAGACCATAGTTATTAGAATAGATACAAAGTAAAATAATTTGACTGTGAGTTAAAGAAGAAACCCATATCACCCTCGGCAAACGTTCAGGAGCAACAAATGTAGGCAAGACCACCGCATTTTAGGATCACGCCGTCAGCATTGGGTGCCAACCCACTGCTTTTAGGTGCCTGCCAGCATTTCTTAGTTCCCAGAATGATAATCATATGTGCCCTTTAAAAGTAGAATTATGAGAGAGGTGACCTCTTTTCAACACCCCACTGCCCAAGAGGAAGCACCAGTTACAGTATGAGCAAGTATCTGCAATGTAATCTTCTCACAGTGTGTCTAGGTGTGAGCTTGTTGAGTGTTTCATTGAATGCATCAGACTATATTCATGCTACAATATGAAAACACAAAGGTGGATTTAGGTCTGTCCGCGACACCTTTTCACACAAAAAAACAGCCTTATGTTATAGCTTGCCACACCTTAGCTTCACAAGCCTTAAAAATATTCTAATTTGTGTATGCACAGCTGAACCACTATTACACAAATGCAAAAGTACAGACAACACCCCCTCACACCCACCTGCCCTCTAATCTTCTTACAAGGTACACAGGCATTTTTTTAGACCTTGATCATGTAGGCGCTGTGAGGATCTCCATGGGTCACATTTTCGGGTCCTTGCTCGTGCCCTGACCTCTTAAACACTGTGATTATTTTCAGGAAGTCCCTCCCAGCGGCAAGGGTAGGCATGAGTAGATTTCGTGTAATGCATGCATTGTCTTTGCCGAATAGCTTTTAACTTCCCAAGCTAGTCAGTGAACTATGACGAAATAGCAGTGTCTAATGGGGTTGCTTCAATCTATACTACCATTAAAACTAGTTGCGCATTCATGTTCACCACCTACAAATAATTTTTCAATTAATAATGAAACGCACTGCTTGGCTTGGTGTGCACTGTATATGTATAGTGTCTAAATATATTCTGTAGACAGAAAGAACAAAAATCACAATTCTACAGTTAGGAATAAATAATGGAAAGTGAGGAGCTGGGAATGATACCTTTGAGAACAGGTTCTCATAACTACAGTTGTCAAGTAGCACGAGAGCCCCTATGAAATAAATTACTTAAAAGGGGAGAGAAAACGTTCGCGAAAAATGATTTTTCACAACCAAATGAGTATAAAATCACCTAACATCATAAAAACGTTCAAAAGTGACTACTGGGGCTGTTATTTACCAATAATATCAATTAAAGTGGTCCTTTCCTAAGATTATTTGATATTTGTACACGAGTTTAAGCAAAAGCAGGATTTAATCTACCTATTTTACTCATTTTCGATCTGTTTTGCAAATTTCAAATATTGTCAAACAGAACGTCTCCTCTCTTCATTAATCTAACCTGTATTTCGGTTTCTGCTGCCTTACTTGCTATTCATTTCCTCCCTCTTATGTTTTCATGACGCATTTAAGCATGCTGTCATCCATTATTTAGAATAAATATATATATAATCTATATCACTCAACCCATATATGCCATATAAGTATCACCCAACTCATTTGTTCTTCCTTTCTTCTCCATCCTCCTCGAGTTGATCTTTCAAATTCAACTTTGTTTGATTAGACGCCAATGATCTTATTTATTTCCTTCAATCTGGTTTGAGACAACCTAACTTTAAAATAACCACCAAAGTGTAGATTACAAATCCTAACCCCCACTTTCTCCATTTCTAATCCTCTTAGGTGGGTATCAACAGGTTCACAACAGTACACATCCTCATCCAAACCTAGCAGCATAAGATGCCACAGCACTCATTAAACAGAACACTAAATACACACCCAATAAAGCACAGATAAATCCCATAATCGAACACTACCCACACAATTTTACACACCACCCACCTCCACTACAACAAAACACATATGTAGACTCTCCTCACACATCCACCAATGCCTGAATATCCAACTAACTGGATACTAGATCACTCAACAGCCAATTTTCACTAGCTGCTTAACACCCAAACATTTGATAAGTGAATAAGATTATATATAACGGATACTGGTAGAGCCCTTGGCCTCGCCTTTAACCCCTTCACTGTGGCGGCTATTCTGCCGCAGTGCTAAGGGGGCGGGGCGGCCGCGTGGCGGCCGCATGCTGGTGATGGAACCGCTCCGTCACCAGCGTCGGTGGAGCTGTGATTATGACGGAGCGGTTCCGTCATGGCCCGCCCCGCTCAATAGAACGCTCAGCGCAGGCGCGGAATTAGCGCCGCGCATGAGCAGCGAGCGGGCCATGACGGAACCGCTCCGTCATCAGCACAGCGCACCCGCAGCTGATGACGGAGCGTTCCGTCATCAGCACTTAAAAGGTTAAAATCCATAATCTACAAAATCTCACACAATTACTTAAGGACACATTCCTTACCCTATTGACAGTCCACCAACCCAGGATTCTTAATCCTTTTGACTTCTGTGGATCCCACTGAATCTGGGGAACCCCAAGTCTTTCTAAGATTTGAATCTCAAAAAGAATACACAAAATATACATTAAGTACAAACTATATATACTCAGCACTCCTACGTTCTTCTGCAACTGCTTAAAATCAGACTCGGGTCGTATTCACAAATCAATAGGCAATATCATGTGAATTCAGAGGTCTCAGTAGAAGTGGTGGGGGAGAAGAAGTAACTGGATTGACATTGGTCTTGGATAAATAAATAAAGGACAGCAATCAAGCATGGTATGAACAAAGCTGGCGAGCATCCAGAGTCTTTATGTCTAAAATTGACAAAAACAGCTTCTGCATAAAAACTAAAGGAACAGGTATTCATTATGCCAGAGTACATTCTACCTACTCGAAAGTGGCCAAGTGACAGAGCAGCTAGAATACCGGACAAGTTTGTAGATGTGTACAATTCACTAGAAAAACATCAGCGAATCAAGCGTGTTTAAGTCAGAAGCTGATTGACAGTGCAGGTCTGAGTAGGTTTAAATGTGAATAGTGAGTGTGCACATTCACGCATGCTCTCTCCTCTGCCAGCAATATTTTTCTGACTAAGGATATTTTTTAAATTGTTTTTCTAAACATATCTTTATTGATTTTATTCATACATATATCAAATAGATTGGAAAGGCAATACTGTAGACCCCGAATAGGAATAATTTTTACTTTTTACTTAGTACAACTATAATCCTCGTACGAGGAACCACATTTATACCGTTATTGAGCTCGAAATTCCTAAAATTAACATAAACTAATGGTTAGAGGTCATATGGGTCCAGAATAGATGCCATGGACCCCTAGGGGTCTGCAGACCACAGGTGAAGAACCAATGCACAGAGACATTGGAACCCTTTAGGAAGTTATCTTCAGACTATCAAGTATACGGTAATACGATATAAAAAACCAATTGTGTGCTATATTTATGCCAAAAAACAATAACATGGTCACTTTTTATGTGCTCCTTATCACTATCTTTGACCATATCTTTTTGACGCTTTCCTGGGTAATGCATTATGTTGCTGAACATTCTTATTTTAGATCAAGGGCTGGAAAACTCTTACCTAGTTATCCTTAAGGTTCAGCCTTGGATCTTTACCCCTTCTCTAGATTTACACTGACACTCTTCTAGCATTAGTACTCGAGTACTTTAGTGGCACTACCAGAGACATGAAATAACATGCAAAAGTACATGGCAGTGATCATGTACATTATTTTCCGGGACAATACTAATTTTCCACCAATTTCCCATCCCGAATGCAAGAAATTAGCACGTTAGCCATGAACATTTGCCCAAGTCATTGTTACTGCACATATAGATTATAACAGCGCTGCCTAAGTATGACCGAGTTAGTTATCCAAGAAGGACAATGAGTCAAGTGAGGAGTCAACAGCTGAAGTTAAAGCAATCAGTGTGCAGCTATTAAAGAGAGATCGGGATGAATAACAGTCAGCGACCCAGAAGAGTCTGAGATGTTGCATCTGGCAGCAATGTGGCCAGACTAGACTGGCCCAGATCCATCCATCCATCCAAATCAGCTTTTTCTAGATGAGTGCCCTAGTCATCCTTTTGGGCAACATGAGAGTCACGGGTATCAATACATCCAAGCACAGAATGTATTTGTGTAACTGGAGAATTATTTTATATGTAGACATACAACAGGCTGAATTTGTAAATCAATTAAATGATGTTAATTGCAGCAGCACAACACACACAGGCGCAGCTATTTGTCCATCCTTGGAGAAGGGAGACATTGAATGCACTTCCAGGTTGAATAGGGCCACCACAAATAAGGGAGAACAAAGATAAAGTTTCCCTGCATAGAAAGAGTTATCAATGTTGTGTTGTGTTCACATTGCTCATGCACCAAGCTAGCAAATGAATTTGTGACCAACAACAACATTTTTCATACAGTCAGTCGCCCAACTGGAGTGAAGGCCAAGTGTGAATATTCAGAAATATTCACTTACAACTTCATTTATAGAACGGATGCACAGCAAACTATGGAACAAACTTGCCCAAAGTGGGGTTTCAACCGGAAACAGAGCCTCTGCCTCTTCTGACAGAAATGTCTACATTCCAAAAAAGTAAAACTGAAAAAAATACAGGTCAGGCTAGGGTAGAACTGGATGATTGCAGCATACTCTTATAAAGTTAATAACTTTACAAGTCGGACATGTTTTGTCCTTGGTACTAAGGTTCCTGATTGTACCTGGACAAGTAACCAAACAGGCTATGAAGCTCCCAGAAAATGTCCATATTAACCAAACAATTCTATGCTTAGTAAAATCAAGTGTCTACAAATATATGTGCTCAATTTCTGAAATGGGATGCAATCATAGGAGAACTTGATCTGTTCGGGAATGAGTGACCGCGACAATTGTTCAGACATGGGTTAACACAGGCAATATTGTTTCCTGTAGAGCATACACAGATAAGACCTTTAACCTCCCCGACACAGACTGTAAACAGACATGGACTCACCGGGAGAATGTCCATAGGTTGGCATGTCTACCCCCGGGGAGGAGTTCCCGCTTGTTCAGTGGGGTGATGCCAATGGCCGCCTCCAGGAGGGTGATATACTTCTTGTAACGCATCCTCCCGCTTTCTCCATCAGACTGCACCGATTTCAAGTGGGGCATCAGTAGTAATTCCTCTTTTCCCAATTACTAGCCTCTAACCACTTGTATTGGATTCCCTTTAAAATAGTTCATCTGTGGTCTACTTAAATAAGTGTGCTTTTTATTTAAAAAGCACTCTGCGGCGCCCTGCTTACATAACCCTCAATGCGATTTGACTGAAACACTGATTAAAATGCAACTGGGCCCAATCCTGGTCCTAAGCCTGTCCAGATAATGTAAAACTGCTATTTGTTAATCCTCCAATAAGTCTTCAGGGCTTCTAATCTACCCTGTATGAACAGACATAGGGCGGAGAGAGCCCCGGGTCTGTAGGCACCAGCTGTCAACGCTGTCAAAACCAGCAGCAAGTCCGCATCCATTTAAGGTCCACAAGTGAGGACCACAAAGAAAAGGCTCGCAGAGAATTTGTAAAATGATGCTGGTACCTTTGACCTGGAACTAAATCTTTGACTGCACAACTTTGTGCTTGTAACGTCCCAGGAAAGCTAGGCACTACACAGACGTCATTTCGTTTTTATTCATTGAAAGAACAATCTTTCATACTAGCATTCAAACAGAATCTAATCCACAGGTTAGTAGCAAGGATTAGGCGGAACAACAACATTGGTTTAACGAGATCAACCGCTAAAAGGAGCACGTGCTGGGTTGCTTTCTTGCGTCTGGGCAGTTTCCCTGTAGGTAACATGTATTTGAGCTCACGTACGTCATTACGCGACGCAAGTCTATTTTATATTGAAATGCACGTTGCTGCCAGGTTCAAGAACACCAATTAATGCACAGACTGTGATCAATGTCGTGCCTGTGTTGGCCTTTGCGCCACCGCGGGTGGCCTACCACCTGATTAATGAGCCCTAAATATCACGCCACAAAAAGAATGTATCAAGAATACACACAACAAAAATATCACGAAGGTAAGGATATGTAGGTAAACAGTTTACTGAACTGGACTTCACATACATGTACCATGACAATATATATCGTCAACATATGTAGATGTTGAGCGAGGAGCAGTAAATCTATACCTACTTGAATATACTTACTTGTTTTAATGACACGATATTCCTGTTGAGATATTCTTGTATCAATATATTTTTGTGGTCGATATCCTGAGCAGAACCGGGGTCAAACGTAAGACATGCACAGTGTAATATTGCTTTAGATGCATCAGGGTGCAAAAGATGCACTATCTGCAAAGGACACCGCCCGAAAGGCTCATGAGGTATGTACCGCCACACTACTGCGGGGAAAAAGTCAAACAAGTACATTTTATATATAAAAATGTCTCGCTCTTCTTAGCAATAAAGTCAAATTCGGTTTTGGAAAAACGACACCTGCTATTCTAAGTGGCCCTCAGTAAATCACAAAGCTTTAACGTTTCAATATATCAATCAATCTGACCATCTATATATATTAATCACTCTGACGGACTGACCATCTGTAAGGGCAGCAAAGGGACCTGTGGTATTTTGTAGGGTCGGACTAGCCTATAGGCTAATCAGCAAGTGTCCACGAGGGGCTGGTCTGATAGATCAGTGTATGGGCAGGTTTTTGGTTGTTTGTGGGCATGTTTCAAGGTGTGCTAGACGATTTTTTTTACAGTTTATTTCCCTTATATTTAAATAAAAATTGTGTGCACAAAGCTCAAACCCCTGCAGTCTTCCATGCCTTGCAAAACATTTATACTGCTCATCTTTACACGTTCAAAAGCGACTCCAATTTGCAAAAATGGGTCACGTTTTTTTTGCTTTCGAAATCACGGACATGGGCCATTTAATTTGGTGCCTGGGCCTATTGTCTATCCCAATTCAATACTGATATTCGGACAGTGGTGTTCAATTTGTAAGGGAAACGTGAAGTAAGTCACGATCAGAAGCAAGTAGTAAAAAAGCAAAAAATGTAGTACAATTAGAGTCGGGCGGCAGTGCTTAATTTGTAAATGAAATGGTGCCGGTGCTCAAAGCTCTGCTCTGAAACTAGAGTATGTGCAATTAAATGTGCACACACGGCATTCCAAGGCTGTGTATTCTTAACTAATATGCAGACACCGGTCACAGCAGTTGGATGGCAGCTGCGAGGTGCTCTTTAGCAGCAGTGGCGATGTCCAGTGCGGGACAGTTCCTGGTTTTCGGTATGGACATCCAAAATGTCACAGCTCTGGGATTCAGTGGGGATGTCCACCATTGGCACATTCTTTTTCTGTGGCATGTTCAATCCTGGATTGGTCTGCTTGCACAGCAGTGAGGGCTGCCGTAAATCTGTGATTCCCGCTTGGAACCACACTTCTGGAAAG
The DNA here is from genome assembly GCF_964263255.1 of Lissotriton vulgaris. Classification (NCBI taxonomy): domain Eukaryota; kingdom Metazoa; phylum Chordata; class Amphibia; order Caudata; family Salamandridae; genus Lissotriton; species Lissotriton vulgaris. Next base: position 907,063,455 of record NC_141689.1, on the reverse strand, counting down.
ACAGCAGCAAACTCCTTTGACTTCCAGATTGCTCTCCTCTGTCTTTCGTGGTCCACCAGACACAGCATCAGGGTCTGGCTGATCTGGCATTCCCTAGACAGACATATCTCCTGGAGGGTTCGCAGGCTTCTTCTCTCTCTCTGCAAGAAGTTTGGCATCCAGGCGCTTTAGGAGAAGGGGCCAGCTCTTCAGCAAGGTAAGACTCCAGGTGATGTCCATTCACCTCTGGGAAGCTTGCTGTCAGGCAGACACCAGCCCTCGGTGTACAGCAGTCCTCGGAGTACTCTCCTGAGCTCTCCCCTCCTTGGTCAAAGAGCTAGGAGCTGGAAACATAAGTAGGTCATTAGAGCCTTCTTTTAAAAAGAGAGCCACACAGGTGTGTGGAAGGGGAGAGAGAAAAGATTCCGTGATGGGACAGTAGGATGCCAATAGGTCACTCCATCCTCAGGTTAAAACGTTATGATCTGGTCCTGTTACTCTAATGGGAATATTCATTGTTTTTATTATAGACCTTCCCATACCCTATTGGTGTCATGCTTCATCACTGGGTCGCACCCTGGTTCCTATAAACCAGGATGGTCTCAACCATCTTCCAAGGAGCACTCTCGATAATGATCTAATCTGGACGAAGAGAGTATACATTAAAAATACCTTGGGGTGGCCCCGGTATCACTTTAGTTTGGGTACCCCTGGTATGGTTAAACATTACTTAAAATTCGGGTTAGTTAGGGTAAGGGTTACTAACCCTATACCCTTAAGCTAAGTCGACATGTTTCAGCCCTTTTTCACGGCTCCTTTTATACAGTTAAAACAGACAGGGGATATGGATTCACCATCTGCATTTTCAGAACTGGCTTGGGGGGTTCTTTCTTCAATTGTCCTTTCCTTGATGTTCTCCCGAAACAGAATTGCTAAGTGATGCCTCTCACAGCCGGATAGTCTCCAGCCTAGAGTACAAACATAGCCACAAAACGGTGTGAGCTTTCAGCACCCAGCTTCTCAATAGCCACACTATGCAGTAATCAAGGAGGAGACAAAAGACAGGTGTCATCGAAAATATCACTCTTCCTCCAAACAAGAGAGACTGCAGCCCCACACTTCACCCCCACATTCGTCGAATGGCAGTGCTAGAGAAAGACTAATCAGCAGCCCCTCTGAGCAAAAGGACCTCATGGAAAGTCTAAAGGAACCTTTCATCTGTCTCCGCTTCAGTTTCCAAGTCTCCCACCAACTTCAGGAATACCAGCAAAAAACTTTCACTGTATTTATAGACATCCTTGCCTCCATCTTGTGTACAGGAACAGGCCAGTGGCTTCCAAAATGGCACCTAAGGCCTCCATACACATAATGGATGTACTAAACAAGCAACACATGTCAACACACAGAACAAGCACGTGGGATGCTAGTGCTTGAATCTTGGTTTGCATGTAGAAGCAACATTTTACATGAGTGGGCCAGCAGGCTACAGTACAGAAAAACAAGACAAGTCCATGACCTCACCCCTGGCAAGGGACAGGCCAAGGGCCCTGCGCGCGCGCACACACACACACAGTAGATTTGAGCAAGGTTAGGGCCTTAAAAAAAAAAAAAGATACTCTCAGTTGGCACTCAGGGTAGGGGAACAACTGTATACCATGCAGGGGGCATTCACCTCCCAACAGGTAGCACGAAAAGCGAAAGGCATTTCCTAACTGAAATGCCTATCGAAAAGTAATTGGCTGCATAAAAACAGGAGGATGAGGTTAATCTTGTTTGAGCTTTTTGTGCGCAGTATGCAAACAGCCTATGCTTAGTTTATAAAACATTTTGGTATAACTTGCAATTATGTACACAAATGGACTGTTTTAAGAGTGTGTATTCAGCGTATGTGTTAACACAATGTAAATTAAACTAGTAAAGGGGTACACTCATGTAACTATACTTCAATATGTTGCAAAAGTACATGCAAGCAAGTTTGATTATTGAAGCAGGACTGTGCATTCAAGGACAGGGCGGCCTTGAAAAGTTCGTGAAAACCAAAAATCATGCAATTTTGTGAGTACTCAGAATTTTGCAGTTGGAGGGAGACAGTTACAGGGGTAAAGGTGAAGAATGACTCCTGTCAAGATTAGGAATACATATAATTTCAGGATGGGAAAAGGGAGAAAACAACCCCACAATAGATGGATGTGGAGGAAGAGGTCTTTACATAGAGTAAACATGCATTCCCTATGGAGAAAAAAAGAAAAGAGTCACCAAGTACAAATAGACTTTTCCTAGGAATTTGCACAGACATAAATGTAGAGTTAAGTGTGAGTACTCCTGAAAAGCAGCAACAGTTTCTAGGTATAATTGTAGTATATTTTAATCTGGCCATCCTAGAGGAATGACACAAAGATTGGCAGCTGTGCTCCTGAAAAGAAAATCTGCTCTTGAGAATTGATTAAAAAGGAGGTGGACCTCCGACACTTCTGTACTTTTTCTGCATTGCGTGGGGTCATGAGTGGGTCCGCCAATGGCCGATCCATCAACATTGACTAGACAAAGAGAACGTTTGGTCTAGTGACCTCTCAATCAATAAAAGTACTTTTTGAATTGCATGTAATGCAGTCATCAAAGTTAAACTGGAGAGTGTTGCATTAAATCAACCAGTAGATTAAAGCGGGATAAAATAGTCCCTTTGGATTTGTACATATTCAGTCAATTGGTAATTGTCGCATTTTGGGTTTTTTTGGAGACAGTTGCACAACATATACAACTATTATAAATAAACATGTAGACCAAAGACAAATTCACACAATCCTATCCTCTGAAGTATACATACAGAATGGTGGAATACAGACAGCCACCTTTGGAGATAAGAAAGAATTCTGCTACAACAAAACGTGGTCAATTGTATTGAGATCCAAGATTCATAGTATGTGTTAACCTATCCAGATGTTCAACATACTATATGTTTCAGTATAACATTTTCAACATTTCTACTACCGATCATTTAGCCTTTCACTAGTGCAATAATGCAAAAGTGCTAAGATTAAAAAAAATCACTAACTAGCTCATTAAGACGAATGGATTGTTAATGCATTTATCTTGAGTTTAACCTTGAAGGAATAGGCTTTGTCATCTGGAGTGAAACCCGAAGGTTCCCAGCCACGATTCATGGTGTGACAGCAGATGCTAAGGTCTACTGACCTCTAGTAGGCGTGGCCTACTTTACATCATTTATGCATGTTTCGAAAGTGGAACCCTGATTTCGCAGAGCAGTTTGAGGGAATTTAGAAGCTTTAGCTATGTTCAGAGCAGGTTGTACTCTTTCCCTTGTTAGTTATTCGGGTAAATAGGCTACATGAAGTAGGCTATTACTCTGAAGTACAGACTTGGACTGTTCTCGTCACTAGCAATAGCAGTAGCCAAACATCTTCTTAAAAATGTGCTCTGGAGAACTTCACACTACTGCTTAATTCAGTGACTTTGCTAAATCTTTGATGACTAATAATGCAATGTTAATTCATGTCTTAGTTAATTAAAACTATACATGCATGAAGAAATAAATACAAACATGTGAGAAGCTGGCCTGGTATATGATGTCCACTAATGTAAGTGGGCACCTTGCCCCAGTCCAGACAACCCTTATGGTGATTTCAGAGGTCTTAGACAACCTTAGAAAGCTCTCTAAGTGGGAGCTGTGGAGAGCAGTCTCCAGGCTTAGTCCAGAAGGAGTGTAAAGCAGCTTGTTTCACCAGAATGCAATCTTATAGAATGGTTTAAGTGAAAAAGAACCACACAAGGTATTTATAAAAATATGTATTCATTATATAATACTCTCGAACCGCTTAGATAGCAAAGAATTCTCACTGGGCCGGGGAGGGGGGGGGGGGGCATATACTAAGAAAGTGGTATAAGAACCATGACTTGGTCAAGACAATGTCAAGGGGACGTAGAAGGGTTGGGGACCCAAGGAACCACCCATGGTGAGTGACTAGGAACACCACGGAGAGAGTGTGCAGTGTGGGAACACGACTGCATGCTCCGTGCAAATCAAAGTGTAAGTCGCAGTGGGAATTTCAAAGAAAAAGGACCCTTCCCAGTGGACCCTGAAGAAACTCTATGTAAGACAGAAGGTTGGAGAGCCGCCCCACGTGTGGATATCCTAGTACCCACGTTACCTACACCAGGGAAGCAAGGCCGAAGGTCACGGGGCCGACAACAAACATCTCAACAAGGCCAGGTTCGCTGGAACTTGCCCCCCCAAACCATGGATCTGAGGAGTGGGAAGAAAATCAATCTAGACCAAGCAGGGACATCGACAGGGCCAGCCTTGTAATTAATCTCAGCTCTCACCCACTCACTACCACGGAGGAACAAGTTCTTAACAAAGGCTTGGGCTTTGTATCTACTAACAAAGAAGATCCCTTCATTGCCCAGACAGAAATGGGCAAGTTCTTTAGAAAAATCCGGCTTCATTATCTATTTGCCAATAAGAACTCAACCGTTGCGGAGAGCCAGAGTGCTGACCATAATACTGGTCTGAAGAAACCATCGACATTTAACCCCACGACGGTAGGTCTGCCAGCGAAAATGCTCACCTTTGAAGAAGCCGTTGACCATGACTTGAGAGAACTGTTCCGCCAGGACAGAAGACCTTTTAATAATTCATCTAGAAAGGAACAAGAAGCAATAAGAGACTTGGCTAATAATCAGTCCGTGGTTATTAAACCTGCAGACAAGGGCGGGGCGATAGTGTTACTTGACTCTGAGACTTATCGTAACAAATGTCTGCGCCAACTGAATGACAACAGGGCCTATCGTAAACTAACCATAGACCCCACTGAAAGACTTACGAGAGAGATCGGCCAGATAGTGGAGGAAGCCCTCAGTGAAGGGTGGATTACAGCCAAGGAAGGACAATACTTATGTACGGTGAACCCCAGGACACCTTACTTTTACCAATTACCAAAGGTACATAAGACAATACGTCCACCCCCTGGTCGCCCGATAATCTCTGGGATAGGCTCCCTTCTGGAACCTTTATCGACGTTTGTCGATTTCTTTTTGAAACCTATGGTGAGGGAAATGCCCACCTATCTAAAGGACACTAAGGATGTTATCAGACTCCTACCAGAGATAGATTACGACAAAGATCAAGACATCCTGGTATCATTCGATGTAGAGAGCTTGTACACTTCAATACCTCAGCTTGAGACCCTAGAGGTTGTGGAGGCTCTCTTGGCTGAGAGAGATCTTAATACCATCACTCCAGTTAGAGTGATCATGACCTTGGCTAATCTGGCCATGACTGAAAACTTTTTTCGGTATGAGGACTCTCTCTACTTGCAGATTAGCGGGACTAGCATGGGCAGTATTTTTGCCCCTAGTTTCGCTAATCTGTACGTTCACAGATTTGAGCAGGATCACATCTTTGCAGACACTAATCCTTTCACAGGCAGTCTACGCCTGTGGAAGCGCTACATCAATGATGTTTTAGTAATCTGGCGAGGCACTGAGGAAGAACTCCAAAACTTCCACGTATGGCTTAATGAAAGAAACCGTTACCTCAAATTCACGATGGAACACAGTAGATCACACCTGGCGTTCCTCATCCTCCTGATTACTTCTACCTCTATGGGTTTAGAACCAGAACTGTACCGTAAACCATTGGCAAAAAAACTCTCTACTTAGCTACCAGAGTTGCCATCCCAAAGCACTCCGGGATAACTTGCCCTATGGGCAATTCCTACGGATTCAACAGAATTGCTCAACTAAACAGGCATTTGAACACCATGCCAAGAGTCTAGAAATAGATCTGTCATTGAAACATTACCCAAAACAACTGATTCGCAAGTCCAAAAAAAAAAAAAAAAGCGCATCAAATAATAACAGACAGAGCCTTTTAGAGATTCTACCACCTAAGCCCAAACAGGACCGAATCACTTGTGTACAGACATTCTGTACCGAGTCAAATCAGATTCAGAAAATAGTGAGGAAACATTGGAACATCCTAAACACAGGCACTGACACTTTACCTGCCCCACTATTTGCGTTCAAAAGAGGTCAGAATCTTAAGGATAAATTGGTCCACACACGACCCAAATGTGAGATCCCTCGAGCAATAAGGACTCTGTGGGACATGCCATCATCCTTGTGGCAATTGCGCGGCTTGTCCGCAGACAGTGAAATCTCTGACCATCGATATCGGCACAGACTGACCATGGGAGCAAAGGAGATTCACGAATTGCAATAGTAGCAATCTCATGCATCTAAACAGCTGCCCCTGCAAGAAACTATATGTAGGGATGACTACACGGAGGGTCAAAACACGGATTTCAGAGCACAAAAGCTCAATAAGATGCTCGAAACAGTCAACCAGGATGACAAATCACTTTAAAGAGGCTAAACATACTCCCACAGATCTACATTAGACTGTACTTGAACAGCCACTAATACCAACACATGTTACTGATGTAAGTAGCTTCCTTTTCAAACGTGAGCAGAGATGGGTATATAAGCTTCAGACAGATAAATATGGGCTGGACGAGGATATCCCCTGGATGTCACTATAACTAGTTCTCATACACTGCTTGATGATTAGAAATCCCCCTGTTTTTTTCATAAGAATATTCTTCATAATACTTCAGTGGATTTGAGAGAAAGTTCAGGACTAGGCTTAGTCCATTACCATATGACACGTTGGCCATCACAACTCAAGGGAACCCATATGACATTCAATTACACCAGAAGGTTGAAACCCTCTTATAAGCTGTTTACGAAAATCATTAGTGGCTATTCACGTTCTGGTCGATTCGTGATTTTACCCATGACCAGGCTTTAGAGGTAATACATATTTTCTTTATCCCCAAACGCGCCATATAGACGAAGGGCGGACAGTGCTGCTTCTCACACGTCTGGTTTACACTCTGAGAACAGGGGGTATTAAACCGCATTTCCCTATGTTCCAAAGGGCGCTGTAGTCAATTAAGTAGTTTTGCACTCCGTGCTTTTCCGACGAAGGACAGACTGTGTTAATGTTCTCCCGTCTAATTCGTACTTTGAGGGATTTGGGGCATAAAACTACACTTTCCTAAGCTCAATGGGGCACTGGTAGATTATGTCACTTTACACACTCCTTAACCAATCACAAAGACTCGGAACTACATTGACACTGTACTACATTTCCCTACAGCCCTAGAGGCGCGCCCACATGATGTCATAGCCGCAGCCAACTACATGATTCTTCAAATAGACCTCCTCCTGTCCGATCGGTACCTCCCACAGACAGCCCAGAAGGACGTCTGGAGTACCGAAGGACAGGTAGGCAGGATGATGTGTTATTATTGCGAGCGAGTAGATGGCAAATTTAGTGAGCATACGGTATCGATTGAGGTTCAGATTCAGGTACCATTCACACAGTTATAGAAAAACCCTAATGAGCGCCGAACCTGAAACGATCATCGGCGACACGCATTATAACAAGCGGTACTTGTGTGCTCGCTTTGCGTGTTTGGTTTGTCATCGATACACACGGCGATCTGTATCTGTGTATCTATGTGCCCTACTTACTTGCTCACCTCGCCACGTTTAATGAGGGGAGGCGTAGACACCCAGTAGAACTCCAGAGCACTTACGACATGTTTGCAGTCTTAAAACTTTAAATGATCGCCACACAATCTGTTCTTTAACCAACATGGCGGTCTGCATTTTCGTGCAATAAGACTCGTGTGGATAACATTCTACGGTTACAATTTCAGAAATAGACATCTACCGTTGAGTGTATTTGTGACATGATTTATTCCGCCTGTTTAGATTACCAAATCAAACCTATTCATAACATCACAGGTGTTTAGAAAAAGCGGGCGTAGAATATAGAACCTGCGTTAGGAAATGAATTGCTTATTTAAACATAATCTGTCTAGTTAAGGCGAGGAGTGTTTTAATTCGCAGCATCGAGGTGCTTCCTCTGATTTTTTCTTTTGTTTGGCTTAAATAGAGCGGTACTCCGTTTTACCTGCGCTGTGGCCAGGTGAGGGGGGTGCAACATTCTCCTACAAATTGGGTGAGTGAAAATACATATGTTTATAAAGTTCATATGATCAACAGATACTATAGAGATCTCGCTCTCATGGGATACCAATGCAGGGTAACATGATATTTTGCAGTACATATTTCTGACTGGATAAATTAAATCAGCAGACGCTTGATGATATGATACTTTCACTAATGATATGTACATTTCTTTCCTCTTTGTGTGTGTGTGTGTCTGTCCACTCGGTGCACTCCGACAATTTGAACACAGGAGATTTTCAGGTGACATTTACTTTGTTCTTCACATTGTTTTTCACCTTGATTTATATCACTATACTTAGCAGTAGCAGAATAGGTCCTGATGAAGCAGTAAGGTGACCCATGGGCCCGAGGTAAAACTGCAGAAACATGTCGACCACTCTTTTCATCTGGGTAGTTATTGTTTAACACTACCATTTGCACTGTTTTTATTGTTGAGAAAAGGGAGGTGTCCATTGAAAATATTTTCCTCCATCTTACTCAATTTTAGATATTTTCACTTCACAGACTTTTTAGTTTACACAATTTAGCACTGCTATTCAGCTACCTCCTGATACCTAATACATATTACATCACAGACAATTTGGGATTGACGTGTAAGATTCGGCTGAGTTTGGCCAAATCTCGCACTGGGTACTTTGTTCCCCACGTGCTAAATGAAGGTTCCCAAATGATGTAGGGCGGTACAGGTTGGGAGTCTGATGGGATCTCTTTGAGCACCGAGAAGGGACCCAGTGACAGATTTCGCTATTTATTAGTTATAGTTAAGATCATCAGTAGACAAGACACAGACCACTCACTACTTTCTGACCCCTTGCTACTCATTAGTTAGTACTCACGTAGTTGTTAGGGCTGTAGCATTGGTTGGCCGTAAAATATTCCCCTGGACCCCCTTTCTATGTTATATAAAGAGTGACTAGGAACACCACGGAGAGCGTGTGCAGTGTGGGAACACGACTGCATGCTCCGTGCAAATCAAAGTGTAAGTCGCAGTGGAAATTTTAAAGAAAAAGAACCCTTCCCAGTGGACCCTGAAGAAACTCTATGGAAGACAGAAGGTTGGAGAGCCGCCCCACGCGTGGATATCCTAGTACCCACGTTACCTACACCAGGGAAGCCAGGTGCATAGGTGTGAAATGCTGCTGGAAACCGCTGTTGAACCCAATGAAGGACTTGAGGAAAGTGCTGCTGCTAACGGATGTGTGGGGGTATGATTCCAACATGTTTGATACCAAACATGATATGATTTGTTGCAGCCAATATCGAGATGGTCATCACTTAATTACGCGGTGCCCCTCTATATGGTATATGGCTGCTTCACTTACAACCCAGGAGAATGGACTCTGTAGGCTGTAGGGGTGTCCTGCTCATGCAGAGGCACCCACACACTCACACTTAGAACCAAGCACCCTGCCTTCAGGATTGCAATGGCCTGCTATAGGGGGTGACTTAAAGGTTTTAAGTGCAGTGACCCTAGATATAGGAAACCTATATCTTTAGTATGTGGTGCTAGCACCACCTTACATAGGCTGCAATGGCAAGCCTGTAGTTCCATTTTGAATGGTCTCCCATGGGTGGCAAAAAGCATGCTTCAGCCCATGGGGGACCTCTGGTGTACCGATGCCCTGGGTACCTTAGAACCATATACTAGGGACTGATACGAGTACCCCAGTATCCCATCTGGGATATACCCAAGAACTGAACACAATGAGTTAAGGGAGAAAGCAGATGGACTGGGGTCCAGATTAGCCGGGTTCAAGTCAGACTAGTCAATAACAGCTTAGCACCAGGCAAAAAGTGGGAGTATCCATAAAAGCAGCTGCTACTTTCCTACAAAACATTGCTAGCATCAGCATAATTTTTTTTAATCAATAAAACTACATACATTCATAATTATTCATAAATAAGAATATAAAAGACAATCCAGTCTCTTCAAAATTTCATCAAGGGCTATTTCTAAACTACATTTCATCATTTATGTAATGAGGGATATGAGGGATACCTTGATGGCAACTTCTTGATGATAGGGACGCTAAGTTTAACAATGGTCAGCAATGAGTTTCACCCAAAAGCTATGATTGGACGTAGTATCTAGGGCCATGGGTACTCGCAAATAATTTCCAAGGAGTCAAAAGGTTGTGGTCTGTGATGTGACCGAGGGCTGCATTGATGGCAGTGGGGTGCAGTTGGGCCAATGGTAGGGACGGGGAGGGCATTGGAAGTAAGGTGGGTGTAGGGGAAAAGCATATACATCTAGTTGCTGAATTGCACAATGTGAAACCAGAAAACCTGGGATTAATTCCGGCTTTACCAGATTGTGTGATCTCAGGCAATAGTTTTATTTAACCTTCCCTCCTTTTTTAGGTCTCGCGATCTATTGATGTGCGCAAGCGCATCGAGCGGAGCGAGAATTCAAGTGGCAAAAACATCGTCAAACCAAAGGGCTTTCAGCCCCGCGGTTTTCATGCAGTTCACGTGAACCACGTGATTAAACATGCACGCGCATTCAGGGCTAGCCCAGCACATCAAAGGGCTTCTCCTCCCCTAATTATTCATGGCCGGCCGCAGGCCGGCCGTACTTTCAGTTTCCCGAAACGGCTTCTCCTCACCTAATTAGGGGAGGAGAAGCCTTTTGATGTGCTTCACACCAATGCGCCTCACAGTCATTCCTAAGTCAGTACTCTGCCTCTGCCCAAGACCTGCCTTCTAACACTTTGAGGCTCGCAGGCAGGCCGTGGCCAATTGCTGCTTGTTTGTATTTGCTTCGGCTGCCTTTCTTTATTTCACTTTGTCTCCGTGCGTGCATTTATTTTTACTTGCAGACCCTTTTTCCAATACTCATTTTTTTTCACTTTGTCTCCGTGCGTGCATTTATTTTTACTTGCAGACCCTTTTTCCAATACTTGAACTCGTGTGATCATTTTGGAGGTGGGAGGATCACACATTGTTTGAGGCGACGGGATGTGGGTCTCCGCAGTTCCTCGAGTACTGCTACTTGTTTTCCTTGTGTTCGTTGCCAGTAAACACAGCTGACTTACAAGCCGAGAGCACCGAGGAACAGTAGAAAAACACATTTGAAAGCGTTTGTACAGCCCGTTTGGCAATCCTTCTGCAGGTCGGCTTTGATCAAGGGAAGTACTCTGCCTCTGCCCAAGACCTGCCTTCTAACACTTTGAGCCTCGCAGGCAGGCCGTGGCCAATTGCTGCTTGTTTGTATTTGCTTTGGCTGCCATTCTATATTTCACTTTGTCTCCGTGCGTGCATTTATTTTTACTTGCAGAGCCTTTTTCCAATACTTGAACTCGTGTGATCATTTTGGAGGTGGGAGGATCACACATTGTTTGTGGCGACGGGATGTGGGTCTCAGCAGTTCCTAGAGTACTGCTACTTGTTTTCCTTGTGTTCGTTGCCAGTAAACACAGCTGACTTACAAGCCGAGAGCACCGAGGAACAGTAGAAAAACACATTTGAAAGCGTTTGTACAGCCCGTTTGGCAATCCTTCTGCAGGTCGGCTTTGATCAAGGGATTCTTGAGAGAAGGCAACAATCTTTTCTTCTTGTCCTGGGACATTAAACTCCGAGGTCAGACTCATCAGTCAAAAATGAGAAAAAGGAAAGGTCAACAAGCTTACTAGCAACGCCACTCACACATGCAACGCCACTCACCCACGCAACCCCACTCACACACGCAACGCCACTCATCAACGCAACGCCACTCACACACGCAACGCCACTCACACACGCAACGCCACTCACACACGCAACGCCACTCACGCAACGTCACTCACACATGCAACGCCACTCACCCACGCAACGCCACTCACCCACCCACGCAACGCCACTCACACATGCAACGCCACTCACACATGCAACGCCAGTCACACATGCAACGCCAGTCACTCAAAGCAACGCAACTCACACACACAACACCACTCATCCATGCAACGCAACTCATCCACACACCCCACTCATCCACACACCCCACTCATCCACACACCCCACTCATCCACGCAACGCCACTCACACATGCAATGCCACTCACACATGCAATGCCACTCACACATGCAACGCCACTCACACATGCAACGCCACTCACACATGCAACGCCACTCACACACGCAACGCCACTCACACACGCAACGCCACTCACACACGCAACGCCACTCACACACGCAACGCCACTCACACACGCAACGCCACTCACACATGCAACGCCACTCACCCACGCAACCTCACTCACCCACGCAACGCCACTCACACCCACACAGTGCCACTTTTACCTACGCAAGCCCACTCACACACGCAACGCCACACTCACCCATGCAATGCCACTCACACACGCAACGCAACTCACCCACGCAACGCCACGCAACGCCACTCACCCACGCAACGCCACTCACCCACGCAACGCCACTCACCCACACTCACCCACGCAACGCCACTCACCCAAAGGCACTCACACCCACGCAGTGCCACTTTAACCCACACTGTGCAGTGCACAATAGGTCTCGCAGTAGGAAAGTTGGAGCTATTGGTTTTGTAAATGACAAAGCCCTTTATGTTTTTAAAATGAAAACAAAAATAAAAGGCATTGCTATTTGCAATTGTAATAGCTCCAACTTTCCTACTGCGAGACCTATTGGCAACGCCAGTGCTTGTCTTTATTATTACATATATTGAGAACCTTTAAATACATGACTTCAGGATGCGCTCTGTACAAAACCTTGTACTGGGTTTGATTTAATACACTATAATGATTTACTAGTATAATCGGAACCTAGGTCCCCCAGAGACTGCACATAACTAACCTGTCTCTTAAATTCACTATTGGCATTGTCAGGTTGGGAAGAAGAATTACTGTTTCTAAATTTATGTTTGAAAACTATCACTTAAAATATTACTTCCAACTGCACAGATATAATCTGATGTACTAAAGTAAAAATGTTCTGCATGTTAATTAAAAACACTTTTTGAATTTTATAAGAGACTTTGTCATACGTTTCCACTTTTGCTGCAAGATGGCTTTAAAAATTAAGTTGCTCCTAAAGTTAAGTGGTGCAGGAGTCAGTAGTTGCTTCCTTTCCTTAACATAAATTAACCTTTAAATAAATGCTTGCCTAGTTGATATATATTTTTTTATCATTAGCATATCTCTACTAAACAGCAACCAAGTGCTGCTAGACACCAGGGGGGGCACGTGTAAAGGTCGAGAGTGCCACATGCGGCCCTCGGGCCATACATGGAGTTTCATTGATCTTGGCAATGGTCTTCCGGGTCGGCCCTAGTGATATTGGTAGGGCCTAAAGTGCATAGTGCTGGTTTGTCAGTTCAAGGAATGATGAGGCCACCCTTATTGTATCCAGGGGTAAGTTAGAGCAAAGAGCAAAAAAGTATTAAGGGAGCTCATAAATATAAAAAAAAAGCAGCCATTTGCAAGGCGCTACGTAGCTTAATAGTTTTTAAGCTGCCTACATAAATTTCACATGTCTCTCCGACATTCTTGGATACTCTGCTTTAAGGCAGGCCATGACAGCGGATCTGCAAGAGCGTATGCCCAGTAGATGGAATTGTGATTTTACGACTTTCGGGCAACAGGCCCATGCAGATGCAGACAGTATGCACAATAGATTCACTGTAAGATTGACAGAGCCTGGAAAGAAGGTTAGGGATTTTCCTTAGCCTTACAGGTTTACAGTCCAGGGTTGGCAAACCACCCAACCTATATATTAGATGGGCTTTTGTTCGACTTGTTTCGCGAGACCTCTTGTACGGGCTTCAGAAAGCTGGCCACACACACGTGCATGTGGTTTTGCTTTTGCTGGCTGCCAATGGCTTTAGCGTGCTTTAAAAAAAAAAAATACAGCACGCAATTGGGCTAAGGCGGGCATATGTCCCGCCTTTGCTTCGCCCATTCCTACCGGTGTCTAGGATACGCATCAGCGCGGCACAGATGACAGGCCCCCTCTCCTCTGTGGTGCGCGGGCACCACTGGTTTCGATTCCTGCGTCGGCTCCTCTGTGGGGCGCGCGCACCACTGGTTCTGAGTTATTGCCTACGTTCCAGATCCACGTTTAAGTAGAAAAGCAGCACTGGGAAGCATTTCAGGCAAATTAGAGTAAACCTGCATAATGATCGTGTTCAAGAGACTTGCGCAGTAGAACGGGTTGGAGTCCGTCTCTAAAGCGTTTACCCGGAAGTAGGTGACAGGCGTAAAATAATAGTGGGGTCCTTTTCTGTGATATTCTTTTCTGTTTGGTCCGTACGGTACCGGGTACAGGAAGCCTCTCGTCCAACCTCTTCCTCCGGGTTTCAAGAGTAGGTCCAGGAGAGCCAGATACATATTAGATTTCCCACAACCCCTTGTCGCTATCCCTGGTGGAGAACTACAAGCAGCGCTGCGCCAAGATGGGGCATCTAGCACGACAATCCCATCTCTCGCTACTACGACAGGCTAGCGATGGTGCAGGTTTGAGGGACGCAGGCCAGCCACCAGGTACGTCATGCGGGGCTGGGAGTAATGAGAATCTGCTGCTTGCCTTCCGTTCATGCAAGTACAGCAGGCGTCACTCAACTAACAACCCCCCCACCCAGCAAGTACCCCGGATGCCACTAAACCTACAACCTTCCCACTCCTCCCCCACCCCGCAAGTACTGCTGGCATCACTCAACCTCCACACCCCACACACACACACCAAGTGCCGCTGGCGTCACTCACCCTCCAACAACCCCCCCCCCACACAACACACACCAAGTACCGCTGGCGTCACTCAACCTCCAACAAACCCCCCCCCCACACACACACCAGTAACCAGAGGTGCCATTCAAACTCCAACCCCCCCTCCCAGCAAGTATCGATGGCATCACTCAACATCCAACACCCCCCCCCCCTCTCTCCCCTCCCCCCCAACACCCCCCCCCTCTCTCCCCTCCCCCCAACCCCCCAAGTACTGCTGGTGTCACCCAACCTACCCCCGCAAGTAACATTGGCACAAAGCAATGGCAATGCAGATTTCCGACTACATACAAACTCCTCTTAAGTCAAGGCTTAACAGTATGTTTCCCCTTTTTACTGCAACCTCTTCCTCTTGCCTCCACACGCCCCAATTTCTCCTCTTCCCTCCCCTCCGCCCCAGTTAAAACACTATGCTGTTATGTGTGTGCTTTTTCTTCATTGCTCCTGGCCAAGCGACATATGTTCTGTGCATTATTATACCTGTATATGCATCATTGTTCTCTGTAAACCGCCTTAATGCTTAAATTGCGGCAAGAGTGATGTATAAAATACTGATTCTTCTCTCAGCTTTCACATGGGACACAGTATTGAGCCGTTTTCACATGCTTTTTTCTCTTCATCCTTAAAGCCTCTAACAATCCTAACAAGCATTTACAATGCAATAGGTCTCGCATTTGTGAGAATTTGAGCCATTGATATTGTAAATGACAATGCCTTTTATTTACGTATTGGTTTTGAAAACATAAATAAAAGGCATTGTCATTTACAATGCCCATAGCTTAAACTTGTTCTTAATTTGTAAGCACTCCACGAGCGTGCATCTGTGTCCCTGCTGTCTACCTAGTGTACTTCTCTTACTCTCTCTGTGCTGCTCTCCAGCCTGTGTAGTTACCCCTGCCGACCTTTGTCATGCTCTCACTTTCTGATGCCCTCCCACCTGCCTTTCTTTGTCACTTTTCTGCTTCTCCTTCTCCCAGCTGTACATTGATCCTTTTCTGTCAATACCTTGTATTTCTCACCCGCCATCTGCGTTCTACATTGCTCTCCTTCTATCCTGCTTGGTTCCCTCTCCCCACCTGCACCCTCGGTGTTGTCTCTGGCCCCCTATGTTGCTGACACCCCCCCCCCCACCCTCCACCCTCCACCTAAAAAGGTACCAGTGAAGCAAATAGGTCTCAAAGACGAGAACAGTTGGGTTTTCAAATGCTTGTTTAATGAAGGTTCTGAACAGTGTGTCTGCAAAGAATTCTCTTAACACATTGCTGGCGGAAGCTCTGTGCATTCCACACTGACGTCTGTACACAGACCATATGATGTAGAGTTGCTTCATTTTTCCTTACCTTGTTGCCTTTTTTCTTTCCATTGCCCAAGAAGTATCAAATCACCATGTCAAATTGTATTCCTCTCCACTATCAGCCACTACTTGTGATTTGGATTACTATGCCCCTGTGTTCTTCTTTTTTGTAGGAGGTAGGGCCCTAGCAAAGAAGTTCAAAAGACCAGGGCAGTGGCTTTGCACATTTTTATTTCACCACTCTTATGGGCATAGGGGTAGAAGTGGGGAGTGTGGAGATTGCACTGCAAGAGGCATCTTAGTGAGCTTCCCTTGTAGTGCATGTGCAGTCTGCTTTCTCGTACAGTTGGACTGAATTTTTTTTGTACATTTACTTTCTTGTAAAGAAGTGCAAAGAAAATGCTCATGCTCAATGAGAGGAGTTAAACAACACTAAAATAAAAAATAAATGTTGACATAAGTCACCCTTTAAATCCATGCCGCTCTTTCAGCTCTCATGTTGTGAGGGAAGAAAATATGGGCACTGTTTAGCCATGGGGTTTTATGATATTAGCAAGCAACTGATGTGAGCACTTAAACACTTTGCATCAATGCAGAACTTCTTTCACAAGTTAGAACAAGTCTTGTCTCGTCAAAAGCTGCTGCTGCCTTGTTTCAAATAGCTCTGTCCTGCCTGCTGCTGCAGGCAAGACTCTCCCTCTCCGCTTTTTAAAGTTCTTTATAGAATAAACATATTTGCAATGCAATAGATCTCGTATTTGCGAGAGTTTAAGCTATTGGCATTGTAAATGACAATGCCTTTTGTTTATCCGTTTTAAAAACGCAAAAATAAAAAGGCAATAAATAAAGGCGGCAGGAGCTGCCCACAGTGCAGCTAACTGTATATTCTGCAATGACTGGGGTGCAGACTTGCTGCTTGTTTATTGTAGCCATAATTGGCTTTCCAATGTATCAAGCCTTGCAGGGCGGAGTCTGAAGCCGCTCTTCAGACAGGCACGTGTCTTTCCAGAATTTGATTGGATAGGCTAAATTCCACACGCATTTGTGTTGGGAAAGCACATTTTGGAAGATGAAAAAACTTTCTATAGGAGCGAACTAAGATTCTCCAGTTGGTTGGAACCACTTCCAAACAGGACCGCTAAACCATATGCTGTTGTAGGCAGGACTTTGGCGCGCATCACATTCATTAAGGGTTCACTGAAAGGCCCAAACCATTTTTTGAGAGCTTTTGAAACGTGTGAAGTAAGGAAGCAGTTTTTAATTTGATGTAGAGAAGTATGGCTCAATGGTTAGAGCGGCAGACCCTGATGCAGAGGTCTGGCCCGGGATCAGGGTTTAATTCCCACCTCGGCAGCTCTTGGACTCAATCTGCCCGGACCTGATAATTCTCGCCTCAATGCCTAGTCTAATCATGGGTCCCACTCTGACTCTGGGCAAAAGCTTGCTTAATCTCCAGAACTGCACCAGCAGCGCTTGGATGCCTGGCTTCACCTTGGGGGTGCCCAGGAGTGGACATCTCAAAGAAAAGCCAGGAAGGGTTCCACAGCGGTATGAATACAGCGCTACGAGACCTCTGGGTAGAAGGCGCTATATAAATACAAACACATTTACATTTACATTACATGTACTCCTTGTGGGGTAGATAGGTTCCGCGGTTGTCCATAATCACTCCGGGTACTTGTATTCCACTGCAGTTTTAATTTGGAGATCGTACAGGTGCCACAGACTTGGTTACTTTATCGTTCTGCCCATTATCATTATTCTGGTTTTCTCAAGGTTAATGGAGAGCCCGTTGTGTTTCATATAGTCGTACAATTTATCCAGGAGCCGTTGTAGCGCCATTCTAGTTTTGGATATTAACCCCTTCGCCGTGGGCCTAATTTCCCCGCGGTAAAAGGGGCGGGGGGAATTAGGGGGACAGCGCGCAACGCCGCGGTGCTTGTGCAGCGTGACGAGCTGAGCTCGTTCCAGTGGCGCTGTGCTCAGGACGAGTTGAGCTCGTCATGACCACGCCCATTTCCATGGAACGCTCAGCACAGCAGGGGAATTATACCCGCATGGGCATTCCGTGGCGGTCATGCCGAGCTCAGCTCGTCATGAGCACAGCGCCACTGTGCCTCATGACGAGCTGAGCTCGTCATGAGCACCCAAGGTGTGAAAAGGACATCTGCGTACAGGAGGCAGCGGATCATTATGTCACCGAGCTTTGGGGCTTGTGCTTTCACTTCTTTTAGATCTAAAAAAGAGGAGCTGACAAAAAGATCTTAAAGAGCAAGGGGACTAGTACGCAACCTTGTTTTAAATCTGTCCAGGTTTGCATTTTACATGTTATGCCACTAACTCATCAAAAGAATCTTACCTTATAGTTAAAGAACTACTTAATATTCCTATGGCACCCGCTGCGTACCCCCCTCCCCCGGACAGAAGTAAGGACCTGGCCACCTATTTCGACTCCAAAATTTCGCAGATACTGGACTCCCTCCCTACCATCAGCCCTCATAATCACACGGATATAGAGGCCTGCATTAACAGCCCGCGGCTGTCCTCTTTAAGAGCAGTTTCCCTTACTGAGGTCACCTCCACGCTGGCCAAAATGAAAAGCGGATCCCCCCTTGACCCGGCCCCGACTAGATTCTTAAAAACCGTGTCTCCCAGCATAGCCCCCATCATCAGGGATCTCATTAACACCTCGCTCTCCCAAGGCACAGTGCCTCCCAACTGGAAGAATGCTGTTGTCAAGGCTCTGTTGAAAAAGCCCCAACTGAACCCGGACGACATGGCCAACTACAGACCCATATCGCTCCTTCCTTGTATCAGCAAGATGGCTGAGAAATTAGTGAATATGCAATTGTCCCAATTCCTTGAGACAAACAAACTCCTTCGTCAATCCCAAACAGGATTCCGGCCCGGCCATGGCACGGACACTGCTCTCCTCTCCGTCATCGAGGAGGCAAGGTGCATCCTGGATTCAGGAGGATCAGTGGCAGTGATCCTCCTGGACCTCAGTGCCGCCTTTGATACGGTGGACCACCGTGTCCTTCTCCATCGCCTGGCCAGGGCAGGAATTGTGGGAACCGCACATGCTTGGATTGACTCCTTCTTATCCGGTCGCTCATTTCAGGTGTGGGACGGCAACTCACGTTCAGACCCTCTCCCACTCACAAGTGGTGTTCCCCAGGGGTCCTCGCTTAGTCCCACCCTGTTTAAGGTCTACATGGCCCCCCTTGAAGATGTTGTGACCCCTTACGGGATAAAAATAGTAAACTATGCAGACGACACCCAACTTGTCGTCTCTCTTTCCCACCTGGATAAACACCCAGACAGCCTGCTGAACTGTCTCCAGGATATTCACACCTGGATGTGCGAATCTTCCCTGAAGCTGAACGATGCAAAAACCGAAATCATGCTCTTGGGCAATAAATGGACCTCCATCCCACCATCAGTTTGGCCGGACGCCTTTGGTGAAATCCCTACACCAAAAAAAGAAATTAAAACACTAGGAGTATGGCTGGAACCTGACCTCACCATGAAGACCCAGGCAGCCAAAACTGCTGGAACATGCTTTGGCCTCTTGCGGTCAATTCGCAAGATTCTCCCTCTCCTTCCCCCCCTATCCAGGAAACTATTGGTTCAGGGGCTCATCTTAGCCCGGCTTGACTATAGTAACGCCGTTTACCTCGGCGCACCTGAATTTACCTTGGCCAGACTCCAACGGACCCAAAACGCGGCGGCGAGGCTCATTATGAACCTTCCTCCTAGAGCCTCCGCCAAGCCTGCTCTTAAGGCTCTGCACTGGCTTCCTGTTCGCCAGCGAGTAGAGTTTAAAGTCATGTGCACCACCCATAAACTCATCAACGGTGGTGGTCCAGCCGCCCTTAAAGACATGGTCATCCCCTACAAAGCCCCCAGACTCCTTCGTTCTGATGGCGAACATCTGGCCACAGTTCCTAAGTTCAAGAAGGCTCGCACCGGTGGCCGACGCTTTTCTGTCAAAGCCTCCGCAGGATGGAACTCTCTTCCTCGCAATTTGCGTCTGGAACCTTGTCACGCCCTCTTCCGAAAAAAACTAAAAACCTTCCTGTTCCCCAAATAGTCTCCCCGGTCTCCCTCTCTTGGTTGCTCACAAATTTTACAGCGCGGGGATGCCTACGGGTCACCAGGCGCTCTATAAATCGCAAAATAAATAAATAAATAAATGCTGCTACCATCCCCAGGTTGAACTGGGAGCCAGGTGTTTGATTACAAATTAACAATACTTTTCAATAAGAGCGGAAAGATGTCTCTTGCTGCTAATTTCTGCCATAAGATGTTGCGTGTGACTGAAGCAAAGGCAGCTCTGAAATTTACAAAACATAAGTATACCATAGATTTTGTTTTGACTGTTTTGTCAGTCACCATAGCCAGTGCCAGGAGTTGTGCAGTAGTGCCCATCCCTTCTCTGAACCCTCATTGATAAGGAAGTACAATGTTCATTTGCCCAGGATTCAAGCTCTCTGAGCAGGAGGCTTGCATAGTATTTTGCCTCATTATTTAGGAAGGGGATTTGTCGATAATTTCCTGGATCTAGACGATTACTCCTTTATGTACAGGGTGGATTATTGCCCCTCTCCAGGAGTACGGAATCTGGTCGACGACTTTGACGTTTTACAAAGTACTTCCACAGATACCTTTATGTATAGAAGGTCTAGAGCTATTATTAGCAGTGAGCCACCAGAACTTTGTATCAATAACTATTTGCAAAATTAGATTCTATACATATCCATGCCACCTAAGACTCCTTGATTGCAGCACATTATAAAAAAAGGAAATTTACACCAAAGTCACAGGAAAAGTTCCTAACAACCAGGGCTTTAAGTGGGCCGGGTCTCACCAGTGCTGAGCACTGGCAGTTTTTTAAAGGAGGCCTCAAAACTGGTCTCTATCGGGCTCCGTTTTGAGCCTGCCACAGGAGGTCCGTTTTTTCCCGGGACTGCATTGACAGCAGGCACATCGATGTGCGCATGCTCACACTGCTCACTTCTCGCTATTTGAGAAGTCATGGCGTGACGTCATGCCAGGTGAGTGTTGTAGGGGAAGTGAAATCCTTTAAAGAGAGTCATTTTCTCTATGGATTTCCCTCCTCTTTTTAAAACTCAGCAGCAGCAACATTATCGTGGTGTCACCAGGGCTTTAAGTGGAAGCTTATTCAATATTATATACTAGCCATAGTTGCTCCTTATTTATCTTATGCAACCAACAACCATTGACAGTCAATAGTCCTGACTTGTTGTAGGTATGATGTTACTTGTTGTATCATATATCTGGATGCAATGACAGAAACAGCAAAATACAAGACGGGCGGCACACTATGCTAAGCACAGATTTTTAGCATACGCGTTTTTAAACCACGCCCTTAATTACATTGGTCACGACCCTTCGAGAGACCCCCCCATTTTTTCATTCCACTTAAAGCCCTGCTAACAACTACTACTTCCCTTGATTTGCAAGCACCCTGGATCTGGGTGGGTACTAGCCACTGGGCTGCAGACCGTTTGCTATTAGAAAACCTTTTAGGTGCCGGAGCCATCACTTTCACCTTTTCATTGAATTAAATGACTTAAATTTAATTATCTTAATTGAATTGTGTTATCTTTGTTTGTTCCAGTTGAAATTCCAAAGCAAGCCTTTCCCTGGGTCACATCTACTGGAGCGTTGCTCGGTTGCAGAAGAAAATGATTTTCTCCAGGGAAGCTAAATGTAAACTGTTCTATAAGCACTAATTGCCATACTGGACTTTAGAATCATGGAGCCTTACAAAAAAAAAAAACGCGCCATGAGTATCATCAAAAAGTGAAATCTCAAATTGGTTTCTTAGTTGGAGATAGAGGCACTCTAGAACAAGGAGACATTGAATAAAACATTCCCCATACTTTACAAATCTCATCTGTTTAAGGGGAGCAAAATCTTTCCTGTCAAAATAAAAAGGGCTGGTCATATGTTCGACTATCAATTAATTGGAACATATATGTTAAATGTCTGTGGTGGTCTCAGGCCAGATCTTGGTGTGCTGATTTATCTGTTGTATATAGAATGTCCCCCATTCACGCACATGAACACAAAAATAATTCAGTGCACAGTGAGAAACTGGCTGGTGCCCAAATAAAGAGGACAAGAAATGTTGGACTCGATTGGTAAATCCATGCATTCATGACTCTTCAGAATTAAAAAAAAATAAGATAACCAAAATCTGTAACATAAAATAGTTCGAACCGCATTGCAAGAAAGAAGTTTTTGAGTATTCTTATCGACCTTAAATCAGAACTTACCACGAGCTGCTAGACAATACGGGATGCCACCCTAAATCCATTTTCAATCATTCAAAACTAAGGAACAAAGGCGTGAGAACCCATATTGTGCTTTAGAAGGAAGACCTTTGCTCAGACCACAGACGAGCTTCCTCCTTCTTGGCGTTCATTGCAACAGTGTGGAACCTGCATTCTTTGGCTCACAAAGCCCAGTTTACAGTGGCAGGGCCTTGGGTTACGGCTCTGCCCAAAGAATTAGCTTGCGCTGTATGAAGGGAAAGTGCGGTGTACCAGAGTTAGTATTTGCAGAGCACACACTGTTTGAGAGCAGAGCATGATGTATTAAAATATCACGGGGGAGTTTTACTTCTATTACATGGTACAGTGGATGCCATTATATCACTATTGTTTGATAAAGGAAGCACAAGGGGTTCCTCCTATTGTGTGCAAACAGCTCAATTGTTTGCTTAGAAAATAGCCCGGACATGCCAGGCTTGGTAGCTCAGTTAACTAAAGCAGCCAGTGCGAGAATCTGTGTTTGAACTCATGGCCAGAGGTTCAACTCGCAGCAGTGGTGTCTGGCTCGTACCGAGGGTGGTTGGCGAGGGGGCACAAAAAAGAAATAAATAAACGGACTTTCACACTTGCCACGCGACGTCGTCCTCCCTCGGGTGTCTTCTCCCCTCCTGGAAGCTCCAGACCAGGAGAATGCACTACCCAATCCTGGCACTGTTCTCACAGCATTCGAGCAGCGCCTGGATTGGATAGGGCAGGCTCTATCAACGCTCCTAAGAGCGCTGGAGGCCTGCGCTTTCTCAAATCCAGCTGTGTAGGAAAGCTGGGGTTGGAGTAATTTAAAATGTGCATGTCTGACTGCCCCAAGACAGCCGGCCAAAGAGACATTTTAAAGTGCCCAGCTCCCCCATCCTGACACTTTGTTCAGGATGGGTTGCTGAAAAATAAAATGACAATAAATAAACCTAATTCCCATCTTATTTTTCAGCTCTGGGGCTTATGGGGCGACGCTACTCTGCTCAAATGGAGTGATATACCAGTGGGTCCATTAAAGGTTTTCATTCTTCCAAGGTCGATAATAAGATTACCATCGAACTGGGTAACAATAAACATCTGTTATCTTTGGATAGCGTGGCGCCTAGGACTCCCCTGGGGAGAATGCTCGCTTTACAATCGTGGCTGTTATGATAACACATAAGTAGGTGACAATATTCTTGGAGGTGCATGGGTCGTGCACCCAAAACCATTTTATAATTCTTTTCCATCTCTATGCCACAGGCACCTCTAGCATAACTAAACTGGTTCCTCATGACTTAAAAAAACTCAATTATTTTCACTACCTTGTCAATACTTTTACACTCCATAAAAAGTAGTCATGCGCCTTTCCTGGAAAGACCAGCTAAACATACCAGGGAGGAACATTTATCCGTGGTACAAGCCTGAATGTGACACAGTAAAAAAATGCAAAAGTGTTATCATCTACATCACGGGAGAATAAAATGATTTCGAAATTAAATGAGCTAAATACAGCATGTGGCATACTCTGTTCAAAAATAAATATAACCTGCTAAAGTAAGAATAACTAACATTAATTTAATGAGGCATATCTTTTTCCAAATCTGCTGATTTTTTTTTTTTAACAGATGCACTAGTTTGCCCTGTTGACGACCCCAAAGGCAGTCTATATGCCGCCCCTGCAGATGTTGGTGTGTACATCGAGGGCATGTGGGTCCTATTTGCACAGATTTTTGTACGAGTTACTTGCTTCTGGTGTACTCCAGACTCATGAATTTCATGGAGGAAGTAAAACTCATGGGAGAAAGATCTGTATGTAGTATTTGTACAGCACAAACCTGGCTGGAAGGCAGCAGAGCATTGTAGACTGTGAAAAGCAAAGATATAATCAAGGGTAATTGGAGCAGAAGCTGGGCTCTGGAGGCGCAGTGTTTGTGAACAGAGGCCATTGTTTTTAGACATCCTACTTACCGAAAACCCTACCCTGTTCAATACAAAAACACACCCTTTGTCCTTCCTGCTGAAACCAAAATTCTTTAGTCACGGCTAAAAATTCTAAGAAAAAAACCAATCTACTTAACATCAATATTTTTACATTTGCAGTGGGCTTCTTCTTATCACACCAGGTAGCAGAGAGAATCCTTTACAAACTCTTAATACCCTTGTTTCATGTCTCGAAACCGGCAAGTTTTAGATTTCTGTATGCAAAAGGCCTCTTGTGGCACAAACCAAACACTTGCAGTGGGCTTGGAACCCAGCCGATGCTGTACATTGGTTGGATTTATGTCAGTCACTTGTTTGCCTTTTTGTGTTAGTGCCTCCCATTGAGCATATCCTCTTGATCAGCCTTTTGATTGGCTGACTTATATCCTTCCACTGCTCACATTTAGGCATTTTTTTCTTTTTCATTAAGCATTCCATGAGAGTGCATTTATTTATTTGAAGAGTTTATAAAAGCACACAGCTACCTCATAGGGGTTTCCCGGCGCTAGCACCGGATAGTGTTCGACAAAAGAAGTCAGGTTTTCGTCTCTCTTTGAAAAAGTGTGATTGAGGGGCATTGTGTCAGCTGTTCTGGGAGGAAGTTCCACAACTTGGGGCCCTGATATGCAAATGGGTCCCCTCCCATACCGACCGTTTTACTTTTGGAACCACACATGAGGACCGGTCACTGGAACAAAGAGGGCGGACCGGCTGATACGCTTTCACAAAGTCCTGTAGGTATTAAATGGACACATAGCACAAGGTTTTAAACCCAATATACTTTTCTATTGGGAGCCGGTGCTTAATTTGAGAGGGTGGTTTCCGGTGCTCGGCATGGGCACCTAATTGCTAGCGCCACGGCTTATGACAGTCTGCCACATGGTGGTGCTATCGAGCTAATTTAAGTAGGAGTACAATATTAGCCGTTTATTAGTTCTATTTAGATTTACATTGTCTAATACCTGCCTCCCAAGCCATTCTCACAACTTTGGGGGCCCGGAATAGCATGAATTGCCACTCTTGTAAGAATGTGATGGTTAGTAGCAGTGTTTGTACTGTCATTGGCAGCTGGCAGGAGCAATATGTGGTGCAAGCTGCAGTGACATCCCGAAAAGAGCCCCAGCAATTATTTGTTTACAAATTAAGCACAGGCCAGTACAACTCTGTGGTAAATAAAATTACCGTACTATTTTTCCATGCATTAATTATCAATAAGGATAGCTCAATCAAATGAGAGGCAGAGTCCGTGGTATCTGAGTCATACGGGCTTTAATTATGCTCTTCGAAGAACAGGACATCATGTTCCATCACCACTAAGGTTCAGGAAGGGATATTCAACGTTTTATTAACATTACACATTATATATAGTAAAACAGTATAATTGAAACGAATGCAGTAGGCGTAACAGGTGAAAAGAGGGAGATAAGAACACATGTGCGTAACAGGAGGCGTGTAAAAAGGCGTACACGTGGGCGTGCACTGGACATGTCAGAGAAACGTCACAAGAAACGTCACAAGTGGGTGGATGCATAGAGAAAGTTTGCAGAATCAGCAGAAACATTTGACCTAGATGCGCGCGCAACTGAGCATGACGTGTAACTGGGGAGAACTGGGGGCTTTGACTTTAGCACTAGTAGAGGAGACTGGTGTCTGGGATGTCAGAACGACCTGTACCTATAGCATATCTGGTATCTCATGTTTGGAGGATGTAGTGTCTGAAGCAAAAGGTCTCTCGGACAGAGGCCGTTCAGTACTGAATGCTAGTGCGTGCATAAGTGTCTTGGTGCAATGCGTGGGGCCATGGGCCTACCATGGTAACGGGTTCTGTAAATCACTTGCAAGGAGGACAGGAAGGCCGGGCCCTTTGCTCTGCAGCCGGAAATATGTTTACCTATTTCACTAGACTGGAATGTGTTTGAGGAGGCTGAGCAGATAACTGTAGGCAAAATACTGTTTTTGGCAGGCAGGCCAGGCTGAGCCGGGCACCGCTTCGCTGGGCAGGAAGTAAGGCAGAGGTCAGGGATGCATACCTAAACTACAGCTTTCAGAGACAGAAAAGACTTGGAGCCTCGATTAAGGGCCTAGCTCGACGGAGCCAGGAAACATGGAGAAAACGTGTGTGAGATTCAAAAGTGTACCATGTAAAGACGTTGGCACCATAGGCCTAAAAGCCTAATTAACAGGATTTTCTTGGGGAACTGGATAACTAACATGTTAACGTTGGACGCAAATGCATATGCGTCCTTCTAGCATGTACAGGAAGGAAGTTACATGACATACAAGGAACATGGGTGCATGGATAGGGTGCGAGTGGGGGACACATTAGCTACCTGAAAATTTCTATTACCTCAACTCCCTCAGCAGACCCACCACTGAGGTCCACTTCGGAAGCCTGTAGTGCATGCCTTTTCTTGCACTGTCGTGTGTGGAGTTTACCCCCACCAACTCTCAAAACTTGGGCACTGTTGCTTCCACTTTACCCGCCCGCATACCCTTCACTGTGCTTTCCCTACTCCTCGTATTCCTTGAAATATATGTATTATTTTACTTTCTGCTGTCAGGCTGCTCTGTATTCCATATAGTGCCTTGGTGCGCTTCAATTTCCATCCCACCCACTCCCGCTTGAGGTTCCCAAAATCCATCCTTTCTGAACAAAGCACTTAAACATTTTATGTTTTTAAGTTTTTCTAATTTTACTAGAGAACGCTTTTTAAAAAAGTTTGTATTAAACTGCTCCTTTATACATACAAACTCTGCAAACTAACCATTTGCTCTGCTGCTTTAAGTTCTGTAAATAGTGCAGTGAGGATATAAAAAAACCCTGCCTGATTTCACGTGGAGTGCATCTGATCTAATGATTTTTTACCTTGTACTTCATATTTTACTATGTTTTAGTACTTATTGTTTTATTTGATCTTTTATGGTTGTAAAATATTTACCAAATAAATATTATTTGACTTGAATTCCTGGCTATGTCAATGCTTATTTAAAATGAATTAAGAACGGTGTTCTAACTTGCACTACTTGTGATTTTTTTCTCTCGCACTTTTGACACATTGATGTGCCTTCGGTACATCTGTATTTTTGGCATCCATTTCGAATGTTTAAGTGACAATCCAATCACACGTCACCATGGCAGCTACTAAATCAGTGCAAATAAGTCTAAACCTTCCTATGGAGCATCATAGCCACACCATCTAATCCAATTTGCAAACCGCGACAGCATTAACGGTAAAGAGCAGTTTACGTTGTCCCCGTCGATGAGACTTTTCTCCCAACGGTCTGTGTTCACCAGCTGTTTTGGTGAGAACCCACTCCATATGTGGACAGGTCGGTGTATGTGCGCGTACGTTACACAGTACACAACTGAATAATTACTCAAATGAAACCCCAGAACGTGTTCTGCCTTACTAGATCGCGTAATTGAATAACAATGTGTTATTACTCGTATGTCAACGTAACGCATCATTGTGCATATTTAGCACGCTGATGCGTGACAGATATCCGGAACTGATCACGGCTTCCCTCGTTTGACGGTAGCATGTTTTCCACCGGTGTTGGTCTTTAAAACTTAAAGCGCTCCGAAGCCCCATTGCTGGCAAGTAGGAGCAATGTTTAATGTATTACCAAACAAAGCCCATAGTTTGTTTGCATGAACATGCACAAATAATTAGATTTTCACACATTGTCTTGTACGGTAACAGTTAGTAGGCACATAGAAAATGAATGCAGTCAGTAGCAAGCATTGGCAACGCCAATAAGTCTCACCTATGCAAGAGCATTGGCTTTGCCAATACGTCTTAGAAATGTTGTACAACAGACTGGCTGCTTTTCAGCATGGTTAAAAGCCACTGGAGAGTGGGGCGTCGTGGAGTTGGGTGGAGTGTTACGGCGTGGCCTATAGTAGAGTTGAGTGGCAAACAGAGGAGTTAAGTGGAGTGTCATGGAGTAGCGTACAGTGTTGTGGAGTGTCATGGAGAGGATCAGAGTGGAAGGGCGTAAAGAGGAGAGGCGCAGAGTGGAGTACAGTGTCAGAGTTGAGGAGAGAGTCTTAGAGTGGAGTGGCATAGAGTGTTGTGAAGTGGTGTAGAGGGTGTTGCATAAAGTGGAGTAGAGTGTTGTAGAGTACAGTGGCATAGAGCAGGGTAGATGGTCAGTGGAGTGGTATAAAGTTTCACATAGAGGAGTGGCATAGAGTGGAGTAGTGTGTCAGAACAGAATGAGTTGCGTGAAGAGTTGTGGAGTGGGGTAGTGTATTAGAATGGCATGGATTGGAGTAGAGTGCTGTAGAGTGGAGTGGCATAGGGTGAAGTAGAGAATCAGAGTGGAACATTCTAGAGGGCAGCATTGTAGAATGAAGTATAGTACTGTGAAGCATAGTAGAGTGGAACAGAGCAGAGTGGCCTAGAGTGAAGTAGTGCAGCGTACATTGGCATAGAGTACACTGGCTTTAGATAAAGTGGCATAGAGTGCATTTGTGTAGAGTGCAGTGCATTGGGTTTGAGTAATGTGGTGTACTGTACACTGGCATAGAGTGGTGTGAAGTGGTGCAGGGCAGAGGGGAGCAGTGCAAGGTAGAGTGGTGTGAAGTGGATTAGACTGGAGTCATGTAGAGTGTAGTGGCAAATAGTGCAGTGATGCATGAGTAGAGTGGATTAGAGTGCGCTGGCAGAGTGATAATTAGAGAGTAGAGAGGTGTACATTGCATTGGCTTAGAGTGCAGTAGAGTTATATAGAGTAAAGTGACATAGAGTAGAGTGACAGAGTGCAGTGGCGCAGAGCAGATTGGCAGATTGGCACAGAGCAGATTGGTGTAGTGTACATTGGAATAGATTGCAGTGACTTAGAGTGGTGTAGACTAGAATGCTGCTGAGTGCAGTGGTGCCAGGTGCAGTGGCATAGAGTAGATTGTTTCAGAGTAGATTGCAGTGGTGCAGAATATGTTAGCGTAGCATAGAGGGGATTGGCATAGAGTGCACTGGCGTACAGTGGA
Organism: Lissotriton vulgaris; assembly: GCF_964263255.1. Taxonomy (NCBI): domain Eukaryota; kingdom Metazoa; phylum Chordata; class Amphibia; order Caudata; family Salamandridae; genus Lissotriton; species Lissotriton vulgaris. Next base: position 907,034,101 of record NC_141689.1, on the reverse strand, counting down.
GCGGTACACAGTTCATTTGTGTAGAGAGCAGTGGCATAGAGTGCAGTGTTGCAGAGTAGGATGGCTTGGAGAGGAGAGGTGTAGAGTAGAGAGATAGAGTGGAGCGGTACAGATAAGAGTGTAGTGGCGCAGTGTGGAGGGAAGTGGCGTAGTGTGTAGTGGTGAAGAGTAGAATGCAGTGGCATGAAGTGGTGTAGATTGGGGTAACGTGGACTATGCACGGTGTGGTAGCACACTGCCATTACAGTCAACACATCTTCAATTGAAATGACTATCACATTTGCACTCACATCACATACAGTTTTACTGATCAAAGTATACAGTACACAAATGATAATGTGTAAAAGTGTCATCACCCAATGCATCGATTTGATCTTCAGCATAGTTCATTTATAGACATGTGCATTTTAATGTGTGCTAGGAAAAAAAATTAACACTGTACAGCCTTCCCCAAGCAGCCCCTAGTAGCCAGAATGATTGTCACATAAATCATCTCACTTTGAAGTCAGAGAAAGAAAACAAAAACACCAAGGTCCCTGGAAGAGACAGCCTGGAGTCTGACCTCTGACTTTAAACCCACAACAAATGTTACAAGATAAGAACAAGATTTAAAGGCATATTTACAGGTAGTGAGTTTGTGAAAGAATACAGTAAACCAGGTTGGGGAAACGGGAAGGACAAATTCGAGCTGGACAGCCTAAAGCAAATAAAGCCAGCCAAGAGAAAGCCAGAAAATATGAGTGACAAACCACAAAGCCAATGGTAAGCAAAGGGTGGAATGCATTCCTAGATCCTATGTCAACTTTCTGAATGCCTCAAGATGTCTCTAGCTAACCAGACAGCTGTGCTGTCTGGTAGTCTGCGACCTAATTAGCAAACCAGACAGCTGAGCGGTCTGGTAGGCTGCGACCTAAAAACAGTTCAGGAACGGTCCAAAAAGCGGTTTCACAAGCTCGCACTTAAGCACAGCATTGCGGTTGATTAATTAGAGCAATACAGCATTTTGCAATAAACAGTCACTTTAAAAAAGCTGCTGTCATAATGAGATTTTTTCAAATAAAAACATTTTTATTCAGTGCAAGACTTCTCATTGCTAGCAGAGTGATAGCTCCAGACTAGACTACTGAAAACCATTGCTAAGGGAGCCCCAAAAAGCAAAGAAACTGACTTGACTAGACGGGTGGACGTTAAAGCCCAAACTTGGTTTTGCTGTTAAGAAATACTTTGGCTACATGTGCCCGGGAAATGCACCCCCTCCTGTAAAGTCTCAACGAAATCGTGAATACAGAAACTTCAAGAAAGTCTTGAAAGGCCTCCTCTTCGATTGCCAGGATGACTTCAAGGGCCTCTCCTTCCAGCTACACCATCTGCAATGTTGTTTTCCCTGGGTTTGAGTGATGGAGGAATATATAAAGAAAACACACACACACACACACATATACACACACACACACACACACACACACACATATATATATATATATACACAAACACACATATGCGCACACATACACAAAACAAGATATATCAAGGAGATTTTCATAAAATGTTTGAAGACAAAAGCAACAGTCAAACACCTTGTGGGGTAAACTATACCTGAAAGTGCTTACGATTTCGCTTCACCAGAATCATAACATAAAAAACAGATCTGCACTAAAATTCACACCACAAAATCAGAACTTTACGGTGGATTACAGTAAGTGCTTGAGAAGGAAGAGTCAGGCACTAGGGTAGGACTGCACAATATTTGTAGGGCATATTAGACATTTTGGGTAGCGTACCAAAGAGCAAATTTATGCGGAAAACCATTGTTCTGCAGGGCTGGGTGGTCCTGTGGAATTTCCTAGATTGGTACTTTGGTTAAGCAGTAACCAAGGTCCTTCTCATTCTATTTTAGAAGAGCGTCCCAACACTTCCAAGTAATGGACTTAACTGATTATTGTTTAGATTTAAACGATTTGTATAGATTTACAACAATATTTGGCCAATGCAGCTGGTACACCCCATGCATTTGAAGACTGTGCCTTATCTTCTCAACATTACCAATGTCCTGACTAAGTATATTATAACCTTGCATCTTCATTACATACAGTGCAGCACATTTCTCAGAACAACGAACAACCAAACCAAAACTTGGGTCGCTGGAGTTACCCTAAATATCAACAATACACATTCATACCTGCACCTCTATTGTATCTGCTTGCGGTTCGTAGTTTGGGACAGCAATATATATTTAATATTTGACTCATTCTGCTTATAACCCTCGGTGGTCCCCCCCCTCAAGGACCTCTATACCACTCATTCCCATCCAAACATTATGACTTGGAAGCTGAGCTTGCCATCTCCCGCACCTCTCATAGAAGCAGTCATTGCTATGTCGCATTGTTGGGTAAAATCAGGTTTTCTTTTCCTTATGGCCTAAACTGGTTGAACCAAACCACTCGACAGTTGCAAACCGGAGACATCAAGCCAAGAGAAGAGTAGACGGACAGGGGAATAACAACAGGGTGAATGAGGTGATGAGATCTGTCAAGTGGACACGTCCTCATCCAATGTGTATTTCTGTGTTCCGGGTAGGCTCTTCTCCTTTCTCTTGTTGAAATAGCAGCATGCTCTAGTTTAAACACACAGCCAGCGAAATGGAAGGGAACAGGTGTAGTGCCTATGCTCCAAAACCATGCGCTACCCAACCATTCACATACTTGTTGCCTGCTGCTGAAGGCTTGACATTCCTGCCAGTAAGCACCGCAGTTAGAGCATTTAACATAAATACATAGTCCTGAAGAGAATTCCTACCTGATCAGACAACTGGTGGCTCTAGGTCCTTCACGAGGACCAGACCTTCTCCGTAAGGAAGTGAGCTTTAATAATATTAGTTAGCAACATGGTAAAGAGCCATTCTGATCCCTAACTACCAAATGCACCTAATTTGGGAGAAAGACCACATTCAGTGACATAAACAAATTCAACATGAAATCGAAAAAAGAACTGCATTGAGTGAGTACAAGCACACTCAACAAAACACAATATAAAACAATAGAACTGATATTCTGAAAAAAATCTACACACCTTTACCAATTTCAAAAATATTAATGGCACACATTTGTAGTCAGAATATAATTTAGCAGTAGCTAGAGTACGTAGACTTCAGTCTATCTAAAACAATCTGGGTTTAATCATTACATAAACTTTTTTTCATATTTGTTGTGTAGCTGCGTTTTCTGGCAAGACCTTCATTTGCCAGTAATCTTCAGACTGCAGCAGGTCTGGTTTGGCACATAGTTTAAGGTGTGATGTTATTTCTCTTGTTCGTTCGTGTGAGATGAGAAACTGGCAGTTTTGGCAAGAAGCTCTCTCAGGAATGCAAGTTGTTTAGAAATAGGTTAAATAGATTTTACGACCCAACCGATGTCCTCAAAGTTTTTATCCCAGTTTGCTGGTTTGCCAAATAAGTTAATATTCTGTCAAGTGTAGTGACTACATAATGTTAATCGTGTTAAATAACGTGCACCTTTGCTATACGAATGACCTCCCAGCACTTTAAAATGTGTATGTGTGATTTAGACACCAGAGCATATTAAGGGGAGCGCTCAGTCTCTCCTGCTACGCTGCCTGCGTCTCAGGCCATGCGTCTCACCGCCGTGACAGAGTAGGGGTACTTCCCTGCACTCTTCCCTTTGGCCACCAGTCTTTCGTGGATCATTGCTGTAGTGAATGGTGCTATTCAGAGACAAACATCTGGTTTCCTATGGAATAACAAAACAGCTAGAATGTCCCTTTGTAAACTTAAAAAACCTAAATATATGGGAGGAGTTAATTTTTCAGATTTGTATTTGTATAATTCTGCATTCTTTCTTAAACAATCTGCTTTTCTTTTATCTGACAATCAGTCTGACATTATACTTTACCCCTTATGGGTAGAAGTTGAAAAATCTCTTTTTCATCTGTTTTCGTTTGAAGAATTTATTTAAAATTTACCCACACTCCCTCCTCTTGAACTTTTCCCATTCTTAAAAATGCTCGAAAGGTTTTCCACCTATTCTTTTCCACTTCACAAGAGGTCTGTTCACAATTTTTAAACTCACCACTTTGGTGACCTAAATATATCAAATTTAATAATAAATGTATCTTTTGGAAGGATTGGTTTGGTTGTGGCCTTAAATGGTCTCATCAGCTTTTATTAGATGGAGTATGAATTCCATTGCCAATAATGCAATCTCGTTTTTCTCTTCCCTCATCATATCAACCCAGATATGTATCTTTGTTTGTAACAACTCAATCTTCTTATAATAACTTATCCTCCAAACTTCCACATGTCCCACCATCTTCTAACATAACTTCAATTGTATGCAATACACCCTCTGCCTCTCAAATCTATAACGTTTTAACTAACATTCCTCTTCTGCAAACTAAGTTAGAAGTTGAGCATAGTTGGGAATCTGATTTAGGTGAGTCGTTCACCATTTCACTCTGGAACAAAATGTGGGCTAAAATACAGACGTTCTCTAGAGCTAACACAACGCAGACCTTATTTTTTGTTTATAATAGACTTCTCAACACTCCTGTTAAACTTCACAAGATTGACTCAAGCATTCCCTCTACTTGTTGGTCTTGTACTAATCCATCTGCGGACCTCAAGCATATGTTATTTGATTGTCCACTCATTCAATCTTTTTGGATTACAATCTGGCAACACATTAACAATATTTTCCGCACTCCTATTCCATTTTCCTTTACTCATATTTTTCTGGGGAGCATTTCTGAAGTTTGGTCATCACAAACCACCGAGATATAGATTATTGATGTACTCCTTGCTGTTGCTTTTCAACAAATTACAAAATCATGGAAGAATACAGCTGCAGTTTCTTTCCAGACATGGTGGTACGGAGTCCGCTATAATCATAGGTTGGATAGAGCCTATGTATCCTATCTCGCTTGCAATTAAGAGAGACCTACTTTGGTTACCTGTCACAAACTTTTTAAATGTATCTGCTAAAAATATGTCCTTACATGAACCCTCCGTTGAAGAAGTCCCTAAACCACCTTGACTTTTGTAACCTTTTGTTGTTTAATTATTACCACTTTATTGTTGTATGCTTGTATAATGCATTAGGAACATGTTTACTGTAATATTGTTTGCTTATACAGTTTTATTATATACGTTCCTTTTTTCATTCTTTTCCCCCTTCTTTCCTTTCCTTTTTTTCCCCATTCTCTTCCTTTTTCTAATAAGATGTATTCCTCTTTTTCTAGTTTAAATATTAATCTTGTATTATCTGTATTATGTTTATATTTCTTTTCATTCATCAAATAAAACTCATTTAAAACTTTAAAAAAGAGACACATCTGGACTAAACGTTAGTGCGGTTTTAAATAATTTGAAGTTACCAGTCACATACTTAGGGCTGCTTGCTGCTACACCCTGATGGAATTTTAAAAAGAGAAAAGCAACAACACACACAAACTAATCTCCATTGATCGTATTTGACTTAGATGCCCATATTTCACTTATGGCTGATTACAGTTAAAATTTTCAGGCAGCAGCCATAGTGAGTGTACAGTTTTCTGATGAAATTGAGAATTTGAGAATAAAGCTTAGGCTCCAATCAAGTCTATAAACATAGATGCAGCCATAACCATAAATACTGGAAGACTCAAAGTGTTCAGGAATCAAGACAACCATCCATAGCAAAAAATATACATATATACCGACATCCCACACATCTGCAGAGCCAGAAAGGGAGGAAGCTCCTTCTCCTACATCGCGGCCAAGACATGGAACAAACTCCCCCTCAGTATCAGACAAACCCCTCCCTGCAAGCATTCAGGAAGAGCCTCAATACCTGGCTCTTCGGATGAGCCAGAGCTGTCCGATTTCCCCCCTCCCCACAGCGTCACAAGGCCCTCACGGGTGGGTAGTGCGCTTCACAAATCCCGATTGGTTGATTGAGAACATATAATTATAAAATTATGTAAAATCAAAAGGCCAAGGCTAACACTCAAAAATGTATATTATTCAAAATCGAAAACCAGATCACTCTCTCATACCAATATGTTACTGCATATTAATTTGGGGCTAATTCACTAAGCTTTTTTCCAACAAACAAAATGAGGAAGCCAATAACTCATTTATTTAGATTCAATGATTCTTCCTTGTTTCTGACTCAGACAGTTTTTAGTTATTCATTGTCAAAGTCAGCCCCTTGCTCACTACTGATTGCCTTTCTTGCCAATCCCTTTTACTTGCTTCTTGTTTGAGGTCTTTCCTTTCTCTTCTTTTAGTTTGTTCCTAGTCTGAAGAACAGCTTCCTTACCATCTTTTTGATTGAAAGACCTGTATCCCTCCACTGTCTATCATAAGAGAACTACTGGTTTCGTTTTCTATTTGAGCACATTATGATAGTGCATGTGTTCTCTTGCTCATCCTTGTGTGCTGCTTCCCGAGTCAAATTCCCCCTGCGCTCTCCATGTTGTTGCCCCCACCCAATCGATAGCTCCTCCTCAGTCCTGCTTAGTTTAGTTTTCTGATTTTAATTTATACCCCCAACCCAGCTTCTTCCCTGCCCTCCCTATCCCATTGCTGCTCCCACCACTCGTCAGTGGACACTGGGTAGTTCTCAAATCAAATTTCAAAGCTTTATTTTACATCAGTCATAAAAGCAATTGCACCCTATCACTATACAATAAATACTAATCTACATACAAAAGAATTAAAACAAGAATTAAACATTTATAAGTCGAATACAATATGCTTTTGAACATTATTAAGGTCAACATTGATCTTTGCTCACAAATAAGAACTCTATTAAAAATATAGTCATCATTACAATACATCACGGCATTTTTCCTAGTAAAGTGCGTGTTCGGATCACCCAAGCCCAGGACAAGAACTTTGCAACAGCAATTACGAACAATAGAGAACAATCAGTCTCCAGAATTCTAAGTGCCGTCGCTTGGTTACGTGTCCCCATATTGAGGCAGACAGGTCTTATCCATTTATGCCGTGGGTTTGCATATAAAGGACAACAAAACAATATATGGGAGACATGCTCAACTTTATCTCTGCAGTGGTAACAATGCTCATCCCAAGATGTAGACCATTTCTTTTTAAACACGTTAACTGGGAGCGATCCAACTCTAAACTGAAAGTACAGTTTTCTGTCATGGGGCTTCTCAATCAAGTCCCAATATGCTTCACACAGAGGAGACATTTTTAAGTCCAAAAAACGTCTCGACATCGAACAGCTAGTACCTTTGGTAAAAGTTCTAAAATTCACCATCTCCCAATAGATCTGTTTTAGCTCGGTCTTTGAGGGAAAACAAGACACATTTTGGTTACCCCACAGGTGGTCTAGTTTTAGCTCTGTCAATAACCCTCGTAGTTCTTTCAACCAGGCTATTTTATGAAACTGGTCAAATGAATCCACATCAGTCAACGCTGTGGCATAGTGGGCTAGCTCCGGGGTCACCATTAACCGCCTCCAATATAACAGTGGACGCAACCTTGCTAGGTCCGCAATATTTTTCCTACCAAGATCCAGTTTTAGGGGAATAGTAGGCGTACTTTGGGCACCCCTACCAAACCCCTAAGAAACTTATTTTCTGCTGTAGTCAGGTTTACTAGGTTACTAAATCCCCATAACTCTGAACCGTATAAACTGGCGCTTATTGCTTTCATTTGCTAGATCTCAAGCACACAATTTACCGGTTTAGTTAGAGAAGCTCTATGTTTTAATAGTAATGCTCCTGCTATTTGACTAAACTTTAGTACTGCAGTATCAGTGTGAGTCTTCCGTTTCATGTTCCCCTGAATAGTTATTCCAAGGTAGGTAAAAGCATCTACTTGCTCAAGGGGTGTGCCTTTATAGGTAATTGTACCCTTAAATAGTGTCCGGCAGTTCATGCACATAAACTTGGTCTTGCTAGTGTTTAATTCTAAACCTCGCAAGTCACAGAACTCCCCGAATGCATTTACCGCCTTTTGAAGACCGCTTGGTGTGCGTGATAAAATAAGCGTGTCGTCCGCAAACATAAGGACGGGAACATGCGAGCCAGCTATTATTGGGGCATCAGAGGGGGACATTCTCAGAAAGTCTACTATGCCATTTATGTATATCGAGAACAGTGTGGGCGCTAGTACGCAACCTTGCCTCACCCCGCGCTCTACCGGGAAGGGCTCAGTTACTTCTCCCTGCGACCCCCATCTAATTTTGGCATAGTTATTTTCATGCAATCGAATAATGAGTGTGAGGAGTTCCTGGGTAATCCCTGCGTCGGCTAAGACTTTCCAAAGCTTGTCCCTAGGGACCAAGTCAAAAGCTGACTTTAGGTCCACAAAGACAGCATACAAAGGAACATTTTTTAGGGTGACATTCCTCCAATACAAAGCAATAAAATAAAAAACCTGGTCTATAGAGCTTGTCAAAGGACGGAACCCTGCTTGGTATGGAGACAGAATATTATTTTCATCAATCCATACTTGAAGCTTGTTCTGAACCATACGACCCATCAGTTTCTGGGCAGAATCTATTAGACTGATTGGTCTATAGTTACAGGGAAGGGATTTATCCCCTTTTTTAAAAACAGGTATAATTTCCGCTCCTTTCCAGGACAGGGGAACTTCACCACCCATTGCCAAAGCATTGGCAAGCCAAAAAAAGTATTTACACCATGCATTTCTATCATTTAAGTAAACATCTGCCTGTATACCATCCATGCCAGGCGCTCTTCCCCCCGTTACACAGTCAAGGGCAAGACTTACATCCTCTTCATTAAATACATTGCACTTGAAATAAACAGTTGGTGGCAGGGCTACACAAGCTAGCGATTGGTTACGAGCATATTGTGGTTTAAAAAATTCTAACCAATCATCAACGGCAACATGGTTTTGGGGAGAGGCAGCCGACCCTCCCCTACCCCACTTTACCTTAGACCAAAATACCTTTGAGTCTTTGGCCGCACATGCAAGTTTAAGCTCGCACCATAATTCCTAGTCCCACCGCTTCTTTGCTTGCTTTTGTGTACATCTGTAGACGTCCCTAGCTTCTCTTACAGCAGCAGCATTCCCCAATTTGAGTGCTCTATTAAGTTTGTGCCGTGCCTGCCTACAGCTTTTGTCATACCACCCCTGACATCTTTGGTGTTTTTTACACTTGTTACTACTTGCTGGTTTTAAAAAGAATGTTTGAAGTGTAAGAAAAAGTTTGTTGCGGGCCTCCATCACAATGTCTCGGAAGTTGGTGTTACGTGAAAGAGAGTTTAGGCGGTTTACTCCCTCTCCTACTACTTTCTTAAGTTCGTCTAGCTTCCCCTCATCCTCTACTAGCTTTCCCCCTTTTAGATGGCGCTGATTATTTGAACTTACTAAATCCAGGGTCACCCTTTCATCTTCTGGACTTCCCTCCCTTTCCTCTATGTAGGGCTTGAAGACCATGCACAGCGGATTATGATCGCTTTCCATTCTTTTCTCTACGGACAGGTCTATCAGTTTATTCCAGGCCCTGATATCTATCAGGAAATAATCAATTCTACTACATGCCCGCCCATTATCAAACGTGTTGTTTCCAGCACGATCAGAGAGTGTGCAACCATTTGCGGCTCTAAGCCCTCTGGATAGACAGAGGCTCTTCACTTGAATAGCCACCGTACTCCAACTTTTGACTGCAGCAATCTCAAGCTGGGGGATGCCCCATTTACTGTCCTCTTCCTCAGCGAGGAATTTATCTTCCTGTCCCAGGGGTTCGAAAGTAGTGTTTAGATCCCCCCCAATGATAATACACTGTTCTATGGGCAGGGATTCCAGCTCCTGTTCAAGGACCTTTATTACTTCTGAGGACTATCCCCCTTTAACCCCCCTAGCGTATATATTAAAAAGGGCTAGGCGTTCACCATTGTTCCATCTAATGATGACTGACAGGATATCCCCAGTAGGTAGCATTTTTTGTTTAATCGTACAATTCAATGATTGACGAATCCAGATCAGCATACCATCTGAAGGTCTACCTTTACCAGTTGCCACTGCAGGGATGAAAAAATTGAGGTACCCCACCCGGTGCACAGGACTTAGTGACCATGTTTCTTGGAGCAATATAATATCATACAGGTCAATGAAGGCACACCAATCAGGTGATGTGACTTTGCTCGCTATCCCTGCAATGTTCCAGGAAATGAAGGACAGTGATTGATTATCTCCTGTAGACCCTGTTTTGACTGATCTTGGGAGATCGCTAACAGTTGGATTCTGTGATGAGATATTTGTGGCTAGCGATTTTAAGGAGCCAACCCGTGCTTCATCCAGGTGCGATACAATTGTTGGATCACTGTCGTTACCCCGGGCTGATTTACTATGCCCCTCCAAATTTAATAATCTCCCCACACTTTTCCTACTATCAGATGTGAGCTTACTATTGTCTAACTGTATCAGAGCTAAAGGACCCTCCTTACTAATGTTACCATTATCTATTTTCACAGGGTTCGGGTGTCCTAACATATTATGTTGATGAGTGAGTCAGTCGCACTCACTTAAGTTTGATAGGGCGGTGAATCTGTTTTCGAGGTTTATACCCCAGTCACATCTTTGGGCACCTCCAACCCCGCCCCCGCTCTCACCCCCACCCCTTCTATGTGACACTGTGGTCCATTTGGTCCTCACTGGGTAGTTCTAATTAGGACCACTTTTCTGTAGGAAATGCATTTTTTGGTTTGCTTATAACGTTGGCGGAGATAGACGTATCTTCATGACACTTTCCCCCCAAAAATTTCTATCACCCCCAGCTCTTCCCTGAAACGGTTCAGAGTGATCTGCTAAACAGGGGCAATAAAAAGAGGAGCCCCAACACATATTTTCCCCACTCATTTAGCTATAGGAAAGTTAAACACAGCTACAGCCAAAATGGCTGAATGGAATTACATCACATTTGGCAGAAAGCTGGATCTCGATTCAGCAAGCGTGGTTTTAGTGATTTGGCATCAATACGTTCAGTAGTTTTTGAGACATTAAGGCTCAAAAGCTTTGTGTATTTCACAATACGTAGGATCCGCGGAGCAGACAAATCCAATATAAGATCCGACTGGCTGGTATCACATCAATAAGATGTGGCAGCAATCGTTTTCGGACTCTGGACTTAGTCCCCTGTCCTGAAAATAAGGGAAACAAGCATTTACAATGCAATGGTCTCGGCATTATTAAAGGTAGAGCTATAGGCATTGCTTATGACATTTTTTTTTTACAATCATAAATAAATGGCATTGTCATTTACAATGCCAATAGCAAGCCAGCCAGGGTGCAGGGAAGCAAGCACAGCCACGGTGCAGGGAAGCAAGTACAGCCAGGGTGCAGGGAAGCAAGCACAGCCAGGGGGCAGGGAAGAAAGCACAGCCAGGGTGCAGGGGAGCAAGCACTGCCAGGGTGCAGAGAAGCAAGCACAGCCAGGGTGCAGAGAAGCAAGCACAGCCAGGGTGCAGAGAAGCAAGCACAGCCAGGGTGCAGAGAAGCAAGCACAGCCAGGGTGCAGAGAAGCAAGCACAGCCAGGGTGCAGAGAAGCAAGCACAGCCAGGGAGCAGGGAAGCAAGCACAGCCAGGGTGCAGGGAAGCAAGCACAGCCAGGGTGCAGGGAAGCAAGCACAGCCAGGGTGCAGGGAAGCAAGCACAGCCAGGGTGCAGGGAAGCAAGCACAGCCAGGGTGCAGGGAAGCAAGGACAGCCAGGGTGCAGGGAAGCAAGGACAGCCAGGGTGCAGGGGAGCAAGCACAGCCAGGGTGCAGGGGAGCAAGCACAGCCAGGGTGCAGGGGAGCAAGCACAGCCAGGGTGCAGGGGAGCAAGCACAGCCAGGGTGCAGAGAGGCAAGCACAGTCAGGGTGCAGGGAAGCAAGCACAGCCAGGGTGCAGGGAAGCAAGCACAGCCAGGGTGCAGGGAAGCAAGCACAGCCACGGTGCAGGGGAGCAAGCACAGCCAGGGTGCAGGGGAGCAAAGCCGACTATTACAGGTGCCTCCAATTTATGTCCAGATCTTGGGGCTATCCATACGAGAAACTGCCATGCAGTTAGTATATTAATAAAAATGACAAATTTTCACATTTTGTTTTTAGCCTCACAGCTGCCCTCCCGGACCTAGATTGAACACCGATGCTCTGTACAGCCAGGCCAGAAGGATTGCTCAGCGAGTTAAACATTCACCACCGAGATAAGGAGGTCCTTGTGTTTGAATTGAGGCAACGCCTGACTCAGCCTTCCATGCTCTGTACAGCCAGAAGGATTGCTCAGCGAGTTAAACATTCACCACCGAGATAAGGAGGTCCTTGTGTTTGAATTGAGGCAACGCCCGACTCAGCCTTCCATGCTCTGTACAGCCAGAAGGATTGCTCAGCGAGTTAAACATTGACCACCGAGATAAGGAGGTCCTTGTGTTTGAATTGAGGCAACGCCTGACTCAGCCTTCCATGTTTCTAAAATTGGCCAATAATATACCATTACAAGAGATCTCTTGTTTACAGAGCTAAATGAACTCGTCTTTAGATCGGCATGACACCCTTTAGAAACAGAAGGTATTATAACAGAGCCTATGTGAGGAGGCCGGTTGCACCTTATATATACACATATATATCTACATTGCCTTGTGAATGTGTAAAAAAAGAATGCATGATGTCGGAGTGAACCGTGCCAATACTAAATCATTCATTCAGGACCATTATAACCCTTTATTGGTTTGTAATGCTCAGCAGGGCGCTGCCACAGACCCCTTCCGAACAAAATGCAAATCCTGGTTCAGAAATAGAAGTGTGGGCAGGGTCTTTTGTAGAAAAGTCACGAGTAGAGGGAACGTGGGGGTGGTGGGGGGCGACAAGTGTTAGTAAGTCTGTGACAGCGCAGGCGGCTGGACATCTGCGGCAGGTCAAGGCGGGGGCATTCCGTAGCAGCCAGGGCTCTGGGAAGTTTTATGGGACAAAGGCTGTCAGCAGCAGTTGACCACCTACCCCTCGAGCGGCCGGTGGTGCGGGCGGGTCTCTCGTGCCATATGGCCCTTGGAACCATTGGGGTAGCCTGAAACGTGATCATCTGCATAATGACGCGTGAGGGGACTGTTTATGAGGGATGGGGAGAAGGGGGGGGGGGGTCAAGTGCAGGAGGGTCGGTGGTCTAGACAGAGGCTAGCGGTAGATGGGACTCGGTATTCATTTCCGTTTCTATGCTTTGCCTTAAATCAGGGGTGTCCAACGCCAGCCTGGGTGGGCGGATCCATGCCAGATTTAGCCACCGGAGCCCTTCACCTTTCACCCTTGATGATTAAATTAGAATTCGCGAATAACGTCAGGCGAAATTCTTAATTCTATGGATATCTAACTACCAGGCACGCTGGCTTCTCGCTGGGGTAAGGACTAAAGAGTGTGGAAGCACGTGGGATGGCAGTGCCACCAACCGCACACTGCATTCTGGTATATGTAGTTACTTGTGCCATTTAAAATGGCGCAGCATTTAAAACGCATCGCCCAAAAAAATAAAGGGCACTGGATTAGTTGTGTGCCCCACAAGACTAGGGTTCAGTGTGGTTCTCGAGTGTAGCGCGATGTGGCTTAAATGTATTAAGATTTTCGCAGGTAAACAATTGTTAAAAGTTTGCAAGATGTTTAGTAAAGGACGATTTTCTATTTGTCAAGACGTCCACCTGTACACAAACTCTCAACCCCCTACCCTCAAAAGAGGCAAGGTGTGTGTACAGCATGATGTGGCCTCTCCTTCAGGCTGAGCTTTCCTAAAATGTTACCGATTAATGTAGGTGTGGATGCACAAGAAAGTGCAAGGTCGTTTTATGGACACAACGCATCTTTACACGGCTGTGGCTGTAAAACCAGAAGGATTTAAGTAAAATCATGTGAATTTATAATTTTACCCTGCATCCTTCGAAACGAACCCACTGTATCCGGGCCCGCATTTGTATCTATTAAGGGAGCTAAGGTAGAAGGAGAGAGCGTGATCAGCCAAAGATCACACGGTTTTGTCACATGGAGTAAGCTGGGGTTCAACCCAGGTTTCCCGGTCCAAAGTGGCATCTGAACAACTAGACCAGATCTACTCTTGTTAAAGCCTCACACATTCAGAAGCTGAATGAGCCTGCGTTCATGAGGTCTGAAAATAATATACAAGAAAATGACGGAGTCCCGAGTACTAATCCTATTATTATGAAGTGAACAGAGCCAGTTCTAAGTGCTAAAGAAATTGTTCAGCCCTGCCCCGAGCCTCCACGCTAAAGCTGCATGCCACATACCTGCACCATGTCCTCCGGCAGCAGCCAGTCGCCTCCGGAGGGGGTCTTTAGAGAGTCCTCTCCATAGAGACCCGGGCCGCCCCGCGGGCCCCAGGCTGCAGTGGTTTGAGCTGGGCGAAAACGGGAGGTTCCTGCTAGTGCATTCCCGGGTAGAGACGCTGCGGGAGGACATGCTCCAGGGTGTACTCCCCGGCCCCACACACCGCAGCCCCCCTCGCACCCCTCTGAAGCGCCTCGCTGCCTTGTGTAGCAGTGGGTAGGCGCCAGCAGAGGCTCAGAAGTGTAATCACACCGGTGCCGGCGGCTGCTCTGGGCCGAGATCCCTCGTCATGGGGGTGTGTGCAGCGCTGGGATGATGTCTGGCCGGTGCTGGGAGCGCCCGCACCAGCGGAGCCCAGAAAAGCCGGTTCCACCCGTTTTGGGGCAAAAAGCAGAAGTCCGTCCATGGGGGGGGGGGGGGGGTGCGCTGGGCACGAGTTTCCGTCCAGATCGTATAGCGCCGAGGGAGGGCTGGAGGTGAGGCGCGGACCATGGGCAGAGGCAACGGGCAAATTATGAGGTCTCTTCTGTCACAGACGAGGACGCCACCCCGCCCCATACCAGACACCGGACCAGGGCGGCGAATCAAAGCACGGACGCACATTCACCCCTGCCCCAGAACAGAGCACATGGTATCGGTCAGCGTGGACTCCTCAGCCCTGCAGAACAGGACCGGGACTGTAGCAGTCAGAGCGGAGCCTTAGAGAACAGAGGAGAGGGTGAGAGGAGGGGCAGAGCAGGCGGAACGGAAGAGAGGCAGAGAGACTCCGAGCAGAGAGCAGGCACGGAGTGTGGAGAGGACAGCGAGGAACGGCTCACCTTCACTGCGAAGGAACCAAAATGGCGGCAGTCAGCTTCAGTGTTTTTCAGATTCGGGGGCGTGGTTTTGCTGTTTTGAGTGACAGACAACGTCACTGTCTAAAGAACAGCAAAATTTACGCCCCCGAATCCGAAAAAGACGGGGCTACATCGGAGTGACACATCTCTCCTCCAATGGCTGGCCTCTGTTTAGGAAGCCAGCCAATGAAGGAGAGACGGAGCAGGCAGGCGGGACCTACAGCGCTACTAAGACTCATTAAATCTCCGGCCTAAGACTGCGCAAGCGCAGCCTTTTAGGCCTCCGACCTAAAAACATATTGGAGGGGAGGTGGGGGCTGGGGAGGCATACCCTGCCCCCTTAGGACTGTTTTTTTAAATTCAATGTTACCGCAAATTCACGGTGGATCCATAAATCAGTGTTAATTTAAAAATGACCTGGTTCATGCAGATTAAAAAAACAAAAACGGCCCGATGGGGAGGGCATGGACCCGGGCAGCAGTACATTCTATTTTATAGAGGTGGGAGTCATGCCGGTCTTTCCCTGAGCCTCCATGAGACCCCAGGGGCCCCATCCCTGGGGCTGATATGTAAATAAAGGAGAGGGGTGCATGGCCCTCCTCTCAGAGCCTAATTGAGTCCCAACAGGGAGTATTTACTGCACAAGTTGTATGGAGTGCTCTGGATAAGGACTACAGTTTATTTTATTAGAGCACCTGTGCAGGCATCTCCCAACAAAGCAGAGACATATGGGAGATGTCCGGACCAGGCACTAAGCACAAGTCCCTCACTCCTGGGTGACTTCTCCCCCTCCTCACTTTACCCTCCTGAGAAGAACTACTTGTTTTTATGTAGCGCTTCATACCGCATGTCTACTGCCTCTAAGCACTGTAAATAACAGGTGTTATTTTACTAACCTCAGACCAATGGAAGCCTGAGCCAGCTGGGATTTCATCTCATGAAGTGCAGGTCATTGCAGAACCAAGCTTGTGGGGCGGTGCTTAATTTGAGCCGTTGGTTTCGGCACAGACACTTAATTGTCAACAGCAGCCGTTATGACAGGTGCCACATGGGGGCACTGTTTGTGTAATATAGAGATGAGCACCACAACAGTTGTTTATTAACACCTTAGCTGCTTTGGAACGTCCAGCTCCAGTGCTGAACGTTCCATTGCGCAGGTGCAGCTGGAACGTCCAACGGCCGACGGCAGCACTCCCGAGGTAGTGGTGCCGTCGGCCGTCGGTATAGGCGCAGCACTTAAGAGGTTAATCAATTAGACATTACAACTACTAATACGTACCTCTCAAACCATTGTTATAGCCTCAAACAGTCTGAAATGTCACACTTGTAGCTGTGTGATGGTTAGTAGTTTTGTTGATACTTTCATTGGCAGCGCTGGCAGGGGCAATGAGTGGTGCAAGCTGTGGTGGCCTCTTGACGAGGGTCCTGCCACTGTTTTTTTAATACAAATTAAGCACTATCTGTACCACCCCCTCCCCCCATAAAGAATCACAAAAAAAACGTAGTCAATACTTACTAGAATACCTTTTCTAGACATTCCAAATATGTTGGATTGAACTGGCTTCTAGGAGTGGTTCTGCAGAGGAAGAGGGTTTGCCATTGGGAAATTACTTCTATTTGTATGGTTCTGGGGATATGCAGGAGCACGACCAAACAACTGAATAATGCAGTGCTGGTCAAAAAGGTGGAACACCTTCGGAAGGAATTCCAATAAAAACACTCTTCAGTGGTTGGCTGAGCAGCAAGCGCATAAGTATCACTTTCGTACAACTGTATCACCATGCATCCTAAATACTTTACCTTCCAAAAAGGAATTCCATTCCTTCCATCTTCGCTTCTAAATACTGGCACACAATACAAGCTGCAAAGAGGTTAGTGTGACAAACGGGATTGTACAAGACCTCCTGCTTCAACCCCCATCACAACCTAACCAACTCTTGACATGCAACAGTGCTTGCTGCAACTCAGACAAGACGTTGCCATAGGTTTAAAGAAATTGCAACCATATTCTAACAACTTGCCAAGCCATGATGCATACTACGATGGGAGGGATATTAAGAAATAGCTTTAGAACACTACAACACATTTGTTACATAAACACTAAATACAATACCATTTAGAATGTTCCAGTGTAATGCACAGTGAAGTTACAGAATCTCAAGACTCTTTAAACTGAGGCTTCGCTTATGTGTTTGTGTTTTTTTAAAACCCAGAAGCTATAAATCTAAGTTTTTTCTTTGAACATAGAAACTTACAAGTTTCAGCTTGGTTGGTATTTCTACTTTTTAACCCTAAGTGGTCTCTTCAATGTGCTAAAAGTGTCCGCAGGCAGTTCAACTTCCGAAGGCTGTCAAGAGTGCTAAGAGATCAATGTGTGAAATGTTAAAATGTAATAGAAACTGTTTGACGCTTTCCATTAGAAATATACGCCTAAAAAGATAAATTCGCCAGTGTTGCCCTCAAAAGTAAATTCTGCATAAACTCTTTCTGCAACAAAAAAAACCCAACAAAAAATAATTGCTCTCTGCTTTGGAGAGCTACTTGTAGCTCACTGCGATTGTTTATTGTGCACTCAGCTTGGAAGGTTTGCTTCTGGCACTTGCTGTGCAGAACATATAATAAAATAAGGCACTTATTTTCATGGTCCATCAATAACATCCAAGAAAAAATGACATCACAAAAGTGACATGCCTCATAAATTTGCACCAAACATAAGATCAAAGAAACCGGATGGTCTGTCTACTACTTGCAGTGCAGGACATCACCCTATTATGCCATGATTCAGAACTATGCTTCACTTCCTCCATAGTGCACAATCATTAACACCTGAGGCGAGGCCCAAGGTGCCTGCATAACAAGAATCCCAAGGAAGTCGAAGGTCAACATCGTGCAACATGAGACTACGCCTCACCACTCTCTTGCGGGGGTTGCAAGAATAAGCCAATGTCGACCAGAGGAAGCCAAACACATCACGCACAGACCACCACCGTGGGGTAGAGAACCATATACAATGCAGGTAAAGCCTAACCAGACTCAAAAGGTTTAACGAATATAGAAGGGTGACCAGGAGGAGGAATTGTAAAATCAAAACCCATTCATCCTAAAAAGCATGAATGAGTGGCCACCAGTGAAGAACAGATGTATGTGGAATACCAAGTGACCATGGGTTCATGCTGGTAGCATGGAAAATGGGCCGTCCTGATTGGGCAGGAAACGCCGCCATATTGGAGTGCAGTGAGCTTCTCACGCCTCTAGGCCCTGGCTCCTCCAAACCCGCTGCACTAATACATTCTCTCCCCTGAGATTCTAAGCGACCAATCAAACTGATTCTAAGGATAGTAAGTGGCACTGTACCAACATAATTAATTAGAAAATGTTACACATACAAAGGTGTTAAGAGTGCATATCCCCAGCTTCCCCAAATGCAAGATTTAAGTGCCGATGTCGTGCACCTCTGCACCACAAACTCTTCTTTGTCTCTAGGATCTTACCACTTCATAACCTTGCCTATCCTTTAGTGTAACATTCTGCTGTTAAGGTGCAGATATATAGCGCACCAAAAATCTTCTGAGCAATCTCATTCACAAACTTCATTTCCGTTCTTGTTTTAATAGTTGATTTGAAATAATTGGGTTTCTCAATTTGCAGCAAAAATATTGTGAGAAAAAACCTGTCAAAAATGCATACTGACAAAAATAAAATGAAAAAAGTTGTGGCTATAAAAAAATGAAATGGGTCGTGCTTTAAAGAGCAAAGATAAATGTATTAGGAGCAGAAGTAAGGATGTCGTCCTACTAAAATAGAGCAGAGCAGTTAGAGTGATGTAGGTGTAAAGGATATAAGTAGGGTTTTTAGGATTCAGGGAATGGTAGCATTGAGGTGTAGTTTAGGTTTTTAGGGTTCAGGGATGGAAAAGAGTAGTAAGGACTTTTAAGGTTCAGGGAAGGTTAACGTTAAGGGGTGGTAAAGGCTATTTTGGATTCAGGGAAGAGTATAAATAAAAGGGAGGTAATTGGTTTTTAAGATTCAAGGAAGTAAGGTTAAGGTTAGTAAGGATTTTTTTAGGCTTCAGGGAAGAGTAGCATTAAGGGATATGACAGTTTCAGGCTTCCTGGAAGGATTGTGCTATGGGTAGACAAATATTCAATGTGTTCTTCCTGGTTTCTTTTGTGCATGGTAATAACCAATATGTCCACTGAAAATGTATGTTAAAAATTGTAAAACTCCTTATGATGAACTCCTTGTTGATCAAATGAATAGTTCCCTTTGGTTTTCTGGAATATACTTACTTAAAAAACACACCTGGGAGGTATTACACCCCACCACCAGCCTCCCCCAGTCTACTTGCAAGTTCACCTCTAATCTTCCTCAACTTCCTATAGGTTTTTGAGGAACACGAAGTCTAGTATTGGTGCTCTAATTAAGTTATTTATTCCCAGAGCTGTGTCCTTCTTGGTTTCGCTTTGCTCAGGCCCGGACTGGCCGTTGCGGGCACCGGGCAATCCCCCGGTGGGCCGCATGGTTGGGGGACGGTTTTGGGCCCCTGGGGGCCGTTTTATGTTACAGGGCCTTTTTTGCAGCTATGCTGCAAAAACGGCCGAAAATCGGCCCTGGCACAGAGCGCGGACGCACCCCCCCCCCCTCCACCTCCCTAACCCCAAGAGGGGGGGGGGGCGGCCGAGCACTTTGCCAGGGCCGGTTCTGGTTCCCAGTCCGGCCCTGGCTTTGCTAACAAGATTAGCATTGTGTGCAAATAGCGCCTCGCCAACGGGGATTTCCACATAATATTCCAAGTCATCCTTCCAGGATATTCTCAATCAAATAGTCATACAGGGCTTCTCCAACGCCCCTAAATGCCATTTCATTGACCTTCTATTGCATTGCATGGATGAAGTGATAAGGTGAAATCTCTAGGACTACCAGCACTGTGCCATGATCGGAAATGTCATGGCATCTTATGGTTGATAAGATTGCTGTGCAGCTATGCCGAGAAACAGCCCAGACTGAACTGTGAAACAATTACGCTACTGTATGGGAGGTGGGGGTGGGGGGGTTAACGGAGCCAGACATTGAGTTATAGTATTTATGCAAGCGCAGTTTGCGCACTGCTGATATTTCTCGAACAGTTATAGCCGCCATGTTGGAAAAGAACGTGCGAATAATAGCTTGTGTCCACTGTCTGCGATCATCACTCATACCCGAACAGTTCTGATGAACGAAAGAGACAATCAGCACCACGCATGGCAACAGCGGCATAAAAAACAGACCTACCCGGTAATGTAATCTCCAAAACTACTGTTACTATACCATCACCAAATCTCTGTTACTGCAGAGGTAACCTAAAAAGGTTAGGCGACCTATACCCCCAATGGCAAATTCCTTTCTCTGACTGACTTGCCAGAAGAGGCTCCACGGTCCAGGTTATGGTCTCGATTACATGAAATCTTAGGGACTATCCAATGTAGAGAAGGAATCTGTTCTCTTTGCCATGTCCTGCCTCTAACAATTAGCAACAACAGCTGTCCTAGAGTGTTCATTTGTTGATTACCTCGGATAGTGTCTGCAGATCTATTGTAACATCATTTACTGCAGATCTATTGTAACATCATTTACTTGATGGCCTGTTTCAAGTAAGTGTAAGCCTTGCCCAATCTTAGCTAAATCATCACTGATGCCAGTGGGAGAGGGCGGGGGGTTCACAAGCTGGGATGCAGAACACTAGATACGGCTTTCAGAGCACTCACTAAAGTACCCGTATTTGGGGGCCAACATATGAGGACATTGATATTACTCTACAACACTATATAGTGTGATCATTTGAAAAAGGGTATAAGGGTCCTTTTGGAAGATTAGCACAGTGATTTTTTATATTATTTGGAAACACTCTACACCATAGGACCAGCCAGGTTGGAAGTACAACCGGCGGAGAGGAGTTTGGCACAGAAAATTTGAAGCCTGACAGCTCTGAAGAAGTCGGACGGTACCCCTAACGACGAAACACGTGTTGGCTGGGCATTGCGGATTAAAGAACAAAAGAACAAAAATACACGGATCACTCGTTATTGTGTTATGTTCACTGTTTGTTCACAAAAGTCTGAATAGATTGGAGCGTGTGCATAGGCTTGTCATAGGTGTCTTACAGTGTTCATTTGTTGATTACCTCGGATAGTGTTTGCAGATCTATTGTGACATCATTTACCGGATGGCCAGTTTCAAGTAAGTGTAAGCCTCGCCCAATCTTAGCTAAATCATCACTAAGCCAATTCACTTTCTCATTGACAATGGTAAAATGTCCTTCAAATGTTTATTAAGTTACAACCAGAAGCTTGACTCATAGCACCTAGAATATCGATACTCACAAACATTTTTCCAGGGGCCGCGAAGATTGGTCTTTTATGTGACCGAGGGCCACACGGATGCCAGCAAAGGGGGGGGGGGGTGGTAAGGTGAATGTAAGGGAAGCAAAGTATGAATATCTACTGGCTGAACTCAAGAAACCAGAAAACCTGGAATATATCCCGGCTTCTCCACTTAAAACAATTTCCCAGGGTCACACAATTTGGTTATTTCAATTTGCCTCCATTTTATTCATGGTCACATATATGAGGGCCTCGAAATACATGATTCCAGGATGCGTGCTGTGCAAAACCATCTCCTGTGCTTGGATGTAAGCACTAGTGGCATTGTTGTCACAGTGGGAGGGGTGCGGGCGGGGGGGGGGCATCAATGTTTCTAAATTCATGTTTGAAAACCAGCACTTTAAAAAAAATACTTCTGAACGCACTGCTTTAATTTGATTTACTTAGGTGAAATGGTTCTACAGGTCAATGAAATACACTTTTTGAATTTTTGGTATTTTTACATGTTTGCGGTCTTCAAAAATGAAGATGTTCTTAAAAGTTAAGTGCCTAGTTACTTTCTTTTGTTTAACTGCAGTGAACCTTTAAATAAGTGCTTGCTGTATATTTGACATTTTTTCAATGTTAGTGTCGAGTCGAGTACACAACAGCCCAGTGCTGCTGCCGCTACTCAGGGGGCCTCATGTAAAGGTCAGGAGGGCCGTATTTTGAATATCACTGCACTAGAACATGGATTGGTGCTTAAAGGGGACACCACCAGTAGCCCTGGGAAACAGACATGAAAACCAAGATATCTGCAACTGAAGAGCGGGTTGCTCCTCAGCTGCTGCACAGCTGAAGTGCTGCAATAAATCCATTTTGCACTGTGTGAATGTACATGAAAACTAGAGGGAACTCTAGAAGAGCACAAAGTTCTTTACACAGGAATTGCAATTTACAAATAATATAATAAAACAGCAGGCAGTGAACTGTTTCTGCATCACAGAGTTGAAGCTGCTCATTCACAGTATCCTGCGACAGAGTAAATTTATTTTCCATGTCCTCGCCAAAATTAAGAACAGAAAAATTTGGCATTGAGACTGTTAAGGACCCCACCCCCTGAGTATCTCAGAGAGTGGACATGAATAAGACTAAGCAGCTTAGAATGGTGAGAACATGTGTAGAAATGAGGTGTACCCAACAAGAGTACAAAGCACCAGCCGCGCAATACCAACCATTGGTGACATCATGGCCTACCTCCATAAAGCTTATGGGCTGTCTAAGGTCTTTCTCAATGCCGGATTGCACCAGATAGAGCACAACCTAAACTCAGGAACCTATAACACGTTCTCTGGGTGCTAATTTTGCAGAAACAAAACAGTGGGCTTTTGATGAGGCCCTTGCTGAGTTACCAAATATTAAACGCCTCTTTGATGGCATGCTGATATAAACCATGTGAGAAATGCAAAATCATGAACGTAAGACAGTAGTGATAAGAAGACTCGAGGAAGCAGAATTGATGCAACACTGTAATAAGTGTGAATGAATTTCAAGGTGTTAGGCCCAATATCCTAACAGTGGTCTTCCTCCCTACTTTTTGCTTTCCTTCTCCACTTTTTCTGACCTCATTCTTGCTTGTACTCTCTCCTCTAAATATGGCACTATTGGTTGGTTATTATACACAGTCCTACCAAGTATCAGGCATCAGGCATGACTGTAGCGCATTTCAGTGTGGTGCTCCGCATCACCTCACTGAAATGCTTTGTCACGCATATCTGCATAGGTGTCAGCTGTCAATGTAGCATTGGCACTGAGTTTGGGGCACAGCAGTAGGCAGAGCGCTTCCTGTGGCTGCCTGCCCTGCTCCCGCTGCAGGCTAAGTTCGGGTCTGCCCTCCAGCTGGCCTGAAGCACTGGCTGGCAGGTTTAGCGTTTTACAATGTATCTTTATTGATAATCATCACATTGGGCCCCAGAGGCGGTAGTATTGCAAATATTTTGAATATCCGAGAATCAAAATGGATGTTCTTCTTTGACTCCGTGAGATTTGGGTTCAATGAAAATGATAGTACATTTGTACAAATTGCTAATCTGAACTAATTGCTTTGTTTTGATTTGTACACTCTATCATGAATGGACATTTAATACTTTCCATACTGTAATGAACATGTTTGCCATGTATTTCTAATCAGGAATGTTCTTTATGTATTGATATTGTAACCAACCCCCTAGGTATTCGGCCTTTACCATCCTGTGTGAGTGGTACGCCGATTTATACTATAGGACTGCTAGTGGATGTACATTAACTCTCCCTATCATCAACCGTTGCCCTCTATCCTTCCCTATGCTGAAGCCATACCTATACCCCTTGAGTCATGCCACACCATCTATTTATATGTCCACTCCTTTTTGGGCTAAGCGCATATTTGATTTGGCGCGTCGTCTAGTAACCTTATGGGCATTTATGACTAACCCGCTCTGCGGTAGATGGGGTCAGCTTTTGACAATATATCGCAGCCTTCGCGCCATGATTTTTGAATGTAGGGTTATGTGATATGTCTGAGTGTACAATTGACACCGCCGACATATTAATATAATTTTCCATTTTACGGCGTTATAATATGTATTTTTACAACCACGGTCTTTTGGTATGCCACCAGAGCTGATTTATTAATTTTCGGTGTCTACGTGGACGCAGCACATAAAAATCTTTCTTTCAATAGGAACTCCTATACTACCTATGCTGAGTCTTTTTTCGTTGTCGGTCATGTGACCTATCGAGCCTTAACATCGGAACTGAACCGCCACGCCTCGTTACCCTTTTGGACCGCGCGGGCGACCCGCTCTGACCCCCCTTTTGTGACTTTAAGAAGCCACCAATTGAGTTATGTGCAGCCCGGGTACCGCATATTGATCGTCAACATGCAGCTATATGCCTCTTAAAGGACCTCACTTTTGATCCCACTACACAGATATTGATTGGACTCGATGTGGAGAGCCTTTATACGAGCTTGCCCCACAGAGAAACATTACAAATCCTGGAGGAAATCCTGTTTGAGAACGAGTGGCAATACAAGACACCAAGACATGTGGTGCTAGAATGCTGCCGCCTCGCACTGACCGAGAACTTTTTCCTTTTTCAGAAAACCATGTATAGACAGGCCCACGGAACTAGTATGGGAAGCACATTCGCGCCGAGCGTGGCTGGACTGTACGTCCACCAGCTGGAGAACAAAAAAATTCTAACTCCAACCAACCCCTTCTCAACAAAAATCCAGATGTGGAGACGTTATATTGATGATGTCTTCCTCATCTGGAATGGCAGTGAGATTGATGCAAACTCTTTTCTGGATTGGCTGAATTTGCAAGACCCTTTTCTAAAATTTACCTCTACAATGAGTAGAGACAAGTTGGTCTTTCTTGACTTGAATATCAGAGCGGATAAAGGTAAACTAACAACCACAACACACTTCAAACCCACGTCAAGGAACTGCTTATTAAGCTTTGAAAGCTTTCATCCTCGACAACTCCGGGAAAATCTACCTTTCGGACAGTTTTTACGCCTAAGGCGAAATTGTTCTGAGAAACGTGATTATGAGATGCAGGCTGAAGAACTATGCACAAAACTACGCCAGAGGCAATATCCACAGAAAATTGTCTCAAAGGCAAAAAAGAGAGCAACAAACAACAACAGAGATGCACTCTTAGAGTCAAAACCCAGAGAACAATCTACAAATGACTCTGATAGAAGACCCATCTGTATCACTACCTATACTGTAGCATCACAGCAAGTAACCAAGATTGTCAAAAAACATTGGAAAACTTTGAATAGTGGTGGCCTCAACCTCACCCAACCGATGCTTAGCCACCGAAAAGGAAAAAACCTGAAGGATCTGGTAGTCCACACACGGCCAAAAAATGTGGAGGGCCCAATCCAACATTTACACCCACTGCCTTTGGGACACTATCCGTGTTCCAATTGCAGTGTATGTCATCTGACTAATGCAACTAAACAGGTGACGTGTAACACCGGCCTGATATGGAATTTGAATTCCTTTTCTAATTGCAACACGTCAGGGGTTGTGTATATGATCACATGTAGTTGTAATTTACACTACATCGGTATGACCACCAGGAAGGTAAACACAAGGATGGTGGAACACCGCAGCAATTTCAGGTGCAAACATTCAAACACCAAAATGACTGCACATTTCCTGGAAAAAGGGCATACCCCCAATGACATGCGGTGGGTGGTCCTAGAAACGCAACAACCACATGCGGAAATGGAAAAGAAACTACTGGAAAAAGAACAACGCTGGGTGTTCAGGCTTCGCTCTCACTTAGTGGGACTAAATGATGACATTCCATGGGGGCAATTCACTTGACCTGAACGAACCCCTCCCAGGGTAACTGAAATGTATCGGTGATAAAAATCTTTTCAGAAATTTGGGCTTTATGTCTAACAATACAGAACAAGTAATTATATATACTACAAATTAATTTCGGGACCAATTTACAGCCTATCTAAATTTTTTGTCCCTTTTGAAAACATAAGAAAGCGTTTTTCACTCCTAAGATGGCCGCCACCCGAGATCGCTGAGGACGATCCATACGCACTAGCTCTTCATCGAGCGTAGGCACGTGTGCGGAAGTGACCGGGATCGGGCACTTCTTTATAAACAAACTGAACCCACGGTCGAGCAACATTCGGACCGGAGGGACACAAGTAGGTGCCTATAAGAGGGAGGTATCCACTATACAAGTAAGTGAAAATCGGACAAACGAAGGGTGTCAACCCTTACATTTAACAGGTCTATTTGCCATCGTTAAAAACGACCCTGTTTTTCCATTTTACGATATCCCATTTTTCCTATCTCTATTAGATCGTCTAGGATACTGAACCCCTCCGAATCCATGGGGCCCAGTTAGGTCTCATGACATGTATGTAAAACAAGTATGAGTGTGTGTGATAGATGAATGTTTGGGTGTGTCACAGCTAGGTGTTTTTATCACGTTTTGATGCATGAGAACAAACACGTTTTGTGCATGAAAACAACCACGGTCATAATGCCCGTTAAGGACCACGGGAAATTTAATTACGTTTTCCGCAACAATCCTATGATGTAAATCTATGTGTGATAACAATTGGGGTAACTCACCCCTTGATTTCTCAAGTTGTCTTTTATCTTACAGGATCCACGTGTTTGGATAAATACGTAGGTATTATTTGCATGCACTTATTATAGTTTGCTGCATTCTCACCTTATTTTATTAAACCAAAATAACTCATTGGAGAGTTAAGGAGTGGCGAACACAGGGCTGGTCCCTGTGTAGTCCCGAAGAAGTGCTTGGGGTATGCACGAAACATGTCGACGATAGGAGTTGATAGGTACACCTTGACACATTACGTTTAGAGCACCCTATCTATCCACCCCGTTTTTAATATTACCACCTAGAGGCAAAAATAAAGTTTATTGTTAACCTACTGGGCAGGTATTTTTAGATACATCACATAGTCCACTCCCCAAATACACATGCACCACACATAGTCTTTTGAAAAGTGCTCCTACGTAACTCGCAAGTCGTAGCACGCCCAGCCCGTAGAGGACTGGGATGGCCCCAATGATGAAGCATGTCACCATGGGGCAACCCTGGTGAGTGAGGGGACACCTAAAAAAGGAGCAATTTCTCCTTTTTTATTACATAATATGATTTCTTCACGACCGACCCCATCGTGTGTTGATTGTGGTTTATAAATACTAGCAAGGCTCTTAGGAATCTGGTAACAGAGACCATTTGTTTAACCAATCATCAAATGGTCAGAAGACAAAATCATATTGAATTTGCCATATTGTTACCTCTGTACATCTTCTCCAATACAACAACCCCCAATCTGATTTTCATAACAGAAACCTGATGAGAGTGTTAACTGATGTCTATAAAAACTTTCAGGATGTGTTTGGTGTAAAGGGGAGGAGAAATTCTTACACCCCCCAAGGGAATACAATTGCATTATTCCATTAATTCCTGGGTCAAAAAGAACAAAATGTTCAAATGTATAATTCATAAAGAAGATGAAGTCCTGAGAGAATATCTGAAGGAGAATTGAGCCTTTTTTTAAATCAACACTCCATGACTCTTAGTGGGATTACTAACTTCATTATACCCAAACCTGGAAGAGATTATAAGCCATGCATAGGATACCAAGAATCAAATGCCAGTAACATTCACAACCGTAATCCTCTACCATTAATAAATGCACTTAATTAAATTAAAATGGCTAAAGTGTTCACCAAATTGGATCTCAGAGGTGCTTAAAATGTCATACACTTCAAAGGAGAAGATGAATGGAAGACCACATTTAACCCCCTGGTGTTGAATAGTACCTGCTCATGCTCTTTGAGTTATGCAATCTCCATGCAGCCTTCACACATTTAGTCAACAACATCTTTAGAAACATATTTGGCCCTTTTGTCATTATCTAGAGTATGCCCAAGTTTCCCAGAAAAAAAGGATAATATCACATAAATCTCTGCAAATTGTTACAGCATCTCAGGAAACTACATCTCTACACTAAATTTGAGAAATGTGTTTTTGAAACAACCTTTCGGTGTTTTATGATCCCCTACTAGAATCCATTCTGATGCCTCTTTCAAAGTCACGGCAGTACAAAGTGACCTCAACTTAAGAAGGTTAAACAAATAAAAAGATTCTCAGGAATTGCAAATTTCATAACAAGCTTCCTTGATATTGTCAAACATGTCATGAAACTCACAAAGCCACAAATTCCTTTCATATGGGGGCCAGAAGAAGAGGCTGCTTTCCATACCCTAGGCCCCCTTTCACAATAGAACCAATCTTAAGGTATCTAAATGCAGACCTGCAGTTTAGAATGGAAGACGCATCTGCAGGTGCAATTGTTTTTCGAAGACATCCGCAGACAGAAAACCTACACCTACACCTAGTAGTTTTTTAAACCAGAACACTCAAATGCTGAGAAGAATTACGCTATAATAATTATTATGATCGAGAGATTCTCGCTACAAAAAAAGCCTTTGTGCATTAGATGAATTACGAAGAAAGAGCACTACATTGTGTTCTAGTGTGGACCAATCATAAGAATTGGCTGGTTTTTTTTTTTCAACTTCGAAGTGTGCCATCTCTAGTCATGCTATGTGGTCATTATTTTTCTTTCACTTTCAGTACAATATCACCCACCTTCCTGGAGTTTGACTAGTAAAGCAGATGACCTCTCTTGACAAACAGAAGAGTTGGATGGGAAGCACCATGCCACTTAGATTTTGCCAATACCAACTCCGGATCCACCGTAAGATGAAAAGCTCTTAGATCAAGTTAATAGGTGTATATAAACCATAAACATGCAACACTGGCTAATATTTCATTCCTATGCCAAAATATATCAGGATGAGCTGTTATTTTAGGAGAACAAGTTATTCCCTACAGAAGAACTTCCACTTAAACCCATCAGTAGTGTCAGGATTCCACAGCGGCAAGACATCCCGGGGAAAGAAATGCTACTGAGTTGCAATTCACATTTTTGGTTGCCATTCATGGCCCAAACAATCAAGGCCAAGCTATAAATGGCTCCACATTTGCTCAGGAGAAAAAGTCTCAAAGGCCTGTAGGATTTTTGCAACTCTTTTTAAATGGCTCAATCTTCATAGCCCCTCATTACTATGGACTTTACTGCGTAACTCCCCAGTACAGTACCATTTTAGTGGTAATGGGCTACTTAACTAAGGCAGGACATTTTATTCGCTTAAACAACTGCCAACCAATACTGCTCAGAGGAGGGACTTCATTCGAGAAATCTTTCATCTCCGTAGTTTGGCAGACTGAATTGTGACTGATTAGGGGCTTAATTTATATAAAAATCCATTCAAATAACGTCAGAAAGATGTGGGAGAGTTTATCATCTGTCTACAAGCTATCATCCACAAACAGATGGACAGGCAGACGTTGAACCAGTCACTTAAACAATATTGGAGTTTCTTCTACAGTCATGCCAGCAGGACGCTGTGCAGTGGCTGCTGCTGGGGGAGTTTACCTACAAGAATTCATTACATAGTGCTTTGGGCAGGTCTACATTTTTCTGTTTGTTTGGTGTACATATAAAGATGTTTCCGCCATCTAGTCAGGCTGTTCAGGTTCCTTCAGTATCAACAGTTCCCTATTTCATCCATAAAGTTTGACATTAGCCAATCATCCATGTTCAATAAGGATTATAACAAAGCAAAGACTGTCCCCTGGTATTTCACAGCGTTGATCACAGACCCAGAATCATCAATGCTGATTATCATGTGGGTTTTAAGATATAGGTTATTATCCAGTATGAACTTACTTCAGAACACAATCCATCATAAGCAAAGACTCCAGCTATTCAATATGCACTTCCCCATGAACACCACCCACCAGGATTACCATCCACAATACCATTACCATGCATTGCCTTTACAACGCAAATGCCTTTACCCAGAAGGTAAGTACAAGTGTATGTGTGTGTATATATAATTTAGGATTTAAGGGTGGGGAAGGGTATTGGGTGGTAATGGTGTTTTTAGGGTCTATGGGTGGGCAGAGGTATAGGCCCATATGGGT
This sequence comes from Lissotriton vulgaris, assembly GCF_964263255.1. NCBI lineage: Eukaryota > Metazoa > Chordata > Amphibia > Caudata > Salamandridae > Lissotriton > Lissotriton vulgaris. The sequence continues at coordinate 907,004,007 of NC_141689.1, read as the reverse complement.
GCTTTTAGGGTTTGGGGTTAGTAGGTGTATAGGATGGTAAAGGTGTTTTAGGGTTTAAGATGGGTAGTGGTGGTAAGAGTAATTAAAAAGGAGGGGGGTTGCAGGGTTCCCTCGCATTTAGACAATATTTAAGTTATAATTATTTTTAGAAAAAAGTGCAGGGGAAATAAAATTACACATTATATTTCTGCTGCAATGAAGACGCTCCTTCCGGGGACACAGACCAGAGAGAGGTGGTGCGTATGCTGACCGAGAACTCTGGTACTCACACTATAAACACCTCCAAACGCACACGGTCAGCAATGCAATACATGTAGATGAATTCACATTGTGGATTAAACTACATGCAATGCATTGCTGACCTTGTCCTGAGTGCGCATTTCTACATTTGGACACGGACACGGACACACACATATATATATATATATATATATATATATATATATACACACACAGATATACACACACACACAATATATATATATTTTTTTTTATTAAATACACTTAGCATGGTAAAGGCACACTTGCGGTAAATGCACTGTGTGGTAAAGTTTCACTCTAAAGGCATGCGTTTTAAATTCATACAACTGGAGGAACACTCTGTACATGTGAAAATATGTGCATGGAATACTGCAAGGTAGAAAAGATTTTTGGCTTTAGGAGTTGTCTTTTCAGGGCAGGTAAAGCTATTCTCTTTTGTTATTGAACATCATTAAATGATAGTCCCTCAATGGGACTCTCTAATGTCTTGTTGCTTGGATAAGAATTTACCTTAAATAAATGATAAGACAATAAGCATTTAACAAAACAGGGTCAAATTGGTGTGATCAAGCACTGCAGCCAGGAGATCCTGGACAGAATGAGTATGCCCAAAATCTCTTGATGTATGTTTTGGCGTCAATTTATGCAGTTCATGAGATACAATAAAATATTCTCTACATTCCAAAAGAGTATCTCAGTCATAAATCAATCAAATGTGCGCATCTGATAAGGACACAGATGGCTCTTCACCTCAGGGAGAGTTAGTGTGGGCCAGTGTGTATGTGTCCAGATGTCGGGTGTGAGGAACCCATAAATCGCTACATGTCGTGTCCTGATTGGTTGATTGTACTTAATTACATGTGGCATCTAGCTTTGTGGTATTTCTGGGGAACGTGAACCTTTGGAAAAATGGGTTTTACTTCTGTCTTGGTTGTGGTGCAATTATCTATCTGTGGAATCGATCAGGGTTCTATGTGGGTGCATGTTTGCCTATTATTTATGGTGGATCCCACCTGTGACTTGTTACACAATAAGCGTGAGCATTGGTCGCAGGACCTGCCTTACCACATCTCTCTGACTCAGATTGATGGGGATGTCACCTTGGGTGAATCAGACAGCACTGATGCGAGTTCATTGGAACTCACAAAAATAATATGGCAGCCGCTGGTATCATTCTGAATCAACATTACCAACATGGTGCATACAGTAGTAGTTTTTCACATGGACACTGTTCGCACTGGTGCTGTCAAAGGTATGTTTGCTTTGGTCTGAACGTACGTTGGCGTTGTTCTTATTAACAATAATAATATTATCGTACAAGTGTGAATCATGACATACATTGATATCATTATTGCTGATGTTGGCGCTGCTGTGCGGGCAAAACTTACAGTATAGATTGACATTGCATTGACGGCCATTGTCGAGGCAACGTGGGCACAGCCTGTGGCATACATTGAAAATGCATTTACCGATACTGTCGTCAGGTCTGCACATATCATGACATTCATTGACATCGTAGTCACCCATCCCAACATTCTTGCCCATGTTCCATAGAGTTTACAAGGCATCCTTCATTACGTATGTGAAACCAGGGAATTACATATCATGGAAGGCTGATCCCAAACCTAGCAACTCATTTAGACATAACGAGATAAGACAGAATGGAACTGGATCACAAAACAAAGAAAACTTCCAGGCAATCACAAGTGAATTTCTGTCAAACTTCACATTTGTTTAGTACACCGCCCAAAGTGAATTTAAATTTGCGGAAATTCCTTGTCCCCCACAAACTAGGAAAAATGCTAGTGAAGGAGAACGAACAGGGACAGTGTGCAAAAATTACATATGCCAGACACAAAACATCTACAGGGCAGAATTACTGGCAGATAAAAAAGAAACAATCACACCTGCCTCGGTACCAGCACTGGTTGAAATTGGGAATCAATGCACAATTGTTATAGAGCACAATCAAATTCTACCACTATTTCAGGCATCTTTACATCACCCTTCCATAATGATTGAAAAGTGGAAGCTCAACTTACACGTTTAAGTGTTGAGGAGGAATACTGGCATTGAGCTGACAACTATAGTATCTGTCATTACACCAGATACTGGCAAAGATAGCGGAATGTACTGAGGCAGAAGAAAAAAAAAAAAGAAAAAAAAATTGAGATCACTCAGTTAAGATGCCAAGCCAAAGGTACTGGAGACTCAAGACTGTCAGAAAAGAATAAAAATAGATAGTAGATCATTATTTGGAGAAAGAAAGTTCCATAAGAACCTGGTCATGTTTAAAATTGTACATTAGCAGGTCATGCCTTGGTCTTCACAGGACAACAGGCTTAACAGCTTCAAGCAAGATGTGCACTATCGAACATGCTAACTCAAGGGGAGAACCCGCTTGTCATGAAATGTAGGTTCCTCTGCTTCCCAGACAAGTAGAAGATGAAAGGACAAGAACAGAAGTACGACAAGGACAGTAAGAGAAGGGTATTGCTAATACTTAATGTCCAACCTGGAGGACTTGCGTGCACCAGACCCTAAGGAGACAAACTCTGCATATTACTTGAACCTTGCCTATAGCAAAAGGCCAGAACAACACTGATGTCTTAAGCCAAGTGTGCAAACATATCCATATCAAGTATAAAAGGAGGTCCACAAGAATTTACTGACAATAAAGAGAAGTACTAGGTCTAGCTTGTGATACGCGGAGGGGTGTGCTCCTTTTAGGAGCAAGGGCCCTCACACACCCCGAGAGGTGTCATGCTTCACCATCGGGCAGCTCCTCATTGGGCTGGCGCTACAATGCCCAATTACCCCCTCGAGAGGGCTCTTGACCAGAGATCTTCTCTTTTTTGCTGATGTATGTAGTTTGCCGGCAGGGCCCAGGGTATATCGACAGCCGCACTGCTCTTCGACGAGCATTGACGGTACGCTCTCAAGTGTACAACTTGTCCGGTCCGGTCCTATCCACCCCCAGAAGATGCTCCACATGTCTATGTAGAGTGTACGGGGCATATTTTGAATGTCTATTTCAAACACACATACCCTGAAGAGTAGACTATGGTCTTCCTGGTCCTGACGAAATGCCATGATCCGCTAGGGACTGTAACAGCCATGAAACGTTGACATTTTTTACTCATGTATATTGCAGCTAAATAGACCATTATATCTATTCTACGCTCAACCCACGTTTTTATCCTTGACAAAGGGACCCCAGTATTAAAAAAAAATCCGGTTTGGATCCCTTTAGATAATTTTAACACACGTCACCTATTCTACTCACGCTTTATTATTCACTCATGCTACACACATCGGCAAAAAGAGAAGATCTCCTGTAAAGAGCGTTGGGCCTTGCAGCGCCGACCCAACAAGGAGCTGCCCCATGATGAAGCAGGACACCTCTCGGGTGTGTGAGGGCCTTTGCTCCTAAAAGGAGCAACTCGCTGTGCTTAGCACCTGCTAAATCGAGCAACGCCACCTTTTTGCCCACACATTATAAAGGATTGAAAAAACATTGAGTGGTTAACACCAGGCCACCAACACGCACCATGCAATGGTTTGTAAATTTAAAGTCCAGACTTAAACATGGTGCCCCGGGTAATTTGGAAAAACGTGTTGCTGTGAATCCGAGCCCCCTCGCCTCGCTGTAGGCATAGGTAGCCTCTTAAAATGCATTTCATCCAAAACAATCTTCTTTCTCCATCTTCAACATCGTTATACTAATGTAACACTTCTGACACCCCCACCAGAGAAAGGGTTAATGCCGGCACAGATAAATGTCCTGTCAGAGAGACCTGTAAAGATTTCACGGGCAAGCTGTATCAGGTGTGACTCCTATCAGACCGAGCACAAAATACGAGTTTCCATTGCAGCCCAACCTGTCAGGAAGAGCAGTGGGCGTTTCTGCAGCTGCCTTTGGAAATCTGCGAGCTCGGGCTTGTACTCAGCAAGCAGACGAGCAACACACTCCTAGTTTGAAACAGAGGGAAACAAAATCCTTGCTGGTAAGCACGCAAAGTAAACTTGTCTAATGGAACCTCGGAAAGGTGCATTGTTTACACAGATGCTAAGTGACTCCATTCCATGTGTGACAATCAGACAATTCAGAATTTTTCTCGAGAGCATCTGCGTTTTGGCATGTGCAGTTTTCTTTTAAATATTTTAAGTAAGGGCTCTAAAGTTCCATTGTGCGGAATGATGTTAACTAAAAAGCGACAGGCTCGTGGTGTCAGTTTCAGAAGGCACGAGCCCCCGAAATTAAGACAGGTAAGGGAAATAAATACACAGTCCAAAACACAAGTCTTAAGAACAACAGCTGCTGCGCATGTTAGATTTCTTAGCTACGAGGACAATTTAGCTTGCAGATTCTTAACTTTAGTACAAAGAAACAAGGAACAATAAAACCAGGAAGCGAACGCGAGCTATCAACACACCTTCCTGATGAAAGAACGCTCCACTCACCTCCAGCGGCGGTGACCGACTGGGGCCGCCTCCTGACCCCGGCGGAGGTGTCCGGGCTGCAGAAGTCAGAGTGTTCTCTAAACGGCCCAAGAAATCAGACTTTCCAAAACATTTCTTTTCTTGTCCGCGGGAGGGAACAGAGGATGGGTTGGGCCGTGGCAGGGTGTGTAAGCTCCAACAGCGTGAACCGTGAGTCAGGCTATACTTCCTGTTTGGAAGGACCCAGAGAAAAGGGCGGGGTTATCAGGGCCAGGCTCATCCCACCAGCCAGGTAAGTTACAAACTCGGCAATGTGGAAGAAACGGCGCATTCGGGTGTTGGAAATGGTTCTCGCGCGATATCTTGTATCTCTTTCATTACAGCATCACCAAGGCTTTTGAAAACAATAAACGCCGTGCATGCTTTTCTCTAGGAATGGCTTTTCTTTATACTTCACAGGGTCAAGGCTGAGGGAATTGTGGACCTTTGCGCCTGTCTCTGATGTTCATTTGGCAGCTAGGTTATTTCTCTGTAAATTCTTTGGTATGAATTTGAAAAAAAAAAACTCAGTATCCAAGAGAATATTTTTATGTTGTGGTGGCTGTCCTGTAGTTGATGGAGAAGACCTCCATTCCAGCATCCGGGCTCCGAGCGGTTCTGATTCTAGCCACATTGCCTGAAGGGGACATAAAGTACATCCTAACATTGCACTCTCTTACTTCTAGGTGGATTGCCTTTGTCCCTGAAGGACCACCATAGGTTTGAGAGGTCCCCTTCTCATATTATAGACCCCATGTCATCCGGAGGCGAGAGGACCTTAAAAGGGTTTAGCAGAGGGGGTTAAGCTTCTTTGTGGTTGGCATTCCCCACCCACCCTAACAAGGTACATACAAAGCAAAAAGGAAGTTATTGGTGTAAGTTACTTTCAGCGTCACAAGGTGGGGTTACAGTGTGATCCTAAACAGTGGTGTAACAAAACTAGAGGGGCCCACCCTACAAAGTTCAGTGAGGGTGGCCCCCATGCTTCGGACCCAGTCAGGGGCTTTCAGGCCGGAGCCCGCTGCCGGTGCACAGTGCTGGAGGGTGCTCCCTGGAGCTCGGCATTCCCATGCAACCACCAGAGAGATTTGACGCAAATTCCTATCTACAAACATTGGTAGAGAGTAATTTGCATCAAAATCTTACAACTGCTCGCAGCTGTCTTAACGAGGAGAACATTTTAATTTCTCCTTGTTTTATCAACTTTGCATGTGTGATGCATTGTACAGCACACATCGCGTGGGAAAAGCCGTAAAGCATAGTTTTTGTACTGAAATGTACCCCTCCCAGTACTAACCCTATGCTTCAGAGAGAACACACGACCCTGCACTATGGCACAAGGGTGTGTGCATTGGCGCTTGGCTGTCAAAAGTGCACCAGCGCACAGGGAGAGAAACAGTGCAGCGTAGGCAGCACAGCATCTTTGGTGCACTGTCAAAGAATAGTAAATTTGGGTCTCAATTTCACACAATCACACTCACTCACTCACTACCTGTCAGTGACTCTCACTCATTGCACCCACACACACGCTTACACATACAGACACATGCTCCTATCTCACACAAACATACTCTCACCTGCAAGCACACACACAACATACATTTAACATGTTTTACTTGCTCCAGCTGCCACCAAAGGGTCCATGCCAGCTAAGTGTGCTCCATGTTTTATTACACTAATAGTGAATAATATAATATTATTCATTATTAGTATAAAGTAAAATGTGCTGAAAATATGGAATGCAGAGCTACGGGCCCACCAGGCCTATGCAGTGTCATACCTGGATGATATAATTGTATACAGTCCTGAGTGGAAAACACATCTGCAACGCACAGTTCAGGTCTTACATACTCTGAACCATGCAGGACTCACCATGAATCCGAAAAAGACCACTATTGCCACAATACACATCGAATATTTGGGATATTCCATCCATGCTGCACAGCTGAACATACTCTAGGGCATTCAAAGAATTTAACGACCCACAATAAAGAAGGAGATATGTTCCTTTTTGGGACTCGTGGCTTATTATCAAAGATTTGTCCCAGAGTTTTTTGAAATTGCAAGCCCCCTTACGGACCTGTTATCCCATAAGTTTATGGTGAAACTGGTGGAATAGATTGGTGTAGAGGAGCATACCTTCCAGTGATTGAAAACAGTTATGCCAAGCCCCTGTTCCCATGTGTCCTGATTTTGACAATACCTTTGTGCTACAGCCCCTTTTCTTGAGTGAAGGTGACTGAAGGTGACTTTAGCCTGCTATCCTTCTAATAGGAGGACTAGAACCCCAGACCGGGCCTATTTACAAGGCGTTTGATGCAATTCCCTACCCTTTTCTTTATTTTAGGGCTTATAAACCTATGTTAAGGGATAGATTCTTTAGTATTAGTATTAATCCGTCCTTTTGTAAGAGTGCTAGTATACTTCTAATGGAGTTATGCTTATTTCGGGCCTTGTAGGCCTCGAACGGGAGAGACTCCATCTTTCTTTCTGACTCAGCAGCTAGAGATGCTTTTAGGTCAAATGTAATGTTTTAGTTATGAGGTGTTGTTCGCTTGGAGAGAACCGGCTCAGGCTGGCCCTTATCGAAGAACTGTATTTTTCTTTGTATCGAAGACATAATATCAGGCTGGCCGGCTGAGAACTTATCCTTGGCACGGGGAGGTACAAGAATTTGGTGGGCGGCAGGTTACTGGCCGTAACTTTCCATGCATGAACAAGGTTCCATATTAGGGAAAGTACGAAGAGTTCAGCAGTTAGTTCGTAGGCAGCAGTTAGCCGTTAGCATCATTGCAGTTAATCATCTTAAGGCAGACAGTCGCCATTTTGAAGTCCGAGAAAGACCAAAAAGCTAATACTCTCTTAGAAAGATTGAAGTTATTTTAGCTGGAGCAGCTGGCGAGCTTTGACATCAAGATCAGAGCATGCAGAGTGAAGCAGTTAGTGGAGCGAACGAATACTAGAGTGGCAGAAACTGATTTATAAGATCGAAGCTTGAAGGTGAAGACAGTTCGCGATTGAGAGGAGAGAGGAGTAGTGCAGAACAGCGAGAGTGCAGCTGATGAGATAGAGAATACGAGGAAGGTTCCAGTGACTTGGAGGGAAACGGAGGAGACAGAGCATAGCGGTGCAGATGTGTATCCGTGACTGCAGGGGTGATCCTAAAACGAGCCAAGGCACAGACGAGAAGGGAACCCAGGTGACTACCGAGTCCAGACTTCATACTCATAAGGTGACGTCGACCCTTTCTTATTAGTGTGCGCACACACATTCTAACCTTTCCTTTTGCTTTTCAGGCTATGTGTGATATTGCAGTGTTATATTGTTGATGTTATTAATGAATAAAGATACCCCAGTTCTTAGTGAACTAGTGTGTGATCGTTGCTTCCTTATGATAAAGTTAACCTTTCTTCTAGTCAGATGCTGTTATGTGAACGGATGCGACTCCCGTCCAGGTAAATGGTAACTGAGCAAGGGAGTAGAGGAGCACTCGAAATAGGGAATAACCTTTACACAGTGTAATTTGGCCATTCTTGTGTGGGAGAGGATTGACCTGTCTATCTGTCCCTTCATCTATAATATTGTATTATCCTAGTAGATAGAGAGAGAGAGTTCCCAATATGGAGAAGGTATTCATAGAAAAGTGATCGTCGTTGTGCAGCGGCGTTATAGAGAGCATTGACCGTGGTCAATGTGTATACCCACAGGATTGTGGCTTTCGAGAGCACCGGGAGGACACGGTGTGTAACGAGAGCACTGATTGTGGTCAGTTGTATACCCACAGGATTGTGGCTTGTGTATGTAGGAAATAACGAGAGCACTGATTGTGGTCAGTGTGTATACCCACAGGATTGTGGCTTGCGCGAGCACTGATGGTTGTCAGTGTGTAATGGTGAATAATCGGAACTGCCTCAGGGTAGTCTAGTCTGGGCCAATGTTGCCGCGAGACTATTAGATGAGAGTGTGGTGTTGTAAAGGATCTAAGCTTGTATATTGCTAATTCCCCATCCTTAAGTAGGTACACAGGTGCCTTTTGTAAGTAGGTCCTGAGGAGGGAGATGGTTAAGTTTTGGCTGGGTTAGTAGTGTTCTAGTCTGATTCTATCTGGTCCGAAAATCCGGTCGTTACATCTGGCGCCACGAACTGTTTACGAAAGCCTGTTAGCGCGGTGTTGTTTCTATTTTGTTGGTTTGCGCTCGGCACGTACGGTGTTCATTTTGTATATTATTTGTTTATAGTTGTATATATCCTTTTCTTTTGTCCCAATGTTTTTGAGACGGTCAAAATCTACTTTTAAGTTGCCTATTGAAATTCCCGGCTGGGAATCAACGCCTTACGAGGCTTTGGCCCGTGAGTGGGCCGATTCTACTGGTTTGAGTGAGAATTGGAGTTCTTGTTTGGAACTGGCGGACCCGACTAATGTAATTGCTTGTTTACAGAAAGCGCCAGTTGTGAAGGGTGAGGAGCTTCCTATTTTGGGACGTAGAGGTTGGATTGTTTTATCTGCGTACAGGATTGTACATGAGAAATTTTTGAAATTACAGAGACAGTTTGTGGACATGCAAGAAAAGTTTGTTGAAGTGCAGAATGCTCACACTCTTTTGCGATGTCAAAATAAATTGCTTGCCGACAAACTTGAGACTTATCAGACAATAGACGAAAGAGCTGCTGTTCGTATTGCTAAATATAAATATAAGAATCGTCGGGGTCGAGTTTGTAAACGGAAAGTGCGTCTGGTCGTGGCAAAAGCCGGACTGGATTGGAATCCTGATGAATGGGATGGTAATATCTGGGACTCGAATGATTCTGGCTCCTCGGCTGAGGAGTCTGACAAACGCGAGTCTTCTCGCACCGGACGTGACTGTAAATCTAATACTTTTGACAAATTTGATGGTTTCGACAATCATTGTCGGTATTCTACCTCTGATGACGTTTCTCAATCTAAATGTCCTTCTAAGTTTGTGGATCGGGCTTCTTCTGATGCTCGTCCTGAGGTTTCTGCGCATCCGGTTTTTCGACGTAAATTACAACAGGCTCCTGGTAACCCGAACGGCATTCCTTTAGATAGTTTGGAAGATTTTACGCAACAGGAGATAAGTGACATTTTGCAACGATTTCGGCAACGGCCCGGTGAGGCCTTGCTTCCATGGATGGTGCGCCTTTACGAACTTGGTGCTGCGGGTATCATGTTAGATGCAGGAGATGCATGAAATGTTGTTCTTTGAGTTCTGATTCTACTGTTCAAGATCATTTCCGTAACTAAAATGTTCCTGGTCAAATTAGCCTGCTTCAGTTAGCGACTGAGGGTTGTAATAACAAATACCCTACTGAATCTGATTGGCCTCCGAATGACAATCCATGGTACACATTGCGCGATGCGGCACAAAGGCTGAAGGAGGAAGTGATGAAAACTGCGATTTTTCTGGGTACATCTGACAGATTGTTGGATGGTTTATTGACATCTTCTGTGCGGAATCGCATTATCCGTTCTTCCCCTGTTGCTTATAAACAGGTTATGATGACTTTGTTGATCAATCAGACTGGCAATGCATTGTCTATGGTGCTTGAATCTGTACGTCAGCTTGGTGAGCTGGGCGAATGGCTTTAACCTGAAAGACAGTCCAGACCGGAGGATCGTACTGCTGGGAATCATCGGTTCACTAGACGTGATATGTTTCTTGCTTTGTTGGATGATGGTGTGAAAAGGGAGGACATTGATGGTGAACCTAATAATCGCTTGTGGGATATGTTTCGCAAACGTGGTTTGGATCGGAAGGAGGGTGCCCGACGTGTGCGAAAGAATGAATGTGATCGTGAATATTCTGATGACAGTGGGGATGATAGACGTCGTGATGATTCAGATCGGCGTGATGGACGCCGGTATGAGCGAGATGGGTCCCCTCGGCGTGAAAGAGAGAGGGGGCGTGAGGGGGAAAGAGAAAGGGGGAGAGATGACCGTGTTGAAAACAGATATAGAGATGAAAGGGATCAGTCCCCTGAGATGAGGAGAAGGGAGGATCGACACAGATTTTCCGAACGAAACTCACAATACCATGCAGATGACAGGAATCCATTTCGTAAAGGGGATGGATATGAACATGACATAATATCGTCCAAAAAATTTGAGAGCATTTATCCTGATTTGTCTTAGTTGTCAGAACGCAATAAAAATGACTAGGAAATAGGTCAAGCTCCAGTACGCAGGTGGGCTCATAAAGACAATAGACCCTATGTAGATATTGAAATTTTTTGGAAACATCGTAATATCCAAAGGGCCCGAGCATCGGTAGATACAGGAGCGGAGGCCACTCTAATTCATGGAAAATCGAAGAAATTTAAAGGACAATTTTTCACAATTACTGGTTTAGGTGGAAAGGAAACCCCCGCAGTGCAAACAAAAATCGAAATGAAAATAGGTAGAATTCCTCGAAAAGAATATTCTGTTTTAGTTGTGCCACTTTTGGAATACATAATTGGAATTGATATTTTAAAAGGTATGACATTGCACCTAGATGACGGTTGTTATCAGTTTGGGAGTAAAAATTATATATCATCTAGACCTGTACGAGTTGGTCGTTTAAGAATGCCCCCTATAAAAATTCCTCAGGCTACAAAAGTTGTTTCCCAAAAACAGTATCGTATCCCAGGTGGTCATGAAGAGATTGGCTCTACAATTCAGGATTTGGTGGATGCAGGAGTTATAACCCCGGTTACTTCTGCTTGGAATAATCCCGTTTGGCCTGTGCGTAAAAGTGATAATTCTTGGCGTATGACCGTTGATTACTGCGAGTTGAATAAACATACACCCCCTCTGACTGTTGCAGTACCAGAAATGATTACTTTAATTGAAAGAATTCAGAAGCATCCAGGAATATGGTATGCATCTATTGATATTGCTAATGCTTTCTTTTCAATCCCAATTGCCCCTGAGTGTCAGGAACAGTTCAGTTTTATGTGGAATGGACATCAAATGACGTTTAGAAGTCTTCCCCAAGGCTATGTACACAGTCCTACGATCTGTCACCGGCTGGTGGCGGAACATTTATCTGAAATACCTATAAACCCACAAATTCAGATGTGTCATAATATTGACGACATTTTGATTCAAGGTGCGACACAAGATCAAGTTCAAACTCAGTTGGATCAGGTTATTGATCATTTACGTGAAAAAGGTTGGGAAAACAATCCCGACAAGTTGCAAGGTCCGTCACAAAGTGTGAAATTTTTAGGCATCAATTGGCATAAAGGTAACAGAGAAGTGATTCCACAAGTGAAGCAGAAAATTCTTGATTTTGGGGTTCCTCGGAACCGAAGAGAAGCCCAAAGCTTTATTAGTTTATTTGGTTTTTGGCGTCAACACATCCCACATTTGAGTCAGATATTGGCCCCTCTATACAAAGTTACTCGTAAAAAGAATGCGTTTGAATGGAGTAAACCGCAGCAGGATGCGTTTGATTTGGCGAAAGAAGCAATTCAGTATGCTTTGGATTTGTGGCCCGTGCGTGATGGTGATGTGGATCTGAACGTGTCTGTGCAAGGTCTTTATGCTAATTGGAGTTTGTGGCAAAAACAAGGCAGAAATAAAGTATCATTAGGTTTTTGGACTAAAAAGTTACCCGATGCTGGTGAGCGTTATACACCTTTTGAGAAACAGTTACTTGCATGTTATTGGGCTCTGGTGGATACCGAGCAATTGACTTTGGGACATGATGTGGTATTGAGACCTGAAATTCCGATTATGCAATGGGTTTTGAGTTCGGCGAAAACGCATCGAATTGGACATGCTCAAGAGGCGAGTGTGATTAAGTGGAAATGGTACATACAAGACAGGGCACGCGTGGGACCGAAAGGTGTTGCGTCGTTACATGAGCAAGTGGCGCAGGCGCCATCGAATGAGACTGGGAGTGAATGCTCCGTACCTATAGTACAGGAATCTCCTGTTAAGTGGGGTAAGCCATTTGATGATCTGTCCGCGGAGGATAGAAACCATGTGTGGTTTACGGATGGTTCAGCGAGGTACATAGGAGAGAAGAGGCATTGGAAGGCAGTGTCCTATAATCCCGTCACACAAAAATTGCTAAGTACAACTGGTGAAGGAAAAAGTAGTCAATTTGCTGAATTGTATGCTGTTTACCAAGTTTTAAAACAGGAGTTACCCGGTACATGTCATCTTTTTACTGATTCCTGGTCCACTGCTAATGGACTGGCGGTTTGGTTACCAACTTGGCATTCTCATAATTGGGAATTGCATTCTAAAGAACTTTGGGGTAAAGAGTTATGGCAAGAAATTTGGGAGCTACTCCCACAAAGTACTGTTACAATCTTTCATGTGGATGCTCATACATCAATAGACTCCCTTGACAAATTTTTTCACAACATTGCAGATGAGAAATCTAAAATTGCTGAGGCAGTGGTGGACATGCAGGATTCTGATTTGGCGGGATTGGCGAAATGGGCCCACCAGAAGGCAGGACATTTTGGAGAGAGAGCCACTAGCAGGTGGGCTGCTGACCGAGGAATTTATATTAAGCATGGGCGGAAAATCCGTTACGCTCGCGGATTTTGCGGATTTTTGGGAAATTCGCAATCCGCGAGATTTGCGAATTTCCCGCAAAATCCGCAAATTCGCACGCAGCGGATTTTTTTTGCGGCGCGCGGCGTTGGTGATGCAATTTTTGCGGCGCGCGGCGTTTATCATCGTTTGCCGAGTAGTTTTTTTCGATAGTTTGCGAGTGCTGCGCCATTTTGGATCTTGCTGTGTGATCCCGCGGGAATTGGCGAGCGCGATTACGTCATCGCGGCTTGCCAGCGATAGTTTGTCAACGCGAGTACGGCGAGATCACGTCTCGCGGTACTTCACAATTGCGAGATTTGAGATGCCGCGAGCGAAAATATAAATTTGCAATTCTGCACAAGAAATCCACCAGCAAGCAGCATAAACCTTCTAGAAATGATGATTTTTATCTGAATAACTCCTTAGTTTGACATTTGCCTGCACTTTTTTAGCGAGGAGTCCATTTTGGGGAGGGGGGCAGGGGGGTGGGAGGAAGGAAGTGCCCCACAGTCTTCAACTTCCTGTTCCTGTTCAGCAGGCTCCTCCCAGTGCTTTGTCCATCTCCTGGTCACTTTTCATTTGGGTCTGGAGCTGGAAGGATTACTTTTTGTGGATGCTGCTGGATATTTGGATTTGAGGCCTTTTTGACTTTCTTTGGATCACTGTTGGATTAGAAATTTTACAAGTAAGTTTGTTTGGGGCATTACAGTTGCTGCAATTAAAATTTTGGAATTTTCGATTTTTGGGCTGTTTTGGGGCCTTTTGCCCAGGGGTACTCAGTGGTGGGTGGACTGAGTCTTTCTGTGGGTTGTCTTGAACTTAAACATCATGGAGGCCATGGATAAATTGGGATTGTGCTGATTTTTCTGTGTTTTTCGATTTTTGACCTGTTGTTGGGGCCTTGACCAGGGGTAGTGAGTGGTGCATGGGCCTAGTCTTTCTGTGGGCTGTCTTGAACTTTAACATCATGGAGGGCATGGATGGAATGGGATTGTGCTGATTTTTCTGTGTTTTTCGATTTTTGACCTGTTGTTGGGGCCTTGACCAGGGGTAGTGAGTGGTGCATGGGCCTAGTCTTTCTGTGGGGTGTCTTGAATTTAAACATCATGGAGGGCATGGATGGAATGGGATTGTGCTGATTTTGCAGTGTTTTTCGATTTTTGGGGGTGTTCATGGGGACAGGCCATGTGGGTGGGGGCCATTTTGAGTGCTGGTACAGGCAGGCCCTGGCCATGTGCTAGGAGGCAAGTGGCCATTTTGAATGCAGGCTTTGTTGTTAGGCCTCCAACCATTTTGCCTACTTTTCAACCTTTATTTATGCCCAGGGGTAGTGAGTCTTGCATGGGCCTAGTCTTTCTGTGGGTTGTCTTGAATTTAAACATCATGGAGGCCATGGATGGAATGGGATTGTGCTGATTTTGCAGTGTTTTTCGATTTTTGGGGGTGTTCATGGGGAGGGACATGCCATGTGGCTGGTGGCCATTTTGAGTGCAGCTACAGGCACTGGCCATGTGCTGGCACTGGCAGGCAAGTGGCCATTTTGAATGCAGGCTTTGTTGTTAGGCCTCCAACCATTTTGCCTACTTTTCAACCTTTATTTATGCCCAGGGGTAGTGAGTCTTGCATGGGCCTAGTCTTTCTGTGGGTTGTCTTGAATTTAAACATTATGGAGGGCATGGATGGATTGGGATTGTGCTGATTTTGCAGTGTTTTTCGATTTTTTTGTGCTCTATAACTGAACTGATGTTCCTCTGTCTTCCATTTTTTTAGGTGCACAAGACTCAAGAGAACCACCAGTGCCAGGAAGAAGTCCTGCAGCGGTGTGTGTGTACAGCATAACGTCACGCGACGTCACGTCTGGCCTCAGACAACTCTACAATTCGTGCAACTGCGGCCTGCTGTCTGACCTGCTCTGAAGAAGATGGCCCCGCCCCCAAAGAAAGTTCTCCGTAGCTCCTCTAGCAAGAAAGTTGCTAGTAAGGAGCAGAAGAAGCAAGTTACCAAGGAGGCTGGTGTGCCACCCGCCACGTTTTTGGGAGCAAAAAAAAAAGTACGCCTGCAGCAGCAGGATCTGCTGGGGACCAAGCTGGGAGCAGCACCCCTGCTCCATTGGGTTCAGTGCCTCCACCACCACGCCAACTTAAGTCAAAGCCCTTGAGTACTTCAGAGGCAGTCAGTGTACTTCTCCAATCACCATCGACCAGTGATGTTGGCTCATCGCAAGAAAGTAGCAGCAATGTCCCTGAATCAACACAGGTTGTTGTAACTCATCTGACAAGTGTTGAACAACCACAGCCGCAACAACAACACCATGTGCAAGTACACGCCCAAGTACATGTGGAAGGAGAGGCAGCAAAAGGAGATGCGCAAGCAAAGGTGCATGGAGGTTCACAAGTGCCCACAATAGTTGTTCCTCCCGAAGTAGGGGCACATCAGGAAATCGACAATGAAGCTGAGGTATCATTGGAAGCCACTCCTCCTGATGATCATTCATTGTCTTCCACATCCCTATCAAGGAAAAGATCAAGGGGGGTGTCTACATCTTCTTCAAGCCCACCTCGTTCTGATGCAAGTGATCTGTCTTGGGAACCACAACTGCGGTCTGACAGTGAGGCACACCATGATCTGACACCGGTACCTAAGCGTAAAAGGAAGGTCGTCCAAAAACTCAAACCTATGGAGTGTGATGAGGCTCAACAAGAAGTGACAGATACTGCTGGTGATGAAGCCTCTCACGATGACGACGAGCCAGTCATCACAAAGGTCACTGCAGCCCCACCGGGCATGCAGCAAAGAGACATTTTGACCCTATCCCGAGAAGCTGCTGAGCGTGATGATGATGTCGGCGAGGAGGCAATGGAAATGGAATCATTAGATTTGGAGTTAAGTAGTACACCAAAACCTACCGCTTCCATATTTCTTCCTCGCAAGAAGGTACCCACCTCGTCCTCGACCTCAATTCGTGGTGGTGAAAGTGCAAAACGTACTGAAGTTCGGCAATCCACATCCTCCGCTTCATCTGGCATTAGCAGCAGGACCACCACCACCAGTATCGCCGCCTCCTCCGGACCCCGAAGACATTTCAAGTCTCCAGTTTGGGACTTCTTTAGTGTTTGCCCAAAAAAGGAAAACGTAGCCATTTGTAGCCTTTGTAAGCTTCGATTTAGTCGTGGTAAGCTTGGTTCTAACTATGGTACCGGAGGCCAGAGAGGTCATCTTGAGACAGCGCACCCTGTCCAATGGTTTCCGCACCTAGAGGCGGTCAAGAAAGCCGCAATTGCACGTAATGAAAACATTGATTTTTCATCTGGTGATGACGAGGAGGTAGAAGACGATTCAAACACTTCACTTACACCCAGTTCCCCTGTCAGCAGCACACCCCATGGGAGCCACACTAAGAGTGTGGGAGAGAGTGAGACATCAATGCGGAAAAGTTCATCAGCGAGCGTAACTGGGTCGAAGAGATCATCATCATCCCGTAAATCCTTGGTACAGGGCAACATTAAAAAGATGTTGTTTACAGAAGCGCAATATGAACGCAACCACCCAATGACCCGTCTGTATAACACTAAGCTGGCTAAAATGCTAGCTCTGGACCTTCTCCCTTTTTCTTTTGTAGAAGGGGTTGGTTTTCTAGAATTAGTGACAGCGCTCTGCCCTAAATGGAAGGTTCCTAGCCGGTTCTATTTTGCCCGAGTTGCGGTTCCAGCACTACATGAAGATGTTCTGAAGGTGATTGGGGCAGCTTTGCAGAAGAGTGCTGTTCACACTATACATCTGACAACAGACATGTGGACCAGTGGCGCAGGCGCTGATTACATGTGCATCACTGCACACTGGGTCTCTTTTTCAGGGGCTAAAGCAAAGCTAAACGCAGGTGTTGACACTAACATTGTTTTTAAAGGTGCTCGGAAACATGCAACACTAGCCATGTTTGGTTTGGAGAAACGTCACACAGCAGAAAACATTTTGGATGTTTTTAACACAAAGGTCCTTAACTGGCTGTCCCCACTAAAACGCAAGGTTGGTTATGTTTCCACGGACAATGGCGCCAATATAGTTAAGGCCATGAGGGACGGTTACTATTTCAGAGTGCCGTGTTTGGCGCACTGTATAAACCTGGTTGTCCAAAAATTCTTGGGTAATAAAGGCAGTGCAGCGTACAGTGTATTGGAGACCTGCCGAAAAATGTGCAAGCATTTCAGGCATTCTTTTAAGGCCCGGAAGCAGCTGAGGAGCCTGCTATATCAACGTCAAATGCCAGTGAAAGCACTCATCCAGGAGGTGGTAACACGTTGGAACTCAACCTTCTACATGCTTGAGCGTCTGTATGAGCAGTATACGGAACTCGATCAATATTTCTTTAAAGAGGGTACAGAGGAGCTGAGGATGGGTGGGCCGCAATGGAACATAGTTGAAAGCCTGACACGCATGCTTCGTCCTTTTGAGTTCTTCACGCGTGCAGTCAGCAAGGAGGACTCTAATTTGGGAAAAGCTATCCCATTGTTGTACATGCTGGAGGACCAACTGAAGGAGGTGTGTTCTGTGTTTGGAAAAGATGACAAAAACCAAGACTCTTTGCTTCTGGCTGAGCAATTATTAGAGCTCCTACAAGGTGATAAACGTCTTAAAAAGATCCACTCAGAACAGCATTACATTTGTGCTACTATTCTGGATCCACGCTACAAAAAGGCGCTGGCAGGCCAAGCATTCTTTCCTTTTGATGATGAACATGTTCCAAAGTACAAACGTTGGCTAGCCTTGTCAGCCAAGAAGTTTGAAACAGAACGGCTGGAAATTGAAGGAAATGGCAGTACATCAGCAGGCCATCCCCAGTCAAAACAATCCACTTCTGCACCTGTGGCTGTGGCACAAGTGACCTCTCAGCCGTTAAAGACACCGGCAACCGGATCATCTGCACGAAAGACAACAGAAACATTGGAGGCTGAAGAGGATTGGCTAGCTCTGCGTGGGTTTGGTTCTCAAAAGGTCAGAGGCACAGGAAGAGCTAAGCAAAGTGGAGGAACCTTGGATGAGGACCTTGAGTCGATGGTGAAGGACTATCTGAATGACTCAACAGAGGTCTATGTTAATTCTGACCCATTGGCGTATTGGCATGGGAAAAAAGAATTGTGGCCACAGCTCACCAACCTGGCTTTAAACTACTTGTCTTGCCCACTCGCAAGCGTGTCTTCTGAACGGGTTTTCAGTGCGGCTGGTGGGATTGTAACTCCCAAACGGAGCCGCCTCTCGCCCAAAAATGTGGAGAGGTTAACAATGATCAAGATGAATCAGCACCTCATACCACCAGATTTCAGAGTACGAGAGAGCGTGCCGGATGAAGAGGAGGTGGCCAGCAACATAGATGAGGGAATTTCTACTCTGTCAGGTGACACTGAGCTCACCCTGCCTGAATTCGCAGAGTATGATGACGAAGCCTTATTCTTATTCCTGGACCGTGATACCGAGCCCTGAAAATGAGACAACGAATCAATAACTTTCTTTTTCATCCTTATTCACTTTTATTCCTGTGTGTCTGTCTTTCTTTGTTGTGCACAGTTAATATAATTCAAACTTTAATCAGATAATCACAAAAACAAGCCCATCACCAGAACTGTCTTCACTTGTTTGCTAATTGATTTGAAGGTGCCGCAGTCTGCATTCCTCAGGTTCACAAGTTCAGAAGAACATGCTCCTCTATCCTCCTCCTCCAGACTCCTATTTCCATCAAAGCAGAGGGCTGGTTTACGCCCAATGAAGAAAGACTCAGCACTTGTGGGGGTGTTGTTCTACCTCTCTGCAGATGAGTTGACGGGTCTGGGGCCATTGCTGGGAAGCACTAAAAGTGGTTCGGACCAAATCCGAGGCGGAAAATTTTTTGTGTTTTTGATGACTTGCTTGCCTTTGAGGTGCTCTTAGGGGGGGTTCCGTCTGTTTGTGGGTGAGTTTCGTGGTCTGGGAGCACTGCTGGGACACTCTAATCTTGATTGCATTTGCTTTTCAGGAAATCCGTCGTGGCAACCCCGACTTATGGCCTAGCTACGCAGTGCGTTTGGACCGAAGGCCCAGAAATATTGCAAGTATGAGATTTTGCTTTTGGCCTGTTTGGGGGTGTTATGCTTCTTGGCGGGTGGGTTGGCGCCGCGGGTCTTGGGGCATTCCTGGGAAAGGTCTAATACCGGGTAGAAGTGGTTGGGACAAAATCCAGGCCGATTTTTCTTTGGCTATTTCTGACATTTTGCTCTATGTAGCGTTTTCGGGGGCCTGTTTGGGGGGCTTCCTGGTGTTTGTGGGTGAGTTTCGTGGTCTGGGAGCACTGCTGGGACACTCTAATCTTGATTGCATTTGCTTTTCAGGAAATCCGTCGTGGCAACCCCGACTTATGGCCTAGCTACGCAGTGCGTTTGGACCGAAGGCCCAGAAATATTGCAAGTATGAGATTTTGCTTTTGGCCTGTTTGGGGGTGTTATGCTTCTTGGCGGGTGGGTTGCCGGGTCTTGGGGCATTCCTGGGAAGGTCTAATACCGGGTAGAAGTGGTTGGGACAAAATCCAGGCCGATTTTTTTTTGGGCTGTTTCTGACATTTTGCTCTATGTAGCGTTTTCGGGGGCCTGTTTGGGGGGCTTCCTGGTGTTTGTGGGTGAGTTTTGTGGTCTGGGAGCACTGCTGGGACACTCTAATCTTGATTGCATTTGCTTTTCAGGAAATCCGTCGTGCCAACCCCGACTTATGGCCTAGCTACGCAGCGCGTGTGGACCGAAGGCCCAGAAATATTGCAAGTATGAGATTTTGCTTTTGGCCTGTTTGGGGGTGTTATGCTTCTTGGCGGGTGGGTTGCCGGGTCTTGGGGCATTCCTGGGAAGGTCTAATACCGGGTAGAAGTGGTTGGGACAAAATCCAGGCCGATTTTTTTTTTGTGGCTATTTCTGACATTTTGCTCTATGTAGCGTTTTCGGGGGCCTGTTTGGGGGGCTTCCTGGTGTTTGTGGGTGAGTTTTGTGGTCTGGGAGCACTGCTGGCTATATATACTTTACTTTGCAAGAGGTTTGAAGCAAATCCATGGTGGCAGAGGGGACTTAGGGCCTAGCTGCAGAGCGCGCGCGGAGTGATTTGGGAAATTTGTGAAAAATTGACCAAGTCCCCATTTTTGTACTTTTGCTCTTTGGCTGTTTGGGGGTCTTCTACTCGTTTTCTCCTGGGTTGACGGCTCTGGGGCCATTGCTGGGAAGCTCTAATACCGGATAAAAGTGTTTTGGACCAAATCCCAGGCGGAACATTTTTTGTGTTTTTGATGACTTGCTTGCCTTTGAGGTGCTCTTAGGGGGGGTTCCGTCTGTTTGTGGGTGAGTTTCGTGGTCTGGGAGCATTGCTGGGACACTCTAATCTTGATTGCATTTGCTTTTCAGGAAATCCGTCGTGCCAACCCCGACTTATGGCCTAGCTACGCAGCGCGTTTGGACCGAAGGCCCAGAAATATTGCAAGTATGAGATTTTGCTTTTGGCCTGTTTGGGGGTGTTATGCTTCTTGGCGGGTGGGTTGCCGGGTCTTGGGGCATTCCTGGGAAGGTCTAATACCGGGTAGAAGTGGTTGGGACAAAATCCTCGCGAAAAAGCCTTTAGTTTTGGCACTTTTTGTAACTTAGGGTTCGTTAGGGTTAGCCCTAGCAGCAGGATTGCATGTGTTTCGGGGTGTTCTAGATTTTTCCAACTGAGTTCTGGGGTCTTAGAGCACTCGTGAGAATGTGTAATTTTGGTTGCAAGTCATTTGAAGAAAATTCTGTGTGGGAAAGGGGGGATTTGGCATAGTTAAAGAAAGCCTTTGCCACTATTCTTAACTTAGGGTTCGTTAGGGTTAGCAGTATTTCTATTGCATGTGTTTGAGTGGGGGGGATTTCGAGTCTTGGAGCGATGCTGGCTATGGCTACTTTTGCTTGGTTGCTTGCAAGTGGTTTGAATGCAATCCACGGTGGGTAATGGGTAATTAGGAAGGGGGTACTTCGGCCTACTTTTACTTTCAAAGTAAGTTTTGTCACCAGTTTTCTGCTAGGCCTCGTTTTTTGAGATTTGATTGGGGATCTTCTACATTTTTGCGACTGGCTTTAGTAAGGGTCTGGGTGGGAGCACTGCTAGGAAGATCTAATTTTGTTCTAAAACACAGTTTACAGTACACCTAGCTTGAGGGGCAAGATCCGCTACATTAATTTGCCCATACTTATTTATCCTTCAAAAGGTGACTCAGAGTACGCACTTTCAAAAATATTGTACTGTCTACTAGGAAAATCAAATTGTGACTTTTTGCACTCCACAGCCTACATACCTTATATTTATTTATCAGTGGTGTTGTAATATTATATCACTTCCTGTTTTTCGTTGAATAACTACAGGCCGGGTTTCAGTCTCTGCAATGGGGAAAAAAGGATGGAGTCAGGCTTCACAGTAGCGAGCCACAATTCAGCATCAGGCAGGCAGTGGACAGGGTGTCTTCTGGTGACCAACATCGATGGACGAAGCGTCGGCTGCAATGGAGGAGTGCCGCTAATAGGAGGATTTTTTTTCTGCAGGCAACTTACTTACCACTTCCAACAGGACCACTACAACCACATAGATACAGTATCCCTTGCCTTTTTCTCTGACTGTGACTGCATTTCTTGGATCTCTCTCTGCTTCTAAATTGATCCCTTAACACATCACTTAGTCCACTCCACTATCACATCTGCACCACACATAGTCATTTGTAAGTGCTCCTACGTAATTCGCAAGTCGCAGCACGCCCCAGGCCGTTGAGGACTGGGATGGCCCCAATGATGAAGCATGTCACCAAGGGGCAACCCTGGTGAGTGAGGGGACACCTAGAAAACAAGCAATTTCTCCTTTTCTATCTACTATACCTTCCAGACCAACCCCACTGAGTGTTGTTGTGAATGGATTTATAGTGA
This sequence comes from Lissotriton vulgaris, assembly GCF_964263255.1. Lineage (NCBI taxonomy): Eukaryota > Metazoa > Chordata > Amphibia > Caudata > Salamandridae > Lissotriton > Lissotriton vulgaris. The sequence continues at coordinate 906,981,774 of NC_141689.1, read as the reverse complement.
CCAGCAAGGCTCTCGGGTATCTGGCTAAGTACAGAGACCTTATGTTGAATATCGTTATCAATAATTCCACACAGGCCCTGTACTGTCGCATTCTTTCTTCCACAGTTGTCGAATGTACTACTTACTTTTCACTGACATGCATGCAGTAGTGCATGCACTTTCAAAGATTGATGGATAGGTTTGTACCCAAAGAATTGTTTATGTTCTATTCTTTGTCTATGCTGTGCTTTTTTTTACAGGGTGTCTTCTGGTGACCAACATCGATGGACGAAGCGTCGGCTGCAAAGGAGGAGTGCCGCTAAAAGGAGGTTTTTTTTTCTGCAGGCAACTTACTTACCACTTCCAACAGGACCACTACAACCACATAGATACAGTATCCCTTGCCTTTTTCTCTGACTGTGACTGCATTTCTTGGATCTCTCTCTGCTTCTAAATTGATCCCTTAACACATCACTTAGTCCACTCCACTATCACATCTGCACCACACATAGTCATTTGTAAGTGCTCCTACGTAATTCGCAAGTCGCAGCACGCCCCAGGCCGTAGAGGACTGGGATGGCCCCAATGATGAAGCATGTCACCAAGGGGCAACCCTGGTGAGTGAGGGGACACCTAGAAAACAAGCAATTTCTCCTTTTCTATCTACTATACCTTCCAGACCAACCCCACTGAGTGTTGTTGTGAATGGATTTATAGTGACCAGCAAGGCTCTCGGGTATCTGGCTAAGTACAGAGACCTTATGTTGAATATCGTTATCAATAATTCCACACAGGCCCTGTATTGTCGCATTCTTTCTTCCACAGTTGTCGAATGTACTACTTACTTTTCACTGACATGCATGCAGTAGTGCATGCACTTTCAAAGATTGATGGATAGGTTTGTACCCAAAGAATTGTTTATGTTCCATTCTTTGTCTATGCTGTGCTTTTTTTTACAGGGTGTCTTCTGGTGACCAACATCGATGGACGAAGCGTCGGCTGCAAAGGAGGAGTGCCGCTAAAAGGAGTTTTTTTTTCTGCAGGCAACTTACTTACCACTTCCAACAGGACCACTACAACCACATAGATACAGTATCCCTTGCCTTTTTCTCTGACTGTGACTGCATTTCTTGGATCTCTCTCTGCTTCTAAATTGATCCCTTAACACATCACTTAGTCCACTCCACTATCACATCTGCACCACACATAGTCATTTGTAAGTGCTCCTACGTAATTCGCAAGTCGCAGCACGCCCCAGGCCGTAGAGGACTGGGATGGCCCCAATGATGAAGCATGTCACCAAGGGGCAACCCTGGTGAGTGAGGGGACACCTAGAAAAAAAGCAATTTCTCCTTTTCTATCTACTATACCTTCCAGACCAACCCCACTGAGTGTTGTTGTGAATGGATTTATAGTGACCAGCAAGGCTCTCGGGTATCTGGCTAAGTACAGAGACCTTATGTTGAATATCGTTATCAATAATTCCACACAGGCCCTGTATTGTCGCATTCTTTCTTCCACAGTTGTCGAATGTACTACTTACTTTTCACTGACATGCATGCAGTAGTGCATGCACTTTCAAAGATTGATGGATAGGTTTGTACCCAAAGAATTGTTTATGTTCCATTCTTTGTCTATGCTGTGCTTTTTTTTACAGGGTGTCTTCTGGTGACCAACATCGATGGACGAAGCGTCGGCTGCAAAGGAGGAGTGCCGCTAAAAGGAGTTTTTTTTTCTGCAGGCAACTTACTTACCACTTCCAACAGGACCACTACAACCACATAGATACAGTATCCCTTGCCTTTTTCTCTGACTGTGACTGCATTTCTTGGATCTCTCTCTGCTTCTAAATTGATCCCTTAACACATCACTTAGTCCACTCCACTATCACATCTGCACCACACATAGTCATTTGTAAGTGCTCCTACGTAATTCGCAAGTCGCAGCACGCCCCAGGCCGTAGAGGACTGGGATGGCCCCAATGATGAAGCATGTCACCAAGGGGCAACCCTGGTGAGTGAGGGGACACCTAGAAAACAAGCAATTTCTCCTTTTCTATCTACTATACCTTCCAGACCAACCCCACTGAGTGTTGTTGTGAATGGATTTATAGTGACCAGCAAGGCTCTCGGGTATCTGGCTAAGTACAGAGACCTTATGTTGAATATCGTTATCAATAATTCCACACAGGCCCTGTACTGTCGCATTCTTTCTTCCACAGTTGTCGAATGTACTACTTACTTTTCACTGACATGCATGCAGTAGTGCATGCACTTTCAAAGATTGATGGATAGGTTTGTACCCAAAGATTTGTTTATGTTCACAATTGTTTGTCTATGCTGTGCTATTTTTTCTTGTCTCCCAAAACCTTTCCCAAAAACCCCCGTACCCATCCATTTTTCAAACCCTAACCCTCTTCCCCCGGGCTGTGTGGTTTTGATTGATGTGTGACTAAATGACAGCAATAAATCCACACACTTGCTGGGGAGGATAAGGTGATAGCAACAGGCTGGTGAAGAAATCCGAGGATATATTCTTACTCTGCTTGACAAAGAACCATTGCTAATGTGAAAGAACTTCAACCGAATTAGTAGTTATACTTTACCATTTGTTAGGCTACAATGTGGCACTGTTCTACTGTACTTCTGTCACCTGCTATATTCTCAGTTGTACCGTTGAATTGCTCAGGAGGACAAACCAGATTTCATTTTCTTTTTTTTCATAGGCATGCAACTGCCACTGTGTCACACCACTAGTACCACCGCTATGAGGAAATTTTATCCGACCAAGATTGCCAACCATATTCGCTGTCTCCCGTGGAGCCAGCCCTGGGTCTAGCCCTACTTTCAAACACAAATTACAGGTAAGATAAGCGTTTGGTGGTTTGGGGGTATAATGGAGTATTAGTACGAGAGACGAGAGACTGAAGGTAGTACTACTAAAGTCCTAGGACTCTTGGATTCACTTCGTCTGTGAGAGGCACTTAGTGTTGAAAACATTTGGGCATTTACACTTAAAGGAAGAAAATGGAACTAAACTTTCAGGAAAACAAAGTCAACGTTAAACCCCCACCCACCAGGCAAGCAGTAAGAAACGGGTATGCTCAGATAAAGTTTGAAAAAGTATATTTATATCCCTAACAAAATAATCTCCCGCAAGACCCTCCCTAACCCCAACGATTGTCCTTCAAAAGTCCCCAAAAACCCAACTCCCAATTCCCACCCCCCAAAAGTCTCTAAAAAAGGGGCAAGGGACACTTTGGGCGGATGCTGTCAACTTTTTGGGCCAGGGCATCATGCTCCTGGCGGAGCAAGGTGTGCTCTACGCGGAGCCCCTCCAACTGGTTGGAAAAGTGGTGGAGCTCCTGCTGGAGGCGGGACACCATCAGGGTACTGCGGCGCAGGCGTGCCTTCAATGCCTTGTAGGTGCAACGGCTGTGAGAGGAAGCTGTAGCTGTTGTCCTTGCTACTCGGCGGTGGCGTTTGGCTTTGGCAGCCCGGCTCAGTCTGGGTGGACCACTTTGCTGGGTGGCACTGGCAGCCCGTGGGGGAACGGAGGCCGATGCAGACGACGTAGTTGTTGTGGTCGACTGCACACTTTCTTCGTCCTCCAGGGCCACCAGCCGCTGATATTCGGCCACAGTGGCATCGATCCTCCGTTGCCGGGCCGCTCTAGCCAGCTCCTTCCTCCTTGTTCGTTTGGAAGGAGAACCTATATGAAGAAAGAAAGACATAGTCTGTAACCAATGCTCCTTAAGATTAACTCAATCATTCAGCAGAAATTTGTGTTGCACTACAACTAGCAACTTGCAAACGCATTACATAACTATTGAGGCCAGTATCTATCTAACCTCACACTTCTTCATCCTTGCTCTAACATTAGTGGGAGTTTAAGGAACAAATTCAATGAGCACTATGGACTTCCATTAGAGTCGACTATGAAAGTACACCAGTCTTATTCTTCTTCTTGTCTCTTGTTTTGGAAAATTGGTACGTTATCTTCTGCAAGCCGGCATAATGCCAGCGCAGTAAACTTGCACCCGAGAAAAAGAGACGCACGCCATGAGGAGTGACCTAGACTTGCGTTGCGTTACTGTACCCGTCCAGTACATGCAGGTGGTGAAGCTCTTACTTTTCTATTACGGGTGGCACTGAGAATACTCTGTTACAACTCAAGGGCTACTCCTTAATTAATTTAACTTTCACCCTACAGTGGAAATGAGTACTAGAAATGGAAAATTGAAGAAGATAAATAATCTGATTATCTATCACTTCAAATGGGATTTTTTTGCTTATATATGTGATGACTTTTGGTGCTTTGCTTTTTATTGAGTGACCAGTGATACATCCACACATGAATGACTGAGTACTACTAAACTTATTAAGAGAGGTAGGGAGTGGCCACCGTAATAACCGGATCTATGCAGTGCTTGCAATACAAACTACTGCTACTATTGATGGTAGTATTTGGACAAAATTAAAAGTTATTTTCCTTGCCTTTCCTACACTGGAACGGACGTGCGGGTGCAGTGTTACATGCTCTTCAAAGTTACACTTAGTTCATCCACTGACCGTCTACTCTCTCTAGATCATGGGTACTCACAAACTTTCTCTCAGGGGCTACATTTACAGTGTAGTTTGGGGCCGAGGGCCGCACTGGTGGGGGCGGAGTCAGAGGGGGCGGGGCTAAAGCAAAACGATAACTTGTGACCATGAGGTTGCACACAGGTCCCTGCAGCAGATGCCCTCACCCACTGAGCCACCAGACCCAGCATTTACATACATCTCTCTCCCTCCTGCTCTCCCTCCTGCCCTCCCTCTCCATCTCTCTCTCCCTCCTGCCCTCCCTCTACCTCCCCCTCTGTCATCTCACTGTGTGTGTGTCTATCTGTGTCAGCCTTCAGCCCGGGTTGAGACCGCTTCCTCAACGCGCACACACAGACAACAACACCAAAGTACTTAACAGGTCTTTAAAAGACCATTAACATATTATTGAGGCTTTGTTTGTTGTAGCGCCCCTGCTTCTCCACCCTGACAATCACTGCTTGCCCGGCCCAACAGAGGCTTTGTTCTATTTCACCTCTTTGTGGCCTTGCATCTCCACTCTGCTCTGTGGGGGCCGGGGGAGCAGTGATTGTCTGCAAGGTCTGCGCACCGCCAAGGAAGGCTTGCCGGGCCACCACCGGCCCGCGGGCCGTACTATGAGTACCCCTGCTCTAGATACACATATGCTATCTAAGAGTCAGATAGTAGCATGATCCAGGTATATGGACACATACAGTTTCTGTGTCACCCACCCAGGCTGTTGTCCTTCCACCCATCATTGCTTCATCATTCACCCAGCCATGCATCTCATATTCTTGCCTTCCCAGCTAGTCTTCAATCTCAATAAGTAAGGAATATATAAGAGCTTACCTCTGGCCGCCACCACCACCGTCTCAACTCTCACAGCCGCCGCCTCCTCCCCTGAAGAATCGCCCTCCGCCTCCGTGTCGAGCACCACCACCTCCACACTGGCCCCGCCACCAGATGTTCCACCTACAAAGTACATTTAAGAATGTTAGAATAAAGCACTCACTAGTCTTTGGTCTAGGAATGAAGACATGTGAAAACAATGTAATTTGTGACTGTCTACGTTAAAGTTAAAAAAAATGTCCCTTTTTCCAGGGAAGGTTGTCTTGCTGCACTTTTTGGCACAACTGATGAAGGCTGTTTTTTTAACACGCACCATTTTTCTCCACACAGACAGAAGATGGACTTCTAACAACAAGATCAAGTTGAAACCAGGTGAGAGCTCGGCTCGACCACAAGAAATGTCTTCAATTAATCGTCAGCACTAACCACTTTTCCATTATCAGTTAAACGTTTAGTTTTATTATGACTTCATTTTAATAAATGTGTTTACTTTTAATAAAGCTTTTAAACTTAAATACAATCTGTGTATTTTGGTCCAGACTAGAGTGACTGAGCGAAAGGTTTTGCAATTTTTGCAAGCATGAGTCCAGATAGAACACTTCAAAAGACATTATGGACAATCCCAGAGGACTGCACTAAGTTGATAGAGCTATTGTTGACTAGAATCATGGGAGTTTCGCCAACCGTGCAATCTTAGTTAGCTACACAGACAGACTAATAAGAATAATCTAGTAATACCACAGGGAGTCATAGTAGAGGCAGGATAAGAATTTAGATACAGTCTACAAGAAGAGCAAAGACAATTTTGAAAAAAGTCAAATGAGGAACGCTAGGAAAAATAGGTACTTGTCTAAAATGAAAACTTACTGGGGCCAGCAGAGGAGCCCTCGCCTGCCCGATCCTGGCCCTGTTGAACAGCATCCGCCGCCTGCTGCTCCTGTGTCCTCCTCTCGCCCCTGGGGGGAGCTGACGTACAACATGAAAGAAAGAACAGAAAACATGGATGATTGTTGCTTGTCAATGTCAACCAAATCAAACATTTCAAAAGAACAATAACAAAATATTTCCGCGAATTTATATTGATTAAGGTTAGTTTTCATTTATTTGCGGACCTGTGACTTCGAAAGTCACGTAACTCACTAAACAAAGTACTGAAACGTTCACCTAGGACTGGCAGGCAGCAGTCCGCAGGCAAGACGCAAAGTGACAGACAAACTCCATTGTGATTTCAGTCAGATCAGTGACAACACTAACAGTTGCCTGCTACATTACCAGTCATTGAAATAGTCAAACTATCAATCCACCGCCACTATTTTTCTTATTGTCAGGGGTACAAAGGAAGGGGCAGATTTAAGCCCCTTGCGGCTCTTTTGCGCCGTTCTTGCGTGACTTTTGTGACGCAGCAGCTAAACAAAAAAGGGCGCCATGGTGCGGCGTATAATATTATAACAACGTGACGCATTTGGGAGATGCATCCCGTTATAAAGCCCTGCGCCATCAGGGGGCGTTCCGGCGCAAGGGAGGGCATTCCTGCGCTGGAACACATCCTAATAGTGGCTGAGGGAAATCTACAAAATTTCAATCAGTCACCTTTAGGACAATGATGCGTCACACAAACCCTGCACCTGCTTGAAGCAGACGTACGGCTTGACCCAGCATTGGGGAGATAGGGTACCCCAGAGCATTGCTGGAGCTGCGCCATCGTTGTGACGCAACTCCAGCAGTAAAGCTTCGGTGACGTTTTGGGCCCATGGTGCGCCGCATTGCAAATACGGCGCACCATGTTTGGTGGTGGTAGCGGGCCGCACAATTAATGGCGCATCCCTGCTACTTTGCAGGGATGCGACGGTAATTGCAATTCTGCCCCTTAGGGGCATACTTACTTACGCGTTCTGGCGCATCTCCAGAGATGCGCCAGATCAAATGCGTCACGCAAAACTACCCTTGCGACACGGCAGATGCGCCTCATTTACAATGCGGCGCGCCCTGGCGCAAGGGTAGGCACTTGCGTGACGCATCTCGTCACGTAAGAGCGGCGCATCGCTGGAGTCACGTCGCCAACGCAATGCAACTCCAGTAATGCTCAGGGCCACCCAATACTTAACATGCTGTGTCAGTCCTTTAGCCTGCTTCGAGCAGACATAAGGAATTGAATTGACGTAGCAGCGTCGCAGAAGTGCCTGCGTTAAATCTTGTAGATTTCACGCAGGCAATTTTGCGAGGCGCACAGCCGCCGGACCGCCCACCCTGCGTACTAGGAACGCACCCATTGTGGTGCAGGCCCATGGCTTTATAACGTGACGCATCTCCCTAGATGCGTCATGCTGTAAATGACTCGCAGGGATGCGGCACGTTTACGCCGCTGTTGCGTCACGCAAGGCAACGTAAACGTGGCAACGTAAACGTGGCGCAAGGGGCTTGTAAATGTAATCTGCCCCCTAGTGTCTAGCATTACGCAGTTCTGTAAAGTACACTCATACATAATAGTTACTCAGGCCAATGAGACCACGAAATAGAAAACAAATAAGCATAGTAGCAACGCCACTGAGAAGGAGAGCAGTGCACCTGAAATGCACAGAAGATTTTGAAATATAATTTAACTACAATGTAATCGTCATCAGCGGCATTATTTGCTTGCTCCATGTAAAAAACAAATATTTGCAATACAACAACACAGAGCAGGAGAAAACATCATAGTAGTGAGTGATTAAATGGCTACTACTACTCACCAAGCCCGGGGATCTCCAAGCCGAGCTGGTCCAGCAGGTCGCGCTCGCGGTCCAGGAGGTCCGTCCAGCGATGGGTGACCTGGCTGTAGGTGCGCTGGACCCCGTAGAGGTGGGATATGGCCCAGCACACCTTCTCCCACCGCTTCCGACGCTCCCGCATGTTGTAGCCGCCGGCCGCGATCCTGCCGCCTCCCGCGATGGTCCTGGGCAGGCGGCGCTGGACGAAGTAGACCAGCGCGCCCACTTCCTCCGGGCTGAATATCTCCCGTCGAGTCACCTGCTCCCCCCTCAATCTCCCGCATGCTGTCCTGGCACTGGGTCCAGCACTACTCCCCGCCGCCGCTGCGGCCCTCAAGTGCCTGGGCAGCTTCACGGCGCCTGGCTTGACCATGGTCTGGGCAGGTAAGGTAGGAAGAAGTAGAAAATTAAGAAAGAATAGGATAGGGAAGAAGAAAAGAAAAGAGTTTAAAAAAGTAGTTTAAAAGTAAAGAAAAATAGCAGAAAAGACAAAAATATACAGCTAGGAAAAGAGAGGGATAGATAAGAAGCAAAATCGTAAAAAAAAAACTGAAAATAAACAAAGGATGGCAAAGATACCAAGAGGATTAAACACCATGCCCAGACACAGGAAATGAATGAAAAACAAGATGGCCGGCGCCCGTTCACGAGCGCGAAAGTAAGTTCGCGCAAGATTTTCCTCGCGATCTCGTGCGAACCTCTAGATTTCCCGCGCGATCTTGTGCGAACCTCTACTCGCAATGCGCTTACTGCGCGAGATTATACATAGCGGGCGGAAACGGAAATACGTCACGCAAACAAAATGGCCGCGCCCGTACTCGACCTTGGGGTAAATTCGCGTGTTGCGCTGCAAGCGGCTCGCGAATACTGCAAAAAAACTCGCGAAACAACAAGCCGCAAAAAAATAAAATGCTCATTCGCACGAATTGGCGGCTTCCGCGGTCGGTTTCGCACGACGCCGCGCCCCGCGAATAGCGCGAAAAAAAACGAAAAACGATTTCAGCAAAAGCAAAAGCAATGAGCAGGTGCAAAAGGTCAACCTCATGATTTGTAACGATTCTTTGTAGTGCTTCCTGAGGGGGCCCTCCAGAATTCGGTTGCCTGCTTGCAACTATTGTGTGACCCTGCTCTGACCTTAACTGTATGCCACAAAGGTCCTGATTTACAGCTAAAGGAGCAGACAAGCAGGTGCCAGGCTGGAACTTGAAATTCTTTCAGTGACACATTAATTAGCCCCTAATTCATTATTGTCAGTTGGGGCAGGGCAGGTGTTGTTAATAAACTAACCCCAAATTAATTCATGTCAGTTCAAGCAGGGCAGGTGGGCTTGCTTTTCCCCCCCATCTTCTACAGTGATGATGAACCAGAGGGTGGCATTGATGTAACAGAGGGTGGCATGGGTCAAAGAGAGGGTGCCAGTGGTGAAACAGAGGGTGCAGGGAGGCGGTGATGATGAACCAGACGTAGAAACAACATAGTCGCGACCGTTGCGAGCCGACAAGTAAGTTCGCAATTGCGAACTAGTACCAAATCCTCGCGAACTGGCAGAAACAATTGCGAACACACAAAAAAAAAAATCCGCAAATTCGCGGGAATTCGCGGATTTTGCGGATTGCGAGTTCGCAAATCCGCAAAATTCGCGAACGCGAGATCCGCAAAATTCGCCCATGGTTAATTTATATTCCTTTAAATTTGATTAAAGATACTATACTGCATTGTCCTATCTGTCAACATTCGAGACAACGAAAAGTGCCCCAAATTGTTAAAGGACATTTACACCGAGGAAAATTACCCGCTCAAATTTGGCAGATTGATTATATTGGTCCACTCCCTATGAGTAAATATTGCCAATATATTTGCACCATCATTGATACATACAGTGGTCTTTTAGTGGCCTTTCCTTGTAAACGAGCTACCCAAGTAAACACCATTAAAACATTGGAATTAATTATGCTGTATTATGGTGTTCCATTTCAAATTCAATCTGATAATGCATCCCATTTTAAGGGAAGATTGGTGCAGGAATTTTGTGTGGAGAACAACATTGAATGGGTGTTTCATATACCATACTATCCACAGGCAGCAGGCCTTATTGAAAGAATGAATGGTTTGTTAAAAGATCAATTACGTAAATTAACTGACAATAAATATAAGAATTGGAGAGAATATTTGTTTCAGGCACTGTTGATTTTGAATAATCGTCCCTTTTTAAATGCTGAATCACCATTAATGCGTTTATTTCCTCCAGCTGTTGAAGCCAAACCGAATACAGTTAGTAATACTGTAATGTATTGGGAGATTTCCCCTGGAGCCCTGGCTCCATGCAGAGCAACCCCAGGTTCTGCAGGCTTGGACCTGCATGCCATGAATGACATTACTGTAAAAAGCAGAGATCGAGTTATCATTGAAACTGGCATTGGTGTCTGTATACCAACTGGAAATTTTGGATTGATTGCCCCTAGATCGGGCCTGGCCTTAAAAGGCATTCAAGTGCTTGGAGGAGTCATTGACAGTGATTATCAGGGAGAGATTAAGGTACTCCTGCTGAATAGCAGTGAAGTTGATTTACCGATTCATAAGACTGACCGAATTGCTCAGTTGCTAATCATGCCTGTTTTCACTGGTGAAATTCAGAAAGGCACTGCCCCGACTTTGTTAACTGTTCGAGGAAAAAAAAGGTTTCGGCTCCACTGATAATCCAGGAGCGAGAGTGTGGGTGCAATCGCCTAAAAATCCCCCTGAACAAGCTGAAATTATTGCAACCGGTCATGATAACACAGTACTCGTCATGAGACCAGGGAAAGATAGCTGGGAAGCTGTCCCGGCTGACAAATGTTACTTACGAGAATGAATAATGCCTGTATTTGATTTTCTTTCAGATCATTCTCTGGACTGCTGTTGCAGGATGTGCCGGCGTTGGACTCCTTTTGGCCTGCTACGTCGGGAAAGGAGGGAACCCACAGACTTTGGTTGATTCGATAACTCGAGTACCGCGTTCCTTTGCTGCGTGGGATTCATCATCTAACTTTTGGACTACCTTGGCACGAAGGGTGACAAATTCCCCACATTTCTGTTTAACACCGATGCGTTCGGTGACTGACATATTAGCAACCTGTTTGGTTGCCGTCCCTGCTTCGTTGGAGACCCTGGTCCATATTTTCAATATATCAAATGCCCGTCCTAATATTATTCTTGGTGATTTCGCAACACATGAGTATTGCCCTTTATGTACTGTACTTTCAGACCCAGTACCCCCAATTCATTCCCAAATAATTACATATAATATCACGCAGGGTGTTTTATGTTTTTTCCTTACCTGTGATCCAAATGCTATAACGGAATGTGTGCGTTTGAAATTGAAAGGTGCTACTTCATTCACAGTTCATGAAAAGACTTTATGTTCCCGGAGATCACCGAAGTCGTGTATTTCAGTCAAGAATAACATGACCTGTAAAAGTCTTGTTGTTACCCCTAGTCACTATCGTACAATGCTATTACCTTCTGGATGGCTTTTCTCTTGTGGCAATACATCTTGGCCTTATATTGCTGCAAATATTTCTGGAGGACCTTGTGCCATTACCAGACTGAGTTTATTAATGTTTTCTTCACATCCTAATATGCATTCCCGTGTTGTTCATGATGCAGTAATGTTAAAAGACAATTGTGACTCTACACTACATTTATTTTCTGAATCTGAATATCTTAGTTTGGCTTTTTCGATTCTGGGTGTCCCTGCCTTAGCGGTCTATAATGCTAAATCCATCTGGAAAATGGCCTGTTGGATGGTTAAATCTATTAATCACACTTCTACAATTCTATCTGACATGCTACTGGACGCCCAGGGTGAACGCAGAGCTATTTTGCAGAACAGGGCTGCGATTGACTATCTTTTGCTTAAACATGGACATGACTGTTCTGCCTTTGGGGCCTTTGTTGTTTCAATTTATCAGATCATACTAGACCCATTCAGGCTCATATCGACAAACTTCATGACTTGACCAAAGAAGTTAGAGAACACATTGATCAGGGCTGGTTTGACTGGCTCTTTAATTGGTTACCAGATTTACATTCTTTACGTCTGATATTAGGGGGTATCCTGATTACTATTTGCATTTTAGTCGCTATTTGCTATTTTATTCAATGTATTCCTTCTTTACTCCATACCTGTAGATGTGGCACTAGAAATAGGTCAGTTAGTTTTGTTTCATATTATTCCTCAACAGATGTTAGTTCCATTTAGCGAATGATTAGTAGTCTAAAGTCAAGGGTGAAGTGTTCTGACCGAGTTTTCTGCCCCTTTTCTTGAGTGAAGGTGACTGAAGGTGACGTTAGCCTGCTATCATTCTAATAGGAGGACTAGAACCCCAGACCGGGCCTATTTACAAGGTGTTTGATGCAATTCCCTACCCTTTTCTTTATTTTAGGGCTTATAAACCTATGTTAAGGGATAGATTCCTTAGTATTAGTATTAATCCGTCCTTTTGTAAGAGTGCTAATATACTTCTAATGGAGTTATGCTTATTTCGGGCCTTGTAGGCCTCGAACGGGAGAGACTCCATCTTTCTTTCTGCCTCGCCAGCTTGAGATGCTTTTAGATCAAATGTTATGTTTTAGTTATGAGGTGTTGTTCGCTTGGAGAGAACCGGCTCAGGCTGGCCCTTATCGAAGAACTGTATTTTTCTTCGTATCGAAGACATAACATCAGGCCGGCCGGCTGAGAACGTGTCCTTGGTACGGGGAGGTACAAGAATTTGGTGGGCGGCAGGTTACTGGCCGTAACTTTCCATGCATGAACAAGGTTCCATATTAGCGAAAGTACGAAGAGTTCAGCAGTTAGTTGGTAGGCAGCAGTTAGCCGTTAGCATCATTGCAGTTAATCATCTTAAGGCAGACAGTTGCCATTTTGAAGTCCGAGAAAGACCGAAAAGCTAATACTCTCTTAGAAAGATTGAAGTTATTTTAGCTGGAGCAGCTGGCGAGCTTTGACATCAAGCATGCAGAGTGAAGCAGTTAGTGGAGCGAACGAATACTAGAGTGGCAGAAACTGATTTATAAGATCGAAGCTTGAAGGTGAAGACAGTTCGCGATTGAGAGGAGAGAGGAAACGGAGGAGACAGAGCATAGCGGTGCAGATGTGTATCCGTGACTGCAGGGGTGATCCTAAAACGAGCCAAGGCACAGACGAGAAGGGAACCCAGGTGACTACCGAGTCCAGACTTCATACTCATAAGGTGACGTCGACCTTTTCTTATTAGTGTGCACACACACATTCTAACCTTTCCTTTTGCTTTTCAGGCTATGTGTGATATTGCAGTGTTATATTGTTGATGTTATTAATGAATAAAGATACCCCAGTTCTTTCTATTTCTATTTTATATTTCTAGGTTTGGTGAAGCGCAGCAGCTACCCCAGCAATGGGGCGTCCCGGCGCTATGAGACAAGCACGCACCAGAAGACAGAAAAAGAAGGAGGGGAGGGGGGCTTAAGGAGCAGGGAAGAGGTAGGTCTTGATAGCTTTACGGAAGGCTGAGAGGCAATCTAAGGAACGAATGCTGAGGGGGAGATCGTTCCATAGTTTGGGACCAAGGACGCTAAAGGAGCGGCCTCCAGTTCGGCAAAGCCTAATCCTGGGGACGGTCAGAAGGAGTTGATTGGAAGAACGGAGTGCACGACCTGGGACATACGGTCGGGCCAGATTCCGCAACAGAGGGGGATTTCCTTGTTTAACGATCTTAAAGATTGTGGTAAGAGCCTTAAATTTGACTCGGTGTTCCACGGGCAGCCAGTGGAGCTTACGGATGGTGGCTCTAGCAGAGCATCTACGTGGTAGGCCAACCAACGTTCTGGCCGCCGCATTCTGGATACGTTGGAACCTAGCTGTTTCCGCTTTGTTTGCTCCCAGAAGGAGGACGTTAGCGTAATCCAGGCGTGATAAGATGGTAGCCTGGATAATTAGCTGGCGAGCTTTAGAGTCGAAGAGCCCAAGTATAGGCCTGAGGTTCCTTAGGAGACCTATGCAGGTGGCTGCCACCTTTTTAGTGTGGGACTGGAAGCTGAGGTTGGCATCCATCCAGACTCCCAGATTTTTAACACAATTTTTAGGGAGTGGAGTGGCACCCAGGGATGACGGCCACCAGTGCTCGTTCCATAGGCTGGTGTTTCGGCCAAGGAGGAGTACCTCGGTTTTCCCGGCGTTAAGTTGGAGGTAGTTGTCCGTCATCCATTGTGCCACTGCTGCCATACCCTCTTTAAACTTGGATGCCGCGATGGACGGGCTTTCCGAGAGGGTGACAACCAGCTGGGTGTCGTCGGCGTATGAGACCAGCGTGAGCCCCCACTCTTTTGCCACGTCAGTAAGTGGCTGGACGTAGAGATTAAAGAGGGATGGGCTCAACGCTGAACCCTGGGGGACACCTTGAGCTATGGGATGGGATTTGGAGAGAAATGGAGGGGCCGACACCTTGAAGGATCTATCCTTGAGAAAGGATTGAAACCATGCAAGAGCGAGGCCAGTCACACCGGCCATCTCCAGACGTTTCAGAAGGATGTCATGGGATACTGTGTCAAAGGCTGCGCTGAGATCTAGGAGAATCAGCGCAGCACTTTGACCGGAGTCTAAAATCGTCTGGAGATGTTCTGTGGTGGCCAGTAGGGCAGACTCAGTGCTATGGCCTGCGCGAAAGCCATTTTGGGAAGGGTCTAGAATTCCGTGATAATCCACATGTTTCGAGAGGATACCATTGACATGGGCCTCAGCTATCTTGGAAATCCAGGGGAGGAGGGATATTGGCCGGAAGTTTTCCGGTTTAGAAGGGTCGAGGGTGGGTTTTTTAATTAGCGAACTAGTGTGTGATTGTTGCTTCCTTATGATAAAGGTAACCTTTCTTCTAGTCAGATGCTGTTATGTGAACGGATGCGACTCCCGTCCAGGTAAATGGTAACTGAGCAAGGGAGTAGAGGAGCACTCGAAATAGGGAATAACCTTTACACAGTGTAATTTGGCCATTCTTGTGTGGGAGAGGATTGACCTGTCTATCTGTCCCATAATCTATAATATTGTATTATCCTAGTAGATAGAGAGAGAGAGTTCCCAATATAGAGAAGGTATTCATAGGAAAGTGATCGTCGTTGTGCAGCGGCGTTATAGAGAGCATTGACCGTGGTCAATGTGTATACCCACAGGATTGTGGCTTGCGGGAGCACCGGGAGGACACAGTGTGTAACGAGAGCACTGATTGTGGTCAGTGTGTATACCCACAGGATTGTGGCATGTGTATGTAGGAAATATTGAGAGCACTGATTGTGGTCAGTGTGTATACCCACAGGATTGTGGCTTGCGCGAGCACTGATGGTTGTCAGTGTGTAATGGTGAATAATCGGAACTGCCTCAGGGTTGTCTAGTCTGGGCCCATGTTGCCGCGAGACTATAAGGTAAGAGTGTGGTGTTGTAAAGGATCTAAGCTTGTATATTGCTAATTCCCCATCCTTAGGTAGGTACACAGGTGCCTTTTGTAAGTAGGTCCTGAGGAGGGAGATGGTTCCGCTTCGGCTGGGTTAGTAGTGTTCTAGTCTGATTCTATCTGGTCCAAAAATCCGGTCGTTACACCATAGTACTGTGTTTTGCACATGAGTCAAAAAATGTAAGTTGTTCTGTATTGCACTGTAATGTGTTGCATGAAATTCAGATATGCAAAACTTTTTAAGGTTATGCATTTT
Organism: Lissotriton vulgaris; assembly: GCF_964263255.1. Classification (NCBI taxonomy): domain Eukaryota; kingdom Metazoa; phylum Chordata; class Amphibia; order Caudata; family Salamandridae; genus Lissotriton; species Lissotriton vulgaris. Next base: position 906,965,918 of record NC_141689.1, on the reverse strand, counting down.
CATAAAGAGACATTGTGATTTTAATGTAAAGGTTTAGGTGTTCGATTTTATGTGTAAAGGTTACAGATTTATGGAGAATCGAAAACTTGAGTTGTATGGAAAGCTGTCTGTTGAATAAAGTTGTGGCACCAGGGTTTAAATTAAAGTTTTTGAGATTCTTAATAGTCTAGTTGTGAATGAGAACTAATCCTAAGTAGTGGTGTTTATTGGTAAGCTTTGTTGTGATTACAATGGGTGCACTCCTGGATAAGTTAAAGATTTCCGCTAAAGGAGAAGAGGCGCAGCTTCCAGTTGAAAAACCCACCCTTGAAATGCTGGTAAACTAAGGCTTGCATGCCTGGCTTAAAGAATGTCATAAAAGTACCGGGAATGATTCAAATCTGCAATTTCCTGTAGAGACTGAACATTTTAGGCGTGTCATGTTTGAGAACAAACTGCAGCCTAAACCTGCACAGTTCAAACCACTGAATGAGGGTGATGATATGGCGAAAGGAAACGCCCATATGAAAATGCTGAGGGTCAGATCGGAAAGCGTGTTAATTATTGACTGGATGTGAGAGTGTGTTGACAGAAGAAGGCATGGAGAGAGAATGTGCTGGAGAGACTGGCTGCGTTTCCTGTGTTTGCTGATGATGTAGACAAAAAGAAAGCAAAAGATGACAAAACAAAATTGAAAATGAGAAAATAAGTGAAAATGAAGAGAATGAGAGTGATTCTGGGAGAGAGGAGGAGCTCATAGATCATTTGTTGATTGATACAAGACCACCCCAGTATAAGGAGGGTCTTGCACAAGGACGAGAAGTAGGAGAGCCGAATGTAAACAGGGAAGAACAAGCCTCTAGATCACTTTCACGAACAGAGATGAAAGTGGTGGCGATGACTGTTTTCCAACTACTTAATGGGGATTTGGAAATCATGGTAGAAACAGCTATTTTAAATGACAACATTTCAAAATATAATAAAGATGAATTTGCATTTTCGGATGCCGTAGCAAGAAAGCGTGCTCATCGTGCATTTGAAAGGCTCGAAAAACTGTCTGAAGAATTGAAAGCGGATTTGAATAAAAAAAGATTTCAGAGAGTGTTAGAATGAACCTAACATAAACTGAGTTGCAGAAACAAAACATTGAACTTTTATGAGAGAATCTGAAAGGTGTACTTAATATAAGTAGAGGATGGGAGAATGTTACGATTTATAGAGATGAATGGACAAAAAATTCTGACAAGTCTGAAAAATCATAAATGAGTAAATCAAATAGAGTTAAGACTGTGGGTGTTTCTGAAAGTGAAGTGACTGTTGAAAAATAATATCCGTTAGAGGACCGGAGGAGCATATTTGCATGTACCTTGGTGAAGGAATGACTTGTGGCTGTTTACAAAGAATTTTCCGAAGTGTAGAAAGGAGCCAGAAAAGTGGTATCTGGAAGTGGAAAAGATTGTGACTTTTTCAAAGGTGTTTTGGGAGGATCTAGATTTGTTGTTTTCAAATGTAGTACCTAAAGATTTGTGGAATGAATGTAAGATATAGTTCATTAGCCTAAGGAAGAACCACAGATAGTTGGCCCGAGTAATAAGCTTTCTCCAATTGTCATGGAAAACTATAAACAGGTTATTGAGCATTTGAAAGGAATTATTCCTTAGAAACGAGTCAATTGGTTCAGAGATCATGAGAGGGGCACCTTCCTGCACAAAAACAATCAGTTGGGTCGTTTGTCTCTTTCAGTGTCTGCTGCAGAAAGAAGCACCTATAGAAAGAGGAAATAAAGATATATCTCCATGTTACGCCACCCCAGGAGAGGCGTACATTTTTGGCGTATTCCAATGTTTACAACGTCTTGTATGCGTCAAAAACCAGGAGTTGAGTGGAAACACCCACACAATGCCCATGGAACGGCTACCCAGGGCAGAGTAACACAACACAGCGATTTGCGCTGTGTAGCATTACTCCATATTTTTGGTACCACTCAAAGTGGTTTTGCGTGGCTTAAAAAATAGGACTGAAGGTTTGCGTCCCTCTTGAACCACGTTGTGTGGTGGAATAAAGATGCACACTGGGTCATAAATATGGCTCCTAATGTATGAAAACCCGGTGCAACATCCAGGAGTTAAAAAGGGGAGGGACACAAGGAAAAAACACAAAGCACCCGTACCGGCTGCTAGAGCGTGCAGATTAATAGTGACAACAATGTGAATGTGGTGTGTCCTTGGAATGCATGTATGTGCTACATAAAGTACCCATTACAGGTGAAGAAACACTAAGTGCACAGAATCTTGGCGATAAATAAATCAAAATGATGCACATGTGAAAGGCACATTAGGAAACACAAAATGGTCGTTTGGAAAAAAACGCAGGAATGGAAATTAATTGGTGGAAAAAGGAGACTGCTTGATGAATAGTAAATCATTTCTCATACAAAAACAAAAATAACAATAATATCAAATTAGAAGTATAAATAAAAATGGAAATTGGTGAATAGCCACAGCAAAAGGTGGTATGAAGTATAAACAGAATATTAAATTTGTTATTTTGCACTAAAAATATAAATGCATATAATGGCATCAAGGAAACAAACACTGGAATGTACACGGTAGTCGTATTCATACAACCGCCACAAAAAAACCAAAGCGCGCTGATTGGTGGCGCTAGAGAAAGTGGGGACTGGGATGGAACCATGGTCGGAGGGGCTTACAATCTGAAACAAAAATACAACGAAGAGATAGTTGTATTAGTGTAAAAACCAGAACATAAAGAACATCTCAGTTGTATAACAGATGTGCAAAGAAGAAATTGATGAAAGACTCAATAAATCGAGGAAACTATCTCATATGATAGGGCTTACATTTTAATGAAGAATCAAAAAAATTATATTGTGATAATTTTCCATTCATACAAAGTATTTAGTCCAATGTTAACAGAGTTGCATCAGGAGATCCTCCGGCTTTTACAACGTGTAAGTATTTGTAGTAAGTCACCAACCTATAATAGGGACGCAGGGTTGTTCAATGATTTTCCATACAAGATGACTCTGTGTGATTTTTTGCAAAGAAATGAGATACGAAGGGGGCATTGTCAGTTTTACATGCAACGTTTGTGTTGTATAGTACACGTTTAATCATTTCGGTAGCTTGGCCAATGCATAAAAGGCCACGGGGACACCAAATGGCATATACCACTTTAGTGGACCTACAATTTCTAAATTGTTGTAGTTGGTGAAAAAGGTTACCATGTTTAAATTCTTTTGTGTTAAAAGTTTAGGGGCATACTGAAAAGTTTTAGCGTTTGTAATGTCCCTGTAACCTGAGGTAAACCCCAACTGGAAGTGATTATGTGGTTATGTGATCTATTCTTCTGGGTCCAAGTCATGATATGGACAAAATGGTCTCTCAAATTGTGTTCCCTTTTATAAGAAAAAAGTGGCAGTTCAGAAAATAAAAGGTGAAATCTGAGAATAGTCCAGTTCTTTTTAATAATCTTGCTGATTTTGTTACTAGATAGACAAAAAGTTGTTACAAAAGGAAGGAGAGTATTGGTCTCTTTCTATTTAGTGATTACTACTGACTCCCCAGGGCAATACCAAGCCCTTTTAAGGATCGAGATATCAAACATTTAAGGTGGCTGCTATAAAGTAATTTATCTGGAAGGACCTCTGCCTCCCTGAAATAGTCCCTGCGCCACGTACAGTTTTTATGGAGCCATAGAAAGTGTCCGAACAGCAACCCATCACAAAAACAGTATAGAAGAATTCTATATCTATTCCCACCAAGAGATACGTGTTAGGATCAAAATCCATGTTTTCAATTATATAAATAAGGTCCATAGTACTTCTGATATATATATTCCCCAGACCTTGATAAAGGTGTCAATATATTTTTCTAAGGGTTCCAAAATTGACCCATAACTGAAAACAATTAGGCAGCCCGGTGGGCCAGTGCTATTTTTGTGCATTTTAGGCAATGTGTAGAGTCCTAGTGTTTTAGGACTGTTGTTATTAAGAAACAGGTTCTTTCTTTAAAATATTGCCTAAATCTAGGGCTGTTTTGGAAGTCTTTTGGATGTGATCATGAATATGTTTTGGTGGATCACCAGGAAGAGGACAATAGTAGTCAGTAATGGAAAATTGACACATTATTTCGTAATGATATTTGGTTTGGTCTATGATGACAATGCCCCCACCCTTATATGCTGGCTTGCTCATCAGTTCATGATTTTTTGTAAAACGAAGTATGGCATGTTTTGTTTTGTAAAGAAAGATTGTAAGGTCCATATTCGTGTTAAGTTGTGTTATCTCTTGCACTACCAATTTTTCAAAAGTTAAGATTTCAGAAGGCAGTTTTTCAAGCACCATTGCCAGATGGTGGGCAATTTGCACAAGGTGGAAGTAGTGGTCCTCCTAGTGGAGGTAGAAGTCTTATCAAGTATTTTAACCCAAGCAATGTAAATAACAATGCACAAGTGAGAATGGGCCATCTCATATTTGTGGTAAGGAAGGTTACTGGAAACAAATTTGCAGATTTAATCCAAATAGATTTTAAAATGATCAACACCTTGGGTGCTAAGCTGATCCCCCTCCTGTGCTGATATTTACTGAATCCCCTTTTTCATGACGACCTCAGCTCGTCATGAGCACACGAGAGGTGTACCTCATGACGAGCTGAGCTCGTCATGAGCATCGAAGGGGTTAATACATGGTTCCTCAAATGCAGCGGAATACGAATCCGTTGGCGAAGAATGGGGTAATGCAGTCAATGATTTGAGCCCTATTGGCCACTGTACAGAACATGAAGAATGCAAGGCAGTTAAAGGGTACATACCTTCAGCCCCAATCATACCACAAGCTAGGAAGAATAATACTGCAGGGTGCCAGTTAAATTTGAAGTTGTAGCAAAAGAAAGTCAATAATTGCCAATTTTCCACAATTTGTTAATACACTTTGCGTTCTTACAGGTCCAAGTTCGGCACAACGACTGTACCTAAGAGAGGAAGAGGAGTGTATGCTTGGTGCAGCCCTAGAGGTTTACCAGGATGATGTTGTCGTGGAGGTGGAAATAAATGGCCAAGCAGTATTATTTTTAATTGAACGGCTACTACATGATCCACGGTATCTGACCTGCTCCTTTCAGGAGAAAAAGCCCAAGTTGTAGGTATTTCAAATAAACAAGTGGCAAATGAGTTTAAAAATTTTTTAATGAAAAAAAGAAAGACTTTGCATAGTTACATGGGCTTAAAACATTATACATGTACAGAAGTATACATGACATACCAACAATGTGATGCCAGAGCATTGCTATTTCGTATGCTATTTCTTACAGGTGGTTCAAGTGTTAATAATTATGAGCTCATAACTAATGAGGCAAGTCCAGTGAGTTTGTTGGGTCATGATCTTTTGTGCACGTTAAATTGCATAATTTACTAATTATAAGATGATGTTAGTATTGAAAAAAAAGCATTAAGGCATGGACATGAAAATAAAATCACAAGAGAAAAAGGTTCAACATCTTTTTGAACCTAGTTTCCTCAGTGGTAGCTCTGAGATGACCAGGCATCTGATTCCACATACTGGCTTCTCTGACCGTGAAAGAGGATCCCCCTCTCTTTATTGTTTTTTAAAACGGGGTACTGTTAGCAAGACAGTGTTACTGGAACACAGCAACCTACTTGGTCTATACTTCTTGATCCTCTCATTCAAGTAAGCGGACCATTGTTATGGGGGACTTGGTGGGTCAGTGTCAGTGTTTTGAACATGATGTGCTTGCAGACTGGTAACCAATGCCGTTTTTCTCAAAACAGAGAGTGCAATTTTGGAATAGGTTACCGAATCACAAATAGGGATTTGAACAGCTCAAAAACCCTGTTTGCATCCGCAAATGTGCAGATTCGCCGTTTGTGAATGTAAAAACGCTTTTGCATGTGTAGCCTTAAAATCGCATTCCAGGATGCCAAAAGACTGAGACGGAGCAATGTTAATACAAGTGTAGGCCTCTTCTGTCTTTGCCCTATTCTACAGAAAATGAGATTAACTTTGGCAAAGGTTGAAGACAGATCGAGTAATACATGGGGTGCAGGAATACCCATATCTGACATCAATCGTAATTCAGCCAGTGTTGACACTATCGCCATTTATCAATATTGGGATCTGAGGGCCAGATGTACAAAGCTTTTTTATGTTCACAAATGGCACGATCTGTAGAATTGGACCGTTTGCCAATAGAAAAAGGCTTTTTGAAATGTACAAATCCACATTTGCAATTTGGTAACCTATAACCGAATCGCAAACTGGATTTGCAATTCGGTATGTGGAAGGGGCGTGTTTAGGCCGTCCTTTTCTAATACTGAATCGAAGTGATATGTGTGAATGTTTGCAACCAAAACGTGTCTGCTAAATATTCACATTTTACTGCCTACTTCAAGTAGGGGGTAACCCATTTGCAAAGAGCAAGGGGTCCCACGGACCACTGCTTACTCTTTAAAAAAAATGAAAAACGGTTGCATTTAAAAAAAAAGAATTGCTTTATTGAAAAGCAATTACATACACTTTAACCCAGCCTTCCCCCCGGCGGCCGTTGAGGGGCCCTTTGACAAATGGAGGGAGGGAGGGTGTCGTGCCCTGAAACACCTGTTCCACGGCCTTGCACCTCTCACATTCGATAATTGCATGCAGGACTATGGTGTCCAAACGATCCGAGCAGTAGCACCACACCCAGCTACTGCACTGGGCCCTGTCCCCAGCGGTGAGGGAGGCAGCCACACGACCACCGACCCCACTTGAGTCCTTTCTCTTGAGGACATCCACGATGCGAGGGACGATTTCCTTCCTCTATAACCTTCTATTGTCCACTGCCATGTCCCCCAGACCTCGATACATGTCCATGTGGGAGGGAGTGATTGGCCGCGACATCTCAGAGGTGGAGTGGTCCCGTCTGTGGTCGGATATCTCAAAACACAACCATTCGATAGAGCTACGAGAGGCCCATCTCAAAACGTTAATGGATTGGTACCTCTACCCTGCCAAGCTGAGACGGATCTTCCCGAACTCCTCAGACAGATGCTGGAGAGGCTGTGTACTGCTGGGGGACTTCCGCCATATTTGGTGGGACTGCCCCATCATCCTGCCTTACTGGGCGGAGATCTTATCCCACATTAAAGAGATACTGGGCTACCCCATTGAGGACTCTATAGCCCATATACTGCTAGACCTTCGAGACCCGGAGCTAGAACATCAAATAAAAGCTGATAAGAGGATTCTATGGTTATGTGTGGGGGCGGCTAAACTCACCCTTGCGGCGGCCTGGAAGCAGAAAGAGGCCCGCGCGACACCGCTTTGGCACGCAAGGTTATGGAAGTTGCTGAGTGTGGAGAGAATGGCTGATATTTTCCGTGACGACTTCAAAAACTTCATATTTCGTTGGGGCCCCCTGGTTCAGTTCCTTTCCAAGGGTCTTCCCTCCGCGGTCTGTCCACCTAGTGTACAAGCTCTTCACTTGTTCCAAATGTGATTACCATTATGCTTCTCTTTTCTCCCTTTTTTATCTCACTAACTGCTACCACCACTGGGGAGGGGGGTGGGGGGGGGGGGGGCTTTCTGTTTATATTTTCATGCAGTCCCAGTTTAAAGGGCCTTGCGGAGCTTTTCCCACAAGCTGTAGCCACACCAAGATAATTGCTTAATCAATCTTTATGGTTACCCAACCCGTTACATAGCTTATCTCATTCCTTCCTTAGCAGGCGGCCTGGACGTGCCACTACTGCTACTAGCTTGAGGTATTTTTGCTGAGGATGATACTAGCAGCTCCGCTCCGATGCAGGGGTCCTCCTGTTAACTTGCTTTCAGTTAAGCCCCCTGTGCGGGAAGTTGTGCGTGACTGCCGCATGTATTGCTTTTTCTTTTGCTCTAATTTCTTAATAAAAATAACTTTGAAAAGCAATTACAGACATGGTATTCTACTGATCCCAGCAGGCCACCATCCTTGATTTTTGCAATTCACAATGGGCCACAAACCGAGACTTACCTCATTAATATTCATGAGGTAGGCCTATTTGCCACACACTTGGAATTGCAAAAAGTGTAAAATACATATCTCTACATGGGGGTTTGCGATTACCAAATAGCAAATTGCAAAACTTTGCTAGTTGGTATGCACACTTGTCTTTGCAGAGGATGTCTTCAAGCACCACATTATCTTATTAGCTTGATCTTTTGAGCTTGTGAGTTCCAGGTTACACCTCACTCTGAGCAACAAACACATCGACCCACTGAGAAATCTTCTTGGATTTAAATCTGTGACCAGAAAAATGAACCACCTGAGCTATTTTATCAGTATTGTCAGCTGATACCTACTACATATGCTCACATCTCTACTGTGTATGCCTTAGCTCACTAAATTATTTTACCATCTTAAACAAATGGCTAGCTGTTATTTTTTATTGTTGTCCCTAAACACTGTAAATGCCATGTAAATGCCATGTGTAATTACCCAGTGTAATGATACTCGATTTACTGAACTTTGAAGGAAGGAAGTCTGAGTTGGATTGGATAGGCTAGGGGTTGAGCTCATGACCTACAAGCTCGTGGTCAGGATATACAGTCAAAGGTCGCTGTTGGATTTTGACACTCTACTCGTAATTTCATCACTTTGTTACCTACTTGCTATGTTTCTTATATGCTGCAATCTTGTACCCCGAATCCCTTGGTAGATATTGCACATGAATTTGTTAGTAAGTTGCTTCTTTCTGGAGATGGGAACCACCCAACGTGGTCCTTTTCTAACATGGGTAACTACATCCCACTCTCCGGCCCATGACAATATTGACTTTCAGTGGCAATTGAGGATACAACCATGGGTGCAGGCCTTATTATCTGCAACCCAAAGTAAGGCGGATGCGCCTCCCGGGTAAACGTGTGAAGTGTGCCTTGACTGGCACATATCACTTTCCACGAGCGTTAGATGTGTTTATGTTTAGCATGTGTGAGGTGTACATGAGAGGTTGGGATACTGCAAACTGGAGAGCTAGGCTCCCATGATAGCATAGGTGTTGGTAAAGCTATCCCCCCTGTGAAGCGGATTGTTTCTGCGCTGATCGCCCTCTGCTATGCCCAAGCAGCGCAGTCCAGTCCTAGTGACCACTGCTCTGATTCACAAAGCCCTATGTAACAGGCAGGGATCTGTGTCCTCCCTTTCCTCAGACCAGTTTGCTACCTAGGAGATATTTTAGGATACTGTATGTGATCAAAATACCAAAAAGAAGTGCCCAGACCCCTTCTGCCCCACAACAGCACAGAAAATGGCAACATAATACAGCTATGATGGGCTCTGCTGCCTGTCTTTTTATGAACCTACAGTGGGTAAAGACAATTCACTTAACCTGATATCTATACGCTTAGAGTTTCATGTTCAGACTTTACAGCTTGCAAAAAGTGATCAAGATATGCCTGTTTCGGTTCTGTATGGAGTCGAGCTAGATTCGTTTGTGAGTTTTGTGTCAACATAAACAAGCTGGGGGTGGCTCTTCCAGGTTTTGCAACATATTACAGGGCTGCACATCTATGAACCTTCTCAGATTGATCACTCAGCGAGACCGATAACCTATGGCAACACATGGAATCAAAAAACAACAGGTGATGGATAGAATGCAGAACAATGTCATACATTCACCCCAGTACAGAGATCTGGGCCTAAATCCATCGTTTTTTTGCTCACCATGCCATTCCAGTTTGAACCCAGCCATATGCAAATCAGTCTTGACCCTGTGCCCCATGGGAACAGTCCAGCCCAAACTGCCAAGCCAGGTCCTCCCTGGACTGGAAACAAGCATCCAAGGACCGGTTTCGGCTTTCAGCCCTCATCAGCCTGGATAGCTTGATTCCAGTGGCATGGAGAGCACGGGACTCACGTCTGAGCATACCCGTCTCACTCGGGGTGACAAATGCAAAAAACAACAGGTGATGGACAGAATACAGAACAATGTCATACATTCACCCCAGTACAGAGATCTGGGCCTAAATCCATCGTTTTTTTGCTCACCATGCCATTCCAGTTTGAACCCAGCCATATGCAAATCAGTCTTGACCCTGTGCCCCATGGGAACAGTCCAGCCCGAACTGCCAAGCCAGGTCCTCCCTGGACTGGAAACAAGCATCCAAGGCCCGTATATCAGCCTCTCCACAAACACTAACAGCCTTGGACAACTTAAAAAAATGCCTACATCTTCAATTCCCTCACCACAAACCCATTACAACCTGCCTGCATTGAAACCAGGCTCGTTTGATAAATGGAAAGAAGGGAATTGTCTCATAATATCAGACATATTCATCTAGGCTAGGGTAACATTCAGTTTTCAGACATGTAAACGAGTCTTTAAATCGAATGAAGCAGAATGATTCCATTAATACCAGGTAAGATACGAGGTCTGATTCACAATGGAAAGCATACACTTTTGTGTAAGTTTACTCTTTTTTTGCTAATCACAAACTACGAGTTAATATTAAGTTTACAATTGTGGAGACTCTGCCGCGCGGGCAGAGAACCCCGTAAATAAAAAGAGAGGCCTGTACTTTGTTTTTATGTGTAGCGTTCTCTGCCCCGACTGCGCAGTCCCAGCATTGCAAACGTACTATTAATTTGTATTTTGTGAATAGCAAAAACATTGTAAACTTACATAAAAGTTTAAGTTTACCTTTGTGAATCAGGCCCACGGTAATGAACCCTATATTGGCCCAGGCAGAACAATTTGTAAAATGAGAAAGTGGCTCAAGGGTATAATTTCCACCTTATTTAACCTTTTGCTTGAGGCTTTTTCCCCTATCCCACTCTTACAGAACAGGATGGAGCAGGATATTACCTAGGAAGTTGTAGGAGATCCAGAGGAAGCTACTATAGCAATATATAATCGTTCTGGTAGCATCCTGGGCAGAGAAGCTCATTGTAAGATATTATTTGAAAGGTACCTTAGTCCAACGGAGATGAACACATTCTATCCAATTACGAGCGCCTTCTGCTAGAGGGTATGTGACCTCTTAAGTAATTTCAAACATATTTGATGGTATTTGGTGATAATTGGTGGGATTGCCCCTGCCAGGTGGGGCCCGTACAGGTAAGAGCGGTGGGGCCGGGTTTGGGGGGGGGGGTGGGGGGGGGGGGAGGGAATTGGACTCGACAAACAACCATGAATGAAAATTAAATAAATAATACATTTTCCCTTGTGGTTGTCTGTCGAAATACCCCTCCTCCTGCCCCCCTCCCCCAACCTGGCCCCACCACATAGGCCACTGCTGCTCCCTACATTTAACCCTCTGGGCAGGGATTCTGACATACAACAACAATTAATACCTGGGGGTCTGAAATCATATAAGTAAGTCAGACAGATTGGATCGCAAAACCAAGACTACGCAAATTAACACCAGTGAGATATAGTTAGTAACTGCAGGCCTAGTCAAGGCTCAAGAGCACATGGAGAAAAATGATTCCCATCAGAAGCCACACTGTACCGCCCTCTTTGTCATCATTTGGGTTCTCCTTACCCAGGAGACGAAACGGCTGTTCAGTTGTTACCGTGACCGAAAAATGTGATAAGTGGGAAGTACAGAAAAAATGCAAGTGGCTAATGAAAAGCAGTGTATAGTGATTAGGGTGAAAAGTGAGGGGTAATGATAAAATTAGGTGAACTGGGTAGAAAAAGAAATTTATTAATATCTCCCAATCCCTAAGATTAAAAGGCAGGTGTGAGTGCGGGTTTGAAATAATAACCACACTTTTTATTGGTCAACATGTTTCTGCATTACATAGAACAGAGTTTCTAATGCATTCTTCAGGACCTTGTTGGAAGTACACTACTGCTTTGTGAATAATAATGAAAAAATATCACCTGAGGGTCCCAGGCGTGCTCAACCGTATACTGTTAATGCATAGTAGCATTGGATCCAAACGAAAGACAAACAAACACATAAATAAAGAAACAAATGAGCATGAATGAATCCTACTCAAATAGTTCCTGCTTCAAATCATACTGTGATTGCAACATATTTACTCATACTAGGACGCAAGCTCTAGTATACACACTCACCCATGTATGTTGGTTGAGAGGCTTCACCCCACCTGGCTGCAGCGCAGGTAAAAGGAGCACCGCTCTAAAGATAATTATAAATCATTTTCAGCGCGGTTTCATCAAGAGAAAGGAAATAGAGTTTACATGGAGACAGGAGGTGATAGAATCCCCCAGTGCATCGCAAGAGGGTTTTATTGTAGTGACCCCGCCGTAACACAGCTATCCTAGAGAAGGCCAGTATCAGAGGTTAGCGCATATGTAGGTCCGCAAATTATGTGGTGACCAATGCGTTAGATTAAACAAGAGATGCGTGGCTTAGCGGTAAATCTAGGGACCGAGTTAGCACTGTGATAGAATATGATGCTAGTTGGTGAGTATACTGCAGGATAACATGCAAGAGCTTATTATCAGTAAACCGGAGCGAGCCCTTTCAAAGCGGCAAACTTCTCCGTGTGAGTTTTAAAAGGCTGTCAGCATGCGCGGATGGTGAGTATTGTCTCTGCTACTGCGGAGTAACATGCAAGAGCTTATTATCAGTAAACCGGAGAGAGCCCTTTCAAAGCGGCAGACGTCTCCGTGTGAGTTTTAAAAGGCTGTCAGCATGCGCGCCCAGGAGCGCCGTGTCCCGCTTACCTTTCCGTCGGTGTCTCCGGGCAGTCTTCAGTACTGCTTGGGGGGGCACCGGCGGTAGGCATGGGCGGAAAATCCGTTCCGCTCGCGGATTTTGCGGATTTTCGGGAAATCCGCAATCCGCGAGATTTGCGAATTTCCTGCAAAATCCGCAAATCCGCGAGATGCGGATTTTGCTCGCACTGCTCGCACTGTTCGCGTGAGTTCGCGCCCCGCGAATAAGTGCGAAATTGCAGAAATACGATCTAAGCAAAACTGAAAGTAACTACTTACCAGGTTCAAAAGTTCAGGCACATCATTAGTAGCCATTTCCTGTAGTGCTTCCTGAGGGGCCCCTCCAGAGTTCAGTTGCCAGTTGAAACTATTATGTGACCCTGCTCTGAACCTCAGAATAGTTACACATATGCCACAAAGGTCATGAATTACAGCTAAGGGAGACAAGCAGGAGCCAGGCTGGAAGTTAAAATCCATTAATCAGCCCCTAATTCATTATTGTCAGTTGGGGCAGGGCAGGTGTTGTAACTAATTTTGCAACAATGAAAGCACTTAGCAAGTGCAAAAGATCACTAATCAGGGCGCACTAAGGAAGCAGGTGCCAGCTAAAAAAATATTCTGTGACACATTAATCAGCCCCAAATTAATTCAGGTCACTTGAGGCAGGGAAGGTGTGCTTTGCTTTGCCGAAAATAATGTACACTGGACAACCAGAGGGTGTGGTGATGAAACAGAGGGTGGCATGGGTGGGCCAGAGGGTGGCATGAGTAGTCAGAGAGTGGCAGTGGTGACAGAGAGTGGCAGTGATGAAGAAGAGTGTCCCAAACAGGTTGGACACGTAGAAACAACAAGTTCGCAAAACTTGCGACCCGACAGGTAAGTTCGCAAATTGCGAAATTGTAAAAACCCTCGCGAACTGGCAGAAACACGGGCGAACACAAAAAAAAAAAAAAATCCGCAAATTCGCGGGAATTCGCGGATTTTGCGGATTGCGAGTTCGCAAATCCGCAAATTCGCGGATTGCCAATCCGCAAAATCCGCTCATGCCTAAGGTGGCGGTAGATCACGAAGCCTCTTTGTAAGCTCGTATTTTTCTCCTAAGGCATCACGTGACTGGGTGCGGTCACGTGGTACCGGGAGTTGTGGGACTTGTAGTTCAAGGCGCAATAGCGCCAGATGATAAATTGAAAAAATACGTAGCGCATGAGGGTGACGCTACCGTACTCAGTCAATAGATGTTAATGAGACTAGAAACAAGCCCCAACCATAGGTGTTGATAATACACATTGGTGTTTCAAGGCGCAATAGCGCCAGATGTTAAATTGAAAAACTACGTTGCGCATAAGGGTGACGCTACCGTACTGAGTCAAGAAGGTGTTAATGAGACTAGAGACAAGCCTAAGTGTTGTTAATACACATTAGTGTTAAGGCGGTGGCTAAGAAATAGACTGTCTTTTAAAGCAGAGACAGTGAATCATTAAGCAGCTAGTTTCTAACCCAACTCGGTAAGGTATTTTTGAGTAATAAGAAGATAGAGATGTGACACTATTCAGAGCACAAATCAAAGGGACATCCAGGGTATAGGCTCGTTGAGGCCCTCCTTGTCGCTATTCAGGCGATACACCCATTTCTGTTCAATTTTAAACAGGAAGCGGCTGATATCAGCGCATGAGTCAGGAATGTGCGGTTGTTCTAAGACAGTCCAGCAGAAGTCCTCAGGGCCATGTCCCTTCTCCAAGAAGTGTGCAGTCAGGCGAGTGGCCTGTTTCCGACATCGCACTGTACTTTTGTGTTCCTGGATTCACGTCTGTATTCTCCTGGTCGTCATGCCCACGGGCATGGACACGTTATCAAGTAAATTAGATTACTGCTGTTGCAGTTCGTGAATTTGTTTTGTGTCCATGGGCGATTGGTGCCTATGTCGACCTCGGTGGACTTGCAAGTCTGGGGACAGACAGTGCATGCCCCACAAGGATGGTGTCCGACCACAGGTGGTAGGTCCCATAGGGTGCCCACTTGTCTCACTTCCTTGTTGCGTGGGCGTGTGTGGACTAGCTGGTCTTTTAGATTTGGTCCTCTCTTGTAGGCGAAAATGGGCAAGGCGATGTCATCACTTCCGGTTTTCAGGATGGACCAATGTTTTTTTATTATCTTTTGCACCTGGTTTGATCGACTGTTGAAAGTATTTACAAAAGCAATGCGATCGGTCTTTTCTTTCGGTGGGAGGATTTCCAGTAGGGACTCTCTGTTGTTATTAGACGCCCTCTTCTTGGACTGGCGGATAATTTTCTTGGGATAGTTCTTCTCTTTTAGTTGGACCTCCAGATTTTTCGAGTGGGTCTCGAAAGACTCTTTGTTAGAGCAGTTTCTTTGAACCCTGAGGAACTGACCAAAAGGTAAGTTGTCCCTCAGGGCTCGCGGATGGCAACTATCATACCGCAGTAGTGCATTCTTAGCCATTGGCTTGCGATATAACTCCGATTCAATACCAGTCGGAGTGGCATGTAGCCTAAGATCCAGAAAGGCCAAAGATGTTCTGCTGTATTCAATGGTGAACTTGAGGTAAGTAAACCCGCCCTTAGACCCTTAGACCCTTCTCAATTGTTTGTTGGATGTGTGATTAGTACAGCCAAGGCTGTGGGTCTTTTTAACACTGGTTGACCATTCAGGTCACCAGCACAATAGAGTTTACTGAGAGATTATTTTCTTTGTAGTGTGCCCCGTGCTGTGATTAGCATTTAGGCGATGGCTACTAACTGGGGCTTAGCTTTTGAGAGTGCGGAGGTACAAAATATTCTGGATGAGAACCCTAGTCTGCTAGATAACATTTCGGCTCCACCTCAGGTAACAAATAACGATGATGGTTGGAGCAAAGTTCTAATCCTAAAAAAATCCCACTCTAGAACATCAGTCCATGGCATGATCATGGCACAATACCTTCGAGGCAATTGTGCACCCTCGGGCCTCATTGTCAACAACGCACCACGCCTATTTCTTGATGATAAAGAATTTCTCAAGGATTGGTCAATGATAGCCTGGAGGTGCACAAGGGACTGGTTAGTCTTGATTATCAAAACCGCAAAAAGGGTGGCGGATACAATATTAATTGAGATTCAGGTACTTGAGGGCCAGATAAAAACCACTTTAAAAAGTGGATTATTCAAAAAAGGACAAGATGACACCGATAAGAGTAATAAAGACTTTAAGGAATCTATTTTGTTCACGAAATTAGAGAAGTTTAAGAAAGACCTAGCGAAATTTTCCATGGAGAGAGTATATCCATATACGAGTGACACGTATACAGCGCCTACATTCAATCAAGGTGGCAAAAAGGGTGGCTCTACCTATGGCACATCAAGTTCAGATGGAGCCTCCAGTGATTCAGACACTTCACAAACTGGATCTTCTAACCAAACCCCCAGGGGCCGAGGAAATAGAAGAAATTGGAGAAATGGACATCAACCGCAGAACTTTAACAACTTTCAACCGTGGTGGCCAGTCAACCCTTGGATGATGGGACCAAACTGCCCTCCCCAAATGGGCCCTCCCTTCTGTCCACCCCAAATGCAACAAGGCCCGGGTGCCTTTCCTTTTTTAGGATTTGGCCAGAGACGAGGCAGGGGCAGAAGGAGACAAGGAACCACGCCACAACAGGTCCATTGGAATACGGACACAAATACCCCGCCACAATCGAGGATGGATCTACGCAGCGGGAAGAAAGTCCCACAAGACACTGCAGGGACAAGCAACCAGATAGCCTCGTGATGAACCTCAGTTCATATGCACTCTCTACTAACGAAGAGCGCCTTTTGAACAAAGGCTTAGGTTTTGTAGCAACCCAGAAAGGAGATTCCTTCTTGGCTCAAATCGAACTAGCCAAGTTCTTTAGAAAAATAAGACTGCACTACTTTTTCTCTAAACCAACAAACTTGGGAATTGTTACTGAAGACAAAAACACTGGACTGAAGAAATCCTCTTCATTCAACCCACCCAGCGCTGTCTTACCTCCCAAGGTTTTGACTTTTGAAACAGCCGTGGAGAATGATATCACACACCTCTACAGAACAGAGATTAAACCCTTCATGAACCTCTCAAGAGATGAACAAATGGCCTTACGTTCACTATCATCCAATGATAGGATTACTATCAAGCCGGCCGATAAAGGCGGTGCTACTGTTATCTTAGACACTGAGACATATAGAAACGAATGCCTCCGGCAACTAAGTGACCGGAAATCCTATCTACCTTTGAGAGTAGATCCCACAGAAGGATTACAATCCAAAATAAGCACTTTAGTAGAGGAAGCAACAACTGAGGGCTGGATAACATCACAGGAAGGACAATACCTGGTTACCAAACACCCCACGATTCCGTATTTTTATTGCCTTCCCAAAGTGCACAAACCGCAGAGGCCGCCCCCTGGTAGGCCCATAATTTCAGGGATTGGATCGGTCTTGGAACCACTCTCGACCTTTGTCGATTACTTTCTGAATCCCATGGTTAAGGCAATGCCCACATTTTTACAGGACACGAAAGATGTTTTAAGACTCCTTCCAACAATACAGTATAACATCGATACTGACATCTTAGTATCATTTGACGTTGAGTCTTTATACACGTCAATCCCGCAAACTGAGACTCTTGAGGTAGTAGGCATGCTGTTGGAGCAAAACAACCACCAATCCATTACTCCAACACACTTCATCATGCATTTAGCGGAGATCGCCATGAAAGAGAACTACTTTCGTTTCGAGGATACCATTTACTTACAAACATCTGGGACCAGTATGGGCAGTGTTTTCGCGTCGAGCCTGGCGAACCTGTACGTCCACAACTTCGAGCAACAAGATGTCCTAATACCAGCCAATCCATACTTACCATCACTACACGTATGGAAACGTTACATTGACGACATCCTGGTGGTGTGGCGAGGCACGGAAGAAGATCTAGTGTCATTTCACAGATGGTTAAATAGCAAGAACACTTACCTCAAGTTCACCATTGAATACAGCAGAACATCTTTGGCCTTTCTGGATCTTAGGCTACATGCCACTCCGACTGGTATTGAATCGGAGTTATATCGCAAGCCAATGGCTAAGAATGCACTACTGCGGTATGATAGTTGCCATCCGCGAGCCCTGAGGGACAACTTACCTTTTGGTCAGTTCCTCAGGGTTCAAAGAAACTGCTCTAACAAAGAGTCTTTCGAGACCCACTCGAAAAATCTGGAGGTCCAACTAAAAGAGAAGAACTATCCCAAGAAAATTATCCGCCAGTCCAAGAAGAGGGCGTCTAATAACAACAGAGAGTCCCTACCGGAAATCCTCCCACCGAAAGAAAAGACCGATCGCATTGCTTTTGTAAATACTTTCAACAGTCGATCAAACCAGGTGCAAAAGATAATAAAAAAACATTGGTCCATCCTGAAAACTGGAGGTGATGACATCGCCTTGCCCATTTTCGCCTACAAGAGAGGACCAAATCTAAAAGACCAGCTAGTCCACACACGCCCACGCAACAAGGAAGTGAGACAAGTGGGCACCCTATGGGACCTACCACCTGTGGTCGGACACCATCCTTGTGGGGCATGCACTGTCTGTCCCCAGACTTGCAAGTCCACCGAGGTCGACATAGGCACCAATCGCCCATGGACACAAAACAAATTCACGAACTGCAACAGCAGTAATCTAATTTACTTGATAACGTGTCCATGCCCATTACGATATGTGGGCATGACGACCAGGAGAATACGGACGCGAATCCAGGAAAACAAAAGTACAGTGCGATGTCGGAAACAGGCCACTCGCCTGACTGCACACTTCTTGGAGAAGGGACATGGCCCTGAGGACTTCTGCTGGACTGTCTTAGAACAACCGCACATTCCTGACTCATGCGCTGATATCAGCCGCTTCCTGTTTAAAATTGAACAGAAATGGGTGTATCGCCTGAATAGCGACAAGGAGGGCCTCAACGAGCCTATACCCTGGATGTCCCTTTGATTTGTGCTCTGAATAGTGTCACATCTCTATCTTCTTATTACTCAAAAATACCTTACCGAGTTGAGTTAGAAACTAGCTGCTTAATGATTCACTGTCTCTGCTTTAAAAGACAGTCTATTTCTTAGCCACCGCCTTAACACTAATGTGTATTAACAACACTTAGGCTTGTCTCTAGTCTCATTAACACCTTCTTGACTCAGTACGGTAGCGTCACCCTTATGCGCAACGTAGTTTTTCAATTTAACATCTGGCGCTATTGCGCCTTGAAACACCAATGTGTATTATCAACACCTATGGTTGGGGCTTGTTTCTAGTCTCATTAACATCTATTGACTGAGTACGGTAGCGTCACCCTCATGCGCTACGTATTTTTTCAATTTATCATCTGGCGCTATTGCGCCTTGAACTACAAGTCCCACAACTCCCGGTACCACGTGACCGCACCCAGTCACGTGATGCCTTGGGAGAAAAATACGAGCTTACAAAGAGGCTTCGTGATCTACCGCCGGTGCCCCCCCAAGCAGTACTGAAGACTGCCCGGAGACACCGACGGAAAGGTAAGCGGGACACGGCGCTCCTGGGCGCGCATGCTGACAGCCTTTTAAAACTCACACGGAGACGTCTGCCGCTTTGAAGGGCTCTCTCCGGTTTACTGATAATAAGCTCTTGCATGTTACTCCGCAGTAGCAGAGACAATACTCACCATCCGCGCATGCTGACAGCCTTTTAAAACTCACACGGAGAAGTTTGCCGCTTTGAAAGGGCTCTCTCCGGTTTACTGATAATAAGCTCTTGCATGTTATCCTGCAGTATACTCACCAACTAGCATCATATTCTATCACAGTGCTAACTCGATCCCTAGATTTACCGCTAAGCCACGCATCTCTTGTTTAATCTAACGCATTGGTCACCACATAATTTGCGGACCTACATATGCGCTAACCTCTGATACTGGCCTTCTCTAGGATTGCTGTGTTACGGCGGGGTCACTACAATAAAACCCTCTTGCGATGCACTGGGGGATTCTATCACCTCCTGTCTCCATGTAAACTCTATTTCCTTTCTCTTGATGAAACCGCGCTGAAAATGATTTATAATTATCTTTAGAGCGGTGCTCCTTTTACCTGCGCTGCAGCCAGGTGGGGTGAAGCCTCTCAACCAACATACATGGGTGAGTGTGTATACTAGAGCTTGCGTCCTAGTATGAGTAAATATGTTGCAATCACAGTATGATTTGAAGCAGGAACTATTTGAGTAGGATTCATTCATGCTCATTTGTTTCTTTATTTATGTGTTTGTTTGTCTTTCGTTTGGATCCAATGCTACTATGCATTAACAGTATACGGTTGAGCACGCCTGGGACCCTCAGGTGATATTTTTTCATTATTATTCACAAAGCAGTAGTGTACTTCCAACAAGGTCCTGAAGAATGCATTAGAAACTCTGTTCTATGTAATGCAGAAACATGTTGACCAATAAAAAGTGTGGTTATTATTTCAAACCCGCACTCACACCTGCCTTTTAATCTTAGGGATTGGGAGATATTAATAAATTTCTTTTTCTACCCAGTTCACCTAATTTTATCATTACCCCTCACTTTTCACCCTAATCACTATACACTGCTTTTCATTAGCCACTTGCATTTTTTCTGTACTTCCCACTTATCACATTTTTCGGTCACGGTAACAACTGACCGGCCGTTTCGTCTCCTGGGTAAGGAGAACCCAAATGATGACAAAGAGGGCGGTACAGTGTGGCTTCTGATGGGAATCATTTTTCTCCATGTGCTCTTGAGCCTTGACTAGGCCTGCAGTTACTAACTATATCTCACTGGTGTTAATTTGCGTAGTCTTGGTTTTGCGATCCAATCTGTCTGACTTACTTATATGATTTCAGACCCCCAGGTATTAATTGTTGTTGTATATTGTGTTTGGGGCACATACCTGGTTGGTCGGTAAACCCGCCCCTAGACCCTTCTCAATTGTTTGTTGGATGCAGGGATTCTGACAGCCATGAAAACTATATTGGGATAAACCTCTTAGATATCACCTTCATTCTACTTGGCCTCATTTGCTTCTCTTGAAAAATCACACTAGAGCAGAAACCCTTCTCCCGTGGAGTTGCAGAAATCACCTGAGCCTTGTACTGGAAGAAGAGAGGACTCCCATACCCTTCACATTGGTACCAAAGGCTTTGGAATATAATGGCAATGCAGAGACTCTCCAGGGTAAAGGCCGCTCGATATGAAGACATTGAGGCGACATGAGGCCGCTATTATCTTACCTATCCAAGGGTCTCCTGACTCTCTCATCCCCTCCACAGTTAGGATCTTAAAATTGTTGACAGGCCCCGCTGCAGAGCTGAGCACCTGTTGTTACAAACCTGTAAATTATTTTAACATATTTTTGACTTGATCTTTAGAAGTACAACTCATAAACAGGGAGCAGGTTTTGCCTCTTTCTGTTTCTGAGCTGTGCTGTCTAAAATAATGCATTAAGTTCATTAACTGAGAGATATATTGGGTTAAATGAATGCACTTTGCACAGTGCAAGCTCACAGTAGTAGGTGCTCTGGTCTGCGGCAAGCTAATGCGGCCCATGATGAAGCCCCTGGTCCTTTTTGACTGATTAGTGTGGTACGTTGTGAATCGTGGGTGCTTGAAACTATCCAAGGGACTACATATTGCAGCGACAGGTGACAGCTTGGTGGTTTATGAGTGGCCATGGCATGCACTGATCACAATGTAGACTGAGCACTGCATCACTGGCAATCAATCATGTTTTCATTCGCCTGGGCTGCAGACAGCAGAGAACATGCACCAATTTGGAGACTTTCTGAGTTAATGTATGCACTGAGGATGGACAACATCAAGGGACAGACCACTTCTGCGTCAGTGCAGCGCAAACAATTGATCATGATGATGTCCTCTGTTTAACAGCACATCCGAGAACACACAGAGGGGCTGGTTTAACAGCACATCCGAGAACACACAGAGGGGCTGGTTTACAAGTCCCTTGCTGCGCAGTGCTTAATTTGTAAAATATGAAGTGCCAGGGCTCTGATCAGGAGGCCACTGCAGCTTGCACCACCCATCACCCTTGTCATCACTGCCAAAATAACTACTAACCATCTCTCTAGCATGTAATTGCGCCAGTTCAGATTATTCAAGATCCCCAAAGCTAAAAGAACGGTTGGGGAGGAAGTATTAGCACTATTTTAATGTATATTGTATTCCTAAACAACCGTTGTTCTGCTCATCTCTAAATTAGATGAGCAGCGCTACAATGTAGTAGACTGTTCTAAGTATGGTGTTGACAATGAGGTGCGGGAGCCAAGCACTCGAAACCAATTAAGTGTTGGTGCTTAGCATGGGAAAGCACCGGCTCATATTAAGCACTGCCCTTGCGTCACCGGTGCGTCACTTTTAACATGGGAAAAAGTGACGTACTGGCGGCACAAGGGGCTTGTAAATAAACCCCCAAGTACTTGATGCTCTGTGGGATCGATGATCTGCACCACGGGCTGGGTGCGCTTTACAAAATACAATCTGGGGCTGTATCATGATCCAATTATGTGTGCTGCGCTGACAACGAAGAGGTCTGTTAATTTGTTTTTCCTGTCTACAGTGCGAATATAAACTCGAAAAATCTCAGAGGTCTCTATGTGTTGCGGAACTCTGCTATAAGAAGCGCATGCACTAACTCACAGTTATTGTGAGTTAATATGTGCACTGAAGACGTGAAAAAGAAATGGACAGACCCCTTCTGCTGCCATTGCTCAGGAGGGTATGAGGAAGGCAAGCACACTGGTAAATTATTGACCTAGCTGCTAAAGCAAAATCTAATAAGAATAAAATCATGCAGATTATAAATCCAGAAAATAATGTGGCAATATCGTACAAGGTCAGAATACAATATATGGTCTTTTAGTAAGATCCAAAGTAGGAAACCATGACAGGAAACGGCAACTGTCCTCGGCCGGAATGGTGTCGGGTGACACCGTGCCGAGGTCTATCCAGTCCAGTGGAGTGAGGCTCGGCTACCCTGGGTCCCACTTAGGACCAGCGCCCAATATAATGCGTTACCCTATTCCATGGTGTGACGCCACAATTGGCTTTTTTTTATCTTTTCGCCAGAACGGGTTACCCATATTAGCAGGTCCAGGAGCCTTCTGCCAGAAGCCCGCTGTGGAGGATCCCTGCATCAATCTTCTCCCTAACGATATGTAGATGACTGTGTCGCAGTTCTGTTGGGTGCTTTACCGGCTATAAAGCAGGACCCACATTGTTCACACCCAGTTCTTGAGCCATTGCCTGGATGTAGACTCTTTAAACTATATATTTTAATCGAGCCCTGTGTACCATATATCCAGTGGACCATATTAGCTGTCAAAAATGGCTGTTGCTACTGAACATATATTGATCTCTACGCCCTGAAGAAGGAAATGTGCATTTACTTCAGTGTTCCGAAACGCGCGTCAGCGTTTTCATTCTGTTAGCCAAATATTATTCTCAAAACCATTGTATAATATCGTATTGTCTTGGAGTATACATGTGATTGTTGTTGTTTATTATTGTGCAGTGTATGAATTTGTTTCGTCTTGTTGGTAGGTGTGTATGGATTTTATTATGTAGTGTGTTGTACTATTGTGTTCAGCGGGCTCGTCTTTTATGTGTATCTATCAATTATTAATGTAATTGTATACATGAAAGATGGAATCATTAATTTAGATATATGTTGCAGTAAGAATAAAAACATTTTTGATAAGAATGTTATAAATTCATTGTTTTGGGGGACACCTATTGATACATTTTAGTTGTCTTACCATATTTTGAAATAAGAAGGGGAAGGTTTTGGTTGTTTCTTGGTGATATCAACAGGTTGTCCCAGACTCGGGCATGTGCACGGTGGCAGTCAACAGGACTGTTTCATGTTGCCCTCACACATCTCAAAGGGATGTCATGCCTCATCATAGGCCTGTTGCTCCTTATTGGGCCGGCGCTGCAATGCCCAAAGGGTCCTCCGAAGAGTCACTTTGGTGGAGATCTTGTATTGGTATGCCGCATGATGAATGCAAGGTAGAGTCTAAGTAGGGTGGTATCTCATGGGTGATGAGGTCAGTTAAAACTGGTCAGGGAGGCCCCCAACTACTTCTAATAACTGGATCGCCCTGTCAGATTAAAACCTTTATAGGTAAATGCTACTAATGGGGTCATAAAGTACCCTGGTAGTCTGATGTGAGTTCCCTTTTTAGGGTCCAACTCTAGTCAGTCAACATGTTTTGCGCCCCTATTGGTCAGGAGGATCCGTGGTGCTTCATGAGGACAGGAATAGGGAGTGAATCTTCCTGCCCCATATATGTGTCAAAAGTGGTGACTATTGAGTGGTACCTACTTTTTGATGTTGGCTTTCCAACCTCTCAGGAGAGAAAAAGGAGACAGAATGATCATGCTCTTGGCATAAGAGCCTCTTATTGACCAGGATGCCCATTACTGTGGACCAAAATGATTGTCTCGTACAGGAGTGTCGCCGAGACACGTAAAGACATATACAAGACACACAAAACATAAAAATAGATAGGGTGAAGAGCCAATCTATGAGAGTCAGCCTTAGCTTCTAAACCACCCTGAAGCAACCTCCCTTCCAAGGGGGGGTATTCTAGGATGTCTGTGATGTTCAATGTTTCAGCCCTTCATGCATGTTTAAGTTGTAAGTAATTAAAATATTATGTCTTGTGCAGCTGGTATTCTCTTTGTAGTGAGTTGAACGAGATCATGGACCCTTCTACCAGGATTTCCAACCAGCTTGGATAGCCCTATCACGCCTTTGCCCTTCCCCCTTCCCCTCTACACTTCACTTATCTCGTTTTGTTTGCTCTTGTAATTGTTTGTCTAGCAACTGATGTAAATTGGAACTGATGTACTCTTGTGGAACCTCATGTAAAGCGCTCTGATACCTCCGGGTCTAGCCAGCACTATATAAAACTCTTAAAATAAATAAATAAATAAATAAATGTCCCAGGTGTTATATCCCTCTGTTTCCCTATTTCTTTTAAGAATGTCCCCTTCCAGAGCAGGGTTTCTCAAGTGACCTTTTTGTCCCAATCTATATATTTCCCTGTTTTTATCCAGGCCACTACGGCTGTGTGGCCGGTAAAAGTTTCTGCATTCCGCCCCACCATAGAGATAGTGTAAGTAGGAGTTGGACTGGAATTGCAATCTCTCCAGTGCATAGGTAGGGGGATCTCCAGGTGCATGGCACCGAATATTGACTACGACTAAGTGTGCTGCCCAATAGTAGGCCCTTACATCTGGCAGGGCAATACCCTCATTGTATTAGTTCCTCTGAAGTGTTTTCCGTGCCACTCTTGGGAGCTCTCCGTTCCACAATAGTGACCGGACTTCCCTGTTGATTTTAACGAATACCTCATCAGGTGCTTTATGACAGGTATTATGTAAAATGTATAGGTGTCAGGGCAGAGTGATCCATTTGTACATGGCTGCCCTTCCCAGTAGAATGAGGGGAAAGACCTTCCATCTTTCCACATCCTTTTGGAACTCCGTCAATAACCTTCGGATGTTTCGTTTTCAGACTGTTTTCTCTGTCCAAAGTCACGCAGGTATTGGAAACCATTTCTATCCAGTTGGATGCAGCACGGGAGAACAAGGTCCTCTGAGTCACCTTCTGTCAGGTTTGGCAGGATTTGTCCCAGTTTATCGTGTACCCTGCATGTAGCCCGTATTGTTCAAATTTATTTATTTATTTATTTATGATATTTGTAGAGCGCATACAATGGCCCAAGGGCGTCTCGGCGCTAAGTGTCTGAGTGTTTACCCTAAAGAATGAATAATTTATTGACTAAAGAGCCAGGTCTTCAGTTGTTTCCGAAAGGACCATAAAGATGAACTGGCTTTGATCGTTGGTGGCAGAGTGTTCCATAACTTGGGGGCTGAAACCAGGAATCTTCTGTCGCCCCATGAGACCGTTTTTGTCCGGGGTATAACAAGATCTCCTGAACAAGATGACCGTAGTGTTCTGAGCGGACGATAGGGGGTCAGATTACGGACAAGATGTGCTGGTCCTTGGTTGTGCAACGCCTTGTACACAATACACAGGGT
Source organism: Lissotriton vulgaris (assembly GCF_964263255.1). Taxonomy (NCBI): domain Eukaryota; kingdom Metazoa; phylum Chordata; class Amphibia; order Caudata; family Salamandridae; genus Lissotriton; species Lissotriton vulgaris. The sequence continues at coordinate 906,940,139 of NC_141689.1, read as the reverse complement.
CTTGAACTTTATCCTATTTCTGATGGATAACCAATGCAGCTCTTTGATGGTCTTCGAGGCAGAGTGATGTTTAGGGATATTTCCCAAAAGCCTCGCTGCAGAGTTTTGTATGGATTGTAGTTTATTCAAGACTCCTTCCTGTGCACTGAGAAACAAAGCGTTGCAGTAGTCCAAGGTGGACAGCACAAGGGATGTAACAAGAGTTTTTCCGGCTTTATCAGGGAGGAAAGGAAGGATTTTTTTAATTAGCTTCAGCTTGTAAAAAGCTGAGGAGGTAATCTGGTTGGCATGTGGATGGAACGTGAGTCGGTCATCAAAGATGACTCCCAGATTCCTTACTTTGCTAACAGGCTCAGGAGGGGGGCCTAAAGAGGAAGGCCACCAATTAGATGACCATTCTGGTGTTAATTGTCCAAAGATAACTACCTCTGTTTTATCTGAATTTAACTTTAAACAATTAGAGGCCATCCAATTTCCTATTGCCGTCATACCAGCCCTAAGGTCACCTGCCACTTTATGGCCATTGTTCTTAATGGCTAGAACCAGCTGGGTATCATCAGCATAGGACGTGAGGCTCATCCCATAAGCCCGAATGACATTGGCTAAGCCCGACACATAGATGTTAAAAAGTGTCGGGCTTAGGGATGAGCCTTGAGGTACTCCACATGGCAGTGACATAGTGGACGATTGAAATGGTCCTGTTGTGACCACCTGAGTTCTGTCAGCTAGAAAGGAGGCCAAAAGTTTACTGGCCATCCCTTGTACCCCCAGGCCCTCGACACGGTCAATCAAGGTGGTATGGTCGACCGTGTCGAAGGCTGCAGACAGATCAAGTAATATCAGAACTGCTGTACCCCCAGTGTCACGGATGAGTCTGATATCATCAGCTGCTTTAATTAGAGCTGTCTCAGTCCCATGACATTGGCGGAACCCAAACTGAGTTTCGTCAAGTAGCTGGTGTTGTTCTAGAAACGCTGATAGTTGTTTATTCATAGCTTTTTCAGCTATTTTGGCCAGGACTGGTAGGTTGGCTATAGGTCGGTAGCTTTTGGGTTCAGCTTTGTCCAAATTTGATTTCTTTAGCAGAGGTTTTATGATGGTTCTTTTTAAACTGTTGGGGTAGACACCTGTTTTAAACATAGCGTTGCATATGGAGGTTATGGCCGGAGTGATTTCCTCTAAGACTGGCATTAGAACTTTAACAGGACAGGGATCAAGTGCTGAACCTGATCTAATTGTGTTAATTATGTCCCTTGCCTGAGCTTCTGAAATTTCGACAAATTGAGTGAGCATTGGACCGGCCTGTGTTTTGAAAGTACTTTCGGAAAAGTTTTTAGTTTTGGTGGCAAATGCAACATATATATCATTAACTTTACTAAAGAAAAATTTGGCCAATGTGTCACAAAGAAGTTGCGAAGGAGGTGGAGTCAGGTTAGGAGATTGACCGGCTAGTTGTTTTGCAGTCTCATACAAGATTTTATGTGAATTTTTTGCGGTTTCAATTTTTTGACTAAAAAAAGATTTCTTGGCTTCGTCAATCATTTGTTTGTATTTAGCCACCGTTATCTTGTATTTGGTTTTGGCATCTTCGGCATAATCTTTCCGCCAGAGCCTTTCGTTTTGTCTACATCGTTGTTTCTGCTGTCTTAAGGCAGCTGAGTACCAGGGAGCTGAGGGAGTAGATCTGTTCCGGGATATTTGCTTAGTGGGAACCAGCGAGGATGCAGCTGTATCAACCCAATCATAAAATTGAGAGGTAGCTGTATTAGGGTCCTGTGACAGGGAGGGCCTGGAGGCTACTAAAGATGTTTTAAAATTAAGGCTATCTATATCGTTCCATGCCTTAAAAGTTTGATCAGTTTTGATGGGTTTCACGGGGACAGCTGATTGATACGGGTTGAGTGATGCCATGATGACATAATGATCTGACCAAGTAACCGGAGAGGTTTGGGTTATAGAGAGGTCATTGGAGTTGGAAAATATGCCATCCAAAGTATGGCCCCTATCATGCGTGGGAGATTTAACCATTAGGGATAGACCAAACATAGTCATATCCCCAAGGAACATGGCAGTATCCTTGTCATCTAGGTTATCAAAATGAAAATTAAAATCTCCAAGGACAGTAAAGGAGCTGTCAAGGGCATATGATTCCAGAATGGATCTTAGCTCCGTAATAAATCCTGTTCTTAATCCCGGAGGACGATACAAAAGGATCCCTTTGAAATTGTCAGATGGAGTCAATTTGACAGAAAATTGCAACGCTTCGCATGATTGCAAGGGGATGGCGTTGGTTGCAACCGTGAAAGAGTCACGCACAACAAACGCTATTCCCCCACCTCTCCCTCAAAGACCCTAAACACTTCTGGCAATATTTCAGTGGAGTGTGTGAGATATAGGAGAATGTTATTAGCGTAGAGTAAAATTCGCTCATTATCTATTTCCCCCAGACTTCTTAGAAATCCATTATACCAGGGTGTGTCCAAATTCGAAAAGCCAATGGCTCCAGCATCAGAGCAAACAGTAAGGGGGAATAGGGGACAACCCTGTATCGGCCTTCCTCTCTATGCGGAAGTCTGGGGATGTCTCTCCATTCACCCTTATGCTTGCCACTGGATCCTGGTAGAGTAACTTTACCCAGGCTAGGAATCTGGGTCCCAATCCAAATTACTCCAAGGCCTTTATCATATAATGGCAATGTATAGCATCAAATGCTTTCTTACCATCCAATGATAGGAATATGCGTGAGCCTTCTCTCGCCTAACTGTTTTTAGCCAGCTATAAAGTCTATGGAGGTCATATCTAGATGACCTTTTAGGCATGAAGCCTGACCGATCCCTGTGTATCAAGGGAGTTATAACTTTTACTAGTCGCATAGCTAGTATCATCGCCAATATTTCTGTTTCGATATTTAGGAGCAAGATCGGCCAGTAGGAGCTACACTTGTTTGCAGGTTTCTCTGGCTTGTGGATCACCACGATCATGGTGCATTTATGATCCGCCGGCAGGGATCCCTCTTCTTTTGCTGCCTTGTACATTTTAAGCAGATGGGGACCTAGGATCCGGCATTTTTCTTAAACAACTCGGCCAGTACAAGACAATAGATTTGATATATTTACTGATTTCCTTATTGCCTCTGACTGGAAGCCACAACAATGGTTTGTGAAACAATGGTTAGCCTGCAGTTGTTTTTCGCTCTTGTATGCTCAATCGACCTACATCGCTGATAGGTCCATGATTAGCAGATTCTTTAATGCGGAACCAATTTTCCAAACATGAGCTAACCAAACACTACACTATAGGAGTTTGGTATTAAAATTTACAGCAGACAATGCCTGTAGATAAAATAATTTAAAACAAATAGCCAAATAGAGATGAATAGCAGTGACAGAGTATATATAAGATACACCAATGTTTAAAAAATGTTGACACTCAAATGTTTGCCATATGCACTGCTACAGTAAATGGTTATTATATTTAACACCCACTTTCCTTCACAGATTTTGGGCAAGAAAAAGACCCGATTGTCTAAGATGTGCTAAAGATGTACCTGGTGACTGATATGATCTGGCTTTTCCCTGAACTGAATGAATAATCGAGCAAGAATTTTAGTTGAGCTATCTTACAAGTGAGACCGCTTATTAACTGTGCACCAGTGATAGCTCTGCTATGATGGCCCGACTCCAAAGCGGCTCTTACCAATATACAACTTAAGCAATTGTTTATGGCTATGGTGGCTGCCAGATCCATGATTTCTAATAACTGCAAGTCTTCCACACCCCCATGGTGTGAAAACTGTGGAGAAAAATGTCTGAAGAGCGCATCTATGCTAAGCACACAGGAGGGCTAGTTTAGTTTAAAACACATTGTGATTCTTTCCTAGAATGATTGTTTGATTCAATATAGCAAGAAACAAACTATTGTTAATTATTTATGAACTTACATTTTTAAATCTAGGTGTAACAAAGTGCCTCTTTTTGTATAGGCAGGTCTTCCCCACCTCCCAAACGTTTGGACTGAACCTGCTGCTTTTTAGGTTTTGACTGGCGATGCGCACGTAGTGCGCATGCGCCAAAAAACCTTATGAGTTGTGTGTGGGGTCGGGTATACGCCCCCTCCATTCCCTCCTCCCATTGGCTAGCTCCATAAATGGAGGCTAGCCATTGGGAGAGGGCTCTGTCCGTCAATCTCGGACCAGATTCGGGGGCGTTCCCGAGAATTTTTGGCTTTTGGCGACGTCACGCTACGTCAGCCAAAAGCCGAGAACGCCCCCGAATCTGGTCCGCCATTGACGGCACTCTAAATGTTGCCATGAATGCCCAGCTAAAGCACTGCCCGCAGGGCGAGGAAATGCACGTGTGAGCTGAGGTCACACAGAGAAGACACCCTCCCACCTAGAGTGCAGTACGCCTGCGCGGTCCGGAGGATTACCCTCGCCTGAAATGTTGCTGCTCGAAACGTGCACTGGAGCCCCAATCGCCTGAAGAGTTTCTGCTGTGCGAGAATACGCTGCAGGTCACGCCGCTGCGTGCTTTAGTGCTGCGGTCGGGAGAGTCACACACCTGAGGTGCTCTTGCCACGCAGGACTAGAATAAATACCTCTCTATTGGCTCTTTACTCTGTCTCCCACAGACATGGTCTGTCGCTTGATCTCCCACCCATATCTCTGTAGTTTCGTCCTCCTCTTCCTTTCGTTACTTCACAATTTGCTTTAAACTTTTTTTGGCCGCGCTGGGATTGGCCCAGCCGGCCGAGCCTCTGCCGTGTCATCGGTAGGAGGAGGAGTGGAGAGCAGGAAGCAGCCCGCGTCGGCCGCGCTGGGATTGGTCCAGCCGGCCGAGCCTCCACCGCGTCATCACTAGAGCTGCTTCCTCTGCCCTGACGCGGACACGGGCAGTCAGGTAAGTTTTCTTATTTTTAAAAAATTTACTTTTTAACCCCCCGCGCGAGTCCCCCCACCCCCAAGTCCCGTCGTCCCCCCCCAAGTCCCGTCCCGTCCCCCCCCACCCCCAAGTCCCGTTCCCCCCCCCTCACCCCGCGCGAGTCCCGTTCCCCCCCCCCCCACGAGTCGTAAGGATCAGAATGACTGAGCCCAACTCGATGATTCAATCTCAATTTTAAACACAGATTTCGCTGGTACAATGATCACCAAGAGAAGCGTCCGACACACGCCCTCCTCTCTCACCACCTCCTCTTGATTATTTGTGCAGTTTTATAGCGCGCGAGCGGGGCCCGGAGGTATCGGAGCGCTTTACACGAGCACGGGTTGCAAAGCTCATTTTTAGCAGGCGAGGGGGCTGAATGATTTGCCCAGAATCACAGATGCTGAACCGAAGCCCAGACCCCCCTCTCCCCTATAATGCAGACACTCTTCATTTGCCTTCAGCTGATGCCGCTGGAGCTCGGACGATGCTCGAGGTGTGGTTCAGGGCCCGCTGCCTCCGGTCTCTCGTTTCCATGCGTGTGTTCAGTGTGTTGTTTCCTCTCTTGCTAAGTGTTGCCGCACGCGAGGCGCCTCCTGATAAAGACAGTGGGCCTGGCCTGGCTGGGATGAAGATGGGTCACTTGCAGGAGGGGTGCCAGGCCACCCGCAGGCAGCGGAGCCAGCCTCATTGCCAGATCTCTCAGCCTCACATGCCAACAGATGTGGCTGAACTGGCAGCTTCCAAGTGTCAGCAGGAACTTCAGATTCCAGCTGCTTCCCTCGTGCCGGCCCCCCCACACCCATGATGCTGCACAGACCCCTTACATTAGATGTCAAACCCATTAGGATATGTCCCATTGACTTTTTGGCATCTCACGTGCAACTGAATCCCTTGAAGGTCCAGCTTGCGCGTATGGACAGGGTGTGTGGACATCCACTCATCACACGCACACACACGCATACACTCATCACACGCACACACACGCATCCCCTCATCACACGCACACACACGCATCCCCTCATCACACGCAGTGTATTGTGTGGAATGAATGTCGACAAAGGTCATATTCATTCCCCAGTGGTGCACCTGGAAACATGCGCCTGGTGGAGTGAAGTACTGATTTCTGAAAAGTCGTGCACATACAGCTGTGCGCGCGAGCCTGTGTATGTGGGTAGAGGGATGACTTTTTGGTGCCTGGGGACGCTGCTGCTGCACGTGAAACGTTAGGCAGCAGATTAGTCCTAATCACTAGGAAAGAGGAAGCTTCGAGAAGGACCTGCTTTTCAGTCAACATGAAGTTTCCTACGTGTGGAAGCAGGTGCCCTGCTGAGGCAAGAGAGCAGAGGCTGCTTGTTACTGTGAACTCAGGTCTTAGGCAGGGCCACTGGAATTGTGTGATTGTGCGTCTGCAGATGTTTTCGCATAATTATAGGTTTGCGGCATTTGCCACACAATCCATCATCTGCTGCATAATCTGCAGATTGTAACCCCCAAACATGTGTTTCTAGCTCAGACGGGTCAAAAGTTGCTAAAAGTGCATCAACACGTGTTGCCGCATAGTGGCACGCCCTATGCAAAGGTGGACTTATCCCCTTTCTGTTGCTTAGCGCTCTATTTGGGTGTTAAACTGATACTTATGAGGTGCAACCAATGCCCATACACTGTTAACAAGTTTTAAAATGATGAAATGATGAACTAACATCATTATGAAATGTGCCGCATTGTACCGCATATTTTAGCTTTTCATGCTGCATAATTTACCCAACCCTACAACATAATTTGGCCCTTTCATTTCGGAGTGAGACACGGTGGGTGGATGGATGCATGATGAATGGATGTATGCATGATGCATGGATGTATGGGCGGATGCATGGATGGGTTGTTGGTTGGATGGGTTGGTGGATTGCATAAATTGTTGAGGGATTGGCTGTATATATGCATCTATCGATCCACCCATCCATGCATCTATCCATACACCCATCCATACCCCCATTCATGCATGCACCCATGCATGCATCCACCAACTCATCCATGCAAGCATTACAACAAGAGCCCGCAGCTCTCCTTCGTCTCTTCTCGCCCCCCTTCCCTGTGCCCTGCCCTGCTATTGTAAATGACAATGCCATTTATTTATGTTAAAAAAAACATAAATAAAAAAAATGGCAAGAGCAATGCCAATAGCTCTAACTTTAACAAAGGCAAAACCATTGCATTGTAAATGCTTGTTTTACTCTGAAGTGCACTGGGTCCTGCTGACCAGGCCCCAATGCATGTGTCCTGACCCACAAAAGTGCATGTAAAGTCAGCCAATCCCTGAGTGGCATATTTAACCTACCTATAAGTGCCAAGTATTTGATACAAGATGTACCCAAGAAATGTAAATGTCACTAGTGGCTTGCAGCACTTATTGTGTCACCACTGCAGTGACAAAGTGAAAACATGGTTCTAGGTCTGCCATCTCAACCTTGACAGGCTGCTTTTAAACTGGCAACTCAACAGGGCAAAATAACTCATTTGTCATGTCCAACCCTTTCTTTCAAATATTTATAGGTCACCCCTAGGGAAGGCTTTAGTAGCCCACAAGGAAAGGTGCAAAATATTAAACAGGACACATTTATTTTATACTGGGCCTGTCCTAATAGTGAAAACTCAAAATTGCCATTCTTCACTATAGCAAGGCAGTGGTCCTATTGGCTAACATGGAGTTTTTATTGCCTAAATTCAATTTGGGAACACCAAACCTAGTGATCTAGGGTATCAAATTAATTTTTACATTAAACCTAATGCTGAACTTGGATATAAAGTAACTTTTAATACAAAGGTGACTTTAGAAAGCCACCACTTTCATGCCCCAAATGTCTAGTACACACCTCTGAGTTCCTGCAGTAGTTGTCACCTGAGGCAGCCTTCTGCCCTCCTGCTAATAGGTTAGAAGGACTCCCAGGAAGGGGAACACAGATTTTGCTAGAGGTTGGAGATGTGATGTCCTCCTGCCAGGATGGCACAAGGGCACAGATGGCCCAGCTTCAAAGGGGCTACTGCCTCTGACAGGCAAATGTGAGTCACACCTTAGCTTGCCTGCTTGTTTGTGTAGATGGACAGGCTGGCATCTCCTCCAGATGGGGAAACCCAGTGCAGAACCAGTTTTCCAGGAAGGGTGGCTCGTAATGCTGGACACACCTCTTATGTGTGCCCACGGCTCTGTCCCAGGGAAGAAGTGTCCTGACATCATGGATTTGGGAAGTGAGAAGGTTTGTGGAATTGTTTAGTACCAACCCCACAGGAAACAATGTAAAAGTAAGTAGGGTTGCCTTGTGGGAATTGTAGCCCCATTGGCTAATGACTCCTCCCCACCCACAAATTCAAAATTGGCATAAAAGTGGGACTCCTGGCAGCCAGACTCAATACACTGCTGAACTCGGAAAGGACAGAAGGACTTCACCTGCTGAATCTCAGAAAGAAAGGCTGCACCCTGTAAGACTGCACCTGCTGAAACAAGACCGGAATTGGGAAAGAGAAGTGCTCCTAATAATGCCGACTTTGTCGTGAGAAACCCCAAGGGCTGGACGTGCTCCTACTCGTGCCAAGGGCCAGTGAGTGGACGCCATGGTTAGTAGTTTAGCCTCCTGTTGAGCTTCAGGGACACAAAAGCTAAAGAGATCTGCACTTGCAAAGTGCCCAACTGACCAGTAGTCACTGGACCGGGAAACGGCCACTACAACGCGGCCATTTCCACGAAAACCTTTACCACGCATGCATTACAACGCATGCGTGGTAACGAGAGGCTTTACCACGCATACTTTTACTACGAAATACGTAGTAAAGTTATGTGTGGTAAATGAAAAAAAAAGGGGAGGGTTTGGGGGAGTCTCCCCCCCCCCAAAAAAAGCGTGGATTAATAAAGGGGGGTTGGGGGGCTCCCCCCCAAAAAAAGAACTAACCTGAAGTGCCGAAGATCAAGCAATCAGCGTCGTTAAAGAGGAAACGGAATTAAACTTCCACTTCCTCTTTACGACGTACGGCCGACATAACCAAGAAGATGGAGAGGAGGGGAGTGAAAAAGGTAAGGGGAAATGTAATTAAAAAAATAAATAAATAACGGGTTAAGGGTGGGGGTAATTATAAGGAGTGGAGGCTGGGGACGTGTAAGGGGAGAGGTGTAACCTTTAACAAGAATATGCCCTCACCATGTATAAATTAACAATGAAAAACGTTGTTAATCTATGCGTGGTAAAGGAATATTATTGGTAAAGGTTATGAGTAATAAACAAATTCCGTTGTAACGACATCTTACCCACTGGACCTGCCCTGGACTCTGCTAGTGTAGACCATGAGATTGAGCCTTAGCCCCCAAGAGGTGCTTCCTAGGTCCTTGACACTTTGCTGGTGCCAGAGTGTACTCTTTCCTCCCCAGAACTGTAATTTGAAAGCCAATGGCAAAATATAACGGTTTTGGGGCACAGAGATCAAGGCTAAAAGACTACGCTATTTACCGGTTCGTGGTTAGCCTCAAACGTCATTGAGAACCAGGACTCAATGTCTGTTGACATTGAGCCCAATGCCAGCTTCAAGCTGCAGGGGACCCCGTGAATCTTACCATCAATGATAACAAGCATTAGAAATGCAATCGGGCTCGGATTTATTTGAGTTTGAGCTAATGGCATTGTAAATGCCAATGTATTGTTGCTATGTGTTATGGAGTGTGTTCATGTGGTGTGTACTGCCAGTGATCTCCTTGTGAGTGTGAGAATATTGCAACACTTGCCTGTGATGTCCTTCTTGTGAGTGTGAGAAGCTTGCACCTCTGCTGCCTGTGGTCTCCTTGTGAGTGTAAGAAGCTTGCACTGCTGCTGCCTGTGATGTCGTTCTTGTGAGTGGGAGAAGATTGCACCTCAGCTGGCTGTGGTCTCCTTGTGAGTGTATGCACTGTCATCGCTAGCCTGTAGATATGCACTGTCATCGCTAGACTGTAGATATGCATTGGCTTCACTAGCCTGTAGATATGCACCGTCATCGCTAGCCTGTAGATATGCACTGTCATCGCTAGCCTGTAGATATGCGCTGTCATTGCTATCCTGTAGATATGCGCTGTCGTCGCTAGCCTGTAGATATGCATTATCATTGCTAGCCTCTAGATATGCACTGTCATCGCTAGCCTGTAGATATGCTCTGTCATTGCTAGCCTGTAGATATGCACTGTCATCGCTAGCCTGTAGATATGCATTGGCTTCACTAGCCTGTAGATATGCGCTGTCATTGCTATCCTGTAGATATGCACTGTCATTGCTAGCCTGTAGATATGCTCTGTCATCGCTAGCCTGTAGATATGCACTGTCATCGCTAGCCTGTAGATATGCATTGGCTTCACTAGCCTGTAGATATGCACTGTCATAGCTAGCCTGTAGATATGCTTTGTCATCGCTAGCCTGTAGATATGCGCTGTCATTGCTATCCTGTAGATATGCGCAGTCGTCGCTAGCCTGTAGATATGCATTATCATTGCTAGCCTGTAGATATGCACTGTCATTGCTAGCCTGTAGATATGCACTGTCATCGCTAGCCTGTAGATATGCTCTGTCATCGCTAGCCTGTATATATGCACTGTCATCGCTAGCCTGTAGATATGCATTGTCATCGCAAGCCTGTAGATATGCACTGTCATCGCTAGCCTGTAGATATGCACTGTCATCGCTAGCCTGTAGATATGCTCTGTCATCACTAGCCTGTAGATATGCACTGTCATCGCTAGCCTGTAGATATGCATTGGCTTCACTAGCCTGTAGATATGCACTGTCATCGCTAGCCTGTAGATATGCTCTGTCATCGCTAGCCTGTAGATATGCGCTGTCATTGCTATCCTGTAGATATGCACTGTCGTCGCTAGCCTGTAGATATGCATTATCATCGCTAGCCTTTAGATCTGCACTGTCATCGCTAGCCTGTAGATATGCACTGTCATCGCTAGCCTGTAGATATGCATTGGCTTCACTAGCCTGTAGATATGCATTGGCTTAACTAGCCTGTAGATATGCACTGTCATCGCTAGCCTGTAGATATGTTCTGTCATCGCTAGCCTGTAGATATGCGCTGTCATTGCTATCCTGTAGATATGCGCTGTCGTCGCTAGCCTGTAGATATGCATTATCATCGCTAGCCTCTAGATATGCACTGTCATCGCTAGCCTGTAGATATGCTCTGTCATTGCTAGCCTGTAGATATGCATTGGCTTCACTAGCCTGTAGATATGCACTTTCATCGCTAGCCTGTAGATATGCATTGGCTTCACTAGCCTGTAGATATGCGCTGTCATTGCTATCCTGTAGATATGCACTGTCATCGCTAGCCTGTAGATATGCTCTGTCATCGCTAGCCTGTAGATATGCACTGTCATCGCTAGCCTGTAGATATGCATTGGCTTCACTAGCCTGTAGATATGCACTGTCATCGCTAGCCTGTAGATATGCTTTGTCATCGCTAGCCTGTACATATGCGCTGTCATTGCTATCCTGTAGATATGCGCAGTCGTCGCTAGCCTGTAGATATGCATTATCATTGCTAGCCTGTAGATATGCACTGTCATTGCTAGCCTGTAGATATGCACTGTCATCGCTAGCCTGTAGATATGCTCTGTCATCGCTAGCCTGTAGATATGCACTGTCATCGCTAGCCTGTAGATATGCATTGTCATCGCAAGCCTGTAGATATGCACTGTCATCGCTAGCCTGTAGATATGCACTGTCATCGCTAGCCTGTAGATATGCTCTGTCATCACTAGCCTGTAGATATGCACTGTCATCGCTAGCCTGTAGATATGCATTGGCTTCACTAGCCTGTAGATATGCACTGTCATCGCTAGCCTGTAGATATGCTCTGTCATCGCTAGCCTGTAGATATGCGCTGTCATTGCTATCCTGTAGATATGCACTGTCGTCGCTAGCCTGTAGATATGCATTATCATCGCTAGCCTTTAGATCTGCACTGTCATCGCTAGCCTGTAGATATGCACTGTCATCGCTAGCCTGTAGATATGCATTGGCTTCACTAGCCTGTAGATATGCATTGGCTTAACTAGCCTGTAGATATGCACTGTCATCGCTAGCCTGTAGATATGCTCTGTCATCGCTAGCCTGTAGATATGCGCTGTCATTGCTATCCTGTAGATATGCGCTGTCGTCGCTAGCCTGTAGATATGCATTATCATCGCTAGCCTGTAGATATGAACTGTAATCGCTAGCCTGTAGATATGCACTGTCATCGCTAGCCTGTAGATATGCTCTGTCATCGCTAGCCTGTAGATATGCACTGTCATCGCTAGCCTGTAGATATGCATTGGCTTCACTAGCCTGTAGATATGCACTGTCATCGCTAGCCTGTAGATATGCATTGTCATCACAAGCCAGTAGATATGCACTGTCATCGCTAGCCTGTAGATATGCACTGTCATCGCTAGCCTGTAGATATGCTCTGTCATCACTAGCCTGTAGATATGCAGTCATCGCTAGCCTGTAGATATGCATTGGCTTCACTAGCCTGTAGATATGCACTGTCATCGCTAGCCTGTAGATATGCTCTGTCATCGCTAGCCTGTAGATATGCGCTGTCATTGCTATCCTGTAGATATGCGCCGTCGTCGCTAGCCTGTAGATATGCATTATCATCGCTAGCCTGTAGATATGCACTGTCATCGCTAGCCTGTAGATATGCACTGTCATCGCTAGCCTGTAGATATGCATTGGCTTCACTAGCCTGCAGATATGCACCATCATCGCTAGCCTGTAGATATGCACTGTCATCGCTAGCCTGTAGATATGCACTGTCATTGCTATGGCTTCACTAGCCTGTAGATATGCATTGGCTTCACTAGCCTGTAGATATGCACTGTCATCGCTAGCCTGTAGATATGCTCTGTCATCGCTAGCCTGTAGATATGCACTGTCATCGCTAGCCTGTAGATATGCATTGGCTTCACTAGCCTGTAGATATGCACTGTCATAGCTAGCCTGTAGATATGCATTGGCTTCACTAGCCTGTAGATATGCGCTGTCATTGCTATCCTGTAGATATGCACTGTCATCGCTAGCCTGTAGATATGCTCTGTCATCGCTAGTCTGTAGATATGCACTGTCATCGCTAGCCTGTAGATATGCTCTGTCATCGCTAGCCTGTAGATATGCACTGTCATCGCTAGCCTGTAGATATGCATTGGCTTCACTAGCCTGTAGATATGCACTGTCATCGCTAGCCTGTAGATATGCATTGTCATCACAAGCCAGTAGATATGCACTGTCATCGCTAGCCTGTAGATATGCACTGTCATCGCTAGCCTGTAGATATGCTCTGTCATCACTAGCCTGTAGATATGCAGTCATCGCTAGCCTGTAGATATGCATTGGCTTCACTAGCCTGTAGATATGCACTGTCATTGCTAGCCTGTAGATATGCTCTGTCATCGCTAGCCTGTAGATATGCGCTGTCATTGCTATCCTGTAGATATGCGCTGTCGTCGCTAGCCTGTAGATATGCATTATCATCGCTAGCCTGTAGATATGCACTGTCATCGCTAGCCTGTAGATATGCACTGTCATCGCTAGCCTGTAGATATGCATTGGCTTCACTAGCCTGCAGATATGCACCATCATCGCTAGCCTGTAGATATGCACTGTCATTGCTATGGCTTCACTAGCCTGTAGATATGCATTGGCTTCACTAGCCTGTAGATATGCACTGTCATCGCTAGCCTGTAGATATGCTCTGTCATCGCTAGCCTGTAGATATGCACTGTCATCGCTAGCCTGTAGATATGCATTGGCTTCACTAGCCTGTAGATATGCACTGTCATAGCTAGCCTGTAGATATGCATTGGCTTCACTAGCCTGTAGATATGCGCTGTCATTGCTATCCTGTAGATATGCACTGTCATCGCTAGCCTGTAGATATGCTCTGTCATCGCTAGTCTGTAGATATGCACTGTCATCGCTAGCCTGTAGATATGCATTGGCTTCAATAGCCTGTAGATATGCACTGTCATCGCTAGCCTGTAGATATGCATTGGCTTCACTAGCCTGTAGATATGCACTGTCATCGCTAGCCTTTAGATATGCTCTGTCATCGCTAGCCTGTAGATATGCGCTGTCATTGCTATCCTGTAGATATGCGCAGTCGTCGCTAGCCTGTAGATATGCATTATCATTGCTAGCCTGTAGATATGCACTGTCATTGCTAGCCTGTAGATATGCACTGTCATCGCTAGCCTGTAGATATGCTCTGTCATTGCTAGCCTGTAGATATGCACTGTCATCGCTAGCCTGTAGATATGCATTGGCTTCACTAGCCTTTAGATATGCACTGTCATCGCTAGCCTGTAGATATGCATTGTCATCGCAAGCCTGTAGATATGCACTGTCATCGCTAGCCTGTAGATATGCACTGTCATCGCTAGCCTGTAGATATGCTCTGTCATCACTAGCCTGTAGATATGCACTGTCATCGCTAGCCTGTAGATATGCATTGGCTTCACTAGCCTGTAGATATGCACTGTCATCGCTAGCCTGTAGATATGCTCTGTCATCGCTAGCCTGTAGATATGCGCTGTCATTGCTATCCTGTAGATATGCACTGTCGTCGCTAGCCTGTAGATATGCATTATCATCGCTAGCCTTTAGATCTGCACTGTCATCGCTAGTCTGTAGATATGCACTGTCATCGCTAGCCTGTAGATATGCATTGGCTTCACTAGCCTGTAGATATGCATTGGCTTAACTAGCCTGTAGATATGCACTGTCATCGCTAGCCTGTAGATATGCTCTGTCATCGCTAGCCTGTAGATATGCGCTGTCATTGCTATCCTGTAGATATGCGCTGTCGTCGCTAGCCTGTAGATATGCATTATCATCGCTAGCCTGTAGATATGCACTGTCATCGCTAGCCTGTAGATATGCTCTGTCATCGCTAGCCTGTAGATATGCACTGTCATCGCTAGCCTGTAGATATGCATTGGCTTCACTAGCCTGTAGATATGCACTATCATCGCTAGCCTGTAGATATGCATTGTCATCACAAGCCGGTAGATATGCACTGTCATCGCTAGCCTGTAGATATGCACTGTCATCGCTAGCCTGTAGATATGCTCTGTCATCACTAGCCTGTAGATATGCAGTCATCGCTAGCCTGTAGATATGCATTGGCTTCACTAGCCTGTAGATATGCACTGTCATCGCTAGCCTGTAGATATGCTCTGTCATCGCTAGCCTGTAGATATGCGCTGTCATTGCTATCCTGTAGATATGCGCTGTCGTCGCTAGCCTGTAGATATGCATTATCATCGCTAGCCTGTAGATATGCACTGTCATCGCTAGCCTGTAGACATGCACTGTCATCGCTTGCCTGTAGATATGCATTGGCTTCACTAGCCTGTAGATATGCATTGGCTTCACTAGCCTGTAGATATGCACCGTCATCGCTAGCCTGTAGATATGCACTGTCATCGCTAGCCTGTAGATATGCACTGTCATTGCTATGGCTTCACTAGCCTGTAGATATGCATTGGCTTCACTAGCCTGTAGATATGCACTGTCATCGCTAGCCTGTAGATATGCTCTGTCATCGCTAGCCTGTAGATATGCACTGTCATCGCTAGCCTGTAGATATGCATTGGCTTCACTAGCCTGTAGATATGCACTGTCATCCCTAGCCTGTAGATATGCATTGGCTTCACTAGCCTGTAGATATGCGCTGTCATTGCTATCCTGTAGATATGCACTGTCATTGCTAGCCTGTAGATATGCTCTGTCATCGCTAGTCTGTAGATATGCACTGTCATCGCTAGCCTGTAGATATGCATTGGCTTCAATAGCCTGTAGATATGCACTGTCATCGCTAGCCTGTAGATATGCTCTGTCATCGCTAGCCTGTAGATATGCGCTGTCATTGCTATCCTGTAGATATGCGCTGTCGTCGCTAGCCTGTAGATATGCATTATCATCGCTAGCCTGTAGATATGCACTGTCATCGCTAGCCTGTAGATATGCACTGTCATCGCTAGCCTGTAGATATGCTCTGTCATCGCTAGCCTGTAGATATGCACTGTCATCGCTAGCCTGTAGATATGCACTGTCATCGCAAGCCTGTAGATATGCATTGGCTTCACTATCCTGTAGATATGCACTGTCATCGCTAGCCTGTAGATATGCATTGGCTTCACTAGCCTGTAGATATGCATTGGCTTCACTAGCCTGTAGATATGCATTGGCTTCACTAGCCTGTAGATATGCACTGTCATCGCTAGCCTGTAGATATGCATTGGCTTCACTAGCCTGTAGATATGCGCTGTCATTGCTATCCTGTAGATATGCGCTGTCATCGCTAGCCTGTAGATATGCATTATCATCGCTAGCCTGTAGATATGCACTGTCATCACTAGCCTGTAAATATGCACTGTCATCGCTATCCTGTAGCTATGCGCTGTCATCGCTAGCCTGTAGATGTGCTCTGTCATCACTAGCCTGTAGATATGCATTGGCTTCACAAGCCTGTAGATATGCACTATCATCGCTAGCCTGTAGATATGCTCTGTCATCACTAGCCTGTAGATATGCACTGTCAACGCAAGCCTGTAGATATGCATTGGCTTCACTAGCCTGTAGATATGCACTGTCATCGCTAGCCTGTAGATATGCATTGGCTTCACTAGCCTGTAGATATGCACTGTCATTGCTATCCTGTAGATATGCACTGTCATCGCTAGCCTGTAGATATGCATTATCATCGCTAGCCTGTAGATATGCACTGTCATCGCTAGCCTGTAGATATGCACTGTCATCGCTAGCCTGTAGATATGCTCTTTCATCGCTAGCCTGTAGATATGTACTGTCATCGCTAGCCTGTAGATATGCATTGGCTTCACTAGCCTGTAGATATGCACTGTCATCGCTGTCATAGCTAGCCTGTAGATATGCATTGGCTTCACAAGCCTGTAGATATGCACTGTCATCGCTAGCCTGTAGATATGCTCTGTCATCGCTAGCCTGTAGATATGCACTGTCATCGCTAGCCTGTAGTTATGCATTGTCATCGCAAGCCTGTAGATATGCACTGTCATCGCTAGCCTGTAGATATGCATTGGCTTCACTAGCCTGGAGATATGCACTGTCATCGCTAGCCTGTAGATATGCTCTGTCATCACTAGCCTGCAGATATGCACTGTCATCGCTAGCCTGTAGATATGCATTGGCTTCACTAGCCTGTAGATATGCTCTGTCATTGCTAGCCTGTAGATATGCGCTGTCATTGCTATCCTGTAGATATGCCCTGTCGTCGCTAGCCTGTAGATATGCATTATCATCGCTAGCCTGTAGATAGGCACTGTCATCGCTAGCCTGTAGATATGCACTGTCATCGCTAGCCTGTAGATATGCATTGGCTTCACTAGCCTGTAGATATGGATTGGCTTCACTAGCCTGTAGATATGCACCGTAATCGCTAGCCTGTAGATATGCACTGTCATCGCTAGCCTGTAGATATGCACTGTCATTGCTATGGCTTCACTAGCCTGTAGATATGCATTGGCTTCACTAGCCTGTAGATATGCACCGTCATCGCTAGCCTGTAGATGTGCACTGTCATCGCTAGCCTGTAGATATGCACTGTCATTGCTATCCTGTAGATATGCGCTGTCATCGCTAGCCTGTAGATATGCATTATCATCGGCTTTAGTGGGTCAATTTCTGCAAAGTCATATGTAGTGGGCGGGAAGAAACGTGAATGACACAATAACGGGGTAATGCATGAAGAGGGCTCTTTAAAATACTGCCTAAAATCTCTGTCCAGCCAGGAATAGTGATCACAGACATACCGTCGGTCTGCGAGGAGTCCCAGGCTGGGAGACAGCAGCCCATTACACTTGCTGGAATGCCAAGAGATTTCATCAAACTCAGCTGGGGCAGGAAGCAGCGCCTGGGGCTGCAAACAGGGAATACGGCGTCTGCCTCTACAGCACTAGGGGATCCCTTAGAACTCAGAGCACAAAAGTGCTGGACATGTGTCCCTAAAGTGCCGGACTGGCCCTCCGTGCTGCCTACGACCATGTGCTGACGTCACGCATAGCTTGACACGCGCCCGACAAACGCACTGCTAGATGGTGAACGCGCGCACAACATCTGGATTGCATTACACGGGCACTCTGACAGCTCCTAATTAAGATTAATCACTCTCCGTGCTCGTTCGCGCACAGAATATGCCAAATCGGGCACGCGTACATTACATACAGCCTATCACGTCAACGCTACTAAATACACAGCACAGCGAAGACGAATCACTAGGCAGATGCCATAAAAAACTAAGGAATGTGCTAGCCGGAGCCCTTTCTGAACTTTTTTTTTTCTAAATACTAAAGAGCTCGCAAGCTCCGCCTCCACTTCGTGGAAGGCGAGGCCCGAGCCCTAAAAAGGGCCAGAAAAGTTTCAAAGGGTGAAGGTAAAATGTTGATCGGGATTAACCTGGCACCAGCACCCGACCCATTCTTCCATTGCGCTCAACCTGAAACTTTGACCTTGTTATAGACCATCACATTTGAGGCCTATAGACTGCCGCTCAGAGTTGAAAACAGTGATTTACAAAACGTTTTGAAACGTAAAAAAATGTTGGGAGTGAAAAGCAGACTGGTAGAGCGAGGCCACCATACTATTCTGGCAATCTTACAAGAATCATTCCCTTCATCTGATTTTGTTGTTTTAGCACCTAATTAAAGTACAAAATATATTCAATTTTTATAAATTGGAGTTGGATTTTTATCTTGTTGTGTTTTGTATTGACTGTTTTGGTACAGATAAATGCCTTACACTTGTTTTCCTTTGAATTGAGCTATGGTTTGATTTAAAGAAACCTAACTGGACCTGATACGGATCACTGACATTATTACTTGGTGAGGTCTCACAACCACCCCAACTAATAAGCCACATTCTCATACTATGGTCATACCTTTCTTTTATATAATTGAATCAGAACTTATTTTTCTTCTGCTGGATAACGAAATGGGTTCATTCATTTGTACGATTCATCAAAATGAAAATTTAGAAAACGGTCTAGCTTTCATATGCTAAAGCATGCATACCCATGCATGCAGAAAGGCTCAAGGCCATGTTTAGCCTATTGAAGCCAGACCTGTTAGTGTTGCTAATGTTTGTTTCAAATCAGATATTGCCAGCGTGAATGCGCTTGGGCGGGTAACAATAAAATGCCACCACTGCCCTTTGGGCAGATGTACAAATAACTGGTCCTAAAATACTGGTCGCAAACTGTGACGAGGTAAGATTTTTAATAACTGACCTATGTACAAATGGATTGGTTCTTAAAAATCCAAATCGGAGTGGATCGGAATCCGACCTAATTTATTAATATCGCCTTTTCGCAGGCTGCATTCAAAAAGAAAAGTTTACTTTTATTCAGCTTATTTGAGAGTTTGCAGTAGTCCAGTAAACCACTTTTTTAACATTTGCAAAGGTGAAAGAGTCCACAAGGGACTCCATCTGCTTTGTGAATGGGTTACCACCCCAACTTGGGGGTCAGTAACTTTTCAAAGGTGTATGTATGGCTGTTATTTCGACCATGAACCATTCATACATATGGATAGGAATCAGTATTTGGAAGGGAAGCCTACAACTTGCCTCTTCCAAGTAGCGAATCCTTATCCCAAACATATTTTAGGAGTCTGTGATAAGTTAAATGTGTTAAGTACATTGCTAAAAGTCGTTTTTCGGTCACAATCTCTGAAATAGAGAGTTTGTGACTAAGAAGGTACTTTGTACATCTGGCCCTTAGTGACCAAGGGAAAAAGTCTAGAACTTCTACAAATGTATCAAGAGTGAATGTAATAATAGCACAAGATTATTGCGAATGGACTTTAAAATGGATAATAAAGGCACTCTCTCCTGAATCCAATCATGCACAACACCTTTATATCTCAGGTTACGTGCATTTACAAGCAAAGCCCAAATATATATTTTTTTAATGCAGGTATGTGCCTTTGCCTTTTGGTGTGAACAGCAGGTAGTGGTCTGAGTGGCACTGCTGGCCCAGATACAAATTATGAAAGAAGGACAAAAGGCTAAACAGAAAAAGTGTCAGTGTGTGGAATAAACACATGAATCAGAATACAGTGTCACAAATCCCACTTTTGAACCCACGTGTATCAGAGCCCCAGAATGTTGTCAAACCACTTAGGAGCTCAGACAATCTACCACACAGTGGAGGGTAGGTGACCAAACCTTCTGCATGTTAGAATGTTAACAAGGAGACACTATACTTTGTGCAGGTGAGCTTGATAGCGCCTAGAAGCTATATTAAAGTACAATGAGGGAAAAAGCTGTAGTAAATAAAAATACTAAAAGTATGGGCAATAAACCTTAGCTTTCGTAAATCAAACATTTGAAGTTTCTTTATATTTTCTGAAATGATTGGTTCGTAATCATGCAGATTTGCACTATTCAAAAGCTTTTCTTTTGTTCCCCTAAATATCTATATGGAGCGGCTTTCAAGACACTTCTAATGTGAAAACATTACATTATCCCATTTTAGGTAAACAGATGCCCATGCACTAGGAAAGGGAATATCTAATTTGTAACTGGCTCTGAGGCGAAGGAGCCCGTCATCAAAAGTGATGTTGAGCAAATAGCACAGAGGGGACAGACAGGGGTCATTAGGTCACAGCGGTTACCACCTACTACCACAGAAGCCACATCTCAAGAAGCACATGGGTCGATTGAGGCAGCTGTTCAGTACCACGCAATCTCTTTACCATACATTGCCTTTACCATGCAAGCCTTTACCACGCATATGCCTTTTCCACGCATGCCTTTACAATGAAATGGTAAGTATATATAAAGTAAATGTGTGTATGATGTCATTTGAGATGCCATCAGTTATGTCAACTGACCATGTCATGAGTGATAGAATTTATGAGGTCATCAGTAGTGTATTGCTCGGGTATAAGCTATAGTTAGCTCAACTAACTATAATTACTGAATTTCTATAATTTTGTACGAGTGAAATCTGAGGCTAACTATAACATCCCTGTAACCTTTGTTTTTTCAATGAATTTCTGAGGTTTTTTAATTTTATTTCCTAAATTTAACATCCCTGTGACTTTTGTTTTTTTCCAGTGAATTTCTAAGTTTTTTAAATTCTATTTCCTAACTCTAACTTCCCTGTAATCTTTGTTTTTTTAGTGAATCTTTAAGGTTTTTAAATGTTATTTCCTACCTGTAGCTTTTGAGAGCGAGCGTGTGAGTGAGTGCATGAATGTCTCAATGGGTGTGGGAGTGCCTGAGTGGGCCTGGGAGTGGCTGCATAAGTGTCTCACTGGGTGTGTGAGAGAGTGCATGAGTGTCTGCATGAGTCTGTGAGTGGGTGTGAGCGTGTCTGAGTGGTTTTTCGAGTGCCTCCATGTGTGTGTGAGTCAGTCTATTAGTGAGTGCAGGAATGTCTGAGTGGGTCTGTGAGTGGGTGTGTAAGTCTCTGAATGGGTCTGTGAGTGTGTGTGAAAGAGTTTGAGTGGGCCTGTAAGTCGGTGCATGAGTCTCTGAGTGGATCTTTAAGTGCAGTTTGTATTCTGCACTACAGCTGCATAATGGAGCATGAGGAAATGTCACCAATGACCTTGTGTGCATTTTGGCAATGTGTTTGTTCCTCGTGGGTCTTTATCCAGAAATTTGTGATAACATGAATCTTCCCATAGAGAAGACAACAGGAGTGCAAAGAGGTACATCTCCATCAAACAAGGGTCCTTCCTGTTAACTATATGAAGTAAGTGTTTCTTTGTTGGTAGAGATGTCCTCATATTCCTCGGCATTAAGAACTCCTCATCAAAATCCACGGGAAATACGCTGGGGGCCACTTGTGAAGCTGTCCATCATCCTTGCAAAAGGCAGGAAACCTTTGCATATTACTAAGGTGGGCAGGGCCAAATGGGTGAAGCGTCCAAGTGATTTGCGGATTTCCATACCCTTAATCATTTAAAGGGAGAATCATGGACTGTGCTCTCACCAGGACAGGACAAGAAAGAACCCACTCATCACAGTCACTTACAGATTGCTCTCCAATAAATCACCTCCAAGAAGCATTTAAGATCGATTTTCAATATAGAATTGCAGAGAAAGCACACTTGCTTTGCCTTCACCAAGCCCAGGAGTTAGAATCATATGTTCTTTACACAAGCAGAGCTTCACCGGGGACACCTGTTATATTGATATGTGTAAGTGCTTAGTGTTGTTTAATTTTTGTGAAATGAGCATCAGGGCCAAAATGGCCATGGGGATCCTATCCCCCAGGGCCTGGCCATGATTTAATGGGGGGAGGGGTTGTGCGGCCCCCCTTCCCAGGCCGATTTTGGCCCTGAGGACCCCATCCCCGGGTCCAGCCTTAATAAATAAATAAATATTTTTTTTAAAGGGGGAGGGGGCCTGCTTGGCCTGGCTCCCCGGGCCAATTTCAACCCGGGGACCCCATCCCCCAGGGCCTGGCCAAAATGGAATGGGAAGGGGACTGCGCGGCACCCCTCCCGGGACAATTTTGGCCCCAGGGACCCCCCGCCCTGGGCCAAGCCATGTGCCCCTGGATTCACTGGTCCCACCCAGGGCACCCATTGTGCAGGATGGGGACTGCGGGGGAGCCTCAAGGCCCCCCTAGTCCCAACTGGCTCTGCACCTTCTGTGGAAGGTGGTATTGCTCTTGCACGCAGGTAGCTGCTGGAAATGCAGCTCCCTGCATGCAAGAGCAATAGTTTCATCTCTTTCCCTACCCGCATGTCTGCAGGCAGAGAAAGAAATGAAACCTCAACTTCCAACAAGCAGGAGCACTTTGACAGCTCCCACTTGCTGTAAATGGAGTGTTTGCTTTTGCCTGGCGGAAGCTGTCAACTCCCACCAAGCAAAAGCAAACAGCTATGTCCCAGGGGTGGGCACCCCAGGACATAGCTGAAGCCTGTCGGGGGGGTGGCCCCCAGGGCCGTTAATGGCTCCAGGAGGGGGGACCTCCTCCTTTGTTGTGCATGGAACTGCCCCAGGAAGGTGGTGGTCCCAGGGGCCTTGTATGGCCTGGGAGGGGGGAAGCTCTGCCCCCTCCCTTTTTTTAAAAAGGAATTGGCCTCGGAGAGGTTGTGTTCCTCAGGACTGGGGGTCCAGGCGACTCCCCCCTCATTTCTTTTTAAAAAAAATTGCTCTAATCCCAAGATGGATGCCAACAATTCCTAGTTGAAGTATTAGCAACGGAGCTCTGCAGATCTCTTCATGACCTTCTATTCGCCAAGCCTAGAGGCCACATATATACACATTGGGATTTCCTTTCATTTCTTGACAACTACTGAATGATTGACATGACACTAAATAACTGAAAGAGTAATCTGCATAACCAAATCTACCTTTCTGCAAAATTTGGTGTAATTCCGTTCAGCGGTTCGGGCTGTAGTTGTGTTCAAAACTTCTATGGGAATTAACTTGGGAAACTGACTTTTTTGACCCATCACCTTTTTCTCAGCCCCAGCTTGGCGGGTCACCCTGAAACTTTGTATGTGCAACAAGAATCACGGATGCACTTTTTGGGGAAAATGTTGTGAAGATTCATCACAAACAGCGCCAAAGGTATAGGCAAATTTAAAAAAACGCTTTTCCTATGCAAACATGGTCCTAACTGCAACCACCTACTGGTGACCACCAGTGTTAATGAATATAAATATAGGGAGGAGAGGAACAGCCTAAAGGCTTCTGTCACCTGGATTAAATCATCACTGTTTGAGAACTTTGATGTCTAGTTCTCCTTAGATCTAGACTCCATTGGTATTTGCGCTTCTTGAAAGTGGTGGGAGGGATTGCTGGACATTGCTAGACGAGAGGACAAGGTCAGATGCAGAGATGTGAATGTGACCCAGTGAGAATTCTTTAGTATATAAATAGAAGGAGCTCTCTGTAGACATGTTGTGATAGGAACATTACGATCAAAATGGCATATAGTTCTAAACAGTACCTGAGAAAAAGGTATTTCTCTTTACCAAGTTAATTTGAAAGGGTCTGTGAGTTCACCGTAGCACCATAAGCAGAACCTTGGGAATGGAACACTTATGACATCACAGGCCCTGCAACGTGGACCTCGAGGTGTCGGGCACGTGCAGAGGATAGGCATTTACTGCAGGAGTCAGAAAAGGAGAGAACACAGTTGGGAACGTTATGTCTGGTATCAGGGGGACTTCTTTTCAGATTCATGGCTGGATCATTTTTTGTGACAATGGATCGATCTCATCAAGAATTCGGATCGTGGTCTTGACTTGCCCTGACCCCTGGAAACATGGAAACGTGGTATCACCCACAGTGGTGATGTATGATAACGTGTTAAAATGGCCCTTTATGACATGCCCTTGGTATAAAAGGCTGGTAACAAGGGAGCTGCATCATTGCAAACAGAACACGGGGTTGGGAGGACTACTGCTGCTGACTAGGTTTACTGAGAAGCCGTAAGTGGCAGGGGATGAGCAGACTTTCAAAAAGAATGGATTCAGAGGGTGGGTGCAAGGGAACAAGGTGAGTAAATGAACCAAATAAAAAATAATCTGAAAACCAACTGAAAGCAAACTGAAACTGACTTGAACTGGACTTTACGTCCCCATTTATCTTAATCCTTAATTTATTCACTCCATTATTCCATATTGTTGCCACCCCATTCATCCTTTTTCCTCCTAATCCTTTTTCCAATCGAGTCCCTTCCTTTCACTCCCATTCATTTTCTTCCCTCCCCTCCATGTCCTTCTCTTCTGCTTCTCTTCTCTTTCCAACCCTAAGCCACTCCTAGTCTAATTTTCCAGTTGATGCTTTTCTTTTACTTCCCTACCCCACACATTTGTCTAATTCCACCGACGCCTTTCTGTTTCTTTCTTTTCCATCCTTTTCTTTCATATCACATTCATTTCCTTCCTTTTACTTTCCATTCTTTACCATCAATTGTATTTCAGATTTCCTCAGTCCCTTCCTCGCCCTATTTCCTCCCTTCCCCTGCCTTCACCACATCTTACTTTTCTCATCCTACTCTCCTGTTCTCTTTCCTTCCACTTTTCATTCAACTTTAAGACCCTTTACTGTCCCTTCACTTCCATATCTTTCCTAACTCACTTTCAATTCACTTCTGCCCTCCCTATCCATTCTACTATCCCTTTCCTAACCTCACCCTACTTCATCCGTTTCTTTACTAAGCCTGGGTGGAATTTAAATCAGGTCAGTGTCATTTGTCTAGTTTCGAGAATTTCATATTACGTTTATGATGCTAAATGACTGAAATTACACCACTTCACGTAATTAAGCGCCATTCATGCAAAAATATTTTAATGAACGCATAGGAACAAGAGAACGCATGTGCCTGTTCGCGTTGCTTTAAAAAAAAAAAAAAAAATCCTTGCGCCAAATATTGACACAAGGACACAATTCATGCTAAATTATAGCATGCAATTATGGATTTCTTTTCGCATAATGCATAGTTTTGCACAATTGTGCTGTTATTTCGTCCCTAGTAATTACACGACAGCAAATTACATTCATTTTGCACACCCCTTCCATCTTCTCTCCTCTGGTCCCATTTCTCTTTGTTTGTTTTCCCTTCCATACCAATCCACTGTCTCTACTCTTCCAACCCTCCTTTCCTTTCCTCTCCTTTCCTACCGCGTTCTCTTTCACTTTCCCCTCCTTCTCTTTCTCCCCATCCCACCTTCACTCCTCCACACCCCTCCCATTCCCTTCACTTCCCTTCCTTTTTGTTTCCATTACCATTCTAACCTACTTTATCTTCCCTTTATCTGCTTTCACTTTGTAACCTACTTCACTACCCTTACCCTACTTGATCCATTCTTAATCTTCTATCTGCTCTCCCCTCCCCTTTCCGTCCCAACACAGTTTTCCGTCACTTCCAGTCCCTTCCTTTCCTGAAATGCCCTTCTTCTCCTTTTCTAACCCATCCCATGCTCTCTTGCCCTGTCCTTTCGCTGTGGCCTACAATTTAACAGTGATGCAGCCTGGTGTGCTTCACCAATAACTGAATCCTCAACAGGGCCCCTGTTCAAAGAAGACTGGTGAAAAATACTTCAGAAGGAGAATTTAACAATACAATAGGATGGGGAAAAGTAAATTTAACAGCAGCTACAAATTCTACAAGTAAGCAACATCAAAAAACCCAGAATTGAACCAGAGCGCATGCAAATAGGTTCAAGTCAGAGATTAATCTTGACCAAGGAAGAATGAGAACGAAGATTAACTGAATACTTGTGCTTGCACTGCAATAAACAAAACCATAATAACCCAATCTGTCCAATAAGACCTATCAGGAAAACAGAAGGCTCAATCTTAAAAGGTTGTTATAGGTCGAGTTGTCTTCTGACAGGAAATACTCTCATTCCTTTTCTTTATCTAGCAGATAAATCCTTGTCTATGTGGAGGGTCTTGATTACCACAGTGTTTACTGATTTTGGAGCCATTTGGCATTATAGTGACCAGTGGCCAGATGTAGGTAATCTCAATTTACCTATTCTTAAATACCAAATTTTACCGATTCGGAATTTAGAATAGGTAAATGGGATGTAGATAATTTTTCGGTAAAAATTACCGAATCGGTAAGATTCGGTAATTAAGAATCGGTATTTACAGATTCTGTATTTATTTAAACAAAAAAAAGTTAGGAGTGCTGAATCATGAGTATCTGTACTACAAAATATGGTTTATCAAAAGGTCTGATTATCACATATATGTATCTTAGTATACATGACATGCATCAAAATAAGAATTCTTCAGATGAATCTTGAATTGTAGAAATCCTTTAATTGTATTTTCTTGAAAAATTGATCATGACAGTACCAACAGCCGACGCGCTTCGGCACTCGGGATTTATCGGACCTGGGGATGCGCACTTACGGAAAAAACAAGATATTTTTTGAATGATCATACAAGGAGATATTGAAGTGAAGGACGCGACGTCGCTACATGGCGAAGTAATGAGACGATAGAGCATGTAAGGTGGACCTGACTCTAAGCCCTGATGACGTCCTATTGTCAGGACGGAACGCGTCGGCTGTTGGTACTGTCATGATAAATTTTTCAAGAAAAAACAATTAAAGGATTTCTACAATGCAAGATTCATCTGAAGAATTTTTATTTTGATGCATGTCTTGTATACTAAGATACATATATGTGATAATCAGACCTTTTGATAAACCGTATTTTGTAGTACAGATACTCATGATTCAGCGCTCCTAGCTTTCTTTAGTTTAAATTGTTGTATGTTTAGAGGTAGGACGATGCCTCTTTAGTTGGTAGAGCGCAGGTAGGCTTTCTCACTACTATTATAATTGCTCCTGAAGGTGCACCAATTTGTTTACCCCATCGCCCAACTAGTGTATTGATTCGGTATTTACCGAATCGGTAAATACCGATTCAGTAATTCCCATTCACTCCTATGGGCCTGGAGGCCCATAGGAATGAATGGGAATTACCGATTCGGTAAATACTGATTCGGTAAATACCGAATCGGTAATAGGGGGAACCCTTTCAAGGGTGGCAGGGTGTCACATTGACACCATGTTGCACCCCTGAATAGTGCATGGGTGCACATGTGGCACACATACATGCCCTAAGGGCATGTATGTCTGCCACAAGGCACTAAATAAAAAGCAAAAAATTGCTTTTTAAAACGAATTTGTTATTTACCACCAACTAATATTTGGTGGTAAATAACGAATCCTTAAATGTAAGAAGCACTCACTTGAGTGCTCCCTACATTACAGATTCGGTAATTTACCGAATCGGTATTTTAAGAATTCGGTAGTTTACCGATTTCTTAAATTACAGATTCGGTAATCCTAAAATGTGGCCTCCTACAACTGAAAAGCCTAATACCAGTCGGTATCGGCCGTTACCGACCAGTATTAGGCTTCCTACATCTGGGCCCAGATGTTTTACCAGTCTCTGGAGATACTGCAGCTCCTGAAATATTGACCAGGAGAACCGAGTGCCATTGGTGGTTGATGGGACCTCTAACACATAACTGTACCTGTGTTGTTTACCTATTATACACATCAAGAGAGCATATCTTATCATATCATCTTCACCCTTCACCATAATATTAGAAATTCGTCAGTTTTAAAAGCACAATCCAGATGTTAATTGGCATTTATTAATAACTTTGATTTCCACCTTAGTTACTTCTGAGAAATTGTTTCATTTTTGAAACAACTCCAATCAATACATTTACAGTGACTCAAATACCATCTGAATATCAAGATTATGTTGATGAGTTAAAAAAAATCATCCTTATTGGTGACCAATAGATTTACAGATTGATGCACTAATACCTCATAAAAAGGTTTATCCTTTATCAGGACTTCAGAATGTGGTTTAAAGAAATAGCTTGAAGATAACCTCTGTAAGGGTTTTATCATTGGACGTCAGTTTACTGTTAGACCACAACCTTTTTGTGAAGAGATGTGACAGAGACTTTAAATGGAATCATGGAATTGGTACACTCTGCCACTGATTCAAACTTGACTTGAAAATTTGAGAGAGTCAAGATAGTATACTAAACTCTAGCTCAGATGTGCTTATAGTCTACAACATATTAGGACTGTTGATGAATAGAAGACTGCATTTCATGCTCAGTGAAGGCATTTTGAATATTTAGTAATCCTCATTGTGCCTTCCAGTGCTGTATCTACATTCTATATGTTTCATTAATGAGCTTTTTCAAGACGTTATTGAAGACTTTCTTGTGGTTTTCTTTAATGATATTATCATCGATTCTAAGACCCTGCTGGGTCATCAAATACATGTTAGAGACGTTTTTCAAAGGTTACAAACTGACAATCAATGAACCTAACTTGTAGTCATAATCTTTTAACAAGCAAGTTGTTAAGTAGTTGGAATATCAAATGAACCTAAATGGCATTTCAATGAAAAAGAGGTTTTTAGGATTCATCTACTTCTTTTGAAAATATTTATGTAAATATGAAATTATTCCAATCTTGGACAACTTTATCATGTTTAAAAAAAATGTTACAATATATATTAGTCATGGACAGTAGCAGCTCAGAAGACTTTTGAAACACAGCAAAAACGTTTGTTAAACTTTTGTTAAAGTTGCCAATTTGGCAAATCTAAATAAAAAGATCCTTTCTAAAACACCACCTTAGGGGCCATTATTTTTTAGAAACCATTGATATTCTATCAGGTCAGGTTTTAATGTCTTTATTTCGATAATGAAATCATAAAAGACAATTTTAAAAAACATTTAAAACAATTTCATTATCCCTACATAATACAAAAATCTTATAAAATAGTTATATCTATATATAATCAACAGTCTAAACTCTATTTAGAATCCACAGTTAAAAAGTTATTAAACCATTATTGGAAGGAAACAAGACATTAAATTTAACAAATCTTAAAAATGTATTTAGCATTTGCTTAAAAGTACTATACAATTTACACACTTTATTTAATCATGTGGCGATTGAATTCCTTCTTGCTCTAATTGCCCATGCCCAGCCTAAATATTTAGCCAAACATGTCACAGTGAAATCAGTTGTATTTGTTTTTAAGGCCCATATTGCATCCGAGGATTTTTTACATTTCATGCGTTTAAAAATGGGTTTTAGCCATTTTGAACGGGGTTCTCTATATTGGGGGCAGGCGAACAAAAAATGGCCCTCTGTTTCCTTACACCCGGGGCAGCAACTACAAAGATTAGTAGTGTTGTTGCACCAGGATGAAGTGAAGGAATTAAGGGGTAATGAGCCCACCCGAAATTGGTGGAACAGTTTTCTGTCCAATGGCCTGGAGATAAGATCCCAATATATCTCACGAGCCGGATCCAATTTGAATCTTAAAAAACGCCCCGTCAGATCTTCAGAGCTGGATGCATGTGCCAAAGAATGGCGAGTTGAGGCCCAAAATAAACTCTTAAATTCCTTTTTCGGGGGGAAATTGTTAGTGCTTGGCGAAACCCACAGATGACTAAGACCCATATCACATAGGCTCTTTTTCACCGAGTGAAGCCAGGGGATTCGCTCGGAGCCCCCAATTGCCTTCACCTCGGTTAACTCCTTTGCAAAGAGTGCCAACTCCTCCGTAGTCCACAAACGCCTCCAGGTAGACACTACTCTATACCTTGCCATGTCTGTTATTGGAAGGCAACCCATGTCGTGGCAAAGAGGGATTAATGGAGTTGATTGGGGGAGCCCCACTAGGTTGCGAAGAAACCTACACTGGATTTTGTACAAGCTTGAGAGATCCATAAAGCCCCATAACTCTGCCCCATAGAGTGTTGCAGCATTAATTTTGACATCATAAATTTGTAATGCGGGGGCAACCCTTTTGGTGATAGATTTCTTTTGCTCTCGCAGGAGGCAGCCAGTCAATTGGGCCAGTTTTAACTGCTGGGTCTCTATTTGTGGTTTCCAAGACAAACGGCAATCCAGAGTGACCCCCAGATACGTCATCGTGTCAACTTGTTCCAGGTTAACCCCGTTAAGTTGTACACTACTACGTATAGGTTTTTTCCTGGAGAAAACCATAAATTTAGTTTTCCCCACATTTATCTGGAGGTCATTTTGGTGGCAGTATTCCTCAAAGTGATTTAGAGCCCTCTGCAGACCCCCCCCTCGTCTTTGATAAGAGGAGGGTGTCGTCCGCAAAGATCAACATTGGGAATTTAGTCCCCGCCAGGGATGGTGCATCCGTGTTAATAGACCCGAAGAATTTCACTACCTGATCTATGAAGAGTAAGAATAGGGTGGGTGCGAGGACGCACCCCTGACGGACTCCTCGTGACACTGGGAATGAGTCCGTAACTTGCCCTTGTGCCCCCCATCTGACCCTGGCGAAATTATCTTCGTGTAGTCTAATAATAATTTCCACTAATTCCCCCGGCATTCCTAGGTCCCTTAATACCCGCCATAGTTTTTCCCTCGGCACCAAATCAAAAGCCGATTTCAAGTCTATGAAAGCAGCGAAGATGGTACCACCGCCAAGTATGACAGTCTTCCAGAAGATCATACAGAACCTCAAGACCTGGTCAATGGTACTTGTACCAGATCTGAAGCCCGCCTGTAATGGGGACAGTATTCCTTCAAGCTCCATCCACCCAAGAACCCTCACCAGAATCATGCGAGCAAACACTTTCTGAAAGCAGTCAATTAGGCTAATCGGGCGGTAGTTCCCTGGGTTTGATCTATCTCCCTTTTTGTGTATGGGAAGAATCTCCGCCCCTTTCCATGTCTTAGGGATACGGGCACCTCTTGCTATGGTGTTAGCTATACTTGTTAAGTAAGGTACCCATAGGCCTATATTTGCTTTGAATAGGTCTGCCGGAATTTGATCCAACCCAGGTGCCTTCCCCCTCTTTGTTAACCCTAATGCATACTCCGCTTCTGCTTCAGTAAAAGACAGGGTCGTAATGCTGGGAATTGTTACCGTCAACATAGTTGATCTGGACAGGGAGTCTACGGCTACTGGGCAAAATTGGGTAGAGTAATGTTTAATCCAATCTTCCGGGCATACATGGTTAGACGGAGTACGAAACTCACCATCCTTTCCACATTTAACAATATCCCAGAATTTGGTCTGGTCGTTAGATTTACTGGCGTCCAGAAGGTCCGCCCAAAAATCGTCTTCCCATTCCTTCTTTGCCACCCATTGCACTTTTTTATACCTTTTCCTGGCCTCTTTAACTGCAACAGGATCTCTAGATTTAACTTGCTCAATGAGATAGCTATGGGCCTCTCTACATTCTCTATTGTACCATTTTGCTCTTGGTGGATTCAGGTGCCCAGTGTTAGACTTACATGGCTTTGATAAAATAATTTTAAGTTCAGAGAAACATTTGTCATGTAAGCCCATCATCTTATGTAGTTC
The DNA here is from genome assembly GCF_964263255.1 of Lissotriton vulgaris. NCBI lineage: Eukaryota > Metazoa > Chordata > Amphibia > Caudata > Salamandridae > Lissotriton > Lissotriton vulgaris. Next base: position 906,908,293 of record NC_141689.1, on the reverse strand, counting down.
GCCCTGGCCCCGCTCAACAGCAACGGTCCTCATATTGTTTAAAGCGTTTGTCACCACATTTTCAATGTTGGCCTGTATCGTTACATCATTTGAAATTAGTGACCACTTCACTCTCCTCCGATCATTTGATAAGGTTACAACCCCTTGCCCCCTTGGATCAGGTTCCCCTAATCTTATCTGATCAAACATTTTAAATTTCAGGGACAGGGGGTTATGGTCACTTTCTGGGCGTATTATGATTTCCATGTCATCAATTACACTCCAATATTCCATTTTTATAAAGATGTAATCAATCCGACTTTTCCTCACACCATTGTCAAAAGTGGGTTTAGCTTCAATGTCCGATTTGGTGCGACCATTCACAGCCCTTAGACCCCATGTAAGGCAAAAAGCTGTCCAGTTCAGAGCGGCCTCCGTTGCTTTAACTGGGATTTTATTGGAAAGTTCGGGGATTTTCCACGTGGCATCTTCTTCAAACCCCCAGTTGTCCTCCGGCAGATACAAAGGCTCAATCGTACAGTTGATATCCCCTGCTAAAATGATAAGTGAGGTTTTATTCCAGCCCGTTAATAGTGTGTCTAAGGCACCTATCAACTTGGGGCATCGGCCGCCAGGGAGGCCTCTGGAGTATATGTTGATAATAAGCATGTCCTGCCCCCCTGCTTTGCTCAACCTTATAGCCAGTATATCAGGATTATCTATATACAATTCAGCAGCTGAAAAACACCAGGCCTGTTTTACCCATGTGGTTAATCCCCCAGACGCCCGCCCCTTTATACCTTTTATTGCAGGTTTAGAAAAGTTTATGTATCCAGCCATATAAAACGGAGCTGTAGCCCACGTTTCCTGCAACAATACGACCTCGTAATTGCCTATGAACCCCAACCAATCCTCAGATACCAGGCGTGACTTGGCTCCAGCAACATTCCAAGACACCATATATGAAGTTAGTGAGTCTATCTCTGCATGATTGTTGCTGACAGAGAGAGGGGAATGGGGGCTCAGTAGGCAGGTATCTGTTGGTCCAATTTCTTCTATATTAGAAGAGGTAGCATTGATCCCCACAGGCCCCCTCTGCATCCTGGTATTGTGGGGCGTGAACAGTTGCTCCTTTGCTAGTTTTGGGGTGAGGGTGGATGGGGTATACACTCCTTCAACTTCCACTGATACTAGGTTAGGTAACTGGATCGATGCACATAGTCAGTCAACCCATTCTAGGTCTGACAGTGCCTCAAAATGGTTGTAAAGGGGAGGATAATATTGGGGTTAGTGTATTGCAGGCTCTCGAGGTCTTCCCCCTTTAACTTTCCATGGATTGTGGCCCATATGGTTAGTTTGGTGTGTATGGGGGTAGAAGTAGCCAAGGTGTAAGGTCTGGACATCACCCAAACGGGCGAATCTGGCTTTCCTCTGGATTCTATCCACTACCCAGGGGTCTCTGAATGAAACTAAAATACAGTCCCCTTCCAGGGCTTTTTCACCCTTTCCTACCCATTCTACTCTCCTTACGTAGAGGATTTCGGTAGGGGACGACGGGGAAAGTGGGCGATGTTTATTCAACCAGAATGTGACCTTGTTCCGCAAATCCGCTTGAGATTCTTTGATACCCTCTCTAAGGGGGGCCACTCCTGTTAGTACAATAGTGTATTGTGACGCTTCTGGAGGTAGGTTAACCCTCAGTGGATTTCGTGTAGTTCTATTATTTGTCCTCTTGTTCCTATCTGGATATGGGGTTTTATTATCCCTTCCCAATGCAGGTGTATGTACCGGGGTATTTTTTTGTTGATTTGATACACCATTCGCTTGATGTTTTTTCCCCTGGGCGTTGTTGGCTGCCAATGGATGTTTGGCCTTAGGTGTTTCTTTGATCGGGACTCTGCTAGCAGATGGTGTTTTTGCCCCCGTTTGTAGTTTCTTATTTATATTAATAGTTGATGTCACTGCCGGATTGGTTTTAGTTATCCCCGTATTTAGAGTTGTTCCCCCAGTTGGATTTGGGCCCCTCAACTTTGTACCAGTAGCTGTTAAATTTTGTAAGAGGTCCATATTAATATTAATAGCTGCTTCTAAAACATCTATTTTAGCGGACATTATCCTGGTATTCTCTAAGACCGGAAGCAATAAAGTTTTAACCATTGCTTCCATTTTTGCCAACAGGACGTCATCACTACTAAGACAGGTTGGACAGGGGTTTGAAGACCCAGAATGGGCCAATGATGGACAATACACTATTGGGGGTACTTGAGTGGTCTGGGAGTGGGAAGAGCTATTTGCGTGATCTAATTTGGGTTGTTTCTGTGTCATGACTCCCTGTGGGCTTGAAACATGTTTTCTTTTTCGTGATACCTGATTGGTAATTACTGGTAGCGGGACGGGGGTACTGGGTAGGGTAGGGACATGTAATTGCGGGGTTCCTGGCGAACTACGCTTATCGTTCTCAATAAGTAGGCTATCCCCGTCTGTACTAGTCAAATTATTGTCAGGGTTCAGATCCGTATTTTCTTGTGGCCTAGGTGTTATAGCTTCGACCCCATCCTCATGGACTATTATGTCAGCGTCTGATGTAGGAATACAGTTAAACGCTGCGTTGGTTAGTGGGCTTTTAGCGCGAGCCAGAGCACCTATTGAGGAGCGTTTCCCAGTAACTAAGTCCAGGGACAATCTGTGCTCAACCAGTTCAATTTCTTTTTCTAGAATTCCTGTAGCTCTGGTAATAAAAGCATCTAGGGGGCCTGAAACAACACCCTTTGAAGTTTGAATATGCACTAGTCGTTTACCAGATCTCAGGGCCATATTTAGGAGCAGGTGTTAGAGCCTCTGGGTACAGTTTGTCAAAGTATCTAAATGTAAGAAACCAGGACTCTAGGCCCAACCCAACCTCGTCCGACCCCGGACGGCCACAGACGGTCCCGCCCTTGTCCCGGGCTTCTCCCGGCGCGCTCCCGCGCTGCGGGACTGGCCCTTCCCTTTTATTACAGTGGGATTGGACGTGAGGGGCGGAGCCGGCAGGGAGAGCAGCCCAGGTGGCCACGGGCGCGCGGGGACTCCTGGAACTTGGAGTCCACCGCTTCTTGCTCGCAGCCCTGCCGGTCAAAAAGCAAACCAAACCTCAGTGCCCTGGAGTCCGCTTCTAGCCGCGAAGCGGGACCTGCGAAGCGGGTCCGGCGAGGGACAGCGGCGGAAGCAGGCAGACAGGCAACAGGAGGCTCCCTCTGCTCCCTCCTCAGTCTCTGGAGCTGTAGGTCCGTCGATGTCCAGCAAAATTAGGCAAAGGAATCCACTTGGTGCAGTGCAGGACGCCGCTTTGTCCTTCCAGGTGGGGGCGGAGCCGGCAGGGAGAGCAGCCCAGGTGGCCACGGGCGCGCGGGGACTCCTGGAACTTGGAGTCCACCGCTTCTTGCTCGCAGCCCTGCCGGTCAAAAAGCAAACCAAACCTCAGTGCCCTGGAGTCCGCTTCTAGCCGCGAAGCGGGACCCGCGAAGCGGGTCCGGCGAGGGACATCGGCGGAAGCAGGCAGACAGGCAACAGGAGGCTCCCTCTGCTCCCTCCTCAGTCTCTGGAGCTGTAGGTCCGTCGATGTCCAGCAAAATTAGGCAAAGGAATCCACTTGGTGCAGTGCAGGACGCCGCTTTGTCCTTCCAGGTGGGGGCGGAGCCGGCAGGGAGAGCAGCCCAGGTGGCCACGGGCGCGCGGGGACTCCTGGAACTTGGAGTCCACCGCTTCTTGCTCGCAGCCCTGCCGGTCAAAAAGCAAACCAAACCTCAGTGCCCTGGAGTCCGCTTCTAGCCGCGAAGCGGGACCCGCGAAGCGGGTCCGGCGAGGGACAGCGGCGGAAGCAGGCAGACAGGCAACAGGAGGCTCCCTCTGCTCCCTCCTCAGTCTCTGGAGCTGTAGGTCCGTCGATGTCCAGCAAAATTAGGCAAAGGAATATTCTATCATATCTTGTACTTTATTATTCTCATCAACTTACATCTGCTGAGATAAACTACACTATCCAAAAAAAGGAATTACTGGCGATCAGAGCAGTTTTTCCAAATGGTGGCAATTCCCCTAATAAGATGTTTAAACTCCGAACATATTTACTCCTCGTCAAATAATTGGATCCCTCCAGAATCAAAATCTACAAGATTTAGCTAAAACTGAGATCAGAGAACAAATTAAATGCTGGTATCATGATCAGTGCAGGTCGTTTGGCTCAGAAGCAAACAATAGAATTACTGGACAGACATAAATACTGAGATATAGGAGTACGTAAACACTTGTCCTGTCCTGTGCAATTTCTAAAATAGTGCCTGAACTTCTAGCTAAATCACTTCCGCCCCAGCACCGATCCAACCTTAGACACAGATCTCTTTATTTAATTACTAACGTACCTATCTCAGAAAAAATCACAATTATAACCATAATTGTGTTTTTTACAATGTTGCATTTTAAATCATCCATCCAAATTATACCATAAAGGAAGTAGCCTTCATGTTCCTGCATCAGGTGTGCAGAGTACACAAATTACCATAAAAAATCATTACTGATCGAGGGGCACCATTTGCAGCAGTTTTTGGAGGAATTAATGGCCTATTTAGAGTTTGGTGGATGGATTACTCCTTCAAAAAAATAGTGGATATCTCATTTACCATATTATAAATCCATTACATCATATGACACTTGCAAAATGGCAGGCACATACATGGTGGAGTAACCTGGTCACCATTCTCTAAATCAGACCCTAGTTAATTTACTGCAGATTGAATATTCTACTGCATACCATGCGTAGGCTGATGGGGAAATCAAGTGGTGGAATCTCATATTAGAATTAGAGCAATGGCTTTGTCAATATGTTCAAATTCAACATGAAAGAAGGAACACATTTCTTTCTCTTGTGGAATTTGCATATACAAATTCCATACATGCTACACTGGGCAACATGCAATTCTTTATCTATTTTACCTATTATCTACAATTTTACCACTATAGTTTCCAAGTAGCTTAACTCTACTTCTTAAATTCATACAGCAGATACAAAGAGCATAATAGATATATGAACATCTTCAGCGAGATTTAATCTCGATATATTCTATGTGGCAATTCACATTGTCGAAAAGAAAAGTTACAAGCCAATGGCATTGCCTAGTTATCTAATTGTAATCTAATTTCTCTCACACAATAAGAAAAGTCACATCCAGTTTACATCGGTTCTTTAACCATATGTATATTTATTAATTCATCGGCTATGAACTTAGATCTAATAGTACATTAGAAGATTCATCCGATATTTTAAGTTTCAATTAAAACTGTATCTAATGATGAGGATAGACACAGAGAGGAATGGGGGAGGATTATTAGGGTATGGTAAGAAAGGGGTAGGAGAAGGGAAGGAAACTGGGAGGCTGTGGAGGGGACAGGATGAACAGACTATAGGCAGGAAGGTATGGGACAGAAAGAGAACTGGAGGTAAGGGAGTAGGATGGGTTAAAAAAGGAATGGAAATGGAAGGAAAAGAGAAGAGAGATGTAGAAAAATAAATGGGGTAGGGTCAGGGAAGGGGAGACAATGTGGTTTGGGAAGGGACAGGAGGGAATGGGTTTAGATAAATATGGAATGAAGCTGGGAGGACAAGAGTAAGGAAGAGAGGAGAGTAGAGGATGGATAACGTATAGAAAGGAATAGAGGGAGGGTAAAATGAAGGAAACTGGAAGGGAGGAGAGGACAGGAGGGAAAAAGAAGGAGAGTGAGAGAATATGGCATAGGAAGGTAGGGAAACTGAAGGGGAGGGGAGAGGTATCATGGGTCCAGAAGAGTGCAGGAGAGGAGGAGGAGGAATAGGAAGGTAGCTAGAGGACAGAAACTGAACAGGTGGGGATAGATTGCATAGGGTACAAGAGGGGAGTGGAGGGGAGATGAGGAGAGGGCAGGGGAAGAGAGGAGAGTAGAGGGGAGGAATAAAAGGAGTTGGGTAGTGTAAGGTAGGAGAACAAGAGGGAGGGGATGGGTTTGGATAGATAAAGAATTCAGTTGGGTTGGGAGGTGTGAAGTGTGAAGAGAGGAGATTACAGGAGATGATGGATTGGGTATAGAAAGGGAGGCAGGGGCAAGGGAACTGGAGTGGTCATGAGAGGAGAGGAAAAGTAAAGGAAGATTGTGAATATTAATGAAGGGAGGGACGGAAAGAGAAGGGAAGATGAGGAGAGGAGAGGAGAGGGAAGGGGAAGGACGAGGAGTGGAAGGGATGGCTTTGGATAGATATGGGAGAGGAAATGTGAGGAAGAGATGAGGGTAGAAGATAGGATGGATAGGGTATAGAAAAGAACGGAGGTAGAGGGAAGTGAACTGGAAGGGTGGGTAAAGGAGAGGTATGATAAGGTAATGGACGGAAGGTGGAAGAGGCAGACAAGAAGGGAGGAGAGGAGAAAGAGAGGGGTGGAGTGAAGGGGAAAAGAAAAGGGGGACAAAAGGAAGGTGGAGGAGAGGAGAGGGGAGGAGGGAGGGGTGAGTATAAGAGAAGAGAGGAGGATTTAAAGGGAATAGAAGAGAAGATGGGGAGAGGAGTATAGAAAAAAAAGGAGAGGAGAGGAGTAGAGCGAGAAAGGGAGAGTAAGGGAGAGGAGTAGATAAAGAAAGGGAGAGGAGAGGAGGGGAGGGGAGGGGTGAGGAGAAGAGGCAGGGGAAGGAAATTAAAGTGGAGGAGTGATGCGGGTTAGGAGAAGAGGGTAGGTGTGAGGAGGTAAGGTGAAGAGTATTGAGGAAGTGTGGATGAGGAGAGATAAACAGAAGTAAATGGGATTTGAATAGATATAAGAGTTGGGAGGGGAAATGTGAGGAAGAAAGCAGGAGAGGGTAGGATGGATTGGGTTTAGAATGGAAGGGACGGGGAAATGAACTAAAAGGGTGGGTAGAGGAAAGGTATGATATGGCATAGGATGAAAGGATTTAGAGAAGGGAACCGAATTGGAGGGCAGGGATCGGATGGATTAGGAGAAGAGGAGAGGGAAGGGGAGGAGAAGAGGAGGAGGGAAGGGGAGGAGGGGTGAAGGGGGAGAGGAGAGGGAAAGGGAGGTTTTGGGTATGTAAATGGGGGAGGGGAAGAGAATGGGAGGATAGGGAAGGAAGGGGAAGAAGGAGAGTAGAGAGGAGGGTACATAAAAGATGGGAAGGTGGGTGGGAGAAGTGGGGTGGAGGAATGGAGAAGAGAGAGGAGGGGAGGCTTTTGGAGGGGAGAGGAGGAAGGAGGAGAGGTGAGGGCGTGGGAGAGAGAAAGAGAAGAAAAGAAGGGGACAAAAGGAAGGAGGAGAAGGGAAAGAGAGGAGGACAACAAAAGGAAGAAGAAGTAGAGGAGAGAGGAGTGTGTGAAGGAAAGTTTAGGGAATAGAAGAGAAGAGAAAGTGGGGGAGGGGTAGACAAAGAAAGGGGAGGGTGGTGCGGGTTAAGACAAGAGGGGAGGTGTGCGGAGAGAGGAGGGGAGGTGTTTGGAGAGGAGAGATAAATGAGTAGGGTAAGGGAATGGAAGACAATGTGGTTTGGGAAGGGACAGGGAGGGCATGAGTTTGGTTAGATATTGGAGTTGAAAGGGGATATGTGAGGAAGAGAGGAAAGTAGAGAAAGGGTATAGAAAGGGTGGGAGAGGGAATTGAACTGGAAAGGATATATAAAGCAGGGGGTGGAATGGGGAGGGGGAAGCGGAGTGGAGGAATGGAAGAGGGAGAAGAGGGGAAGCTGGTGGAGAGGAGGGCAATGGATGAGAGGTGAGGTGAGGGGAGGTGAGAAGAAGAGGAGAGGGCAGAGGAGAGGAGTAGGAGGAAGAGAGGAAGGGAGATAAGATGGGAAGGGGGCGGGCGGGGTGGGATGGGATAGAATGAGAAGAGGGAAGGTGGAATAAAGGGGAGAAGGGGAAAGAGAGAAGGAGGACAAAAGGAAGGAGGACGAGAGGAGGAGAGAAAGAGGAGACAGGAGGAAGGGAAAAGAAGGACAGGGAAGAAAAGGTGGGGAGAGGGGTAGTGGAAGAAATGGGGTGGAGAGGAGAAAGGACAGCTGAGGGGAGAAGAGACAAGATGAGATAGTAGAGGAGAGTAGGATAAAGAAAGTAAAGGGAAGGGGTGTTGTGGGTTAGGAGAAGAGGTGAGGTGAATGGAGTGTAGGGGAGGGGTGGGAAAGGAGAGGAGAAAAAGAGGGAAAGGGAGAGGGAAGGAGAGAGGAGAGGAATACTTGGAGTAGGGTACAGTAAGGGAAGACAATGAGGTAGGGGAGGGGTTAGGTTTGGACATACATGAAATGAGTTGGGTGAGGAAGAGAGGATAGGATGGACTGGGTATAGACAGGGAGGTAGGAGGAAGGGACCTGGAATGGTGGAGAGGATTGATGTGGTATGGGATGGAAGGAATAGGAAGGACGGGGAGGGAAGGGAAGAGGAGTATAGGGCAGAGGAGAGGATGGGATAGGATGAGGGAGGGGAGCAGAGGAGCAGAAACTAAAGGGAGAGGAAAATGAAGGGAACTGGGGGGTAGGGGTGTGGTGGGAGCCGAATGGAAATGAAAGGAAGGGAATGAGAGAAGAGGAACGGAATGGGGAGGGGAGTGGATGGGAGGAGAGGGAGGGATTTGGTGGGTGTAGAGGAGAGAAGAGGGTATATAAAGAAAGGGATACAAAGGGAATGGGAGAAGAGGAGGAGTGGAGGAGGGAAGGTGAGGGTAAGGTCAGGGAGGTGAGAGGAGAGTATGGAAGGGCCGTATGGGAGGTGAGGTAAGGAGGAGAGTAGAGGAAGTGGAGGTTGGGGGAAGAGGAAGAGGGGAAAGGAGTCTGAGGAAGAAGAGAGGAGGTAGAGAGTAGGAGGAGAGAGGAGATGACAGACGGTGGGAGGAAAGGTGGGGAGAAGGTAGAGAGGTGAGGACTGGCAGGTCAATGAAATGAAGGGAGGGGAAGGAAGAGGAGAGGATGGATATGGATTAAGGGTAGGGAACCATACTGATGAGGAGATGGGTTACAAGTGGAGTGCAGTGGAAGGAGGAGGAGCAGAGGGAGAGAACGAGGAGAAAGAAATCAAGTGGGAGTTGAAGGAGGAAGAGGAAACGTGAGTTAAGAGGAGGAGGAGAGGGAAGGAGCAGAGAGAGTGGAGGGGAGTTGAGATAAGAGAAGAGGAGTGGGGAGAAGAGAGGAGTGGGATGGGGAGAAGAGAGGAGTCGGGTGGGGAGGAGAGGCTGGACCGGGTAGAGAGAGGTTGAGAGGCAGGGAGGATAAGGGAATTGGAGGGTTGGGGAATGGGATGCTTTGGGTTTGGAGAGGAGAGAAGTGGAGAGTGAGGGGAGTGGAGAGGGAGTGGAGAGTAGGTGGAGAGTGAGGAGAGAGTGAGTGTAGAGTAAGGGAAGAGTGAGGAGAAGTGAGGGGAGAGTGAGTGGAGAGTAAGGTGAAGGGAGGGGAGAAAAGGTGAGAGAAAATGGGAGGGGAGGGGAAAGGAGGGGGAGAAGAGAGGAGAGGGTAGGGTTTGGGTTAGGCAGTGGCGGTGCATCCATTAGGGTGCTGGGGCGTTGCCTCACAAGCTGCCCACGCCCGCAGTTTACTTAAGTTTAGAGACACCGAGGGAGAACTGACAATCATGTCAGTCAGACCCCCCACCCCCTTCAGAGTCTGACATTGTCAGGGGCAAACAGGCAGCAGCACAAGTGCACATGAGTGGGGAAGGTCAGCTGATTTTTCCGCTGTGCCCAGTCATGCGCACGGGTGTCTGCTCAGGCAGGCGCATGCTCATTAGGAGAGCGAGGGTTGAGCAAAGGCTCAAACCTCGGTTTCCTAATGGGCTGGCGGGCGGAGAGTAACCGTGTCCTAAGTCAATCCTGGTGCTGCTCCAGAGCCAGAATTGGCTGAGAGGGGTTGCCACTTGCCAACACTGAAGGCGCCGACAGACCCGAGGCGGCCCGGACCAGGTAAGATTTTTATTTTATTTTAAACCCACCCCAGCGCGACAAACCCCCTTGCGAGTATTACTGGTCACGACTGTATTTTTGCCTCATGGTCCTTCCCTCCCCCTCCAAGAGTCGGTATCTGTGTTTTCTGGCGAGCAGGTCACATCGCACACAATTGATGGAATAGAATGTTCGGTGTGACCTACCCAGCATAAGGAGGGTGCGCAACTACTCCATACTGCCTTGTAGATGTCAACAAAGTGGTCCTTGGCACAACTCCACAATATCATTTAATGTAAATCTTATTTTTTGGGGTAAACAGATGGAATCTGTAAAAGGAGAAGTATTATTTGCAGAAAACAGTATTAATGCAACAAACCCAACACAAATAATACAATTAATACAAAAGGCCAATTATACTTGATCTCTCTTTGTATAATAACAAATGTATTTACATGTTCATAAAATAATAGATCAAGAAGGGAAAACTGCAAGATGCAGTAAGAGAAAAGGGGTGCTCAAGTGAATTGAAAAGAGAAATAGCTCAAAAGACAAAGTTAAGATAATTATATACAACTAAAAGTACAAATTTTTCAGTTGAACAACCAAAAAGCCTCCCCATACATTTTTATTTATATAATTTGATCATACAAAAAGGGGGGGGGACAAGGACAATGAAAATTAAGGGTGTAGGCCTCAGAATGATAGGGGCGTGATCGTCGACGTTTCGACCCTGGCACAAAAAGGGGAAATTCACGACCTCTGCTGCGGGTCTTCTTCAGGACTGGGATCAGAAGGGGGGCGGGTGGGGGGGGGGGCAGGGAACCACTGGTAACGTGTAGGGGTCACGTCATTGCGACTGGACGGGCCACCTATAGATGATGTGTAAGTGAAATTCCAAGGATGAATGGATCATAGGATGCACAATTATATGGGAATTCTGGATGTCCGGGTGAGTCGTTCCGCGTCTTGACCCAAGGGTGACTTAACAAAAGGTCACTCGCTCATGGGCAGTCATAAGGGGTGCCGCTCGCAGCCGTGTGGTGATACACTGTGGTGATACACTGTTTCCTGAGGGCAATAAGAGGACCAAGCACTAAGGAGCCCTAAAGGATTTGAAAGCGGACTTCTGCCTGACTCTCCAGAGGGCGCGGGACTGCCTCCTCTCCCGCAGTAGCTGATAACGGCTCCCGGCCCCCGCTTCACGGGCGCCACTCGCAGCCGTGTGGTGATACACTGTTTCCTGAGGGCAATAAGAGGACCAAGCACTGAGGAGCCCTAAAGGATTTGAAAGCGGACTTCTGCCTGACTCTCCAGAGGGCGCAGGACTGCGAGTCCCAGCAGGATCAGCGCGGAAACCAGCAGGCGCACCTGCGACACTTCCCGCCCCCTCCTCCCCTCTATATAGGAGTGTTAAAAACCGCTCACGCGGGACGCGCGCGGGACGGAGCACGGGGCAAAGCCCGGGCAAAGGGCAGGCCGTTTGAGGCCGTTAGAGGACGGGAGAGACCGGACCGGGCTACCCCCCTAAGTTTTTGCTCAGCTGGACACCTCATTTCTATAATTCTGCCTGGTTACCCTGAAGTACGGCGTGATCGATATGACAACTAGGGAAACAAGAAGCAAGGTGGCCACCATGGTAACAGGTACTCTGGACAGTTTTCTTGCTAAGGCTAATACTGTGGTAAACAAGGGTCTTACAGTCCTAGAAAAACAAATAGCAGAAGGGATGGAAAGCTTGCACGTAGTTTCCCCAGGGTCATCTGCGTGGAGAAGTGTGGCTCAGGGGTTAGAGGCAGCAGACCCGGAAGCTGAGATCGGCCCTGGGCCAGGGTTCAATTCCCCGCCTCGGCGGGTCTTGGGCTAAAAATTCCACGGTCTCGATAATTCTCGCTCCGGTGCCTTCTCGACTCACGGGTTCACGCTCTGCGACTCTGGGCAATAGCTTGCTTAATCTCCACAACGGCCCCTCGCGGCGGGATGCCTGGCTTTCACCTTGTGGATACCCTGCCGGGGCCTCTCACAGGGGAATACCAGGACGGGTTCCCTAAGCAAGCGCCAGGATGCCCTTTGGGTGACAGGTTGTGCTATATAAGTACACCTACATTTACATTTACATTTAGATCGTCACAATTGCTGGATGCTACCAACTTATCACTTATGGATAGCATCGATCAAACTATAGAGTCAGTACTGCAGCAGTTGAGGACACCATCTAACTCACATAGGGATCGAGACTCAGTTCATACCATCGATGAGGTGACGTCTTCCCCGATTCCACAGATAGTTCTAACTAGGGACATGGGGAATGTTTCTACTGCAACAGATCACATGGGTCTTCGAGAGGGTGCTGTCTCGAAAATGAAAAGATCGAGGAAGTCTAAAGGCGCTAGAAGGGCTAAAGTAGATTTTATTCCAGACACCGTTGATGACAGCACGGATGCCCCAGGAGCATCTTCCGCCGTGAGCGTCATCGAAACGGCGAGCCCTTTACACCCTGACCCCAATCATATACCTCCGCTTACTGGCCTATTCATTTTTGGAGGGGGACTCTCAAACACCACGGAGCACATTATTTGCTCCATCACTGACATTATCAAAAATCTCTTGGATCCCCTCTCGATTAAACTGGATTGTATGGAGGCTAGACTTCTAGCAATAGAAAAATTAAGTGGGGGTAGGGCGGACCAGCAAGTGTTGCGATTAAGTACTAATGGAGCAAATGGGACTAATAGTGGGATTTCTTTCCCGCCTAGTGCTTCTACCACTGTGGTGTCAACCCTGCCCACTACCCTTTCCATGCAGAACGTCCCTATAATCACCCCATCCCAACCTGTCCCAGTACCTCTCCCTAGGCAACTCCCTCCGGTTCCGCCGGTTAGGAAGTCAAGGTTACCTACTGCGGCTACCACAACGGGACAGGAGAGACCGCCTAACGTAATGGCTGAATGCCCCAACCGGATTAGTAATAGCCTCAATCGGCGAAAAGCAGTTAAGCTGCCTCCAGAGGCGGCGACATATACTGTAATTCTGATGGGGGTTCCTGAGCTCTCTAGCAACGTGGTGGAATCTTTTGACTCTCTACGTAACAAAGTCATTAGCTGGTTAAATGTTCACAGGCCCCTACCACCTAATCTGAGAGGAGAAGTATTGATGGTTAGAAAGGTCCAATGGGTTGGGTACACTGTTAAGAAAAAAGGGGGAGATTGCATAATTGTAAGTTTTAGGAATTCACAGGTTGTGACCCACATCTGCAATTGGCTTGGGAATTCAGGGAACACATCCATAGAACTGGTCCCCCTGTAGTTTTTTTATCCTAATGTTGGAGACGCGACCAAGGGGAAGGACGACGGTTGGACCAGGGTGGGATTTGCTATTGATGGGTCAAGGTATAGGCCCCCTCGCTATGATACCTTTTGTCTATAGTAATTATGTTCATCCCAATAGATACAGTTGCCTCGACCAGGTTGACTGACTCCCGATGGGCGCATCTGATGGGGATACTCAAGGAACAGTTTTTGAAACTGCTTGGTTGTGAACAGGAATAGATGCAATTGATAACACCAACCGAGACTCTGTTGCATCTCCTTTGGAGAGCACAACTATCACCAGTTCCCGGGGCTATCCCGCCAATCTATCCCCGAGACCATTCTGTTCTAATTTAACATCTGAAGCTCAAACTGACTTGGGAGCGCTACCGGATAGGTCTGCAGTACCATCTATAGGTAACGCTGCCGAGAGGACTAGGGGGACGGTATGTAAGACTCCCGTAGGACCCATGAAGGTCCTCTCCTGGAATGTGGCAGGTATCGCCAACAAATTAGATTTAAATGATTGGGTTTCTCTAGTAAGCAGAAATTATATCTGTCTCTTCCAGGAGACTTGGGCTAGGGAACCCTTTCTCAGGACAGGTTACGCAACCTTTTACATCAATGCTAAGTGGAATGGTAAAGGGAGGCCTTCCGGTGGACTCGCTGTCTGGGTGGCCAGTCATATTGGTTGTAGTGCAGAGATAATACCAACCTTCTCGGAGGACATACAATGTGTTCTTCTTAAATGGCCTTACGCCTTTAATATGGCGATTGTCAATGTGTACTCGCGCCCAGTCAGTGCGTCCATGGAGTCACCCATTTTGGATGATTTATCTTCATTTTTGGGCCAACTTCCCACCGATTGCAAGATATTTATGGGTGGAGACTTCAACTGCCACTTCGAACCCCTGGAAGGTTTGAAGGAGGGTGCCCTAACTGCTGAAGATGATTATTGGGGGATTCCTCCATGCCAATCCCCCCATCCAAAATCATGGTCCCCTCTAGCGGTGCAGATTATGTCCTTGACTCTGAACTTCGCCCTGAGGGCTTGTAATGGGCGTACTCCATCTGATACCCCTTCAGCGTGTACCTTTAATAGGAAGGACCACGAATCGCGCCTGGACTACATTTTTGTAGAAACAGGCTTGTGGTCCAAGATCCAGGATTTTAGGGTAATAGAAAGATCAGACAGCGACCATAATGCCCTTTGTTTAGAGATGGCTCACCCTGCTCCAGAAGTAGGGTTGTCACCTACTGACCCCAGTAAAGACATAGGGAATTTGGTCCTATGCAACAATAGACGCAGGGTAAGATGGGGGAAATTAGTAAGTTTAAAAGAGTGCATAACTAAAATTTACGAATTTGCACTCCCAAAGTTAGATGACATAGACTGACTAATTAGCCAACCTAGAGCCATTGATTTTAATGAGAAATTAGCCCAAATCCACACAGATTTAGTGGGAACTTTGGGAGAAATTTTTTACCTGGTGGTGGTGACCAGGAAGAAGAGGACTCGAACCTCAGCTTGGTATAATTCTACTTGTAAAAAGATCAAGACCGAGCTGATTTCTATGATTAAGTCCGGCACTAATAAGGATAAGGTAGTTGAGTTCAGACGTAAATATAGGGAAGCCATGGCACAGGCAAAGGCAGAATGGGACTGGAATAGATTGGCAGGACCTAGCCCTGGCACTGGAAACCAGGGATTCTAGAAAATTCTGGTCTCTGGTCAACACTGGCACAGGCGAACCAAAAACAGCAGTGGAGCCAAATATCGCTGCCTCGGTATGGGAATCCCATTTTAGAAAATTGTACCAATATACTCCTGAATTTGCTAATGAGGTGGCCCTTGATATTACATCTGATTCCGCAGATAAATTAGAATTTACATTGGGTGAGGTAGTAGACGCCATAGAGAGACTGGCTCTGGGGAAGGCCCCAGGACTTGACAGACTGCCCGGCGATTTGTTTAGATATCATCCAGAGATCTGGGGCCCATACTTTCTAATCCTTTTTAATTCTATCTTGGGAGGGATGGAGATCCTCAGTACTTGGCTGGGGGCAGAGATTGTACCAATTTTTAAAAAGGGCTCTCCTCTGCTCCCAGCCAACTA
Organism: Lissotriton vulgaris; assembly: GCF_964263255.1. NCBI lineage: Eukaryota > Metazoa > Chordata > Amphibia > Caudata > Salamandridae > Lissotriton > Lissotriton vulgaris. The sequence goes on along the minus strand of NC_141689.1, from coordinate 906,892,981 downwards.
CAGGCCGATCAGCCTCATAGATGTACCCCAAAAACTCTTTTCCCGCCTTCTCCTGGACCATCTCCTCGACTGGATGGAGGATAATGCGATTCTTAGTCCTCTCCAGGCGGGCTTCAGAAAAAACACGTCCACCATGGACCAGATTTTCCGCCTCGTCCTTCTCTACTGGAAAACAGTGAGGATTGAGGGGGGAGTCTGTACATGGTGTTCGTGGACCTAAGGTCCGCATTTGACTTGGTTCCCCGTAAGAAATTATGGGAGGTTCTTAAGGAGTTGGGCGTTCCACCACAACTGCTAAAGGCTATAATTAGGCTCCACGAAGGCAATTTTGCCCAGGTTAGGTGTGGGAGGGATGGAGCGTTGTCCTCTAGGTTTCCAGTTCTCAGAGGTGAAGCCAGGGTTGCGTTCTTGCGCCGACCCTGTTCTCCCTCTTTGTTAACAGTGTCATACTCCATCTTGACAATGTCAGGGACAACGACACACCCTTGTTGGCAGGCAGGAGGGTTCCGGCTATTATGTTTGCTGATGACACCCTCCTGCTTTCCAAATCCCCGATGGAGATTCAAGGGATATTAGATGGGTTTGGGGATTTCTGTAGGACACATGGTCTGGGGATTAATACAGAGAAAACCAAAATCATGATATTCAATCCCTCCTTTACAGCTAGGCCTAACCCAACACTGGGTTCTGCAAGGCTGGAAAGGGTTAGAACGTTCAAGTATTTGGGGTAACTTTACACGAGAACTTATCATGGGGTCCTCAGATAGCTAGATCCCGTTTAAAGTTGGCCCAAATGTCGGGGGCAATTCTGAAGGTTGCGAATACATCAACCTTTAAACCCATCAGTCCAGCCTTGGAGATGTACAAAACTCAAGCCAAAGCAGCCGCATCTTATGGTGGTGAGTTGTGGGGTCATAAAGCCAGGACAGATCTTGTCAGGGTAGAAAATAACTTCCTCAGACGCCTTTTGGTTCTCCCCCAAGGTACACCCTTGCTACCTCTAAGATTAGATCTGGGGCTCCCTTCAATAGGGGATGAATTGGCATTAAAACCGTTGAGGTTTTGGCACAGGCTCTGGTCCACTGGTGAACTTGCCCACTATAGGGAAGACCTCAAGCATGTTATGAACCTTAACCAGCGTGACAGAATCCCGTGGTTGGCTTACACCAAAAGAGAATTCTATCGCCTGGGACTTCATGAGTTGTGGGAGGTTCCTGAAAGCGGTTGCCAAAGGGTGCCACGCAAAAGGCTCGTTGAAATATTCAAGGAGAAAAGTCTAGGCTCTCTAGTGTGTGCATCCAAAGTCGGCACCCTAACCGAACAATTTCTGGACACCAAAAATTCTTACTACTTTGAAGGTTTTATGGACATTAGATTTCCTATTTTGGCAAGGAAACTGTTCATTCAATGAAGGCTAGACACCCTGCCTCTTAAAACTTTCACTTGTAAATGGACAGTGCGGGACGATAAAATCTGCCCTGGGTGTACTAAGAATGCAGAGGACGAAACACACGTGTTGTTTTTTTGCCCTGCCTACACTAGACCAAGGAAATACTGGCTAGTGCCATTGTGCAGGAATTTGGGCATTAGAAACTATTTACACTCATACAGAATTCTGAAGACAAGTACCCTGCCCCACATAGTTTTTGCAGTTGCCAAGTTTTTAACGGCCATGTGGCAGATAAGGGGAAAAATACTAAAAGATTGATTTTCTGTAAAAAAGTGTTATGGACTATAATGACATAGAGTTAATTGCCTCCTCATGCCCAGATCTTGCAGGGAAATGAACTAGTTGTGAAATGCACCCTGCCATGTGTTTATTGTGTGTTTAATGTGTTTTAAATGTTTTAATGAATCTTTTATGGTCTCAAATGGCCGAAATATAGAATTTTTGGATTGGATTGGAAATTCCAAGGATGAATGGATGATAGGAAGCACAATTATATGGGAATTCCGGATGTCCGGGTGAGTCGTTCCGCGTCTTGACCCAAAGGTGACTTAACGAAAGGTCACTCGCTCACGGGCAGTCATAAGGAGCCCAGTATCAAGCCAAAAGGGGCCCAATGCCTGAAAGGATCCTGAATTGTATTAGTCCGTTAGATGATCTTTCAAACGGCCACCAAGAGAAAAGGGGGTTCAAAAGACGGCGGACTCAAACAGCGTTTTGCCGAGGTTTCCAAAACTCGGGGGTGTGTCCAGAGGTACACGCAACAAGATCGAGTTCGTGCTATATAAAGACTGAAAACATGAATACATTTATAAATCGGCGGGTAAGCAGCAAAATATATCTATATGTTAAATATATGTTGTTGGTGCTCTAAACATAGGCGAGATTAAATGGTCTACTGGTAATTAAAGAGTTTGCTACTGTGCCATAATTTAGATTACCACTGCACGGATCACACTTAATGTGTGTTCTTTTCATGTCATCCGGTTTTCTGGTACTTGATGCTGTTTATCACCGAAGCACATTTTGCACAGCTGGGCTGATTTTGAGCCTATTTTAGGACTCCCCCGGGAGTTCCGCAGACTTGAGAAATGCATTTCTGGCTGGGTCGGCTCAGCAGAGGGTCCTGTAAAGAGCATTGTTGGTGTGTTGTCTTAATCGCCGGCATTCCAAGAGTGAAATTCTCTCTTTTTGCAGTTGCAAACAGTGTTCTGTTTGTAGCACGTTATGCACCCCAATAGGATATTGGGGGGCATAACGTGCTACAAGGCCATCTGAAAAGTAATGCACTGAAGAAATACCCCAGAGAAGGCATATGTTTTGCATCCCGTCATTGCTAGAGTTCTTATGAAAGTGGAGAAATCACCTGTTTTTAACGGAGTGGTAACTTGTGTGTGGCTGTGTGTGTGTGTATTGTGTCTGTTCTTTGAGTTTGAAGGTTTGTGGCCATTAATATACGGTGCTGTGTGTGGTCATTATTTTGTCATGTGCTAATAGGTCGTTTAATTATGGTTTTGTGATAAAGTCACCAGCATACCAGAGGTGGATAGAAAACTGAGCCTGGGTTTAATATCATCTGTGTGAGCTTTCACAGTGCCTTAAATGCAACCAGAGTTCTCGACAGGCAAGGGGTGGAAATCCTAGAATCATCAATGAAAATGTAAAGCTGCCCCATTGTGCTACTTTTGTGTAGAGCAGCAGAAGGTGGTGCCAATGTTACTAGAGTGTGCAACCGTCTCAATTGTATGGACGAGTACTGCCTGATTTAACCTTTCCTACTGCAGAAACAGTCGTGTTCGGTGGCAGGAGATGCACCAAAACACAATCCCTTTTAGAGAAACTTGAACTGGTTACTGCCCAGAATGTTCCTCCTGGCCTCTCGATGCTTGTGTTTTTTCAGTTGTATATTTGATTTCTCAGAATTACAATAACTTTATTTAAAGTTTGAAACTCTTAAAATGAAATTTTCATTCTCCCTGTGTGCAATAAGGAATCTGCTCTGATTAATAAGAAATGCCGATTTTTACAGATATTTACTTGCGTTTGCTCTTTGTATCACTTTGAATGCGAATGCACTGTGAACGCATCCTTTTCAGTATCTCCAGCTGCTTCCCTTTCCACCCCCTTATAGAGAAATATGACCATTTACGTTCTCGAAATGATATTGATTGGAAATCAATAAGCACTTCCTTATTATTTGCCGGCCATCTATTAAACCCCATGATTCTGCTGATCACTTTTTGTAAAAAATGCTCATGGAATTGTGCAATTAAATACATTCGACTTGTGCCGTGCTGCACGTGTTGAACTGGTGTTTGCATTATGTAGGTTACAATTATAACAGTAAGCACAGCTGTGCTTCACCATAGAACACTTGTGCAGCGAGACACCAGGTAGCTGTTGGTACATGTATACACAAATTCCCGTACTGCTTGCACCATTATTGCTTATAGGAAGATATTTGTATGTTCATGCAGGGTGCATCTATTTTGGCCTGGGGTTTCCAAGAGGCGCCGTTAGCCCTGGATGGGAGAGGTTGGATGGAAAACATGTCCTGTGCACTTTGTGCATTAGTGTCAGCCTCCCTCTTTTTATTGTGCAGTGCTTGGTGATTAGCGGTGCAATTTGAACAGTGTGTATGTACAAAAATTCAAAATGTTCTTGTGCTGAGAAACAGTATATTGGGTCGCAGTATTAGATTGTTGCAGTAATCTAGTTTACTATTAGCAAGCAGTGTGTTAATCAGAACATTAGCAGTGTGGACGGGTAATTCGCTTGGGGTTATTTCTTCTGTTAAGTAGGTGTAATCAACTCATGGTATCTGTGAATGCTCTGAAGAACTGTTGTCATAAACTAGGATTAAATAGGGTCCTTGAGTTCCAGGCAGAGGAGGAAGAAAGAAGAACATGATTGGGATCACCATCATGTATGGGGTAAAAAAAAGAAAAAAAAAGACAGGCCCAGGACAGATCCATGGGGCTCACTAACAGGTATGAGGGCAGGTGGCAAGTGGAGGAGCAGCAGAAGGCCAAGAAATATCAATCGGTGAGATAGGAGATCCATTCTTTGGCTTTACCATCAAACAAGGCTTAAGTGATATCTTCAAGTGAGGTTGGGTGGCCAGCCTATCAGTGTCTAAGATGTGCTGAGATGAGGAACTTGAAGATAAGCCTGTGAGGGCAGTTTAGGCCCTGCACTAATTACTTTATTAACCTTCCTGCTTCCTCAAATGTGCTTAAAAATGCAGCTCTTTTTTTCAAAATTTTCTTGGGGGGAGAAGCCCCCCAAATCCCCCTGTAGGTTGTTCGAACTCGCTCGCTACGCTTGCTCGCCGCAGTGCAGTACGACAATAATGTTATGCCTCACCACTTTCAAATGTCACCAGCCACCCCTGTGGTTAGGTGTGGAATAGAGATGGGGAAGAGGAGAAGAGAGATTGATAAAGGTAGGATGTAGAAGTGAACGGGGAGGACAGGAAGGAGTGGAAACAAAAGGAAGAGAATGATAGCTAAGGAGAGTATAAGCAGTGAGGGTAAAGAATGGATAGGTAAGGGTATGTACAGGAATTGTTCTATATGGAAAGGAAATTGGCCTGGTTGGGCTTGGAAGAGATTGGGGAGAAAAGGAATTGCAGGGTGTATTGCAAAGGGAAGTGAACGGACGAAGGAGTGGAGGGAAAGGAAGGTGGAATAGGGAAAGAAAAGAATGAAGGGAAAAGCCAAAAGGATAGAAAGGTTGAAGGGGTAGGTGAAAGTAAGTGATGCGCAGGAAAGAAAAAGTGGATGAAGTAATGGAGGTGAAGGGAAGGGACGGGAAAGAAGGTTAGAATGGAGGAGTGAATAGGCTGGGAATTGAAAGGTTCTAGAAGAAAATTGGAGGGGCGCAAACAGAAGGTTAGGGGAAGACAGAGGAAATCAAAGTAAAATGAAAGGATGGAACTGGAAAGAAAGTAATAGGAGAGTAGGGAGAGAAAGTGGTGAGGGAAGGGGAGAAGCAGTGAAGGGAAAGGAAAATTTGAAGGAATGGGGAAGACTGGAGGGAGGGGAGTTGACAACTGCAAGATATGGAAAAATGGAAAGGGAGGGAAAGGAAAGGGGTGTTAAATGGGAGAAAGCCGTAGGTAGGATTTAGAGGAATGTATATGGTTTGGAGGTAAGAAGGGAAGGCACTGGAAGAAGAGGAGGTTAGGAAAATGGTAGGTTTGGAGAGAGAGAAGAGAAGCAAATGTAGAAGACGTGGATGGGAGGGAAGAAAAAGGAAAGAAGTGATAGGAAGGAAATGGATTGAAGCAGGATTAGGTTCAGAGAATATATATTGGGTTGGGTTGGGGATTGCAATTTGGAAGATTGTGGGTGAAGAAATCAAGGATTAAGGAAAATGGGGATTTAAAGTATGTTTCTGTTTCAAGCTCATTTCAGTTTGATTTTGAGCTCAGTTTTCAATTTGGTTTCAGTTTGGTTTTCATTTCAGTTTTTGTTTGGTTCAGTGGTCGAAGTGGGTGGGCTCGGCAGGGTACGGCGTGCCCCAACTTCTATAATTCAATAGATTCAATTTCCCTACTTTTTTATTTTAAGCATGCATCCTAGGATGGCAGAAGTAGCCACGGCCTACAGATAAGGCTTGGCGTTCTAGGCCGTTGGGGACGGGCTTGTGAACAGAGAAGGAAAAGAACTCTGTCTCTTCCTTCTTGCCCAGAGAAAACTAGGACAGTGACAAATTCTGCTCTGCCACTGGCAGCTGACCCCCCCTTTCTTCCTTTTATTCCCTCTTTCTGTCTCGCTCCGTCTCACTTGCTGAAAACCCTGACTTCAAGAAACGGTTCTCACCCTCTCTTTCCTCCTTAAGTATATTTGTTCCCCTGTGAAATAGATCCAAAAAAGAAAAATACTTTTGCTGGAAATTTCATCTTTTTCTGACATTTTTCTATCCAAAGAGCAGCCTCAGGAATAAAAGGTTCAAAATGTGAAAAATAAATAAATAATTAAATAAAGCAAGACAGAGTGTTCGCACAGTGGCCAGATTGATTTTATTCACTCCCAAACACATTAGTGTCACTGTAAAGGGTTAGCCAGTAAAGTGCTACTTTTGTTTTATCTTGTCTTTGAACAGCAGCTTTTCCTCGATGGGGAAGGGCACCAATCCTGGAGGTACTGCAGTGACTGATTGATTGGTGATTTGGGGAACAAAATGTGTACCCCAGCTCTGTATTTATGGATGTGGTCTTTTTACCATACTGCTTACGTTTTGCAAGAATATAAGCACTGGACATTGAAATGGGTCCTTTCCGGGTCCTGTAGTCATGTGCTTAACTTTCAGGCACAAGCACTCAATGATTTCTGAATAGGGAGTGTAAAAGCGTTAGGGTAACCATTGTTCCTTCTTACATTTCAAAGTCTTTACTTAAACTTGCATTGCCTTGAGTGTTTTCTTTTTCCAGGATGTTGTTACTTTTTTGTTTTTTTAGGCAGAGTATTACTCTTGACTAGTGCATAATTTGAATTGATTTGCATCCAGGTGTTTATCACGGGGCACAATTGGGTTGTAGTTGAAGGCAGTGCAAGTTTCTCTCAGTGGTGCAGTATGGTGTTCAGTGTGGAAGAGGATGTGGCACTATGGCCAGAGCTGCTGAATTTGGAACTGGGGAACCAGGTTCTGCCTTCATGATCAGTACACCAGACCTCTCTCCTAAGGGAGCACATTCCCATTCTAGACCTTAGAAGGGCTTGCAAGACTTCAGAAAGCCCTGGTGTCTTAGCACAAGCAGGTGTACCCTAGTGGGGACAAGTGTCGGTTAACTTTGAAGGTCTGTCCACCACAATCCACACTGAAGTTCACCTCCAGTGTTGCGGGCAGGCTTTTGAAGCAGCACAGCCTAGAACAGTGACTCTGTCACTGACATCACAGGACCCTTGAGAAGTGCCGGCTCTAGGGCGGTGTGACCGCACCATGTGTTAACTTTGGGTGCCAAGTATATTATGCTTTTAAAAGTGCTTGCTGCCTCCTTCCTGGCCTTCAGCAATTTTTGGCAACAATAAAAAATGTCATGATAACTCCGTTGATTAATGTTCGTCCTAGAGAGAGATCGGAGTTTAGTCTACTGGAAGTTTTGATTCATGGAAAGGTTGGGCAGAGGGTTAACTGCTGCAAAGAACATGTACCATGTAGATCCCAAAGTGTGCATAATGTAAATAGCTCAGTGTTTTACTGCTTTTGTCAGAGAGATCTTTGGTTACTTGCAGTTTATAAGTTAACATCCTAACACAGAACAATGAGCTGTTAACTGTCATCAAAGAGCTGCATGCAAACTCCAAGGTATAAATTAGAGCGTTATAGTTCCCCCCCCCCCCCACCCCCAATCTTTGATTATCCTAATGTTGCAAAAAGTGTTCATTTGGATAGAAATCAATTTTGATTATTAAAGAGAACCCCCAACCATGGTATTAAGTTTTAAATTCTGAGTTTGTGTTTCTCCAGACCAATCACTATTAAACTATACTTCCCACTAGTATGGCTGTCATGTGAATTCTACACCTTGCAGTCCTTTGTCTTATGTAACATTTCCTAAACACTGATTTACACATGTATAATTGATTGTCTCTGTGTGTGATGTAAAGTGCTCCAACACCATACACTGGCATGAGTGTCACTGTAAATCAAATTAAATGCATCAGAAAGTGTGGTTACGGAGACATTGTTGCACAGGGCGCCACCAGTGCTAAAGCTGGCCTTGCCCTGGAGGCCAGTCCGCCTCATCCATTGGTACCTCCATTGGCCTTGTTTCAGCAGTAGTGCCTACAACTCACCAGGGATTCCCAATGCAGGATTTTCACGCACACCAAACTAAGTTTGCAAATTTCACAGTCTCTCTGCTTCATGCGCAACACTTTCAACATGTGCTGCCTGCTTTGGGGCCACTGGAATTATGCAGCAAAGGACAGAAGACAAATTGATGCAGCAGTGTTGACTAAATTATGCAGCAAAATAATGCCTGCAACTTAATGCAGATTGTTTTCCGATACTTTATTATTTTGACATTTGTACACATGCTAACAGTCTCTGGAAAGATTTTCCCTTATTAGTACCAGTGTAACATACAAATGTGGCAGTGAGAAAGGTGATCAGTCAACCTTTGCAAAGGGCTGTTCACTCCGCAGCAATCTAAGTCAATTTTTTTTAAACTTTGAATCCGTTTGAGCTACAAACAATTTATTAGTTACAATTGTCTGATTATGTAGCAGATGTATTATGTGGCAAATATGACAGAGCCATAATTGTATAGAAAACATTTGCAAACTAGGATATTTTGCCATTCATGTTTGAACTTCTCTTGTGGAAAAAGGGAGAAGTGCTGATGACAGAAACTCCATGGCTCAGAGACAAATGGCTTGTTTAAGCGTATTTGGGACATTCTGTGATTAAAATACATTCACAAAGTGGGATATGTTTCCAATGTCAATAACTCATATTAAACCTTAAATAAATATGTGCATCTATTGATTGAATGAAATAACATAAAAAGCTTTAACCGGTCAGTGAAATGCCAAATAAATATTAAACATTGTGATGTTTTGCGTTTTTGGCCACACCTCGGACTCCACACACTGATCTAATGCTCGGGTTATTCCCTCCCTCTGATTCTCCACCCACAGTTCCCCTACTTTTTTTTCCCACTTCGAGACCAGGTGTGCTCGATTAACTCACCTTGTTTTCTTTCACCCACCCCCTGCCTCCTTTCTTTTGGAGCCTGTTGAGCCCCTGCATTTTCCTGCTTCTCAGGGTACCCGGCACCATTCAGCAACAGTGATCCTCCCGGCCCGGTGCTCTTGTCTGCAATGCTGCAGCTCCCTAGTTACCAGCCTTTTATACCTGAGGTACGTCACAATGGGGCCATTTCAACATGTCATCATACATCACCACTGTGGGTGATACCACGTTTTCCATGTTTACAGGGGGTCAGGGCAAGTCAAAGCCATGATCCTATTTCTTGACCAGATCGATCTATTGTCACTAAAAATTATCCAGCCATGAATCTTAAAATAAGGTCCCATGACATCAGGCATAACGTCCCCGACTGTGTTGTCTCCTTTTCTGCCTCCTGCAGTTATGCCCCCCCGCCCCTGCACGTGCCCGACACCTCGAGCCCCCATTGCAGGGCCTGTGATGTCATAAGCGCTCTCAGGGTTCTGCTTCTGGTGCTGCTGTCGAGGCAGGGGCGCTTCAAAAGAAGTTGGAAAAGAGGAAGACCTTTCTCAGATACTGTTTAAAAATAAATTATATTTTGGTAATAATTTTCATCTCAGAACAAGTCCTGTCGATTCATTTATTAAATTATTCTCATCGGGCCACATCCACATCTCTGTAACAAGAAGTGCAAATATCGATGGAGTCTCGAGCTAAGAAAAACTAAATATATAGGTCCTCAAGCTGTGATCATTTCATTTAGTTGACAGAAGCAGTGAGTGTTTGCTAATATCGATTCAATCTCTAGTCTCTTTAACCCCCAACTACCCCCCTCCCCCACCCCCATCCCCTTTATCTATTTCGTGCAGGTTTCTGCGTTCTCTCTTTGACCCGGTGTTTGGTCGCAAAAGCTCTGATTCATAATCGCAACTGAACAACTGATTTAAGAATGTACTAAACCCATTAACTTTTTTTTAACTCCTAAAATGGGTTAAAAAATAAGAAAGGCTGTGTTAAGGCGTCCTTTGCAAATGGGAATTTCTATCCATATGTATCAATGGTTTAATATTGAAGTAGCAGTCGTACCCATTGAAAAGATATTGACTCCCACGTTCTAATTTTTGAATTACGAAGTTTTAAATTTTTAAATATTAAATTAATTAATAAGTATGTAAATGGATTGTTGTATGACTTTTGCTGATTCCAATTTATGCAACATATGGTTTTAATTGCACTTTTATGGTTTTTCTAAAAATTATGGAAACCGAATAAAGATAATTTTGATTTGATTTGTCTCCCAAGTTGAGGTGGTAAGCCGTTCACAAAACTTCCCCTTCGTGAATGTTAAAAAGTTTGTTTGGAAGTAAGCAGTGGTCCAAACAAATTAAAACCGTAACTTTTTTTTTATAAACGCAAGTTTCCTTTAACGAAAACCGCTGCATTAAGGCGGAAAACGAGAATTTAATTTATTGATATGTGATCACAGATGTAGCAGTCTTCTGACCCGCAGGCCACCACCCCTGTGGTGGATTCTAATCATAGTGAGTCACAATTTGGGACATACCTCAGGAAGATTCATGCGAGAGGTCGGATTCCAACATACTACGATTCAGATTTTGAAGAACCGTCCTAATAATACATAGGTCCGTTCTTAAAAATATTTACTGGTTGCAGTTTGCCACCAGTATTTCCGGATAAGATATTCGTACATCGGGCCCCATCTGCAGTGCAAGCAGATTTTTCTTACCCACCGCAGGCAATTCCCAATTTTAAGCAAACATTGGCTAAGCTAATAGGTCTGGCTTCAAAAGGCTAACAGATGGAAACACAGGCATGGGCCTTTGTGCACAAAAGTGTGCATATGCTTTACTCAGATATATATATATGGACCACTGTAGATCTTATTGTGTATATATATCATATGTCTCTGTATAATTGTGTGGGTGAGGTTAATAAGATGATTTGACAAGCTGCCTCTCCAGTACACATACAACCAACATACGCAGAGAACTAGACTTATCTTTTATATGTACATTGTCCGTAATAAGTGGTACGTTAATAGGTTCAAAGGGCTCTTTGTTTCCTATGTTACATGTTAAACTAACAGTAACTAGATTAGAATACACCACCGGCATACCTTCACGTTTTCTTTGGTACCCCTCACCCTTTGCACCTTTTTTGATATGTTCACGTTTAATTCATTAGTGTATATAATTTGGTACAACAGGTTGCATATAGAGTCACCTCTCTTTGTTTTAGAGGACCATTGCCGATCCACGGCTATATCAAACAGTGTACAAAAACTCACTAGTATGGTTAAAAATACCTCCCATCTACGCACACTTACCTATCTGTAGGTATGATTACGTTCAGTACATTCATTGTGTATTAATGTATATATACTTTGCCGTTACAAGATGGCGCCCGTGATAGCTGGGAGAGTTGTGGTCCTCTGTTGATGTCAACTGAGAGGTGTAACCTGTGTACTTTGTAATCTATATTAATGTACCGGTTGTTTGTGTGTAAACACACACACTGACGAAGGCCAAGAGCCGAAACGCGTCTGTGGCGAGCTTGTAGGAAATAAACTACTGTGTGAAAGGTACCCCCCCAAGTGCTGTCATCTCTTCCTTGGAATTGCAGGGTTGTGACGAGCGCAATATATATATATATATATATATATATATATATATATATATATATATATATATATATATATATGTATATGTATATATAATTATGCTGAATTGTACAAACAAATGGCATGTTCAATGATGCAGTAGAAGGGAAAGAAGAAATGTTAATGATATAAAGACAAAATAGAACCCTATGATCAGCAACATTGAATCAAACATTCATTCTAGAAAAACATCACATTTTTAAAACTAAATTAGCCCCATGTGTGCTCTGTGTAGATGCTGTCTTAAAACTTAATGTTATACATGTGTCTTTCCAGTCTCATACCCCGGAAGACTTCAAATTATTAGCAATGAGGGCTTTGGCAACCACCATAGCAATTCAATATTGCTTAAGTGTGATATTGGTAATAACCCCTTTGGAGAAGGGGCATCTTAGATGAGTTATCACTAGCTCCGGGTTAATACCCACTCTCTGTGAAAAGCTAATGAAACTAAAACCACTATGTATTGAAAAATAAGAGTTATTGGTGTATACCATAAATGCTCTGTCACAGGTATTCCCATCTTTTTAGCCCATTTCCTTATTATTTTACCTGTTATACTAGCACAAGTTGTTTGCTGAGAAATGTAATAACATATGCTTAGCTGGTGTTTTTGGTGGGTTAGTGTTTGGATGAATTGTTTTTGCATCAAATAATCTGCTATACATGGACCCATAGAAAGTGCAGGACAATTGAGAATACAAGAATCAAAACCAACTATTACTAGCAATCCCTTGTTTCACCAACCATTGCTGTGGCTTCCAGGCAGAGGCAACTAGGAAATCAGTTACTAGGACAAACCCATTGTCTTGCCAGTGTCTAATAATGAATGAGGACAAGAAATTAAAACTTGCAGAACAGTCCATCAGTGTGGTCGGTGAATTAATATAATCTTCTAGAGTTTATAAAACTGCTCTTTTCTGATAAAAACCCAATGTTAACAATGTGCTATATATGACTCTTTTGGGGTTCATAGGTGTTAGAAGTATACAAGGTATGTTATGTTAAAATGGATTTGTAATGTGCTGGTATACCCAGAGGTGTCTTGGCGCTGCTTCGAAATTACTGAGATCTGACAGCTCAAACTTAAAGGTTCTTAACTTACTGGTCGAAAAGCCATGTTTTCAGAGCTTTTCTGAAAGGCAAGAGGTCTGAGATCGATTTAATGTTTGAAAGAAGGGCATTCCACAGTTTAGTTGCATTCCGTGTAAAGCTTCTTCTGCCCAAAGAAGCAAGCCTAAAATTGGGAACCAGGACATTATTGGCTGTAAGTGAACGCAGTTGTATGGTTGGGCAATACCAGGTGAACCACTGTTGCAGGTGTTTCGTGCCTGTACCATGGAGTGCCTTATGGCGATACATAGTGCCTTGAAAGTAATTCTGTGCTTCACCGGCAACCAGTGGAGCTTGTGAAACACTTGTCTGGCTGATTGAAATTTAGGGATGCCGAGTAGCAGACGTGAGTCTGTATTCTGGAGGACTTCAAGTTTAGAGAGGAATTGCTGTTGGATGTTTAGATATAGGACATTACAGTAGTCTAGCTTGGACATGATTATAGCTGTCATTACTGTTTTCAGTAAGGTCTCGGAAAGATATGGGAGCATTTAATTTATTATTTTGATAGTGTAATAAGCAGAGGAGGCAACGGCCTTAACCTGGTTGCCATATACCAATGTGTTATCCACTTGATATCCCATATTTTTTACTTTCTTTACTGGTTTTGGCAGATTGCCCAGTTCTTGAGGCCACAAGCGGGGGGTCCAAAACGAGGTCATTGCCAAAGAGGATAACCTCTGTATTTCCTGAGTTTAGTTTAAGGCAATTTGAACTCCTCCATTCACCAATGGCCACATGTAGTTGCTGAATTTAATGTTGTTGCAAATAAAACAGCGATAATGTTAAGCATTAGCTAAAGACATGATAGTGTAACATATGAATTACGTTTTCCCGTTTTATATCGAGTATTGTTCGGACTCCATTTTGTTTCTATGTCCGCCATTTTCTACGCTACATATTGCCATGTGTCCGCCATGATACGAGTCCTACCTCTTCGCTAGTCGCCCTTAAGATCTGCTCAGCAACAGTCTATAATTAGCCCTTTGTGCGTCTAGCGCATGCTCAGTAAGAGTCACATCTGTCTTTGATCAGCGTAGTTAGGAATGTGCTTTTCGCAGGTCTCAAGAACCGTTAACTCCACCCATGTATTGATCATGTTCAAAAATATCCATATATGGTCGTAAATCATGCTCCGAGTTGTACCCGCCTACTTATGAACGCCTTCTTTGTGTATAAAAGGGGGCCATGTGCTTGAGTTCAGTGTGCTACTCTGTACAATGCTGTAGAGTGTTGTGTAGATTGTAGGACCACCTTTAAAGGTTTATTAAACCATTGTAGGAATTTGCGATTCCTAAATTGCGAAAATTAAGGAATCGCAATTTAGGAATCGCAAATTCCTATGCATCAGGAATTCGCAAAAGTTTTTGCGATTACTTAATTTTCCTTATTTGCGATTCCTTAATTGCGAATCGCAAATAAGGAATCGCTTTACATTGATTCCTACGGGCCTAGAGGCCCATAGGAATCAATGGGAAGGCATTCTCATTTTGCGAATTCGCAATTAAGGAATCGCAATATGGGAATGCAATTTCAAGGGTGCAGGGGGGTCCAAAGGACCCCCCCCTGCACCCCTGAAATGTCACGTAAGTATATTTTACTCACACACATGTTCCAAGGGCATGTGTGTGTGTAAAATGTAAGTTTCAAAAATGCATTTATTTGCATTTTTGAAATTTTCGCAAATTACCACGAATGTGTACTTCATGGTAATTTTTCCCTTTAAAATTGCGAATTCGCAAAAAAAAAATCATGCATAGCATTTAAGGAATCGCAAAATTTGCGATTTCTTAAATGCTATCACAATTTGAGAAATCGCAAAAAATTGCGATTTCTTAAATTACTATACATGAGAAATGAATGATGCATCCCAAAAAGTGATTTTAGAATCGCAAACGGCTGAATTTTGCGATTCGCACCGTTTGCGATTCCAAAATCGCTTGATGCATGTGCCTGTATGTTTTTGTATTTACAGTTTCCGTGCCAATTTCTTCCTATAGTCTAAGGACTTTGTGCACAGAAGGGCGAACCCTTTTCACTAACGGGCCTTGCTGAGGGCTGTACTTATCTATTGGCGCCCAACGTGGAGCTCATCGGCGACTCGGATGCTCGAAGGACTGGTTGTGACGAAAGGATTAGAACCTTGCCGGGGACGTGATCACTACCAGCGGCGTCTTTATTCCTGGTATCCCGAGGCTTTCTTCCTTCCCTTCCGATCTGACCATCTGGGTGGCGCCGCTCCTCGACTGAGACCTCTTCCGGCGGTTTGCCGTGCAGTGGCCGTTTGGGCGAATTCGGAACTTGGCAGTTGGAATCTGGACGCTCTGGATTGGTAAGAACCGTTGTACGGTACTTGCTGCGAGCTTTTGGAAGCCTGGATTGCTGCGGCTATTTGGTTTGATGGGACTAGTCATATTTGGTTTTGGATTTGGGTTATATGCGTTGCAACACATATAGGCAGGTAATGTGGAGATATTTCTCCTGAACTTTGGATTTAAGCGGCGCAACGTTTTAAGTGCCATTTTGATTAAAATATTGCATATTTTGCACTATTTTTGACATGCCTGCTTTTAGCGCACTCCGTAAGTGGAATGGAATGGAATGGAATGAGGATTTGTAGAGCGCGTTGGCTACCCAGGGGCGTCCCAGCGCTGTAGGGAACTTGAGCTAATCCGGAGGGGTAGGAAGAGGGAGGCTAGGTTTTGGTTTTAAACAGAGGTTTTGCTGAATAACCAGGTTTTGAGAGTTTTTCGGAAGGTGAGGAGGTTGGGTTCGGATCTGAGATTGAGAGGGAGGGAGTTACAGATCTTGGCCAGGTTGTAGGAGAGCGAACGACCACCACATCTGGCCTTCCTGATGCGTGGTACTGAGGCGAGGTAGGAGGTCGCAGATCTGAGAGAACGAGTGGGCTTGTAGGTTTTCACAAGGGGAGAGTTAATGGGAGGTCCTGTTCCCCAGTAAGAGCGGTGTGCAATGCACATGCTCTTAAACTCGATTCTAGATCTCACCGGGAGCCAGTGAAGATCTCTCAGTCTGGCTTTTACTGACGTTCGGCGGGGGATATCCAGAAGAATTCTTGCTGCGCAGTTTTGAATAACCTGGAGTCTGTTGATTGTGGATTGGGGTGCTCCAAGATATAAGGCATTTCCACAGTCGAGGCGGGAGAGGATCAGTCCTTGAACCACGATTCGTCTCGAGTGGAATGGAAGCAAAGGGAGAATTTTGCGGAGCAGTCTCATCAGGCCAAAACAGGTCGCAGCTAGCTTAGTGGTCTGATGGTTGAAGGACAGAGTGTGGTCAAGCCAGATGCCCAGGCTCTTGATTTGCTCCTTGGGTTGCCTAAGCAAGAAGGCCAGATGGGGTCGATGGTTTTGGCGATGTTATTACCCAGGAGCATTATCTCAGTTTTTTCCCCGTTAAGCCTAAGACAAGAGCTGGACATCCAGGTGGCGACTGCTTCCAGACATTTGTGTAGGCTGTGTTGAGAGTTTAGGGGGGTCCAGAGATACCACTAGCTGCGTGTCGTCCGCATAGGAGACGATCTTTACGCCAAATGGGCGGACGACATCAGCTAGGGGGCGCAGGTAGACATTAAAAAGGGTGGGACTCAGGGACGAGTCCTGAGGCACTCCACAATTAAGTGGTCTACTGGCAGAGGTGAAGTCTCTCTCAAAAACCTTGAAGGATCTGTCAGTCAGAAAGGAACTCATCCAACTGAGGGCGGTCCCGGTCACTCCTATTTCTCCAAGATGATGGAGTAGGATGTTATGATTGACAGTGTCGAAGGCGACGCTTAGGTCGAGTAGGACGATGGCCGTAGAACCGCCATCGTCCAGGATCCTTCGTGCCTCCTCCGTCACTGCAATCAATCACGTCTCCGTTCCGTGACAGGGCCTAAAGCCGGTCTGAGAGGAGTCGAGGATGTTATTGACTTCTAAGAAGTTGGTGAGAACGAAGTTGACATGCTTCTCGAGGAGTTTACTGAGCCATGGCAGGAGGGAGATGGGACGGTAGTTGGCGGGGTTAGATGGGTCGAGATTGTTTTTTTTAGAAGGGCTTTGACCATTGCTCTTTTCCATAGGGAAGGGACGATCCCAGTACGGAGTGAGGAATTGAGCAGGTCTAGAATAATAGGCGAGATCAAAGGTGTGATCTGTGTGAGGGTACTGGGGGGAGCAGGGTCGGCGGGAGATCCAGATTTGACCTGTCCCATAAGTCTCTCCAAATTAGTAAGTTCTAAAGGAGGAAAGCTGTTCAGATCATGGAGAGGGACTGGTGGGCTACCTGTGTTGACGAAATCTGTGGGTGGAGTGACGAGGAGGGGGAAAGAGGAGTTGATCGTTTCAATTTTCTGGTGAAAAAACTCAGCTATTTCCTCACAATGGGCCTGAGTATTGTTGTGGTCCTTCGGTGGTTCCGGAAGTTGTAGAAGGGTTTTGGCTATTCGATAGATTTCTTTGGGTTTGGACGCTGCGTTTTCAATCTTGAGTTCGAAGTATTTAGCCTGGGCCTGGTGAATTTCCGTTTTGTAGTTTTTGATTGCTGTTCTATAGCATGATTTATCTGAAGGGAGGTAGCTGAGGCGCCATTTCCTCTCCAGTCGCTTACATACACGTTTTGCCTCTCGTAGCTCGTTTGAGTACCACGGGGCTGTAGGATTGCCCCGTTTAGGGTGGGAATTTTTTAGTGGCAAAACTGTATCCAGGGAACTGGTGATCCACAGGTTGAAGTTGTCATTGTCTTGAGTGGGGATAGATGTATTAGTGGGTTTAGTACCTAGTAGGAGTTCCTTCCACTCAGATAGGTGGAGTTTAGACCAGTTACGTGAGCTTTGTCGGGATCTAGCCCAGTGCGCCTGCCCAATGAACTACGTTTCCCAACACTCAAGGGCTTAGAACTACATTACCCAGAATTCTCGGCGGGAATCACAGGATATCTCAGGGCTAAGCCGGAAGACCGGCGCTAGTGATTCCTGATGTTTCGGAGGTGACGGCTGCTCGTTTTTGACCTGTGGAACCGAGAGACTTCAAGGGTTCCTGGTACCGGTAACGGAAGCCGTATTTTCTGATGAACTGTAGCGCGCTGGCTAGCGCGTTCAATTGTGCTGACTTTAAGTTTGCGTTTAGCAAAATATTACGAACTACGTTTGGTGTGGGGTTTGGCCTCGCAGCGGCGAGGGAACATTGCTGTGGTTTGGAGGGCGCTTAGCACTCGTTCCTGGAGAATTCCTGGGCGTGAGAGCATGTTCAGCGTCACGGATATTCAAGTGGCGGAGTGCAGGGGGGGAATATAGGACCTCCGCACTGCCGTCACAAATCCTTGGTTTGGGATTCTTTATACCTAAAAACTTGTGGATTTACAAATACCAAAGCGGAGTGTGGTAGTGAAGGAACTACACACTGCCGTGTTTGGTTATTCTTGAGTGTACAGTAAAGGAAGGAAAAACATTATCCTTTAAGAATGTGACTGAGTGAACTATTGACATTTCACTTAAGCACAGGGGTGCTCTTTATTATTCACGTTTACGTTGGAATCAATTCAATTCCTTTGTTATCACAATGGGGTATGTGTGCAACTACGTTTAAGGCTTTTAGTCATTTGCAGTCTTGGCATGTTGGTAATGCTTTTTCTCTTGTGTTGACCAGGAAGGAAGGAAGACAGGAGATACAGCGATAGGGTGGTGTAGAGTCATTCATTTACAGGTGAAGTCATGGGTGTATGGAATTAGTGAGAATTGATGAGAATAGGGTTAAGAAATGTATTAACCTATGTACTTTTGTCTTACAGTTTCTTTATCCCTGCTGCCCCTTCCTTCTTCTCTTTATTCTTTCTGGTTTTTTTCCCCTTTTGGGGTTTTTCCCTCGCCGTATCGTCTGAACACCCTGTGTTTCTACTTCAGGGTGTTCGGTCGGTCCGGAGGTGGAGCATTGTTGCTGCCTTGCCTCGTGTCTCTAGGAAGACACAGTGCAAAACCTTACAGAATCACATTTGGTGGTTGTGATGACACTAGAATACGATTTAGAAAGATGTCCGGTAATGGTGATGTTGCATTCCGAAGCGACTGGTAATTTTGTAGACGAAGGTTTGGTGAAACGTCTAGCCTTGCCTCGTGTCTCTAGGAAGACACCGTGCAAAACCTTACAGAATCACTAGTCTAAGAAATACACTCTGCCTGATTCATGTGTAGCAACAATGGCGTCTATGGAGGATGTGTTACAAGCTTTGGTCCTGGTACAGCAGGAGCTGGCCTCCTCTAAAGCAGAGACCGCAGCGTTGCGGGAGAAAGTGGAGCGGTTGAGTGGTAATCCGTTCAACGCTTCCACTTCGTCTTCTAATGGTCAGGTTACGGTACCCCCACGCATTCCTCTGGCTACTCCTGAAAGGTTTTCAGGGGATCCCCGTAAGGTACATGTGTTTATGACACAGGTTCTCATGCATTTCTCTTGTAAACCGTCATCGTTCCCCACAAACCATTCAAGGGTGGCTTTTTTGATTTCTTATTTGATAGGGGATGCAGCCGATTAGGTGGTACCTTTGGTAAAGCGAGACGATGCCATCCTGTCCAATTGGGCAGAGTTTAAGGAGGAATTTGAGAGGGTTTTTGACAGACGAGCAACTACTTTTAGTGCTGATCGAGAGCTGCTGACACTAAGACAAGGCAGGGGCGAATTGATTACATATCTTACTGCTTTCAATAGGCTTGTGGCCGAAGCGGCATGGCCGGAGGAGAAAAGATTGTCCTTGTTTTATCAGGGGTTACACGATGATTTGAAGGATGTGGTAGCACAAGTGGATCCACAGCCTACTTCCTTTGTGGACATGGTAAACCTGGTGCTAAGGTTGGATAGTCGCCTTACGGATAGGGGTAGTAACAGAAGAAGGTGGGAAAAAGGAGCGTATTTTGGAGAAAGAAACCTGCGGAAAGTATCAGTGGGTACGGACAATACGCCTGAACCTATGGAGATAGGGGCACTTAGAGCACCGTTGTCTAGAGAAGAGAGGGACGCCAGAAGGGTTCAGGGCTTGTGCATGTACTGCGGAAAGAAGGGGCATTACGTTCGGGAATGTCCTTCTAAACCCAAGTCATCAGGGACTTTCAATAGGTTTAAAAAAGTTGCTGTATCTAATACAGTACAGGAAAGTGAGCAGAAGGAAGACAGCACATCTGGAGTAGAAGGGGAACAGGCATGGAAACTTACTTCCTTGTCCTCTTTGGGTGATGAGGAAACAGAACCATATTTGGTGGTTGTGATGACACTAGAATACGATTTAGAAAGATGTCCGGTAATGGTGATGTTGGATTCCGGAGCGACTGGTAATTTTGTAGACGAAGGTTTGGTGAAACGTCTAGCCTTGCCTCGTGTCTCTAGGAAGACATCGAAGGACGTGTTGGCAGTTGATGGGCAGCCATTAACCTCAGGTCAGATAACGGAGAGAACTGGTGATTTGGGGTTGTCAGTGGTGACACAAGGTTATGTGCATTCTGAGGTGTTGTCATTAAACATCATTGATGCTCCTCAGTACGAAATCATTTTGGGCATGCCTTGGTTACATAAACATAACCCTGTTGTGGATTGGCAGTCAACGACTTTTCAGTTCGTACCAGAGACATGTAAGGACCATTTAACTCCATGTGTGTCTGCTAATGTCACAGTATTAGCCACCCCGTTTCTGGCAGCTACGGCTGCGGAAAAGGATGTCAAGCTACCTGTGGTATACTCGGCTTATAGTGACGTGTTCAGTGAGGCAAAGGCGGAAGCTCTACCCCCTCACAGGGAATACGACTGCCGTATCGACTTAGTGGAGGGGGCTACATTACCAACTTGTAGAATATACGCTTTGTCTGTGCCAGAGACCTCCCATTTGAAGGAGTACATAGAACACTATTCTCGTTTGGGGTTCATCCGACCCTCTCGCTCTCCAGCAGCTTCCCCTCTTTTTTTTATAGCGAAGGCCAATGGGGACTTAAGAGCCTGTGTGGATTATCGAGTATTGAATAAAAATACCATCCGTAATCGATACCCTCTTCCACTCATCTCGGTTTTGCTCGACCAGGTGAGAGAGACCCGGATTTACACCCGTTTGGACCTACGTGGGGCATATCACCTGGTCAGAGTAAGAGAAGGGGATGAGTGGAAGACGGCGTTCAAGACGCGTTTTGGTCTATATGAATACTTAGTGATGCCCTTTGGGCTTTGTAATGCCCCTGAAGCATTTCAGTTTTTTATAAACGATGTACTGAAGGAATACGTGGATCAATTTGTGGTGATGTACATAGATGACATCTTGATCTACTCACAGGATGTTTCATGCCATACAAATCATGTCTGCAAGGTTTTGGATAAATTAAGGGAACATCGGTTATATGTGAAGGTGAGTAAATGTGAGTTTGGGGTGCGAGAGGTGGAATTTTTGGGTGTGAATCTTAGTCCTAATGGATTACAGATGTCCGAGAGGAAGGTACAGGCGGTGAGGGATCGGCCAGCCCCAAAACATGTGAAGGAGGTACAGAGCTTCTTGGGGTTCGCCAATTACTATCGCCGGTTTATCTTGCATTTTTCCCAAACCGCTGTCCCTATCACTAGGCTATTAAGGAAAGGGAAGTCATTTGAGTGGACAGCGGAGGCTGAGGAGGCGTTCCAAGCTCTGAAAAGAGCCTTCACTACAGCACCAGTGTTGGTGCATCCTGTTTTGGAACACCCTTTCATAGTCGAGGCAGACGCCTCGGATGAAGCCATAGGGGCAGTACTGTCTCAGAGAGATGTACACACTGGTCAACTCCATCCTGTTGCCTACCTCTCGAAAAAGCTGAGCTCGGCTGAGGTCAACTATTCAATCGCGGAAAAAGAACTCTTGGCGATAAAAAAGGCTTTCCAAGAGTGGAGGCCTTATTTGTGGGGGGCATGTCAGGCAGTGACGGTTTATACCGATCACCGGAATCTCCAGTACATGTCCTCTGCTAGACACCTTACACAAAGGCAAATGCGGTGGATGCTGTTCTTTTCCGAGTACAACTTTGTGGTAACCTTTCGTCCTGGCTCGGAGAACAGGAAAGCGGATGCTCTTTCTAGACAGGGAATCCCCATAAAACAGAGCGAGGAGGAACATTCCATCATCCCTTCCACGAAAGTGGTGTGTGTGATCAGGGCCGAGAAGTTTCTGGAGGACGTCAAGGGCTCCAGGTCTACGGAGTCTTGGGTCCGTTGGGCTACGGCCAAACCAGGCAGGAAGGTTAGACAAGGTTTACCTTTTTATGGGGAGTGCTTGTTTCTGCCTAATGAGGAAATTAGAAAGAAGGCATTCAGTTGGTGTCATGAAGCTCCTGCGGCTGGACATCCAGGGATTACAAAGACTGTGGATTTACTTAGGAGACACTTCTGGTGGGAATCTTTGGTAAAAGACACTACTCAATGGGTGGGTAGATGTGAAGTCTGCGCTAGAGCAAAGGGGGAAACAACAAAAAAGAAAGGCTTGTTGATGCCTATGCCCACGCCTGACCGCCCATGGTCAAACATAAGTCTGGACTTCATTACGGGTCTCCCGCATGATCATGGAAACACCGCAGTATTGGTGGTAGTGGACAACCTGACGAAAATGGGTCATTTTCTACCGTGTGTGAACCTTCCCACAGCTAGTCAAACAGCGCAGATACTGGCATCGCAAGTCTTTCGTTTGCATGGCATTCCGAGAGTTATTGTGTCCAATAGGGGGCCACAATTTATCGCCCGTTTTTGGAGAGTGTGGTGCCGTGCATTGAGCATAGAGTCCGCATTATCTACTAGCTTCCATCCACAAACGGATGGCCAGACGGAACGTCTGAATCAGACTCTAAAAAAATATTTGCGTTGTTACGCGAAGGAGGCTCATGAGTCTTGGGTGGAATTGTTGTGGATGGCGGAGATGGCATACAACAATGCTTGGCACAGTTCCATAGGTATGTCCCCGTTCAAAGCCAACTACGGTTATGAAGTACAGACTCTGCCAATACACATTCCTTAAGAACTAGGTGACCAACCCGCGGTGAAGGAGCGGGTACTGACAATAAGGAGGGTACACAGAACAGTGCAAGGACACCTGTTGAAGGCCAAGGAAACGTACAAACGATGGGAGGACAGACATCGGGTACCTGGTCCTCAGTTCGAGGTGGGGGATAAGGTGTGGCTTTCAACCAAATATATCCATTTCAAACTACGAAGCATATTCCATCCGCATTTCATAGGGCCCTATCCTGTGGTGCGACGTATCAATCGTTGCATACAAGCTGAAGTTGCCTAACACGTTGAGAATCCACCGGGTGTTTCATGTACAGTTGCTAAAAAGAGCCCTTACAACGCGCAGAACTGCGCCTCCTGTGCTTGCTAAAGACGGGAACCTGGAGTATGAGGTGGGGTCTATCCGGGACTCCAAAATCCGCAGAGGAGTGCTGTGGTACTTGGTCTCATGGAAGGGCTATGGTGCGGAGGAGGATTCATGGGAACCGGTGCATAACATCCATGCTCCTAGGGCTGTGCGCTCTTTTCATGTCAGGTTTCCTGCAAAGCCTGGACCTAGGAGGCACTTGGGGGGAGGGCGTACTGTCGGGATCTAGCCCAGCGCGCCTGCCCAATGAACTACGTTTCCCAACACTCAAGGGCTTAGAACTACATTACCCAGAATTCTCGGCGGGAATCACGGGATATCTCAGGGCTAAGCCGGAAGACCGGCGCTAGTGATTCCTGATGTTTCGGAGGGGACGGCTGCTCGTTTTTGACCTGTGGAACCGAGAGACTTCAAGGGTTCCCGGTACCGGTAACGGAAGCCGTATTTTCTGATGAACTGTAGCGCGCTGGCTAGCGCGTTCAATTGTGCTGACTTTAAGTTTGCGTTTAGCAAAATATTACGAACTACGTTTGGTGTGGGGTTTGGCCTCGCGGCGGCGAGGGAACATTGCTGTGGTTTGGAGGGCGCTTAGCACTCGTTCCTGGAGAATTCCTGGGCGTGAGTGCACGTTCAGCGTCACGGATATTCAAGTGGCGGAGTGCAGGGGGGAATATAGGACCTCCGCACTGCCGTCACGAATCCTTGGTCTGGGATTCTTTATACCTAAAAACTTGTGGATTTACAAATACCAAAGCGGAGTGTGGTAGTGAAGGAACTACACACTGCCGTGTTTGGTTATTCTTGAGTGTACAGTAAAGGAAGGAAAAACATTATCCTTTAAGAATGTGACTGAGTGAACTATTGACATTTCACTGAAGCACAGGGGTGCTCTTTATTATTCACGTTTACGTTGGAATCAATTCAATTCCTTTGTTATCACAATGGGGTATGTGTGCAACTACGTTTAAGGCTTTTAGTCATTTGCAGTCTTGGCTTGTTGGTAATGCTTTTTCTCTTGTGTTGACCAGGAAGGAAGGAAGACGGGAGATACAGCGATAGGGTGGTGTAGAGTCATTCATTTACAGGTGAAGTCATGGGGGTATGGAATTAGTGAGAATTGATGAGAATAGGGTTAAGAAATGTATTAACCTATGTACTTTTGTCTTACAGTTTCTTTATCCCTGCTGCCCCTTCCTTCTTCTCTTTATTCTTTCTGGGTTTTTTCCCCTTTTGGGGTTTTTCCCTCGCCGTATCGTCTGAACACCCTGTGTTTCTACTTCAGGGTGTTCGGTCGGTCCGGAGGTGGAGCATTGCTGCATGTGGATCCTGCGGAGTGCAAAACCTTACAAGCGTTGCGCCAACGGGGGTTGGGGGAGGGGGGGAGTGATCGGGCAGGGTCCAGGTGAACGGGATAAGGAAGTGGTCTGACCAGGGGAGGGGAGAGGAATTTCCAATTTGGAGGTTATTACAGTTGCTGAAAACGGGGTCCAGGAGATGACCCTTTTGATGAGTAGGCCCGGTGACACGTTGGTGCAATTCAAGGGCACTTAGGCCCAAAGACAGATCCCTTGCTATAGAGTCGTTTGGGTCATCCAGGTGGATGTTAAGGTCACCCAGAATTGTGAAATTAGCAGTGCTGACTGCAAGACTTGCCGCTATCGAGGTGAGGTCTGAAAGAAATTGCCTTTGTGGTCCAAGGGGACGATATATAAGCATGCCCGAAAAGGTATGTGTGGCACTTAATTTTATGAAGAATGGGAGGCATTCGCAGTCTGGGAAGTCTACGGGGGTGCTGGTGACAGTGTAATTTGATTTGTGAATTATAGCCAGACTACCGCCGATGCCTTTTTTCCGGTCGAGGCGGAATATTTGATAGCCAGGGGGAAGTGCTTGTACTAGGTCAGGTTCAGAATGTTCCTGTAACCAGGTCTCAGTAGCGAAAAAGTGGTGCTGCTGTTTTGGAAGTAACAGGTTAAGACTTGAGGAATCGCAGCCGGCTTCCCCAGAGGGGACACCTAATAGGAACATGTATGTGAAGTTTGGTCTTTCCCCTATAATGTACAGCACATTGTGGAGGAAATACATGAAAAAGGATCCTGAGTTACGTTGGCCTTTGTATGGATCGTTTGATTTGAGTAAAATTGAGTATGTGGAACAGTGTATGTGTAAGCGACGAGTGAGCAAGACATGTTTGAATGTGTGCATATGTGGGTGAAAGAAATGCGTGAGCGCGAGAAACATGAGAAAGCGCTGATTGAGAAGGAACAACGAAAGAGTGAGCATGAGAAAGCGCAAGAGTCGAGAAAGCGTGAAGCAAAGGAATTGGAAGAAAAAAAACAGGAAAAGGAACGCAGATTGCAGATATCTGGCCAGTATTCTGTTCGACATCCTCTTTATCCTGTCCTTAATAAAACTGATGATGATTTTTCGTTATTAGATCGCTCTCCGCCTCCGTACGCTGGTCCGTCCGCTCCGAGAGGGGGAGGTGAGGATTCTGGATCGCCCGCAGAGAAGGTAGACACACGGTCTAAGTTATTGAACGATCGTATGGCTGAACTTCGGAAGATCGCTTTTCGTGCACTTAAAGCTACTGTTTCTCTTCCTGAAATATTAGTCTCTTGAAGGATGGCATGATAGGGAGAAAATATATTTTACTGAATATTTGTCTGATGAAGTGATTGCTTCTTTTCGGAAATATTCCGATGTTCTTAACCCTGATGATGTGGTATCAGATTCTAAAGGATTGCATAAAGGTCTGATTTTAGTGGCCAGTCGCTTACAGACGACACGGGCCGACATCTTTTTGTTGATAAGTTTGTTTCGAATTTATTACCAGGAGTGACAGCTCGGTTAAAAGAGAGTGAAAGCTCTTGGACGACTTCGTCTCCGGCATCCCTCCTGACGATGGCTCAGTATTATGAGCGTCAGGAATTAGAAGCGAAGGGTAATGAAGAGAAGAAGTCTAAAGATTTGAAAACGAAGGTTATGTTAGCACAAGTGTACGGACCGCCTCATAAGGGTACCGATAGGGGTGGTCGAGGATCTTATGGTTCTTCCTTTGTTCGTCCGAATTTGGCTAGGGATCAATGTGCGTATTGTAAGCAGATGTGCCATTGGGCTAAGGAGTGTCCATTGTTGCGTTCACAGCGACAAGGACGTGGTCAAGGACCGATGAGAAATTGTGGCGCCTTTTCAGGCCCCAGGGGAAACACGAATGATCGTGCTAGGTTTGATTCAAATATGCGACCGCAAGATGGGTCTAATGTTTTTGATCGAAGAAATCAGTATCAAATGTCTGATTACGAACGCCCTGAATATTATGATTCACAGTATGCATAAGATTGCGTAGGATGGGGTAAGGAATCAGTTGAAGTGCCAGTAGATCAGAGGGGTCCTTATGTTACAGCACATGTTTTGGGTTCTACTGATTGGTTTCTGGTTGACACAGGAGCTACTCGTAGCGCTTTGTCTAAACAATTGGTTCCAAGGGCTCCCCTGTCTGGCTTAACGATTACATCGATAGGGTTCGATGGAACACCTTCCCTTAGCCCGTTGTCACAACCCCTTGCATTTCACGTAGATAAGTTTGTTGCACCATGTCCATTTTTGCTTTCCCCAAACAAGCCTGATTACATTGTGGGTTTGGATATGCTCAAGCATTTCAGAGCCACAATACGTTGCTCCCCTGAAGGAGTACGTGTTATTTTAAACGAAATCTATGAGACAATGGAGAGGGTGTGTATGGTTAAAGAGGATACTGCATTGGCCTCTTAACCTCGTACTTTGTGGGCTACTTCAGATACTGATGTGGGACAGATGGTCATTCCCCCGGTGCACATTAGTGTAAAGGAGGGAGCTGTGTTGCCACGCCTACCTCAATATCGTATTTCACAGGAGGGGTAGGAGGCGCTTATACAGATTGTGCAGGATCTCATTAAAGTGGGGGTAGTAGAAGAGGTTCCATACAATGTTTGTAACAGTCCTATCCTACCGATTCTGAAGAAAGACACTGACACTAGGATTTATTATTATTAATTATTATTAAAGGGGTTTGTAAAGCGCCTGGTGACGCCTCCCGGCGTGTCCCCGCG
The DNA here is from genome assembly GCF_964263255.1 of Lissotriton vulgaris. NCBI lineage: Eukaryota > Metazoa > Chordata > Amphibia > Caudata > Salamandridae > Lissotriton > Lissotriton vulgaris. Next base: position 906,865,611 of record NC_141689.1, on the reverse strand, counting down.
CTGTGGAGAGAGAATCTTAGGAGGGTGGAAAACAGAGAGACAGGCAACTAGAGAGTAAATAGATAAGTCTTCAGCAGTTTTCTGAAGGATGCCTCATTTTTTTCTTGTCTGATGTTCATGGGGAGGGTATTCCACTTCTTAGCGATTTATTATCGATCTGAAGGTGGTGAATAAGATAGTAATACCTCAGTACCCAGTGGTTTCTGACATTGCGACACTTCTTACTCTGGTTACGCCAACAGCAACCACGTTCTCCGTTATAGACTTGAAGAATGCTTTCTTTTCGATCCCTATTCATCCTGATAGCCGATATCTCTTCGGCTTCACTCTGAATAATTGATCGCATAGATTTTGTAGACTTCCTCAGGGCTATACTGAGAGTCCTAGTATCTACAGTCAAGCATTGAAACGACAATTGGATTAGTTTATTCTGCCTGAAGGTGTGGCGCTTATACAATATGCCGATGACATCTTATTGGCGGCCAATACCCCTGAGCAATGTGAGAAGTGTACATTGTCTTTGCTTTCTTTTCTGGCATCACACAATCACAAAGTATCGAAGAAGAAACTGCAATATTGTAGACCAAAGGTAACCTACTTAGGTCACCTTTTGTCTAAGGAGGGGCGTGCACTCAAATCGGATCGTATTCAAGCAACTTTGGACACACCAGCACCTTCTACACAGAAGGATGTTCGAGCAATTTTGGGTCTTACTTCTTTTTGTAGGCAGTGGATACTGGGTTTTTCACACATAGTCAAACCATTGTTGGCACTTTTGACGAAAGACACTCCAATTCCCCTTCCCTGGACAGATGAGTGTGAGAATGCTTTCCAGCAATTACGACAGGCCCTTTGTTCAGCACCAGCGTTAGGCACCCCTGATTACACGAAGCCTTTTACATTGTATGTACATGAAAGTGATGGATGCGCATTATCAGTTTTAGTGCAGATGCATGGTGTTAAGCAGCGCCCTTGCGCATACTTCTCGGCAGTACTTGATCCTGTTGCTCGAGCGTTGCCTGGTTGTTTTCGCTCGGTTGCAGCGACAGCTGTGTCAATACGTCAGAGTGAGGGGATAGTGTTATCTCATAAGTTGTTGGTGTTGGTCCCCCATGCTGTTGATGCTCTTTTAAATCAGACAAAGATGCACCATTTAACTAGCGCTCGTTTAACAGGATATGAACTGACGCTGTTGGCTCCTCATATTACATTGAAGAGATGTGCAACACTAAACCCAGCCACGTTGTTGCCATTTCCGGCGACTCAGCCTGAGGCGCAAGAAGCACATGATTGCGTTTTCGTGACTGAGGAACAGACAAAGGGTCGTATTGATTTGCAGGATACGCCCTTTTTAGATGTAGATGGAGAACTGTGGGTAGATGGGTCTTGCCTAAAGCTGCCAGATGGTATGACTTCAGCAGCATATGCAATTACCACGCTACATACAATAGTGGAGACAGCACGCATACCGCAGATATCAGCTCAGGCAGCGGAACTGATAGCATTGACACGAGCATGTGAGCTTAGTGCAGGGTTATGCGTGAATGTTTACACGGATAGCCGCTATGCTTTTAGAGTAGCGCACGGTTTCGGCCTGCTCTGGAAGGAAAGAGGGTTTCTGACATCACATGGAGCACAGATAATGTACGGAGAATTAGTACATAATCTTTTGACTGCATTGACGTATCCAAAGAAGATAGCTATAGTGAAATGCAATGCACAGAAGAAAGTAACAGATAAAGTGGGAGAAGGAAATGCTTTTGTAGATCGAGTAGCATGAGAAACTGCGATGCAGCCTGACTCCACTTCAATGTACGTCGTGAAGTCACAAGCTGAGCGATGGCACGATTCTAGGAAGGAGGTATTAGAGATATAGAGGATCGCTTCTGATAAAGAACAGGAGCAATGGTCTAAAGATGGAGAGTTGGATGAAGAAGGTTGTTGGAGAAATAAGTAGATGGATAAGTGGAAGTTACCCATAGCTTGTGTACAACCTATGGTTCAGATGGCACATGGGCTAGCACATGTTGGAGCTTCAGCAATTGTAAAATTGCTTACGCAAGTTTGGGAGCATCCAGAGATTGCTAGCACGGCTAAGAGAGTAGTACAGACCTGCATGATTTGTCTTAAGTACAATCCAGGAAAAGGGACACGAACTCCAGCAGGAGGATTTGCAACACTTACTGCACCTTTTGAAGTTTTGCAAATGGATTATTTTCAACTTGAACACTGCAATAATCTGAAATATGTCTTAGTTGTGGTTTGTGCATTCAGCAAATGGATTGAAGCATACCCTACGAAAGACAATACTGCAATTACTACGGCAAAGGTGCTATTGAAGGAATTCTTCCCTCGATATGGTGTTTGTAGATTGTTGTGGAGTGACAACGGGCCTCATTTTATAGCGGACGTTGTCAAATATGTCCTGAAAGGATTGGGAAAAAAACAAAAATCCCATGCAGTGTTCCACCTGATAGATTGTAATTTTCCTGCTAATGATGTTGTACATATGTTAGCCTAATGTGTCATAAATTAATATGCAGTTACAGCCTATTATTCATGTGCTGCAACCCACTGAGCTATTTTTCTTTATATGCAAGCTTCATTTGGATAGAACTGTTTCTGTAATGGTTAAGCTTTTGTCTTATTTTTGCCTTCTAAGTTAGAAGACTTGCTGTAGTACATTGCCTTCTATCTGTTAGGTTCCCAATATTTATATTTTTGTATACTTTCTTATAATAACAAGAAGCTTGCCTATGACAGGCAGATTTCTAATGCTAACATTTGCTCTGCAGCCCCAATGTCTCATGGTACAGTTTTCCCCCCTCCCTTATGAGCAGAAAGTCCCTGTTTCAGCATTTCTTTCCTCAGAGCTTCGGCTCTGTGTCCTTGAAGGGAAGATAACAGGGTAGCCTTCGCAGGTGCAGATGCCCAATGCATGAGCTCATTGTTCTCCCTCTGCTGAGCCCAGTACTTTTCTAGTCTGGGTGTGGTTTCACGCTGCCATGCTATGTTATATTGTATTGCAGTGAGGAGAGTCCTCAGTCCTCTCATCGCACTCTTAGGAGTGAGATCAGACAGGGCCCTCTCATATGGGAGTTTGTGTCCTAATAAAATATTTAGTTTATTCTTCTCCACTGTCCGGCTGACTTCTTACAGAGTTACTATAGGTGAGTGCGGTAAGTCACTCAGGTGGATTTGAGCCACGCTTATCACACCCACAGTCAGCAGGCTTGGTACTTTAAAGCTTAAAATAGCAAAGATACAAGCTTCTACTTCTCTGACTTGGACAGATGCTTTGCCTTTGGCATTATTGTCTATTAGATCAGTACCACACTCTCGAACAGGTCTTACTCCTTATGAGATTGTATTTGGGCGTCCCATGAATATATGGGGAGTGCCCAAGCCAAGCTCAGTGTATGATGTACCTTGTGTTTTAATGAATGACTATTTGGCACAATTAACTGACAGTCTGGTTTTATTCATCAACAGGTTCGAGAAGCACTCCCTGACCGGTCCAAAGGTGAAGGCCATAATCTCCGACCCGGAGATTTCGTCCCTATAAAATCATTCAAAAGGTCGAGCAGTCTAGAGCCAAGGTGGTGTGGTCCCGAGCAGGTTCTGCTGGCGACGAGAACAGCTGTCCGAGTCACCAACCGGAAGAGTTGGATCCATTCTGTATACTGTCGGAAGGTGCAACCCGGATTGGTGGAGCCTGCTGTATTGACCGACCATCGAGAAATCCTGACTGCGGAGAGAGGCCGTGCTGTGGTACCTGACGAATCTGAGGAGTTCTTCCCGGACCGACAGTTCCTTGAGCGAGGAGATACAATCTACAACCGAGGAAAGAGCCTGCAGTTGTGTGATAAGTTGTCAGAACAGCCCCTAGGTTAGTGAAACGGAGAGCCGATGAGGCAAGGGGGGGTATCAGCCCTGCATTAGTGTAGTGACACCCGTCTTGGCCCGCTGGTAAAGAAAACAACAGCTGCCTAGGAGGAAGAGTTCTGACAACCTTTTTAGTTTCAGGAAGATATTGCTTGTACATTTGTTCGAATGGAGAAGAAGAAAGTTTTCTGTGCTGTAGGGTTCATTGCTGCTGTAGCAGTTGTTGCTACAATCACGTGGTTTGTCGAGGATGCAATTCCTGCCCGTGAGTTGTATGTTGTTTCCACTCCAGTGCCAGATGAGCATTTCTTCTAAACGCTTCCATATCAAGAGTTGATCGACAGTCATATTTGAATAACACTTTCATCCAGTTGCTGCACCATACCCATGTTGCTACTAATGCCACAAACTGTTGGATATGTGGTATGATGCCAGCACACCAGAAGAAGCGGGGGAACACCGTTCATACCTCTCCCTTTTTCTCATAATGGCTCTTGTCGAGCATGGTACACTTTGCTTTTTGCCACGAGGAAGCCTACAGTGGGCAGAATACCTTTTAGACTGAATAAAGAATGCCATCAGGACAAAGAAGGCTATCCACAAGCCAACGGAACTATATAGGAGTGGGAAGAGTATCGACCGGACAATGATTCAACGCCCTACATTTTCACGAACACTAGAGACATTGTTGGAAATGAGAAATTTGTGATTTCAGTGGCCCAAGCACAAGCAGATATATGTGTTCAGAGTGTAGGTTAGATCCCTGTAGGTGTTAGCGACTTTATTATCGTACTGAATATTGATGGTTTAAACAGCACATTTTTGGCTTCTCGCAATAGCTATTTCGTATGTGGTAATAGAGGTTATTACCGATTACCAGCCGGATGGTTTTGAGTGTGTTATGTAGCATTTTTACTGCCGCCTGTGTTCCTCGCATCATATCATAAAGACTTGAAATTATTGAATAATGTAATTGTGAACAGATATAAGCGAACTCTGTCTATTGATGATGTAGACCAAACAGACACTAGTTTGCAACAATATATAGATTTTAATTTAGGTTTATTTTTCTTCGTTGGAGCTGCTCTGAATAGTAGAAAGATACAGCGATTAACTAGAGTTGTAGAAGCTGTAACGAATCAAAATGCTGGAGCCCTTGGAAATCTCACTGAAGAACTGCAAATCACTAGGATTGTTGCTTTTCAAAATCGTATGGTTTTAGATGTTATGTTAGCAGATAGAGGTGGTGCTTGTAGAATTATCGGAAGTAGCTGCTGCGTATTTATTCCTGATCATACTCCTTCTGTATACAAAGCAATCAATAAATTACATAAGATTGCTGCTGATATACACGTTGAAAATGGAACTTGGACCTTTTCAAGGTGGTTTTAGACTCTGATCTCTACATGGGGCTGGAAAGTTCTTACTGGCCTATGTATAATTGTCGCAATTATTTTTACATGTTGTATATTGTTGGACCGGCCTCGTGGCGTGGCCCTCGCTGACCTCCGCAGCTCCAGATCTATGGGTGGAACTGATTCCCGTCCACCCTGAACTGTACATGACACTCTTACCCCGGACCTGAGACGATCCCCAGACCGCGTGCCTGCACCCGTGCACGTGACCATCAGACTCCATGTTTGGCCACCCCGGCCAGCCGGCCGCCTTCTTTCCTTTCGGCAGCCCTGGCCTCTCCTGGCTGTAGCTGAGCCTGCACGTCAGGCGCGCCCAGATCTGCCCGGGGGCAAACGACTCACCAATTACCCGAAACCAAGACTTCCATCACACCTCCGGCCCCCTTCCAAGGAACTGGTTTCCCTCACACCTCTGAACTATCCCTGGGGGCTGGTTTCGATTGCACCTCGGGTCTCCTAGTGAGCTGGCTCCAGGCCCTGATGGACGTCTGGGATTCCTTGGGCGCATGGTCCAAAGCATCCAAGAACCAACCGCCCAGACGATCAGGCGCCTGGCCCTCGGACCTCCGGCCTCCTGCCTATGAGGGTCCGGACATCAAAGAGCTCGACAACTATAAGACAGCCTGCCTTCCATCTAATCGGCAGTTGTATCTTGGACAAGAAAGCCCTGCTGATCTGATCGTGGCTGACTTTGAGGAGAACAGACTCTGACCCACTGAGCCCTGCTGACGTCGTCGCGGCTCATCCTAGAACCTACGGAACGGAACCACCGGAGCCCTGCTGTCGCGGCTCTCTCTCTCTCGACGAATAAAGACCTGAACCACCGGAGCCCTGCTGACGCTGTCGCGGCTCCCTCTCAAAGCGCAAGACCTGATCCATCGGAGCCCTGCAGACGCTGTCGCGGCTCCCCCTTGCAGCCCAAGACCTGAACATCGGAGCCCTGCTGACGCTGTCGCGGCTCCACCTGCTTACGAGTACAACGGAGTACTCCTGCTGACCTCGTCGCGGCTTGACGAACTCTCTGGTCCGGCTGGACCATCGACGCTACCCTCACGATCATCTTGAACCACAAGTGAGTAGCACAGCAAGTCCCATCGCCAGCCCCCTTACCCCCCCCAGTTCGAGGATTGAGAACTGTGCGCAGGGTGCGTGGCGTGTCAGCTGGCCTCCTAAGACTGTCCCGCTTCCCCGATCCCTCGTTACGAGACTTTCGCGATCCCTCGATCGCTGTGTATTGCTCCATACTTTTAGTCTTGATAAAGTCTTTCTTGATAAAGAATCACGGTGTGGTGTCCGTTCATAAGTGTGGTGTGTCAACAGTGTGTACGATCAGTCCTCCCCGGTGGGGACTCCCCCCTCGATAAGACTCGGCAGTAATAGTGGGAGAGGAGGTCCCGGGTGGTTAGGAGAGTCATCTTGACCCCTGGGGTCACCGCCTTCCAACATATATGTATCCAATGTAGTCCAATGATATGTTCCCTATGTGTTTCATTCTTTGTACCTAATAAAAGAGCTGTTGCTGAGGCTGTCCACCAGAAAAGCATGACTAGAGAGATAGCTGAAATGATGAGCATCGATATTAACGATGAGTATTTAGATTATCCTAGGAAACCGAATGTCTTCAGCTAATGCTGAAAGGGTCATCAGTTGTAAATAAAGCATCGATAATGTTAAGCATTAGCTAAAGACACGATATTGTAACATATGAATTATGTTTTCCCGTTTTATATCTAGTATTGTTCGGACTCCATTTTGTTTCTATGTCCGCCATTTTCTATGCTACATATTGCCATGTGCCCGCCATGAGACGAGTCCTACCTCTTCGCTACTCGCCCTAAAGATCTGCCCAGCAACAGTCTATAATTAGCCATTTGTGCGTCTAGCGCATGCTCAGTAAGAGTCACATCTGTCTTTGATCAGCATAGATAGGAATGTGCTTTTCGCGGGTCTCAAGAACCGTTAACTCCACCCATGTATTGATCATGTTCAGAAATATCCATATATGGTCGTAAATCATGCTCTGAGTTGTACCCGCCTACTTATGAACCCCTTCTTTGTGTATAAAAGGGGGCCATGTGCTTGAGTTCAGTGTGCTACTCTGTACAATGCTGTAGAGTGTTGTGTAGATTGTAGGACCACCTTTAAAGGTTTATTAAACTATGTTTTTGTATTTACAGTTTCCGTGCCAATTTCTTCCTATAGTCTAAGGACTTCGTGCACAGAAGGGCGAACCCTTTGCACTAACGGGCCTTGCTGAGATCTGTACTTATCAATGTTGTTGTTCTCTGCGTTACTACCTAGGGAAATGACAATCTGGGTGTCATCTGTGTATGATGTGAGAGAGAAATTGAAGGATTTGATTAGGGCCACCACCGATGTAATGTACACAATAAATAACATAGGGCTCAATGAAGACACTTGTGGGGCTCCACAACATGGAGAAAAGGGGGAAGATTGGAAATCTTCTACAGATACGGATTACTCTCCCTTACTCAGGTAAGAACTTAAGAGTTTTAGTGTTTTTCCTTTGACTCCTATCTTAGCAAGATGGTCAATAAATATTTTATGATTGCCCGTATCAAAGGCTGCCAAGTTATCCTGCAAAATCAGTGCTGCTTTCCCCCTTTTATCGAGGTTGGTTCTGATCTCTTCAGTGGTCACAATCAGTGTGGTTTCTGTAACTGTGACTACTTCTGAACCTGAATTGAGTTGGGTCAAGGAGTTGGCTATGTATAAAAGTGGAGAATTGTTGATTCATAAGGTTTTCCACTATTTTAGCAGGAAGCCGAATCCTGGAAACAGGGTGGGAACTGTTGAGATCTTGTGGATCCGGATTAGGTTTTTTATTAAAGGGAGTATAGACGCTTTTTTCCATAGTTTGGGGGAAGAGACCGGCAATTAACATAGTATTGAAGACTGTTGTCAATTGGTCTTCAATGATCGCCGTAGCCTTTATTAACAATGGCTGGCAGACAGGGGTCTGTAGGGGAACCTGATTTTGCTAAATGTATTAGCTTGGCTACCTGTTCAATTTTAAAAGGAGAGTATTCAGAATATATTTTAGTCCCCGATGAAGTTTGGCCTGCAATATTGTCATTAGACTCAGACTTAGCATGAGAGGAGATATTATTGAAGATCCCTTCTACTTTGTTGAGAAAAAAGTTAGCTAACATATTGAAGTAGAATGTCGATTCTCAGAGGTGTACTGGATAGAGAATTGTGATTTTATTCAAGACAAGGAGGCTAGCAGTATGCATAACCTTTTATTAATCACTTCTGAGCAGCATCTTAAAAGCTTTCAAGAACAACATGAAGTCACAATAAACCAGAACTCCAAACACTACATAACCCTTCAACATTCCAGGCTCATCCTCTTTTGTTTCGGTTTCCTCTTTGATGTCTTCTTTCTTTTTTATCTACTCCTACTGTTCTTCTTTTAGATTCACTGTCCATTTAAATAAAAAAAATATATGATCAGAGAATACTGTACAATTAATTTTCATACTTTTAAATAATAACCATCCATTTATATCAAACTAAAAATATTAGAATAAATGTTAACCCTTCCTCCACTTAAAGAGTGGGAGGGAGGGATAATGCTAGCCTAATTGTCTTTAATGAAATCACGATTCTCTATACAGTATACCTCTGAGAATCGACATTTTATGGCAAGGCAGGAGACTAGCATTATGCATGTTTAAAATTCTTCAAAATTCCTTCTGAAACATGCTCTACTGGTCTGAAATATAAATCTCGAAACACTATCATTCGACCAATCTGCTGTCTTTAAAATCTCACTCAAACTACTTCCTGCTCTATACACTTTTGATGCCATTGCACCATGAATGGAAGGTGCTGTAAATCTCTCAAAATTCACACTAGCCTCAGGAATAGTTCCTTTCACCCATCTTGCAATTGTTGCTGCAGACACTGCTTTATGAGGTTTGACATATGAAATTAACCAATTCCAATTCCAAAAATTCTTTATTTCGGCCACATAGGCCATAAAAGATGCAATAAAATACAATACATACATATATTACACAATAAAATACAGTATAAAAAATGCACGATATTATATGTAAAAAGTCTGGGGGACTGCATGGGGTAAGGACTGCACAGCTGTACCAGTTCAGGGGGACATTTTGTTCCTTATTACCCAAGCTGCCATTAAGAATTTTGAGACAGCAAAGACAATATGTCCCAGGGTATTGGTTTTCATGACCCTATAGGCTTGTTGATACTCCCGAAAGCCCAGGTTTCGACACATCGGTGCTATCCATCGCTTCCTGGGACTCTGGTACGCGTGGCAAACAAACATTATGTGCAAATCATCTTCATCCTTGGTTTTACAGCAAGGACAGAGTTTGTCACCCCCTGTGGACCATTTGTGGGTGAATACTTTAGTGGGGAGTGTGCCAAACCTCCATTGCAGGAACAGTTTCCTCGCCAAAATGAAATTAACAACTGGTCTATTCCAGGACACCTATATTCACTTACTCTAGCTTCATATTCTCTAAAAAAAAACTTTTCCACACACAACATTGGGTATTCATCAAATCTTGGATAAAAAATTCTGTCAGTCATAGTTTTTGTTCGTTTTTTTTTGTTCGTTTTTTTATTATTTTTAAAAACACACCCTCCGGATGGTAAAATCTACCTGAACTATCTAATGCTTTAACATCTGACACTCTCTTGACAGATATCAAACATAATAATGTAGCCAATTTCCATGACAAATATCTTACTAATATCTGTTGCCTTGTCAATTCTCAAACAATTTGAAAAGCAAACTAACATTCCACAAAGTATTATACCTTGTACCTGGAGGTTTCTTTAAATGCACACCCTTCATAATCCTGCAAATCAATTCTCCTTTGTCTATTCACACCCTCTCAACTAGGGAATGACCTGCAGCACTTGCTGACCTATAACAGTTGATGGTCCTATAACTCAAACCTCTCTTGAACAAATCTGCCAAGAAATGAGCAATTATACCCTCATCTGCCTCAACAGGATCCAAACCATTTTCCATGCAGCAGCGTAACCAAACCTTCCACGCACTTGCATATCTATTTTTTGTTCCTTTTGCCCAAGACTCACATAATAATTCCGAAGCCTCTCCTGATAAATTTGCGAATCTTTCAGATCTCCTGAATGCCCCAAACTAGAAGGTTGAGTACCCGTGACTCTACAGGAGGATGCTCCAACCCGTCCAAATTTCCTGAAGGTCCTTCTCTGCTAACAGTAAAAAAAGGATCCTCTATGGTCAATTCCAATACCAAAGGGTAACAAGCATGAGCTAACCAAAACTGAGTCACTAGCACTATCCTGCATTTCTATTTTCTCACCTGCATTAATACGCTCTGAATCATTATAAATGGAGGGAATGCATACCCTCTCATTCCCTTCCAATTCAGAGTAAAAGCACCCACTACTACTGCACCTGGATCTGGTCTCCAATTCAAATACATGTCCAACTAATTCATCAATCGAGATGCAAATAAATCTACCTCCAATGGACCCAATTCATTTTCTATCACACAAAAGACCCTTGGGTCCAGCTTCCAATCGCTGAAATTTTTTAAGTACCTTGAATTCCAGGCTGCTATAAAATTATCCTTCCCTGGTAAATATTGTGCTGTCACATTTAGCTTCAATTTCATGCAAAACCTCCAGAAATCCTTAGCCAACTTTGACAACGTCTTCGATCTGCTCCCTCCTAGTTTGTTTATGTATGTTACCACAGTCATATTGTCCATTTTCAGCAATATCAAACTTCCCTTTATTTGATCTCTGAAACTTCAAACCGCAAACTCTCCTGCTTTCAACTCCAAGCAATTTATGTGCTCCTCCCTCTCGCATAACTTCCATCTTCCCCCTGTCTGCTGTTTCTCTAGTCTTGCTCCCCAACCTTAGTCGCTCGCATCTGTTTCCAACACAAAATCTTCACAAGTTCCAAATATTGCCCGACCATTCCATGCCTCTAAATGTTCCAGCCACCACACCAATTTTTCCTTCACTTTTGCATACACCCCCACCATGTCTCCATACCAAAGCCCTTTGTTCAGAGCCAACTTCTTCACTCTCTGTAAGTCTCTGTAATGTGACGGACCCGGAAGCACTGCCTAAATTGATGAGGATAAAAGTCCAATCACTCTCGCTAACTGTCACAAAGTCACCAATTCTTTCCTCATTAACAACTTAATTTCCCTCTTTATCAAAGTAATCATCCTCTCCAGTAACTCTAATTGCTTTTATATGGTGTCCACTATAAATTCCAAGAACTCCATTCTCGGTTCCGCTTTCAACTTCGACTTCTCCAAGTTCACCACAAATCCTAACCTTCTCAAGGGGTCTTGTACCACCTTCACATTCTCCTCCAACCTCGTAATATCCTGATCCATCAACAAAATGTCGTCTAGATAGACTATTAGTCGAACTCCTCTCTCTCTTAAATAACCTACCACTGGTCTCAAAACCTTTGAAAAACACCATGGTGCAGACAATAGACCAAATTGAAGACATTTGAACTGATACAACTGACCTCCCCGTTTGAATTGAAGATAATGCTGACTCTCCTTTGCCATAGGTATTGAAAAATAAACATCTTTCAAGTCTATCTTTGACAACCAATCTCCATCCACCAAAATGTCTCTTAAAAGATGGATTCCTTCCATCTTGAAATGTCTGTAAATCACAAAATAATTAAACTCCCTTAAGTTTATTACCGACCACCATCCTTTGTCTTTCTTTTCCACTACAAACAGGGTACTTACAAACCCTTTCTAATCTTTGGATACCTTTATTAAACCTCTTTCTGTAACATCTACTCTATTTCTTGTTCTACAACCTTTTTCGTTATCTCTTTGAATATTATCTCCCTTGGTTCTTTTCTGAATGGGTTCCAAACCAAATTCTATCACATATCATTTGATTGTTTCTATCACCTACATATCATTTGTTAAACTCTCCCACTCTTTTACAGAGAACCTTAGTCTTCCTCCTGTATTTTTCTGGATAGAACAAGTTACATTCTTCATACTCATCTTGCTGTCCTACTTGAGTCCCTGTAGGCGACCCAATCCTTCCTCGCCCTCCTCTGCTCCTTTCTGCTCTACCCCGTTGTGGGTAGAAGTTCCCTGAGTTTGCTGTTCCATTATCTCTGAATACCCCTCTTTCTTGGGAATATCGTCCCTGATAATATTAGCCCTTGATGTAAGGTGGGCCGAAAGATTGGCCTCGTCTTCTGGGCCTGCCATATAAATTCCAGTCTCCAAACACTTTTTTCATTGACATATGTGCTTGGTCTAATGCAGGGAATGTCTGAACATGTTTACCTAGTGACTTCACTAACCCTTCCCCAAACAAGAGTCCTTTTGACTCTTCACTAGATTCTTTTTCCGCAAAATCTCCTAATTTTGGGCTCATTCTAAAAAATACTCCCTTCCTCTTTTCTGCGATTAAACCCGAATTAGAGTTCCCAATAAAAAATATTGCCCTTTGGCTCCAGCCTCTCAAAAAGTTGATATTTATTTCTATTCCATTCAAATATGATTCTTCAACCATATCAAAAATTCTGGCTACAGGCCCCTAGATGCCTAACCAGTTATCTTCACATTGTTTTAATGATCTCTCTAATCCTTTTCTCGGATCATGCCCTAGCTTAATGAGATAAGTAATGAGGTCAGGATTCAACTTTGTGGTCATAGTTTCTTTCAAGCCACTTACCGGCTGTGAACACTCTGCCCACATGAGATTCCTCTCAGCTCTCTCTAATGGGTGTCTAATCCAATGTTTGATATACTCTGCTACGTGACCCAAAGGCCACCATTCAGAGCTTCTTGGATGACGTATTTGGGTAGTCCCCACCGAGACCAGGAAGACCGTCACCCAGGCCCTCGTCACCAGCCGACTGGACTACGGCAACGCCCTCTACGCCGGTACCACCGCCAAACTCCAGAAGAGACTCCAACGGATCCAGAACGCCTCAGCCAGACTCATCCTCGACATCCCACGAACCAGCCACATCTCTGGACATCTGAGAGACCTGCACTGGCTCCCCGTCAACAAAAGAATCACCTTCCGTCTCCTCACCCATGCACACAAAGCCCTACACGATCAAGGCCCGAGCTACCTCATCAACCGAGTCAACTTCTACGCTCCCAAACGCCACCTCCGATCAGCCAACCACGCCCTCGCCGCCGTCCCCCGCATCCGAAGAGCGACTACAGGAGGAAGGTCCTTCTCCTACCTGGCCGCCAAGACCTGGAACTCCCTCCCTCCCGACCTGCGCTTGACCCAAGACCACCTCTCCTTCAGGAAGAAGCTCAAGACCTGGCTGTTTGAGCAGTAACGGCACCTCCCCCCCCCCCCCCCCCCCCAAGCGCCTTGAGACCCTACGGGTAAGTAGTGCGCTCTATAAATGTCTTTGATTGATTGATTGATTGATAGGATTAAACACTTTTTCACCCACAGGGTCCTTAATGTCCCCAAGTTCTGATTTACTTGAATTATTCAAATCTGAGAATTCATATTCATAGTCATCATAACACAAATACAAAACATATTCATCTACATAATTCTGTGTTTGATCTGACCAGGTTGGAAAATCGCCCTTCTCTCTTGCAGGGTTTACCTGCCTCTCTTTCGTGCCGCTTAGGACACCTGAACCTGAAGCTCCTGCTTTACTTTTAATTTCATTGTCTCTCACAGCAATTTTCTTGCTATGTTTTGTTTAAACATTTTCCTCCTGGTCCCCTAATCTGAACCCCCCCTCTTTAATTAATTAATTGTGTGCTTATATAGCGCTGGAATCACTCCCGAAGGGGTACCTCCGCGCTTCGACCGCTGCAAAACCCTTCCTGGCTTTCCTGAGAGATGGTCCCTTAATGGGTATCTCCAGGGTGAGACCAGGCATCCCCGGCGGTCTGGTGGGGCCGATAGTGAAGATGAGGCAAGCTAGTGCCCAGAGTTGCCAAGTGTGATCGCTGATCAGAGAGGGCACCGAGGCGAGAGAATTATCGAGTCCGCTGACCCTGGTCCAGAAACCTGCCGCGTCGGGAATCGAACCCTGGTCCCGGGCCGTCCTCTGCTCTCGGGTCTGCCGCCTCTAACCAGTGAGCCACACTACTTCACTTCACTACTCTTCTGCAGATAATGTCCAGTATTATTCTTCCTCTACCTGTTCTAATACTCTTTTCTTTTTCTTCATTATTTTCTCTACTGTTTCATTAAACCTGTCTCCCAACTCTTACTCTATTATTCTTCTAATTTCCTCCTCTTGTTTGTCCTTTTGTAATTTCCACTTTCACTCATTTTTCTTTTTTAAAATCATTCTTTCTTCAAATTAATTTTATTAATCTCCTCTCGGCATCGGCCAATAATCAACTGACACCTTCTGCCGCTTCGACCGTTGCTAGGCAATCGACTATGCCAGCAACGTGCTTCATCATACTATCATGCTACAAACTCAATTTTCTTCCAAGAGAAACGCGACTGAATCATGTTCCCTCGAGGAAACTGCGCTTTCTTTAATAAGACCAGTGGTCTGCGAGATGATTGCGCCTCCTCTAATCTTCACAAGGCGCGCTTCTACTGCCCGTGACTGAGCAGACACTGCAAGCAGGATTCAAACGATCCCTGTTCGCGCGCCAACTGCCTGTACAAGAAATACTTATTTACTATATAAAAGCTGACAAACAAAAACGTTTACCCTAATAAACCCAAGTTTTAAAACTTACTTTTAACTGCTAATCTCTTAAAATCACATCACTTCCACACAACATTACAGACATACTATAACACCCGTAAATTGGGTTATTCTAGCCAACACAAAAAACTATTGTGACAACACTTTCAAAATATAAATACAAAGTATTTCCCAATATTTACAATATAAAAATAACTAAGTTGAAGACCATTAAAATCAATAATAAATCAACGGTATACTTATCTGCTAAGAAGCAGCAAACAAAAGAGAATGAGCTTGGAATGTTGAAGGGTTATATAGTGTTTGGAGTTCTGGTTTATTGTGACTCCAAGTTGTTCTTGGAAGCTTTTAAGATGCTGTCAGAAGTGGTTAATAAAAGGTAAGCATAATGCTAGCCTCCTGTCTTGCCATAAAATTGGCTGTTTTCCACTGAGTTAGTACAATGTGGATTGCAGAGTTTATTAAGCATCAGGGATAGCTCCTTGATGGAGTTTTTAGCCCATTCAATTTTTTTGTATGCACTAGTGTGACTTTTCTTACACTAATACTGCATTGTGTTCGGCAAGGTAGTGGTTATATTTTTCCTTTTCCGTGTTATTATAGTGCACTCTCCATTTACGTTTTTGCCTCTTACATTTTATATTTAAATATCTTAAATCTACCTGAGAACCAGGGTGCAGACTGTTTCTCTCTATGGTGCTTAATCTGCTTTGCTGGAAGTAGGGCTGAGACAGTTGTACTAAGCCAATTTGAATAACCAAGCACTAGTTCTAGGTGGTTGATGCTCCATTAGATGCAAAAATAACAGTTGATGGACAGAATGCAGAACAATGTCATACATTCATCCCAGTACAAAGATCTGGGCCTAAATCAATCGTTTATTTGCACTCCACGCCACCCCAGTTCAGACATGGCCATATACAAATCAGTCTTGACCCTGTGCCTCATGGGAACAGTCCAGCCCGAACTGCCAAGCCATGTCTTTCCTGGACCGAAATCAAGCATCCTAGGACCAGTTTCTGGCTATCAGCCGTCTTCAGCCAGGATAGCTTGACTTCAGTGGTGTGGATGGGTATACTCAGACGTGAGTCCCATTGTTCTGCATTCTGTCCATCAATTTTTGTTTTTGCATTTGTCAACCCGAGTGGGATGGGTATGCTCAGATGTGAGTCCCATGCTCTCCACACCACTGGAGTCAAGCTATCCTGGCTGAAGACGGCTGATAGCCAGAAACCGGTCCTAGGATGCTTGATTCCGGTCCAGGAAAGACATGGCTTGGCAGTTCGGGCTGGACTGTTCCCATGAGGCACAGGGTCAAGGCTGATTTGCATATGGCCATGTCTGAACTGGGGTGGTGTGGAGTGCAAAACAAACAATGGATTTAGGCCCAGATCTCTGTACTGTGGTGAATCTATGACGTTGTTCTGCATTCTGTCCATCAATTGTTGTTTTTGCATTTGATGCTCCGTTAGAAGCAGGTTAGGTTGATCGATCTGAACATTTTACCAATCCCAGAGATCTTGACGATTGTGGTGCTGCCAAAGATTAGTGCAATTTTGAGCCAGACTCAAAACAAAGAGAATCACACTGTGGTTTTACCACGTTAATAGTTAAATATTTAAAATGTGTAACGAAGGGTTATTTCTAAAAATGCCATCCAGCGTGTGCCCTGCAAAATGGGTGGGGGCGTTGACCGTTTGGGTGAAACCCGAGCAGGCCATCATCTCTATTAAGGACTCTGTGTTTTTTCTGTAAAAATCTCCAGATGAACATTAAAATCGCCCAGAATTGTATATTCTGGGTGTAGGAACGGGTCTAGGAGGGCGGCAGCTTCCTGCATGAATTTATTTTCTAGGGCTGGGAGTGCAATAAACGAACAACCCTCTGCTGGTCTGGGTGCTAGATAATTCAATGTTAAATTAGAGTGCCTAGCATTCTAACAAAGAAGTTGGTTGAGAGGAGGCTTGCATATGGTTACTGTAAGACCCATCTCCTTTTTGCTGTATATACAATCTATAGAGAACACATCCAGCGGGCATAGCTAGAACTAAGTCAGGTCCTGAGGCCTGATGTGCCCATGTTTCCATCACAAAGATTATGTCTAAATTCTGGGCATCCAGGAAATCAGCAAATTCTAATTGATGTTTGACAAGAGATCTCGCATTAATTAGAGCAAATGTGATGGAGCTAGACTTACTCCAAGGAAGACTATGTGCAACATTAGATGTATGTTGAAAACTACTTGTAGAGGGAATATACAACTGGGAATTACAGTAGTGACAAGTTAAGCTAGTGCTATTAGTGAGTGCGAGATGGTTAAACTTAATACAGTTATTGTTCTAACCTGATGAATTCAGTCTTATGAAAGCCTCGCAGGAGTACTGCATCTTTTAGGGCTGTTGAGGGCTGAAACCACCAGGGGGTCAGGTGCTAGGCGTGGTCCTGGCACAGACAGGCTTGCCTTTGGAACGCCTTAAGCGCACCTTAGAGGTTCCCACTGCACACGTCCGCTTTGTGGGTGTGCTGCCATAGAAGTTTAAATAGCCCACCAAGTGAGGGGCGGCAAAAGCAAAAAGAACAAATGATGGATGAACTGCTGAGAAATGCAAACATTCACCACCAGTCACAAAGATCCGGGTTTAATCAATTGTTCTTTTGCTCACCACGCCACCCCAGTTTGGACCCAGCCATATGCAAATTAGTTTTGACCCTGATCTCATGGGAACAGTCCAGCCCAAACTGCCAAGCCAGGTCTTCCCTGGGACAGAAACAAGCATCCTGGGACTGTTTTCGGGGAATCACCCCTTCAGTCCTTTGGTAGACTCCCATGCTGAGGGCTGATACTGGTAAAATAAACTTAACTAAGTAAAGCGTGAGAAAGATAAAAACCAATCTCTCAATCAAACGGCAGGGGCGGCTCTAGGCTCATGGTGGCCCTGGGCAGGGAGCGTAGGTAGGGGGCCCCGGAAAGGGGGTCCGGTCCGGGCGGAGCGCGGAGGCCAGTGAAGAGGGGGGGTCAGGGTGTTTGGAAGGGATACAGAGCCGGAGGCTGCCAAATCCCTGCCAGGGGCCGCCAAATCCCTGCCAGGGGCCGCCACGCAAATATGTATCCATCCTCAGAGGATTATTATATTAAGGATATATATTGGTGTGGTGGCCCCTGGGGTTTGGTGGCCCTGTGCGGGTGCACAGCTTGCACATGCCTAAAGCCGCTCCTGCAAACGGAGAACAAACCCTCTTTAAGATGGCTCCCGTCTTAATCAGAGCCAGGCAACTCCAAAATGGCACGTTTGTGCCTACAAGGAAAGCAAAGGGCGAGGACAGGTCAGATCTCCAATTCGAAGCTGCCCAGACACACTGCCATAGAAGTTTAAATAGCCTGCCGAGTGCAAGGGCCGTGGCTGCAGTTGCCATCTATTACAGGCGGAAGGTGAACAGATAGGTAACTGAAAACACAAAACTGGGGTCCAGCAACCCGTTCAGTCCTTCGGTAGGTTCCCTTGCCGAGGGCTGATACTGGTAAAATAAGTCAACTAAATAAAGAGTGAGAAAGTAAAAAAAAACATTAAATGATCAAATGGGGAATAAACCTTCTTTAAGATGGCATCTGGCCTAACGGGAACTAAGCAACTCCAAAATGGCACGGAAAGTAAAAGGCAAAGACCGATCAGATCTCCAATTGTCAGGAACAACTTTATTTTTCCATACGGTATAAAATGGAATCACCGTGTTTATGAGAGCCTTGAGCGTGCATTAAATGACTAGTAGCATAGTAGAGCCTAATGTCTGATAGACTCTGGCTGCCATACTCTTCTTGGATGGAGATATCTTTTAATGCTAGCCAAGGGTGCTTGTTATCCCTATAAAACTATTAAAGGCGGATTTAACTTGAATGAAAAGTTTTGCATAAAGAGTAATTGAAATACTAGGGATTTTTTTTTTAAATGAAACCCACCCCATTATTGATAGTGTGAGGTAGTTCTGTCTGCAAAACAGTAAATGAACCTTTTCAAGAAGTGGATTATAATTAAAAATAATAGAGATTTGCTAATTTTTCATTGATGAATAGGTCTATGTAACTTTTAGATAAGTGATGTCTCTGTTGCTTATTTGATCAGGTCACATTTTACTGATTCAGTTAAATAACAGGATTTCAGCTTTTAAATGGTTAATTTGATACCTCCCTAATTCAGAAATGTTTTCCCTTAATTCAAAAATGGATTGGATATTCAATAGCTCAGCTTTAAGATACAATGCAATATCGTCAATATACAATTTGATCTTAGTGAAGTTAGGAGGAGGGGGTTGAATCCTGCAATCACGGTACAACGTGATGGCCAGGGGTTTGATAAATAAGGTGAAACATATCAAGGACATTAGACAGCCCTGTTATGACTTGAGTTGTTGCTATGCACTCTTTCCTTAGTAACACCTTCCCTGCTGCTCAGCCAGGATGAGTGCTGAAGTGCTTGGTGATGTAGTGGAATACTTGAGGGTCTGGTGCAAGGTAGAGTATCAGTTGGAGTGTGTGGGCTGAGCAGCAAGGAGGGTGCTCCTGGTGGGGCTAACATCTATGTACTTATCAATTACTTAACTGAAACTTACCATCTTAATAACCTGTTAACAAGTCTTAATAACCCGTATTTTACAATCTACCATATGGCTACCTGGACTTCCTTCCATTAGAACACTGCCAGCAAACTGAAGCTTGAAAGAAGAGAAATGCCCTGGTTAGCCCCACCAGTGTTCCTTATCATCTGGACAGCCGGCAGTCTGGTGCCTTTGACCTTCTTTACATCAATGGTGTTGATGAACTGATGCCAACAAGTCTGCTTGCCTGCCTGTTTGCCCCCATGTGCTAAAACAGACATCAGTAAGTATGGGGGCACAAGGAGTTACTGCATGGGTGCATGGAGCTTTCGGACTTGCTGCTTTGAAATTGGGTGGATCAGCAAGAGCAAACAGCAGTGTTTATTTCTAAAGGAACAGGCAGAGTTTCTTTGGTATTATCTGACAGCCTGTGAGTTTATCTGTTGTTGCATGAACTGATGCCATTTACGTGTATTGGCAGTTGTAAGTGCAATGAACATTGAGTGTCTAGGAGTTTTTACCCCTTGTCATGAGGCCAGTACCAAGGTATGCTTTGCCTGAGACGTATGTTCCTGTCAGGTGTGCAAAAAAAGTTGGGTGCGTGGTAGGGTTGTGTACCCTGGTACTGAGTTGTAGGGTCATGTACCCTAGTACTGTGTTTTAGGGTGGTGTACCCTAGTGCTGTGTGGTAGGGTCAGGTACCCTGAAGTGCATTGCCTGAGACATTTGGTCCCGTCAAAGTACAGTATGTGTGCACATTGTAGAGTTGTGTACCCTGGTATGCGTTGCCTGAGCCATGTCCAATCAGGCGTACAGTAGGTGTGTGCAAATATATAATTCATGTCATTAGTTTCCCCTAAGGGAAGGGTAATTTTAATGTATTTTATGTCTTAAGACTATTATTTTTCCACCTCCAGTCCTTTGAATTAGCAATTTGATAGTTCATCCTTGTTGGACCTGGGGGTTCCAGATTACATAGGGTAGCCTGGCACAGAGTAGGAAGGTCTAATCCAAAAGCATCAAGGTTAAGCTTGCGTCACACCATTCAGTAATACAGTGTTCATCCACTTGAAAATAAGGACACTACACCAGATTTAGAAAAATACGGGCTGTTTTATAAAAGAATCACTTTGCTGTTTTTCTTTCTGTTACTTAGCAGACTCTAGTTTCAGTCCATAAAATTGCTCTACATTTGGCTGTTACCATTTACACATTTACATTTAACATTTTCTTTACAGAGTTCTCACACCAATAGAAGGAGCTACGCAATGTTTCCCGTATTTAGGCAGTGTTGAGTATTCAGCTAAAGTTGGAGAATACAGCAATATTCAAACCCCCTCTTTAATAAGGCAAGGCTATACATTACCCTTAGGGTCTCAATGTTACTATTGGCATGTAGTTACAGGTTCCAACAACAGTTTCATTCTTATCACATTAGTTCCATTGTTCAAGCAGCTGTTTATCCAAATAAAGACAGGCAGGTTATTTCTGTTATGCTGTTTACGCTACATAGACTGCTCCAGATTCATATAATTATGTCAGTTTTCCACTGACTGCCCTGTCCCTAGTAAACTTCTATTGACCAGTGGAGAATGCCTCAACCCTAGCACCACACACTGATGTTGCGCTGTTCCAGGCGCAGTTTATTCAAAGGGGCAATCTCCCAAGGTCTGCGGGCAACTTCTTAGTCCCCTCACGGGAAGCAACAGTTAATTACTCTCTGGCTGTTCTTCCGGAGAAGTAGTCAAAACTCTCTCCCCTCAGGGACACCCTTAAGGACAGTCACGAGGCCCACTTAGCCCCTGGGGCCACGCACTTCCCACCACGTCCTTACCGGATGGTACCAGAATACAGTCCAGGTCTGCTCACCACCTCCGATCTTGGTTCAGCTGTCGTGGGGGTGATTCCGGCCCCAGCGCGGCAGCCTTGAGGCAGCTGACTGGGCTGAACTTGAGCGGCGGCTCCTTCGGCGCTCCACTCTGTCAGCGTCGGTGGGGCGGCTCCAACACGCAGGCGCAGGGGATTAGTGGCTCCTCTTCCGACCCTGCTCGAATGCGGCAGGTCTCGGGTTGCCACTCCGCCCCCTCACAAAGATTAGCTTCCGCCTCCCGGGCCTGCGC
Organism: Lissotriton vulgaris; assembly: GCF_964263255.1. Classification (NCBI taxonomy): domain Eukaryota; kingdom Metazoa; phylum Chordata; class Amphibia; order Caudata; family Salamandridae; genus Lissotriton; species Lissotriton vulgaris. Next base: position 906,843,889 of record NC_141689.1, on the reverse strand, counting down.
AGTACAGCGGCTGCCCAATTCTCCCTCAGGGATCAGCGTCTGCCCCACAGGCTTGTGCAGTATCGCGTCTACCCAGGCCGGGGGAATTCACGCTCCACTTCTACACAGCGCCGTCCCACCTCCTGGGATCACCGCCATCAATTTCCTCCACCAAGTCTGAATTGTGAGGAAGCACTCCCGCGTTGGCGCTACTGACCCCAGGTGAGAGGGAGTCAACGAGGGAGACGGGGAATAAGACGAAAGGAGAAGGGGGAGGTGGTATCAAATCGGCTTTTCTGTCCACTCTCCGTCCGTGGCCGTTCCCTCACAGTTACTAGTAGGAGTTCACCCTCAGGACAACAGGAGCAGAACTACCACCCAGATCGGTCTCCAAAGATCGATCTTCTGGAACTGGGTGGATCTTTTGTCCAGGGTCAACAGGAACACAACTTGGCAGGGTGAGGTCTGCAGAAGGGGGGAAAGGTGGTGAAAGCAGTAAGGAAGCAATCCCTTGGAAGGAAGACAACCCTCTGAATATCCTACCCCCCTCCCCCCTGCCTAGCGCCACAGCCTGTACTCCAGCGACTCTCTCACTGAATGACAAAATGGTGGCCCTACAGTTGGGCTTTTATATCCCTAGCCTCAAGTGCCCAGAATAGGCTAGAAGGTTCTAGATTCCCTATGTTAACCTATTGGTCCTTTTCCTGAAGTAACCGTTATGGCAGTTACTGGCCACCATTTTGAGTAACTAAGCTTGTCCTCAGAAGAGGAGGGATTCCTAGAACTATGAGGAACCATAGGGTCAGGGAGCACCTAACCCCCAGGTCAACACCTTAAAAATTCCAGTGGACAACAAAAATAAAGGGAATTGGGGGCCAAAGGGGACAAAAATAAATAAATAAATAGGAGGGACCACCCAAAGGGCTGACAGGTCTAACAATCCTGTATTTTCATTTCTTATAATTCTGATTTGTGATATTATGTATTTCTTTTGTACGCTGTATTATTTGTGTCATAAGCTTCCCTAAGGAAAGGAGATTTGCTGTGACTTGGGTTGTTGCTATGCACCCTTTCCTTAGTAACACCTTTCCTGCGGTTCAGACAGATTGAGTGCTGCAGTGGTTGGTGATGTAATGGAATGCTCGATTGTCTGGTGAGAGGTAGAGTGTCAGTTGGAATGTGTGGGCTGAGCAGCAAGAGGGCTTCTCTTGGTGGGTCTATCTTCTATGTACTTATCAACTACTTACCTGAAACTTACCATTTGAATAATCTGTAACTAAATCTTCATAAACCTTATTCTATAGTCCACCCTATGGCTACCTGGACTTCCTTCCTTTACAACATCTGTCTGGTAGGTCTAGAAACTGAGATTGATCCTACCTCCGGAGAGTTAACCAAAATTGTGGCTTTAGATTTATAGGAAAATTTGCAGTTGAGGTGGGACTCCAAATGCCTCCCATGTGGTGAATAGTGTATGCCAATTCAAAGATCAAAAACGTTCCCCATGTCAAGCAATAATATTGTGCTTGGAAAGTACTTACTCCTAGAGAACAAGGGCCAGATGTATCAAAGGGTTTTACCCATTCTGTGTCTATGGAAAAATGTGTTCATACATCTGGCCCCAAGTCAATGGCTTTAATAAAAAAAAAAAAGTGTAAATCTAAAGTTGGCTACCACCTATTTAGCCACATTGATCGGGATCAAGAAATAAGGGCTCCCCTTGGGCCTTAGCAATTAGTTTAAAGTTGGTGTTAAAAAAGTAATGGGCCTATAAGAAAATGATGCCTTCAGCTTTCTTTCCTGGTTTCACAAACCTAACTATTTACACATTATAAAACGATGATGAAGAATGTTCCCCAGCTATCAATCTATTTGCCAATTACATGCCCAAGGGACTCAACAAGTTTGTAAACATTCTATAAATCTATAGAGATTCCATTCAGAGCACAAGGTATTTCATTTGATAGCCTGGCAATGACTTCAGCTATTTTCTTAGCTTGAAAAGGGACTAAAATGTCCTCTTCATCAGAATCAGATAGCCGCAAGAACATGTTTTGCAATAAATACTCTAAACCATCCTTCTTTTCATTTTTACGATTTTCTGTGTATATCTGCTTATAGCGATTCAGGTCAAATTATATTCCAGCTTGGTCGAGTATTGCTACATTATTTGCGCGCGCGATTTATAACCTGTGTGATTTTATTCTTATTAGATTTTGTCCTAGCAATCAAGCTGAGCCAATAATTTTCCAGTGTCATCTCCGTCCTCATATCCCTGCTAAGCAATGGCAGCAGGAGGGGTCTGTGGATTTCTTGTTCATATTTTCAGCGCATACATTAACTCGCAGTATCTCTGAGCTGGTGCATGTGCAGCTCACAGCAGGGCTGGTAATCTCGAACAGGTAACTACTGCCTTATGTTTTCAAGCACTGCTTTCTGCAGTCCATGTACTAACCCACAGAGATAAACCTTGCATTGTGAATGGGAAAACTAAATGAAAAGATAGATCCCTTTTGAGTCATCGCAGTGCTCGAAAATAGAATCCTTATATTTATACAGATTGTATTCTTTAAAGTGTCTATTAGTGCACAGCCAGGGGGTGCAGATGATGTGCACTCGGTACTACAGAGCACTATACCATGTAGCACAAAGCTCTTAGAGCCAGATGCACGACTGTGCACTTTTGTGACTCGCAATTTGTGATTCACAAAAGTGAATGTACAACAGTGTCTCAGACACGGTTTGCGATTCCAATGGGGTCACAAATGGCATGTCACATTAATATTCCTGAGGCAAGCGCAATTTGAGATCCAATTGGGAATGGCTAGCACTCCCAGGGATGGTGGCCTGCTGGGGTCAGCGGACCACCATGTCTGTAACTGCTTTTTTTTAATGAAGGTTTTTTTTAAAAATGCAGCCCGTTTTCCTTTAACCCCTTGCGTGCGGGGTGTATTCCCCGCCTGTGCTGACTCCGCCTTGCGCGGGCGGAGTCATGACGGAACGGTTCCGTCATCAGCACAGCTCAACCGACGCTGATGACGGAACCGTTCCGTCATCAGCATGGAAGGGGTTAAGAAAAACAGGATGCATTTAAAAAAGTAAAATCAAACTTTTCAGTTTCATTTTTTAAGGGCAGGCAGTGGTCCCTGGGACCACTGGCTGGTCTTAAAAAATATTTTCTCGCACACTCACAAAGGAGAAGTGGTCCCCTGGGTACCCCTTCCCGTTTGCGAGTGGTTGCGGCCGCAAATGCGGTTGCAAAACAATAGTACATTGAACTGAGACTCGCTACTAGGAAGGGACGCCCCTTCCTAATAGCGAAAGTTGCAAACACTATTTTGCGAGTCACTGACTTGCAAAATTGCGTTTGTACATGCCAGGACCCTTTTTTGCAGTCGCAAACGTGCCGAACTCCCGTTTGTGGCCACACAAAACTGTCGTACATCTGTGCAGTACCATTCATGATCCCATTGTTTGCACTGTGCAAATGCGGAAGGGACCTCTGCCGTTCTGTTTTCCATCTTCAGCTCATACATTAACTCAAAAAATCTCCAGGTAAGTGCATGTTCTATGCTGTCGGAAGCCCATGTGAAAATAGAGGAGTTTGATTACCAGTGATACAGTGGCCAGCCTACACTTTGTGCTGCTCAGTAAATGGCACGGCCAGTCATGAAGCGCTAGGCCGGCACTCGCTGCTGCAGAATTGAATGCCTTAAATTGTTTTAAGTACACGCAAGGTACAACTCACTAATCAGCCACTAAGCACCAGTGGCTGTATAATGGGCGCATTGGCTCACTACAGATCAGAGTGCCCGTTTGTATATGCTTGCACTGTGCAAAGAGTAGATCTTTAGCACAATACTTCTCAATGAGTGAATTATTTCAGATAGCACAGCTTAGAAGCAGAGAGAGGCAAAGCCTGCTCAGTGTTTCTCAGTTATTCTGCCTGAAGCTTACATTCCAACTCAGGGAAAGACCATGTTAAATGAAGTCATTTTGAACACTGCAGGCGCAAAAACAGTCGCTCAGCTTGGCACTGAGAGCAGCCTTTCAGGGTACGGCCCCAGGGTCCTGTAAATAAACAGTTTAAATATCACTGTTGTGGAGGGGATCAGAAGATGAAGAGATTCGTGGATGTGTGCAATAGCAGCAGGCCCCATGTCACTTCAGGTTTTAAATCGAGAGGATCTCAGTTGCCATCATGTTCCGAAGTCTTAGATCCCAATTCAAGATGGGTGGGGATCTCTCTTCCTTCCTTCGTCCAGTACAAGGCTAGAGTGGTGTCTGTTGCCCTCAGCAATTCCGAATGGAGAGTGGGTGTGCTTTAGTCTGATGCACCAAGAGAGAAGAACTGAGATCCATTGGAACGAAGGCGATTTCAGACGAAATGGTTTACCCCAATATACATTGAATAGCTGCCAGGATCTCCGCCCAGAATGGTTCAATGCAGGTGACAATTCAGCCAAATCCCATCAAACCAGTTTGAAATTACCTAAAGTGCCACAGCCCCTCCAACACAAGGTATGCGTGATGAGATAATTTATTCAGCTTCGGTGGACTAAGACACCCAGCAAATATTATCGGTATCAGTATCATTAATCTTTATTTCGGCCCGTAGGGCCATAAAAGCACAGGAAGAATAAATACAGTACATTGCATACAACTTGCAGATAATATCCCTTGATAAAAAATATAGATTTCCAGTTTAAAGTTTTAGGTTGGCGAGATCGACTCCTCTACTCGACCACCTGGGGATAGTTGTACAGTATACACACAACAACAGCCTTTACATTTACCGCAAAATAGAGATCGACAAAGTGCACGTGCAAATACAAAGGGGTAAGTTTAGGAAAGGATCTTCACTCAAATATGGTCTCCTTGGCGGGTACAAAAGCAATGCCTTGAGCAGCATAGGGTCAATTTATGATGTTTAAAAAACATATGTTAGCAGTGTCAAGATAAAAGTGTAAACATTACAAAATTCAGAGGAGCCACCGACTTGGCTTCCAGTTCCTGGGATCTAAATAGCGCATAAACAAAGCTTCAGCTACAGTGGGGTTGTTGCTTGGAAGTGGGACCATACGGGCTAATGTGCCTAGACAGGGCACAAGTAATACAGGGGTTGATGCTATTTACACACAACAAGTTTAAAATAAGACAATACAAAAAGGCAACATTTTGTGGAACACTTGAGGATTAAAATAGTACTAAACATAAGAATCGATCATTGGTTTCATTCATTTTTAAAAGAAAGAGAGAGCTAAGCCCTGTTAACATAGTAAGAAGTAGTAGACTGGGCAGAGCTATGAGCTCTTCTTTAAAATAGCTCTGCGAGTAGACCACACAGAGAATAGAAAGTGCAAAATAGAATACACAATGCGTCCATTGGGGCGTAGGGGTGTAGCCCCACTAAGCCCCATGGACCCACCGCGTCGCCACTAAACCACATACAATTTTTTTTTAAAAATCGCGCTACCTGCCGGCCGGGAATCCGAGAGACACCCGACTTTCCCGGAGTGCGCGGGGGGGGGGGGGGCCTGATGGGCCTGCTAAAGCTGCGCATGTCGACTTTTGGGCACAAACATGCCCGCGCATGAGCAGATTGTTTCCCCCCTGATTTTTCCTTTAGAGAGAGGACATGGGGGCGGGCGGCAGCCCCCGGAGTTGTACAGGGCGACTGGGCGAGCAGTTATGGTGCCCCCCCCAGCCAATCCTGGCTGGGGGGCACCATACAGCGCCAGGATTGGCTGGTCAATACCTAGCTCGGGTACATAACCCCCTGTCTGGGGGGCCAGAGCTCTCTCCCTCCCTCGTACTGCGGCCTCTGTTTGTTTATGGGGTTCGTTTGATGGAAGACTTGACCTCAGACCTGACCTGACCGGACCCAGGAAGGAATACTTGAGGGCGACACTGCAACAGTCAAGTCCCGAAGGAACTGCTCAGCCAGGGAGACCCGGCGTTCACACCAGCTCAGGTATGATCAGAGTGCTATGAAGGAACATTGTTTACTAAACGGGTTCACTGTAGTAGTGTAGTGTACACGGAAAGTGAAACCCGACCTTGAGAAATATAGATGCCGAGTGATTTTTATTTATTAAATTATGCCGCAGTAGCAATCGTCAGTTAGGCAGCACAGGTTTGCTTATGAAATGTGGTGATAGAAAAGTAAATACCTGATTAACTCATTAAAGAAACACTATAGGAAGTAACGTCGTTATGCACGCGCTTGGAATGGCGGTTTTTGGCGCGCTGCTACAAATGAGTGTAGCTTTGTCGGCCATCTAACTGCTAATGAATCGTTTTGCTGCCCTTATTTAGACTCGTTTTGCTGGCCCTTCTGCCCTCATTTACACTCGTTTTGCTGCCCTTCTGCAACTCGTTTTGCTGCCCTTCTGCCCTCATTTACACTCGTTTTGCTGCCCTTCTGCAACATTTGTGTTTGTCAGTGTTACATGCAATGTTTATTCCCCACGATCCCCACTACTTTATGAATGATGGATGCAGGATGGATGAGTGGATGGATGGATGGGTGGGTGGGTGCATGAATGAATGATGGATGCAGGATGGATGAGGGATGGATGGGTGCATGAATGAATGATGGATGCAGGGTGGGTGGGTGGATGGATGGGTGGGTGGATGGATGGATGGGTGGATGGGTGGGTGGGTGGGTGGGTGGGTGGGTGGGTGGGTGGATGGATGGATGCATGAATGAACGATGGATGCAGGATGGATGCAGGATGGATGGGTGGATGCATGAATTATTATTATATTTCTTATATAGCGCCAGAATCGACGGATGCAGGATGGATGCAGAATTGGTGGATGGATGGGTGTATGCATGAATGAATGATGGATGCAGGATGGATGGGTGGGTGGATGCATGAATAAATGATGGATGCAGGATGGATGCAGGTGGATGGGTGGGTGGATGGATGCAGGATGGGTGGATGGATGGGTGGATGCATGAATGATGGATGCAGGATGGATGGGTGGATGGATGGGTGAATGCATGAATGAATGATGGATGCAAGATGGATGGGTGGATGCATGAATGAAAGATGGATGCAGGATGGATGGGTGGGTGGATGCATGAATGAATGATGAATGCAGGATGGATAGGTGGGTTGGTGGGTGGGTGGGTGGATGGATGGATGGGTGGATGCATGAATGAATGAATGATGGATGATGGATGGATGGGTGGGTGGATGGATGGATGGGTGGATGCATGAATGGATGCAGGATGGATGATGGGTGGATGGATGGGTGGATGCATGAATGAATGATGTATGGATGCAGGATGGGTGGGTGGGTGGATGGATGGGTGGATGCATGAATGGATGCAAGGTGGTTCCGGCTCGCTTGCTGCGCTCGCTCGCTGCGGTGCAATATGCAAATTAGTTTACGCCCCACCACTTTCAAATGTCACTAGCCGCCCCTGTTTAAGTAACCTAAAAACCTTGCAACAATGCCTGGATTCCAGGTTCCTACATAGCTGTAGCAGCCAACGAGTCCTTCCCTCCTATAGCCTTAGCAGAAAAATAACATATGTACTTCAGTCTCATCTGCGTTTTCGCACACTGGGCAGACTGGACTGGGGGCACCCACCCACTTATTAGTAAATGAACATAGCGGGAGCACCCCCATTGAATTGAAGGAATAACTTCTTTGCAAGGAGCAGCTAAATATCGTCCGGAACCGATTCTAGGCTATATTCGGCATTAACTTCCAGAAACATGAGGGTAAAACGACCATGAATGGGCCCCCTCCATAGCTGGGTCAGTTTGTATTCTCTATAGCTCGCTAGAAGAACCTTTCTAGGGGTGACAAGGCAGGCTTCTTCTGGAGTGTTCCACAGATTGCCCCTCCCCATGGCCTCGCAGGTGTTCCCAATATATACCAGCCATGGGAGTTTTCCAGCACCATGGAGGCCCATAATTTATCTCAGCTCGTCCCTGTACGGGATCAGTTCGGGAGTGCTCCAAAGACATCGCCAAAATAAGAATGGTCTGAGAGCTACTTCATCTGCAATAGGCCTGATCCCAAGGTCCATTCTAAGGGGGGTTAGTGGGGAGCTAGAAGGGAGGCCCAGAAATTGCCTAGCGAAGGCATTCTCTGTGACTGATAGAGAACCTAATGAACAGTGGCCCCAAATTTCAGCTGCATAAAGCGCGGCACTCCTAGCCGGCACCTTATAGAGTTCTACTGCAGGGCCAACCAGTTTATGAGTGCAGCTCTTGTATGCCTTAGAGATACCCCGCTGTCTGGGCCAACTTCAAACTTGCTTTCTTTTTGTTTGTGCCACCCAGTCCATTTTCTCAGAGGGCATAATCCCCAGGTACTCAAAGATAGATACCCTCTCTAGCACCCTTCCTTTTAAACAGGTATTTGGGCGTGTGCTATTATCTTAAAGTGTACCTCCCTGCTGAGGAGACTACCACAATCGTGGACGATAACCTGCTTTAGTATCTTCCACTGTGTCTCCATTACCTCCCTAGCTAATATCCTGTTCCTTCTGTTTCTTTAAGAGTGGGTTGGGGAGAGAAAACTCAAGAAAAAGGTTAATTAAGGCAGAAATTATATCCTTTGAGCCAGTTGCTAATTTTTTTGCCTCGGTGAGGTTACAGATGGCCACCTCTTTAACAATAGGGTTCATCACCCAGTATCTTGCATGGGTATAATGGAATCTTTCTGCCTCACCCAATTTAAAGACTCATTTACACGTACCAAAGGACTGAGACTGTTGTGTGTTTATCTGGGAACCATAATCAATATTACCTTTTTATGCCCGTACACGACTATACTTGATAATATCCATATAATGGCATAAGAACCAGATCCATATTTTAGTAAATCGCCCTTGCAATCCAAAGCACGGCAAAAGCTACTTCCTTAGATTCCTAGAAAGCACAACCAGTTCTTTCAACATACCAAACCTCTAGCAACCTGGGAAATCCCTGTTAGCTTTGTTTTGATTTCGTCCTAGAACTCCTGCGAAGCACTGTAAGAACGGCCAGTTCTTAGTGACATCTTTATTGACGTCTTATGTCCAACCTTACGTCAAACCCGGCACCTTTCAGGTATAAATATGCCAACGTTGCCTTAAGCAAACACACAGTGGTGAATTCTGGAGCAGTGCAGCTGTCTACTTGCAGAGAGCTCAGCAGATGCGAGAAGCCCACGGACGCTGCCCCTCCTCTTTTGACGCGCTGAGAAAGACACTGTCTTTTCTCCTGCCGAGAACATCCAGCTACGGCGTTTCCAGCCTACCCTTGCGGGTGACTGGGATATCGAGTCCTGAGAGGGAGATACCAGACCTCCTACATTCTATTCCCAAGGTACAGTGCTGACTAAACCATTAGAGAGAATTCTTGAACAGATTCTTGGCAAAAACCTACTTAACTTAAACTGCTCCTTACTTACTCCTTCCCAGTATTAGGCTTAGGTCAGGTACACCGGGGTAGGCATAGTTTAGGAGCACATTAGCCAATGTATATATGTATGTATATATTTTATCAATTTTAAAGTATCTTATGGCTAAGAAACCGTATCAATGCTTTTACAGTATTATTTCATAATACTCCTTTTACCATACGTACTTTACTTTATATTAAGTATTGCAATTGTGGCAATTCATTTTTCTTGCATGAGAAGAAAGACTGCTCAATAAATAATATATTTTATTGAAAACGCCGGTCTCTCTCTTCTCTGCACTCTGGTGAAACTAAGAACGCATGTCTGACTGAGTGAAATAACGGTCTATTGTTTCACACGACTCTAGAGATTGACTCTTATTCTGAGGGAGCAAAGTTGTCATGTTTATGCGGTTGTCGGAAGCTGAATCCCTTCTTGTCTGAGCCAGGGAAGCTGATCCCTTCCTATTCATTCAAGAAAGTTACCAGTGACCTCTGAGCTAGCTGGCGCAAACCTAAATTAAGTCTAACATAGTCAGTAGAGACCTAGAAGACCTCAGTCCTACGTCTACACTGCTGTTTATGTTATTCCAATGCGCAGGGCCTATAGGGAAAATAGGAACTACACTACATGGCGCCCAAAGTCTGGTAAGGCGATAAAACTAACGCAAGACGTTAGAGTAACTCCGTCGTGCGTTTTCGCACAGACCCTTTTTCCCGTAAATACTCCAATAGACGTCTGGAGTGGGTGAAAGGTTAAAATCTGCCGGAACTTAGTAGGAAGAGATTCCTATGTAGAGTTTCTGGTATAGTCAACGTTGAAGGATACAGTGTTCCAAAATATTGTGCACCTAATCTTTTGTTTCCTTGAAATCTGATCTGCAAACAAAAAACCTTTCTGACAGTAAAATGTCAGACAACGAAGACGACAGGGAGGCATTGAGATTAGCAAATCAACTCCTAGAGGATGACACAAGTCTCCTACAGAATGACCGGAATGCTATCCTTATTCCGGTCAACATAAGAAGAACTATAACTATAAAACTTATAGAAAACGGACTGACAGCATGAGGTGGTACAGTCATTTTCGTGATAGAGGCACACGAATATCGGCAGACAGAGGTATTCTATTCATGGATAAACTTTCCAGCGGCAAACGCTACAACACACGAATTCCACTATTACAAAATAGAGGAACCTCCGGAAGAATACACTCCTTTCGAGGAGATTGAAATCCCATTAAAATACCAAGAGCACCTGCTCTGGTTTAAAGGCGCCCTAAAACATAATGATCACATCACCAGGCTCGGTCCACTAGGTAGACCAGGAGCAACGTGGCCGGTCCTAGCCAGCTACACACCACATCCTGACATTGAAAAAATGTCAGACAAGGAACTTTTAGCACAGCTAAAATTACTAATTAAAATTCACAGACAGTTAGTCCAATATGTAATGCGGACTGCAACAGTCCAACCAGCTGTTAATATTCCACAGCTGACCCCTCATCAGGGGAACACGAATAAAATTACACCACAGAACATACAATCATGTCTAGGAAAAACACCCGCAAAACGGGAACAAATTCCATTCTGGCTGGCACAGAAAATAACTCAAATAGAGGCAGTATTCCCGAATACTACCCCTATTGAGAAACACAGGATTCTGACCATCTGCCTTCCAATGGGGGTCGCACCACATGTGGAGGACTGTGACACTTGGGGCACAGTCTTTGCTTCCATTTACACTAAAACACATGGTGTTCCGTCTCTGGCGGTAATACCAGATGTGCTAAAACAAATTCAGAATCAATACGGTCCAGAACCTGCTTTAACTCTTGGTATGAAATTACTGAAAGACTTCAAGCAGGTCTCGGCTATAATATTAGCCAACATAAAAGGAGAAGCAGCATCTGTGGCGATCCGCCAAAAATTGAAAGAAAGAGATATAACAGATCAACCAATTGAACTTGCCAGAATCATAGAAAAATCCTATGAAGAACTAGGTAGAGATAGTTTGGGTGGGAAACCGGTAAAACCCCAACTACTTGAAAATCCAGAAAAGATATTTATTAAAAATAATCAAAACACTCCAAAAAAGAGCTGGGATGGAAATAAACAATCCAGTCCCAAAGAAAAAAGATTCCAGTCCAGAGGAAGGTCTCCTCGGCGGAGGGAAAGAACTCCGAACCGAGAACACCAGTCTCCCCAGAGGGAGCCCTCTGAGAAAAGATATAACCTTAGAAATAGGGATAACTTGAAAAAGCCTGATAGATATCAAAGTAATGATACACGTCCCTCTTGATCTTTTTCGCAGAAATCGGAAAGAAGAGGACGGTCAGAACAAAGGGAAGAGCACACCAAGTCCAAAGACAAGGAACCTGCTCAAAGTAAAAAATTACAATTTCCAAGAAAGAAGGTAGCCAGTATTAAGGTAGCCAGTATTAAAGTAATCGAACATGCCGAGAATACTGAGGACACCGCTGAAAAACGGAGAGTGGGCACAGACAATGCTAGACAGCGCAGCAGAAATCAGCATAGCTCGCAAGATCCTGATGAATCATCTGGAGACAGTGGACACGAATGAATACATTCAAGTGGAAACTGCAGATACCAGAGTTAGCAAACCTCACAAAATATACGAAATAACACTGCGTATAGAGGGAGATAAGACTAGGAAAATAAGGGGTCTGTTTTGGGATAACCTCTCAAAAGGCTATGACATCCTATTAGCTGAAAAGGACTGGCCACCAGAGTTTGGCAGGGAGTGCCCTCATGGCGAAGAAATGATTATGCCTGCCTTCTCAAATCATATTCCAATTCATAGAAAATATATATATGCTAGAAAATGGGCAGTAGCCCAAGCACCTGCATTATATAAGAATCATGTAGGATGGGATGAGGACTCTCCTCCTCACAAAATCCAGTTAAAATGTCAACCAACTGCACAAAGGCAGTACCCAATTAAACAAGAAGCTAAAAAACAGGTCAGGGAGATTTTAGATCAACTTGAATACCAAGGGGTGATTGAAACATGCACCTCTCAAATGAACAATCCTTTTTTTTTCTGTCTCCAAACCAGACGATTCATATCGTCTAGTCTTGGACTACAGACACCTTAACTCATGTTGCAAAACATTTGCAGTACAAAATTCGCACAGTGCGGCACTGATGAATAACCTAGTTCGCAAAAAATACAAAACAACATTACACATTTCTAATGGATTCTTTTGTCAAAACATTGCACCCGAAAGCAGGTATTTAACCACTTTCTCAATAATGGGGTAACAGAAAAATTTCTGTCGACTCCCACAGGGATTCGAGAATAGCCCAGGATTATTCTCAGCTAGAGTAACAGAGTTACTACAAATGTATGATGATGAGGCATTATCTTATGTCGATGACATCTATCTCACAGACGACGACTTGGATACTCACTTGAAAAGAGTGAACACCATAATACTTGGGTTCGCGGCAGAGGGTTATATATTCAACTTTAAAAAGTCACGAATTGTTCCGCTACCTCCAGCTGCGGCATGCCCTCACCCCGAGCATCGCCGGCCTCGACTCCTTGCCGGAGTTTAGCCCGGTTGAGGCTAAAGTGTTCATGGGGGACCTGGGGGACAGGAAGGTCTCTAGGATTTATCAGACACTTGTTATCCATTGCTTCTCCACCCTACACTCCCTTCGGGAGACGTGGGAAGTGGACGTGGGCCCCCTTGATGAGGACGATTGGAGGGAGGCGCTGGAGTCCCCACGCGGAACCGCCATTGCAGTCCGGCTCCGGCTAATTCAATTTAAATACTTGCACCGCGCTTATTATACGCGTGAACGATTGTGGAAGGCTGGTTTGATTGCATGCCCGGAATGCCTGCGCTGTGGGGTGGTGCCTGGCTCCTTAATGCACACGGTGTGGTCGTGTGGCCGGCTGACTGGGTTCTGGAGGGGTGTGTGGAGTTGCCTGGCTGAGGTCCTGGGCTGGGACCTTCCTCGTACCCACCGGTTGGGCCTACTGCACATAATGGAAGGGATTGGGGGCAACATATATAAGCGCCATTTGTTGCTATTGGGGCTGGTCGTGGCTAAGCGGGACCTGGCCCGGAAGTCAGTGAGGGCCCCCCCCCTGTCTGCATGGAAGGCTGGGCTGGATTATTTTATGGGGCTGGAGAGGCCGATCTTTGAGGCGAGGGGCTGCCCGCGCAAACACTACAAAATCTGGAAGCGTTGGGCCGACTACCGTGGTCTGTCCTTGGACCCCCCGGCGGAGCAGGAGGAGGACATTTGATCACAGTGACAATTTTGGCCTGAAGCGGCAACGCCCTGGGGGCATTACACCTGCTTATTATTTTTTCTTTCTCTATTGCTTTCTATGCACGTGTGGTGGGGGGATTGTGGGGGTGTTCAGAGTGGGGGGGGGGGGGGGGGGTAGAGTTGTGGGTTAGGGTAGGTTGCCGGGGAGTTTCTATACTGAGCCTATTCTGAGTCTGCTCTATCATTTGCGGCCTATGTAATTGCTATATTGATATTGTGGTGGTGATCTCGGTGTGTGGAGATGCCACATTCTTGATGCTCATTTGCTCAATAAAATCGGTTGTGAAAAAAAAAGTCACAAATTGCCCATCTGACGATCCTGTTTTTAGGATACGAGTTATCAAGTGAAGGAAAAAGCCTAGCAGACAACTTTTTAGAGAAGTGCGCTGTACTCCAAGCACCAAAAACGCTGAAGAACTTACAATCAATACTAGGCTTCCCGAATTTCGGAAGAACTTATATTCAAAATTATTCGGATAGGGTTAAACCTCTCTACGAATTAATAAAACCTGATTTCAAACCAGTAAATTGGACTCAGAAACACAGAAATTTTGAGATCATTGCAAACAGACATGTTAGCTAAAACAAAATTGTAAACACGTGACAATACACGCAACCTTGTAATCCGAGTCATCCCAGGAAGATGCGGATTCACATACCTGACCTCTAATGAGGGAGAAACGGTACCAATAGCATACAAATCACATTTGTACACACAAACAGAAAAAACATTCAGTCTTCAAGAAAATACTGTGAAGGCGGTACAGACTGCCATAGCAAAAGAAAGAGCCCTAGCCCAAGGCAAAAGGATAACTGTTTTTACAGCAGAATCAGCCTTTGAGGCGTTATTCAGCCCAGTTAATCTAAAAACGGTGGCACTAGATCCTAAATGAATACAGTGGAAAATTCTCTTGCGGCAGAAGACGTGACATACTATTTTGTCCGGGACATGAAAAAACGGAATGATTTGAAATATGAAGAAGAATATCCTCTGCCAATCGAAATTCTGCCTCTCCAACAGTACTCTTGCATAATCTATACAGACAGATTTGTACAACATTATTATTATGATTTAAGAAGCTTATAAAGCGCAAGCTACCCCCGGAGGGGGTGTCCCGGCGCTACAGATTACACGCTAGAAGAAAAGAGATAGCTGCTTTATGAAGTGGTGAACAGCCAAGTTTTGAGTTTGCGTCGGAACACAAGCTCCGACTCAATGAACCTAAGATCCAGTGGAAGGCTGTTCCAAAGTTTAGCAGTAACTACTCCGAACGCTCTACCCCCGCTCCTGACACGGCAAAATCTGGGTACCACCAGGAGACGTAGGCTGTTCGATCTCAACGATCTGACAGATAGAGATAGTTTGAGTCTCTTACTCATGTAAACCGGGCCTAACCCGTTGAGAGCACGGAAGGCGAGGATCAAAGCTTTGAACTGGATGCGGCGGGAGATGGGGAGCCAGTACAGTTTTTTCCGGTAGAATGCTACCGAGTGGCGGAAAGGAATATTTCTGATCAGTCTTGCAGCTGCGTTTTGCACAACTTGTAACCGTTCAATAAGGTAAAGGGGAGCGCCGGCATAAAGACTGTTGGCATAATCTAAATGCGACGTGATCAGGGCATGGACAATGGTCTTACGGGAGTCCAAAGGGAGGTAAGGAAAGATCTTCCTGATCATGCGTAGTTTGCCGAAGCAGGCTGATGTGACCTTGTTGATCTGGGCTTTACAAGACAGGGCATTATCAAATTGGAAGCCCAGGTTACGAGCTGTCTGGACTGGGATCGGAGGGGGATTCAATACTGTTGGCCACCACAGAGTAGCGGGAAGTGCCGTTTTTTGGTTAAAAAATAAAACCTCAGTTTTGTCAGTGTTCAATACTAGGTGGATAGAGGCCATCCAGGAGCAAATGTTACTAAGGCAGTTGCGAAAATTGGTAAAATTGGTGTCAGAGTGATCTCTAAATGAAAACACAAGCTGCGTATCATCAGCGTAAGAGATCACTCTGACCCCCCAAGACTCAACCACCCTAGCCAGCGGGACTAGGTAGACGTTAAAAAAAAAAAAAAAGAGGGCTCAGGGCAGAGCCCTGGGGCATTCCACACAAAAGAGGTTTACCCACTGATTCAAAGGGCCGAAGAAATACCTTCTGCGTCCGCCCTGTAAGGAACGATCTGATCCAAGTCAGTACAGTGCCTCCAATTCCCAACTGCCGTAAGCGGTCCAGTAGTATTTCGTGGGACACTGTGTCGAAAGCGGCGGACAGGTCGAGGAGGACCAACATGGCCTCCTCGCCCCTGTCCACACACTCACGAATAGTCTCTGATACCTCCAGAAGCGCGGTCTCAGTGCTATAGCTGGTTCTAAATCCCGATTGGGAATCATGTAGCAACTGGTTGGCTTCTAAATAGTGAGCCAGTTGCCTCTGAGCCGCCTTTTCCAGGATCTTAGCTGGCTTTGGAAGAAGGGAAATCTTGCGGTAATTACAGAATTGTGAAGGATCCGCATCCGATTTTTTCAGGATAGGGACCAGCATAGCCTGTTTCCAAGCCAAGGGAAATTGACCCGAGCTTAGCGAAGAGTTCCAGATGGAGAGAAGAGGGCTGATTAAAACCGGGGCAAGATTGCCCATCACCTTAGCGGGAGCTGGATCCAGCGGTGACCCTGATTTACCTTGAATAAGTAATTTAGTGGCAGTCTCAGGAGTAAGCACTTTAAAGGAATTCAGCAAACATTTCTGAGAGTCAATATCAGCGGTCAGAGAGGGGGCAAAAACTGGTTCAAATGAGGAGGTTAACTTAATAATTTTATCCTGAAAAAAGTCAGAAAGCCTGTTACAAAGGGCCTGGCTAGGGGAACTCAGCCATCATGGCAGGAGGGTTAACAAAATCTTTCACTATCTTAAAAAGGATTTTGGTAGAATTCTCAGCATTCTTGATTAGCTGTGAAAAGTAGCCTCTCATCGTGGACCGTTTTAAGATTTGAAATTTGTTCAGGGCAGACTTATATATTGTTTTTTGACTCGGGATCATTTGAGTTCCCGCTGTTTACATTGACTCTTTTCCTCCCGCAGAGCGGGGGGAAACCAAGGAGCAGAGGGCCTAGATCTAGTGGAGATAATAGGGTTTAATGGGGAGATGACATCAATTGCAGCTGAAAGAGCGGAGTTGTATTTTGCCACTTCCTCGTTGAGGTCCATAGAAGGATCAAACTGATAGGAAAAGCAGGGATCAATGGCGTCACAAGTGACTTTATGCCATTTTCTCCCTATCTCTCCATTCAGACTAGAAGGAGGGGGGAGAGGGATGGTAAGTTCGAAAGGAAGAAGGAAATGGTCCGACCAGGTAAGGGGAAGTGAAGGGAGGGAGAGAATACCCGGATGGTTGGTGAATATCAGGTCGAGAGTATGACCTGCTGTGTGAGTCGGGCCCTTAACTAATTGGGACAAAGTTAGTCCTTGCAAGGTTTCAATTAAAAGAGACGCTTGTGTGCAGGAGGGATTGCCAACATGTAGGTTAAAATCTCCTAACACCGTGAAATAAGCGTGTCTAAGGGAAAGATCGGCTATCGTGTGCAACAGGGTGGCAAGTGATGAAGTTGAAGCAGTGGGGGGGGTTATATACCAGAATAATGGTGGCCGAGTCCAAGATCGTATAATACATGGCTTCGATATGTCCTAAATTAGTGAGTTTCTTGACAGTCAAATTAAGATGAGACTTTAATATAACGGCAAGGCCCCCTCCCGTTTTATCGTTGTCACGATTGATACCCACCAGTCGATAGCCGGAGGGAGTGGCCAAGTGTATATCGGGTTTGGACGTATCTTTAATCCAAGTTTCCGTGAGAAATAGAATGTCCCAGGCCTGAGTGTCAAGTGATAACCATATCTCACTGGGGTGACGAGGCAGGGAGCGACAGTTGACTAGAGCCGCCTTTATCAACCTAGGGGGACTCTGGGATTTACATTACATTACAATGTAGATGATAACTCCTACAATGCAGCCTGCGCGATTGTTAAAGGTCGCTGGCTCTGCGGTAAATTCACACCAAAAATAACAAAAACTGAATCACTGAGAAACTATTCGGCTCAGCGAGCTGAAATCAGATCTTTAAAGATGGCGCTTGAGAATGCTGATCGTGAATTCCGGACACTAATAGTGTGTGATTCGCATTCCTGCGTCAAATCTTACAATAATGATTTGCAGAAATGGGTTCAAAACGGTTACAAAGATGACACAGGTGCCACAATCAAGCATAAATTGCTTTGGGAACAGGTAGTTCTTTTACAGAAAGAACTACAAATGACTCACGTGATACACACATTGAGTCATCAACGTGATGGTGTTCACGTTGCAGGGAATTCAGTGGCTAATGCAGCCACATCTGAAGCAACTCAACCGGCTTCCGTAGCCACAAAAAAGCATTCAGAAAAATACATAGACGGGGAAACCATGCTGGAGGTAAAAACGTCTTCAAAAGGCAACTGTGCAGCACTACCCGTGAACTATCCACTCAATTATACATACATAATTGATGCAAACTCCGTTCCTTTTGCTCGAATCCCTGGACTGGGGAAAAGGAGAATCTTCTTACTAGAAGACGCACATATGGGGTTGGGCTTAAGGCACCAAGAAATCCTGAAATCTCTGATGGAACTACAGGCGGAGTACTGGTGGCCGAGAATGCATGTAGATATCTACTATTTTGCAAAGAATTGCAAGGACTGAAACAGAGATCACAGTTTCGAACCAGTACAACCTGTAGATCACATACCACTGTTAGAAAGCATGAGGCTATCTATAGCACAGAAATCCAGTCAGAGAAATGCTGCCCCATAAAAATTTAAGACTAGATACACTAAAAATGTAGAACACCAGCACTTGGCTGACGCCAGAACTGTTATAAAAGATTTGCGAGTCTTTATCGGCACATACGCAATTGCCATGCTTCATTCTGACCAGGGTCCTGCTTTTAGCTCTCGAGCTTGAAATGAAATGAAATGAAATGAAAACAATATTTAATAAAGCGCACTGCTGCCAAGCGGCTTCCTGGCGCTGGGGGACCTGGGTCAGAACTCACAGAGGGGGACACAAGGGAACCTAAGAAGGGAAAGCCAAAGAAAAAAGAAAAGTTTTTAAGGCTTTACGGAAATGGCTAAGAATAGGAATGGAGCGAAGATGAAGTGGGAGACTATTCCAGAACTGGGGAGCCAAGACGGAAAGACGAGTGCCCCCGGATCTGGATTTGCGGAAGCGGGGAATGTGAAGAAGGGAGAGAGAGGAAGACCGGAGGGTGCGACTGGGAACATAGGAAGAAATGAGGGAAGTGATGTAAGCAGGGGCAGAGCGAGAGTGGGCACGAAAGGCAAAGCAAGCTAGTTTGAAAAGGGATCTGAAGCGGATGGGGAGCCAGTGAAGGGATTTCAAAGCCGGGGTGATGTGAGAGGATTTGGGGAGGGAGAGAATGAGACGGGCAGCTTGGTTTTGAATGGCCTGTAAACGTCGGGATTCGTGGGAGGGGATGCCCACGTACAGGCCATTGCCATAGTCGAGGCGAGAGATGACTAAAGCCAAGACTATGGTTTTAAGTGCGTCGATGGTGAAAAAACGAGAAATTTTCCAAATAAGACGGAGAGAAAGAAAACATGAAGACACAACAGAGCTGATCTGGCTGTGCATGGTTAAGTCAGAGCTGACTTTAATACCAAGGGTACGAACAGAGGAAGAGGGCGTGGGGGGGGCCAATGTGCAGGGGACCAAGGGTTAGAAGGGCCACCCCGTGAGGACAAGTTCCGTCTTATCGGGGTTGAGCTTAAGATGGTTGGCGCTCATCCACTCAGAGATAAAAATAAGGGTGGAACTGAACTTGGGAATAGAATCGGGAGAAGAAGACAGATCAAAGACAAGCTGGAGGTCATCTGCGTAATTATATACAGAGCGCCCCGCTTGAGAAGAGAAGACACAAGGGGACAGATGTACAGATTAAAGAGGAGAGGGGAAAGAGAGGAGCCCTGAGGAACACCACAGGTGACCGGACAGGAGGGGGCAGAGAAACCAGAGAGATGAACGACCTGATGCCTATCCTGAAGAAAGGATGCTAGCCAGGAGAAGGCTGCGCCCCGAATGCCCGCTGCGCAGACACGGTCGAGAAGAATGGAATGGTCCACCGTGTCAAACGCAGCGGACAAGTCGAGAAGCACCAAGGCTTGGGGAGGTTAACATCTGCCTTGCCCTTGAGTTCATCCAAGACCGCGAGAACCACCGCTTCTGTAGAATGGCCAGGGCGGAAGCCCGCCTGGTGGGAAGCTAAAAGGCCATTGTCCTCGATGTATGAGGAGAGGCAGGAGGTGACGTGGGTCTCTAGGATCTTACCCAAGTAGGGGAGAAGGGAAATGGGACGGAAATTAGCGGGGAGGGAAGGATCTAGACCAGGTTTTTTTAGAATAGGGAAAACAACAGCTGATTTAAAGGAAGAGGGGACAGCACCGGAGGCCAATGAGGAGTTGAGAAGAGTGAGGGGAGGACCAGGACAACTAGTGAAAAGGGTTTTGAGGATACGCGCAGGAGCGCCGTCCAAAGGAGAACCAGATTTAACTTTAGACAGGTAGTTGTGAAACAAGTCAGGGGAGATAGGGGGGAAGGTGTCGAGGGAAGAGGAAGGGGGAGTGGCAGGGCTGGTGAGGATAGGCTGAGGCACAGTAGGAATGTTAGCTTTAATTTTCGCAATCTTGTCGATAAAAAAGTTATTGAGTGAAAGACAGAAAGGTTGGGAGGGAACCAAGCCGGGGGAGGAGCGATCAGAAGTGGCAAGATTGCGGACCAAAGAGAAGATTTCGCGGGGTTTATTCACGGAGAGCGATACTCTCTCTGTGAAATAAGAGGTTTTGGCATTAAGGACTGCTTTTTTGTAGTTGGTAAGGAGTTGTCTGTACTGAACGCGCAGAGGAGGGGAATACTGACGTCTCCAGAGGCGTTCCGCCCGCCTGAGATCAAGTTTTAGTGCTTTGAGCTCATAAGCTTAGCTTATAAGGAGGCCATGACCAGCATGGGCATTGGGTTGCGGTACTCTTGTCCTTTCCATCCTGAGGGAAACGGGGTTGTGGAAAGAAAAAACCGAGACATAAAGCAATCTATAACGGCAAAGGTATTAGGTTCGGGTGATGGGTGGGTCCAGCATTTAACAAGTGTCCAACGTAGTCTTAATAATCTGCCAAGAAATTCTTTAAACGGTTTCAGCCCGTACGAACTTTTGTTCGGAACAAGAATGTATGTTCAGGACTTAGATAGTCATGCTTCAGTGGTAGAAGATAAGAAAAAATGCTTTGACATCAAAGATCGTTTGGCTGTTTTACAGGACTTAAATGAGACAAGAAAAGCCCTGAGCAACGTAAAATTAAAACCGCAGCAAACAACCACTGAAGATACACCACCTGTCCCAGCAAGACCTCCTGTCTGGATTCCAAAGATTGGGGATCTGGTCAGAGAAAAGATCGCGGTGAAGAAAGAATTTGGGCCTTCTTACAGAAAAGCAGTACCTGTCTTAGCTGTCAACGGAACAAGATCAGTTGTACTACCGCCCCTTGCTGGTAAAAAGGAGAACCGAGTTGTATCCATCGACCTGGTAAAACCACAATCATGTGGCCAATAATAAGTAGCAGGCCCAGTGGACTCCCAAGAAATAGCAGAATACCCAAATTTGCTACAATCCAAGAGGTTCAAACTGAAAGACTAATCACATTTGATAAACCTGCAGTGAATAAAAAAAGGACTATGCAACAATGCCATGGAACTTGTACCTCTTGAAACTCAAATTGAAACAGTTCGTCAAGAAACACCAGTCTACAATGAGGTAGCCTCAGAATGTGCTGATGAAAGACAAATTGGAAAAACAATCCCGACAATTGACAGAATTGCATCTGGCTACTTCATCAATTTCGATAACTTCTCTGAAGACCCAAGCGAACCAGAAGTAACGCCAGCAACAACATTTTTTAAAGACAAAGCCAAAGAACTCTGTCATCAACTCAAAGAAACATATCTGGTTTCCCCATGGATTGAATTCTGGATTGTGCTAGGGGTATTTTTCCTCCTGCTTTGGCTCATCATGGTCCTTTGTTTGGGAAAATTCATTGAGGGAAAATACAGTACAATGGACACAGCAAGTCAGAACATCAACTTAGTTCTAAAGCCACACAGGTCATCTCACATCGAGAAAAGAGAACTGTCATCAGTGAATGTCACAGCCATTCCAATACCCGGCGGGGTAGTTTGGGACAAAACAGATTACGAAATATATGGACCGGTCGAACTGTTGAAATATCCACATCAGTTTAAGGTTTCATTAAGTGACTTTGTAAAACCAAGTACATTCTCTGATGATTGGGACTTTGAAAGCATTAATAATATGATGTCAGATCTAGTATTATCAGCAAAATTTACAGAACATGATTATTTACAGGGGTCATCGAACTATGACCAGATGTATTGCTATAACCATTATCCACACCACTATTTGCATAAATCTGCACAATCTAGAAATGTTTTTAAATATAATCAATTGGAAACATTGTGCAAAACCACCCAAAAGCAGCTCAAAAACATTTTATGAGAAATTTCCATACTTCTCAGGGTTTAACACAAGTGATGCAGAAACATTTTATTATATACTGTTAGATAAAACAGGGACAAAAAACATGCTGACAAATACTAAACTGATTTATTCGGAAATGTTTTATGAAAAAATTATTACTTTTGGTTTTGATATCTGGAAAAATAACATTGAAACAAAAACTATCTGGGGTACAAAGGAATGGCAGGTACAAGGCCTAGAAGCTTTCTTTCGAGCCTGCATGATCCCAGAACAAATAATGTTCCTGAATGACACAATTCAACAGACTACCTGCCTTGGCCTAGCCAAGATAAGACTTAAACCAACCGTCTATTCCAAAGCCAATACCTGATAATACAAGCACAGATATTGAGATAGATATATCCAAAATTTTACATCAAAATAGAACGCATCCTGATTGGAAAAAGTGGTTAATCTGGCCAACAGACACAAATAAATGTCCAGATAGATTCCTGAACAAAATACAGGGGTTAAAAATGACCAGACCAGACCCTAGATACTCCCAGAGACAACATCCAGGGATAGTAACAACATACAGTGTAGGGAAACTATGCCTTGAATGGCTACAAACATCCACACTGGCAGAAATTAAGCAACACTTATCTTTACTTAAAGATGGTGCTTACTTGCGCGATTTTATAATGGGACCACGCAAACAGCGTCAAAAACGTTTCATAGCGGCCAGTATATACGCTACTTACAACGAGGCATGGAAAGTGACTCAAATTGAGACAGCAGAGAAAATACGAGAAATTGATCGTATTAATTTGGAAAAAATCACTTTCTGTTGTGGATAACGGGTTAATGACTCTGTCCTCCAGAATATATTCACTGGACTGTATTGTATCATCTGCAATCGATATAATAGATCAGGACTTACTAATGTTACAACATGGCCAGTCCCAGTTACGTTCTATTGTACATCTAGGCTGGACGTTGCAAAACCTGCATTCAGGCTATGTGCCATGGCGTTTAATCAACACAACGTCATTGTTTTCTATCTTTAACCTTACTGATAAACAAATCAGTTTGGCACCGAAAGGAGAAGACTATACAATCCTGAGCATTGAAAAACTTGAGAGATTCCCTTTGACAATGTCAGAAAGACCTGTCATTGAATGGATAATACACGGAATAATCACAATTCCGATAACAACTTTCCAATTTAAAAATTGCCAAGAGTATATACCAGCAGGCCAGTATGAAAGGTTGGGTAAAGGATACATTAAGTCATCATGGAAATTACCTTATACACACACATGTTATAGTGACAATAACAAAAATGTATTTCTTAGTGGTAATGTGTAAACAATCACTAAGCGGTATACTTTTCTTGCCAAGGTATTAACTTGCATGGGGCCTGTGAGGGGACTTCAAATAACCTTTCATGCCACCAGCATGGCACACCTGCAACACAGCAAGAGCCATTCTTTAGACAACTTTCTAACGGGAGTTACGTTCTAATAACGGACCACAGCTGTTGTGGCATGGTGCCAGGGAAAGCATATCTCGTAAGCGTTACTTCCATGGTCACTTGCTGTATGCAAGCATTGTATCCAAATGGCCCTGGAGACTCAGAGGCTCCGATTTGGCCTCCGTTAAATATCTCTTCTATGCGAATTGATACTTTAAGCAGAATGAAGTCTGTGCTTTTACAGACAACAGTGCCCATCACGTCATCAAAAGAGACGTATGATCTCCAAGTTGCAAGGACAACTGCAGAGATACATACACTTTTATCAACAAATTGCCCCGTGCATTTCGTAGAAATGTTAAGCCAAATCCTAAATATGTCAGATGCCAGTGATATCTCAAATGTATTTAAGACAATTTTTTCGGGACTGTTAACACCCTTCGAAGCAGTGCTGGGCATCTTTCCCAATTTTGTCCATTCAGTCTTTGGCGGCCTACCACTACTTTTGGGACTCGTAGCAGGAATATTATTCTTGACCCTTCTGCTCCGATATGGCAAGCCAAAACGCAGACATGACTCCAGCAACAATGGAAGAAACGATCCTAGCAATACGCTACCGGGACCGCATAACTAAAGTCCTTGGATTAGCCCGGCTATGAGATCTGAATATGACCTGGTTTCTTTCATTCAGACCTATATGGCAGAACTGCATCTTACCTGTGCTTCGATGTATGCTATGCGGAGAAGAATGCGTGTTAGACACCTGTCTTACACTACAATCAGCAGTACCAATGGATATCGATACTTTGCTAAGTCCTGTAACGGCTCATGCATCGTGTTGTCCCCAGCTTTTACCAATCCTGATGACGGCATTCGTTGAAACTTCTGCACTACGATTAGGTGGTGGCAGTGAAGCAAGAAATGAGAGCAACATCACCCAGGTACGACCTTCTGTGAGCATTGCTGATCCAGACACCGATGAATCATTCTCACGACTGCCAGGTTACAGCATTATCAAACTTGGTTGAACTCTCACCTAAATATGTAGACCAATTTTTTGCAAGTCTGTCTGAAACGATGTTCTCCCCTGAACAGAAACTATAACTTTCTAACTAAAAAGGAAACCAATCCGGCACGCAGCGTTCCCCAGAACTCTGAATTTGGCCTTCGGCTTTGATAAACAAAAGCTACTGAAAAACATTTAGATCTATTTTTTCCCCTGAAAAGAAATTATTTTTTCCACAAATTCCAATATATTTACTTTTTTTGACACTTGTACTCTGCTTACAGTAGAACTATTCAAAAAGAACAGAGCTTCTATTTTTAGTAGATCTAGAGACAATACATTACCTCAGCCTCTAGCACATTTAAAGCAACTGCATTTATATGTGATGAAATGGTCTTGACCTTTTTATTTTCTGTATTAAGAGCCATTTCATGTGTAATTTTCGCAAATCGTTCAGTTGATATATAAAAGCAATTTTTTCTGAATGATCATACTGCTTGAAAGCGTACAGTACCTATTATCATTTTCATATACACCATTTCGAATGCAAAATGTATTTTGGGGTGGGTTGAAATACACATGCACCTTTATTGCTTAGTTTTAGTAAACGATGGACATAAAATCGTGGAGTGGGTGTTGTGTGTTTATCTAGGAACCATAATCAATATTACCTTTTTATGCCCGTACATGACTATACTTGATAATATCCATATAATGACATAAGAACCAGATCCATATTTTAGTAAATCGCCCTTGCAGTCCAAAGCACGGCAAAAGCTACTTCCTTAGATTCCTAGAAAGCACAACAAGTTCTTTCAACATACCAAACCTCTAGCAACCTGGGAAATCCCGGTTAGCTTTGTTTTGATTTCGTCCTAGAACTCCTGTGAAGCACTGTAAGAACGGCCAGTTCTTAGTGACATCTTTGTTGACGTCTTATGTCCAACCTTACGTCAAACCCGGCACCTTTCAGGTATAAATATGCCAACGTTGCCTTAAGCAAACACACGGTGGTGAATTCTGGAGCAGAGCAGCTGTCTACTTGCAGAGAGCCCAGCAAATACAAGAAGCCCACGGACGCTGCCCCTCCTCTTTTTACGCGCTGAGAAAGACGCTGTCTTTTCTCCTGCCGAGAAAATCCAGCTCCGGCGTTTCCAGCCCACCCTTGCGGGTGACTGGGATATTGAGTCCTGAGAGGGATATACCAGACCTCCTACATTCTATTCCTAAGGTACAGTGCTGACTAAACCCTTAGAGAGAATTCTTGAACAGATTCTTGGCAAAAACCTACTTAACTTAAACTGCTACTTACTTACTCCTTCCCAGTATTAGGCTTAGGTCAGGTACACCGGGGTAGGCGTAGTTTAGAAGCACCAGTTGAGCACATTAGCCAATGTATATATGTATGTATATATTTTATCCATTTTAAAGTATCTTATGGCTAAGAAACCATATCAATGCTTTTACAGTATTATTTCATAATACTCCTTTTACTGTACGTACTTTACTTTATATTAAGTATTGCAATTGTGGCAATTCATTTCTCTTGCATGAGAAGAAAGACTGCTCAATAAATAATATCTTTTATTGAAAACGCCCGTCTCTCTCTTCTCTACACTCTGGTGAAACTAAGAACGCACGTCTGACTGATTGAAATAACGGTCTATTGTTTCACACGACTCTAGTGATTGACTCTTATTCTGAGGGAGCAAAGTTGTCATGTTTATGCGGTTGTCGGAAGCGGAATCCCTTCTTGTCTGAGCCAGGGAAGCTGATCCCTTCCTATTCATTCAAGAAAGTTTCCAGTGACCTCTGAGCTAGCTGGCGCAAACCTAAATTAAGTCTAACATAGTCAGTAGAGACCTAGAAGACCTCAGTCCTACGTCTACACTCCTGTGTTTGTTATTCCAATGCGCAGGGCACATAGGGAAAATAGGAACTACACTACAACTCTTAGCCCAGTGGAACATGTCTGGTATCATGAGGCGAACCCCCGGTTTCCATTTATCAAAACGGCCTGGTTTTATTTATATAAAGGCAGTGTTGTAATGGATAAGGTTTGTGATGAGGGGAGTGTACTTGTTGGATTTAAGGGTTTTGTTAAGGTGACCCAGACTGTTAGTGCTTTTAACAAATCAGCAGTAGCGGCCGCTCCATTAGGGTGACTAGTCTTGGCGGCGAGTCCAGGGGATGACACTGCTGGTGTGGGAGTGGTGGCCACTCCCTTTATTGCGCATGATGTGTTTGGCCGGCCAAACGCCTCATGCGCAGTAAAGCTCTCTACAGCCTCAGGTGCGAGGCTGGAGAGAGCAAGCACAGGCTCCCAGTCTGCCAGGGAGCGCAAGTTGCAGACGCTCAGGTCAATCCTGAAGCTGCTGTCATGCCAGAGCAGCTTCAGGATTGGCCTCAGGGCAGGCTGCGAGCCTGTGCCCAGCCTCAGAGCCAGAAGCAAGAAGATCCGATGCGCAGAAGGTGGCGGCAGCGTTATGGTAAGTTTATTTTAATTTTTGTATTTGTTTTTGTACCAAAACCCTCCCCATCTCCGTCCTCCAGTCCAGTCCAGTCCAGCCCAGCCCAGCCCAGCCCCCACTTTGGAAAGGGGATGGCCGCTACTGTAGATCAGTATCTCCTTAATTTGTTGTGCAATGTAGACAAGCCGGTTAGCGCTCCCCCTCCCTGCCCCTCCGATTAGTTTAGGTTGACACAGAACTCTAAACAAATCTTACTCCACTGCTTTGCCAGATGTATTAAAAAAAATATCTTTTTTAATCTCCATGCAGAATGCTCTAGGAAATAAAAACAGGGTTTGGAAATGGATAAGACTCAAGGAATTACATTCATTTTGATGATATTTATCCTGCCTAATCATGATAGAAAGAGAGGTGACCATCTCCTAAAGTTGTTGCAAAGGAACTAGAAGACATGTAGATAGTTGACCTTGTAGAGGTCCGATATTTGATGGGGGGTGGGGGGGAGGGGAATAAGCCAGTCTAAGATTTCAACGTGTTCACCCAGTCCAGTGATAACAAAATCAGAAAGTGTGGATTTGACTATGTTAATCTTAAAACGAGTGACTCCCTCAAAGTCCAAAAGCTGGAATTGACGTTGTGGGATAGATGTGTCTGACACAACTATAGTTAAAAGGACATTTCCTGTAAATAAGATGATTCTATGCATATCTTGTCCAAACTTGGTGCTGTTACTCCTGACAGTTTTCCCTTGATGGAGAACTTCAAAGTGGGTGTAAGATAACCCACCCATCACCATGGATATAAAGAAATCTCACCACTTCTCCTGGTGGAATGACTTTTATAAATCCAACAAACCTAATACAGCAGGTTTAATTTTTCTTCTGGATTTTTCTGCCAGGGGGACTATAGGTGTGAATATTATCATGCATTTCCTATTCCGTAATAAACTTTGATTGGTTGTGGTGTATTAGGCCAGGAAGAAGGGAGTCAAATCAGACACCATAGTTTATGTATACAGTCGAAAGTGCCAACATTAAGCAATGTTAGGGGTCTTTAAGAGGCATGTAGTTAGGGATTTTAACCCGGGTTTGGGGTTAAGGAAATTTTGACTTCACTCAATGGGGTCACTATTCCTTCTGGTGAAACTGTATAACAAAGGTTGTTTAAACGTGGGGATTATGGAGTTGCCAAAAGTTTTTATAAAGGCCTTCATTGATGTAATTTTGTCACGGGGCATTGTGTATCTTGACGAATTTTATGTACTGTAAACTGCTTTTGTCAGAGGTTAAGAGCAGGCAAGTGAGACATACGATAGGTAAGTGAATTGATCCTCCTCAGAGTGAGACACAAACGTGTTAGGTAGTTCGGAGGTCTCAAAAACCACCCGACTTTTTCCAGGCTGAGGACTGATACCATAAGGAATTGTTATGTCGCCTATGTAACCATTCTCTCATTTTTAGGTCTCGCCTAGCGTCGCAATGCATGCGCTGCTCGCTCTGGCGAGATCTATTGTTGTCAAGTCAACTTCAGAAGTGAGCTACATGCTCCGCCTATGCTTCCCATTGGCGCGCGTCACAGTTTATGCTAAAACTTCGCTTTCTATTGAAAGCAAGGCTTTTTGGTGACCTTTTGGTGACCGCCATGTCTCACTTCTGGCTCGCCCCAACAGACTGGATTTTGCACTCAGGGGCTCACACAAATGGATGTGTATCTGTTAACAGTACTATTTTATGCACACAGGTTCCGGGGCAACAGCATGCGCATTTTCGCGGGCGCTTTCCCTTCATTAAGCCATAGTGTGCGCTTTATCCCTTGCAATTTTCAAGTGGTAAGCTAACAGGGTTCCCAAGGGGCTAGAACAGCTCTGTTCTAAGCCAAAAGCAGAGAGGAACTTTTCAGAGACTCGTTCTAAACCAGAGGGTAAGCATCACAGAAATTCCCAAGGACAGTCCAGACGAGCCCAAGTTGAGGTAGAAACCAAAGGCAAAAAAATCTTGGGCAAAGTATGGGTAAGCGAGAAGCAAGGACTGTCTCTTACCAAGACCAGAAGCATTTATGACCTGTAACATAGTCAGCTGTGTTTACCAGATCACTGATTTGAAAGGACCTGTACTAGGTAAATTGCGGTAAATTGCAGCTAAGAGGCTCCTGAAACAGACCATGTGCTGGGGTCTGGGTCACCTTCAGAGCTGCAGAGCTTGCTAGCTTCTGGGGGAAGGGAGCTCATTATGACTTCAGCAATGCACAGGAGTGCCCTATGTTTGTGGGACTTTACATGGAAGCCCAGGAAAAGGTCACTGAATGAGTGGTCATCAAACGCTATGTTCACTGGAATAATGGTCTTCTCTATAGTGAGCCAGTGAATTCTGAACCATGATCCAGCAAAACGATAGTGGTCCGTTGGTGTACAGGAAATTCCTGTTGTCACGGGCCCACAAAGAGGCCTTGCATGAACATTTTGCAGTAGAAAAACTCAGAATAGGTTGAACCCTCAATTCGAATGGCCAGGGATGCTCAGTCAGAGGTTCTGTAGAACCTTTTCAATTTGCCAAGTAAGGGGTAAGTCTATGTGGAGGACTTAAGGCACTGTTAGTGCCTCTACCAGTGGAATAAGATACTTACCTTTGGTATCGCCTTTTCTGGTAGAGACTATCTAGCCGCAAATTCTTTTGAATTTCCCCAGGCATCAGACTGGATCTGGAAGATTTTTCGTGGGCCGTACCCCTGCGTTCCGGAAGGTGGTATCGATCAGCTCCACATCCATCGTCGGCGCCGGAAGTGACGTTAAGGTACCTTTATAGGCGCCACCTAGGTGCGCTGATGTATGTTACTTTTCACTACTTCCCACGCCACAAACACAGCGCAGTGAAGAACACGGACCAGAGGTGTGTCAAAACCAGGGTCCTGAAATGGGTCATCCCTGTCCCTATAAATCATTGTGCAGAGCGGAGAAAATGGGCGGGTCGGTAAGGAATCTGCAGCTAGATATAGACTACCAGATAAGGCATTACAGAAGGTAAGAAACTTGTTCACCTGATAGAGACTTCAAGCTGCAGATTCCTTAACATTTGAATAAATACCCAATCAATACCATCCCCGAAGGACGGTCTGCAAACTAAATCTTGCAAGACCAAAAGGGTAAAATGTCTATCCCCGAGGGCCTGACTGTCCAGGCAGTAATGTTTGATGGACGTGTGCAGGGAAGCCACATTGACAACTGGCAAATATTCAGGACTGGAAGTCCACATACTAAAGCAGCAATCAAGGTGGAATAAGCACACAAGCCCTCAGGGGGTTGCTTCTCTGGCAGTGCATAGCAGATTTTGATGCAGAGAATGACCCATCTCGAGAACCAAGATACAGAATGTGTGCAGTCAAGGTAGAACAAAAACGCTCTTTTTGGGTCCAGATGTTGGAGAGACTCATCTTCTTTAGAGTGATGTGGAGGAGCATAAAAGGTAGACAAGGTGATAGATTGGCCTACATGAAAAGGGGTGACCACTTTTGTTAGAAAGGAGGCCCTTGTGTGAATTACCACTTTGTCAGGATAGACCGAGAGTTAAGGCGGCTAAGATGATAAGGCCTGCAGCTCACTTACTCTGCGGCCAGATGTAATTGCCACAAAGAACACTATTTTCAAGGTGAGCGGGGACAATTGTGTAGAGGCTCGAAAGGCACACACATCAAAAAAGTAAAAACCAAACTAAAGTCCCATTGAGGCATAATTAATGGGAAGGAGGGAAGAGAGGAGTAAGACCCTTGGGGAACCTATGTATGAGGGTTGATCAGGAAACCACAAGAAGGCAGAAATGGCAGATAGATAGCCCTTAATAGTTCCCAGAGCAGAGCCCTGCTGGGCAAGAGAAAGAACAAAATGAAGAACTTCAGAAAGAGCGGCAGAAAGGAGATCAATGAATTTTTATGCACACCATCCCACAATTCTTTTTCCCACGGCAGACATATACAGTCTTGGTGGAGGGACACTTAGCGGGCAAGATGGCATTACAGACTTCGGGAGAAAGGTCAAAAGCTGTCAATTGTCGCTGCTCAATCTCCACACAAGAAGGCAGAGAGTGAACAGTTTCTGGTGCAGAACCCTTCCCTACTGTTGCAACAGAAGATCTTCCCGAACAGGCAGCCTGATCAGAGGATTGATGGTTATGGTCAGTAGCTCAGGATATCAGACTCTCCATGCCCGGTCCAGAGCCACAAGGATGATTTGGGCCCAGTCATTCTTGATCTTCTTGAGAACTCTAGGAATAAGTAGTTTGGGCGGAAAGGCATACAGTTCCGACTCCAATCAAAACTAAAAGTGTCTCTAGGTAAGTTCCACCTTGGCGAACTCCTGTTCGCAACATTGCGGACGTTGCATGTTCTCAGCGGAAGCAAACAGATTTAACCAAGGATCTCCCCACTGCCCAAAGAGACCTAGCGCAACCTCCAGGTGAAGATGCCATTTGTGATCTGTTAGGCATCTTCGGTGCAATTTACCGCCTCTGGTTTTCAGAGAACCCGCCAGGTGTTGAACCACCAGGTATATGCTCTGCTGTTCCAGCAATGTCCAGAGACGCAGGGCCTCTTGACAGAGGGTTCATGACTCAACCCGGCCCGGTTTGTTGCAGTACCACATGGCAGTAGTTTTGTCCATGAACACTTGTACCAGCCTTTTCCTGATTGAGGGTAGAAGGACTTTCCATGCAAGTCGGATCACACAGAGCTCAAGCAGATTGACGTGGAGTCTGGATTCCGCCGTAGACCAGAAGCCTCTGATCTTCACCTCTCCCAGATCGCTGCCCCATCCCAGGAGTGACGCATCTGTCACTACTGTGAGGTCTGATTGCGGAAGGTAGAGGGTTCTGCCTCTGACCCAATCACAGTTCGTTAGCCACCACGGCAGATCATCTGGACCAAGTCGGAGAGATTTCCCTGACTCTGCACCCACTGGAACTTCAGGTCCCACTTCAGAGCCTGCATATGCCATGTGGCAAGTGTCACCAGCATGATGCAGGAGGCCATTAGGACAAGCAGCCTCAGAATCAGTATTACCGAAACCCAGGATAAAGGCTGAAACATGGGGGACGTGGCCAACTGCCAAGCATGGGGGACGTGTACTGAAAGAGCCGGGGCCATCCGGACCAAAAAACAATGCTTTATGTAGCAGAACACCTGAGGCACCAGCGACCCTAAAACGGAAGGTCTGGTTACCGTTTCCCAACACATCCGGGCCGCCGCTCCTGAGAGCAGTGGGACAGCACAGAGAGAGAGGGCGGAGTGCTGGATGGCACCAGAGAGCACGTCGCAGTGCGAAAACAGAGTGACAAGAGACCTGCTCTCGAGACTGTTGACTGGACTGAACAACCCACATGGACTGTGAGTACGCTGTCCGAAATGCAGCATGTGTTCGACTGGTCGCTGTGAATGTAGGAACAGCGAGTGAGCGACAAAAAGGCGAAGGGTGGTGATTCAGGCAGAGGATCACTGTCGGACTCTCTTAAGTCGTTAGTGAAGCACACAGATATCACTCTCGCTGGTAGGGATTGCAAAGGAAACCTGGCGTGGTCTACTACCATATTGATGAACACCGATGAGCGGGGGAGACGCAAGGCAGTGAAGTTTCCTACTGCGTCATAGACCAGAGTCCCTAGCATGGATAAATGGGACAGGAAGGATCGCGGAGTGATTCTGTTGATCTAATAACTAGGAGCCAAATCAACGTTCTATGCCGAGATCGCCTAACAACCCAGCTGACTAACTGCGCAACAGGGGTGGTTTGGCAGTTCGGGCTGTACTGTTCCCATGAGGCACAGGGTCAGACTGATTTGCAAATAGCCATGTCTGAACTGGGGTGGCAGAGTGGGCTAAAGAACGGTGATGGATTAAACCCAGATCTTTTGACTGGGTGTGAGTGTTTGATTGATTCGGATGCTCCGTTCATCACCACCCCCTTTTGGCAGCCATAAGTGTGGCAGGGTATACTCAGACGTGAGTCCCTTGCTCACTTTGCCACTGGATTCAAGCAAGCCGGGCTGAAGACGGCTGGAATGCCAGAAACCGGTCCTCGGAAGCTTGTTTCCGGTCCAGGGAAGACCTGGTTTGGCAGTTCGGGCTGTACTGTTCCCATGAGGCACAGGGTCAGACTGATTTGCATATAGCCATGTCTGAACTGGGGTGGCAGAGTGGGCTAAAGAACGGTGATGGATTAAACCCAGATCTTTTGACTGGGTGTGAGTGTTTGATTGATTCGGATGCTCCGTCCATCACCACCCCCTTTTGTACCGCTTTTGGCCGCCATAAGTGTGGCAGGGTATACTCAGACGTGAGTCCCTTGCTCACTTTGCCACTGGATTCAAGCAAGCCGGGCTGAAGACAGCTGGAATGCCAGAAACCGGTCCTCGGAAGCTTGTTTCCGGTCCAGGGAAGACATGTTTGGCAGTTCGGACTGTACTGTTCCCATGAGGCACAGGGTCAGACTGATTTGCATATAGCCATGTCTGAACTGGGGTGGCAGAGTGGGCTAAAGAACGGTGATGGATTAAACCCAGATCTTTTGACTGGGTGTGAGTGTTTGATTGATTCGGATGCTCCGTCCATCACCACCCCCTTTTGTACCACAGAGGTGGGAGTGAGCAGTGCCGACGCAATAGCGCACGGAGTGGAAATAGGCTGCTTGAATGGAGACGGCTTTATGGTGCGCGAATATATGAATGGTGGGAATGAGTCGCAGTGACGGGGCTGGAATGAGAGTACCCGCTGGGGACCCCCCTGAGATGATATAAGGGACATCTCTCACCGCGGCTCTACCACGTCATGACTATCTCTGTATTCACTTTAAATCAAGCTGAGGGGCCTCGGGACTTGAGGCAACTTTCTTGTGAAGAGAACGGCCTGGTCACACTGCAGTTCTGTGGATGCGTGCCGGCGCGCTGTCACCAATGTGCAGCAACGCCATTTCGCATACTGAGTGTATGCCCAAGGACCTGGTGCAATTACTGCACGCACCACCATCAGAACTCTGATGCCTCCCGGGTGTGCTGACCCAGAACGTACCTGATGCAGCGACCTCTCTAGCTGCACGAGCACTTGTGAGGGTGAAATTGAACTGTCTGTGGTACAACCCTGCCATAAACTAAGTGACAGACGTGCAGGCGAGTCTCTCCGCTTGTGCTTTCGGAACGGATTGTTGTGTGGTGTTGCCGCTCTTCTCCAACATGGGTCGCACCAAGGCCAGACAACCCAACCCCCCCTATCTCTCATGACACACACTCGGAGTCATGTAGTGATATGACGCATAGACCTAAAGATGATATAGTGCCACCCACCGGGACTGAACAGCACACTGATAAACTGGACTTGATACTACAAGAAATCAGGGATTCACATGTGGCAATTAAAACCCAAATAGAGACACTTTCTACTAGCCTTAACTTATTACAGGCGGATCATACAAAACTGGTGGACAAAGTAAAGTCAAATAAACTTGCCCTGGATGACTTGATACCACAGCAGACTATACACTCTTCCCACATGGAACTACAGCGTCAGCTACATGGATTGCAAGATAGAGTGGACGATGCCGAAGTAAGGTCCCGCCACAATGACGTCCGAATACTTGGAATACCAGAGAAGAGCGAGGGGCCTAGCCCCACCCAGTTTGTGGAAAAATGGCTACGGGAGCATGTAGCGAGAGAGGGCCTCACGGAACTCTATAGTGTGGAGAGCACATATGGTGCCACCCAGGCCTCCCCTTCCCGGACCACCGCCCAGACCACTGATAGCACGCATCCTGAATTATAAAGATAGAGACACTATCCTGTGTGCTGCGAGGGAAAATGCTCCCATACACTTTGAAAATAAAACGATCTCCCTCTACCCAGATTTCAAGCTGGCGGTGCAGAAAGCGAGAGCCACTTTCCAAGATGTTAAAAAGAAGCTGCGAACACACAACCTGAAACATGCTTTGCTCTTTCCGGCCGCTTGAAAGTCATTTTTGGCCAAAAATATTTTTTGATAATCCAGAGGAAGTGGCAGACTGGTTGGAAGTTACTTTCACGCCCTCGGTGTCCCAGAACTTGCTCCCGCTGAGTCGGCCCGCTCGATCCTTGTCACAATGTGAAGGTACAACTAGCACAGGGGAACATCCGCGCACTGTAGAGGGTCCTAGCGTGAGCCCATCGCTGGAACAGATCACTAATAGCCAGAGGGATGCTATCCTGCTATCTGACTCTGAAACCAGTCTTGCACTGTTCCCTTTGGTAACTCCACAGACTGCAAATGACTACTAGACTCATGTACTAGGCCCTTCAGAAGTTGGCATAGTATGAAGTATTGATAGGTGTGTTTCGCTATCAACAATGATACTTGACAGGCCAGTTCTCTGTTATTTCGTGATGGGGCTTGTGCTGGAGCAATATGGACAATGTAACTACATACGGGGTAATGTATGTTAAGAATGTGGTGGTTGCCGCCCTCTCATTGGCGACTGCACTATGGTATTGTTTGTTTGTAGTTCTTGTTGAATTTTTCTTAATGGTTTGGTCCTCCAATGTTCTTAGGGGAACCTAGTATTGGGGAGCTCTTATAGTTGTACGGGCTCAGCTACAGATTACACTACACCAGATTGGCCTAGTATCCTATATGTTCAGGGCAGCTCATCTTCGGATCTGATGACGCATTCTAGCAGATATACATACAGCTGGAATGTAAGGGGTTTGGGCTCCATTCATAAAAGGCATAGGTTGTTGGCGCAGCTAAACAGAAGGAAAATCAATACTTTGTTTCTTCAGGAAACCCACTTGAGCCATGATGAAGCAGTTAAACTGATGAAGAAATGGAGAGGACAACTGTTGTTTACATCCAACTCGGCATTTGCGTGTGGGGCTGCCATACGGATTACGAATAGTACCCCTTTCAAGTTATTAGAACAGAAGATTGATTCCATATGTCTTAATACATGGCTTACTAGATGGGGAGCACATTGTGATGGGAAGCATATACGCTCCAAACACGAATCAAGATACATTTCTAGAGGTCCTTAGCACGGTGCTAGTGGGTTGGAACGCATACCCCTGGGTACTGGGTGGAGATTTCAATGCGGTGCTTGACATTGATCTAGACAGATCGCACCACCATTACACAATACGGGATGTAGGAAGCTAGCGGAAGCGTTAAAAGGATGGTCAAATGGGTCGGGGATAGGAGACGCATGGTGTATGGCGCACCCAACTATCAGGGAATACTCCTTCTACTCACCACCTCCTAGGCTACATACCCGCATTGACAAAATATTTTGCTCCTTGACTTTACTTGGCCTAGTCAGCGACTCCACGCACTTAGGAAAAATGTTAACAGATCATAACCCCATAGAACTTACACTCCAGTGGGGCAGGATTTCTACCCCTGTACCGACGTGGAAACTGCAACCCCTGCTATTAGAAGACCTGGACTTTCGTAGTACACTCGCCACAGCCAGAGACACATTTTCTTGAAGATGCGGATACAGCGAGCACACGTCAAATCGAATGGAATGCCTTTAAGACCGTAATAAGGGGGGCAGCGATCAGCATGAAAGCGAGAGCAAGGCTTGCTCTCATAGAACAACTTACAGAGGTCGAAAACCGTCTGGGTAGGTTAGAACAGGAGGCTGTACTAAATGAAGCACGACAGACACAGTTACAGGAAGCACACATAAAACACGCGGAACTCTTAGAAGACTTGAGCATTTTGGAATATCATCTTTACACTCAGAAGAAACATGCCACATCAGATAGAGCGGGTCCACTTCTAGCTAAAATCAATAAATAGAAATAAACGCTGCTTTTAAAAGCTACTATGAGAAGTTATATGAGAAACCAGCGGACTTCACGGATGTAGACTTTGAGCCCTTTCTTGACGGTCTGCAGTTCCCACATTTATTGCAAAACCACAAGGAGGAACTGGAACAGCTGGCGACTAGCATGGAAATCAGACAGGCGATTAAAGCTTTGCCTCGTAATAAAGCACCAGGGAGTGATGGTCTACCCATCGACTTTTATGCAACTTATTCTGACCTGTTGGTCCCTCACCTACATTGGTTATTTCAGATATTGTTGGATACGGGTTCACTTCCCCTTACCACATTGCAAGCGACTATGGTCTTGCTACTGAAGCCGGGCCGTGATAGTGTTGACATGGCAGGATATAGGTCCCTCTCGCTTCCCAATACGGACTATAAAATATTGAGTAAGTTATTAGCGAATCGACTTTGCCAGTCTATACTGTGGTTAATACACACTGACCAGTGCGGATTTGTCCAGGGAAGAAGCACAGCGCTCAATATTAAGAGGTTACACCAAATAATGACACACGTGTCAACAACAGTCGATAAAGAGGGATGTATCTCACTTAAATCTACATCAAGCCTTTGATTCACTACACTGGCACTATATGTTCTATACTCTTACTTTATTTGGCTTCCCAGAGGACTATATAAGATGGGTGAGACTGCTGTAGCTGAACCCCACGGCACGTGCACGTCCAGGTCGGCATATTTCACAGCTGTACAGTGTTGCCAGTGTACCAGGCCGAGTTGCCCGCTTTCACCCTTATTATTCATTTTGGCTTTGGAGCCTCTTTTGCATAAACTACGAAACATGACAGGACACAAGGGGCTAGTAATGGGACTCAGTACATATATCGTCTCTGCATATGCAGATGATTTAATTTTATATTTCAGAAACTTGGACTAGGATTATGAACCCATACCCTCTATCTTTGATACGTTCCAGCGGCTCATCTGTCTCTCGATCAACGAGAACAAGACCTATGTCAATTTTTTCACTGACACAGCACGTAGTGATCCCCTATGCTTTGGGAATTGGACGTTTCGGGTAGCACCTCATACTTTCAAATATCTAGGAATCCATGTATACAGGGACACGACAGATCTTCTAGATGGTAAATTAAATCATACCATACCTGCGCTGAAACCTCAAATAAAATGATGGACTTTCCTGCCCATATCGGTGGCGGGTAGGGTGGCCATCATTTAAATGGTGATGCTCTCGAGGTTGTTGTACTATTTCACAAACTTGCCCATTATTGTCCCAGCACAGTTATTTAAATTATTGAACTCCCTTTAATTGATTTGATCTGAGGCACAGGTCGCAGGCGTATTGGACTAGCCAAGATGCAATTAGACACGAAGCAGGGAGGAATGGGGGCCCCGGACCTGAAAGCTTATTGCTACGTGAGCCAGCTGCAGTAGCTAAAACAAAACATTGAAAAAAAGCCTGTTAAAAAGCAACAGAGGGGTTGCTCTTCTATGGATCAGCTTTGGCTGGTGCAGAAAGAAAAGAACTGACTTCAGCGCACCTGGGTGACACCTATAGAGGTACTTCGACGTCACTTCTGGCATGATAATGGAGCCAATCTGCACCACCTACTGGTGCACAGGCATATTGCTCACAAAATATCTTCCTGATCCAGTCTGACACCTGGGGACATAAAAAAGATAAGGAATCTGCGGCTAGACGTCTCTATCAGATGTTGGTGTTCCATTTCAGTGAGTTGGAATAGAGCTTGAAAGTCCATTTAAGCCCTCATCTCACAGTCAGGAACCAAGTACAACTTGTTTATGGTGGACCATTCCACCAATCATCTCTCACTAGGGAACCAACTTTATCTAGCCATATATGAGAGACATGGGGGGAAACGGGTGTGATCTACTATTTCTCCATGGTATACCACCCATAAACCAAGGATTTGGTGGAGTTTTTCAACAAGTCACCCAAGAGCTTGATGGGAACTATGCCAGAAAACCAAAGGAGGAAGTGGGATATTCTCCTGTTCGCCAAAAGAGAGATTACGCAGAAAGTGGTAGGGTACAGTCCCTATGAATTTCTATATGGACACGCGGAGCGCACAAAAGTTTTTCAGAGAAGGGTGGGAAAGAACCTCTGATTCTCCACAGAACAATGTGGTGGTCTAGGTGATTGGCCTCAGAAAGCGGATGGCTCAATATATGAATCAAGCAAACGAAACCTTAAGGAAAGTCTAGTGCTTATGAAGGACTTCTATGCCCATAAAGTTGTACTGACTAGCTATTAGGAGCATCAGCAGTTATTTGCGCTCAACCCTATTTGTCCCAGGACTTCGAATAACAAATGGTATGGGCCATACAAGGTAGCTGAGAAGATTTATGAGGCTACTACTTGGTGGACACAGATGCCACAAGGGAACCAAGGAAGGTGTTCCATATGAACCAGCTGACGCCTTACATCCAGAAAGATTACATAGTGAATATCAAGGCCATGGCAGAGATGGCTTATAACAGTTCAAGGTAATACCCTTAGGGTGGAAGAATGCTCCTGTCACTTTTCAGGGTCTGGTTAAGCATGCTATCGCAGGAATGGAGTAGTTCTGTGTGGCCTACCAGGATGGCAGGACATGCAGGTGTTGGCTAGGATACAGGAGGAAAAACTGACCGTCAAGGTGACCAGGTTTCACATGGGGCAGTCCACTAGTCTACCTGGGGATGAGGTGGATAGCTGGCAGGCTCACCTACTTGATACCAAGATAAAGTCAATCATACAACATGCCCACACTACTATCTTGTGTGACTTCAACTTCCCAGACAATAAAAGATGAGGGCGAGTGGTCTGCAGTGAGATGTGCATGGCGTCTCCCTGGTGAGCGCTCCGCCCTCTTCGCCATGTCTAATAGGTGGAGAAAGAGGACCCCCCCTCAATCTCATCGTGGAGGCCGCTGAAAGCCTCAAGCCCCTGCAGTGGTAGAGCTCTGCCAGAATGCCAGGCAACAACAAGCCACTGCTTGTGCAGTGATTAAAGGAGGCAGGGTTGCTTGTGGTGGTGATGCCATCTTTCAGCCTCCAAGGAGATCAAAGACATGGAAAGGAGGCTACAATAGATTTTGAAGAGGACAAGCATATACTACCAGGAAGCACCCCTTTACTATCAAGGAGGAAGCAGTCGGGAATGGGACTCATCTAATGCAGTGGCAGCAAAAGACCTAATTACATGTACACCCACTCTATAAGCATCACATACATATCCTGAAACACCTGAACCCCAAAACTGATGCAAGCCAACATAGATGAATAAATAGACCCATCGAGGGGAACATCCCTTCCATAAAGAATCCCTCCGAAGAAGGGGGGGGGGGAGGGGATGATCCTTCTATAAACTTCGCATGGATGGACTTTCAAGACCTTGGGCA
Source organism: Lissotriton vulgaris (assembly GCF_964263255.1). Taxonomy (NCBI): domain Eukaryota; kingdom Metazoa; phylum Chordata; class Amphibia; order Caudata; family Salamandridae; genus Lissotriton; species Lissotriton vulgaris. Next base: position 906,803,465 of record NC_141689.1, on the reverse strand, counting down.
TGGTAAGCTACCTCCTTTTTGCTCCAGATATGGTGCTGAATCTTGTTAAACTGGCAATTTATTCCTAGTCCGGGTAAAATCTGTGGGATATGACATAGCTTCACTGCATGGGTGCTGATCGCCCTAAGAAAGGACATAGAAAGGAACCTAGGAGTGCAGAACAGTGCCCTTTGGGTTACCCCAGTCAGTGCCTACTCGTTGCACCTTTTTGATAAATTAGCCCATAATTGATGTTAACCCATAAAAAGGTGTGCACAAAGGGTAATTAAGGACTGTCGGGGAAACATGAAGAGCTGTAAGACCTTCATTTCAACTACTGAGTTGAATAATCAGTCCCCTAATATGGAGTCCAAGAAGGGCGACCCTATCCATCTGCTGACAGAGGAGGCCTGTCTGGGTGAACTACATGACAACATTTTTAATATGGTGAACAACCAGAAGCAAGCACTGAAATCAGATATGGCCTTAGATTTGGGGAAATAGCAAAAGGGCGGCCAGTTTTTGGGAGAATGAGTAGCTACAAATCAAGAGGACATTGTGCCAAGAACTTGAGAAATCACAGGACATTCAAGTCAAAATAGGAGAATATATTAAAGCGCTCTGCGATAAATACGAGTCTCAAAGAGATTGCGAAGGGACAATATTAAAACTCACATTTGTGAGAGCAAGGAGAAACAATTTTTTATTGAGCAATACTCTACATCAGTGGTTCTTAACCTTTTATACTAATGTGGACCCCTACTTATTCATTACTGGAAGCCAAGGGCCCCGCCCTAAGCACTTTCAATGATTTGAACCCCAAAACAATACACAACAAAATACAGAAACCAGCATTCATCAAACAAATACACAAATCATGAAATATTTTATTTAATTCCCAAAGAAATATTAAACAGAGAACTTTTTTTAATTTAATGGGGGCAGGTTGGAGATTTTCTAAATACAATTTAGGTCACTTTTCGTCAATAATATTTTCTGTTTGATGCACCTGTCCTGCTCCCATAAATCAATCTGATGATACTTACATTTTGCTTTTTTATTTATATACACTTTTTCTCTTAACAGTCAAGGGCCCCCCTTCGTAGGCGTTGTGGACCCTAGGGGTCCCTGGACCACAGATTAAGAACCACTGGTCTATAGGATGGGACATCTACGCCTTTAATGAAAATGGTAAATGTTAAACAAGACCCTGAATCCAAGTGCTGTTTTTAAAAAGCCAAGATTGGATGATGGTTACCACCATGGAGTGGGGCGTGCACTGTAAGGTATCAGATGTTACTAAATGTAATGGTACTTACCTTAATGTGCTTTAGAGGAAGGAAGGTGGATTCTGTCCAGCTGGGATATGAAATCATTACCTTCTTATCACTGCAATCATTAGATAAAAGCATTAACCCATTGAGCAGCTTATAGGTGGAAGCTAAGTGGCTTGAATAACTAACTGCCCTCTACCACCAACAACCAGACTACCTGTATTCCTCCCTAAAAATCTCAAGCAAAAACAAATCTAAGAAGCATAAATATTCTATGATTTAAAACAAAAAAATCAAATAGCATAAGGCTGCAACTCACTTATTCCCTGGGACAGCAGCCACCCTTAGGGATTTCCTACTAGTTGATGGGTTTAAACTATCAAGGCATTTCATTTCGGCCAGGTCTCCAAATTCCTTCTGACTACACCTCCTCCCTGTTAATCCTACTTATCCATTCTCTTTATATTCCCTCTGTCCTACTCTTTCTTCTTTCACCTGCATACTCCCCATCTGTCCCCATCTTCGAACTAAAAACGTTGTTTGCCATCTCTATCGTACCAGTGTCCAATCCCTTTCCCATGTCCTCTTTGCATCGGCTGAATTTCTCTTCATTCCCCCATGCTTTTTTTTAGTGCTAGGTTTTTAAGTCTTCACCTTTGTCTATGCCTCCATGTCTTTCTAATTATTATGGAGTTTGATGGGCTCTTTCTAAAGTCTCATCCAAACTGTTCTGTGTAAGGAGCTCGGGGACCTATCCTGGTTATAACTGTGTTATATAAAACAAATGCAAAATACATGAAGTAAACGGAGGTAGAAGTCCTAAAAAATCGTAATTAAGAGCCCCTCTTCCTACACTAGTTTGCTCCTTGAAAAAACTTATGGTTTGCCACCAGATTCTTTGCCCTGGTTTCTAAAAATCCTAGGAGCAACCACGTATACCAGTTTCACTCTGGAGCTCTCACCTGCATCAGAAGCACTAAAATCTATACCCATTATGGATGTCTAGAAAGGCCTGCTGGCACATGTATTTTCAGGTAAGGAGGCTGCTATCCGGGTCAGAGGAGCTGCCATGGTGCATCCCTAAAATGGACTATAGGCCGCTTCCCGCCAAAATCCTCAGCCAATACTTACACTGGCTGAGTCATTGGCTAGCTACCACGATTCATAGAGGCTACCTTTTACAAGCAGCTTATTCTTTTGGGCTACAAAAATAAACTGCCTGCAAGGTGGTGTGATAGTACAAGTGCGTGCAAAGATGAGATTTCCTTAGGGAGCGACCGCTCTAGAAGTCTCAGCAGTAACCCCACCCTACGTGTGGTGGACAGTCCTGCAGTTGTAAGCCTATGCAGCCCGGGTACATGTCCAAACTTAGGCGTTTGTGAGTAGTAGGTGATCAGGGAGACATGATCGAGGAGAGGATGGGAGATGTGGATTGTGTTGATCAGAGGATGTGATGAGAATAGCATGAAAAATGTGGCTGGGGACCAGCAACAGTTTCACCACTACAAAACACAATATTTATTGCAGCGGTCCATTAGCAAAGGAACCCAGCAGCACCCTTCTTAGAGAGGCACAGCCTCCATATATCAGAGAGTTTGAGATCAGAGAAGAATCAGACCTACAAAAGTTGGTTGCAAGCAGGCAAGCTCCCGCCGCCGTGATCTGAAACCATCAATCACTGCACATGGACGGCGCTCCAACAACAATATATTGAGAATCCACTTCAGCTCCAGAACCTCACCAAGAGAGAAGCAACTGAAGGAAGACCCCAATATCCAGATTCCTCTTATTCTGCATAATTTTTTGTTTGAACCGGTTTGTTTTTTAATCATATCAGAGCACAGGTATAACAATACACCTCATATTATCTTATCAGTTACATCCAACAGAGCCAGTCAACAAATTAATAGGGCAGTTTATATCAAACAGTTTAAGGCGGGTATCTGGTGCACAGTTCAGAGTACGTCTCGAAATCGGTTATCTAGGTTATAAGTGAATATTGCAGAGCTGAGATATGGATCAAGGTTATATAGAAAAGGGATGATTCAACATTACTCTGCAACCCCTCAACCAAAAGCATATGGAATTATTCAGCGACATCACAATTGAAGGTGGGCCAACATTCTTTTATTGGGTTGGTTGGTGTGGAGAGTGGCGTAATGTCTCATGGAAATATTGTGAGACTGGGTGCCTCGTGTATGCCTGTTGGCACCACACTGGTCTCTGGTGAGTGGTCCAGAGTGTTGTTAGCATGTTGTGAGGCAGTTTGAAAATCAATCAACATCGTGTCCTAGTTGGCCTCGAAGGGATATTTACGCAAGTCCTTGGTGTCTTCTCTGTGCAGTGCCACACGCTCCGCTTGGGCCCCTGTAATAATAGAATGTGTCCCGGCCGTGAGCGCCCGGAGTGTGATTTAACGTTTAACCAGTATTAAACCCAGGTCAAGGAAGTGGGAAGTAGCCTTGTGTTTTTAGTCCCTGGTGTGTAAGCATATAACGCACTCATTCTGCATCATCCTGGTGTTTACTTTCAGGTTTCTTACCATTGTTGAAGACTCCCATATACTGCATCGGAAGTGCTGCATCTACACCTTTTTTGGGACACTCACATCTCATAGCGAAAGAAAGTGATGGGAATGCTCTGCATGTCCGTTGATCCCAAAGGGATTTATTCTTGTGCTTTGCCTTTCTATAGATAGTTGTAAGCAGCACTTTGCCCTCTATAATGAATATCAAGACGGGAGCTGTTGACATGCAGGTTGAATTTGGATCTCTGAATGATGCTGGAGTCTACTGTATTATAATATTTATTTACAGCATGGGACAAGCTCCGTGCTGCGTCACTGGTATACTGACCTTTAGGACGTTACTTTCTATGAGTTTGGGGCATTTGGTCACGGCATGTGTATTTCACTCTTGAGCAGTCTGATCAGGTTGTTCGCGGAGAATTGCTAGATACACAAGAATGTCTGCAGTCAGGATCGAGTCCCCACCCAGTGATCCTATAGCAGATAGGCATGCCGAGCACATGCAGGAGTGAGATGGGCTAGTAGTTGGCCTTTTTACTGTGGGAAACTGCAGCCATTCAGACTGATGTGCCTGGGTCTTGTGATGACTGAGACTGTCTCATTATCCTGGGACAAGAAGAACAGGCCCTACTAAACTGGGTAATGAAAATCAGGATTAAAACTGCATTTCACTTCAAATTGTAGTAACAAGTGACAAGTACATTAAAAGTAAAGGTGTATGGTTCGTACCAACATATGAAGCAAGCACTGGCAACGCCAATAATTATTGCCTATACAAGAGATATTGGCTTTGGCAATGTCTTTTTGCCATGTTGTACACCAGTGTGGCTGCTGTTCTGCATGGCTGATCGTTTGTTGGTGTGGAGTGTTCTAGAGATGAGTGAGGGGGTAGAGTTTAGTGGTAGAGTGTGTCGTAGAATGAGTGGCAGAGTGGAGTTGGGTGGAATAGGGTGGAGTGGGTCAGAGTGATTGAGGTAGTGGGGTGGATTGGATTGGGGTAGAGTTGGTTGGATTGGATTGGGGTGGGGTGAGGTGGATTGGATTGGGATGGATTAAAGCGGAGCAGACTGTTTTGGATTGGAGTGGGGCAGATTGTTTTGGATTGGAGTTGGGCATAGTTGCATGGGGAAGATTGGAGTGGGGCAAATTGTGTTGGATTGGAGTGGTGCAGACTGTTTTGGATTGAGTGGGGCAGACTGGAGTGGGGCTGACAGTGGTGCAGATTGTTTTTGATTGGAGTTGTGCAGATTTGGGGTGGGGTGGGAGGATTGGAGTGTGGCGATTTGGATTTGTCTGAGGTGTATTGGATTCAGTGGGAAAGACTGGTGTGTGGTGGGGTGGATTGGCGTGGTGTGGATTGAGGTGTACTGCATGATTATGTGTTAAAGCATAGTTTCAGAAATTACACATAAGAGAGAAAGAATGTCGCTTTGCAATAACATAATCCTCATCTTTTGGGAACAGTGCCCAAAAGCCATGAGTGCAAAGTGAGAAAAGAAGACTTGGCAAAACAAAGAAAGTTAACTATAGAAAGTTTTAGCAGTTTTGTTTGTCCTGCTAGGCACGTTTTTGCCAGTCACTCACCTTCAGTTTGCAGGGCACTAAAAGTTAAACAGAACAAAATAGTACCTCAATCACGTTGGGAGCAGCGGACAGTCACTGATCAAGTTGAATCAATCAGCGCTTGGTCCCTGCTCCACAGAGAGAAAAGAAAATGATGTCAGGCCTACCTTGACAAATTATGAGGTTGTAAAGAAGAGTGCCATGCAAGCCAACAAATGGTAAGCAATGGGCGGGCTCCTAGCCCATTTTTGTTAACAGTGTATTGCAAGCAAGATACTAGGTCACTCTCACAGGCTCACTCCTAAGAAGTGATGCACTATCACTGTGGCCTCTCTTGGTCCCACACGCCAGGAACTAGACAGATGTGGCATTAGCAGGATGGTGTACTATAAAGCTCTCGGCTTTTGGGCTTTATGACAACAGATGCATGGTCAGGTATGGATACATGTTGTTTAGAGTCTGTCTAATAAGGTTTTTACTCTGTATTTCAAATTCACTGCAGTGGAATAGGTTTCTCACCAAGCAAGTTCTAATTTTTTGTAATTGTGACTGGCGGCTGTAAGGTCAGGAGTGTACCTTGTTTTCGCTGGAATGCGTTTTTGGTAAGGAGTGTATTTTACAGAAATAGTGGAAGTGCATAAATAATGCAATCATCATCTGCTGTCACATCATTCTCAATATTGCTAGAGAGACCCGATGAAAATACTTCCAGTAAGGATCGCATTTGCTTTTTCCTAAGCTTCAACCATGGGCTGTTCAAGTGCGTAGATTTACAGGTGCCATGTGAGCACTTAGATAAAAAAAAATATTGCTTTATGGTCTGTCCACAGCAGGTCCAAGGAATAAAGCGAGTGACATGGACTAGAAATTGCAAAAAATAAATCAGTAGTATGATTGCCTTTTAGGGTTGCTCCCAAGACCGCACACATAGAGTGGGCTTTAAATTTTTATAACCGGCCCTAGTGCTGGAAATCCAAGGCAGGGCAGGCGGTGGTAACTTGGATGAAAGACGTTACTCAGTGGGCCAGGGCAGAGAAGAAGGCTATGCTTAGAGAAGACACCCAATATCAGTACCTTGGATAGAGGTATTGGATACATGGGAGCACACAGATCACTGACTAAATAGTGACATAAAAATATAGAATGGACAGAATATCGAAGACCAGAATATCGACTCCCTATCTACAAACAAGTACAAAAAAATGTTGTTTAAAATATACTTTGTAAGAAATATCGATTTTTTTTAAATATGTTAAAAGTAATATTAACTTAATTAAATAATCAATATAATTAAATAAAACCTACTTAAAATTAATTTAAAAATATTAAAATTAATCAATAATATATGTAATCTCTAAAAAATAAATTTACAATAGCATTGGATAGCGGGAGGGTAAAATGTACTATTCCCACTCCAGTGAGTGCAACAGTAGGGAAAGTGTTGGATAGCGGGAGGGTAAAAATTACTATTCCCACTCCAGTGAGTGAAACAGTAGGGAAAGCGTTGGATAGCGTAGGGGTAAAAATTACAATTCCCACCCCAGGGAGTGCAACAGTAAGGAAAGCGTTGGATAGCGTAGGGGAAAAAATTACTATTCCCTCTGCAGTGAGTGCAACAGTAGGGAAAGCGTTGGAAAGCGTAAGGGTACAAATTACTATTCCCACTCCAGAGAGTGCAACAGTAGGGGAACGTTGGATAGCTTAGGGGTAAACATTACTATTCCCACTCCAGTGATTGCAACAGTAGGGAAAGTGTTGGATAGCGGGAGGGTAAAAATTACTATTCCCACTCCAGTGAGTGCAACAGTAGGGAAATCATTGGATAGCGTAGGGGTAAAATTACTATTCCCACTCCAGTGAGTGCAACAGTAGAGAAAATAATGATTTAATTTGTCTAATAAAAATAAATCAATACCAATAAAAAAATAAAATTAATTACCAATTACAAAGTATGTAATTCATTATAAATACCAAATAATTATTTATTAAAAAGTAATTACCTAATAATAAAACAATTATAAAAACGAAAATAATTTCAGTAATTACTTAATTACAATTAAATTACTTCCCACCCTATAAACCCACAACCCGCTAAAGAACTAAAACCCAAGATTTAATTAAAAAAAAAATCCTAAAAATGTATATTTAATTTACTATAATAAAATTACATCCCACCCTATTCCTCTATAAACCCACAACCCACTACGGAATTAAAATACGCAAAAATTAAATAACAAAATTCATTACTTTAAAAAAAATAATAAACATACGTAAAAATAATATACACTTTTACACATACTAAAATACAAAACACTTTAAAAAATTAGATATTATTAAAAATTAGATATATTTTAATGCCTAGATTATGTACTTCGATATTTTGACAGTCGATATTACTTACCTGCATTTCGAAATTATTAACCACTATATTATGTCCATTCGATATTATGTCCATTCTATATTTTGAAGTCTATATTCTGTCCATTCTATATTTTTTTTTTATATTGTGTCTAGTTACCGGAGCACACAGAGGGAGACTTCGAGGAGGATGCTGAGGGACAAGAAGGACCAACAGAGGTTGACAATTATAATGCTCACATTGTTTTCGGTCTATACAGTTCCCGGCAGGACTTTCCAACTCTAACATAATATAATAGACAGATCACACACATAGCGATATTCTTATATGCCTTTGCAAACAAAATCCAGTACATTCCTGCTGCATTCAATGTGAAATCCCAGGCTCTGCATATCTCAAACAGATATGCATTCTTAAATCTTTTTAAATTGTTAAAACAGTACAAGAAACAAACCAGACATCTTTGTGTACAGCATGGCACCAACATATGATTAGTCAAGCACTACCATCTTAACCCTAAGTTATCAAAATATCTGTAAACTTTAGTCTTATCCAAAAGAATACTTGAGGTATAGTCGGGACCACTACAAGGACAATATGTCAACAAAGCCATATAATAAGTTGTCACAGTCACATAAGCACATCCGTAATCTCTCACTCACAAGCACATTCAAACATTTATAAGTTAACTTCAATATATCACTCCTATTTTCATACAATGCTGCATCAAGACCATGCAATTAGCGGATTTTGCACCCCTAACCGAGCAGCTACCAAAGCCCTTTATACATGTGGATGCATAAAGCAATCTATTGCACTGCCCAGTGCTGCGATTAATTCAAGCATTCCATCCATCATATACTTTAGTTTGTTGCCCTAAGTGGGACGGGTATGCCAGACATGGGTCCCAAGCACACTGTCACTGCAACGAAGCTGTATCCTGCGGATGAGCCCATCACTAGGGCAAAACCAGTCCTGGGTTGCTTGAGTTCTGGCTCAGGGAGGAATTGGCTTGGAAGTTCATGATGGACTGTTCTGATTGGAGCAGGGTCAAGACGGGTTTGGATATTGCTGGTTCCAAACTGAGGTCAAATGAAGTGCAAAATAATGATGGATTAGGATGCGGCTCGAATAATTACCAGTGGCTGAGATTAATTCATATTTCATCCATCACTTTTTTGTATACTTTAGTGTCTCGCCCCAAGCAGGGCGTGTATGCCCAGACGTGCATCCCGTACACAGTGTGTCACTGGAACCATGCTGTACCCTGCTGATGAGCCCTTAACTAGAGCAGAACTGGATCTGGGTTGCTTATGTTTGTTTCAGGGATGAGCTTGATTGGCAGTTTGGGCTGGGCTGTTTGGAGCAGATTTGCAAATAGCTGGGTCCAAACTGAGGTGACATGGTGTGCAAAATAACGATTGAACTGATTGCTTAGAATGCAGTGCAGAATAATTACCAATGACTGAGATGAATTCAAGCATTCCAGCCATCACTTTTTGTATACTTTAGTATTTCTGAATCATGCCTTCCACAGTGCAATCTGAACAATGTAATAGTCTGGTGTAAATCGGCCAGCTACCCTCTAATGACTTATTACAAAATTACACTAAATACAATGTCCACACTATGAGAACTGATGAGTCAGAGGCAGTGTACAAGCTACAGGAGCACTGTGGAGCAACTCAAATGATGGGCAAGAGCTGCTAAAATGCCTGTTCCTTAAAATACAATTTAAGCAATAAAACATTGCACGTTATTATTCTGTATCACATACTCAGTGTCTTATCAGACTAAATGAACGTATTCTGAACTATGCAATGATGATGCTATGGTCTGCATGCTTTGGAACGTTTTGTATTATTTGACAACTCATCTCTTGAAAGTACTTACCTGATAACTATGTCACATGTGTGTGAGCAGCCATGCTCTAAAAGTCACCCTAATCTGTGACTTACCGCAATCATCCAAGGAACACATAGTATATGCCGTACTACACATGCACTTATACACACAGGCAAAGCTCATCTGATATGCTTTAATTAGTTATAATTAGACATTCAGTATCAATTTCCACTAAAAAAATAATTTACACAACACTTTCAATTACAACTACTGGCCCACCAATCACCTAGCTTTCATCTGAAAGATCATTGAGAATATATGGTCAACTCCAAGATCACATCAATGCTAACTATTTCCTGCATGACACCAATCTGATTTTAAATCAGGCTCCAGCACTGAGACTGCTAAGTTACCCATCTTAAACAACACCCACCTGACCAAAGATGAAGATGATCCCTGCCTAGCTGCCGTAGACACAATCCATCACACTCCCCTCATCCACACCCTGGAGACTTGAATGAGATTTTGGCAATGCTTCAATGGTTCTCCTCCTACCTTGCCAATCAACATCAGTTTGTTCACATAAGCACGTACATGTCCCAAAAGATTCAGATTGCATATGACTGCTGCATGCTGTCTCCCATCATCTTCAACCTCTACATGGAGCCCCTTGAGTTCAACTCAAGGTAACCGCATCCATATTCACCAATATGCCGACAATACACAAATCTACATGATTGTCGTTTATGCGCTAGACATCCAATGCCGCAAACACTGCCAGCACATCATTCTGACCAAGAAGACCAGCGCCTACCTGAAGCTCAACTCAACAAAGACAAAAACCCTGTCCCACTTAAAGCTGAATGGGGAAAAACTGAGCTAATGTTCCTAGGAAAATCTGTTGTACCAAGAACCACCATTGATTGGCCGACTTTCATAGGTGCTCCCCCAGAACCAAAAGATCAGATTAAAAGTCTGGGAGTATGGCTAGATAACAACTTAAGCTCCAATCAGCAAGCCACCAAACTCTCTGCCACATGCTTTGGTCTGATGAGAATGTTGAGGAAAATCTTGCCTCTCCTCCCCTTTCAAGCTCGAAGGATAATGGTACAGGGCAATATCCTGTCCCGCCTTTACTACGGGAACGCCCTTTACGTGGGCGCTCCTGTCAGCACTATTAAAAAACTCCAAGTCATCCAGAATGCGGCGGCACGTCTCCTTCTCGGACTTTCTCCGAGACACTCGGGCGTTGCCGCCCTGAGGAAATTACACTGGCTGCCCATACAGGCCAGGGTAAAATTCAAGGCGATGTGCTTAACACACAAAGCTATGTGGCAAAAAGGTCCCACAATGATCTGTTCCTTAGCCACTCCTTACCATCCACGGCGATCGTTGCGTTCCAGTACAACCTTTTTGGCTACAACCAAGAAAATCAAACGAGCCAGATGGGTAGGCTGCTCTTTTTCGTGGAATGCGGCTTCTGACAGGAACTCCCTGCTGCTCACTTTGCGCAGAGAACCTGATCTCCTAAAATTCCGCAAAAACTTGAACACTGCTCTTCCACTAACCCTTAGCTGGTGGTAATCGTTGCCCACCCGTCCTTAGCGCTACGAGGCCTCCGGGTAGTAATGCGCTTTATAAAACTCTATTATTAATAATAATAATAATAATAATAATTAATAATAATAATAATAAGCAGAGAAACAATGAAGAAATACAATTACATTAAACTTGAAGGCTTTAAACCCCAACTTTGACTGAATGTTTTCACCGAAAGCCAAGTACTTGGAATTACAATGGACACAAACCTAACCCTCAAGAAACAGACTGCCAACAAACAAACAGCCTACTACCAACGCCCTATTCTAAAGAAACTGAAAACATTTCTTCCAGGAAGTGACTTCCGAACAGCTGTTCGGATCTTCATACTCTTGCATCAAGATGGTGGTAATGCCCTTCTCCATGGCCTCCCAGACTTCGCACTGCATCCCTTAGGGTATCCTAAATGCTGCAGCATATCTCATTTAGGGCTGGAATAAATATCATCACATCATCCCCCCCAATCTGATGGAACATCATTGATCGACCTGCAACATTTTCTAAACCAATACAATCATTAATAAAGCAATCATGACCAACACCCATACTTATGTTGCAGACCAGCTCTTGGCACACCCACATTCAGGCTGCTATCAGAGAAGAGAGTAAGAAATGTAAAAAACAGAAATGAACAAGAAAACTTTTCTCAATGTACCCAGGATCTGGCACAACCTCTCGGACCAGATCCTGGGTGCATTGAGCACTGCTCCAATGCTGCTCCAATTTAGAAAGAGCTTTAGTCGTACACTACACCAAAATAAAGTAACAATCCAATAATCAGTTTCCCCTCCTATCACTCATTGGCTTTATGTTCGTCTTTGACCCTGTTCAGCACTCTGCTGCCTTTTTTTTGGCTATCTTTGCACTATGCAAATAGCACTTACAAATATTTATAATTCGCATTACTCAAACTCAACATTCTAGATGGAGGCAGCCCATCAGAACACATGCTACAACTATTCAGGTAAAGTTAGCTTAAAGATAAACATACACACTCAACATCATATCAATTTACCTGGTTAACAATGTTTTCTAGAAAACAATCTGCATGTACTGGGCAATGGACAAGCAATCACAAAAAAACAGACAAGTAAACATAACTCTACACAGTCTGTAGCAGGCTAGAACTAATTTCATGTTAACCAATATACACATTACTAAAGCAGACATTTAAATAGTGTCTACTAACCACACTACATCTAAACGGTATGAAAATAGCAACCACATTGAGAAACTGCACTGGTACCATGCACATAGTAGAATACATTATTCAAATCCCAGTAACAGATTATGCTTGTCCCACCTCGCCTCTCTCACTCACTCCTCCCAGCTCAACATGTGCTGCCCTCCCTGCCTAACCATATCAGTGGACTTTCCTTTCTCTCTCTCCATGGCACTTTGCTAGCCTTTGTCACTTACTTACCAGCTCCATGGCCCATATTACACAAAAGGCGTATATTGATTGTTTGGGTCTGGTGCACTTTTTAAAAGGTGCGCAAAGCACAAACAATCAAAACGAACTGTATTAAAATGAACATGCAGCCGCAGATTTATACTGCCCCCAGGTGAAAAATGGAGAGCTGCTCTAAAGCCGCTCCGTGCTTTCACAGTGCAAGCAGCACCTGCCTGCACTTTTAAAGGGGATTGACGATCTCCTTGCAGGCGGGTGCAGTCAGGGACTGCACCTACCTCCAAGGGGATGTCTAAGGGGCCCATGGGACCCACTTTTCCCCCACCAGATGGTTACCATCAAGGGGGGTGGGGGCACACGGACACTGTGCCACCTTTTAGAAGGTGCACGGTCTGTGCGCCTCCCGAGAGCTTCTTTGATTCCCTCATTTGCATGGGGCACGCCTCCATGCAAATAAGGGAACGATCTCTGAAGATAGCGCTGGCACTTTATGTGCACCAGCGCTATCGGTATTACAGAGAGGCCAGCACGAGCGTCTGCCGACCCTTCTTTAATACCAAAGTGCGCAAAGTAAGAGCAAACGCCTTCTGCGCCCCTGGGACACTTGTAAAATACGGCCCCTAGTGTGCGGTCTTCCTTCCACTGAAACTTTGAGGCCCTGGTCAGTGGATCTAAATACCAGACAACACAGACCCTCACCGGAGAGAAACACAGATTTACAGTACAGCATGATGTAAAATTTGTGGAAGTACGTGTTCATACAAAAACACCACAAAAATGGCTCAGTTCACCAATATACGAATGGGATAAAAAAAAAAACGAATACATGAACAAAAGAACAAAAAGGTAATTCATTTATTTTTCTTACAAAATTCCGAGAACAGAAATAATACAGTAAACCGTGAAAGCAAGCAATGAAAAATATCATAATTTATTACAAAAATGATCATGGTTATTGTTGCCCAGCTTCTAATTAGAAACGGCCTCTAGGCGGCTGGCTGGGAGAAAGTATTACTAAAATGTGCATCACGTGACGTCGGTCCTCAAACTGTGACGTCTCTTGAATGGCCCCTGCTGAAAAACGTCATCGCCCCGAAATATGGCACAACCGAGGTCCTTAGCATCCCGACTGGGTCGTTGGAAAGAGAAATGCAATTTTCTGCAAAAAGACCCAATTTTAAAAGAAACACAGGATAAACCCCAATAGTAAAACAACAACAAGACAATACACCAATAAAAACGGAAAGCAAATAATACAGTGGAAACATTTTCAACAATGTAAATATTTGGATCTGAAGGCAACATCTAACCTGGCATGGCTGAAAGGCTGCGAAGTCAATAGCATTCACTGTATGTTCATTTTAATCGCCAATGCAGCATAACTCTCCTTAATGTGCTCAAACTGTGGGGGTGCAGCTGCCCAGAGCTACAAATTTAAGTCACCCCTGCAGGCATTACCTCCTTAGCCTGTTACAGACTGAACTGTGTCCACCACTTTAGACAGGCCTATGGTGCAAATTGTGTCCAAGATTGCATTTAAAAAAAATACACGTGCTGCTCTGTGTTCATAAAAGAGCCCCTCTTTTCTTAACTCATTTTTTTGTCTGCTTTAGAAACATGTAATATCCTGGCTGGGATACCTATAGATTCTGGCACAGGTAACTGTCGCTAACTTACTACCACAAGTTAGTAAACTGGCTCAGGGTTTTGGCATTCACCCGAGTCATGGCAGAGCTGGTGCTACACTCACAAGAAGCGATCGCCAGCAAAACGTTTGACAGAAAGAGCTGTGTGCAGTCCGGAAGTGAGCAGGAGGGGCTTCAGGTTCACCAATGAAGTGGTTCTCCTTCCATGGGAGGCAGTGGAGCACCGCCTGACCCATAACTGCGCCAAGCACCACCTACTGGAATACAAGAAGGAGGACTGCCAACTGTCCTATCTCTCTTTCTCCACCCAGGGTCGAGAGACCTTGGCTCAAAATGCGTGGGTGCATCAAATCATCAAGTCAGGCCTCATCAGGAACCAACGACTGTGAATTCAGAATTAAAGAGTGGCCCCAATGGTAGAGATACGGATTCGGAGGGAAAAAGGTCATGAAAGAAGTTAATGGGAGACTATTGCCTCATAGTTGAAGAAAAAAACCCACATTATTTCCCTCAGCAAGCACTTCAAAATGGTTGCACTTCAGAAAATCCTGTCCAGAGTCTGGTACTAATAGCTTTCAACTTCACTTGACCTCCAGACAGCATTTTACATGGTGCAGAAGAGTTTCCTGATATTCTATGTCTTGGTGCCCACTGGGAGGTCAGATTGGTTCCAGTTGATCTTAAATCCCCACCTTGCCTAGTTCTTTTCTTGACCAATTGTAGGTTTGGCACCACAAGGACAGCCCTTTCTGTGTACCACAGACTGTGCTTTTCCTCTTGTTTATCGAGTTTCCCAGAAAAGTAATGATTCCCATCTTCCCCCATCCCCCCCAAAAGAAGTGGTCTATGCAGCTCTAAGTCTTCGCTCGGTTCAATACCACTCCACGTCTTTTGAATCAAATGTACTTGCGGAGCACACAGTTGATATTGATTGTACCCCTCTTGTCCCATATTATAACAGGATGCAGAGACTCCAGAAGGGATCCTCCCAGAGTTTCCCAGCCCCGTTTATCACCCTGGTGTAGCCCTTCAACTCGGCTCAGCTGATCAAGCAATTGTGGGATTAAACTGACAAGATATTCAGGTTAGGCATTTCCTAGCTAGTGTCCTGTTCCATGAAGCGTTCCCACAAAACAGTCTAATGATCCCCACTGGGCAACGTAACAATCCTGGTCCAAGGGGCTGTAGTAAATGTTTTTTTTTAACCCTTGGAGACGGCTAGCCTCCAAAAGGGTTCTAGAAGGCTACTGAGGCTTACTTTTCACCCTAGACCAGGAAGTAGACATCAGATGCTGGTCTAGCATCTTTTGTCAGCGCTAGCTGCTTCACATGGGCCGTCCTGTGAGCCACTGTAGTCGGCATCGGCTAAATTAATGTAACTATGGGGGTTCTTGGTGGCAAACTTTGGCCCCAGAGATTGGGTGAATTGTGGGCCTCGATAAAAAGAAATGTAAGGATTTTTTTGTGTGGCTATTTCTCGATGTACGCCTAAAGCGAGTCCAACTTTGGTTTGGACGAATTGAGTTACCTTCGTTCCTAGTTTTTGCTGTCTCCGTGCTTAGTCCAGACAGACATTTGGATGTTGCAAAGGTGGTGACAACTGACCCGACTCAGGAGAGTCGATTGCTGGCAGGGTGAAACCTTTTTCAGGCCTACTGACAGTATTTGAGGTCCTCCTCTTCCACAGCAAGTTTGGGGGTAATGGGGAGCAGCACAACAGTGATCTCCATGGCCCATAAGAGTGCACACGCCTCAAAAATGCAGGAGTTGTTTAAATGGATATGTCCACTTTTTTAGAAAAAGCTAGCCGGTGGGCCTAATGGACATGTTCATAGCCACTACATCAAAGTTCACCTGCTATTGCTGACTGGGGGTGAGGGGTGGACCGCCTCAATGTACGGTTCTAGTGCTCTCTCCTTGGACCTTGAAAGGTCCAGCTCATCTTCTTGACTTTATTTAGTCTAGTGTGCAATGAAGACAAGTTCGCATTCCATGGAGTAGTGGCGTGATTTTACACGATTTAGAAAACCAGGTGAGAATATTTTGCCCAAGCATATCCTAAAAGAGTAAGGACTGGGATCACAAATGAGATTAAACAGTGACAATAGAATCTTGAGTAAGCAATCTTCATTACTTTGATTATTCCTGCAGTATGGCTGCCTCGATCCAGAGGATGAAATGGTAATACATGATGAGCAAAGAATTGGTTCCTCCTCTATGGATCCTACTGGGTTAACTCTTGCCACCATATAGTACCTGTCTAGAGAGGTGGACACTCGGGTAAAATGTACTGCTGGGATCAGGAAGGCAGAATCAAGATATAAAAAAAATACCAGTACATAATCAGAGCATTTCATGCCCCTAAAAGTGAAAAATATCATAAATGGTTAAAGAGTGCTTTATTGAATTAGATTAATTTTAAATAGAAAATATAGATCACGTTCAACTGATATCTGAAAAACTGGAGTATAAAAAATGTAAATCTAAGCTGTTGCTAGATATGCAATGGCCCAGTGCGGCAAGTGTGTCTCCTTGGTGTGTTGTACTTTGGACGCGCCAGGTCGGTGACAAAGCTTGCAAAGTTGGGTTTTCAACATTTGAATTGGCAGCTCTTGGTCCCCAATGGCAGTTCCACAACAACAACAAAAAATCTGAATCCACATAATAGAATACCAGTTAACCTGGATAAAAAACAGAAATATTGCATAGGACCCAATGCATTTCAATTAAGGCCTAAAAATATAGCTCGTGCAATAACACCCAGTGTTGTACATGGCAGAGTGAGAGCGAAAAGTACAGTAGAAAAAAACGAAAGCATTTACAATATTTTCCAGTTAAAAGAAACATTAACGTTGGTCCCGAGACATTTTCCTTGTTCTTGATTATGGCCTGTAAAAAGAAAACACATTTCAGGAAAAAGTAGTGGCTTATCTCTTCACCAAATGGTCTGATGCTGCAGACAAACTACTTATTGGAATTAGATCAATGGCTAGCTTGCCAAGGCCCACGCTTACGTGATGCATACGTAATCAAAGGTGTAACTGCGCCACTATAGGTACCAACTTACGATGAAGCTTTCGTGAAAAATAAATATATGTACATAATATGAGATAGACTAAAAATCTACATCTCGGAGAGGCTTTCAGTTAAATAGTGGACGCGCTTAAAGTTGGATCGAGCTTGAGAGGATGCATCACAATATGGCAGAGCTGGGGCCTGGGTGGAATCCATAGTCCAACAATACGCACCTTACCATTTCACTGCTCCTTTGACCGTGGATTTTTCTTTTTTGGTACTCGTTGAGGGTAATCTATGAATCAAGAAAAGAAACATGTAATCTTAAAAGGGGTCGAAAAAGAAAAACAAAAAATGCTCTCCTATTAACTAAAAGGAAAACTCTTTAGTACCTTATAGATACCACGAGGTGGCAGCAGAGGCCACTGGTAATCAATTCTAAGTTTATGTCTTAACTTTATACACCTCAAACACCAAAACAGGGACTGGGACCATCATCATAAGACCCCTGATGTGTAAAACACGTTATGTTTGATATGTTCTACCAATTCCCCAAAACAAGCTGAAAATAAAATGAATTCAACACTAAACAGGACTACAGGCGAGGGTCATGGTGCAAGGAAAGACAAACACTTCATTATTTTGAGACACAGTCAGTCAATACAAAGTTTATTGTGTAGATTACTTAAAACCGTGACAATATAAAACATTTAACATACATGTTATAAAAAGGATAAAAGAAAACCGTGGGTCCTTGCAATACCCTGTAGTGTAACTTGCACATAATGCCCAAGGATAAAACTCAAGGTGTAAAGGCGGCTTTGGTCAAGTTTAGGGTAATTTGGCTATTTAAAATCTATTATAGGTAAACCAGTTTTAATTTACGTGTAAGTAGTAAAAATAGTTTAAATCCACTACAAATTGGATGAAATACATAACAAATGTTAAAACTCAATTACAAAGAGCTTTGCAATGCCTAATAAGACATTTTGTGCCACTTTTATGTCACTTAAAAGGCACATTTCTTGGTTTCTCTTTGTGGTGCAAAAAACGTGAGTATACTCCAATCAAAACATTCAACCCACTTACAGGAGAACTGCGTAAGGGCGGAATAGTGGGCTTAAATCACAAAGTTGAGCTTGCAAAAAATGGAAATCTACCCCGGTAAATTTGGAGTAGATTCCGACTTGCGTTCCACCTACACTTTGAGAAGATTTCCAACTTTCGAGGGATTAACAAAAAAAGTGCTGCAGAAAATGTACAATTAGAAATCCAAGACAGCTCCAACATGGCTAACCTTACGTACTATTGCAGAACACCTGCATGTTATTCTGGAACTGCGCCTGAAAGTGAAATTCAAACAATGTTGCTCTCTGGAAAGGCACTCACTCCTCCCTGTGGCATACATACAGTATGGCTTTATGGGGCCCTAAACGTTTCAGCGGTCTGTCACGATAGAGCGACGGGCAGAGGGCTGGGGATGAAGCTACAGTGGTGGATTCAGGCAATGAGCAATGATAAAAACTGGGAAAGGAGAGGAAAAGAGGCAAACGGATGAAGAGAGATAGAAAGGAAACAAAATGATGGCGATCAGAATGAAAACAAAAAAAAAGCGGAGGGAGAGAAGGAAGGAAAACCACTAACAACTTCAGCGCAAGTGAGCATGAGCATATCGTCAGTCACTTAAAAATAAATATATATATATATATATATATATATATATATATATATATATATATACACACATACATACATACACATACATATATATATACATACACATACATATATATACATACACACACACCACAGCATTCATTCCCTGTTAATTTAGTTGAATGCAATGGGTAATATGCCTCTGGAGAAAAAAATCTAAATCGGGTTTCTCTATTATTCGTAGTTGTTTTTTTGTAAAGTGCAAACATAACCAGCTGATATAGTCTCTTCTCACTGAGTAGTTTAGACCAGAGTTAAAGCTGAAAAAGTATCTGAGGAAGAAAGAGCAAGGAATGTATGTAGCAGAATAGATGAGCCCTAAGGCTCATCTGAGCAGTGCTATACTTCCAGTTTTTAGGTCTCGTGGCGTTAACCGCACGAAAGCGCGGTCTCGCCAGAGACCTATTGTGAGCGACTCAGCTTTCTAGGAGACAAGACCTGGCCGCGCGTATCTCCAAGAACCGGATCGGAGCGGGCCACGCGCTCGTCACTGCATAGATGTTCCAAGGCTCCTGGGCTGCGTCACAGGGAAGCTCACTGCGCTATAGGCAGGCATGGCCCGGCTCAGGATCCTGGACTGCATGATTAACTATAACTGGAGTTTAATCTGTAACTTCTCCTGCGCGTGGAACAAGCAGGTTCGTGGGACCTTCTTTAATTGCTTTAGGATAATGTCTCTCTTGCGCAGCGCATACATGTTCATAGGAAGCAGTCGTGGACACAGTACGTAGCTGTGTTTACCTTCCTATAATTAGGTATGGAGGATAACGGCTCTCTGGAAAAGTAAGCCTCTCGTGGTAAACCTGACCTCCGTAGTGATGGCATGCAGTAAACTATTATGTATTATATCTATTATATATGCATCAGTCACACTGTGAAAACGACTGCACTTAGAGAGCTATTTTTACTCCATCTTTTAAAGATCTGTGAATATCGTGTCTTTTATTTGCATTTTAGTGCTGAGGAAGAGCATGTTTAAAATAGCTTGAATTGCCATCTTTGGGAATAGTTAAGGAAAGGCAGGGTAACCTCCCTAGCACAAGGGCATTTCAGAAAGTGTCTGCTGGCATAAGTGCATGGCTAAAGGAGTGGTTCTGGGCGAGGTGGATAGAGTGAAGCCCGAAGTAAACACATTTTAAATGTTCTGCTCACACACACACACACGAGTGCACTGAGACCCCCCTGCCACCACCCCACCCACCCCACCCACCCCGCCCTCCCACTCCATCTTTTAAAGATCTGTGAATATAGAGGCTGGGACTAGAGATAGCGAAGAGACGGACTTAACAATGGTGAGCCTTTCACAAGAGGATTGTGGGTAGACTGAATTTTGTTAGTATAAAAGTCACAAGGTGATTTCTTGATACGACCGTGGTGGAGCCCGTGCGTGAGGTGCATCATCAGAGCTGTGTGAATAATAACAGCTGTGAGCCCGTGCGTGAGGTGCATCATCAGAGCTGTGTGAATAATAACTGCGTCAGCCCCGTGCGTGAGGTGCATCATCAGAGCTGTGTGAATAATAACTGTCAGCCCCGTGCGTGAGGTGCATCATCCACATTGCGCAGGTCACCCAAATTCCTCCACTCTCTACCACACTGCTTTCACGAACAGCATACTCTTGCACACACTCTCACTGCTCACCAATTCAAAGTTTGCTAAAAATGTTATGCAACGCATTGTCATACACAATGCCAATAACTCAAACGTTAATGCTGCGAGACCTATTGCATTGTAAATGCTTGTTCTTAGTATTAGTGGAATTGAGTTCCACCGAGGAAATGTGATCTGACCACTTGTTCATTCTGGATCTAGGACAAATAGAAGCATCTTTTGTGTTGTCCTTAAATTTCACCTAGAAACGAGGACTTTTATCTATAGGGACAAATGTATCATAAATAAAGATGTAAATTGTATACGTTTCTCCGTACTGCCAGTGTTCCACAGCCACCCCCCCCCGAACATGACAGTTGAGATTTATGCCACTGTGCCCGTTACAAAAATGTACGAAGAAGTTCAGCAAAATAAGACATTTCTTTTAACATGTCCAATCACATTTGCAACAAGCATTGGCACAGCCGTTAGATCTGCTTTTGCAGCGCTATTTATAAAGAATTTATCTAAAAGCAAGACGGCGTGCAGGTAGTTCTGAAAGGGGACTCATATATATATATATATATATATCCACTCTGACACGTCACACTACTCTACCTCACTCTGCACCACATCTTATTACAATTTGCCCCACTCCACAACACTCTGATCCACTCCACGCCTCTCCACTTTACACTACTGCACTTTAAGCCACTCTATACCACACCATTTCACAACACTCCATAACACTACTCCACGCCACTCTGACAGTGTACCCTACAGCACAACACTTTACGCCACTCCACTCTATGACAGTCCATTCTACTCCCCTCTATGACATTCCACTCTGTGCCACTCTCCTCTACGCCACTAAGTTTTAGCCATGCTGAACAGCAGCCATGCTGGTGTACAACATTGCTAAAACACATTGCCAAAGCCAATAGCACGCGGATAGGCAAGACATATTGACATTTCCAATGCTTGTTTCTTGGTTTCCTGTGTTATTGCTTATGTTGGTCCTGCTGTTCAAAAGGACACTTATCATGCAGAACCATCAACCTAACAATGTGGCTGTTTCATCATTTGCTTCAAAATAGCCTGTGTTATTATAACTCACTTACCTATCATAGGCAGGGCCGGACTGGCCATAGCGGGCACCGGGCATTTCCCCGGTGGGCTGGTTTTGTACCAGCGGTGGCCGGTTTTGTCACAAGGGGCCGGTTTTGCAGCAGTGCTGCAATATCGGCCCTCTGTAACAAAACCGGGAGCAGTGCTCGTCACTAGTAGCCCCAGCCATCCACTCACTGGGCCGGTCGAGCAGCAATCTGCTACGGCTGGTTGCTGTTCCCAGTCCGGCCCTGATCATAGGAGTCATTTATCTTCTCCGTCCGTACTCGTGCGACCACTCAGCCTGGTACCTAAATTAACCATTTATAACTACAAGGGTGTTCCCTGTTCTCTGGAGTAGGTTAGCTATTATGACTAACTGGCCTGCTGCCAACAAGATACCTAGAAACATGGGTTAGTAAGCAAGCAAATATATGTATTTATTCAGAGGAGAAGTTCAGAGTATAACCAGGTTTTGAAAGATTTTCTGAAATGAAGGAGATGAGAAAATATTCAAGCTACCTAGTCATATTAAAACCGGTGAATGCCAAGTTATGGACCCTTGAAGTCTTTTAAACTGACGTGTTTCTGAGCTTTGTGCGCAGCCAAACAAGGTCCTGAGTAATATCTTACAGGGAGGAGAGAGGTCATGCTGTGTATATTTTCTGTTATTTTTTTAGCAGTCTACATGGAATCTAAAAATATCTTCATAGACAAACACTCAGCACCCCTTTAGGCCATTTCCGAATGGTTGGGAGGGTTTTGTTGACTCCTATGCCCTTACCTGAGGGCTGTTCTGAGGGAAATCGGTGGTGGGTGCACCAAAAAACCTTGCTGGGGTGATAGCGGAACTTCACTCAACTGCCTCAGGAACACTTTTGTTATATATATTTTTTTTAATGCGTCGCTATAGCCCAGAACAATTTCAATGGTGGACAATTTTCTGAAGGTTATTCCCCTGAAATGGCATGCAATCTCTTTTAATATGAACAAAGAAGTTACCATTAATCACAAAATTGGCTGACTTTAATCTGATGACCCTGAATAAACGTCTTCCGTTTACTGCACAGCAGCTGAAAACTACTGCACAGACACTAGTGAGGCCATCTGTGCAGCTTGTGGTCAATTACAGACGAGTTCCATATGCAAGGTTATTAAGCCGAAACAGATCGCATAGCTGGGGAAAGGCGACTGCAGCAAGGTCCTGTTTAGCAACTCCGTACGTCCTAGTCCAGGGTTGGCTGTACAGGACAATCTGGTAACATATTAGTAACTCAAAGGGAGGGACAGTTCAAAAATGGTGGTGGGAGTGACCAGTAGGTTGTTATCCTAAGAATTAGCCTCAACAAATTACTTTGTGAGGGAAAGAGGAATACCATGAGGCAATAGTCCTTAAGAAGAATATAGTCAAGGCCGAAATATGTGTAGGCTTTCTATAATTACCTGTGAATGTTTGGGAGCCAGATTCCACAAAAGACATGGTATCATCTGACACAAACCATTGGGATACAATTAGGGTATTGCCAGAGTGCGCCCTGCTATGAACTCTCTGCAGTCTTTCACTCGTCCTTGTGAAGGCAGCTTCAATTCATGCAGAACATACTAAAGGATAACTCACTACTATTAGGATTATGTAGTCACTGGGCAAAAATATCAAGTGTTTGTATTTGGGATGCAACCCTTGCAGGGCTTAATTTCAGAAGGTGGTTTCCGGTGCTCGAACGGCACATAATTTTCAACACCAGTACCCATGATAGCCTGTCACATGGTGGTGCTGGCTGTCTAATTTTGAGATGAGCACCACAGCAGTTGTTAAATAATTCAATATACTTTTAAAATTACTAATATCTGGCACCCAAGCTATAAAAATAGCTTGGACGTCAGGTATTAGTAATTTTTAATGTACATTAAAAGTCTGAATCGAAATGCTGGTAGGAGTGTGGTGGTTAGTTGTTGTGTTGGCACGGTCATTGGCAGCACAGGCAGAGGCAATGAGTGGTGCCAGCTGCAGTGGCCTCCTGAGGAGGGCCCTGGCACTTTTCCTTTTTGAAACAAATTAAGCACTGAGGCCTGGGATGTGTGATGCAGGTAAAATGAGGTAGGTGGAGATCTGGGAGTCAAGATACTGAAAGAAGACTGAAATATAGCCTGCTGACACATCAGATAACCATAAAATCATACGTTAAATTAAGCCATTTTAGAGAAGTTACTGGAATGTCGGCTCCTACATGGACATGTATGCACACATTTAAATCTGTTCAAAGCTCCCTCATCCCCCAATTATCAATGAGGCAATACAGATCCAGTGGATTCACTTAATATTAAATTGGCGTGTTATGAATTAAAATAGGATGGAAAAGCAATCCACTCAATTTCCATGATTTCAGTGTTTAAATTAAGTTGATGGTTCCACGTGGGGCCCACTTTTTGGGAACCACATCTTATTTTTCCATCATCAACCTTTGACCTAGTACTAGAGAGAGGGGTCGAAAAATAATAGTAAAGCGAAAGATGGAAAACCAGTGACAAAAGGAGAGAGCATGGTTGAGAAGAAACCTGCATAGGTGAGATCGAGGGGCAGGGAGAGCTTAGTGGTGGGTAAAAAAACGCATGAGGTGGAATTAAAACTAGACGGCATTGGTAATCCGCAACCTAGACATCGGCAGCAGTGCAGACAGGCTTCTGAGAAAAACTTTGGACTCAACACTTATTCTCTTACATTTTTAGCACTGTATGATTAACACTGGAAGAAATGTCCTAAACACACCACAGTTCTTTTACTCAGGTTAAACACAATTAGGAAAAGGGACAAAATGACAAGTACATTTAATGCTCTAGTTTTGGTGATGTAAGAAAGGATGAATTCATCTCGGTCCAGAGTTTAGTCACCAACACCATAGGGAGAATGCTTGAGAGCCATGATAAATGTGGGTGAATTAACTTGGTGAGTGACAGGGTAGCAAGTGGTGGTACTAGACAATTACCAAATGTATAGTTAAATGTTCCTAATTCTCAATATTGAGTTGAAGTGTGAATTTAGGGGAACAAATCGGAGACAGAAGAATGGATACAGGATTGTTTATAGGAGCTGTGCATTTGTGAGTCTACAAAGTCCAGGAAGCTACAAAGGATATCTGTGACTTAAAGGAATGTGCTCGGCCACACTCAGGAAACAAAATAGGCATTCAGCCTTTTGAGGAACACCGAGGCAGTGTTATATGTACCCTGAAACCAGTTTACTATTAGCATTTGCTGTGAGTTCTAACTGACTAGGAGAGGAACCATGGGCCGGTCCTTGCTGGCCTCATCATAGTTATAGAACCATGAAATGGTCAGGATATTGAGAAAAGGAGAGTTCCACAGTGAAGGAACTACATTGCTTAGTGTGCTGAAGCCTAACTGCTATTATTTCACGGTCACAACAAATGCACTGTTCGAATGTGCTTGAGTTGACAAGGCTTTATAACCTGCTCCGGATATGCTCATCTCCATCTTCCTAACAAATGAATTCAGATCCTATGTGGGAGGTTGGAAATAGAAGCATGCAGAGCTAGCGCCAAGACACCCTGTAGATTATTTATACTCACTGAATGGAGTTTTACCAAATTTTCAACCATGTGTGGCCAAGCGAGTATTACTCTAGCAACTGGTCACCTAAATGCATCACATCACCCATGATGCCAAGACAGTCCTCATTCAGAACTGGAGTACACAACCGATATGTAGTATGGTAGAGCCCAAGACTGATCCTAGAAATCAATACTTCACCAGTGAGATCTACAGACCTGTCTTTTTCAATCAGTAGCCCCAAGGCAGCCTACCTGGAGCAGGTCTTGGACAAGTTGAAAAGGGTAGGTGAGGATCTCCATACCTACCAAAGAGATACTGCCACCAAACAAAGAGAATTAATAGGTTCAAGTAGGAGCTTCTTGAGGGACGACTCGGTGAAGGTCTCCATGGACAGAGTCTAGCCATGAAGGCAAGAAACGTCCTACTCTAAATGGGCACCTCACCAAATAAGATGATTTAAAAAGCATTTACTGTCACAATGGTTTGGGGAGGTAATGCGATCTAGTGGCTAACATGCTAACCTGGGAACCTGGAGACTTCAATTCGAAACTTAGCTTTGGCACCAGACCATAAACATGTATAATTCCAAGTAAATGTTGGTGGGCCTGAAGACATCAATATGCAGAATTTAAACTATAACGTGCTGCCTTTGTGTGTTGGGGTGGTGAAGTCTTCACCTCCAACACTGAACTACGTAACTACTTTCGCAGTTTTGATCTAATGTTTCATGTTTTTACATACGTCATTTCTTTTAGAAAGGTTTCCTTAAAAACAGTCAAATACAAATAGGGTTTTAACTTTGAAATCTTTAGTGTGAATGAGATCTCACCTTCCATGTCTGAGTCGCTGTCTTCTAACGAGGGAATGTTAATTAGCGTTTGCTTGCTGTCCCTCAGGACGACCAGCTGAAGCTTCCCCCGGGACTTCTCGATGAGCTTCTGAGCTTCAGCTAAAGACATGTTCTCAGTGGATGTTCCATTGATCTGAAAAGATCAATCACACAAATGTTACAATGAAAACTGGGCACATACTGTATCATGAAAAGAGCAGTCTTGTTATCTGTAAGCTACTCTCTACTAAGCTCTCTATACATTATTTTACTTGAGGCCATGATAAAGACGCCACAAATCTGCTCTTCAAAATCAGAGGATGGACTTGCTTCCGTTCGAGGTGTTAGATGTTGCAAATGTGATGGTTCTCCTGGTGTGTGCTTGGACGACAAATTGAAGGATCACTCAGGATTCGACCCTGGTATTATGACTTTGCACCTGTAAATGTAGCAGATGGTAGAACGTGCTGCTGGATGCCTTACTACTTAGTTTATTAGAACATTGGAATGTTGGGGGCTCGAAGTGCTCTGGGCTTCTAATGGTCAGTAAAAGCCTAGACCTCCAACATTCCAATATTTGTTCTTCACAGTTGGTGCAGTGAACAAAGGCCTCACGGAGACCGAAGGGATTTAGATGCCCTCGAGCTCCCTGAGGCCTTTGTTTTATTTGTTAGAACATTCTGCCCTCTAGTAGTGGAATGTTCTAATAGCCTTATAGACCGCCATAGCAGGGCTATACCGGCCATTAAAGGCCCGCTCCCTTGTTAAAGGCCTTCTGCTCGCGTCTTTAACACTGGAGCGGGCCTTCAATGGCCGGTATACCCCACTACGGTGGGCTATAAGGCTATATTGTATATTCAGGTTGTGATGGATATAGGTTAATAATTATTTCTTGATGTGTGTTACAGTACAGCGCTTGGCAATATCTCTCGGTGGGCAGTGCTCGTGTCAGCTCGCTGACCGACAACTATAGCACATACTACAGCCTCATCAATGGCTCACTAGAGACTCACTCGTCCGCTCTTGGTGCACCATCCCTGGCTTCCTCCGCAATCCCAGCGCTCATTCAACGCCACGGGAGCCCTTCAATTAACTCCCCTTTTAATCCGATTTGAAACCTAATCCTTGGTCTGTTATTTACAATCAAAGATGCAGAGCAGAATGGGGCACGAGAAATAAAAGCGATGTCAGTACCAACAATTGTTGAAATATAAAGGTCGCAATTGCCGTCTCATTCATCAAAACATGCACCTGCGCTCGACTCTCCTTCACTCTGAGAAAAAGAGACAGCCGGCCCGTGTCCAACCAATGTGGTAGATTAAGAGCGTAGGGAGGGATGGTCAACGAGTTAACAATACCTTAACGTGGTCTTGCGTGGGAATGCGTCACTGTGCCTTTAATTTGGTCACGCTGGTAGTTGCTCGTGCGCATGCTAACCTGCCTAATTGCTAGTTTGCCTTTCAGTCCAATATGGCGCAGTGTGTACGTAGGCTTTTCTTTACATATGGCAGGACGAATGGCCTGGTGAAATCAACCTGTCAAGGGCGATAATATGCATCGTTTGGTCCGGCCTTGCATCTTATTTACCTTAAAATGAGCTGCGGGTGTATTAAGAGACAAAAATACGCTTTTAGTGCAGTGCAGCTCAGATTAACTATACTTCATGACAGAACTCATTCCTCAAAGCCAGTCTGCTGACTTCCCAAGAGTAGGGTTGCTGGGAGTAATCCGCCCGGCGCTCCCTCCTCCACATACTCTGAATTCTTCAGTAATGAGCTATGAACTGCAACACTCGGCACACTCCCCACTTCCAGGGAGACGCCAGGGCTTGGGTGTTCTGGCAGTGTTCATGAAGGCGCTTGCTTCGCGTGGAGGAGGTGGAGAGCGGCTTTTCTTCGAGCACCGACTGCCCTCTGGCTCTGCATCTTGGCCCGTGGTGCAGAGGTGGGGGGTTAGGCCCCTTTACATCATGCCAGTCTTATGTGTGCAGAGGGGCCAGATAAGGACACGTTCTACTTGTGGTTTGTTGGATCCAGGGCAGCCCTCGGCATTCAAGAGATGATCAAGTTCACACAGCGCCTACCTGTCCAGAATGTCCCAAGCACTAAAAAATCCAAAAATGTAGAAAAACAAAAAATTGATGAGCAGAATGCTTGAAATAATTTCAGCCACTGGTGCATAACACTGCATAGAGTCAACTCTGAACAGGACTGTCTCGATTTGACTGTTGCTGGTCTCTGGCTAAACATGAAAGGTCAGCCCGAACTGCTATGTCAAGTACTCAGACAGGAACACGGGGCATTGTCCGTGACAGTGATCAAATTGAGTATTCAACACAACATAACGTTTATTTGTAAAGCGCATGTTCACCCAGAAGGGTATCTTGGCCCTGAATAACAGATGTTTATTCCAAACTCAATGGTACTAATTTTTATTGAAATCAGAAGGATAAAAGGCTGAGTGGACCCACTGGGATTTGAACCTGTGACCATGAGGTCAAACACAGGCCCCTACAGTAGATGCACTAGTCCACCAGACATTTTTCTTTCCATGGTGAGGCGATCCAAGTACGATGGGTATGCCCAGATGTGGGCCTCGTGCTCACTGTGCTTCAGGACTCAACCTGCGAGTCATTGATACGGCCCAACAAAATCAAAACCTGGATGGGGTAGCTTGTGTTCACGTGGGTAACCCAAGCGTAAATTGCAACAAATACCACAGTTTATATCTATATACGTCAGTAATTTCACCAGGTTTTCCAGGTGTAGAGACGGTGCTTAGACTAAAATAAAGTGATGCACGCATCTGGTTCAGAACTATTTTGGGTTTTTCATTAACTGGCTCCTAATCTAAAGGGGGTTTGTAATAGGCTATGGGAACAAAAAAATCATAGTAACAGGCCCCAGGCAATAACACCACAGTCTACCGCAAGTCACATATATTCTGAGACACCTTCACCGTCATTTGTGTGTAAATCTGGGCTCTTTAGTTCTTATCTAGTCTGGCCTATGTCACTGTCTTCTTCTGATGGTTACATCACCTGCCTCAGGACTGAGGTGTCTTTACTTTCCACAGCAGTTCTGATTGGATCTTGTCACCTTGCTCTAGTGGTGTTAAAATCCAAAAGGCATCATTTGAACCGATGTAAGGATTTAGTCACCACCTAGTTCCACTGAATGGTTGAAGAGGCCCGGTCTGGAAAATCAAGGATTAGCTCCTATCTGTCGGAAGAATCCAAAATAGGGTCCACCACTTGGACAGAACATGGGGTCCCTCCTGCCCTACAGTGGTGTTCGGACATGCATGGCCAATCCAGTTGATACATTGCTCCTGTCCATCCTCAGCACCCGACTCATGCAGCAGGTGAGGTTTGGGTCCCAAGAGCTCCTGTGGAATCTTTCTGCCTGTGCTCCAAATTAGCTGAGGGCCACCTGCCTAGTCAACTGTACATCGAGGGTCATGGTGCCTCTTCCCCGAGAGACCGCTGTCAGTTTTTGGAAGTCCCTCAGGTGAAAGTCTCTCTACACTGCCGTCTGGAGGGAGTGAGTGTGTCTAGAAAGTAAACTGTCCCGCTCCTTCGGATTTCCGAGAGAAAAATCTGAACTGACTTACAGATCGTTCTGTTCTAGAAACAAGGCACTACTAGTTAGGCAACCCACTCATCAAATGCATGCAAACAAAATCACGCACCAATCATGTCTCATGCACACCTTTGGCAGCACCTTATGGCTACCTCAATTGGTTAACAAGCTCCAGTCAGGTGTAAACTCGAGACCGCTCCTCAACAAATGCTTCACAATCCTACTTGGAGGGCGAAGTCCTCGCTGAAGATGCTTTAGCAAAATAACTATTGTGTCAGCTGTTGCTGAAGCAGGGCTGCCGTTTAGGTAACAAGAAACTGAGCTGAACTGAAGAGGGCCTACACCAGCTTTCCTGCTGTAGCTCCGCTGTAACTCGTTTGGCGGGACATCGGCTATGAACAAGTTACCGGTCTGATGTAGAGTCAGTGTCCCACTCAAAATAACAAACCAGCAAGATCGCCAGGAAGTGTCAAAAGGAAAATAAATGCAACAAATAAAATGCCTCACCTTCAGAATGAGGTCACCATCATGCAAACTGCCATCTTTTGCTGCTAGGCCACTGTTCGACATTCCTTTGACGTAGATCTGACTGCCAAGCCGCAGGCCGTATTCTGTCAAAAGAGGATCAAAAGCAGAATGTATGACATGGGGGAAATTCTGTTGCTCAGCTCTTTAGATCTCGCCAACCAAACAGCACAGCAATTTGGTTGCAAAAGGCCCACTGTGTGCGGACCAAACACTTACAGTGGGATTAGAGACCATGCATCATATACTCTTGGTTGGTTTTATTGCCAATCTAATTTGCTTGCTTTTTTTGTTCAATGGCTTGCCTCCCCCTTTTTTCTGTTTTTCCCTCTTTACCACCGTTTTGATTGGAAGGCTTCTGTCCTTCCACCACTCATATTTAGGGGACTGCTTTTTCTTTTCCTCCAGCACTCCATCAGAGTGCATAAGTTGTCTAGTTCTCTCCCGCATGTGCTGCTTCCCTCCCAAATACTCACCCATGCGCAGTGTTGCGCCCTTTGTGTGCTGCTTTCACGTTTGCTTCTCACTCTGCTCTTGTGCTCCCCGCTACTCTCACACTCATGCGCTGCTCCTGCTCTGTCTCGCTTCCTCATACACTTTCTTGTTCTCTCCCTCGTGTGCTGCTTGTCAATCATTCCCACACTGTGCTTCAGTTTCATTTTATCCCCTTACCTGTTGCTCCAACACCATTGATAGGCAAATCCATTTTTGGGGGCCCTTTTTGTTTTGTTTGGGAGTATCTAGCAGTTGTAGTTTGTTGCCAGGTGTTCTGCTACTTTGAAAACGTTTTTCACACGCTTGACAATTTTTTCTTTTTTTTTAATTTACTGATCTAAGTGTTGTTTACCATCTCAGTTCAGCCAAGAAAAATAATACAAAAAAGGAAAATGGCACCAGCGCCTTTCTGCTGGCGTGCACACACACGTGGTGAAGCATGCAGATGCCTACAGAAGGGTGCGACAGCAGCCGTGCATCGTGTCTTATTTCTTTATCGCATGTAGTGTGCAGGATGGACAAAGAGCATTTTGCAAAACGTTAATGCTGCCCTGAATTGGCGAGGAGCATTGGCAAAATCAAGGGTTTCAAAAAGTAATAAAATCTTTCTTGCAATAACATTTTGACAAAGGCGCTGTGAAATCTCCCAGTCCAAGAAACTCTGAAATAAAGTATGCTAAGAGAATTCAGCAAGTCACAAAACTACAGTGGCAAATCTCTGCATGCCAGCTAAAACCATTACATCATGCTTTGTAGTCAGGCCCAAGGTAAAACGGTTGTACTGAACATGTATGCATCAGATGAAAGTTTCTAACGCACAGCTGCATCATACGCATGGCCTCTAGCCGCAGCCGTGCTGCTGGAATGCTAACCCGAAGTTTACGTGTGGAATTCTACCAGGTCACCAATGAGTCATAACGAATTCACGTCACAGTGCACGTTCCATTTCGCGCTTTTATTTCAGAGTCGCCAGGAAGAAAAGGACAGGATTCAATGTTCTGTGCTATACTGAAACTACGGCGCTCATACATGTAACAGTAACAGGTGAGTGCAAACGCAGGAGTTTAGACAAGAAATCAGTTACGCTACTACAAAAGCAAAACACATGAAACCTGGGTTAAAAGGTGGCAAGTGTGCCAGACAGGTGACATACTTGCACCGTTACTGCTCAACATATGCGGCCGTCTATTTTCATCTGCTAGACGGCGGTACGTGCAACGGTGGTATACCTCAACAACCATAGGAGATTAAACACCACTTTTCGTGAATTGTGTTCCCTAATAGTGGCTCGTAATATCACAGCGTGTCGGTGAGATGCGGGATTCCAACTCATGCATTCCTACACTGCACACTGAGACTGTTATTTTGCTTCTCTCAGGACTGCAGTCTAGAATCTCCACATAAACATTAAAAGAGGAACACTAGTTTGCCTACCTGATGCTTAACGTTTGTGTGCTCTTCAGTCCCTTCAGTACTTGGTCAATTCTGCAAACTTTAGGCAGATTCACTGCATCATGTCTCACTCCATTCCTGATGCTTCTGCAACCATTCCTCTTTGCCAACCAGACTGGAAGATCAGATACTGGGATCGCATACTGGGAAGCACAGAGCAATAGCACCAAGCCACAACGCTACCCGTAACGGCCAAGCTTTAGGCCCTGCATGCATACATGCATACAAACATTGACAGAGCAACTTTTTTCATAGATAGTAATCAATATCGCTTATGTAGCCAAAACTTCTACTCTGAAAGATAATTTTTTAAATAACCTAAAGTTATGATTTTCAAATTCACAACTCCCAAAAAGTCCTGATAAACATTGAAATTAGAGCCTATGGAAACAGCAGTTCTGTCTAGCACATTATATAATCAGGATTAAAATTACTAGAATGCAGAGAAAAATCATGACTGGCTAAGTTTCTCACCCATGTACCTAGAAAACCTGACAACGCCATTAATGTTAACAACCTAGTCTATTATTTACTAATAATTATGAACTGCTTATAGTTAGCAAATAACACAAAAAAAAATCAGAAATTCACTGAAAAAAGACAAAGGTTACAGGGACGTTATAGTTAGGCTCATAATTTGCTCATCCAAAACCATTGAAATTCAGCAGCTATAGTTACCTGAGCTAACTATAACTTACACTCACAAAATGCACTCCTTACGACCTCACATATTACATAACTCAGGACATGGTCAGTGACATCACCGATGACATCTCAAATGACATCAGGGTTGGGTGCAGTGCTTAACTGAAAACAGTGTAGGCAGCCCCTGCGGAGCATAGCCAATAACCATGCGCAGCTGGGTTGGCCCCCCATGTCAAGTTGGCCACCCACTTGAGGTTGGGTGCTGGGCCTAGCTGATGTGGATTGGCAATAAATGTTAGGAGATGGAACAGATGGATGTTGTAGGATGGAAAACTCAAGTAGTCAGAAGTTGAAGGAACAGAAACAGAGGTTACAGTGAAGTTATGGCTAGCTTTGGCTATACTTTACAATAAGTAAAAAAAAATCTCAGCTACTCACTGGAAAAAAACAGTTAAAGTGCTTCTATGGTAAACAAAGAAAACCTAAAAATTAAATTCTCCAGTTAGATTAACTATAAGTCGAGATCCCATTATGCACTGCTTATGACCTTACACATGACTTCACTCAGGACATGTTTAAGGACATCACTGATGTCAGTATACACAGCTACAAACAACCTCCATTTGGTCATGTGCACTGGGGTTTAGTTGCAGTGCCAGACCTCAAAGGGAGCGACCAACCCACACTCTGCATAACCTTCAGCTGTGTGCAATAGGGGTGGGCCTCACAGCCTGGTGTATAGCTAGGCCCAGAACTCTACCAATAACAGGTGGCAAACCCCTACCTCAGAATGCTTTTAACTAAGTGCACTGGGGGTGGCCATATGGCCTGACCTATGGCCAGCTCATGCACAGACTGTCCCTGCTGGGCACAATCTTTGACTGCGTGCAGTGGTCATTGGCCTGCATTAAAATGTTTTGTATAACCAACCACTGCAATACATGGCCTTCAGCCCTTAACACACGTGGATAGCCATACAGCCTGACCTTTGGCCTGGCCCTGCCCCCATCCTTTGAAAGACAGGCAGCCACCCACCACAGCGTATGGTTTTTCTCCATGTGCAAAAGGGATTGGTAACAAAGTCTGGCTGTATGGCAGGCGCTATGCCCATTCCTCCGCAGAACTGCTGCATACGCCCATAGGTCCCTTTTTCTTTTTTAACTTTATGGTTGACAGTATGTAATGTAATGTAATGTATAGGCATTTATATAGCGCACTACTTACCCGGAGGGTCCCAAGGCGCTTAGACCGCTGCAAACCCCTTCCTGGCTTCCCTGAGAGATGGTCCCTTAATGGGTATCTCCAGGGTGAGACCAGGCATCCCCGGCGGTCTGGTGGGGCCGTTAGTGAAGATGAGGCAAGCTAATGCCCAGAGTTGCCGAGTGTGATCGCTGATCAGAGTGGGCACCGAGGCGAGAGAATTATCGAGTCCGCTGGCCCTGGTCCAGAAACCTGCCGCGCCGGGAATCGAACCCTGGTCCCGGGCCGTCCTCTGCTCTCGGGTCTGCCGCCTCTAACCATAGCACCATCACAGATAAATTCATCAATTAGGTCAGCAGTGATGTTATATGCAAGATCATGGTGTTATGGTTAGTTTACCCAATCATGAATTTCGTGTTTTTTTCAGTGTATATATAAAATTATGGCAGATTAAAAGCAAGGAACTCGAATTAGGGATATGCATTAATCTTCCCTATCATGAAGCATGTAGAAATACTGTTCAGAGTTATTGATCACAGCTTTCTATGGTGTATGTATATGGAAATGGTTTAAAGTGGCTATAAGGCAGTACACAAAGCAGAATAAAAATAATGCAAATTGTTGAATAAATGTGTGCATCACAAGTTTATAAGGTGACATTGCCGTTGCATGAAGGTTTTTAAAATGGGATATTTAGCTTTACAATTGGTTATTCTTAGTTATCAGATGTGTTTTTAGGTAACTGACATCTGTTTTGTATGACACTATAATATATTTTTATAAAACAAAAGATAATGCCATTATGAATTATTAATCTCTTTATGATCCGGTAGTTGTGATCTCGCAATTCACCAATTATTTCATAATAGGGGAGTTGTGACACCACTGAAAACACTTCCAGAAGACGCAATACTCATCAGTTGATTGGCCTATTAATAGGCAAAGCACACCCATCAATTTTAAGAAAAGCAGCTTAAGTCTGAATTTATTCACCGACAACTGCACTTTCCGGTGAACACGGTCTTTCTAAACACCGCTACATTTTTGCTAATGGCAAGGCACCTAATTTACTGTTTGAAACAGTGCTTAGCCATTGGCTTTTAATATTACTGTTTCCCGTACATCGGAAAAAATAATGGTATTTGAATAGTAATAGTTATATTTTAAAAGAAGAGATTTCCCTTTACTGCTCTAGGTTTTACAGCCATGCGGAGGGATGTTCAGAGTTGCTCATAATCGGGGATGGGGGGTACTAGGATAATAGATCAAGATAAGGGGCTAATTCAGAGACCCAGACTGTAGCTTTGCTACGTGTATTGACCATTCTCTGGGAAAATGTTTTCTGTTAAAGTAATAAGGGTAGCAGCGATTCTTATGTAATTCGCTGTTCCTATATACTAACCCATATGATTTATTCAGCCTCTTATCCTTCTGACCTAGATAAAAAGTGCCACTGAGCTCTATAATAATGCCTGTATGAATGAAGCCAAGTATGCAATGACATTTGTGTGTCAGTTCATATTGCTTCTGTGTGCAATGCCACAAGTCTTGGTTATGCAGGCATAGTGGGCAGAAATTCAGGTCCTGTAGTATAGGCCGACGTGATCAGATTTCTTTAGTCCTTCTGATGAGACTAGCGACAACTAAGAGGAAGCCATTAGGAAGCTATTCAGACGGGCTAGCTTTTGAGCAAAGAGACTGGTGAGTAGTAGCTTTTTATCTGTATCCAGGAGGGAGAAGACCAACGGTGGGATTGTCAACCTGACGGTAAGGAAATAGGACTTCACCTTTCCATCAATGTTATGGAAGTAGGATCCAATCTGGTAGATTATATAAAAGTTTATTTATTTTCAAGTAGTGAGGAATAAAAGACAGCAATTGTCACAACCTTCCTCGCACAAGCTACATCAGCTGTCATTTCTCAACAACATTCCCACAAGCTCTAATCACAAGTGTTTCACAACAGAACCCTCATGAGTAGAACTCAAACGCAACACAACTCCCCACTCTCCAAACAGCCTTTTAAATTCATATACAATTAAAAACACGAAAAACTTTAAATTGCATACAGAAATTAATTCACAACTGTATACCTAAATAGGTACAGACTTTAATACTGAAACTAGAACGGCCTCAACATAAATTACTGCAAGGTATAATCTTGAAACTTGGCTGGCATCGACTAAACCCTGTATGATCTTCATCGACTGAACAAACCAGAATGAGCAAAACCAATACTTGAAAAAATATATATAAACACCCATCTCCTGTTTCGACTCAGATTCATGAAATTTAAAACCCAGCAACGCCTTCGCACACTCACTACTCACTTTTACAAGGGTGGAATCCTCTTGGAAGATTGAAACACCAGGATTCCATTCAGAACATCTTCAATCTCCCTTTGAAAGGTAGCCACTGCTGAAGCGAATCCAAATGGTACTCTTTAACATTAAAAACCACCTGTATAACAAAAGCCGCAAGATGCTTTGATTCTTTACTAAGAACAAGCCTGTGATACAGAGAGCGTATGTCAAGTTTTGAAACTACGGAAGCCCCAGTTAAGGACAATCAATGAATGAACCTTTGGAAGCAGATTCCCATCAATCCATATGGCCTTGTTTAAACTTCCCAAATCTATACACATTCTCAACTCATTGGCTTTCTTAAGGGCTACCACGATAGAAGATAGCCACAAAGAGGAATCAACTATCTCAATAACGCCCTCTTAACACAAACTCTTCAAAAGCTCAGTTAACTCCTTCCGAATACCCAACAGAAGACTAAATAACTTATGCATGACTGGCACACTCTTTTCCTTTTACTTGATATGATGCTCAAAATTGTTCACAATTCCAAGTTCTTCTATTAATCCAAACATTCTCAAATGCTCACAGGAGAACCCTCCAACTCACTTATACTGGGGGTAAATCCAGGTCTCAGTTGGGGCCCAAGACAATCTTGATGATGCCATCCTAAAATATCTGGCCCTGCAATTCGTACATACACCTTCCCCACAGCCATACCTTCCTTGAATTGGATCAAAGACTCAAAATACCCATTCTAGATCTATTTTAACTGCATTATGACCACAAGGATTTAACAAGTGGAGGTAAAAGATCTTGTGTAAAACCATTCATACAAAGTTTGTTTCAAAATTGTGATCTTAGAACCAGAATCTGTTTACAGAGGAACCTTAATTCCTTTCAATATAAACTTCAAAAGGATTTTTACAAAGAGGTACATTTTTCATGTACCTTTACACAAAGCTCCATATTTCCCATTTCTTTAGAGATATGTTCCAAGTCTTCTTCCAATCCAGAATTAACTTTCACATTTTTCATGCTTCTACAAACCCTTTCTAAATGGTTAAAACACCACATTTATTACATTCTTTCACTAGTGCAGAGTATTGTTTATAAAATGCTACAAGCAATTTGAACTCACACCTGTAAGCAAGAATAATCAGATATCACTATACTCTTCAACTGTAAACTCATATTAGACAAACCAGGCTTCTTATTATTGACAACAGCACTGGTCTCCAAAGAGGATTTGCTTAGTTCCTTCAAATATTCCTTAGAATCCAGAATACTGTTGGATAGGTCACAAGTTTCATTAAGGGATGGATCCTTGTAGGTCGCTGCGAGGCCTCCGGGCAGTTATGCGCTATATAAGTGGAATTTTTCATTTCATTTCATTTCATTAAAGATGTTCTTAAATACCTTAATTAAAACATCTGGTGCCTAACTGGTCTCTTATTAGCTGAGTTGTGAAACTACCAAATTCACACTTTGCAGCTGAAACACATATGCTACATACATATCAATTGACTCAAAATCAGATTGTTCTGTGAATTCTTTTAATGTCTACTAACAATTAAGTTAGGTGAATAATCAAAATGAGTTTCCACATGTTTAACAGCTTCCTCATACTCATCCAATTCTTCAACTGCATCATAATTCACTATTTTAGGTAAATCTTCAAATATATTTTGCCTCTCTAGGCCTAACAAATGTTCTAAAATCAATCTCTTCTTCTCAGGTATAAATTTTAGAACATCAATGACTCCTAAATACGAGTTAAATACCCTGAAGCACTCCTTCCATACAATAGGTGGTATACCAGGAAACTGAAACAAGCATTGGCATCAGCCAATAGGTCTCACCTTTGGGATCTTATAAGTGTTAAGCCATGCAACGGGTTTCTAGAGAACAGCCCTGCTTCTGAGACTGCACAACATGGTAGGCTGCTGCCTTTGCTAGAGAACAGCTCTGCTTAGGAAACTGCACTGCACGGTAGGCTGCAGGCCGTTGCCTTTTCTAGAGGACAGCCCTGCCTCTGAACCTGCATGATACGGTAGGCTGAATGCTGCAAACTGCTGCCTCCTCTAGAGCTCAGTCCTGCCTCTCGCGCACAGCAGTGCCTCCTGTTGAAATCTGCCTTCTCTAGAGGTCAGTCCTGCCTTTCGCGTACTGCACAGCAGTGCCTCCTGTTGAAATCCGCCTTCTCAAAAGGCTAGCTACCCCGTTGTCTAACATACTGCCGACCTGCTCAGCCCCCCACACCTGAACTCCCAGCTGCCAAGAAGGTCATGGCGGGGTTCCCACGAGATGCCTGCTGAAATCTGCTCCTCCATAAGTTGTTTCATCACTGCGTCCCAATAGCTTGCCTGGGGACGTCATGGGGCTTTTAAAACTACGATGGAAACTTAACTCAAGCGGGCGGTTGGGTAGGCGGCCGGTGCCAGTAAAAGTTACACCTGAACATGTGACCTGCTGAGTGGGCACCCATGTGTTGCACGGCGTCTGTTTACAGTAACAAGCAGGCTGCTTTCTGCAGTAAAGGAAGAGGTTTTCCTGTGCGCTCCCAACTCTTAAGTATATTTAGTCTGTTCGACAGTGGAAATGTTTTAAGAGCAGTTTGATACCGTTGCTTGTGAAATCCTTTGCATGGACTGCCTGCTCCTCGTGCTTTGTGACAGCTCCGGATCCCCACTGTTACTTTGTGGTCTTATGCAGCCTCAGGGCAGCACAGCAGGTCAAGCCCTGGCAGCACAGCCTTCCCTGGGGGTCAGCCCATCAAGCATTTAATGTATGGGGCCCGCAGCCGCGAAATTTAAAGCGGCTTAAGAGCAATACATGCAACAAGCGCTGAAAGACAAGCGAGGCCCCGCGAAAGTACAGCGCTTACCTTAAGGGGGCGAGCAGCAGCAGGTGCGATAATTGATAACAGTTGGCGCGCTGCTCTCTCCTGCAAGGGAAATGCCAAACGTGCACCAGTGGCAATAGAGAACAGTGCAAAACATGCACAAGTTTGACAAAAGTCCTGAGCAATGCCAAGAGGTCCCTCCTAAGCAGCACTTGCGCGTTGCGTAGGCGAGATCTAAAAATGGGGAAGGTGGCATAATGGTCTGCATGTTAAAAAATGCAAAAAGGAACACAATGTCTTTTTAAAATAACAACAGAATTGCATACTATATAAATCCTACATATAAAAAAAATTCCAACACAGGATCTAAAACTGTTATCATACGAACAATTACCTCAGGCAATATGAACAATGTACATGAATCTAGTATATATCAATATAGTAAAGTGAAGTCTATAGTAAAATTTGTTTTCAGGTTGAGCATATAATCAGTACATCCAAACCAAAATAGGCGCAACAAAAAAAATGCACAGCATTGAATAAACAAAAGGTCAATAGTGAAGAAAAAAAAAACTTTTATAATATAATTCAATTGGTTGAATGATGGAAAAAAAACCCTCAAAAGGTGTGCATAGAACTGTTTTCCAATAAACTGTAATAATCGCATACACAATATCACATATCGTAATTGCTTTCAACTAGCTAATCATGAACAGTTATGAAAACTCGTCCAAAATGGCCCCATTTGAACGTGACAACGTACGTTCCAATGTAATCTTGCTAAATGGTGTATCATTGGCATTGGGACCAATCCAAAATGGCCATGCAATGACGTGATAGCGCATCTACTGCCACTCTGAAACAGGGGAAACTCCACCCCTAGGGCTGCCGTGTTACCAGCAAGCAGGATCCAGAAGTCCTCCGCCTTCTTTAATCGATAAGTTAAACTGCAGAGTGGGTGGGCCACTGCACACACACCAAATCTCCACCAGTACAAAAGTGCTTAGAGCATAGTCAGTGACCAGCAGTTCATCGCCAGTGATGAAAGTCGGATCCAGTCTGGTAGATTCCATGAAAGTTTATTTATTTTCAAGTAATGAGGAATAAAATGAGACCGTGATCGTCCACCTTCCTCTGCA
Source organism: Lissotriton vulgaris (assembly GCF_964263255.1). Classification (NCBI taxonomy): domain Eukaryota; kingdom Metazoa; phylum Chordata; class Amphibia; order Caudata; family Salamandridae; genus Lissotriton; species Lissotriton vulgaris. The sequence continues at coordinate 906,763,250 of NC_141689.1, read as the reverse complement.
CAAGCTATCTCCAACTGTTATTTCTAAGCAACGTTCCCTCGAGCTCGGCTTGTGAACCTTCCACAAAGGAACCTTTGAGAATAGAGCTCAAACACAACAATTAGAACTAGTACTATATATGCTGTCTTAGTTTTCTTGAATTTTATCTTGGAGGTGTCAACAATAAGGGTTGATCTATGTGTTATGGGATTAAGGTCAAGCTGAGGCGTGAAATCGATCCATTTATGCTTGAAAGACAGTATTGAATACGTGCATGTGTTACAGTTTGCAAAGAGGAGAAATGTGGTTCTGGGATGGTGTCACAGATAATAATACATCTGATTTTGGATCAAGCGAAGGGCGAAGGGCATTGTTGGCAGCTGAGACTTTCAGGTACATTTGTGTTACCAGTATACTGATGGTGTTGCAGACCAGAATAACCCATGTATGGTATGCCCATCTGCGCGTAGGTCTGTATCATAATTTTGCCAATCTAAGCATGTGTGCAGAAGCCTGGGCCTGCCCTTGACTAAGAGAGGTCCTGGACATGTCCTGTGGCCTGGAGGGATGCGTCAAGCATGCCCTCAGCACTGACAGTGGACTACTGTCCTGCCATACATATAGCGCATAGACTGCTGATAGCAGAATACCATGGTAAGAGAATATGACCAGACCTTTTTATCTGGGTCACTCAGAAACCACCAATCTTTTGCCCAATCAGGACAGGAGATCGCCCAATCCGTGGGCTGCACCTGCTAAAGTGGAGCCTCACCATCAAATCTTATGTTGCTGAATCCTCAACCTCACCCCTGGTGGAACCTATGCTGCGACCTTTGAAGAGACTGGGTAGTTGGATGCTGAAGGCTACCCGTGCCCAATTCCAACAAACCCTGGCAAGTTCTTGCTGGTGTTCCACTGTTCTTTAGAGAGCACCCCCAAGGGTGTACGGCACCAGCAAAGAAGACTTGTGAGAGTTCCAATATCCTGCGAAATGGGTGAGATAAGATTGAGTGCATTTTCAAACTCTGGGTAGCCAAAACTGCAGCGGATTCATGCCTCTTCAGATTGCCCTTGAAGACAAGGGAACCTAGAACCCAGGGAGATTGCTTGACAGGGAGCAGAGAAGGAGCTGGTGGATGTAGCATCTACATAAGATGAGAGCCAGAGTCCATGACTTGTAGCATTTAGTACGGTATTGAGCATTTAGTACGGTATTTTGTGTTCCTTGCAAAAATAAACAATAGCTGGATGTATGTTGGCCCACAGCTGAACTCTGATCTCGAGCACCCCACACAACCTCCATAAATTGCTTGTGACTTCTTGCTCTCAATACCCATAGAGTCAAGTGACAAAAACTGTACATGGCACTGCTTCCAGAGCCAAAGTAGGATGGGCACTGGGACACCAAATGCAAACTATCTCTACCTCATTTTTGAGGTAAAGTAGCCCCTGCCTGCCTCTCGAATTGGGTCCGACAGATGGCTTTGGATGTCAGTCCATGAGGAGAGATCCCAAGTAGTTGCTTACAGAGGTTGGAGATAATATGGGAGAGAAAGGATCTCTGGGACGCTCTCCAAATGCCTGTTTCAAGGATATTAACGTGTTAATTGGAACAAACTAATGAAGGATTGACAGGTGTGCAGTAAACCACTGAAGTGTGTCTGAGAAACCTGTGCACTTTGCAGGATATTGGTCAGAGCCTGATGGTTGACTGTGTCGAAAGCTGAAGAGTGGCAGAAAAGGATTAATATGTAAGGTTCACCAACCTCCAAGTGTTGGGAAGGGAACTGGTCACTGATTGGATAATTGTGTTCTATATGCTGCTCATTATCTATGGTGACAGAAGGCAGCAACCTCTAAATACATTATAATAAATATTTGGTAATACAGCAATTATGTTAATGGGCAGTACTGCCTAGTACTACAGATCAGCATAATAATTGATTACTTAAAAATGGACTTAGAATTTAGACTGAAGATGATAGTAGATGGTCAAAACCAACCAAAAGAGCTTTTGAGATCAAAGCAAATTTCTATAGGACTAGATTTTAAAATGCTCAATATGACAGGCCTATTGCTTTTCCAGCACTAGAGCTATTTTTGGGAACATTTGTCGTTTTATGAAGTGTCTGAAGATGATACCCTTTCACATGATTTTAAATGTTTTTTTCTCCCGGGACGGGAATTACGCATTGATGAGGGAATAATTCTTAAGTGAACGTCTGGATTATGTCATTAAGAGCTGTGTTGCTTTGGTTTTTTTTACTGTATATATTAATGAGAAAGCAGCATCAGTCAGAGCGAAGTCTATTCCTGACCCAGAGGATATACATACACATTTCTAAACTGTTGTCTATTGATCTGAAAAACATAGCCCACTACTAGATGCAGAATTACTTTTTAAATAAGCACACTCATTGTCAGAACAAGAGGCTCAATAGCTTCTTTTGGTATTGAAGCAGAAAGATTTTGGTTTCGTAAAGTTCTGTCATTTTTTTACCATCAGTGATTTGAGAAGCATAGCGTTGTTGGTTTCTGTTTACAGGGATTTTCTAAATTTTCATGGACGCAGTTTCTATTTCTTAGTATTTTTTATGTAATACATAGTTGGGGTTGTAGAGATATGACATTTCCACTCTAGATATTAGTATTACTGCAGGATACTTTATTCCTTTGCTACTGTATAACACCACACTCTTAGTTGTTTTTCAAGGAAGCCATTTAAAATATCGCTCATAAACTTTGAAAAATAATAACTAACAAATTAACATATCTCTCGTTTTTTAGAGTTTTCAGTCTCAACAACGAATGTAAGACTGTCAAAACAAATATGTTTGCCCGAGTTATGGAAGAAGAGAAATGGAGAGGAATTGCACCACCACAGAAAACTAAAAAAAAAAAGGAAAAAAGGTAGAAAATAAGGGCAAGAAGGCATTTGTTTAAATAAAAATAAGTTTTAAAAAACATTAGCAGGGCAGGTTTTGGGAGTCTCTGCGGGGGAAACAAAATCAAGGTGATACTGTTGGGGAGGGGGTAAATGTTCAAGGTTCTCAATGCAGTACTAGTTGAAGCCATAGGCTCATTTGTAGGGATAAAGTTTGGAAAGGATGTGTCCAGAACACAAAGTCCGAGGAATTAATGAGCTGACTAAAGCGTTTACTTTAAATATGGCACGAGCCTCCTATAATGGTAGAGGAGTTCAGGAGTCACACAACTACTTGGGTCATGCTGTGCAATAATGAGCTATGGTCTCTACCTTTACAACACAAAAAATAGTTACAGTTAAGGGCAATCAAAAACGAAGGGGTAATGCAAGTGCCAGTGTGTTGCCTTTTGATTTTTAACTAGATTACCCATATTGCCTGGAGCTTTTTATGGTTTTCCACATTATTTCTGATTTAGTAAAAATCTTAACTTTCTCTTTTTTCCTCAATATATTTAATTGTAGAGTCCCACATAGATCTATTATTATTATTATTGACATTTGTTAAGCGCACAGCTACCCCCAACGGGGGTGTCCCGGCGCTAAGGATTGCAGGCAGCAGGGGAAAGAAATTAATATCCAGCGAATAGAAAGGTCTTTAATTTGATCCTGAATTGAGATTCAGTGTCCATAAGACGGAGGCTGATGGGAAGAGAGTTCCAGAGTTTGGAAACCACCACTGTAAAAGCTCTGCCCCCCTTCCTTGCAAGTCGGAATCTAGGTGGGAGTAGGAGCCGGAGGTGGTTAGATCTGATCTATTTGTAAGGTCTTCATTATTAGCTATTATGAGTCAATTGTGCCGTCCAATAAATGCTAATTGTTTTTTAAAATATGTTTGTTAAAATACTCTTATCAATGTTCTCTTCATCCACATTTACTTTGACATTATAGGTGGGAGTTTCTTGTTTTAGCTCAGTAAAGTCTTTGGGAAAAAAAACACTTTTTTTTTAACATTCATTATATTATTTAGGATTGGGGGGATATAAGGACCATTAACAAAGACCCAAATCCACACAGGTAGAAAACACCTTGCACACCAGGCCCACTGCATGTTGGCTACTTAAAAATAAATTCCATCTTTGAATGTCAGTGATAAAAAAGACGCACAAACTTATGTTATGATATGGTGGCCCCCGACATTCTTTTTTGCAAAAGTGCTTTTGCCTTATCAGCGGAAGAACTCATCTGAACAGAAATGCTGTTGCAGCGATTATCTGAAATTTGTGTGGGTGAGGTCAGCTGCAAGGTGGCTCTGTGTTTTTATATACCTCTAGAAGACCATCCCACATCATACCAATTTAATCCATTAGAACAGCAGCCAAGATGTGCAGGTGTTTCCTTCAGGCGGCTTATGTACTGATAATCTGTTTTTCACCTTAGTTTTTGAGCATCATGTAGTATTCTGTGTTCACAAACATCATGTCATTGAATGGGACATTTTCCCCGTTGTTGGGGACGCAACGTGATCTTGAATATAAAGTAGGCAAAAGGAACAGATGAAAGAATCTCTCCCACTACCAACAAGAACGAACCATTTACTGTACCAGATAGGTTATTACCATTAAAACTCATGTGTAGTTTAAAAATGGTTTACAGTATTAGCGTTCCTAAGCAAAGTCATTAACAATTTTAGTTACAATTTAGTATTGCTGATAAGAGAATACTTCGACACTAATAATATAGACTTGTACGCAGTCCTTCTTAACTCTTCCTGACAATAACTCGAAGAAGAAAATATTCTTAACAAAACACCAATGTGTAGTTGTACTCCTTTATAAGTGTGGAAAGTTTTGATGAATGATTTCCTAGAGTTCGCTTTTTATATTCACCAGTTTTTAAGGTTTTGTCCTATTCAGCATTTCTAGGAAGTAAGGCCTGGCAACACCCTCACTTTTCCAGATGGTGGCAACTCCGACGGAATTGAGATGATGTTCTAAGCACATCAAACACCATGTTAAGTACATTTTGGAGTTATTCGTAGATTTCGTACCACACAGTAGAAAGCTGAAGCTATCCTGTGTTCTCAAATCAACTATATAGGAAGGAATTCGTAAATGCCTTTTAATTTCGTGACCCAAACACTCGCTTGGAGAAGGGACAATAGTAATTTGGTGTTACTCTCCAACAACCACTCCCTGTGTAAAATGTGCCAGATTGTACACTCTTAACTTCAAGCTACTAAAATAAGGCGACCAGACAATATCTCTCTCCCCCAAGTTATTAAAATCGGCCCGACAGCACAGCTGTCTGGCTGTGAAAGACGTATTGGAGACATGTTTATAGCCTAGAAATCAACTCTGTCCATTCCTTTCGATTGGCATTTCGATTCATCGCTTTTAATTTTCCTGTTCGCTAGTTTTATTTGATTTAGCCAGTCCATCTAGTCATTGTCCCTCCTGTGGAACATAACCTGTTTACCAGCTCTTCAATTGGATCCTTGTCCTAAAGTGTCTGCTTTTCAGGAACTTCTTTTGTTTTGATAAAGTGCTCCATGAGCATGCATGTTTGTCACGGTTCTCTAGTTTTTCCATTTTTCGAGCACATTGATTTCCATAACAAAAATTTAATTTTCCACAATTTAGTCGTTCAAACCACCTTTACGTATGCTTTCACTTTTATACAGCTTCATCCTTAAGAGCCACTCTACTTTGCACTTTAACTTTATGTTGCACTCTTTCTTGTTCATTCACTTCCATCCCCCTACAGTGCTATCTGTGTCCCTTTGTTAACTTCCCCCCCACCCTCGGTGTTGCTTACCCCGTACACCTTTAATGCTTCCGCCGGCTCATATTATTGCTTCCGCTGGCCCTGGTTATTGCTTCAGGCGGCCCTCATTATTGCTCCCCACCCTCCTTTTGCTTTTCCACCCTCTGTGTCACCTCACCACCCGTTCACATTTTTTTTATTTAGCAATCTTATTCGGATCAGTAAACAAACAAGCATTTACAATGCAATGGTCTCGGCATTATTAAAGATAGAGCTATTGGCATTGCTCATGACATTTTTTTTCAATTTCTTTTTCTTTAAAACATAAATAAATGGTATTGTCATTTACAATGGCAATCGGTGAGCATTAGACAGTAGTAGAGTATTCCCGGACACAGAGCCACGCACACACAAACGGCTCCGTGTGTGTGTGTGTGTGGCTCTGTCTGTGTGTGTGTGTGCGTGGCTCTGTCTGTGTGGGTGTGTGCGCGCCGCTCTGTGTGGGTGTGTGCGCGGCTCGGTCTGCGAATACGCTCTACTACTCTCTAATGCTCACCTATTGCCATTGTAAATGACAATACCATGTATTTATGTTTAAAAAAAAGATGAAAAAAATTGTAATGAGCAATGGCAATAGCTCTACCTTTAATAATGCAGAGACCATTGCATTGTAAATGCTTGTTTTGGGTCTTGACCTGAGAAAATCTACTATGTGTATATCTATGTATATAGAGATAACTCTAATCACTAGTGTATGCAGCAGACCTTTGTACTCTCTACCATTCTTATTTGACTCTTAGAGTATATCCATTCTTATCTCTTCCTTGACTGACTTTACATTTGCATTTTTTTCTGTTTGCATCTTTTATGTAATGCATGTAATCCTAAATCCTTGTGTTGCAACTTGTTCTTATGTAAAGCGCAGACACCTTCGGGTAGTGTTCGGGCTATATAAAATCACATTAAATAAATAAAAAATATAGAACAAAGGTTTCTAACATATCAATTCATTTTCCCAAGTGCTGCTAAAATATATATATTCAACGTTGAACGATTACAATGGCCACGAGCAACAAGCTTTGGCATAATTTGTTCCTGCACTTGTGTGAAAAACTATTGAATTTGTGCACATCCTGGATGATGCGCTATTACAGCAACGTGCACAAATACATATATTCGCTGATGTACGCAAATATGCAAGATAGATTAAGTAGCACTTCTCAAGAATTCTTCCTGTACAGTTATCTAGCCCACAGTGTGAAATTTAAATTAGTGTGTTTTTAAATGAGAAGTTGTCCAACACCGGATTGAAACTCGGTTTCCGAAATGTATTTTAGGAAAACTGTTGCATGTGGATTGTTGATTTTTAAAAAAAAAATCCTGACTGACTTTAAACGGCGCTCCTTTGGGCGGAGCTCTGAGGGTCACAGAAAGTGGACAGGCATGAGGGTCACAGAAAGTTGGCAGGCATAGTTTCTGTGATGGAAAAACAAGTATGAGAAAGAGAGCAAGGTATGGAGAGAACCAGGATCAAAGGAAAGGCTTAAGAGTCCATGATGGAAACAAGCATTGGCAAAGTCAATGGGGCTGAAATTAGCTGTCAGACTATTAGCTTTGTTGGTGCTGGTTTTGTTTGCTTTTGTTTTTGCAAAAGTTTTTGTTGGGGGAAGATGCTGGACCTCGCCCATCTAAAACACATTGGCTAAAAACAAAATATGATTTGGTTCCGAAAAGCACACATTGCCACAAGAGACCCTGGCACTTAAGGGAACTGCCTGTGGTGAATGAGCAACGCGGGCAGTAAAAGATGGGACAGTGACAACAGGGTGACAGAGTGACGAGGAGGGACCAGACTGTAATGAGTGCACGTCTAGCTGTGGTGCGCCGGAGCTTGTGGTTGTGAAGGCTACTAAAGCACTGCCCAGTTCCTAGCGCCTTGAAGTGGAGGCTGTGTTCACTATTGGAGCTGATCACCCCAGATAATGCGCCTACTCACTGAGTGTAATTTCCCAGGGCTGGCCTGTGCGGAAATGCTGCCCCTGTAGAGTACGGTGGCGCGATGTACACTGGTGTCCGGAGGTCGGGAGAGCGGTCAGATGCGGGAGCGCACGGACCCTGCTGGGGACACACAGATTTCTCTGGTGAGAGTGCGCTTGTGTCCGCTCCCTGCGAGCCACACTCCGTCCCTGCCCCTCTTGTTATAGTAACCCTCTTTCACTCCTGCTGACCAGAAAATGCAGAGTGCAGTGAACGAGTGCCTGCGCCTCGTCTCCCTCTGTGCATGACGTTGGTGCTTTAGCGGACTCTGGATCCCCTCTCCCGCCCCGTACACACCCCTCACTCCTTCCCTAGCCCTTCTCACCTTGTCGTCAAGTTTCTCCTTTCATCGCCAGAGCTGTTACAACCCTCCCCAGCGGCCAGAACTTCCCCTCGCTTCTCACAAGTCCTCCTTCTTAATGTTTTGAACTGCTGCGCCCTCACGAGCCAACACGATTGCGCATCACCTGATGCAAATGTGAACGCCCACGCTCTGAGGTCATCAGGGTGAGGCTGTGGACAGTTTTTAATACAACGTTACGTACAACAGCCTACAGTGGGACATCTGTTTTCACGTACGTCACTAACAGCAGTGACTTGGTTGCAAGTGGAGACAAAAGGTCCGATACACTTAAATGCCACTGAAGTTGGAGTGCCTACTTCAGAAGTCGAAAATGAAAATGAGTGAGAGGTGGACCGGAACCAAGGAGACTATTAACAGAAAACAGCCGTACCCTACACGCTGCTAGAAAAGTGTAGTAATGACCAGTACCTAGAGACGTTACAGCGCAAGCGTTAATCTGCCCTAACTCCTGTGTTTAAGCTAAGTGCAGTTCTATATACACACTACCACTGTCTTTTTACTAGTACTCAACACCTGTGCTGACTGCTTCATCTTAACCCCACTATCAACGCTCTCGTACAATAGGCGATACTCCAAAAGCCACATTAATACCTCAGAACTGCAGCCCAGTGCCCTAGGATAGTACTGGTACTCGCATAGAGCACTGTATTCTGTAAACGAGAACACAGTATTGATTGAATCAAAGGCATCTGTACCAGTAGTAATCGCATTAAGCGCAGACACCACTTCCAGTATTAGCTTAGCATTTCACACTCAGTGACACTAGGACTCGTTATGTGGCCTAATGGTCAGAGCTGCCGACTTTGAAACTGGGGAACCAGGTGAGAGTCGTACACAGGCTCATCGTGCGCTAATAGTCTAATTCTCCCAGTGCATACAAAATAATCGTGGAATGCAATCCGATGCTCTTGTAAATGCACTGGACCCGATTCGCGCTATATTTGACTGCAACAACGTCTACCCCCATCATTGATATTCACAAAGACCAAGAAAACGTTTTCCCAGTATAATAATCTCATTCGTACCCAGAGCATTAGCACCAACATCCCAGACCTAGTCCACTATGACCTAGGTAGCTCCTCAGTACCGACTGTTAACTGATCTATTACTCGAGGCACTAGCATTCGCAGCGCTGGGGCGACGGTACATGTCAACATTTAGAAACAGGAACGAGGTAAGAACAAAACGAACGTTTAAAATCGTATAGAGACTAACATTGAAACTGAGATAATTTTAGACGAGAGGCATGGGAGCCCCAGCAGGCAGCTCCCGACTTCCTCTTTCCTGTCCCGGGCCGGCAGCCAATCAGAGCGCGGCCCGGGGATGATGTCATGGGATGTCCCGTAGTCCCGCCCCCGGCCTGCCTGACTTCCTGGTCGCGGCCGGGCGGCAACGGGGACAATTTCACCTGGCAATGCCGGGTGGGCACTGGCGGTAAAGATAAATTAAGCGCTCCCAAAGCGCTCATGAAAAATAAACCGCTCCCTGCGCTAGGGCACAAATCAAGCGCACCGCTGAGCTAGCCAGCGAGGTGGCAGGGACACTGCGCATGCGAGGAGAGGGGGGAGGGGGGGGGGTCGAGGAAAGAGCAGCCTAATTACACGGAGGCAAGCTCCGTCTTTTTTCGGATTTGGGGGCGTGTTCGGTGGGCGTGGCTAAAAAGTGGAAAGAAGAACAACGAACACACCTCCAAATCCGAACAGGACGGAGCCTATTTGGAGTGACGGCTCTCTCCTGCAATGGCTGGCCTCCATTTAGGAAGCCAGCCAATGGGAGAGAGCCAAAATTAGAGGCGGGATTGAGAGCCCCTCTAAGAAAGATAAGATCTCGCTACTTCCGCTTCTGACGAACCGGATAGTACCGAGACCTAAAAAACAAAATACTGCCTGTCTCATATTGTAGCAATGCACATTATGTGCGTGCATACCAAGTGATCCAGCCTGTGTAGGCTTTCCCCCCCCCCCTTAATTAGTCATGCTGCACAGCCTCACGGATAGCTAAAATCGACTGGCAAAGCTAAGTCGTCCCAAAGGTGAGACCTATAGGCTTTGCCAATGCTTCTTACTTTCTGAGCCTTGTTTGCACAACTACTGTGTGGCTGGTCCAATCTTTTTTATCTCGATCCAATGAGGGCATGAAAATGTGACTTTGCAATGGATTGTAGGGCACAGCAATAAATCAAGCCACCTTCTCCGACTCCTCGGTCTCACTGAAGAACAAGCATTTGCAATGCAATAGGTCTCGCAATAGGAAAGTTTGAGCTATTGGTCTTGTAAATGACAATTTTTTTATATTAAAAAAAAGCTAGATTAATAGCTTTGTGATTTACAATGCCAATAGTTATAACTTTCGCAAATGTGACACCTATAACCTGGGGTTGCGCTGAGTGATGCTGTGGTGGTGCTGAGTGGTGCTGTGGTGGTGCCGAGTGATAAGGTGGTGGTGCCGAGTGATAAGGTGGTGGTGCCGAGTGATAAGGTGGTGGTGCCGAGTGATAAGGTGGTGGTGCCGAGTGATAAGGTGGTGGTGCCGAGTGATAAGGTGGTGGTGCCGAGTGATAAGGTGGTGGTGCCGAGTGATAAGGTGGTGGTGCCGAGTGATAAGGTGGTGGTGCCGAGTGATAAGGTGGTGGTGCCGAGTGATAAGGTGGTGGTGCCGAGTGATAAGGTGGTGGTGCTGAGTGATAAGGTGGTGGTGCTGAGTGATCATGTGGTGGTGCTGAGTGATAATGTGGTGGTGCTGAGTGATAATGTGGTGGTGCCGAGTGATAATGTGGTGGTGCCGAGTGATGCTGGGGTAGCGCCGAGTGATGCTGGGGTAGCGCCGAGTGATGCTGGGGTAGCGCCGAGTGATGATGTGGTGATGCAGAGGGCAGAAAGGCACAAAAACGAGTCTAACAGAGGGCATAAGGGCAGAAAACCCGAGTCCAACAGGGGGCAGAAAGGCACAAAAAACGAGTCTAACAGAGGGCAGAAAGGCACAAAACCGGGTCTAACAGAGGGCATAAGGGCAGAAAAAACAAGAGTTCACAAATTAGATTTTATCTGCCAAAATTCAAAATTTTTCACTTTGATTTTCCTTGATAGGTGGTATGGGCATGTGTCAATTTAATTTGAGGGCTAAGGTACAATAACTGGAAAACCATATTGTGAAAATGTGTAGATTAAGAAGAGATGTGGAAAATTAATACAAGCTTGGTGAACATTATCGGCGCCATCTTGCCCCTTTTCGAGCCCATTCGTGCGCGTAAGCGGCAGCCATTTTGAGCACCATGGCCTCCCTGCCCCTCGCTGATAGCCAGCGCGTCTCTCTCTCTCCTAACCTCGCAAGCATCCCCCCCGCACGCTGACAACCCCCGCTCTCTCATGCCTTGGGTCATAAACCCCTCTTCAGCGCAGCTTCACCACAGAATCCCATCCTGTTCCCAGCGCGACACCTCCCCTCATTCCTTTCATGGCCTCAGATCCTTTTGATGCAAACCCCCTTTCCCTGTGTCCCCGTTTGTCTTCCTTGTTCCCAGGCCGCCACCTGGCCCTGCGGATACTGTTTATTACCCCGTACAGTAGGAAGCTTCCCCTCCCCATCAAAAGACCCTCGAGCCGATCAAAGCCCCCACTCTATGAGATCCGATCAACCCCATGCATTCCGTGAATCGGCGGAATGCCCTGCTGTGCGACAACCATCACCTGTTGTGACCGGGGTGGGGAATCCAACTGTAACCGTATGTGGGAACGGGCCTGAAGGGGAGATTCCGAGGATGTTCTTTCAAATATCAAAGTGTTGCGAGAATGTGTTATGTGCAATAAAGGTCATAAACCCTAGTATAAGAGGCCAGGCCTCAGAGATGTGGTTAGAGCACCTCGTGACGATACTTGCTGTCTGAATTGATGTGTTCTCCTCCGGAGAGAATAAAATCCTCGTTTCCTGCCTTCCAGTCTCCAGCGCCTGCTTCTTCATTGATTAACATTGGTGGGTCATAGAGGCGATACCGCCGGGCAACATAAAAGGGTCTTTGGTTACTGGTTGTCTTTGAAACCCTTTTTTACAATTGGCGTCCCAAACGTGGGACCCATCAGCGACTCGTGGATCCAGTGGGAGAGGTCCTGACGACAGAGTGAACGACTGCAACGATCGGAAGGTACCCTGTCCGATAGACCCTCGTCTGACAGCCGATCATCCGAACTTCACTGGTTCCGAACAGACCTCTCTCGAGTGATCTGCGGTCCTGACTGGGAACCATCAGGAGTGCCACGAGAAGTACGAAGAGAAGAGGACGATCGGGCGCTGGATTCGGAAGACAAGAAACTGTCCATGCGGTCCAGGTAAGGTCGTGTAAACACGACGAATTGCGAAAGTGATTGATAATTGAAAGAGATTGATAATTGATGAGAAAATACTAGTATTACTTTTTGTTAATTTATTTGGAGATTCGCTGTCTGCAAACGGAGAAACAACAGGCTCTCCCTTTATAAACAGCGAAGGATAGGTACGCACCCGTCGGACCTATCTTTCTCCCCCATTGAACAATTGCCCCCCCCCCCCATTGATTAACTGTTATAGATTGTTTTCTGGAGATTCTCTGTCTGCAAACAGGGAAGAATAGGTCCCCTCTTTGCAGATAGTGAAAGGGTAGGTGACGCGAACCTTTGCGAGCCTACTTATTCTCCCCATTGACCATATTGATTTTTTATTTTTGACCTAACATTGATTGCTCAAGATTGGTTCATGAGGTATTCACTACGTACAAACAACGTAGAATAGAAATATTCTGTCTAGTCTTTGCACGCAGCGATAAGATAGGTAGTGCTGACTATTATCCCATTGTGATCCGTCATGCCTGTCTTCTCCCCACTGGTTAGTAGCCTGTTTAGCCCGGACCGCTTATTAGAGATGAACCATCCGGCTCCACTGGAAGGCACCCCTAATAAGGACATGTTCATGAAGCATGGATTGATCGCTATAGCCTATAGTGAGCTGTGGCATAAATATACGAAAAAGGATCGAGAAAGTCAGTGGCCACTGAGAGGATCCTTCGATCTTGACAAAATAGAAACGGTAGAAATAGCCCTTCGTAGGAATGAAACAACACCTATTATGCTCGATAGTCTCGGTATGTGGCGCAAAGAAGCCACACGACGAAGGGAAGGCGACGAATTCAGAAAAGGTGAAGGGACACGACGGACAACCCTCCAAACGTCTAGTAGGCAAAGGGAAGGGCCAGCGATGGCACAGTTCCGAGGAGTAGACATGAAAAGAGAACGGTGTAAAGGGATGTGCCGACAAGTCAACCCCGGGACACAACGACCCGAAGGTAATCCCCCGACACTATGCACAGGACGAACAGATTTAAAACAAAACCAATGTGCTTTCTGTAAATGTCTCGGGCACTGGAAAGCCCAATGCCCGACTCTGCAGAGCATAGGTAAGAACGGAGGGTCGACAGAAAGAACAGGCCGACAGAAAGGGAAAAGGCGCGAGATAAAAACCAATCAGACTAGTGCAGACAGGACAGACAGAACCACCCCGTTTGATTATGCTCGATGGCACAGATTTCGTCAGACCAATTTTAACAACATGTTAGAGTTCTGGGACTGATTGCTCTCTGTTGCTCCCCCACTCTGAAAAACAAAAACAATTACAGGCCAGTGTAAACAACCCCCGTTAGAGAAAGGACTCAAGGAAGCCAAGCGTCTATTATATAACTTAGGATTTAATTACGGTAAAGAAAACACACAACCAACGGTAAATAGAATAACTAGTAGAACACTCTCTAAAACAAACTGTACTAATAGGAGAAATATAAAACGTATTATGCTCACTCCGGAAGTCCTCGAAATGTAACAGTTCGATGGTCCCGCCCACCCGAAACACATAGCACGTGTGGGGCGGGGCCTGCCAGCAGCCATGGACCAAAAGAGATCGCCGGCGAGAAGGTACTGGAGGCTCCACAAAGCAGGCAATGAAATGGTCTTCCCATACTACCCTTCCAGGGATGGCGTCCCCCGGGCCACGAGTAGGGAGGGGGCGGATGCAAATGACCCCCTCCCTCGTATCTCCTGGTCCGGCCATCACGAATTCCTCCATCGAGCGGATGCAGGGTGGGCAGGGAGGGAGAGGCGACGCGGACGAGCCTCTCCCGCCTCCACAGGTAGGAGGCTTCCCTGCCCTGGTCCGGCGCCGATGTCCTCCAGCCGGGCGACGGCCATATACCTGCGCAGCCCAAGACATACAACGCCCGACTGGTATATTTACGCAGCACAGGACATACAATGTCCGACGGGCATACTTGCGGAGCACCGGACGTACAATGGTCCCCCAAGAGTCGGAATCAGGGGTGTAGGGTGGTCATCATGTGCACCCCTGATTCAAAGGGACGGCGTGGGATGCGCCGGGAGAGGGAGACGGCACAGACGAGCCTCCCTCACCTCCACAGATGAAGGCTCCACTGCTGCACCCTGGCGCCCCGAACCAAAATGTCCTGCTCCAACAGCATGATGTTCTGTCTTTCATCACCACAAGAAGTTTCTTCCACTCCTGATAGATACGACGAAGGGCGGCTGCTGCAGGGTCTCAAAATGGCGTCTGGGCCCTCGGAAGGCGGGTCTAGGCCGCTGGAGAAACTTTGTCCGAAATTACAACTCGGGCGCTTGCCCACCTGGGCGCAAGCCCCCACCATCGATAAAACATCCCCTCGACTTTGAAGATTCTACCAAAGTCTCAAGAGCCCTCAGCCCCTTCAGACTTCCGGTGGGGAACAGCTGCATTGATCACAAATGAAATAACCACGGCACAGCAACAAGATGGCGGTGCTCTCGTGTCTGCATCAGCTTCCGTCTGAACCACCCAGGAACATTATGGGCTAACGAACTCGAGTAAGTTCCGGCTGAACATCAACATGACCCGGTAAGAAAGACTCTACCCCCTCCCTCTCTTGATTGACGGTCCACACCACCAGCCCCTCTGTTAGCACAGTTTTTTGAACTGCCGAAAGGGACCCTGGTCCAACCGCCAATCGTCGGGGACATTTTTGCCCCTGATGCTACTTCCGGACTAAACCGGCCTCGCCCAAAATGGCGCCGGTATCAATAGGAACTAACGGATGCCTCGTGGTGTTCCTTAGCTAATGAAACTTGATGTACTAAGATATATATACGAACCATTGCGCACCCGATGAAAAAGGGAGGAGGGTTCACTTGGCGAACATTTGAAAGGGGTTCCGTAAAAATGTTGATTTCAATGAACGATTTATTTTGATATTTATTGTAACTGGTACATAACGTCGCTTATAATGCACACCCACGGTATACATCTAGGAAGTGTGATTACAATGAGCTTGACTGTGTTTCCATTGATGAACTGAAATGCCCCTGATCCCTCATCACGCAATGAAATGTTTTTAGTTACTTGCAAATAATTAATTAGGCCCTTTTTAACATGTTCTAGTGCCACAAAATAACCCCCTACTGTATGTGCTTCCATCGTCGACATGTCCGGCCAAAATATGATTGCACTCTTCACATTTTACGTACTGAATGATTATGCAAATAAAGGTCTTCAAAACTATGAATAGGCATCACATACTTTTGTAAATGTGGGAATCAGTGGGAGGGTTTTTCTGTGCGCAACCGTTCTGCTCCTTTTTAAGGTTATCTGAGAAATGGTTGTTCGGCCCTGGATTGATGACCGAATCAAAGGGATGATACGTTGCCTCCAAAATATGCGACTAAGCTCAGGAACTAACGTATGAAGAAGGACCTCGACTTCTGAGAATGGGTAAAGTAAAGCGGTGTGATTGATAAAATGTTATAAAGATATGGTGGTCGAAGGTACTAAGGTACAGGGTTGAACGAAGAACTGATATGCCTTAGAACATCACAGCTTTGGGAATGATTTAGGGATCCCGATGGCCGGATACATCTACAAAACCGGGTACCTCACGCTAGGCACCTCTGATTCCTCTTTTTAGCGTTTCCCTACACACAATCCTTAATGCCATCCTCGAACCCCCCCCCATGAACCACCTATCACATTGCCCGCCCCCTTGACTTCAGAAACCAAGACCCTAGGGATTATATCCCGAAGAGATAAGTACGAGTATGCGTAAGTAAAGGACTTTCGTGCCCGTACATTTGATGTGTTCGAATGTTGTCCCCCCCCTTCCCCTTTTTTCCTCCCTTTTTCCCTCTGCAGATCACACTGGGGTCCTGATTAGGGTACCGTAAAGGATCTGGAGCCACGTCACGCCCGATGCATGAAAACGGACTAACGCTGCAAGACGACACAAAAAAGACGCCCTACCCAATGCACGATCTTTCTGTACCTGACCTAATGCTCTTCCGTCCCAAAACTGCATGCTTTCTACATCCTAACACAGACCCGAAACGTCTAACGTTGGGTAACGCACTGAGTAGCCCAAACAATACACGGTCATTCTCCATGTCACACGTGTACTGTTTGGCCTATTGTCTCTCTCTCTCTCTCTCTCTCTCTCTCTCTCTCTTTCTCTCTCTCTCTCTCACTCTTCCACCCCTCCACACTTTCCCTCTTCCTAGCGACTGGCACCTAATTGGCGAACCTGGTGCACCTCCTGATTGGCCCCAAATACCACAAGTATTTGCACAAATTCGTCCTAAATAAAATTGTATCGGTACCACGTTACTACCTCTCCTTTCCTGCTAAATATGGATGAAATTTAAATTGGCCAAAAGGAAAGGGACAGGTAAGACGACTAAGGTTCCCTGAATTTGACCCACAGTCAGGGAACTATTTGTCAGTGGCTTCTATGATAAAATATGTCTGTGGTAATGCGACCATCCCCATTCCAAATTGTCTCCATACCCCAAGCAGTAAGAAATGATCGAGACACCCCCGTCTTCCCAAAATGCCCCCAGTTTGGTATCAGCTGCCCTGAACGAGAACCTGAAAAACGCCCCTTGCTCCAATTCGCTGTGTTCCTAATTGCTTTCCATAAGACCCCACCCACCCCAAGGATAAGTTTAATAATTATCGCAAGCCCCCCCCCCCCCCGAGTTTTTGTAGTAACCAGGTTGCGAGAATTTATATAGAAAGTTAGGAAGATGTGTGCAAAGTTAAAATTAGATCGAAAATCGAAAGAACTTGTTGCAGTAAACCTTGTTGAAAATAGGATGTTTTGATGTAATGAAGAGTCGTTTAGCCTAGGTTCATCCCTTAGAAGGATGCCCATCAGACTATGGTGAATAGCACGTTGCACTTTTTCGTAAAGTACAAAGCCCTGAAGACCAGCCTAGCCTTGCAAGACTCGTACTAGGGAAATGGGTCTCTACCAGAAGAACTGACATCTACTGTAATAGACGAATGCAATGAATGGGTACCAGACCTCGTACCTATTACGAATGAATGTAATAACCAACAAAACGCCAAAGAATTAGCCACAAAGGAAAAGTTGTAAGGAATCCAGCAAACCCATCATCAATTGTTTATACGTTGGCTGCAAAATCTCAAATGTAGCGAGTGTTTACCCCAGTTGCTTGGTGTTGGGAGAGAAATAGATTTATGTAATTACCTTCTTCTGCAAAATCTCTAAAGACTGTCTTTTCAAAACTCATTCAAGGGTATCACTGTCGGAGGAGAAAGAGACCGGATGTGGGAGCACGCGGCCTGACTGCGGATCGTGGAACATCAGCGACGGAGGCCGAGGCGAGACCACAGCAGTAAGGAGTCGCAGGATGAGGCACTGTTTCAGACAAAACTAAGGAAAGGGCTGACCTGAAGCCCCTGCTCTATGATCGACGTGTGCCAAAAGGTCCCCGCTCTCTGAACTTGGTTATGGACCCGCCTGTCTCAAATTCTCCGTCCCCCTGATCTGTTCCCGACTTGGCCCTGCTCCATCCCCTCCTCCTCCGACCTACCATAAGGACTGTTCACACCCACACCTTTCCACCTGAACTTCCAAATTCCTCCAAAATCCTACTGAGCTACCCAGAGAAGGGTATTCCCTGCGTCAAAAGGGAGGGAGCTCCGACTAAGTAGACCACGAACTATGTTAATCTCAGAACGGTGACCTAGAACTCCACCAAGGGTCGCCCCTAAAGAGAAGATGAACGAAGTATGTGGTTCTACCCGCTGCTGAACGCCTCAATGATGATGGAAGCAACAGGAAATACCCACCACAGAGACTCAAGAAACAAACAGATCCCACAACTCAGGGACAATTGCACTTTTCATCACAATCCTATGCTCTGCGTTACGGAAGAAAATGCACCTGCTCCAAAACCGTAACGCATTTCTCCTATGAGGTCTGACGAAACCAGACAAGATGTACCCCTACCCGCAGACCCCCAACGACTCAATCCACATGAACATTTCTGTTGACAGAACAACTTGTAATCCAGGTGCTCAACAGTGCCAACAGAAGACGACAAAGACACCAAGAACTCTGATATTTTTTTACTATATATCCTTTCTCTCCCAATCACCATTGGACTAACTATGCTCCCGCCGAATACAAAAAGGACTTACTTATATGATAACTTACCAGCTCCTATTTCGAATGACTATAAGTATCTATGATCTGTACCCAACGCCCTCGCTACGTAATTCTAGTCTGATATTACATTACGATGACTTTTTCTGCAACCAACTTAACAATGAACCCGCTTACTAGATGATGAGATTTTTCAATGTGATGTTTATAATATGATGTTTATGTACAGTTCCTTTGCCTAAGTCCCCTCTCCCTTACTTATGACCGCTGCAATAGGTATAGATAGGAAATAGGCCAGCAAGATGTCTTGGAAATGTTAAAGGGAGGACTGTGGAAAATTAATACAAGCTTGGTGAACATTATCGGCGCCATCTTGCCCCTTTTCGAGCCCATTCGTGCGCGTAAGCGGCAGCCATTTTGAGCACCATGGCCTCCCTGCCCCTCGCTGATAGCCAGTGCGTCTCTCTCTCTCCTAACCTCGCAAGCATCCCCCCCGCACGCTGACAACCCCTGCTCTCTCATGCCTTGGGTCATAAACCCCTCTTCAGCGCAGCTTCACCACAGAATCCCATCCTGTTCCCAGCGCGACACCTCCCCTCATTCCTTTCATGGCCTCAGATCCTTTTGATGCAAACCCCCTTTCCCTGTGTCCCCGTTTGTCTTCCTTGTTCCCAGGCCGCCACCTGGCCCTGCGGATACTGTTTATTACCCCGTACAGTAGGAAGCTTCCCCTCCCCATCAAAAGACCCTCGAGCCGATCAAAGCCCCCACTCTATGAGATCCGATCAACCCCATGCATTCCGTGAATCGGCGGAATGCCCTGCTGTGCGACAACCATCACCTGTTGTGACCGGGGTGGGGAATCCAACTGTAACCGTATGTGGGAACGGGCCTGAAGGGGAGATTCCGAGGATGTTCTTTCAAATATCAAAGTGTTGCGAGAATGTGTTATGTGCAATAAAGGTCATAAACCCTAGTATAAGAGGCCAGGCCTCAGAGATGTGGTTAGAGCACCTCGTGACGATACTTGCTGTCTGAATTGATGTGTTCTCCTCCGGAGAGAATAAAATCCTCGTTTCCTGCCTTCCAGTCTCCAGCGCCTGCTTCTTCATTGATTAACATTGGTGGGTCATAGAGGCGATACCGCCGGGCAACATAAAAGGGTCTTTGGTTACTGGTTGTCTTTGAAACCCTTTTTTACAGAGACCCCTGTTCTCTTTGGCTGTAGTGGTAAGGCATCCTTACCCAGCTGGACAGATAGCTCAGTGAGTGCAGGTCACGAGTTCAAATCCTAGCAAGCGACTCAGCCTTTGATCTTCTGTATGTCAGTAGATTTAGTGTCATTAAGTGGATAATAATGACATCTGTTATTGTTTGAGGTGGTTTACAAAGATTATATTTTTATTCCTAACATTGTTTGAGATGAAACCTCTGCTGAATTAACCTGTGGCAGTGCTGGTATTAAGTACAGAGCATTGATGGGAATTTGGTATTGAGCAGGACCTCAATTACCTCGCCAAAATCGAAGGCGATACCTTAGACATGGCAGAACCATCATCAAATGGTAGCAAACAGTGCAGCGCAAGAGGGCAATCGAGGGACTGATAAAATACTTTCACCTGCTGCATGTCAGCCACATCTTTAGCTTGTAATAGGTCATGTTGCTTGCAGCGACCGCACTAATCTCATTACTTGGCCTTTTCCTTCCTTCTAGACTGTTTTTGGTAGTTTTTCCTTTATAATTATTTTTGCGTGTTTCCCCCACTTAGCCGAACTTAGTTAAAGTCCACGGTTACGTTATGATGTTAAATCCTTGGCACATGCATGCATTTCCGGCTCCTAGCAGCCAGAGCGATTTGTTTGCCTCCTAAAGCAGAGCTGCTAGTCGTGGTTTTTTAAAACTGAGAAACCTTTAATACGTTCTGCTTTTAAAAGTAAAAGTAAACAATACACATTTATTTTTAAACGCTGACTAAAAAGGTGCATACTGGGTACACTGTGTAATTTTAAACTGAATGAAAACTGAGGACCCATTTTGCAGTTTGTAGTGAGCCTTGCTGCCTGTTTCATCCATTCACTCATCTTGACGCTCAGTTTAACTTACGCTCCAGCTGCGTGAAATGATCGACAAGAGCGCCTGCTGTGAGCTGTTGCAGGGGTTGGGGTAGTTGCATAGGGCCCCTTTTGATAGTGAACACTGTAGAAAGATATTAGCAGTCATGCTCATTGCTGTGCTGAATCGATACCGCCCTTTCCTGGTATAGATGGAAAATATCTGTTCTTCCTTTAATTTCGTTATGGTTCATGGCAACAGAAGAAGGATTTCCTGTTCACCGATTGGAACATGAATATATATTTATAGTCCTCCTTCTGTTTCCAAAGACCATGGTGGAATAAAACAAGCTCTTGGCATTGCTGCAGGGAGGGGTGGGGGTTGGGGGGGCGAGGAGAAATGCGTGAAAAGGATGAAGCAGGGGGCGGGGAAGTGATCCCTTTGAAGTGAAGCTCTCGGAGACAGGCAGCTCGGGGAGCAAATGGTAAGCGCGTGCACGAGCGCGTGCACAAGCACATGCACTCGACGTAATCCGCCTGGTGGTTTTAGAGCTTGGTTTGCCCTCAATACTCTCGTCCTATTATCACTTGCACGATTAATAGGACGAGACCTAAAGTGTGAAGCAGGGGGCGGGGAAGCGGATCCCTTTGAAGTGAAGCTCTCGGAGGGAGGCAGGTGGCTCGGCGAGCAAATGGTAAGCGCGTGCACGAGCGCATGCACTCAACGTAATCCGCCTGGTGGTTTAAGAGCTTGGTTTGCCCTCAATACTCTCGTCCGATTATCGCTTGCACGATTAATAGGACGAGACCTAAAAAACAAATCAGGGCAGTTGGTCTTTGATCACAGACAAAGACTGTCTGGTTAAGCCATCTTGGTGTAATGTTAAAGTTCTATCACTGTTTTATTTTTAAAACAATTCAACAACGAAGTGTCAGCATTGTATGAAGAAAGGAACTCGTTCTCACCTCCCACTAATCGGTCAGTCCTTTATCACTTGGATCATTAGAGACGCTATCAACACAAAAGCCACTTCATAGCTACAAGGCAACCTTCCTTGACTAACTGTTGGTCTAAATTTTGCCACTTTCAGAAAAAAACATTTAAACATGATTTCTAAAGTTCGGAACCCCACCTTCTATCATGAGGACACCATCAGAGCAAGTTTAATAACAAAGAAATTACATTATTTGCTGTCAAACCTATAACCAACTCATTAATGTACACCAATGAAAAGAACACTTGCTTGATCATCTAAAAATAGAAGAAATTACAAATGCAAAAAGAAAATTACGAAATGTAATTTTTTTTATTCAAGGTGATCCAACCAGAGACCATTCACAAATCTTCATCGACTTGGCAGAGTAATTGTGAAATGTCTATTGGACAAACTCTCCTGAATCATCAATAACCATCCATTATAAATTAAGTTAAATCACTTAGCTTTTGGATAAACTCTTAGTTAGCGGTCTAAGGACTCACAAATAGATCATACCATAAAAACAGTAATATCCACACTAGGCTCATTCAAACCTGTAATTCAGCCACACGCTTTGTGTATTTGAGGAATTGATTAAAATTTCATACATTCACTATTGGAATTAAACCCAACTGGTATTTCAGAATCCATAACGTCATCTCTTACAGCAATCCGAAAGTCAGTCGTAAGATTTGTATCCGAACAAAAAAACTTGATCACCTTGGTCATAACTCCACTGGCTTCCAAAAGAAACCTGAATCAAATGTTAACTAAAATGCACTTTTAAAAAATCTGGATAGGTATCTTCTTTCTAGTTTCAAGTCCTCATGCCATTCCTTTCTTCCCCTCACCTTTTTCTTCCAACCTCCTCTTTTATTTAGGCTTGTTTCGATCACCTTCCACTTCCCTATTCGGTCTCCCTGCTTATTACTGTTGTTTTACTCACCTGTGCCTACTGCTCCTTTCCGTTACTCGTTATCCTGGTACTCTTTAAAGTGTTCCTAATAGTTCTTTAATTTTATGATATTGTTGTTATTGAGGTTGTATTATGTCCCATTGTCTACTGTGATGCACGCTAACTCCTAAACTATGGTAGAGTCGTGCTTAAATAAATTAGTAATAAAAAAAAATTGAAACTGTACATTTCACAACGACCGTATAAAGATAGTTATTTTAATGCTCTGAGATGTCATGCTTGAATTATTTCCTATATTTTTAATATTGAAGACTCTTCTTTAAAACCGAAACTGTATTCTTCTTAAACATACTGGAATTGGGTATAATGATTGATGTATTCTGTAGAAAATAGCCTCTCTACCTGCAATGCAAAAGAAGAAAATCATTAACTCCCTTGTCAATAGTACGTGCCCAAAAACTTTAATTTATGTGTCTCCTTAAAATATTTTAGTTAATGCACAGCGAAATTGAAAAATTAAAAAATAATATTTCCTTGATAATGGTGCTTTTCAAAATGGAGGGGGTATAAAGAAGAAGAACTTTAGCATTCCTTATAAGGGTCAAGGACGCCTTGCGCTGTAGATCTCTGTTAAGACATCTGCTCATTTATCCTTAAAGATAGTGTTAAAACCTATTTTTTATTCCATGACTGAAATGTTCAAATAGATTTCAAAACAGCCTTCTTTGAAAATAACTTGTTAGAAAAGGCCCTCTTAACCCCTTGCGTGCGGGGCGTATTCCCAGCCTGTGCTGACTCCGCCTTCCGCGGGCGGAGTCATGACGGAACGGTTCCGTCATCAGCACAGCTCAACAGACGCTGATGACGGAACCGTTCCGTCATCAGCATGGAAGGGGTTAAAACATGCCCAGAGACCCAGATTTATTGTTCCCCATTCAAGCACCGCTATGCAGCCATAAAGCAGTCCTTGTTATACTGCATGGGTCACGCCAAAATATGCAAACCGCAGTGGTACACAGAGCTTAGAAAAGTATGAATTTAAATGTGCCCTAAAGATGCGTCCGTTTATACCAGGTCCCTTCTGATCCGCAATGAAGGGTTTTCTTGCACTGTGCTGGACAATAAAGGTCAAACAGTCCCTGCCTGACCATTTCCAAACACTTCAGCATTTCAGAGGAGGAAGAGGAGGATGGCCAGCATGGCCCTTCCTCACATTTGGTGCCTCCACACCAGCTGGCCTTGATCACGCCATGCTCATTTGAAGAGGAATGGAGGACATATAATACAAATGTGAGAGCCTCAGTTCACAAAACAAGATAAAAAGAGTGGTGGATGTGGGGAGAAAAGAAAGAAGTGGCGTCAATGAGGTCACCGAACCTTAGAGCCACGAGGGCGCCATTTATGCAGAGAATAAAAAAACATCCAAAACAATTGGGACAAACAGTCAGCATCATGCACCAGAACCATCTAAAATAGATGTAAAACATATTGCAACTTGCAAATATGCATGCAGCTTTTATTCAGACCCACCACCTTGTGTGCTGCCAGTTAGAAAACAAGAAAATGAACAATCACTGGCAAAGCATCAGGTCTCGTCTTTTGGATCTATCCACTTTGCCAATATTCTTTGTATAATATGTTCAGCAGAGACAGAAAGAAATGCTTTATGCCTATGCAGCATTACCAGGAAAAAAAAGAAAATAGCAAAATGACTTGTAAGCACATTTGCCCCATGACTAACATACACCTCATTACACTATGGCGGGTCAACTTGATGGTGTATGCGCATGCATGCATCAGCAAGCATGTGAGCATGCGTTCTAATGTAGCCACCATTGTGTCAAATGTTTATTTTTGTACTTACTATTCCAAGACGGGGGTGGGGGTCACCAATCTTGGAGCATTAAATCAAAAAATTAAACTGCGCAAAAAGCAAATATGAAGCAGCAGCCGGTCACCAAAAGGCAGCTTTCTGGCGTCACAATACCCCTCCCCCCAAAGAATGCAAAAGAAAGTGTAGGGGCAGCAATGGAAGATCACTTTGGGGGAAGTGAATGCAGACTGGTGGGGGGGGGGGGGTTGCAATGTGGACATTTTAGACCGTGAGAGGAACATTAAAAAAAATAGAAAGCTACAAAAAAGAAATGGAGAGGTGGGGGAGGGACAATGGACAAGTTGAGAGTTTGAGGAGGAGGGGCTAACACATGAGTGCTCGGTGGAGGAATTTGGTGTGGGAGGCAGTGCCTGATGACGAAAGCAGGAAAACACATGCACTCTTATGGAATGCTAAAAGGCAAAGAAAAAAACGATGGGCACAATAATGCTGTGCTGTCACAAACCACAATTAACTTTGCATTTCAACCTTTGGGGTGTTCACCAAATTTTGTTGTCGAATCGGAAGACCACAGCTTCCTCACCTTACAACCTTGCCATCATTAGTCCCATATGCCAAATTTATGGCTGTATCATAGATCAAAACCTTAACATAATAGAAAATAAAGCAAATCTTACAAAGGCTAATTCTATTTAAATTTAAATTCAAATCTGCTGAAGTTTCTCAAACCACCCATCCCCCACTCAGATATCACAACTGCAGTGCATGCTTTAGTGCTCACTCGTCTCAGAGAAAACACACTATTTGCAACTGACTAGCCTTTCCTTAAATGTAAATGTAAATGTAGTATATTTGTAAAGCGCACAGCTGTCCCAGCAACGGGGCGTCCCGGCGCTGTATACCACTGTGGAACCCTTCCTGGCTCTCCCTGTGAGATGCCCCTCATGGGCACCCGAAAGGTGAAGCCAGGCATCCCAGCGCTGTTGGGGCCATTGTGGAGATTAGGCAAGCTATTGCCCAGAGTCACAGAGTGGGACCCATGATTAGACTAGGCATGGAGGCGAGAATTATCAGGTCTGGGGAGATTGAGTCCAAGAGGGTCAGGGTGTTTCTACCCTGCCCCCTTTTTGCGTTTTGCGCACTGGTTTCACAAGATGGCTGCCAACATTTCCTGGTTTGGAATGTTGACATCCAATTAGCATGAAGCTAGTGATCGGGAGGGTGCGCGGATCCTGCACGGCCATAGATATATGTGTTTTTACTGTTGATTTTCTCAGCAACTACTGAACGGATTTACACCATTTAACAAAAAGGGTTCTTTTTGAACCAAGAACTACCTCTTTGCCAAATTCAGTGTAATCCCGTTCAGCAGTTCGGGCTGTAGCCGTGTCTAAAGTTTTCTATGGGAAATTGCATTGGGAAAACACGTCTTGCGACCCCCTTTGTTCTCGGCCCCCGCTTGACGAATCACCCCGAAACTTTCAGGAGAGGAGCGGTACCAGAAGTTTTGAAAATTTCGAAAAGATTCATCAAGCAGAGCCAAAGTTATTGGGAATGGAATGTTGGGAATTTCCTATGGAAAATAGGTCCTAACAAATACTGGCGACCAGTAGGAAGGAACACATATATATATATATATATATATCTCTATCTAAAAACTTTTTTTTTAAACCGGCATCTTCCTGTTGTATATGATCTATAAACCAACCATTTTCGGCAATCTTGCTTAGCTCTTGAAATCGGACAAGACCATGGTGCTACATTAACAATGGTCAGGCGGAACCTACCACAGCGTTTGGCATTTCAAAGAATGTGTTTCCATTACTTAACTGTAATCAATTTATGAACATTGGAATGATGAAAGGCTACAGTATAAACCCGAGACCTGTACAGAACATATCAGCAGAGAGCTAACACAAAGGCGTTAGGGGAAAGAGAAGGACTATGAAAGGTTGTTTTTGCACCAGCCTAGTGACTGGGAAGTCACCCCCATTCGTCAAGCCAATAGAATCTCACCTAAACCTCTCAAACCAGAGATTGTAAATGTAAACCTTTTGGCGGGGGTCTCTAGGATAAAACAAGGAAGAAGTGCAACACCAAGTATGTATTATTATAAAAACAGTTCCTTTTGCAAATATGCACATTTGATTTTTCTGCAGACTATAACAGGACCGATCTATCAAACTAAAAGTATACATTCCAAATTCAGCCGGATGTTAAAAAATCCACAGAATTGTGATGATATTTGCTCATCACTTTTAATTGAACTAATAACCAGTGAATATGATCCGGAATCAATTTGATTGTGGGAAGTTATTTTATTTTTAGATTAACGATTCTACACCTGTTTTGTCTGCTTTCTCGTGGTGTCCTCAATATCGAAGAGATACACTTTAAAACAAGCATTAAAAATGTAATAGGTCTCGCCTTTCATTAAGTTAAATCCATTTGCTTTGCTATACAATACAATTAGCAAAGCAAATGGCTTTAACTTAATCAATGGCGAGACCTATTGCATTGTCAATGCTTGTTATAATTGCCGGTGCTGAGCCCCGAAAGTATCCAGCCCACTTAAAAGCCCTGCTTTAGTGAAATGCCTACCCACGGTGTTAGAAGCCTACCAACCAGGGCATGACGGATACAGTCATCCTTGGAAGGTCTATCCCACCTGCTTTCGTTCATCACTTTCACGTCCGAGATTCTACGGTTTTATTTATTCGACGATCATTATACAGCACAACCTTTTAGGAAGCAGTGGAGTGCTGAAGACCGGGCACTGTTAAAGGTGGGTGTTTTTTTTTTTTTTAACATTATGCTCATGTAGACAATTTCCAGGTGTACACTGAGTTTTTTTCCTGCCTTCTTCTAGCTAGAGATTGGAGTATTTATTTCGATGGCATTAACACCTGGCTTACTATAAACGGACTTGTTCTTAACAGCTCCAAAATGGAGCTCATTCTCTTCGGCCATAAAAAAAATCCCTTCACATGCTGTCCTTTATTCTTGAGATGTAGTTCATGAAGAAAGTGAAAAATTGAGGTGCATTATTTATTTAACTGCAAGGCCGCATGCTAAATAATTGCCACGGAGCCGTTATCAGTTTATGATTTGAAACCTATCCTCCTCCATCTTAATTGCTCTGATTTTAAGCACACCGTTTTTTTTCATTAAATCGGTTTCATAGTGGTTACTTTACGTTGCTTTAAACCATGTGTATCTGCGTTCAAAAGCACAAAAAGCAATTGTGGGAGCTAAAGGCCGTGTCAGCAGCCCATGGGGCGTTGCATTGGCTTCCGGTATTCGTTTTATATTGGGTTATTTGCATGCCCACTGTAATTATGAGATTCTGTGCTGGGGTTTATTACGCATAATTATGGATTTGCCACATAATCCATCATCTGCACCATAATCTGCAGGTTTTTAACAAAAAAAAAAAAAGGTGTTTAGCTTAAATGGATGCAAAGTTAATAAAAACGTGGCCACATGTGTTTGCGCACAGTGGTACTAATGAGGTGTAATGTTTCCACAAACGGTATTACCATATAAAAATGACAAAATAATGACATTAAACTATCAAAAAAGTGCTGCATAATTGACCTTTACTTGCCACATAATTTGGTCAAACCAGGTTCCGCATAGTTTGGTGCTCCCCTCCCTCATAATTCCAGTGGCCCTGGTTCTTTGTCTTAAAGTCTACATCCCTGAATACAACGTCACTTCCTTCGGAGTAAGGCGAGTGCCCGATTGACGGTGCAAAAGTTCTCCTGCTCATCTCTGCCTCTATCTCTCTTTAAGAACAAGCATTGGAAATGCAATAGGGCTCGCATTAGGAAAGTTTGAGCTATTGGTGTTATAAATGAATTATTTTTATGTGTTTAGCTAAATTAATAGCTTTATCATTTACAATGCCAATAGTTATAATTTTCGCAAATGTGACACCTATAGCATTTGCAATGCAACATGTTTTGTATTTACGTGACTTAGATGTATTGATATTACAAATAACAATGGCTTTTAATTTTTTTAAATAATTAATACTTAATTATTTATTTAATTTGTAATGGCAATAGCTTAAACTTTTGTAAATAACATTTGTGAAGATTATGTTCAGTGTTTTTTATTGTGACGAAAATCCAAGAACAGGAGTGAAATATTAACATCTTTTTGTGATTTGTAATAAAGCGTGAAAGCTTGAAAAATTGAAAGAACATATTTGAACCAGTGATGCTGTGGTTGCGCTGAGTGGTGTGTGCATCGGTGTAGCTGTTTGGTGGGTGCATTGGTGGAGCTTAGTTGGAGCATCGGTGGAGCTGTATGGTGGGTGCCACGGCGGAGCTGTGTGGTGGGTGCCACGGCAGAGCTGTGTGGTGGGTGCCACGGCAGAGCTGTGTGGTGGGTGCCACGGCAGAGCTGTGTGGTGGGTGCCACGGCAGAGCTGTGTGGTGGGTGCCACGGCAGAGCTGTGTGGTGGGTGCCACGGCAGAGCTGTGTGGTGGGTGCCACGGCAGAGCTGTGTGGTGGGTGCCACGGCAGAGCTGTGTGGTGGGTGCCACGGCAGAGCTGTGTGGTGGGTGCCACGGCAGAGCTGTGTGGTGGGTGCCACGGCAGAGCTGTGTGGTGGGTGCCACGGCAGAGCTGTGTGGTGGGTGCCACGGCTAAGCTGTGTGGTGGGTGCCACGGCTAAGCTGTGTGGTGGGTGCCACGGCTAAGCTGTGTGGTGGGTGCCACGGCTAAGCTGTGTGGTGGGTGCCACGGCTAAGCTGTGTGGTGGGTGCCACGGCTAAGCTGTGTGGTGGGTGCCACGGCTAAGCTGTGTGGTGGGTGCATTGGTGGAGCTGTGTGGTGGGTGCATTGGTGGAGCTTAGTTGGAGCATCGGCAGAGCTGTGTGGTGGGTGCCTCGGCGGAGCTGTGTGGTGGGTGCCTCGGCGGAGCTGTGTGGTGGGTGCCTCGGCGGAGCTGTGTGGTGGGTGCCTCTGCGGAGCTGTGTGGTGGGTGCATCGGCGGAGCTGTGTGGTGGGTGCATCGGTGGAGCTGTGTGATGGGTGCATCGCTGAAGCTGTGCAGATGGAGCTGTGTGGTGGGTGTATCGGTGGAGCTGTGTCGGTGGAGCTGTGTGGTGGGTGCATCAGTGGAGCTGTGTGGTGGGTGCATCGGTGGAGCTGTGTAGGTGGAGCTGTGTGGTGGGTGCATCGGTGGAGCGGTGTGGTGGGTGCCACGGCAGAGCTGTGTGGTGGGTGCCACGGCAGAGCTGTGTGGTGGGTGCCACGGCAGAGCTGTGTGGTGGGTGCCACGGCAGAGCTGTGTGGTGGGTGCCACGGCAGAGCTGTGTGGTGGGTGCCACGGCTAAGCTGTGTGGTGGGTGCCACGGCTAAGCTGTGTGGTGGGTGCCACGGCTAAGCTGTGTGGTGGGTGCCACGGCTAAGCTGTGTGGTGGGTGCCACGGCTAAGCTGTGTGGTGGGTGCCACGGCTAAGCTGTGTGGTGGGTGCCACGGCAGAGCTGTGTGGTGGGTGCCACGGCAGAGCTGTGTGGTGGGTGCCACGGCAGAGCTGTGTGGTGGGTGCCACGGCAGAGCTGTGTGGTGGGTGCCACGGCTAAGCTGTGTGGTGGGTGCCACGGCTAAGCTGTGTGGTGGGTGCCACAGCTAAGCTGTGTGGTGGGTGCCACGGCTAAGCTGTGTGGTGGGTGCCACGGCAGAGCTGTGTGGTGGGTGCCACGGCAGAGCTGTGTGGTGGGTGCCACGGCAGAGCTGTGTGGTGGGTGCCACGGCAGAGCTGTGTGGTGGGTGCCACGGCAGAGCTGTGTGGTGGGTGCCACGGCAGAGCTGTGTGGTGGGTGCCACGGCAGAGCTGTGTGGTGGGTGCCACGGCAGAGCTGTGTGGTGGGTGCCACGGCTAAGCTGTGTGGTGGGTGCCACGGCTAAGCTGTGTGGTGGGTGCCACGGCTAAGCTGTGTGGTGGGTGCCACGGCTAAGCTGTGTGGTGGGTGCCACGGCTAAGCTGTGTGGTGGGTGCCACGGCTAAGCTGTGTGGTGGGTGCCACGGCTAAGCTGTGTGGTGGGTGCCACGGCTAAGCTGTGTGGTGGGTGCCACGGCTAAGCTGTGTGGTGGGTGCATTGGTGGAGCTGTGTGGTGGGTGCATTGGTGGAGCTTAGTTGGAGCATCGGCAGAGCTGTGTGGTGGGTGCCTCGGCGGAGCTGTGTGGTGGGTGCCTCGGCGGAGCTGTGTGGTGGGTGCCTCGGCGGAGCTGTGTGGTGGGTGCCTCGGCGGAGCTGTGTGGTGGGTGCATCGGTGGAGCTGTGTCGGTGGAGCTGTGTGGTGGCTGCATCGCTGGAGCTGTGTGATGGGTGCATCGCTGAAGCTGTGTAGATGGAGCTGTGTGGTGGGTGTATCGGTGGAGCTGTGTCGGTGGAGCTGTGTGGTGGGTGCATCGGTGGAGCTGTGTGGTGGGTGCATCAGTGGAGCTGTGTGGTGGGTGCATCGGTGGAGCTGTGTAGGTGGAGCTGTGTGGTGGGTGCATCGGTGGAGCGGTGTCGGTGGAGCTGTGTGGTGGGTGCATCGGTGGAGTTGGGTGGAGGGTGCATCGGTGGAGCTGTGTAGGTGGAGCTGTGTGGTGGGTGCATCGCTGGAGCTGTGTAGGTGGAGCTGTGTGGTGGGTGCACCGGTGGAGCTGTGTGGTGGGTGCATCGGTGGAGCTGTGTAGTTGGAGCTGTGTGGTGGGTGCATCGGTGGAGCTATGTAGGTGGAGCTGTGTGGAGGGTGCATCGGTGGAGCTGTGTGGTGGGTGCATCGGTGGAGCTGTGTGGTGGGTGCATCAGTGGAGCTGTGTGGTGGGTGCATCAGTGGAGCTGTGTGGTGGGTGCATCAGTGGAGCTGTGTGGTGGGTGCATCGGTGTAGCTGTGTGGTGGGTGCATCGGTGTAGCTGTGCGGTGGGTGCATCGATGGAGCTGTGTGGTGGGTGCATCGGCGGAGCTGTGTGGTGGGTGCATCGGCGGAGCTGTGTGGTGGGTGCATCGGTGGAGCTGTGTGGTGGGTGCATCGGTGGAGCTGTGTCGGTGGAGCTGTGTGGTGGGTGCATCAGTGGAGCTGTGTGGTGGCTGCATCGGTGGAGCTGTATAGGTGGAGCTGTGTGGTGGGTGCATCGGTGGAGCTGTGTGGTGGGTGCATCGGTGGAGCTGTGTGCATCGGTGGAGCTGTGTGGTGGGTGCATCGGTGGAGCTGTGTGGTGGGTGCATCGGTGGAGCTGTGTGGTGGGGGCATCGGTGGAGCTGTGTGGTGGGGGCATCGGTGGAGCTGTGTGGTGGGGGCATCAGTGGAGCTGTGTGGTTGCGGCATGTGTAGTGGGGGCATGTGTGGTGGGTGCATCGGTGGAGGTGTGTGGTGGGTGCCTTGGTGGAGCTGTGTGGTGGGTGCCTCTGTGGAGCTGTGTGGTGGGTGCATCGGTGGAGCTGTGTGGTGGGTGCATCGGTGGAGCTGTGTGGTGGGTGCATCGGTGGAGCTGTGTAGGTGGAGTTGGGTGGTGGGTGCATCGTGGAGCTGTGTTGGTGGAGCTGTGTGGTGGGTGCATCAGTGGAGCTGTGTGGTGGGTGCCTCGTAGAGCTGTGTGGTGGGTGCCTTGGTGGAGCTGTGTAGGTGAAGCTGTGTGGTGGGAGCCTTAACGGAAATTACAACTCTCAAAACAAAAAAAATCTATCCTTTAACGATGCTGGATAAATTATGACAAGTGCTTGCTACTGTTCCAACAGATACATGCAGAAAAATATGTAGGACTTTATTCTGGAAGGAAAACTAAAGCACAGAAAAGAAAAGAGTACGAACCGTAAATGAGAGAGGTTTGTTTGTTAACATCTGCATTGGGAGAAGGTTTTGTTAAACCTGTCGGTGTTTAATTAATACCGAAGCTACACTATATTTTAAGGAATGACGAATTTTAAAGGTCTGCTTAGAAAATGATAAGTAGCAGGGCAAAATAAATCGCAACAATGTGTGCAGAAAGGAAAGAAAATATATATGAATGTTGTCTGGGCACGGCAACAGCACATGGCAACATAACTGCGCCTTAGCTAGCTACTACACAGTGCACTCAGTAGTTAAACCAAAACTCCGAAAAGCCCTCTTAAGGAAAGAGTGAATAGATATATGAAGGACTTCAAGAACATTCACCGCCCATATAAAATCAAAAGTACAAGGCCTGTGTTGTAATTAAATTATGCTCTACAAAGATGCAGGGAGACCTGTTCCTTTGTCTTGAGTGTTGCTATACTCTGGCGAAACCTGCTTGGCCCAACAGCCAGCCCGAGAAAGCATTTCTTAGTGGTCGGCATAGCCCGAACACCTAAACCCCACCCATGCATCCTTAATTAAGTCTATCAAGCCACTGGCGGTAATTGTTTGAAACAAAATTGACGCTTCACGCACTACTAAAGGTGACGAGAAAAATTATTTGAAGGGGCCAGGTCATGGGACCCAGGCATTAAACGCAACCCCTTACGCCGGTGCCTGAATCACAAAGTAGGAAAGGCAGCGCTGCACTGGTGTGAGAAACATGAAATGGCAAGGTTTGATTGTCTTCAGACCGTACGTGGCAAGCCAGTAAATTCATAAATACAAGGTTTCCAAGGTGAAAGAATACACGATAAAAGGTAAGACAAAATCAGACGTACTGCCAAGGTTTGGCTAATGGGGGCATACATCAACACTTGACTTTATGCAAACATCCCATTGCAGCTTATGACGCTGCCGACCTCCACTCCAGCCTGACCCGACATCTCCA
This sequence comes from Lissotriton vulgaris, assembly GCF_964263255.1. Lineage (NCBI taxonomy): Eukaryota > Metazoa > Chordata > Amphibia > Caudata > Salamandridae > Lissotriton > Lissotriton vulgaris. Next base: position 906,730,164 of record NC_141689.1, on the reverse strand, counting down.
AAGGCTAATTGCTACGCAGCTGGAGAACGCAGCTTGACATACCCGAGCTCTCAAAATACTAAACCATGTGCGTCAGCACAAGGAAACGAATAAAAATCGATCTTGTCCATGGAGCAACTTAAATGTCTGGCCTTGAATTTTTTCCAATCTCACCTCCCGTGCAAACACGGGATGTAGGGAAAAAGTGACTAGTGCTGGAAAAAAGCAATCAGCAGGTCGAGACTTTATGAAGAGTGGGAGGTAGGACTAGGCAAGACAAGCCAGCCGCCTAGGGTGACAAGTAGAGGATTACCCACTGTCACTACAACCAGGAAAAGATGTTCCTTTGCTCAGGGACAGGGGGTGGCAACAAGCTGTCACTTCGAAAAGGGCACATAAATCTAGCATTAGTTATGAATCTACAGTATTTTAAACTATCCACGATGTGTTGCAAAAAACAATCAAACTGCTACCTGGACAATTCTTCACATGGGAACTAAGGATTAAAGCCGGGGGTCCTTTTCGCCCAATCCTGGTTCCTCACCAGACAATGAAGACTAGTCTGTCTAATTACAGATCGAAAAAGTAATTCATTTTGGAAAATACACTAAAAAACAGCTAGACTCGGATGCAATCTAATGGGGCAAGAGATAACTCAACTGATGTGTGGCATGCCTTCCGCTATAACTCCAGGAGAATGCATACTTTTGTAAAAGACCCCAAGAAGATAAGTAGTGCATGGAAATATCTTTGCTTTTCAGATTTTCAGTTAGTTACATCTAATTTACAAAAACTTTTTTTGGGACGAAAAGTGTGAAAGAAAGGGCATTGTTGAGCGCAGAATGTGATATACTGCACACTAGGACAACAGTTGTGCACGCCAACACATCCGATTTCGGCAGGAGACTTTAATTTTGAAAGCCAAAACTTGCTCCACCTCTGTGCAAATCAAAGAGGAAACTAAATTCCCAGATTTTTAAAATTCTCCTCCTTTCCTGTACCCCCATGTGGGCATGTAAACATTACAGGCATTATAATAAAAAAGGTGCGCTCATGTGGGTGTGAATTGTCCAACATATATGTAGAGCAAATAATGCAACATCATAATAGCTAGTCCCAAAACCTGATAGGTAAAATGGAATTCGTAGTCCTGGATACAGCATGCATTCCAGAGCATAAACAGTTGTTGCAGCAAGGGGCGGGAAGATTAGGAGACGAAACTGAAAATACGGCCGGCAGGCAGTGAATAATTAGGAGGTGACAAATGACCTGGGACGGCTGCCTTTGATGTGGTAATGCGAGGCAGGCAGGCATATGGCTGGTGGCATTGTGCACGCGCTTTTTAGGGCTTGCGCTTGCGCAATGACCTAAAAAGCACATGCACTCAAAGGAATCGCCAGTGGTGGTTAAACACTGGATAAGCCCCTATAGAGCTTCCAGCTGTGCGCATGCGCACAGCAGGCGAGCCCTAAAAAAACGTAGACAGGTCTGCTTGGCTAACGAGTGAGTTCTTACGAGCTGACTTGAGTCTCTTGGCACTATCTAAAATGTCAGTCAGTCCCAATTAAATACCTCTACGGAGCCCAGACATGTTGCAGTCTACTTCAGAAAAGAGGTGTTTGTTTTAGCTGGTGCTTACACAAGGAGCAATACTAGAACTGAACTGCTGTGGAGGGAAGTGACAACACGTATCTCGAAAATAAAGCAGTGGCTGCAGCTCACAAGATTAGAGCCTGTGCTGGGGAGAATATATTGATAAACTGAAAACTTGGCTTTTTAACCTCTGAAAAAATTTCTAAGATCACATAGGAGGGTAATACAGTACAGCGCCGAGACGCCTGCGGGCAATTGTTCGCGCTTAATAAATGCTAAAAAAAAAAAAAAATAGATAATGTGGAAAAGGAAGCAAACTTCAAGGAAAGCGGTGAGCGGCAGAAAAGAACAGCGACGAAGCTCACCGGTCTTGGACTTGGGATACTTTTTCTCAGATGTAAGTCAATGCAACTGATCCATGCACATCTATCTAAATAATTACTAAGTGCAATATAAAAATATAAAAAAGTAACAAAGAACCCATGGAATGTAATCGTGCCGGCGCCGAAATGATCTAACGGAAATAATGAAGTCTGAACGTCAGGGACGCATGGAAATTTACAGCGTATTACACATGGGGAAGATGCTCAAGATTTGTACATTGAAATTCTTCTGGAACGATGCATTCAGCAAATGCGGGTCAGCACCGGCTGCGAAAGCACACAAAACACACTGCATTGTAAAAAAATTATTTTAAAAACATAGTGCCTACCGATGAAATGATTTTTTTTTAGGGAAAACAATGGTTTTCGGTGGCCTAAAAAGGTCCTTGTATATATGGGAATTAGTAAATGTTTGTTCCAATTAATCAAAAGATGGGAGAGGACGTTCTTTTGTAGGATAGCGTATAAAAAACAACTTTATTCTATTTTTAAACACATTTATAAATATATATTTCAGGTGCTCACATTGGTGACAAAGTGCATAAAGTGACTAAGTGAAAATTTACAAAAACTATGTACAGATGTCACACAAACAAGGATATATTCCACATAAATATATACAATGGGGCAAGGAATTTCCTTGGTGGGGTCGACGGCGTTTCGATCTATATCAATTTAGATCATCATCAGGACATGGTGAGCTTTCTTATGTTGGTGGAAATTCCTTCCATCCAATTTATGCTAAGGAGTAGTTAGTATGGTTGCCAATTATAAATTTGGTGTCTATTTACTTTCAACAGTGGTGTTAATTAAATTTCCATAGGTTATCGGTTTTCATTACAGCCACAATCCAGATTCAATTTGATGGATATCATAGATTTGAGCGAGCCAGGTGGCGCCGTAGCAGCGAGGCAGAGCGATCGTACCCGCGGACGCGGTGATTCACTCCTGCCGGGACGAGGCTTAAATGACCGTTTTAGAATAAAAGAAACAAGATTGTTACCACCTGGCTCGCTCAAATCTATGATATCCATCAAATTGAATCTGGATTGTGGCTGTAATGAAAACCGATAACCTATGGAAATTTAATTAACACCACTGTTGAAAGTCAATAGACACCAAATTTATAATTGGCAACCATACTAACTACTCCTTAGCCTAAATTGGATGGAAGGAATTTCCACCAACATAAGAAAGCTCACCATGTCCTGATGATGATCTAAATTGATATAGATCGAAACGCCGTCGACCCCAAGGAAATTCCTTGCCCCATTGTATATATTTATGTGGAATATATCCTTGTTTGTGTGACATCTGTACATAGTTTTTGTAAATTTTCACTTAGTCACCTTATGCACTTTGTCACCAATGTGAGCACCTGAAATATATATTTATAAATGTGTTTAAAAATAGAATAAAGTTGTTTTTTATACGCTATCCTACAAAAGAACGTCCTCTCCCATCTTTTGATTAATTCGAACAAACATTTACTAATTCTATGTCAGGACCGGAGGCTTCAGATTATGCTATATCTTCCTTCGCTTTATTAACATAAAGACTCCACAGCAGCTTAGGAAAATATATATAACAGTGAACAAAAAAATGCTTTAAGGCCTAAAGCATTTGACGGAACGTTTAACATATCCAAAACAACAACTCCCAAGAGTCTCTTGTATATTGCCAGTCCATAGTCCTTCCACTCTGTCCATCACCGCTATAAAACCGGCCTTCTCTTCCTTCTCCTCCTCTTTCTTCGCTGTTCCCGCAGCCAGATAAGTGCTTTTCATGTTTCTTTATGAGATTTACTGGTTGTATTGTATGTACGATCGTTGGGGACTCGCCCCATGGTGTTTCCATTTCAGAGTCCCCGGTCGCGGGAACGTTCTACCGTTCCTACGCGATCTTTCTTTCCCTTTTGTGTGCGGTGACTAAGAAAGCCGCTAGGGGGCGACCACGAGTCTCGCCGGCTCTTCGGCGCGCCTCCGCAGTTACAGGAGCCGCGTTGAGGAGTCGGCCTGCGCGGGAGCCAGCCCTCGCGTACCCCTCTGACACCTGGTGTGCCGGGTCTGTAGTCCCTACTTCTGACGCCCCGCTGGGGTCTGTATTGCGGCACCGACCGCGTGAAACGCCTTCGGGCGCATTTGTGCACCTTCTTGTTGTGTGTGGCTTGGCGCGCTTGAGGGGTACGGAGACTCGGTCCCGGCGAGGAGAGTCCGCGCGCTGGGGGGGGGGGGGGGGGGGGGCTCGGTGCAGCCCTACCTGCCACGTCCGTTGGCCCACAAAGTGATTGCAGTCCGCTGGTCTGCCCATACTCGAGGGATATCTCGATTAACACCCCCCTGGGTGCCTTTAGAGTTACTCCTGTGCTTCAGGATGGAAGGAGAGTACGAGGAAGAACCCTATTCCTACCTGCAGGACGACAAATTCTACCAGGCGGTGGATAACTCCATTTACCGCTGCGTGACGGAGGTGGTGGGGCCCAAGGAGGATCACCACTCCGCCCGCATTGTGGAAGAATGCGCGAAGCTTGCGTCCGCGCATGTTCCTCCGGCGCCCGAACTCCCGGGGACATCTGTCGGTTTGCCGCCCGCACCGAAAAAGCCATGCAGGGAGGGCCCGTCCTCGGAGGCCCAAGGAGTGGACAGGGGCGCGTTTGAGCGTTTCCGGGATGCCTTTTTGGCGAAGGCAACGGCTGTGCCCCCTGCCCCCTTGGCGGACGCTGGTGCTTCGGGGGACGTCTCGACAGCCCCCGCTTCCCCTGTATACGACTCGCCGGACACTGATGACGACGGGGAGTCGGTCCGTTCTTGGCTCCCGTCGTCCTCAGCCAAGGATCTGCCACGGGATGAGTCTGGCATGTTGGATCCGGACGAGATCGTCCACCCACGCTCCGCGGCTTGGACACCGGGGGAGACGGTGGCGAAATTCGTAGCAGGTCGGCTGCGCAAGCCGTTGGAGAAGGAGGCAAGAGGTTGCCTGCGTGGAGAGTTCCCCCCGGCCAACTTTGGAGGGTAAGGTGGCCATGACTCCCGAGCTAGACTCCAAAATGGCCACCTTCTTGGCGAAGTTTATGAAAGATCCACGGAAAGGTATCGATCGGTCCTGGCGGTCCTGCCAGGACAAGCTGCTGGATGCAGTGGGGCCTGCCACGAAGATCCTCGACATGGCGGAGGAGGCGAAGGCTAATGGCACCGTTATTTCCCCGGAGGTGCTTTCCAATTGGGCCCAAAGGGTCATTGTGTTCCTAGGCAACGCCAATTGCGCTCTGTCTACGGAACAACGGCGTTCCCTTTTGATTAAATTGGACCCAAAATTGGGGGATCAGGCCTCGTCGGAGGCGGGTGCAGTGGCCCAGGGAGGCCTCTTCGGCGAGCCCTTTATCAGGGAGCTGGGCAAGTTCGTGAACACGTTCACGTCGCTGGACAAGGCGCAGTCCAGCATCAAACGGGTGTTCCATCAACGTTTCTCCGGAGGGGCCGGTCGCGGTAGGGGCCGCGCGACCGGCCGTGGCCAGCAGGCCGGTAATAAAGGACAAGGCTCCGGCAGAGACCAGTACCAGACCTCAGCAAACTTTAATAGCTTCTACCACACCAGAGGGCAACGCTTTGGCGGCAGAAGGTTCAAGAAGAATTCTGGACAAGGAAATGCCTCCGGTGAGTGTACTTTGTTTAGATCAAGTTCCAATTGGGGGGAGGTTGGCAACCTTTTACGGGGAGTGGGAGTTGCTCACTGCCGACGCTTGGGTCTTGCAAACCATACGTGGGTTCCACATAGAGTTCTACGACCAACCCACACAAGCGGTACCCCCACGTCCAATGGTGTTTTCAGAGTCCGACGCGCGGTTGATAGACGAAGAGGTCTCGGAGCTGCTCCGCAAAGGGGCCATCCGCCTATCAACGCGCCATCCCAATGGTTTCCTCAGCAATGTCTTCTTAGTGGACAAGACAGATGGGGGCAAGAGGCCTGTGATCAATCTCTAGGAATTCAACGGGTGGTTGATCTATCGACATTTCAAGATGGAGGGAATCCACCTCCTTCGAGACGTACTCCTCCCTCGGGATTGGATGGTGAGACTGGATCTCAAGGACGCCTATTTGGTCGTCCCCATCCACCCGCCGCATCGTCGTTTCCTACAGTTTCTATGGAACGGCAGGGTGTTCGAGTTCACCGCTCTACCATTCGGTCTATCATCGGCCCCCTGGTGCTTTACGAAGGTGCTCCACCCGGTGGTGGAGTTACTCAGGAGTCAAGGGGTTCGGATGTTGGTGTACTTGGACGACATCCTCTTCATGGGGCAGTGCCCGGTGGTGTTGGCGGGCCAACTTCGGCAGGCCGTACACCTACTGCAGAAACTGGGGTTCGTGATCAACGGCTCCAAATCGGTTTTGGTTCCCACTCAGAAGATTACCTTCCTGGGTTTCGTGGTGGACTCGGTGCAGGCGGTCTTGAGCCTGCCGGTTTGGAAGGTCGCGAAAATACGACACCTGCTTCTGCAGACGATCTCCAAAGATCGCACTTCTTTGTGCCATATCGCCAAGGTGGTAGGGCTTCTGTCGTCCTCCATCCAGGCGATTTTTCCGGGGCCCAAGCACTACAGGGCGCTCCCGCGCCTCAAGGCTCAACATCTACGACGCGGGATGAGCTACGATCAGTGGGTTCCTCTCACGGACGAAGTGAAGGAGGAAATGTCTTGGTGGCTGTCTCACATGGAGGCGTGGAATGGTCGGGCGATCTTCGGCTCGGCCCCGGACCTAGTCATAGAGTCCGATGCCAGCAGATTGGGCTGGGGCGCCCGGTGCGGGGATTTCTCCACCGGCGGCGCCTGGTCTTCAGAAGAACAACGGTTGCATATCAACTGTTTGGAGCTCCTGGCGGGCTCCTTCGCAGTCCGTTGTTGGACCAAGGATTCGGTCAAAGCCTGTGTTCTACTGAGAATGGACAATATTTCAGCGGTTCGTTATGTGAACCATCTGGGGGGTCCTCGTTCCCGCGCGCTGGCGGATTTGGCGAAGGACTTCTGGGATTACTGCCTGTCGCGCCACATTGCGGTGACAGCGGAGTACCTCCCGGGTCAGGCCAATCAAGTGGCGGATTGGCACTCCAGGCACCTCAGGGATGCCAGTCAGTGGAAACTGGATCCGGAAGTCTTCCGGTGGTTACAAAATCTCTGGGGTCCCTTCTCGGTGGACCTGTTCGCGTCCCGTCTCGACCATCAGCTGCCGCGCTTTTTCAGTTGGAGGCCGGACCCTCTGGCGGAAGCCACGGACGCCTTTCTACAGGACTGGAGTCGGGAAAAACCGTTTGCGTTCCCCCCGTTCTCCATGATAGTGCGGACGGCGGCCCAAATACGCCGCCAAGGAGCGGAGTTGGTGTTGGCTACGCCGCTCTGGAGGTCTCAAGTGTGGTTTCCGGTTCTTCAGGAACTTTCTTGGGATTTTCCAATCCTACTCCCCCTGTTTCCTCTGCTCCTGACGAATCCGGATCCTCTCGTCACGCAGAGCTCGCTCCGCCTCGTGGCATGGAGGCTCTCAGGAGACGCTGGTCACTCCCAGGCCTTTCGGGGTCGGCTGAGCACCTGCTCTCCAAAGCATGGGCCGATAGTACGACGAAGCGTTACAGATCCGCTTGGCTTAAGTGGATGTGTTGGTGTCTATGAAGGGATCCCTTGGTCGCGGGCCTCGTTCCCGTGCTGAATTTCCTGGCTCATCTAGCTGACAAGGGCTTGGCCTACAGAACGATCAACGCGATTCGATCGGCGATTTCAGCAGGCCATGATAACATCGATGATCACCCGGTAGGGGAACATCCTTTTGTTTGTCGCCTTCTGCGGGCTATTCGCCTCGCTTTGCCCCCTGAGCCCAGGTACTCAGTCCTTTGGGACGTCAATTTGGTTCTTAACCTGTTCCTGTCCTGGCCGGCCAATTCCTATTTGTCATTAAAGGAACTCTCAGCAAAGTTAGCCATGTTGTTATGTTTGGTCTCCTGTAGACGCGTATCGGATGTACGCGCGCTGGATATATCTGCACGCATTTTTTCCCCGGATGGGGTTACTTTTACCGTGGGCCGACGCACAAAGACGTCGTCGCGTTCCATTTCCTATCCAGCTTTTCTAGACACTCCTAAGTTGTGTGTTGTGCAATGTCTCAAAGCATATGAAGACCTGACCTTGGAATTGCGCCCCCCGGGCGAGCGTCAGTTGTTGATTGCCCTGCGGAAGCCACACAAAGCTGTCTCCTCCCCCACTATTGCTCGGTGGGTGCGTTGGGTCATGCAGGAAGCGGGCATCAATACGACTCTTTTTGGAGCACACTCCGCCAGAGGAGCCATGGCCTCTAAGGCATTTTCAGTGGGTGCTCGCTTGGAGGACCTAATGCGAGCTGCGGATTGGTCCTCGGACTCCACCTTTAAGAGGTTTTATTTTAAGCCTGTGGTGGATTTGGCCCAGTTGGTGGTAAGTAAGCTTTGAACTAGCATAATCTGAAGCCTCCGGTCCTGACATAGAATCGAAATTTGCCTAGCTTATGTAACGGTAAGTTTCAATTCTATTAAGGACACGGAGGCGAGGATTATCCCACCCAGGCTACACAGTGGTTTCTCTACCCACCCGTATGGCAGTAAGTAAAGCGTTTTCCTTTACATGGTCTGTACTGTACTAGTCACTTAATGCTCCTCGCCTTATTGTTGCATTCCTGGGCCACCTCGCTTACGCTGTCCCCTTTGTTTCGACAGGCAACGAGGGTGCTAAGCAGGATCAATGAGGTGTATGTGTGATCTGCGCGAAGAAAGAGGAGGAGAAGGAAGAGAAGGCCGGTTTTATAGCGGTGATGGACAGAGTGGAAGGACTATGGACTGGCAATATACAAGAGACTCTTGGGAGTTGTTGTTTTGGATATGTTAAACGCTCCGTCAAATGCTTTAGGCCTTAAAGCATTTTTTTGTTCACTGTTATATATATTTTCCTAAGCTGCTGTGGAGTCTTTATGTTAATAAAGCGAAGGAAGATATAGCATAATCCTCGCCTCCGTGTCCTTAATAGAATTGAAACTTACCGTTACATAAGCTAGGCAAATTTCGATTCCCATATATACAAGGACCTTTTTAGGCCACCGAAAACCATTGTTTTCCCTCAAAACGAATTCAACCCCAGGTTTAACTATTGGGGTACCCTTGTTTTTCTCAAACTACCGATGAAATGAAGCAAACAAAACACGAGCCATGAAAAAAGATGAAGCAGAGTGTACGGATGCGTGTTTCAGCAGTGGTCGGCTGAGGAAGCTTCAGTAAGCGCAAAAGTAAAAGCATTTCGCTTGCGATTGGAGCTGAATACCATAGAAAAACAAGCCGCGCCAGAGAAATGAAAGGCACACAGCCATTGTTGAAGATAAACGTGGTAATACCAAAAAAAAGTGCTTAGTGCTAATTAAGTGGCACTGTCTCCCACCAGAAGTAAAAGATCGAATCCTGGTGGGCGGCGCCAAAGGTGGACAGGGTGGTAACCAGGAGGGACTAAAAGCCTCCTTGACAATCATAACACACGGTTTTGCATAATTGGTTACGCAAAATAACGCGCACTAATGGAAAACACGGGCGGAGCAGAAAGCGAGCTTCTGAAATCGTATTGATTCCAAGAAGCCCTTGCATGGCAAGAGCAGCGCATGCGCGCTGCTAAATGCCAGGCGAGACCTAAAAAAGATATAGGAATTTGGACTAGTCTGTTCTTTCAATATAGCATAATTCAATGGGTGATAAAGTCTGAGCAAAAAGGGGAAAACAAGACATGAGCATTGTTTAATTTAAGTTCAAGTTCGGGCATTTATATAACGCACTACTCACCCAGAGGGTCTCAAGGCGCTAGAGGTTGGGGTTCATTATTTGTCGAATAGCCAGGTTTTCAGTTCTTTTCTGAAGGAGATGTGGTTCTGAGTAAGGCAGAGGTGGGTGGGGAGTGAGTTCCAGGTCTTGGCAGCCAGGAAGGAGAAGGATCTGCCACCCATGGTGGATTTTCGGATGCGCGGGACTGCGGCGAGGGCTTGATTGGATGATCTTAGTTGGCGGGTGGGTTTGTAGAAGGACAGTCGAGTGTTGAGGCATTCGGGTCCTAGATTATGAAGGGCCTTGTGTGCATGGGTGAGAAGGCGGAAAGTAATTCTTTTGTTGACGGGAAGCCAGTGGAGGTCTTTTAGGTGTCCGGTGATGTGATCTTGGCGCGGGATGTCTAATATGAGTCTCGCTGACGCGTTTTGGATGCGCTGGAGTTTTTTCTGTAATTTTGTTGTAATTCCGGCATAAAGTGTGTTGCCATAATCCAGACGACTCGTGATCAGTGCATGGGTGACAGTCTTGTCTCGAGGGGGATCCAGCGGAAGATCTTTTTGAGAGTGCGAAGGACGTTGAAGCAGGAGGACAAGACGGCGTTGACTTGTCTGGACATTGAGAGAGAGGAGTCTAGAATGAAGCCAAGGTTACGTGCATGGTCCGTGGGTGTGGGTGCTGTGCCTAGAGCGGAAGGCCACCAAGAGTCGTCCCAAGCTGAGGGGGAGGATCCTAGGATGAGCACCTCCGTTTTGTCTGAGTGGAGTTTTAGGCGGCTCTGTTTCATCCATTCGGCTACTTCTTTCATGCCTTCGTGAAGATTGGTTTTGGCGGTGTTGGGGTCTTTGGTGAGGGAAAGGATTAGCTGGGTGTCGTCGGCGTAAGAGATGATGTTGAGGTTGTGTTGACGCGCGATAGAGGAGAGAGGACTCATGTAGACGTTGAAGAGGGTGGGACTGAGTGAGGATCCTTGAGGTACGCCGCAGATGACTTCGGTGGCCTTTGAGTAGAATGGGGGAAGTCTGACTCTCTGAGTTCTTCCAGCTAGGAACGAGATGATCCAGTTCAGGGTTTTTCCTTGTATGCCGATGTTGCTGAGGCGTTGTATAAGGGTGCTGTGGCAGACTGTGTCGAAAGCGGCGGAAAGGTCGAGTAGGATGAGGGCCACTGTTTCTCTGTTGTCCAGGAGTGCTCGGATGTCGTCGGTCGCTGCGATGAGGGCGGTTTCGGTGCTGTGTTTGGCTCTAAATCCGGATTGAGATGGATCAAGGGAATTGTTGGATTCAAGAAAGGCGGCGAGCTGGCTGTTGACGGCTTTCTCGATGACTTTGGCCGGGAAAGGGAGGAGGGATATGGGTCGGTAGTTTTTCAGTTCTGAGGGGTCTGCTGTGGGTTTTTTCAGAAGGGCGCTGAGTTCGGCGTGTTTCCAGATTTCTGGGAAGGTGGGAGAGTTGAAAGAGCAGTTGATGACATCGCGGAGTTGGGGTGCGATGATGGAGTCAGCTTTGTTGAAGATGTGGTGGGGACAGGGGTCGGAAGGCGAGCCAGAGTGGATTGAGTTCATGAGGCAAATGGTGTCTTCAGTGGTTATTGGGTTCCAGGCACTGAGGTTGTTAGTTGGAGGAGTGGAATCTGAAGGGGGTGGGGCGGGTTGATCACTGGGAGTATTTTTGAAGCGGTTGTGGATGTCGGCAATTTTGTTGTAGAAGAAGGAGGATAGTGCGTCACAGAGGTCTTGGGAGGGAGTGATGTCGTTGGATGCTGCGGTGGGGTTAGTGAATTCTTTGACGATATTGAAGAGTTCCTTGCTGTTATGAGAATTGTTGTCGAGACGGTCCTTGAATGCTGATTTCTTGGCGGATCGAATCAGTTGGTGGTGATTGCGGGTGGCTGTCTTGAGGGAGGCCATGTTGTCTGAGGTTGGGTTTTTTCTCCAATTCTTCTCCATGGTGCAGCATAGCTTCTTGGATTTTTTAAGTTCATCATTGAACCAGGGAGCCTTTTTGCTGGCTGATTTCAGCTGGTGCTTTTTCAGGGGTGCTAATTCGTCCGCACTGTGGGTAATCCATTGCCTGAGGTTGGTGGCCGCTTGGTCTGGGTCCATTGAGGGGGTGGGAGGGTTATGGTTGAGTGATGTGAGGAGTTGGTCGGTGGTGATTTTGTTCCAGTTTCTCGGGGGAATGGGTTGTGGTCAGGGTGGTTATATAGCTGAAGTGAACACAGCTGTGATCCGTCCAGTGGAGAGCTGTAGTGTGATCGAAGGAGATGTGCTTGCTGGAGGTGAAGATAGGGTCGAGCGTGTGTCCGGCTGTGTGAGTGGGGGTGTCGGCAAGTTGTTTGAGTCCGAGATTGGCCATGTTGTCCAGAAGGGTGGTGGTGTTGCTGTCGAGTATGTTTTCAAGGTGGTAGTTGAGGTCTCCTAGAAGAATGTAGTTCTCGGAGGCGAGGGCGTGCGGGCTGACGAAGTCTGTGATGTCGTCGCTGAAATGAGTGCGGGTGCCTGGAGGCCTGTAAATGAGGGTGCCTCTAAGAGTGGTCCTGGGGTTGGTGTGGATCTGGAAGTGGAGGTGTTCGGTAGTTGCAAGATTGTCGTCGGAGTTGGTTGTGATTTTGATGGTGTTTCTGTGGACGATGGCGATGCCTCCTCCAGTTTTATTGGTGCGGTCTTTTCGAATAATCTTGCAAGTGTCCGGTATGGCTATGGCGATGTCGGGGGCAGAAGATGCGTTCATCCATGTTTCAGTAAGGAAGGCGATGTCAGGTGACGCAGTGTCGATTAGGTCCCAGAGTTCTGTAGCATGTCTGTGGACCGAGCGGGTGTTCAGTAGGATGCATTTCAGGCGGTTGGGTTCGGAGATGTGTGTGGAGGAAGTGGGTTTGGTGAGGGTCAGGAGGCAGTTGAACTTGCAGGAGAGGCAGGCGAAAGGGCAGTGGGTACATCCAGGGGTGGCTTTGCATCATTGTGGTGTGCGTCCGGGGTTGAGGGCGAGAAGAGTTGCGGCATCATATGTGACTCTAGTGGGTTGGGAGTGGCGGGGACCAGGGGGACAGGCGCTGGGCGCGGTCCAGGCGCGGACGGGCGTAGACGGGCTTACCTTTGGCGCACCTTCGGCGCGCATGGGGCGCGAACGCTGCGCGTGGACGCTGCGCGAGAATGCATCTGTCATATATGGATGGAGGAGGGGGAGGGGCGGGGGAGGGTCAGCAGGGAGGTGGGGCGGGCTGTCGGGCCGGGCTTTGAGGCACCAACAACAAACTTAAGATGGCGGCAGCGTAGGGAAAAAACGAAACTGGAGGTAGGCTGGGGCTCAGGTAATTGACTACGCTTGCTGCAGAATCGCGCTAATGAAATCAGGGTTACAAGTTAAAGCGCCGTAAACACAATGCCCCCAAAGCGTTCCAATGCACAGATCTTGGAGCGCCGTGTCAACAGTCCCCCAGAAGCTGTTTAAATGTCCCAATTATGTCGCAATGGCACTCGCGCTGCAGCGCTATGCAGATTAGTTAGGCGGTAGTTAGGCAACTCAAAAACACAATGCAGATCAGGAAATATAATGGTAACGATACCGCAAAGGAGCAGGGCAAAGGGAGCGACCGCTTCTGAACCCGTCAGGACGGTCACTGTCCGTCACTTCACACTACAGGCTGAAAAAAGAGCAGTATAATCTATTCTCCTACAGTATGCAGATAAGGTGTATTAGGACACAGTCGGCCAAACCAACTCAGTACTTCTTGAGGAAGAACAGCAAAGTAGTTTAGCCAGCCAGTCACCCCAAAAAAATCCTTCTGCAATGCAATTGGTCTGTGAGAGTTTGCGCTAATGGCATTGTAAATGACAATGCCTTTATTTGTAAAACCCTGTAAGTGGCGCGTAAACATGCGCTTTGTACTTCTAATTGTTGTTTACAGGAAACAAGGTTGGCAGTAACTGCGCCTCTTTTACTACCAGCCTTGCTTCTCGTAAGCAAGGACTATAAGTACAAAGTGCATGTTTAAGCGCTGCTTGCAGGTTTTTGAAACACACAAATGCAAGACCTAGTACATTGCAAATGTTTCTCATATGGTAAAAGGAAACAAGCTCAACAGAAGTCAATTTACAAGTATTAACAACTCTTCCCAAAGAGTCTTTCCCCCACTGGGCCTCTACCTAAGCAGCCGGGCAAGATGTGTTTGTTCATCTCTTTGAAGTATTTTTCATCTGTGCAAAAAGCGCATGAGGTCTCTGCGTGTAGAAGGAAGCAAGGTAGAAAACAAGCCAGATATCCAGAAAAGGCAGCTGATGAAAGAAAGATGCTGGTTTTAGGATCAGCATGAGAAGAAGCAAGGGGATTTGCAGAATCGTGTACGTGATGTGATCCTGAGCAAATGTTTCGAGATCGTTCCTAGTTTCTCTGCTTTCTAAAATGTAGAATGCTTGGATGTCGACATGGGGATATGTGTTTCATAAAAAGATGAGCATTTGAACTAAAAAAACTTTTGGGAGAGTTTCAAAGCTGTGAAAGTTACGAAATTGGTGCCCCTGAGGCAGCAGCCACAGCCATAGATTGCATCTCTGACCAGGAGGGCGGCCTGAAGTTTGACATCTAGACTCTAGCAAGGCCTTCCTCTGATCTCCCACGACCCTATTCCTCTAATCTCCCAATCTCCGTATCTCCCTCCTTTTCCTCTCTTTTTCACTCCCTCACACCCACCTTAATCTAATCACACTCCATCCACATTAGCTCATCATTGTACTCTTTTATTTATTGCACTTGAATTTATCTGCTTTTCCTGGTTTATTGGTTTGTATGGCAATGTTATTGACCAAATGTATCAACTACTGTACCTCCTTGCACTCATGTGAAGCGCTCGGATACCTCTGGGTCTAGCCAGCGCTATATAAAACCTTTAAAATAAATAAAATAGGAGAATCGAAAGGCAGTCAAAAAGAAGCACATTTAGGCCCTTTAGGGACATCGTCATATTGTCAGAGCCCACCACAGCTGCTCTTCAACTCTTCACAGAGCAATTAGGGGATTTACGCCACTCAAGTCCACAATAGGAGCCGCGCCTTTCCTAACCGGGCCCAATAGTTGTTTGCAATTCCTGAGTGGGTCCGTACTATGCGGATTTGACTCTCCACATAACCAGCCAACCCCAGGTTATTACAGTTCTGTTGAGAGCCTTGTATTCTTTTAAGGGTCGAAACGATGTCGACAGATGTACAATGACAGACTTTCCTACAATTGTGATACACTGATTAATTCCCTGTGTCCATGATTGTAGTGAATGTAAACTGCTGTCTTTGATAAAAAGCAACCAATATACTGTTAATGCTCACATTCTCCTTCACTGTATTTTCCTTGGTTCTGTTTCTCTTTACACCTGGGGTCTATTAATTCTTTTTCGTTTCTTATTTTAAAGAAACTCCTTATCACAAACAAATTGATTTTTGATGAATTTCTTGAAAATACATAAATGTTTTTTAAATATAACTTGGTTCGGCTGAATCGTAGTTATCTATAAATACTGGCTGTGCTTCAATATTTTCTACAATCTTATTAAATATAAATGTTAATTGAACTAAGAATTTTGACATAAACATTGTTTCTACAGAGAAAGGTCTGTGCAACTATAACTTGTTTTCTGAAATGAGTTCCATGTGAACACTTGTTCCAAGGATCATTTGATACCCATGATCACAAGGACATATGATTTGCTCTTGTTCTTATTTAAGCACAGCAGCCATAAGAAGGCAGGGACCATGGCGTCAGGCCCTGCTTCAAAAGCAGGAGGGAGGAGGAGGCATCTGCAACCAAAACAGACCTATCTTTGAATGTACAGCAAAGATAAGAGCAAGACTTGCAGCCCTGTTTACAACAGAGCTCTGTAAACCATGAGCACTGGTCTCGAGTGCTTTAGCTTAAAGAAAGAAATAGCTCACAAGCTCTGAGTAACAACACATGCAACAGGGGCAAGCCTTGAAAGTGGGCGGAGCTTTTAAAGCCCATATCCTGAATGTAGCATGTCTCGCAGAGACAGTGCAAGCGCTGCCAAGGCAAGACCTAAAAAACTGTTTGCATATAATAGGTAAATAATCTGCATTCAGCACTTATAAACCACATTAATACACTGCATCACCTAGAAACTTTTTTTTTTTTAAATCAGTTTATTGGCATTTGAGTTAAGAGACATGTCATACAATTAAACACATAATATCCAATGCAGCAAGTAGTAAATCAGATTTAGTTTACAAACAACCGTTGCAAAACACACAAAACTGTGGGCATGTCAGGGAAAAAACAACAATAGTATTGAATGATCTGATCTCAAGTTGTTGGATAGTGGTTCCACATTTACTGATGAAGTGCGCATAAAACATTAGGTGGGGCGCTAACTCATAAAGGAGACATACTGTGTTCAGGAGTCATGTACACATCTCTGCAAATTAGGAGCCCGGGGACATCATAGAGGAACGTTAGTGCCATACAAAGCCTCGTGTGGACGTGACCACCATTCAGAACATCGAAACAGGCAACCTCTGTCCACCCATCATCTCACAGACTAGTCAGGGAGTCTCTGGAGCTTATAACTTAGGAGTCGGGTTGGGGAGATTGCGCCCTTGACCTAGACCACTGCAGAAAGGGCTCCCAAATATCTCTCAACTCCCAGAAGGTCCCTAACTGTGTGTGACCATAACTCACATCCGCAAGCCACGCTTTAAAGGTAGGTACACTGAGTCTGCCCCATTTAACAGCAACCCGTCTACGAGCATATAAAAGCAGAAGGGCATGGAGTTTTCTCCGCTGCGGCACCGTGCCCTTGACCCACCCCAATAATCCCAGATGCAGCACAATGTCGTTATTTCTTCCAATAATTTGATTAATGGCAACGAAGACGTTCGACCAGAACTCGACGAGCTCCGGACAGTCCCAAGCCATATGGTCACTTAGTTAAGTCATTAAGTTCATGGAGTCACCTGTGGGTGTGAAAGCAAACCTTGTAAAGCAGAGCCAGAGATTCCGTCTATGCAACAGTGGCTCCCCTCATTATTCGAGGGGAAGCCAGTTTCCTTCCGGCCTTAGAAAAGGTAAGGTGGTTTCTAGGATGACTGAGGTTGATGAAAGCAAGGAGACTGGGACTGTCCAGTTAGGACGCCATTAGCATGCGATTTCCCAGTCTCATGGCTGAATATAGTGGACTTCTCTCTTTAGAATCCGGGAGGAGTGTGGGAGGCGAGCTATGCTCATGCAATCACACACTAGTTCTAGATCACTCTGCTTTTATTAGTCATGGTTAACAAAAAAGACTTGAACACTCAACTGCGCATACATGGGGCAGATTGGAACTTCTGAAGAGTCATCAAAGTCCTTGGCACAAGGATAATTTTGAAGGCACGATTTCTTATCCAAGAGAGGTAGGATTTTGTTCCCTGTGGTCATGCTAGCTGGTAACTGGCAATATAAGCCTAATTTCCATTTGTCCCAGGTATGATGTACTGAAGCCTTTTCTGTGGGCCTCAGTTCTTGCATGGCATGAATGGAGCAGGGACTTCAGTATTACGGGGCTTTTAATTGGCTAGCCCTTTTCTCTTTTTACATTTGAGTCTCCAGGAACAGAGAACACCAGTCAAGGGCAAATCCAGTAAATGGGACTAAGATGTTGTGTGATACAAATACCTGCACTCAAACTCACTGTCCAGTCAAAGCTACATATTAGAAAAAGTAGTATTTTATTTTCAGGGCAGCAAAAACTATCAACAACAGAAAAAAATACAAAGTCCAAGCACCTTCTAAGACTGATATATTCCCCAAACAGACTTATAACACATGACAATAGACGCTACAAGGCACATAATAAAGAGCAGGAGTCTCCAACGAGTGCCTCGTGAGCTACTGGCCGGTCTCCAGCAACCTGTAAGAAGCTCTCCTGTGAGCAACCTAGCATACTATTTATTATGCTTTGGGTGCCCTTTCTGGGTGCCAGAGTTTTGCTTTTTGAAACCTGCAATATTGCTTTAACAAAGAAATATACACCCTCGGAAGCATGCAAAGAGATGAGAAAAGTGGTGTGCCTATTACAGGTTGGGCTAATTGGGTTGGAAGCGCTACTTATTTGCACTTTGCTTTAACACAAAATGTGAAGAGGTTTCTCTTTTATGCTGAATCCCACAGAGCAAGCTCAAGGTTGTTGCTCATGTGAGATAAAAATAAAAAACAATGAAATATACAACTAAACAGTTAAGAATGCAATGTGCACCAGGAAGTCAGGAAGGACCGTGAAATCTAAAATATAGACTTGGTAATCTGTTATGCTGGGTAGTTAGTTGGAGGACTGATAAGACCAGGTTTTTGGATTCGAATTTTTGGTTCGTAGATGCTGATAGCTACAAAGCTGGGATAATGTTCTTTTACAGAACAGTTGCTTAGGCTGCATACCGTTGTACGTCTATTGAACTGCTAACAAACCGTCACGGCTATACACCCTGGATAAACCCTAAACAGAGTGAAATTCATATCCAGAGTTGTACTAAAGCAAATTACAAGGAAATGCTGAATTTCTTGATATATCAGAATGAATGTGTTGAAGTCCAATCGGCATAACCCTTGTATTGTCCTGTATTTATCGTACTGTTAAAAATACTTCACCTTCAACAACCAGTTGCCAGCTACAGGTTCATATGCTTCTCTGTGGACATGTGCCACTAACATGAGCAGATATCTGCTACACACAAGAAGCACTGGATTTCTTCTAAAAGGTGAAAGCAGCACATTATACTATTTGCCAGCATCCGCAACCTGTGGGTTCTGCTTTTAGTTTGGTTATATTGAGATGTGTTAGAGTGTGTCATTTAAGTTGATTGCAGCTTGGAAATCTCCTTCCTCCAGTAGTTAGATGATTTTCTTCCATGTCATCATTAATTTCCTTGTTCTTACAGAACAGCTCAAAGGAGGCAAGTGTACTACGGATTGAAATGTTCAACCTTAATTGTGAATGGGAAAGTACATGGAGTATAAAGCGTGTCCCAACTCTGAATGAGACACTTCTGTTATTATTATTATTATTATTTTTTTTCGAAGATCTTCAATGTCATCCAATAATAGAGCAAATGGTCTTTTTTAGAGTGTTCTGAATAACTTTGACAAGCATTTATCTAAAATGTTGTCTCGATGACCCAAAATGTGTGGTCTTCCTCTGATTAAGGTTCCAGGCACAGGCAGCATTTACATCTATCTATGCATGCTGGCACCTCCTTTTCTATGGATGTGACCTTTATTTCTTACCATGACCCGGAAAAGAACCGGTTAGCGGTGTTGGAATCTGCTGCGTTAATCATAAGGCCCATGTCTGTATATTTGTTGGTAATAACGAGTAGGAACCCTTCAGTCGTTATCCGACATGATGGTGTGGTGCCTCTATAAAACTGGACCATTACTGAAGTGAGCCTACATGGAATTTACTGTTTTGGTAACTTCGATGCATTTGAAAGAATCACCCACACATTGTCCAAAAAAGGTGCACATAATCAAAAGGCATATTAATGACGGGCCTGAGCTTCCAATCTCATTACGAGACCCAATTGAGGGCTAGCTACATACGAGCCATCTAGAGAAGCCTTAATGAAAACATTAGGCACTATTTTCTTCAATTACCTAATTGCCAAAGTATCAATGTTCCCCGAATGGGAATCAGTTTGATAATCTTTCCCAAACAGTTACTAATCATAGCTGTTACTTCTCTAAATCTGTACTCACATGACCAACTGCTGGTACATGTTCTATATAAGGGGACGGGCCTATTTGGCAAGTATCCTAGGCTTAGGTATATTGTTTCAAAAGCCTCTGCAAAAAGTATGTTTGAACTTTTTAGGCAGAGTAATATTACAGTTTTTGAACTTTAAAATAGTTATTTTGTGATGATAAAATAGGATATAGGTTGTAAAATAATTTTCAAGGCTTATGGTACAATTCTTTCAATACGAGGTTGAGAATTTCTTTTTGCAACAAGGTATAAAATACTCTAGACTCAAAATCGATGTCCTTCGTACTAAGAGTATTGTAACACTTATGCTTCAATGTTAATGAAAGCGATGGTCTGGGGACTTCAGTTTCTTGCTTCCTGTTTTTGATCACTTTACCAATCCCTCAAAGACTAGTATTTACATATGGTCTTTGGGCTTTGATGATTGGTAAAATGATCTAGGAGACCTTTTGTTAATAGCCAGTCAAGTGTCCTTAAATTTCCCTCCCTACATGGATGAAATAGTTTGTTTAGCAATCATTGCACAATTTGTTGCGTACACATTTGAGCCGGAATCTATGGTCGAATCATATTGTGCAGTTTTAAAAACTGAATAGAAACATCCCTTGTCCACATGCCGCTGCACAGAATGCCCACATTTTCTAGTTGTGTGTTTCTGCTTTGTAAAACATCTGTGTTTCACGATCTCATTGTGTCCCCATGGAAAATAAAGGATACACATAGTTGTCTCTTCACAGGCCTCAAACATCAAAATGTGATAACCCAAAATTTAAATAAATCCAGCAGGAGTCGTTTTCTTAGGATCTAAACTCCAAGATCACAAAGTTGAAATTTGTCGAAGTCTCTAGAGACAATGCAAGCCATTTGGTTGCCATTTCCTTCCAGGGACTGCTTGCAATTTCAAACAAGACTAGACTTCAAGTAGACAATCTGAATATTTTGTCTATGGTGTGAGGATTGAAAGTTTGGGTGCACGTTAGTGAGCGATTCCACACATTCACATGGGAAATGCTTGTTAAAAATGTCATGAAATACTATCTGCTATTCGGAGCTAAACTAGCATAAGAAAGAATTTGCAAAAGCTTTTATTGCCATTTTTAGGTCTCGCCCTGCGTAGGCTGCGCTTGCGCAGTTTCGCTGGCGAGATTTTATATTTTAGAGTATGGGGCTTAAACCCGCCCCTCTTCTCCATTGGCTGGCTTCCTAAACGGAGGCCAGCCATTGAAGAAGAGGTTTGTCTTTCCATTTAAGCCCCGTCTTTTTCGGATTGAGGAGGTGTGTTTTTTAGTTTCTTTCACTCTTCCCATTGGCTGGAATTTTACATTCCAGCCAATGGGAAGAGGAGAGAAAGAAAAACACGCCTCCCAGTCTGAAAATGACGGGGCGTTTCTACGAGTCATTTCTGCTTGACCTCGGATTCAGAGGGGGCCTACCCCTCATCTGCCCCGTTTTCACCGCCGCAGCCCTAACCTCATAATGGTGAAAGGCTACTATCTTTGCCATGAGTCAAAGTTATTTATTACGATGCATGTTACAGTCCGTTGAAGGACTACCGGAGCCGCAATGTATATGGAAAAAAGGACTCCATGACGAAGTTATAGATTGTCGGTACTATAGATTTGCAAAGGCTTCCAGATTAACGTCGAGCAATTTCGCATTCGACATACAAATAGCAAAGAAACAATGTTTGCCACGTGTGTGTGTTACTTTTTTAATTTCACAACAAACACCCATATAATGAATTTGTAATACATTGAGAGTAATAATACTACTGCTAGTACGCGACTCTTCCACGTGTCAATTATATGCTACTAGCTAAGTAGATGTGCACTCTTCATAGGTTGGACTATTGTGAACACTTCGCCAGCACACCGACTTGAGACCTGTAAGCACTAGAAGAAGTGCTGTGGCAGTCCAAAAAGTCTATTTTTCGTGTCCATTGTTTTACCCTCTGTCCTCTTTTCATGATTACGCCACAACATTGCAGACCCGTGGTCGGCGATTGGCTGTTTCTGGCGACGGAAGACTAGTGGTACCGGAAAGGGCGGAACGACCGAGCAACACCCCCCCTGACTGTCGAGAGAATGGAGGAGCCCGACCCAGCCAATCGAGGTATACGGGAGTTGGAGGGTGTGCCGTTGTGCAGCAGAGGCCCAGAGAGATTGGCGCGCTGGTGCTCAGGGAAGGACGAGGGCACCTTCGAATAGGCAGTTTGCTTTCCTGCGCAAGGCAGTGGAAGGAATTCACGGGCTGTCTTTTCCTATTAGTGCGGCAGACTCCGTAACCTGACACAAAGCATTATGTGCTCGAGCCCGCTCGAGCCCACTTCCACGGTACCTCCCGTTGTTAACACCTAGAATTCAGATCCCAACCCCACAACGCATCCAGTTAACGGCAAAGACCGGGTCCTTGGGTTTACTGTCATCACAGTGTGGTGTGTTTAATTCAAAAGAAATTGAGCCTGCCATGGTCTAGTCTTCTACTGCTCGCAGATGGGGTGGTGTGAGTTGCTCACCAAATATATATATATATATTATATATATATATATATATATATATATATATATATATATATAATATATATATATATATATACCAATAATCATGGCTGACCACAATCGCATGCTACTCTCTATGATTTCATTTTGTTTACACCACAATTTTTTCATGTTTAACAATAGATATTACCAGCAGGTCAGGGGTGTCGCCATGGGGGCCTGTTTCTCTCCCAGTTATGCCTGTCTTCACATGGGCTACTGGGAGAGACAGGTCCTCTATGGCATGCACGCTGACATTTCCAGACAATCTATTGTTAGGTGGTATCGTTACATAGACGATGTGTTCCTAGTCTGGAAGGGCACCCGCCAAGAGGCTGAGCACTTTGTTGACCTCATTAATAGGAATGATTACAACCTGAACTTTACCTCCACCATCAGCAGGGATCAGGTGCATTTCCTAGACATGACAGTTACACCAGGAGCAGCAAAACTTGAAACCAGGCTGTATCGCAAGGAGACGGCTGGAAACACAATTCTCCACGCCAGCAGCCATCATCCAGCCCACCTTATACGCAGCATTCCGTATGGCGAAATGTTGCGTATAAGACGCCTGAGTAGTACAGAAGCCCAGTGCAATCTTGCTCAGCAAGCTAGCAGGACCAGATTCCTGGCCAGGGGGTATAAGGCCGCAGTAGTGGATAGGGCCATAACTAAAGCTAATGCCATTTCACGTGACCATGCCCTTCAGCCCAAAGTCCATAAAAAGTCTATCACCACCAATGATCAACCAGTCAGACTGATTTGGGCCTTCAATAGGCAACATGGAGCGCTGGGGAAAATAGTCTCCAAACATTGGAATTTGGTGAAATGTGACCCAGTGATAGGGGACAGAATATCTAATACCCCATCCATAACATACAGGAGAGCATATTCCATGCAGAATGCCCTAGTAAAATCTAGCCCAGAAGTCCTTACCAGTAAAAATTGGCTAGGGAAGAGTAAGGGCTTTAGGAAGTGTTCATCCTGCAAGGCTTGCCAGCATGGATTGAACAAAACTGAATATGCAATCCCTTTCACCTCCATTGCACGCAAGATTAAAAAACAGCTTACGTATATGTGCTGGAGTGTCCGTGTGCCCTGCGATATGTTGGTAGTACCAAACTGCAGGTGCACAAGAGGATACTCCAGCACATCAGGGCCATCAACACAAGTGATCCAGCATACCCGGTGGCCCGCCACTTTAAGGAACACCATAATAATGACAGTTCCCTGCTGCGCTACTATGCCATTGACTGTGTTGGTCCTCTCAAGAGAGGAGGAGATAGAGATGGGGCTTTGAGAAAACTAGAGACCAGGTATATACTGGAAATGGATTGCCGAGCTCCGGGGGGGTTGAATTCCACGGAAGACTTTTACACGTGTCTATGACAATAACATACTGCCGTGGACTTTTATCTGCTTCCCCTGTTGAGCAGTCTAATGCTCCCAAACATATAATCTTGGTGTTGCTGTCTGTCTTTTTCATTAAGATCTTTTGTCTTAACAGCATATAGTCTAGAGGTTCGGATGGTTTAAGTGTGGAGTGCAGCCTAGGCTTAGGTTGCACTTGGATGTACTAAGAGCTTTTTCACCTTAAAGAGAACCAGCCAGTAAGCTCTATAGAGAAAGAGTTGGAAAAAAAGAAAAAAAGTTTCACAAATCTACACAAAAAATTTAACAACTTTCACACAAAAAAAGTGCACAGTTTAGTTCTCTTATTTCTCACTAGTCACGATGGTACATCCGTGGTAAGGTATGGTCCAATCAGGCAATTCAAGAGCATATTGGAAGGTTCGAAGGGCAGAGGCTGCGATGGTCTCCCCTCCTCCGGAGGGGTTAACATCTCCTCTGCTCCCAAACTTTCCAGCTTAGTGTAAACATACGAGCAAATAAATCTGTGCATTAACAATGGGATGCTGCGATCTTAGTGCTATGGTTTAAATGCATTTATGCAGTGATATTATTCATGTTCACTATAGATCTCATCCCGCACCAATGGTGTTGTGTTCATATGTATATTTATTGACAATATACTGTACAGTCATGGTTTTAACATATATATTTATATATTTATAATACGTTATTTATGAATTTATATTTTTTATATATTAGTTCAAAAATTCGTCGTTATACATGATTTTGTACAAGTAGTGTATTGTATATAGTGTATATATTGAGTATGATCCTCATGACACAAATGGCACTTTGCACAAGGATATTGATTTTGCATTTGGATTTATCCAATGATCTTTGTCGTGTATTGTTTACATATATGTAATTGCACCTGCACTTTAATATTATTAAGTGGACTGTTGCAATAAGGCGCTAACTCAGGGATTATCCCATGATGTTTGTAGCTCAAAATCTTTTGTCCATGTCCATGATGTAGCGCAACACGTGGCCAAAACCTACCAATCAGAATGTACTTTCACTGAGCACTAGCACTTTAAAAATTGCCTCTTCCCCAGCGTGCGTCATGTGATCAAGGCCTCTGTGTAGGCCGAAACGTCATGCTGTGGTGTGCCGCTTCCTCGAGGGAATAATAAAGGAATATTGCTCACTGCACCTGAGGTCTCCTCTCTTCTTCCTGCGCAGCGGTTTCCAGTACTGGGCTCCGGGCGAGAGGCAGCAGGGATTGAGATATATATATATATTTATTCCGGGGCCTGGTGTTTTTTACTTTTATTAGTGTAAGATTAAACATGCCAGAATGTGAAGGTAAGGGTTGGAGTGCTTCCCATACTTTTAATGTACAACAGAGGTTGCTGCAACCTGCTTAGCACAAAGGGACAGGTGTTGCGATCCGGGAGAATAACGAGACGGCAGAGTCCAGGTGAGGGATAGGCTTTCCCTCACTTGGAGTCTGCCGTCTATTAATTCATCCAATCTCCAGTCGGCATTAACGAACAATAACGGAGGCGCTCTCAGTGTTCGCGGAGGACCATGAACAGAAAGGGGAAAAGGGAGGGTGTGTGTTGGGCTCTGTGTGTGGCTGTGTGTTGGGCTCTGTGTGTGGCTGTGTGTTGGGCTCTGTGTGTGGCTGTGTGTTGGGCTCTGTGTGTCGGCCTCTGCGTGTGTCTGTGTGTCGGCCTCTGCGTGTGGCTGTGTGTCGGCCTCTGCGTGTGGCTGTGTGTCGGCCTCTGCGTGTGGCTGTGTGTCGGCCTCTGCGTGTGGCTGTGTGTCGGCCTCTGCGTGTGGCTGTGTGTCGGCCTCTGCGTGTGGCTGTGTGTCGGCCTCTGCGTGTGGCTGTGTGTCGGCCTCTGCGTGTGGCTGTGTGTCGGCCTCTGCGTGTGGCTGTGTGTCGGCCTCTGCGTGTGGCTGTGTGTCGGCCTCTGCGTGTGGCTGTGTGTCGGCCTCTGCGTGTGGCTGTGTGTCGGCCTCTGCGTGTGGCTGTGTGTCGGCCTCTGCGTGTGGCTGTGTGTCGGCCTCTGCGTGTGGCTGTGTGTCGGCCTCTGCGTGTGGCTGTGTGTCGGCCTCTGCGTGTGGCTGTGTGTCGGCCTCTGCGTGTGGCTGTGTGTCGGCCTCTGCGTGTGGCTGTGTGTCGGCCTCTGCGTGTGGCTGTGTGTCGGCCTCTGCGTGTGGCTGTGTGTCGGCCTCTGCGTGTGGCTGTGTGTCGGCCTCTGCGTGTGGCTGTGTGTCGGCCTCTGTGTGTGTGTGTCGGCCTCTGTGTGTGTGTGTGTGTGTGTGTGTGTGTGTGGGGGGGGGGCTCTGTGTGTGTGTGGGGGGGCTCTGTGTGTGGGGGGCTCTGTGTGTGGGGGGCTCTGTGTGTGTGGGGGGCTCTGTGTGTGTGGGGGGCTCTGTGTGTGTGGGGGGCTCTGTGTGTGTGGGGGGCTCTGTGTGTGTGGGGGGCTCTGTGTGTGTGGGCGGCTCTGTGTGTGTGGGCGGCTCTGTGTGTGTGGGCGGCTCTGTGTGTGTGGGCGGCTCTGTGTGTGTGGGCGGCTCTGTGTGTGTGGGCGGCTCTGTGTGTGTGGGGGGCTCTGTGTGTGTGGGGGGCTCTGTGTGTGTGGGGGGCTCTGTGTGTGTGGGGGGCTCTGTGTGTGTGGGGGGCTCTGTGTGTGTGGGGGGCTCTGTGTGTGTGGGGGGCTCTGTGTGTGGGGGGGGCTCTGTGTGTGGGGGGGGCTCTGTGTGTGGGGGGGGCTCTGTGTGTGGGGGGGCTCTGTGTGTGGGGGGGGCTCTGTGTGTGGGGGGGCTCTGTGTGTGGGGGGGGGCTCTGTGTGTGGGGGGGGCTCTGTGTGTGGGGGGCTCTGTGTGTGGGGGGCTCTGTGTGTGGGGGGCTCTGTGTGTGTGGGGGGCTCTGTGTGTGTGGGGGGCTCTGTGTGTGTGGGGGGCTCTGTGTGTGTGGGGGGCTCTGTGTGTGGGGGGGCTCTGTGTGTGTGGGGGGCTCTGTGTGTGTGGGGGCTCTGTGTGTGTGGGGGGCTCTGTGTGTGTGGGGGGCTCTGTGTGTGTGGGGGGCTCTGTGTGTGGGGGGGGCTCTGTGTGTGGGGGGGGCTCTGTGTGTGTGGGGGGCTCTGTGTCTGCTGCTAATACTCTCTACTACTCTCTAATGCTCACCTATTGCCATTGTAAATGACAATACCATTTATGTTTTTAAAAAAAAATATGAAAAAAATGCCATTTGCGTTGCCAATAGCTCTAACTTTAATAAAGACGAGGCCATTGCATTGTAAAAGCTCATTTCTAGTGGATTTGAGATTCTGTTTAGATAGTATCATGAATTCAAACTGGCAAAACCAACCACAGTCAAAATAAGCAAGGAGCATACTATTAAACGAAAAAAATGCAAATAAAACATTTTACCAACATTGAATTTTAACGATTGTACATTCCGCTGCTGGTGTACTGAGCTGTTGTGAGTAGAGGGCATAGAAGACAATATTTAAGTACATGGCCCATCTGTATGCCATTCAGGGTACGATGGCACTCAGCAGTGGAATGGAAGGTGGGTCTTCAGCAGACTGCAACTTCTATGCTCCGCTTCCTAACTCAGAGGTTGCTGATGCGAGAAGAGGTACAATGGTGGAGTTCACCATGGGAATCTCAAAATGTGCTAGGAAGAAGAAACATATGAATGAGGTGGGACATTCTGGTGGGAATACTTTTGAAATAAACATTGCAAAACCAATAGATCTCGCTTTTGGGACCTACTGGGTTTGCCAATGGTTTTTGCAATAGGTAACTGTATATACATTGCATATTTTCCCTAAGTAAGGACTTTAAATTTGTTAACATTTGGAAACGCTTTTTGCTTTAGTGCAATTTTTTATAGTAACTTGAATTTACGTTATTAAGTGTTAGCAAAGTCAAGACTTCTCCGCTCTAAAGGGCTGAGCTATTGGTGTTTTCCAATGTCTGGGTGTTACAGGTGAGCCAGGTCACATTTAGGTGTCCGAGTGAGTTCTGGTTTGGGGAGGGTGTTCCTAATGAGGCACGATTGAGAGCTCTGGAGCAGAGCCTATAGATGGTCTGAATCAGTAAACCATAAATTGTGCAGGTTATATGCTCATCCAATCATTGACCTCTCGCCAGTGTGCGCATAGTGATGGTCACATACGTACGGATGTATGACGTTACAACGCATACTTTTACAACGCCTACCTTTACAACGCAGTTTTTACAACGCATACCATTACAACGCATAATGCTTTTAGGCGCTAGATAGTGAATAGTTTAATTTACTATTCCAACTCCAGTCCCCGTGGATAGTAGGGAAGGTTATTGGATAGTAAATTAACCTATTCCCTATCCTAGAGCGCCCCCTAGCGCAATGCGTTGTAATAGTTTGCGTTGTAATGGTAGGTCGTTGTAAAAGTTGCGTTGTAACTGTTGTATACCCATACGTACCATTTGTAATTACCAATTTCAAGTATTTACAACAAAATCATTATGGTTACTCACTTATATCAAACTGCTAACAAGCACTCAAAAGTCAATAGGTCCAACTTGTTTAGGTATATGCATGCTCTTGTGTGATACGTCTGCAATACCAGAAAACTCCCAAACAGGCATCTAAATGCTGGTGAGGCAGTATGCTGTGTAAAGCACAGGATTGTAGTTCACAAGTTTTAAGTCACACCCTTAACTACTTAGACCATATCCCTTTTAGAAACCCTTCCCGGCGACCACGGTTTTCATTAAAGCACTATGGTCCAAAATAGGCTTCTGTCTGAACATTCAAATAAAGATGCTACAGAAACATTGTGGGTCCTTTATAGTGTATAGACTATGTTCAGCTGACTGGGGAGTCCTGTCGGACTCACTGAAGTGATGCACAACATGTTTTGATTCGGTGGCATTCCTCAACTGCAAAATATAGATACAATCTTCTTCACTCACAGGGCAGTTTGTGCCACCGCAATTCACGGAAAGCACAATAATAAAATTCCAGTGTCCTTCAAAAACATTACTCAGGAGTTTAATCTATTTGAGATTTTTTTTTTTAGTTCCCGTTCATCTGTCCTTGAGCTGTCACGGTGTCTGCATTATTCAAGGAACATCGTTTTTTTGGCTACCAACAGCTGAATTTAGAAATAAATCCCACCTTAGATTAATTTCTGTTAAATCATGTTTTCCTTTTACCTTAGCCTCCTCCGGGTCACATCTTTCATTTACTCGATCAGGCTGCGCTTACTCGGTCATTTGATTAACTGAGCCGGGGTCGTTCATTCTATGGCACTCTAACATACGCGTAGTCCAAGTCAGATTTATAATTCACATACATTTAACCTAAAGCCAGTATCTATACATTACACTGTCTGCCCGCGTTCTATTTAGCACCTGTAAGGAACCGAGATTCCCCACATTTTTAACACAGCAATACTACAGATTATGGAAATTACCCTACAGTTAAATTAACACCAAACCATGTATCAACATTTCTTCCAACATTTTGTATTTTTGACTACTGGAATCCCTTCTTCAGCATCCAACTGTATCCTTGTTGCCCTAGGCAACGGTGCCCCGATAAAAGCAAAAGCATCAATCTGGTTGTCACACACAGCACTTTCTTGGCTTATTTGCTTGCAAAGAGAGCTCCATTGAATGTTGACTAGGTTACAATTCTGATTTTGGGCTGCGCACTTTGTTGTCGGTGCACTTCGCCGTAGAAAGAGGTGCAATTGCAATTAAATGCACTTAGCCATGCTGTCTGTCATCTTTCAAATTACCCCCCAAATTAAGTTGGGCATCCATCACTTCCCCTTAATAGGATGCCCCTTCACATGAAGACTTAAGATCTGACTCACAAAGTATGTTACTGCCCTCTGACGTAGTCACATCATTCAGGAAACTTGTTCTAGTTTTTTCCCTTGAACCTAAGACCTTAGCTGAGAAAACTACTAAAAATCAGTTCTACAAATGGCTGATGGAGTCAGACTTAAACCCTTTATAGATCCACTGAACTATGGACATATCCTGCACATCTTTGCTGGAACATTATTAACCCATTCCGTGCTCGTGTCAGCCAACGGCCGACGCGAGCACTACCTTGCGGGTGCTGTGAACAACTGTTGGCCGACGCAGCCCCGCCCACTCAGGAGAACTCCCACGCCGTGGTATACGGGTTAAAGCGTATACAGTACAACATTGGAAATAAATGCACCTTAAAAAAAATATATGCATCTATGAGGACTGTCTTGTTTACAAGAAGACTGAAAACTTTAGAACAACAAGCACTGGCAAAGCCTATATGTCTGGCTTTCACGCATTAGAGCATGAAAACAAAGACATGGACAAATGATCTGGTGGTAAAAATGGTAGTGTTGGTGGAGGTAACAGCAGTGTTGGTAGTGATAACTGCAGTGGTGGTGGTAATGGCATGCATTTGTGTCTCAACAAAAGTCACAGAATCTATCTACTGCAGTAAAACAAGCACTAGAAAAGCCAATAGGTCTCGCTGTTGTAGTACTTTTGAATAAAATGAATATTAAATTAGAATACATTATATCATGATTATATATATATCATGATATATATATATATATATATATATATATATATATATTCTAATGCAATATTACACTATGATGGTATGACACATTTTATATAGTATGGAATGGCCTGTCATAGTATGGTATGGCCTGGTCTATTGGATATTTTGCTATGGCTTGTCATTGTATAGTATGGCATGGTAAGGCCTGTCATTGTATAGTATGGTGTAGCCGGTTATTGTATCATATGGTACAGATTATCATTATATTGGATGGTATGATAATCTTTGTTACAATGTACACATTAAGCTACGGGAGGAAGCGCTACAGGAGTGGCCAAACGAGCAAAAAAGCACTTTACAGACTAAAGTTATTTTTAAGCTAGAAAGTTCTATCCAACCCGTAATCGTGCAAACAAGCCAATTTAAAACAAACCACCTTTTTTGCATAAAACATTTTAATCATGCCCAAGACACTATAAATCAATCAATGCATATCAAAAAAGCTTTCAAGAACAAACTAAATGAGTGATTACTAAATAGAGATAACGCCGATCCAATCATTTATTTTTAAATCATTGTTAAAATGGCACTACCTAAGTGCGGCCTGTTGGAGTTATGCTGCACTACACAGTAGAAGGGGAGAGGATAAAAAGTAAAAGAATAAACACAGGAAACGAGTGCTGAAAGTAACAGCGTGGAGCAAAACCAAGAGCAAGACAACTTAAAAACACAAACATTCTGACAAAATGCTGCAAGTAGGAAAAAAAATTAGGCAGAGAAAGAAAGCAAGCTGAAGCAGTAGAAAGCTACTCCCAAAATACAGGAAGAAGTACTTGGTCCATATGTTCCAGGCAAAGGGGAAACACATAGAAAGTGAAGCCAAAGTGAAGCAAGCACACGCTGACCGAACTGGTGCCAGCAAATAAGATGGACCAATCAAGCAAACGAATGGCAGGTAATGGGAGGGCTCAAAGACCCTTTTTTGTAAACAAAATGTCTTGCAAGATACAGAGCATGTGCTGTCTAAGACATGACCTAAGTGCAAAAAAGAAATTATTTCCTATAAAAAAAAATATTTGTTTTTCCTATAGAATGCATGTCTTAGACAAATAATTGAATGCTTGATGATGGCGTATATTTTTTCCAATTTAAAGCAGACCATCATGCATTGCAATGCAAGTACTCCATATGAGGTCAAGTCTCGCACCAAACAGCCAACAGCATGAGGTGAAAGTGCGACATCTCTGAGAGGAGCAAAAGCCCACTCTAGATATAGTATAAAGAATGTGTAAAACTATGTCTTGCTGAAACAAAGATTGCCTTCCTCTTCAATGCATGCATTAGATGAATACTTGAATGTACAGTGTTTGAATATATACATATTTTTCAGACATAAAATGGTCTTTTGTACGATTTCCAATGCAGCAATTACATGAGCACCTAAAATCAAAAGTAGGTGCTTCAATAATAACATTTATGACATAGTTGAGATCACCGAGGCCCACCTAATGCCCCCTACAACAAATCGTGAGTGCAAACTGATATCTACTGTCACCTACATGAGCGAAATCATGAGTGGTACACTGGTAGACCTCCTCGATTCGCTTACAGCAGCAGCATATAAAACAACCTTCAGGTTCTGAAAGCAGTCTTTACAGACCCAAGTGGACCTTGAGTTCAGTTTAATCAAACAAAACCTGATGATGTTCCTGAAGATGTGCCACCAGCTCAAAGCTGCACAGGCCGACACCCTGGATCATCTTATCAGCCTAGAAACCAGCACTGTCAGCGCATTCTCGTTGTATCAACGCTACATGGAAGAGTCGATAGACTACATGCAAGAGACCTCTGAGCTACCCCACTCTTAGATAACGATTATACATTTTTTAAACAAGGCGATATAAAGCGGTGTTTGCTAGAGGTTAAAAATGTTTTGGCCAACCGTGCACATTCATGGCAAAACACCACAAGTAAATTATTTAGCCGCACAAACCAGCAGAGAAGCAGTTACTGAATCACTGAACCTGGCAAAAAACTATTTTAAGCACTGGATCTGTAAAACGTGTTTTAAAAACAAATGACTGAGCACTTACCTCCATGTGGATCTCTGCTCAGGGAACATAAATGTTAATAATATGGATACAAAGTCTCCTAGAATTGAACTGATAAACAACCATAAGAATTTCTTTACTTAGCCCAAAACCGCACTTAGGGAACCTTTGTATTGTTCACAAAATAGCTGAAGCTTTGCTCTCAACACCTTCATGGAGAAGTAAGAGACTGCCACATACGGACATGCCTGATCTAGAGAATTTTCAACACATCACAACAGATCCTCTTTTAAAGCCAATACTAATAAGATTTGTAATTATGTTTTTTTTATTTGTTGCTCTTTTTATACATGTAATGGTTTTAATGAACTAAACATAATAAAAATAAATGTTCAATTTGTAACACCAGGTCTTGCCGAAACAAAGATCGCTTTCTTATGCAATGCTCCTATGATAAAAAGAATTGAATGTGCAGTGTTTGGATGCATTTTATCAGATATGAAATAGTCTTCTATAATTTATATCGCAGCAACTAGCGGAGTGACAGGATCGAACAACAATCAGCAAACAGCATCATGTGAGAGAAGAGGACAGAGATTAATACTCCTCCGAGTGGACCAAAGCCTACTTTGTATATTTAAAAAAAAATGTAATACGTTTTAGAAGACAGCTTTGCTGTCAAGCCAGACCTTTAAAAAAAACAATTCTAATCAGCACAGCCTTGTCGGATGTGTTTCTGCAAAAGACTGAAGGAAGCAGAGCGGACTGCAGATAAATGCATCAAAAGCAAAACTTATCTTCTACGCTACTGCTTCTAAAACATCTAAATGTACAACTCCAAACACCATCTTCCTTCATGCAAATTTCCACATGCCGGTTTCTTTAAAACGAACTTGCATGGAGCCCATAGGATTTTTGGTTTTGATGCGAGACTAAGGCGCAAGTTTGCCTCTAAACTATGGCACACAGAAAACAAAATTGAAATTTGATCTCCGTTCCAATCTCAGCTATTTTAGTGTATTGCACAATCACAGCTTGAGCTTCAAGGCAACGTGCAAGCCAGAGCCTAATAACAAGCATTTACAATGCAATGGTTTTGCCTTTGTTAAAGTTAGAGCGATTGGCATTGCTCTTGACATTATTTTTATTTATGTTTTTTTTTAACATAAATAAATGGCATTGTCATTTACAATGCCACTAGCTTTATCTCTCGCAAATGACACACACCAACACCCACAGAGAGCCCCCCCAACACACACAAACCCCCCCCCACACACACACCCACACAGAGCCCCCCCACACACAGCCACACAAAGCCCCCCACACACACCCACACAGAGCCCCCCCCCCCCCACACACACACACACACAGTCAAAATAACGTATTTTTTGGGGGGGTTAGAAATTGGTAGACACCCGCCTGACTCGGGTATATTGGCACGTATGCAATAGTAACGGAGAGAGTGTGAGCCAATTCAGAGCCTGCTCAGCCGCGAGGGCACAATCGTCGGCAAAATCTAGGAATATTATGACTCATGAGCAAGTAAATATAGTGGGGGGCGGGGGGGTGTAAATGTAGGGACAATTTGGGGAAGAACATCTCCAGGGACAAAACTGATGATTGGTGGAATACCCTACAGAACTCCTTTCCACTCAAGGTGGGTACTCCCAGGTAGAAGAAATATAATCTGTTGGATAAACGATAACCATCAAGGAGGAGAACTCCCAACTGGCTGAAATGTCCACCGCTAGTATGGCAATGAACATTGTTCCACCAGAATGGTGGATGGAAATGAAACCTGCAAATCTCTAATCCAGCCTATGCAACTTAAAATATAAAATTTCACTTAAAAACTTAAGCAAAACCTCCATGAGAAAGCATTCAGTATCCCCTTTAAACATGGGAGCTACCCCAGAAATGGCAATGTATTATTATTTGTTTAATGTAAGGGATATGACAATATGTACATATCAGTATCTGCATACCGCATAATTTATCAATTATATCCAATACAAGACAGTAAAGATATCCTTAGATTACATTATATTTCATTTCCCTTTTCAAATTGATGGGATGCAAATATTGTTAAAAGGTTGAACTAGCTTCTTATGCCTCTTTACACAACAATGCTGCTTATTTAAATGCAAAACATCATCCGGAATTGTTCTGCGTTTGTCATTATGGACACCATTACAATCATGAAGAAATACGGGAATGGTGGAAGGCGAGAGAGGTGGGAAGGTGACAGCCCTAAATCTGGTGGATCATGCAGATACTGTACGCCATCCCAGGCAGCACCCCCCTCACATAGTACCAGGCCTGGAAAGTTAAATCAAAACAACACGATGCCTCTGGGACTGTTGTTAAGACTATTGCATTTCATAAATAAACAGCGCAATCAAGCACAGGAGGAGAATAATGCCAACGTGCAGGCAGATTTGATGGCACACAAAAGCAGCGAGCAAACAGTACAGAGGTACATCAATGTGAGCACTTGGCATTCCCTTCCGCCCCCCTCGACACATTTAGTGGACTCAAAGATGAGAATTGTAACGGAATGATGGAAGGAAAAGGAAGAAGACCAGTGAGATGTTGGGAGTTTAATGGAAGCAGTTAGGTGATGGGCGCACCGTGATACCAGTAGGGCAGGTGGAAATGCTAAGATTGATGTTGACATTCAGGTCAAACTCTGCCCGTTCGGAGGTGGGTCACTTCATGCCTAGCAGAGGGTGGCATGTGGGTGCGGGAGAATGCAAGGCAGGTGTAAGTGTGCTCAGCAAGAGAAAGAGTACAATAAGCCAGACCCTGAGAGCACACGTCACCTCTTGTCGGGGCTATGAAGGCCATAGGTCAGCAGGTGTCAGTTGCAGAGTTCATCAGAAGGTGAGAGCACAGGGTAATTTACGTTAATTTAGCAGAGCATGTTAGCAGGTGTCAAGGGTCAGCGTGGTTAGAATGGGCATGGGTCTACAAGGAAGATCGTGTGGCTTGGCACCTTGTCGGCAAAGTAAGGGCAAACAGGTCGGTCTACAGGGTGCAGCAGGGCACCCGTAGCCGGGCCCGGTTCACTCGGATTACTATGTTCAGCAAAGCAGAACATAGTGGGGTTAACAGTCACAAGTCGGCTAGAGATAAAGGGGCACTGGTCACATTGCATAACGTGGGTTTAGCACAAGTCATAATGAGGTAGACGGATAATGATCGCATGGCATAAGGTTAGCTCTAGGGACCTAAATGTAGGTGGGCAGTGGCCATAGAGGGGGGGGGGGTGGAGGTAGATGGATAGTGATCGCATTAAATAACGTGAGTTTAGCATAGGTCACCTAGGGGTAAATGGGTGCCACTGGTCACGTTGCAGAGCGCGGGATTGGCGTAAGTCATATTGAGGTAGATGTGCACGGCCCTATTGCGTGGCGTGGATCTGGCACATGTCATCTCGTGCACTTGTTAAGCGTGGGCTGTCCGCAGGTGCGCAATTCTGCCCCCATCCCATACTCACTAGGAGTCCAACAGGAGTTTGGCGGCTGCTTCGGGACTGAGTTTCTGCAGCTTCTGGAAGTTGTGCCAGCGCTCCCGTTGCGTGCCCAGGTCCAGCAGTGAAGCGCTCTTGGCAGGCTGAGGGGTGGCAGGGGCCTTCTTCGGCGGCGGGGGTGACGGGGAGCGGGCGGCAGGGGGCTTCCGGGCCTGAGGGGGAGACTGGGAGCGGGCGGCGGGAGCCTTCCGCGCCGGGGGAGACTGCGAGCGGGCGGCAGGCGCCTTCCGGGCCTGCGGTGGGGACAGAGAGCGGGCGGCCGGTGCTCTGCGTGGCTGGGCGGGAGAAGGGGCGGGAACGGGGACGGGAGCACAAATCGACTCACCTGCACCTTGCGACGGCGGCACTTCTCCGGTCTCCCTCTTCGGCATGGGAGACCGGCAACGTCCTCCGCATCTCCCGGGGTTCCCTCCAGGCCACGGGAGCCCTGCGGGCGCCGCCATACTGCTTGCCGTCTTCCTTCTTGTTGCGGGGGGCGGGCACTTCCGGCCGGCCGCGCTAGGATTGGCCGGCCGGCCAGTCACGGGGCAGGAGAGACGCAGAAGTGCCGGCAATGCCGGACCAGACACGGGGGCGTTCCCGGCGTCGCGTGACGTCGGCAAAAGCCAAAGAATCTCGGGAACGCCCCCGTGTCTGGTCCGGCATTGACGGACAGGCCCTCTCGCCCAATGGCAAGGCTCCGTTTACGGAGCCAGCCAATGAATGACGAGGGCCGAACCAAAGCCACACTACTGTTCTCATCAGGTTTTCGCCTGCGCGAAAAAGCTGCGCAGAAAGCGCAGCTTTCGCCAGGCAAAACCTAAAAATGGCCTAGCCCTAAAGGCAATATATAAATGTTCTAGCCTAAATAGGCTATGATAGTACACACACACCCTGGACTTCAAACGTTAGTTTAGGTCTAATACTGAGTATAATAGTTTGAAGTACAAACACTTACTAGGATGTGTATAAATGCAATTAGATCTACAGTTTATGACATGACTGTGCTTAAAACATGGCTACTCACAAACATTTTCAAAGGGCCCAAAAATTAAAGGTCTGAGAGCGGCATTGCGCAGAGTGAGTGTCAGAGGTGGTGTAAGGTGGGCACAAGGGAAGCACAGCATGCTCAGGGTGTGGACAATGAGTTGTGGAGCTATTTTAGGGAAAAATAATATCCTTCCTATGCCGTTATACCCTTAACTGCCATTATCTGATAGAAGTGGGTGAGCCACAGAAGGCTTGCACCTGGGCTCAGCTCGAGGTTCTGTTGAAATCTGTGTGCCTCCTGTCTTCCACCTACGCTCTAACCTCATTCGCCAAGAATTAAAGACAATGCATTAACTTTTGATGTGAAATATGTGAGGGACAGAGTTGCCCATCTAGCGACTGTATTGCACAATTTGAAAACAGAAACCCTAGTCCGCAAATCAAAGTCCTGGTGCCTTTTCTGCAGTTATGGCTCCATGACGCCGGCACTCGTGAATTCAAGGTGAGCCAGTAAACTGCAGTAGGGCATCTAAATTTTACAAGCATTTCCATTTTTAAAATCGGCATGAATTTTTTCAGCCTTCTTAATTGTCTAATTTGCAGTATTTTTCCCGAACCATTGATCTTGCTTCCACAAATTGTTTTTGTCCTGATCATGACCCATCATTTTCCATTGGTCGAAACACCATCAACAAAAACCATAGGAACTTATCTGTACTCAGTTGCGGCTCCTCCGCCCCATTGCTTTTAGAGCAGTGAAAAGAGGTAAAATAAAACCATAATAACAAGGTTATCGATTTCTTTTCAGTTTCTGCGGGCTGGGTTAGGGCGGGGCTGGTGGCTCAGGGGGGTAGGAGGAGTGGACTATGCACACTAAACTAAGTGTGCATGACTAGGAATATGCAGAGGCTCCCTGTCCTGATCTTAGTGCATATCTGCGGTGCTCAGATCAATCACGTCACGTTGCAGCGTTGTGATTGGCTCAGAAAAGCCTGTGTGCCCAGGAGCTCCTTCCGGACTGCAATCAGGAAGAGCAGAAACAGCAGAGAAGCGATGTGGCCAGCGAAGAAAAGGTAAGTACGATTTAAAAAAATATATATTTTCAACCTGCCCCACCCTCGTAGTCATCTACCCCTCAGCCCCCCAATTCCCTATTAGCCCCCACTGTTTGTATTGTACTATTGTGGTACTCAGAGGGCCGGGAACCAAGCATTCAGTCAAAGCATTAATATTCCATAGTTTGAAAGTACTATATACATTATTGCACTTCGTTATTGGTTCTCACTGGAGCACAGAGCCCCTCTTTTCTTTCAGAATAGAACAATACGCAAAGTCAACTGATGGTGTTCTTTTTCATATGTTGATACTTGGAAAGTTTAATGTCATTTGTAGATTTAAATAATTTTATACCGAAAGGTTTTTGGGTAGCCTCTTTTCAAAAACTCCTGGTGAACAGCAGCACTGGCCTGCTGTTTATTTGTCTGAGCACTAACAGAGAGAAAGCTGCTAAACAAAGTGAAAGCATATATTTACATATTAAATGTAATAAAGGAAAAGGAGATATGCAATAAAGGAAAAGACGCATAGGTGTACTGTGCCACTTCTCTTTGAGAACACCTTAATGTTTTTGTTTTTTCTTAATTTTATACAGCGCAAACTTGGCCTAAGTCTATTAGAGGGCTTTACAAAATATATAACACAAGGTCAGATTTTTATTTTTTTGGGTACAAGTATGCCCACAAGAGGAGTCCACAATCACAAGACAGTGAGCTGACACTGGCACTCCAACCTAGTTCCACAGTTCTAAAGTTGCCAACTTTGGCTGTTAGCAGGGGCGGCTCCTCTGGTATGGTGGAGGTGAGGTGCGTCGCCCTACTGGTCAGAACCAGGAGATAAATATAAAATGATAATAACCCCATTTATTATCATTTTATTTTTCTGTGGCTGAGCCAAGTGCTTAAGTCTATGGTGGGGCTGGGTCATCGTCTATGACGGCAGCAGGGAGGACGAGAGTTGCACACTGTAAGTGTGCATGCCGGTTTGGCCGGCGGTCTTAGGATCTCCGAACAGACATGAGTACTTACATTTCCCCAACCCACCAGTGTTGCAAAGCCAGGTGGGAGAGGAGTCACGGCCTTCCTGTCTCCGAGCGTGGGTAGTCGAGCCCACTCAGACCAATCCCGGCGCTTCTCTCATGCTGGATAATATCATAACAGCAGCGTCTGGATTGGGTGAGAAGCCAGGGAGCTTTTGCGGTACGCACAATCCTGGGAGAAGATGGACACTGACACCAGTAGTAAGTCCTTTTTTTCATATATTATTCCCCTCCCCTGCGCTGCGCTGCCGCACGATTTAGTTTTGGTAGCAGCTGCTACTGGTCGTTAGCCCTTATCTCTATTAAATAAGGGAAACACCTACAGGAAAGTGGTCTCAACAGGTTGTTAGCTTCACGTACGACCTTGGGGCTACCTCAAGTTAAAGCTACTTGAGTTCATTGAGAAAGGAGTTACAAAAAGTAATTTGGGAATTGCTCTGCTTAAAAAAAAAAGAAAGCACCTTTTTCCAAGTGTTGCAACTGTTTCCACATGCAACAGACATTGCATGTTTGCCATTTCCCCTCAGATTTGTAGTCTTATAATGCAAAGGCATAGACTAAATTTTACACTAAGTAACGTATTATGGTATTTAAATATACCTGGATGGTGGAGGCCCAGTTATTTACTGCTTTCAACTAACTTCCATTTAGGCTCAACACAATGATTAAAAAATCATCATATACGAATGAGAACGCACTAAGGGCCTTTCTACAGGATATTTTTTATTGTTTATGTCCAGAGTGCTAATTTCTGCATTGTGTTGTTTAAATGTTCCCACAAGATGGTAATTAACTTCTTAACTGCTGGACCTTTTCTCCCCAGTGCTGAGAACTTTTTAGGATATTTGGAGTAGTTTGAGCTTAGGTCTCCATAGCTTTTATTCAACTTAAGTTATTCACACTAAATTTGCATCCTTTTATCAACATCCTGGGGATTCTAAAAGTATCCTGAGTTTGTGGCTTCCCCTGGACGAGACAGAGAAAAAAGGCAAACATTAGCTATATTTTCAGTTTAGGGGGAAAATAGGAAAAAAGTCACCACCCCCCCAGCTTTCAGGGACATAAAGAGCTGAATAAAAATACCAAATCTTTTGCTATTTTCAGAAAGGTAGCCCATTTGTTGAGCTCTCAACCTACTTACAGTTTGTTGTGAAAACCAGTATGAAACTCATGCGTTATCGGGAGAAGGGGTGGGGGGGGGGGGGGGAGGGGGGGCGGAGCTATAGATTTCTGAAACAGACTAAATTCCAAGTTCAGCAAGGGGTCATACGTTTAGATCTCTTGAAGTTCTCAAAGAAAAATAGTGTTAAAATAAAGAACTGTTGCAATCGAGTAGGAAAAAATGGCCATATGCGACATTTTCATCTGTAACTTTTTGTCACAAAGTCAGATTTACAAAAGCAATATATCATTACGTCCGCTAAATCCTTTTAGTTTAGGAGATATACAAGCTTGGTCAGCTCTCTATGGACCCCAAGTACCCAGAGTCAACAACTGAGCTGCACAATGGTTTTTCATTATGTACTGAGTTTAGACAAATTCATTTGGTAAATCATGTGAACAATGGGTATCAAGGAAACATATGTATTTCTGGAATGGGCACAAGATGTGGCGCTGAGGAGCAGTGGTTATTTGTACATCTCTGAATTTGTGGGTACCCCTACTACAGTATGATCTAGAGAGTATTTTTCAATATGTCTTCTTACTTACACACTGGCTTAAATTTGGAACGCACAAATGCAGTGAAATCCAATTGGTAATAACAAATGTTCTACTATTCTATGCTCCCACATAACTTCAGATAAAAATGGTATTTTACTTGCATGGATTGGCTTAGTGCCTACAACAGGAAATGGTCCGAAACGCAACATGGATACATCACATTTTTCCACTCAAAATGGACACTTTTTGCAGAGTGGGCAGTTGTGGATTTTAGTACCCAGCTCAGCTGCCACCCAGGGAAACCTGGCAAACCTGCACATTTTTTAAAACTAGACACCTGGGAGAATTCAGGGTGGGGGACTTGCGTGAATCTCACCGGATTTTTTTTTCCACCCAGTACCCCTTCCATATCTAATATTTTGACCCCCCTCCCAAAAAAAACCTTACTCACATTTCTGTGATGGAAAGTTCTGGAATCTGCATAGATCCACATTCCCTTAAGTCTCCCGATAAAAATGTTACCTCACTAGCATGGGTAGGCCTAATGTCTGGAACAGGAAACGGCCCAAAATGCAACATGGATATATCACAATATATCACATTTTTCGCCTCAAAACTGACTTTTAGGTCTCGCCCTGGCGAAAGCGCGCGAAGCGCGCTCTCGCTGCGAGACCTATTGCCATCAGCTCTGCTTACAAGGAGCTAAGGGAGACCAGAGATGGGCACGCGCATGCCGGAATCGGATCAGGTCCGGCGCGTGAACACGCGCTCCGATTCCGGCATGCTGTTCGCACACACACACATAGACACAGACGCGCGCGTACACACATAGACAGACGCGCGCGTACACACACACAGAGACAGACACACACACACACACACACACACCCTTGCCCAGCTGCCAGCCACTGCACTCGTCGCTGACCACCACCTCCTCGATGCGGCCGCGTGCGGAGCAGCCCCGGAAGGACTCCGTGTTCAGGCTCCCGTCCAGGTCGAGCAGCAGCCGGGTGTCGAAGAGCGGCGTGTCGTCCAGCATCATGGCAGGAGGGAGCGGCTCCGTGTCCATCCCCGGTCGCAGATACCAGCCCGGCAGGAGCGCGAGCCTCTGACGTGGCACGGCGGGTACCGGCTCCTGGCACGCGCCGTGTGTCCGCCCATTGGGAAACAAACGCAACCGCAGGGTGAAATAGGTTTGAAACAAGCCGCGCCCCTAGTTTTTAATTTCTCCTTTCAGAGTCAATTAGTCAAGCGCTTGTTAGGTACAGTGCTTGCCCGGATATCAGAAAGGCTAGGCAGTCTCTCATTCTGTGAGGGAGCTCGTTTCCCCATTCTTTCAGCTCTTAGATAACTTGTGACTTGTTTTTGGTTCCCGTGGCTTCAATGCAGTGCTGACATTGAATTGCAATCAGTGGCAGTCCTTTCGGGAGGCCATTTGGACTGAATCCAGGGTCAGGAAGGTATGCACGCACCCTTCCGGTATTGAAGGGGATTCCGTTCATTGTTAGGTTCTTAGCTGTTCTGATTTGAGCTCATGTTTGTCAGGTTAACTCCAGCCATACTTTCCCAGACTAGAAGTCGATGCAGACACCAGTATCTTCCAACTCTTGGAGGCGGTTGCTAACAGGGAGTTCCAGCTGACCAGATGTGTGTCATTATTGCAGGGAAGTAGTTTAGGAATACCTTGACACTCCAGGTAAGACTCTCCACTTAATTCCTGCCATGTTTCCAGCTGCACTGTTTCTACCGCTAATGCTGCCAATCTGACATTAATGCCTGAGATCTAATAGAATAAACAGGGCCTGGGGATGCCTTGAACTTTACTCCAAATTTCAAAACGTTATATTATAAATACCATAACAATTGCCAACCCGCACAAATCAATTAATTTTCACTCCGGCAACAGTTCATAGAGATTGTGCACCATCTAGCCCAATCTGTGAACCCTGCTTGCAGACATTCTCAGCATCACTCGAACGTGCAGATTGTGGATGTTCACAATGTTTACGGCCCATAAATTGTGGAGACATCTAAAACTGCTAAAATGCATGATAAGACCTTTTTTTGTAAAGAGCCATTCCGCCTGTTAATTGCTTTTGGCATTTTCTTGTTCGTGGTAGTATGGTTAGTGGGGGCTGTTTTGTTTTGACCAAAACAAAGCTTATGTGTTAGTTTTATTATGTGCACGTTTGTACTTTTGTTTTGAGGCTTGTTTTTGGTTTGCATGGGAGATGAAGTGATTTGCCCAGAATCCCAGCATGTTGAGCCAACGCCAAGACTCAAACGCACCTCCTATGTCGGGAGCTCTGTCCGTTACGCCATACCCTGCCCCCATTGCTGCCTTACACAGGCCTCCTCTGGGAGGGTAAGTTAATACATCTCCGAGCATTCATTCAACGACGCACGGTGATGATAAAGACCAGGAAAACAGTTTAATTGCAAATTTATTTTCACTGACGAGGCTGAAGCCATGAAACGTGGTCTGTTTCAGGCGCATCCCCTGTAGGCGCTTTTTTTTTAGAGCAGCAGGACGCTAATTAAGGTTTTGATGAGTTGAATTGAACGTGTTAGTTTGTGAGATACAAGTAGTTCTACTATTACATTATAACAAGTGAAGGGCAGCATACTTGTCTTAACAAGGGTCAGAATTCATGCCGATCAGTTATTAACATTTTATTTTGTACTGGAATAAAGGTCAGTATAGTTTTCTATTGGGCTACTGAGGTACAAAACATGTTTGCTGATGAGCTGGTTATCTCAAAGGGCAGACCGAAAGAGGTAAATAAAACACCAACTCCTCTCCACGCGTGTGTTGAGCTTGATTTAAAGGTGCTCATGTCCAAGGCTTATGGGCAGGGGATTTAGCTCATTTGGTAGCGTTTTCGCTTAGCATGCGAGAGGTAGCAGGATCGATGCCCCCATTCTCCAAAATACATTTTTGAACATTTAAAGTCAAATGATAGAGTATTTGAACTCTCATAGGTGTACAGTGGGGTGAGTGGTACAAGAGCGAACAAAATGAGGAACTACGCTCAAAACATTAAATATTTGATGGCACTGCAGCGAGAGAGCATGAGACTGTAAACTTTTCACATCAGTTTAAGTCGAACTTTTCCAGCAATAGGATTTTACTTCTACAACCACGACCCTGCCCCTTCTATTCCCTTTCATAGTTCACATTCCATTCACAAAACGAACTGAAACCAATTCCAAAATGAAAAGAGAAGAACGCTGGCAAAAATCGGTGCTAATTCTCGGAGCCTGCAGCGCACACTGTGTGCCACGTGCGATGGCAGAAACCTTGTTTTTGGGAGAGCACTGCCCTCAAGATCTGTCGTATACATTTGTATGCCTTTGTTCTGGGATGGACACATACATATTTTGACCCCCCCCCCCATCTCCTTTTTAAAAGATTAACCCAAAAACGTGATAGAAATTATGTGAATATGAAAAAAAGACTGTAGTACTTTTTTCACAGATTTGTTAAAAATTATTATCACCAAAACATGGGTTACAATTAGGCAATATGCAAAGGGCTGTTTGAAGGTTTGCCACCTGGAGAGAACTTTACCCCTCCAGTCCTAGTCCAAGTTAGCAAAACATTAAAAACAAGCATTTACAATGCAATATATCTCGCATTACGAGAGTTTAAGCTATTGGCATTGTAAATGACAATACCTTTTATTCATGTTTTAAAAACCAAAATAAAAGG
Organism: Lissotriton vulgaris; assembly: GCF_964263255.1. Lineage (NCBI taxonomy): Eukaryota > Metazoa > Chordata > Amphibia > Caudata > Salamandridae > Lissotriton > Lissotriton vulgaris. The sequence goes on along the minus strand of NC_141689.1, from coordinate 906,686,171 downwards.
CATTGTCATTTGCAATGTAAATGGCTCAAACTTGCGTAAATGTGAGACCTATTGCAATTCAAATGCTTGTTTAGCAAAGTGGGTAGCTGTGGATTTTGGGCCCTAGCTAAGTTGGCACCTATGGAAACCTAGCAAACTTGCACATCTTTTAAAACTAGACACCAGGCAAATTCAAGGTTGGGTGATTTGCGTGGCTATCACTGGGATGTTTAACTCGGAATCCCCTGCATACCTCAAAGTTGCCCCTCAATAAAAACATTACCCCACTTGTGTGGTTGGGCCACAAACCACAACACAAAAAGGCCCTAAAGCACTACATTGAGAGCTATGCAATGTGGATCGTTGCAGTATTTGGGGGGGGTGTTGTGTGGCCTCCCATGGAAACCTACAAACCACAGACGTTTTCGAAAACTAGACAACTAGGGGATCCCATGTTGGTGTCCCTTGCATGGGTCCAGCCACAATGCCCTGCAAACCTCAAACTTTGCCTGAAATCATAAATTTTTATCACATTTCTGTGATAGAAACATTCGGAATCCGCAGGAATACACAAGTTTCCTACCATCTAGCGTTACCCCACTTGTGTAGATAAAAAGCTCTGCACCAATTGTGTGGCTGGGACTACTGCCCGCAACAGGGACAGATCAAACCAAGGTCAATTGGGCCGTTGCGAGCAAACTACTACTTGCAAGACAAAGACTACTTTCTTGTGAATTTGACATTTTGGGTGGAAAAGGGAGACTGTCCAAATGTGAATGCATTTCTTCAACACTTAAGCAATGTAAACTTCACTGGCTGTAGCAAAGCCCCAGCTCACGAACTGCCACTCTGTCAATGCAACCATAGTTACAAGTTTCTCCCTTAGAAACATTTAAGTTTGTCTACCCTTCTGGCCAGGTCATTGCCTAATGGCCTTCCAGATTCTAAACCTACATCCACTGAAGGAAACCTGCAGATCAAACAATAAGTTAGCCCACATTTAGCGACCTCTAGAAACTGGAAGCCCGAATTTTTTACGCTTCTTAAAGAGGAGCAAAATTAGCCCTGAACCCCAAGATCCCCAACATTTTACAAGGTCAATATCTTAACCTCTACTATAAGGTTCAAACCATCCTTTACAGGATATAGGATTATTCACCAAGTGAGAGAAGTCAACATGAATCACTTAAAAAAGAAATATTTTCATAAAGATTTACTACACTGCAAAAATAAATACAGTGAAATATAAAAGAATTTGGTGAACATCTAAATCCCCACAGACAGACCAAAAGGCTCTATAAACACCCTCTACGCAGGAGCCTTGGCCAAACTCATGGGACGGCTCCAACGCATCCAGAACGCCTCTGCACGCCTGATCCTTGACATCCCTCGCTGCAGCCACATCACACCCCACCTGAGACCTGCACTGGCTCCCGGTCAACAAGAGGATAACCTTCAAGCTCCTCACCCCCGCACACAAGGCACTCCACAACACCGGACCAACGCACCTCAACAGACGACTCAGCTTCTACACCCCCACCCGCTAGCTCCGCTCCGCCGACCTCGCCACAGTCCCCCGCTTCCGAAGAGCGACCTTAGGCGGCAGATCGTTCTCCCACCTCGCCGCAAAGACCTGGAACACCCTCCCCATCCACCTACGGCAGACCCAAGACCTGCTGACCTTCAGAAAACTCCTCAAGACCTGGCTTTTCGAGCAGTAGCAGCATTCCCCACCTCAGCGCCTTGAGACCCTCACGGGTGAGTAGTGCTCTTTACAAACGATAGGATTGATTGAACATGCACACAACCCTGATTATTTACTATACTTTTAACTTTCAGCTGAAAACTTCCTGCTAAGCGACAAATCTCATATGGGCTATTTATCCTCAATTGGGCATCTTCCTGCATCCGACATCAAGTCTTGGGTTACACATAATTAGTTAGGTCTCCACAAAGCTAAATGCAACATTTTAAAGGGTGTAACCTACGAGTCGCATTTTGTTTGTCGCTCTTTCACTCCTAGAGTTACTGAAAACATCAAAAACTAGGCACATCAGCAAAAACCTATGAAGTAACGTAATCCTATTATCTCATGCCAAAATGAAGTAAATCCTGTGTGATAGGCTATTTGCTGTGATACGAAAATATTACAATTTACATAAGCAATCTGTAACAATGTTGATCGAAGGAACCAGACCTATTTTGGACGATCATGAAAATATCACACCTCTAGACCCTACATGTTATTCATTTGGCTTCCTATACATCCTTCCTATACATCAGAGAATCAAATACAACCTGTCTTGTGTTCCATGTTCAAATTCTGTAAGAAACCAGTTCTCCGGGACCTGAATTCCATTATTTCTCCCCATCTGCCATTAAGAAACCTTTGGTCTGCAGGGTTCTCACAGCTCATGCATTCTAAAACTAGATAGAATATAAACATTCTGAAACAAAATGTCTGCTGAACGAAGTGTCCTGATTTTGATGACTTGCCTGCTTGCATGAGACTCTGCTAAGCATCTTCAAGCAAGTACTACTGACAATCCATCTATAGGTAGAATATCTTCCATGGCGCTGATTAGATCTGCAGCTCCCCAACACCCATGTGTATTTGAAGGCGACAGACTGGCCACACATGTTTTTTGTTTGGAACAAGCATTTGGAACCCATAAGGGGTATTGCACTTAACAAGTCATGCAAAAGACAGGACTCGCCCCACCACAAATGTCTCTGTTTCTACAAAAGTCATCCTTGGCACTCCAGACTTCTTGTGCTTTTAAACCTTCTCCATTTGTAGCAAAACGTGTTTCCCACTTCTACTCTGACATTCCAACTGGCCCAGCACCTTTGTGTCTTTCCTGTGCTGGAGGCACGAATCTCACATTCTTGTCAAGGACAGCAAATACTAAAATGTGTCTTATGAATTTCCAGGTAAAGCTGAATGATTGCAGGACCAAGTTTGAAAAAAAAAATGATCATACGCATTCAAATCCTGCAGAACAACATACTCATACTGAATAAATGGGCCACATGGTAGGCATTTGAATATGGAGCAGGCATTTTAGAGATGGGTCAAGAAGTTTGGTTCGGTAGTTAAGTTGTAAAAGATAGGGAATCTACCGGAAGTTGTTGAAATCCCGACCCATTCGACAGGTATATTATTTGATTTTGGCAACAAAAAATCATTTCAGTCAACTAGATGTAGTTTAGCATTATGTATGCAGGACAAGGACAAATGCAAAAAAGATAGTCATGCATGTGTACTTACCCTCATTAGATTTGTTTTTTGTCAGCAGAACGCTGACCGTATTCTCATCCCCTTCTGGATGGGTTGTGGGGGCATACTGGCGACGAATGTCAGGTGAAGGGCTTCGCGAATCAATCCGGTCCTTGCTGCGACTCTTCTGAACCTGCTTTTCATATCTGGCATCTGGACCAGGTTTTCGACTGTAGCCTCGATCTGGGCTGTATTCATCAGCATAGCTACGTTCAAAGATTTCATCCCGGTCAATGCTCCGTCCACGGCTGCGATCCCGCCGATATACTGGCTCCACTTCTTTGTCGATGCTACGACCCCGACTGTGATCTCTTGGGTAGTCATGATCCAACTCTCGGTCAACGCTCCGGCCACGGACTCGATCACTGGGATAATCCTGGTCCAGTCCTCTGTCCACGCTCCTGCCACGGGCACGATCCCGTGGGTAATCTGAATCCAAACCCCGGTCGAGACTGCGACCTCTGGCATGATCCCTGGGGTAGCTGCCATCCAGTCCCCTCTCCATGCTCCGGCCACGGTTTCCACCTAGGTCATAACCCACGTCCCTAATGTGATCATAGTTGCGGCCCCTCTCTGGCTCTCTTCTGTAGTTTCTGTCAGGACTAGGATCCCGACTCCGTCCTGTAATTCCACCTGCCCAGCTCCGCTCACTGTAGGAGGCACTTCTGTGGTCAAACTGCGCATCATCGTCCATCATATCAAAAACGGGCTCCGCTAGCACCGGCTTCCTGATGACAGGAACCTGCACTCTCCGTGGTCTCTTCACTACCTGTTCTCAAATTGAAACAAAAGATTTGAAATTACAATCATCATCAGTTTCTTCCTGGACCTTTATAGTGATCATCTTCAGCAATATAAATACTACAATACGGTTTCATTGCCAACAAGGCATGTCTATAAAGCAGCAAGCAGGGAAGAAGGGATTCCACTGGGGTGAGGAGTCATAAGTCCTATTTCTCCCAGAGGAATCATCGTGGCCATCATCCCCTTTAGCCTTCCCATCAGCAGCCTGCATCTCTTGTCATTATCCAATTGTGAATCATCCGAGTGTTGCCCAATCAGAACGCAGCATGACTATTTCTCTGCCAGTAGGAGTCTGAAATGAAAAGTCAATGTGGGACTCCCCGGTTACCGATCTGATACTGACTCAAGGCCACTCGCAGTAAGTAAGACGTCAGACTAAAGAGTTTTAGTGTTGGGGAGGCTTGGCGGGCATGACAGAAATGGGCGTCATTTAACTGCAGGATGCTAGGCTCGATAGCCTGCATTTAGCCATTGTTAGTTCTTATACGTTTTTTAGGTTTTAGTCAAAAAACCATAAATGGGTCAGAGAAGTGATTAACAATCGCCTTTAAGAATAAAACGTCGTATAGTTTAAGCTGAAAGCTATCTTTAAGGGTTATTGTTTTCGATTTTGCTGGTATTGGTATCAATTTAAAACATTCCACTAAAATAATTTCTTTTTATTGTCATTCATCATGCACAATTAGTTCAGGGAATGGTATGTTATTTTCAGTGTAATGTTGTATTGCATTTAGTGTTTCAACGGTGTGCTTATGGGTGTCTGGTTTCCCACGGCTGTAGGAGGTTCTAGTTGTTCTATCTGCGATTTCGGGGCTGTTTGTGCTCTTCAGGTGAATGTAACGCCACGCGAGAATGCTCTCTCGCATGCAGCACTGCAACATGCGGAAGAGCAACACAGGCAAGCAGCAACATGCAGGCACTTGAACAGGTGCAAGGATTCTTTACTGAGAGGAGGCACGTGCATTCAATCAGAAGCGAAGACCGAATGCACCTGAAGCTTACGTGTCACCTGTTCAGCTTCCTAACGCCTACCAAACCGCTGATTCATGTCACACCTGGGGACATACACACAGTCTACGAACTTTGCAGCATTCTTAGCAGGCATCATAAGAAATTACAGGTGCAAGACAACTCTGAATGAAGCAGGAAGGTCGTATTAGACACGACACCCTCTCTCCCGCTTTCAAAAACATGCCGTACAACAAAAGCAATGCACAAAAAGCTTTGCGGCACCATGACAAAATACAAATACTATATGTGCAAAAAAATATACTGAAACAAGTCTTCCATCAAAACAACGCATCCCTAACACTGACGTACATTGATCGCATTGTACGCCACTCACACTCCTCCAAAGAAACGGCACCAAAAACCCAGGGAACACGAGAAAGCACCTGGGATGCCCTATGAAGCTAAAACATCACACAATCAACAAGCATTTGCAATGCAATAGGTCTCACATTAGGAAAGTTTGAGCTATTTGTATTGTAAATGACAATTTTTTTATTTAGGTGTTGTTTTTGAAAATAGCGAAATGAATAGCTTTGTTATTTACAATGCCAATAGTTTTAACTTTAGCAAATGTGACTCCTTTAGCATTTGTAATGCAATATAAAAGTTATTGTAATTTATAATGGCAATAGCTTTTGTAAATAACTTTTGTAAAGATTATGTTCATTGTATTTTATTGTGGCGAAAATCCAAGAACAGAAGTGAAATATTAACATGTTTTTGTGACATTTGTAATAAAGCTTGAAACATTGAGAGAACATATTTGAACCAGTTGTTGTTGAATGGTTGCACAGATTGATGCTGTGGTAGCGCATAGTGATGTTGTGGTGCCTTTGAGTGATGTTGTGGTGCCTCTGAGTGATGCTGAATGATGCTATGGTGATACGATAGATAGATAGCTAGAGTGAGAGCGATAGATAGAGGGAGGGGGCGATAGATAGAGAGCGATAGAGGGAGGGGGCGATAGATAGAGAGCGATAGAGGGAGGGGGCGATAGATAGAGGGAGGGGGCGATAGATAGAGAGCGATAGAGGGAGGGGGCGATTGATAGAGAGCGATAGAGGGAGGGGGCGATAGATAGAGGGAGGGGGCGATAGATAGAGAGCGATAGAGGGAGGGGGCGATTGATAGAGAGCGATAGATAGAGGGAGGGGGCGATAGATAGATACCCAAGCATACGGATCGGCAGGCACGTCTTCTCCGACATCACTCCTAAAGTGTGGAACTATCTGCCACTACACATAACAGCCTACTGCTCACTTCTTGGGCCCGCAGGGCATGTTTCAGAAGAAGGAATTCACTTTTACTGTGGAGTGGCAGTACCCTGTGAGGGCATTTGTCAGCTGGGCAGTGCCAGCAGACATGTTAAAAGTTTTAGCAGGAACCAGACCACAAAATATCCCGGCCAAACCCAGCACGAACTTCTGTTCCCAAATATAAAGAGAAATCCCGGGATGGCATGTGGCGCCATCTAGCGGCAGAGCCAGGTTATCTGCCTCAGCATTCAGAAACAGGGAAAGTTTCAAAATATAGAACTACATTTTGCAGCATGAGCGTCGGGCGCTTAAGGGTCGCTGAAATAATATCTTCCAGCCTCTCTCTTCTGACAGACCCAGCACCTCCCAAGGGGGGCGCATCTGAGGAAGGCGCTATACTTTTAATGGGCACGTACAGTACTTCACAGCGGGGACACTATGTAATACACGCGTTATTACATGTATTTCTCAGGATGGCTGCAAAGTTTGCATTTTTTTTAAATAGAATAACGCCTAAACTCCTTAGTGTGAAAATAAATGACGTCAGGGAGGATCGTGGAGTTCTAGACGGGCGTGCCACGCACCGAATGTGCGCCCCTGCATTGCTTGGACAGAGCGTGTCTCAGGGGACGGCTGTACTTTTAATAGGGCAGGACTGAGACGTTTGCTGAAATCAGGGAACATCTCTCTGTTCAATTCAAACGCTCACCCAGTTTTTCTGTTTCTGTCTCTCCCTCTCTCTCTTTCTGTCTCTCTCTCTCTCTCTCTCTCTCGCTCTATTTCTTTCTTTCGGTCTTTGTTCTTCTCTTTCTGTCTCTCACTCTCTGCTTTCTGCTCACTCAGGCATCATTTCTTTGGGGGGCAGGGGGAGGATATCCTTAAATTAAGCGCTGCCTGGACCTCAAGGGTAGAATGGGATTTCTAAAAGTCCCAGGATACTTGCGTTTTCAGGTAAATGGTTTCGGTTAGAAGTCTGGGGCTCACCAACTGCAGCAGGAGGCCTCTCGTCTGCGAGTTGACAGCCGCTTCTAAAACTTATTCTACGTCATGTGATAGCTTTTGTGCAAGCACAGCGCCAAAGTCCAATAAAGAGCTGCATTTGACGAAGAAAATAAAACAGTCAGAAGATCTGTGGAAAGCAGGGTCGTGATTGGGCGGGAGCCTTTGTGGGACCTACAGGTGATGTGAATGCATCGAGTCGGATGAAGAGTCCTCGCACGCTCGCCAGCCTCTTAGGAGGTCCCACTTTTTATTAAGGAAGTTCTCCACAAACTGACAAACATGCACCCTTTAAAGTGCCACACTGCAGGCTTCAAAGTGCCACACTGCAGGCTTCAAAGTGCCACACTGCAGGCTTCAAAGTGCCACACTGCAGGCTTCAAAGTGCCACACTGCAGGCTTCAAAGTGCCACACTGCAGGCTTCAAAGTGCCACACTGCAGGCTTCAAAGTGCCACACTGCAGGCTTCAAAGTGCCACACTGCAGGCTTCAAAGTGCCACACTGCAGGCTTCAAAGTGCCACACTGCAGGCTTCAAAGTGCCACACTGCAGGCTTCAAAGTGCCACACTGCAGGCTTCAAAGAGCCACACTGCAGGCTTCAAAGAGCCACACTGCAGGCTTCAAAGAGCCACACTGCAGGCTTCAAAGAGCCACACTGCAGGCTTCAAAGAGCCACACTGCAGGCTTCAAAGAGCCACACTGCAGGCTTCAAAGAGCCACACTGCAGGCTTCAAAGTGCCACACTGCAGGCTTCAAAGTGCCACACTGCAGGCTTCAAAGAGCCACACTGCAGGCTTCAAAGTGCCACACTGCAGGCTAATTTGAACTTGTCAGTTTTTCATTTCCCTCTTTTATGCTGGCTTGGCTGGTTGTATTTTATCATGCTGAGTTGAATTTCTTTGTTTATTAGTTTCTGGAAATGTGACGTTCTTTCGTCGTTTTGCCATCTAAGCAACAGTGTAGCTCATTTATGACACTAAGCGTAGCATCGCGGCGCTGCAGTTCGTGGGTACCATTCCACGCAGCTCGGCGCTTTTCAGGCGACCCCCGTGGCAAGTAAAGAAGCCTAGATATGTTGTGTTACAAAGAAGAGAAAGAGCGAGCAGCGCAGGAAGAAAAAGAAAGTGTTAAAAAGTAACTGTATGAAAAGAACTGAAATATGAAACAAGGAGGAAATATAAGCAGACCAGTAAATAGCCAAAACGTGACTGCCAATATTGAAAGTTGGCACGTGCCACTTCTCCGAAACACTCAGATCACAAGTCCTGAACACCCAAGAGCCTGAGGCAGGAGAACATACGCACTTTGGAACGCTCTCCCCTTGAAACTCCGGACCCTTGGCGACTTGCTTTCTTTCCGCAAGGCCGCTAAAACTCATCTATTTTCTGAGCTATGTTAAAACCTCAACTCCCCCATTTTTAATAATATTTTCTGTTTTCCTGTTGTGTTGTGTTCGCCACCTTGTCGGTGCGCCGGGACGCTCCTTCGCTGGAGCAGCCGTGCGCAATACAAATAGCACTAACATAACAAATAGCACTAATAATCACAACACACTCTCGTGCACACATAAAGAGGACTCCAGCGCAAAACACAACCAGCAACGCAGAACAGAAACAGAAAGCAGCCCGGGCTGAGTGAGAGGGCGGGGGCTGCCCGCGCATGCGCGCCCCGGCGCCAAAGCGGAGTGCAGCATCTGAAGTCCCGGGTCCCAGGTGAAGATCAGCGCTGCGGAGGAGACACGGAACACGCCGAAAGAGCCCGGTGAGGGGGTGTACGCGCGTGTGTCTGTGTGTGTTCGAGTGTGTCTGTGCGTGTGTCTGTCTGTGTGCGCGTGGGTCTGTTTAAGGGGGGGTGCGCGTGTGTGTGTATGCAGGGTTTGTTTAAGGGGGGGGTGCGTGTGTGTATGCAGGGTCTGTTTAAGGGGGGGTGCGTGTGTATGCAGTGTGTGTGTGTCTGTGTATGCGTGTGGCTGTGCATTTGCGCATGCGTGAGTGTGGCTGTGTGAATGTTTGCGCACGGGAATATGAGGCACGAGAGGGGCACGGCGCCGTGTGCGCCCACGAGGTGAAATCTGCGCTCATGCCCCTCTCATATCTGCATTCCCAAATACGGGCAACAATAAGTCTCACGCAGACTGTCTGCTCGACCTAAAAACGAAAATGTTCTTAGATCTGAAGGTAAGAGGAGGGATCCTAAGACAAAAATAACTCCATCTGGAGCCAAAAAAGGGTTTAAAATGTCAGACACAAAACAGCAACTAAAGCCTAAAGCGCTAGGTAAATGTTTAGCACAAATCTGCAGATCGCCATCTGCTAGGGTCTAAAGTCAATAACACCTCACACCCTGCCAAAGTATCTAGAACACCAGCAACATTCAGCACCCACCCTCTCTTTGCCAGGGTGGACAGCTTCTGCAACAATCAAGCATACGCCATGTCATCGAATGTTTTGTACCTGCAACAATCCGCACACACTGTATCCCAGGTCTACTGCAAATACAGCCTAAGTAAAGGTAACTTGCCAAAAGAATCCACGTATCAATTATGCTTATTGCAATTGTGTCCAACAACAATAACATGCAGAGGTATATGGTATCATAAAGCACATAATGAAACATAACAGGTGATGCAGAACTCTAAGAACGGATATATATACATTCCAGGATTTCACAATACAATATCCTCAGCTGCTTAACCTTGAAGGGTGATGCAGGAGGAAAAATAAAAGAACAGTTCATGAATCGCCAACACGAATATTCGTGCCCGAAACTTTCGATCAGGCTTCCTCCAGTATGTTGCAAACAAATAATAGTTCCAACAATGCCGTGGATCAGGGTTCTTCAAAGTTGGTCTTGGAGGGCCGGATCCATGCCAGATTTTTAAGATAATTACATTTATCTAAATGGGGATCTGCTAAAAATCTGGCATGGATTCGGACCTCCAGAACCAACTTTGGAGAACCATGCTGCAGATGGTTAACCTCACATAAGTAGCCTGCACATAAATCCATAAATTTAACAGAAAATCTAGCACAGCACTATATAGAACAGAAAGCACTGGAATTTCCCCGCAGCACACTGATCACAATACTGGTGTAATTGAAGACTGAACAAACACTGTGCCCCTATGAATGACAAGTACATGCAATGCTGGCCACCCTGACGTAGTGTCATTTACATCATCAATAACATGCAATTTTTATTCCCTCTTGTTGTCAATACAAAAAGTGATTAATAAAAAGCCCTTCCACAGCCCTGTTACATTTTCAGAAGCGACTTAAAGAACAGGTTCAATTCAATTCAATGCAGTTGTACTTGTATAGCACAAAAGGCCTCCCAGCGCTTGATGCAAAACAACAACTCCACGAAACGGAGAAGAACCTTTTCCTCAAAAAAAGGTGGGTTTTTTATCATTTTCCTGAAACAGGCTGTGAGAAGTTGGCCTGGCATATGATGTCCACTATTCTAGTGGGCACCTTGCACCAGTCCAAACAACCCTTATTGATGGTAGGTTTAAGACAACCTTTATAGAAAGCTACCCGAGTGGTAGCTGTGGAGAGCAGCCTTCAGGCTAAGTTTTGATGGAATGTAAAGCAGCTTGTTTTACCAGTCGGTAATCTCTTGAATGATCAAATGAAAGGACACCACACAAGGTATATATACATAAAATATATGTATTTATTCTAAACACAACCCCTCTAGTCTCTTTATGAGGCTAGAGGTCAAAGTACAAAACAAGGAACTTAATTAGCATACAATAAGTTGCACAGTATACGTTTTGGCCTAGGGGCCAAACAAACCATATACTAAAATAGTGGTATAAGAACCAAGTGAGGGTTAGAAAGCAGGCCTAGGGCCTGTAGAACCGCTGGGGCAACCAGGAACCACCCAATGTAGAGGCGCAGGAGACCCACGGGGGGACGCATGCAGTGTCTCAACACAGCCGTGAATCACCATTGACTTTCTATGGAGAACGAACAAGTTACAATTTTAAAGATTAAGGACACATAGGTGAACTACGATGGAACCCTTTTAGATTTAGACACTTAGCGAGTCAAGACCTACGGGAGCACCAGAGTACTTGTGTTACCTCACCCAGGGAAGCCGGATGCATAGGTGCCTTTTGGTGTTGGGCTTCGTCATCGATTCCAATGGAGAGCTACGAAGAAGTGCTGCAGGCGACCAGAGGAAAAGTGTCCGGGTGGATCCAAGGGTGGATCGGAGATGTGAAGAACCTGAAAGCAGAGGGGACAGAGTCTGGGTCACTAGCCAGTGACCAGGATGGCGAAGGGAGATGCCAGCTGAAGTTGGGTGCTTTCAAGTGGAGTAGGTGAAGCTCGACTCTTCAGCCATGAGGACCAAGAGGCATCAACAATGACCAGGAACTGGATTCTAACTGTCCCAAGAAGGATGTCGAGTGCTGCAGTGTCAGAATCCGGATTGGACCCAACAAGCCTTGGCAACAGCAACCCACGCAAGATGGAAAGATTAACTTCAATGCAGACCAGCAAGGTCTGAGGGACTCACTCTTTGAAGAGGAGTCAGAGCACGTCTGGAGCAACCAGGAAAGCTCAAGAAACAAAGGATTGTCCTTCATGGGGACCCACTAGCCAACGGACTAGGGATCGCAAAGGAGCCTCGAGCTGCGGTGAAGAAAACGGGCCTATGGAACACTCATGGAGTGTACGCCTCTCAGCTTTGGTGCAAATGGTGCTCAGGCAAGGGCAATAAATAGCCCAATGCACAACTTCAGGAAACTGAGTTGCAAAACTGCACGATGTCCAGGAGTTCCAGATCCACGTCTCTCGTGTCAGCTACAGGTCTCAGCTTTGCTGGTCTGGAAGTCCATATCCTGTGTCGCAGATTCTTCGGGATCCGGCGGGAGACTCTAAAATGCAGACCGGCAAGATGAGTCTTTGGTGCCTATTTGGACAGGGAGCTCACTCCGTGAACTCAAGGGAGATTCTTCAGTCTCAGTCGAAATGAAATGTCGAAGGTCCAAGATTTCTTCTTCAGAGTTTCGTCCAGGATAATCTAAAGTCCTAGGGACTGGGTTCCTATACTTCTACCTAGTTTAGGGGTTGGGCTAACTCTAGGGTCCCACCTATGGGGGGACCTGGGGAGGGGGTGGTTACACCCCTTCCCCTTTGTCCAGTTTCACGACAGAGCTGAGGGAGAGTGCCCCAGCAACCGGTTTGAACTGGAAAATGCATGGAGAACCTTGTGTGCCCCAGACAGTGTCTGAAAAGCATTCACTGAATGCAACCCACCCTGCCCCAATACACTAAAGCCTGTCTGGGGAGGTGCTGGCTCCTCTCTGGACAGGAAACATATTGTCCAAGCATCCCCTGCCGGAGTTTCGTCCAGCAGTAAGAGGTCAGACTTGTGTCTGTGGCAGCAGCATCCATTTTGTGATGCTGGGGCTCGGTTTAACTTTAACCGGGTACACCAGTGTGTATATGTCTTTTCCCTCTAGAAGGGTGGAATGCTACCCTCGCCTTCAGAACTGGCGGGGGTAGTATTCCAAAGTGTTTGACACCTAACACGACATGTTTTGATAAAGCCAAACCAAAGTTAGCATTAACCGCGAGGATTATAATGCACTTAAGAATATATGGTATGGCTATATCATAGAACAGCAGTAAGGAGATATTTCTGAAAGCAGCAGAGGGGCTCAGCTCCTGCTAGGGCACCCTCTCACACAAAACCAAGCACTGTGCCTTGAGGATTGTCAAGGCCTGCCATAGGAGTGACTTATAGGTTAATTTGTGTCTAAATGTAAAGGTAGATATAGGTATACTATATCTAAGTAAGGGGTGCTTTCACCACCTTACCTAGGCTGCAAGGGCCGACCTGTGGTGCCATTTTGGAAGGCTTGCAAGGGGTGGCATAATACATGCTTCAGCCCCTGGCAGGCCTCTGGGGTACCTATGGCCTGGGTACCTAAGGTACCATATACAGGGACTCACAAGGGTAACCAATCTGGTATGTACCTAAAATACATGGTATCAATTTAGAGAGGGAACAGCTAGGCTGTGGTCCTGATTAGAAGGGCCACAGCCAGACTAAAGTCGAAAAACCAGTGAAACACAGCAAAAAGTGGGGGTAATCATAGTAAGCAGATCCTACTATCCTACACAACCCCCCCCCCCAAACGCAGGGGCATTAAACTAACCTTGACCAGTTGAGTCTTCATGTTCAAAGTGGAAATATCTGGAGAGCCCATATGCATTGGCATGGTTACTCCCAGGTCCATGTTCCAATGTATAGTCCATCCCCTGTAGGGAAATGGACCACCTGAGCAGTTTGGGATTTTCACCCTTCATCTGTTTTAGCCAAAAGTGGGGCTTATGGTCTGTCTGAACTGTGAAGTGAGTACCAAACAAGTATGGCCTCAGCTTCTTCAGAGCCCAAACCACAGCAAAGGCCTCCCGCTGAACAGCTGACCAACGTTTCTCTCTAGGGGTCAGCCTTCTGCTAATAAAAGCTACTGGCTAGTCTTGACCTTCATTATTCAATTGCGACAGCACAGCCCCTACCCCCAACTCAGATGCATCCGTTTGGACAATGAATTATTTGTAGTAGTCAGGATTTTGCAGAATTGGTGCAGTGCACATGGCCTGCTTCAGGTCATCAAATGCCTTTTGACAGCTGACTGTACACTGAACTTTCTTAGGCATTCTTTTAGAAGTTAAGTCATTCAGGGGTGTCACTATGGAACCATACCCCTTGACAAATCTCATAGTACCCAGTCAGGCCCAAGAAAGCTCTGGTCTGGGTTGCTCCAACCACCCAGACCTGAGTCTGGGTGGTTGGAGCAACCCAGTCCATTATGGTCTGGATTTTGCTCTGCAATGGTTAAACCTGGCCTCCACCTACAAGGTGGCCCAGGTATACAACCTGACGCTGCCCTATCTGGCACTTAGTAGCCTTGATAGTTAGGCCTGCCTTTTGCAGGACCTCCAAATCATTTTTCAGGTGGATCAAGTGATCTTCCCAGGTGCAGCTAAAGACCGCAATATCATCTAGATATGCTGCACTATAGGCTTCCAGGCCTGTTAAGACTTTATTCACCAACCTTTGAAATGTGGCAGGTTCATTTTTCAGACCAAAGGGCATCACCACAAAGTGATAATGTCCACTAGGGTTTGAAAATGCTGTCTTTGGCTTGGCATCCTCAGCTAGCCTTATTTGCCAGTAGCCAGCTGTCAGACCAAATGTGCTCAGATATTTGGCAGAGGCCAAAATATCTATGAGTTCATCTGCTCTCGGTATTGAATGGGCATCAGTCCTGGTGACTGAATTGAGACCTCTGTAGCCTACACAAAACCTCATCTCTCTCTTACCACCCTGGGTGTGAGGTTTGGGTGCTAAGAATACTGGACTAGCCCAAGGGCTAGCTGAAGGTTCAATTACTCCCAGATCCAACATTTTCTGGACTTCTGTCCTGATACAGTCCCTGACATGATCAGGTTGCCTGTAAATCTTATTTTTAACAGGCTGACTGTCCTCAGTGTCCACTTCATGAGTGCACCGGGTAGTCTTACTTGGAGTCAGTGAAAACATATGTCTCTACTGTTGTAGAAGTAGTCTGCAATCAGTTTGCTGCTGATCAGTGAGGCTGCCTGCCAAGGCTACTCCATCAACTGATCCATCATCAGGGTTCTGAGAGAGCAGGTCTGGGACAGTGTCCCCCTCTCCCTCCTGTCCTTCATCAGTAGCCATGAGCAAGCCCATGTCTGCCCTGTCAACATATGGTTTCAGTCTGTTGACATGAAGCACCCTATGGGGGCTCCTGGGAGTTCCAAGATCTACCAAATAGGTAACCTCTCCCTTCTCTTCAACAATAGTGTGCGGTCCACTCCACTTGCCTTAGAGAGCTTCACCAGACAAAGTTGTCCTCTGCCAGGGTGCCCAAACAGAAGTTCAAATGGGCTGTAGCCAACCCCCTTCTGTGGAAGCTCCCTGTATGCAAACAAAAGACAGGGTAGCAGGATGTCCCATCTCCGCCTGAGCTTTTCAGGGAGACCCTTAATCATGCCCTTTAAGGTCTTGTTAAATCTTTCAACTAGACCATTGCACTTTGGATTATAGGGTGTGGTGAACTTGTAGTTCACAAGAAAAGGAGTCCCTGAACAAAAGGATATCTTTTAAGTCGTAGTACAGCCAGCCAAAAAGATATTGTGGAAGGCAATAATCGACCCAAAAATGACCCTGAGATCAAATTAGAACTGTCTTCGCTTTCTAAATTTGAAGATTATAACTAACGTCAGTTTAGGAACTCTGTACAATGAATTAGGGTACAATAAATTCATGCAACAATTAAGAACAATATACTATGAAAAGCAGTTAAAACTATCAGTTTATTTCTTAAAAATTTGTAACAAATCACAGTTTAAAAAACAATACATAATTCAGACATTTCATAAAAAGTTATTCACAAATGCATTAAAAAAAAAAACAAGAGTCGACGCGGCGTTTGTGTCTTATGGAGATGAGTACACCTTCAGGACGTTTTTTTTAAAATCACTAAAAAGAAATACGACAATTAAAATTGACTTAAAACAGAGTCCTAGTGTATCCTGACGTTAATAATTACATTTTTACTTATATCGTATCATCCTATATAGGCACATATTACAGCGCCTGTAATTTGCAGATGTTTAAACTTGACAATATCATTAATTCATTGTCAGGCAAAGGAATTATACTATGCACATTGATCACTATGTTCTGTCAATGCTCTATGTTATATTTCATACTTTTTACATTTATCACGTCCAAAATGCATTTATAAAACGAAGTAGTGTCCTGCTGTTGGTCATACTCTCACATATATCTTTCTTATGAGTTTGACAATACCACATAACGTGCATTGACTTGCTTTTTATTACAGGTCATTCAATGTCACAACATACCTCGAGTATTGAGGGATTTAAGGTAAAAAAATACACATGGATGATACGGCTTCTTGCTCTGTTAGCGGCGTATCCTGCAGTTTTGACGATTGTGTTTTTTTTTTTAAATTTCCACCAAAGGAATAAGTTGTGTTGAGGCGATTATTTAAACCACCACTTGGAGCTGAACTAGGGGGAACAGTTGCCTTAGGGGCAATGGTGGCTGGAGCGGTCAAATGCAGAGAAGTCCAATAGGTAATGATGAATACCCTACTATTCTATGCGCCCACATGTCTTATGATAAATATGGTACCTTAGTTGTGCGGGTAGGCCTAGTTCCTACAACATTAAACGGCCCAAAACGCAACATGGATTCGTCACATTTGTCCACTAAAAATTGCATTTCAATTTCTGGTTGTGTATTTCTTAATATGTTTTTGGTTGGTTGTCTTTAAAATTCTTTATGATTGGGGGTGTAGTTGGGGGTTAGAGTAGGCTACTGGGGCATTCCTAAAACTGAGCTTATTTGGCATTTGCTTCATCCTTTACTGTCTATGTCATTGTTACATTGATACTGTTGTGGTGATCTTGGTGTGTGGAGATACCACATTCTTGATACTCCTATGCTCAATAAACTTGGTTTTGAAAAAAATTCTTTATGATGTGCACCTAAAGGGTATTCTTACCCCAAAACACAGAGTTACTAAAGAACTGTTGTTGGAACCGGCCTCGTGGCGTGGTCCCACTCCGCCCGCATGGCGGGCCCTGGACGACATCGACCCCTGTCCTCCAGCCTAAGGCGATCCCCTCCGACCTGCACGAGAGCCGCCACTCATGGCAACCCCGGCTCTCCCCCTCCAGAACATGGAGACCCCTACTCGCCCCGCGGCGCTGCTGGTCCGATCCCTATCCCAGGCCACCCTTTCAGGCCCAGACTCCATCTTGGGCCTTCCCCGTCCAGGCCCGTGGCCTCGGCCCGACCTCGGCCGCGGCCCCAGCAAAGCCCCGACATCGAGGCACCAAGATCCGACCAGGTAGTAAAACGGCCACTTGACGAGGAGGGGAGTTTCAATGGCCCTCCAGCTGTCCCCGGACGCCTGGTTTCGATCGCCCTCCGGCCTCCCTGGGCGCTGGCTCCACCCTCCTGCTGGGTGTCTGGACACTCTCATCCCGGCCCCTCTGACCCCCAGGTGCGAGGGCCCGGACATCAAAGGACTCCAGACCTATATCTGGGGCAGCCCCGGAACGAGTCGGGAGTTGTATCCTGGAGTCGAGAGACTCCGAGAAGAACTCCCCTACTACGAACCCTGTAACCATCTTTGGAGCCCTGCTGGCGCTGCCGCGGCCCAACCTCGCTGAAACTATCTTTGGAGCCCTGCTGGCGCTGCCGCGGCCCAACCTCGCTGAAACCATCTTTGGAGCCCTGCTGGCGCTGCCGCGGCCCAACCTCGCTGAAACCATCTTTGGAGCCCTGCTGGCGCTGCCGCGGCCCAACCTCGCTGAAACCATCTTTGGAGCCCTGCTGGCGCTGCCGCGGCCCAACCTCGGTGAAACCATCTCTGGAGCCCTGCTGGCGCTGCCGCGGCCCAACCTCGCTGAAACCATCTTTGGAGCCCTGCTGGCGCTGCCGCGGCCAGACCCAGCTCGAGGATTGAGAGCTGAGCGCAGGGTATCCCTGTACCAAACCGGTACCAAGACTGTCCCGCTACCCCCTTCCTGCAGTT
Organism: Lissotriton vulgaris; assembly: GCF_964263255.1. Classification (NCBI taxonomy): domain Eukaryota; kingdom Metazoa; phylum Chordata; class Amphibia; order Caudata; family Salamandridae; genus Lissotriton; species Lissotriton vulgaris. The sequence goes on along the minus strand of NC_141689.1, from coordinate 906,668,223 downwards.
ACTAAAGACCTTAAGGATCCCTCGATCCATTTGTACCTGTATTGCTGAGATAACCGGCCTTGATTGATGATAAAGACGTTAAGAACCTATCCTTGTGTGGTGTCCATCTGTAGTGGTGGGATTGCTCGATCTGTACGACCCTAGGAGAGGAACCTCACCAGGAGGCCTCTCTACCTCGCTCGGCCAGCTCTAGAAGGAGAGGTGGGTCTTGGGGTGGTCAGTCAGACAGCCTCTGCCTCCCCTCTAGGATCGCCTTTCGAACAACTGTTATTCTGTGAATCGTTCTGCTCTGATAGTACCATATGTTTTTGTACTACATATTACCCGGGTCCTGAGGTTTACTCGGTTACCCCAATGTAGTATAATAGTAGGTAGTGAACTGGCAAGTTTAAGGCATGCCACAAAAACATGAGACACTATGGAAATTAGGTGCAAAAGTTGAGATATGCAAAAATTGATTAGGAAGAAGCCATCACTCTGGGATAGGGTCCACAACTGAAATGAATCAGTCTTTTTTTGTCAGAGAACATACATTATTCCTGGAGCAGGAATGTCATCAAATAGCAGAAGCAAAAGCACAATAGGACTATGTGCAAAATTCAGCATGAGCATCCAGTAGAGGACTTGTGACACTGAAATCTAGAATTTTCATGGAGGGTATGAAGTATGGATATGTCTACTCTTGCTCTTGACAGAAACAGCATGCTATTGCTGTGAAAATACTGCACAAGTCTAGACTATCATTTGCGCTATGGCGGAGCATCGTCAGCCGCCCACCCTAAAAAAATGGCATGAAAGGAAAAATAAAACACTTGTTTTCTTTTTCCTTTCCTGCAGGGTCTTGGAGGCGTAGTGCACTCCCATCACTACGCATGATGGTTTGGCCGACCGTCTCATCATCCCAATCATCATGCGCAGTGAAAGCTCTCTCCAACCCAGCAACGCAGCTGTGTTGAAGAGAGCAGGCACAGACTCGCAGTCTGTCCAGCAGTGCACATCGAGGGCACTCAGGTGAATCCTGAAGCTGCTCTCATGTGCAAGAGCAGCTTCAGGATTGGCAGCAGGGCATTCTGGAAGCATGGGCCTTCCTAAAGAGGAGCAGAAGAACGCGACGGGCCGGCTGTAAGTTTTAAAAAAAAAACAAATGTACCCCCACGTTACCCTCCCCCTCCTTTTGCCTGCCCACCCCCACTCCTCCAGCATATCGGCAGCTCCTGCAAGTGAAGTGTGACTGATAAACTTTACAGATAGAAGTCTGATTCCAAATGACTCAAACATTCTGACCTCTGAGCCATGGACTTCCCAATCACCGTTTACAGAGCCTTCTTGATAGGTCAACAGTGTGTCATCCTTTAGCTAGTATCTAGAGCACAAAGTACTGATGGTCATCATTTGCAGTTGCATCACCTGATATATTGAAGCTGCTGCAGCAGCCCGTTACAGCTAAACAGTTCAAAGCTTCATGTGCATTCAAATGGGCCTGTGGGCAACCACATTTTGATAACATTCCAAAAACATTAACTATAAAACAGATACTGTATAAGCCAAGAAAGTAAAATATAGGAATCAGGTGAAGAGACCAATTCTGTGCGAGTAGTGTTCATCCTTGTGCAACTATGTCTTTTCACCTCCTGTTCGCTTGGTTTCTCAAAAGAACCCAAGGTTTCCCAAAGAATTTCAGATTAAACTATTGAGGTGCTGGTGTTGTTGCCAGTGTTAAAGGTGACGTTAATACTTTGTGGGTTATTTGTGGGTAAATGCAATTGTGCAGGCATGGTGGGAGTATATATGATTTCATGACCAGTGTGGTAGGGTTGCATATTTGTGGCACCACAACATTCTTGTGATGGATGGCAGATTACATGAATTCCAACATCACAGTGGGTAGAGACAACTTCCAGCATACATAGCAAGAAACTCCATATTGATCTATTACTGTTATAAAAGTATATTACACAACCCCTGTACCTTATCAGCCTGCTGCAAATAAGGAGATCTTGTTAAGTCAGAGTTTGAAAATCCATTGGATTCACTCAGAATGTTTTTTTGTTTTTTGTTTTATATTTAGAGTGTGTAGTTGAAGGAAGAGAAGTAGTTGGGGTGAGGTGTGTGTGTGGGAGGGGTTGGCAGTTGCAGTAGTTTCACCTGAACACAAGTTCCATTTCTGATGCCAATATTTTCCCACAACACAGTGAATACCAGTATTAATTAACTGGCCTTCCTTATTAAAACAATAGTGTTTTACTTGGCGTACATCCCCAACATTCAAGGCTACGCATAGATCTGAGTGATGCACTAGCCCTTCTGTATAGCACTTGTACATTCTATCCTGCAAAGTCTGGCAGTCTAAGCCCAAGAACAACCCTACACTACGACAAGCCCTCTCTCCATAAAAGTAAAAATGCCATTCTTGATGTTTCTGAAGTGGAAGGGAGGCTAAATATTCCAGGCAATATCTTTTGCATTTACGATGCACACAGCAGCACAGTTGCGCAGTACCAGATTACCGTGGTCTTTCGGAAGGGACACTAGACTCAGTGAGTAGTGCACAGCCACACTCCTACCAGCACATTTACAGTGCTAGCTATGCTACCATCTTTTCTCTGACCACATTAGGGATAAGATCATGCAGATAAATAACAAGCAGACATGGATGACAAATACAAACTCACCAAGATAGCAGCTTTTCCACATTTTCTTAACTGCTGCACAGCAAATGCATGGGGGACGTTGTCCAGCAGAGTACCATTTACCATCACCACCCGATCATTCTCCCTGCAAAGGAACAGTAACAATCGCGTGATTGAAGGTCAGTGATTACTTCCCATCCCAAGACAAATGCAGATACATCTGCTATGCAGTCACCTTAAAGCTGGACTATCTTCAACGCTGTAGGATAAAGCATGGTGATCTCTGCACATATATAGAACATGCACTGTACTTAAAAGGGGGGCAACCTAGATTAAATTATATATATAGACTTTCTTAATAAGAACAGAGTTCTGAAAACAACTGAAGGTAGTGAATCCCAAACAGCTGGTTGAAATGGAAGCACTTCAAAATCTCCTGCATTAAAATGACTTGTGTTAAAAAATACTCTGGTAGAATCCCCAATAAGGTAACAGCATAACCTATTACACCTCTCTTGACTGTTAACAGTCCCCCTTTCTTGCTGCTCACAATCAAGATAAGCATTATACCTCATTGTTGCTCATTTCAGTTTACAATATTAGGGTTCTATTAGTGCAGTATTGTTTATACATTTCATTTCATTTACATGTGTTTTCTATTGTTTACCTCCAGTCTTGTGGTTCGAGCTCTCTGTTCCTCCCGTGCTGCCCTGCAAGTCCCTGGCCATGTCTGCCATTTTCTAGTGGCACAGCCCGGGGCGCTTCAACGTTGTATCCTGCCCATCACCTTAAAGCTTTGTTTACAGGTTTTTTCCCTGGTCCATATGGTTCAGCAACATTTGGCTACCCTTAGGCATCCCGTGCTATCCGAGATAAGCACAGCCCAAAGCACAAGAAGGGGCCTCATTAAAGCAGTCTCAGGAAGACCCATGTCTTCAGCTGTTTCCGGAAAGATAGATAGAGAGTAGTTGCACGCAGCGGAAGAGTACTCCATAATTTAGCCGCGTTGTAAGAGAACATACGACCACCTAATCGTACGCTCTTGATTTATGGTATCGCTACCAAAAACTAGTTAGCGGACCGGAGACATCTTGTTGGGTGGTAGAAGGTCATGAGAGAGTGATTTATCCTGTCCCCCAAAGGGTTTTATGTGCTATGCACAAAGCTTTAAATTGGATCCGTTCTTCTATTGCCAGTCAGTGAAGTTTTTTTTAAACCGGCTTGACGGATTGCCGGTAAAGAGTGTGATGCATCAACCTAGCTGCACAGTTCTGAACCACCAGTAATTTCCCTATTGTGTCCTTTGTGGTACGAAGGTGTAGGGAATTCCCATAATCTAATCATGAGAGCACCAATGCCTGTACAATGACTCTGTGTGCCGGTACCAGGAGTAATGGGAGGATTTTACATAGCATTCTAATGATGCCAAAGCAGGATGCAGCTAACGTAATTGCTTGGCTCTTGAAATTTAGGGATTTGTCTAGCCAGACACCTAAACTTTTTAATCTGACCTTTGAGGGTTGGTGCTGGGCCTAGACATTTAGGCCAATTTAATCCCATTGGTTCCGTTGGGGTGCGGGGATGGTTATCTAAAATCATTAACTCTGTCTTGTCTCCGTTGAGTTTGAGACAAGACAGAATTTGCCCTCCCTCGGTCCTCCGAGAAGCTTTTACTTCCTGTCCAGACCCCCCCCCTTGCTCTTTTGAACAACTCTTTGACCATATGGGGAGGTTCCTGGACCCTTCAAACAGGCCGAGGTGGTTGCCATCCTAAAGAAACCCTCGGCAGACCCTTCTATTATGAGCAATTATCGTCCAATTTCCCTTCTCCCTTTTCTCAGCAAGGTTTTAGAGTTGCACGTCACTCAGATTTTTAGTTCTTTTGTGGAAGACTGGAAGACTCTAGTGTACTGGACCCCCAGCAGGCTGGATTTAGACCCGCGCACTCAACAGAAGCCGTCATTCTTTCTGTTATGGAGGAACTGCGCAGGGGTGCGGACGCTAACATCTGCCAGGCTCTGGTCCTCCTGGATTTGTCGGCCGCCTTTGACACGGTCGACCATGATATCCTGGTCGACCGTGTCGGGGAGGCAGGCATCCAGGGTTCCGCCCTGGACTGGGTCCGCTCCTTTCTGACCCAACGCCATCAAGCTGTCAGACTATCCAAGTTCTCTGCTTCCCAGGTTAAACTTACCTGTGGTGTCCCACAAGGCTCTTCTCTTTCCCCCCTCCTTTTTAATTTGTATCTTTCCCCACTTATCCGCGCCCTCCGACAGTTTAATGTCACAGCGTTCAATTACGCTGATGACATACAACTAATTTTCAACATTGATTCCTCTGCTGACTCCATTTCTACCTTTCAAAACACCCTCTGCTTCATTAGCAATTGGATGAGCTCTAACCATCTGAAGCTCAACCCCGACAAGACCGAGCTGGTTCTTGTCGGGGGTTCTTCCAATCCTTGGGACTCTTCCTTCTGGCCAGTCAGCCTTGGCAGTCCACCCCGCCCTGCCAACTGTGCCAAAAGTCTGGGGGGAGTCATTAGCAGCGACCTCTCCATGACGCCCCAGATTAGCGCGGTAGTCTCCTCCAGCCATTTTCAATTAAGGAAAATTAGGAAAATCTCCCGGCTACTCACTTCTGAGGCCCTTACCCTGGCCCTGCTTGCGCTAGTAATATCGAGGATTGACTACGCTAACGCGCTCTATGTTGGCATTCCAGCTTACCAACTTAGGCGGCTCCAGCTGATTCAGAATCAGGCTGCCCGCCTGATCCACTCCCTCCCAAGAGATCAACATATCCGCCCCTTTCTAAAAAGCCTCCATTGGCTTCCGGTAGCTGCCCGCTGCAAGTTCGGCTGCATTATCTTCAAATCCCTTGCCGGCCACGGCCCCCTCTTTATTTCTTCCCTCCTTCAACCTTACGTCCCTCCTCGCACTCTCCGGTCTTCCCAACTGGCCTTGTTATCCACTCCTAGATACAAAAGGAAGAAACACGGTGGGCTCAAGTTCTCCTTCCTGGCCCCCACCTTTTGGAATTCCCTCCCTCTGTCTCTCAGATTGTCTACTCCGTATCCCAAATTCAGATCTTCCCTCAAAACTCTTCTTTTTACTGAATCCTACAAATAAATGTTCTCTGTTGCTCCCTCATCTGCTCTCTTCATTATGGCGCCAAGAAACCTAATGGTGTTAGTTGCGCCTTACAAATTTGTTTAACATAACATAACATAACTTGCCAATCTGGGGGGAGGAGCCAAGATGGCGCAACATCTAGTTTGCTTGATTGCCCACGCTCAGCCAACCCTGCTTCTGTCTCATGTTCTTCTGCAACATTGGGAGCACCTGTTACCACCACTCCGTTGGGTTCATGGAACTGGTCGAAAATGGACCCGTCCATTTTGTCTCGGGACAGCGTCTCCCTGCCGAGAGCGGCCATCTTGTTCCTTTGTTCGGCTAGTGGGGGTCGCCCTACGAGAGTTCTGGTCGGGGGGACGTGTGCGGACTGGCCAGGGCTAGAGGATTTCCCTTGGTGGATTGCACATTCCTGGCCGGTGAGGACTGGGACTGAAGCGCTTCTTTGAAGCGTGTTGGTGCGGAACGTAGTGACTCTCACTTTATATGGTACTCGCTGCTTTTGCTAACACACATGAGGGGGAGTGACGATTTGGGTTTGATTGGCGGGTGGTGATTCGGGATGGGACACTTCTTCAATGCGTGCTGTTATGATATGTGATGTCTCTCCCTAATTTACTCCGAACTGTATGCTACTTAATCTTGCTATTGTATATAGGGTAGGAGATGTTTTATGGCTGGGGGGTCCGGGAGGCCTGGTATTCGGTGGGCTCCTCCCCACTTTTCCTCTTTTCTGGGAGTTATAGATTAGAATTCTCTTTTCTTACTCTCTATATTTCAGATATTATAATTATTCTTTTTCTCTCTTCTTTCTTCCTTACTCTATATTTCGGGTTTATTGGGCGACAGACAGGGGGGGGGGGGGGGGGGGGGGTACGTAAGCCGTAGCCTCTGCATGCGTGTAGGGTGGGGGGTTGGGGGATGGGATTTTAGTTTCCTGGTTTCAGTTTCTATGGTGCCTTGTTTTTTCTTTTTTCTTTCTCTTTGTCTTCGTTTCTTCTTTTTAATTCTATCTTGGGTCCGTGTTAGGGACAGCTGATGGGCGGGTGGCGGTGGACACTGGCTATGATGCTAGATACGATACCCCTGTTGTACAAACTCCGAGCCGCTATGTTGCCTGGGGTGATTTGACTTTTGGGTAGATTGATTGCATGGTACAATTGTCGCTACTGTCACGTCACGCCTGCACGGACTCCGCTTTCTTAGTTTATTTGTTTATGCTAAAATCACGAATGTCGAACTTGAATAGCTGCAACAAAAAATATGAAACAAACCTTCACTACTCCTGGGACGCAGTATCACGATGACCTACAGTGTAACTTTCAAATGCTTGCTTATCGTAACAATGTGTTACTGTGTCGCCGTATTGCATGCTTTGGTGCTTCGAACGTATCCGTGGCCGGCCAGTTGGTTGTGGGCCCGTATTTGTTCTTTATTGATGCACAATAAAGGTTTCCAAAAACTTAATAAAAAAAAATAATAATAAAAAAAAAATACTTGCCAATCTGGCAGCGGCGTCTGTTAGTGATTTTATAAAGTGTCCGTAAGGGTCAGGGGGACGGTAGACCAAAATCCCTGTGAGAGTAAGGGTAGAGGCAAATGAGATTGAAAATGCCATACTTTCAGTCTGCTATGATACCCGTTTCTATGCGTCCCTTCATATGATCTTTTAAAATAATGGCGATACCTCCTCCTATTTTCAGTTCCCCATCTCGTCTGAAGATGTGGTAGCCCGGGATTAATGCTTGTATCGCATCCGGTTCTGAATCCTTACGGCGCAAGTGTCTGTTAAAAACAGAACTTCCCTCAGTTCTTCCACCATCCAACACGATTGGATGGTGCTGTTGGATCTACCGGATGTATACGTTATAGTTCCCATCCATCATGGTTACAGGATATTCCTTCAGTTCCAATGGCAGGGAAAACATATTTATTTTCTTCCCTTCCTTTTGGGCTCTTTGGCCCCGATGTGCTTTACAAAAATAATGAAGCCAGTCTTAGTTAATCTCAGGACTCAAGGCAACCAACAGACTTATCTACCTAGACGAAATTCTTTCAGTGTGTCCTCCCATACCCTCAACCACAGGGTCAAATGACTTGTTCTCTTCTTTCAGATCTGGGCTTTCTCATCAACACCGAAAAATCAACCCTAGTTCCTTCCACTCAGATGACATTCTTAGATTTTCTCATTATTTCCACCATTGCAATGGTCCACTTAACCCAGTCCAAAGTCAAGTCCAACAAATCAGAGATTCTATAATTCTTCTCAGATCTTTGGCGAGAACAGCGGGTCTATTTTTTCCTCAATACAAGCCATTTTCCAGGACCCCTCCACTACGGAGCACTCCAAAGACTAAAGATCTGCAACTTGTGCAGGAGTCTTGATAACTCAAGACTCCATCAGACTAGATTCAGAATCCCAGCTAGAACTCCAATAGTGGATAGACCATTTAGATGCCTGGAACAGCAGAACCATCTTCACGTTGGCCCCGATCTTGTATTAGAATCTAAAGTGGAACAGGTTGGGGCTCCCGATATGGTCTGATCTAGACTGGGGGTACATGGTCTCAATCAGGAGTCCAATTTGCACATAACGTTTTTAGTGATGTTTGCAAGCTCCTTTGCAATTGGAAGCCTAGCAAAACCGAGTACATTGCTCCATCCTTCTCCGTATGAACAACATGACAGCAGTTCAGTACATCAGTCATCTCAGAGGCACCAGATGCAGAGCTGGTAAAGAGCTTTTGGGAATTTGGCCTTCTCCACACAATATCAGTTTATGCAGAATATCTACAAGTAGATCTCACCACCAAAGCAGACTAGCATTCTCGTTATCTTAGAGACTCAAGCGATTGGAAGCTTCATCCTTCGGTATTCAGATCGTGGCTTCACAAATGAGAACCTTTGCACATAGATCCCTTCGCAACAAGGCTCAATTCTCACCTTCCCTTTTTCTTCAGCTGGCACCCAGATCCACTAGCTTTGACTTCAGATGCCTTCTTGCAAGTGATCAACTACAACTTTAGTTTTTTTCTTTTGATCAACAGGGTTTTGGCTTAAGTCAGACGACAACAAACAACCATAGTCATTGTAGATCTATTCGGCAAATCACAGGGTTGGTTCCCACCTCTCTTGGAAAAAGCAATAGATTTCCCAATCCTGCTACCGTTAGACATCATCACAGACAAACCAAACATCAATTTCCTACTCCACCTTCTGTATTCCATTCTTTCAATAGGATAGTTGGTTGTCAAGAGTTTTAAAATTTATTTGCATGCCTCTTGGCCAGCCACATGGTTCCACTGGAATGATGACAGACATGATAACAAAATTAAAAGGTTAGCTCCATATCTTTCTTGGCCATATAAGCTTGAAGTGAGTGTGGGAAATAATGTCTCATGTGGGAGTAATTCTCGGATCCTGATTCAAAGAGTGTGACCGTATGAACAATGTATGCTCACAGTTAAAAGTTACTGCCACAGACAGAAAACCAAAAGAGTGTAGTTGAAAAGTACAGGTGGGAAATGGATTTTACTTGATGAGGCCCAGTTGGTTGCCACTTGAAAGGCATTAATCATCAAATTTGGGACCTTGCGGATATTAAAGAACCTTCAATGATTAACACACAACTTACGTGTACACATTTAGAGCATCCTATTCCGGCACCTAGTGGAGAACACCCAGACTCCTATTTCATAGGTGTGTACAAGCATGGATTCATGATTTCTCCACCAGGGAAGCAAAGTTATGTACCCAGGCAATTTCCAACGAATTGCCCTTCAACCCAATTCTCTTTGGGAACAATATGGAGTAATGTGAAGCATGGCATGGGTTTCCACAGAAATCTAGGGTTTTCACACATTTCCATGTTTTCCCCTTGGGGTTTTTTGTGTGTTGTTAAAAGGAGACAACAACATACTAATCACTGGTGGAAGCCTAATACGAGGAGAGTCAGTTTCAGAAATAAGTGTGTGAATACAGCCCCAAACAGATGCAAATATATAAACCAACAGAAATTGTCTTTGTAATTGACCTCTGCAACTGAGTTATGGGCGTGTAATGTCAAAAGGACCCAAGCAATTTGGGATTACTGGAGCAAGACTGCAAATAGGATTTTTTTTTGTAAACCTTTTTATTGGATTTTACAGTTGCTGTTCAGGTTATACAACAGTTATTAGTGTTCATCATTGCATATTATTCATTGCCCACATTTCCATAGTGAATAATTGCATGTCTATTGAGAGGGGGTGCCACTCTGCACATGAGAGGCCGGCCTAGATGTATGCCTGTATGGGGGAGTCAGGAGGCTTAATGGAATAGCCCTTCCATAGGAGCGCGTGTTGGACCAATGCTGCCTATGTGTGGCAGTTCAAGAGGACGATTCATGTGTACAACAACCTGGGGAAATAGAACTCGGGGAGATGCAGGCAGGGTTCGGGGGGGTAGGTCCTCGCCGGTCCACTATCGGCAAGCAGTGATTTTCCTTCAGCGGATGTGGGATGATCTAGTCAGGGAGTTCGGGGTTCTTAGTTCGGGGAGGGCTTATGAGGGTCGAGGTGTATTTGGTCTTGACTCCATCTGGGTGGCCTGTGGAGTCTTCCTGGGGGTCGCTTGTGCTTGTACAAAGTTATGGAGGAGTAGTGACTACTCCATCAATATGGGGTTTCGTCACGCGCCGCATGCCTCTTCCTGCCTGATGATGTCTTCTTCGGCCGCGGCCCATTTCTTAACCACCCCCACCACGAAGCTATTGGGGGAACGCTCGGTGAGCGCCAATGCATTGCTATGCTTCGCGAGGAGTATGGCTAGTACTGCAAATCGGGTCTTTACCTTTCTCTGTTTGTGTTGCTTAAAGATTCCAAGGGCACACGCCTCCCATGTGGTGAGCCAGGCCTGTGACCGTCTGCAGTGTAGTGTGTACTGTTCTCCAAAAGTCTTGTAGGTGGGGCAGGCCCAGAAGACTTTAAATAGGATGAGAAGAATAAACTCATTGTGAAGATGGCACCTGTCTAGCCTAGAAAAATTGGAAGAATCCTTTGCAGAAAGCTAATATGTATGGACATAGTTGATCTGAATTATGGTGGTGGGCATTATGAGAAGGATGAGGAGGAAACCAAGAGAAAGTCACCCAGATGAGCACATGGTGTTGGGCAAAGCCAAGACTGTTACATCTTTGTGGTATTGAACATTGTAAATAGAAGATATCAGACAGGTAGAAGACATTTGCCCACTCACCCAACTTTATTATTGATATGAATTACACAGAAGTGATTCAGCTCTAAAGGTAGACAGATATGCAGGTTATGATATCAGGAGGCAGGTGGATTGGATTTCCTTCAGCATCTTTCGTGTATCTTTCCTTGGCTGTTCAACGTACAGAAGGTTTCCTACATAATCATTTTTTGGCCTCAGCTTTTCTGGCCTTGCAGAGGTTATCAGAGATGTGCTATGATATTCTCGGCCTGGGACACTATGGTACTCTCTTAAGACGTTTTCATGAAAGGATTGTGCCCGACTATTTATTCCTTAAATATTTAGGTAAGCACACATAGAAACATTACTTCATGTTTTCCCAGTAAAATGATCATCAATTCACAGTCATTTTGTAGTTCATAGTGAGTAGCACAGCACGTTAACAGCTGGGTTATCTACAGGTAGCAGAGGCTTCCTCTCTTCCCAATACTGTGAAAGCCTTCAGTCTGTCGGCAAATACAGAAACTAAAATCAAAATAACACTTGCCAGATCCTCTGTCCTCTGTCCCTTCAGTCTGGGACTCTGATAAGCGCATGTTGGGGGTTATAAAGGTTCTATCTAGCCCTCCCAGCTTTAAAAACATGTTGTGCCCTTCTTCAGTGGGAATCCGTATCTCTACTCCAACTCTGCCATAGGCTTTTGCTGGCATTCTCCGGAGTGCTGCCTGTTGCCCGTTACCCTCGCTGTGACTGAGAGCCAAGTAAGAACCTTTTCAATTCTGCAAACAGGGCAATCTGTTAGGTGACATTATATTGTTACCTTTAGGCCAAGTGCTGGCTGATGATTGGGTGTTGTAACCACAGGACACTACAGTTTCTTGAAGGAGTGCTGGTTCACATACCTGCTCAAATCCAGAGTTGCCCAAACATGGTAAGCGGCAGGGAAGAGGACAGCATTCTGGTCATCTATGTACGAGTTTCACAATAGGGCTGTGTGACAATCCCATGGATGTATGAGCAGTAGACACATTTAAGAGCATTCAGCATCACAGCCGTAGACGAAATTGGTCCAAAGCGGATACAAAAGTGCACTGGTAAAGGCATTGGAATATGCTTTAACTAAGGCCCTGAAACAGAAACGGTCTGCCGGTTGGCTTTTGGTATTGGGTACATGGCACAGTTCACTACATATTTTTCAGAAGGATCATGGAACAGTAAGACCAACAGAGTAACTGGCAGTCCAATATTAATTTCGGTTTGCAAGGTGAGTATCAGTCAGCAAAAGGGAGGAACACAAGTTAGTAAAAGAAAACAACAAGTCAGGAAGTAAAAACAAAGATTTTCTTCTTGAAGGGGTTGCTGAAGAAGCTGCATGAATTAATCAGAACTAATCGAGTAAGATTTGGCTCACAAACTGAGTTTTCCTAGAAGTTATATTCATTAAGATCTTTATTGCAAGATGCTCAGTAGCTAGGCCCAAGGGTCAACTTGCAGGTAGATCTCAGAGAGCTCACGAAAGAAAGCACAAATATTTCTTAGAGTGCATTCAAAAATGACAAATCTACACTGAGGCTTATGTGGAAAAATTATTCCTGGTGAAAATGTGGCAGAGCTGCAAATAGGAAGCAGGTAGTAAGACAGTGAAGACAAATCGCTGGGAACAACTTTGTTGGAGCTAAAATAAACCAGCTTCAAAGAATTAGTTCAAAAAGAGTTGCAACTAAATTGTATTGCGGCAAAGGCTGCAAAACGATAGCTAGCAGAATAACTGTACCAAAGATTAAAAGCACTTACTGAAGTAATCCTTCTGCGGGTCCACCCATGAGAACTTCTGAGATGACAATAGAATTTTCACCGTTTGTAAAGTGTGGATTATCTCTACCTCCAGAAATCGCCATTCCAAAACCTTTCTTGGCATCCTAAAATCGCAATCACAAACAGAAGTTTCAAACATCATACACATTTTTCTGTAGGGAGAACCAGAATTAGTGTAAATGTAAAGTGAAAATGGCCACCGTAGTGATCATTGGCTAAAACGTCTGCGTCATTGTAGACTTTTTAAGAGGAGGACAGTGGAACATTGACGAGGGACAGTTCAAAAACAGCCTACTTAAATGGTGCAAAAGCCTCAGTTAGAAATGAAAGGAAAGAGTAGGCCGTTCAGAGAGTCTAATGCCCACTTAGACACAGCATGAGAGGCACATTTACTTTTACACAAAATGTGACCCTAGATAGATGTTGCACAATAAAACTAGAAAGTAGCAGGCTCATAAACACAATAACAATTGACATGCTCCCAAACAAATCAGTGGATGAAAGAACAAGTTCACGAAGGTGGCGTAGGATGAAGAAATGTAGGATACAGTAGAGTATAGACAACGGGTGATTGTGGATACGAACATGGGCTCTATGGTGGTCTAAGCAGGAAAGGAAATGGGCTGATCAAATAGTTATGAAGCCCTGCTGTTTATCGTTTCAAAAGAATGAGAAAAAAATGTAATTACGAAATGGAAACAGCCATACAGAAAAAAATTCCAGTATCTGAAACAGTGGTTCTGACTCAGTCTTGTAGAAATCACGTATTTCTATTCATGCATGAATTTATTATTATAATTTTGCTTCCTGTTGGCCAAGCAAATTCAGGTGCTAATAGCGCTGTACAGCATCTTTGCGCTTTAAGGTCTTCCATATGGTTGAGCAGCGGCAGCTCCTCAGTAATTGAGAGTCGCTTGACTGGCTGGCTAACAGCCAGCAAATGAAAAATAAAACTATGTTCTAGCATAGTTTTATTTTTCATTTGGCAGCTCCGAGCCACCTTGTGTGGGGAGGGGCGGGCATGGGAGGGGGGGGGAAGGGGAGTGCTATGTGAAATTCCTAAGTGCACATATGGGTTGGCCAAACAGACATGCGCACTTAGGTTTCTCCAGCCCGGCTGCATTGAACAGCAGGGCAGAAGAAACCCCACAGGCTCCCTGGTCTGAGTGGAGAGTCTTTTCAGCCCGTGCAGACCAATCCCTGTGCTGGTCTCACAGCATGAGAGCAGTATGGGGATTGGATAGGAGTCTGTCCAAGGGACTGCTGGGACCAAGAAGAGGGCAGTCGGCGCGACGCCAGAGGTGGACGGCAGATTCAGGTAAGTTAAAAAAAATTATATTACTACTAACACCCCCCACCACAGTACGTGCCCTCCTGTTCCCTTCACCCGCCCCAGCACACTTTGTTTGTGGTGGCCGCCAAGGATACCTGTGTTTGTGGTGGCTGCCACTGATATGGAGGTCAATTTCCAAGAGAGAACACATTTTGCAACTTTAAACATTTGACTGTAGAGGTCTGTGAAATTGCATTGACAATGTACTTCTAAAGGCAGTTTAATTTGAACTCTCTCTGACAAGGAGTTTAACTGTTTGAGGTTTGGGGCCAACAGCTGCCGAGTTCTACATTTTATGTATGCTACTCTATCATTTAGTCTATTGTTGAAGCTGGAGGAGGTCTCTCTCCTCTGTGTAGCCTAGCCTATTCAAGTTCAAGTTTTATTTTTATTTATGATTACGGAACTCTCATGAGATCCACATAAAAGACATAGCATTACATTCCATAAAATCTTGAATAAGTGATATTCCATTACATGGAATAATGAATAAAAATACAGAGTGAACTGGACGTCGAAACAACCACCTAATACAGGGTCAGAAAACATTTTAAAAAGTTATACAATTTAAAACAGAACATTTCATTACGGGGGTTGTTCATAGCCGCAATAAAAGCAGTAGCAGACAGAATATTCAATTGGAGACAGATGGGTCTTAGCCACTTTCGCCTGTGCGACATTAGAGCTGGGCAAACAAAGATGACATGGAGCAAGTCCTGATTTTTCATATTGCAGAGATCACATAAGGCTGATGAACCATACCATCTGGATAAGAGAGATTTCAAAGGAAGTAAGTCCTGCCTTAGTAAAAACAATAGACGCCCGACTCCATGAGGAATGTTCCAGAAAACATACGGTTGCGTATTCCTCACCAGACAGGAATCAATAACTGGAGTGGTGCCTTTTCTTAGAATACGAGTCTCTCTATCCAGTCTAAACCCTAATTCCTAAGATGCGGACTTCAGGAGGGTTTTCAGCTGATATGCAGATAAAGAAAACAAAACAGCTTCATCTAGTTGTAATTGGCTCACAGCACATCAAATTTTTTTTAGAATTAAAGAGTAATCATTAAAATTTCCAAGCAGCTCAATTTTTATAAGATGTCTTAATGTGCCGGGCTCACCCTTTGCCAGGCTAAAGACCCAGCGCACACTCCCCGCTAGACCTTGAACCCAGCTGCTACGTAATCCGAATTCCTGTCTAAGAGCAGCTGTTGAACTAGCTGTGTTGACAGATAAAAGGCTACGTAGGATTTTACCTTCAGAGGAGTTCAAGAAACTCCAGCTTTTCATATCGATTAACTCCATTCCGTAAAGTAAAGAGGCGGGAATTTTTGCTCGATATACCTCCAGCAGTATCGAGAAATGTCTTCTGCCTGTGGCCTTATATAGTGAAACCAAACTCTTTCCCTGGACAATAGCTTTCCGGGTGTTATTAGCTATGTGAGCTTTTTCACTTAAGTTGCTCGTAACAATTTTGCCAAGAAAAGTATAAGATTGCACTACTTCCAACTTTTGGCTCCCCAGGGTCCAAGGAAAGTTCGCATATTTAGAATTCTTCCTACCCGTCAAACACATCACTTTACTTTTTGCAATATTTATCAGCAGATGATGCTTGCCTGCATAATTGTACAAAGCATGCAGGCGATTATTCAACCCTTTAGGCGTTAGGTCAAGAATCAAAATGTCATCAGCATACATAAGACATACGATTGGGGAGCCCCCCAAGTTCGGGACAATACCTGTACTTGCAGAAAGAACCTGGGGTAGATCGGCTATATATAGGAAAAACAGCAAAGGAGCCAATAGGCAGCCTTGCTTTAACCCATTAGCTGTGGAGATAATTCTAGACAGTCCTCTTTCCCCACCCAACAACACTCTTCACCAGGTATCTGAATGCAAGGCACGTAATCTGACAAGAGTTGATGGCATCCCTAAATAGAATAACTTTCACCACAGCAATGTTCTAACCACTTTGTCGAAAGCTGTGGAGAAATCGATAAAGGCGCCATAAACTCGCCCTCCACGAACCTTAACATATTTCTCCGTTATAACCTGGAGTGCAGTCAGATTATCTAGGGTACCGTGCCTTTGCCTAAAACCGGTTTGTTCATAGGGTAGAATTTCGGCCTTAGACACCCAATCGTTAATTAAATTAAGAAGACATTTTGCAAAGACCTTGCCAATAGCATCTAATAGAGCGATTTGGCGGTAGTTTTGAGGTAGGTCTCTAGCCCCTCTTTAGATCGAGCCTGGAATTAGCATCCGAAGGATGCGTCCAGGTGGAGACTTATAGCTGGCTGACTCGGGGGAATGAAGGACAAGAAAGTGCCACACGCTTCCCCTCGCTGGATTTGACTGCGTGCACGCGCAGCCACACTCACGCATGCGCACAGCCACACGCACACACAGGCACACGCATACACACACACCCCCGTCGCCGCCGCACCAACACACACACTAGCGCACCTATACGCACACACAGAGACCCCCCCCACACACACTAGCGCACCTATACGCACACACAGAGACCCCCCCCACACACACACAGCGCACCTACACACACACACACACACACACACACACACACGCCCCCCCCCCACTCCCCCCCTCCCGCTCCTGCTCCCGCATACAGTCCCACTTACCGCCAATCCGGTGTTCTGTAGCCTCCGCAGGGCTCTCCCTCAGGCATGGGAGCCCCGCGTCCCCACTGCTACTCGGGCCAGGAACTCCGTAGGCGTTTATTCGCGCACAAGACGGAAGTCCCGCCCCCCACGCTAAATTTCGTTTTCAAGAGTGCGCGCGCACATCTTGTTTTTTCACGTGACCTAACGCTGTGGCTGTGGAGAGAATACAGGTGACTCACACTGCCATTTGAAATGCACGCTGATCAAATCTTGAAGCTGATTACTGCTTGTTTTTTTTGCCGCGTGCGGTTTTCGGCATGTCTGGTGAATAACCACTACACGCATTCGTACATCTAATGGCAGGCGCATGCATGGCTCTTAGCACATATGACTCTTACACTACTGGGCCCACACAAACAAACATGTACACATTTTACGGGTGTGTTGTGCGCACTAGCATTGACTGCCATCCACTGACGAGCGGGGACGGGGGCGGCCGGGCCTGGGGGTAGGGAGCGGACACGACACGCAGAGCCACCTCTGCAGACGCGCATGCATATGAACCTGACTGTAACAAAGTTAGCACGGAAAGGTCTAGTGCTCACATGACCGGGGTCCCGCGCCAGGCACCCGGACTGGTGTGCAGCAGCAGGCAGCGCCCGCAGGCAGCGGAGGCTAACTGGGAGGCTGTGATGAAAGGCGCGAGCCTGCCTCCGACACAGGTGTGGTGTCTGTGCACATTAAGGCTGCCTGCACGTAGAGGCCTCTGATTGAATTATGGGATCGGTGCTTGATACCCAAAAGCCGCGGATTCAGCAGCCAGCGAAGGGAGCTGCTGGGGGGCCTCCCTCCCCTCTGCTTATAGCTGCATTATTTTACCACGTTAATTGTCAACGTTGCCTTTCGCAGGTCTTGGACAGACTCTTTCTTTTGCAGATGTGTGTATACCTCTCACTGTTTCACTCTTGCTGGTAGCGAGTGTGCCTAGCGCAGCACATCATATATTCAGAGCAGGTCCGATTCTTTATCATTATTTGATAGTGCTCGTGGTCCGGCGCGCAGAAAGAGCAGCTGCAGTGGACATGATATTGAGAAACCCTTTCTTAAGTAGCACTCACCAGTTTCCGTGTGATTATTCAGAAGGGGGTTTCGCATTTTCCTCGAATTACGTTAAAATGAAATTTGTGCTCCCAAATTTGTTTCTAGGGATGGCAGCCATTTGGTCTATTAACATTCAACATACTGTGGTAACAAGGGCCAAGAGCCAAACATTGCATTTTTATAAAGATGCATAAATACCACAACATGTGTCAAAAGTCATATGTGTAGCCTTTGATATCTGGCTTTGTGGAGTCGGGCAGTGCAGTAACATGGAGGAAGGTAATGTCTCTCTAGCAAAGTGAGCAGGACGCTCCTTTTGATGCTCATGTATCTACCTGTCTACGTTAAAGATGGAGAGAACAATCCTTTTGCTGCGTGGGCTCTCGGTTGTGCACTGAGTGGGCACCGCAGATCCTTGTGAAAACTGTGAGCCCGGTGCCAGGGGAGCTAGCTGCTGGTGTTCTGTCGTTGTGAGCCAAGCTAGCCTTTGTCTTGCAGGCACATCTATACGTGCATGTCACAGGTCTGATGATAGGATGCCACAGTGGACTGATCCGTAAGGGATGCCTTGGTGGTGTTGAGTGCATGTGGACCGGCTTGGGTCTTAAGTCGTGTTATCCATGTTTTAGGGAGGCAGCAGAAGGGCTGTGATGATGGCTAAGTTGATGACGAGTCGCTAGTGCGCTAGTAGTGATGGTATGGAGTTCTTGATATCATTTCTTTGCAGGGTCACTGCTGAGGTGTCAGTTTTGCTTTAGTATTAGACCAGCATCACTGGAAGAAGGTTGTTAAACGAACCCGGTCTGCTGCAGTAGTTACATACTACAGTATGTAGCTATAGGTGTTTATTTCCCCTGAAAGACTAAAGAGCATTCTATCTTTTCTTTCCTTCTTGTTTTTTTTCCTTTTTCATTTCTTTCTTTTAATTTGACATTTGTAAACACTCAAAACGTACTTTGTATGCAAAGTTACAAAAACAGAACTTGTAGATTACGACAGAATGTATCCAAATACATAAGTACAGTTTAATTACAACCTCGTTAACATTGTGCCAAAAGCTCACCGTCGCAAACCATACTTAATTATTACTTGCTTTACTCTGGATATTTTTTTTTACTACATTTGTTTTCAGTTTACAGTGCATCAAAACAGTCACCACGGACCTCAAAACCTCTATACTCACCTTAGTGAGCACAATATGTTCAATTGATACAGTCCCAGTCCACAAACTCTACAAACCCAGTCTAATGTGAGCCGGATACATACACTCTCTATGGTAACATAACCACCTGTATTTGTAAAGAGTATGCGCACCCGGGGATTCTTGGCACTATATGCTATTGTTACCCAACTCATTTTAGAGACCTCAGTAGAATGGTTTTATTTAGTTGGCTTAATTGTAACTATCCTACGTGACCTGGAATTAAACAGGAGTCATTGCTTTCCAGTACAGTAGCCCTGACTGAGCCCATCTTCTAGGGTGAGCCTTGAGCAGCTCATTTAGCAACACCTGTTTTTTTATTCTTGGAGTCCGTTGTCCACTTCTGCCGCAAACTATGCTTCTGCATCCTCTGTTGTTCTCGTGTCTGTTTCCGCGCGCGCACTCGCGCATCTGTCTGTATGTGTACGCTTGGTTGCACGTGTATTTTATTTGTTATTTCACAACCCAGTGTTCAAATCATCCCTTCACACGTTCGCTCCCATTAAGAGTGCACGATTCAACCCCCATTCACACGCAATCGCATTCGTACGTTTATCACTTGATCTATGAATGTGATAGTCTGTGGAAGCTACCGTTTAAGCGGCCAGGTGCAGGCAGAACAGGATCATAATAGGTTCCCAGTCCCATTTCCTACTTGCTGGGACAAGTCACACTTTTAGTCAAAATGTAGGGAAACCACAGAACGGGGCTTCAGCTGGTCAGGCATCCTTACATGTTTGAGAATCATTTCAGTCAGCCCAGTTCTGGGGGAATATTGTCCTGAATATTACTTTCATAATGGGGACATCCTAAAGACATGAGTGTATTGTCCACGGTAACCGCAGGAGGGTTCCATAGTGCCTTGATATTAAGAACCTTCATTGAACCCACTCTGCCATTTGGGAATGAATGTACCTGTGCTACGCCAGGGTTGCACCAGAAATTGCTTGAATTATCCAGGTGGTTGTTCACGTCTGAGACATAAGGGATGAGAACCTCCCCTGATGCTGTCCACCCTCATACACTGCACCCTCACACACACACTCTGCACCCTCACTCTGCACCCTCACACGCACCCTCAAACGCACCCGCACCCTCACACGCACACGCACCCGCACCCTCACACACCCCGCACCCTCACACACCCCGCACCCTCACACCCCCACGCACCCTCACACCCCCACACACCCCGCACCCTCACACACCCCGCACCCTCACACACCCCGCACCCTCACACACCCCGCACCCTCACACACCCCGCACCCTCACACACCCCGCACCCTCACACACCCCGCACCCTCACACACCCCGCACCCTCACACACCCCGCACCCTCACACACCCCGCACCCTCACACACCCCGCACCCTCACACACCCCGCACCCTCACACACTCCGCACCCTCACACACTCCGCACCCTCACACACTCCGCACCCTCACACACTCTGCAATGGAACATACACTCCAAATACCACTCAGTGCCACATAATTATATGCAACATATTTGCACACCTCATACTTACACTCTACTCAATGCAACATAAATACACTTTATCTGTCTATCTATCTGTCTATCTATCGCACTCACTCCATCGCCCTCCCTCTATCTATCTATTGCCCTCCCTCTATCTATTGCCCTCCCTTTATCTATTGCCCTCCCTCTATCTATCTATCGCACTTACTCTATCTATCGCACTCACTCTATCTAGCTATCGCACCACCACAGCATCACTCAGGGGCACCACAACATCACTATGCGCTACCACAGCATCACTGAACGCCACAGCATCACTCGTCACCAGCACAACATCACTCAGCGCCACCACAGCATCAATATGTGCAACCATTCAACAACTGGTTCAAATATGTTCTCTCAATGTTTCAAGCTTTATTACAAATGTCACAAAAAGATGTTAATATTTCACTTCTGTTCTTGGATTTCCATCACAATAAAATACAATGAACATAATCTTTAAATATTTACAAAAGCTATTGCCATTTTAAATTACAATAACTTATTTCAGTATTAATTCTTAAAAAAATTAAGCCATTTTTATTTGTAATATCAATACATCTAGGTCACGTAAATACAACACATATTGCATTACAAATGCTATAGGTGTCACATAAGCGAAAGTTAAAACTATTGGCATTGTAAATGACAAAGCTATTAATTTCGCTATTTTCAAAACCAACACATAAATAAAAAATTTGTCATTTACAGTACCAATAGCTCAAACTTTCCTAATGCGAGACCTATAGCATTGCAAATGCTTGTTTAAAAAGAGGGACTAGTATGCTCCCTTTCCAAGATGGAGGAACTGTTCCACTAATAAAACAAAATTTAAACACTGGGTAAAGGATTTTACTCCATAATTCGCTCTGGTGTTTTAGAACAGAAATTAAATTAGGTTTTGCTTGGTTTAACTAAAATATGTATACACAATTTGAAAATGTGTGTATTTTTAAAACTCATAAGCTGATATTAGTAGAAAATACTTACATTTCTCCAAAATATTCAATGGTGATATTTCACTGATAAATTATGTTGCACTGGGAAGACATTGCTAAACATTATTACGCTGGTAATATGGGCGTGGCAGCTATGGCTGTTGTGTTACCCATGATGAGGGATTGCTTTGACAATACTTCAGATTCATTAAGATCCTCTCAACTGGTAATCTTGCAAAAGGTGTCCACTAATGTTTTCTTGTCTGAGGTGGTCACTATTACAACAACGATAATATGGAGTTAGTATCTCTGGATAACTTTTATTTAACATAAGTAGCTCCTATTACAGGAAAAGTTGTAGACCCTTGCTCTAGATAGATGCCACATAGGCAGGAGGCAGCGAGTTCTTTATTAGAGTTGAGGCCCTAGATACAGTCGCACTGTCAGGGTTACATCATTCTTCTATTATGCGCTCAATAACACACAAACCAACATTCCAACCATCATCACATTTATTCAGCAACTACAATCATCATCCTCCAACATTTCCGCAGTCCATGCGTACACATACACAAATGACAAAATCACTACATAATATCCCTTTTCCTTATTCGCACATCAAACGTGACTCGGGCACAAAAATCACTTCAAAACAACACATCCACAGCTCATGTCTCTTTTCTCTTCGGACAGAAAGCAACAACCAAAGACATCACACTCAAATATACATTCAGAAAAATCTGCTAAACCCAGTACTGCACAACACAACATCAAACCACAACAGTTGAATAAATCAACATGACAAACTGATAGATTAATGAAAGCATCGGAATGCTACATCCTGCGCCCACACGCCCTTAAACCGGAACACACATCAAATCAAACATAATGCTGACATACCCCAGTATGCAAAGGCTAAGTATACATCAGAAAACATCCAACGCCAGTACGCTATACTTCCAGTAACATGCAACTGTTGAATTCTCATTTACACACATTGACAACTAGGGCCAGGGCACACAGGAAGAAAGATTAGCCACACAAGGAGATCAGCCCCTTAACACAACACTTGCAAACAAACAAGTCGCAACCAGTCACCAAAGACAAGCGAGTTTTACATTTCCCCAAACACCTAGAACATCTTCACAGTAACCTGAATGTCACAGAATGCCATTTCCAGGAATATAGTACTATGACATCACCACAACAGTGCAAACACTTTTCCATAAATCGTAACATGCTCCTTTTTCTTTATTCAACAGCTCTACTGGCCCTTAAACTCCTATAATATTTATGTCTGCTATCTTTAGGAGTGCTGTTTTCACCATTTCCGTGGTCTCTGAATTTTATGCTGTAATACAACCTGCAAAAGTACATTTATTACTAATATGCAATCTTGTTACATCTAAATACAGCAAGAGTCTGATAATGGGACAATACAAATTAATTCTTCCATTTGTTACTGACCTCTCTAAGTCCTACCTCACTGTCTCTGTAACGAAGACACCACCGCTCAAGAACAACCAAGGCAAGGGCTCACTTAAGTGAACCAAACACAAACGTGAGAGGCAATCTTAGTGTACCAAGCCCATCGACTTGAACACTCCAAGAATGCCCTTCTGACAGTGACTGGTGTGCACCACTCACATGCATTCGCATAGCTCAATGCTAAACGGAGTCAAGGCATACGCATGTCTCAGAGTATTTAGCGACTCACAGGGTGTCAGGCAGAGGCCACCACCAGGGTCCAGCCCAGGTGCCACAGGTCAGCTGGATCTTCCCAGGAAAAGTCCTCTTGCAGCTTGTTGTCTCCATGTAGCCACAGAGGTAGGTTAGCCAACGGATCCTTGAGGTCCACTTCTCCTGCGCACAAGGGAGAGCTGGTCCAGTCTGTCACAGCTCCCTTCAGGTAACAGGCAGCAGGTCCAGTCCTCTTCTGAACTTCAGCAGGTCCACAAAGCGTTCTGAATTGGGTGCTTGGAGGTGCCAAATTTATTTCTGGAACCAGCCAGAGGGGTAGGGTGACTGCTGAGCACACCTTAACCATTGGGGCAAAAGTTCCCAAGGCAAATTCTACCCATTTTTACAATAGTTCTTGTTTGCCTTACTGCAAAATGCCACGAGTCAGGGCATTTTGAACATGAGAAAAGTCTTCGGCCACACTCAACTTAAGCTCGGAGACCTGGGGGTGTGATCAAGGAGCATTTGCTGGTAATCCCAATGTCCTTCCACAGCGAACTCATAAATGGAGTTTGGCATCGGCTCTATATCCACAACAAATAGAGACAGAAGACTGGTAGGACAAAAGCAGGTTTCTTCAGTAACCATGTCGTGAATATAAAAGAATTGCCTCTGAATCTTGTGCCTCTCTTTCAAGTATGCTCACAGGTTACATACGGCTCAACAGACCTTTTAAACAGGATTCGACACTGTAAGGTCAAAAAGGGTGCCCAAAGCCCCCACCCTGTATGTTCTGTGGAGTTCGGAGGAGTCATCTCTGCCAAATCAGGTCAGCCTGCTGTTTACTTCTGGGAGGCATTTCACACAAATTCAAGGCTGAGCACAGGCTGAAAGCTTCATAGGCTTATCTTAACCAGATGTCTGTTAGCCCAGGCAGAGAAAAGGTAACTTTCTAAAAAAGCTACTTTTACTAGTTATTTATTAGAAATCTGACCACCATTTCATTGCATTTTTTTATAACTATTAAAAAGAGTTACATTATTTTACTAGCTGGTCCCATTCCAGAGATACAGTAATAGTATTTTTATTTTTACTGTGGTTTTTTATATAGGACAGCAAGGCTTGCCACAGTGAAAGTCGTTTTTAGGGAACTGTCACTGTGGGGAGATGGTAATATTAATTTTCTACATGGTCCACTTTTAAAGGCCATGAACGCTTTTTTGTGGGCTACAAGGCTTCCATAAGATGGACTTACTAATATTTAGAAAGAAGGTATTTACCCATGAAACAGGATTTATTTTGACAGGTCGCAGTGCAGATTTTGCACTTTTACAGTGAGGATACAGTGGTAGGCCCGAAGCCATGTTTGCACTGCCACTATAGTGGATGGCAGAAGACGTGCTGCAGTCCACTAGCGGCTTTTAACTACCAATCCCTCTAGTACATTTTGTACCCATACTAGGATCTCAGACAAGTTAAATATACCAATTAGGAGTATGCTAATTCGACCATGTTTAAAGGGTGAGCATAGGCACTTTACTTCTGGAAAGTAGAGGTAAAGTGCACAGAATTCTAAAGCCAGCACAGATAAAGGTTCCAGCAAAAGGTGAAACATCTAATGGCCATGCAGAAAAGGCAGGTGTACTACACACATTATTCACTTAAAAGACTGTGGTGCCGAACGTTTTCTACACTCTGGTCCAGCCTTCAGTTTTTCCTCTGCTCTCTCCGCCATCTTCCATCAGAACAGTTTGCAGCTCAAGACTCCAAGGACAAACTAGCATTAGCAGAGCCAATAGGTTGGGCACCTTGACCCATTGGCTTTTCCAATGGTTTTCAGCCTTGCTCTACAGCATGCCTACTGCTATACAGCATGTCTAAAAAAGATTTTTTTAAAAGACAGGCAGTAGTGTCATTTTGTAGAGATGCACACCACACAAGTGCACTCCTACAAAATGATGTATGGGGCCAGAAGCAACACGGAAGCAGGGGTAGGTGAGGAGAAGTAGTGGGCGAAAGAGAAGGTCATGGGTGGTGGAAGCAACACTTAGAGCAGGAATGGGTTGGAGAAGCAATGGGTGAGAGCAATGTGCAGTGGGTGGTGGAGATGCTCACAGGAGAGAAAGCAACAGGGGAGTAGTACACGAGGGGAGTAGTACACGAGGCGAGCACAACATGAAGTTGGTGTGGAGAAACTTATGGGTGACAGACAGGAACACTGATTGTTGGGGGAGGGAAGTACATGAGAGACACAGCTGGAAAGCACTTATGGAGTGCTAAGCCAAAAGAAAAAAAGTAGTGCTTGAAAAGCAAGCAGAGGAAGCATAGATGAAAACAAATCAAGGTGGTAAGAGGGTAAAGGCTATGCTCCATGGGTGAGGGAAACGCAAGGCTGACAAGAAGCAGTAAATGAGTGACAGGAAAACAGACCAATGGTAAGCAATGGGCGGGCTGTGCACACATGTATGTTCTTGGTACACCCACAATACGACTTTCAACAGACCGGGAACACACGGTCTAGTAGGTTCGACCTAAAAAGGAGGTACATCAGCGAGAGATCACCAGAGCTGTTAGGTCCTATACTCTGGAACAAGCGGTCACTGCAACTCTGCAACTTAGAATGACTAATTCAAATATTGCATTTAAAAGGATGTTGAGAACGATATTGTTTTATCAACAAATCATTTTTAAAGCTCCATAACCCATAAAGGCACCTACGTAGTGGCACAAATCCAGGAAATAGAGAAAAAGAAGTGCAACTATAGGGCTATTCACAAAAGGGTGGGAGGGAGCACACTGCTTGGCATACCAGCACAAAATTCACCCAGACACACTTTAGTTGTAAGTGTTTAGTATTCACCACTGTTGGTGCAGCCAGTGCTGTGCATCTCTAGACAAGTGGTTCGGGATATTTGTCCTTCTTCAGGAGTAAATGACACTTTAAATGTAGGATTGCAGGCAATGCTCCTTACAGTCTTCTCAGGTGTCTGTACAAATTCCAACGCGCAGGTGCATCCCAGAGTTTGTCAGCTTAACTCAATAAGGAGCCAATCAATGACTTCAAGGCTAATCTGGATTCTCAGAGGTAGTCAAATTCCCTCGGCTCATCTGGCAATTCTTTCCAAAGTTTACTTGCTCTAGGGGAAAAGCTATGCCCTCAATAGTGATTCTGTGATTGTTGACCTTTCATCCTTAGCAGCTTTTATTCCTCAGCATCAAGGAACCCTTCTGGTATCGGAGATGAAACTAAATAAAAACAAACACCAGCTACACATATCATTCAGAAAATACATAAAGAAATTGTAGTACGGATTCTGTAAAATGAACAAGTGCTAAGCACACCTAGCAGGCGTGAGCTAGTGCACAGCAGCCAAGACGTAGAACTGTGATCCCTTTAGGGTGTTAGAAAGAAGGATAGTCATTACGTTTAGGGCTTTCTGTAACAAACAGCATGAGCTAGCAAATGCAGGGAAAGCATATTTGTAGTGCCAAGGTAATACTAAATGAAGTAAAGAAGTGAAGCTCGATGTGGGTGACGCCGAAGAGTAAAGTTAGTCGTTTCAGGAGAAAACTGACTTCTCATATTATCTCAAGTTTAATATTCTAAAGTTTAATATTCTTAGGTTCATAATCTTGTGCCGCAATACCCACTACTGTTTCAGTGTCAAATAATACCAAAACCCATTTCAAAATTAAAGGGTGTATTACGATGATCAACACAGATGTTAAAATCTTATGTAAGCTCCTGGCCTCTCGATTAGCGCCACACATGACTCACTTGGTCCATGAGGATCAGTGTGGATTCATACCGGGACGAAACACAGCTATGAATCTGCAGTGGCTGAATCACATTCTGCATGCGATGGGGGATTGGGAGGAACAGATGGTGTTGGTGTCCATTGACCTCGCCAAGGCGCTTGACACAGTGGACTGGGGATACCTTTTTGAGGTCTTGCACACTGTGGGGCTGGGTCCCAAATTTTGTCACTGGATTCACATTCTGTATACAGCTCCTTGTGCTAGAGTTAAACTTGGGGGCGCGAGGTTCGAAGAGTGGCAACTAGGAAAGGGTACATGCCAGGGATGCCCCCTCTTGCCTTTATTGTTCGCTCTGGCCATAGAGCCCTTAGTGCTCCGGGTCAGGACTAAAATGGAAAGGTGGAGAATTAGAATGGGTGACATGACCCATATTGTTTCCCTATATGCGGATGATGCCCGGTTTTATTTGCCAGCTCCCCGGGACGCCCTGCCAGAATTGCTAGACCGCGTGCCTGCACCCGTGCACGTGACCATCAGACTCCATGTTTGGCCACCCCGGCCGGCCGGCCGCCTTCTTTCCTTTCGGCAGCCCCTGGCCACTCCTGGCGACAGCTAAGCGTGCGCGTCCGGCGCGCCCAGATCCGCCCAGGGGGTGAACGACTCACCAAGTACCCGAAACCAAGACTTCCATCACACCTCCGGCCCCCTTCCGAGGAACTGGTTCCCCTCACACCTCTGAACTATCCCTGGGGCCTGGTTTCGATTGCACCTTGGGCCTCCTAGTGAGCTAGCTCCAGGCCCTGATGGGCGTCTGGGATTCCCTGGACACATGGTCCAAAGCATCAAAGAACCAACCGCCCAGACAATCAGGCGCCTGGCCCTCGGACCTCCGGCCTCCTGCCTCTGAGGGTCCGGACATCAAAGAGCTCCAGTACTATAAGACAGCCTGCCGTCCATCTAGTCGGCAGTTGTATCTTGGACAAGAAAGCCCTGCTGATCTGATCGCGGCTGACCTTGAGGAGAACAGACTCTGACCCACTGAGCCCTGCTGACGTCGTCGCGGCTCCCTCTCGAAGCGCAAGACCTGAACCATCGGAGCCCTGCTGACGCTGTCGCGGCTCCCTCACGAAGTACAAGACCTGAACCATCGGAGCCCTGCTGACGCTGTCGCGGCTCCCTCTCGAAGCCCAAGACCTGAACCAGCGGAGCCCCGCTGTCGCGGCTCCCTCTCGAAGCACAAGACCTGAACCATCGGAGCCCTGCTGTCGCGGCTCCACCTGCCTACGAGTACAACGGAGTACCTCTGACCAAGCCCTGCTGACCTCGTCGCGGCTTGACGCTACCCTCACGATCATCTTGAACTAAGAAGTGAGTAGGACAGCAAGTCCCATCGCCAGCCCCCGTACCCCCCAGTTTGAGGATTGAGAACTGTGCGCAGGGTGCGTGGCGTGCCAGCTGGCATCCTAAGACTGTCCTGCTTCCCCGATCCCTCGTTACGAGACCTTCGCGATCCCTCGATCGCTGTGTATTGCCCCCTACTTTTAATCTTGATAAAGTCTTTCTTGATAAAGAATCACGGTGTGGTGTCCGTTCATAAGTGTGGTGTGTCGACAGTGTGTACGATCAGTCCTCCCCAGTGGGGACTCCCCCTCGTTAAGACTCGGCAGTAATTGTGGGAGAGGAGGTTCCAGGCGGTTAGGAGAGTCCTTTTGACCCCTGGGGTCACCGCCTTCCAACATTGGTGGCAGCAACGCGATACGAACCTACGTCTGAAGATCGTACCACTGACACACTACCTGAACCCACGCGCAGCAAGCGCACAAGAAAAGAAGAGCAACAAGGACGACTACAGAATCTGGTGTAAAGACAACCTTCGACAAGGACCTCCTGGAAGACTACACACATAGAGAGCTGAAGCAGTTCTGCAAAGAACTGAGTATCCCGAGTACCGGACTAAGTACTAAGGAAGATTTCCAGAAAGCGCTAACCGCTTGGGTAGAGTCCGGAGCACCCCTCCCCCTGACCGAAGACGACGAGGGAGGGAGGCCACAGACCGAACCCGGTACACCGGCCGGTGAGAGAATCCAGCAACCGACCCGGAGCCCAGCAACCGGGAGAGAGCGGTCATCGGAGGAGATGGCCGATCGAGAACATGACTGAAGCCATGAGCTCGAACTGGCGCGCCTCAAATTGGAGGGCAAACTCAAACTCGCAGAAAAGAAGTTGGCGGTGGAGCAGATGCGGCTCCAGGGAGAGCTAGAGGAGAAGAAGCTCCAGAGGGAGCATGAAGGACGGAAACTTCAGCTCAAGCGCAGCCTCAAAGAACTCGAATTGAATGCCAGAAAAGAAGCAACCGGATCACCGGGACTTGGGGAACAAGTGGTCCCCAAAGAAACGAAGGTGCATATCCCCAAGGACGTTGTAAAGGAATTTTACAAAGGGGACGACATCCAGCAGTGGTTCAAAGCATACGAGGTGGCCATGTCCGCTCACCGGATCCCCGAGAAGGACTGGGGGGCCGGCCTGTGGAGCCGCTTCCTCAGCGAGGGGAGAGACACCCTGCTGGACCTACCGACGGCACACATGAACGCCTACCCCCACATGAAAGACGCTCTCCTCTTTCGCTACGGCCTCACGCCGGAAATGTATCGCCAGCGGTTTAGGGAGTGCAAAAAGATTCCTGGCACCACCTGGGTAGACTATGTGAACTACTACACCCGGGCCCTAGACGGGTGGATCAAGGGCAGCAATGTGACCACCTTCGAAGGCCTAGTCGACCTAGTGGCTTACGAGCACCTGTCCGTTAATTGCTTTGTGGAACTAAGACAGCATCTCCTGGACAGCAAGCTCGCCAACCCACGGAAACTGGCTGTGGAAGCCGATCGATGGGTGGCCACCCGGGTCCAGAGGGGGCCCGGGGGAGACCCCCCGCGGAACGACCAAGGATCTTCCCGCCAGCGAGGTGGGGGAGGTCGGGGCAAGCAGCAAGGTTCCCAGTCAGGGCCCCAGCGTAGTCCCCCCAGAAACCAGGCCCCCCGCACTCCTCCCGTGACGAGAGCCGCCCCGAGTGCAGGACCCCCGGGGCTCCGCCCCAACTCCACGTGCTTCAAGTGTCAGCAACCCGGGCACTATGCCGGTGACCCACGATGTCCCATGACCCCGAAATCCACTCCCACTGGCCCCTCCACTAGACAGATATCCTCAGTGGCCTTAGAAGAAAACGAGATAGAAGAACAGGGGGAGTGGGAGCCCGCAGCCATGGTCTTAGCCTCCCTGGGGATTGGCGAAATGATCCCAGGAGATTACCTGCCCGACAACACAGAAAAGTACCGCCAAACAGTGAAGGTTAAGGGGAGCAGCATAGGAGCCCTTCGAGACACAGGAGCCAGCATCACGTCTGTTAGGTACACGCTAGTCCCTGAGTCCATGATCATCCCCCACACCTCCTGCAGGGTGATAGCAGCCGATAATTCCGTCCGCACCTGTAGGATAGCACAGGTCCCGTTTGAGTGGGAGGGAGTCTCGGGCGATCTGCGGGTAGCGGTCCGCACGGACATGCCTGTAGACTGCCTCCTGGGGAATGACTTAGAGAGTTCCCAGTGGAAAGAGGTAGAGAGAAAGACCCATTTAGCAATGTTAGGACTGCCCCAATAGGCCTGTGTGAGCACCCGGGCCATGACCGCCAGAATGTCCAACCCCGGGAACGAAGAGCCCGAGTTCCCCAGTTCTGCCCCTGATGTCCCGAGGGTGACGAGCACCCCACGGTCCTCGACCAGCCCCCCATCGAAGAAAACGCATCCGACGAAGGTCCCCTTGGACCCGCTGTCGAACCAGTCCCGACCCTAGCCGATCTCCCCGAGTTGGCCCAGTGGCGCCAAGAGGGAGGACCGTCCCGAGAGATGTTCTGCCAAGAGCAGACCTCCTGCCCTGCCCTAGAGGGGCTCCGGCGACAGGCCGCAGCCCAGGCCGCTGGAGACCAGTCCGGCTCCCATTACCTTTACTGGGAAAACGGCCTACTGTACAGTGAACAGAAGACCGCTGAACTAGGGTCAGCCCGCGTGCTGGTGGTACCCCTACATTTCCACGGACTCCTCCTCAACCTGGCCCACGATGTGCCCCTGGCAGGACATCTGGGCCAAGATAAGACCTTCCAACGACTAGTGACCCATTTCTACTGGCCCCAAATGCGGGCCGATGTGGAACACCACTGTAAGTCCTGCCCCACGTGTCAGGCTAGCGGCAAAAGCGGAGGCAAGCGTAAGGCTTCCCTCCAGCCCTTTCCCGTTGTCAGTACCCCCTTTGAGAGGGTGGGAATCGACATCGTCGGACCTCTGGACCCCCGGACCTCCTTAGGCCACCGGTTCATTCCGGTTCTGGTCGATCACGCCACCCGATACCCCGAAGCCATCCCCCTCCGGACCGTGACGGCCCCGGTCGTGGGCCGGGCCCTCATGGGGATCTTCTCCCGGGTGGGATTCCCCCGGGAAGTGGTAAGCGACTGAGGCACAAACTTTATCTCCCGGTACATGAAGTCCCTCTGGCAACAGTGTGGGGTGTCATACCGGTTCACCCCCCCCTACCATCCTCAGGGTAATGGCCTGGTTGAGCGGTTCAACCGCACCCTGAAAGGGATGATCATGGTGTAGGAAGGTGGATACCCGACTATGGTTGCCCCCAACTTTTTGCCTGGTGTTTTGCTGGTTTTCCGACTTAGTTGACCTGGGACCCTGCTATTCAGGGCCCCAGGCCTACTGCTCTCTCTGTAAAATGGATTCCATGTACCTTAGGTACATATCTAATTGGTACTGGGCCACCTTATCAGACCCTGTAACTCAGGGCATAGGTGTACCCAGGGCCTACCAGGGGCTGCAGCATGTATTAGGCCACCCCTGGCTGGCCATCTAAATCTGACACAACTGCCTGCACGACAGCTGGGGCAAGGTGGTGTACTCACCCTTTGCTTTAGATATAGTATACCTATATCTAACCCTAAAATGGACACCCGTATTCCTATCAGTCACTCCTATGGCAGGCCTTGACAATCCTGAAGGCAGAGTGCTTGGAATCGTGTGAGATGGTGCTCTGGCATGAGCTGAGCCCGTTTGCAGCTTGCGGAACCAAGGCCTAATAGCTGTTCCATGATAACGCGTACCATATACTCTTAAGTGCATTATAATCCTCGGGGTTATATGCTAACTCTGGTATCGCTTTATCAAAACATGTCGAGTAAGGTGTCATACGAATTGGAATACTAACCCCTCGCCAATTCTGGCGACGGGGTTAGCATTCCACCCTTCTAGAGGGACACGACATGTATGCAACTGTGAACCCCCGTTAAAGTTAACTCAAGCCTCAGCATCACAAAATGGATGCTGCCACAACAGACACAAGTCTGACCTCCTGCTGCTGGGAGTCCTTCCAGCGAGGGAGGCTTGGACAAAGGGTTTCCTGTCGGGGCGGTGCTAGCACCATCCCAGACAGGGTTTTGTGTATCCTGGGTAGGCAGGGCTTTAGAGGAAGGTGACTGCAAGTGGCACCCCGGTGCTCACTATGCATAGGCCGGCTAGAACCAGTTCCAGGGGCACACCAGCCCCTGACCTGGGGAAAGTCCGGCATGGGAGAGGGGTGTAACCACTCCCTTCCTGGTCCCACCCATGGGCAGGACCTAGTCGCGTGCCAGCCCCTTTTACTAGTATAAAGATAGGAGCGGGCCCCCTTCCAAATTAGATCATCTTTGAATCCTGAAACTACTTTCTGCGAAAGGAACTCAAGACTTCTTCTCAAGATTCTACCTACATCGTCAGCTCAGCTGAGATCCGTGGGTTTGACGAGACCTCGAGGGACCGGCCATCTTCAGAACTGCACGACGCTTATCCAGCACGACCGCCGAGGGATCCTCGAGTGAGTGCTTTGGGGTTCGAGAAGCCCTGACCCTGAGCAGCTCCAGCACCGAAGTCCAGCCCCCCAGCATCCACCAGATCTGCGTGGGGCCCTTCTGCTCTTTGCTGCTCACCGCGTTATCCGGCTACTTGCCTGCTGGCTTGTGGCCCTCTTGAAAACGCTCCTCGACGACACCACCGCTGGTCTGGTTGCTCCAGACTGGCCCTTGCTCCCCTCCAACAGAGGAGCACCCCGGACCCTCCTGGTCCACTCCAACTGGTATATGCCAGCGGGTTGTTGGGAGGGTTTTACAGAGGGCACCCTTTCACAGGGACCTCCCGATTTGGATACTGGGCCCCTTCATAGACATGGGGCGATGCATGTCCTTTCAATCTTGGAGGGAGGTTGGGTGTGAGGTTCTTGCCTACCTTTTTCCCAACGAGACCTTCATCACATACGAGCAGGCGGAACAGAACTTTGGCCTTGGACGGGGCCAATTGCTACACTACCGGGGAATCCAGGATGCGGTGAAAATAGCTGGCCCCAGTACCCGGATATTCCACCACTGACTCACACTTTGAATTTCCTTCTCTCATGCGGTACAGGCCGCAAATTGATTACTCTCTTGTACAAGGCTAGAAATAGGATTCCACCCCTCCGGTACCGCCATCTCAGGCCGCATTGGAGAAGGATCTCGCTACCCAGCTGGAGGAGAAACAATGGGCTCGCATAGGCTCCCTCACATGCACAGTTTCATGCAACGCCAGGTTTAAGTTGACGCACTTCAACCTCCTACACCGCACTTATTTAACCCCGGTATCCCTGAAACACATCTCTGGTGATAGGGAAGATAAATGCCCTAGAAGTGCAGAGGAGAAAGCAGACGTTTTGCACTTGGCATGAGATTGTCCAATGGTCAGACAGTTTGGGTGGAGGTGATGCGAAGGCTTGTTGCAGCCACAGGCCTTCGAATGACACCAGAACCCTTGCATTGTTTGCTTGCACTAGTCTGGAAGCCCGAGAAAGAGAAACTCCCCTACAAGCTTCTACAATTAATGCTCGTGCTTACTAGGCGCAGGGTAGCTATAACTTGGATGGGGCAGAGGGCCCCAGAAGTCCCCTTCTGGCTCAAAGAGGTCGGTGAATGGTCCCTGGCCAAAGAGGCCCACATGAAGCTCACCCGCAGGGACGAGAAGTTGCAAGATGACATGCTAGCTTGGCGAGACGTGTACCTGTGGGTTGGCGGAGGGGGAACCCTCCTCGCAGGATACCTCCGGCAAAGGGGAGAGTGGATTAGGTATAGCCGGTAGGTCTAGCCCTGGTTGGGAACGAGAGTCTCGACCCCAGTAATGTCCGCATTGGAACTCCGTGCCATGTTCAATTCCTTCCTCACTGTAAGAGTTACTTACCTCCGGTAACGATGTATCTGGTCGAGACAATTCTAGCCGCAGATTCCTTCCCGTAGAATTATCCCCAGGCGTGAGACTGGATCCAGAAAACTTTTTTGCCACAGCATCCCTGCGCTCCGGGGGACGGCATCATCAACTACGCCCAAGCGTCGTCCGCGTACGTGACATCATCGAGGTCACATAAGTCCCACCCCAGTGCATCTACGTCCGTTTTCTTCTGAGATTTTTTCTGCGCCACAATGCAGAGCCAGCAGAGAAACTGTGGAAGCATGGGAACAGTGTGCGAAAAGGAAAAAAGATAAAGGGATGGTGATGAACCCCATAAGGAGCAGCGTCAACACAGCAGTAACCAAAGGCAGGGAAAGGAGTAAGAACAGAGCACAGCCCTGAGCAGCCACCCTGCCAGTCATGAAAACAGTACCCCCCTTGAGACAAGGAACACATGCCAGAGGTCATGACAACATTTAGCAGGACTACAACCCCAACCAAGACCCAGGAAAGGAAACCAGTTCCAAGACAAACCGGGAACGACAGACCTCCAAGGCAACCCCAACACAGAGCGCGACACACACCAACCCCACCACCCCCCCCAAGGGAGTCAGGGCAGGGCCAAAATGCCAAAGCCCAGAGGGTAGCATAGGAAACAAGACCTTCAGAAACAAGAGGGAGGGAAAGGGCGGACAAAGGAAGGCCAGCCTCAATCCTGGAGCAACCAGAGCAGAGGAGCCCAGTAGTGCCTATAGATCTAACCTCAACAGTGTCAAAGAAGAGGAAGGAACAAAAAGCAAGTCAAGAGCGAAAGAATGCACGCATTCACCAAGCCATCCGCCGGGAGGCGGGTGCAGAAGGGCAAGCCAAAAGGTCCTCGCAGAACGGGGAGGAAGGGCGGGCTTGAAGGAATCTGCGGCTAGAATCGTCTCTACCAGGTTTATCGTCATTGAGGTAAGTAACTCGTACATCTGATAGAGACTACTAGCCGCAGATTCCTTCCCATAGAATAGATACCCTACCGATACCATGGGGATGGAGGGCCTGCGGAAGGACCCCACCAGCCTGGACATTACAGAGAGGCCCACAGGGGACTAGTCCAAGGAACAGGGTGAAGAGTCCCAGGCAGGAGGGGGGCGAAAGGGGGGGATGGACGCCACAAGCAGAACACCACCGACCCCAAAAGTGATGTAGGAAGGAGAAAGGATGTGAAAAAGCCCGTTCACTCACAACAGAGGAAGCAAGGGCAGGGAGACCGAAGCACCCCACGTCCCTACAAGGCAACAGAGCTTCTATAAAATGCCAGGACAAGGAAGAAGAAAGCCTAGAGGGCCCAAGGAAACGAGGGAAAAGAAGGCTAGCCCACCATAGACGGAAGGTAACAGACTAGCAGCAGTAATAAACATCCAGAAGCAGGAAGAACAGCCCGGAGCCCAGGAAGATCAGGCAGGCAAAGTCTGGCAAAGGGAGAAACACAGAATCATCCCAGCCTCCAGGACAGGAGCAGGAAAGAGAGGACACACTACTACGAGGTGTCCGCGCACACAACCCAAAGAAGCATCAGCAACATACAATCTCTAAGGAGAGCAGGGGCCCGAAGGCGACCAGAACTCCCAAGCAAAGAGTAGGCTACATAACAGCTACCACTACCCCATATGGGCTAAGTTAACTCCCAAGACATGGGAACACTCTTTGGAAGAAATATCCGCAGTACAGTGGAAAACGAAAGAACCACGGGGGAAAAAGAAAAACCAGCGGAAGGCTCATCAATCAGCCCAAGAGGAAAACAGAAGGCCTAATCTCAGGGCCAAGTCTATGCAGAAAACTCTAGCAAAACACACAGTCAACAAAGGGCTGTCCAGCAGCCAACAACGCCACAGTCCCAGCAAGGAGGACTCAAGTGGCCATAAAACGCACCACAGCAATGGCAAGCGGCCCAGAAGAAGGTCCAGACCTGATCAACTCAGCAGTCACTGAGTAGGGGGAAGGAGTAGGAGGAGGACGACTGAGCCCTGCCAAGAACCTTTGGATGGCGGACTATGCCGGGGCATGAAATAACAGGGTGCCATTGAATGGAAGATCAATCAGCCGCTCCCTAACATTTTCAGGGAACACACCATCCCGAAGCCAAGCATGGCGGCAGAGGGTGACTGAGAAAGCCATGGCCCGGCCTAGTACCTCCGAGATGTCCAGAGCAGAGCGAAGAATAAACGCAGCTTGCTCCAGGCCATCCAGCGCATGGTGCCGTAAGTCCACCTAAACAGTCTCTTGTGACACGGCGGATCCCAAGGACTCAGCCGAGTACCACAAACAAGAGGTGGCCCTAGCTAACACACATAAGGTGTTAAGGGTCCGCAGGGCAGCACTGGTCAAGGCGCCCCCAAGAGTCCAGCCAGCGGGCCTCCCGGGACTGTGGGGCAACATGGAGGGAAAAGCAGTCTGCAAAAGTGGACTGGAGGCAGAGGGGTGGCGGGAAAGACACGCCGGGTCACGCGGCGCCGGAGGGTGCAGAAGGTTTTGAGGCACCGGATCCCCTGAGGCGGGGCACCTCCAAGCCCCCTCCAGGGAAGACAGGAGCGAACCCTCAAAGGGAAGCAATCGCTCCCTCCCACCAGAGCCCAGGTGGAGAACCTCCAAAACATGGTCCGCCTGGAAATGAGCAACCAAGTCACCCATGTGCAGAATACCCACAGCCTTGAAACTGTGTGAGCTAAGGCCGAGCCCCGCCTCCGTAGGGCCCTGCGGTGGAGAAAGCAGCTCCTCTGTGGGCGACGGTTGTAAACTAAGGCGGCCGACCCCGATACTGAGCGGGACGGGCAAGGACCAGACATGGAAGTTAGAAGGAACCGAAGAGTGGGGGACCTGCTGCTCCTCCGGCGAACACCTTGGCCTCGGGTAAGGAGGGGAGCCACCCTTTCATGACGCTGGTGAAAAAACCACCAGGCCGGTGGCCTGTCTCCGGGGGGAATGACACCAGTAGGCACCCAACCTCCAGAGAAGAGGGAGCGTCCGAAGACGAATCCTTGACTAGACGCCTGTCTGGCGTCATAGAGTCCGCCGCTCGAGGCACGACATCACCACCATCCGTCGCCGAAGGAGACGCCGGATAGGGCTCGTCTAAGTCACACTGGAACGACGTTGACTCTACCTCCGATGAGACAGCCACCTGCGTGGAGAAACGAGAGGGACCAGGGGAGTGACACGAAGCCCTCTGTCAGCCTCAGCCCAGAATGTGATGGAGGTGGTCCCCCAAACCATGCGGTGCCGCCAGTTCAACCTCCGACTCGCCCTCCGACGAGGCAGCCGCCCGCGCGGAGGGACGCAAGGGGCTCGGAGGAGGACGAGGAGTCCCCGTCCAGCATCGACCCAGAGCGAAGGTTAAGGAGGGTCCACCGACCCCTGTGGCGCCGCCCGGTCCATTAGGTGCCGGTACCGTGTCAGCATCAGCTGAGCCGTGGACAAGGCTGCCGCCTATCCAGAGGGCGGAGCGGGCTCGGGGATGAGACCCAAGCCCTG
This sequence comes from Lissotriton vulgaris, assembly GCF_964263255.1. NCBI lineage: Eukaryota > Metazoa > Chordata > Amphibia > Caudata > Salamandridae > Lissotriton > Lissotriton vulgaris. The sequence goes on along the minus strand of NC_141689.1, from coordinate 906,630,511 downwards.
GCAACCTCCCACAACTCCAGCGGGATTTTGCATCGAGGCAGGAGCGCCGTGGACTGGAGGGACCCCAGAAGGGCCGTACCCAAACAGCACCACATCCACCAAGCCTGGAGCCTAGCCAGTCAGCGCCGGAGCCGGCACCGCGGAGGGCCCAGCGCAATGCAAGGGATCCGCCGACGCCCCAGGAGGGGAAGGAGGAGGAGACGCATGCGGTGGCCTGCAAAGCCTCCATCTGGACTCTACGCCGTTTCACCGGGAAACGTTGGGTAGGAGGACGACACGCGGGGCTGCATCACCCGCGGAGAGCCCGCGCCCCCGGCAGGCCGAAGCCCAGCCCCTGGGGACAAGCTACCACACTTACCCACCGAGGAGCGACGCTCTTGCGACATTGGAGAGGGATGAAGACGCCGACGACGGCCGCCTCTGAAAACAGTCTGCCGAGGCTGATCGAGAGGATGAAGCCAACCTTGAAAGATGCGCCAAGAGCAGTTTCATCCGGCGCTCCCGCCGAGACTTCGGCTTCAGCTGTTGTCACGCCTCACAATCGGTAGTGCCGTGGTCTTCCCCTAAACACCTCATTCAAATGAGGTGAGGGTCCGTCACCGACATAAGACGCCCACACAACGTGCAAGTCTTGAAGTCCGAAGGCATTTGCACACTGTTCCACCAAAATATATCACAAATGAGACAGAGACCGGATCCGCGTTGCAAACGGAAAAGGAAAAAACGGACGTTGGTGCACCAGGGTGGGACTTATGTGACCTCGCTGACGTCACGTACGCGGACGACACTTGGGTGGAGTTGCGTGATGCCGTCCCCTGGCGCGCAGGGATGTTGTGCCAAAAAGTTTTCCGGATCCAGTCTCACGCCTGGGGTCAATTCCACGGGAAGGAATCTGCGGCTAGTAGTCTCTATCAGATATATTACTACAAATTATTTTTCTCTCCTCATTGTACCTTTCCCTCCCAGCTGCTGCCTTTTGTCCTACATGACACTCAACAATATGCCTACATATACCGATTTGATTTGTTTTTATTTGTAAAATGTAAACTGAAAAATAAAGTTTGAAAAATGTTTTAATCAATGGGTGTACATTTATTGTAGACCAACAACTGGAAAACTGCCTGAGCAAAGAAAACGGTAAGTCATATTTGTGTGTATGAGAGAAATCCAATCACATCATCAGATTTGTAGAGCGCACAGCTATAGTGTCCCAGCACTACTAGGATTGCTGAATTATCAGTGCGGATATGCTGTTACTTAAATGCTCTTTCGAATGATGGGTCTTGCCAGAGAGGATGACCCATTAATTGGACTTATTTATTAATTTCCCCAAAACACAAAACTACAGATGAGCATTAAATTGAAAAAAATCATACTCTTCTTAAAAACACCCTACCTCGGATAGCCAGAAGTAGAACGATGTAACCAGGTCAGTGACTTCTGGGAGAGAGAAACCTCCTGAGAGCGGTTTTAAAAATAATCAAAACGAAATAAACTACATTTCTTCAAACATTGTATTCTAGACAAAGTAATAAATGACATTTTGGAAAGCAGGTCATCCAATTAAATGCCTGTAAGGAGTCGTCTTTTTGGAAGCTTAGCATTTTAAATGTCCAGAAAACATTTCAGTAAATGACTTGTTGGGACGGAAATGACTACTGTATGGGGATTGTATAGCTGCCTTGGGTCACCCAACTGCGTGCGATATCTGGTGTTTTGACTTTTTGTGGACCAGCTCGCCCTTCATCCAGCGTGCACAGCCTGTGCCTGTCCTTGGATTCTGAGGTCCAGAGTGTGATTCCGAAACCTTGGAGAGCACACCAAACATGCCCTCTCCTCTAGCTGATATGGGATACCAGCCCTTGTTCCGGGTTGTCTACATTAAGTGGTGATGGCAGCATACCATTCTTATGATATGTCACGAAGCAGACTTTGCTCCCTCAATTCAAAAGAAGGGTGACCCCCACTGGCCTCACTCATGTAATTCCCTGGTGATCTTTTAGCAGGAGATTGCCGAGTAGCCCTTGCATTTGGATTATTTGTGGCAGAATGCAAGGGAGTCAACAATTCCTGTTCTATAGAGAGAGAAGCTTCTGTCCCATTTGTCTCTTCCAGAGTGCTACTTAAGGTAGGCTGATGATAGCCAGGTGCAGAGGTTTGACGTGCCATTGTGCTCATGTTGTGGTTACTCCTGCCCATAGCCTGCATCATCACTACATGCTGTGTGAGCAATTACCTTTCACAAAGACGCTCTGTGCTGCAGAAAAAGTATGATATATGAAAAGGATCTTCAGGTGGCACAGCCTGAAGCACAACCACATGACAACACATGAAGGTACTTGGCCAGGAGAGAGACAGATTAGTAGAAGGTACATAGTATGCAATGTGGGGCACTGGTACATCCATGGAAAAACGAAATAATTGTTGTATGCTAAATGTATCATATGGAAGAGGAGGGATTGCTATCTTGCAGTGGTAAATCGAGAAGTCTGCACCAATAATTGTGTATCGGGGAATATGCGACATTGTTGTTCTGGTTATGTCCACCCGGATTGCTTTGCCACAACTTTGAAAACAGTTGCACCACTAAACTCTACACAGTGTTACCATTAACCTCATAGCTGCTATTAAACATTCCTCCTCAGTGCTGCGCTGTCCATTGGAACTAGTGCTGAATGGACGTCCAATGGTCGTGCGCAGCACTGGGGAGGTAGTGCTGCCGTCGGCCAATGCACCGAGGCAGCACTTAAGGGGTTAAAGAGGACTGATTCCAACTTTTTCAAAGAAATTGGTGTCATTTAGCCACTATGCTGTGCTGACTGCTACCATCTAGGTCCTGATGATGACCGGGTTATAAATTGTGTGTTGTCGAAACGTCTACTTTTACTAGTGGATTGATGTTGATTATATACTTTTTACCAAATGAACTCTAGTTTTGAGTCTTGTATTTATAATTTTCCTTAACTTCAGTTTCTAGACTGTCTATATTGCTAGTATATATCGTAAATAAGCACCTCTGCACTTTATTCATATATTTCACTTTGCACGGTTCCGTTTTTTGCAGCACCTACAACATTAATGTTCTACTAAGATTTTGCTATATTGATTCATAATATGATTAATAAATTGTATTTACATACTGTACCAATATTAATTAGTATACGGTTCTCACTGGCCTAGGCAGGATAGCCCTTCTCTCTCCAAGTGGAGCAGGAACCAAACAGATTGAGTCAACGTAATCAGTGCCGTGCAGGTGCTCCCAACACGATTCAGCAACTATTTGTTCCCCCACCTCCCACTCCCCATCCCTGCTGCTCCCTCAATACCCAACTGTATTCTTGTTTTAGTTTGGCGTTTGCAGCACCCTCCCCCATTGCTTACTCTTCACTTGCACTTCTGTTGCTCATCTAAGCTTCTCAGTCCCTAAAGAAAAAGCTTTAATTTTTGTGGAGGGCCAGTCAGCTGCCATTTGCTTCCATGCTGCTCCACAGTCCAAAAAACATTTTCGCCTGCCTTTGTTGTCCCTCGGCACCCGCCATCCCCCACTCCCTGTTGCTTCATTCTCACCATCCAATGCTTCCCCACATTCACAGTCCTTTAAATTTGCTATTGGGCTGATCCACACGGCAAAAATAATCACTTTTGCAACAATAAAATTATTTCTTATGTCTAGGATCAACGACAGTACATGAAAAGAAATGTAAAATAGTGTCATTTCTTAGGTGGTTGCATGCACAGTGACGAATATCCACCCATGCCACCAGCAATAATGGAGTCATTGTGCCTTTCTTCTTTTTTTTCTCTGCAAAAAGCTTTGACAAAGCCAGTAGGTCATCAAGGCGAGACCCTTTGGCTTTTCCAATTCTCTTTCAATAACAGCTATAAATTAAGCAACCCTCTTTTTTCGCATTCAGCTTCAGGTCAGGGCCATATTATGGGATATATAATTAACAGCCTTTATTGCCCACAGATCTGAGCAATCACATTTATTCTTTATCCACAAGCCAAGCATTCCGTGGATTCCACATCTCTGTGCTACTCCTCTCTCATTCGGTCCCCAGTATTTAAAACGAAATAACAGAAGGCAAATCACATTTTATTCCATTCAACCAGCCATCTTGTTAGGTTGAACCTACACAGCGTACGTTCTCTCTGTGAGACTATTGTTTACATACAGTGAAATTACAGCTTGCGCGATAGCTAATCATTCGTTAGCTTCAGCGTTGCTCTCACTTGCTTCGCTCCAGTTGGTCATGCATGAGGGAGTCATGTCCTCTTCTTGTGTTTGGTCCTCCCCTGCTCCCCTGGAGGAGAGACCAAGTACTTGTATCTATCTACTTCTCCCATTTTTAGAGCAACTTTTTTGGTTTGTGTTCAAGCACTCCATATGAATGCTTGTGTTTTCAGTCCATCTCCCATATCCCCATCCATGTAGCTTCTATTTCCTCTCACCCATTCCCCTTCTATGTCGCTTTTTTCCCCTCCCAACCCCGGGCCCTGAACTCTGTCATAGCACTCTACATCACTGAACTCTGCTCTGCACTGTACACCACTCTGCTCTTCTCTGAACCACTCTACTCAACGCCACTCTACTCTACTCAGCCCCACTCTTCTCTAGAGCACTCTAAGCTGCTGCAGTCTAAGCTATTCTACTTTGCACCACTGCACTTTACACCACTCTACGCCACTTCACTCAATGCCACTCTACGCCACTGTATCCTACGCCACTGCACCCTACACACCTCCACGCCACTTCACCCAACTCAGTGCTGCTTTACCCTACGCCATGCCACTCTACTCTATGCCAAGCCACATTATGCCAATTGCCCTATGCCACTCCACTGTACACCAATCCAAGACGCTATACAACATGGCTAAAAGCCATTAGTAAAACCAATATGCCTCTCATAGGGGGAAACATTGGTTTTGCCAGTGCTTGTTTTTAAGTTTAGGCCTCATATAGAAATGGTATTCTTGGAAGGTAGGTATTCGTTCCAATCATTTCAGCGGCACACTACAGATGGATGTTTCGAGCGTATTGTACTGTATTTATTTTTAGTAACTTAAAATAATCTTACCCTATGCAAAGTGACAGTGTATTGTTCCCATATGAGTTCTTCCATGCCCATAACCTGTTTTAGAAATGGAGAGAAAAACATCCATTAGTAAAAACAAATGTGATATGCTACAGTGCCTATGAAAACAATGCCTCCTAAATGTCACAAACAGATTGCAAGGGGAGACGGGGAGCAAGATCAAAATTAAATCTCATTCTTTAATTTACGGACATACAAATATGACTTTTCCCATCTGTGCATGGAAACACCACATTAACATGTTTCCAAGTAACAGCAAGTGTGTAATTAAGTTTAGCAGGAAGTGCAAATTTTACACGTGGCAAGGTTGTGTCAATACCATGCTTGGGACCAAACACTCAAATATAGCAAGGCAGACAGTGAACAGGGACATGCCAGGAGTTACCTATTTTTTTTTTAAACAAATGTTATTCGTCAAGTTGCACATAAATTGCAGAGCTCTGCACCCCAGAGAAGCCTGCATAATCAAACTATACAGATATGATGACTGACTTTTTCCAATAACGTCCAAACGTAAAGAAGCAACACTAAAAATAATACTCCAACTCCCACCCACCCCCCTGATCGCACAAGACCCACATACTCATGTCCACAGCCTGTAAATCTGGCAGGGTGGCCTCCGCCCCCCACCCCGCCCCTCCCCACCCCGACCCCAACGTCGGAATACAAGGAAAAGCTTTGGATTGGATCATCTCGTTCCTCGCCGGTAGAACCCAGAGAGTCCGCCTCCCCCCTTTCAAATCAGAGGCCACCAAAGTCATCTGTGGTCTACCACAAGGATCTTCACTCAGCCCCACCCTCTTCAACGTATACATGAGTCCCCTCGCATCCATCGCGCGCCAACACAACCTCAACATCAACATCATCGCCTACGCAGATGACACCCAGCTGATCCTCTCCCTTACCAAAGACCCAAACACCGCCAAAACCAATCTACACGAAGGAATGAAAGAAGTAGCCGAATGGATGAAGAACAGCCGTTTAAAACTAAACTCGGACAAAACGGAAGTCCTCATCTTAGGATCATACCCCTCTGCTTGGGACGACTCATGGTGGCCACCGGCCCTGGGCACAGCACCCATACCTACAGATCACGCATGTAACCTGGGCTTCATCCTAGACTCCTCCCTCTCGATGACCAGACAAATCAACGCCGTCTCATCTTCATGCTTTAACATCCTACGCACGCTCAAAAAAATCTTCCGCTGGATCTCCACTGAAACAAGAAAGACAGTCACCCACGCACTGGTCACCAGCCGACTGGATTATGGAAATACCCTTTACGCCGGAACCACAGCCAAACTACAGAAAAAACTCCAACGCATCCAAAACGCCTCAGCCAGACTCATACTGGACATCCCCCGTCATGCTCACATTTCCGGTCACCTGAAGGACCTCCACTGGCTCCCCGTCAACAAGAGAATAACGTTCCGTCTCCTCACCCACGCACGCACACAAGGCCCTCTATGACCTAGGACCCGAATGCCTCAACACACGACTTGTGAATATATAGCTATAACCGGTCACTATGTATATTTGTGAATATATAGCTAGAACACTGTAAACGCCCACACCTTTTCATCGAGTTGTTACCCACAAATCCGCACGTAGGCATACTTCAAGTTCTGCACTTGTAGATTACACCTATTCTAGACTGCATCCGGGTCGTGTGTGCATAGTTAGCTCACGAATGTTCACATCATTTGGTTAAAGAGATGAATGGTTGCAAAGTAAACCCCCAATCTTTGCTTTTCGACATACCATTCCTCCTCTCGTCCTTGGTATAGTCTCTGGTGGATTACAATCATTCAAGGAACGCAATAAAAAGTCAAATGTCCAGCAAGGAGTGCATGGTTAGTCATAACAGGACAGACTGAACATACTTCCAGATGAAGAAAAATTCGATGCCACTTCGTGCTGTACTTTTCAAGGATCTCATACTATCTCTTTGAGGTTTCTCAATGTTTTAATTAAAAAATGTAGTTTGCCTCCTTGGCATTTGATATATGACAGAAAAGTGGGACTGGCAGGGTAAGATGAAGGCCACACCCAAGCACGGTTGCATAACAAAAGCTGAGGTGCAATCTTTCCTAACTAGGCCAGCCATGATGACTTTTCTTAAAAACTTTGTCGCTGTAAACTAGAACTGGAAAAGCTAATTGATCTAGGTTTAATGTGCTAACCAGGCAAGCCCATTAAAGCCAGACCAGAAATAAAAGGCAGAATTAAATTATTGAAGTCGCTCCAGTTGTAAAGTAGTTCCTCATGCCGTTCAACACAAACACTAGAGAGGAGGCAGAAGGATACACTCAAACTGCCCACAGCACTAAGTGAGAGATTAATACACCCCTGGGATGAACCAAGAGATGATTTCCGAAGTCACAAGCACATGGATGGGAGAGGCAGGCCCAAAGCCTCCTCAATTTCTGATGTAAATAGGTCTGCTTGAAAGCTGTGCTTTTAAAATGCGAGCCTAAAATTCTACTGGTGAACCGTGTAGCTCCTACCAACCCTATACACACACAAACTCATTGATTTGGACCACCCACTGCCACACCCTCAGTAACATTGGGCTAAAAAAATCTGGGGAGTTTGTGGGGATAATTGCTATAGATAGAAGACTGGTATAAAAAGGTAAACAGCACACAGGGACACACATCCTGAGAGGGGGTGGCAGATACCTACAGAGAAAGTAAAAGGAGTCTGGGTGAGCTACACTAAAAAGTTGAAAGAATTACACTGCACCTGCTTTGCTTGGGTGCTCAGTCAGGCTCATGTGGCTGCTGTCAGGTACATAAATAAACAGTTAGAATCTACTCCTTGGAATTGAGGGTGTCTCCTCCGCAGTGGGGAACACCTTTATGTTTTTAGGTCCCCTCACACACCAACAGGTCCCTTGGTGTCATGCTTCATCATCGGGGTCATCGTACCCCTCTACGGGGTACGGCGTGCTGCGACCTACGAAGACACGGGAGCACTTGTTAACACTATGTGTGGTGTTGGTGAGGGGTTTATTTAAATAAGTAAGAGTGTATTGTGGGGTTTGGGAAATAGTGAAAGTTAAAAAGAACCTGGCTCGTGGGGTGACAAAAAATTATTTAATAAGCCCCCGGGCTGGTGCGGTTAAAAAAAAAAAAGAGGATGGGAGGTCTCTATGCTGACAATGTGCGTTACCTCCTTTTTGTGTGCGTCGACATGTTTGGGTGCCAGAAGCACCTTCTTCAGGACAGGGTGCACAAATCCCCACCTTACTCACGTTTCTCTAACTGATACTAGAAATTTCTAATAAAAGTGAGGAAAAATCATTACAGTGCAGGTTATATACCTAGCAAGAAAAGTACGTTGTCTATTGATCACTAACTAACTAGCACGATTTCTACGAGGAAATACCTCCCGATCGATCCCTTCATGGCTCCGGTGATAAGGGATCGATCGGGAGATATTTCCTCGTAGAAATCGTGCTAGTTAGCACACCAGATCCTGACGTACTGGCTCATGAGGTTTATCTACAACTCCAAAACAGTTGATCAATAGACGACGTTCTTTTCTTGCTAGGTACATAACCTGCACTGTAATGATTTTTCCTCACTTTTATTAGAAATTTCTAGTATCAGTTAGAGAAACGTGAGTAAGGTGGGGATTTGTGCACCCCGTCCTGAAGAAGGTGCTTCTGGCACCGAAACATGTCGATGCACACAAAAAGGAGGTAACGCACATTGTCAGCGTAGAGACCTCCCATCCTCTTTTTTAACAGCACCAGCCCAGGGGCTTATTGAATAATTTTTAGTCACCCCACGAGCCAGGTTCTTTTTAACTTTCACTATTTCCCAAACCCCACAATACACTCACACTTATTTAAATAAACCCCTCACCAACACCACACATAGTCTTAACAAGTGCTCCCGCGTCTTCGTAGGTCGTAGCACTCCGTACCCCGTAGAGGGGTACGATGCCCCCGATGATGAAGCATGAAACCAAAGGGGCCTGTTGGTGTGTGAGGGGACCTAAAAACATAAAGGTGTTCCCCACTGCGGAGGAGACACCCTCAATTCCAAGGAGTGGATTCTAACTGTTTATTTATGTATGCCCAGGGAGAATGAATCCATTCTGATCTCTCTCTCTCTCCCCCCTTTGTTTGTTAATTGCTGTCAGGTACAGACTGCTTGTGCTTGGGTAGACATCTTCTATCTACAGCAACGATGGAGGTAGCTCTTCAGGGATTGAAGAGCAGTAAGCAGCCACAGAAACTCTGACCAGAGGCGGATCCTGGAGAGTTCTCTGCCCCGGTCAGCTCTAACAGAAGGGAAATGTAAGGAGCCTTTCGGCCACCACCACAGGCACAGAAGGGATCCTTGTGTGTATTATAAAAGAGTGGAGTCTTCATTAAATGCTGCAAATTCTGCATTCAGCTTAGGAACAACGTGGAACAATTCTAGGTTACAACAGGTTATACGTGTAGGCAATATTAGACTGTCATTAAGGCAACGCCGGCACTAGGGGTGTTACATTAGGACTACAAGCAACACGGGTGACTCCTCTGCCAAACACAACATCAGATGACACACGTCTATGCTGGACATGTGCAATGCTAATTCTCTTGGGTATAACTTTTCAGCTACAGATTGCCACCAGAGATCAATAATGCCCATGGTGGTAGGTACCAGTTTCGGAGTGAGAGAATATAGGTGGGGGAATTAAAGAAGTAGATACCAAAAAAGTGGCCCATGTTTGCAAATTGGTGCAGTTTTGATCTTGTTAAGACACACTGCTTAAGTGTTTTGCAAGGTATGGAGGACTGCATGGATGTGATCTTGCCACAGGCAATGTTTGTTTCAAAAGGATTAAAATCAACAGTAAAATCCGGCCCAGCAGATCATTATACTGGCCCACAAACAGCCAAAATACGTCCCACAGACTGAACTGTCAGACAAGCAGTCAGGCACCCCATGATTGCCCTGTAAAGCAATCTGATCCCGGTAGGTACATGGACACCTTATTCCTGACCTCCAATTTCAGCTACAGTTAACCTGGTCGTACAGTCTCATGCATTTTCGCAGAGAGTACAGGGAACAGCATCTCCTGAGAACCTTACCACCTGCGCACAGTGGCATTTTCTGGACAAACACTAGCAGGGAATATTGTACTTCCTCCCATGGCCCGTCTTATCTTTTGTCTCAATCTTCATGACTCTTACCAGCACCCTTCATGTGAATTCTACTGTTTAAACGGGTTGCTGCTAATGATGCAGAAATGCTCTAACACTTGAGACACAATTCAACACATAAAGCTGTTGGCATTCATTCTCCTTTTGATATTACCAAGGCAAACGTGCAGAGCAAACCAACCGCTATTGCACCGGACTTAATTTAACTACATAAGAAGTTATGCCCACTTGGTATTTATTTTACAGCTCCTACAAGATATTTTACTATTGGTATGTTATACTGTAGGACTGTCACAGCTAAAATTTGCTATTTGGGTTCTTTTCATTACTTCACAGAATGAGGCCTTCACTGTGATAAGACAGTGATTGCTCCTTTTCGATATGGCAAACTAGCATTGCGACTCATTGGTTTGACAAAAAATACATTTTGAATTCCAGTTCAGCTTTTGTTCTCAGCACGAGGTGTTAACACCTCGGCAGATATTTTAGGATACCTAAAGGCCATACATGCTTCAGTCATCATAGATCTGATGGATTCTGAATTTGAAGATTAGTTTTAGAAAGGCTTTGCTAAGCCATCCAAGGAATTTGCTGACTTTTTCACCAACACATTAAGACTTTCTGTAGAGGTGCATCAAATAATTTTGGATGAGTGGTAACACAGGCGACATCGCTGTGAATTTACTGCTGTGTTAACTCTTTTTGCTTCTTCTGAAATAACATGGTACCTTTCACTACAATACTGCAGGCTGGTGGTAGGCCGCAAGTTTGGGAAAGCCATCCCTCACGAAACACTGCAGTTGTGGTCATTCCCCTCCAGCGGTGCATTAACACATTTTTGAGTGGGGGTTCTGGTCTCTGGTGACACCACTCAAATAGCATAGGAGTTAGCATGGCACACTAAACAGGTGATTGAAGTGGCGCACTTAACCCTGTCCAGGATCCTTAGATAGAGGTATACTTGGATAAGTGAGGTCAAATGGTTCAGATCTTAGACCATTTTTCTAAATACATGGATTATAATGTTATAGGTTATAAAGACTGTTCTGCAAGGAAGCACATTATTGTATACAATACACCAATTTTTTCAGTGCCCCTTAAGTAATAATGCACCGGATCTTCAAAAATATAGATATATCTGCGCTGTGTTAAAGCCTAGATACACAATAACACAATGTTCACCAGGAAAAACGATTTGAAAAAGAAACATTGTGCAACTAAGGTATTACAAACACCATAAGAACATTATGCCTACATACGCTCATTAAAATGCAGTGCCAAAGAAAAACCCATCCTTCAAAATTTCGTATCACTGACTATTGTGACTTACAAAAAATTAATGATCAAACCACATATAAAAAGTGTCATCAACTAGTAACACAGATCACGTCATTATTCTTGACAAAACACGTGTAGTGTTATAACGAAGACTGAAACATTCCTTAGGCTTGTCAAGCTACTATTGCTAGAAGTCTGCCTGTTCATCTTTTCTATGCAGGGTTATGCATCTTTGCCAGCATCGGACAGGATGACTGTTCTTTTCTGTAAAGCATCAGCGGCTGAGGATTAACATACAGTCTTATATCATGCAAGACGTATGTTTCTAAATTCAAATCATTCCTCCTTGGTACATGTAGGGAAGTGGGCTAGAATTAACTTTCTCTGTATATTTAAAATCCTAAACGTGCAGCAGCCCTAAAACACCTTAGTCTATGAACTTGAATGAACTCGCTCTGGTGTATGTCAGTCACTGTGCTTGAAATAACTCATTCGGGTTCATGCAGATCTAGGAGCCTGAAGAAACCATCTTTAGTACACTTATACAGTTTCAGGGAAATTTCCCACTAAAAGTAATGTTTACCCCTGCAGACCTGGAACAAGCGATTTGCCAGAGCGCTAGTTTAAAGGCCCCGGGACCTGATGGAGTCCCCATTGATTTGTTTAAAGGGAACGTAGATCTTTGGGCCCCCTTACTAGCAAATGTACTGAATGCTTACACTAAATTAGGTTTTCCCAATACATGGAATGAAGCAATAGTCATCCCAATATTTAAAAAAGGGGACAGACAAGACCCAAAATGTTACCGCCCCATCTCCCTGTTAGACAATCTAATGAAAGTAGCAGGCAGGGTGTTGCTAACCAAATTACAAACCTGGTCCAAGAGCAATGGGATACTTTCAAAATTCCAATATGGTTTTAAGTCGGGTTTGGGAACCATAGAGCAGGGTCTAAACCTGTCCCTCATAATGAATAAATACATTGGATCAAAAAAAGGGAACCTGTTCCTAACATTCGTTGACTTAACCTCGGCGTTTGATTGTTTGGATCATGGAATGCTGTGGAAAACCCTGACCACAATGGGGATAGATAAAAACATCTTAAGTTTTATCCAGGAGTTGTATAGAGATGCAGGTGCCACGGTGAGATTTGGCAAAATGGCGAGCAAACCAGAAAATTTCCAATAGCAAAGGGTGTTCGCCAAGGCTGCATACTTGCGCCATTTTTATTCAACCTGTATATCAACGAGGTAGCAGCTTTCTTGAATGATCTGGAGGTGGACTACCCCAAGATAAATGGTCTCGCAGTCCCACTATTGTTATACGCTGATGATGCGGTGATCATGGCCCGCACTCAGCGGGGACTCCAAAAGGCACTAATGGGCTTTGCAACCTTCATGAGCTCTAGAGGCCTAAAAATAAACGTGGGGAAAACTTTCACGATGTCATGTACCACCAGAAAAAAAGCTCCTGACTGCAAAACCTTTGTTAACGATTCAAAGATAGCAATATCTAAAACCTTTTCTTATTTGGGTATTATTTTTAACAATAGGGGGACATGGTCTACAGCGATCACCTCCCGGAATTTGGTCTTTGCCCGCTCAATAGGGGCGGTCAAGCAATTTGCTAAAAAACTCGGCGGGAAACCGGTAGACACACTACTTAAGATTTATGCAGCAAAATGCGTGTCTACAGCTGTCTATGGGGCGGGGATCTGGGGACTTGCAGATAGCTCTGAAATCCAAAGGGTGGAGAATGCTTTCCTGAGGTATCTTTTAGGAGTCCCGCGTTCCACATCTACTACCATATGCCACAATGAACTTGACAGATCCCATATTAGTGATCTGATAAAGATAGCGCCAGTCATGTTGTGGCACAAGATTTGGACATGCGAGGACACGACCTTTAATAGGGAAGTAATTCATGATTGCCTGCAGCAAGCTAACGGCGCTAAACAGCCATGGCTGGCCTATGTTAAAAAATTTCTGAATTCCATCGGCCAACCAGAATGCTTTTCAAACCCAAACTCATGTGCCCAAATGTCAAAAAAAGTATTAAAAGAGACATGCCTTGGTCTACTGGAGGAGAGGAGATATTATCTAGATGGGAATAAGTCTACCATCATAGCCCATCGCCAGATCCTCCATGATCATGGCCTTCATCCTTATTTGGCGCCAAATTTTTCATGCTATCACAGAATGCTTTTAGCACGATTGAGGACGGATTCTTTTTTCAGGCTAATAACGTTCCCTGTTCCAAATGATTGGTCTGGGAAATTGATAAAATGTCCGTGTGATGGAGTAGCCACCCAGTCTAATATACATTGTATCCTTTTCTGCAAGTATTATCAGTGGGGGAGGAAAAAACACCTGTTGCCACTATTAAAGCTGTGGGGTCTGAGAAGTTGTAAAACTGCCCTCCATAGATTGTATTTGCTCCAAGATGAGCTCACTATTGTAGTGGTGATAAAATGTTTGTCGTTCATTATAAAATGTAGAGGAACCATGAGAAGCGATTAGAAGGCTGAGGGTTTGCAGGAGTATTATTCTGTGCCTAATAACACCACATAATACATAAATATGTTATATTTACCTCAACCGTTTTATCAATCCAATGAATTCATTTTTGTACCAAACGTTTTTATGAAAAGATCTTATGGCTTTTAAGACTAGATTAATTGATTGACAAGTGTAACGAAGAGGAATTTGTTGCAGTGATTTCTTTTTTAATACCAAAGTGTCTAATGTTGTGTTTTTGATTGTATTTTGTAGTGTTTGCTTATATGGTGTTTGCTAAATACCAAATAAAGCTATCTTTGAATTTGAATTAGTACACTTATTATACAAACCATAATGTATTTTTTTCTTTTGGAAGTATGACACTCATCTGTAAGTTACCTTCACTGGCACATACAGGGTTCGGAGCTTAAATGAACTTTTACCTACAGCCACACATTCATTTGCATTCATTCTTTCAATCTCAAATTCCCTCAGAGCTATTGCCACATCCTCCGAAACGAGCACATTCATTATAATAGTCTAAATGTTAACTCTTATACGGTCACATTCCTTCTAATTTATTTTCATGTACTTTCATGTTCCCATACCCAATTACAGAAATTTCCACTCACTCTCAAGCATTCCCTCTTAGTTGTTTCGACTTTTAGTCCTTCACTGTCCCAAGAATCTTATCTGTTCAGTATAATATACACGATTGGCATGTGTACAGTGTGCCACATACTATTACAAGTATTTAGTTTGGAGGTGGCCTTTCGAAACAGCAAGGCTTTCATCAGAGACTGGCACTTGACTCAACGTGTGAGGAATGTGCCATTTATAGTCAGAAAGGATATGTGCCCACCTTGTTAATCTTTCAACTTCTATGAGTTGCAGGTGAATGCTCTTGGTGTGTGATGGGTGAGAGCTTTACCAAACTGCTTATGCATACTCAGAAGTGTGTGCTTGAGAGAGAGAGAGAGAGAGAGAGAGAGAGAGAGAGAGAGAGAGAGAGAGAGAGAGAGAGAGAGAGAGAGAGAGAGAGAGAGAGAGAGAGATAAGAGTGAGTAAGAGTACATGATAAGAGTGAGTAAGAGTCTGTGATAAGAGTGAGTAAGAGTCTGTGATAAGCGTGAGAGAGTGTGAGAGAGTGTGAGCGACTGTATGCATGGACTCCTGAGGCGGAAGCCGGGAGTATAGAGTCTCTTTTTAAATATTTTAGCACTGTCAGAATATAGAATCACGCTATTTTTAGCTCTTGTAAAAAACTCGAAAATACCTGTGTGTTACTCCTAATATCGCTCCCTGTGACCGCATTGCGCCGCATCCTCCTGCAGAATTAATTGCTCTTTTGAAAGCCGATTTTCGGGCTCCCGGTCATCCCACATCCACCCCCCTCGAGGCGCAGACTTCGGGCGCCATCTTGGAGCAGGCAGTGGACAGCGCTCTAGTGGCTGGGCGATTTGGGCCCAGTCCCTATAAATTGAACGCCCCATGGCTCAGGGCCAGACACTATGCCCACTTCCCCCAAACTTCGGATCAAATACTCACGAGATGAACTCCTGCATCTTAGAACCAAAATCACCCCCCCTGAACTACTACCATCTCACCAGGTTGACCCTCCTTCGAAACACAATTGCCAGATACCGAAACAAATAAGCCTGGCCCTGCTTAATTGCAGATCTATACCCAAACATTGTATAGAAATCAATCTGCTAATTCAGGATACCAACATGGACATACTATTCCTCACGGAAACATGGCTGACCTCTAACTCTGAGGCAGACATTGTTAGTATGTTACCCCAGGGATTCCTAATACAGTTCCATAACAGAACTCAGGGAAAGGGAGGTGGGCTAGCCATAGTTTACAGGTACAAATTTACCTGCAGGATACAAGAGGGAGGAATTTCGGATTGTGAAAGCGTCTATTTTAGCCTACAAATTACGCCAAACAAATCCTTATTGGGTATTCTTATATACCGCCCCCCCGGAAGCCTAGGACAATTCGTAGGCTCACTGCTAGAAACCACAATCACCTCCTGTGCCGCGACACCTAATTTTATTCTATTAGGAGACCTGAATCTTCATTTCGATGATCTCTCCGATAAAATTGCAGGCGATCTTAAATCAGAGATGAATGCGTTTGGCCTCCTCCTTAAAAACTCTGAGGCTACACACGCGAAAGGACATCTTCTCGACCCGATTTTTTCCAACATCCCCAAAATAGAAATATCGCCCCCCCCTCCCATTACCTTGGTAGGACCACTTCCTCATCCCGTTCGCATGGCAAACCAATTTGGACTTCCCTCAGGCTCAGGTACTTTCTTGCACTCAGGAGAGAATATGGTCCAAACTCTCCTTTGAGAGCTGGACCCGGGAACTAGAAAGCACTGCCCTCTCGCTGATCCCGACCCTCTGAAAGCTGACGCGAATTTCACTAAGTGGCTGATTAATACCCTTGATTCGGTAGCACCCAAGAAAAATTTGAAGAAAAAAAGCAAAGTCTTTAAGTCTCCATGGTACTCCCAAGAACTTAGAGACTTAAGAAAAATTTGCAAGAACCTGGAGCGTAGATGGAGAAAAGACTGGGCCCCCCTCAAAAAGGAGAAATATAAAGCAGCTATGAGGACCTATAAATCAGCTCGGAAAACAGCCCAAGCTTCTTTCTTCGAAGAGAAAATTAGAACAGCCTCCAACTCGTCTCGAGAGATATACAAAATAGTAAAAGAGCTACTCAAAATACCCGACCCCCCGTTGGTGCAGGATACCTCGGACACCAGATGCAACCAATTAGCTGCTTTCTTCGAGAGCAAAATAAAAAACATCTTACAATCCCTCCCGCCAAAGACAGGTAGCTACGCCCTTGCGGATCCTACTGCCGCAAACACAGGCCCCACTCTGGACTCCTTTAACCAGATATCCAAAGAAGGCTTTCTAACTGCTCTGACTGCCATGAAAAGTGGATCCCCTAATGACCCGGCTCCCATGTACATCCTTCAGCATGTGGGACCTACCATCTCGCCTTTGGCCACAGACCTTATTAAAGCCTCAATTGACCAAGGAGTGGTTCCCCCCCTAGCTGGAAACAGGCAGTAGTAAAAGCACTACTGAAGAAAACAGGACTTGATCCCCATGACTTTGCAAACCTCCAACCAATTTCTCTCCTGCCAGGGCTTAGTAAGATCGCAGAGAAAACTGTAAACCAACAACTATCGACCTTAGAAACCAACAATCTGCTCCGCCCCTCTCAAACCGGGTTCTGCCCGGGTCAGGGAACTGAGACGGCCCTTTTAACAGTGGTCGAGGAAGCAAGGTGCATCTTGGATTCAGGAGGATCGGCTATGCTGATCCTCCTGGATCTAAGCGCTGCATTCGATACTATAGACCATAAGATCCTGGTCCAGTGCCTTCTCAACTTAGGGGTAAGAAGTACCGCACTGCGATGGCTCACATCCTTTCTGAAGGACAGAACCTTCCAGGTGTGTGAAGGGAATGCGCGCTGCAAGCCTTTCCCCCTCCAGTGTGGGGTACCTCAGGGCTCTTCATTGAGATCTACATTATTCAACATTTATATGGCCCCCCTGGAGGAGGTTGTCACTCCCTTTGGGATTAAAGTTGTCACATACGCTGATGACACCCAAATGGTCGTCTCACTCTCCCTGGAAAAGGACAACCTCAAAAAGCTGCATAACTGCCTCTCAGGAATCTATAATTGGATGTGGGACTCGCGACTCAAATTAAATGGCACAAAAACAGAGCTTATGCTTCTGGGCCAGCGAATGACATCCCTTCCCACCTCCATATAGCCCCTGTGTCTAGGGGATCTCCCGCAACCAAAGAAAGAAATCAAAAGCCTAGGGTTCTGGCTGGAGCAAGATCTCTCCCTGAAAACACAGGCCAAAAAGACGGCAGGCACCTGTGTGGGCCTACTTCGCTCAGCCCGGAAGATTCTCCCCCTTCTTCTGACACAATCCCGAAAGCTGCTCATTCAGGGTCTTATCTTATCTAGATTAGACTACAGTAACGCCCTTTTTATGGCCGCGCCAGAATCCACCATTAATATCCTTCAGCGCATCCAAAACGCAGCAGCTAGGCTGCTGACAGGCACCTCCCGGAGAACATCGGCTAAACCAGCACTCAGAGCTCTTCATTGGTTGCCTATCCGGGAAAGGATCAAATTTAAGGCTCTGTGCATCACTCACAGATCCCTTCAGGGCAAAGGGCACCCTATTCTTGGGAAAATGCTCCATCCCTACAAAACTACCAGGTCTCTCCGCTCATCCCAAGGTAACCTGGCCACTGTTCACAGAGTTAGGAAGGCACGCACTGGAGGGCGGCGTTTTTCGGTCACTGCTGCAACCTTGTGGAATTCCTTGCCAACTTGTCTTCGATTCGAACCGACCTACATGAAGTTTTGTAAACTCTTGAAGACACACCTCTTCCCACAAACGCTATAAGCTCACCCGTCATCTCCCTGAACTTCCCCTCAGACTTCCACAGCACTCTCAGCTCTGGGACGCTCCCGGGCAGCCATGCGCTTTATAAATCTTTTTTCATTTCATTTCATTCATTTCATTTCATTTCATGAGCGTGTTTGCGTTAGCTGATGGTAAAGAGGGCCGTTTGACACAATCCCCCACAAGCACTCTTTTCCAATTCATCTCATAATCTACCATTTAATTTCTTCTTATTTCACTGCTGGCCATGCCCCTGAACCAAGAAGGGGAATGTACTTGCTAAGAAGGCTTGTTAGTCAACTCCTATGAATTTAGGTTAAAAATATTAAAACTCCATCAGCATGAAGGTTACGTTTTTAGAGCAATGCCTTGAAGAGATGTATTGTCAGTAGTTCATGATAGGCCTGGTCCTCTAATTCTCAAGTTAATGGTCCAAACATTGCATCGATTGAATGATGTCAAGTGGCTACTATATATAATTAATTAATTATGAAAAAAATTGCTGTTTAGTGTCCAAGTTGCTTAACCCATTGTGCTTTCAATCCCTTTCTGTGATTTAAACCAGTGTCCCAGCCTATTTTCCAAAACATCCTGTCGAAGCATCATGTGTCCAGGGAGTTTATCTCCCAGTCCAAACACTGTGAGAATGAGCAAATAAATCAGCTAGTTGAGAGGGTGGAGGCTGCTGGCCTCGCTCTGTTCACCATAGCAATGACCTCTGGTTAGATACAGCTGACCAGTATTTTTGCGCCGCCTCCTGTATTTATACATCATGGCTGTTTAAAGAAAATGAGAAATCAACATAAGGTGCATTTTTGCCACTTTAAAATTAAAACTTTGAATATAAAATATAATAACAAAGTCTTAGAAAATAACGTATTTAGAGCTGGCCAAATAAATTCTGAATTATTATAGTAGCAAACAGACGCAAACTTCAATCAAGGGTATTTTAAACAAAATCCTATTTAAATACAAGCTACTAACCACTAGAGAATTTCAAACCAGGAACAAATGCCCAGTACTTTTAAAAGAAGAATGTGGCACACCTACAGCTAATCTAATTCTGGCGTGCCATTCCTTTCGGTTTTATTGTTAATAGCTCATCAGCAAAGAAAGCAAACTGTTTAATACTAATGAACTAACATAATTCCAAGAAGAAAAAGTCACAATTTCAATCAGCTCTTAAGAACAAAAAAGATATGCGGCTCTAAAACAGTTTAGCATTTCTACATACGCCATGCCCTCGTTTTGTTTAATTATATAGCTACGGACTGGACTGGACATACTGCACTGACATTAAACTTTTCAGTGATTGGACCAGATTACACGTTGTGCTACCTTCACTTCATTTCTACATGCCCGGCAGAGCTGTAGAGAACAAGCAATGGCAAAGCCAATAGGTCTCAGTAATGCCAGAGCTATTGGCCAGGTCAATGTGAATGTCTGCTGTTCGGTATGGCTGAAAGTTACTGAAAGCCCAGAATCACAGGATGTTGAGCCAACGCAGGGTCTCTTCGCGCCTCCGCCCCCCCATGTTGAGATTATTGTCCTGCCCCTCCTAACATAAAACAAGCATTTACAATGCAATGGTTTTGCCTTTGTTAAAGTTAGAGCTATTGGCATTGCTCTTGACATTTTTATTTATGTTTTTTTAAACATAAATAAATGGCATTGTCATTTACAATGCCAATAGCTTATTCTCTCGCAAATTACACACACAAACACCCACAGAGAGCCCCCACACACACACACAGCCCCCCCACACGCACGAGCTCCAGGCGAAGGGAAGCAGATGCCAACACTAATTCAATATTACTAAACAAACAACTAGATTAAGATATATATTTTTTTTTAAACTCTTCAGGGCTGAAGACGGCCCTCTACTCCTATAGTGACCGGGCCTACACCCTTCACCGGGCCTTGGAGAAGGCGAGATCTCGAATCGAGAAAAGTACTCACTATAGTTCTGCACCCCCGTTCTTCGGACAGGCCTTTGCTGCGCCTTGAAGCGGGTTACCCCAGCACTATCCAAAGACACCCAATAATAAAACCGGGGCGAGGCTGCAGGAACCCGCGGCCTTCCCGCTACACTCCGCTCAAACACAACCTCGAGCTTGTCTCTGAACGCGGGTGCGATCGGGAAGTTTAAACCATTATTAGAGAGGCCAGGAAGGAAAACGACCTCGAATATTGGAAATAGACCCCCATAATATTTCATAAAAGACCGCGCACTCTCTGGTCACGTGCTAGTATAACCCGGCCTCACAGCGTTAAACGCGTAATGCAGCATCCCAGCAGAGCGCGTGGAAGCGCAAGACGAAGGCCCGCCACCCACAGGTAACCGTGGGATGAGCCCAACCAGGGCAGCCACAAGTGGGTGCTCGGAATGCGCCGTTTGTTGAACCCCTCACAGCACATCCCAGGGTGAGATATGGAACGAGGCGGAGGCCAGGGCAAGATGAAATCAACCCGGCTGAGGCGCCCTAGGATAGAACTACAGACGTGCGGGTGGATTCTAGCGCCCAGCCTGCACATAGCGCTTAGAACTAAGTGGGCCACAGATCTAGCCTCCTATTTATAGAGTTATGTAGCTCTACACAACTACCCAAGCTGAGGACACTAAGCTGCAGGGCCAAGACAGCCTACCATAATCGACAGCCCCCCCCTCCTCAACAAATAAAGTTCACCCTTCTACAGCTATACAGCACACTTGAGAAGCAACAACAAAATAAATGTGAACCTTTCTGCCGCCACTCTCGGCGCCTGGACACGACCAACAGGGCCCGGCTCCAGGCACATCAAGTCCGCTGGAGGGGTAATCTTGCGCAGGGAACTTTGTCTTTAAAACTACATCCGAGGCCCACGGGTGCCTCTTATCGGTAACAGCACAGCATCTTTATAGCGCTTACAAAGGACTGAAGGGCTGTAGAAGGGGCTATGAGTAACCGTTCGGTCTTCAGATATTACTGAGGGAGAGTCTGCGTGACGTAGGTGTTACACAAAGGGCTTCGAAGCACTTCCTGGCCTAAGTTTACTTGGTGGTGGTAACAGAGGCAAATAGCGCTGCTTACAAAGCGCACAGCCATAAAGTGGCCTAACTTCAAATCTGAACCCCGGGGGCCACCCCTCCGCCCCCACCCCCACGAACGTCCGCCCCCACGAACACACAAAGGTGTGCGCTATGCTATTGTGTAAAAGATGCCACGTTTCCCCCCCCCCCCCCGACTATAAGTGCAGCTCCTGCGGCCCTAGCCTCGGTTCAAATTTACCACCCCCCTGGATGCGGCGTCCCACCCGTTCCAAACACAGCATTGCTCAATTACTTTGCGGCGGTAGGGGGGCGGGAACGGGGCCAGAGACACGGAGAGCGAGGCAGCGGTAGGGGGGCGGGAACGGGGTCCGGAGACACGGAGAGCGGGAGAGGGGGTGGGAACGGGCAAAAAAAAAAAGCACAAAAAAAAGCAAGCACTCACCTGGACTTCTTCCGGGTGCCGTCAATGCCGGACCAGATTCGGGGGCGTTCCCCGAGAACAGGCTTTCGGCTGACGTCACCAAAATGGAAAAATTCTCGGGAACGCCCCCGAATCTGGTCCGGGATTGACGGACAGAGCCGTCTCCCAATGGCTAGCCTCCATTTATGGAGCTAGCCAATGGGAGGAGGGGGCAGATACCCGACCCCACAGAGCAAAACATAAGATTTTTCCTAGCGCATGCGTACTTCGTACGCATTTGCTAGGCAAAACCTAAAAAGCCCTATGACATGGCCAGTGCTGGCAGCATCATCGCATTTTTTCAGTGACTTTCAGCAACGCTGTTCAGCACATGTACTGCCAAACAACATGGCTAAAAGACATTCACAGTGACAAGGCCAATAGCTCGGGTATTGCAGAGATCTATTGGTTTTGCCAATGCTTGTTTAGTGTGGACGGGGTCTTGCTGAACAAATGTGGAAGTGATCGTAAGAAACAGCAGAGGAGCTTTGAAGTCAAGCGAGGATGCAGCGTAACAGCCAGAGATGCAGAGAGGGGTACTGGAGACCCAGGTTCAAATCTCAGGGTTGGCTGAACAATTAATGATGCTGGCCAAACCACTTACGCTTACCCCTGCATACAACAATGAATGTGTGACTGTGTACTGTAACTGGCAAGCATTTAATACGCTCCAATACCATCGGCTGGTGTTGGCAGAATGGCAAGATGGAGGACGGAACCAGTGCTCTAATAACATTGGATTATGCAAAAAAAAAAAAAAAAAAAACAAAGAAAAGCAGCAGGGACGAGGGAGGTAGTGGGGGACAGATCAAGCAGAAGGGGATGGGGAGATTGGCTAGCAACGACGGGGGGGGGGGGGACTAACTGAAGCAGGATCAGTGACAAAAATGAATGTGTTGTGTATTGTAAATGGTGAGCACTTAAAGTGCTCCAATACAATCGGCTTGTGTTTGCGCTATGGCAAGAGACAGACAATGAAGCGAGCACTTCAATACCATTGGATCGTGCAAAAAATAAAATAAACAAGTGCTGTTCGAGTTTTAAAATATGCATTTATTCCTTTATGTACACCCATATGCATTTTAGTGGTATATGTGTGTATGCGTACAAGGTAGACGGCCTGAAAACACAAGTACTTCTATGAAGTGCTTGAAAACAAAGAAAAAGTTGGCTCCACAAACCGGGAGCAGTGTTAAGAGACATGTATTTGGTCCATGCACTATGGGAAGGCCAAATACAAGAAGACGGCATGACGACCGCCTGCCAATGAAAATGAGTGACGCTGAAGTTTACCAATGGTAGGAGATGGGCAGCCTGTAAGCACACAGACAGAACACAACATGTCTCTTCGACACAGCGCATGCGCGGTCTAGCCTAGACCAAACTGTTTGTTCATCAGTAACAGCTATGTTGTTTTGACCCTCGCATGGCTGTTGTTGCATGTACAGATTGAGAGATAAGTGATAATTATTTTCTTGTAGAACAAAAGCGAGGGTGTGCTGCAGTACTCCCGCCCCCAACTTCCCCTACTTCCAGTGCCCTTGTTCTCCTGCAGACTGCTTCCTTCCGATGGTATATCGGTTATCACCTGTAAACGTAGTTATCAGGAGATCAGTCTGGCTGTTCGCCTGAATGACCTGGCTATTTGTACCTACAGAGCTGATCTGACAGGATCGCTCATAATGGCTCATTGAGATTTCTGTGACTCTCTTGCTTGCCTGGCAAATTTCTTGCTTGGGTTAAGCATGGACTGAAGCAGGTGCAGCAGAGAAAGGAGAGTCGCTATTGCATAGCTTTTGTTTCTGCGTGTTACAATTTGTTAGAATGTTGCATCTATATAGCTACTGGCCTAGCTTAAGTATGTGACAGAAAACTCTTGAGCATGGAAGGATGAAGAGAGGAACATGCATTAGCAAAGGGCAGGAAAATTGCCTTGATGCAGCCATTGGAGGAAGCCGGCCTTAAATATATGCTGTACACAATATGGGGAGTCGGGGGGGGGGGGGGGGGGGGGGGCTTTATGCAAACTTATATTCTATAGGAATGTAAACTTACTAAACAGTTTTGAAGGGGGGGGGGAGACGGCACATAACGGAAAATAACTATTTGGAATTTCATAGAAGGCGGGGATACAGATAATAAAACCACAAAATCCACCAAACGGATTGCGGCGGCTAAACTTCATCTCAAAGTGGTAATGGAGAACAGAGAACCCCAACACTGGGTATACTACTGTGCATAGCATTCTGTGGCTGATAAAAAACTGCCTAGATAATTCAAATCTGATTATAATACAGATCTGAATACAAGGTTACCGTTTATAAAATTAGTTCATGAAATCAAATAGAACCAGATGAGAACTAAATGTCTTTCATTCTATGTTAAAAAAGACAAAGGACATAGGTTACAAAATTTTGAAGGCAGTAGACAGCAAAGGTGTTAGACTAGTTATATAACCAAACTTTTAAGTGGTTTTAGACCCATTACTAACAGGGTTCCAATCTGCTATTGTAATAGCATGGGAGTAGAGGCAGAGAGGCCAACTGGAGAGGGAATTGCTTTTATTTGTTGGTATGATCTTTCCGTTTGCTGCCGAGGCATCTCCACCGCATTTCCTTTATGTATTTAAATAGATATTTTCATGTATAAACATGTCCAGCATTTATTATTGATTACACAGCAACATAAAAGGTTTGCATTATTCAGTGGTGTATCTGAATGAATTTTAGCGGTGGCACACATTGGGCCATGAACAGATAAAACTGGTGAGGAGATGTATACAAAACTTTCCAAAAAGGTGCTACTTTTTACTTGTTTGTGTATGGAAATTTTCAGGGTGATCTGTTAAGTGGGGTGAAGAAAAAAGGCTACAGCAAAAACTGCTGAACAGATTTACATCAAATTTGACAGGAATCTAGATCTTAGTCCGCAGATTGTGCTTTTTGTGATTTGGTGTAAACATATTCAGTAATTTATGAGAAATTAAGGTTAAAAAATGATTGTATATGGACGGTTGGGTCTGTGAGACTCTCGCAGGAACATAAATTTAAAAATGGAGTGTTCGGATTGGTCCAGGGAGCTTAATTTCCCTTGGGCCATCTCGCAGGAGTCATACTATTGCAGGAGTGATCGCTCTGATTGGCTGCCAGCAGCATGAGAAAAATGGTGCTGACCACCATTACAGGACTCTGGAATTTAATCCCCTCTGCTGAAGCAAAAAGTGAAAAATAGTATAAGGGGGAAGAGTAGCCATAACCTGTCCCCCTTGTCCCCATGGGGAACCCAAAAGGACCCCCAGGAAAAAAAAAAGCCACCAAAAGTAGTTGCGATTCCACAGGACTTCTGCACAATTGAGGGAAGAAATGGTGGTTGGGCCGCATTCATTAATTATAAGCCCCGGGGAGCCCATTCCTGGGATCATATTCAATAAAGGGAGGTATGCCCTCCCCCCCCACCCCCATAGCCATTAAAGGCCCTGGGAGCCCATTTCAAAGGACCGGCTCATATGCTACGACCCGAGGAGCCCACCTGGGCAGCGAAACAGATCAAAATACTACTCCCGCCCACAGATAGCAGCATTAGTAGCAGCTCCCCGAGGGCCGGAGCAATGCTAGCTCCCACTGCATGCAGGGAGCTGCCTGGGCCAGCGGGGGCCTTGGGGCTTCTCTCGTGGCTACCAATGAGTATGGTGGGTGCCGTGGGTGGGCACCAATGCACCAACATTTAATAGTACAGTCCCCAGAAAATAGGGTACCTGGGACCAATACAGGTTCGGGTGGAGGGCAATGCCCCCCTCCACCCTTTTAACATGGGCTCTGTAGAATGGGGTCCCCAGGGTCTAAAGAGGCTCGGGATGCGAGCTGTGCTGCTCCCTCATTTTTAAATATATGTACAGCCCTGGAGGATGGGATCCCCATGGCCTAAAGAGGCTCAGGAGTTGGGGGGGTAGCTCTCCTCCCCCCTTTTTGCTTAGTAATGGCCTTGGGAAATGGGGTCTCCAGGACCTTACAAGGCTTAGGGAGGGGGTTAAGCAGCCTCCCGCCCCTTCATTTTAAAAAAATAAGGCCCTGGGGTGGGAAGGGGTCCCCATGGATTAATAAGGCTTGGCGAGGGGGCCACATGGTGGTCCTCAGCTTCATTTAAAACAAAAGGCACTGGGGAGGGGGTCCTTGGGGCCTACAAATGCTAGGGGAGGAGGTCATGCGACCCCCCTCTTTAATAAGAATAAAAACTTTTTTTTAAAAAAAGGTCCTGGGTGATGGGGTCCACTTGATCTAATGAGGCTCGGTAGGTGGGCCACATGACCCTCTCCACTTAAAAATAAAACCATGACTCTGGGGACTGGGGCCCCAAGGGCCTAAATAGGCTCAGGAAGGGGGACCCACTGCCCACTCCTCTTTTTTACATACATGTACAGACCTGGAAGTGGAGCCGCGTGCCCTTCCTCCCGCCCTTGTATTTTTATTTTTTAGTAATGGCCCTGGGAGATGGTGTCCCAAGGGTCTAATAAGCTTTGGGGAGGGGGCCGCATGACCATATCCCCTTAAAAAGACATGGGTCTTGGGGGATAGGGTCCCCGCACCTTTACAAGGCTCATGGAGGGGGGCTACGTGGGTCACTTCCCTACAAAAACAAACAGCCCTGGTGATGGGGATCCCCCAGGGCGTAATAAGGCTCGGGGTAGGGGTAATTTGCCCCCCCTTTAAAAAACAAAAAAAGGACCTGGTGGATGGGGTCCCTAGGGCCTAATAAGGCTTGGGAGGGGGACCCACCACCCTCTCCCCTTTAAAGAACTTAAGGGCCTGTGGCCAATCCCCCGCTTTGCACAGCCAAAGGCTGTGCATGGCAGGGGGGTTGCCTTTGTATATGACAATTAAATATTACTTTACCTGTGGCATTGCTCCATATAATGTACCAAATTCAAAATATAAGTGATTGTTATCAGCTATGTTTGATGAAAATAATAAAGTTTTCCCCCAAAAAAATATTACTATACGTTTAAAATAAACTTGAAATTCAATTAAAAAAAAAAAGAAGGTTAAAGTAACATTTTAGTTTGGTGTGATAAAAAGATCGGTTTTGGTTAAAAAAAAATTAGAAATTCATTAAAAATAACAATGGTTAAAGTAACGTTCCAGTTAAGTGAATATGCTAGTAACAACATTCACGTTTAAACTAAAAATAAACTAAAAAAAATAATTCACCAGTTATAGTTAGCAGAACCAACTATAACTTGCGCTCCCCACCATCCACTGCTTAGGACTTCACATATTACATAACACACATGTTCTATATCATTTATGACCGCACTGATGACATCTCAAATTACATACTTGATGACAAGGTCCACATCATCTAAGCTGCTTTTGAACACACGCCTCTATAAACGGGTATAGCATTAGAGATAAGAAAATAAGTGCAAAATAGTTCACAATAATATGAAGCATTGCTCCTGCTATCATACATACAACCCCCATAGATAAAGCAAGCTTGTGTTATGAGCATCATTGAACCTATACCACACACTTCAAGGGTAGCACACTTAATGTGGACTAGGAACCACAGATGAAAGGGTAACCTACACTGTTCTATCTGTATACAGATGTTCAGGGAAAACCAACTTTCTCCAGATTATGAAGCCCTGTTACATAACTAATACCCTATTATGGACAGTCTTTACCTATATTGAACCCCTTACAGTCACTTAAACTACATGGAGAAATGCACTGGATACAAGTAGAAAAGTGGGTACTGTTAACACTGTTTACTCTATAGAGTGAGTTTACTCTGTGCCACACTGTTTGCAGACAGTGAAACTCTTGTGAGTAATACACTACAGAGTATAAAAAAGTATCTACTAAGACCAGTGTACACTCTATGCAAAACTTGTCAAAAGAGCTACTATTCCCTTAAAATAAGGGTCTGAAGATGGTGCGGTCGTACTGCCTACAGCCTTTATATTGTGCTGAAAAATTTACAGATAGTCCATCTTCTGCAGCAAAAGAAGCACATGTACTACATTACTCCCCACTAACCACAGAGACCTCAGCTCCGAATCTAGCCCCAGCACCATTTCCAACCATATATTGGAAACAGTCAGTAGGAGGGAGTCAACAGTCTTGGACCAGGATAATTGGAGATGTACTAACAGGTCCGTCACTAAGAAACGCTAAGCAGCAACAAGATATAAAGAAAGATGCACAGACCAGACAGTAGCTCCAAACCACCAGAGTCCATCTATGCCAGCATACCATCAGGGTTACACATACATCCTCTCATCAACCTACAATGGAGTCTGAAAATCGCAGTGCCAGTCTCCCAAGGATGGAGTAGGACAATCTCAACTCGCAAGCCATCAAGACGTATAACGCCTTGAAATCCGCTGTTAGAGACATTAAGAACCTTCTACTCTTATCAGAAAAATGTCTAGCGAAATCCACTCACGAAACCCAGAATACAGTAAATTCTATCCCAATGGTAGCAGCAAACAGACTATTCTGTCCTTGTGATCAACTTAGTGATCTAACAGACAATGAGATACAAACCATATTGCTATCATATGAACCATCCCCCATTCCTCCGACTAATTCAGATGAACACAGTATTCAGCCAGTCCACTCTAATGCAAGCGGAACTGCAGAGACTAGCAATAGAAGGCTAAACCTGAACAACCTAAAAAATGTGTTAATAATTCCAGAAAAGCAAGAGTCACCAACAATCAAGCCACAGAAACATATTTCGGTGTATACTACTAAATTGTCGATCAGCAAAGAAACATGCGGCAGACATAGCCGACCTTATACTAAACCAGGAAATTGACGTAACTTACTAACAGAAATATTGCTATCTGACTCTTCTTCCCCATGGCTAGATCTACTAGTCCCTCCAAACTATTGCATTATGAGACTAGACAGGTCAATTAAAAAAAAAAAGAGGGGGAAGGCATTGCCTGTACACATAGATCTGTCATTGCCATTACGAAAATACAATCTGACCACCTTGAGTCTTGTGAATATCTTGGTATGTCCTTAAGTTCCTCTGACAATCAAAACTGCAAACTTAACATTTTCTACCACCATCAGGCAAAAATACCAGGTTCATAGATCAGCTGATAGAAATCATCCCAGCAAACTCCTCTCCTCACTCCAATGAGGTTTTCTTGGAATACTTCAATCTACATTGGGAGGATCATACAGATAATCAGATCAATTCATTCAGAGCCTTCCTTGAGGATCAGTCACTGGTCCAAGAATGTCATCTTCCAACCCACTCCAAAGGCACTACCCTAGACTGGATCATAGGTAAAGAAAAAGCCATTGATAACATCGAAATCACCCCTTGCAATTGGTCTGACCACTACATCGTTACCTTCTAAATACCCTTCATGAAAACTAAAGTCTAGTCACAACCAATAACACCCAAAAAATGGATTTGTGACACAAGAAGGCTCAATATGGATAACATTGCAGCACGATGTGAGACAGAACTGCAACCTCCTAGTAATATGGTGAATGTTAGTGACCTCACAGAGTATTACAACAATGTAATGGCAAATATTATTTAAGATATAGCCGGTTAAAATTCAAAAGGTTCACTGACAAAGATAAAAGCCTGTGGTTTAACGGCGCCCTCAATGAAGAAAGACGCTCACTCAGATCCACAGAGTGGAAATGAGGACAACACCCTTCCTCGCCCCATCTAATCCAACTAAGACAGGCCAGGAAAGCATACAATAAGAATATTCTAAACTCAAAAAAAGACTTTCAGGAAAGAACTGGATAATACAAAAAACAGACCTAGGAAACTATTCGATCTGCTAAAAGATCAATCCCAAAAAAAATGGCCAAATCTGCACCAACATCTACAAAAGCGAGTATAAGC